>NC_049249.1:24423049-27278882 GCF_011100685.1 Canis lupus familiaris
GCATTCCTTTGCGGTCTCTTCTCTCTCTGTGTGTCTCTGTGTGTCTCTCTATCTCTGTCTCTCTCATGCTGGGGAAAGCTCACAAAACTCAACAGTCAGAAAGCAAGTTAGCGGTATGGCTGCTAGAATGCCAGGAAACACAGGAAGCTTACGTTCTTCTGCTTCCAGAGAGGTCAGTTGAAAATCTTTCCAGCACAGTCTTTTACTCTAGAAGGAAAAGAGGGTGTGTGTGCGTGTTTGGCAGACAAGGCCCTACCAAGTGTCACTCCCGTGTCACTGTGACAAGAAAATATACTTTCCCCCTCCCTCCTCCTCTGCAATGCAGCCCTCTCTCTCGAAGAAATTTGTTTTGAGGGATTTGACAATCTTGCAGATAAAGTGCCTGCCTACCGCATTCGGTTGATCATTTTCCCTCATGGCTGACCGTAATTTCTTAGCTACTCTTAGCGGTAGCTCTGTCCCTGCTGCCCAAGGTAACGGGTGAGGGAGGGGGACTTCGCTTAGGTGTCCTGGCTGGCTGGGGAGAATGGGCCTTCCCCCTCTCCTTCATGGATTTTGTAGTGGGAGAGATTAGAAACTAGAAGGAGGTTTTTTTGTTTTGTTGGTTTTGTTTTGTTTTTTAATTAAGATGAAAAAAAAATTCAGTCTGCAACCAGTTGAACTAGATGATTAGGTTTCTTTTTGCTGTGTTTCTTTATGTTTTCTTTCTTTTGGTTTTGGTTTTTGAGGGAGGATGTGTGTGGAAGGGGACGAATTAACAGAACAATGATGGGCAACGTGAGTGAGAACTCTGAGCGGTTTGAGTAAAACCAGGGCAGAAATTTGGAGCCTTCTCTATCTTTTAAGATGCTTTTTTCCAGCTCTTTAAGTGAAAGGCATAAAGGGAGGGAAGGCTGGGAGGAAGAAGAAAAGTGAGAAAAGCAGTCAGGGAGGAGAAAAAAGCTGGCCCAGTCCCATCTTGAAGGTACAGAGAAAGTTTTTTGTGAGGTGGAGAGAAAGAAGACCAAAGCTATTATGTACCCTAGGGATGCAGTTTTAGTGGGGATGGAAGATTTGAGTGGGAAGGGAGGCGCAGTGGCCTCCGGGCTCTCTCTCTTCCAGCAGTTGGGCGGTTGGCACCTCAATTTGAATTGCTGGGTGAGTAGTGGGGTGTGTGTGTGTGTGTGTGTGTGTGTGTGCGCGCGCGTGCGTGTGTGCGTTCGTGTCCTTGCTTATGGTCTTGACCATTAAACCTCTGCGCCTTTTTTTCCCCCTCTTAATTCAGACGATGGGAAGACAAAAACAAAACCAAGAATAAATGGTCAGTTCACGCTGTGCCCTTTCACTATGTACTTTCCATAGCAGTGTTTTGGGGAGTGGGGAGAAAGAGTTAAAAAAAAAAAAAAAAAGGATGAGGAGAAGAGAAAGCTTGACTTTCATCACAGTCCTTAAGCTATATAGCAATGCAGAGCCTGCAGAGCCGGCTCCCCAAGTTCCAGTAAGCTGGGGATCCGGAAAGGGGTGGTGGGGTTTAGGATTTCTTTTAACAAATAAATTTTTCTCCTTCACCCACCAGGGTGGGCTCCATTGGAAGAAAGAGAAGGGAGAATGACGTTGCCTCAGAGAGGAGCATACTTTCAAAGCTTTGAACCGTCCGAACATTCAGGCTTTTACAGTAGCAGGGCTTGTGTAAACTGTATGTTTTCCTTTCATATTTAATGCTAACTTTCTGTTGCTCTGTCTTCAGTTGTATTTATTTTCAATCTCCAAATTTAGATGCCAGCCTTTTAGGGCTACAGGCTTGCTCTTGGGGTCTGTGTTTTTAAAACTTAATATAAAATGTGTTCCGGAAACCGGAGCAGGAGACCCATGGCAGCCCATTGTGGTGTTAATGATTAGGAAGAGGATCCTTTTGCAAGACCAGTTCGGGGCTTAGGTTACACTCCACTCTTCAACTGTTGGGTCAGATCCTTGCCACAGCTGTAAAGGCATTCTCGAATTTGGAGGTGATTTCTATGATGACTTTTATTACTATTTTTTTGTTGTTGAGTGGCCAAACACAGAAACCTTTGCAGTAGTCAGTCAGCTCTTAGATCTGATTTTTTTGGGGCGGAAGAAAAAACATGAAATCTACAGCAGACTTAGAAGAGTCCTTCTGTTTTCAAAATCAGGAATTAAATCCTAGATATCCAGTTAAAACTCGAAGTGGTAAATGCTTCTCTAGTCGAGCATGAAGGGATGACAGATGTATGTCTTGGGGTGCAACTTTTCTAGTTAACTCTACGATCATGTGAACTGTCCAGAGTCGTGGGGAAGACAGTACAAGCTGGCACTGCGAATGTCTAAGTTGTGTTGCCGTAAATTTCCCAACCCAGCCCAGTCTCCCTTTCTGAGATTCCTGAAAGGTTCCAGAGCTTTGTTTACTCAAATTACTTGGGTTACTTAATAGCAGTCCTGCTGCTTTGGTGGCCGCTCACCCTCCATTCTTGATGTCTCATGAGAAGGGAGTTGTTTGAAAGGGTGAATTCCCGACTCCAATGATACAGATATTATGATCTTTGTATTGTCACAACAGGCTGCTGCATCGGCATTTTCTGGAAGCAACAGAGCCTGCAACCTTATATTCTTAGGGAAACCTCCCTTTTGTGGTTTGGGGTTGGTGGGGGGCCTGGCCGAGAGCTATGGAATGGAATTCTTTCCTTCTGCAACATTTTGGAATGTGATGAAATCTTGCCATGCCCTCCAGATTACATACTTCCAGATTACATACTTCTGCACACATTTGAAGATTTTTTTTTTAATTGGACTTTGCCTGGGTCATTCCCTAGTTTCGTTAAACTTCCAACTCGTCAACTTGCTTTTAGAGGGGGTCGTGTCCTTTTCACGTGTATCATTTATTGAGACTGTAGGTAGGTATCCCTTAAAGGATGTCCACGTTTGGGACACTAAGAGGGCAAAATAGAGCAGAACAATGCACTACTACCTTTGGATCTGTCATTGGCTGAATTCCTGCTGAATCCAGGGTTTGGGGGGCATTTGTGTCCATTGGGCCACAGGAAAACATTCATCCCTCCTCTCCATTTGCCTGCTCTTTTCTAGGGAGAGATTCACCTGCTTTCTGAAGGAAACAGCTGTTTCAAAGAGCACTTATCAGACTCCATGTAACAGGCATGAATTTCAAATACAGTACCGTCTAGATTTGAAAGTTAGGCACAGAGTGTATTAGAAAAATAAAAGACGTTTTTATATAGCTGGTCATTGTAAATAAATTAGAAGGCTTGGTATCAGGTTTTGTTCACTACTTTCTTGAAATCCCCAGGATGTAATAACCATTATGTACTTAAAATTTACTCTAAATCAAAATTGGTGATTTCCTTTCCATTATATTCAGGAATCCCTAGATTTGGGGTTGTTGGGGTTTTTCGGAGGGGGGGAATGTAACCTGGAAATCATTATTTTTTTTTAAGTTGTTTTGAGAATTTGAGCTTTTGGATTTCTTCATTTGGAATAGGTTAGTTTTATTCCTGGCTCTGTTTTGAAAATCTGCTCTCCCAGAAACAGCTGTACCCTCTTACCCAATTCTCAAACATTCTGTGCAAACTTGGACACTCCACAAGATTGATTATGCTAACACTAATCATTTAATACTCAAGTAGTAGAGAAATATCTTGCAGGAGGTTGGAGGTTGCAAACTACTGGGAAATTTCTTAGGAGTGAAGTGGTTGGTTCTTCATTTCTGAGACCCGGTGGAGGATTAGGACAGTCAGAGGACCCCGTGGAGGATTAAGACAGTTAGAAGACCCCGTTGTGCCTGCTGCACCCCCTCACTGACCCCTGCCATGCTGTGGCATGCTCCCGGAGGGACATAGGCAGGAAGAAAATCCTGGGAACTCACTTGTCAGGGGCCAGCCTGGACCGGGCGGGCCAAGACTTAAGCTTGCAAGTGCTTTAAAGGTTAGTTGGGGGAAAGCACAATGGGATGCTTTCTTTTTATTGGGAAATAAATGAGAATGAGTGGAAATAAATTATGTTTAATGAACTTAACTGGAAGTAATTGTTCAAGAGCCTGTGAAAGCACAGCTTTGCTGGGTCGGCCCTTGGCTGCGGCTCTCACAAAGCCGAGCAGCTGGAGCACATCTTTATTTTCCAGGTTAAAATGTTCCCCTTCGTGTGCCCACTCCCCCACCCTGACACCTCCAGCCCCACTCCCAGCCTGCCCCTCCTCCTTTTGGGGGATTAAGAAAAGGTCATTAAGAGGAGAATTTGGCCCCCAGACCCTGAATGCTTGGCAATCTGTGTGGTGTGTTACCAGCTGGGTGGTTGTATTATGGCAGGAACCAGGGGAGAAAACAAAACAAAAAAAAGGCGGAGGGCTTAGGATGGTTTGAGTTAGTTCTGTGTATATGCATATGTGTGAGAGAATTTGGATGAAGATTGGCTGCACATTTATTCTCTCCCTGCCTGCCCTGCTCAGTCATTTCCCTGCACAAAGAATTTTTAATGCTTGTGTGAGTATGAGAAACTGTGAGTCTGCAGAATTTTGTAGAAGGCAGGGAGACTCTCTTCCTCTTCTTGCCGTCTCCATGGATTTGATTCTGGGGTTGCGGGAGGGTCCAGCCATCCAGTTTACCAGACAAACAAGGAGCACCCCGATGCCAGGCTCCCTCAGGCTCCAGCAGCTGTAATCTGGCAGCCTTGTGGTGGGCACAGAGTCCCCAGCAGCACGGGCCAGGTGAGTTAGGCCGCGTGCTGCAAAGGGTGGGTCTTTCTGCAACTCACAGGCGGACCTCCTTTCTCTCAACCACCTCCTTTCTCCGAGCAAAACTTGAACCCTGTGAAGCCTTCTCTCTTCCTTGTTCTTTTCAGCAGCAGTGCTCTTGCTATCAGTATAAGTTTTGTCCAGGGAAACAGTGTGCCATTAGCTGAGAGCAGGCCCTTCTGGAGGAGTAGCTCTCGACCTCCAGGGGACTCTGGGCGTTGGACGAGGGGTCCTAGCTGGGGGGCTTCTGGAGCTGTCATGGGGAGAGGTGCAGAGCAAAATGTCTGCAGAAGCCCATCTGGCCAAGGGTGGAAGCCTGTCTGCCACCCTTTACTCCTGTCTGTGTAGGAGCTTGGCAAGATGCAATAGCGAGATGTTCACTAGGTAAGTCGAGATGGACCCGTGTGTGCAGGCCTGGATCCAGGCTGCTGTGCATGTCTCCTGACGTTCTAGCAGCCGAAGTGTGTGCTCATTGTTGGGGGAATGGGTTTGTCAAGGCAAGAGGGCTACCTTCATTGACCATTCCACCACTCTCTGGTCCATCGCCTGAAAAAATAGGACTAGTTGAGTCACAGAGGGTTGTTGATGAGGAAGAAACAGCCCCTCCTTCATCTCCACCCCCTCCTCTCCAGCGGCGCTCTGTGGCTCCAGTGACGTGCAGCATCATGAAGGGTTTGCTAGTCACCATTGGCCTTGATGCAGCCGTAGTAAGCAGCAACCAGCAAAATGCATGGAGAAGAGCTAGCTTAGCAACCCATTTTTTAATGGAAACCCGGAATGAACAGTGTCCCTTCGTGAAGCTGATTTCAGCCCCTGGGAGGGCTGAGGAACCTAAGACCACTGAAGACCTTCCATATCCACCCTGGGGAGGGGAGAAGGCTGACAAATGCTCCTCTGTGCTGCTTTTGTTTTATTGTGCTGGGCTCCTCAAGGCACTTTCTGGCCCCATTTTTCTTCTGCAGAAAAGGAGAGCAATAGGGGAGTATTGAAGAGGAGGACCGGCGGAGAGGCCGGGGCCAGCAATGGCTCTATTTGTTTTCAACGTCTGCTGATTAATAGGTTGCGAGGTGAATGGCAAGCTTTCATTCCCTTTGGGTTCCCCACAGTTACAGAAGGTTGAGGGGTCGGGGTTAGAGGAGGGGTAGCAGGGAGATCTAGAAGTGCCTGAATCAATCTTTCATTTGCCGGGTTCCAAATCACGAGCAGCATTCGGACGGGTGTGTGGGCGCTTGGCGATGAGGGTGGCGGGGGCAAGTTGCTGAGCACTGTTGCTTAAGGGTTCTTGAGAGGTCAGAGGTCAGCTGCAGGGGCACCCTCTCCCGGCTCCCCGCACTGTAGTGGGATGAATATACTTCGGGTGGGTGGAAAGGTTTTGTGTGCTCTGAGGTTTGGTAAAGGATACCCCCCCCTTTTATTCCCTTAATCATTTAACTATTAGGTGCTCAAAACCCATAGAGCATAATGACCAGAACTGGGTGAAGACTTTGCTCTGGGTAGCAGCCATCACTCCAGGTAGAAAACAGAAAGCCCTAATGATTTACGGTCAGATGAGGATTTTTGTTCCCTTTAAATAGATACTGTTTACTTCATTTAGTGGTTCAAGGTTTTTTAGCTGACTTTTTCTTTAGTTTCTTGTCAGCCAGAATTGATGGCGTGTGTTGTTTTTATCACCAGAACCCTGCTGGGCCCTGATCCTGGTTGCCTCTCTCTATTTGAGGTGCAGAAACATCCCATTAAATGTCTTTATCCCCCACCACCCATAATCAGCCACACGTTAGAAAATCCCCTGCTAAAAGTCCCTGGTGCTCTATGGCAGGGGAGTGTTCTCGCTGAGGCAGGGAGCCCTGAGCTACTCCTAACTTGCGGGGTTGGGTAGCAGGAGGCAGTATTTGCTGAAACTGGTCTAGGTTCCAGAGACTGGTGGGTGAAACTGTGAGGAAGAGATCCCTTTGTGAGTCCTGAAGCATCTCTGTCCAGTTGGCCCAGGCTAAGGTCATGGGATGCCACTCACCATTAGCATGGCAGTGAACCCTATCCCAGCATCAGTCTCTGCAGACACCAGGGGGTGGTGGAGTCAGGCAGGTGAGTGTGCAGACCTTCCCAAGGCACATGGCCTGGGACACCTACTGTGTGGCACTAATAAGAAACTCCAGCTACTTCATAGGTGTGTTACGAGGACTTAATATTTAGTATATCCTACTCAACACCAAGGCAGGTACAGTAGCAAGGCTGCATTCAAAGGTGGCAGCGGTGAGCCGTGCTGCGGTTGACTGTGGAGCTTCAGGACCAGCAGCTACTCGGTGCTCCTCTCTCCTCAGATCATCTAGACGAAGGGTTCTAGGTGACTCTGGGAGTGAGTGCCAGGTGCTGATGGAGTGGGTGTATATGGGCAACTGTAGCATATCTCCCGGACCTTACATGGAATATTTTATTCATGTTTGCTGTTTTTGTGGCTCAGAGATTCCTAGTGTTCATAATATTCCTCAAGGGTTAGATACTAGTAACTAGGCTTTCCATGCAAGTTGCCGTGACCACTGCCACCCCGACCTCGAATGTTGTTAGTTAGCTGTCGCTGGAGAGCATGATCTCTCTCTCTCTCTCTCTCTCTCTCTCTCTCTCTCTCACACACACACACACACACACACACACACACACCAGGTAGTTTTGAAGACCTACTTGATATTTAGGGAAAGGTAGTTACCGAAAAGGTACCTGGTTCTGTGTTGTAGTTGTTTGCCTCAAATAGTGGACTCTGTCTGTCAAAAGATAAAAGGGGGAGAGATGCATATTTCCTGCTGTTTATCCCACCAGTACTCCCAGCATAGAGTATTGCTTTCATTTAGATTCCCTGGGTCATTTCTGGAAGGTTGTGTGTGTCCTTCCCCCAGGAAAGGTATTTTTCACAGTTGAGTTTTCTTAGGATGGTAACAGTTATGAACACAATCCTTTAAGACCTCTTTAAAGAAGTGGGCACTGATGGTCAGGAAGGGGAAGGTCTAAGGGACATTGGCTTTTTGGGTTGGTTAGTGCTTCACTTACATGAACTCTTACTTGTTCAAGGCCCTCTGCCTGATTCTGGAAAGGCCTTTGGTCATATCTAGCTATTACTGTTTAACTTTAAACTCCTCTGCGGTCATTCTTCTTTGGTGACATGATAAAGTGATGGTTTTTCTCAAAAGAGATTAAAAAATATATTTATTAATATCACTTTTTTTTTTAAAGAGCATGTACTTGTGAGGTGACCACAAAACATCCATACACTCTAGCCCTACAATGAACATCTTGTTTGTGAAATAAGACGTGCAGCCTGTGGATCCATTTCCCATCTGAGACTTTAATGAGAACATACTAGCGGGACGGCCAGCCCTACCTTCACTGAGCACTCCTCATTAGTACTCACTGGACAGTATTTTTCAAAGCTTCTTTATATTGCATGTGTACAGCTCTGTGCCAGGCCCAGTGTTGAGCATTGTTACAGGCGTGAGCCATAATTTGCACAATGATGCTCTGAAGTTGACCCCTGTTCTCATTTGGAGTTTGCAGAGAGAGGATGAAGCTCCTGAAACAGGTTGCACAGCTAGACTGGTCAGTTATAATTTCAGTCTAGTCTTCCTTACATTCATAGCCCTCACTCTTGGTCACGGTGTACATGCTAGGGGCCTCTAAAACCACTTTTAAGGTACTGTACTAATAAAGTATAAGACCAGCTGGTTTCTGAAGGCCTATCCAGCTTTGTTGTATGATTCTAAGTAGACTCCATTTTAGTGAATGAATCTGTGAGACTGGTCCTGTCCTTCTCTTCTTCTGATACTGTAATTGGAATTTAGTGGATCTTTGGCAGCTTTTGAGTCTCACCACTGCCACATACAAACTGGGCATGACAGGGGAGAGAAAGTTCTAGAAGACACAGTCTTAGTCCTTCAGGAACTACACTGGGACCAAGAAAGGTACATACGTGACTCTAGCATGGACATGATGTAAAATAGCAAGAAAAGGACCCTGGAGTCCTGAGAGTGGAGAGATGGGCATTTTCAAGAGTAACATCCTCCCAAGCATAGCAGCAGTCCAGGTACAGGCAGCGCGTGTGGGAATCATGCCTAGACCCTGGTTTCTGTGGGTATGACTGCATGCCTTCCTCCTGCTTACTTGGGAACCAGCCAGTCTGGAGAGATGTGTGGTTCCCTAGCCACCTGCCTGGACTACAGTCACAATCAGAGAAGAGAAACACGTCCCAAGAGGGCTCCCATATTCCCTTCCTAAAGCTGGGTAGCAGTGGCTTCGAATCTACCCCCTTCCATATTATAGAGCTTGACTGGACAGGAAAAAACCTGTTGGCTAGGCTCGAGTGTACAAAATGGTATGAAGGTGATAGTGTCTGACTTGTGTCAGAATGACCTTCATACATGGTTCTAAGAGGAAGAGGGGGAAATTAACTTTTGAATCCTACACCCAGTGGACACTGTTGCACAGATTCTGTCTTCATCCTTTGCTAGACAAGTAGAGAAAGGTTTTCCCCACGTTTCCTGTTAGTCCTGCTTGGAAGGCAGCCATGGAATTTGTGCATCTGAACTGTAGACAGAACTGTGCCATCGGGCAGTTTCTCCATAATGATAAAATAATAAATAACGGGAATAGTAAACCACCATTCCTATGCTTACCATGTGGTAGGTTCTGTACTAAGTTCTTCCCATGGATTTTCTTGAGATCTAGGATTCATGATCCGTGATTAGGACCCAGGCCTCTTAACCTTTATGCTTGTCTGTGCACATGTGGTTCTTTGGTCTCCGGGTCATGACTGAACAGATAGAGCTGCCACCTGTTGCCCTCAATAGGCCAAGTCAAGATGCCTGGGTCCTGAGCTCAGGCCTACTGCGTCAGGTTCCGAGGATCAGGTATTGAGATTCGTAACAAGCATCCTGAGAGAAGCTTGAGCCAGCCAGTGCCAAGAACTGTAGGCTCCACTCCCACTACCGGGCCCTCATACCCCCATCCTTTGCTTCCTTCCATTGCTTATGGTGGTCCCTCAACCTCTCAGCGACTGTCTTCCCTGCTTTGGGTTATCTGTGGTTCCTCCTAACTCCTCTCCTAGCTTTTCCGCACTTAGTTTAAACCATCTGGAACTGGTCTGCCTTCTTTCATTTCAGAAGGTGTGTATCTTTCCAACCAAATAAAAACATTTCTGGAAAGTGGCAGTACTCCTTTTCCTTTCCTCCTGCGGGTCTTCACGCCCTCTGCCTAGGTTCTGTCCCTTCCTCTCCCTCGCTCTCCTTTTCTTCCTCCTCTCCACCCCAGCATACAGTAAGAGTCCATTTGATGGTTACTTTTCAATTTGTCCTAAACAGATATGTTCCCCCCAAAAAGAATCCTCAGTGCATGTCCGTAAGATGCTGGTTCTGGCCCTGGGGCAACAGCCCTTCACTCTGCTGGCTTTGGCCTTGCCCAGACCTTCATGGCTGCTAGGGAAGTGTTACCCAAGCTCCCTTAGCTTTGGTGCTTTTCATTTCAGTGCTTTGATTGCAAACTGGTAATTCACAGCATAAGGCTCTTTGAGCAACTAGCTAGTCTCCTCTGAAAGTGTCCAGTTGTTTATGGGCATCGTTAAACCAGGCTATTGCAAGTGTCGACTTCTTTTTCTGTAGTTTTGTTTTGTTTTGTTTTGTTTTGTTTTTTCTGGAGCACATGGAAGAAGGCCATATTTTCCTTTCCGAACATGCTCGTGAAAGTTAGAAGCCCCTTTTAGAGATGCCTTCCCCACGATTAACTGGGGTGAAAAATATTCTTTCTATGTTTATACCCCTTCCTTATTCATTAAAAAAAAAAAAAAAAAAAAAGGACAAGAAGGAAAACGTAAAGCGAACTTAACTGCTCGGTAGTCCCTGAACTCAAGAGGCACTAGTGGGCAGCATTGAAACCTCACTTCTTTCCTTGTAATGCAATTCCTTTTCCTTGATGTTAATGCAAGTTGTGCCTTCCTAAAAGTAATAAAAGGAAATGAAGACACGTTCTGAAATGAAACTTGACTCTAATCCATTCATCATCTAATACTAGCCTCTTTATCTTCGCTGGTACCTAATCTGGTTAAATGTCCCTGTTGTAGGATTTTAGTGAAAATCCTCTATGGGGAATAGGGTTTTTTTGCAATTGGATTACTCTCAGTAAATGGCCCAGTAGTTCGCTTGTTTCAGCTTCCATTTTTTCTTTGTGATCTTGCTGGGCTAAGTTACAGCACCGCATAGTGGAGGGGGTGGGGTGGACTGAGAGGGGTGTGGGAGGGAGGAGGTGAAGAATTTGGAAAGGTCTGGTCATGGCAACTAGAAAAATCTTTAAAACGCTTTTCTTTTTTTCCTGCTCTATCTACCCTTCTTGAACATATAAATGCCTGTACTTTGTTTGCTACAACTGCTCGTTTCTAAATTGCACACCTTTTATTAGCCCGATTTATCATCATTCAGTTAATTTATTAGTGTTCCCCCATGACTTCCTAATGAAATTCCTAATGAATTCGGGGCTGCTGTGATCTGCATAAAATATGCAGGTGCTTGCCTGGCAGTTTAGGGCTTTCTGGTAAAGTTCACACCCCCAACCAGACCAGGAGTGGGGCTTTTCATCCATCCTGTCTGGGAAGGATTGTGGCCTGCCTGCTGCTTCCCAGGGGTGGGGAGCGATTAGGAGCCCGCGGTGGTAGATAGGGAGGCTGGGTAGCTGGGATTTGGGTCCTCCCGGGTTTCTTGTAAAGGAAGGTTTTCCTAGCCTGTTTGCCTCCTGAAGGTCCCTCTGCTGGGGCCCTGGGGTCAGAGACACCCCCCCTTCACCCCTTGCAGGAACCCAGTGGCCTGGTAGATTAAAGTCCCCACTTCCGATGTAGCTGCCCATTGGAAAAGCGCACAGTCGGGGTCCATGATGGGGTGGTGGTGCAGGAGGTGTTTTCAAAGCCAGGCCCCGTAGGGAGGGAAACAGGGAAGCATGTCTACCGTGAGAGCGTTCCTTATAAATATCGGTTATTGTAATCCATGGATTGGGGTCAGGGCTGTGGGTAGAATCCAGCACCTCTTACAAACTCTGGGAGGGAGGGAGAGCAGGGCGGAGGGCGGAAGGGCATGGGCCAGCCCCCTACTCGCTGGGGGGGGTGGGGGGGGCAGTGTTCAGAAGTCTCATCAGTTACCAGGAGCCAGCTTGACAGTGTCCTCCTCTGTCTCTCCTGCCCACAGTCGAACAAAGTGCCCGTCGTGCAGCACCCTCACCATGTTCACCCTCTCACGCCGCTCATCACGTACAGCAATGAGCACTTCACCCCGGGAAACCCACCTCCACACTTACCAGCTGACGTAGACCCCAAAACAGGTAGGCCGTGCACATGGTACCAAGAGGGTGTGCTGGGTCTGGGGCCGTCTCACCTGCTGGGGAGGGATGGGGGGCAGAGAGTGGGGGCTCCTGTTCCTCTCCTGGGTGCTGAGAAGAAAGCTCTTTGGGGAGGCCAGAGCCTGATGATGGAGTAGCTTCTCCTCTCCTTAGGGGAAGTCCATGTGTAGTGCTAACCATTATTCTAGATCTCCCAATACCCCAGAGGGCCTGGCTGTGAATCTTGCACTGTTTTTCAGGGGTAGCTTTTAAGTAACTCCAAGAGCCACAAACAGACTTGGAGGCAGTTATAGTTGTGGAGGCATCTCGTAGCCTCCCTCTCAGCAAGTTGGGAATACGGGAGCCCTTCCAGCATGGCTCCCCAACCAAAGTCCTGGTTCCCTCAGCAGCCAAGGGAACCAGTCACTTGATGATGATTTACTGGTCCAGCCTCTAGAGGCCACAGCACTGGGTCCTGCGTTGTCTTTGCTGATTTCGGTTCTTGTTCCCCTACAGTATCCTGGGTATCACCAAGTCCATTATACAAATGTGAAAACCAAGTCCATGGTGGAACAACCAATAGAGTCTCAGGCAGATGGGGCCATGTCATCCTTCAGCCTTTATACTTTCCCCCCTCTTTTCATCCCATGTACTCACCGAGTACAGCGTTACTTGTAGCCCACCCTGTAACAAGATTTCAAGCAAGCCTCCGGCTACCGCTCCTAGAGGGGTAGTCCTGGGAGAGCAGTGAAGGCCAGGCCAGGCTGGGCAGTACACTGGCTGGGGTTTCTCTGACCAGCTAGTTAATTAGAAGGATGAATTCTAAATGGCTATTCCGTGTCACTTCGTCAGAGGGGATTGTTTGGTGTTGAGCTGAGGTAGATTGCCCGTTCATGCAGACTTTGCTGCCCCTGAATGAAGCCACACATTAGCTGGTTTTCACCAGCTTCTGAGCCCCCTTTGTGCTCCGGGGGACCCAGCCTGGTGCTTGGATGGCTGGAGCAGGCCGCCAGCGGGCCCCAGGCTCTGCAAGTGAATGGCAGCATCAACGTCTCATTTAAATAATGGTAGTACAGGGAATAGCTTTTAAATGGTTATCGTAAAACATATGATTAACGTCTGCAGACTGTTTACTTTTCCTCTGCGAACATTCTTTCAAGTGTGCAAATGGCTTGGTGTAGGGTCCAAGACCAGCTAATCTGTTTGGTTTTTGTAATAGAGAGAAAGCAATGTCTGCATGAAAATGTCACCCAGGGAGACTTAACTAACAGATTAAAAGCTTCCTGAATGAATTAAAAAAAAAAATGGAATAGTTTTCATCCACAGACGTGCAGCTCATTACCTCCAGTACTGTGTTAATTCTGTAGCATTGTTCGTTTTCTTCCCCTTCAGCTCTTTAGATCAGTTCCTCGGTGTCAGAATTGCTCCCAGCGCTCTTGCTTTTCTCAGAATTGATTACAGGATGTGCTCCTGTGGGATAAGTAAGTGTGCAGTGGCATGGGCCTTCAGGGTGTGCTCAGGTGTGTCATGTGTGCGTTCCTAGCTCTCATGATGCAGGACTACCTACCTGGTCAGCAAGCAGGTAGGGCTGATTCTTCCAGGTGCCACTTCCAGACGGTTAGGTTCTAGAGTGGAGCCTGCCAGGCCTCCGGCCTACTGGTCTGCTCAGTTCAGGATCTACCCTGGGCAAGAGTCCATGCCTTGTCGTGAAATTCTGCCACAGCTCATCCTCTAAGCTGAGGTGGACATTTCTAGAGGAGTTAACCTTTTTTTTTTGAAAGCAGGCAAGAGTAACCCTTCGAAAAGCCGAAACTTAAAAGGCGTATTAGAAACCTAGAGGAATAAGTCTCATGCAGACAAGTCATTAGAATTAAAAGGAGTGGAGGCCCAAGTCAGGAGGGCAGAGGATTTATATGACCTGATCACCTACTGGTGCCAAGCCTTCAGATTTTTCTTTAATTTTCAATAATCACTCGGATCCCGTAAGGCAGAAGTAACCCAAAGCGGCATTTACCCCAAGTACCCATCCACCTCCAGTGAGATAAACCAATTTATCAAGGTAGGGTGGGGAGAGATAGTGAACAGAACTTACCCACAACGATCATGATCACGGAAGGAATCTCGCGCTAGCGTCAAAGAAGAGAAGTCTCCGTCCTCCTTTACTGATTCCCATCCCCTGGCAGTTTCTCTTTCCTTCTCTCCTCCTTTGTACCTAAAATGCCACTTCTTCTCCCAGGAATCCCACGGCCTCCGCACCCTCCAGATATATCTCCGTATTACCCGCTATCGCCTGGCACCGTAGGACAAATCCCCCATCCGCTAGGATGGTTAGTACCACAGTAAGGAGTTCCATTTTTTAATTCCCTTTTTGTTTCTTACATGGGCATGCTTATTATTTATCGTGTGTGTGTGTGTGTGTGTGTGTGTGTGTGTTTCAGAAGATGGGTGGTGAGCAAGGGCTGCAGGGAGGAGGGGCATGTAGGGAAGATGCTTACGAAGGTGCCCTGTGGGAAGCAGGCCCTCGGATGGGCCATGTAGGAAAAAGGTTATTGATACTTAGCATTATGAACCCACAGTCCCCAAAGACTCTAGGCTTCTCTCTGAACAAAAGTGTCCTTAAGATACTTTAGAAACTATAGAGGCTCTGAGGGCTTCTATCAAAGGAAGCTGATCATGGCTCTTCTGCTGGTGGCAGCCCAGCCTGGGGTCCTGTTGGTTTGAAGCAGCCTGGGCCGGAGAACAGGCATAATGTCATTTTGAAATCCAGGGGTGAGAGTGGGGGGTTATTCTCTCAGAATCCCCTCACCCTGTCATCTGAACCTGTGACTCCCAAGGTTGGCAACAGAAGTGGAAAGTGCACTCTGTCTGTTGTCTCAACAGACAGAGTGCAACCAGCATCTCTCTGAGATTCTTGGTTCACCTAATTATGGGGGGCGGGGTGGGGGATCTGGAATCCCTACTCCAGCATGTGGGTCCTTCCTGAGTGCCAGCCAAGGCTCCTGGCAGTGTGCAGGGCACCAAACTGCCTTTTACGATTTGTCTTCCTGTCACCCAGCCTTGCTTTTATAGTACTAGCCATTAACCTTCCTTAGACAACTTTAAAAATGTGTGTTTCAAAGCCAGAGTAGAAAGGCCTTTAATGCATAAGCATATGGTGCATGAGTATGCATGTGTGTATGCATATTAATAGCTGTTTTGTGATTGCATTTTTGTGTATGTGTTTCTCCATGTTTATCAGTGATCTCTACTCCAAAAAACAAGGACAATTTGTTGTCTTAACAGGAATACATCCTGGTAAAAGTCAGAATTTGGGGTCTTGGGGAAGACACACCCTTTGATAGCCTTACAGAAGATATGGTTTTGAAGTAGTTCACCTAGTATTTCTCTAGTTGAACAGACTCTACCTTGTTTTGTGAAAAACAGCCTGTATTATGAAGTAGCTGTACAAAATACCAACCATGGGTGTACTTTCTGTTTATTTTTTGCTCCTTTCATTTTGTTTTGGAGGGTAGACCTGGACATGAGCTTGTGTCCCATTCCTTCCTCAGAAAATGGGGCCATTCCTCGAATGGTTCTCTGTTATCCCTTGCCCCGTACAGCTGATGGGTAGATATTTGAAAGCTAGATAAAAAGGAATAGCCAACTCAGACAACCCTCTGTCAGAAAAAGTTGTGTGTCTTTCATGAGGATGCTATTTTGCATGTTGCTGTATTTTTTAATTATTGTAATGAGGTGTGATTGTCTATTGGTTACCCACAATTCTTCTTGGGGACTCTCCCCCCGGTAACTCTTGTCAACACTTGTTAATTTGACAAAAGGCTACAAATTAAGCTCTGTTAATTTAATGTTTTCTCACCGAGATCTAAATACCGAAAGAGGCCCAAAGCGTAACTGAAGTCCTTTGATTCACTGTACTTTATTTTGGTATAAATTTACATTCATTATTGTTTTCCTTTGGATGTGTAGCCCTCAATTAGTGTGATGGCTCCATTAAAGCAAGCGAGACTTCGCCTTTAATTATTACAACAAAACACCTAGTTTCAGCTTGGGGAGAGGGTCTCTATTGACATAAGCAGAGGTTATAAAATTTAATTAGCCATTCCTATCAGATTTATGGCATTCAAATTGTTCTGTGTTTCTTCCCTTTGATCCTTCCTGTACAATCCCCAAGATTTTTGTTCTGATCAAATGAGAATAAAGCTTACTGTGCAGAGAGAACTTTCCCTTTTTATTCTTTTTCTTTTCCCCACCCCCACCCTTGTTTGCACTCTCTTACTCTGTACTCCCCTCTTCATAGGCAAGGTCAGCCAGTGTACCCAATCACGACAGGAGGATTCCGTCACCCTTACCCCACAGCTCTGACCGTCAACGCTTCCATGTCCAGGTGAGTTCCAAGCACCAGGGCCTCCATCCAAGTCAACCATGGGTGGCTTCTTGGAAAGTTTTCTAGGTAGCTCCCAGGCCATCCAGAGGCTGCTCCTTCATGGAGTTCTAATGGTCTAGGACCGATAGGGCATTAGGCTTGAGTCCTAGAAAATACTGAAAAGTTAATCTGAACTTCTAAGGTAGGTGATGTCAAAATTTTGAGATTGAATTTTGGAATCAACGTAGCAAGTGGCTTTTTTTTTTTTTTTTTTTTTTAAATAACTGAAGAAGGCAGGAAGAAGTTTAGTTAGGACACACGGAACTTTTTAAAATGTTGTTTCTGTCTTGTCCTGTACTGGGTAAGAAAGGAAAGGGTGGAGATAATTTTATGATTATGTAAAAGAGAGTTTGAGAAAAGGGTGTGGTCTTTTAACAATTCAGCATCTTCTCTGTCAACAAGGAGGGACACCCCGTGCCCAAACACACCCCTCTCTAAAGTAGCACTGCCCCCCAGAGAATTATAAAGGGAGCCCCATATGGAATTTGAAGTTTTTAAGTAGCCAAAGGTTAAAGGAGGCAGGGGGGAAGCCCAGGTGAAATTCTTTTTAATGATCTATTTTATTCAACCTAATATTTTCCAAATATTATCATTTTGACATGTTAGCACTGTAAAGCAACTTTTAATGAGATTTTACACTCTGTTTTGTACTTTGTTTTTGAAATCTGGTATGCATTTTATAAAATGTTGAGTATACTTAACAGCACATCTCAATTTGGACCGGCCACATTTCACATACTCAAAAGCTATATGCGGCTGGTGGGTATCACACTGGCCTTTGAGCTCTAAATCTTGGAAAGTTAAAAAAAAAAAAAAAAATCATGTGTGCAGAACAAGAATTTGAAAGGAACCCATCAAATAACCAGCAAAGAATTCCTACACCCTGACAAAGGACATAATGATTTTACTTTCCTTCATAGGGGAGCATCTTCAACTTCTAATTTAAATATTTTGGGTAACAAACTCCACCCTGACTTCTCATACCTTGTATGAAATATTTTACTGTGTTTATTTGGATAAAAATGGTAACTTCTTCATTTAAAAAAAGTTGTGTGTGTGTGTGTGCACGTGCACGCACATGCATTCATATATCTTTAAGCACATAAATAAATGTGTCATACACACATACCCACATACGTATACCTGGATCTTTGTAATCCTCCGTTCTCCTTTTCCTCTCTCTAATTAATTCTGGCTAATTTTTCAGTGAGTGCTAGTTTATTTACAAACCGGTTGGCAGCAGTGGGTTTAAGTAGTCACTAATCGCTCCTAATGATAGTTTTATTTTCTGTTCATCTGATTTTCAGTCAAGTTAATTAAATCGGTGGAGGTTTAGACTTTCCTGATGGGCTACAACAAGTAATCCATTTTGATGATGTCCCATAATTAAATCAGCATGCATTACATGGCAGGGATGCTGTCCCTAGCATCTTTTCCTAATCTCTGTAGTCCGTATGGGAACCCAAGGCCAGAGGGAGGGTTGGAGAGACAGGACAAGACAGTCCCTTTTCCTGCTTACAAAACAGTAATTTTGGTGGGGGAAAGAGTAAAAATCCCTTCCAGTTAGAAAAACAAGCTATAGTCCACCTACCATTTGTAATTACGCCACGAAGATCACCTAATTTTAAAGATCCAGTCTCCGAGTGTGACAAATGATCCCAGTTTCAAAATCCACACCAATATTGGTTAGGTGGGAAAATGCTTGAGCATTCTGTTCTCCAGCGAGAGGAGGAAGGTTATGTTCATTAAATAATGTCATCACATCCTTGCAAAGCATGAGAACGAATTGGGAGTCTCCCAGGAGGGGAGCTGCTTCAGAGCAGCCCTAATCCACAGCTCATCTTCCCTGCAAGCCAGCGTTTATATCATGCACCTGATTGTTTTGCATGTTTGTTTATTCGATGCGTTCTGGAGGTTAAAAGCAGTGAAGTAATCGTAGGATAGGGATTGGGGTTAAGCTTATCGATTGAATTATCATTAGGAGGTTAGTCGATGATTTAGAGGTGGGCAAGGGGGTGGAGGAGAGGAAGGAAACAGTGGGAGGAAAGGTTAGGGGCTCTAGGTACAGGGGGGAAGGCCGCCGATTCCCCAGGTAGGCCTTATGAAAGGTAGCTAGTTAAAAAGCGTATACAGCAAATTAAATACATTATTGTGGTAATGGGGCGACAGAAGTATAGGTCTATTATACTTATGGCAGTTATAGGAAATGTAGGCAGCTTGCCCTGTTCCAGAACACCCTTTGATATTCATTCTATTCAGCAGCGGGGCCAGGACTTCTCAGAATTAAGTGATGGGTCATTATACTTTAAACACCATGGAGAAGCCTAGATTGGCAATTAAACAGCTCTTGCTGACACTCACTTGTGCCACCCTGTGACCCCCTTTAGATTGAGATGTTGGAGCTCCGGGCCCTCAGCCTGCTAAATTGGTGCAAGGCTCTTCTCCTGACGAGAGCGGGCTCTGAAATCTGCCGGCTTCAAAGGGAGAGAGATCATGTATAAACCATAATGTGGGTGCACCGTGGCTCACAAAAAATAAGGCAGGAAGAGATGAAATGTTACAAGTGCAAGGGGGAAAATGAGAGAATAATGACAAACCTAATGCAACTCAAAGCAGGATTGTTGCACAGGAAAATGCATCCCACTGCTTGTGCATAAAATCAAGGCCGGCAGATGACATCCAGTTAACAGAAACGCGTCAACAGTGAAGTAAAGTGAGAGTGAGCAAGAGAGGAGCCCCTGAGACAGCCAGAAACAAAAATTAGTTGTCCTTAACAAGTTAAGGTTCATCATTATATTCTGGCTCGGAGCCATAAAAGCAGACGGGGGTATATAATGAGCTGCTTAGAATTTTTAGGGTGTTTATTGCATTTCATGAAATAGTTGTCTGCAGAAAGGAATTTCTTAAGCAAAGGTATGCATGTAGCCACCCCTTCCCCCCAACACCCCATTTCTTTCTCTGCTGTACGTTTTTCAGATACATGAATATGTGTCTAGGCATGTGAACTTGGAAGCGTTGGTTCCCCA
Organism: Canis lupus familiaris; assembly: GCF_011100685.1. Taxonomy (NCBI): domain Eukaryota; kingdom Metazoa; phylum Chordata; class Mammalia; order Carnivora; family Canidae; genus Canis; species Canis lupus. The sequence goes on from NC_049249.1 coordinate 24,442,575, forward strand.
CAGCCTGCGCTGGACATTTTGCCCCCCACACCCCAAAATGTACTCAAACTGTGGTAGCTGCCTGTCGGCGCATGTGCACACCTCCCCACACAGTGTTTTTGTCTCTCCCCCTCTCCCCCTTCTCTCTCTCTGTCTGTCTCTCTCTGTCTCTCTCATGTCTGTACACATATTCTCATTCAGCAAGAAGAGAACATATGTATTTGAGGAATGTCAAGCCTTTAAAATTCACAGTAAAAGCTGCCACTCCACCCACCGCTTCACCCAAGGGCTTCCAAGAACACATGTTCTTAAGTTATGTTTCCTCAGAGGCCCTTGTGCAGTGGGAAGGAACAGGGTGTAACATGGGAGCCCAAGTGCCTCCCGAGGGTTTGCTTTTCATTTTCTCTGGGAAGGGGAATGGGGATTGTTTGTTTTCTTTTTCTTTCTCTTAGGCTCTTCCCTCCCTCCCTCCCTCCCTCCCTCCCTCCCTCCCTTCCTTCCTTCCTTCCTTCCCTTCTTCCTTCTATATACCCTAAAGGATTTAAATGTTTCTTATTTTACAAAATCATGTCATTGTTACCAAACTTTGATACCTTTGATACGGGCTTAAATTTGTAAAAGGTAGTGGCAGGAGAGGGCCACATCAGGATGAAATTTCTGAGTCAAATGTCCACTATGAGTCTGGGCCCTTTCAGAAATCTGCATTATTCATTGATATTTTCTCCATTGATCTATGCAGATTGTTAGTGGGTTTTTTTGTTTTGTTTTACCATTGTTCAGATTAACATTTGCTACATTATTTGGGTGAAATGGAAACTTTTCATATCCAGTCCATATATGAAAAGAACCTTATACATGCAGGATCCACTTGAAATCACTATCTCAGGGCACTCCCAGTGCCCACCAGAACTGGCCGCCTGGAGAGCAGGTCTTCGTTCTCTGGATGCTTATGTGAGACCATTTTGGTTTGAATTAATTAAGAAAGCATCAACTGCTTTATCTGAGTTCTCCTTCCCATGAACAGCGCCCCACCTGCTCACTTGCCCAACCTGGGCACATTGGAGCCTGGACACTGCCATTTTGTTTTCTTTCAGGGTCCTTTTTTGCATCTATCTCACCCTCCTATTCTCTATGGTAATATACCTTCTTTTAAGAAGGGTGATTCTTGTAACCCAATACAAATCATAGTGACTCCAAGCATATCAGAAAACGTGAAAGCTGTTTGATCCAGTTGTCAGTTCACAGATGGGCCAAGGTGAACATTTTAAAATTAGCTCTTTATGTTCTAGTGAGTTTGCATGGTAAGGAAATGCTAATTCAGGGCCTAAGCGGGGCGGGGGGGAGGGGGTGGGTCAAAGAACTTTCTTAAAAATGGACAGTATTAGAGGAAAAAACAACCTTTCCTTATAGATTTACCACTTTGATAATTGTTTTAGAAGGCCTTTGGAAGCATAGGCAGCCTATTTAAGTAAAAGTAATTTAAGAATCCTTGAATTACAGAGTGGGAAAGAATACACATCCAAATTCAGAGTTTCATTTGTGTGTGTGTATAAAATCTCATCTTTCTGTAAGAGAATGCAAGCTTATTTAAAATATCTGTGATTTATGATGAGAACCAGATAGGAAGTATTTCGATTTTCCTCATCTTTCTGCCTCACTTTCTCTCATTCCTGTCAAAACGATGGGGCACATCAGCAAAGGAAAAATAAAAATTTTATTGTACTCCATCAACAGAATGTGGCCTAATGAGGCATGTGCGGCATTGTCAAAAATGTGTACTTCAGCCACGTTAATATTTTATTTAGCTGTCAATATGCAACAATAGATTTCACCTTTCATTCTAGAGCTGATTAGGACTTAGGAAATTGTCTTCTTAGATGCCGCTAATAATGCCTCAAAAAACAAGTGGACGTGTGATTTCCAGCAGGTAGTCCGAGCCTACTCTACCGCCCAAGTACATCCGTTGTATTTGTCTTTTGCTAAAGATGTTAAAAATCATAATGTCTCTTGTCAGTAGCAATAATGAAGGGGAAGATTGGCTTTAATGACATTATGAGAATCATTATGTTTAATTTATCGCTAATTAATGCTGACAGGTTTCATATGCCTTGGGTTGCTTTCATGTGAGTGTTACGTGCTGGGTTGTTTTTTTTTTTTTTTTTTTTAATTGTGTGTACACATCCCTCCCCATTCATTCATTTTGATTCTGACGATTTACACAGCTTCCTGTCTTCCAGGTTCCCTCCCCATATGGTCCCACCACATCACACTCTACATACGACCGGCATCCCCCACCCGGCCATAGTCACGCCAACAGTCAAACAGGAATCCTCCCAGAGTGACGTCGGCTCACTCCACAGCTCGTGAGTTTCACTATTTCTGTGGCTTTCTCCTTCCCCATCTTGTCTGGCCTGTTGTCAGTCCAGCCCGTGGTTGGCTACCGTGCACGTGACTGCGGTAGACACCCAGCTCGGGTGCGCTCTGGATTCTGACAAAGTGTGGAGTTGGTGGTTGGTACCCACCATGGGTGTACCCGTGTCCTTGGACAGACAGACTGGGATTTGCAACCGTGTCCCCATGCCTCACCCACAACGAAACGTCTGGAGGTCTGTCCTGAGAGCACGAGAGGCACCGGCCAAGGGGGATTTGGCCACACTGTGCTTTTTCCCTCCAGCTTGGGAAAGTGTGTCCAGGACATTCAGGAAGTGATGATGAAATCTCTCTTCCCTCATACCCTCACTAGGATGTTTTTGTTCCATTTTTTGTGGTGGAGAAGACCAACGAGTACTTCTCGTTCAGAACTGCTTGGTTTGGGTGTTGAGCAGACAGGGAGATGGGCTCTCTGCTGTGGAGGAGGTAGGACCTCGCAGTTGTTGATGGGGTTGTGTCTGTCTGTCCTGTCTATATCCAGAAAGCATCAGGACTCCAAAAAGGAAGAAGAAAAGAAGAAGCCCCACATAAAGAAACCTCTTAACGCATTCATGTTGTATATGAAGGAAATGAGGGCCAAGGTCGTGGCCGAGTGCACGTTGAAAGAAAGTGCGGCCATCAACCAGATCCTGGGGCGAAGGGTACGTAGCTCCCTCACTGGGGGGAAGAATGGACGGGGGCAGAGTGGGTGGCCTGGCACCGGAGCCCTGTCCCTTCAGTCACATCCTGACTTCCTCAGTGGCCTTCATGGAGGCATGACCAGAAGTCCCCATTCGAACAACATCCTCGACCCCCCCTGCCATCCTCTTCCCTAGAGAGAGTGCAGATAAGAGAATGAGAGGATTGACAGAGCGGGTTTTGTCTGAGCACCCGTTTGTGCCAGGACCCTGCAGAGCAGACCCGTTTCTTGTCCCCGGCCACAGTGTAGTTGGTGATGTTCTGCATGCCTCCCCACCTCTCTGTCCCCTCCAGTGGCACGCACTGTCCAGAGAAGAGCAAGCGAAATACTACGAGCTGGCCCGGAAGGAGCGACAGCTTCACATGCAGCTGTACCCCGGCTGGTCTGCGCGGGATAACTATGTAGGTGGTCCTTTCTCTGCACTAGAGTCTGTAGAGGTGTGTGTGTGTGGGGGGGGGGGGGGTTCATCTGCCCAGCGGGAGTACTACCTGCCAGCTTGAATCAGGCCTCAGAACCATGCAGTGTACCCAGTCCTGGGACCAGGAGCATCTTGCCCGAGCATCAGACTTGGGGCGGGGGTGGGTGGGGGTGGGGGTCTTGTCTTGGTTTCCAGTATGGCTCCATCAGCATGCCAAAATTCTTCAAGGAGGGTGGCGGCCAGTGTTTCATTATTCCAGCCGGGACCCCAGTGGCCCCCAGTGGCTTTGACTTGGGGCTGTCCACACCTTTCGTGCCCAGGTCTTTGTAAAGACATGACTCCAGGATATGCTTTGGGGGGCTTATGTGCTTCTCAGCAGGGGTCTCTGGGGCCTGCCAGGGGAGGACCAGTGGAGATGGGTAGGAGAGAGGGTTTGATTCCTCACAGGCCTTCCAGCAGGGCCTTGGCCCTTAAGAGGGAGAAATGAAACACTTGCCCTATACTGTGGTGCAATAGAAGCTGAAAAGCTAGTTCATCCTAAGAGGGACATGGTGGGGGGACCCCTGAAAGCAGCCAGTGGTAGTCTTTGCTGGTGGACTGGAGGAAACACCTCAGGGCCCAGGAAGGGTTGGGAGAGGGTTTGTGCTGTGTGGTGTGTCTTTCTGGGCTTTGTGTTGACTACAGGATTTGCCTAATTTCCTCTCTTGGATTTTAGAAAACACTGTGGGGCGGTGGTTTTCACTAATCACAGTGGTTGTGATGCCCATGATTCCTGTCCTCTCCTAACCTTGCTCTCCGGTGCAAGGAGAGACCTCTCTCACCACCACCCCCCCTTCTATTTCTTGTCCCGTGTTTTGCCCAGCAATATTCTGGGCTGGCCCTCCTCTACGCAGTAGATGAGATGTCCCTTATTTCACCTGATAACTCTTATTCCATGGCATTGGGTTTTATAAAGTGAATTTTAACCCTTCACTCTTTAGGGTGTCTTTAGAGACAAAACCTGCCTTGATACCAGCAGTGGGCTTTTCCTCCTGTTTCTTGTCAATGGTGTGGAGCCATGGAGGGTTCTCTCACCTGTCCATGCTCCTGACCTAGCTCTCCTGCAGCCAGTGTCCTTAATGAAGACGCTCTCTGTACGTGGGTTGAGATCGGTTCAGTCAGGGCTGGTTGTGAGCATGCACACAACGGTACTGTGGGGACTCAGTTAAATCAGACGCATTTACTCTCAAAACTTAATGTGTCATTGGAGGCCACAGACATATATGGGTCCTGAGCGGATGCTGCTTCCCACTTGCTCTAGCTGTTTCTGTCTCTCTCTCTCTTTTTTTTTTTTTAATTTTTAAAAGATTTTAATTATTTGAGAGAGAGTGAGAGAGAGAACACATGCAGAGCAGGAGGGAGAAGTAGAGGGAGAGGTAGACTCCTCATGGAGTAGGGAGCCCGATGTGGGGCTCAATCCCAGGACTGAGCCAAAAGCAGACACTTTTACCAACTCAGCCACCCAGGTGCCCCAACTCTAGCCATTTCTCGTACCTTTCAACATGTGCCTGCTAGTCTGCTATTCACTTTGCAGATTAGGGGGTGTGAAGAACACAGACTGTGGGGCTTACCTTCCACATCCTCATCATCACCCAACCCCTCCCCCCCACTCCCACTTGCCTCCCTCTAGGTCCCAGTGCCCTTGGCTGGCAGCACAAGACTCTGTTCCTCCTGGGAGTTGAAACAGGAATTAGTACCAGTACCTCTCACTGGAATGTTTGCTCTGGTCAGGGCCCTTGTCACTCACGGATGGTCACGCACCAGGTCTTAGCTGCTTGAGACCTTTCCATTTGTCCTCAGCATGTGTGCCGTGGGGAAGCCTTTCTTCTGGAGCCGAAAGGAAGAGGATGAGAAAATTAATGCTCTCCCACAGGCTTGCTGCTCACCCCCACCTGACCTCGAGGTGGAGATTTCCAGCAGCAGGCAGGCTCTGCAGCCTCCACATGAACAGCCATCTCATTTCAGGACACTGTTCTCTGGTTTCGGGTCAGCAGCTCTTAGAGGTTACCTTCACCTTTTACCTGCTACAGACCTAATTCTTTGAGTGATCTAGAATGGTACTACAGAGAGGAATTCTGCTCCTTCATAGACATCATATCCCCAACAGACATTTGGGGTCATGCTAGGGCCTTCATGTACAGCTTTGCAGGATGCGCACTGCACAACTCTAGGGAGTGCCATTTACATTACGGTCTGTGTGCATGCTGCCCTCTGGAGTTGTGCAGGGGGAGATCTCCACAAAGATACAAGGCCAACTTTGTGGTAGTGATAGCTTCAAAAGAATGCTGCCATTGACTTGCCTGGGAGTCAGACAGGTATCGACCTGGGGTGTTCGTGAAGTGCTTTCCAGGTTTTAGAAGGTCCATGAGGCACTTAATAATGACTGCAGCTCAGCTTCACATTCAGAAGGAGCTCGATATAATAGGGGAATCTCTGAAGACTTGAGAAAAAGTTTAGAGGTCCATCTAGAGCTAGCGATGAAGGAGCTTCCTCTCTTATATGGGGTACTGTCAGAGGCCTATCACAAAGGCTCCTTACGCATGAGTGTAAACACACATACACACACACACACTCCCCCCTCCCTCGCTTCTGTGCCCCAGGAAACGGTCTGTGGAGCAAGGGTCAGAATTAAAGGTCTTAGGGGTTTGATTGTGGTAGAACTTGTCAGGTTTGGGGCTTGACATAGGAGTTTCTATACGTTGCTTTGGTAGTTGTAAAGATTCTTCTGGAAGAAGTTTTCTGAGCTAACTTCATGCCTCTTTCATGTTCCTGCTTTTCCAGTAATGGAAGCCTTAGCAAAATAAGATTGAATAAAATCATCACATTTGGGTTGTCGGACTTGGCACATTCTGGAGCATAAAAGAAAAGAGTTTGGTCCCATAGTGCTGTCCAACCCGTGGCATTATATTAGAACATTATTGCCTTTCTGGCTATTCCAGATTAGGTAAAGGACACGAATGTTAAACCATTTGCTCATCTTTCATTCCCCACCTCCCCCCCCCCCCCCCCCCCCCCCGCCCCACCGGCCGAAGACCTCCATAGTTAGGCTTCTTCTTTTGTTACATCTAAGAAGATAATGAGGTGGCTGCCTCCCTTGAGACATGTGTCCCTCTTCACTAAATATTATTTATTAAGCTACTGCTTGTCCTTTTCTGATTAAAACACAGCCCCTGTCCTCTAAAAGCCTTTAGTTTAAGTGACTCTTTCCTCGTCACGAACATTTCAATTATATATCCTAAACTGACAGCTTCCCATGGGGACTAGAACTTTCAGCTGCCTTTCAGGATGTATTGTGGGAAACTAGAAATGGGTGAGCCCTGTATTAAACCAGAGGTGACTGAGAATCCATTGGGCATGTGGATGCTGACACTGCCCGGAGTCACAGTGGTTTCCTGTGCCTAGCTGAATGTTCACTCAGGCTCCTAAATGAATGGAAATGAGCCCCTTCTGCCTTTTCCAAGATGGCCAGGCAGCACTTGGCAGCTCCCCTAGGAGAGCCACAAACATGAAGACGAGCTGCTGAGGCTCATGAGAAGGCCCCATGAACTCCTTTTACTTTTTTATTTTTGAATTGTCTATCAGTGGGCACCTGCCTGGGTGGCTCAGTTGGTTAAGCATCTGACTCTTGGTTTAGGTTCAGGTCATGATCTCAGGATTGTGAGATGGAGCCCCACATGGAGCTCTGTGCTCAGTGGGGAGTCCGCTTAAGATTCTTGCTCCTTCTGCCCCTGCCCCTCCAACATGCGAGATTGCTTTTGGGGTTGTGGTTGTGCACGTAAACTCTCTGACTTGCTCTCTCTCAAATAAAGAAAAATCTTTACGTTGTTTATCAAAGAAGGTAAATGTATCAGTGTTTCAAACTCAAGGCCAAGACAAGCTTCCCAAATGCTATGGGCCCCAAGATCTGAGAGAAAAGATGGGCTTTCTCTGAGACATTTGGCTCTCAGCCCTTGGGTGGAGCTAAAATCATGGCATCTCCATCTTGAGGTTCTCCATACAGGGCCTTACGAGTTGCCAAGTTTACTACCCATCACTCTTGTTTTCTCTTCCAGACCTGACGTCAACATACCAAGAGAACTTTTAGGCAGAGGCAGTATTTAGATGTTCTGAAACAGACAGATGTGTAGGCCAGTCCTCTCGTTTGTGACATTTCATATATACCCAGCATCTGACTCCCAACGGATAGGATGGGCAGTAACGAGGCAAGAGAGAACTAGTTTCAGATCTGCAGGGATGCAGTCATCCTTACAGAGCTCTTCCCTGTTCCCATGCCACATCCCAGCTACGAGCAGATGGTAAAGGGTCCGGGTTGGAGAATGTGAATGACCCCATGCAATTCATCCCTGTAATCAATTAAAAACCTTCCTCAGAGGGCAAGGGATTAAATATGTAGGCAGCACAGCCTAGCAGGTAAGGGCTGTGGAACTGAGAGCTCTTGTGTTCCCATCCCGGCCCCAGCATTCGCTAGCTGTGTGATCTCTGAAAATTCACATACCCCCTTTGTCCTTGAATTTCCTTATCTCTAGAATTGGAACAGCAGTAGTACCTGTTGTACATGATTGTGTGAGGGGAAACATGACTCAATGTGCATAGGGCACTTAGAATCATGCCTGGCACATAGTATGTACTAAATAAATGTTAGCTGTTGTTACTAGGAAAGCCCCAGCTAAAGCTTTTGTTTTTTGATTGAGGGAAACAGAGGCCTTTTGGCCACCTCTACAGTCACTTGACACTTGGCTGTGGGCCCTTGGGCCACTCCCAACCCTGTCTCTCTACATCTCCCTAAATCTTCCTTCATCAGTTCTCTTCTCCCACTTGTGGGATCAGATGCTCTGGGTCAGGTTTGAGAATGGACCGAGGTGTGTGGAGGTCTTTCCTTCATCCCCTGCTGACCCCTTCTCTTCTCCTTGCTGGGTGTGTCCCTCTGGCTGGAGCACAACTGAGGGCATTTGGATTTAAGGGGGTGGGGTTGGGGTGGGTGTGGACTGAAACCTTGGCCTCCCTCCTGCCTTTACAGGTGAGCCCAGACTTCCTCCCTCTCCTCCCCGCCCCCCCCCCCCCCCCCACTTCTATTTGCTGAAATAATCCCTTGTGTTTCCTCTGTCCCTGCAGGGCAAGAAGAAGAAGAGGAAAAGGGACAAGCAGCCTGGAGAGACCAATGGTAAGCCAGGCTAAGGAGGAAGGAGGAAGGAGCGGTGCTGTGAGGACCACTCATTCACTTTAGGTTTCTGTCTGGGGGGAGGCAGGAGAAATTTCAAGGCCAGGATATTGTGGGGGAACCCATCTTAGCCAGCCTTTTTGTGTATGCATTTTAATTAATTGCTTCATGACTGCCCTTTTAAAGCTAGTAACATTCATTGTTGCATGAAAAGCACATTGTAATTCTAGTGGAATGTGTTTTTAAATAACCGCAGAGCCTGTAACGGGAGGGTGGTAGGCATGCCTATGCGGGGTTTATGCAGTCTGCTGATTTTGTCTGTGTCTGTAGGGATGAGGAAGGGGCTGGGGGAGGAGGAGGGGGGTGTGTGAGTGTTTGATATTAACTGGGCTGTTCCTGAATGTTCTGATGCATGCCTTTACAGTGGTAAATTGCACCCAATTTAAATTAAGGAGGTTTGTCATTCTCTAGGAGAAATTAGAAATACTGCATAGGCAATATCAGAAGGTCCCCTTGGAGAAGGCCAGGCTTTTACAAACAACAAAAATTTTGAAGGCTTTGTATAATTTGTTCTTTTTTTTCAGAACACAGCGAATGTTTCCTAAATCCTTGCCTTTCACTTCCTCCGATTACAGGTGCTAATGTCATTTTGAGTCATTAAAATAGTCGATAAAATGTTTTTTTAATTTTTCTTGCCATTATAGTTTTATTAACATTAAACACGTATGACATTTGAACATCCTTTAAAATGACCATCTACACGGTTTCGTATGTTTCGGTAGATTTTTTTTTTTCAGTTGCTTTTATTGTTTTTTTTTTTTTTTTAATTTAATTTAACTTTCGCTTTGTTTATTTATTTATTTTTCCCATAACAGTTGTTTAAGCAGTGATGACAGTGACTTAGTGTTGAACTAACTGTGCAAATTGAATATGCAGTATTTCTTTAAAAGAGACTGGTAAAAAAAATAATAATAATAAGTAAATAAATAAATAACAAGCAAAAACCAACCAAAATGGAAGGAATTCAGTAATAAACCTCCTTAATCTAATGGCATTTTCCGTTGCTCCCACTAAGTTTTCTCACGCAAGCATGCATCCGCAGTATGATTTTTTTCTCCTTCGCTTTTTTTTATTTTAGTTTTTTTCTTCCTTTTGCTTTCCTGCTCCTAATTTGCAAATCCACTAGCATTTTACTGACTGTACCTGCTTAAAAGCTGCTATGAGCTTCTGACTAACCCTGACCAGCTCATTCATACTGCCTGTTCACCTTCATCTATTCTTCTGTTAGTAGTCATGAAAATCGGTTAAAAAAAAAAAGAAAAGAAAAACATTTCAAAAGCTGCAATATCCCAGTACCACAACCCCTTTTCTTTCTTTATTTCTTTCTGTTTTGTTTTGTTTTGTTCTGTTTTTATTTGTAGTTTTTTTTTCTTTTTTAAACTGTTGTACTCTGAGAAGAAAAAAGCATGTTACAAACTTAATCCCCTCCTTCGCTTTATTTTCTTCTTTAAGAAAAACAAATTGAGAGAGGGCTAGGAAAAAAAAAAAAAAGGAAAGCAGAACCAAAAGGAAAAATACTATTTAAAATTTCGTTTTTTCAGTATCTGACTTCCCTTTATCCGCTCAAAACGAATCGGAGAGACAGTCCTTAAAGAAGGGATACTGCAGCTTTATTTGCAACAGCTAATTTCACCAGTTGAATAAGAATGTGATTTTTACCTTTTTTTTTTTTTAATTAAAGAAAGTTAAAAATCGAAAGTCGCTATTTGTCATTAGTAACCAGGTCATTGATTTATTCCCTTTTTTATTTTTATTTTTTTCTTATTTGTATCTTTCTCTCCCCCCCCTTCCCCCTCTCTCTCTCTCTCTCTCTCCCTCTCTCTCTCTCCCATGTCCTCCTCCTCTGCTCGCTTCTCTCTTGAACTCATTCAGACCTGAGCGCTCCTAAGAAATGCCGAGCGCGCTTTGGCCTTGATCAACAGAATAACTGGTGCGGCCCTTGCAGGTGTGTATAGATCTCCCAGATTTGCTGTGCTGGTCTGCAGCTGGTCTATTCCATCCTTTCTCCCCTTCTCTGGCCTGTTGCTTTGTAGCTCTGTGTGTGGATCTTAGGAGACACGAGGGCGCGGGACACTGCTCTGTGAGGGATGTGCTTGTCCTCCCCGCTGCTGCTAGCCAAAATGCCACTGTAAAACAGCATCATTTGTGCCTCCTCGGGTCAGCGACAGCAAACCCCAGCGCGCCCCCTCCCAGGGAACGTTGCCTGCCAACCCCCTTCCTCATGACAACCCAGGATGGGGCTCAGTGACATCCATCGTAACCCTGGCCTAGGTAGAAGCAAACAACGTCACCTTTTCCCCTCCTTCTCTCTTCTATTTTTATTTATTTATTTATTTTCCTTGTTGTATTTTGGTTTCCAGTTGGTTTTTTTTTTTTTTATGTATGTGTGTGTGTGTTTTATTGTTTTGTTTTATTTTTTTCTTTTGCCTCATAGAAGTCTTTTCTTTCATGTCCTTGGTGAGGGAAGGCAATCAGAGAGAGCCGAGGTCATAGAGAAGACAAGTCAGCTGTAGCTGAGATTTCACATCCAACTGAGCATGACCCACCATTGTGTTGTATTTTTTGTGTTTACCTTATGCTAACAGATGCAAATACTCCAAAGAAGTGTCGGGCACTGTTCGGGCTTGACCGACAGACTTTATGGTGCAAACCATGCAGGTATATTACCGCTGTGAGGCCTTTGGGAAAATCAAAGCATTCTGTCCTTCTGGTACCTTAGCGTGTCAATATATTTTGACCTCGTTCCCGTCGACTTCCCTACCGGCATCAATGACTAATGATCCTCGCTCTTCACAATTTCCTTGCTAATTTTATGCCGTATCCTCTCCCCACTTTCTCTTTGTCTCTTTCCCCCTTGCTCTTACAAACAACCTATCCAGGCCCCCGGTGGTGGGACTGAAACCACAACCCTAACAGACCAGGACGGGCCCTTCCCCTTTTTGCTTTGAGAGCCAGCATCCTGGAGCTGGCCGGGTCTGCGGCACGTGCACTGAGCATAGACAGCCACCGTGTCCACAGGTTTGAATGAGCTACCGCTTGGCAGCAGTAGCCATTCCCGTGCGCTGCAGAGTCAGGACACTTGGAGAAAGGGCTCTGGGGCAGGCGTTTTTTGCTTTTGTTTTGTTTTGTTTTTCTTTTATGTTGAAAAACCACATATCTCTGCACGGAGGAGCCCGGTTAGCTGACATTGTTTTACAGTGCTGAAAAGAAGCGTGGCATTGGACGGCATGCATCAGCTAAAGGGCTGTAAGCAGTGTGTCACGCGGTCCCGTACTGCAGCATTGCTAGCCTGCGGAATTCAGAGTACACACCATATATATTTAGAGAGAGAGCAAGAGAGAGCGCATTGCTTCCAAAGTGAATTAGAAGAGTCCAGATTGAACACCCGTGTTCCACCTGCAGGCTTCCATCCAACCCGTAATTGCAGGGAAGGTGTAGGTACTTCCTTCTTGGTGGAGGGATACCGACTCGTCCCTGTCTCACTTCTTTCCTTTAATGACCACCTCTGGTTAAATTTGTTGTTTCTTTGTTCTGATACAAGCAGTCTTTGAATTTGGAATATTATGATGGTAGGTATCTCAACCCCCCAAACACGCTTCCCTGTTTGTAGTGCCTCCTTGTCACGTGTCCCCCCCTTCATGCCTTTGCCATGTGTTCCGTGTTTAGACATTAGATCAGACGTCCATCCCATCACGTGCATGCCCACAAGTCTCCTGTGTCTCCTCCCTCCCCCCAGTGCCTTACGAGGGATTGGCCCAGTGCCTCGAGTTGGCCAGATGTTTAGGGGAGAGACAGGCCCCCCCCCCACCCCGCCCCCTTATTGAGCGAGAACTCTGCAGACAACCCTCTGCCCCTGAGTGAGGATGCCAGGCCTTGAGAGCGATCCTCTGGTCTTCATCCGGGGAGACGACCGTGTTCACGGAGGGGACAGCGCTTTCCCCACGATCCTGGGCTCTTCTGCGCCACAGAAAAGTGGTTCAGGAGGAGGTGGAGGAAGAACGTTAGGTATTTCGGCCTTACCCAGGGCAGGCCGGTGCTCTGCTCGCCCTGTCTAGGCAGAGGGACTGAGGCAGAACCTCATCGGTCTGTGGAGGAGGACGGTTAGCCGTGGGGTCCCCATCTGAGACGCCCTGCCACGGGAAGGAGTCAGCTAATCGTAGGGCTCCCTCCTGAGTGGGTTTCTCACGAGCTATAGAAACGTATCACTGAGACCACGGTGCCCACCTCGCAATACAGTGTGTGGCTGCATTTGTTTATTTGTGTGTGTGGGGGGTGTGAGTGGAGGTTTATGGAAACTGCCCCCCCCCCTTTTTTTTTTGTTTCAGAAGCAGTTGCTTCAAGGTAGACTTGACATTTTTTTCCTGAGAGTTCCCATGACTAAGGTTGACCAGGACGGACATCCCCTTATCAGACAGCGTGCACCTTGTTGAAAGCCAAGGTGTGGTACCTGCCTCAGGGGCTGGAAGTTTCGTGACATTTTTACAAAAAAACAAAAGCAAAAACCCTAATTTTTATAGCTGTGTCGCAGACCCGATTTTCAGAAGCGCAGCTCTGAGGGGCCAGCTGTCAGTATGGCAGGCTGCTGTCTGTCCCTCCTCCTTCCTCAGAGTTCTTTCCCCACCTTGACACCGCTAGAAGTTTCCAGGTGGCCACTTGGCTTCTGTGGGGGATGTTTCTCATACCCGAAAAGCATCAGCAGATGCACTGTAGCTCATCGAAGGGTGTCATTCCAAGCAGGATCGGAGGAACCCTTAGTTTCCTTTCGGAATAAATCCACAAGAAGCTACAGGTGGAATTTCAAGAGGCCACCCCTTGGTTGGAGATGGAGCCTGGGTGGGGAGGGAACGTGGATGGGTTTTGCCTGTTTTCTCCCCAACCTTTTCCTCTTTGCCAGGATCTGGCTTGATGCTAAATCCATAGGACAAAAATGTACCTTAAAAAAAAGAAGCAGTTGCAAAATGAGGCGTTTTCTGGCCCAGTCAGAAGTGTGTGTGTGTTCAGCTGCCTTCCCCCCCCTCCGGCCACCTGTTAGAAGGCGTGTCTCGCTGTCCTTCATAGTCTTCATGTCCCGTGTTCAAAATGCTTCCACTCATCCCCTGGACGTGGAAACCTCCGTGTCATCAGGAGGGCGGGCGGGTGAGGGGAGCGCCAGAAAGGCTCCTAGCCAATCAGGACTCCTTGCTCGCTACACAGGGTTTCTAATTTTATTTGACATTTGAGGACATTTTAACAAGATTCTGTTTTGAGCCCACCAAGTTGCTTTCCCATCTTTTTACTCTGCCCTAATATAGCATGGAATGCTGCTTGACGTCACTCCCCTGTTTTCCTGTTTCTCCTTTTTCTCACCCCCCCCCTGTCCTTGTCGCTCTCTCACTTTCGCTTATGCCCCGCCCCCTCCCCACCCCTCCCTTCACCCATTTTTAAAATGCATGGACATCTTAGTTTTTTAAGCATGTTTTGATCTGCAGGCTAAGGTGGTTTAAAACTCTGAGAGGCTTAATTATTTATCTTGGTTTCTGGGATGGGAGCAGAACCCACAGTCTGTTTCAATCTATCCCAGAGGAGAAAAGGAACCTTTCCAAATTGAAGGTGAGGGGGGCTGCCCTTGCACCCCTACAGTTCCTTTCCACCCAGAGGGGGGTGTCGGGTAGACCCTGAGGCTTCCACCCCTACCCGGTGGGTCTCAGCCTCTGGGAGGCAGGGAAGGCCAAGCATGTTCGCTCCCCTCCGTCCCCCCTCCCCGCCCTCCTGCCATCTTGCTGAGTCCACACCCCACGCACCGAGGGGCATGAGCAGACCCCTCTGGGGCACAGACCCAAGGAGGAACTCATTACATCCCCCTTCCTTTCAAAGGCCAGTGACATCCGACACCAGGCAGCATCTTCCTGCTTTCCAGGGATGGGAAGCGGGCGGCGCTCGCACACTTGTTTCTAGACAGAGTATTATCCGCCATGGCGTTAACTGTATTCAAGGGCTCCCTAGGTCAGCACGTTCCCTGTATCTGCCTTGTTTTTATAGCGTGCGTGGGGTTGATTCCCAGGATCACCTTTGCTACCAAATCTCATCCCATCGGAGACTGGGATTAATAGTAGGAGAAGCTTTGAGGTCACATGCTCAATTTCTTGAATCGATTTCCCCGACCTTTGATGATACGCAACAGAGTCTGAAATTCTCATCCCTATTTCTTATGTAAACGGGAAATGTAGGGCGGGGGGATTCTGGTTTTGGTGCAGGGCGAAATTTAGTCTTTCCGGCTTAAACACTAATCCCGATAACCCAAACCCCAGAAATTCCATGCTGTGGCTCCCCGGCACTTCTTCTTTGTCGTCACTTCCTCGTGACACGCTGCGCCCTCCGTTGACTGGCCTCGGCATAGTGACAAGGGCAGGATGCCCGACAGTCCCATCCTCACTGTCTCTCCTTCCAGCCTTCTCACTCTGGGGTGGGGGAGGGGAAGACCCCAAATCTTCCAAAAACAAAAATCAAGTTTGGATCGTAATTTAATCCACAACCTGCAGGCCATACAACCAGTTATTCTCGTTCCTTTGGATCATTTTCTGTTTTTCTTTTTCTTCCCCCTCCCCCACCTTGGTTTATCCTCTTCTACCTGTTTTTGGTGGTTTATTTTTGTTTTTTTGTTTTTGTTTTTGTTTTGTTTTGTTTTTTTATTTATTTTGTTTTATTTTTGTTCCCCCCACCCCCACCCCCTTCCCCTCCTCTCACCTGATTCTGACCTCTCTTGATTTGGTGTGGTTCTTAACAGACAAGCCCGAAAGCTCTCTGGGCGCCGGCAGCCTGGCGGTGGAGGTGGTGGTGGCTGTGGTGGTGGTGGTGGTGGTGGTGGTGGTGGTGGTGGTGGTGATGGTGATGGTGGCAGTGGTGTGAAAACTTCTCGGCCTCTTGCTAGCACTGCCTTCAGCTCTGTGGGTGGGCTCATCAGTCAGCACTCTGAGGGGTTCATATTGATAGGAGGCGCCTGGGGACTGAGTTCTCTTTCTCTGTGACACACACACACACACACACACACACACACACACACACACAGACACACCCCCCACTGGGAGTAGGGTGGTGGCAGTGGGAACGGAGGGAAGATGTGCCCTGTGCCCGGCAGGCCAGGGAGTGTCTGAGCCAAACGAGGGATCGCACACTCCCCAGCCGCTCCCCAGCCGCTCCCGCGGGGACGCAGCCGCCGTCTGCACCCTCCGGGCCGCCCACGGGTCCCGGGCCGGGTCGGGGTCGCGGGTGCGTAGCGGGCAGGGGGAGCAGGTAGGTAGGGGCCGGTGCCCCGCTCCTGGCTCCCGGCGCCCGCCCGTCGGCAGCAGAGCAGGCCCCGGCCCCGGCGGAGGGCGCGGAGGGCGCGGAGGGCGCAGGGCACTGGGCACTGGCCCGCCCCGGGTAGGGGCTCTCCCGCCGCATCCCTGCCCGGTACTCACCCGTCGCTCTCTCCCCCTGTTTCTAGGAGAAAAAAAAAGTGCGTTCGCTACATACAAGGTGAAGGCAGCTGCCTCAGTCCACCCTCTTCAGATGGAAGCTTACTAGACTCGCCTCCTCCCTCCCCCAACCTGCTAGGCTCCCCCCCCCCAGACGCCAAGCCACAGACTGAGCAGACCCAGCCGCTGTCGCTGTCCCTGAAGCCCGACCCCCTGGCCCACCTGTCCCTGATGCCTCCGCCGCCCGCGCTCCTGCTCGCCGAGGCCGCCCACGGCAAGGCCCCCGGCCTGTGTCCCAACGGGGCCCTGGACCTGCCCCCCGCCGCCCTGCAGCCGCCCGTCCTGCCCTCGCCCGCGGCGCTTGCACAGCCGTCGACCTCTTCCTTACATTCCCACGGCGCGCTGGCCGGCGCCCAGCCCCAGCCCCAGCCGCAGCCCCAGCCCCAGCCGCAGCCCCAGCCCCAGCCCCAGCCGCAGCCGCTGTCCCTCGTGACCAAGTCTCTAGAATAGCTTTACCCCGGCCCGGCCGGCCCCGGCCCCGGCCCGCTCGCGGGAGGCCTCGCCCTCCTCCCTCCGCCCCTCGCACCCCCCCACCCCCCACCCACCCCAAAGGTTTTGTTTTGTACTCTTTTAATTTTGTGCCACGTGGCTACATTAGTTGATGTTTATGGAGTTCATTGGTCAATATTTGACCCATTCTTATTTCAATTTCTCCTTTTAAATATGTAGATGAGAGAAAGAACCTCATGATTCTACCAAAATTTTTATCAACAGCTGTTTAAAGTCTTTGTAGCGTTTAAAAAATATATATATATACATAACTGTTATGTAGTTCGGATAGCTTAGTTTTAAAAGACTGATTAAAAAACAAAAAGGAAAAAAAAAAGAAGAAGAAGAAGAAGAAGCAATTTTGAAGCAGCCCTCCAGCAAGGAGTTGGTTCTGTATTATTTGTATTAAATACGAGCTTGCGAACCAATCATTTTACATCTGGTTTTTAAACCATAAGGGCACGACGAATGCAGTGCCGTTCCTTTTTTTTTTTTTTCTCTCTGTGTGAAACAACTTTAATTGTGATGTTACTTGTTATTGTTTAAATGTACAGAAACAAAGGGTTAAATGTGTTAATATACCTTGTTCCATGGTGTTGTTCTTTTGGGGGGAGGGGGATGCTACTCAACAATTAATGGAATCACAACGCTGTTGGACCAGTAGTATTTATTGCTTTAGAGATTGCTCGTCGAACCTGTACGTTGTCCCTTTTAAGATATGTTTTCCTTTTTCTTGAAACTGTATAAAGTTTTTTTCCCTTAGCATAAGCATCTTATATATAACAACTCATTTGTACAAGGTTTTTAAGTTTATATATAAAAATGTGTATATATATTTTTTTGTTTCTCTTTTTGACTTTTTTTTTTTTTTTTTTTGGCTGTATGAAACCCAGATGCCGCCAAATGGACATTACTAGTTGCATTAAAGGATCAGTAGCATTAACAAAAGTTGCTTTAAAAGCCATCATGTAAAACAAGACTTGAAAATGAGTGAGGGAATTTTAGAGACGCTGCGTGAGCAGTAGCGGGAACCACCGTTTGTTTCTCCTTTGAACTCATAGTCGGCAGCTCTGTACCCTTAGGACACGGCCTGACTGTGTGCAAAACGTTATGTGCCAAAATTCTCAGTGACTTTAGCTTTCTCCCTCTTTTTGATGCTGTAATTTTTGTTCATCATGTTTTGCTGTGATGTTACATAGGTAGATTTGTATGTAGTTTTAATGTCACCTATAACAAGATGTGTTTGGTAGCAGATTGTCCAGAAAGCATTTTAAATGAAGAGGTATAAACCCTTAGGGGCCGAAATTCTGTATATTAGATTACTCTTAAAGGAAAAACCAGCTGCCGCTTTTATGTACACATATGACATACAAGGAGGTGGCAAACTTTAAAAATAAAAAAAACCTAGGCATGTTGATGTTGCAAAATGCTGTATAAAGCTGAAACCTGTTCATTCAGTGCCATTGTAGTTGACATGAAGCGATTGTAAAACTGTCTCCAATTTTTCTCTGGTTTATTAAAATGCTAACTATAACATTTTTTGTGAATACTTTGAATGTTTCCTAACAGTTGTGATGTTACTGTTCCGTTTTATGCTCTTATTCCAATTTCATTTTTAATGGTTTGGAAGCCATTTTTGTAATGAATAAATGTTCATGCTGTACAGTATCTGTAGCATGCCGTTCTGGATTAATAAAAGCAACTTAGTATGTGCAGATCAAGGCTGGCCACTTGTTTCTGTGATTCGGATTTTACCATTGGGGAAGCCGAACCCGCCTTCACCGAGAGGAACCGTATTCCCAGGCTGGATCTTGAGACCTGACCCCGCGGTTGATACGGGTGATGGGTGGGCACGTGACTGGCAAACGGTGGTCTTGCATTCTTCCGACGGGTTGGCATGATTTCTCCTCCTCTCGTTCTTGATGCCTGTTTGACATCCCTGCATACCTGGTTCACTTCTGAGAGCAAAGCACAGTTACAGAGTGAATGTCCCGCTTCTGGCTAGAACACAGTCAGCCCGTAGATCTTAGGTTTCTTTCCCACAGTGATCGGCAGAAAGGACTGACTTCTGGTTAATGACTCCTGGTTGTCCAGGAATGGATTTAAGACCCCACCTTGTTACCATTGAAGGACCACTGATGTGGAAGGATTCTAACTTCTAAGAGTCGCACGCAGGGAGAGGTGCCAGGGTGTCGAAATGACACCGAGCAGATGTTGAGCAAGAAGGTTTGTAGAAAACAGGATCAAGGTGAATCACTGAGCGGCTCGTACTGAGGAGTCTTGCTCTGTGTGTGGGACTCAAGTTGTGCGGCTGTACCCTGGTGAGGGTGCAGGTGCATCATCATCATTACCAACCAGGGGCCGCAATAAAGATCTTTCTGAGGTTTCCGCTGTGGTCGTTCTCCGTGCTGATGAGGGTGGATGGGTGCACCTGTATGCCCCCGCTACTCTCAAAGTTTGCGGTATGCCCCTTTGCTTTTATGAAGGATCTCAGCCCCTTTTTACTCACTGAAAGAAATCCAAAGAGGATTTTCGCTTTTACCAGAAAGAGGTGAAAAGCCAAGATAGCGTTGAGGATATGTCTCGCAGCGAGCCACTCCAGAGGCGGCGTGCCCGGAGACGGTGAGTGGCCCCAGCAGCGACACTCAGCACCTCGGCGTCCAGCTAGCCGCCAGCGCTCAGAACCGTGTCCGGGCGCATCTGGGCTGCTCTCCGTTTATTTTGTGCACCTGTAAGCAAGATGTGCCCCAAGGTATCCGACAAGGCTAAGGGAGGTTATTTTGGGGTGTGGGAACGCTCAAAAATTTTCCATGTAAATTCATGGTTCATTTTACCCCCAAATTTCTTCTTATAAGGGTTTCCTAAGAACGCTCCACTTTCGGAGCGTGGTGGCGACCCGGGTATGTTCCACTTATCTAGGACAACTGTACCTTCAAAGGACACGATTTCGATGGGCCTGGAAGCTGTTCGTGTTGTTGTTGTCACTTAGGGCGGCACAGAGTTGTCATCAAGGACTTTAGAGCTCCTTGGAAGCCGTGCTTTGCTCAAGCTAGTTTTTGTTCCGTGAAATCTCAGTATTTTGTTTTTGTTTGCTTTGTATTCCCAGAGAGGAACAATTCTGGTTGTCCTTCCCCATTTTATTTTGCACACTGGGCCCAGAGTGACCTCTGAAAACACAAATCAGAACAATATCTGTTCTTGGTGGCAGTGTGCCAAGTCATTTATGTGTCTCTTCTCATTTATTGCTAACCGTACCACCTGAGGTCAATATTATTCCCCCCCGACCCCCCCGCTTTATTTTAAAACTGAGTTTAGAAACTCTGAGTCTGTGTCTTGTCCAAGTCTGCACAGCTAGTTGGGTGGGATTTAAATTCAGGTCTGACTCAAACTCGAGCTCTTAACACTACGTTATGCCTCCTTGTGTCATTAAGATGGTCCTTCTCCCCAAAAGGGGGACAGTCCTTTTGAAGGGTGTCCTTGTTCGCCCCACACACTCACCCACACACCTTCCCCTCTCCTGGAAGGTTCTGCTCTGCTGCTGCAGCCCCACTTCTTGCCTCATCTTTCGGGTCTGAGCATAGATGTCGGTGTAGACGATAGTGGGTGATGTGGTGCTCTTCCACCTTCCTGTTTTTCCCTCCCTGGATCTGCTCACCCACCGTTCTGTTGGTGGATGTGGCCTGGTTAGGCCACTAGTAGTGCCACTTGCCATCATTGAGACCTTTTGTTTTGGGGGGCTGGCCTATGCATTGTCAGATGTTAGCATCCCTGGCCTCTTCCCACTAGATGCCAGTAGCACCCCCAGCACTCTGACCTCCAGAAGTGGCTTCAGACATTGCTGAATATCTCCCCAGGGGCAAGATCACGCCCAGTTGAGAACCATTGCTCTAGAGAACCCTCCAAGGGGACGGAACTGGCTTTTATGTTCCTTGCTCCATACTAAGGCCCTGTTTCAATGCCTGGCACATGGAGGGTACTTGATACATATTTTTTGAAGGAAGGAATAAGTGACGCCAGCCAACTCAACATTTGTCTTTTTGAGAACCAAGGGAATGGCAACTTTCCAGAGCACTTCCAAATTTTGTGTTCTTGGGACTCCCAAGTTGTCTGTCTTTCCTAATCCTTTCAGCCATCCCAGAAGGGAGCTCAGCGCCCTTGTTACAAAGGCAAAACAAAAAACCAAAATACCGGGTCGGGGGGGGGGGACGATCTCTCTGTCATCAGCCAGCTCAAGTGAAGATCACTTTTTTTTTTTTTTAGATTTTATTTATTTATTCATGAGAGAGACAGAGACACAGGGAGAAGCAGGATCCTCACAGGGATCCCAATATGGGACTTGATACCGAACCCAGGATCACCCCCTGAGCTGATGGCAGATGTTCAACTGCTGAGCCACCCAGGCGTCCCGAGTGACGATCACTTTTTAAAAATTCAAATTACGGATCACCTAGCCTCATGTTTACTGCCTTATTACATTCTAGCAATACTCTGAGGCTCTTCCCACCCTAACATGGGCCTTCTTTACCCCCAAGCCTATCTTTCTGGATAGGGCAGGTTCCAGTCTCCCAGATGCCGGGCAAGTTCAACACTCTCTCCAGCTGTTTGGTTTCTTCCGACCTCAAGAGTTTATTTTCAATCTGAGCATCTTCTAATTGATTCTATCCATCTGTGGATTTGTTGTTACTAAGAGACCATGAGACCACATCTAGGAGCTCGTGACTCTGAATCTCTGAGCCACATCACTCCTGACCTCTGATGGGACCTGGCCAAATAAGTCGGCCTGTTAGGAGAGGGGATAGCTTCCTGTGGCAGCTGTAACAAAACATAAACTTGGTGGCTACCAGCAATAGCTCTCACAGGTCCGGAGGCTGGGAGTCGAATCCAGGTGTGGGGTGGGCATGCTCCCCTCGGAGGTTCTGGAGGCCCTCTCAGCTTCTGTTGGTTGCCCATCCTGGGCATTTCTGGTCTCATAGCCACATCACTCAAATCTCTGTCTCCATCTTCACATCCCTGCCTCCTGTGTGTCTGTCTGGAAACTTCCCGTGCCTCTCACCTTAGAAGGTATGAGTCATGTATTTAGGGTCTATGGATAATCCTGGATGAGCCACTTCTTTCTAGATCCTTAGCTTAATTCCATCTTTTGCCATATAAAACAGCATAGGTTCTAGGATTCGGATTTGAACAGGGAAATATATTTGGGGAGTGGGGGACACCATTTAGCCCCCTACAGAAGCATTTGCTAATTCTGGGAGACTGCAGAGTCTTAGCACAGAACCCTCAAGAATGGGTAGTTGTACTGCGGGTGGTGGTGGTTTTGGACAGGCCCAGGTAGAAAGCGGTTGTAGGATCAGGATGCCTTTTATCTGGATCTAGGATTTGAAGAGAGGACAAACCAAGGAACAGTGGAGAGAATCTGAGCTTGGAGACTCCAACATCAGACTCCCACACTCTGCGTCCTTGGGCACGTCTTCCAGCATGCTGAGCCTCCTTTTCCTCAGCTAACGAGCGGTGACAGTGGTACACTTTTTCAGATTCTTATGAGGCTAGAATGCAGAGTGCCTGGAATAGTAAATCAGAGTGTTTAGTATTATTGTAAAAGTAGAAGGCCTGCCCTAGCTATTTCTTTTATTTCTCTTCAAGATTCTGCTAGCCCTGCTCTTCAAACCCCCGGCTAGAGGGTGAGATACCTAGATGTGGATGACACATCCTTGTGGTAGAGTGGAGGGACCCCAGGGCTCTGTGACTCACACACAGTCATCCATCCCACCTGAAACATGATGGCTCCATGAAAATGGCTCCTGGCCTTTGGGGAGCCACAGCTCTAACTGGAGTGCTTTTTGTGGTATGGAAATGTGTTTTTAATTAAAGTCCTGTGGAAAGAAACTAAGGAATAGCCAAAAAGTCTCCTGTGAATGGTGGTTGAAGGCCAAGTACCAGAAGCCACGGTTGGGAATCACTAGGAAATGGGGCCATAGAAGTGACTTTCTAAAGGATTCCCTTCTGTGGTTGGCTTCTTCACCTCCCATTTCATATCCGGTCCAGCATTCCCAGGCGTGTGGCAATGGCAGAGGCCTGCCTGAACCCTGGCATAGGTCTGATGGGCAGCATTGGCAAATTCTGACTCTGGAGTTTGGGAATTTTTTAAGCTGGCATTGTGCGCGTACACTTGATCTGAGCTGTGAGTAAGCCCATTGATTCATTGGTTGATTGAGCAACTAGTCCTTGAACACCGATTTGTACCAGGTACCGTTCTAGGCTCTGGCACTTTACAGGTCTGTGTAAAGTAAGCCTGGTGTCCATTTTTCCCTCTGAGCTGAGTCCTGCAATGTCTTATAGGACAGAATCCTTAAGGAATTAAGGACATTTCCTTAAGGAAAAAGGGGCCAACATTCTCAAGGCCTGGATAAGCTGCTCATCTGGAAAGTGGCTTTATACAAGGATAAGGACAAGAGAATGTGCTAGAAACTCCACCTGTGTTTCTCACTTACGTAATCCTCATGGGATAGAAATTGCTTTTATGTTCATTTTACAAATGTAGAGAGTGAGGCCCAGGGAGGGTTAAGTGGCTTCCTCAAAGGCACATATCTGGGAAACAGCAAGCCTAGGGTTTGAAGCCCAGGAGCCTGCATCACTGAAGACGCAGACCATCTGGGTAGCTGGCGAGGGACAGAGGGTGGAGCTTGTTTGATTCATGGACTTTGTGAAAGGCTTTTGCAAAGAGACCACCAGGTATTTTCTCTGTCAATGTACAGGAGTTGTTATTGGGTACCTTTTGTTTGTTTGTTTGTTTCTGTGCATGAAATAACTATAAAGATAGTTGATAACTACATGGATGAGCTATTTTGGACTCCGTGCTAAAATACATACAATCCTAGAATTGGGAGAAAATTAGAAGCGTATGTATTATTATATCATATATGTTTCTGAGATGATGGGTCACAACCCATTGATAAATTAGGTAATCAGTTTAGGGGATCAAGGGCATTTTAAAAACAAAATGAAACTCAATAGAAAAACAAATAAAAGAAACCTCAGGAGCTATTGCTTTGCCCTTTCTTATATTTTGGCTTAAATGGAATCTCCTATATTAGGCAGTTGTGGCTAGACTACGCTATAATAACAAGCCCTAAAATATCAATGGCTTAACACAGTAAAGGATTGCTTCTCAGCCATCTCAGAGACTTCTCTCAGCCTCATAGAAGAGGGAGAGAAAGGAAGATGATCAGGACATTTTTTAGACATATAAGTGATAAACATCACTTCTGCCCATCTTCTGTTGAGCAGAACGCAGTTGTGAAGTGGACCTAACTAACAAAGGAGGCTGGGAAATGTTGAAAAGCAGGATGAGCACTAATGATCTAACTCACATCTTCCTTACTGTGCCTTTTTTTTTCTTTATCTGAACACCCCTTTATTGTCCTTGTAACACTTCCTTGTGTATGTCACACACACATTTATGAAATTATATGCCTATTTGTTTTTCTGCTTATTGTCATTCTTCCTTTCTCTCCAGGCCAGCGATTATCAGATTATAGCCTGCAGGCCATACCGGGCCTCTGACCTGTTTTTGTGGTGCTGAGAGGAACAATTTTACATTTTTTTCAAGAGTTGCTAAAGAAGGGGGAGAAGGACAAAAAAGAGAAGAATTACTTGCCACAGAGATAGTTCGTGGCCTATAAACCCTAAAATATTTACTCTTAGGCTTTTCACAGAAAAAAGGTCTGCCAACCCCTGCTTTAGAAATCAAGCTTCTGGAGGGTAGAGATGGTGTCTCTTTGCTTCCCACTCTACTGCAGAGTTAGAGTCAGATACCTGGTAAGTGCTCAAAAAAAATTGTTAATGACTAAATGAAACCCTTTCTAAGGGTGTCTTTTGATGAGCAAAAGTTTATCATTCTAATCAAGCTGACTTTATCTATCTTTTATTTTATGGTTAGTGTATTTCAATCCCATCTAAGAAATATTTTATCACTTCAAATTTATGAACACATTCTCCTCCTCCCTTTTCTTTCAGAGGCTTTATTTTACTTTTCTCATTTAGGTCTGTGATCCTCTTGGCATTGATTTTGGTGTACGAGATGAGGCTGGCGTTCCAAGTTCATTTTCTTCTACATGTACAACTGGTTGACCTAGCATAATCCAAATGACAGTGTGATAGTGGATCTGTTTACTGACATGATGACACCAGTCACTTTCTACCTTGGTGCCAATACCACACTGTTTTAATTATTGTATCTTTGTAATACATTTTGCTATGTAGCATTTAAGTCCTTCAGTTTTGTTCTCCATCAAGCTTATTATGACTTCCGGGCCCTTTGCATTTCCATATCAATTTTAGTATTGGCTTGTGAATTTCCCTACACACATACACAAACATACAAATTGCTGGAGTTTTTATTATGATTGTGATGAATCTGTCGTAATAGTTTGGGGAGGGATGCCTGGGTGGTTTAGTGGTTAAGTGCCTGCCTTCAGCCCAGGGCGTGATCCTGGAGTCCCAGGATCGAGTCCCACATCAGGCTCCCTGCATGGAGCCTGATTCTCCCTCTGCTTGTGTCTCTGACTCTCTCTCTCTCTCTCTCTCTCTCTCTCTGTGTGTGTCTCTCATGAATAAATAAATAAAATCTTTAATTTGGGGAGAACTGACATCTTAACAATATTGGTTCTTCTATCCATGAACATGGTCTATCTCTTCATTTATTTGTGTATTTCTTAATTTCCCTTGACAATATTGTATGAGTTTGCTAGGTCTGCATAACAAAATGCCATAGATGGGATGGCTTAAACAGCAGAAGTTAATTTTCTCATGGTATGGAAGCTAGGAGAATAAGATCAAGTCATTGGCAGGTTTGGTTTCCTCCAAAATCTCTCTCCTTGGCTTGCCAATGGGTGCCTTCTTGTGTGTCCTCACATGGTCTTTCCTCTGTGTGTGTCTGAATCCAATTCTTTTCTGATAAGGACACCATGCTTATAGGATTAAGGCCCACCCATATGACCTTCTTTTACTTTAATTACCTATTTAGGAGTAGGGGTGGGGGGATGCAATTCAGCCCATAGCAAATGTTTCACATATAGAGGTTTTTCATTACATTTGCTCCTAGATATTTGATGTTTTTTGAAATTGCCATACATAGTATTTTTAAATTTCTGTGTTCTGATTGATCGTTGCAAGTATATAGAATTATATTTAAATTTTATATATTGACCTTTTTATTCAACAGCCTTGCTAAATTCACATATAAACTCTAGCATATTAGCTATAGCTTCTTTTGGATTTTTCTACTTCTGTAATTATATTATCTGCAAATACTGTCAACCTTATTTTTTCCTTTCCAATCTGTATACTCTCTCCCTTGCTTTTTTTTTTTTTTTTCCTTTATTGTGCTGGCAAGAGCCTCCAATAGAATGTTGAATAAGAGTGGTGATATCAGGATTCCTTGTCTTTCTTCTGAACTCAAGGAAACACATTCCCTATTTCCCATTAAGAATAGTATCAGCTATAAGTTTTTATAGATTCATGTTATCAAATTAAGAATATCCTTTTCTAGTCTTTGGTTGTGGGGACTATTTCTCAGGAACTCATTTCAAGAGTGAAAAGGCAAGTTACAGTCTAGATAATATTCACAACACATTTATCTGACAAAGGTCTAATATCCAGAAGTATAAAAAATTCCTAACAAATCACAAGAAAAGAAAGCTTAATCAATTGAATGTAGGCAAAAACAAAGCCAAAAAACTGGGAGTGGGTAATTGACAGAAAAGGATATCCAAATAGCATATGTTTAACTTTGGTAGATGACCATAGCAGCTTCATTCATAAGGGCCCAAAACTGGATATCACCTAACTGTCTGTCAATAGTAGGATGGATAAATTGTGGCTTTCATACCATAGAAGGGTAGTTCTCATGCAATGCCCTCAAGATTCCTCTGGATTGTTGTCTTAGATGATGTATTCTCTGTTGCACTGAGATGTTGCAAATGATATTGGATGGGCAAGGGGGACAAAAGGCCTCTAGGTTGTGGCTTGCATGGAGGAGGTAATAAAACACTGTAGCTATGGTTACCATGTGGTCTATGGCATGGGGCCTGAGGATGGAGTCGTCATGGCTAAAAGTCATGAAACAAGCCTTTTGAAAAAAATTTTAATGCCCCCTACTCATTTGATTTATGGAATTATGACGAATCGAGGTTACACAGTACTAACTTCCTCTGGGTTCTAAAGGCAGTGTGGTTGCTACTTAAAACAAGCTCTGCACTGCTTACCCCATCACTGAAATTCCTGTTTGCCTAATGAGATCAAGTATGGAAGGAAATTCACAGTGAAGAGAGTAGATGAAGTAGGGCTTCTGGAATGGCCTCTAAGGATAAATTATAATAAATATAATAATATAATATAATAATATAATTATAATAAAACAGATTAAATTCTTATGAATAACTTTTCACAGAATACACTGCTAGGAACCACTCTGCTATCTATATTTGCTTTTCAGGGTGCAAGGATTGACGGGGTGGTGTGTGGCGGGGGCAGTAAATGGGAAACTGTGGTCAAGCTAGGGAAATTGAAGCCTACTTTTGGTGTCAGGGTGTGGAGGCTTCGTTGTTTAGCCCCCATCCTCCTTGGGGCATCAGAACTCCCAAGAGGAAGGTGTGTAGACATGTAAGTTCTGTCCTTCTGGGTAGGAATTTCTGGAGAGCTCTGAAGGCAAAAGCAGCTGCTCTAAGTGGAATCAGACTGCTTGGTCTCTAAGAACTGGAAGAAGGACCAGACCCAGGAAAGTGAAGCCCAGGGAAGGGGTCCCAAGGGTGTCTTTACACCTGAAGCCACACAGCTGGGTGCTGGCAGGGTCTAGGCCAAATGCCATGATTCCTCCCAGTCTAGACCAGGATCTTTCTAGTAACTACCTGCTACCTTGAATTCTCCACTGGCTGGCTTCAGTGTGGGGGAATTTTCATCCTGCCACCAACCCCGAAGCTTGTTCTCAATCTTGGGTCAGTGTCCAGGTTTGTGACTCCACTGTGATGGAGGACCAGTGTACGGGGCAGCCAGATCTATGTGGGCACCTCCAACATGCCCCGCACCGTACTAGGCTCCCCGGCTTCTAGCACAGCTTGTACTATTTTTTTTTTGTTCCGCACCCAAACACTCTGATGGCAGTCTCTCTGTTTCCATTGTCATAGGAAGGAGCTAAGAACGTGTTCAGCATGGGTCAGCTGAAAAGTGGCTCAAATTCGGCCTACGACTACAGGGCCGATTAATTCTCTTCACTGAACCTGTGAATGAGAATATTCAGGAGAAACTGAGCCCTGACATTTCTGTGAGGTTTGGAAAAAGCTGTTGGGACTAGGCTGGACTGGGACCTCTGCCCACTTGGGAGAAACAGGGCTGTCCCATTAGAGCCCTTGTGTCCTGTGGCTGCCAGACCCAGGGGTTAGGGTGGTGTGTGGCAGGAGGGTACTAACGGATCCTGCCAGCGAGCTGAGGGGGCCTGGATGCTTCTCCTCCCTTGGTTCCAGGAGCCGTGACCTCACTGGTACCACAGCTGTGGTGAACAGTGGTGTGAGATCACAGCTCCAACCAGGCCTGGGTGCAAGCCCCAGATGTTGGGCCCTGGAGGTCAGGTGGGTGGAAGGTAGATGTCTAATTGCCAGGGCCTGGCATTGTTGGGGGGGCTCTTGAGTGCAGCTTGCTGAGGTGATGCTGGTTAAGTCTCTCTCTCTCTCACTCTCTCTCTCCCCACCCTGGTGCCTCAAGGCCCACGTTGGGCCTCTGAGGAGGACGGCTTGGCCTTGGGAGGAGACAGCCTGGCCTCTGCAGACCGCCTCTGTTCTCAGAAAGGGGCTGGGCCCACCCCGCCGCATCCTCCCACCCTGCCCTCCCCTCCGCCCCCCTCCACCTTATATAATGGCACATTATACAACATCGCAAAGCAGGTGGTATTTTTAAAGACAGCAAGTGAGCATTTTTTTGGCCTAAATTTGGGAATGAAACAGATGGATTTTTAAGACTCTGGGCTTTTCCTATGAATAGTAACCGTTGTTCTCTGCTTTTAAACACCAGTTTCAAGACCACCTCCAGCAACCAATCAGCACTCTATTTAATTATAACAAAATTCTTAGCTCTGTCTGCTGCTGCTCGGACAAGTGGGGGGCACTGGATCAATTTCTGGAGCCAGGCAGACTTGCCAACAACAATTTTCCTTTTCCCAGAGGGCCTCCGAGGCCTGCAGCAGGTTCCAAGTCCTTCCTCTCCGGCCTGCTCGGCGTGGGCTCCCTGACAGCGAGTTTGAAAAGGGTTATAGAGACGCAGATAAATGCCCGGCTTGTTGCGGCCTTCCCTGACAGCGCCGACCCCCGCGCCAGTGAGCTCATGCCCGCCTCATTACGGTCGGGGCCAGATTTTTTCCATTAACAGGTAATTGAGTAGAAACTAAAATAAGCGAAGTTTGTTTCATCCCTGGGATTTTCTTGCTGGGGTTTGAAAGAAAAACACTTTAGCTTCGTTAGTGGAGGAGTGTCCTTGAAAACGTTATTTATGTTTTCCAAGTGATTTGTCACTTGGTAGGTGTAATTAGCTCCTTTCCCTGGGCCGCTCCCTTCTCGATTTTATTCTTTAAGGGCCACACTCTTCGGAGAATAGGAGCTTGGTCTCCTGGGCCCCTGGCTGGCCGACACCCTGTTTTCAGAGCGGATGTGTAAGGATGTTGTGGTTCGTAGTAGATAGCTGAGCTTGCTCTTTCCTCTCGCTCTCTCGAGTACACACACACACACACACACGCACGCACGCACACACGCACACACTGGAAAAACCACCCCTAGAAGCCCGCTGAGCACACAGCCTCAGCGTGCACCCCTCACAGCCCTGCCTGCAGGCTTGCCGGCCCCCCACCCTTGGCTCTGTGCCTCACCTTCACCTGTGCTCCAAGGACATGGTGACCCTGGCCTGGGGGGCCGGGCAGGGAGCTTTTGTCTCATATTGTTTGTTTACTTATTTATCTATCTCTGCGGCTCGCTTTGCGCAGGCCCCGCCCAGTTCCAGTTTCACAATTCACTGTCCCTAGAGCAGCTGTTGAGGCCCCCTGCCTCCCTGCTTCCACCTCCCTGTCTGTTCTCAGTTTCCTGAAGATTCCCTGTCACCTCCTGGCCTGCAATCCCGGAGGGCAGGAGCTTTGGGAGGGTGTGGGTGTGTGGAGCGGGGAAGGGGCACAGTCCCCAGGCTCATTTCACACGGAGCATCAGAGGAGCGTGGCCCTGTTTTGGTCACAAACCCCCATGAGGTTCTTGCTTGCGGTCCCCACCGTCACCCCAAAACCGAGGTATGTGCTTGAGTGGGGACAAGCCCCTGCATGTGTCGTCAGTAGGGTCCCCAGCGCTCACCATCCCCGTGGTCAGAGTCAGTCCAGCAGGCCTGTGGGGCCAATGGATCGATGGAATTAAAGCAAACGTTTTCCTAGAACTGCCCACCCCGGCACACACCTGATAGAGAAGTCTTTTGGCGGAGCGGGAGGGGGAAGAAGTTTCCAGAAATGTGTCACTTTTGGGTGAATGAGCGTAGCTCACATGCCTGTGTTCATTGGGTGTTCAGAGCACTAGAGGCAATAAGCAGGGCTCACAGCTTCACACCGTGTTGTGCCCGGGCAGGGCCACCTCCCAAGCGGGGCTCACATTCCGGCGGGGGGGGGGTGCGTGGAGACAGACAACCAGCACGGAAAAGAAAGGGCCACTGGAGATCCAGTCAGTGCTGCGGGGAACCAAGCCCACGGCCTGCCTGACAGTGAGGGGACAGTCATGGGAGGCCTCTCAATGAGGTGTTCTTTCACCGGAGCTTGGAAGGTTCCAGAAGGAATTCTGTGTCTGTCTCAGATTTAGTGCTCGGAACCCGGCTCCCCCAGACCCTCACATCACAGTGCTCGAGGCCTCCCAGAGCTCTGGCCTCGGCTCCCTTTTGCAGACCAGCACACGGAGGCTGGAGGGGAGCCCCCAGAGTGGGGGCCGGGAGGGCGGGCACAGGGGGACCAGGCCTCTCAAAGTCCCAAGCCCGTGTTCTTCCTTTTTATAAAAATAGCAAACGGCTCTACTGAAACATAATTTAAGTACCAGAGAACTCACTTGTTTCAAGTGTACAATTCAGGGACTTTGAGGAAAGTTACAGAGTTGTGCAACCACTTACCACAATTCAGTTTTAGAACATTTTCATCACCCCACAGAGGTGCGTCCTCTTCTGTAGTCACTCCCTGTTCCCAGGCCCAGCCCCGGACACCCGCTAATTCACTTTCTGTCCGCATCCCCCTTTGCTCACCTTTCACATCCCAGAGCCTGACACTGGACACTCTTTGGCGTCTGACGTCTCCCACTGGGCACCGGAGGCTGCGCTCTCCCCCTGTCATCCCCGTGTGCCCCGAGTCGGGACATGTCGACACGTCTCCCTAAGGACAGAATTAGGGGGTGCCTGGGTGGCTCAGCGGTTGAGCCTCTGCCTTCAGCTCAAGGCGTGATCCCGGGGTCCCGGGATCGAGTCCCGCATGGGGCTCCGCGCAGGGAGCCTGCTTCTCCCCTGCCTACGTCTCTGCCTCTCTCTGTGTGTCTCTCATGAATAAATAAATAAATAAATAAAAAGAATTAGATACTAAGGAAGACGATTTTGTTGGGGGGAGGGGAACTTTGGAGGGCCACAAACCATTGTTCATACCTAAGAAATTTTTTTGCCCCCAAGAAGGGGTGTTCCCCTGTAGGGGCCATGTCAGCCGGTGGAGAATGTGAGACCTGGCGCGTCCATGCCGTAGTGTGTATCCGAAGTTCTGTTCTTTTAAAAGATTATTTATTTATTTATTTATTCACGAGAGACACAGAGAGAGGCAGAGACACAGGCAGAGGGAGAAGCAGGCTCCCTGTGGGGAGCCCGACGCGGGACTCGATCCCAGGACCCGGGGATCCTGACTTGAGCCAAAGGCAGACGCTCAGCCGCTGAGCCACCCGGGGCCCCCCTGTCCTTCTGAGGCTTGTGTGGGGTTCCACGGCCTGGGCCCGCGGTGTTTTATTCTACTCCGTTCACCGGTTCATGGACATTTGGGGGGTTTCCACTTTTTGGCTCTCAGAACTTTCACCCCCGACGGCACGCTGCCCCATGCAGCCTGCTCCCCGTCGGAGGGAGAACCCGGGGGCATCTCAGCCCTGCTTTGGGAAGATGAGATCACGGTGCCTCAGTTTCCTCGCCTGCAGACCAGGGCTCATGATGCCCAGGCCGTGGGGCCGTGGTGGCAAGGATCCACAGTAATACTGCCCCGAGCCCGGCAGGTGGCAACCGCTCGGTCCGCCTGTGCCAGCGGCCCTGCCCCCCGCAGCCCTCCCCTGGGGAGAGGTGCCCCCTTTGAAATCTCACCCGTGGTCTTTCTCCCAGCTCCAGCTTCCGTCTGTGTCTTCCCGGATTATGTAATGTCTGACATGATTATTTTCTCCTTATTCTCTGGGGTTATCCAGGTCAAACCCAGCGTTGTTCCTTAACAGGAATCTCAAGTATTTCTCTCTTCTTGGCACTTGTCTTCTGGTCTCAGGGGTTGACACATTTCCAGGGACCAATTGATATCATCTGTGGCTGAGAAACTAGGCCTCCTGGGGAATGGGGCTGGGCCGGGAGGCTGCATGGCGCTCTTGCAGTAAAATGAGCACTGGATTGTGAGTCCAGCAACCAGGCTTTATGTCCAGCTGGGCTGACTGGCCTGAGCCAAACTCCAGAATGTTTGAATTAATTTTTCCTTTCTGCAAAAGGCGTGCTCCTTATATAGGCCGGCCTCATCCAATCACAAATAGCAAAGGAGAAATTGACCTTGAAAGTGTCTTGTAGGGGCGCCTGGGTGGCTCAGTCGGTTAAGTGTCTGACTTTAGCTGAGGTCATGATCTCAGGGCCCTGGGATCCAGCCCGGTGTCAGGCTCCCTGCTCAGCCAGGAGCTTGCTTCTCCCTCTCCCTCTGCCTGACGCTCTCCCTGCTTGTGTTCTCTCTCTATCTCTGTCCCCTTCCCTCTGTGAAATAAATTAAAATCTAAAAAGGAAAGAAAGAAAGAAAGAAAGAAAGAAAGAAAGAAAGAAAGAAAGAAAGAAAGAAAGAAAGAAAGAAAGAAAGAAAGAGAGAGAAAGTGTCTTGTAGGTGGTGAGGCCCTTTGGAAAATGTAGGTGTGCTATATCCCCACGGGGGTGTGGGGGCCTGCCTGGTGATGCTCTCTTGTAGGGGGTGGTGGGGAGGGATGGGGTAGGTGTGATCACAGAGCCCTGGACAGCTCCTGGGGCCCAGAGTCTCAGGCTCCCGCCTCTTTCCCTCAAAATCTGAAAGAATTTGGGGCACCTGGGTGGCACAGACGGTTGAGTGTCTGACTCTTGATTTCGGCTCTGGTCATGATCTGAGGGTCGTGAGATTGAGCCTGACATTGGGCTACGTGATCAGTGTGAAGCCTGCTTGGGGTTCTCTTTCCCTCTGCCTCTCCTGCTCACATGTGTGCTCTCTTCCACATAAATAAATAAATCTTAAAAAAAAAAAAAAAAAAAGATCTGAAAGATTTTGATGCGGGTCCCTGGCCCAGTGTGTCAGGGGAAGAGGAACACTCTGGAACTGGCCTGAGTGAGCCTCACCTGAGAGAGCGTATGCCCTTGTAAACTCCTAGGCAATGAGGGCCGAGGGAATGCCCAGTAAAGGCAGACGGGGAAGAGCCATGTCCCCTGCACACTTACTTAAATTTCACCCACTTCTGGCCTCCTCAGTCTCGCCCCTCACCCTGCTTCCCTGCTATTTTCCTGTTTTCCAGTGACCAGACCTCGGTAGTAGCGACAGGTGGGTGGGACCATTGGGTCAGAAAGGACCCTTTCCTGGGAGCCACCAAGCATCGTGATCAAGAAGAACTCTGATGCCAGCCAGTCTGGGTCTGGGCCCTGGCTGACGGCTTCCTGGAAGGGAGGGGGGGGGCGGGTTGGCCAATGAAAGAACGTCTCTAAGATTTGGTTTTCTTAGCTGCAAAATGGGACTAAGACACTGGGAGGCCTGGATGAGATTGAAGTGCTTTGGGACAGTGTTTACCACTAGGGGGTCTGTTTATTCCATGAACATTAGCTACTATTACTACTGTCTGGGGCAAGAGAGAGAAAGACCTGGCCTTGTGTAGCCTTCTAGGAAGAGAGAAGCAGTTGCCTGCTTGATGTATTTTTGGAAGGCCATCAGACTCAAATTTGTAGAGCGCTCCCAACCCCTGAATCCCCAGTGAGAATCTTCCATTATGGCCCCTGAATGTGGTCAGCCTCTCGGACTCCCCGTCAAATGCAGACACCCCCCAGGAGGGCTCACAGCTTCAGCCTTCTTGCGGGAGGTTCAGAGAGAGAGAGAGAGGCTGTGCGAGTCCCAAAGGGAGGTGATGTCTAGAGCCAGGAACTTGTCCCTCCTGGTCCTCATTCCTCAACAAACAGGGGGGTCAACTTTTGATCTTGAATTATCTTGATTAAAGGCAGCATTAGATCAGATTGTTCATAAAGGGTCTCAGAGTTGGAAATGATTTTTTCCAATACAATATTTTCTTCTAGCCAAAAAAGAGAAAAAAGGATGGGTGAATGTGTGCATGAATATGGGGTCGGGAAACTCAAAAGCCCTCGTACATTTATAGTTTGTCTTCAAAGCAACTTGCCATCCCATCTCTTTTCCCCTTGTTTGAGAGGGAAAGTGGCTTGGTCCAATGACCAAGAGGCCAGGCCACACCATTCCCCAGCCAGTGCACTGGGAAATGTTTAACAACTACCGCTTTATGGGGGGAAACCCTGACTTGTAGCATTTTCCACTTGCTATGGTGTAAATAGTCGGCCATAGCCAATTTCAATCGATCACTGTGACCCCGTTTATAGAGAGTTGGGGAGAGATGCTCATAAGCATGGCATTAGGACAGTATTTCCACCATATAGATACAATAGTCTTACATGACCTCAGAAGCGTAGGTAATATTAAAACAAGTGATGAGTTTGGAGTGTTCATCGCCTTTGCTGTTGATATAATTTATTTGGTTGTAAGTTTACGTAATTTTTAAAAACTGGCTTGAGGCACGCAGAAGGATGACCATGTGAGGAGCACAAGTGAAGAAGAGAAGCCTCAGGCGTAACTAACCCTGCTGGTACCTCGATCTTAAATCTCCAGCCTCCAGAACAGTGAGAAAATAAATTCATGTTGTTCGAGTGGAAAAGCAAAACAAAACAAAACAAAAGTGGCTTGCAAGATTACAGGAAATGGAACACTCCGTGCTCACAAGCCAGTAGGAGCTGGATTCGGTATACTATTCACCTCCGAACCATGGGCCTCAAAGCAGCTCGAAGCCTTCCCCTTGCTCATCCCCGAGGTATTCCAGCCAGAGGACATCCACGCTGCAGGCCCGGCCAGGATGGGCGCCCCTCGTTGCCCGGCCTTGGGGTCCCGGGAGGGAATGGGAAGTAGCCAGCAGCCGACGAATGCATCTTTGCCGAGCATCACCTCCTCCAAGGAAGCGGGGCTAGTCCCACCTGAGCCTGGGCTGCTTCAGAGAGAAGATTCAAGGACCCTCAGCTTTCAGCCTGGTCACTGCTTGCCAAAATTCCAGCAACTCTCACAAAGGAAAAGTAGTTAGCGCCCGAAGAAGTCAGGAGCGGGGAATTCCGCTGCTCTTCAGGGATATTGAAGAAAAGTTCCAGGGGCCAAGTCTATTCTCTTGACTTCTTGTCGGGGGAGCAGGGCATCGTGGGTAGCCTCCTCCCAGGATGAGCGGCGAGGTCAGGGCCCAGGCCCCGTGCAGGCTTGCTGCCTCCTTGCTCCTACGCTCCGTGCTAGGCCCGGCCGCAGAGGTAGCCAGCAGGGAGCCCTTCCTTTCAGCTGCCTCTCTCCTCTCTCCCGCCTCACCCATGGCTCCCTTGGGCTCCTGCTTGCTCCGGGGGAGCCCGTGGAGCATTATCCTGGAAGAAAGCCATTAGGGCTGAATGAGCAGCGTCTGCTTTCTGAAGGAGCCGCTCTGCTGCCCCGATGACTGCCTGGCTCCTGGCCCTGGGCCATTGTGGAAGGACAAAGCGGACACACACACCAATCCCACGACGGTCTCCTCTCAGCCCTTTCTTCTTTATTATTGTTATGATTACCTTTCAAACACTCCAGCTTCTTGGGCTCGTTATCTCTGGTGAGGCCTTTGGCCGAAGTGTACGGGGGCCACTTCTCCCTCCTTTGCACCCCCTCGCCCTCCTAGGCCTGGCTTCACTGCTGTCTCTTTGACAAAATACATAAAACCGATACTGATCGGTTAACATACATGACATCTTTAAACTTTAATCCATTTTCCCCTCTCTCAACGCGGCGGGCCGGCCTCTGTCGAGGTGCCTCTCCATTGTTCCCTGTCAAAGCCTTCTTGAGTGGGTTTCCCACTGAGTCACTTTTGTGTGAGTCAAATCAAGATTATAGGTAGCGGAGAAGAAAAAGCCGAGAAGAGAAGGTTAGCCCCTCATTTTAGACTTTAAGAAAAATCTGCCAGCAGGGGCCAGTCGGAGTGGGTAATGCACATGAAAGATCAAGTCCAAGCTGGGTCGCCCGTGTCACAAGAGGAGTTTTTCAGGAGGAAGCACACAAAACACGCATTGTCGCGGTCGCACACAGAGACATAAATTTAGGAACATGTTCGCCCTTCGCCTGAACATAGTTAGCTCTGATAATGAGGAACAATGAGCCAGAATGAAACCGCCCGGATTGAGTAGAGCGAGCGTTGACACTTGTTCATCCTCCCACAAAAGTGGCTTCTCTCTCTCCTCTCGTCTCCCTCCCGGTGCCAAATGACCCTCGGCCACTCATCGCTGTCCTCCCCGCACCCTCACCCGGTGGAATGGTGGAAAGGTCAGGTGTCCGACAGGAGGCCAGCTGGCCTCTGTGGCTTTGCTGGCTCCTCCAGATTGGACAGAAATCCATCTTGGCCTCTGACGTCCCTTTGGGGAAAGCTCCATAGGCAGTGCTCAACTTACATAAGGGGCAAGGTGCGTAGCTACCAGTTCTTACCCTCCAGGTGGCATGGGAAGTTGGGATGGGGGTGCCCAGGTTCAGTCCTGGCTGTACCCCCTTGCACTTGTGGGATCCTGGCCAATTACTTCATTTCCGGGCACCTCCATTTCCCCTCCTATTATGAGACGCTATCACCTCAGGGCCTGATGGCAGGATGACATGTCTATAAACTGCGCAGCACCTTGTGAGTACTCAGTAAGCGTTGGCTGTTAGTAGTAGTACTGGCAGGATGAATCAATGCCCTGAGCTAAAATAAAGCAGTTGAATTAGATCATGAAGATCTAAAGCTGTAGGTTCTATGATTCTCATTTCATCTTCCCATTTCATCTAGAGGTGGGTGAAATGCTCCTCATGTCACAGATAAGTAAGTGGGAATCTAGAAGGAGTGAATGACATATCCAAGGTGACACAGCAAATAGTGACAGATAAAGGAAGGTGAGTGACCAGGTCCCCCCGCTACGGGGGCTTGTCTTTCACTTGGCAGAAGGCATTTGAGCATCATCCATGTTTTTCTCGTATTTTTTAAAGAAGATTTTATTTATTTATTCATGAGAGACACACAAGAGAGGGAGGCAGAGACACAGGCAGAGGGAGCAGCAGGCTCCATGCAGGGAGCCCGACGCGGTCTCGATCTTGGGACCCCAGGATCACTCCCTGGGCCGAAGGCAGGAGCTCAACCGCTGAGCCACCCAGGTGTCCCTGTTTTTCCCATATTAATAGTATGTTCCTTTTTATTGCTGAGTAATATTCTGTGGTATTGAAGAACTAGTTTGTTTATCCATTCTTCCATTGAAGGTCGTTTGAGTTGTTTCCAGCTGCTGGTGATTGTGAAAAAAAAAAAAAAAAAAGACGACCATAAACATTTACATATTTACATACAGGTTTCATTTCCCTTTGGTAAAAACCTAGGCGTGAGCTTGCCGGTCCACATGGCTAGTGTGTGTTTAACTTCGTAGGAAACTGCCAAGTTGTTTTCCAAAGTGGCAGAGCCACTTTGCATCCCCACCAGCGATGGATGAGAGTCCCAGTTCCTCTGCGACTATTACCCGTTTTTAACACGTCAGCCATCCTAATAGGTATGGGAACCTTGGTTTCTCATCTATGGAGTGGAGACCATCACTGAGCCTCGGTGGTATTCTCGTGGTCTAGACGTAAAGCTCTCCGTACAGCACAGGGCCTGGCGGGTGAGGGGGTTGCCGAATGCAACCTGCGTTACCGATGACTCTGTCCAAGCCCAACATTCGTGCGCATGAGGGATATTGTGCTATATGCTTCTCCAGGTCTCTTCCCTGCACGAGAACATCGGTCTGTACTGGGCCAGATTGCTGCAGGGCTCTTTGAAGAGACCACTTTGTGTCTCTTTTAAAACCAGCCTCTGTTTTGTCTCCCTGGCTCTCTGCAGAGGGACCGAGCAACAGCTGCCGGCAGCAGGCCAGCCGGTCCCCCGGCGCTCTGAGGCCAGGCTTCGGTGAGCAGGCCGTCTGGGCAACCCTCCTGCCACTGCCTGAGGCCTGGGGGTTTTTCTTGGCGGCTCCCACCCCTGCTGCCGGCCGTTCCTTGTCTGCTTGCCCTGCCAGCACTGAGCTCCGGGCCGGAGGCACGAGGCGCTACATGCTCAGCTCCCTATTAAATATGGATTAACAAAAAAAATAAAAATAAAAATAAAAAGCCAAACGGGTCCATGAATCGGTCTCTGGGGGTTGTGGCCTTGGAGGTATCGTGGAGGGAAACAAACCATACAAACACTCCTTTCAAAGCATGGCTGAGCCCTGGGCCTAATCACCGTGGTCATCGTGGAGGCCAGAGATGGGGGATGAATGCCCCTTCCTGACAGCAGCCCCACAGAGTGGTGTTAA
Source organism: Canis lupus familiaris (assembly GCF_011100685.1). Lineage (NCBI taxonomy): Eukaryota > Metazoa > Chordata > Mammalia > Carnivora > Canidae > Canis > Canis lupus. The sequence continues at coordinate 24,481,205 of NC_049249.1, forward strand.
TGCGCCAGGTAGCCCTGATATTCAGCAGCAGCCCAAGTTCCCAGGGCTTTGGGCAATCTGGCAGCAGGCCTAGAGATGTGACACAACAGGCTTAAGTAATCCAGACAGCAGACCTAAAGAAATGTGGGGCAGACCCAAAGACATCAGGAGTTCAGCCCAGGCATTAGGCAATGTGCCCAAATAATGCAAATGGCTTATAGAAGAAGGGTGACAGGCCCAAAGACATCAGGCAGTGGGCCTATAGAAACCAGGCACTGAGCTCAGAGAAGTTGAGCGTCTGGAACAGGGAATACAGAGGACAAGGCTAAAGTGGGGTCACAGGGCTTTGCTCATATGGCACTTTTCATGTAAAGGAGAAAAAGTCACCCCCTCTGGGCAAACACAAATGTAGTCCTGTGGGTGTCCTACTTTGGGGAGCAGAGCACCCCTGTGGCTGGACATTTGTGGACATCCCACATGGCAGCCTGGGTCCAAGGCCACTATGTTCTCCTAACACTCCTCTGGGTTTCTTTCCAAATGGCTTTTCATGGCCTTCAGATGTGCCCCGCCTATGAGTCAAGCTCTAAGCAGGCCCTCCTGGATCACTGGGATTGTCTTCAGAGACCACAGCCCTACCGTCTCTGGGGGAAGAAAGAAAGGCCGACCAGGAAGAGCGCTTGAGCTCTGAGCCAAAGCAAAGCCCGGTCTTGGAAAGCCCTTGGTATGGGGAGGGAGAGGCAGAGCCTGAAGTCGTGTTGGCACCGGGAGTGCTGTCAGCAAGAGATTGCTGCCTCCAGTCACCTCATTTGTCCAAGGCAGGAGGGCCCGAGAGTCATTTGGTACCAGAATGCTTAAGCAGGCAGGGAGGAACTGTACTGGGTGTTGGCCAGTGGGGTGGATGTGGCACCACTGAAAATAGCTCATCTGAGGGGCAGGGAGTTACCTGTATACAGCTCAGGAGGACATGGGGCTGGATCTAGGAAGATCTGGAGTGGGTAGTAGCAAAGCAGAATTGCAAAAGAAAGACAACTTGCACCCCCTTCTTTTGGCTTCTATTCCCCACATTGCCTTGGTTTTCCTCCTAGCTCTCTAGCCATTCCTTCTTGGTCTCTGCTGGCTAGCTCCTCCTCTTCTGTAGACCTCCCAGTGTTGGAGTGCCCAGGCTCTGTCCTGCGCTTTATCCTCTTCTTACATGTTCTCTCTCTCCAGGTAATCTCATCCAGACCCATAATGTGAAATGCCATCTGAAGCAGATGACCCCCAAATCTGCATGCCCAAGCCAGCTCTCCCCCCAAAACTTCATTCTTGTGTAGCCACCTGCTAAGTGACTCTTGCCTATAGATATCCAATAGGCATCTAAAAATGAATGGGGCCTAACAAATCCTGATCATCTGTCCTAATCCTTCTCCAGCCTCCTGTCCTCTTCCTAGTACAGGACACGTCCAACACCCACCCACCCCAGTCTCTTTGACTTCCCTTTTATTCATCCCATCTCTATATCTAATCCACGAGCACATTTTTTTTAAATTTTTTTATTGGTGTTTTCTATCAGTTCTCTTTTCTAAATATGAGCAAGTCCGAACAATTCCACCTTCCAATATGGGCTCATCTACTTGTCTCCATATCCCTATGACCATCTTGGCTAGAGCCATCATTACCTCTTGAGCTAACACAACAGCCTTCTAACTGGTGATTTCACTTCTCCTCTTGTCCCATCCCCTCCCACCATCTCTACATGGTGGTCGGGCTAACCTTTTAAAAACATAAATTATATCACATCACTCCCAATTCAATACTCTCCAGTGGGCCCCACTCCCCTTGACTAGCATAGAACCTCCTGATCATGGTGTGCAAGGGCCTGGCTCTTCCCATTTTACCGGGTTTATCTCAAATATGCTTCCTTTTTCCCAGTATGTTCCATCACATTGACCTCTCTTCTGTTCTAATCTCCCTTGTGAGGCCCTTATACTAGTTGTCCCACTCTTGGAATACTGACACTCACAATGCTGACTTTTTAATTTTAATTTAATTTAATTTAATTTATTTTATTTTTGGTCATTTGCTCTCAGTTCCATCTCAAGAGGGGCCTTTCTCATCTGTCCGGTCTAAAGTATCAACCTGGTCAAACTCTATCACATTAACTTATTTGAATTTTCCATGTAACACTCACTCATCACCCCCAGATTGTTTTTCTTACTCTCTTATTTCCTGTTTTTTCCTTTTATAATGCAAACTCCCTGATAATAGAGGGCTTGTCTTTTCCCCCACTGGATGCCCAGCACTTGACAGAGCACGTGGTTTGTTAAAGGTACCCAAGGAAGTAACTGAAGGAAGGAACGAGTGAATGAATGAACACTGGATTTGTAGACCTAGGACCTGGGCCTCATCCATCTGCTCTGTCTCTGAGAAACATCTCATTCATTCACTCTGCATACTTTCCAAGCTCCTGCTTTAAGAGAGGCTGGTGGATAAAGAAGTTCCTGCTGTGAGAACTCAGCAGAGGGACCCCTTAAGGAGCCCAGAGGAAATGATAGCTCAACTGAGATCTGGAAGACAAGGAGGTATGGCAAGAGTGGTCTGGAGAGAGGGCACAGCAGGTACAAAAGGTCCTGAGATGAGCGAGGGAAAGCATATTCTGTTTCAGGAATGGAAAAGAATGGTCAATGGCTGGAACCATATGGTAGAAAAGAAAGAAAGAAAGAAAGAAAGAAAGAAAGAAAGAAAGAAAGAAAGAAAGAAAGAAAGAAAGAAAGAAGAAGAAGAAAAAGAAAGAAAAAAAGAAAGAAAGACAAGAAAAAAAAGAAAGAAAAACCAAAGAAAGAAGAAGAAGCAGGAAGGCAGACGGACGGAGGTCCTTAGAAGGAAGGAAGGAAGTTAGGAGTCTGGAGGGAAGGAAGGAAGAAAGGAGAAGAAGGTAAAGCAGAGAACATTTGAACCTTGTATTCTGGAGGCTTCATTTGGAACCAAGGAGGGAAGAAGTCCTGATTCTTGGCCTTCTCTTGTCCCAGTCCTCAGGCCCTGGCCACTTGGACTACTAGTCCCCTTTTGATTCCCCCTATGCCTGATGATGGTAACAGAGGACACTCCGGGGTGGTCTCAGCCTACTCTCGTCCCTCACTCACCCCGGCAGCTCTTTACAATTCAATAGGCCCCTTGAACCTCACTACAATCTTCACTTGCAGAAAACTGAGTCCCAGAGCCAGAGGGATTTGCCTGGAGCTACAGAACTGGAACGAGAAGCAGATTTTTGGCCCTTGGCTGGAGTTCTCCAAGCCATACCACACAGCCTCTTTTCTCCTGAAATGTGTCTTCTTGGGCAGAATCTTTGCCTCCACCCAGGGAGTGTGCTGTGGAGGAACCGAAAGCCTGACCTGGCACTTTCCAAGGGCCTCCTGCTGTGTTCCCTCTGCTCCAAGAGCTTCGTACAAGCCATTGGTGCTGCTGGTGGCTCTGGGCCAAGCTGACGGCATCTGTTCTTACTTAAAGTATTTATTTTGAGAGTCAAGTGTAGTTGAGCTGCATGTTTCTTGGCAGAACCAGCCTGGCAGTGGACTTGGCCTATGGTGATGCCTGGCTTTGTGAGATGATGCCCGGGCTGTTGAGGAGACCCAGAGCAGGCCCTGTTTACACGAAGAAGGTCTTATCAGCCCCATAGGCAGCTGCCCCATCCCGTCCTGAGTCTCTGGTGAATGGTATTATGTTCATGACATTCTAGCAAGGGATGCAAGGAGGCAGGGAGGGATCATTCCACATTTGGCTCTTTCCAAATCATCACGTATCCTTGGGCAAATTTCTGTTTTGCTGGGTCTTCTGTGTCACGTGTGCCAGGTACTGTGCTTCACAAGTGTTATTTTGTGCAATCCACATGTCCAGCCCCAGAAGTCAGGATGATTCCTCTTCCTTCTTCTCTCCTTGGAACCAAGGAAGGAAGAAGTCCTGATTTTCCAGAAATTTTCCAGAAAATTTCTCTGGAATAACCAGGTCCATGTTGTTTGCTTGTGCAGTGATTCCCATGATGCATCTGCATCCATCCGCCAACATGGTGGCACGATTGGACTTCCCATAGGGGTCAGGAAAATTGGTGATGTATTTACGGAGCAGCCGTTTATTATGTAGGGTGAGGATGGTTAAAAGGGACATTAGGTTGAAGAGGGACTTTGGGAAAGACCCATAAAGTCTACTTGGAGTGCATAAGCAGTCTCCAAGAAGCAACCTTGAGATTAAGGGTTGGAAACATGCAACACGAAGGAGGAACTGTAGGACAGTTTGTATAGAGGGAGGTCTCACAGCCAGCTGACTTCGAGCATCTGGAAAATTAGAGGTGGAGGAGGGAAGGCTCAAGCTGTTCTTGAGGTTCTTGGGAACAGAAGGGTCAGAACAGAGGTTTTTCCTGTGAGAGACTTATGATGGTGAAGTGAGCTGCTTCCACAGAGGCTGGGCTCCAGACACTCTCCCTGTAGTTTTCTTTGAAAGAGCATCCACTTTTTGGTATCCTACTACTACCATTAAAGTGGAAGTGAAAACAAGGAGGGTCTCCATTTGTGCCACTGTCTGAAGGGTTTCCCATTCTGGACAAAGTCTGCAGCAAATAGTCTTTTTATATTGAAGTGTAGTTGACATGCAGTATTGGATATTGGATTAGTTTCAGATGTACAGTATAGTGATTCAATATCTATACACATTATGAAGTGACCAACACCATAAATCTAGCTACCATCTGTCACCATAGAAGTTGTCACAATATCATTAACTCTCTTCCCTATGCTGTATATGCACCCGTGACTTATTTATTTTATGGCTGGAAGTTTATACCTTTGGATCTCTTCCCCTATTTACCCCTCCCCTTACCCTCTCCTCTGTGGCAACCACTGGATTGTTCTCAGGATCTGTGGGTCTGTTGCTGTTTTATTTTGTTTGTTCCTTTGTTTTGTTATTTTTTTTTTAAGATTCCACTTATAAGTGAAATCTAAAAATTTGTTTTTGTCTTTCTCTAGCTTTTTACACTTAGCATAATACCCTCTGGATCTATCCATGTTGTCACAAGGCAAGAATTCATTCTTTTTTTATGACCAAGTAATATTCCATCATATATATATAAGATATACCATATTTTATTCATCCATTCATCCATCAGTGGACACATAGGCTGCTTCCATACCTTGGATGTTCTATACAATGCTGCAACAAACATAAGGGTGCCTACATCCTTTTGATTTTGTATTTTCTTTTTCTTCAGAGAGATACCCAGAAGTGGAATAGATAGCTCTATTTTTAATTTTTTGAAGAAACGTCATACTGTTTTCCATAGTGGTTGCACCATTTTGTATTCTCACCAATAGTACACAAGGGTGCCCTACCTCTGCATCCTCACCAACACATGTTATTTCTTGTCTTCTTGATACTAGCCATTCTGACAAGTGTGAGATGATACCTCATTATGGTTTTAAAAAAATATTTTATTTATTCATTTGTCTAGAGAGGGAGAAAAAGCACAAGAAGGGGGAACAGCAGGCAGAGGGAGAAGTAGACTCCCTCCTGAGCAACGAGCCTGATGTGAGACTCAATCCCAGGACTCTGGGATCATGACCTGAGCTGAAGGCAGATGTTTAACCAACTGAGCCACCCAGGTGCCCCTCATTGTGGTTTTGATTTGCATTTCCCTAATGATTAGTGATGTTGATCATTTTTCCAAATGTATATTGGCCATCTGTATGTCTTCTTTGGCAAAATGTCTATTCAGGTCCTCTGTCCATTTTTTAAATTGGATCATTGTATTTAAAAATTCTATGCTGCATTGTATTTTTTAAAATTTAAATTCAATTGCCAAAATATAGTATAACACCCAATGCTTATCACATTGTTTTGTGTTTTTGATATTCAATATGTAAGTTCTTTATATATTTTGGATGTTCACCCATTTTTTGTTATATAATTTGCAAATATCTTCTCCCATGCAGTAGGTTGTCTTTTTGTTTTGTTGATGGTTTCCTTCACTGTGCAAAAGCTTTTTAGTTTAACGTAGTCTTATTTATTTATTTTTGCTTTTGTCTTCCTTACCTGAGAAGATAGGTTGAAAAAAGTATGTTAAAACCAATGTCAAAGAGTTTACTGCCTATGTTTTCTTCTAAGAGTTTTATGGTTTTAGGTCTGGCATTTAAGTCTTTAAACCATTAGGGCTTTTGTTTTGTTTTGTTTTAATATATATAGTATAAGGAAGTGGTCCACTCTAATTCTTTGGCATGTAGTTGTGCAGTTTTCTTAACACCTATTATTGAAGAGACTGTGTTTCCCCATTGTATATTCTTGCCTCCTTTGTTGAAGATTAATTGACCATATAAGTGTGGGATTATTTTTGGATTCTGTACTTGATTTCATCGATCTATGAGTCTGTATCAGTACCATACTGTTTGGATTATTTTAGCTTTTTTTATATAGTTTGAAATCAGCAAGTGTGACATCTCCAGTTTTGTTCTTTTTTCTCAAGATTGCTTTGGCTATTTGGGATTTTTTGTGGTTCCATACAAATTTAAGATGATTCTAATTCTGTGAAAAATGCCATTAGCTTGATAGTGATTGCATTGAACCTCTAGATTGCTTTAGGTAGTATGAACATTTTTTTAAAAGTTTGTTTATTTTTCTTTTGTAATCTCTACACCCAACATGGGGCTCAAACCCACAATCCCCAGATCAAGAGTTGCATGCTCTTCCAACTGTGCCAGTTAGGTGCCCTGGGTGGTATGAACATTTTAACAAAATTAATTGTTTCAATTCATGTGCATGGAGGTCTTTCTGTTTATGTCATCTTCTCTCATCACTATCTTACAGTTTTCAGAGTATAAGTCTTTCACTAGTTGATTAAATTATTCCTGGGTATTTTATTCTTTTTGATGCAACTATAAATGGGATTGCTTTCTTAATTTCTCCTTCTGATAGTTCATTATTAGTGTATAGAAATGCAACAGATTTATGTATAGTAATTTTGTATCTTGAAAGTTTACTGAATTCATTTATTAGTGCCAAATGATCTTTTATTTTTTTATTTTTAATTTTTTTTCCAAATGATCTTTTAAATAAGAATCCATTTGAATTACCTTCCTGCTCTGTAAAATGATGCTAAAGATATTTGTTAAAACAAAGATATCTGTGCAAGGGGAATAATTGAAGCATCTGCATTTGCAGATTTTTAAGAAAATTTCAAAATCAATTTTATTGCAGCCAAAACAGCGGAATTAACCACACATAATAAACTATTATATATAAATATATATTTTATTTATAAATATAAGTATATACATTTGAAGTTATAGGAAATAAAGTTTGTTTTGTCAGACAGTGATAAACAAAATTAAAATTGCATATTTTAGTAACATAATTCAACACCAAAAGCTTAGAGAGGCAGGCTCTTGACTTGAGCAGGAAAAGCAGTGTTTGACTTCTAAGAAGCTTAAGGGCAGGGACTTAGTAGCTATCTTGTTCAGTACCCAACACAGAATTTCAGTGCATAACACAATGCCTGGCACATAGTAGTTGACCAATACATATTTGCTGAATGAATCAAGTTATATTATTGTGTGACCATTCTGTGGATATGTATATACTTTAATAAGCATAAGTGGGGGGATCCCTGGGTGGCTCAGTGGTTCAGAGCCTGCCTTTGGCCTAGGGTGTGATCCTGGAGTCCCGGGACTGAGTCCTGTGTCGGGCTCCCGGCATGGAGCCTGCTTCTCCCTCTGCAGTCTCTGTCTCTGTCTCTGTCTCTGTCTCTGTCTCTCTATCATGAATAAATAAATAAAATCTTTAAAAAAAACATTAAAAAAACAAGCATAATTGGGAACAGCCATTCTAAAGGCTGATTAACCATGAATGAGAGCTGTTGTTTCCAGGCACTCTTATCAACTAGGTATTTTTTTATTTTAAAAACTACTAGTTTTTCAGATAATAGAATATATCTTGTTTTTAAATGTTTAAATTTTTATAAATAAAGTTCTTTCTAGGAAACTTAAATTTTTCTTTTTATAACTTCCACTGGTCTACTTCCACAGAGAATAAATTCCGTATTTCAAAAGAGTTATCATGTCCTTTTGTTTTGTTTTGTTTTAAATCATGTTCTTTAAAACGATCTTCTTTTTTTCCTGGCTAAACATCCTCATTAGTTAAATGTTGATCTTCAGCTGTTATGATATTCCAGATATTTCAGCATCCTGATTATCATCTTCTGGATTTGATTCAGTTTGTGCATGGCCTTCTTCAATTGTGATTGGTGCTCAGCACTCACTGTCAGACTATGTTGACATACACAGCCTAGAATATAGAGGACAATTAGCTTTGTCTTAGATCTCTACTTTATAGCTTAAAAGTATATTGATTTTATTTTGGGGATCTTATGCATTTAAAAATTAAACATGAATGTTTTATTTATACAAGACTCCATTAACCAAAGAATATATAACAATACTTCTCATTGCCTTCCCCTCATTCTCAATCCTATTCCTCTCCCTAGAGGCCATTTTTCTTCATTTGTATGTATATAGACATATATTTATGCTTTTGTTTCATATAAACCTATTTTTATACATTCATGTCATTTTGCTGTTTTTCATTTAACAATATTCCTTGGAATTTTTCATGTGCGTACATATATTTTTAACATGGCTGGATGGTATCCCTCAGAGTGTACATGCCATAATTTATTTATTGACTTCCCATATATTGGTATTTGGGTTGTTACCATTTTGTAGCATTTACCACTGCAAACCATGCTACGATGAATACTTCTGACAAAATGCAAATGTTTCCTTATCCTAGATTTCCAGAAGTGGCTATTTGAACCAAAAATAATGTGCATTTAGGGTCCCCTGGGAGGCTCAGTCGGTTAAATGTCTGTCTTTGGCTGAGGTCATGATCTCAGGTCCTGGGATCAAGCCCCACCTGCTGAGCAGGGAGCCTGCTTCTCCCTCTGCCCCTTACCCTGCTCATGCTCTGTTGCTCTCTCTATCTCTCTCTCAAATAAATAAATAAAATCTTTAAAAAATATTATATTTAAATTTTTAAAATAATTATTGCCAAATTGTCTTTCAAAAGGATACTAACTGAAAGTGCCCATTTAATTGCATTCTCATTGGCACAGATGTGATCAATTTATGATTTTTATTAAACTCATTGGCTGAAGTTCATACATTAATAATTTAGTGACAGTAAAATTGAATATCTTTTTAAAAATATGTTTTTTTTCACCTTTATATATCTACTGTGAATTTTGTGTTAGTATTGAGGCATTTCTAATACATTTCTCCTTTTCTCGAGTTGTTTTAAAAATCACATTCTTAAACTCTTCCAAATTCTTCTCCAGCCCCACCTTTCTCTACTCAGATATATCCTTCCTGAATCCTTTTGTGAGCCTACTAACTATAAATTTATAGCTCTATAAGACTGAAGCATAACTGTAGCCTAGGACTTCAATTTATTGCCATTTTTGGTTGGTTTCACTCTTTTTTGGATTTTATATTTTCTTCTTTCTTGGCTTATTTTCTTGCTTAATTAGTGTATAATCTCAAGTAGCTTCAAAAAATAATATAAAAGGTGAAAATTCCAAGTTCTTGTATGTTTGAAAATGCCTTTATTCCACCACTCACCCTTTTAATGACAGTTTGGCTGGGTATAAAATTATATGACTAAAATAATTTCAAATGCATCACATCCTGATATCTAGTATGCTGATAAGAAATAAGAGACCAGTCAGGGTTCTGGGCCTTTAAACTTCTTGAAAGTCACTTCAGCCAAAGGGGAGCTTGTAACAATGAGGGGAGGTTCAGCAATAATACTATCCATTTTTTTTGCACTTCAGAGATCAAAAGCAGTAATCAACAATCAGAGCACAGATCTTATACGCTGAAAACAGGTTCTTTTTATCCACCTTGGTTCTGCAAACTGTATGCAAGATGCTCTAGGAACATGTGCACAGCTGCTGCCACCTGGCTGGGGATGAGGGATGGGTAGCTGCTCTGGTGCTAAGAGCTGAAATTGGCTGAAATAAACCAAATGTACTGTGCAAACTTTCTGTAGATGCCAGAGTTCCAAAATAGTTACATCAGATAGATCCTACCATTGTGATTTTTGTCTAGTGGGGAGAGAGTTTCTTGGTGCTTCCTACTCTGCCATCTTCCCAGAATTCTCTGTGTAGCCATTCCTTCTTAGATTTCAATTACATGGTATTTGATATTCTCCCACAGTTCACTGTAGCTCTGTTCATTTAAAAAAGTTATCATTCTGTTGTTTTGATTTTTTGATTGGATCATTTCTTTGCTCTATCTTCAAGTCTTGAAGTTCATTTATTAAAATAATCCAAATATCCAATCTGCTGTTAAATCTATTTGAGAAATTTTAGGTGTTTTTAGTTATAAAATTTTTATTATTTTTAAATATTTTTATTTCTCTGCTGATATTTCTTCCTTTTTTTAAAAAAAAACTATTTTATTTGTTTATTCCTGAGAGACACAGAAGGAGAGGCAGAGACAGGCAGAGGGAGAAGCAGACTGCTTGCGGGGAGCCCAGTGTGGGGCTCAGTCCCTGGACCCAGGATCCAGAATCATGGCCTGAGCCAAAGGCAGACACTCAGATGCTGAGCCACCCAGGCACCCTGATATTTCTTCCTTTTGCTTAATCATATTGATATGAGCATAGTTGCAATAGCTGCTCTAATATCCTTGTCTGCTAATTTCTGCATCCTGTTCATCCAGCGATAAGTCTCCAATGATTCCTTTTTCTTTTGGGGATGAATCATACTTTCCTGTTTCCTCACATGTCTAGTAATTTTGGATTGTGTCTTGGACATTTTGAATGATACATTTTAAAGAATTTAAAGATTCTGTTATAATCTTTTAAAGAGTGTAGATATTTTTGCTTTAGCAGTCATTTTACTCAGTCAGACTCAAACTTCAAACTCGAAGTCTTCTGTAGTTGTTGGCTTAGCCGGACTGCTTGAAGTCTGCCTCATACAAGAATAATTCAGGAGTTAGCACAATTTCTTTCTCTCTCTTTTTTAAGATTTCATTTATTTATTTGAAATAGAGTGTGTATGAGAGAGAGAGTTTGAGTGGAGGGCAGAGGGAGAGAGATCGGCAGGCTCCCCACTTAGCAGGGAGCCCAAGACAGAGCTCTATCCCAGGAACCCAGGATCATGACCTGAGCTGAAGGCAGACATTTAACCAGTGGAGCCACCCAAGTACCCCAGTACAATTTGTTTTTGAAATCAATGCTCCCCTCTTCTGATTCTCTCCTTTCTGAGACGTTGTCTCTCACTCTTTAGCTCCTGTGGTCATCACAAATTCTGCCTTAGTGGATCCTCAAGCCAGTGAGACTGTCTGTTTCTATCCAAGTTTCAGTTGACCTACCAGACACCATGTGTTCTTAGGTGAAGAGTGATACAAATGAGAAATTCACTAATTGCTGTTCCCTTCTTCCAAGTATTGGCTCCCTTCCAGTTTCTGCCTGGTTTTGGTTACTCTTAATGTCTTTCAATATATATATTTTATATGTTTTGTCCAAAGTTTACAGTTGGTACCCGAGGAAAGTTTGTACCAATAGAAGCTACTCTATCATTACTAGAGGTTTTCCCTGTACTCTTTCAGCACATATTTTATCTTTTACTTTTCTGCATTTGCGCGCGCGCGCGCACACACACACACACACAATAAATCTTAAATTGCTTTTACTTTCCCTCCTTCCTATCTTCTCATGTTCTCATGTTGACATCATTTGATATTTTCCAAATATTAATTTTCATACATTTCTTTGTGCATCAGAATTATTTGCATTTAACTATACATTAAATAAACCATGTCTTGAATTCCTCATCTACTCCTTACTTGTTTTACCTTTTCCAAGTCATTCTTTCAGAGAATATAAGCATGGTAAAGGCTTTAATTTTCTGAATGTCAGAAAAATATTTATTTTGTATTCTCAATTAAGTGTAACTGGAATGAATATGAGATTATAGGTGGAAAATCATTTACTCACACTTTTGAACATTATTTCTTTACTATTTTTCTAACAGTATGCTATTGAGAATTCTGATTCCAATTTTATTGTTCTTTTGTAAATGAATGATTCTTTTCTGCCTGGAAATTTTATAGGATTTTTTTCACTTTATCCTAAGTTTTATAAAGCTTTAATGGTAGGTTTAGCTTAAAATCATCTTCTTTTTCTGGGAACTTAGTGGGTCCCATCAATATGAATGATCAGCTCTATAAAAAATTTGTTTTCTACTAAAATAAAACAATTTGTTTTCTCTGCTCTATTTCCTCTATTCTTTCCAACTAGGAATCCTTTTAGATGAACTTGGGAAAAACAGAATCTAGACTCCACATCTCAACTGTCTTTGTTATATTTTAATTTTACTGTTGTTTTAAATTGTATTTTGCATGAATGCCTCCTCTCAGTTTTCTCCATGATTAAATTACTCTCCAGCTCTTTTATGCTGTTTTCCAGCCCACTTATTAATTTTTTGTGGCCCAAAATTTTAATTTCCATGATTTTAATTTGATTGTTTTTTTTTGGGGGGGGGGATATTAATCATACAAATTCTAAAGTTTTTTTTTTCTGTTGCCTGAGTAAATTGGTGCCTTAGTTTAGTTCTCATGTTTGAAATGAGCACCTCTCAAATGTTTGTTCTTTCTCAATGGTCTCTCTCCTTTTATGTTCAAGATTCTGGGTGTGTCTGCCTATTCCTTTTAAATATGACTTGAGAGCAAGATTTGGGAGGCCACTATGCTAATACTTTATCACTATGGTCAAATATGGAAGTTATACTGTACACTTAAATTATGTCTTTGACATGAAGCTTAAGAGACCTTAACAATAGATGTGTGAAACACTACTGTCCAAAAAGAGTCTAGAAATCGTGTCTTAAAAATATCTGAAAATACAGATTTTCCCCATGTTGGGAAAATGTGGAGAAATGAGAATCCCCAAGAGCAGGAAATGCAAAGATCAGGATGGACTTCCAAGAAGAAAAGCTCTGTGCTTTGGCCAAGGGCCTTTCTTATTTAGGATCATCATGTACTATAATGTGCCATTCATATACGATGTTGAATTCACCAACCCAGGAAGGTAGCAGGCTTTGTGTGCATAATTGGGCACAGCTGAGTTTAACTTGTGGGGACCTGAAGACCTGGCTGTCTCCCACTCTCTGCCCTAGCATCATCTATGTTTCCCAAGACCTAAGAAACAATGGAAATGAAATGAATGCTATAGCCAAACATTGCAAATTGTGGTCCTGCCTGAACAGCATTATTTCTCTTGGCCCAGTTTCCCAGGGCATACCGCTGGGCCTAATTTCTGTGCTCACATATTCTGCTGGGACTGCAGACCCTTAAGAGTACGAAAAGAACATAGGCAGTGTTCGGATCGTGAAAAGCCATTCAGCACATTGATGCTTCTCTCTTGTAATACGGTCTTTCCCCCAGGATAGCATCTAATTGCTACTTGAACAAACCCACTGTCTTTACCTCAACAGCCTTGCCCAGTAGGCCATTGCAAACATTTATTATTCTTTGAGTGACAAAGCTCTTCCCATCTATCTCTTCTGAATTTGTTTTTTTTGAACTTCCACTTCTGCCCCCACTCCTGTCATCGAGGCGGTATCAAAAGTAGCAACATGCATTGATATTATCCACTCTGCTAAAGATCTTGTGTACTTCAGTGATACCCCCTTCCATGTCTTTTTTGAAGTTGGAGAGATGGAGGATTTTTTTTTTTAACCTTTCAGTAACTTGTACAATTTTCTCAGGAAATCAGCATGAGAGAAAATATTTGCTAACATCTGACTTCCCTTCGACCAAATCCACCTGCTCTGGAAAAACTGCCAGAAAAACATATTTCCAGAAGGTTCTTTTTGGAGACAAAATGGTTGTCTTATTTCCTTGACTATTTCTTGATGTGCTCAGAGGAAAGGAAGGAGAATGTCAAGTGGTTATTCTGATGATTTAAAGAAGGCGCTGAGGCAAGAGCAAGGGAACCTTGGAAAATGATGCTTCTACCTGATAGGGATAGTTATGATTTACATGGAGTAGCTGTGATAGGCCGGGCCTGTGCTACGGTATCTCATAACCTCTCAGAAACCCCACAAAGCAGGGCTCATTATCATTATTTTCCTTTGATAGGTGAGGAATCTGAGGCCACATAAATACATAAAGGTAATAATAATAATGATGACTTCTATCTATTGAGCATTTGCCATATGGCTGGCATCTGCCTTCCCCTGTTCACACAGATCTCGTGTACTCCTCACAACCATTCATGGGGAAATAGTGACTGCTGCACAGGGCTTTCTGGTTCTGAGACCCTATGCTTGCCATTTTGCCATCTGATTACTTTGACAATTATTTTTTTTTAAAAGATTTTATTTATTTATTCATAGAGATACACAGAGAGAGAGAGAGAGGCAGAGACACAGGCAGAGGGAGAAGCACTCTCCATGCAGGGAGCCTGACGTGGGACTCAATCCTGGGTTCCCTGGGATCATGCCCTGGACTGAAGGGGGTGCTAAACCACTGAACCACCCGGTCTGCCTACTTTGACAATTATTAAGTTCTTTTATGTGAGCTTTCCTCACTGCCTGATTTCCACTGACTTCTTAAAGCTGTTCTGCTATCCAATGCACTGTTAGCCTGAGCAAAACCTTTAATTTCAGAAGGTCTTGTCTGTTGTCCCCCCTAAGCTTTTAAAAAACCCCAAATGTCAACCATAAATGGCTACATCCCCATCTCAGGGCAGGTCACATGATCCTTGTTGGCCAGGTGTAGTCCCCCTTCTCTTTCAGCTCCCCGATTGGCTCAAGGATGGCCCCGTGACCCAAAGCTAATCAGAACCCTCTCAGGACTTCTCTGTAGAGCTAACAGAAGGAGGATAATCCCTTTCCTTTGGGTCTTGTAAGTTGGGTGAATGTGAATATGGGGCAGGTGCCTGCCGTATTCCTTGCCACACAGAGGAAATCTGCACATTAAAACCAACACGAAGAAAAGTAGCTTTTGAGCTTTTAGATCCAGCTAGCTCTAAAGACAGTTCTACCCCTAAACTTCCCAGGAATAGCTAGTAAATACCCCTTCTTACTTAACCTGGTTTGAGTAGCCTGTCACTTGCAACTAGTGGTATACTGGTAAACTAGCTGTCTGGGGAAAAGAGACACTGAAAAAAGCCTTGATTTTTCATGTTTGCCAATTACAGTGGTGTAAATGCCTCCCTGCGGCAGATTTTAAGCTGCCAAGGTATAATGAGCAGCTTGCCCATTTCTGAATAGTTAACAATGGGCTTTTGTGAGCAGGTACCTGCCAGCTCCAGCATAGCACTGTCTGCAACTAAAAAGTCCCAACTAATTTGCTTTCACACGGGCCTGCTGAGATGACAGGAGTGGTAGTCAGGGCACTTGACTGGGCTGCCTCTGCCCTTCTGCATCCCTGAAAGTTTTCAGACTCTATAGGAACTCCTAAGTGGGGAGGGGAAATGCTCCATAGCACCACCTGGCAGACCTTTAATTCAAAAAATTGAACTTCTACAATTGTATTTTTTTAAAGCATTGTTTATGGCCACTTCCCCTCCTCAGAATCACCTACTGATCTGGCGCCTGCCCAAAGCCTGCATTTACAACACACTCCCCGGCTGATGGGTGCGCACCATGTCCTGAGCACCGCCAGTCTCCCCCGCTGGTTTGGTGCCTGTGCTGTGTGCAGAAGTAGGGAGGACGGGTTGCTCTGTCCTGCCTGTGACTTGCAGGTGGCTCTCGGAAGAGCCCTGGGGTGTTTTCACAACACGGTCATCTCTGCTTTGTGTGAGGTCTAGCATTCCAAGAGGGACGGGCCAAGGGGTAAGGAGATGAGAGGAGAATGTGAGGGATTGTTCATCGATGAGTTAGTGTTCTTTCTCCTCTTGCCTCCCACCCTCAACCTCTATCTCTGCTTTCTTGTGTTTTCTTTAATCTCTTTGACTCAGTTTCCAAATCTATGAAACGGGGGACAGAAAGATGATCCCACAGGGTAATGGGGAGGACCCCATCGAACCCAGCAGCCAGTACGCTGCAGCGATTTGGTGCCTTTCACCTGATCTTCCTCTTTCTTTCTCTCTTGGTACCTGCCCCCTTGACTTACTATCGGAGACCCGGCGGGGCCTACAGACTGCGACACACATCTTTTAAGATCTATTTGCGGGTTTCTAGGAGATGCACTTTCTGTGTTGATACTTGTGGATTCTGGAGTTGATTTTTTAAATGGCGACGTCATCTTATTGACCTATTTCCTGAGGATGTTTCCTTGGGTTCCACAGATGGGGAGGAAGGGGAACGGCTGGTCTGAGAGCCCTCTGCTCTCCGCTGCAGCAGGAGCCCACTTCCACCAAGGGCAGTGACTCACCCCGTATTAATTGCACTGCAATTATCCTGGGGAGCCTGAGTTTCCTCTTGATGTCTCCTGTCTGGTTTCCTTTTGACCCGCACAGCTGTCTAATAGAGATGGCTTTTGCGACTTCTTAGTTAATGTGGTTCATTATTTCCAGCGCTGCCTCCTGCCTTCAGTGGCTGGAGGTTTTTCCGACTCTGACTTGGAGACTTTCATGAGTTGTGTCTTCAATCAGGGCCTGGCGCTGCCTGCATTGTCTGTGGGAGAAATTTCATTTGCAAATCAGAAGCAGTTCACAGAGCGCGTGGCGGTGTTGCTTCACGAGGCAGGGTTTTCATCTTCGGCGCGGCTCTCCCCAGTCACCTCCACGAGCCTCGGCTGAGGAGGGAGAAGTCCCTCTCCCCCAGACCTCTCCGAGCGCCGCGGAGACAGAGCGGTAGGCATGAATTTGTTTGCTCCTGAGCCGCGCTAATTATCTGCAGAGGGCCGCAGAGCCAGGCGGTGTCTGTTCTCCCGGCGTCTTGCCTCACGCTGGGTCATGCCACAGAGACCGGGATGTCTGGAGCCCGAGAAGCTTCTGATGTCAAATGTCTTTAGGAAATTACAAAAATCACACTAACTCACCTCAAACTTTCTAGGCCTCTCAAAACTCAGCAGAGCCGTGGATGGCCCTGGGAAGTTTGCGTGGATCACGCTCATCCTTTCTAGGCTGAGGCTGAAGACAGCTCTGAGCCTGGGATTTCTTGTTCGGTGACGACTTCACTGATTCAACCAGTTTTTATTGAAAATCGGACATCTTCAACTCTCTACCGGGAGCAGGGGGCATTGAGAAGGGGGGGTAAAAGCCTCTATGACCTGGGGGTTCATTTTCATCATCCAGAATGATAACTGGCCTGGATGTAATGAGAAAGGGGGCCTCCTTGGGGAGTAAGTGTGGCAGCGGTGATGGGTGGGCCCAGGCAGGGAGGACCCCTGATGCTGGGGCAGGCCCGAGAGGAACACCGGGCAATGCCTAAGGAGGCCGCCCATTTCTACCCAAGACCAAGATGGTTGAGAGGAGGCAAAAGGGGAAAGAGTGAGAGCAGAGGGAAGAGAGAAGTAGAAAGAGAGAGAGTGGTAGCGTCGAAGCAAGCACACTGGCTGTGGGAGGATTAGATGTGATGATGAAGAGACTCCCAAACAGCCGAGGCAGAAGTCAGTGAAGAAGGGAATGACGTGGGGTTGTTCTGTGGTAAGGAATACGGGAAGCCTCGCACATCTTCAGGGTCCTCGAGGACCCTGACTCCGACCACCTGGAATGCTCTGTGTGAGGGTTTGGGGCGCAGGGGGTTGTAGGACAGTGGTCTGAATGGTAGCCTCTAAGAATATCTGTGTGTCATACTCAAAGAGTTGTACTCTCAGCTCTCCAAGAAATTCCCGAGATCTACAACAATCCCTTTCCCAACAAGGATGAACAGTTAAAGCTTTACTTCTGAAGACCTGATCCCTATCTTCAAGGGGCTGACATGGCATTGAACAGATAAGCACTAATAAAAACTATATGATGGCTTATTAATGATAATGATTGAACACCTACTACGTATTCATCTCTGTGTTGGATTCTCTATTTACATTGTCAATGATTTCCATAAAACTTCGTGAGGTAGGTATTGCATAGGCTGTGGGGGTCCAGGGAGAGAGTGACTGTGGATGGATAGTCTCAGATGGTCTTCTTTAGGGCTGGGGTTGAGCAGGATTTGAAGGATGAAGAGGACTCAGAGAAGAGGGCATGCTTGGAGGTTGGTTTGTGGTAACTCTTAAATCATTCCTTCATATATCAATTCTCCTCAAAAGTAGGGAATGTATCCCAGTCTCCCTGAGGGTTGAGCCACTGCCTGACTGGGTAATTTCCATCGGTCCCTCCTATGAGGTCAGAGAATTGCCTTTTTCTGGCTTGAGGGAGAACAAAATGATGGGAGCTGCCGAAGAACTCCTGTTACCAAGACCTCCAGAGGCCAGATGAGAAAGTCCTTGCAGTTGAGGCTCTGTGACTCTTCAGAATCCTGGTCTGAGGTCCGAGTTGAGGACGACTCTCGGGGAAATCTCTTACCAGAGATCAATGTGACATTACTGGCCACGTGGGTCTCAGTCTATAGTATCTGACACTTCCTAGCTCAGGAACCAAGAGGTAAAAAATTTGAACAATGGCTATACATCTATAGGTTTGAGTTATGGCTATACATCTACTTCTTAGGTTTTCAAGAACGAGGATGCTCTTTGTTTTTAGGGACGCTCACTAGGAAACCTTGAACACACAGTCTTTGTATTGCAGGGTTCGTGCTGCCAAGTGTCTCTTGCGCGAGTTAACAAGAAGAGACCAGAGGTGAGTTGGAGTTGGCGTCCTTTTCTTTTCTGAAGAAATGAATAAATAAGGGTTTTTTGATCTCCTTTTCTTCAAACTAGCTCCCTGCAGAGCTACAAAAAAAGATGTGCTGAAATGTCTCGGATGGCTGATGTGGAAGTGTAGACTATCCTGTCAGTGACCCTTTTGGGTCTAGAGCCCGAGTGTGGCCAATTCAAGTAGAAAGCACTCATGGAGGCTCTGCTGTGTGTCTGGACTGAGAAAGGAGGCAGATTGACACAGAGTCCTTACTCCCAGGCAGTTTACAGCCAGAGAGGAGGGGTAAGGGATGCACGTGGTAACTCCGGCATGAAGCAGAATAGGCCACGTGCCATGGCAGCGGCTCAAATGCAGAAAAAGTCACATCCATCCGGTCAGTGGAGGTCAGTGGCTGGGGGCATGAGGCATGCCATCAAGAAGACCTTTGAGGACAGAATAATGTTTGAGATGACACTTGAGAAACAGTAGGATTTCTTTTGTTTACTGTTTTGTGGCTAATGTTTACATATGTATCTTAAAATTTAAAAACAATACATAATTATAAGAAAATATTAAAAGTGTAAAGAAGAAAATGAAAAGGAATGTGCTCAGAATCTCAGCACCCTGAAGAAAACAGAAGTAACATTTTGGTGTATTCCTTCCAGACTTTTCTCTATGTATATAGGTCTGTATATTCATACACACATACACACACAGAGTTCACAAGTTGGGCTTATACTGAATACATATTTTTGGGGTCTACTCACTTAACAGAATAATGAGTTTTCACATACATTAAATGTTTTTTAAAGGGGTGCCTGGGTGGCTCAGCAGGTTAGCGCCTGCCTTCAGCCCAGGGCATGATCCTGGAGTCCTGGGATCGAGTCCCACATCAGGCTCCCTGCATGGAACCTGCTTCTCCCTCTGCCTGTGTCTCTGCTTCTCTCTCTCTCTCTGTATCTCTCACGAATAAATAAATAAAATCTTTAAAAGATAAAAATAAAAAATAAGTGTTCTTTAAAGCCATGGCTTATAAAGTCATTTGTTACTTGTCCCATAATTGATTTAGCCATTTTAGTCCAATTAGACTTCTAGCTTGTTTCCATTTTCTCACATAGTTTTGCTGCATCTTCTTACACATAAAGAGAAAAAGTTTTGCTATGCAGAGCCTAGGCGTGAGGGTGGGGTGTAGCGGGTAGAGGGCATTCCGGGAAGAAGAGTCAGTGTGAGCAAGTGTCTGGAGGTGCAAAGCACAAAAGTGTGTAGGAAAAGCAAGATGTGCCCTTTGGCTGGAAGGAGGTGCATTGAGGCAAGCAGCAGGCCCGGAGGTTAGTCTGTAACTGGTAGACATTGACCAGGAGTCAATGGGGAGGCGCTGACAGCTGTGACCAGGGTAAGGACAGAATGGGAAGCGTTGATGGTGGGGAGTCGGAGGGCGGGTGTTAGGGTGGAGCGCAGGAAGGGAGAGGGGAGATGAGTTAGGAAACTAGGGCAGGGCAGCTCTGGTGAGGAAGACAGAGTGGTTGGAGGCTGTGACTCTGACTCAGAAGCTCTTTGGGACGATGGCCAGTGAAGATTGAGGCCGCCACAGGCCTGTGATTTTGAGGTTTACTCCCTGGGAGGATGGAGAGAGAGTAAAAAAAATTGAGGCCTGGCAGGGACAGTGAGTTGTCCAAATCTGTGACCTCGTGAGAGGTGAGGCAATGCCAGGACCCGGATCCTCTGCCTTCACACGTCAAAATACCCTTAACGTGGTGAATGTGAGCCATCCAGTGTCAGATCTCGGAGCCCACGCCTGAAAGTAGGTCAGCCTGAGGTGAACGTCTGTCAGCTGTGGCATGGGCCCTCCTTTGCCTGGCAGGACGTGGCTTGGGTGCTGTCCGCAGATTAGGTAACAAGTGTAAAAACATGAGACTTCTGATTTAGTTTCTCAAACTGGTTCTTTGCAAGCAGAGAAGGGAAAGAGGCAAAAAGGGGTATGTTTGCCGTTTCAAATGGTAGGCCAAAGAGCTGTGATCTCCTCACCTGGAAGGCCCTCTTCGGGTCTCCAGTCAGAGCTGCCCGCCGGCTTGGGTGGCGTGCCGTGGCAAGGCACCCTGGGGTGCTGGAGCGCACGGGGCCCTCCTGCAAGGTGTCCAGCACTCCTTATGCAGGCGCGCACAACGTGGCTCCCTTTTATCTCACGTTTAAATTGCGGTTTCTTCCCATGATTAGTTTTGCCATTTCAAACAGCTTTCGACAGCTTCAAGACCAGTGTATAACAACAAAAATAAAAACAAGATAAAGAAATAGAAGAAGAAGAAGAAGAAGAAAAAAAAAGAACCAGCCACCTCACCTGATCTCCCCAGCATTTCACTGCTGCTTTGGAAATTGAGAGGCGTGCGTGGGATATTGGCGGCTAACAACCGTGGAAATAAAAAATGATTTTTGATCTCAAGGCCTAATATTATTCATATTTTTTCATTGCCTCAAACAATGTCTTCAGATAATTCAGGTAAAGGCAAGCCAGAAACAAAACAACATCATAAAGGCATTATTATATACAGACACTTTCAGCTACGCTACACGCCTCGCAGTGTCTTTGAACCCTGTATGATGAGAGAACCGTTTCACACTCCAGGGAATACTCTTGGAGCTGTTTTTGCTTCAACAGAGGGTCGTGAAACAAAATTCTTTGGCTTTAGCTACGTGTTGGGCGCCGGCTCCGCAGAGTTCTCTCCCTTCTTGTGTGTTTACCATCCATCACGACTCCGTCTGGGAGGCCATGGGAAGGGCCGTGGCATTCCCAGGTGCGCTCCCCACCTGCAGAGCAGGGTCCTTCACCTTGGGGCCCGGGCTTTGCGCCGTTCCTCTGAGTGGGTGGGGGTTATGGAGCCCAGAACGAAAAAGCCTTTCATCAAGAAGAATTTGGCAATGGAGCCTCTCCCAGCCCTTGTCCCTCCCAGAATAACGCTGGCCAGCCAGCCTCATCGAATTCGATGAGGGCTGGGGGACCGGGATGTGCTCAGAAAGGACAGAGGGAGCAGAGAGAGGGGGAAGGAAGGTTCTCTTGGGGGAATCTCTCCCTCCTGATTGAAACTATCTGTTCTCTGGTTGGAAAGTGCCAGTAGCGTCCCAGCCAAGGAATGCATTCGCCTTTCCTCCCTGCCTGCTGTGTTTCACGATTCTCGTGCTTCCCTTTGGTGTATTAGCCATAAGTTCCAGTCTTCTGTTCTGTTCTTTTTTTTTTTTTTTTAAAGATTTTGTTTATTTATTCATGAGAGACACACACACACACAGAGAGGCAGAGACACAGGCAGAGGGAGAAGCAGGCTCCATGCAGCGAGCCCGATGTGGGACTCGATCCTGAGACTCCAGGATCACGCCCTGGGCTGAAGGCAGGCGCCAAACCACTGAGCCACCCAGGGATCTCCAGTCTTCTGTTCTTAAGCTAGACTCCCCAGCTGCCAGCACCTGCGGCGTCTATACTGCCCTTCCCTTCCACAGAATCAAGAACCGTGACACTCAGCTGGTGCCTATTGCGTACCGCCTACACTCGCTTGGTTTGGTGGGCAGGGTAGATCAGATACATCTGATCTTTAAGTACATGGCCAGATGAAGATGTTAATTTTACTACTTCTTCTCTTTTTTTTTAATTAAAAAAATTTTTTTCAACAGTATCTAACGGGGCCTTGCTGGGGTTGACATCCAGTGAATGTCTGCCGTTCCCGTGACCCTCGTTCTCCATCTTGCAAAGAAAGCAAGGACTGAACCCATTGATACGACTTCATGTAAGAGAGTCATAGGTATGAAATTAATTCTAGGGATTTCTTTTTTTAAGATTTTATTTACTTATTTATTTTTGAGAGACAGAGAGAGAGAGAGACATAGGCAGAGGGAGAAGCAGGGGCTACATCTTGCTTTTCCTACACATTTCATGCTCCCCACGGGGAGTCTGATGTGGGACTCGATCCTAGGACCCCAGGCTCATGACCTGAGCCAAAGGCAGATGCTCAACCACTGAGCCACACAGGTATTCCAGTTCTAGGGGTTTCAACACACTCCAGCGTTGGCAGGTGTTTCTGGAAGGGCGAACTTAACAGGACATGATTTCTCTAGCTGACATGTTTGGCAAGGTCCAGCCAACGCTACGTCTGCCGAGAAGCCTTCCATCTTGTTCTGAACCAAAGTAGCGACTCTGCGCTAGGCTCCCAATGTCTGTGCCATGCAGAAGGCAGTGCACATGGTTTTGTGTTCTAGGGTTCTAGGTTTGCATACCCATCTCACTGTCCTCAATAAGCCCCAGAGAGACCAGGGTTGTTTCTCACATGGTGTTCCCACATTTGTTCCAACATTTTCCTTTGTGTATCAGGCACGGCTCTATCATGTCAGAAGAGTCAATAATGGTGTGTCCAGTGAATTGAGCTGGTCTGCCTTGGTCTCTGAGAAGCCTGCTGGGGTTTTGTGAAGAGGGAAAACTCTTATTTATCTGGAAAGTGGCTATGAAGCCCTGGAAAAGCAAGAGAAACAAATGCTCTCTGTTTCCATTTCTGCCCCATCCTCTCCCTCCTGAATTGGCTGCCCTGTCCTCCCCACGCCTCGAACGGGCATTCAGCATTTCACTGGCTTTTCCTCCTGGGCAACAATGTCCCCAGCCTTGGGCTCGGTGTGTGTGGAGCTAGAACAATCATTCACCGGAATCTAATTTCAGTTCTAAGGAGGTTAATTTATCCTTTTTCAGGCTATGTACTCATTTAATCTAAAATTACCCGGCTACTAGCCTTCTTGATAGCAATTACATCCTACGAAAGCAAACTAGTGAGCTTCATGTATTGGTAATGGCCTTTCTTTCGATAGTTTTCCTTAGGGATAAAGTTGAATGGGGAAATTAGTCACATTAAGCTGGAAAAATAGTGAACAAAATACATATTTTATATTTAAAAAAAAATCCTCCTGCTACCAATTATGGTCTTTATTAGAAACAGGTATTTTCACATTATGGGGCTTGTCTTTTTATTAAACAGAGCAAACCCAAATGAATAGTTACTTAAGAGGATCTTTTAAATAAATACTCAAGTCCATTTTAATATCTAATAATAGTTGCTGCCTCAAGTATTCAAATTTTAGCATAACCGGCAGGAAAACTCTTTGATGTTTTAATTATGTCCCTGAAAATGCTGAATGGGTTATAAAAAGCAATTTGAAGAAAATTTTTTTAAAAAGGATTTTTTTTATTATTATTATTAGTGTTTTGGGAGAAAAGACCTTTTCCACGTCCCATTACAAACCTTTCTGCATTGTAAAAATACTGTCTGCTGATACGCGAGGCCAAATAAGCAAAGGATCTGCATCTGTTGTAAGTGTTCTCATTTGGGGAGAAAAATCTGGAAAATAAAAAAAAGAAGACCTCAGAGGAACAGTATTCCAAGAAGGGGGAGCTATGGAAATTGATCATGCCTTGAAAGAAAGAAAGGAAGAAAATCTTTTAATTACATTTAAAATTAGCCAGAACCTTGTGCTTGTCCCAGGAAGGCTCTTGGGAGGATTGGAGCATTTCTGATGAACGTGCTGCCCCGGCCACGGCTGATGTAATCACTTCAAAACCCCACCTGGAGGTCTGGCCTGGGGAGCAGGCAGTGGGGACATTCCCAGGCCAGATCCCCTGGCCTCAGGTCGTTCTTCTGGGCAGGAACGGGAAAGCTGTCCCGAGGGGGGGGGAAGCAATGCAAAGGGGAGACATTTCCAAGGAACGGAACCAGATGTACAGGCTACAAGCTGCCGTGAACGTGAGCAAGGCTCAGCGGTGGGTGGACATGTGGAAGCAGGAGAGGGAAGGCTGGATTTGGGGTTAACTCTTTCTTCTCTCGGTAGCTGGAGGCCTGGTAGTGGGGCCGGCCTGGCTCTCAGATGCCCTTAGAGCCTTCTCCCCAACGGCCACGCAGAACTCAGGGAAATAATTCTCTATGAGGCAGAACGGGTCCTTATGCTGTGTTTGCTGTCCCGTGGAAGTCTGCACAGCGCTCCCCACCTGGGCTACGTTCCCCAGAGGATCCTCATTATTCTCATTATTATTATTATTATTGTTATTATTTATAATCACTTTGCCCAAGCTGTGTTCCCGACCAAACAATCAGCAAGCATTTTGGGGGCAGAAACCAGGCATCATAGTTTTGAAAGCTCTCCAGATGATGTGCAGCCAAACTAGAAAAGCCATGCCAATGTGGCTCACACTCCAGAATCACGTGGGCAGCTCATACAATGCGGACTCTGATCCGGCAGGTCTGGGGTGGGGCCTGCGATCCCACTTTTCATGCTGTGGGGTGAAGCACACTTGGGGACAGAGGACAGTGGTTTTCCATTTGCAGTTGCTCACATGTCTGCCTTTTAGATTAAACTCTATATAGTTGACGTGATTAGGGTCCTAAGTGGGTCTCCTTGGAACGGGGACTCGTAGCACAGTGCTCTGTATTTACAGTGCAGGTGGACCCTGGGACCCTGGTTCTCTGAGACATCCTATTCCACTTGGAGAGAATGTTATTCAGCCCAGGACAAAGCAGGTTTGTCCCTGGGTACCAAGAAATGCCACCCTCCTTGTCCTCAAGGGTCTTAGTTTTGTGTATGGAGTCTTCTTTGAAGTATTTTTGCTGTGCTGTTTAGAAAAACAGGCTGGATTTGTTTCCTTTGTTTATCAGCAAGTATCAACAGATTCACTACTATTTGCAGGTACTGAGCTGGGTTTGGGGGGCTGGGGGGAATGATCGGCTGAATGAGACTCTGTCTTGGGAGTCCCAGTGTAGGAGCGCTTGTCCTTGAAGGTAACACGGAAGTGTCGCTGATGGGCTCAGCTTACTTATGACCTGCTGTGTCGCTCTCACCTTCACCCAAGGGTCTGAAATGCTTCTCCTCTCAATGCCCCTTGACATTAAGCTACTAAATCATGCACACCCCAGAGATGACAGGATGAGGAGCAATCAGCAGTCTCAGGTTCCTATCATGTGCCTGGCACCGTAGGACACTTGTGGGATGCCATCTCTTTTAAGTTTTGCAGTAGCCCTGTGAGGGTGAGCGTTCTTATGCCCATTTCACAGATGGAGAAGAATAGAAGAGTTATTTAAACTTACTCAAAGTCGTGTATCTAGACACCGCGATATCATTACAACTTCCTTTTTTCATTACAGGAAGCTGTCTTCCTGCAGAGAATCATTGTGGACTGAAAGGTGGTAAATGCTAGAAGGTATCTGAGAAGTAGCCATTGTAGCAATTATCGCTAACCCTCCTCCTTGCTGACGAGGTAATTGAAATGTGTTCCCCAAAATATTTGTTGCATGAACAAACAGATGAGTGAATTGAAGAGAACCCAGGGTTAAAATTAAGAAGACATTAATTTCCTGCACCTTCTGTCTGGTTAGCCTCCTAGATCATGAAACTCCCAAGAGCAATTATTTTTTTGAAATAGTAATTATTGTTATTATGCTAAGTATCACCAATAAGGTGCCCAGCATCGTGCCAATTACTTAATACAGAGCACTTATTTTAATCTTTACTATAATCATCACAGATTAAAAAAAGAGTGAGGTTCAGAGAGGTTCACTTGCCGGTGGCCCAGCTGGTAAGCGGCAGAGAAGAGATTCAAACCCAAGACTTGGATTCCGAAGCCAAAGCTCTTCCTGCTGTACCACACTGCTCAAAGTGCAGCTTCCTTAGGGGCTTATATACAGTGGTTTTGAAAGCATTTGAAATGCCTTTCAAAGCATTTCAAATGCCTTGAAAGCATTTGAAAACCATAGCAGATGCTATGTGGGCCCCTGCACACACATACCCCTCAGTGAGGTCACCAGCAGACAGTGCCCAGACTCTCTCCTGGCCTTGTGGTCTCTTGGCCTGAGGCATCTTTTGGCCTCCTGACTGTTCACCCAGATATCCCGGGGCAAGGGGAAGTGCAAGAGAATGAATGCCCCGAGAGATCCTCAACCAATGAGGGATGGGAATTGGTGGATCAGCACCCCAGCTTCCTTGCCTCTCCCACAGATAATTCAGAAGCATGCTACTCTGTCTGTCAGGGTCTATTGTGAGACTGAGCCCCAGTAGCCCATGGAAGTAGCCTGTTCACCAGCACACCCTTTATTGGTGCCACATGCTTCTCCCTCCTAGTGCTTTCTTGGCTTAGCTCTTAAATAAAGTGCTTATGCCCAAATATTTTCCTTAGGGTCCACTCTAGGGAAAACCCAAGCTAAGAAAGGCACCACCTTTTCAGCATCCAGAAGTTAAAAAGCCCACCACGGTGACAGTGGCCGGAGAATCAAGAAATGATTACAATTGAATGTCTTCTTTGATGGAAGAAAGGTCTTCCCTTTTTCTCTTTGATCCTTTAGATGGAAGACTGGCTGGTAAAGAGTTGACACCCAGGTCGTCTCCCCCTTTCGGAAGGGTTTCCTGGAATCCTGTGGGTTCTGCTGAAGTGGGGATTTCCTAGAGAGTTTTGGCAGAAGGTGGGGAAAGTTTATCCGCATGCCTTTGCTTTTGGCGGCAACCATATGCCATGGATTTCAGTGTTAAGGTAGGAAGATGCCTGCTGCCTGCTTGTGAGGCCTTAAAGTGGGGAGTGGGGACGTTCAGAAGGACCCAGACATGGATATGATGACACCACCTTCTAGAGCTTGCAGAGCAAGCACTTTATGCCAATGGGGTGAAGGGGAGGCGGGCAGCAGAACAAAGCAGAAAGAATAATTAAGAAGTAGATTGAGGTGGAAATATGAGCTCTACTATTATTCAAGTGCTTACTAATTGCAGACTGGAGTGACACTCAAAATTTTTAACCACGATTATCCAAGTGGCATGCTAGACCTTACTCCTTTAATTACTGGATACAGGGTGGTCCATCCGAAAGTTCCAGGGGAGGGGAGTTGGCTATGGCTAGAATACCGTATTTGTATTGAAACACCAGAGGAGGATGAGCCCTGTGACCTTGGGAAATCTCAGGCCCTCTCAGGGCCTCAGGTCCCTCATTCATATAAAGACAGATGGATTTACATGGTGTGCATTATCCAATTTCCTCTTGCTGACATTCACTGGCAGGGACAGCTGAACGGGCATTAAAAGGCCATTGTCATCTTCAAAAGGAACTCCTGAGCTGTGGTTTCTAGGTCATGGTTACCTAAAATATTAGAATATGAAAATTTTAAGTCTCCTTGTCCTGTCTCATTCCCAGAGCTAGACATGTTAGAGATAAAATTCTTGAGGGATATTCTTTCATTTTTCTACTCCAGTGACTCTCCACCTTCTGCGGGGGGAGAGGAGTGGAATTATGTGTCTTGACCTGAGCTGATAATGTGACCTTGTAGTGTTGCTTACCTTCTCTGGTTCTCAGCGTTCTTGTTTGTGAAAAGAGGGTGTTGCATCTGGCGGACCCCGAGATCCTTTCCTGTGCCTGTGTCCTCTAGTTCTTTCACCTCGTTATCCTGTGACGGTGCTCATTTGAGCATTCTGGTGCACTGATTAACTTCTAGGAAGGGCTGGACTATTTTGCTGGGTGGGCTGGGAAATCTCCCAGGAGGCTTTGCTGTCAGGTGTGCACGAGAGGGCTGGCTGCCCTGGGCCTGGGTCAGAGACGTTTTTGTGGGAGACTGGGCAGGGAGCTACATGCCCCAGATTTGAGAGGGAACACCTGCTAATTCTTTGAGGATTTAAGAAAGAGAGCTCAGCTCCAGCCAAATATGAGGGGAAGGCAGAGTCAGGCCCGGACTCCCTGAAGCCCAGGCATCCTTTGTCCTCACTGGAAGGGGGTCCCAGTGCCTTGGTTCCCTACCAGTGCCTCAGAAGAAGGCTCTGGGATGTTCTGTTGCATTGCCTTAGGGGGGCATTTCTCCCTCCCCCTTTCTATGTTATTTAGTGTACAAATCCATTAGCATTGCTTTTTCTTGAGCATCCAAGATGCTACGGCCTATCACTCAAGTCATTCACATGGCATTTCAGCCTTTCTTTGGAAGACAATTGTGTCTTTAGTCAAAGACCTCTTGACAGGAGAAAATGGGATCTGGGATGGAATAATGCAGCCAAGTGCTTGCTGTACACCTGCAGAATGGGACTCTGTGCGCCATTACAGCCCAAATTGTTGTGCTGGAAGATTTCTCTTGTTTACATCTCTTTATGCCCCAGCATTTAACCTTGGGGCTCCATAGACACAGTCCCCTCCCCTCATCTTACCACAGCAATTCTTTCCTTTGTGGCCTACATTTTATGTAATTATGTTGGGGGCAGTCATCACATTTGTGTTTACTTAGCTGTGCTGCTGGAAGGGACTTCTGCCTCTGATTCCCTCCACTCTGAGAACTCATTTTAGGCCATTTACTGACTCTAATCTTTTTGGTTTCTTCAGAGACTGCATTCCCAAAATGAAAGGGGAAGGCACATGTCTAAAAAACTAACAAATAAGAAGGTATTAAAAAATTACAAGGGGTCGTGATCTTATCCCAGAGTGCCCGTGTGAGTAAAGGTAACAGACATGTTAGGAAAAGCCACAGTGTCCAAGATGGTAAGGATGTGATGGCTGTTTTCAGCCTGTGAGGGTAGGTTTAAAACTATTTTTTTTTGTTATGGAATATTTCAAACATATACACAAAAGAGACAGAACACTGCAGGTGGGGATATAAAATGATACAGCTGCTTTGGAAAACAGTTTGATAATTTAGGTGGTTAAACAGAGAGCTGCCATATGACCCAGCAATTCCACTCCTAGGTATATGCCCGAGAGAAATGAAAATACAGTCCACACAAAACCTTGTAATGAGGGTTCATAGTGGCATTATTCATAATAACCCCAAAATGGAAGCAACCTAAATGCCCATCAACTGATGAATGGATAAATAAAATTGGGTCTATCTACATGATGGAATATTATTTGGCCCTAAAAAAATGAAAGTCTTATATGTGCTACACCACGGACAAGCCAGTTGCAGAGGATCTCATGTTGTGGGATTCCTTTTATATGAAATGTTCAGAACAGGTGAATCTATAAAGACAGAAAACAGATTGGTGGTTGTCTAGGGCTAAGAGTGGGTAGAGTTGGGTGATTATGGTGGAGGGGTGCAAGGTTTCTTTTTGGGGTGATGAATATATTATAATATTGTGCTGATGGATGCACAACTCTGACTACACTAAAAATCCTTGAATTATAACATTAAATGAGTGAATTGTATGGTATGGAAATTATACTTCAGTAAAACTGAAAAAAAAAAAAAAGAGAAAAAAGAATAGTGTGACAAAACATAGGTGCCACTGCTCAAAACTTCAGTCCCAGCTGAAAGCCAATGGTATCCTATCCTGTATTTTCACCCTTCTCTCAAACAGTAATCTCTTTGGTATTTCAGTCTCTACCTGTAAGAGATAAGGCCACTTAAAAAAAAAAAACTATAATGGCAAAACCATTAGCACATTTAAAAATGTAATCTATAAGTTCTCTCTGTTTCTCCCCCCCCGCCCCTTCTAAATTCATCTGTTGAAGAAACCCAGTCGTTTGTCCCACTGATTTCCGACAGTCTGGACTTTGCTGTTCGCATCCTGATGGTGAAGTTTAACATGTTCTTCTGTCTTCTCTGTTGCTTGCCCATTGGTAGCTCCATCTAGGGATGTGATCAGATTCATAGGTGTATTGTGTCCTTCCATCAGGAGACATTAGATGTCCAATTATGTCTCCCCCCCTTTTTTTAGCAGCTTCTGACACCAAGGCTTGAATCCATCATTTCATGAGGGATGGTGGGAATTAAAAAAAAAAAACCAAAAACAACCAAACACATACAAGATTCCTTCCTCATATATTAAATGAAGTCACACTTCTTTATCTCACTTCCCTGCACTCATTAGAAACTTGCCTTGTCCTGAGACAGGGGCTTCTGTTCTTTAGAAAAGGAACCCAGCAGGCTTGGAGACACTCTGGAGCCTGCCTTTCCTCAGAGCACAGTGAGAGGGATTCAAACTGCTCTGTTCAGGAATCAGAATGTTAGAGACCTGTGTATCTCTTGCCCACCTCCTCCCCCAATGCCCATGCCTCTGACCCCTTTACCCCTCTTCTGGCACACAGCACTCTCACACACCTCCTTATTTTTGCTCATGCTGTTCTCCCCAGGATGTCACTGTTTTCCACCTACTTTGTTGGTTTACTTATTCACCCAACATTTATTGAACACCTGTTGTGCACTTTGCACCATGCCAGGAATTGAAGATAGAAAAGTAAAGTCTGTCCCTACCCTTAAGAGGCTCACAGTCTGCTGAATGAATGTAGAGGATAGATAAGTAAATGGATGATTGTGAAATTCTCATCCTTGAGGGTCTAACTCAATGATCACTTACTGTGTGAGGTCTTTTCCTTCCCTCCCGCTCCTTGAGTAGAACTGACTGTTCTCTTTGAGTGACCCCTCTGCCCAGGTTGCTGATCTAGTGTTTTCCACATCAAAGTAGAATCAGGAGCATAGATGTCTGTATTGACTGCATGATCGTGAACTCCACTGAGGAAGCTCTGTATCCTATTTATCTTTGCATCATTTTGTTTCTATAACTTATGTGTTTCGGAGCAAGTTACCTAATTTTTCTAACCTCGGTTATCTTATGTATAGTATGGAGCTAACCCCAGGACTCAATTCCAAGGACTATGTTGAGGATTGAAGCGATATTGCATCATAGCTTTCAGGTACCTTTGTTATTATGTGAAGGCTTAGCACATTGCTTGGCATTCACCAAGTATTTGCTGCATCACTGACCGATTAATGAACGGGATATAATCTTTACATTTAATAACTTACAAATTTAGGAAACAAGATGAGTGGAAAAAGAGAGTACACAGGGCAATGTGGTACAGTGAAAGGGCTTTCAATCAAGAGATAGAGGATTCAAGATGCTAGCTTCAACATGTGCCCTCTAGAACAGTGGTTCTCAACTAGAGTGACTAAACTCCCCCAACCAAAGGGATATTTGGCAGTGTCTGGAGACATTTCGGTTGTCACAACTGGAGATGGTGCTACTGGCATCTACTGGGTGGAGGTATGTTGCTAAATATTCTGTAATGTATGAGAAAATCCCCTCTGTATCTTTCCTACCCCAAACTAAGAATTATACAGCCCAAAATGTCAAGTAGTTCTGAGGTTAGGAAACCCTGTTCTAGAACCTTCCTACTCAAGGTATCATTCACAGACGAGTAGTATTCATATCATCTGAATGCTTGTTAGAAATGCAGAATCTTGGGCTCTAGCCAAGACCTACTGAATTGAAATTTCCATTTTAGCCCGGTCACCACTATGTGATGTGTATGCTCACTCAATTTTGAGAAATAGTGCTCTG
The DNA here is from genome assembly GCF_011100685.1 of Canis lupus familiaris. Taxonomy (NCBI): domain Eukaryota; kingdom Metazoa; phylum Chordata; class Mammalia; order Carnivora; family Canidae; genus Canis; species Canis lupus. The sequence continues at coordinate 24,513,236 of NC_049249.1, forward strand.
GAGTGGTGCTTTTCAGTCTTTGAGACTCATTAGAACCACCCAGGGGTAGTGGTGGTGGGATTAAAAATCCCAATGCCCAGGCCATGCCCTATGATCTTAATTAAATCAGAATCTCTGGGGTAATGCCCTGGCATCAGCATTTTTAAAAGCTCTCCTTATTCCAATATGCAGCCAAGGTTGAGAATCACTGATCTAGAAGCTAATAGTTCTGATGGGGTGGAGAGACATGTCAACAGATTGAAGTGCATGGTGCTAGCTGTGTTTGAAAGAACATAGCCCAGGTGGAGGACATTAAACTGTCAACGGGGACCAGTTGTTGGGAGCTATGGGAGCTCAGAGCTTCCACTAAGGCAGGTGTTACCTTGGGCAAGTCATTCCCCATGCACACCATGAACCCCATGCCCAGAGTGGTCTCAGTTTCTTTGTCTGTTAAGAGAAGATCTTCAAACTGCCTTCTCTGTCAAACCATCTGAGTAGCCCACAGCTGGCTTAATGAGGGTTTGGTGCATGAATGAACAAATGAATGAATGATCTTATACTATGTGAAGCCAGTGGTGTAGACAACAGATGCACTAATAGTTCAAGAACAAGGAGTCACTCATCAGTAATGCATTCATGAAAGAAATAGGATTTTACTGACACTCTGGGGCAAGCCTTCCAACAGAGGAAGAAAATACATCCATTTCCTTTTCTTCCTGTTGGGGAAGGGACCCTCCTCGGGCTCAGTGCCTCTAAGGCGATGTATCTATTTCGAACATTTCCCACCTTGATTTATAATGAACACAGGTCCCTATTTCAACATAGCTGTATGTCATTAGCAGCCATTTTTAGAGATCAGCAGGTAGGGGCTTCTCTCCCTTATGGGGCTGGAGGAAAAAAGGTTCCACAACTTTCCACAGCCCCTGCCTCCTGGTGCTCTATGCGGAGCAGGAGCCCAGTTCCTCTGTAACCCCCCACACATTAAAGCTCTTCACTTCTTAAAACAGATGATGGCTTTAAACGCCAGAATGAAGGGTTGGAAATGGACTTAACCTCATCAAACACTTCCATATCTGATCTTACCTTCCGAGCTGTGGATCCTGGCCAACATGAAAGAGTTCCATTTGCAGGCTGACTTTCAATGTGAGTTTTTTTTCCTCTCTGAGTTTTGCCTGTCATGCCAGGTCGGGGAGCAGGATAGGGATGTGGCTGGTGCTTGGTGGTAGATGGCCTTGTTCTGGTATTTGGGGAGCTAGAGAGATGGAACATGTCCCCCCACCCTCACCCCACAAGGCCTAGTTGGAGGATTTTTGCCAGTTTCCCTGGGAAAGCTATACCTTGGCAATGAGCTGAATTGAGAGAAGACATTTTCTTTTATCCGAGGCCAGCATCTGCGACTCCTTCTTATGTTTGGGGAACTCTCTGCCCTAGGAGTCCTTGGAGGGGGTAGCGGTGAAAGGGGACTGTGCCCACTCCTCAGTCTTCTCGCAGCTAGGTCAAGGGCACGTGACTGGTTTAGTCAATCAGACTCACCTGTTGGGAAACCCCGGTGGTAACTGTAGGGTGCTGTGGCCAAGTGGCAGCCACCCTACTGCTCTTCCCCTTTCTTCTCCTTCTTCCTGTCCCTCTCCGGGGTGGCCGTGTGTTGTTGTTTACCTCCAGATGCACCTGGCTCAAAACCGGTTTTGTGTCCCTTGTCTCAGGTGACCCAAGTTGGCACAAAGCCCCAGAGACACTTAGATCTTAGGATGAGACAGGTGGGACCGGGATTAGGGTGAGGCCAGCAAGGCATGGAACTGACCTGGCAGGGCCTTGCTTGCTCTCTAACAAAGTTTTCCTTTTATCCTGTGAGCAACGGGAAGCCACTGGAAGGTTTTAAATGAGGGGGGTTGTGAGTGCAATCAGGAGATTTTGTGATCAATCTGAATTTTAAGATCATCAGTGGTTTCTGTTGGAGAAAGGATACATGGAAACAGGAAAGTCAACGTAGTGATTTAAGTGAGCAATGAGGTTGTCTAGACGAGGGTGGGGACACCTCCATCTCCTGGGTGCCTTTGCTCCATTGCCTACTTCCAGACTCTTCCTTCAGACTCCCAGCTCCCCCTGCTGCCCGAGGGCATGTGTATCTACCAGGGACAGATGCCCTAACCCACAGGTGGGGGTAAAATTTGAGCCCTCAGCCTCTAGTAGGAGGAATTTTGAGGGTGGAGACCCACTGTGTCCTGATAATACAGAAACAAACAAAAAAGTAACACCTGACAAAATATTGTAGTCTTGAAATTTTAAGCTCTTCAACTACAAGGGGCTTTGAATTCTTTTGAGTCCAGATGCCCGAGTGAGGCTTGGGTCTCCCGTGCCACGCTCCGACACGTGGGTGTCGAGTATAAACAGGTTTGACGATGAGAGCCTCACTTTCTCCCCAGACCACTGATCTCCTCTTGGGCAATTCACATGGATTTTCTCCTTTCTTTTGGACTCTGCCCTGCTGTTCCAGCTGTCCAGCACCAACCCTTCCGTGGCTGCCTATCTGGGTCGGGGGACTAAGTTCTTTTGGTGGGGCTGACCCCAGGATGGACCTGGGGCCCTGGGCCCTGGGCTGGAGGCAAGCAAGCCTCAGTACTGGGTGAGAATTAGCTGTAGTCCTGCTGTCAGGCTGAGGAGGACGCCAAGTCGCTGGGCACTGCTCTCATTCTCCAAGTGGTGCCTCCCAAGGTGCCTGACCTTCTCTTCTCCCAGGAGAAAGGACCAACCAGAGTGAATGTGAAGCAGAGGGGAGCATGGCTGGAAATGACCTTGGGCTGGAGGTCCCCATAGGAAGCCATCAGCCCGTCAAATCACCTTCCTCTTTGGCTTTGATCTCTCCTGAAATCCAGGTCAAAGCCAGGCCTCAGGCATCTTTCCCGAAAAGCTGTGGCTGATGCACCTTTGCCCGCGTTCCGGGGGCCTCTGGACAGCGTCGGGTCCTCCTGGGTCCCCGCGCTCCTGCAGTGTGGCGGGGAGCTGCCCGCTGGCACAGAGGCCGAGCAATTAAGAAACTGCATTTTTCTCCTCCTCGCTTCCCTAATTGTTATTTTTGTCGCCGCTTTCAAACCATCCCAGGTTTTCATTTCATCTTGCCCCAGCCTGGTGCGCCCGGCAGAAAAAGCCAGCTTGCTCAGTGGGAGGCAATTTTCCCAGCGTGTCCAGCGATAATTCCAACACGACTGCTTTGTACATATAATTATAAAACCAGGGGCCACCAAAGTGCACCTATAGAGCAGAGTCTTGACTGTTCTTGGTTCTGTTTTAATTATTAAGCCTTAAAGCAAAAACTAGGTTTCAAAGAAAACTTTCTGTACAGTTCCTCAATAGAGTTAAAGGAGGAACATTTTAAGCTGATGAGCTGACACTTGTAGAAGCAAATATATTAAATAAATCATGATTCGTTTTGGGGGCAAAGTCTGACTTACATCAACTCTGGAAAAAATGGATCTTAATGAGTGACAGTTGGGTGTATCCTGTCACTTCCTGAGGTAATGGCCGCAAGCTGACATTGCTCAGTGGGTGTCTCATACTTCTGAACAAAAGTTTTTTGGAGTGAGATAGACAAGATAGAAATCCCAAGGTGACTGGGAGGAATGTCTAATGAGTGGAAAGACATATTTACTGGCAGTCTGTATGTAAGCTGTGACAGTTGACAGAACTGGATTGTAACAAATATAGTTGATGAAGAAAAGGCTGACAGACTGCAGAGGGGGCCGTGGTGGCGGCGGGGGTGGGGGGGCGTCCAAAGCCCTGCCTTACCTGAACCCTGTTAATGGTAAGTTGGATACAAAGCTCAGAGTCATGAAAGGGAGCCAGGATCTTGCACTGATGTCTAAACACAGCAATGTGTCGAGCTTGCAGGAGGCGGTAATAGGTTCAGATGTGTTGACCTTTTTGCCCATCGCTTTGGAAGCTGGTATTTCCAGTGGCACCTGGGACCAGAAGATGACCCCAGCTCTAGGGACATATGTGAGCTCTGGGACCCTGGGACCCCACCCTACCCCTGTCTGACTTTGGGTGGGTCTGGGGTCCTCCGTTGACGGTGCCTCACCTGGGCAGCTACCATGACCAAGAGCCACTGGGCTCCGGCCCCCGTGGGCACCGGTGAGGCTCATGTGGCGGTGGTGGGAGACTGAACAATGAAACCCCCCTGTGACCGTCCATTCTCGAGTGCCCCTTACCTCCTTCATTCTGCGCCTCCCATCCCCTCTTACTCAGTTTCTCCTCTGCCCCCCGCCCCCACTCTGTCCCCAGCACAAAAGGAGTGATTGGCCTCGAAAAGGCAGAGCTGACTGGCATATTAAATGGTGACACTTTGTAACTGACTGGTCAGGGCTTCAACAATCGGCTTGCCAATGAGCTCTGCACTTCTTCCCCCAGGCAAATGTCACACTGAAACTAAACAGGATCTTTTTTCATCCTACATGCTGTTTTCTATGCCACATATTATTTTATAGTTGAAAATAGGCTAACTCTTTAAAATGCACGGAGCCTGCTGTACTTTCATCGTGGGCTCATTTTGGAGGAGAGGCTGGCTGGGAGGGGGTGGGGGGAGCAGAGACAGTGTGTCGAGTGGCGGTGAAGGTTTGGTCAACATCTGGACCTTGACACTTTTTTTTTTTTTTTGAAGGAATGAATAAATGAACATAAAAATTAAAACATTTTAAGAATTGGAAAGAAATGGATGGAAGTGATGAGAGCAAAGGCAACTAATGAGCCAGGAATGTTACCCATCAAGATAGGAAGCTGATTTGTCATTGTCACCAGTTTCTTATTTCGATTGACCAGGGCAAATATTCCTTAGCTGCAGGTTGATTTTCTATCTGCTCTGTGATTTGAAAAATGGGGTCCATTCCTGGTTGATTCCTCATATCTGAGTGGAGGGGCAGTGCCCGGACCTTGATGTCCCCCCAATTAAATGAAAACCCTTTTTAATAGTCTTGGTTAACACGACCCACTTTCTCCAGGTTGGTTCTTGTTAATCTGATCCACTGTCTTGGAAGGAAAGCTTGGGTAAGACAAAGCTAAGTGGAGTCCTTCTAGGGGCCATGAGATATGGGCTGCCCCAGTGTCAAGAATCCTGACCTCACTGACTTCATTCAGTTCAGTGGGTTAGTACTTCCATTATGATGGGCCAACGATTCCTGAAAATGTTCCCTATATGGCTGGCTCAGTCAACTGGGGTGGTAGATGGAAGGGTATTATAACTCACCCAGAAGCTAGGCCTTCCTAACAATGGGACAGTGATTTTTTAGAATAAGATTTTGAGCATGGGGGCAAGTGGAAGACCGAGCAGAGAGGGTCTTGAGGCTCAAGAAAGAGGAGGCACTTGGGCTGAGTTGAGGCAGTTCCATTTTGGGGAGTGATGAGACACAACAGTTCCTCTCTTCTACCCCAGAGGCATAGCTCTATTATTATATATTTGTACATTTCTTAACTTGAGCAAGTTACCTTTTCTTTCTGAACTAGCAGCATTATCATCTGTAGAGTCAAGTCAGTCTAGGTAACTTTTCATGTTCTTCCTAATCCAAATCTTTTGGATTTCATGACCCACCTGAGCAGGTTCCAGGGCCCTCTGCCAGGACATTTTCCTTCAATTGGTAACATCTTCAGGGCCAGCTAATTAGCCTGGGGCTCCGAAGCCATGAGACCAGACTCAAAAGAATTGAGGGACGAGCACCCAACAATATCCACCCAAAGCCAAGCCTGCTGGCCTTGGCTCTCTAGAGCTAACACCTACTCACAGATGTGCTTCTGATGCTGATGGCTGGTGCTTGGCAGGCTCAGGAGGCTCCTGGTGAGAAGGAACACACCGGGAGGTCTCCAGGAATGGGTGTGGCCTCACTTTTCTCCTGCAGAGAGGATCTTCTTCTGCCTCACTATGGGAGCTGGAGGGACCTGGGGAGGGGCCACACAGTTGTGTTTGGTTCTATCTTTCCTAAAATAGGACAGGAAAACCTTTTCTCAAGGCTTCTCTGGCTCAGTGATTTTTCTCTTCTTCAAAAATCATTTTTCTGTGAAGACCTCACTGTCCAGATCCATCATTGTTAGCCCCAGTGCTGGGGTGGAGTGTGCAGGCTGGCATGGCACTGGGAGGCTTGACCTCTGGCCTCTCCTTGGCTGATAACTGTCTGTGCCGAGATGTCTTAGGGCATTATATAGGTTTCAGCTTTCTCTTGTGTACATTTATGAGACAAACCTGAAGCTTTCTGTTGGAAATGGTAGAGGGACCCCTCTGCCCCCCATCAGCCTCTTCAAGGCATCACTCCAGGGTACCCCAGCTTATGGGGGGACATGACTTTGAATGGCAGCGAAGGCCCCTGGCTACACCTGACTTCCCCTCGCCATCTGCCTAAACTTACTCTGAGTGCAGGACAAGAAGGGATGATCTCTGAGTTCATACCCTCAGCAGGTAGACAGCGTTTTTCCTGTGGGCTGAGGGGTCTGCAGTGGGCTGGATGGAGTATGGTGTGATCTTTCCTTTCCTTGAAGCTTTAGGTTATTGATCACTTGGAAAGCACTGGATTTCTCCTTCCATCCTAGATAAGCACATTCTAGCCATCCTGGCTGCATGAGGTTGTCCCTTCTGCTGATTTGTGGAGACATAAAGGATTAGCCCTTTGCTGTGCTGGCCTTTGTCTTCCCCAAGGTGCAGTGGATGGAGAGCAGGAGCAAGAGGAGGTCTGTGCCCAGGCCTTTGGTCTGGGAAAACCCTGCATGCTGGGGAATAGCATCCCTTGCTTTGGAAAGCAGAGGGGTTGTGTTGCTGCTACTACAGTTCACCTAGAGAATGCTGGAGGTTGAGGGAATCCTAGACCTCAGAGTTGCCCTTCCTTGTACAAGTGATCTGAATCCTCTTTAGAAATGTTGCTGGCTGCAAAGTGGGAGCAAGGCAGTGCAGAAGTGTGAGGCGGCACTCGGCTCCTTCTAGCAAACGGGAGCCGCTCCAGCAGGTGGGATTACTCGTAGCTGAGAGTTAAGGTATCCAGAATGCTTGCTACAATCCATGCCCTGTGCCAAGCGCTTCATGCAGTTTTTCTCACTTAATATAGCAACTCTCTGAGATGCATCTCTTATTATTCATGTTTTATAGATGATGGAATTAAGAAGAATGCTAAGAAAAGTGGTCAGGAACATATAAATAGTGAGAAATGGAATCAGAACTGGAACCTGAAGTTTCACAACTCCCTGGGAAGCAATCTGTTGTCCCTTCTGAGCTATGACATCTTTGGTGCAGCCACAGGCCAAGGAGATGGATTGCACTGGCTTCTAGTCTTACTCGGATACTTGCTAGATGTGCCACCCTAGATATACCGATTCCTGCCATGTGCAGTTGTTCTGAAGGCAAATGAAATGCTAAACGTTCATGTGCAGTACACACCAGCCATCCTATAATAACAGTGCTGGACATTTGGGGTGCTCTGTGTCAGGTGGGTCCCAACTCCTCCATGCGCATCGTTGCATCTAAAGGTCACAATTGTTCTGCAAATAGCTCACTTTATCCCCTTTCTCCTAATGAGAGAAATTAAATTCAGGGGGTCAGGGAATTCACCTGAGATTGCACGGCCAACAGCAGAAGCAGCTATGAAGCCAGGCAGCCTCCCAACCACCAAGCTCAACTTCTTCCTCTTTTTACATTATGTCGTTGGTCCAACACATATTTATGGAATATCGTTTACATATCCAGTGGTGTGTTAGGCACAGAGGCTATAGTGGTGAGCAAAAAATCAGATGTGGTTTCTGTTCTCTTCAACTTCTATTCCAGGTGGGAAGATAGACTATAAGTCAATGTGTGTAAATATATGATAAATGTAGAATTGCAACCGTAGAAAGAGTTTATGGAGGAAAGGAGCATGGTGCTCTGTGAGCCTATGGACTTGACCCAGTTGGATGGCAAGGAGGACTTCCTGGAGGAAGTGGCAATTCAGCCGAGATACAAGGGATGGGTAGGAGTGAGGTAAGTAGAGGGTGGTGTCAATGGTGGGGATGGGGTGTGCAGGAGCACTCTGCACAGAGGGAATTGCAAGTGTGGAGCCTCCTGGCAGGAGGAAGCACAGAAAGGTGTGCAGAGCATGGTGGAAGGCAGACCTGGCTATACTATTTGCAGGGCTCCGGGCAAAATGAAAATGTGGGTCTCTTATTAAAAAACTATTAAGAATTACAAAGCAGTGGGGCATCTGGGTGGCTCAGTGTTTGAGCGTCTGCCTTTGGCTCAGGTGTGATCCTGGCGTCCTGGGATTGAGTCCCACATTGGGCTCCCGACAGGGAGCCTGCTTCCTCCTCTGCCTGTGTATCTGCCTCTCTCTCTCTGTGTCTCTCATGAATAAATAAATAAAATATTTTTAAAAATCACAAAGCAGTGAGAACGTGGGACCCTATATGGCTGCAGATATCACATTATCACATGCCCATGAAGCTAGCCCCAGCCAGAGAGAAGGCTGGGGAGGGAGCTGGAACAGGTCATAGGGCCCTCAAAGACCAGGTTAGGATTCTGTCTTTATAGATCTGTTTCCAGAGGGTCCCTGCTGGGTAGAGAAGCATTTGGGGAGAGACAGCTGGGTGGGCTCCTATGAGGGGGTGAGAGGCCCCGCAATCTAGGGAGTCCTGGAGGCTCAGGCGGGTCCTCCTCCTTCCCAGGGCTGGCCTGGTTTTCCCCGGTGTGGGAAAGGGACTGTGACACCCACCCACATGACGACCAGAATTTGTGGGCAGAGAACTCGGCCTGGGAGCCTTTTCATGGCCAATTTGCATGGGCCTCACACAAAGGCTCCACGAGAGAGGCTGCTGGATGAGCGTGACTCCCTCCAGTGTCCAAAGCCAAGGAGGTGGGGGCAGGTTGTGTGTGGGAGTTTCTGAAAAGCTTTTTAAAAAAGGGGGACCCCAGAGCTTAGGACATTGAAAACTGAAGCCCCTTTCGCTTTTGTGTTCGATTTCAATGAATATATATATATGTATGTATGTATTTATCCAAAATAAAGTAAAAGCAGCCAGAACTGTCTCTTCTGAGCCACGGAGAACTTTTCTGAACGCCCAAATCAATGCCTCTGCCCCCTCCCTCCCTCCCCCAGCCCGGGGTGTTGCATGCAGACAGACATTTTACTGTAACAATTATAATAGCTCGGCTGGAAATTACCGTCTGGCTAGGCAGCTGAATCTATGCCCGGATCCGGCTTCAAACACAGGTATCAGGGGCAAATTAGCAGCCGACATCAAGTTTTGGATTTTATAGAAAGTGCCAGGTTGGGAGGAAGAGAAGCGTAACTGTACCTGCAGCTGAGGGTGAAGGTTAATACTCCGGGCCTTGGCTGCCCGGTCCGGGGCTCCCCTACCCCACGCAGCACCTCGCAAGATCGCCAGGCACCCCGAAGCTCCTTCTAGTCTCTCTCTTTAGAGAACCACCCCACAGCACCCATGCCGTCCTCGAGCGCCCGGCTGCAGGGGAGCCGTCCTTCCCCTCCTCGTGTCCCCCTCGCGTCCTCCCCGGGGGCCTGGGGTCTGCGCGGCCCAAGGTTCCCCCACGGCCCCCCAGCCCCCCCCCCCCATCTCCCGGGGCTTCTCGGTTTAGGTTAATTACACGGAGGACAAGGCATCGACGCCTCCTCCTCGGGCCGGTTGGCAAACTCGACCAGACTCAAAATGAACCTCTTTGATTCCATCTGCAAAATTAGATCAGATTTGATAAAGTAAAGATGTACCCTTTGAAGTATTCCCTATCAACATAAGTGCTAAGAACACTTGAGTGAAGGAATTTGAGCAGTTTTGAAAGCAGCAGCACAGGAACTTCAATGAGGATTGCAGCTAAGGGCATGCCCAGAAGGCACGGGCCTAACTGCATCTATCCTGCAGGCAATAAGCAATTGCTAAAGATTCCAGACTTCTCAAAGTTCAGAGTTCAACACGGAAAAACTTTGTTGAACTTGTGATAGGCTGGGCTCTGCGGTTTGCATTCTGTTTCCAGAGGCTCTGAGAGTCCCGGCAGTTTTTTTTTATTTTTTATTTTTATTTTTTTTCTGTTTCTGTGCGGCCTCCGCTCGGCAGGAGCGAGGCTCTTTCTTTCCCTTTAGCTTCCAGGCCCAGGAATGAATTAAACCATCAGCTGCTTTCCTGGGGGATGGTCCCTCCAGAGCCACAGGGCAGGACATCAGTGGGTGAAAAGTGTCTGTTTATCCAAATGAAAGCCAGGAGATCTGTGTCAAAGCCCCGCTCCGCCACCGTCTAGCTGTGTAACCTTGATGGAGTCCTTCAGTGTGTCCAAAGCCTTAGCGCCTTCATCTGTCCGACATCCCACCAGCCACCAGTGACCGAGTCCCTTCCACGTGCCAATAATACCTTTCTCTTTCACTGAACGACACCCAAACTGCGTTTTTGGAGCGCAGGGTTGGTGCTGGGGAGAAGATGCTAAGCCGATCACTGTGTGGTCCCTTCTGGGCTGGCAGGGGACCGGAGAGACCTGAACGAGGGCTGGAATAGAAAGTGTCCGGTGTGGAACAGGTGCATGGACAAAGCGCTATGGGATCTCAGAGGAGGGAGCAATTCATTCCAGCAGCGGGGCGCCAAGGAAAGGCACAGGGCCGAGAAAAGAGGTTCAGAGCTGCTGAGCTAATGAACAAGAAAGCGTTTCGCTGTGTGTGTGGAGGGTTATAAAAGGTAAGCTCTTATTCTGATTTCAGGTGTTACGAAACAGCATGCCATCTGGATTCTTCTCTCTTAGCTTGGACTGGATTGACGGTAACTTGGGAAACTCAAAAGAGCGAGAGGAGGCAGTGAGGGCTGGCATCAAATAACCGATGTGGAGAGGAATTTTTTTTTATTAAAAAAAGAATGAAAGCGTGTCGTGAGAGAGGGCAGTGGGAGGGACCTCAGACTGACTTGGTGCCATGGAGGCATGGGGAGGGGTGCGTGCTGCCTCCTGGAGGTCTCATCTGCCTTGGGGTGAGCTGGAGGTCCTATTGTTGGGGGAACCCAGGGAGGCCCAGTAAGCACACCTTTCCACCTGTATTATTTGGAATAAGACTAGTGAGAAGAGGCATCCTTGACCGGTCCTGATCTCAGGTGGAAAGCATTCAGACTTCCACTGTTAAACATGATGGTAGTTGCGGGTGTTTTGTAGATGCTGTTTGTCAAGCTGAGGAGCTTTGCTTTGCTGAGAAATTTTTACCACGATTGGGTGTTGGATTTTGTCAAATGCCTTTTCTGCATCAATTAATATCACTTGATTTTTTTCTTCTTTAGTCTGTAGATACAGTGGATTGATTTTTGAATGTTGAACCAGCCTTGCATACCTGGAATAAATTCCACTTGGTTGTAGTATCTAATTCTTTTTATACATTGCTGGATTCGATATGCTAATACTTGGTTGAGGATGTTTGGACTAAGCACAAGGGGGATATTTGTAGCTTATTTGTCCTGTCTTTATCTGGTTTTAGCATCAGGATAATATTAGCCTCATAAAATGAGTTAGGAAATATTCCATATTCTTCCATTTTCTAGAAGAGATTCTGAAAACTTGGTATTGCTATAGTGGTTTAATATACCATAAAGGCAAAGCTGGCTTTTTAAAGTTAATTTTCTATACCCAACTCAGAAGTAGTTTTTTTTTTTTTAAGACTTATTTATTTGAGAGAGAGAGTGTGTGCAGAGAGGGAGAAGGAGAGCAGCAGACTCCCCACTGAGTGCAAAACCTCACGAGGGGCTCGATCTCAGGATCCTGAGATCACAACCTGAGCCAAAATCAAGAATCAGACCCTCAACCAGCTGAGGCACCCAGGCTCCCTCAGAAGTAGTTTTTGTTTAAGTGTGGTTGGGAAGATAGCTTAGTATCCCACTCTGAACTCATGGAAAACCCAGACTAGGTTCCAGCTCACTCTAGAAGCTATTTGAATCTGATCCCCCTGAATATGATTTCTCCTTTACTGTGCACCCCCTTTGGGGTTGTCAGTCCTCACCCACTCCTTGATTCACTCAGTGCACCTGGAGCACGTGCTGCACAGGGCTCACCATGCAACATGTGCCACCTACCCAACCAGCTCCATTGGGTTTCCACCCTCTGTCCCCCCCGCCCCACCCCTTCACCCCCAACCTCACTTCCTCTCTCTCCTTTCTCTCCCTCTTGTCCTTCACCTCAGGCAGTGTTGAGTTTGGAGTCTTCCTCTGCATGGGGCATAATGTCATGGCAGCAGCCCCTTCCTTTCTGATCTTCCCACCATTCCTCCTCCACAGCCAGGGCTCATGCTAATGTGTCTGGCATCCTTTTTCTTTCCTATCATTGCTGTAACAAATTAGCACAAATAAGGTGGCTTAAAACAACACAAATTTATTATCTTACCATTCTGGAAGTCAGAAGCTCAAAATGGGTCTCCCTGGACTAAACTCATTTGTTGGCAGGGCCGTGTTCCTTCTGGGGGCTCAAGGGAAGAATCTGTTTTCTTGCCTTTTCCAGCTTCTAGAAGCTGCCTGCATTCTTTGGCTCCCAGCCCTCTTCTATCCTCAAAGCCAGGATTGGCCGGTCTAGTCTCACCTGTATGCCTCATACAGTCACTCTCCTGCTGCGTCTTTCACTTGCAAGGGCCTCAGTGATTACATTGGGACCACCTGGATAATCCATGACGCTGCTCAGCTCCAGGTCAGCTGATTGGCAACCTTCACTCCCTTTTGACATAGAACATGACATAGTCACAGATTCTAGGGATTTGGATGTGGACATCTTTGGGGGTCATAGTTCACTGAGATACATATATTAGGTACCCTGGGCATCATTACAAAATACACAATGTTATTTTGAGTCTGCAAGTAGTCTTTGTTTATATGAATGGAACTGGGCTGTGGATCTCTTTCTGACTCTTACATTTTACTCCCTAACTATGTTTTTAGGTTCTATCCATGTTTTTTTTTTTTTTATCCATGTTTTATATATGGATAGAACAATACCCCTGACTCCTATAATGTATTCCAAAATAGACAACCCCCCTAATCTCCTGACTCATTTCTAAGTGATGGACACCTAGATTGCTTCCCACTCCCCACTGTTAAAGACAATGTTGTGATGAATAGCCCATGTCTGTCCCATTCAAGGACCTCCTTGCATTTTCTTAGTTTTCATTAGGTAGTGCTGGAGAACTCCGCACAGAGGCTTCCCTGTCTATACCACCACCAGCAGTGCACTTTGTGCCTGTTTCAGCTTTGGGCTGCTGGCCCCCACCATTTCCCAGCTGCAAAGCAGCCAGAAAGGGGATGGAAAGCAACATTAACTCAGCATGTACTATGTAACCTGCTAGATGGTGCTGTGTTGGATGCTTTATGTAATTATCACCTTTCTTTCTAAGATGATCTCACAGGCTTGATATAATTGGACCCATTTCAGAGATGGAAAAACTAAAGCTGAAAAGGAGTAACTTCTTTGCCCAAGGTCTCACATTTAGTAAGGGCTAGAGCCAGAATTTGAATCCAAGTTGGGCTAAGCATCCTTTCTCTGGGCTTTCGTCACGTCCTGGACACATCTTGCTCTCCACATACACAGTAATTCCAAGATCAATGCTTTGTCTAGGAGAGGGGTTAGGAGCATGGGCTTTGGAGCCAGACTTCAGTGCAGATGCTGGTTTGGTCACTTATTAGCTATGTGATTTGGAGTAAGGAGCCTCACTACTTTGTCTCAGTTTTTCTCATCTGGAGATGGGAAAAATGTCCTTTAATTATGTTTGCAAACCACTCAGCCATGCATGGTGCATCAGAGGTTAAATAAATGGTAGGTACTATTGCAGTATCACCTGTGTCTCCCCATCGACTCCCACCCCCCAACCCTGACTCTATGCTTCTCACAGATAAAAACTGTGCTTCATTCACCATAAGCAGCTCATACAATGGCTGGCTCACCAGTCACTGTTGAAGTACTCAGCTCCAAAGTTCATTCTAAGTGGAGTTGAAGATTTCCACAGTCCCTGATGTGAAGGGTCTTGGGTCTCCAGGATGCTTACAATGTAAGGGGAGATGAGAGTCTCTGACCCCTCTTCCTTTCATGATCTTTCTAGACCTCACTCCTGTCTTTTTAAAAGTATTTATTGCTCCTGGTTCCCATCTCTTGCTCCTGTCTATCTTGTCTCTTAAATCCCTCTTTCTCCCTTTGGGAGCACCAAGGTGCTGTTCCATCTGTGTTCGTACAGGTTTCCTGCATTGGTGGTGGGGTAGGGGTCACGTTGCCATCGGCACTGCTTTTCCTCCTCTGCACAAGTCATAGCTTGCCTGTCCTTGAGGAAATCCTGCACCTGTGTGATTTCCTTGAATGCTTAATAAAAATTCGGTGATTAGAGAACCTCAGGCAGCACTTTCTTAAAGAGTCATTAAACAATCATTACAGATGGAAATAGCTACAACCGGCCTCTGCGAGAGGGAGCGTGGGGCTCCTCACAACATAATCCTTTTTCAAGTCAGAACGAATGTGTAATCAAAGCACAAAAGGGAACAGTTTCAAAGTTCTGAGCCTTCTTAGGCAAAACTATAATACATCAACCAGCCTAAACTGGTGTCCAAGATGTTCAGTGAGAATTGACACATAATGTAGTGTTCTAAGTAATTCACCACTTAAGTCGGGCGTTTGTTTTGTTTCTCTCTCTCTCCTTTTAGGGATGTCCTCACAACCTTTCAAGTTTGGGCACTGCTGTCTGTCTTAGCTAAGTTGGAGAAGCTCTGACTGAGATGGGCTATAACTTGATATTTGAAGTAGGTCCTCAGGAGTCTTTCTTAAGGCTGCTGGAGTTCGAAAGCTCGATCCCACGTTTAAGAGCTGTGTGACCTCAGCATAGTTCCCTAATCATTATGATCCTCAGTTTCTGCATTGTGAAAATGCAGATGATAACAGCATCTGCTGCATAAGAAGCATTTAGTGTTAATGGAATTACTCACCCTTGTTTTTTGATGTGGGTGCTCCTGGAGTGGAAAGTGTGTCATCTCTGTAAAGGCTTTTGTAGACCAAGACATCAACTCTCCATATTCCACCTGTTACCATGCTGTAGGGTGCATAAGAATCAAAGGGGCTTGTTTAAAATGCAGATCCATGGAGTCTACCAGGAGTGATTCTCATTCTGAAAGGAGTGGCACCCAGAAACCCATCATTTCAAGAAGCACCTGGGTGACCCTAATGCAGATGGTTCAAAGACTATAGTTCCCAAACACGTGAATTAGATACCCATAGGGAGACCTACGACTATGGTCAGTTTATATCTTAATGTGAATAATTCAATCAGATTGCTTTCCTATCAGTGCCTCTAATCAGCCATTCTTGAAGGAATAGCAGTTTTAGGAGCTTGGTAGGAGAAAGGAGTGAATCTGGTCACCTGGACGTACCTGGAGAACCTAAATTCTAGATGCTACTCCCTGGATAGCCAGAGGCAACAGCAGGCAGAGAGAGAGAGGCATGTGCTGGTGGATGTGAAAGATAAAGCATAGCTAAGTTGTAGTGGTTCCCAGGACCTGCATTGTGGCAAAAACCACCCTTTATGCCACTACAAATCTTTCTGAGTCCTTTCAATTATGATGGCTAATTCCTACCAGTGAGAGTAAGTCCTCTCTAAGTTCGTTTTATGGTTTCTCAGACTTACACAAGGGGACTTCTTTTTTTTTTTTAGATTTATTTTTTAAAATTTTTTTGTATATTTTTTATTGTAGTTCGATTTGCCAACATATAGCATAACACCCAGTGCTCATCCTGTCAAGTGCCCCCCTCAGTGCCCGTCACCCAGTCACCCCAACGCATTCCACTACCCCTTGTTCATTTTCCAGAGCTGGGTGTCTCTCATGTTCGGTCTCCCTCACTGATATTTCCCACTCATTTTCTCTCCTTTCTCCTTTATTCCCTTTCACTATTTTTTATACTCCTCAAATGAATGAGACCATATAATGTTTGTCCTTCTCCAACTGAGTTACTTCACTCAGCATAATACCCTCCAGTTCCATCCACGTTGAAGCAAATGGTGGGTATTTGTAATTTCTAATGGCTGAGTAATAGTCCATTGTATACATAGACCACATCTTCTTTATCCATTCATCTTTTGATGGACACTGAGGCTCCTTCCACAGTTTGGCTATTGTGGACATTGCTGCTATAAGCATTGGGGTGCAGGTATCCCGGCATTTCACTGCATCAGTATCTTTGGGGTAAATCCCCAGCAGTGCAATTGCTGGGTCGTAGGGCAGGTCTATTTTTAACTCTTTGAGGAACCTCCACACAGTTTTCCAGAGCGGCTGCACCAGTTCACATTCCACAAGGGGACTTCTTAAGCAAAATTACCATTTGGCTTATCTTTTGTGGTCTGTCTTCCTGTAGGTATCACCTTCTTAATATTGGGGCTACAATCCCCAGGATCTCTCTGGCTTTGGAAAGTCAAGTAATTTATAGGTTTAATATGAGGCCATTCACAGGAAAGCTCTGCCTTGGTGGACCTCTTGGCATGATGCTCTACGGAAAGGAAGTGAGGGCAGTGATATGGGCAGGGAAAGTCCCAGACCCTTAAGTTTAGGAAAATATTTGTCTTAAACATTAGACATGCAAAGGCATGTATTTTCTCACAAGTGAAAGGGGTGAGGAATATTTAATTTTACCTATAAAATTACACAATGCAAAGTATATGTAATAAAACTAAGTTCATGCCTTAGATGAGTTTAGCTGATTCAGGGTATTGATTGGACAAGATCTGATATCTGAGAAAATTTCTATTTGAGAGCTGAGAGTAGGGCTGAGGTGGTTTGATCAGTAGTAAGAAAAGATATGGTTTACTCCACTGTCCTATTTCTTAGCTGCAGGAATCAATTTCATTTCCTTAACATTTGCATTTCTGATTTTAAAAGCAATATACACTCCTTATGGAAAACTTTGGGTGTAGCCTTCAAATATTTGTTCTAATCAACACACACACACACACACACACACACACACACACACACACTCATGTATAGTCACATACAAAGATTTTTATAAAACTGAAATAATACTGGATAAATTGTTTTGTAGCCTGACTTTGTTTTATCTGCGATTATATTAGGAAAGACTTCCTCAGTTTAAAAATTAATTAATTAATTACTTAATTTTGAAAGATTTTATTTATTTGAGAGAGAGAGAATGTGTGTGTGTGCATGAGCCAGGGGTTGGGGCAGAGGGAGAGGAAAAAGCAGACTCCCCACTGAGCAGGGAGCCTGCCGCAGGGCTTGATCCCAGGACCCCGAGATCATGACCTGAGCTAAAGGCAGACACTTAACTGACTGAGCCACCCAAGTGCCCCCAAAGTTTCTTATTTTAATGCAAATTTTTAATTCCCTATTTCGATGGCTATGTTGCAATATATCATTATTTATTCATCCCCCCCATGATTCCTCATTATTAAGCACTTAAGCTATTTTTATTTTTCCCTACTACACAGAATTCCTGTGATGAAAATTTACATACATATATCTTTGTACACATTTCTGATTAGTTCCTTAGGGGTAAAATCCTTAGAATTACTGAGTCAAGTGATGCCTTTTTAAGAGATTTAGTGTATGTTTGTCAAACTGCCATTCAGAAAAGTTGTTCCACTTCTCAGCTTCCTGTCACCACTATATATTGCTATTGGTTTTATTTTAATAAATCTTGAACTTCTTTCGACAACTCATATTACTACCTTATCATTTTCTACCCAATCTCCAAATGGTTGTGAGCTATAGTTTGGATGAAATGATATGTTGTGTCAATTTTCTGAGGTGTGGGCAGGACATCTTATGTGGGAACTATTCATTTTATTGACCTGGAGGATAAGCATTTAGAGTAAGAATCATCCTGCCCCTGCCCTGATGAAGAATTAGAACACATCCATCATCTCCTGGTACCCCCTGGAGACCGGTCAGGTTAAGCCATCCCTAACTGGGGTGGGAAGCCCTTTACTTACAGAAGGATGAACATTCATTCAGACAGTGCCGAAAATAACCCTCACGTCTCTAAACAGATGGGGACAGATGCTCAGATGGGGTTTTGAGTGGGGTCAAGTAGGGTCTGACAAGGGTTGTAGAGTTTGCTCATCTTCACAGAAGTTCCTCTATTTCCAGACTTTGGAATTGCTTGGAGAAAGGATATTTGTGGCATCCCACAGTCCCCCCAGGCGCCTGCATTGAAGCCCTCTCTGAACTGATGACTCTTGGGTGCCATGGTGACCCCAGCACCAGTGCGCTGTGAAAAGGATGAAAACTCAGAATAAGCTTTCCCGGAGTGGACGTGAGCCAAAGCCTGCTGCAGCTGCTAGCGGTCTATGTCCGTGTGGGACACACAGGGCTGTCCTGTGGTGGCCTTCTTGAGAATACCTTGTTGTTCCTCTCTGACTGAAGCCAGGAACAGCAGTTTAGAGCAAAGGTTCCGCCACCTTCCCCTCTGAGTCAAGAGACATGAAAGTTGTGAGTTCTTATTGGATGTATTCCTGAGGCTCTGGTTGTTGAGATCAGTAGCCTGGAAGTTCAAATCAGCACCTGGTCAGCAGGGCAGAAAGCAGCAAGACAGACAAGGGGTTGGAAGAAAGTTCCAGAGTACAGGAGACCAGGAAAATGTCTGCTCCAAGCCAGAGAGCAGTTAGAGCTGACCTCAACTGGGAGCTAGGAGGCCTGGGTTCCAGTCCTAGCTCTGGCACCATGGCACCTCTACCTGTATGAATTCAGGTAAATCATGGAACCCTTGGGGCCTCATAATCCCCAGTGTCCAACAGAGGACATTGTTGGCCAATGGAAGGATCCTTATAGCTTTGGTTGTTCAAGGAGGATAAGGAGGTTTGGGGGAAGATGCAGAGCAAGAGGAAATGAGATCTTTAGAGCAATGCTTCCCAACTCTTTTCATGTGTTGATGCTTACATGACAATACTACTATGAACTGTCCCTCTGGAGTAAATGGGGGAGGCTTCTCTGAGCTGGAGGCACCACCTTGGGGGCTCCGGCTGCCTTGAAGGCTGAGGATATTGCTAGCTCATGCACCCCAAGGGGATGCTTTGCCACAGAGGACCCGAGTCCTGACAATATGGCGCACACCTCACACTAACACTCCAAATAAACAGACTCTACTGAACATGAGATAAGGGTGAGATAATCCGATCAATGCTCTGCCTTCACTGTGGTGACTTCTTTGATGAAGATTTCTTGGGAAATCTCAAATTCTAGCAGATTTTTAAAATGAAGTCCCTGTTTGCTGTTGCCGCCTGTTGGTGGGGGTGGGGTGGGGTGGCCAGGAATTGAAGTCCTTTGGGGAGGGGAAAAGCACGGCTGCTAGAGAGGAGGGGAGGCCAAAGTCCATGGATCTTACCAACTTGATCAGCTTTATCATCCCGAAGGCACCCCTGTCTCCTCTCCTTGCCTCCGGTCTTGGGGGGCCAGTTCTTGAAGCCACTGGCTTGATTGAAGTGTGGACAGGACATCTTGAGGATGAAGGAATCAAGCATTCCATTTGGGGGGCCTGCCTGTCTCTCAGGCTTTTCCTATTTTGCAATAACAGCCTTTTCAGTGCGCCTTATTTATTTTTTCCATCCACCCTAAGCAACGATGAGGTAACTGGGCCAAGATAATTGCTGCACACCTGCAAGACTCAGGCCTGGTGCCATGAGCATGGTGGAGCGAGCCTAAGACTCCTGGCCACACGGATCAGCTGGCCGTCCTGCCCCCGCCTCCTGCACACCTGCAGAGGCCTGTCACTTGGGACAGGAGGGCCTATTAGGGCTCTTGTAATTGAGATGGGGTGAGGGAGTTTACAACGGCTCCGGAGTGGGAGAGAGGGAGCCGGCTTAGATGACAGGAAACCGTCTCCTCTGCTCCGTGCAGCAGATTGAGAAAGGTGGCCTGGGTAATAATGGGGTTAGCTAATCCTGATAGTAATAAGGGTAGGAGAGTCCATCATCATAATCACAGCTAATGGATTCCAGATGGAGAAATATAATTGTTCTCATTAACATGGTTACACGTATACACACACACACACACACACACACGCATACCCATGCACGCACACTCAGACCCATTCCACCCACGTACCTGACTTTGATAAGCACTGTCAGATAAGAATAGCCCACACCACAAAGCTAGATGGAGGGCATTGTCAATTATTCCTTCCCTGTTTCCCCCTCCACAACATCCGTGCATACGTAATGGTTTCATTAACCTCGAGACTTCTGCAGATGAGTTGAAAACCCAGGCTTACACGGCCAATTAATTGGCCGTACATTTTGCACAGAGTATGGAACTACGTTTCTCTTCCTCTTAAATACTGCCTGACTTTTCGGCTGTATTTCATAAGTGTTAATGTAATGTTGCTGAAAGGAAATATGACCAAAAGCAGGAAACATTTCCCCCCGCCTCTCTGGGATGCAGCTGTGCATTTGGTTTGGGCTGTTAATTCAAACCACTCCCAGGTGCCTATTTCATATTATCTCTTGTTTAGAACAAAATAAAATGAGACTGTCAAAACCTTTCTGCCTCGCTCAGCGCTGGGCCCCATAGTCCCGTAAAGAGACCCGTTGCAAGGAGGTCACTGCTAAAACTTGGCCGTTCCTCGGAGTGGGGTGCAGATGTGCCAGGTGAAAGCTTGACCTGCAACCGATCCACCTTCCCCAGAAAGGTCCTGTCGGAGTCCTGCTCAGGATGCATTCCTCCCGCTGGGGCTTTGCCCTCGCCCTCCCTTGCCAGGAGCACCATTCCCACTCCTGTGTCCTACTCTCTTCCAAAGCCTCCTCCCCGAATCTCTCCCTGAGCACTCTGCTTTTCCAGGTTAGATGTATAGTAGGTGCTCAATAAACAGGAGGCATTATTAATATTCCTACTTCATGAAGCAAGTCAGTTGTTCAGTGCTCATAAAAGATTTAAGAGAGTAAGAACTCTCACGGGGACTTGCCCATGACTTGCGTATATCCTGGAATGCCACCCGCTTGCCTTTTATATAATGAGTGCTTCCCTAACGTGGGCGTTTCTGTCTGCCGTCTGCCTTTGGCCACTCTGCCCTCGTGTCATACAAGGAGTCAGAGATGGGGAGGACAGGCATCTTTGCTTGGAGGCTCAGGGTCTTTCCCGGGAGAAAGATGTGTGGCTCTTAGGATCTAAGCTGTTAGGATGTTCAATGTCTGCTTCCTTTTAAGTCAAAGTGATGTCTCCTTTCCAGCACACAGGAAGAATGGCTCCCATCGGTGGTTTTTCACAACTGAGGTTCCTGGGAGTTAAGGTTAGGTAAGTACCAGGTACTCCTCTTTGTGAGAAATAGTCCTTACTGAGTGAATTAGAGTCTCGATTCCAGTCTCGGATCCACTCGTGGCCTCTGTTGGTGGGAATATGGACATGTCATGGTCCTGCCAAACCTTGGTCAGTTGTTGTTTGACAGGAAGGAGGTGGATCCAGGAAGGAGAAAGATCCAGGTGGATCTTTCTTTGGTGGCTTTCTGGAAAGGCCACACCACAACGAGCTTCATACAGGCCGCTGGGTCTCTCTTTCTCTGGAAGACTTTCTCTGGAAGACTTCTACTGGAAGTCCCTGGCTTCCCTAAGAGACTGCAAGCCAGGGGAAGGTGAGGCCAATGTGGCCACGACAACATTTCATAAATGAGGGAGATTTCTGGAAAACAGGATATCGATAAGTGGTTGCCTGAAAATGTTAAGTGAGATGCCCTTTTATTATCACTGTTGTCATTTTTAAGCATCCTTAACAGGCTCTGGCCATCTCAGACTGGTGTCTGTGTTGTTCTCTAGACTGCTCAGAGACTAAGAGCATCCGTGCTCTGGAGAAGAAAGCATCGCACCATGTGTTAGAGAGCACGTTTTGTATTTTGAGCCACTTTTTCTGTAGCCTGGGGCCTGATTGATTTTAGGTTCAGCCTAACATCTTGGCCTGAGATCCTGTGGAGAGTTGGAGAGACTTAAAGAAACAATTCAGACCCAAAGCCCTTGTTTTTTGCGAATTGACCTTCCATCTGTTGACAATCAAATATTGAACCTATTAAGAGTGGCAAGTCCCCAAGCTGGGAGGAAGGAAGGAATTTCCCAGAGTCCCCGGAGACAAAGGACCTTTTGACTACACCTGGGGGTGAAGGGTGACCAGCCCAGGTCAGAGTCAGCCTGGATCAGATATGCGGGAGCAGCTGGTGGGATGGGAGTGGGGGTCTGCCTCGCTGAGTTCTGATTTGCCAGTGAGGGGACAAGGAACAGGAGAGCCTAGAGAGCTGATTAGCCAGGAGAGACTCCAGAGTGCAGACCCGGGGTCCCTTGCCTGGGCTCTCTGTGCCCCTGAAGTGTGCTTTCCCATAGTCTGTGCTTGTGACCGCCCCCCTCCCCACCCCGAGACCTTCAGCTCCTTAACAGTGAGCGGAAGCTGTGTCTCCCTCATCTTTGAATGGCCTGGTATGTAGCAAGAATTCATGGAGTAAATAAGTGTAGAAATCCAGAAAAGGGGTTTCTTAAAGTAGGGCCATAGCTCTCTGCTACGGCATCTTCACGTGAGTGGGAAAGGTCACCCCCTGCACAAACAGAAGCCTCTGGGCTCACGGGTTGCGGTGAAGCACCTCCTCTCTTGTCCGAGTGCACTCATACAAGGTGCATTTTGAACAAAAGCACATGGTGGCCATCCTTATGAGTTAGAAATTGGGTCTGAGGGCAGCCCCGGTGGCTCAGAGGTTTAGCGCCACCTTCAGCCAGGGGCGTGATCCTGGAGACCCGGGATCGAGTCCCACGTTGGGCTCCCTGCATGGAGCCTGCTTCTCCCTCTGCCTGTGTCTCTGCCTCTTTCTCTCTCTCTGTGTCTCTCATCAATCAATAAATAAAATCTAAAAAAAAAAAAAAAAAAAGAAAGATAGAAAGAAATTGGGGCTGATGTCCCGGGCCTGAGTCTTTGGGACACCTGGGCCACGGTGGGCTGATGGATGCCTCTCTCTCAGTGGGCCAGGAAATGGCCAGAAGGCAGCATCTTAGCCCAGTGCAGTGACCACCAACCTTAAGGTTTGCATGTGGGCTGTGTCCCCAATAGGCTTGTCTGGCTTCCAGCTCTTTCTTTCTGCTGATCTCTTAGCCAGGGCTCTCCTCGATGTCTCTTTAGCTGGTGAGTTCAGCAGTAGTCTTTCGGTTCACACAGACCTGGATTGGAGTCCTGGTTCTGCCCCTTGCCTACCGTGAGCTCCTCAGAGGGTATTTAATCTCACCAAAGCAAGTCACCTCAGCCACACAGCGGGGACTTGGTGAGACTGTGTGAAGTGGTGTGTCCACAGAGCCCAGGACCATGTGGGGCACAGCAGTCTTTTCTGGAGGCGTGGAGGAAGGCCCTTGCCCACTCCAGCTTGAGCCTCATGCCCACGTCTGTCTTCCATCCTGCCTACTGCAGACCCCCGTACAGATACCACTTATATTTTTGCTTCTAGATGGCGCAGAGCTAGAGCCCTGGGAACAAACAGACCCAGCATGGACTGCAGGCCCATCATGCTATGGGCTTCGTGCTGGGTGCCTCCTACACATGAATGATCTCATTTTAATCTTCACAAGAACCTCTAGCCAGCTGAGAATACTGATGGATGGCTATTGCACTAGTGATTGGACGAATGGGTGGTAATTGTCAGTGACATATCTTTTTTTTTAAAGATTTTATTTATTTATTCATGAGAGAGAGAGAGAGAGAGAGAGAGGCAGAGACACAGGCAGGGGGAGGGAGAAGCAGGCTCCATGCAGGGAGTGCGACATGGGACTCGATCCCGGGACTCCAGGATCATGCCCTGGACCGAAGGCAGGCGCCAAAGCACTGAGCCACTCAGGGATCCCCTCTTTTTTTTAATTTTTCAGTATCTAGACAGATAGCCCCTGTCTTCTGCATTGTTCTGAAGGATCCTTGTCCTTTTACCATATCTCTTCCGGTTGTCTTATCCTCAGGGTGTCCATCCAGAATAAGCCACAACCGTAAGGATTCGGTGAGAGAACCACATTAATTTCCCTGTTGACTTGAGGGAAGTAAAAATACAAAGCTCAGAGCAGAACAAATAGATTCTGTGAATTTCTCAACTCAAGCCCATAATCCTAGCATAGGAATAATAATCCGTATATTTATATTCTTAGCTTTCCAGAGAGACAGTGGGACCAGGTCGAGGGAATGTGCAATTCTCGTTTCTTCTCATAGGAGTTACATTCTTGTCAACCAGGCAAAAGGAAGATATTCCTATAGTCTAGCTATGAAGAAGAATGACAAGCAGTTTGGGCAAAACTTAGTTTCTATTTCTATCCTGGCCAGCTCTTTGTATGATTTATACCAGCCATTGAGTGACCCTTCCTGCTTCAGCTTATTCAGCCAAAAAAATGGGGTTCTACTCTCTGCTAAGCTGGCTTCAAGGTTAGGATTTTTGAGGAATTTTGCCTTGCATCAGTGGCTCTTGTGTGGTGCACTAGGAATATGTGCAAAGGAGGGAAGAGGAGCTGGCAAGCCAGCAGCTCTCGTTTTCTCTGATACCAGCCTCACACCTGATCTTCCATTTCTTGACTCTAGAGTTCTCAGGAAGTATGCTAGGGATCTCATTCCAGAAAGCTCCCTGTGGAGGCCCACCCCAGGGAATCGATCTGCTATTTCTCCACTTGCTGAATGGAAATAAGAGCAATCCCTCTCCTGCTTCCTTTTTATATGGTGATGGAGAATGAAATGAGCTGGTAAAAGGGAAAGTGCTTTTAGAACAGGAGTGCCGCCCTCACCAAACCAGAGTAGTGGCAACGCCAGTTGCTTATTCTGCTAACGTGCCCTTTGCTTGTAGGTAACTCGTTTGGCATTGAAAGTATTGTGGTCCTGTTTTTTTGGCTTGTATTTTGTGATTGATTTCTCAATTTAACATGGGTCGATGGATCAGGAGCGTCCCACTGTTTGAAACATCCAGTGTTACTGTTTCTGAAAGCCCTAGACTCTAGTACTTTGCAATATTGGTCCAAGTTCACTATCAGCAAGAGTATCTGATGACATCAGGGGGAAGACAACCTTTTCACCAAGGTGGGATGTAGGTAGGGGAGAGGAGACAAAGGAGAGGAAGATGAAAGTGCCAAGTGTTGTAGTTTATCCATGAGTCAGGCCAGGGATGAATTAATCATGACATGCTTGAAGAAACCAAACAAACAACTCCCCTCCTCCCCAACACACACACCAAACAAGAGGGCCTGGCTTTCATTTAACAGTCAATCAAGTGGTGAAAAAACATTAGGCCTCCTTATGATGAAGAAACCAAATATTTCATGTAGTCGGGTCTGCATTGAGTCAAGGAGAAGAGGCAGCGTAATGACCGGGCTTGAGCATGACCATTTGGCTTATAGCAATCATCAGAGCCTAGGCCTGCAGCGAGAAAGTGTCCAGAGCAATCATCAGAACCTAGGCCTGCAGTGAGAAAGCGTCCAGGGATGAGCAGGGAGCCACACACGCATAGCCTCATGCTCCGTGCAATGTAAACAGCCAATACATCTGGGCACCTCATGTTCTTGTACCTTAGAGCAGGGAAGGAAACAAGGCTTGCTGAAAGATGAGCTAAGCCTGGGGAGTGAGTTGGAAGGAGCTGAGGATGATGAAAATGTTTGGATAGAGCAGTGTCTCCTCCAGCATGGGGGAAACGGGGCTGAGTGGGTTGGATACCTTCATTGACGTGAGGTTTGCATTCTAGAAACAGAGTGCTCAGGATCTGCTCTGGCCGTGGAGGGGTAGGGTGATGGCTGGCAGTAACAGCAGGAGCTGCATGTGGGGAGTTTATTGCTGGTTGGAAGAGCTGTTTGGCCACGGCAGGCAAAGGGTGAGAGTGGTTTTGTTTCTGCTTAGCACATAAGCTTTCTCCTCTTCTCTCTTTTGGTGTCATAAACTGTCTTCCGTGCCCTGAAGTCTGCATCAGTTCTAATACTGCCTCTTCCTGGCCATGATTGGTTACATAGTTAGCATATGGCTCAAGCAGGGCCAATTGGATCCTTCCCTGAGACAAA
This sequence comes from Canis lupus familiaris, assembly GCF_011100685.1. Classification (NCBI taxonomy): domain Eukaryota; kingdom Metazoa; phylum Chordata; class Mammalia; order Carnivora; family Canidae; genus Canis; species Canis lupus. The sequence goes on from NC_049249.1 coordinate 24,539,185, forward strand.
CATATGGATGCTGGGAGCAGGAAACGGGCCCTCCCTCTGGTCCGATAGCTCGGCTTTGAAGCTGTAGTTTTGGAGTTTCTGGTGGCTAGCATTTTCTATGTCATGGAGAAAGCCTGTCCGCCACAGGAAAGAACTAGGTTATCATCCAGAGAGAAGCAGAGTTGGGAAGTAGAGAAAGAGCCTGATGACTTCACTTGATCCCCTGGATCCAGTCACGATTGAGGCCAGATGCACCCTTATGTTCCTAGTTAAATGAGTCAAAAAACTCTTCTTGTTTGTGTGAGCTCATTTGAGCTGGGTTTCTGTCACCTGCACCTGGCTAGCCTGGAAGACGACAGTGTGGGAGTAGGGTCAGAGGCGAAGGTGGGATCGAGCAAGTGAGAGGTCAAAGAGGAAGAGGAAAGGAAGCAGAAGACAACATGACCCAACGGCCCTCATTAGGAAGTGGGGAGCTACTCGGGTTTTCCGAGGCTCCATGAAACCTGACCTCTGAGAGAGACGCTCAGTGTCTAAAGGCAGATCTGCTTTCTTTGGAGAGTCTGTTTCATGGCTCCTGGAGCGCACATGTCCACGTACATTCAAGTCCCCTCCCTGCTCCCTCCAGGCCACTCCTTGGCTGACCAATAAGACCCTTCGGGAATGTCATTAGTTATGATGCTGATGTTAAGCTTGGGGTTTGGACAAACTGTGATTCTTAACTTTAACCCTTATCAGCAGAACAGCCTTGGGCAGATTACTTATGTTCTCTATCCTCAGTTTCTTTGTCTCTAAGACGGACCTAATGAGTGTATCCAATTCACAGCATTGTGGGGAGGATCCCATCACTCAGTGCCCATGGAGAGCTGTGCACGATGCCTGGTGCCCAGTCATGGGAAACAGCCAGGAGTAATACCTATTCAATATATCATGAAGGGAAATGGTAAAATCGACTATGAGATACCCAGACTGAGGATGAAAACTGAGCAATTTAAAGCATGAAGATGACTCAGCGACCTAGGAGACCTACATTAGGACATTGTGAAGATTTTCTTAAGTGACATAATTCAATAAAAAGTCTACTTAAAAAAAAGGCTTAGAGTTTATATAATCAAAATAATTGAAAGCAGGGATGTGAGGAGACATTTGTACAACCGCCTTCCTAGTGGCATTGTTCTTCACAATAGCTCAGAGGGGGCTGCAACCCAGGTGTCTACCCAGGGGTGAACGGATAATCACAACGTGGTAAAAAGGAAGGAAATTTGGGCACATGGTGCAATGTGGATGAATCTTGAAGATATTATGCTAAGTGATATAAGCCAGTCACAAAGGGCAAATACTGTATGATTCCACTCATATACGGTGCTGAGAGCGATCAGTTTCATAGAAACAGATAGAACAGTGATGGTTGCCAGGGGCTGGGGGAAAGGGGAGAGGGAGTTGTTGCTTAATGGGTACAGAGTTTGTTTTGCAAGATGAAAAAAAGTTCTGTGGATGGATGATGGTGCTGGTAGCACAACATTGTGAATGTACTAAATGCCACTGAGCTATATACACTTAAAAATGGCTAAAATGGTATATTTTACGTTATGTATATTTTACCATCATTTTTAAAAAGAAAGTCAGAGTCATGTGTATAGTAAAAATGCATTTTCATTGTAACAAAAGAAAGTAAGTTTTGTATATGTGTTATGCAAAGCAAAAAGCCTGCATGACTCATACCAAGTGGTTACAGGGCTTCTCTGTGGGGGTGAGCGGGACTTGGGGGCTGGGGGGGGGGAGCAGTGTTACTGTAGACACTTTAGTATTGTCTAAATTGTTACCACGACCAAATATCGTTCTTGCCATTTCAATGAATAATATTAAATTGTAACCTATTTGTGTTTGACACTTTCAAAGTGCCTTTTAGAATATGAAATGCTGCAGCTGCTTTGGAAAAAAAGTTTGGCAGTTCCTCAAATGGCTAAACACTAAGTTACCTTATAATCCAGCAGTTTCACTCTTAGATATTTACTGAAAACATATGCCTGCACAAAACCTCATAGGTTCATGTTCATAGCAGCATTATTCATAATAGCCCCCCAAATGGAAACAACCCAAATGTCCATCAACCGATGAACGAATAAACTGGCGGTATATCTACACAATGGACTATTATTCAGTAAAAAAAAGGAATGAAGTCATGCTCTGAGCTGCAGCATGGATGAACCTTGCAAACCTTATGCTGAGTGAAAGAAGCCAGACACGAAAAAGACCACCTATTGAAGGATCGCGTTTTTATGAAACGTCAAAGTGGACAGGTCCTCAGAGGCCGAATGTTGATCAGGGCTAGAGGTGACCGATAAAGGGTGTGCACTTTTACAAATCACAGTGATGAAAACCTTCTAAAATTGACTCAGGTGGCAGATGCACAGCTCGGTCAATATCCTAAAAGCTATGGAGTTGTTCACTTGGCATGGCTGGATTAGATGGTATGGGAATTCTATCTCAGGAAAGCTGCTGTAAAACCAAACCAAACAAACCAAAACAGAGTCTTTTTTGTAAGTTATAAAACTAGTCATTGACATCAAGCTTGGGAGGCAGATATTAAAATGAGGAAATAGACCTAAAGAAGCTGAGATCCCTTGAGAAGGAGAAGAATTACTCAAGTCTGGCAGGATAATCGTGGGTTTTTTTTTTTCTTCTTTTTATAATTCCCACCAGTAAAATGTCCCACAAAAGATGAGATCAAAGGGACATGTGAACAAGGAACCCAAATGTTCCTCATCTAGGGAATAACCTGACAAACCGTGATACACCCATCAAGAGGACTAGTACTCACCAATCAAAGGACACAAACAACTGATATACACAACAACCTGGATGAGTCTCAAGTGCATTAGGCTGAGTGAGAGAAGCCAGACTCCAAGGCTAGATACCGTATGATTTCATTTATACGACATTCTGGAAAAGGCAAGAACTGTAGGGACATAAAACAGATCAGGGGTTAGGGGTGAGGGAAAGGTTTGATTTTCAGAGGCACAAGAGGGAACATTCTGGAATGGTGGAAATGTTCTATACTTTGGTTATGATAAAGACTACGCATCAGTAAGCATTTATCAAAACTTGTGCAACTGTACACTAAGAACGGTGGATTTCACCGTGTTTAGTAAGTTATAACTGAGAGAGCTGGGGTAGGACACGAAGAACACTTGGGTGTTCAGGTGGGTGGACAGGGAACTGAGAAGAGGCCTCTGGCCAAAGAGTGGGGGCTGTCACTGTCGAGTGACCCTCATGTGACACAGCGGTCAGTGAGGTTTCCCTGCCTTTTGGAGACGCGGACTTGCAACCCCCCGCAAAACAGTTGGATGAGGTCTGCTCTCGGGGCTCATGTGCCTCCAGCGTGTGCACACACATGGCCTGTTTGCCTCACATCTGCCTACAGATGTTCACTGGTTTCCCCAGAACCCATTCTCACCAGGCGTGCCTCGTGGGCTTGGCTGACTTCACAGAGGTGGGGGGTGGTGCCCCAGGAAGACCTGAGCTTGGGTCTGCCCTCGGGCCCCTTCCATTTCAGCGCCCATCCCCTCCCCTATGTTTGCTGCTGGGGGCTCCAGATTCTTTCCCTTCGTTGCACAGAGCAGCTGAGCTTCCCCCTACCCCCCACTCCTCTCCGGAGAAGTGCTCCAGCTGATCCCGGCACTCAGCAGAACAAGGGGCCTTCTTTTCATTAAGAATCTCTTTGGTATTATAAATAGCAACCTTTCCCCCTCTTTCCCTATTATACTTGATATTTGGGATCCAGACATCAGCCAGGATGAGCACAGCCCATGGCTTTCTGAGCACGCAGAGAGGACCCAGCCCTGGCTCCCGGCCTCCGCCAGCTCCGGGGGCAGCTTCCCCAGATCCCGAGCCATCTGTCCACCTCCGCAGCCACGATGACGACGACGACAACGACGACGATGGTCACTTGCCAAGGCCGATGGTCCCTTGCTAACACTGCACGCATGGAAAGGCAGGTCCCGGCCCGGGCTTGGGGACACTCCTCCCGTTTTGCCCCTGCCTTCAAGAACCCGCCTTCACGATTCATTACAGCAATTTGCATTTGGTATTTCCCCTTGTCCAGGCTTTTCTTTAGGCTCACCGCCTCCCCTTTCACTTCCTCCATTTGTCATCTCTGTCAGAAAACAGGCCCTGATTGTTTCAGGCCCAAAGCCTCAGCCCGGAGCAGCCCCAGCCAGCTCCCCATCCCGGGGCTCCTGCCCAGCCCGGCTGCGGGGACCCCAAGAGCCACCCGGGGAAGGGCCTGCTGGCACCCCAAAGAGGCCGCTCCCTCTTGGACACCAAGCCCTCCAAGTCGGGGCCTTCTTCCCCCTTTGTCCCTGGGCGAGGGTGGCACAGTTTCCTCTTTCCACGGCGGCTCTCTGGCTGGCAGATCAATGAACGCAGGCCCAGCCGGGGCGCGGTCCGCAGTCCCCTGGAGGCCCCGGGAGGGCCAGTCGCGACCAGTTGAGTTACCAGCCGTAGTGGCAGCAGCTCCGATGGGACCCATCCACCGTGGGAATGGACTTCCACCTCCAGCTCCTCTTCTCCCACCCCCCAGGGCCTCCCACCCTCAGAGCTGCCTGAGTAGCCAGCTCTGAGGCTCCCTGATGCTTCTAGAAATAAAGAACCAGCAATGGCTAGCTGCGCAAGCCATAAACACCCAGGATCTAGCACGGCCCCCCGTTAAGGCTGTGGCCTGGGGCTGTGACAGGTGGCAGCAGAGAGCGTGGACCCCCTTGTTAGCAGATGGCCTGACTCTGCCGCCCTGCTTGGTGATAAAACTATGGGCAAGAGCAGGACCAGTTGGGTGTCTTGAGGAGGCTGTTTCTTTTCTTCCCTTCAGTGAGGCTCTTAACAAACTGGTATAGGACTTGCCCCAGTCGGGTGCCTAGTGGGCCTGGGGATATTTGCTTTGGAAATGCCCCGCACGACAGGGTCTGTGAAAACCCTTCAGCAGCAGGGGTCCCCAGCACCCAGCCAGGTGTCCAGGGAGCCGCTTGTTCTCTGGAGGGTAACCACCAGCTCGGGGGGTTTCGGAGAGGACTTGGCAGCCGTGACTGGGGTATTGGGAGCAAATATTAATCCCGTGAGCCACTCCCCCAGACAGAGTGGAGTCATCACTCCGTGTTTACAGGGACTTCCGCGACCCGAAGACTGGTTCATGTACCAAATTCTCATGTGCTGCTTCCTGGCCTGCAGAATTCCTAGCTTGTTGGGTTGGGTGCTCTTCTGTATAGGGACCTGTGCCATGGTGCCCAGCTTAGATGGTCAGCTCTAGGGGGGCAGAGGGCTAAGGCCCAGCCCAGCATAGTACTATGCTAGGTGTTTCCAAGGAAGTGGGATGGATTTGCAGGGTCCAGAAGCATTTTGATCACACAGTCATATATGTACATTTACACACACACACACCCCAACATACACACATACATCATAGATATTTCCATTATACCTCTGCCATGTTGATGTTCCTTAGATAATCTGTTTTGACTTTTTAGGACCACATGACTGTTTCAGGGAAGAAAACAGCCAGGCCTCCCCGCCACCCAGTCAGATGATCTTATTTAATTCTTTCAACTTTAAATTCTTATTTTGTCTCATATCAATATGACCACACCTGCTCCATTTTTATCATTCCTTTAATTTTTAACCTTTGTGTCATTTGTTTCCAGTTTGAATCGCAGACAGCATCAAGCTGGATTTCAAAAATCTGAAATTCTTGGACTCTCCATAAAAAAATTTTGTCCATTCACATTTATTGAGATCAAGCATATGTTTAGACTTCTTTCTGACACTTAATTTCATGTTTTCAACTATCCATAAATTGATGTTCGTCATTTGCTTTTGTGTGTGTTAGGATAGGATTTTTGAGTTTGGTTCAACTTATTTTTTCCCCCCTAAAGTTTAGAAATGTCTTGTCTTCTGGGGGTAGGAAGACCCCTACCTAAGAAGACTGGGAGCCATGAGACAGGGCTTGATTCTTAGTGTGGTCATGAACTACTTGTATTACTTTGGGCGAGTTACTTCCCCTGTTTGGGCTTTTGGTGCCTCTACCACAATGAGATAGTGGGATGAAATGATTTTGAAGGCCTTATCCATCCAAGTGTTCATGTGGTATGATTTGTGGCGCTCTAGAGGGACCTCTGGTCTGTCCAGGGAATGTGTACCTTCAACACAGGAGGGATCATCTCCACCCCCACCCTTCAGTGAGGCATCTGGCTCTCAGGTAAACTCAGACTTGAACCTCATTGGCATACCTCATTTTCCCAAGGGCATGTCAGGCTCAGTTCATCACTCGTCTGGGTTGGTCACGAGTAGGATATTTGTAATTCAGCATTGCCTTTGTAACAATCCTCAGTCTTTAGCATGTTTTATTATATGATAGAAGCATTTGTTGTCCACCAACTACAGTGTACTCCTTATATTTCCTTACAGTTAGGCTAGTCAGGTGACTCAGCCTGGCCAACGGATTGTGGGCCAAAGTGACTTCTCATTAGGAAAAGTGTCTCACTTTTGGGTCAAAGCATTTAAGAGCTAGTACCTGATTCCCTACTACTCTCTTTTCCTGCAGTGACCAAAGAGACATACAGATGGTAGAGCTCCTCAGTCTGGGTCCCTGAGTGACTGTGTGGACCAGACTTCTCTACTGACCTCCTTTGGACATGTAGCATTAGCAAGAGATAAACTTATGTTAAGCCACTGAGGTTTTTTGTTTTAAAATTAAATTTTTATTTATTTATTTTTAGAGGAGGGAGGGGCAGAGAGAGAATGAGAGAGGAATCTTAAGCAGGCTCCATCCTCAGCATGGAGTCTGATGCAGGGCTCCATCTCACAACCCTGAGATCATGACTTGAATCAAAATCAATAGTTGGATGCTTAACCAACTGAGCCACCAGGCGCCCACCCCCCTCTTTTAAATCACAGGTACCATAGCCCATTCTAACTAATACATATCACAAGTATATCAAGGCTGTTATTAAGCATGATAATAATTTCTGTCTTCTCAACCTGTATATAAAAGGTTCGAGGACAGAGAATGACCAAACTATTTGACCCATTCCTTTACCCTGGCACTGGTAGCTTAAGTTGCCAGAACCCTATGACAAACTTGTAAACTTCCCCCACTTGAGAAATGTACAGAGCATTAATTAGCTGGAGGCACTTCTCCTCCCGTGTCTCCTGTTTGCAAAATATTCATTCACCTTTCATTGCACATGGGATAAGGTTCAGAGCATGCTCTGGCCCTGCCTCCTGCTCCAGGTCATTTCTCACTGCTCTCCACCATGCTCTCTGCTTTATCACATTTGTCCTCTCAGTTCCTCACACATGCTAGGCTTGTTCCATCCCAGGACATTTGCACAAGCTGTTCTCTGTGCCTATCATGCTATATCCACAACTTTTCTTCTGGGTAATTCCTAACCATTTTTCAGGTTTTAGCTTTCTTAGAGAGTATATTTTTTATTTCAAATATAATTAGCATACAATGTTATATTAGTTTCAGGTGCACAATATAATAATTCAACTATTCTATATAGTTATCAGTGCTCATCAGGGTAAGTGTACTCTTAATTCCCTTTATCTATTTCACCTGTCCCTCCACTCTCTTCCCCTCTGGCCCCTAGGGAATATTTTTAATGCCCTCCCTCATGCTAGGTTATATGGTTCTACAACATTCTCCTGAGAGTGACATTCTCTCATGTTACTCTCATGGTATAATTTCAAATGTAATTAAATAATGAGCTGTGCAATTATTTGCTTAGTGTCTGCCTCTCCACTGAATTCAAAACTCCAAGGGGAAAAAAAAGCTCCAAGGGATTAGAGGTTATGTTCATCTGGTGCTTAGCACAGCTTCTGGCACAGAGAGGGTATAAAGGATGATGATGATGATGATGAATGAATAGTCAGTCCTCAGGATGTCAAACATTTCCCCCAAACTTTAGTTTGTAGGAGAAGCACCTCATAGACTTTAAGTAAATAAAAGATAAATAAGTAAATAAATAATATATATTTATTATATATAACATATTTATTCACATGTAAATATATATTCTTTAAATTGCGATAAAATATACATAACATCAATTTGCCATTTTAACCATTTTCAAGTGTACAGTTCAGTGGCATTAAGTACATTCTCGTGGTTGTGCAACTATCACCATCATCCATCCACAGAACATTTTCCATCTTGCAAAGCTGAAATTCTATACCCTTAAACAATAACTTCCCATTTCTTCCTTCCCTTGATCCTAGCAACCATCATTCTACTTTCTATCTCTATGAATTTTTCTGCTCCTGGAGGAAACACAATTTCCTCTAAGAAATTAAAACACAAATTCCTGGCCCTGATTCCCCAGATTTCAGATTCAGTCCATCTGGGGTACAGCCTGAGAATCTGCATTGCTAACAAGCTCCCAGCTGATGCTGATTCTTAGAGCCAGAGACAACACTTTGTGAACATGGATCTGGAGAATCCCAGGGTAAATATATCTTCTGCAGCCCCTGAACACGCTAGGAGTTCAGAAAATGCTGATGATAGATGGGTTGATTACACTCAACTGCCCATGGAGGGACAAGTGAGCTCCTTCAGTTAAGGCATAGGATCTCAGATCTGCTCATTGTATTCTCCTGGGAGACCTTTTAAAAATTATGAATTATCTGTGCCTCTTTGTAGACAAATAAACTAGAATCTCAGGAAGTGAGGTCCAGGCATTAGTGTTTATTGACACTTCCCAGGTGATTCTGTTGTGAAGCTAGGATTGAGAATCACTAGGCTAAGGAAAGAGGTTGGGGAAGGATGATCAGAAGAGGCAGTTGGAGGGGATACCTAGGTGGCTCAATCAGTTAAGCATCATGTGACTCTTGGTTTCAGCTCAGGTCATGATCTCAGGGTTGTGAGATAGGACCCCGTGTCAGACTTCACACTCAGCACAGAGCCTACTTGAGTTTGTCTCCCTCTGCCCCTACCCCTGCTCACACTCTACCTCTAAAACAAATAAATAAATCTTAAAAAAAAAAAAAAAGAAGAAGAGGTGGTTGGAAATTAGAAAATTAGAAAGACAAACACCTCCCAACCCCAGAGGAGGGAAACACACCTTCTGAGTGTAAAAACTCATTCTCTAGGGACGAATAATGTTTTCAGAGATCTAGAGTAATGGGAAGAGCTATCAATACAGGAGCCGACCTCTTTGCAGCCAACAGTCCTCAGACCTGTTATTTTGGGACATCACCTCACATTTCCACAAGTGTACAAAATCATCTTCCGTGTACACTGCAGCTCTCTCTTAATTTGCTCAAATGCACAGCCGTTGCCGTATAGTTTTCTCAGCAATTTTGCACTAAAAGTCTTTTCTTTATTTATTGGTTTAAAGGAGGGAAACTCTTGGTTAATATGCCACCCACCTCACTAAATTAAACCTGGCCAAGCCTTCATTCTGCAAAGAAATCTGTTTACCAAGTTCCTCCTACTCTGGACCATCAAATCCTGGCAACATTAGTGATAGGTCAGTGCTACTCAAAGTGTGGTCTGTGGACCAGTGTCAACCATAACGTGGTAGAGTTTCAACACAAGATAGATACAGAATTTGAGACTCAATATTTACACACATGTATGGCAATCTGACAATGAAGTGGCATCTCAGTGTGTGATCAGAAGGCTTGTCTTAGTGAACAGAGAACTGACCAATTCAGGTATTGTTGCCTTGGGTGACAAGTTGCATGTGGTGGGAGCTGGCGATGAGTGCTGTGGGGTAGGGCCACATATTGGTCTATGATTAAACTCAACTGCTCTTTCTCATTTGTGTATTCCAACAGGACTATCTATTCTGTGAATTTTTTTTTGGCATTTTCTTGATGACTACTAAAGTGGAGCTCCTTTGCTTATGTTTAATGGCCTTTTGTGTATCTTATTTCTTAAAAGTGGCTGTTCAAGTGTTTTGCCCATTTTTCTATTGGGTTTCTATTGGATTTTCAATCTTTTTCTTATTGAAGAGTAGGAGTCATTTCAATATTCTGGATATTGTACTTTTGTTGGATATATGGAACAAAAAATAGATGGAATAGGTGGAATTAAAAATTTAAAATAAGGGATGCCGGGGTGACTCAGTGGTTGAGCATCTGCCTTTGGCTCATGGTATGATCCTGGGGTCCCAGGACCGAGTCCCACATTGGGCTCCCTGCATAGAGCCTGCTTCTCCCTCTGCCTATGTCTCTGCCTCTCTTTCAGTGTCTCTCAAGAATAAACAAAATCTTTAAAATAAAAAAAAATTTTAAATAAGATTCTTCACACAGTTTGAGAAGCAAGACCATGGGGATTTACCCTGTGGTCTTATTCATGAACAATGAATGCCTACAATGCCTTGCAGATTTATTTTTAAGAGATTAAAGAGAAGAGTTAGAATTTGCATATAATATCCTTAGTCAGGACTATTAAAGGTGCAAGAAAAAAACTGCCCGATTCAAGTAGTTTTTTTTTATAAGTTTATTTTTTATTGGTGTTCAATTTGCCAACATATAGAATAAAACCCAGTGCTCATCCCATCAAGTAGTTTAAGCAAGAAAAGGCATAGGTCAGCTGACAAAACTGAGATGAACTAAGGCATAACTGGATCCAGGTGTTTAAGGGGGAGTCTCTCTCTCTCTCTTCTCTCTCTAACTCTTACCCTACATTCTCTATGCTGATTTCATTCTCTGGCATATTCTTTCTTTCTGTTGGAGAGACTGGCCCTCAGAAATGACACTTACATAGTTCTTACTTGTCCTAGTTTGAGGGACACCTTCTGTCTCCCAGAGTCCATATAAATTTCCCCGAAGGATCTTGGTGTGCCATGTTTGGATTATAAGCCCACCAAGGGACCAGCCTGAATTACCTCATGGGGTGGGGGAACAGAACTGTGAGCCTGAGATTCCTACCAGAAAATGTTTGGACTCAAGGACTCAGTACCCAAAGGAAGAAAAGAATGCAGAATAGATCCACAAAAAGAGATGTTCACTACCTCAACTTCAAAGGCAAAGGGGAGGGGATCCATGGGTGGCTCAGCGGTTTAGCTTCTGCCTTTGGCCCGGGTCACGATCCTGGGGTCCCGGGATCGGGTCCCATGTCGGGCTCCAGGCATGGAGCCTCCTTCTCCCTCTTCCTGTGTTTCTGCCTCTCTCTCTCTCTCTCTCTCTCTCTCTCTGTGTGTCTATCATAAAAACAAATAAATAAATAAATCTTCAAAGGCAAAGAGGAATCATGGAAAACTCAGGAATGAGGCTTAGTGATATGTGTGTATATGTTGGCAGAGGTGGAAGGAGGTGTAATGTGAAAAGTGTATCAGGCATCACTGGGTGCTAGGATCAGCAAGTGACTGGTGGCAGGGAAAAACATTAGGTGAATATACATTTCAAAATGTGGTTCTCCATGACTCTCTCATTCACTTATTCATCTACTTAGTTACCCAATAAAAACCTGTTGAGCACCAATCTTTTTGCCAAATCTTCCCTCATAATGGTATTATTGTGATACATGAGACAGCATTGTCCCTGACGTCATGGAACTAATAGTTCAGTGATTAAATACAGCAAAATAATTCTTTTCTAAAAAAAGGTAATGTAGCCTTATCACTATGCAAGACATGAGCACAACCAGTGGGCTGGGCCATGCTAAGAATTCAGAAGATAGCAGTTTCTATCATGAGTGATCTCTTCCATCAGAGACTAGGGAGGAGATAATCCCTGCTAATAGTTGTGGAATTTATCTCTGAGCTTCCTGGCAGCTAAGGGAAAAAGGGAAATCTGTTGAACTATCTCACTCTCATTGTCTGGTGCCAATTCATCATGAAAAGGTAAGCGTTTCCTTGGGTTCGGTATTTGGAAGAATTTATTAAATGTGCCTATATAAACATATATTGAACAACATCATAAGATCATCTTCCCTAACCTGACAGAAAGACCAGGAACTTCACACAAGTATTTCACACAGCAGCATTTCGTGCCTCGTTCCCCTCAATTCTCTCAAATCAGCTTCAAACAACATGGAATCAGAATGACATCACATTCCTGGACATAAATGCTCTTCGGGAAAACTTTTTAAAACTTCTTTCTGTTGCTTCTATATCTTCTTGTATACACCTATGGTTCCACTGGCATATCCTCATGTCCCTGAATTCTAAATATTTATTGACATGTCTGTTTTCTTCACCTTCCCTCTCCATTAGATTTCCATTTCTTAAGGGCAGGTCCCGTGCCTTTTAAAATACTGTATTTCCAGTATCTATCATATGACCAGCCTGAGAGGGTGGATGTGGTGGGAGTGGGTGGAAGGGAAGAAGGAAGGAAAGAAGGAAGGAAGGGAGGAAAATAGGAGGAAGGAAGGGGGGGAGGAAGGAAGGGAGGGGAGGGGAGAAGAAAGGAAGGGAGGGAGGAAGGAGGAAAGAAGGAAGGTGGAAGAAAGAAAGAAGGAAGGAGGAAGGGAAGGAGGCAGGGAGGGAGATGGAAGGACGGGAGAGAGAGAGAGGGAAGGAAAAACAGCAGGAGGGAGAAAGTGAGGGAGGAAGAAGGAAGAGAGAGAAGGAAGTTGTCTCTCCAAGGAGGGGAAGGAGCAACTCATCAGAGCTCCCCAGACCAGGCTGAAAGAAGCCAGTTGGGTCTAATAGAGCACAGGAAGTAAGTAACACAAGGGGACTAGTGGGAAGGCTGGGCAGGAAAGTGTAAAGACTAAATTAAAAATTGTTCTGTTTTAACAAAACTTTAAGAATTTGGCATATTCAAGACAAAATCAATGCCCAGTGGGGACTTCCATCATTCAGTTATGATAAAGAGCTAAGGAAGTGATACTTGTAGAACACGTTTTGTTGTCTCTCCAAGGGCTGTGGGGATCCCTGGGATCTGTTGCTCCAGATGGGCAAGGCCAGCTGTGGGGTGATGATCCCAGTGGTCTTGTCCCCAGCAGTTGTGGACAGTGTGTGTTCAGGTGGGTGAGGTGAGTACCAGGGCCTTCCCAGTCCTCCGCTGCCCTTGGCCTTCTCTGATTTTGATGGTCCCACCTTACATCCCGTCAAAAATATTAAAAGCAGTCACATTATAGCAAAATTTATTTTTTGCTATAAAGGAACTTCAAAAGATTCTTATGATTTTGCTTTTGATATGATACGGCTCCAAGTAACTCATTTATTTTGTAATTAGTCATGGTTTCTCAGGTTTTGAAGCTAATTGTGCATGGCAAAGCAAGAAAACCTAACCTACAAATTGCATTCAAATGCTGTAAAATTTGAATGCATTCTACACTTAACAAGTAATGACATTTGTATATATCAATTAAGCATTTACTTGTCTTTAGTCAGCACTTTGCTTTTAGGGGCTTGGAGCCAATGATAGTTCAGATCTCAAGCATCTGTGTGAGCCCTTGCAAAGAATGTGGGCCCCAGGCACCGTGCCTGGAGCAGCTCATGGGTAAAATGGCCTCATATATGAAGGCCTGGCACATGTCGTGTCAGGCTGGACGAACCTCTCTTTAGATGCCAGTGATTCCCTCTGCCTGTGTCTCTGCCTCTCTCTCTCTCTGTGACTATCATAAATAATAAAAAAAAAAAAAAAAAAAAATTTAGATGCCAGTGATTTGTTATTAAAAGGACACAGTCATTTTGCTTTGAATTCAGGACTCACAAACACCTCCCCCTCAGCTCAGGGCCTCATTAAAATGAAGGAGTGGTAAGTTTTATACCCAACCGTCTAGTTCTAGAAGAGCTCTGCTGTGAGGACACCAGACTTAACACTGTAGACCAGAGTCCACATCCCGGCTGTGCTCCTGGTAACTGAGTCTCATGAAAGAATCCTTATAACGCCACGGGGTCTTAGTTTCCTCATCTGTGAAATGGGGCTAATGACAGGAGCCCATCATTGCTCCTAGGGCTGTGTGGAGTTTCCAGGGTAGATAATCTACAGTAAAATTATTTCTCGAAGAACACCAGCTCTTAAGACAGCTTAGGACAGTCACTCTGAAACCTGGCTTCATTTTCAAATCACTGCAGGGGCTTTCAGAAAGTACTGAAGTCTGAGTCCCACCTGACACCCATTAAATCGGAATCGCTGGGGATCGAGAGCAATAGTTGTATTTTAAAGGCAACCCCTTCTGGTGACGCTAATGTGTAGCTGATGTTGAAGACAGAGGTGCCCAGTGGGGACACATCTGTGTCCGTGGAGGCAGCAGCTGTGCCCTAACCAGGCTCATCCTTTGGCATGAGTTTGGCTTGCTCTGGCCGCCCAGCTTCTTGGCAGTTGGTTCTGTGGATCTGGCAGAGACCGTCGGGCTCACGGACCCACGTGCTTTCCTGGCACACCTCCAGGCTTTGCATCCCGGGCTTGCAGTTGCAAGGAGCCATGTGGGTGAATTGGGGCCCCTGGATGTGGGCAGACCTGAGACACCCCACTTCCTGCCCTTCCCCGAAGTCTTGGTTTCCTAGGGCTGCTGTAACACATGACCACAAATGGGTGGCTGAAACAACGGAAGTGAATTTTCCCACAGTTCCGGAGACCAGAAATCAGAAACCAAGGTGTCAGCAGAGTTGGTTCCTCCTGGAGGCTCTGAGGGAGAATCTGTTCTTTGCTTCTTTTCTGGTGTCTGGTGGCTCCAGAAATCCTTGGCATCCTTTGGCTTCTAGATGCATCACTCCAATTTCTGCTTCCATCTTTCTATGACTTCCTTGTGTCTCTGTCTTAAATCTCCCTCTTTTCTATTATAAGGATACCAGTTTTCACATTTAGTGCCTACCCTAAATCCAGGATAATGTCATTCCAAGAACCTTCATTGTGTCTGCAAGATCTTGTTTGCAAATACAGTCCCATTCACAGGTGCTGAGGGTTAGGACTTGGACACAACTTTTCGGAGCTCGGGGAGGACATACCAACCTACTACACCCAATGAACAAAACAAAACAAAGAAGCCCTCCTGGGTCATCCTCCAGCTGTCTCTCCTCACCGGGAGAGCACCAGGAGGTCTTGGAGGAGGGCAGGCACGCAAGATGGAAGGAGCCTGACCCCTGCATGACCACTGAGCTGGGATGCATGGGAGGAAGTTGTATGTACTAAGCCACTGTGATTTCCAGTTGTTTGTTACAGCAGTTAGCCCTTCCAGACCAACAGGCACATTCTGACAGTCTTCCAACAGATTTATTTTCTGCCCAAGCCAGCCGATGAAACAAAGTACATCTATAGACACTAAGCTTCCGCAGTTTGAAACCAGGAATCCCTACTACTGCATTCTCCCCCTGCCTCTCCTGCATCCTCTGGCCAAAGGCTGCTCACTGTTAGAGCGGGAAAACACCTTGGAGACCATCTCTTCCAAAGCTCTTGCCTCAGTGATGAGAACATTGAGACCCAGAGCCAACCAAGTTTCAGTAGTGAAGGCAGGACCCAGCCTCACACTCTGTGTTAGTCTCTAGGGGCCGCTGTAACAAACTATGTGGCTTAAAACAACAGAAACTGGTTCCCAGCTCTGGAGACCAGGTGTGAATCCAAGTGCTGGCAGGGCCATGCTCCCTGTGAAGGCTCTGAGGGAGAAGCCTTCCTGGCCGCTGCCAGTGGTTGGTGGCGCCAGGTATCCGTTGGCCTATAGCCCCATCGGTCCAATCTGCCTCTGTCCCCACATGGCCTGGGCTCCTCCTCTCTGTATCTCCTTTTTGTATTTTCTCCTCTTCTTATAAGGATACTTGTCGTTGGATTTAGGATCCACACCCAGTGAATCCAGGATGATCTCATCTTGACCTCCTTAACTTATTCATATCTGCCCAGACCCTTTTCCCAAATGAGATCACATTCACTGATATGGGGGGTTAAGACTTGGACATATCTTTTGGGGGGCTACAACTCAGCCCATTGCTCAGCCTAGAGGCAGATGTGCTTGCAACCATCATCTTCTAAGCACTTTCTCCAATTCTCTTGATTCTCATCAATGTACGAAGTGTGGGAAATAACGAAAGACTCCACTGGAATTGCATTACTATTTCCATCAGGATGGAAATACCTAAATCAGGCTTTGGTGCCTGGCTTACAAGAAACCCACATTCTCATTGGCCATGAGTTAATCTTGCACTTACTGACTTCCCACCACGCAGGTGCTATTGTAGGTGTGATTTCACTTGGCTCTCGAAACCACCAGCAGGAGGGCTGCCACTGCCACTATTTTTACATGCAGGAAGATTAAGAATGAAATTGTTTGACCAGGGCAGTCCAGGTGGCTCAGAGGTTTAGCAGCGCCTTCAGCCCATGGTATGATCCTGGAGACCCGGGATTGAGTCCCGCGTCGGGCTCCCTGCATGGAGCCTGCTTCTCCCTCTGCCTGTGTCTCTGCTTCTCTCTCTCTCTCTGTGTCTCTCATGAATAAATAAATAAAATCTTTAAAAAAAATTATTTGACCAACTGACCCTAAGACAGCAGTTCGACTGCAAGTTAATTTGGATAGTGCTTCCAGAAAGAACTGGGAAGAGAGAGGAGCTGTGAGATGAGGAGGGGAAGGAGCCAACACGAGGTGCACTGATGGGCAGGTTAGTGGTGCAGGCAGCTGGGCTTCCGTCCAAACGGGGACCTCTGAGTGACGGTGTAGAGCCCACGTCAGATGGAGAAGCTCTACTCTGTATCCACTGACTTCCATCTGATACTGGTCTCAAGCTATTTCCAAAATGCTCACTCCCTGGCTCTTCCAGCCCCCCTGCCAATGGGCAGAGTAAGCTCTGGTGGCTGGAGAAACCCTCACACAACGAGTTGCAGGTTCTTTTAATAGGAAGCCATTGGAGCCAAAGGAATGGACAAGGGCCGAGGGCAAGGGTGGCACGCAAATGCTCTTTGCCTCCAAAACCTTTGCTCCTTCCCCCATGTTCATCAAATCCTCTTGGGGACAGACATGTGGCCTCATGCCTGCCCCACTGTTGGCTCTGCAGTAAGTTCTTGCTGAAATCCCCTGCTGTTTGCAAGACTTCCCGAAACCTAAAGTCTTTGAGATCAAGTCCAGAAGATTCTTCCCTTGGATGCATCTGTAGTGTGTGTTTTTGTGTGATGGGTTCTGTGTGACCCAGTGACATGCATCATACTTGAAATATTTCCACTGCTGACAAAATAAATCAGCTTTCCCCGCCGTAGCGCTCAGCTTATTAGGGGAAAATGGAAAAGCGGCATTAAATATTAATGCTGCATATTTTCCTCCCCCTTGGCGCCTTCTATGCCACTGATCACTGCCCAGCCAGCACAGCCTTCTGTCTTTTTTCTCCTGATGATGGTAGGGGACAGAAGGGACCTTTGACAAGGCAGTGGGGGACAACAGTGTAAAATGGGGCTCCAACTGGTTTTCTAGGTTCTGGCTTGGGGACGTCCCTGTCTCCACCAGATGCCAAAGATGCACCAGGAAACTTCATCCCCAGTGGGAAGCTTGCCACTCTGCTAGTTTAGCTCGGAAGCATCCACTGTACGGAGAAAGCAGTTTCTCGAAGGAAAGGTGGTGTTGGAGGAGGCAGGCTGGAGAAACAAACCTCAGAGAAGCCGTCGATAAGTCCTGAGCTAACAGACTAAGGAGACCCCTGGCTCTGCCCCCTTGATGGTTCATTTTCAGCAAACATTTGTAAAGATACCACCCCCACCCCCCATCCCTTAGGCCAGGCCACCGAGGAGGGGCATGTAGGCAGCTTTCGGGAAGAAATCCTCCCAGAGATGTCGGTGTTTCATCTGGCTAATTTGTGGAACTCTCCATCCAAAAATAAAAAATGAATCCTTAAGAGGAATCCTCTTTTAGAATGCTGGGATGACGGAAACCTTAGGATATTTTTTTTCAATTAATTTTGTATTACACAAATAATGCATTAGTTCAATTAAATCATTACGCAGAAGGCTGGAGCAGCGCTCCCACACCCCCTCCTTGGTCCCGGGGCCCTCTCCCCACCGCCTCAGTGGTCCTGGAAGGATGGTGGCAAATGGTCAAGGGGAGGAGGCTGAGATTTGCATGCGTGCTTGTTCGTTTTTCATGCTTCTTCTCAGAAAAGCTTCCATTAATTTCAGGTGAAATCTGCTGCGATTTGGCCTTGTGCCTGTTCTCTCTTGTCCCTAGACATCCTCCCTCCTCCACTCAGGCCATTTACACACAGGCCCCGATATATCTCTTCCGGGGACCATTTCAATTCTCTGTGCCAGAGCCCAGGAGCCTTGGGGGCTCTGTGTCCTGTGGCGTCAGCAGAGCCAGCCTGGCCTTCAGCACTTCCCACAGTGGTCCCTCCCTGCTCCCTCCTGGTCTCCCTGGCCCCAGGCCTCCTCTGTCTGCCTGGGGTGGGGGTGGGGGTCCTCTCCTCTGGGGCAGCTGACACATACTTCGCTGGGTGGTCTCTGGCCCTTTGCCCGTGCTGTTCCTTTTCTCCTTCCTTCCCTCTTGATCATGCCCTTATTTCAAGACTGCACGTCCTCTGGAAGCTTCCTTTTGTCTGTGCTGATATCCTGGACCTTTCTTCTTAGGGCTCATCTGCAGTTAGCACTGGAGGTTCTAGGAGGAAAAGTCCTGCACTGGGCTTCATTTGTTTCATTTTCTCTCCAGCCACAGAGAGTCTTGTAATCAGGGTCCACGTTTCAGTCACTCACATCATCAGTGCTGTGGGGAGACCTCCTGTTTCCCAGGCTGGGTCCCTGGTGCTTCAAGTCCATCCTCTTACTTCACCCCATTCCTGGTTTTGGCTAAGGATCTTGGACTGGGGGAGCTTATGTCCCTTGTCCATACCTGCAGCGGGTACAGGTCAGAGGAGGATTCAAACCCAGGGCGGACCCCCAAGGGCGTGGATGATAAGGATAAATGTGTGACATGCACCTGCTGATGTACTTCCCCTAATTTTGCTTAACCAGCGACTGTCTCCCTAGAAGCCCCATATCCGAATCCACAGAGCATTCTTAGAGGGGGCGAGTGCTGGAGTCTGCTCGCCCTCGGCCCAGGCCCTCGGTGAGCTAAGATGTGCAGGGGCTTGGGGAGGGCTGCCTCTCCAGCGGGTGTAGGCCTCCAGGGAGCAGGCAAAGCTGTCAGCAGTTTAGGTTAAATGAGCGTCCAAAGGCCAGCGCTGCCGAGAGATCATGGGAAGACATTATCCACGGTTGTTTACAAGTGAGAGTGAGAAACTCCTTAGTGGTTTTCTTGAGGAGGGAAGACATGTCCCTTGAGGGAAAATTAGGCAAATTGTGTGCCTGTTTGGGCCACACGGGCTCAAATCCTCACTGGGGAAATTAACTTGTCACTGACTTGGCTGTCACTTGGGCTCTCCGCGTGGCCTCCGTGTTTCAGCATCCTTGCAGCCGCGGGGAGATGAGGTTCACAGGTCCTCAGACCTCCGCACTTGCGCCGGGGGCCAGGGGGCTTCATTCAGGGCACTCTGCAGGCTGGCTGGAGTGTTCCAGCTATTTCCACAAAGGGCAATGTAATCTGTCCCCTCTCCTGCACCTGCCCAGACTCCATGAGCTCCCCTCCACTGAGCTGCTCTCCGTGTGTTCCACCTCTCCTGCTCAGAAGAAAGTGCTGAACGGGGCGTGAGGTTGCCCGGTTCCAAGAGGACTCAGGCGACATGTGAAAAAATGGCTCAGTGGTCAAGTCAATGTGGAGAATGCTCTTGCAAGAGTCTTGCTGCGGGACTTCTCAGAGCCTTCAGTGTGCTAATGTGTTCAAGAACTCTCCTAGACGGGGCTGATATCACTTCCTCAAAATCTTCTTTTTAGAATAAAACCCCCATTTCCAGAGAATAGTGGTTCCTTCCTCACTGTGGCCCACTGTCTCCCTATCCCTCCTACTGCTGCATATCCTCTGGGCCTCTGTTTTCTCATCTCAAAGCATGGGGGATGGAATTTCTTCAAGGAATTGAGAGTAAATGAGATACGGTTCTTGGTGCCGAGTGGGGGCATGAACAACATTGGATTCCTCTTCCTCCCACGTGACCCAGCACAGTACCCCTGTAAAGCTGCACTTCGCTCAAAGCTGGTTCTAAGGCCGACCTGCGTGAAAGCTATTTTCATATGCATTTTTTTTCCTTCTCACACCAGATTGTGAGCCACATGAGGGCCAAGGCTGTATCAGTCATGTGGCATCACAAGAGTCTACAGATCTTTTAGAAAATCCGCCATGTGGGATGGGGCCTACACATAAATAAATGACCTGAGGAGGGGTAAGTGGGTCCTCTTTTACTTTTATTTTTTTTTCTTTTTCTCTTTTACTTTTAAATTCAGTGAAACTTTGCTGTGCATAGATAAATTTTAAACACTCTCTGATTTGGTGGAGGGTCAGCCTTTTTGCTCTGGTTAGGCCTTCAACTGATCGAACAAGGCCCACCCACACAAGGCAGGGCAATATGCTTTTTCCGACTATTGATTTAAATATTAATTTCACCCCCCTCACCGTTGAAGAGTCCAGAATCATGTTTGATCAAATATCTGGGCACCCCGTGGCCCATCAAGTGGACACATAAAATTAACCAACAAAACTTCCTACTTGTCAGATTCGATCTTGATTCTTCAACCTTCTTATTCTGCATATTTCAGATAAAATGCTATTTTTCGCATCACTGCAACTTCTGCCTCTTTTGCTCCCTTCTCCAGGTCCCTGAGAATTTCCTTCTCCTCAGTCTGCAGTAGAGTCCAGGGGTTTTGAGCTTGTACTGTGGAGCCTGGCTTTAAATCCTGGCTTCTTTGTTTGCTAGTATTTGACCTTGAGGGTTGGTCTTACTGTCTGAAAAGTGGGTCTAGTTAATATTTATTGTTGAGAAGTCCTTGGTTCTAAAAACACACTAAGAATGGCTCCTGTGATTTAGTGACCTGTCCTGGGGTCTGTACCCTGTCTCCTCTTAAATAACCGTGTTCTCCAGAGCTCTCTTTTTTTTTCTTTTTTTTACTCTGGCCTCCCTTTCTTTGAGAATGACTGCTCAACTGGCTGTGCACTATCTTCTACTGCCGGTTTCCTGTATAATCTGTGTATACGAAACTTTTATAAATCTCAGATCATTACTTGGTGGCCAATAATATCTCAGTTTAGAAGCTTACATAAACTTTTATCCAAAGCCATCAAATGACTTTTAAAACAAATTATTAACCTTCCCCCTTGCAAAAATCCACACTTATAATCAAACTTTTATCTGACATCAAAAAATACAATGTGAGTTTCAGCTTATCCCCTATTCCCTGGCCCTCTGCCCACCCCTCCACTCCCGATCCCCACTAGAAATCTCCACAGGTAGAGAATTTCAGATAATTTTGTAAGATTTAGATTTAACAAGAAAAACACGAGTCCAGTTCCTCCTGGCCAAAGAGTGTTTCCAGAAGGTATGAAGGCATAACCGTCTTGTCTTCCAAATCATGGATCATCCTCCAAAGTCTTTAACTGCAATCAATTTTTGAGTTTTGAAATGTCGCCTGATTTCCTTACTTCCTGTAAAGAAACAAGAAACAAAAAGCGAGTGCGCACATACACATATATTCCAGGAGAGTTGGCGCTTCTTACTGTGAGCCACTTATCGTGATCCAAAAGATTTACTCAGAGGCATAATTAATTGGAACTTATTTCAGTAGAACTTATTTCCCTTCATCTCATTACAGAAACAAAAGAAGATTATAGGCCAGGGGATCCGTGAGGTTTCAAGAGAGCCTACTGATGAATGAAGTTGGAAGGAGTTGACACACGGTCAGAGATGGTTAACATCCAGAAATTCTTACAAAGAAACAGCAATTCTTTCCCATTAATCCCGCCTTGCCTCTTTGATCTTGAGTGGTACCATGGCTGCAAGTTAAGTGCAAAGCCACCCTGGCATCAAAGAACCCCAATGACCTTGCCCCCAGAGAAGGGTTCTTCAAGAATGCAGAAGATTAAAAATAGCAATGGCAGTAATAATAAAAACAAAAACAAACCAACCAAAGTTCAGAAAAATGAACAATCAGAGAATCTTTTAAAAAGATTTTTAAGTTGGTTTGTTGTACATCTGCCATCTATGCTTGTTGTGATGACTGCATCCATGTGAATTTATCACCTGGTCAACATGGAAATGGACCAGGTTGGGCCTGGAAATGTTGGGTCACATTTGCCCCTTTTTGTAAGGTGAGTAATTAATTAAATGAAGGAGAGAGTTGGAGGAGATGCAGTTTGGGAGGCACTTGATGGATTTTTTTAGTAGATGACCTCCCTTTGTCCTTTGTTTTTCTTATGGTCTGTAAAGGTTGCCGAGGCCCTCAGAACCCCAGCAAGGAAGCCTGTGGAGGTTAAGAGCCCCAACATTTGTGGCAACTATTCCAGATGCCCACAACGAGAAGGGGCTCAGGAGACCTACACTCTCATTTGTATCCTCTTTGGACCCAACAGACTGAGCCCCAAATCTTTTTAACATTCTTTTAGCTTTGGAAGTGGCCACAGGCCATGAAACATTCCTTTAATTCTGGAAATGGGGAGAGAGGGGGTAATACGGCTGTAGAATAAGGATGTTATCACCCGGCACGGCTGGTGGTCAGGCTTCATGCTTAAAATTGTCCAATTAAAGAAATAAAAAAAAAAATGTAAGCTCTGTCGGGAAAAAATGCAAATAAGGCGGCTCAGGGTTAAGATTTTGAGTGGTTTGCTGGTTAAAATTATGCTCTTGTTTATGGGGGAAATGGATTTTTTAAAAAAAAATCTATATACAGTTGGGTGAATTAGGCAACCATCTATTATGTTATCGAATAACAACGTAATCCATCATAATGGTGGTGAGGCAGGCCAAAGCCATTCCAGATTCAGGAGACCCCTGCTTTCTCGCTTTTTCTACTTTAGCTGTTAGCAGAACAAGAGTTTGGGAGAGTTGTCCCTTTCTTTCTTTCTCTCTCTGTCTCTCATTTTGTTTCCAAGGGTGATGTCTCATAGAGTGCTCTTGCAACTTTTAATTTTTTTAAGATTTTATTTATTTATTCATGAGAGAGATGGAGAGAGACAGAGAGGCAGAGACACAGGCAGAGGGAGAAGCAGGCTCCATGCAGGGAGCCCGACGTGGGACTCGATCCCGGGTCCCCAGGATCAGGCCCTGGGCCAAAGGCAGGTGCTCAACCACTGAGCAACCCAGGTGTCCCGCTAGTTTTAATTTTGAGGGGCTGGGGTGGGGTTGCAGGAGCCGGGGTAGAGCTGGGGGTGTGTCTGTGTGCCTGCACCAAGCACATCCCGAAAGGCTACTTAGAGTGGATGCTGTGATGCACCCCCGGGGTCCCTCATTAGAACTGGGGTGCTTATTCGCTCAGCTGCTGGCAGCCTCCTGTCTGGATTCAGAAAGACACTGGGGGCGTCCCCACTCCCCAGCTCCCCGGGGCCGAGCGGAGGCCTCTGTTGCGACTACACCTCAGCTCAACTTCTCCGTCGGGGGGGACTGCTCCCCACTTCCCTCCCACCCCTCTGGCGCCGATGGAGGAGCACTGCCCCCCACATCTCCTGCAGGCATGTGTCCCAGCCGCACCCCAGGGAGCCTGCCCACCGACCAAATGTCGCCTCCTCATTTCAAGCGGGCAGTAAACGAGAACAGGCCAACGCAGCACGGATGTGCTGTTGTGATCACCAAGGCACCTGATTTGACACAGTCCCTGATGTTTCTGGAAACAGGGCTGGTTTTCTCAGGACCCCTGAGAGTGCGGACTGGGGCCGGGCAACCTCCGGGGGTTTGAGATGTTGGAGCGTTTCCACCCGTGTGGCCTGTCATCCTGCCTCAAATTCTCCCCTTTTTGCTACTCATTTCTTTTCACCCGAGGGCTTTTCGGGCTTTCAGAGGCTCCCGTTGCAAATCTCTTAGAGATGCAACGAGGTTCTGTGGAGAGAACCCACGTTCAAGGCCCAGCTCTGCCAATTACCAGCTGTGTGATCTTAGAGCTGACAAAGCACACCTGTCTGAGCGGCGGGAGGTGCGTGTCAGCAATGTCATCTGCTCGCCTGACAGCCGTCGTGGGTCCGAGGAGAGTGTGGGGGGGGACCAGCGGGGGCAGGTGGAGAAGCCCAGGCCGCGTGGGGAGGGCCACACGTGTCAGGGAGCAGCGCAGCCGACCTCAGCCACCGGCCACCGCCGGGCTATCCAGGGAGGGGCTCGGGGAGAACTTAGGAGGGCCCCTGGGCAGATTGTCTGATGGGGGGCCCGGCTGGAATCGAGTTCAGATCTCGCCTCTGCCACCCATTTGGGCAAATTACTGAGCTTTCTCTGCTTCAGTTTCTTGATCCATATAATAGAACGATTGTTTATAAAGAGGAAATGAAGAAAGTTAGACGAAGTGTTCAGGGTGCAGTTTATGAACTCGAGAAATGCTAGCTTTCAGGAGGGGCACAGTGGGCGGACCCCCAGCTCTGGGACTGGGGTGAAAAATGTACCAACTCTTCCTGAACCTCAGCCTGATTATCTGTGAAATGTAGTCATACCGCCTATTCCATATGGTGGTTTTGGAAGCAAAAGAGAATGTATGCAGGGGCACCGGGTGGTACAGTCGGCCAAGTGTCCGACTCTTGAGTTCAGCTCAGGTCAGGATCCCAGGGTTGTGGGATCGAGCCCTGCATTGGGCTCCAGGCTCAGTGTGGAGTCTGACTGAGATTCTCTCTCTCTCTCTCTCTCTGCCCCCCCCCCCCTGCCCATTCTCAAATAAATAAACGAATCTTAAAAAAATAAAAAAGAGAGAGAGAGACTATATGCAAAGGGCCTGGTACTAACAGAAGCTCAGTAGTTACTATTATTGTTGTTATTTTGAGTAGGTTTATCTTTTGTCCAGGGTCCCAAACACCTAGTAGCTAAATGATAGACCAAAGGAGAAGGCGTGGATTGTTCCGTACAGACAGCTCCAGACAGAACAGTCCCAGCTTTCTCACTGATGGTGGGAGGCTCCCCAGTGTCCTTGCCTGCCAAGTTGTTTGTTATTTGTTTCCTAGCAGGGAAATAATACATGGAACTTGGCCACCGTGGGCTAGAGTCTCACTGTTTTCTGGGAATCACCTGATGCCAGGATCTGCAACCTGAGTGCCTGCTCCAGAACAGGGAGCCCTGCCAGGCCAAAGACAAAGGCTCCTTTGGTCCCTAAGCTGGCATTAGCCACTGCCTTGGCTGGGTGTCTGCTGATGGGTGTTCAGGTGTCATGTGACCATCCCTACTCAGAGATCTTCAGATAGAGACTTGGGCCATTGCTGGGCATTGAGTCCTATCCACAACTTTGTGAGCACATAAGAAAAAATTGCATTTTCACTATGAAACACCTCAACAGATGGAGTCAATACCAAAGAAATCTGCCGTGCTCTAAGGGAAGCAGCTGGTGTTGTGGTGCCATAGAAAGAGCACTGGGTGCTCTTGAGGTGACTTGAGCCCAGGGATCGCCTACTGCAGGGAAAAGAAGCTCTTTTGATTTAGTTCAAATAAAAAGCAGGGGTCTTATTATGAGTATTCAGGGGCAGCTCTTGGGACCCAGTTGCAGGAAGTTCAGCCAGGCATCACAGCAAGTGGGAAGTCGCCATCCCTCTTGGGCCCCCAGGGCAGCCTCTTTCCACAACTCCTCGGATCCCTGCTCGGCTCACCTCCCCACAGAAGACTTCCCCTGCCAAGCCAACTTTCTGTTCCTCTTTACTTCATTTGCCCATGGCGTTGGCTGACCTTGGCAATGATTCCAGACTTGATGCTCTCAGCTCCTCATTAGCTCAGTGACATAAGTAGAGACCAATGATCATTTTGCTTCATTCCCAAGGAAAGAAAATTTGATGGGTTTAACTTGGGTCAGGTGTTAGCTCCTGCTCCAATCAGCTGTGATCAGGGGAAATGATCCCAGGATGATGCCACAGCAGGCTCTCTAGTAGGCGGATGTAGCTGGTAAAGAAATCATCAATATTTGGAAATCTTGGTTAAGCTTTCTGGGTCTTACTTTCCTCAACTGTAAAATAATACTAATTATTATTATGTTGGTCATTAAGCATCAGATTAAATCATTTTACATATGGAAACCAGTTGACCTCCACAGCCCCACTCCGGTAACTGTTCAGTCATCTGTGGACACATTATGACAATCCTCACCACCAGCTCATAGGATAAAGGACATCCATTCTCCAAGGAAATTCTCTAGGGTACTGCTCCTGGGAACGCTCCTGGGTCTTCCCTGAGGATTGCGTGTACATTCTACAACTCTACCCAGGTGGTGGCTTTTGTTCCCAACCTCCTTGTTCTGCATTATTGCTTCTTTTGAGCTCAGCTGGGCATCTCTTAGCATCCCGTTGTCCAGGCTGTTGACACTCAAACCTGGTATATCTTTATCCCTAACATGGATGTGAGCTCCTTCCTTCTGTCCCCAAAGCATGCCTCAAAGAGAATGCAAATGATATTTGCACCCCCTCATTCAGTGTTATCGAATTATGATTGACGAATAAAAATTGTATATATTTAAGTTGTACAACATGATTTTTTTAATGAAAACGATGTAATGTCACTGAATGTTTGAGGACAACAGAATTTAACAAAAAGACAAAGCTTGGCCATGTGTAGCTTCTACTGGGCTTTCATGAGGCCAGAGGATCCAAAAGATACCCTGAGAACATTTCTTCTGAGGGCTTCCGGCCACTCTCAGGAAGAGAAAGAGCTTCATCCTCTCTAGCCCTCAGTGCCCCTCCTCCCTTGGCCGGGAAGCCTGGCAGTGGGATCATCCGTTACCTCTGGAGGAAATGCCCACTCCCACCTGTCAGGCTGCTATCTGATCACAATCACCATCATCACGGACCTTTCTGGCTTCACCAAATCTCGCTTCTTCACTTTAAAAAGCCCCACAGGAGCAACTTAACAGGCTGGGCCCAAGCTCTGCGGGGGTAGATCTTGGCACTCGATCACTTGTGAGCTCATTTTTGGTCAAAAAAACAAACTAATCTCCCAAGAATATACAGTGATTTTTCAAGCATTGGACACTGAAGTTCCAAGTTTTACAGAGAAAGAATTTCTAACTTTGGGATTCATCTGGAGAGTCTCCAACTGACATTTGTAAATGGTATACATTAGGATGAGAACTGGCCTTACCAGTAGGACCAAACAGGCTCAGCGATGTGGCCCTTTCTTAAACAAAGGGAGTGTCTGTTCCAAAGACACATTCATTTTTCCCCTTCATAAACTACAGAGACTGTCTGACATTCCCAAAATGGATGCGTTCCAGCCTCAAATATTTAAAGCCCCCAGTCTCTTCCAAGCGCCTTGTTCTAATAAATTACTTTCTTTGATGCTCCCAGCAACTTTGTGAGGTGAGGTATTCCTACCTTTATTTTACAAATAAGGAAACTGAGGTTCAGAGGTGGGTGATAATTGGCCTAAGGCTAATGGGTGGCGGGGTTGGATTCAAACCCAGCTTGGAGCTTTGTCCTACCTCACCTTGTCCCGTGACCCTTTCTCATTCCAATGTGCTGAATCTGAGGTCCTGGTGATGCTGGGAAGCTCTGGCCCTGGCGTGTGGAAAGACAGCCTGTGATTTGCAAGAGTTGATGCCAAAGGACAGCACAGGCTCCCTGACTTGCTGCGCTCAGTGCAAAACGGAAAGGTGGGCTTTTGTCCTCAGACCCAAAGACTCGAAGACCAGGATGGCAGTGTTGAACCGAGCACAGGTCCTTGTGAGTCTGGGTAATGTGTGACCTGGCAGCCTGGACAAGTCACCTTGCTCCTGAGAGGAGCAGGGGCTGCAGAATGACTGGTGCTGAGGAGACCAGGTGGTGCTCCCGTGAGCCTTCTCCCCCTGCTCCCTGGTCCTGTGGCATGCTTGTCAGAGAAAGCGAGAGACCGACAGCTTGTGTGCACCAGATAATTTTTTTGCAGTTTAGCTGCTTTTATTCCTCCCGTATTGTTGTTTGGAATAATTTGTGTGGCTTTTGAGGAAACGGCTCGAACTGCTTTGGGCCTTAATAGGATATGAAGCGATCAGAGGCAAGGGGGCCTGGTGATCAAAGCGGAGCTTTCATTTGGTGCCGCAGGTGTGGCCTGGTCCTGTGTGCTCCTGAGGGGGGTGCGCTGTGGAGGGAGGTGGCTAGAGAGCTGTGCTTAGATATAAGCCAAGAATGACATTTGGAAACAGAAAACTCAAGGTGGAAAGTGAGAAAGAAATAGAAAAAAACAAATCCCCAGTCCAACCCCTAGCACCTGAACAAGGGGAAGTTGCCAGAGGAAATGGCCATGGGATTGTAAGTGGTTAGCAAACCCTGCTGGAAGACAGGATTCCCCCAGGAACAGAGGCATTTGGGCACTTGGCTGGGTCTCCCCCAGAGGTGGGAGCCTGCCGTGGGGGCTTGATTCTGAAGCCTCCCCAGTTCTCAGGTAACTGTTCTTTGACCTATACCTTCCAAGGCCTGCTTCTGGTTCTGTGACTTTTTTAGGGTCCCTGGTATGGTGTGGACAGCCTGGCCTAGCCTTGGAGATACAATGGCTAACAGTGAGGTGTGGCCATGCCCTCCTAACAGTCTCAGCTGGAGGGAGAGCCAGTAAAATGAGTAGGTGGGGGTACAGACAAGAGAGACATTGAGGAGAGCATGGAGGAGGGATGCCTCACCTAGAGAAGGCCTCTCCCTGGGAACGCAACAATCCTACAGAAATCTGAAAGATGAGTAGAATATATCCAGGTTTTGGGGGGATGGTGGGGGCGAGGGAGGGATTTGGGGCTAAAGGGAAAGCATGTGCCAGGAAATGAGAAAGAGGATGTTGTATTTGCATGGTGGACCATGTAGGAGAGAACTTTCTATCAACAAATGTTAGTTGAGTGCTGCTGGGTGCTTCCGTGCTAGTGAGCCAGCTGGCACACTGGATCGTGCCACTCTCCAGCACATGCTTTTCCAATCACAGACCCTTACCTGCTTCTCTGTTCTCTTGATTCTTCCAATCTCATACATCGACTGGCTCCCTTCCTTGGATTTATTCCATGTATTAGCAGAATACAGATAACATTGGAAGAAGCAAGAACGGTGGAAATTAATTTCACTTTCGTAAGATTGCTCAAGAATAAGGGGTTGGTTGATGAGGTGGCTCTACAGAGGTGAGGACCCAGATCTCTTATTCCTCCACCATCCCTGAGGAGCCGTTCTTGAATGCATGCTCCAAAATGGCACACCACATGTCAAATCCCCATGAGGCAAGACAGAGAGACAGAGGAGCACACACTCTTCTTTTAAGCCTGTGGCATGGAAATCAAATTCCATCATTTCTGCTCACATGCCATTGGCCAGCACTCAGCCATGTGACCACCCCTAGCTGCAGTACCATTTGGGAAATGTAGTCAAGCTGGCTCCCATGTTCAGAGGAAAGCTCAGAGGCAAACGGATCTTCAGACAACTAGCAGTATCTATTCTGTTCTGTTTCTAGATTTGATTTTGGACATCTGTCTTTATACACTAATATTGCAGTAGCAACTCCTGTTTGATTTAGCCCTGGCCCCCCCATCTCTCATGTGGACATTAGAAAGGCAGAGAACAGCAGTGGTAGAAAGCTGTCATTCTGTGCCCAAGCTAAAACTTGCAATAGATGAGTCAAGGGGTAAAACATTTATTGGATGTTTTAGGTCAATAAAAATTCCTCTTCCATGATGCCTGAATGGCTCAGTGCTTGAGCATTTGCCTTCAGCTCAGGGCATGATCCCAGAGTACTGGGATCCAGTCCCACATCGGGCTCCTCACAAGGAACCTGCTCCTCTTTCTGCCTATGTCTCCGCCTCTCTCTCTATGTCTCTCATGAATAAATAAATAAAATCTTTATAAAAAAATTCTTCTAAGGGCAAGGCAAGGGAGGTCTGCTCATTTTATTTAAGAGTTTTGTAGACTAGATTATATGCAAAGTCAGTCCTCATTTGGGCCTTACAAGCTCTCCATTAAGCAGAGGCAGTGAAGGCTGTGGACTTGCCTGTAGCCTTTAATCGAGGCCCAGCCTGAATTCCTCAGGCTTTGTTCCTTCTAAGGAAAGGGAAGGAAAAAACTGATGGAATGACAAGGAAAGCTGGCGGGTGGCAAATGCATTCCCTCAAGAGAAGCCTTTGGGAGTGTGAGAGGTGGGCTATCCCTGAGTGAATGGGTCCAGCCAGACAGATGATCCAGATAATCCAATAAAACACTTCTTGCTTTTGTGACTAATCCAACAGTCATACTCCATTTTCAGGAGCTCAAACCATCAAAAGGTGATTCTGAGTCTTGATGTTCACTTTCTGGTTTGCCTAGAATTAAATTTTCATCTCAGCCCTATCTGCAAGCTGCCTACTCATGTTCCAGACAATGACAATAACATACTAAGTAAGAAGAAATTAAGAAAGGAGCATGAACATGTGATCCATTCCAGAACCCAGTGCTTATTATTTGGGGTTTATTGGCAGCTTTGGATTATGCATGTCTCACTATTCCCTGCCCTCCTAGTCACGCTAGATAGCATGGAGGTTATTTGTGTATGTGAGTCTGGCTCAGATTGAGATGACTTGAGGAACAAGTCCCCATCCAGTCCTCGTGGTTCCCAGCTTCAGGTTGGTGCCTGGCATGTGGTATATATTGAATCAATGTTTGTTGAATTCATTCTGATAACCAAGTTTGACTGTGATTCTTTTCCAATTAATCACCGCTGCCATTGTCAGCAGCATCAGTTAGCAGAATGCCATGTTTCTATCACGTTTTCTAGCTGTGACTCCAAACCTCCCCCTCCTCCACCTTCCCTCCAAGAGTCCCCTGCAGCCTTTGAAAGTGGAAAGAGTGCTCATCAGAGGCTGGAGGAAGTCTGCACATCATAGAAATTAACCCTATGGGAAAATTGGCAATTTCTTGCCAAGTAAACCTACAAATGCCCCTTAACCCAGAGTTGCCCTCTTGGATATTTATCCCAGAAAACCAAAACCTTCTGTTTAGACAAAAACCTGTCCATGAACATTGGTAGCAGCTTTATTCATAATAGCCCGAGACTAGAAACAATCCAAATGTCTTCCAGTGGGTGAATGGTTAAATGCTCTCTCGTATATCCACACAGTAGAACACTCCTCAGCAATGAAAAGGGACAAACCTTTGAGATACACAATGTATCAGTCTGCTAGGGTTGCTGTAACAAAGTACCACAGAACCAAGTGGCTTAAGCAACAGAAATTTACAGTCTTACTGGGAGGCTGAAAGTCTGAGATGAAGGTGTCCATAGGGCCTTTCTCCTACTGACGGTGCTAGGGAAGGGAACCATTTCCACCCATCTCCTAGTTTCTGGAAGTTCCTTGACCCGTGGCAGCCAGACTTCAGTCCTTCATGGTGTCCTCCCTGTGTGTGTATCTGTGCCTCAGTTTCTCCCTGTCATAAGGACACCAGTTCTCACGGATTAGGGGCCCACCCTACTGTAGTATGACTCACTCTTAATAGCTGCAGGACCCTATTTATAAATAAGGACACTTCTGAGATAGTAGGGGTTAGGACTTCAACATGTGACTTTGATGGGGACACAATTCTACTCAACATGTAACAACATGGATAAGGGCATCATGCTAAGTGAAAACATCCAATCTCTAAAGATCATGTAACACACAGAAAATGACAAGACTCAGGAGATGGAGAACTGATTGGTGGTTGCCAGGAGACAAGGACAGGAATGGGGGGTGAGTAGCATGACGGAGTCTCTTTGTGGTGATGGAATAGTCTGGATCCTGTTTGGTGGTGGTTTTATGATTTAGATGAGGGATCAAAATGCATTGCACTACATCCCTCTCCCCCCAACATGCAGGGATACACACAAAAACCGGTGAATACTGAGCAATGTTTGTAGTCTAGTTAACGGTATTGTACCAGTGTTGATTTTCTGGTTTTGATATTGTCCTTGTTACATGGAGATGTCACCATTGGGGGAAGCTGGGTGAAGAGCTCACACAACTATTCTATCTACCATCCCTGCAACCTCGTATATATCTGTGATCATTTAAAAATTAAAAATAAACTTAACAATATGACTCTGTTGAGGAATGGGAGGGAGGAAATTAAAGACTGGGGAGGGGGTGCACATTAGGTTCAAAAGCTCATCATAATCCGGGAGTCTTTGCCTCCTAAATTCCATGATGTTTGCCGTCACTCCACCTTCCTTCTCTGTTTCCCAAATGAGGAGTCATGCTCAGATGCCATGGGCAGCAAAGGGCAGAAAACAGATATTTATTTATTTCCCTCTAGATTTCTACCTAAAACTTGATTTTCTAGATTTTCAGACAGGTATTAAGTGAAATCTGGACTGGCAGCCCCCATCAGGACCTCAGTTTCTTAGATTGGCCGTTGCCCAACTCATGCACCTATGTCACTCCTTGAAGTCCTTGTGCCAGTTACCTCCCTGGGCAGGTTTCGCTGTTCAGTAAGTTGGGAAATAATAATTTCTAGATATTTATAATGCTTGTTAGCATATGAAATGATTTGAAAAGCCTGCTGGAAAGGAACCTATTGAATTCATATGTATTTAAAATATTTTCCTTCCTCCTTCCTCTCTCCCTCTGTCCCTGGGGACCTGGCTCCCTCTGCCAGGATGGGGGTGTCCTGTCCAGCCCTCTCCCCCCATCCCACCCAGGACCCTTCAACTGCACAGAGCAGCGCCATGCTCCCAAGCCAGACTTACTCTACGCCCTCACCTGGATCAAACTCACTCCCGGAAAGTTGGCTTTGCAGTTCCCAAGCCTTGGTTCAGATGGCCTGGGTTCCAGGCTGGCTCTGCTGCACATACTTAAGCCGAGTCACTTCTCTGCGCCTCAGTTTTGTCAACTGTTCTGTGAGGGTAGATCCTTTCTAGCTAATCCTGAAGGCTGGAATATCCTAAAGCTTTGCAATTGTAGTTGATGGGAAGGTTTCATGCAAATGCAAAATTCTGTTATAATGACCTCATAATAATAATTTAATAGTAGTTAATTATTAACATATTAAGCACCTCCCATTGATTAAGTGCCAATATACCTTTTAATTCTTATGGACCTCCTGGTGCTATAGAAAGCACATCCCATGCCTGCCTAGCAGATTG
The DNA here is from genome assembly GCF_011100685.1 of Canis lupus familiaris. NCBI lineage: Eukaryota > Metazoa > Chordata > Mammalia > Carnivora > Canidae > Canis > Canis lupus. The sequence goes on from NC_049249.1 coordinate 24,572,130, forward strand.
CCCCTCTGGCCCGATTCACTCTGACTTCATCTCTAAAGGCTAAGGAATCTTTGTCTCTGAGTGTTGATCCAGGAGACCAAGAGCTTTGTTTGATCCCAGAAGTCCACATCAACATTTTTTTTTTTTTAATTTTTTTTTTTATTTATTCATGATAGGCACACAGTGAGAGAGAGAGAGGCAGAGACACAGGCAGAGAGAGAAGCAGGCTCCATGCACCGGGAGCCTGACGTGGGACTCGATCCCGGATCTCCAGGATCGCGCCCTGGGCCAAAGGCAGGCGCCAAACCGCTGCGCCACCCAGGGATCCCCACATCAACATTTTACCCATGGTCCCTGGGGTGGGGGTGTGACTGAGCCAGGTTGACAGGCTCAGAGAAACTGATTGTGCCCACCTCCTCTCAGGTCAGAACTCCATGACATCACACTGGGGCTTGATATTGGCCATGGTGAGTATTTATACCGTGGAAGTCAGCAAATTATATAAATCAGAACTATGTGTTTGTTTCCCCCCAAAGCCAGTCTTCAAGCCTAGGCAGATCCATAACAAATGGAATTTCTGAGGGGTACATTAAGGTCTCTCTCACTTCCCAAGGTGGATGGGAGGATTTGGCCACCAACATAAAATAGTAATTATGAATGCTCTTGAGAAATCTGCTGTGGAGCTTGCTGTCTGGGTTACCATGAGCAATTACTGTCTTCAGGTCTCCATTCTCTCCTCTGTAAAAATGAGGATATTGATGAGATCTACCTCCTACCCTAAAAGCACTTCTCATGTTAGCTTTTCTTTTTTTAAAAGATTTTATTTATTTATTTATTTACTTACTTACTTAACTTACTTATTTATGAGAGAGGGAGAGCACAGGAGGGAGGAGGAGCAGAGGGAGAGGGGCAAGCAAACTCCATGCTGAATACAGACTGACTTGGGGCTCGATCCCATGATCCTGCTGAAATCATGACCTGAGCTGAAATCAAGAGTCGGACACTCAACCGACTGAACCATTTGGGTGCCCTGTAGCTTTTCTTATTGTACTTTTGGTTGCTACTATTTTTATTATGAGATTCCTGGTCTCTGTAGGAAGGTAGGTTTTAAAGCAGTTGACATCCCATTCTTCTGAGAGATAATCCCGTATAATGTTGAGAGGACAGATTCTAGATGTTTCTACCTGGGTTCAAATCCTTACTCTATTACTTATTAGCTGTGTGACCTCAAGCAAGTTGCTTAATTTCTCTGTGGCCCAATTTCCTCATCTGTAGGGTGGAGATTATAATAATACCTACCTCTTAGAGTCACTCCAAGGATTACATGAGTCAGTATGTTTAAAGCACATAAAGCCGTGCCTGACTCATGCTAAGTACTATTAGGAGTTTGCTATAATTATTCTGAAACTGACTGTACTGAGTTGAAGATCATCCCCGAGGAATTCATTACCTTCCCAGAACCTCAGAAATGTGACCTTCTATGGAAACACGGTTCTTGTCGATAAAGGTAGGTATAAGATGACAGTGCTGGAGGAGGATAGGTGCCTAATCTGAGTGGTAAGAAGAGGCGAGACACACACACAGGGAAATGATGTGAAGATACACAAGGAGACCAGCGCGTGGTGGCAGAGGCAGAGATTGGCTTGAGGCCCCTGCAAGCCAAGGAAGGCCGGCATGGTTGGCAATAACCAGGAGCAGGGAAGAGGCAAGGGAGATGCTCCCTGGAGCCATCAGAGAACAAATGACCTTGTCGACACTGTGATTTTGGACTTCTAGCCTCCAGAACTGTAAGACAATATATTTTGTTGTATGAAGCTGACCAGTTCCTGATAATTTTTACAGTAGCTGCAGGAAACTGATACAGTGATCCTGTTGGAAGGTCTGAATGAAATTGAAATACTGTTTACCACAGCCTCCTTTTGGAACCTCACTAGTGTTTTTTGTTTTTGTTTTTAAGGATTTTACTTTTTTTATTCATTTATTCATAACACACACACACACACACACACACACACACACACACACACACGGAGAGGGAGAAGCAGGCTCCATGCAGGGAGCCCCATGCAGGACTCAATCCCGGGACTCTGGGATCATGCCCTGAGCCAAAGGCAGATGCTCAACCGCTGAGCCACCCAGGTGTCCCTCTCACTAGTGTTTTTAAATATCTTTTCTGCCTTTGCTCTGTTGGCTCTTTTTTTCCCCAATCTCTCTCTTTTTTAAGTAATCTCAATGCCCCAATGTGGGGCTTGCACTCATGACCTCAAGATCTAGAGTTGCATGTTCTACTGACTAAGCCAACCAGGTGCCCTTGATCTTGGGGCTCTTTCCCCAAGTTTAGGGCTCCAACAGCACCTGAACTCCTTGTAGCCACAAAATGTGGCTTGGGGGTAACTTGGCCAGGATGTGTGTGAGGTCTGTGGAAGGTCTGCTCAGGTTTCACAGTGTCCCTTTGTGAGGTCTGTGGGCTACCCGCAGAGGCCCCCTAGGATCAACCCCCAAATATCTGCCCTTGAAGGATGACAGAAAAATACACCAGCTTGAAAGCTGAATCTGAAATTACAAATTGCCTTTAGATGGGTTCACTCATTTTGTATGTGCCTCTTCCCCTCTGAGATGGTAACCTCTCTCTGCCAGAAATTATGTTTTGCTGACTCCGTTCTAAGGGCTGAAGGCTGAGATTTTCTGAGCCCTATTGAAACGTGACTGGCTTTTCAGTAGTACGTGGACCTTCCTATCTTCCACATACTGATGTCATAGCCTGTACCACGGTAGCATTGTAGTTCCCCAGTATTTATTGAAAAATATTGTCAGCTTAGTATGTTCCAGGTCACTGCTCTGAACATTTTTTTACATTATCAAATTTTAGCTTCCCAGGGACCTTGAGAATGGTCATGATTTTGCCCATTTTATGAAATAGAAAACTGAGGGCATGAAGTTCATGTGACATACTCAGGATCACTCAGCTAGAGGCAAAGCTGCGAGTTTTTGAGCTCCTGATGTCTGATTCAAGGTGCAGTTCTTTGGCACTAGGCCTGTGTGTGCAAAAGTGTGGCCTGTAGGACCTGGGGCTTCTAGATGCTCATGGAAAGGGGTCCTGTGGTAAAATATGTTTGACAAACAGTGGCTGCAGATTATAGGTCCTTCCTTAGGAACCAACTTCCTTAGGGAAGCCAAATAAAACCCTAATGCACAGTTAAGTTTGAATTTCAGATAAACAACAAAGAATTTTTTAATATGTTCAACTTATCAAGTATGCCCAAATAAAAAAAGATAACAATTTGTTTGGTGAAATTTATATAATATACCATGAACCTTTTTCTTTCTTTCTTTCTTTCTTTCTTTCTTTCTTTCTTTCTTTCTTTCTTTCTTTCTTTCTTTCTTCTTCTTCTTCTTTCTTTCTTTCTTTCTTTCTTTCTTTCTTTCTTTAATTTTTTTTTCTTTCTTTAATTTTTTAAAAAGATTTTACTTCTTTATTCATGAGACACACACACACACAGAGGCAGAGACATAGGCAGAGGGAGAAGCAGGCTCCTTGAGGGGAGTCCAATGTGGGACTTGATCTCAGGATGGGAATCACTACCTGAGCCAAAGGCAGATGCTCAACCACTGAGCCACCCAGCCGTCCCCCATGGACCATTTTAAAGTGAACAATTGGGGGCACCTGGGTGGCTCAGTTGGCTAAGCATCCAACTCTTGATTTTGGCTCAGGTCGTGATCTCAGGTTGTGAGATCGAGACCCACATTGGGATCCATACTCAGTGTGGAGTCTCCTTGAGATTTTCTCCCTCTGCCTCTCCCCCCTCATCTCTCTCAAAATAAATAAATAAAATCTTAAAAAAAATAATAAAGTGAACAATTGCATGGCATTTAGTGCATTTGCTCTGTGGTGCAACCCCTCCTTCTAACTAGGTCCAAAGCATTTTCAACACTCAGAAGTAAAAGCCCTTATCCCTTAAGCAGCTTGTCCACATTTCTCCCACCCCTGGCTCCTGACAACCACCCGTCAGTTTTCTGCCTCTATGGATTTCTCAATTCTCAGTATTTCACATGAATGGATTCCTACAATATGTGTATGTATCTGCCTTCTTTCATTTAGTGCGATATTTTCAAGGTCCATCCACTATTGAAGCATGCATCTCTGTCCTTCATCCCTTTCCACAGTTGGATAGTGTTCCTTTGTATGTGCATACCACAAGTTGTTTACTCATCATCTGTTGATGGACATTTGGGTTGTGTCTGCCTTTTGGATAGTGCAGAAAGCCCGTGAGCTTGATTTGTTTTCAGTGAGAATTTCTCACTAGTGATGATACCAGTGGGGAAAATGAAGTCTCAGAGACTCAAAGTAACTGCCTTTGGATCAGACAGTGGGGAGGAAATAGTCCATAAAAGGGGGTAATAGGAAAGGGTTTTGTTTTGTTTTAGAGAGAGAGAGAGAGAGAAAGAGAGAGACGGAGAGAGAGAAAGACCATGAGCAGGGGGAGGTTGCAGAGGTAGAGAGAATCTTAAACAGGCTCCATACCCAGCATGGAGCCTGTTGTGAGGCTCAGTCTCACAACCCTGAGATTGTGACCTGAGCCAAAATCAAGAGTTGGACGCTTAAGCCAGGCGCCCACCAAGGAAAGTTTAATGAAGATATTATTGATGGAATTTGCCAGCAGGGACAAGGGCACCAGTAAGGGATGGCGAAGCGCCCAAAGCTTGCAACAGCTGAAAGCCACGACTACCTTTCAGCCTGCCGGAGTGGAGGGAGAGGATGGATGCCAGGATCTGAACTGGAGGGGAGGACACTGCTGCCTGGCAGGAACCAAGGCCTTCAGAAAGAAACCCTTCAGCTGACAAGCCACAGCCTGGGGGTAAAGAGTGGGGACAGAAGCTTCAGGATCTCCCTTTCCTAAGCCTCCCTGCTTCCATTGGCCAGACGCAGTGGGGAGCCGAGGGTGAGGGAACCAGACTCTCATAGGCCAGGGTGGAGAAGGATGGAGAGCGTCTCGGGGCAAACCAGACCTATAGAATACAGCTTTATTCACAAGGCTGAGCTGGGACTTGAACCAGGGCTTTCTGACCCCAGATCCCAGGCTTTTCCGCTTGTAAGTGCTGGCTGGCCCACCTCGGGCGCATTGCTGTTACGCACCTCTGTTTCCTGCAGCTGCCCTTCTGAGGGATCCAGGGTCTGCAGAGGGGGCTGGGCTGCTCCTTGGCCTCCCTACCCACCCTCCCTGTGTCTCAGCCCCAGGGCTGCTCAGGGCTGAGCGGTGCTCCCTGTCTCTGCACACCAAGTGAGGCAGGCTTGGGGCCTCTGGGGGATGGGGGCTTTTTCCCTTGTTTGTGTTCATTCTGAAGCCATAAGAGAGCCATGGAGAGAAAGAGCCGAGCAAATCAGGGCCTGGAGACGGCTGTGAAAGGGGCCCAGGGAGACAATGCAGTGAGTGCTCAGGGGGCCCGAGGCAGGGCTGGGCCAGCGCTGAGCCCGCACACAGGCCTTTGTGTGCCTTCCTATTGACTGTTACCCAGCCCTTGAATGGGCTGTCAGTGCGCTCAGAAGAAAACCCAAACCCCCCACCCAGGCCCACAGGGCTCCAGCCTCCACCTGTGCTCCTCTCTGCTTGCCTTCCTTCAGCTCCCGGCATACCAAGCCGCTTCCCGCCTCCAGACTTTTCCACCTGCTGGATCCGCTGCCAGGAGTCACTTCACGCTCCCACTGGAGGCCCCATGTGTCACCTCCTTAAAAAGGCCTTTCTTGGTCCTAACTAGACCTCCTTTCCCCCCACCAACTTTCCTTCTTGGCACCTGCACTCGGTTCGAAGTGCCATGAGGACGTGGCACCCTCCGGCCTTCTAGAACACCCCACCGTGGGGCCCAGTAGAACCTGGCAGACAGCAGGGACTGGGAACAGGTTCGCTGAATCGGAAAGTGGACGAAATATTTTAACACGTCATCTGCTTAGATTTGATCTATTTGGATTTCTGATTTTAGATAACGTACAAAAACATCTCTGAACAAGGACTGAGTGTTATACACTGTGTTCTGTTAGCCAAGGTTCTGGCTTTTCCTCTCCTGAGGCCTCGACAGCTGCTAGGATAGAGGAACACCCATCACTAGTGTGCCGTACTCACCGGGCCTCCGCGGGCTTGCACTCTGGCGACCACATGGCTCTGGCACCTTGTCTGTATGTCTTCTTTCCCTCCATTCTGCCTCCCTTCTCTCCCTATTTCTCTCCCCATGGCATGTGGCAGGTGCTGGAAAATATTTGATGATTTTGATTAAATGACGTGGTGCCGACCTTCATCTACTCTGCCAGTAAAGCGTACCTTGCAGGCACCAGCTATAACTGGTAACAATTGAACGTGAAGTGGGTAACTTGGTTCTGATTCTAATCTCACCTCAGTTTATCTTATCGCTAAGATCTGAAGTCTCTTCTATTTTGGACTTTCAAAGTTTGGATGGTGACCCAAGGGTTTTATGGGACAGGATGGCTGTGGGGTGCATCCCGGGAGGATCTTGGTGAGACACTCTGGGATGAAATGAGTGGCAGCCCGAGGAAAGGTGGATGAGCCTTCTGTACCAGGTGTACCACCTCCAAGCTGAGCAGCTTGGGGAATTTCCTTGCCTCTTGGTCCTTCAGTTGCCCTACTTTCCGCAGCTCTAAATGAAGATGTCTCAATTGTAGAGGTCCACCAAGGCCAATGTTCTAGTGACCCATCACCACCTTACCTTTGTGGGTAACTCTGCCTTCTTCATCTGATCCAGAAATGTCTGAATAGAGCCGTGGCCAAGATACCCAGTGGCACAGCAAACCAAGTGGACAGATGAAAGCTCATTAAGCAACTCCTTTCCACCCGTGAATACAGTATTTGCTTGCTTCCTTGCCTTCCTTCTCTCCTTTCTTACTTTCATCCCAGTCCCTACTCTTTACTTTCTTCCTCTTCTTTTTAAATTCAAAACCGTGAGGGGAACAACTTTCCAGCTCAGGACTCAACACAACCATTAGGACTTGTGTGGTCCGCTCCTTAGCCCTGGACGTTTCGGAATCGGTTTGTGTGCTTTGGCAAAAACCCTGCAAAGATGGCCCATCCCATGGTTGAGCTGTTCATAAAGGAGAACACTCTTGTCATCAAAGACTTGCACTTATCATGATCTTCCGTGAAGGAAACAAGTGCCGTTGTCCACGTGGGCCCGGTTGTTTATAGGTAATTCGTTTACTGTTGTGTTTAGCAAGCAAGACTCCTTTCAGTCCAGGGCTCAGGATCCACTTAGTTTTATAAGTTAAGCCAAACTCCCTTTTTCTATAAGTGCCTTTTTTAATTCTTGGATAAAATCAATCAACCGTGAAATGTCTCTATTGAAAAATGATATGACCGAGCCCTCCCTGAGAATTCAGGGGTTAAAATGTGGTTTGAGGCTTAAAGGCCCATTAAGGTACTATTGGATTATGGTGAAATCCTTCTGAATGTGAACTTTACTGCATTTTTACTTAGAAATGTAATCCAGCTCCAGGTCCTCAACGCACAGACGCCAAGTACTGCTTGTAGAATGCATTAGTGCTGCTGGAGGCTGCAGCCTGGCATGGCAGCTTGAAAATATGATTCCTTCAGTCTTTACTGTCAACAATCTGGAAAGGGAACCATTTCTTCACTGGCGCTGGGAGAAAATGGTAACCTAATTATTAACGAGGGAGTGTTAATAAATTAATATATGACATGGATAAGTTACACATGGATTTTCTTAGGACTCCGCCATCTTGGTTTTGAAATATATATCATAAGATTTTGTTTTGAACTGAACACGCTCTCTCCTCAAATTGAAAGCCTACATTTGCAGATGAAAAAACCAGGGCCTATGAGGGAAATGAGTTGTCCAAGGTCACCCAGTGGTAATGCCCCCCTCAACCTGGGGATACTGGGGTTCAGTGAGTGTGAGGGTTAGAACTTTTCAGGAGATAAGTTTTTTGACCAGAAGTTTTTGTTGTTTCACAGTGAAAGACTGTGTGAGAGAGGGATGGTTATGCAAGCTGGGTTCGAGGCTCAGCTCTGTCACTTGTAGTCCTGGGTCATGAGGCAGATCCTTAACTGTTCTAACCTTTACTTTCCTCACCTGTAAAATGGGAATAATGGGAATGACAACTGAGGCTGCCTCGTGGATAGTGGTGAGGACTCAGTGAAACAGTGTAGTCAAGCTTAGCTTCATATATGGGTTGGCATTAGGTGAAATCATGGAATCATTGTGAGGGTGCTTCTCAGCTACATCTCAATTAATTCAGATTCGTACTTAGAGTCAACAGTCTCAGAGAGAAATTAATGTTCTATATTGTCATGTGCTATCAGTCTCTGTGTTGAATTTTTAGAGTTTGAAAAATGACATGAATCTTTGCCCTGTGTAGGGAGTTCATAGTGAAATTCTCCAAAAAGCATCTCTCAAATGAGCCAAGAGTGATGTTCATAATGGCCAGATGGGCATGTCATAGAAATTAAGAATTTTGGAATATAAATGCCTGGCACACAGAAAGCAACCAACACGCATCTGTTGAATTAAATTACACTGAACAAGGAGGTAGGGAGGTCTTGCCACCAGATCTAACAGAACCCAGGAAACAGACGCTCCATTTAAGCCTTTTATCCCATGGAGCAGGGATGACAAATATACTTTCAAATTCCATGCCCAGGGCAGACATCACTAATCCATCCCTGCACTCTCATCCTCCAACCTTATTTTTGTTTATATGTGTGATTCTCCCTCTAGGTAATGGGTCTTTGGAGAGTGCTTTATTTACCGCAAAACACAACAGACGTTTAATACTTGCAGAATGGATGAGCTCACAGGGGTTTAAAAAGTTGGCCAAAGCTACACAGGAAATTTGGCACTAATTGGGTTTGACACCAACTGAGAAACAGACACAGGGGCAGGCAGATGGAGATGCAAACAACACCTTCATTATCTTCATAGGGAGGTTGGAGGATGTGCCTTGTGTCCATGGTAAGTGGGCAGCGGTGAGGTTGGTTATTAAATGGTAACAGCCAAGGGGAGACGGACTTACCCTCTCAGACACAGGCAAGCAAGCCCAAGGTCCAAAGCACACCTCAACTTGGTATTACCCCCCAAAGCAAAGCCTAGTGGTCAAACTTAGGGAATGGAAAGACAGAGCTGAAGCACAACTCTTCTCAAGTAGGTGAATCCCAAAGAGAGGCAGAGGAAGGGGCAGAGCCATGCATGCCTTGTCTTTCTCCCCATGCCCCATCAGGTTAAGTAGGTCTTCCTCCTTTGGAGGGGATGTGAGGGGTAAGGAACCTGGAAGTGGTATGTGATGTTGAGTGGTTTCCCCCAAAACATGAGGAGGAAATAAGTGATCCTCTAATAGGCCCTGGGCAGGAAATAAAATATTCACCTGATGGGGTTTAGCACAGTACTGAATGCAAGCAGTAAGTTCACTATTGTTCTTAGCTCCCGGCCCATATGTTACAGCTCTGAAATTCTTATAAGAGGGCTCAAAATACTATTACTTGGAAGTAAGTGAAGAGCTTCCATTATAGTTGGGCCCACTCAGTGTATCATCTCCCCTTCTCCTACTTTATCATCTACAAGAAAAGGAAAAGCACATTTTTGAGGAGCTGAACTCCCAGCGTGCATGAGGACACTGCAGCATGTCAAGTAGATATTGACTTTTGAGCTTGCACTAGCTCAGTGTGATCAATGTACACCATCCCGACCCTTCTCTTCACCTTGCGGAGCTGGCTCAGCTCGTAGCCACGACTTCAGGGGGCACAGGGTCGGATTGTTCTCCACTCCACAGCGGTGTCACAGCCCTCATCTGTAGTGTAGTGCGCTGTACTAACACAGCAGACAGAAGCCCCACAGGGTCAAAGAGGGCCACAGTTTCTGCTCCAGCTGGGCCTTTGCAAAATGCCTCTCTGGGCTTCTTTTCTTCTGCAGATCATGCTCTTCACTGCCATATCGCCTGCCACCCTGCCTGTTTTCAAGTCTGGAGAAATAGCAGGGGAGGTGATGCCCTGAGCTATCTGCACTGAAGGAGCATGTTGTATATTGTGTGTGTGTGCATGTGTGTGCATCCACATGCTGCTGGTGGCTGACTCTCCATCTACTCTATCAAGGCCAATAGCAAGGTGGGTAAGAATAACATAAGCTTAGGTGCAAACTTGACCATTTAACTCCTAATGTTAGACAAGTGAGTGACTCTTTATACTTCAATTTCCTCACCCATAAAATGGTGAGGATGACACTTGTGTCCACAGTGTTTATGAGGTACATAAAGCATTTAGTATTCAGCACACAAAAACAATCAAGGTTTAGTATTTCCTGATATACTATTAATACTGTCATTTCAGAATGAATTTGAGATGTTCTACAGGAAGTACATGCAACAAAGCATGTAATTAAATAAGAATTTCCAGTAAGAGAAAAATAAGAATGGAAAGAAACCATGAGGACTAAGGCAAAGATAAATTAGAACAAGAAGGGTAGGCTGTGATGGGAGGGGGGTAATGGATGAGAAGGCAAAGAAATGGAATTCAAAAAGTCAGAGTATAAAATCATAGATAGTTGTTATAATAATAAGTTGTCAGTTTAGTTCTGAGCTTCCTGACAGCCAAATCAAAGAGAGAAATGAGTCAGATAGTGTGGTGCAACAATAACTAAAAATTTAGAATGTAGAAAGCTCTAGATCTAGCTCATCTACTTTCTTTCCTGGAAGTTAGCAACATAAAATTCTAGATTAATCATTGTATTCTTTTTTGGAGGGTGTGTATGTGTGTGTGTGTATGTGTGTGTGTATCTGTGTACATACCATAAACAACTGTCTGTACAATTAAAGTTGTTACTAATTGTCAGGATATTACCTCTTATTCTTAAAGTCAGTGATTGTTTCATTTTGGTCATTATATACTTCACATTGAAAGGTTACTTCTTCCTTTATCCTGTTGCCTATTTTGCTTCCAATCTTGAAGGAATTTGTAAAGGGAAGTTGTTCCTCTTGATTCTAACTGAAGCTGTCTGGAGAAACCCACTCACCCCATTCCCACTGAAGGCTAGGAGAGGTGACTCAAGACTGTTCTCGGTATCGGACTGGCTCCTCCTGCTTAGCCCTGAGTTGTTTCTGAAATGATTCTGTCTCTCCTTTCTTCTGAGCCTGAGCATCCAACACGGTCTGTATCCCACGTGCAGCTCTGCTCCTGGGTCCTCCCAAGGGGGCAGTCTCGTTTGGTCTTCCTGTCTCTGCTGGTAGCTTAGCGTGATCTTGATGCCTTCTGGTCATGGGTTAGCATGATCTTGCTGCCTTCTGTAATCAGTCTGAGCATGGGAAGTCAGATAAAGAATCATGTGGAACCCAAACCTGCGATGGGGTGCCACCCCTCTGGGTCACCAAGGGCATAAGGATTCAGACAAATAGGACATAAGGTGTCAGAAATCTATCTCGATCTTGGTCATAATGCTGGGAAGAGAAGTGGGGTAGATGGCTTCTCAAAATGGCTCTGGGTGTTCCCTCTTTCATGCCCTGCAACCATACCCAAACACTAGTTACCGGCAGCCATAGATTGTGAGGCTACCATGGTTCTGAACACAGGTGTGCACTCGCTTCAGTGGAGTTGAATGAACTTGAGATCAGAAGCTGCTGTGAGCGGAAATCCACTGCTGTCTTGACGCTGAAGCCATGATTCTCACTGACTGCTCCCGGCCCATGATATGACAGGGACACTAAGGCACACATGTTCCTGGTGGGCGGGGAGCGGTTGGAGGGGTCAGAACTCCTCTGATAGATAACTTGGGCTGGAGGATTCCTTGGCCGCCTAGCCAAGTTTTCCTCAGACTACGTAGCAATCTAAGATGCTACTGCACTAACTAAATAACTTAGCTGACTAACTGTGGTCTGAGAGGTCTCCCAATCTCTCCTGGCTTCCTTCCCACTTTCTCTACAGCTCCCCCAGTGAATTTCTTGTGGCTTGACCCCATCTTGATGTCTGCTTCTCAGAGGGCTGGGACTAACACACCACCTACAGGCTAGATGGGGCTGGATTTTGAAGAGGTCTCCTCCACAGCTCTGATGATCCAATCTGGCTATTGTTTGAGACTTCAGCTGGGGCCCCTGAAGAGTGCATCTCTACTGACATGAGGTTCCTCACAGCATGGTGGCCAGACTTTGAAGGCTCCAAGAGGGGATGCTTCAAGGAACAAAGAGGAAACTGTGTTGCCTTTTCTGACCTAGACTCACAAGGCATATGGCAGCACTCTGCTACATTCTATTGGTTACAAGTGAGCCACCATCCTGCCCAGGTTCAAGGGGGTTGGGGACATAGACCCCAGGTCTTTTTTTTTTTAATTTTTATTTATTTATGATAGTCACACACACAGAGAGAGAGAGAGAGGCAGAGACACAGGCAGAGGGAGAAGCAGGCTCCATGCACCCTAACCCTAACCCTAACCCTAACCCTAACCCTAACCCTAACCCCTAACCCTAACCCCTAACCCTAACCCTAACCCTAACCCTAACCCTAACCCTAACCCCGACATGGGATTTGATCCCGGGTCTCCAGGATCGCGCCCTGGGCCAAAGGCAGGCGCCAAACCGCTGCGCCACCCAGGGATCCCAGACCCCAGGTCTTGATGGGAGACATGTCAAGGTCCCATCGTAGAATAGGACCTGGGATGGAAGATACTGTTGGAAAAGACAGTCTGACAAATTAGGTGAAGACCTTTCTATTGCCTTGTAGCAAACCATCGCAGAACTCAGTGGCTGGAAACAACAATTCTTTAAAAAAAAAAAAAAAGAAAGAAAGAAAGAAAGACTTTATTTATTTATTTATTTATTTATTTATTTATTTATTTATTTATGAGAGAGACAAAAGCAGAGGGAGAAGCAAAAAGCAAGCTCCCTGCAAGGCGGGAGAGACTGATGTGGGACTTGATCTCAGACCCTAGGATCATGCCCTGAGCCAAAGGCAGACGCTCAACTGCTGAGCCACCCAGGCATCTCACAATAATTCTTTTATTTGATTATCTCTAAACTTTCCAAGGGCTGACTGGGCTTGGACAATAGGTTCTCACTTGGGGGTCTTCATGCCTTTCCAGTAGCTGAGCTGGAATCATTCAGAAAGGAAGGCTTCCCCTCACCCCCAGACATGTATAGTAGGTCATTCTGACAACCAGCTGGAACCCCAGCTGGAGAAGTCAGCTGGAACAGCCACATGTGGCCTCTAGAGGTGGCCCAGGCTTCCTCTCTGCATGGCAGCTAAACTCCAAAAACAAACATCTTGAAAGACAACCTGCAAAAACTGCATGCCCTCTTATGATCCAGCCTTAGCAGTCACACAGCATCACTCCCCGCCGCCCCACATTCTACTCCCGAGAAGGAAGTCACTGAAGCCAGCCCTAAATTACAGGGAGGAGCACCAGAACCTCTTGAGGGGGACATCTCAGAGAATGCGTGGACATATTTTAACCCACCACAGGGAGTCATATTTGGCATTTGCAAGAAGTCTTTTGGTTCAAGTCTGTGGCAGGTGGGCTTCCTGAGGTCCTGCGTTGGCATGCTGACATACTTTCAGAAGAGCTGTGAGGGTGTGATGGACTCCGAATATCTTCACGACAATCAAAGATTACCTCATGCTTGCCTGCTCGGCCCTCTCAAGGTCATTGATGGGTTTGTTACATTCAGACCCCAAACCACAGCCATGTGGCTAGTTGGTGAAAGACATAGCACTTAAATGCTCATGTCAAGACTGATGGTATCGGACCGCCAAATTTTTCTCCCCCTTTTTTTTTTTTTTTTTTTTTTAGTATTTATTAATACTAAAGCAGAGACACAGGAGGAGGGAGAAGCAGGCTCCATGCCAGGAGCCCGACGCGGGACTCGATCCCGGGACTCCAGGATCACGCCCTGGGCCAAAGGCAGGCGCCAAACCCCTGAGCAACCCAGGGATCCCTCTCCCCCTTGTTAAAGCTAGAGCTTTCTTACCACCAGTGGTGAGTGTATGTATTTTAAAAATTCACAGCAATTGCTTTGTGACTATCTGCTTTCCTTTTGCCTCTCCATCTCCCTGGTCACACATGAAGATATTTTTTCAAAACAGTAAAGTTAAGAAAGTGAAATTAAATCAGTGATATTTGCCCCTCAATCTCACTCAGCATCCTCGTTCCCTGGATGCTTCTGGGGGGAACTTGAGACTGTGCCTTGTTAGGCTTTTCACATTCCCTCCTCCCAGGGTGGCAGGGAAGGGGCGGCAATGAAAGAAAATGTAGACAGCTCAGCAATTCCATCAAAAGTTTCTCTTCCCACCAGTGGTGCTAACGATTTTTATTTTTCGCCTGATGACGTAAATGTGAGGCAATGATTAAGGTAAAATATATTAATGACATGCAGATTCTGCATTGCTGTACTGAAGTCAAGAAAAACTCTGGAGACGGAATTATTTATTTATTAATAAAATAGAATTGAATTCATGGTTATGTTTTTGCATCCTCTTCTAAAAGACAACATCCTGAAAGCCACGTCTGAAATTACCTTTAATTTCACAACTGGGGACACTTGAATCCCATTTCTGCAGTAGTGCTGTTGTTAGACATTCAAAGGCTGACTCTCCTAACATTTGCAGATGTCATTCCAGGGTAAAAGAAAAGAGAATTGTTACCATTTTTTCCTTGTGACCATAATTCACATTTTGTTAAATGCCGAATAGACCGTAACTGCTACAAATAAGCTAATCGCATGTCTGCAGAAAATCTGGCAGAGGCTTCATTATTTTGAAGTCTTGTTTTCAGGGCTTTTTTTTTGGTGAAGATCTTTATTCTCTGTGATACCTAGTCTTTTGTCCATTAGATGGTTGTTTTCGACAAAGAAAGTTACTAGATGCTTTTACGGGGCCCTCTGGGTGACACGGTACCCTGTTAGGGCTCTTGCCAATCCTAGTGCACTTTTCCAATCACGCCAGCGTGCTCTGTGCTAACATCCCCAGGTATCAAGAGTTGCTCTTTCAAAATACAAGGCAGGAGCTGGGGCAAGCGGTGGTGTTGAGTATATTTATCTTCTCCAACTCTACAGGTGGTTCTAGGCTATTCCTAAAAGCCCCGAGTGGACCTCAGTGGAAAGATGATGAAAGAAGCCAACTTTATATAAAGCTCAGCATTTCGAGGACTTGTGAAGCCCATGCCCCTCTTTTTCCCGGAGAGGTTAAGCGAGTTTCCTCGGGAAGCCCCTTGGGGACAAAGCAGAGCTGAGACCAGAACCCTGGGCTGTAAAGACCTAGGACCTGACCTTGCCCTTGTGCTCAGTTCTGTGTGTGAGGTTAGAATCTTATCCGGCCGGTTCGTGGTGCCGAAATCTGCAGGGGGAAGGAAGGCTGCGCATTCTGGCCCAGGCTGGGGGGCACGAAACCATAGAGGAAGCACCGAGAAATGAAGGGATGGGACGAGAGCACTGCCTCATGTAGCTCCTGATCCCCAGGGTGCGTGAGGAACAGCGGGTCTCTGACACTCAAATCAGAACGAGAAGCCAGCTGATGGCTGGCGGATGCCATCCCAAGGTTTATTATTCTGTTGACGATGAGCAGCCTGCCTGTGCCTGCTGCTCTGAACTCTGGGCTCCTGGAAGTGCCTACGGAGGAAGGACCTTTTTAGAGCAAAGTGCAATTTGGGGGAAACATAAAAATGAGCAGCAAGCTGCCCCCGGGGTCTCGGTGCGCTGGCCTGCCCACGGAAGGTTGTCTTTGCTTGCTGCCCGCGATGGCAGATCGTCCTCTCTAGCCAGCTCTGAGCCCCTGTTGTCAAGGGATAAGGAGAGGAAGGGAGGCCTTGCAAAGCTGCGATGAGACGGCTCTAGCTGCTGCGTGCGCCCCGTGCAGAGGAGAGGCCTGTCCTGCACGCTGTCCGACTGCGCCACACCGCCGCCTTAGGTGGGCCTCAAGGCCCTCGGGCTGAAGTTTGCACCCTGAGGTTCGGTGACATGCCATGTCCCTCCTGCTCTTGCAGAATGCCCTGTGGATGGATGCGTGGCCTTGGCCTCGGCCCCGGCCTCATCTGTCCTCCCCTTCCCAGTTCCACTGTGAGCTCCCCCACCCTCCCAGCCACCTGCTCCTGCCTGTCCCCATAGTCTCTCTGCTGAGATCCTGGCCCTCCTGCCGCTTCCAGCTGTTGAACTCCTACTTATCCTTCAGAATCAACTTCCGGCTGTCTCCCATGAAAGCCATCTCGAACCATGGCCTTCCTCCCTGCAGGGATGAAAGGGACAAGGGAGGATCCAGACATTCTCAGACCTGCAGCGTTAAAGGTTGTAGCTTCAGCCAGCAAAATATTTTCAAATTAAGACACAGCCCTAGAACAAAAACCAAAAATGAGAGCTTGGCCATCATGCATTTGCTATGACCTCCCAATGGTGTTATGTTCCCTCCCTCTTTGAGTCCTTGCATATGCACTAATATTGTGGGTTCAAATGTCCTAAGGTAGTCCCACAAAGGCCTGATAAGTTTAGACAGAAGTCCTGTAATTCAGTCTGTGGAAAGAGGCAGGTCTGGAAAAAGATTGTGCGTGCTGCTGTTGGCCCTGGAACTTCCAGGCACCGAACTCATTAAACATAAACACACGCATAAGTACACACACACACACACACACACACGTGCCCCTAACAGAGTTTCTGAGAGAGCTGGATTGCTAAAAGTGCCACCTAGCTGAACAAAAGAGACAGTGATTATCCTAGATGTAAAACATACCTTGGGTGTCCACTTGTTATGGGCTGGAAAAAGCATACAGAGAAAACTGTTCAACCACCAATATGGGCATATTTTCCAATGTAGGGTAA
The DNA here is from genome assembly GCF_011100685.1 of Canis lupus familiaris. NCBI lineage: Eukaryota > Metazoa > Chordata > Mammalia > Carnivora > Canidae > Canis > Canis lupus. The sequence continues at coordinate 24,588,907 of NC_049249.1, forward strand.
TGGAAAGAGAAGAAAGAGTAAGGTCAGGAGCAATGGAGAACAATAGGTTGTGGAGCTTCTCCTAGGAATCATTCCCAACCCTCCCTGCAGGGCTTCTCAACATTTGCTAAGAGGGATTTCAGGACTGCAGTGAACCACTCTTGGTCTGTGGAGAAACAGAACCAGCAGGAGATATTTGTATTATAAATATATAAAAATTACATATATGTTGGCTTGCTCTCTAATATATATGGGGAGAGAGAGAGAGTCACAGCCATGTATATATATATATATATATATATATATATATATAGAGAGAGAGAGAGAGAGAGAGAGAGAGAGAGAGAGAGAGCGCCAGAGAGAGAATCAGCTCGTGCAATTGTGTAGGCTTAGCAAGTCCAACATCTGCAGGGTAGGCTGACTGGCTGGAGACCCAGAGTAGAATTACAGTTCAAGTCCAAAGGTAGTCTGCTGGCAGAGCTTCTTGCTTGGGAGAGGTCAGTCTTTGTTCTGTTAAAGCCTTTAACTGGTTAGATGAGGCCCATCCACATTGTGAAGGGTAATCTGCTTTATTCACACTCCATTCATTTTAATATTAATCTCATCCAGAAACACTTTCACAGAAACATCCAGAATAATGTTGGGTACCATGACCCAAACAGGCTGACACATCAAATCATTATGACTACTCACTGAGTGCAGTTTCCCATTCTTCTCTTTCCAAATGAAGGTATTTGTTGCAGCTTTTTTTTTATAGCTTATTGCTGTAGTGTGTGTGTGTGTGTGTGTGTGTGTGTGTGTTTAGGGAAGGGAGTGTCAATAATTTTTCTTTTGGTTCATAGTTCTCCAAAGGAAGAATAGCCACATCTAAATCTGATATAGATCATGAGATCCTTGGCTTTAAGCCTGATGCCATGATTGAGTGAGGCTTTTGGAATGGTTTAGGGATGAGAGGTGAATATATTTTTTTGATAAGAGAAAAGTAAATATTTGTGCCCAAGAAGGTAGACTGTAGTAGACTGGATGATGATAATCAACTGTATTCACTCTCTCCCATTCTCTACCATATATTCCTGTCTCATTGTCCTTGGTCCTACCCATTTGGCTTGCTTTGATCAATGTATGTGAGCAGATGTGACAGTGTGCCAATTCTGAGCAGACTTTAAAATGTATCACATGCTTTCACTTGTCCCATTGAGCATTTGTTCTTTACCACAAGGACATGAATGAGAAGACACAAGTTGCTGAGTTAAGCTTATCACAGCAAAGCCCGGCAGATCTCAGCAAAGCTACAAATGATCCACAGCTCTCACTATCCCTGAGCAGGAAATAAATGTTATTGACATCATGGAGACATTAGGGATATTTGTTACTGCAGCAAAAAACTGACACACACAATCAATGTAGCTCACTAATATGGGTAATCCAGATCAGGTGATCAAATCCTCCATTTCAAATGGGAAGGCTTTAGGAATTATGCAGATACTTTCCCAATTCCTCACCCTATTTTTTTCCTTATTAAAATAATAAAGACATTTTAAAGACATAAAATATATTCTTGGTACAGAATTTTGGACACTATTGTAAACTCTGAGGATTCAACATGGATGGCTATGGATTTCAGTGTAGAAGGAATGAAGATAGTCAGTGGCTATCAAACTGCTGAACACTCCCCAGGCAGCATCTCCATTGAATCACCCTGATGTCAAAGCACTAGGTGACCCAGGATGACCTTCATGGGGAAGTCTCTACTTCCTCTTGTGCTTTGTCCCTCCTCCTTCTGTTGGTTTTTGAGCTTGATAAAAAGGAAAAGAATTTGGGGCTTCTCTTCTTAACTGTGTCAACACATCCAAAAGCCATCTTCAATTAGAAATAAATCTTGAGAAAGTACAACCCTAGCCTAAATTACTCCGGTAACTTCTTTTCTGGAAATGATAGAAAGTCTTAAATCCCATTCATTTTTTCCTATTTCTTCCTCCAGCTTTTTACTTAGTTTGGGCTGGGAAACTAAACTAGTCATTTTCAGTTCTGATCCTGAGGCCTCATTCCTCCACAACTGAGTTTAAGTTTCCAGCTCCGTGGGAGGATATAATATTATTTTTGCTATTATAACTTGGGTTGAATTTTTTTTTATAAATGAGAACATTCATTCTGAGCAATAAAAGACTCAAATTCACAAATACAAGGAGTGACCTTGCACAAACAATCATGATGCTGGATCTTATACAACCCATCTGGATATTTTAAGAGCAAGGCAGACCAAGAGTGTTCATCTAAAAGGTTAGAGAAGTAGGTTAAAGAAAAAAGTATCCTTCTCATCAATGTGACTCATCCACACTCCCTGGGACCGGCAAAATGACTCAGACTTTCAAGTAGGTGACAATGCTTATAGAAAGATATGACCTAGCGGTTTTCATCAGGACTTCTCAGTTGGTTGGTTGTCATTCTTTTGATTCTCCTATCCCTGAGGAATTTGGGGTATTTTGGTAAGGTATTTTGGGCCTTTTCACAGAATGGTCCAAAGGACCCCGCTGACAGTTCACAAGTAACCCTCTGAATGTCTAGATTCCAACCTTCACACTCAAAGGCTGTAGAAAGAATTGAAGGAAATTTCTGATTAAACTCCTGGGAGAAATCAAGCCCCAAGGGCACATGCACAAGCCCACAGGGCCTGCTCGGAGCAGATCTTACTCAGATCCAGAATCAGTGTCAGCTCTCAGTCGAGGTTGGCTCCGAGTGTACAGCCAAATTCCCAGGCTCTGCGGCTGTGCCCTTTGCCTCTGTTTCGTCTATCTGGAAGCAAGAGGCATTGGTTTGCAAAAAGAGGCCACCAGGAGGCTGGGATTTCATATCAGCTTTGCTCAGGCCGGCTGGGTCACTTCAGCTTCATTTCTTGTTGGTTCATATTCTTCATCAGCTGAATGGGTATGATCCTATCAGTGTCCTTTGTTGGGTTATAGTCAGAAACAGTAAGATAATGTGCTTGGAGCCTTTGGAATGTTATGGACACAAAGGCACTCAGAATTTCAGCTATTATACTACTGAAGAGAGGCCCAGCTATTAGGTATGAGGATGACTTTCAAACAACTTCTGCATCTACACGAGGGAGCTCAGATAGCTTATAGGTAGGAGAAAACGACACTGGCATTAGGTTTGGTGAACGTACACATGCCCACAGTACCTTACCTAAAAATGGCAGTTTGACTCAGGTTTGAGGTGGCGTGCTCTTGCTCCACTTGAAAGTTTGCAGCTTTCTCAGTTCCCACTATGGGCTCAGGCAGATCCAACCCTCCATTTCTTCCTCTCTCTCTCTCTCTTTCTCTCTCTCCCCCTTTCAGTCACAGCCCGGTCATCTATCCAAGGACAAATCCTAGCTCTGTTTCTCAGTGGCTGGAGATAAGGAAGTGTTGCTCCTGACAAATTGGTCACCATTTCGCTGTACTTGTTGCCGATTAGGCATATCTAGAAGGAACATAATTTTGAAGCCAAAGACCTCAAAGAGTAAATCTTTGCAGAATGGCCTTTGTAAAGGAATGGCAAGGGGATAAATGAAGGCATGCCCTCCACATTAAATCTTTATGAAAATGGGAAGCCTGGGTGGCTCAGCGGTTGAGGGCCTCGTTTCGGCCCAGGGCATGATCCTGGAGTCCCGGGATTGAGTCCCACCCACATCGGGCTTCCTGCATGGAGCCTGCTTCTCCCTCTGCCTGTGTCTCTGCCTCTCTCTCTCTCTGTGTCTCTCATGAATAAATAAATAAAATCTTTAAAAAATAAATAAATCTTTAAGAAAATGCTTCTTGCCCCTTGCACCTTATCCTGTGCCACTGACTTCTTGACCCAAGCCACTTCCCTCTCGCGCTCTCTCTCTCTCTTCCTCTCTTATCATTGCCCACCTACCCTTCTCTATCATGCAAAACACTCTCATTCCCTTGGAGATTCTTCTATCTGCATGCCACCTATTAGCTAGGTGAAGAAATGGGATCAGCAGAGATTTGCCTAGTGGTGGTGGTGGAGGGGACTGAGGTCTGGGATGTTGGGAGGAAGTCTTGGATTTACTGGTCACAGACAACTCAGTCACCTCTGCTCTCCACTTCCTAGTGGAGGGAACTGGTAGCAACTTGACTGTGGATCAGGACACAGAGATGATAGGTCCTGGCAGAAAGTCTGATGTGGGCCTGGTTTGACATGTAGTCCCAGGGCCACAACCTGCAGCCTCCCAATTCCTGACTCTGCCATTCTGTAAACCATCTACTGTGAGAGTCCCAAGGATCAGAGGACAGGTGCGCCTGGCACTCAAAGTTAGAGCAGGACCTGCTTCTTCTTGTCAATCAGCACAAAACTCTACACTAATCACACTTGACACTGGGTGATACTTTTCAATTGGCTGCAGTTTAGAATTCTTAAAGCATTTTTATAGACATAATTTCTTTGATCCTCTAACAGCTCTGTGAGGTAGTCACATCTTTCAACCATTCAACAAATACTTGCTGAAAGCTGTTTCAGGTAACTGAGGGGGTTCCTGGGACATGGGGCTTTTACTCTTAAAACCAGGACAGTTTCAGGCAAACTGGGACAAGCTGACCATTCTAGGCCTCGAAACTGCCCTTACCTACCCCACCACCCCGGGATGAGGAGGTTGGAAGCAGGCCAGCACACACAGTGCCTATGTGCTGGTCATTTTCATGCTTTAGATATTCTGCTGGATATGGAACTGGGTTGGTGCAATCCTGAAGTTCAGAAAATGTTAAATTCTTATCTCCATTGTTTAGATTTCCAGTTCATTCATTAGGTCCAGAGCTAGATCGTGCAAAAGCAGAAGGGTGAATTATATATCGTCTGGCTTTTATTTATTTTTTTTGTGCGTATTTTTTTTTAATTGGGAGTTTGATTTGCCAGCATATAGTATAACACCCAGGGCTCATCCTGTCAAGTGCCCCCCTCAGAGCTTATGGTCTAGTGCTGGTGGGGGTGGAGAGACGTTAGGAAAACAATGACCTGTGGAGCTTTGAATCAAGTCTTTAAAGTCTTCTGTCTCACTCTTTTTTTTTTTTTTCTTTTTTTTTTTTTTTTGACCTCCTCTTTTGATTCCTCTGCTGCCTCCTGCTCATCTCCCCATGCACCCTCTACCTCCTTCTCTGACATTTCTCCCTCCTTTCGTGGCCTGATCCTTTCCCATGTCTTCAGTGATCACCTCTGTGTGGGTGTCATTTATTAAGACTGAGATTAAAATAACAAAATTGATTAAATGCCTGTTGTGTACTTTTGGTGAGAAACACTCTGATCTCAAATAGACTTCCCAGGAAATCCCTCCTGGGGGCGATGATATTTTGACCAAGAGATAAGGGTTTCTGTCCTGTTGTCAGGAATGTCATTTGATTGCTTTTCTGGGACAGAAGAACTTAGGGCAAATTTGGGCAGCAGGAGCCCAGATTCTTTTGTGTCACAAAGCTCCTTCTAAAAGGCAAGCACTTTTCCTATACTTTTCAGAACAACCAGGAACCTTGCTAATTGAATAGTGTCCCATTATGTGACCAGATCATGCATTTCCAGGAAGGACAAAGTAATCCAATTTGTGTTGAAATGTCAGCCCAAGCTGCAGATACTCTTTTGGTATGAGCTGTAGCATTTTCTTTGGCTGTTGTCAACAGTGTGGTTGCTTAACTCTGAAAGCTATCTATGGCATTTGGCATGGATCCTCATCTTCTTGAAGAAGTATGACTCTCAGCTCATTGTTTTTCTGAGGATTCATGTTTTTTTTGGTTTTCTCTGGCATAGTGGACTGGATGTTTTGAGGGGGTGGATTGATCTCTCCCTAAACTACATGGAAAGCCTCATAGAAAGAATGATTGGTGTCACCCTTCACTTAGGGTGTGGTTGTCATCCCATATGTGTCCAGTTGTTTTGGCTCTTTATTCGTTCATTCTTCCACAAACATCCATGGAGTGCTTACTATGTGCCAGACATCCTTTGGGGTGTTGGGAAGACAGCAGAAAAGAAGCCATTCTGACGAAGTGACATCTGAGTTGAGATCCAAGTGATACAAAAGAGCCAGGCATGCAAAAGATCTGGGTGCAGAATGTTCCAGGCAGAGGGAATAGCAAGCACAGGCCCCAAAGGAGAGAAAAGGCTTAGTTGATTTGAGGATCAAAAAGAAGGACAGTGTGGCTGGAACAGAGTAAGCATGGGGAGAGAAGGTATGTGATGATGAGGTCCAGAGCAGGGGGCAGAAGCTAGATGATACTGGGACTGCTTGCAGATTTTATTCTGAGGGCAGTGGCAGGCATTGGAGGATTTTCAAGTAGGAGAATGAAAGGCCTGATCTGATTTTTAAAGGAGCACTCTGGGTGCTCTGTGGGAGAATGAGTGAGAGGGAAGCCAGAATGGATCAATCAAGAAAAATACTGCAAAATTCCAGGTGAGAAATGATGGTGGTTTGGAACAGGGTAGTGGCAGTGGAGTAAGAGAACTGTCGATAGATTCAAGATATATTTGGGAGATAGCACCTTCTGATGGGTTAGATTTTGGGTGTGCAGGTAGGAGAAAGTCCAAAGAAAAGTCAAGAATGTATCCCAGGCTTCTGGGTTGAGCAAAAGGGAGGGTTTTGACACCATTAACAGAGATTCGATGGACCATATGGAATCTTAAATGTGGATCGAGTCTCCAGGCACTGCTGCCACCTTCAGTATGCTGCTTTTGTTGGGCCAATGATACATGATCCTTTTGGTTTCATGTTCTATCAACATGAGAATAATTTTCCAGTAAACTATAAGAAGCAGTGAATTGAGACCCAGAAATTATTTCCTTCCCAGGAAGATAAGAAGACCAAGAAAAAAGTCTTTGAGCATCGATTACATATAGAATAAACAGAAAATTATCTAAGATGTCATTTTTGGAGAACTGTTTTAATTTTGTTATCCCTGACAATAAAGACAGTGACAATACCCAGTTTTCAGCAAATGTGGGCTGGGTGTCAGGAATGGCTCCAAGAACTTTACATAGACTATTTCATTTAGTCTTTTCATGACCTAGGAAGTAAAAGAGATTTTATTCCACTTTTAGATGACGAAACTGAGGCTTCGAGAGGCAAAGTGACTGTAACTGTTCAAGATCACACAGCAAGGATATAGCAGAGCCTGGATTGAAACCCAGATCTCTGACCCCTGACCTGTGCTCCTAAGCATCCCACATCCAGTTCCCCTTGGACTATTGGCTGAGATCTCTTGCCTATCCTCAAGGCTGGGATAAAGGTGTTGTCACAGCTGGGTGGACATCCAACTATAGGTAGTTGGGTGCATCTACACCATATTGACCGTCTACGGTGGTGATTATGCCCCATCTCTCATGAGCAGAACATACTATGGGTGTTATGGGGGCAAAGAGAATTCATTATCAGCTGGGGCTGCTGTGAAGGCCTTTTGTTGGAAATGGGGTAGCACCTCCCATCCCAGGAGAATTTGGAAATGTTTGGAGGCATTTTCGCTTGACCCAGTGACTGACACTTAGTGTGTGCGTATGTGGGGAGAGGGAGCAGAAATGCTGAAGATCTTGGCACACATAGGTGAACTCTCCCACCCCAAATGCCAAGAGCACCATTGAGACCCTGGGCCACTGGGTGAGTCTCTGAACTCCAGATACTGTGTGGGAGGCATTTCTTTTCTTCAAAGAGGCCAGAAAATCTTGATGGTTGCTGGCTGTGCTAACAAAGCCCTGATTTAGGATTTGGACTGATGACCTACCTCTGCCTTCAGAGATCTTATAAAACCTTGGACAAACTAAGGGAAATTTGGGGTGTCTGGTGGGGCTGAGGCGTATGCTCCCTTTTTCTCCACTTTTTTTTTTTTTGCTGGTAAGACGAGTACTTAACTGGGAAGCTACAGCTGGCATAGCTGGTATTACAATCCACTTGAGAGTCCTTAATGAAGAATATCTGATTATACAAGGAAACTAGAATCTGTTTGTTTTCTGTTCATTTAATTTGATGTTTTAATGATGCTGCTAGTTATTTGAAATATTCTATTTCAATATACCCTTTATTTATTGTACTTGTACCCTGAGGCATGCTGGCAAAGAGTGACATGTTTAAAAGTCTGCCCTCAAATAATAAATTTCCCTTGGAAACCAGAAGCAGAGAAGTTTTATATTAGGAATGCTTTAGAATATTTTTAAAAAATCAGTCCAAATTGGATTCCAGAGATAAGTTCAGGGAGACTTAAAAAAACCGAACTTAATTTTTAGTTGGTTTTTAAAGTATAAAAACCAACTAGAAATAGAATAATGTTGTGGGTCAGATAAATGGAGATGCTAGGCTTTAGTTCCAGTTGCTGGGAAGTAGAAAATTAATAAATAGTATCTTTGAAGGCACAGCATAACCAATTTTATCCCTCGCCTTCCCATTTTTATTTCAGATCAGTTAGGACTACTTGTATATTTGTTTACTGCTTTATAAGCTGTCTCCCACTCTGGGTTGCAAGCACTCCATGCACAAGAAACTGATCTGTTCCTGTCCTAGTGCTCAGTTTGGGACATAGTAGCTGCTCAGAAAATGCTTGCTCACTGTGGTAGGCTGAAAAACAGGCCCCAAGATGTCCCATCCCCAGAATCTATGGATATGTTATGTCACATGGTGAAGGGGAATTGAAGTTCCAGATGGAATTAAGTTTGCTAATCAGCTGATCTTGAGATTATCCTGAGTTACCTGAGTGGGCCCAACGTAATCACAAATGTTCTTTTTTTTTCTTTTTTTAAAGATTTTATTTCTTTATTCATGATAGACACAGAGAGAGACAGAGACATAGGCAGAGGGAGAAGCAGGCTCCCCTTGGGGAGCCTGATGCGGGACTCGATCCCAGGACCCCAGGATCATGACCTGAGCCAAAGGCAGATGCTCAGCCACTGAGCCACCCAGGTGCCCCATTCACAAATGTTCTTAAAAGTGGAAGAGGAAGCCAGAGGAGGTCCTGTCGTCCGTTGTGATATGAGAATAACTCAATTCTTCTTTGTTGGTTTTGAGGATGGAGGAAGAGGGTTGCAGGCCAAGGAATGTGGGCAGTCTCTAGAAGTTGAAAAAGGCAAGGAAACGGATTCTTCCCTAGAGCTTCCAGAAGAGAATTCAGACCTGCCAACATCCTAATCATAACCCATGAGACCTGTGTTGAACTTCTAACCTACAGAACTATGAGATAATACACGCATGTTGTTTTAAGCAGCTAAGTTTGTGGTAAACTGTTACAACAGCAATGACAATGAACGCACTCACTGAGTGAATCCCAACCCCATTCATCCACCTACGTGTAATAAGCACTTATGGGAAGACCTACCATTTATCTCCAGGTTCTATGGCAGGCACTGTGATTAGCAGCACCTCTTCCCACCACAGGGCCTTTGCCCTTGCCATTCCCTCTGCCTGGAGCTCTTCTTTCATTTCCTTATTTAGCTATTTCTGCCAGACTAGGAAAAGCCTTTCTTAAGCCCTTTCAGTCCTGAAAACTTCTCCTTAGAAGCATTTAGATCAATTGTGATATTTAAAAATGTATGTAATTGTTTTTAACTTTTTTCCTGTGGAACATAAGTACAGAAAACTACATAAAAAGTGTAGCTTTGTGGCTTATTATAAAGTAAATAACATTGACACCACTATTCAGCTCAAGAAGTAGAACTTTGCCAATAGACCACAAAGTTTATAGACCCTGTAACTCCCCTGACATTTATGTTCACATCTTCCTTGTTTTATTATCTTCCTCCTTTTTTGTTTTATTCCCTGAGATCCTCCTTTTTGTCCCATTTTGATATGCCTTTTAAGTTTTTATTTATCGACAAGTTCCTCCTCTCTTTCCCTTCTTTCCAATTTATTTGTGAATAAACTCAGTTGGTTTATTCTGTAGAGTTTCCCACAGTCTAGATTTTGCTGATTGCATTCCCTTGGTGTGTCTGAACATGTTCCTCTGTCCTCTGAATCTCCTATAACTAAGAGTTGGCTCCTAAAACTTCATTGGATTAAGAGTCAATTTTTCCCCCCAGAGGCAGGGGCCAGTAAGACTAATTCAGAAGAGGTAATGTCTTCCTCCATCAGGAGGCATGTAATGTCTGGTTGTCTTTCTCTCTCTCTCTTTTAAAGATTTTATTTATTCTTGAGAGACACACAGAGAGAGACAGAGACACAGGCAGAGGGAGAAGCAGGATCCCTGAGAGGAGCCCAACATGGGACTCAATACTGGTGCCCTGAGCTGAAGACAGATGCTCAACCACTGAGCCACCCAGATGTCCCTTGTGGTCTTTCTCTTTCAGGTTAATGGTCTTTGATGCTCAACATCTAGATCTATTCATTCCTAGTAAGGGATGCAAAACAGTGACACTCTATTTTTCTTTTTTTTTTTTAGAGAGAATATATTTTTTAAAGATTTTATCTATTTATTTGAGAGAGAAAGAAAGAGTGCATGTGCTGGAGGGAGAGGGAGAGAGTTCTGAAGCAGACCCCATGCAGAGCATAGAGCCCAATATGGTGCTTGATCCCACAACCCTGAGATCATGACCTGAGTAGAAACCAAGAGTTGGCTGCCCCTGGTGAGAGTGTTTCTAAAAAGAGAACTTGCCCTCAACTTCTGTTTAATTACTCCAAGACACAATTTGTATTGGAAAGGTAGGATGCTTGATGCATTCCCTTTATTTGCCAGGTTTCAAACAAATGACTAGGTTAACATATTTGTAATTAATTGCTTAGTGTTTTTCTCTCCTCTAACATGTACTCCTAATCCCTTATGAGGGCAAAGCGTGGATCACTTTCCATTACCCCAGAACCCCTGGGCCAAATACAGACCTATGACATAATTGATGCTTGGTAGGTATTTATTGAAAGAATGGATGAGTCAGTAGAATAACCTCTCTTCTTTCCTGTCTCTTCCATTTCACTGCCCCTCCAGTTTATCTTAAATTCTCCCTTAGATTCATGTAGCTAAACTATGGGGCAAAATGATTTGGATCAAAAACATAAAATTAGTGAGGAAGTACCCACAGAGTTATCAAAAAGGGCTGAGATACTGTGGCTCAGGAACAAAAATACTAATTTAGGGCATTTAATGTGAATACCTTGTAAGAGACCCAAATGGGTTTTTAAACAACATCTACTTGATTTTTTTTTTTGCTTATCTTCTAAGTGATGTCACCTTAGGGGGCTTCCTAATGAGATCCCTAAGAAGATGTAGCATTATTATGGCTAAGAATTAACTAAGTGTCTGCCTTTGAGTGGTTCAAAGTGATTCCATATTGAATATTAAATTTGTCCTTGGAAATACCCTGTAAGGGGCCCAGCCTAGGAGGTATGGGAGGGATAAAGATTATCATTCTCTGTTTAAAATAGGCCTAGGGAAGTAAAAAGAACTACCAGTGTCTCTTGGAGGTGGGGTGGGTACAATGAGGACTGGATTAGGTTCTAAGTAGCTGGTAGAATTTGGACTGGACCGGACCATGGGATTCATCCAACAGCACCATCTATCAGGTATGTATTATCACAATAATGCTGAATGACAAATAGCTATGAACTTCAGTGGCACACAATAACAAGCATTTACTGCTCTCGTGTCCAGGGCCAGTGGCACTGCTGATCGTGGCTGGACTCATTCACACATCTAACAATTGGCTGGCAGTTGGCTGACCAAGGCTGACCTTGACTAGGGAACCCAGGGTGACTTGGCTTCGCTCCAGGTTCCTCTCATCCCCCAGGATGCCAGGTTAGAGAGGACATGGAAATACCAAGGCCTCCACTTTGAACTGACACATTGTCCCTTCTACTGGCCGTCTATGCGTTAGGCGCATCATAAGAGCAACACAGGTTCAAGGAGCAGGGACATGGACTCTACCTCTTAGGTGAGAGGAATTGCAAAGTCACTTGACAAAGAACTTGGACTTGGGGTGATGGTGGTGAAGAATGGGGGCCCTTACTGCAACCAGTCAACCACCACACCACCTCACTTCATGGAGGAGCAAATCGAGCATCATGGGGGGAACAGCGACATATCCAAGGTCACTCAGTGGAAAGCACGCTAGAGCCCAAAACTCAGACATTCCAGTCTCATGGCCTTCCCTTTGATCCCACAGGCTCCAACAAATGGCAGAGGGGTGTGATATTAATGGGCATGCATTCAGTGGGTAATTCAGCAAGGAAGTGGTGTGCTTCCCTGCTGCATGTAGAGCACCCAGGGTTCTCCAAGGGCTGGAGTGTGTGCTGGGGACCACCTCCTGGTCTCCGAGACTGAGCCTTGCTCAAGTTTACCTTCCTGCAGCATATGGAGCCAAAGGGATGACCCCATCCCCAAGGTCATTCTGTGCTAAGCCATTGGAATGACCCCATCTCCAGGGGCAGGTCTTCTGTGCTGAGTGTGGCTTTACCCAACTCCAAGAGATATTGTTCCTGGGCAAGACTAGGACCAGTGAAGTTGGGACAAGAAGGCTCCCATTCTGTTCTTCCTCTTCCTAGTCTTCCTCCTTTTGGTATTCTGCTTCTTTTCCTACCCTCTTTTCAAAACAAGTCTCAGGAAAGGTTAGAGAATATCAAGTCTCTTATACCTGAGTGCGAATTTTATCAAAGGATCACTTCTCCCCTTTACCCAAGGGTTTGCTTCTGGAGAGTAGAACTCCATGCAGGTGGAGGAAGTTTCCCCACCTGTCCCTCCTCAGCATCCCAGAAGTCACACACATAGGAGACCACTCACTCCTCTAAGACAGGAGATGGCGCCTGGTCTGTAGAGTAAAATCCCACTTTTTTTTTTTTTTTTTTTTTTTTTTGCTTTGATGGGAAAGGTTACCTTAGTGTCCCTAGAATGATACCCCTTCCCTTATCGCCCAACAGGTGGTTTTAGCAAAAGTGGGTTTTTTGTACCAGGGTTTCCCTCTGACTCAAGGGAAAAATAACACAGTCATTTTTGGGGTCTGTTTAGTCTCAAAGGGAAACAACTTACTAATTAGGCTAAGAGTCTTTACAAAAATATGTTTTCGATTCCACTGATGGTCAGTTACAAGCGATAACACTGTTAAATGTAGTGCCTAATAAATCTGGAAAAACTACCCAATAAATGTAAGTAATAACAATGATTAACAATAAATTAAATGCAGAGAACCAGGAATGTACCACATTATTTTTAACTAGTTTGGGCCATCGGGTTCTGATTATTCAGTTTGTCCTGTGCACCTGGAGTTTATTAGCGTGTAATGCAAACTGAACGGTCCCTCAGAGAGGCCACTGAAAGGACTTTAGTATAAAACAATATACAAGTTTAATAGTGGTAACTGACCTTGCTTCTTTTACAAAAACATATCTTTGTAACTCGAGCCCCGAGGAAATGTAATGCTTTTTACCTAATCCTGATTGTTAATTTTCCTTTTATTTAATTTAGAAGGTTTCATTTGTTTCATGAGATAGGAAGATACAATTTATAGTCAATAATTCTTCCTTCTCTGGAAAGAGATTCAAAATGGCTAAATATTTCTTTCCTTCGGCCGTGTCCATCACAAGAGGGAAAAACAGACCAGCAGCGGGCTGGCTATTGATGGCAGCTGGTTAAAACCCATGTTTTTAAAAGAGCCAAATGAAATGGGTACATGTGTTTATAATCAAGGTGCATTTGACTAATTTTCCCTAAATCTTTAAATATTACTTGTTCTCAAATGCCAGAAAATTGGGCTCCTTCTCAGTTGAGGACAGGAAGGCCATGCCAGGCTCTCTGATGGAGGAACTTTTCTATAATTTCCCTGAATGCTTATCTTGCAGGTGCTGCCCAGTGGGACTACCATCTTTCGAGGAGAGAATCTGCCAATTTGAGAAAGTCTCTGTGCAGAGATGTCTTTTTTCCTTTTGAAGTTTTTCTAAGATACTCTCAACGTTTTCCAGAAGAAGGATGTGTTCCATGCCCCTCACCTGGGGGTTTCTCACTTTTACCATCCCATACCTTGGTCCCCAAACTGAATGCATTTGTAAGAACCAGATCTTAACTATGGTCGACTCCTATAAATGTCTGAGACTTGAGGTGCCCCCAGCAAACATGACGTCTGGCAAATAGTCCATAAAACTCTGCTTTAAAATAATTAAATGAAATGGTCACCAGGGAGGGCAAGAATGGCATTGCCCAGGGGCGTCAACAGAGCATAGACTCTATTTTCTTTAGCCTGCTAATCAGTATGGTGGCCTCAGACCTCTTGTACCCTTTCTGGTGGAGCCTCGAATTCCCCATCTCGCCGGCTAATGGCCTTCATTTTATAATCAAAACCATTTCTGTTCAGAAGCTAATCCTTATCTCAAAAAGACTGAGCGAGTTCAACTTACATTTAGAACAGAAAGTTTGCTCCAGAGGGAGGATGGCTTGACTTTCTAATCAGAAGGCTTGGGTCAAGCAAAAGGTGGATTGATTTCTCTACCTGTGCTCTGACTGAAGGAACAGCATGTAGCCTAGCCCAGCTCCCCCCTTGGCTGGGTGGGGACAGGAGGAGGCAGAGGGGGAAGAGATGGTGTTTCTGGATGCTGTGGGCAGGAATCCCCTCGGAAAATTGTGAACGGTTATCCCAGGATGGAACCCAGAGTGAGTGTGGTTCCATCTTCTGAATTGTTTACTGAAAAGATAGCTACTGTTCTCTTAGGATCGCTTGAGTGGCAGTGGTGTGCTAGAGCTAACAGTATCTACACATTTAATCTGCCCAGAGACTCTATGGGGTATGCATTATTAATCCCTCTACTTGACATCCCATTGATTCCCGTGAACTTTCCTACCCTGTCTTGGAGCCAGCGAGAGGACAGCCAGTTGAGATGACTATGGAAAGGCACCACTCCAGTCTCCTGATGTGGGGAGTCTGTTGACGGATGGCCCCTGCTGTGGTTTCCTCTGGATCCTCCACCAAATATGTGCCACACTCCTGTGAACTGTTCTCAGCCCGTGACTGGGTGGGGGTCCCCCATAAAGGCACAGTTCTGAGAGACCAAGACCCTTCCAAAAGGTAATTCTCCTTTGAGGAGTACCTGTCAGCCCGGCCAAACCCTTCTTGGAACTGCACTGTTGGCTGAGACCTTCCTTCCTTCCTTCCTTCCTTCCTTCCTTCCTTCCTTCCTTCCTTCCTTCCTTCCTTCCTTCCTTCCTTCTCTTTCTCCCTCTCTTTCTTTCTTTTTAAGGATTTTTATTTATTTATTTGAGAGACAGAGCAAACACTAGCAGGGCAGATGGAGAGGGACAAGCAGACTCCCTGCTGAGTGGGGAGCCTGATGCGGGGCTCAATCCCAGGACCCTGAGATCCTGACTGAGCTGAAGGCAGACGTTTAACCAATGAGCCACCCAGAAGCCCCTGGGACTCTTTATACCCAACTCCCCTTCCTTCCTTCTCTCCTTCACAGGGGATCAAATTGGCATTGTAGTCAGGAGGCTCCCCCCATCTTTCTCCTTCCAGACATTTAGCCCAATAAATCCCCTACACATCTGGTCCTGTCTTAGAATCTTCTCAGATGATCCAAAATAACACACCAGTCAACAAAGCAACCACCACCACCATGGGTAACAATGGGCTTGGACTTGGTTTTTCGATTATTCTAGGTCTTACAACAGACTTGTCAGGCAGCCTGAGAGCCCAAGAAGGAAAGAATGTTTCCCTTTCTAAGATGGATATCTCTGTAGGGAGATCACACCCTATTCCCTGACTCTAACTTCTTGGCCTTCTTGGCACTTCTGGTCATTTGCCTTGCTGATTCTTCCTATACACTGAAGCCTGCTTCCAGTTTTGTTCCTGCCATTACTGTTTGCCCAAATGCGTCCCAATTGCCTTTTCCTTTGCGTATGTTAGAGGGTCTCCTCTCAGGACCCTGGCTTCATATTTCTCAAGCTCTGCTCTGTCCCTCTCTGAGTGGAACCATTCCTCGCGCCTCCAAAGTCTGATTAGAATCTCTCCCTCCCTTTTCAGAGTTAGGGCAGTCCTAGTCTTGAGGACTGACATGGACAGGATTGGGAGCCCCACTCAGCAGATTCAAACCCTAGCTCTATGACTTAACTGCTGTGTGACATTGGCAAGTTACTTAACCTTTCTGAGCTTCAGTTTCTTTATTTGTCAAATAATGATATTACTACCTAATATCAATATGAGGTATTTAATACAAAGCACTTAGCTCATAGCCTAGCACATGTAAGTACTCAGTAAGTGGTAGCTAATTCTTGTGGTTAGTGCTGTTGAGTTATTATCTAACCAGCACCTCTGGGGATCAGAGATAGGAGTCTTGATCACTATTTCCATTAGTTTTATAGTTTAATTTATTTCTAAGGAAAAAATCAGAGGGGTTGCTTACAAAATGGTGATAAGGACCTTTATATTTAGAATCACAGTTTCTTCCCTGGGATCTGGCGGTCTGGGGGCAAGCCTCGTCATTGAAATCCTGAGGAAAGCTTGGCAGTCTGAATGTAATCTTCAATCTTTGTTGCTGTGCAATCTCCCCCCTCAAAGAGAGACTGTGGTGAAGGGAAGGAAGTCCACACTTAATGGCTTGCTTCTGCGGAGAACTAGAAGCATCTTTGTGGTTCTCCAAAGAAGACAAAAACAACAATCCCAGCACCTCCTCTCACTTGGTTTTGGGGGGTGAAAGTCAGGTTCTTTACAAAAATGAATGTTTATTAGAGAAAGACACTTCCACTCACTAGATTTTGGGGGGAGATTGCACCCTTTCCTTTCAAAATTTGCTAAGCTTCCCAGGCAAAGAGGGTGTGTACACTTGCCCATAAGACAGAGGACAGTTTTTGGACTTGGCTGTTCCCCCCCGTTTGCTCTTTCACAGCCCAGTTTCATGTTCCCTTGCAGCCAATAAAATAATCACGGTGTGATGATTCGGTCTCGGTCCTTAAGTCAGGAAAGACTTCGTGCCATCAGCGATGGAGGGAAATGCACTCGGGTTTAATTGTGAGTGACACTGGATGGGAACCTGGGCCTGGGCTCGCACTGGAATTGTCCAGCTGTTCTTTCATCCTGCATCCAGAAGGCCGGTCACAAGTTTCTCCAGCTCATCTGTGCATTCTTGATTCTGCCTCCAACATTTTATTTCTAATTCCCCTGATGGCCTCAGTGAAAGTTCCCGGCAGAGATTGATTGCAGGGCATGACCCAAATTTGTAACTGGCCACAAAACGCTGTAAAACAAAGTTCACCGAATACCTTCCAGCTGATTGTAAGTGATTTTCAAAAAAAGATCTGGATATGTTTTTCTTCTTCTTCTTTTTTTCTTTTTCCACATAAAATATCAGAAAAGAAGGTCTTTTCGCCAAGTGCTGATTTTTGTAACATCATCTGTAAAACATGCTACATGACAACACGGATTGTGTGGAATTGCTGGTGGTGGGGCAGACCTGCCTCACTGGTAGGTTTTTGTTTGCCAAGATATCACTGTTAACTATGAGGACGAGGAGGAAATGTGGCAAGGGCGGTTAGTGACCCAGGTTCTAGAACATCTTGGGAGATTTCTTACCCTCCCTATTGGGATTGCACCTCATTTGCAAAATGCAGAAGAGCATTTGTGAAGCTACATATCTGCAGAACCCTGGAACTCTTTCCTGAAAATGGAACAAGAGATGGCTTTTCCAGATTTGCAAAATATCATTAAATTACTTGAAAGAAGCTTCTTGACTTTAAGCTTTTGCCCATATGTTTCTCTTATACCTCTGACACCTGCTTACCTGCTGCAGATGAGCAAGCATCAAAAATGCTAATGAAAAAATGAAGGAGTGTGGTCTTGAAGAAAGAATTTACTTTTCTGCAGTGTCCCAAAGTGTGTAGCTTAGTCATATTATTGTCAGTGAAATAGTTCCTGGCACTGTCTCCTCACACTTTTCTCACACTATGGAATGGAATACGTCAGAATGTATTTGTTCTAGGATCCAGGCACGTCTGGGCTTGTGGGGGAGGCTGTGGACTGTTCCCTCCCAAAGTCTGTTTTATGAGGGACTGAAGAGCTGCTGGTTACAATTTGTCCTAAGAAAGAGACAGTGAGAGCCATGAGTGAGGGCCAGTGGGCCAGTTCTGGGGAAGGCACGGGAGCCTCTCCTTTACATAGTCTTTTCATTCCACCTCCATAATCTTATCCTTATGTTCCCAGCCAGGGGGCTCTGGGGAAGCTGGAGAAGATAGCAAACAGCCAAGGCCTCAGTGACATTTGTGCCAAGGGTATTAGCAACCTTGGGAGAATGTGTCATTGACATCGCCTCCTGTATCTGCGGAGTTGGCATGGATTCTGGCTATGTATAATGGCATTGAGACTCTTGGGTCAGATGCCATGGGGATCAGCAATACCACCACAAGACCATGCCCAGCAGAAGTCACACTGATGATGTCCCCAAAGAGAAAATGAACTAACCCGCTGCAATGTGGCCCAGGCTGGGAGCACAGAGAATCAGTCACTCTCCCCTGTGGACAAGAGGGAGCCATTGAGAGCTTTTGGAAGAGGGTACTCTTGGCTAAAATTAGTCTTCTGGCTGATATTTTCATCTGATATGGACAGGTCAAATGGAGAGTCAGAGGAGGCTGAAGGCAGGGAGACCAGTTGGGAGGCTGTTTACTATAGTCCACTTTAGAGATTCATACTGAAGTCCTGAGCTAGGCTGAGGTTTAGAGGGGCCCATTTGAAAACTTGAGCAGACATCAAGTCTGAAAGATGATGGGCAGAAGTGGCTTATGATGAATGGGCTGTGGTTTGATGTGGTGTCCTGGGAAATCACTGGAGCCTTCTTTAGGGTAGGAGGTACCAGAACCAGTATAGCAACCAGGGATCCAGCTCCTGTGCAAACCTTGTCTTCCTTTCAACTGGGTGCCTCCATTAAATGGAAGTGAGCACAGGACAGACTTCCCCTGAGCTGATTTTTCCTGGAGCTAGTTGCTGAGCATCCCAGTCGTAAGCACTGGTACAATCCTAGCTATCTTATTTCTTTTTTTTTTTCTTAAAGATTTTATTTATTTGAGAGAGAGAGGGAGAGAGAGAACGAGTGATGGGGAGGGGCAGAAGGAGAGAGAGTCCCAAGCAGACCCTGCACTGAGTACTGAGACCAATGCAGTGCTCAATCCCATGACCCCGAGATCACAACCTGAACCAAAACCCAAGAGTTAGTCACTTCACCAACTGCACCAGCCAGGTAACCCAAATATTTTTTTATAGCCAGATGGTTATTAAATAAAGTTATATGGATAAAAATTGAGCCCTAGAGTTTGGTCAGGCAGGAAGCCAGGAGCCCTCAGTCCTATTCCTGGCCCTCCCACTGCCTAGCTGCATTTGAGCTGGGCCTCAGTTGGCTCCTCTGTGCAATGGGAGCTTTGACTTGGTGATAGAGAAGCCCTTCCAGCTTACACTTTCTAAGTTTTAACTCTAAGACAGGCAGGTTCCCTGCTTATGGTTAAGGAGCAATGAACTGACCATTTCAGGTCTTTTCAGTCAGAAAATATGAGTAGAGGTTAAGAGCTCATGCTCTAGGTTTAGAACTTCACTCTGTAACAAAGTGTTTGTGGTCCTGGGCAAGTTCCTTAGCCTGCCTGAGCTTTATTGTTCTCTTCTGTGAGATAGGCACCAGCATATATACTTCTTAGTTTGAGGTAATTCCTTGAGCACAGGGCATAGCACACATGGAGCCCTCAAGCGATGAGGGTCCTGGTGTTGAATGCAAACCTTTCAATGTGGAGCAAGGTGTCCTGATGCCCGATCCTGGATCTGGAGGGAGTTAGCAGCAACTCTCACATCCTGCCTTTCCCCCAGTTGGAGTTGGATCATCATCTGTGAAGCAGTCTTCTTTGTCCTCTGCAAAAGGAGGCTCACCAAGGGGGGGCCTGTAGAAATTCTGATCAAGGAGGGAAACATAACATTTTGCTTTTAATATTAAAGAACCAGGACACGTGTACTGTGTAAAATTAGAAAATACAGACAAGAATAAAAACATGAAGAAAGCATGTATGTCCTGTGATAAGCCAAATAATTTTTTCCTCTTCCCCAAAATACCTATGTCCAAATCACCAGAAACCATGAATGTGTTGCCTTACATAGTAAAAGGGACCTGGTGCATATGGTTATGTTAAAGATCTTGAGATAGGACATTACCCTGGATTATCTATCTGGTGGGTTAGATATCATCGTAAGGGTCACTGTAAGAGGGAGGCAGCATGGCCAGAGTCAGAGAGGGTAATGTGATGATGAAGTAGAGGTCAAGTGACATGGGGCCATGGCCCAAGGAATGTGGGTTGCCCTCAGAAGCTCAAAAAAGCAAGACATTGGATTCTCACCCAGAACATCCAGAAGGAATCTTTGATTTTAGACCACAGAGACCATTTTCCCACTTCTGACTTCCAGAACTATAATATATTTGTGCTATTTTAAGCCACAAAGTTTGTAATTTGTTATAGCAATAACACCCCCCCCCCCAAGGTTACCAATGTAGTTTAGTATATGTGTGCATATCTTTTCAGGTCTTCACACACACACACACACACACGCACACACACACACACGTGTTTTGTTTTGTTTTGTTTTAACCTACATGAGACCATACTGTACATCCTCTTTTGCAATCTACTTTTTCGCTCAACTCTACCTTTCCATTTTAGTAAATTTTCATCTCTCCTAAAAGCCAGACCATATTTAAATTCCCTCAACTGAAGCCCAAATGTCCATTACAGGTGCTACTCCAAACCACTGTATAAACCCATCCCACACATTGCATTTACTTGCTGCAGCCTTCAGATCTCTTTTCTATGTCACTGACAGAGAGTTTCTGCAAAATATTCTGCTGCCCAGATGTTTGCTTGCTTCCTTGGAGTGACATTCCAGCTGTTCCCTTACCATCTCTATTTCTTGTAAGCTGGATATTATATCTAATGCCTTGATGGACTCAATTATACACTTTGGGCTAAGATACAACATAAATGATGCTGTGTATTTGATTTTGCACCACATAATTGCTAGCTGATCTACTAAAGCATGTACTTTTCTAGACTGTTTCTAGGACCAGAACATCCAGTCCCATGTGAGGTTTCAAAAGAATGAGTGATTCACTCTGATTTTGTGGACGAGTTGTTATGAAGGAATATCACTTTCAGGAACTACTTAAATTTAAGGCAACTCATTTGCTGGCCTAATGGAGCAGAGCCCCAACTCAACTCCAAAGGAGGGCAAACCAGAGGAAACACAAACTTGCAGGTCGCATTCTAACCCATAAATTATGAGAATAAACTTGAAGAAAACAAGCAGGTTCAATTTCAACAGACCTTTCCCAACTAGGTGTACTAACATCTGACTGTTTGGACATCATTAAAATACATTGCACCCAATATGTTTACCCACAGTCATCCATATTACCTGGGCAGGCCATTCATTAGCTTGTCAATGTAAATGGATTTCTATATATAAGTGATTGCAACGTGCAGAGAACTTTTAAGGAGAAATTTGTTGTGCCAGTGTGTTGGAAAAATGCAAAATACCCAAAGCCTTGTTCCAGGGGACCATCTCAACCTGAATCAAATGAGGAACAATATTTTTTGCCCAAACTATAATTTTATTTTAAACCATTATGGTTATTACTGACAACAATAATAAAAGCATTATGAAGGATTTATAGACAAGGCTTCATTAGGTGAAGATTCTGAAGCTGGCATTAATCCATCCGCCCACAGTTGAACTATTGCATTTTGCATACATGTGCATGTGATCGTGCATGTGTGTGTGTGTGTGTGTGTGTGTGTTTCCCATGGTTCTACCCAAACATTTCTCTCACATAATTAAATGTATTGATGACATCATAGGAACTGAGCGAACCTTTGGGTTTATATCACTTTTAGGAGATTATAAACTCTAATTCAAGCTTTTTAAAGTCTCACCAAATCTGAGGCACTCTCAGCAGGCATATAGTATTTCGAGGGTCATTGTAATGCGTAATGAGAAACTCTGTGTGCATTCTGCTTGCTAGCTCTCCCTGTTTCCTCAGCCCTAAAGCCTAAAATGTAGATGCCTCCTAGTGAGAAATTTACAGCATAAAAAAGCATGCTTTTGGCAGAACCCAGAAAATAATAATGCTAGGTATTTTGCCATTTGGGAAAAGAGATTTAAAGAGGAAACCTTGAAGATGAAAGATACCAGCGGAATGAAACTAACTGAAGAACACTGGATAGACTTTTTTTTTTTTTAAAGAAACTTTCCAGAAGATATTGGAAGACCGTGTATTCTTCAAATTTCTGCACCGCTCTTTCACATGAATTAAAGATGGAGCAAGCCTATGAATGGACACCACTTGCTTAATGAGAACACCATATGCCCACATTTAGGAAATATAAAGAAAGCTAAACCCTTGTAAAATTTTATATATTATCCCTTTCACCAAAATATGAAAAACAGATTAGAAGGGGGAAGGAAAAGTTCTTCTATAAATAAATTTGAAGAAACACCGGACCAGAAGGAGACACTTGTTTAAATACAATGTCCAAGGAAGAAAAACCGTCAAATAAACAAGAATCCCCACTTTCGACTGAACAGCAAAACATTCTGCGTGTCTAGGCTGTGAAGCACAATTGTCTTCGCCCTGCTCCTGGAGGATGCCTTTCTGAACCCAGGCATTTTCGGCAGTCTCTGTTAGGAATAATAAATAAGAGGAGCTGTGGATCTGGAGCCTTCTTTCAAAGACATGTAGACATTATAAAGACGTTTTTATCAAGTGTCTCTTGAAATCCATAGGTTTATGTTTGGCCTAGATCTCTAAGTCACTTGTTGCTTTTCCCCCAACTTCTTTCAATGTGTCTTGGATCCTTGCTGCTCTAAAATCATAAACAATTTGCCATTTGCAGGGTTGTCATTGAACTGTGTGAGAGAGACGTGCCTGTAGGCTAGAGTTCCCGTCAGAGGCCCGATTGCATAGCTGAGCCTGCAGAGTGTGTGCCCGCTGCATCCAGCAACAAGGAATCTAACTGCAGGGGGGCAGAAAACACATTTAATTCATGCTTCACGGTTTAGAAAAAAAAATTACGACTCTGTTCGTGGAAAAGACAAAACAACACAACAATGGAGACTTGCTCTTTTCCTTTAGAATCGATGGTGTTCATTCGGGCCACCAAAGGATTGAACCTGAGGCACTTAGTAGGAAAGTTGGCAGGGTGAGCCGAGGGAGATGCCCTGGTCTGGACATATGGTATTTTGAGTGTAGTCATTTCCAAGTTATATTATCTTGGGTGAACCCTTGGGCCACTTGGAGTTTTGGTCTCCTCATCAGTAGACAGTAGACAGGAATGGCATGCCCATCTGTTTAAGCCAACCCTTGAGTGGAAGCCTGTCTGAGACTTAAGGAAGCTTCCAAAACCCTCTACTTCGATCCTTTGCTTGTTCCTCACTGGCTTCTGTGTTGGTCTCATCTAAACCCAATTTGGAAGTCTTAACTTTGTGACCCAGGCCTTGGTCCAGCGCAGGCCATTTGGAAGGGGTTCACCTGGGCTCTCCTGGCCATCTGCACCTTGGCCCTTGATTTCTTCCTTCTACACCTTATCTCAGCCTCTCTGATTCCATCAAGTTGGAACCCCACACACAGCTGGCATTAGTACCCCCTGCTCCCCTGCTCTGCTACTTGGCAAATTCTAGTCCTCTGGAAAGGTAGCTTGGTAATATTAGCTAACATTTACTGGGTCTTTACCAAGCACTTTATTAATCTCCTAAAGCCCTGTAGGCAGAGATGAGTATTATCTCTGCTTTTAAAAAATTATCTCCATTTTACAGAAAAAGAAATGAGTCATAGAGCTCATAACAGGCAGAGCTGGGATTTAAACCCAGGTTGGAAGTCAGTATACTTCTGTTGAGGGTCAGATAATCAGCATTTAGGGGCTGATGGGCTGACTGGTCTCTGTCACAGTTACTTAACACTGAGGGTGTCATGCAAAACCAGTGACAGACAATATATAAGCATATAAGCAGGGCTGTGTCTCAATAAAACTTTATTGGTTGACATTTATATTTGAATTTTTTAAAAAAGATTTTATTTATTTATTCATGAGAGACAGAGAGAGAGAGAGAGAGAGAGAGAGAGGCAGAGACACAGGCAGAAGGAGAAGCAAGCTCCATGCAGGGAGCCCGACGTGGGACTTGATCCTGGGTCTCCAGGATCACGCCTGGGCTGAAGGCAGCGCTAAACTGCTGAGCCACCCGGGCTGCCCTATATTTGAATTTCATTTAATTTTCAGGTGTCAAAGTATATTGTTTCTCTTTTGATTTTTTGGATTATTTAAAAGTATAAAAATCAGTCTCCACGACACAAAATGAGATGGTAGGTGAATTTGGCCCATGTGCCGTCGTTTGCTGATCCCTGATCCTTGAGTCCTGCAATTGGCTCACCACCATGGCAGGATACTGCCTCTCAATAGTACCCTTATCATCCCCTTTTACAGATGAAGAAGCTAGGGTCACACAGCTGGCAGGGAGGGGGTTATGGCAGGCCCAGGAAGCCCAAGTCCAGCACCTGGACTTTACCTCTAACTGATGTCAAGGGGCTGAGGTTGGTTGGAGTTGCTGTGCCTGCTTTGTGGCATGAATAACAAAGATCAAATTAGATCATGTGCCTGGCATGCATAAAAGATGCTCACTGGAGTTTTGTGTTTTTTAATGTGTGGAAGCTCTTAGAAACTGTACAACGTAAGCAATTAGTCTAGCTTCTAAAAACAAATTTCCTAGTGGAAATGTGTTACTACCTTTCATTCATTTTACATTTATCTACTGTCTCATTTGTGCCAAGGTGCTGGGTTCTGGTATGTGATGATAGAGATGATGGGCAACAGCGCTTAGTCTAGGGGGGACAGACAGACATGCTCACAAGTGATTAGCACCAGAGGATTAACTGCTACCATGAATGAGGTGCAGGATGTAGAACCACAGCCATGTCCCAGGGACGGAAGCCATGCATGCTGGAGGTTGCGAGGTAAAGGGAGAAGAGACTTGCAGGCTGAGGGAGCAACATGTACGCAGTCACTGAGATATGGAGGTTCAGGGTGCTTATGGTGTGAGGAATCTGGGGGTGGGTGGTAGGAAAGAGAGAAGAAGGTAAGCCAGCTCTACAAGAACCTTGTAGTCTATGCCAAGCCCTGAACTTGGTCCCCTGGGACCTAGCTCCTCAAATCAGGAGGCATACTCGGGAGTCACAGGACAAAGATGAGGCAGGTTTCCCCAGCATCAATTGTACTCAAAAAATTTTAGAGAATATTATAGTTTCTAAATGGGAAAAAAAACCCCACCTGAAAATATATTGAGTAGAATAAAAAAACCCTATTAAACCTTAAGATAAAGCATGATATTTTTTTTTCTTTTTTAAAGATTTTATTTATTTATTCATGAGAGACAGAGAGAGAGAGAAAGTGGCAGAGACACAGGCAGAGGGAGAAGCAGGCTCCATGCAGGGAACCCAACGTGGGACTCGATCCCGGGTCTCCAGGATTAGGCCCTGGGCTGAAGGCAGCGCTAAGCCGCTGAGCCACCCCGGCTGCCCAAAGCATGATATTTCAAAGAAATTTGGACTCCACCTCACACCTCCCCAACTTCTGTTAGAGGAGCTAAAACGGACAGCTTTAAGAGGCAGGCAGTGGGGCATGGGGAGACGTCCAACAGTGCAGTGACACAGCTGGATTTGGTCTGTAGACCTGGAAGGCCGCTGAGGGGAGCTGGGAAGGAGATACCAGTGGTCTGGAGGTGAGTGGGAGCTACAAGAGTGGCTGTGCAGGGGAAGCTGGGATGGAAGTGCTTCACACAGAGGAATTTCAATTTTGTCATAGATGTACATCCCCCTCCACCTGGAAGCAGCAGAAAGAGGAATGAGCACTTGCTTCAGAGCCAAAAGACCAAAATTTGGACCCCCGAATTTAACTAACCGTGTGACCTTGGGCAAAGCACTCTGTCTCTCTGATTTTCACTCTTTTCCAAATGAGTGGAGCTCTACCTGTCTTGCCTTGCTCTGAGTCTTTGGATCATCGAAGACATCGTCTGACCGTCTATGAGCGCTCTTTGTAAACGATCTGAACACCACTTGTGGGTTTCAAGGAACAAAAGACGAGAGCCCTTTCTGCTTGGTGACCTCCCCAAGAAAAGGCAATTGCTACTTTCCCCCCTTCTTCAGCTGTTGGAGCTGCGGATCAATTGCAACCAGGCTAAACAAAACAAAAAAAAAAGGTAGTCATACATGATCAGCAAAATGGTCCAAATGATGTCATCCATCAAGATGGACATTGCAATTTGCCAACTATTTTCTCATAAATCAAACCGTGGTCCCTCAAGGAAGAGGGGCAGGGCTTGAGGAGCCAGCATGGCAATGCTTATCGGGAGACCAGACGCAGGGAAGCCAGGGAAGCGCTCCCTTAAGGATACAGTAATTATTTTCACTCGATGGGAAATCAAGAGGGGGCACGATGGGAGGGAGAGCTGGAGAGTGTCTGCCTCACTTCATTACTACTCCCCAGGCAAGGGACACAACATATGCTTTTCATTGGGAAGCCAATAATTTTGAATCGTGGGACAGGTGAAAACTTAAATGACATTTGCAAACCTTGATTTATTTCTCTGCTTAACTCCGGAACATGCTTTAGACTCAGCTCTATAAGTTTCCATAGATTAGTGGTCAATGTCAAGAATTTTCAATGACATATTCAAGCGTTTCCTGTCCCTATCAGTTAATTAAATATTTTCAGTACTAATCTCTTCTTATTGAAATGGTTTCCCTTCTTTCGGTTATGGGTTGGGAAAACAACGATATGAAGTATGTGCTTTATTGAAAACAAAATAACAAAAATAAAAAAGAATACTTTTTCCCCCACGTGCTATTTGACTTGCTGGAAATCTCATTAAAAGTTATTTATGAGCTGTTAGGGATCCCATAAGGATTACACCTAATTCAGTCTGTAAAGCTTTTGAGTTTCTTTTACATGAAGGACCTCCTTCCCCATTATTCTACTTTGGTTTGCACCCAAATAAATACTGGAGATCAACTTCTTGGCAGAAGAAGGCTCCTCAGTCCCTAACCTGACCATCACTCACGTGACTCAGGCCAAGCTCGTACCTGACTCCCTTTTCTGCCAGACCTGGTCTGCTTCGACCAGTGTAATCAACCTGAGGGCAAACTTGTGAAAATTAATGAATTATTATTTGCGTTAGTATGATTGTATTGTTGCTGTAGTGAAGATGGCAGAGGTTTAGGTACCATTTCCATCTCTGGGATGTGAAGCCTCTGCAGTTAACCATTCCTAACTGACGATCCCATTTTCTTCTCCTCCTCCCCCCTATTCCCTCTGAAACAAGAAAATGGAATTTGATCAGAATGAATAATTTCCAGTCCTTTTATAGGCCTACATGCCTGTTCTTTTGCTGTTTCTCAGAACTTGTTCTCAGGCATCTGACCCTCAGTTCACCACAGACTGAAACACCAATTTAGGCGTCTTTTGTCCTTCTAGGATCTTTAATAAAATGTCCCAAATAAAGATGGCTTTAATTTCCAAAGAATCTTCCTTGTGTTCATATTTCTAAGACACGGGGAAGAATGTAGACATTCAAGTAGCCGAATATTCAAAATGGAATGTTGGCAGTTAAAAAATTGGCATAAAAAGTTAGTGGTAATAAAGGCATTAGTACCAGAACTGTCAGATATAAAAATACTCCTAGAAGTATTAGCTACATGTTATTATTATTATTATTATTATTACCAGGGTTCCTACTATCTTTTCTACCAAAAGCCTGGCCAGCAAACTGTTCATGTTTCTCAAGACGGGTGTCTGCATACTCTCACGCACATCTCATTTCTCCAGTCGGAACACAAAGCACTGATAACACCATGTCCATGGTGAAGCAGCCAGCTAGACTGCGTGTTCGCCTGGAATATTATTCCGACCACCAGAGGAATAGCCAATAATGGTGTCTTCATTTATAAAATCTCTCTCTTGGATCTCCACATATTTACTATATGAGACTAAAAACTTAGCCTACACTTCTCCACTTGGGCAAGAGCTGATACCACCCAAAGTAGGCCAGCAATAAGCTGCAATGGCTGCATATTTCAGAGGAAAGTATATTTTTCCTTAATCTCAACCATCTGGAGAATTTTAACGTCCTATATTCTTTATAAAACCCTACATAAGAGGTCAGTTTAATTTTTTAAGAGTCATTTAAACATCCTGAATACATCGTAAGCCCCCAAACAAGAAATGCCTCTCAGGCTAGACCAGGGAAAACCACATGGGTTGCTTGTATGTTTAGTCTAGTACAGAGGTTCTCAGCCCTGGCTGCATCTAAAAAAATGACGCTTGAAGGCAGACGGACTCTGTCTTTCCCCACCCCCAGAATTGTTTTTTGTTTTGTTTTATTTATCTTGTCTTTAGGATTCTCAGGTAATCCTATTGTGGCAAGCAGGCTTGAGAACCACCAGGCTGAATCTGATGGTAAATACAGGCTCAGGTGTTACTCTGGG
Organism: Canis lupus familiaris; assembly: GCF_011100685.1. Taxonomy (NCBI): domain Eukaryota; kingdom Metazoa; phylum Chordata; class Mammalia; order Carnivora; family Canidae; genus Canis; species Canis lupus. The sequence goes on from NC_049249.1 coordinate 24,617,336, forward strand.
GAGACTCTCCCAGAATTCTCAGCACTCTGCCCTTTCAATAATTAGAAGCAGAATCTACCCATGGGGCTCGGACTTATCCCCTGACTCCAAACATAGCCTCAGAGTTGTTACCCACTCATGCCTTGTGGGTTGAATTACATGGTATGGGTTGAACTGTGTCTACCCAGAAAAGATGTTGAGGTCCTAACCCCCAGTACTTGTGCATGGGACCTTATTCAGAAATGGAGTCTTTATAAATTGTCAGGTTAAGATGAAGTAATTCAGGTGGGCCCTAAACCAATATAATGTGCCCTTACGAAAAGAGCAAATTGGGACAGAGAGACAGACACACACACACAGGGAGAAGGCTATGTGAGGATGAAGGCAGAGATCATGGTGATGCTCCACAAATCAATGAATGCCAAAGACTGGCAATAAAGCACCAGAAGCCAGTGGCAGGGAAGGCCTAAAACAGATTTTCTCAGAGCCCTGAAGGAAGCAACTCTGATGACACCTTGATCTTCAACTTCCAGCCTCTAGGACTATGAGGGAATAAACTTCTGTTCTGTAAGCCACTCAGCTTGTGGTACTTCATTATGGCAGCCCTGGGAAGCTACACATCTAGTGAGTCCACTCAAAATACCTTTAAACTCCAGGCAGATGAAGTTTACCCAGACCAAGCCTTAGCTTTGGCCACACACCACCCATAAGAGTGACCAAGCTGTGTCACTACTTCTAACAGCCAGCAAAGTGAGGACGGTGAGCACAGAGCAAATAATTGGACTACCAGTGAAGACTTAGTTTAGGAAGAATGATGGCATTTGAGCTGAGCTGTGGAAGCAGAGTATTCTCTTTATTTTTGTTTTAAATTTTATTTAAATTGGGGATCCCTGGGTGGCTCAGCGGTTTGGCACCTGCCTTTGGCCCAAGGCGCGATTCTGGAGTCCCGGGATCGAGTCCCGCGTCAGGCTTCTGGCATGGAGCCTGCTTCTCTCTCCGCCTGTATCTCTGCCTCTTTCTCTCTCTCTCTATGTCTATCGTGAATAAATAAATAAAATCTTTAAAAAAATAAAAATAAATAAATTTTATTTAAATTCAAATTGCTAATGTATAGCGTAACACCCAGTGCTCATCCCGTCAAGTGCCCTCCTTAGTGCCCGTCACCCAGTCACTGCATCCCCCACCATCCTCCCCTTCTGCAACTCTTTGTTTCCCAAAGTTAGGAGTCTCTCATAGCTTGTCTTCCTCTCTAATTTTTCCCCACTCAGTTTCCCTCCTTTCCCTTAGAGTCTCTTTCACCATTTCTTATATTCCACATATGAGTGAAACTGTATGATGATTGTATTTCTCTGACTGACTTATTTCACTCAGCATAATACCCTCCAGTTCCATCTATGTCAAAGCAAATGGTAGGTATTTGTCCTTTCGGATGGCTGAGTAATATTCCATAGTGTGTGTGTGTATATGCCATTATATATATATATATATATACACACACACACATCTTTATCCATTAGGAGTATATTCTCTTTGATGAGAGTGAAGGGAAGCAAAAATATGGGAATAAAGGTATTCCCAAGTGAGGGGCTGCCTCAGTAACAAGTGAGGGATCCTCACAAGAGGCAAGAAGGAACAGCCTTTGAGTGAGCATGTGTGTGTGTGTGTGTGTGTGTGTGTGTACTTTATGTGTGTCTGGGGTGTGGAGTTGAGCCAGATTGATGGTAATAAAAGTCATAGTGAACATTCAAAGAGAGCATGTTGTAAGTGAACTACTCCACGAAATCATATTCAGTTCCAGGATTGACCTAATGCACCTCAGAGGCCTTTATTATCCTCATTTTACAGATGAGAGAAATGAAGTTCCAAGAGCGGAGTCGGGCCCTCACTGTCGGATTCCACCTGCTTTCCACTACATGACATGGCTTGCTCGTTTATACCTGAGAGCTACTCAAGGGAAGGAGCGTGGATAGAGATGGAGGGATGAAGATGGTCTTGAAACAAATGCCCATCTTTGCTTCAGTGGGGGCTCTAACCCCGAAACTTCCATCTGTGTGTGGGTCCCAAGCTGCCCCATTGGCTGCTTCCAGTTGCCATGCCCCTCCTGGAGGTTCCTGACAGGCCCGGGGGATCCATACAGAGTAGGGCGTGCTCTCGATTTGAAACCCAGCTTTGTTCTTCAGCTCCAGTGTTACCGGGGAAAGCAGACAGGGGAAGTGAAGGAAACAAAACGTTTCGGCCTGTGAGTAGTATTTGCAATGTGATCTGTGCGTTCTGAGCCAAGTTAGCGTACACGCTCTGGGGAGGATTACAAATGAATGACGAAACGTTTTGAAACATGGCTTATACCTAATTAATCATGGAACTTAGAGAACAAAGAATACATTTCTTCAAAGTTTTTAGCATTTTCTCGATTAAGTGGAGAGGGTGGGGGAGGGGGGAGAGGTCTCCGTGCCCCATAATGAGTAGACCATGCACTTTATTTGGGGAAAGAAGCTCTTAATCTCCCTTGGCTGCCTGCAACCTCTGCATCCTTACATCTTTAATACTTGATGGCGAGCATTTTCATATTAAAGGGACTGAAAGTTTCCAGATCATGAAATATTCCTTGGCTTTTTGTCTTTTGATCGCTCAGCCCAAACAATACTGGTTTTGAGATTACGGGATCCTCGGGAATTTTTTAAGTACCCACGATATTGTGCCCTGAGATTCCGGGGTCTTTTTTATATGCTGCCACCACCCAGAGACATCTGTGGCCACGTTCCGCTTTGAAGACAAAGCTCTGAGGCCCAGGTTTTGTGCCACATCTATGTCATTCCACATGCTCTTCACCTCTGAATCTTGATTTCCAGGTTTGTAAAATAAGGATAATAATAAATACCTCACTGATTTGTTTTGACAGTTAAGTAAAACGATGCCACAAAAGCACTTAGCCTCCCACCTAGAATGTAACCACTCAATAATGGAGTATATAACTGAATCTTCCAGATACTTTATTCATCCTCTTCTTATTCATAGACTTGGTCAGGGCACCATTTTTTCTCTAGCTGAGGCACTTCTGTGAAGCTCTGTCTCACCAGCGACAGATTCTGAAGTCGAAAATGACTTTGCACTTGGTAGTCAGTGTTCACTGCTCTGGTGGGAAACCATAGTCCCCACTCTTCCCTTTGGGGGTTTTCCATGGCCATTCCATGAGCACCAGTATGGATACAATAATCAGAGACGTGTGCACTTTCCTGCCAAACATTGTCACTTGTATTCTCTGTGGTTTTGGACAAGCCAAATAGGCTGCTTGGATGCAGGCTTTCCCCTTCTTCTTTGTGGAGGAAGCCAAGAAATGCACTATATTAAAGTTGTTGTGAGTAAAAACTGGAACCTGAACCTCCTCTCTCAAAGCTCCATGTAGAAAATTAGAATAAAGAGAATACTTGGTTACAAATTTCCCTGAGCCATGGTGAGCATCTTCCAAGGTTTCTAAGTATATTCCTGATCTCCAGTAGCTTAGCCATGGCCATGTGACCTGGGGTTGGCCATTCAAAGATGTTGCCAGGGGCTTTGAATCTGAAAGGGGCAGAGCAGAGGCTCATAGAGAAGTCTGGAGTAGAGTGGCGGCACAAAAAGGCCAGTGGTGGTGGTGGTGCTGAGGGTAGCCTCATAACCAGACAATGCCCAAGACATGACTTCAACCATATTCTTTGCTCTCCAGCTCCCTTAGTTCTGGGTCATTTTCCATCTTAGCTCTCTAGTCTTCTTGTAGACTCGGTGACTCATCTGACATCAGCTTTATAAATTCCTTTTCTGAATTAGTTAGCCATTAGGCTACTTTGCTCATAAATGAGAATCTAGACTGAGACAAGATTAAGATATACTGAACACCTACTACGTGCCAAATACTGTACATATGAGGAAACTGGGGCCCAGAGAGTCTAGGTCACTTGTCAAGGTCACCAGGCTGGTCAGAAGTGACGGGGTGATTTGAAACCCTGTCTGCCTTTCCACTAAATTCTTTCAGCAAAGAGAGCTAGAAGGTAAACATAGAGTCCACAATCACCTACATTTGCCTTGAACTTGCTTTGTAGGTGGGGTTTTTGTAGGCTTACAGCTGTCACCTGGACATGACATTTTCTTCCTCTGCCCCTGTTCCTACCCTACTCCTTGCCCCAAACTGGTGACTAGCAGTCTGTAAATCGAATCAAAAGGGAAATGTCTTGGGGTGCGTGGGTGGCTCAGTCAGTTGAGCATCTGACTCTTGGTTTTGGCTCAGGTCATGATCCCAGGGTTGTGAGATTGACCCCTTGTCAGGCTCTGTGCTCAGTGAGGAGTCTGCTTGAGATTCTCTCTCTCTCTTTCTCTCTCTCTCTCTGTGTCTGCACTTTCCCTACTCTCTCTCTTTCTCTCTCTCAAATAAATAAGTAAATATATTTTTTAAAAAGTGTTGTGTCTTTCAGTGTTGAGAATCATCACAGATTTGTGCCTTTGAACCAGACTACTGAGGTGAGGGATAAAGGAACCAGAACAGTAGAGAACTTGGCTTTGTGTCCCCCATTGCCACTTGGTATTGTTTGTATGTACTGCTAATTATCCTTAGTTGATGCCTTCAGAAATTAAATACATATGCCTTGTACTATGTGGAGTGAGAACGTGGCTCATTTGGTTTCCATCTTACCCATTACCCTACACCTGCTATTGCACTAACAGATGGCATGGTCCTCACACCCTGGCATCTAAGGATAGGAAGTCGGATGTTGCCATCTGCCTTCAGAATTGCCAGATTCCTGTGCTTTTCTGCAGGGTGGAGCAGCTTTACCAAAGAATAGGAAGCAACCAGAGTGGATATCCATATACACATTCACATCATCTTCTCCTTCTTTAACCCAAGGAGAGAGTTAGCAACTCGCTGAGCACCTAACTTACATACAACAGCTTTCCTGGAGGCAAAGCCACATAAAACCACTTTATTCTTGACCTCGCTCCAGTGTATCTGCAGAGCATCAGTCTGGCCAGAACTTGGTCATCTTACTTCTTTCTCACTGATTTTTTTTTTTTAGAAGTCAATTATTGAAGATATTGGGTAGTAAAAGCAATTTGAACTTTATTACTCTCTTTTCAGTATTAGATACAGAAGGCCTGGGTCAGCGATACTGTGTATAAAATATAAAAGCGGTGAATTAAATGCAACTTGATGGTACATGTTGTACCTTAATGAAAACAAAGGCTTGGGAACACTATTTGTAAATGTGCTACCCAATAAAGTGTTAGCAAAGGAGCTCATAAAGCTGCCAGAGGGATTTAACCATTGCTAGAACAAGAGGGAAACACCATTCAGTTGGGCTGGACACACAGTGAGGTCTACTGACTTTATCACCAATGCCGGAGGTTTTTTATTTAAAACACATGGAAGAAAGACACTTGGGTTTGGCACCAGAATGTCTTGTGGTAAAGAAAAAAAGAAAGAAAGAAAGAAATATCCAAAAGTGCTTAAAAAAACGTAAGGGGGAGAAACAGATGTGAAGAAATGAAGACAGGATGTCATGGGGTGCCGCGCTAGTCCATTTAAAGCCATGGCAAAAGGCAAGAGCACTTCTCCATGGCAGCTGATAGACATGAGCAATTGAACAGTTCATACCCTCTCTGTTGTCCCTGTCATGAGATTTGTAGGTCGTTCTCAGCCAGCCACTGGGGCTAAAGGGCACAGGTCGTGACCCGCTGATTTACCAAAGTATGATCAACTCACACAAATTATAGGCGTAAGAGAGTCCTGACAACTTCAATATGATGCGCAAGGAGCGCAATTATTTGTGACATGTGAAGCCAGTGTGAGACCATAATTCTGTCGCTGCGTGACAAGGCATTATTAGCTGGGGCAGGCAGCGGCTTGAACCAGGAGCAGCTGGAGGAGAGGCGGGGAGAGAGAGAGAGAGAGAGAGAGAGAGAGAAAGAGAGAGGAGAGAGACAGAGGAGAGAGAGGGCTCCATTGGGACGGAGGCCCCGTGACAGGCCTTCCCTCCCAGAGTGGCAAACGGCAAGGGCCCCTTTGTGGAATGCAGGGCCGTGCAGAGTACAAGTCTCCCTCCTGCTCTCCCAGGGCCTGTGAGGATAAAGAAGAGTGTGCTGGGAAGGGCAGAGGGAGAAGCACGCCCCCACTCCCCTCCTGCCCCCAGCCTGGGGCTGCCCACAACCACCGTGTTTTCTCTGCCACTGAACTTGGTGTTTTTGATGAGGCAGACTGTGGTGCTGTTTCCAGTGAGAGATGAGACGGGGTGGGGATGCTGGGCAGAAGCCTCCACTCTATTCACCTTCCTTCCCACTGCATCTTCTCTGGAACTTGGGTGTCAGCTGCTGGGTGAAGGAGGAGGCAGGGTGCAGGCCCCCTCTGTCCCTCGGTAGGTTCTGCAGGGGTTCGGCTCAGGGGAGGTGTAGGTGTGTGTTTCCCTTCTGGGAACCAGGATGGAAGTGTCTGCCCAGAGTCATGCGAGCGGAGGGGGCTGTTCCCAGCAATGGGGCGCCTGTGAGGCAGGGCTTCTTCAGGCTGAGCTGGGGGTCATGTGGCAGCCGGGTCGCCCATAAACTTATTTGTAAAGCAGAAACTAGACTGTGTTCTGCAGAGGGTATGCTATGTTTGGGGGCTGCTTTTTAGCCCGGTGACTTTAGCATGGTGTTGAGTGGTAGGTGGTCGGGACACGAATTCATACGGTCAGTTTCAAAGAATGTTCCCTGAACACCTGCTGGGTGTCAATCACTGCCCAAACCACAGGGAATCCGAATGAGAAAACACCACTGCCTGCCCCCAAGAGCTTGCAGTCAATGAGGACAGACAGATGAAAATAAATAATTAAAATACACTGTGGGGATGGGTGCAAGCTGTAGGAATCACGGGCGTACCAGGGAGGCGGGGCTTGGTTCCTCCCGTTGGGCAGACAGCTGTCTGCTCAGGGCTTGCACCACCCCGGCTGATACAGGCCTTCTTCCCTGCCTCCCTACCACCCAATGTCTGAAGGACCCACCGAGGGATCACATGAACCAAAGGTGATCTGCAGCACGCACAGACCACGCAGAGTCGATCAGTACTAGACGTTCAATCATTGGTTCATTCAGTTTCCTATCCCTTCTCCTACCATGTAAACTCCAAGAGGACAAGACTTTGTCTTGCTCTCTTCAGGATTCCAATCGCCTGGAACAGTGTCAGCCCAAAATATTTGCCCGATAAACATGTTCTGAACGCATGAATGCCAAGCACTGTTCTAGGCACTCTTGCCTTCAAATACATGAACCCATTTGATCCTCCTGACCACTCAGTGAAGTAAGCATGTTGGTTATCTATTGCTGCATAGCTAATCAGTCTACAATGTAATGGCTGAAGATGACAATATTCATTATTTCTCACAATTTTATGCGTTGGCTGGGGTTCAGTTGGGCCCATTTTTCCTCTGGTCCTGCTTAGAGCTTTTCATGAGGCTTTGTTTCACTGGGACCTTGGTCAGGGCATGAACGCATGAGATGGCTGCTCATCCTCCCCTCCAGGGCCCCTAATTATGTGCCAGTCTAGCCCAGACTTCCTTCAAGGCCTGGGCTCAGAAGTCCCAGAATGTCACTTCCTTCCAATCATATTGGCCCCAACGTGTGCTGAGACCATCTCTTATTTGAGGAGAGGGAAATGGAGTCCCTGTCTCCATTCAAGGAGCGCCATTTGCCTCCGTAGATGGGGGGGTTGTATCTGGAGAGTCTCCATGCCTGCTCATGGCAGTGGAAACAGACTTCGTGGGATAAAAAGATGTGTCTAAAAGTACATAGGCAGAACCAGGACAGTAGCCTGGAACAGTCTAATCTCATGTTCAGCGTTGGCTGCTCACTGGAAACTCTTCTCAATATCCCCTCCTGAGTCTTGTGCGGTAGAGCTGGTCTATTCTGTGGCTACGCCTCCACTTTTACTCTCTCAGCACAGTGACCAGGGTTTAGGAGGCATGGGATTCCTTCGACCTGGCACCTCATCCAGCCTCTACAACTCATTAACTGCATGACCTTGAACCCTTCCAAGTGTCTTTTCTTTATCTGTGAAATGGGATGATAGCCTACAGGGCAGCTGCCAGACAGGTTGTGGGGGGTTACAATAAGACTGTATAGGTAAGCACTGAACACAATACATGGCATCTAGCAATCTTCCAAAGGGTGACAGTCTTAAGGTGCCAAATCAGTCTTTAGCTGGACCCAAAATTAGCCCTCACAGAGTTGTTTCATAATTATACTAAGTACAAGAACTCCCAGGCCATCGAGCAACACACCCATGTTTAACACTAATCCGAAGATACGGTGTGAAATCTGCAAGGACGTTTTTAGGGATTCACTTGTTTAGGATGTATTCATCACGCTCTTGCCTGTGAGAATCTGACTAGGCATCTTGCCATCTTGCTCCTATAGGGAACTTTCCACCAAAAAAAAAAAAAAAAAAGATGTGCAGAATTATATGCTAGGATTTAAGATACGCATAAATCTAAGTTTCTAAGAGAAAACTAGGGCCAAACAAACAAATAAACATCCTCCCCCCCCACCCCCTGCCCTGGGCCACTTGTGTCTCATCCTTGACTCACTGGATTAGTCAGCACTCTTGGTTATTAGAAGTGACATGGCAACCCTGATTCCAGCCAGCCTAAGCAAGCGAGAGGGGGAATTATGGTCAGGCCTGGCTGGCTTCCGAAGCTTACATGGAGTCGTGGGAAATTGCTGTTCCTACCACCTAGCTACACTGCTCCAGTGGCCTCCTTTCGCTCTTTTTGGGCAACCTCTGCTTTGCTTCCAGTTTCACGATTCAAAGAGAGAGGCCACTTCTCCTGTTTTTTTATTTAAAAAAAAATTCCCAAAGATTATATTCAGCTCTGGTTGAGCCTACAAGTGACGTGACCAATCACAGAGTCCCAGAAAGTGGTATCCGATTGTCCAGTGGTGTCTGATTGGGTTGAAGCCTGCTTCTGTAGCCCTGGGGTAGGAATTCTGGGACTACTGGTTCTGTGGCTCAAGGGACAATTCTCAGGGGGAAGTGGGAACCTTTAGCAGGTTCTCTTCAAGGATGGTTACAATATGGCCAAGCTCTAGCTTTACCGAAGGCTCCGGAAAAGAATTCTTGTCCACATGAACACATCCCCAGTGTTGCTTGTGGCTTGGATGGGGCCCATGTTTTTATTGATTATGCCTTTGTGTCTTTCTCACCGTGTTTATTTGTGGATATTTATTTTCTTGCCTGCATAAGGAAATGCTCAAAATAAGCATACAAACTGTCACCCAAGGTCCCAACTTCTAATTTAACTACCCCAACGTCACAATGTTTATCCTGCAGCCCCTAGATTACCCAGCATTCACTTAGTAAGCCAAATTTTGTGAAAAATATCTTATTTCTTTTATTTGTCCCCAAATGTTTCCATTGTATACAAAAATGAGACAGTGTTCCTTTTGGGGAGAAGAAGTTTCTACTTTGGGTTTAAACCAAACAAAATAATATTTAAGGAAACATTAAATAAATTATTTATCATGTTGGTCAACGTTTTGGGGGAATATAGCTTAGATAAACACATTTTTAAGGTCAGCCACTCGAAGGGCTGGGTTTTATAAAAACAGCCTCTGAGGTGCTTTAATAAATCTGTAAAAAGAAAAAAAATCAGGCACTTGTTTTCATTACTGAATCATTTGCTATTGCTGAATAATGGTCATTCAAGAGGTAAGCTTAACCAGCAGGCCCCGATAGCCACGCTGGGAAACTCACATGTTATGAAAAATCTGTGTTGATGGCAAGCACCGCTGGCCACGCTTGGATTTCTGTGAAAGCTGTCCAGCCCTTTGGTTGCATTTTAAATCAGATAAATGGACAGAGCTGGCTGATTTGGGTCATAAAATTGTCAAATGAAGATAAATTCATTCCTACTCAATGGGAAACTGCAGAGAAGAATTAGAATATATGTAAGTAAAAAAAAATAATGCGTTTCTTTTCCCTCAAAATAAACGGTTACCAGATTCATCAAGTGGATGTAATTCACCTCATGGGTCGTCCATCTTCTCCAAGTGCAGCTGAAGGCTTCTTTTGGGTCCATTTCTACTGCTAAATGGCATTCCTCAGCCCAAGAAGGGTATGAAGAGAGGAAGGGAGGATGTTTGGGTCATCAGAAAAGGAAAAGGAAGAAATGAGAAGCAAGAGGCTCTCAAATGAAGAGGGTGGAGGAGAGGGAGCCCTGAGGGGAGGCCGTGAGGAAGGCAGGGCCTGCAACAGGCTGAGGAGAGGAAGAGGTGGCGATAACTCGAATTTGCAGAGATTGGCCAGAGACCAGCTTGGGAGGCACTGCTCACTGTGGCTCTGGTTTCATTTTTCTGGGTCATCATTTGTCTGAGACTTGAGGGGCTCTCATGAGCACCCCTTATCTACTCACTGAGGCATCATCCTGCAAGATGGTCCTGAGCTCCTACCTTGAAAGGAGGGCCAGGCTGGGAAGGAGCCCAGAGGTTCTGAGCCTTTTCTCTTCCAAGGGTGGAACCTGCAGCAGAATTTCATGGCTTCCAAAAAGAAGATATTTTCTGTTTATAAGAAGGAAGGAATGTCGCCAAGGAGTTGAGGGGGTGGCAGGGGGTGAGGTTGCATTACCATAAAGTGCCTCAGGGTTTGAAAGTTCGGGAGAAGAGAGTTTGACTAACACATCTGGGACTTGAGGTTTTATTGAACTGGTAATGAAAATAATCTTTGCAAAGTATTTTGAAAATATTTGATAAACACAGACGGAAGCTGCCATCTATATACATGGGGGTGAAAAATAGCCCTATGTTCAGATTAGCAACCAGCCAGTACTCGTGTTAGGTGCAAAGCAGAACGATGGATGGATGCGGTCTTTGGAACAATGCAGAACCAAGTCTAAATTCCAGCTCTTCAGTGGTAGAACCATGAGCCTCTTATTTTACTTCTCTGTGCCTCGGTGGCTTTTTCTGTAAAATGGGAATGAATACTTCATTGAACTACCATGAGGATGGAATGCGGTAAGTTGTATGGAAATGATAATAGGAGAGAGTGTCGTGACCACAAAACCTTCACCTTTCTATATCCACACTCTTGTGATGTAACAGATGTACCTTAAGAGGTAGAGACTATTTTGCCACCCTTTGAATTTTAGCTAGCCACGTGACTTGGGGCATTAGCAAATATGAATGAAGCAAACAGAGACTTGAAAATGACTTGCCCACTGGAGTTTCCTTTCTCTCACTGGGCTTGGATCCCAGGGACTGTTATGTGGCTGAGCCTGGACTAGCCTGTTGGGCTATGAAGCCACATGGAGAATCAAGGTGACCCAGCTTGTCAACAGTTGGACATGTAAGAGTGGCCAATCTAGATTATCCCAACAACTAGCTGACCTATGGATACGTGGGAGTGCCCAGCAGCAGGGACAAGGTGAGCAGCTCAGAGCAGAAGACCATCCAGCCAACCCATAGAACTGTGAGCTAAATAAAAGGTGGTTGTCATGAGCCACCAAGTTGTGGGTGGTTTGTTACACAGCAAAAGCTCATTGACATAGGTAGTATCCATCTTACTATTACTCTTGTTGATTAGATCAATCAGTTTTTTAATTTGAGTTTTAACTCATTTTTGTTCAAAAGGTTTTCTTTCCATAGAGATAGACGGGGGCATGGTGACATTTTTGGAGGCTTTTTTGTACAGGTTAGTAGTTTAAGATAAGTTGCAAAAAACAAGATTTAAGACATCAATAAGAATTATTCTGAAAATATTTTTTTAGTCTTTCCTTCTACCATATTCTTAAAGTTTACCATCAAAATTCTCACACCCAGAATAACGTGCAAAGCAAATACCAAACACTGAAGCTCACTGAGGTTTCATGGTAGGACTGGTTGAAACAGAAAGTTACTCTTAAACAGTTCCGAATCCTTTACTCAGGGACCCCATTGGAACGAAAAGACATAGAACCGGGTAAGAGGTAGGTTCAGTGCTCTGGATCCCATCCACATTCTCTAGGGGTACTGACAAGCTTTGCCAAGTATCCAGTTGTAAAGGAGATAAAAGAGTTTATGAACCAAAGCAAAATGAAGAATTTTCCAGATAATTTAGGCCAACTGAACACTCTTAACCAGTGAACTGTAGCCAAAGTGTATCTGATGGCTTCCATTATCTGGACAGCTGCCTCATTCTTCCATTTCCTTGGAATACATATGTTCTTTTGTATTCCAACTTCCTTTTAGTGCCTACATTCTTTATCCAGGTTGTTGTTCTCTGAGATTTTGAGAATAAGGTGCTGGAGTAAGTTCTGGAAACAATTTTTTTGGCTTGACGAGGCCAAAGCATGCATCCATTTAACAAATATTTATTCTTCAATTATTAGGTGCTAGAGACAGTGCTAGACATTGAAGATACAACAGTGAGCAGAAGAGACCAGATAGCTCATCTTACAGTGTAGGTCTAGTGAGGGAAAAGGGGCCATAAGGAGACAAAATAATGTAATGTGAGAAGAGTTGTTGTTGACGAAGGTTAGGAAACTGTTGGAGAACTTTGAGGAACTAATAACTCGGGCTAAGTAGTCACAGAGGTGCCTAAAGTGGAAGAAAAGAGCACAAAGTAATGTGAAGAAGTCGAGGAAGAGTCTGAGGGGCCCAGAAAAATAGTATCATGTAGCCCAGCATGAAGGAGTATCAGGGAACTAAAATATTTAGCATGGCCAAATGCTCGCATCAACATCAGGTTGCCAGTGGGACCTTAGTACTGCTGAAGGGCATGATGGTGAATATGGCCACAATCTGCCTTCCAAGGTCTAGCCTAGAGCCATGGTTATTTTCAGGTGGAAATCTGTATTGGTGCTCTAAACAGTTGTACCTGTGTGGCCAGACAACATGCCCGTGAGGACGTGCCAGTTGGCCAGCTAGTGTGCTGAATGGAGGCCAAACCATGGCAAGTGTATACCCCTCAATGTTAAGCCGGACTCCCTGGCACTTTCGTTCTTCTCCTGACCCATTAAGATACAAGAGGAGGGTGAGACCAGAATCCAATGAAACTATGGCTGTCATAAGAAAGGACTCTTAAGAGTTTTGAGCTTTAGAAATCCTTATAAAAAAAAAAAAAAGCAAGCTACTAGAAGCACAAATTTAGAATGTGAGCAACATATAAAATGACCCCTGTATTAATTATCTAGCACTGTGTAACAAATAACCTCAAAATTCAGCAGATTTAAATAGCAAACAGGAGTCACCTCATGATTTCTATGAGTCAGGAATCTGAGTGCAGCTCAGCTAGGTGTCCTTGAGTTATGGTCTGCCATGAAGTTGGGAGCCAAGCTGTCAGCCAGGGCCGTACTCTCCTCCAAAGGCCTGACTGGGAAGGATCCACTTCTAAGCTCCCTCATATGGACGTTGACTGCATTCAATTTCTCATGGGCTGTTAGACAGAGGTTCTTGATTCCTTGCTGGCTGCAAAATGCCCTCTCTGTTGTTTGCCATGCAGATCTTTCCACAGGACACTTTCCAATCTGGCAGCTGACTCCTGTTAGAGCTAGCAGTGTGGAAGTAAGAGAGAGTATGCAAGAGTCTTTATAACCTAAAGTTTGGAAGTGGCATCTCATTGTTCCTGCTATATCCTATTTGTTAGGGGTAAGTCAGTAAATCCAGTCCACACTCAGAGGACTCTCTCTGTGAGAAGAGGAATAATATTTACGTTGCAAAGTTTTTAAAAGATGAAATGACATAATATCTGGATCGTGCTGGACACATGTTAAACCACATTAAATGGTGTGCATTGAGTAGGGAAATATCTTTGTTTATACTTAATACATCCATGAGCTATTGTCACACATCATCTTCCCATTAAACTTTTTGGATGAGTTAAATCTCAGGAAAACCTGATATAAGTCTTCTCACATGACTAGTTGAAGGTGTAGAACAAGACAAGAGGGAGCAACAGATAAATGAGATGTGGTGCTGGTGGGTGTCATCAGAGGACAGGACCCCTGACTATTCTCTGTTTTGATTTTCTCTCAGGAATAAACTTTTGGGATTTTAAAAAAGATTTATTTGTTTGTTTTAGAGAGAGAGGGAGGAGGAAAGAGAGAGAGAGAGAGAGAGAGCAGGGGAAAGGGGCAGAGGGAGAAGGAGAGAATATCAAACAGACTATGCACTGAGCGTGGGGTTCGATCTCAAAACCCTGAGATCATGACCTGAGCCGAAATCAAGAGTCAGAGTCTCAACCAACTGAGCCTCCCAGGTACCCAACTTATGAAATTTTTATACTGCCTCAGAGCAAATGAGAGAAACTGATGTTTATTGAGCACTGACTTGGCGTTGGCATTTCACACGTATAATTTAGTCCTTAAACAGCCCTTTGCAGGAGGTGCTATTATCAGCTCCATTGGAAAATTAAGGATGGAGGACCCTGCCAGAGCTGATGCAGTAAATAGCTGATGGGGGTGGGGTGATTCCAGAAAAGGCAGATACCCCAAACTCTGTACCACAGCTATGTGGCATGGGGCACTTGAACAAGTCTGGGGTTGGCTTCATGGACCTTGGATGGGCTTGGAACCACCTTTTTGCCTCGGTAGGAGACTAGTGTGCCATAGCTATAGCCCCTTGATGCCCCTGATTACACACTCATGTGACCAGCCAGTTAGAGCCCACTCACGGTGGGTTTTCCTCCAGTTACCTGAACAACTTCAGAAGCTCCTCCCTTCAGTCTGTGGTTCTTTCTGGTACTGCTCTTGGCTTTCATGGAGAACCAAGAAAAAGAAATTCATTTCAGTCTGTGGGGAGGCAGTCATGTATTCCCACATCTGTCATGTAGGCCCCTTCTAAGGTCACCCATCTGCTCCTCCTTCCATCTCCACCAGAGCCCATTTTCTGCCCTGTTCCTCCTTGAGCCATCCATGCCAAGTACCCCCATTCTCTTGCCTTGCCTGGACCCTACCTGACTGCTTCTCTAAGCCCCGGGATGTATGCCCCACCTCCACCCCACTTATATGGGAATAATAATCAGATAGTGATCTCCAGCTCAATGGGATAAGCCTGTTCACAGGGCCTCCCAACTACACATGGCATCCCCTCATCATTTACAACACGGAATTAATTACTTTTCGCTTTTCAGGCCAAGAGGACTTTCAGGTTTACTTTTAAAGTAAATGTATTTAGGGCCTAATTGCTCATCTTTGCCCACTTGCTTTCACAAAATCTGCTTTATAACTGCTGCAACCAGAAAGGTGGGCCAGAGCTGGGAGAGAGAAGAAATTTTACAATTTGGAAAGAGTTCCAACATGTTTAGCAGCCACTGACAGAGAACAACTGTTTCTACCCAGGACATTCGACTCTATGCCAGGGAAACAGAATAGTGGAATCGTGGAAATATGGAAGGGGACGTGTGATAAAAACAAAGAGGACTGCAATTAACATCCAAATGAAGGTTGGAAGAAACCCACTGAAAATGTTGGCATCTGGTAGATTTCAAGCTCAAGGATTAAAATCTCCAAGTTAGGAGAGCAATTTTTGGTTTTCCAACAAGTACCTCTAAGGGCAATAATTTTCAGGGAAAGGTAGCTCATAACCCCGAACACAGTATTCACATAGCAGGCTGCTTGCCCAAACTTATTCTATTTTCATTTGCATTATTGGTTTGAAAACTCTCCTGGGTTCTTGATCCATATCATGTTGGCACATGTCCTTGCAGAAACTGATGTGCTGAGCCAGCATCTTACTCTGACTGTTTTACTCGACTTGGGAGAGGCCCAGAGAAACTTAGGTTGCTACAGGAAGAGTGATAAAACTCTCAGCCCTACTCCTGAACGGATCATGTCACCAGGGAGGTATTTAGAAGGCTGGATTCTTTTCCGATGAAATCCAAGAACGTCAGTGGTTGTGCAAAAGTCTCCATGACACAGGCATGTGTGTATATGTATGTGTATATATGTGTGTATATATGCATACATAGACACACACGCATATGTATGTGTATATATAGTGTATATATAGTTGTTGTTCTTGTTTTGTTTTGTTTTTGCAAGAGAATTGCAGGGAGAGAGTAGCTATGACCACACGCAAATTTGGATCACTGCTGACAGGGCTCCTCTAATAATGATAGTCAGATACACTGCTGTGCTCTGTTTTCAACCCTATTTACAACCGTGACTTATTTCTATCCTTGCTACCTGATGATCAGGTGAGTGATTTGGAGACCCTGTTTTACAAAGGAGGAAACTGAGTGACTTGCCTTAAACCACAGAGCTGGATGGTGGAGGGCAAGACTAGGACTCTGCACTCTGTGACCTTTGCTTCTCTGTTAAATTCTTTTTTTTTCTTTCCTCTGTTCAATTCTACGTGCCTCTTACTCTGAACATCCTATGCTGAGAAAGAGCCATCTGTGTGATCTCCTGAGGAAAGATCTCCATCAGTAGAAGCTGTTCCAGTCTATTGCTGGCAGCAAGGCTAGAATTGTAGAAGAAAAAGCTCCCCCCAGGCTCCAGTCCAGCCCAGAAGGGGGGCCTCATAGACTCCTGGGAAGCGGCTGTCACACCCTGCTTCACTGGGAGGCATGGACAGGAGTGGCCACTGGCCCCCTGGAGTCCTCTGCTCAGACCTATCCTCCGGCTCATTGCCCACCTCTGGAGACATGCGGTGTCTAGTTGCCTACAGCACCTTGAGTTTCCTCTGGCGAATTATGCCCATCCCCGTCTGTCGTGATGTGAAATCTAGGCAAAGACAGGAGTTCAAGTGCCCTCTTTCCATATGGAAGCTGAGGGCAAGGGCTCCTCTGCGGAAAAAAAAAAAAAAAAAGCATTTTTGTCTAAGTAGGGTCAGATGGAAGGCAATCAGAATCTCTCTCTTGACACTTTGAATACAGTCTTTGCCAGCATGTGCCACCTACTGTGCCGCCTCTTTCCTCCTTCCTCCTTCCTGGGCCTCTGGAGGGTGGGAGATGGCCAGGAAAGCAGAGAGATCTTCCTGTTTCACCAGAGTTCCCAGGCTGCTCAGAAGAAGAGCCAAGATTGTATTTCTTAGAGGCCTTGTATTTCCTGGGGGCTCTCTGCCTGGCTTCCTGGAAGAGGCGGGTGGTGCTGGAAAGTGGAGGTTATGGAAGGCATTCTGCATGGTTGGGATGTCCCAGCAAAGATCTGGATGTGGAAAGCAAGGAGTTCTAGTTTGCAGTACAAGGTGTGTGTAGGACAGGGGTAGGAGACAAAGCTGATGCATCAGGTCGGTGCCAGGTTTTGAAAGGCCCTGAATGGAAAGTTGAGAATTTTGGAAAGCAGGCACAGAGGGGATGAACACTCCTGAAGTCAGCCTCTATGGACTCTGCTTCACTCTCTCTCCCTGACACCCTCCCGGCATCCTTTACTTCTTGGCGGAGCTCTGAAAACCAGGTTAGGGTTCCATGGATGACCACTCCCATCTGTGGAAGAAAGAATGGACTAGACCTTCCTATTTCCATGGTGGGAGGCCAGGAAAGGCCTTGTAATTACTGCTGCAGAGGGTCACCCTGGGAGCTTGCTCTGTTAATTCATTTTTCTCTTCCCATCCCCAGAAGCTGATGACCAAGTCCTGCAATCTTACCCTCCAGATATGGCTCATAATTGTCTCGGCTCCCTCTCTATGCCCTGAGCTAGATTGGCCCTCATCATGTCTCCCCTGTGCAGTGCACGAGGCATCTCATTGACCTCCTGGCCACAGTTGTACTCCCTTCCCTCAATATGCTCAAGATCCATTCACCACAATGCACCCCAGGGATCTCTCTAGGGCTCAGTCCCATAACATGTCACATATCCTTACTGTCTGAGCACTGCCTTTGGACGGACACCATCTCGTGGCCTGGGCAGGGAATGCTTGTTGTGACGTCCTGGCCTGAGACCCTATCTGCCTCTCCATTGTTGCCTCCAGTCTGTCCCACCACCTGGCCCCATGCCTTTGCTGCCTCACACCTCCATGATCTTACATCTGTTCTTCCCACCTGTAATGACCCTGTTCCCATTTAGGCTCCACTGAAGAACTCAATTACCCACTGAGTATTGAGGGTGGGTCTCAGCAGAGCCTTCCTGCCATTCCCTTGACCCCAACTACGCCTTTCTTTGGATGCCCAGGGTCCTTTGAATGTATACACCTCTACTGTAGTGTTTCCTACATTGGATTATAATCTCCAATTCCTTCATTGAATAGGCTTCCTGAATCTATAGGTATAGTGTGTGTATGTGTGTGTATGTGCAGCCATTCTTCTTTCATCACAGCATTTTCTTCTAAGAATTCTCACTTCTTCTGCCAAGTTCTCCACAGGCATTTTCTCTCCCTGCCTGGTGCAGCCAAGTAGAGGTCATGTGACCTCAGTTTGGCTAAGCTGGGCCCTCCCCTCTGAATTTTGTCTGGATGGCAAGGATGAAAGGAAAGGCTAGAGCTCCTTCAAAGAGGCAATCCCCACATGGGATGATTCGGAGGCTCCCGCCACAGAGACCTTATGCCATCATCCCGTCTGTCCCTGGCTGGATTCTGTGGCTCTCCTTTCCATCCCCAGGGCCTCAAATCTTTCCAGTAGGTTCATTCTTCTGTTGTTAAGCGCATCAGTGTTAGTTTCTGTTGCTTTCCACCAAAATCACTCCTTGAATGATGTAGGGAGATGAGGAGAAAGAGAAGATATATTCTCTGAGATTGTTTCTCTGTAGTTGCTGGCAGTGCAAGGAAAGGAAGGTACTTTCTTTTTTGTGCAAGAAATACAAATGCACTCAATGTAGCTCAAGGAAGCAGGGTGTGTAACTGAGAAAATATGGACTTTGTAGGATCCTGGAAAAGGTTGAACTTTTAGGTCTGAAGTGGGAAATGAATCGAGGCAACTCCTGGAGCTAAGTGCTCTTGCTCTTGCTCTTGCTCTCGCTGCATCTGCTCTGTTCTACTGCAGATCACTCTCTCTTGCTATCCTAGCTTTGGCTGGCACGGATGCCCATGCAGTGATGCTGTCTGCCCTGCATGGATGCTCTCAGCAGGTAGCACTTCTGGGCACAACTACCCATGTTTTAACTGTCAGCACTCATGTCCCTTTGCTGCAGGGGAGAACAGAAGTTCTAGGGAGTCTACTCCCCTGGGAGCAGTCCTCAACCAATATCCAGTAGCTGGATAAACCCCCCAGCTCCTTCACCCCTTGGCCAAGATGCTTGTGAGGCACACATTCTACCCTGGTTCTCTGAGTGCCCCGGCAAGATGAACCTCAACTTGCCCACAATCGAAATTGTTTGACTGGCTTGTTCCCTTCTCTTCTCTCTCCTGTTCCCTGCCTAGTGTTTTGGGGGGATCACCTCCCAAGTAAACTCAATGGTCTACTTCTGCAGGAATACCTTGAAACAGCTCATAATGGCCCTGCCCCAGTATTTCTACAACTATGCAGCTGGAGGCCCCACAGCTCACTGGCACCTTCCTCTGACTCACTTCATGAAAATCCCAAAGTGAGAGACTGGCTGTCTTGTTTGGTGAGAGTTGAGCTCATCTTTTTAAGTCAGTCTGCATTTAGCAGTGGCCAGTATGCCCTTGGCTGGCCACCCCCGTCAGTTAACCACCCCAATCCTGTCATCTCTCAGCAGGAGGGGAGAGTCATGAGGTTGGCTCCTCAGTCCACAGCTCACACTGTGCCGAATGCACCTTGAGTCTCACCTGGGGCCATTTGCCTTTCAGGTAACTATAGCCCAGGTGGCTGCTTGGGAAAATCAACAAGAAAGGCTGTTTATTGGACATCAAATAATTATTTTCAAACAGTGCTTTGATAGGTTAAGTACAAAAGAATCAGAAACATATGGATTAAATTTCCATTGAAATACACACTTGGGTTTGAAAATTAACAGGATGTGTGCTTGGGAAGAGATTCTTTCCCCCAACCTTTTTTTTTTTTTTTCTTTTTTTGCCAAGCCAGATTATTTGGAAAATAACTCAAGAATTCTTCACAACTCAAACACCCTCCCTCTTGCTACCCCCATCCCTTTGCTTTAGCTCTCCCCTCACACAGAGTTAATTAATAAAAGCAACATTTATCAAAGATGACAAGTCAGTGTGTGTGCGTGTCATATGGTGTTGGGGGGTGAGGTGATAATCTGCAGGATGGATGCATTTCAGGGAGACCGGAGGTCATCAGTGCTGTGATGACTCACACCCACGCACACACCCCATGCGTCAAACACACTGTGCTAAGCGTTTAATATGATCATTTAGCTCCCAGGAGACCCCACCAGGTAGGTGCTGTCACTATTCCTCATTTACAGATTAGAAAGTGAGATTTAGGGTTAGCTGTATATTTCCCAGGTGTCAATAGCTAATAAATGGCAGAGCCAACATTTGAACTCTCTCCTTCTGTCTTCAGAAATCACTGGGTTGCTGATCCTGCCCAATCTGTGAGTGGAGATTCATACAGCCTCTGAATCATAAGATGATCCTAATACCAACGTTTCATTTTACAAAAGAGGAAACTGAGGCCCAAAGAGGTGAAAGATCAAGCTAGATTATTATGCTTGGGAGGCTGGTTTAGACAGATAAGCTGTTAATCAGAAGCATTCATCTGGTGGCTTCTCCAAGTGTTAAACATTTGAAATACGCAAAGGAGAAGACCCTTGATTATAGCTGTAACATCTAGCACTTAAGTTCCACTCCCTTGCTTTTTGGATGGGAATTGTTTATTTGAGATACAGTCAGAAGGGTGAGATTGTTTACCACCAGGCTTGTGGTAATACTGGGAGTTCCCAGGTCTGGTCCTCTACCTAAGTCAAACAGCATTACATCAAGTGATGATCTGAAGGCCAGTGGATGGCCCACGAGGCCTGAAATATCTTTCCCAACCCCTGCCTTGCTATCCAATATTTCCAACAATAGTCCTTCCTTTGTAGTACTGCTGTACAGTGTGGTTTCTCCAGGTCACCCAAGATCTAAAGAAAATGTGTTGCAAAGAAAAGAGAACAGTTTAGACTCTAAAATTAGTGAATCAACTTAATGGGTTTACTAGCCCCGGAGGTCACAGTTCTGAGGGAAAGGGATGTGCTTTGTCTCTGTCCAGGAAGCTAGAGGGAGCAGACTGTTCAGCTGACTATTGTCCCCTGCTCAAACCCACAGCTACACAGAGACATTGTCACTGTCAAGGTTCTTCTGGCTGCAAGGAAGAGAAAACCACTCAAACTACCATAAGCCCAGGTCATCCTGGATGGCTCAATTGGCTAAGTGGCAAACTCTTGATTTGGGGTAGTCACAATCTCAGGATCCTGAGATCGAACCCCAAGTCGGGCTCCATACTCAGTGGGGATTCTGCCTGAGATTATCTCTTTCCTTCCCCTTCTGCCCCTTCCCACACAGGTGTGTTCTCTCTCTCTCTCTCAAATAAATAAATAAAAATTTAACACCCCCCCACTCAAAACCCAAAAAACTACCATAGGCCCAAAATGGAAGGCTTCAATAAGGACATGGGAGATTCTCATGCCACCTAAAAGAGGAAATGCAGCTGAGCCTCAGAACCAGAAAGACATCAGATGCCAGGACAGCTACTCTTTCAGCTTTTTTCTGGTCTGGGCTCCCATGGTATCTTGTCCCTGCTTCTCTTTGAGGTTCTACAGACCAGTTCACTGCTTCTGGACCAGCTTGGCAGAGGATAACCACACCATGGTACCACAATAAGTCCAGTTTAAAAGACTAATGATAATTGCTGTATCCTAAGTCCCGATTCCTGAGAAAACACAAAATTTATTCCACTTAAGTTTTCTGTAAACTTTTGGCCCCGTTCCCTGCAGCCAGGCAGCCAGTGGATGCCCACTAGGACTACAGCTGAGTGGATCAGCTCCTGCTGATGGAAGGGAGGGGCATGGCCTGGAAAGAAATCCCCAAAACTGTGATACCTTGGAGAATGTGGCAGATACTACTTGCTGTTCCCATCTTTCTGCTCCCTTTCTTCTACAGCCATAGAACCCCTTGACTTTTAGCTGGGCATATGGCCTTCCAAAATAAAGACACTATTTCCCTTGCAGTTAGGAAAGCTGATGTGACTTAGCTCCAGCCAATGGTGTGCACAAGTTCCAGGGAGGGGTCTTTCTTGGGAGGAGTCGTGCTACCTCCCTCCCCTTTATGGCAATATGGACATGATGTTTAGAGATGAAACAGCCACCCTGAACCAGTGTAGCCATGTGTGAGGGATGGCAGAGCAAAGGTCATGATGGAGGCCCTGCTGGTTGTAGACAGCTGTACCAGCCAGGACTGCTCAGGGACTTCTTGAGGCAGAGAGATAGATACCTGTCTTGTTCGGGTTTTCTATCACTCTCAGCCAAACCTAGTCCTTTACACTAGAGAGCATTGAAGGAAGTGAACTGGGTAATGTGCTGCTTTTCCGTATTTTATAGTTATGATGCACATGCACACTCACTTGTGCACACATGCACACACACATACACACAGAGTCACCTCAGAGCAAGGGTAGAGAGACTGTTTCTTTGGCTTGCATCATCCCTAAACTACATCTTCTTTCTTATATATCTGCCTATGGCTCTGTATCTTCCTCCTTGTGGGCATTTGAAGTCCATTGAGGGATTATGTGGGGGAGATATTCAAGACTTCTAGGAGCATTTCCTGCTAATGGACAGATTCTTTCTCCTCCTAATGATGGGCGAGCTTCTGGAGAGCACCGAGGCCCTTTGTTCTCTGTTCTCAAGGAGACTAACTGTTATCTTTTTCCTCTGAAGAAGCTTTTTATCCGATGGGTGCAATATCACGAATAATTATGCCAAATAGCAATGCAAGTCCCACTAGAAATAATGCATCCATTATTTCATGTTATCCTCGTCGTTACAGCTTCTGCTTAATTTAAGTTGGTATAAAGATAGTTGTGGGTATTCCCTGCTGGAGAACTCTAATCATGCTCTTTGTTGAATATTTACCATTTCCTATTTGAATCTTCCTCTCTTGATCCATTGTTTCTCAATTAAGAAGTTCTGCTGCTATTTTGATCTCACATAAAACCTCTGTAGTCCCACAGATGCCTTGTTCCTGGGCTTCCCTTATGTCTTGAGGAGGAATCCGAGAGTAGGGTTGAAAGGCTAATGTGTTCAGTAACTTGGTGATTTTAGTCATGTTAATGAGGGAAGGGCTTCCTACAGAGTCACCCGGTGGTCTGAGGAAGTTAAGGAAGTCACTCAGATACCCAAGATAGAGGGCATGCATGAGGACATGCATGTGTCTCTTCTCACAGACAACAAGGTGGGGTGGGGTGAGGGAGATGGGGAATCTGGCCAGCAATGGACCCCCAACAAATATTTGCTAATGGGCTGACGTGCAGCAGATTTTAAAATAAATATTATCCATTAGAGACAACACATTGATTAAATTCTGGAGAGGGCAATAGCATCAAAGGTATATGATACCTATCCCTGGTTTATGTTTCAATTCCGTGTTGTTGCTTCTAAGGAGATCCTTGTGATGCCATTATCCATTAAAGGAATAGTAGGAGAGACCCCTGTGTGTCCAGCATTTGCCAGATGTCATTAATCATAGAGAAAGAAAAGATGCATTTTCTGCCCCCTGGAGAGAGCTTCTAATCCTGTCTCAATAAAAAAGTAACATAACAAAGACAAATTAATATATTTTTAAATAGTAAGAATGACTCCACCGGTCAGAACATCAATTACCAAATGGTGGGAACCAGCTATAAGTAATTTCTAGGGGTCAAGATGAAAGGAATGGCTGAAAACTCCTTAGAGTTATTAAATCTCTCACTGGATCATATGAGTAGACTCCAGATAAGTATCCTAAATGAGATTATAATATGATATGATATATAACATAACATAATACAATACAGTATAATATGGTTCAATATAATACAATAGTGTTAGTGCTCTGCAGTCAGACAGGCTAGAGATCAAATCCCATCTCCACGTGGTAGATGTGCCTGCAACTTTGACCAAATTACAAACTTCTCTTCAGAGCCTCAGATTCCTCAGATGGAAAACAAGACTGATAATAACAACATAACCTACATTATAGGATTTTGTGAGGATCAAATGAGATAATACACACAAAGTAGTTGACTTGTAGTAACACTAATGGATCTCAGCTGTTATATACGGACAGTAATAATAGGCCTAAGGCTAAAGGCTGCAGCAGATACACATTTAATTAATAATTGATTCATTCGACAGCTATTTACTGAGTATCTACTTTGGGCCAGGCCCTGGGGATGCAGCAATGAGTGGAGAAGGATGAACGGTCGCTCTCTCCAGGCTTATAGCATAAAAAGAGAGACATATGTCAATCAACAGTGACACTATGGATCTACGAGCATAAATCGAGAGACATACTTTAAAAGGAAGGATCACAGTTCAGTGCGAGCAAAGCAGAGAAACCTGACCAAAACTGGGGGATCTAAGAAGACTTCCCAAGGGATGTGAGGATCGAGCCGAAGGTTGTGGAATGGGAGAGAGTTTGTGAGGGAAGGGGAGAGGAGAGAATATATTGCAAAGACAGAGAGAAGGGCAAGAATGAAGGCAAGGCACAGTCCTGGGAAGGAGCGGGTAGCAGGAGGACAGCTGAGGCTGGAGATGGGGATGAGGGCGTCCGAGGGGCGGTCAGGGTAGAGGTCAGCAGCAGGAGGACTGAAGTTGGAGATGAAAGTGGCAGGAGAGAGATGTCCAGACCATGGTGGCCCCAGACTCCACATTAGGGATGTTGATCTTTACTCTTCCGGTAGGGAGTGATACATCTTATTTGAGTTTCAAGAAGGTCATCTGGAGGCATCCCTCAAAGGTTGTCCAGTCTCCTCTCAGTATATTCTCTGAACCACTTATCTGGAGTGAAATTATACTGACCTATGTGGAAGCTGCTTCTCTTGCTTCTTTCTGATCTTCCCACAGAGATCATAATCCCTCCGAGGGCCAGAGATGTGTGCTCCATGCTCTACCCACGGTGACTCACCATCTTGAAAACAGTAGCAGAACATATGCCTGAGGATAAGGCAAAGCCAAATGGGAGGTGATGTCTCACTTTCCACGGAGAAAACTTACTTGAATATAGAACTAATTATAAAATAGTACAATGTTTACTTCTATACTTAGTGGGTCAATTTATTTGCATATATTGCAATAGTATATAAAACAGTAATATCTGTATTTAGAAATATCATTTTCCCCAATCCTTTTTTTTAAGTTTAGGTTATAAAATAATTGTATTCAGACTCTTCCCATGAGCCTTTCCCATCGCAGAGGCCATTTGTGAATGATCTAATACAGTTCTTCACTGCATATCACCTTCATTTCTAAATTGTTCAAGACACAGCACTTTGAATCCCGGTAAGATGCTGTAACTGAAAATTTTATTCTAAGCCTCAAGAGGTTTTTACATTTGTCCTATGGGTGGATATTTATGATCTCCACAAGGTCACCACTTACAATATGCTTTTTTTTAAAAAGTGAATTTTAAAAGACTTGCTTAAAAATACCTTCAATATTTTTAATGGTGAAGTCATATCTTCAAAAATAACAACCAAATCTGTGTTAAATATTTTTGCCTCTCTTTTTCCCCTGATGTTATCAGGTGACATCTTCAGGCCTCCAGTCTTCTCTCCCCCACTGTCATCAGTAAGGTCACTTCAAGCTCATGTCTTCCCCAAACACTTCCTTGATGCTCAAAATAAAGTAATTGAGAAAGTGTCAAGAATGAAGAAACTTTGTAAGAACCTATATCCTATGGAACAGTTGTCGGGAAACACTTTGCCTTATAATCAGACTTGCATGGTAATTGCTTGTTAAATGAATATACTTCCTTAGCTCACCTTGCGATCATGGCTCAAGGGACATGGGATAATGTGGAAACTTTCCCTGGGAACTTTTAATAATTGCATAACTTTTAAGAATATATTCCATTTATCTTAAACCAAGGTTCTCAAATAGGAGTGATTTTGCCCCCCAGGGGACATTTGGCAGTGCCTGGAGATGTTTCTGGTTGTTACATCTAGGGGAAGGGTGCCACTGGCATTTGGTGGGTAGAAGCTGGGGGCATTGCAAAACATCTTACATGACACAGGAAACCCCCACAACAAAGAGTTATCAGTCCCAAAATGTCAAGAGTGCCAAGACTGAGAATACTAGCTTAAACTGAGTCAGGGACAATTGGCTTAAACAGAAACCAGGATAATGATTGGCCAACAGGGAATGTCCATCTTCTAAGCATCCTCAGTCCCATCCCTTCTCAGATGAGAAGATAGTCTTCAAGTTGTGTGTGTTTTCTCCTTTTCTTGAGGCTGGGTTGTGAAAATCATCTCTTCTGCTCTCCTGTCCCCTTTCTTTCCTCTCTCACCTCCTCATCTCCAATATCTCTGCACATGAAAGAATGAGGAGGTCTAGATGTTTGTGTCCTCAGAGAAGGTTAGTTCTCAAGGGGTAAGAGTGGCTCTCGGACCTTCCTATCTTCCTCTTCCGAGTCTGAGCCATAAGATTCAAATGGTTCTAGAAATGGAGCAAGTGCCAAAACAAAACATGTTGAATTCAAGTAGTGTCTGCAAAACCATGAGCCCTGGAGTCCAAGGGGTAATCAGCTCTCTGTCACCAACTAGGTGAGTGTCTCGGTCAGCTCAGGCTGCTATCTAAAATGTCATAGACTGGGTGGCTCAAACAGCAAACATATTTTTCACAGTTCTGGAGGCTGGAGTTTCAGATCAAGGTGCTGGAAGATTCAGGTTCTGGTGAGAGCTTTCTTCCTGGCTTGCAGATGGCTGTCATTTTGCTGTGTTTCTACATAATCTTTCGTGTGTGTGTGTGTGTGTGTGTGTGTGTGTGTGTGTAGACAGAGAGAGAGAGAAATCTGTCCCCTCTTTTTATGAAGGTACTAACCCTGTCATGAGCACCTCCCTCAAGATCTCATCTAAACCTAATTACCTCCCAAAAATTCCACCTCCACAAACTATCATCACATTGGGGCTAGGGTTTAATATGTGAACTTTGGGGAGCAAGAGACACAAACACTCAGTCTAAAACACTGGGTAACCAGAGGCAAGGGGTATAATGTCTCTGGACCTCTGTTTCCTTCTCCATCTATAAAGTGAAGATAAGACCTGAAGGGAGTTGTGGGATTACATAAGATAATATAAAGTGTTTGGGACCATCCTGGTGTCTGGTAAATATTCAAATGTGTCAGGCATTAGAATCACAGTATTAAACTTTGGAAGGTCGTGGACCACTTTCTAAAGGTAATCATCACTAAATCTCCTCCCACCAAAGATAGTCATGCATATGCATGGAAAATTTTACAATTTTTGTGACTCTCGACCACCATAGAACTCACACTATCCATGGGTCTTTCTGGAGTACTCCCTTAATGGGATTCTCTTTTCTCTGAAGACTTTCAGAGCACGCGGATGATCTCACACAAGTTCCTCCTCAGTTCTACTGTCTTGCACTGTTCACAAAGAAATTATGCTGATAGCTTTTGTGCATTGGCCTTCACAACCAGACCATAAACCCCTCGGAGATGGGGTGGCATTTAATGCTTCTTCATCATCCCTGGTATGTGACAGGACCAAGTATTGGTCTGTGGTCCTGGGTGAGGTGGGCTGCATTAGACTCACCTAGAGAAAACTTCTGAATCTCACCCCTGAAAGTCCTGAGAATATGTGTCTTCCCAGTTTATGCTGCTGCTCAGCCAGGATAATGAACCTTTTTTGTTACAACAAGTAATCACAAAACACTTCTTCGTTGTAAGAGAAAGCATTAGCGCAATCTCGGGGCCTGCTAGATATCAGGCTCTGTGTTGGGCGCTTTCTGTGAATAGATTCTTGAAAGCCTAACAATCTGCTGAAGTAAATATGATCACCCTACTTTTTGTGCATGAGGATACTGAGGTGCAGAGAAGTCGAGGTCGGCAAGTCACAGAACCCAGAGCCCACGCCCTCAAAGCCACCCCAGGCTGCCTGTATGTGGGTGGATTCCTGGGTCATCCGATTGCTTTTCAGTAACTCCTGAGTTGGTAGGGCCACTGCCTTGTGCTGTCCACCCCCATTGCTCAAAACCCCTCACAAATTTTTGATCCTTAAAGTTTTGAATTTCTCTGATCGGAGTTTTGCCTGATTGCAAGGCTTAAGGTATGATGTGAAAAAAAAAAATGTGAGGATGTTTGGGGAAGAAGGCTTTCAATCACTCAGTCAGCCTCCTCTGAAAGGGAAGCCAAGGAGACTACCCTACAAATCCCTTTGCAGGGATAATTTCACTGTTTGCTATTTTGGTTGCTTTTAACTGACAATCGACAAGCATGGACTGTGGGGCCATTGCATAGAGTTGGCTGGGGAATAGTCAAAGAGTCATTTTAAGCACTTCATTCTAGACTTCCCAGAGTCCTGAGAAACATATCCTGATGCCATTAAAAAATATGTAGTGCTGAACCCCTAGTCCCTCCCCTCCCTGCCCTCCGTGTCATGGATAAATGCACACAACCTATAGCCATGAAGGATGGAATGCTTCCCTCCACGTGAAGCCGCTTCCAAGCAGGCTCGTGTTAGCTTCCGGCCGGTGTGTCCTCGTTGCAGAACAGTAGGGAAGCGGGAAGGTCAATCAATCATTGGTCACAAGCTAACCCCCTTTTTATTTTAACACTGGACTCAGACAATTTGAACATGCTTTTAGGAAAATTATTCTCCCTTTCCTAAGTGATCCTGATGGAGACTGATGTTTTTATGATTATTAATAAAATCTCTGAGACAGAATTTTATGGGCACGCAGAGACTAAAGAGTCATTCTTTGCCTTGGAAAAATTGTGTATGTTGCGGGTGATGGAGGAAATTTTGAATAAGAATATTCAAGTGGAAAATCAGGGTGCAAAAGACAGCATTCTAAGAATCTGCTGTGGCTCCTTTGGACATGGAACTTATTTCCTGCAGAGGCCTTCTGGGACATGATCCTGAAGACAGTCCACCCCCAGGAAGCAGTTTCAGTTTCGGTGGGCAGATGGAGAAGTCTCTTTGGGAAAATGTGTTGTTAACTATTCACTGGATTGTTTTTTAAATCAAATTGCCTTGATTTCTCTCCTCTTCCTCCTTCCCTCCATCCTTCCCTCCCCAAGTCAATTCTGTCAATGTTCTCTTCAGAGTTCCATGGATCTGTTCACCAAAATGGTGTAAAATCAAAGTGACTTACAAAGAACCCCCCATTCTTTTCTAGCCTCCATGTGAGATGGGTTGGAGAAGGGGACAAATGCCAAGGGCATGATGATTTCAACATTAATGTGCCCTGAGCGAACAGGAAGGGCAAAGTGTCTGACACCTGCTTCAAAATCAGCTTCATCATTCACGCAGATTGTGTGAAGGAAATTCCTTGCTGAAGCTTGGAAAAATGTAGCTTTGCTCGGTGCCAGGGAACACACAGCCCTGTATCTAGGCATAGCACTTGCTTCAGCAATCAAGAGTAGCTGAACCTTACCTGTGCATCTCTTCTACTTGGCCAGAGCCCTATGCCTCCTCCACCCCCTTCGCGTCCCCCAGCGTTGGGGCTCTTATCGAATCCTGTATTTAAAATGAGAATCCTGGAAAAGCTGGTCATTGCCAGCACATAATGACAGGTTGGTTAATTGATAGTGTGCCTTCAAAAATGGGAGTAGGACAAACAAGGCAGATAATTTTGATAATGAACAGATTCGAAACAACCAGGCGACCGTGTCCTTTGCATATAGTTCCACACCAGCCGTGTTTTTGTTTGGATTCTATGTTAATTTTAGAAACCGTAAAACACAACATGCCAAATTGGTTGATTGAAATAATGCTATTTTCCAGTGGCTGACAATCTGTTGTTTTCTTGTGGGAGGCAAGAGGTTGTTACCCAATGAGTGTTTACTCAGTTGTAGGCAAGAGTCTCACGGAGAGTTGAGACAGTTGTTCAGGTAATTCAGTGCCTCAGTGACCTGGATGCTTTGAGTATTTTAATTCTGCTTTATGTCTGCCTGTGTATTCTTTCATTTGTGCACCTATACTTCTCTTCATCATATAATTGGTTCGATTCTACACTTTGCCGGTATAGACTGGACCTATATTTTGATCCTGGAGCATTGCCTTTTTCATCAAAGTTATATACAGTATTCTCCCTAAAGACATGTCAAGGAACTTGGTCCTCTTAAATAATCTACAAATATTTATTCCTGAAAGGGAATTGATTTTTATGGACTTTTAAAACCTGACAACATGTAGTTGCTGGATTTTAAAATGAAATGTTACATAAGGAAGGAAGTAAGGAACAGAGGTGGTTTGGTTTGTGATTTTAAATTTAGACAAACTCTGAAGAAACTCACCCTTTCTTTAAATAAATAAATACTGTCTGCTAAATTACATTGTTGAATTTTAAATCATATGATAAAGTGGTACTTAACAGGGCTATAAACAATAAAGATAAACATTTCTGCTCTCATGGGACTTCTATTTAAAAGTAGGAAAGATAATTTTAACAGATCATCTTATAATAGCAAATATGGTAGCTGGCTTATTATAAAATTATAAATGTTAATTTTTGAATCACATTTTGCAAAAGTTGGCGCTGAGCATAGTTATATATGTCAGTTTCTGTCGTCAGTCCCACTAAAAGAAATCATTCACTAGCAAAAGACTCAACACTGAGCATTATTTAATGGGAATAAAACAAGCCCACATTCAGGGGAGATTTTGCTGGAGAGGAAAGTCCCCTCAGAATATCAGGGAGATACTTCAGATAAACATTCAGAATCACCTCCTGGCTAAGCAAGCAAGCGAGAAAAAAAAAAAAAAAAAAAGAAAGAAAAAAGAAAAAGGAGAAAAAAAAAAAAGAAGAAAGAAAAAAGAATCTCAGCCAAGACCCCCGTGGCAAGTGGAAAGGATTTGGACGAGCTCATAATTTGGGCTTTCAGCTGTTTTGCTGGGTTGTTAGTATTTGGTTTTATAAGAGCAATTCTGGATTTTAAGGCATCCTTCCTTGCTACAAAAGATAAATAAATAGACATTCAGACTTTCAGGGAGAATTAGACTTTTATTTCCTTCTTCCTCATTAGGACGCATTTAGACCCCTGTCCCCACCTATTTTTCGAGCCTTTCTGTCTCATGCTAACTCTTTAAAGAAGAGAAAGAGGCACAAAACAAACAGGAACGAGAACCTTGGGTGGGGGTTCCTGTGAATGTTTTTAGAAATAAAACACAACTCTTCTTTTTTTTGCCTTAACGAGCATTTAGGAGGCCCTGCTATCGGGCCATCGGTAATGAGGGAGAGGCATGGTTGTGTTTGACTATTGTAGTTTCAATAGACTTAGAATCCAGTGAAATTGTTTTGTTCTAATTCTATCCTTTTTTTCGCAGTTCACCGACTTCTCAAAGAAAGACTTTCCCAAAGTGGCTGGCAGTTTCCAGTATGATAAGGCAAAGGAGGGGGACATTTTTTGTTGCTGTTTGCTCCGTCCTGTCTTTTCCTTACTTCAAGGATCTGAGGCCCCATGGAAACCCTCGGAGTACTCTTGGCCAGTATGGACCGTTATAAATAAAATACAAATCAAAAGCATCGTTCTACTGGCTTCTTTAGGTTCTTAAGCAGAAGAATGTTCTTCTGATCACTGAAGCCATTTCGGGGCCCGAAATTAGAAAGTAATAAAAAATATCACACTCTCCCTGGTGGGTAGTACATTTAATTGGTTCCCCAGCAGGAGGCCAGCCTGAAGTCAGAAATGCTTACTCTCTAGATCTCCGCTTCCAAAGGACCGCATGCAAACATGAGCAAATCAGTAAGAAATCGAGCGAAGGGAAACCAGAAAACCAGAGACAAATGCAGAAATAAATAGCTCGGGGCTAGGAAGAATAAAGAACAACAACAAAAAAATGCATGGACCCCAAGTTTCTTTAAACACAAAAAAATCACGCAGACCAAGCGAGCAAGTTTATGCGTTTAGATCAGCTTGAACCAACACGCCCGTTTAGGGCAGAAGTTATTCTTCGGATTAAATTCTGGCGGCAGGATGTTCTTGGGAAGAAAATGGACTGTCCTCGCAGAGTCCTGACTGTTTGGGATTTGTCTTAAAAGACTGGCCGGAGCCTTGATTCCAAGCTCACTATGGACGGCCTGTGGCTGGCCTGGCCCCCGTGAGATGCGCTCTGCGGAGTTTGGATGCGGAGCAGTTGGGACCTGGCGGGGGAGCCAGGACCATTCAGCCCACAGAGCCTGATGCTCTGCTGCCACCTTCTGTTCCAGCCTCGGTGTCGAGAGGCTGCTAGACTCTGGGCCATCCAGAAAACTCCGTGACTGTCCCCTCTGCCTTTGAGGGCCAGGTCCTGGGTAACCTGTACCCCCCACCTCCCCCCTCAGGTATTCACACCCTCTCTTCATGTCCACCTGGGGGTCGGTCCACTTCGGGTTTGGCCCTTCTAAATGGCTTCTTCCAGAACTGACATCCAGTTTGTTTGCTTGCCTCCCTTCCTCCCCGATCTTGAAGTTTCCATAGGTAGAGGGGTCTGGAAAAACAAAGCTGAAAACAAAGACAGAGCTTTTTGTTTTCAAACGTCAGCACACTTTGTGTCTAAATCATTGCCAAAGACAAATGGGATGAAGTGGAGGAAAGGAAAAGTGAGATTGAATAGCAGGAAAAAAGCCCTGACAGCAAGATCTATTGCCCTGTGGAGAGCGTCCCCAGGGGCGAGCTATTGGGAGAGATATTTAAAACTTGAGTGGACAAAACATTAGACCCTTCACCACGGGGAACAATACTGCAGGAGCTCCTGGGACCTGGCCCTCGTGAGCACAGAGGTCCTGTCCAACTCTAATTTTTTATGATTTCTCAATTGACTTCCCATTCTATAAAAAGTGTTCGGTTGCCGCTGAGCAATCCAACTGCTTTGACATTCAGTTTGAGGTCAGGACGGTTTCAGTGTACTTTTCTTTTTATGCCGCATTAAAAATGTCCCTACACCTACTCTCTTTGAGCCAGAGGAAAGCAAATTCACATAATTAAGCCTAGAAAAACGTATTTTATGCAGGGGGTGGAGGAGCTGGCCCCTGACAGCTGGCCGGGACAGGCCTCTCGGAGCAGCCACGGCTTTGCAGCCCGGCCAACCTGCGGCAGAGCCTCACCCCTCCCGAGCCTCCTGTTGGGGCGTGTTTGTCGCACTGGTCAGGATGATGATAGGCGGTGTCAGCTGTGAACATTTTGGATGGACTGGGAGGGGGAAGAAATGGCTTAGCTCGGCATCTCCTTGCGGGTGGCTCGCTCTTTGTATGGATTGTATGCTTTGCAACTCGCAGGCCGGGGCTGGGGGAGACAAAGGGGGCAAGAGAGATGGGGTGTGCAGTCGTGCTCTTTGCTTGCTGACTTTTCTTCTTCAGGGTGACTTGGTTCAGCCATCCAACCCCCATAATTAGCAGGAGCCCATTACGTGCTAGGCGCTGAGCAAGGAGCTGGTGTGTCAAAGTGGAAGTGCACAAAGATGGACAAGAAAACCAGTGGAGTCCAGGGGATAGATCTCTCAGTGGCTTTTAACTATTCTTAGGGTAAAGCTTAAAATCCTATATTCTGTCAAACGTCCTGTGATCTGGTCCCTGCCTGCTTCTTTGATCTCCTCTGTGTCCTTCCTCTAGTCTCTTGACACATCAGCAGGCTGGGTCTACTCTCACCTCCCCGAGGAGCTCTGTTCTTCCCATTCCGGGGCCTGCCGGGTGCTCAGCCCAAGACATGACTGGTCGTCCTCCTACTCCTTCACCTAGTTAATGTTCCTTCTTGTCTTTCAGTTCCCAGCTGAAAGGTCACGAGCACAGAGAAAATTTCCCAGGCCTCTGGCCCAGTTGGGTCTCCGGAGAGGGCCCCACCTCCATCAGAGCCCATGACCTAGGACAGCTAAAGAATCCAGGACTAGGGGTTCCTGTCCTTCACCCCCTCCAGAACATGCTCTGTGCAAGCAGGTACTCCACCTATCTTGTTGGCCTTTGCCTCCCAGAACCTCCCTCAGGCCCTTGTTCATATGCTTGTGTTGAATGGGATGAACACACAGAAGATTGAATGAATAAAGTACTAGAACCCTGGCATACACAGGTGCTGTCAAATTAACAGAGATAATGAATTCCGGAAGGGTTTCCTAGCAGAAGTGATCACTGAGCTGGATTTTCAGAAAAAAGCCAGAGCTTCCTTATTGAGATGGGCCTGGGGGAAGTTTCTACAAGGCTCACCCCCTAGCCAGCCTTGGAAGGGGGCCATGTTTTAATTCCTTATTACAAAATAGTACATAGCTGTGGTAAGAAGATCAAATATTACTGAAATGTCCAAGTACTCCAAGTTACCAGCCTTGTACCCACCCCTTAGACATAACCAATAGTCACAGGGGGTGTCCCTTCTTCCCAGGCAGATGTTTTTGCACCTTTTCCCCAGAGATTAAATTATTTTAAGTAATGTTTATTCTACCCTAGAAGGTGTGTCCACGTTGTCCCAAGGAAGAGAAAGAGACTGACTTCATCATTCACTTAAGTGAGGACCGTGGGCAGGTCTACATGAGTTTGTAGACCGTTGTTTATTTCCCAGAAGCCCCAAACGATGCATTAGAAGAGATTTTTCCTTGGAACACCTGGGTGGCTCAGCAGTTGAGCCCAGGGCGTGATCCCAGAGTCCCAGGATTGAGTCCCACATCGGGCTCCCTGCATGGAGCCTGCTTCTCCCTCTGCCTGTGTCTCTGCCTCTCTCTCTGTGTCTCTCATAAATAAATAAATAAATAAATAAATAAATAAATAAATAAATAAAATCTTTTAAAAAAGAAGAGCTTTTTACTTTGTTACAATAAGGAGGTCTGGCTTCAATTTCCAGCCTCTGGGAAGTGAGTTTTAGTCTGGAGAGATCTTTCAGTAGGTATGGTGACTTTTGGGTTCTGGTACGAAGAGGGTTGCAAAACAAGACACCCCAGGAAATCTTAATAGAGTAGAAAACATGAATAGTGTGAAGGTATTGATTCTCACGGATTCGTGGGTTCAGGTAGCTGGCATATGTCAAGTGTACGACATGGGGCTGAGTGCTTTACACATGTTTCATCCCATCTTCATGACAGCCCTGTATAGTGGATCCTTCAGTGGTCACTCTCATTTTACAGATAAGGAAACTGAGGGTCAGAGAAGTGAAATATCTTCCCTGGGGTGGATGGGGAATGATAGCTGTCCTCCCACTGAGCTGTCTCACCAGGTCTCACCCTCAGACCCCATCTCTGGCCACGTTATCATTGTGGGGTTTTGTCCACAGCAGCCTTTCTCATGACTGCTTTTTTAACCATCATCTTATTGTCTTTGTAAGAAATTTGTGCTTATTGTGAAAGGTCAAATAACATCAGGAAGTAAAAACACCCATTAAAAAAAATACTCCCCTCTGGTTTTCAATGCAATTCACTTTCTGGTTCCTTGCATATGGGGTGTAGATTCCATATTACCCAAAACAGATTAAAAAAAAAAAACTCTACTGATACCATCCTGCCCTTTCATCCTGTGGGAGGATGATGGGCAGAGTGAATAAGGAAAGGGAACCTTTCAAATGAGTCAGGTGGGCATTTCCCAACCCCAACAGATTGGAATCATGTTTTTCTCCTGCTTCGGAGTGTTGTGTTTCTTCAGTACCACGCAGGGGGAAAGCTGACCTTGGTTTATAACATGCCCTGTGAAATGTCTATTTTTTTTCTTTAAAAGTCCAAACACTGGCAGAGAATGTAAATATGTCTCCTCTCCTGCTCTGTGGCCTCTTTCCTCCAGCAAACATGTGTGAAATCTCACACGTATTCGTGCGCAGAGGCCGATTGTCTGATTCAAGATGACAAGGCTGTTCTCCATGTGTCTGTCAGAGGCGCCAAGCCCCAAAAGCCAAATGAGACCAGATGGGAAACCACAAGGCCAGCCCCCTGCCCTCTGCAGTGTGTTGTCACTTCATTTGGGTGCGCATCCAGTGAGAAGACCAACGAGGTCAACTCCGTTTCTGAGCTGGGCTTAGCAAACACGATGGCTTTCCACACCTTGCTCTCACCATGGGTCTCCAGCCCAACGCTGTCCTTAGCCTGACCACCTACAAGCCCCTGGGTCACCAGCTTAACCTTCCCTGATACAGAACAGACGCTGGAGAAGAAGTCAAGTACACTGTGGGGAAACAGAGCAGGTTGTAAGCAATTGTTTATCAGGGGTTTGTGAGTCGCCTTCCTG
Source organism: Canis lupus familiaris (assembly GCF_011100685.1). NCBI lineage: Eukaryota > Metazoa > Chordata > Mammalia > Carnivora > Canidae > Canis > Canis lupus. The sequence continues at coordinate 24,653,449 of NC_049249.1, forward strand.
GTTTAGGCTGAGTGAGGAGAGCAGAGATCATGGTGTTCTTCTCACTGTTGGCTGTTTCAGCATCTGGGTGGATTCATTGTTCCAGTGGACGAAGGGACGTACTGATAGGAACACACAGAACATCTTCAGAGCTTTACAGTTTGCAAGCACTTGTACATTAGTGACCTCTTTAACCTCCTAACCACTGTAAGGAGAGTAAGAATACATCCCTATCTCACTAAGGAGGATCTTGGGACTCAGGAAAGTTGAGTGATTTGCCCATGGAGAGATGGGGATAGCCTTCCTTCTCTCTACTCTCTCCCTGAGACATGTCTGGAGAGCTCCTGATAATCTGTCATTAATGGGGCAGAGCGTGGACTTGGAGGAATGACTGCCAGATGCTGGCTCCTGATTCCCTCATTGTCCCCTCTCCCCTCTGGACCCCGTTTTCAGTCCCCTCCTAAGATCTGTGCGGGAAAGATGTGCCCCGTGTCTAGGGTAGCCATGCGGCCTCCTTCTCCTCCCCTGGCCCCATCAGCAGCTTGTCACGGTCTAAGCAGAAAGTTGACAGTGACTGGCGGCTGACATGTCTCTTTGTGGACTGCTGGGGAGCAGGCAGGCTGGCATTCTTTTTCGGGCTGTCCCAGGTGATATTTTTCAAACTTGTTTTTGAAAAACCAAGAAATCAAGTCTGGTTAGTGTCTCACTATTCCAGAAGGGGTGGCTGTGGGTAGCATCAGACGAGGTGATCCTGAGTTGCCCCAGGGTAGAAACAATTGCTGAGAGAGAAACACGGTTTTTGACCTGCAGGAATTTGAAGAAGTGACACACAAGAGATGTGTTGGCCCTTGGTTCCAGGACTCAGGGCCGATCAAAGACCCCAGTGTTAGCCGTGACCCTGGCCACTCGTTTCCATTTGGATTTGCTGGTGACCATAATCAGGGGCATAAAATCATCCTACAAAGAGCAGCCACTTGGTTGTAATTTGCATAGAAGTCCACCAACTGAGATCTGCCTTATTTAAACAGGCTTCTAGAAGAACCTTGCCTTCTTTTTCTGCAGCAGACTTTCTGCCTGCCCCTTACCATCATGACTGTCTGCTTATACCCTAAGTGGCAGGATAAGGACCAGAAGGGTAGCTGGGCGAGGGGCAGCAGTAAAGCCTGTCAGTATTTTTGTTGGCTGAATTGGAACAAAACATTCCTATTCTATGAATAATGACTCAAGCACTATGCCAAGAACTTTGAAACATGATCACATTTAATCTTAAAACTAATCCATTAGATATAAGTGTGTTACTTTCCCCATTTTGCAGATGAGAAAATTGAGGCTCAAGGAAGTTCATTAACTTGCCTAAAAATATACATCAGAGAGAGATGAGAGCCACACCCAGAACCATCTCATTTCAGAACCTTGTACTTTGAGCTGCTGCCCAGTGTAGACCCGTGATTCTCAAACTCTAGGCGTGGGCTGGAAGTATTTTGGCCTCATCTATACTTCTTCAGGGAAAATGTTACTAACAAACACCATCAGTGCAAAGCCTGAAAGGTAGGGCCTTTCTCCCAGTTGATTCTGGGATGAGTCTATTCTGCAGTCAGCAATTCAGGCACAAGGGGGGGTTCAGCCTTGATTCTCGTGAAAGCTCCATGCCAGCACTACGGGAAATAAAAGTCCTCAGGTACCCAATTTCTTGATCTGGGGTTGGCCAATAAATACAGATACCCAGTTAAATCTGTATTTTGGATAAACAATGAGTATAATTTTAAGATGAAATACCCCATAATATATGTGAGATAGACTTACACTTTGGACATTATCCATTGTTTATCTGAAATGTGCATTTAATTAGGCATCCTGTATTTTTGTTTGCTAAATCTGACAACGCTTCTGGAACTCAAAACAAATATATCTGAAACAAACCAAAAAAAAAAAAAAAAGTGATGTGACTCATTTCCAAGTGCCTCTCAGAAACATAGTTAATACAGTAATAATAATATTAGTTAAACACTGGAACACCAGTATTTCTGAGAAGCTTGAATCATTTGTATAAGATCAACTTGACGGATACTTGAGTTAGAATTGGCCAAATGGTTGCTGTATGTAGGGGGTGACTTTTGACTTCTGATCTGTGGTTTCCAGTCCTGGCTATACATAGGGATCATCTTGTAAGCTTTAAAAAATATCAGTGCTTGGGCTCTACCCCAGAGATTCTGAGGGAATTAATCTGGGGTGTGGTCTAGGCATGAAGATGACAATAACAATCCCTCCCATCCCAAGACTTCACAACTGGTGTATATATGAAATGGTGGTACAGATGTTCAGAGAAGGGGTTGCCCTAGGACTGGAATGGTACCAGTCATGTTCTTGGAAGAATGGAGAGCCCAACAGAGTGGAAGGGTGGGGAGTGTTTGGATAGAGAGAGAGAGAGAGAGGCAAGCAGAGTATGCCAAAGAATGACTTGGAGCCAAAGAGTAGGAAAAAGTGTGTGAGCCAGCTACAGAAAACAAAGCCATCAGATTAAAGCAGCACATCTAAGTAAAACTAAAATTTTTTACTGAATTGCTTTTATTTCTGTTTATAAAAATAATACATGAAGTTGGGGGGGATTTTAGAAAATACAGTAAAGTGAGGTAAAGAAAAAACATTGCCTATCAATCTGTAATTAAATGGAAATCACTTAAATTTTGACTATTTTCATTCCTTTTGGAGGTTGTTGAGAACATATTGACATTATATCACAAGCATTTTACCACATCATTAGAAATTCTTCATGAACATTTGTACTGGCTGCAATTGTCCTGATATTGATGTAGCATAAGTACCTCAACCTTCTTCCTAAAGCTGGATGTTCAGGTTCTGACCAATTTTTCACATCTTTGGGGGATTCATTTTTAGATTTGTAGGAAGTGAGTGGGAGAGTCCAACTATAGGGCTTTTCCTAGTAGTCTGTGGACTGAAAGCATTTGCAGACCCCAGCCTCAAATTGTACTCTTGCAAGCCCTAGAGTAGAGCTTCAACATTCAAACCAGACATCAAATTCATCCCCAAAGTCAAAATGGTACCCACCTTGGGGCACTCTAAGCAATGTGTTGGGCTTTCTCCCCTCAGCTCCAAATCACAAGTCCTAACAAACAGAGGTGCCACTTCTCTTCATTACAGACTGCTGTCTGGCCAGAGAACTACTGTTGGGACCTAAAATTTTTTTAACACCCAATTAAATTGGTGTAATTGGACGGAATTGCAACTTCTTTGCCTCCAGCTGTGAGCCATAATCTGTTTCACACCTGAGTGTTGTTTTACTTGATTTTTAGGACTTTTCCCAGAGTTGCGGAGATGAAGTAGAAGGAGAGAGCCCATTCCCACTTTTCAATGTATAGATGATTTTTCCTTCATTTGAAGGAGCCAGTGGCAGTTGGACTATCATTGTTAACCTCCCTTGGGCTAAGATTCTACTTTGACCTCAAAGTCTCAGCATCTAACTCTCTTAGGGGGCTGCTATTTAAAATGTCTAAGCAATATAGAAAAAGTCTGATCAGGAAAAAAACCATTGGTCAAGCTTGATACTCAGCTGAGAACAAAATGGAATCTTGTTCAGGGCTCCTCTAGACCCAGTCCCAAGGCCGTGGGAATGACAAGTAGATCATGCCACTGTGTTACATCCTGATCAATTTTAAAGACATGAACCAGATATACATTTTGTGGGTTGAAAGACATATTTAATTCGAGGAGACCAAAACAATGTGAAGCATACTCATTATAATGATGTTTCAACAGATTATGCAGTGGAAAAAGAGGGTATATCAGGAAGACCATTATTTGGGTCTATTATCTGGACCCATTTCCTCCCTTGGGACACCCTGCCTCTCAGGCTACACCTATGCTCATTCCTGACGTTGGTAGATAGTCATTGATTCTATAGAAGACTTGCACATTGGATCAGTGGTTCTTACACTTGAGTGTGCACCAGAATTACCTGGAGGGCATGCCAAACCCAGAGAGCCCACTTCTGTATATATATAGTACATACAGGGTGGTGTCCAAGAATCTGGCCCTCTAACAAGTTCCTAGGTGATGCTCTTGCTGTTGGTCAAGAGATCAACTTTGAGAATGACTGGGCAGGCATCATTCATCAGTCCTGCTCCTCTTTCCTCATGGGTCCTGACTCAGCTCAAAATCCTCCCAATAGAGCAGTTTAGAACCTTGCTCCCCAAAGTGCTCAGGGATCAGGAGCATCAGCATCACCTGGGAGTTGGACAGAAATTTGGAACTTTAAGCCCCACCACGCAATCTGTATTTAACACAATCCCTGAATGATCGGTATACACAATAAAGTTTCAGAAGCATGGGTCTAGGCAACCAGAGTTACACTAGAGTTGAAACCTGTTTGTTTGACATAACCCAACCATTTTATTTTGGAAATGAGAAAACAAAAGCCCACAGGAATCAAACAACTCCCCTTCTAGACACAGCAGATTTTCCTGGGTTTGCCAAAGTGACAACTTAGTTAAAGTGTGAGCTGATAACCTTCAAAATGCATCACTGATCCCAAACCCCACCATCTCTAGTGGTACCATTGCATTTTTAAATAGGTCTTAGAAATGGAGGCTTTTGGACTTCAGGGGAAGGTAGGCTAATAATCGTGTATTGGTGGAGCTAACTAGTTCCTCCCAATCCCCTACCCCAAACACCCATTTATGGCTGGAATTCTGGGCTGTGAGTATCCAAGGCTTCATTCCAGTCACTGTTACTCTCCATTGAATGAGGTAGGAGACCCTATACTCACTAGCCCTATAATCTTAGAGAGATATCTCTGTTTCTTTTCTCAAAAACATCCCACCACATTGTAGGGAGTTCCAGAAAGAAGAGAATATTGCTTTGACATATCACAGGGAAGGTTTGTATGACATTGTGTACTTTATTTAAGTTGAGAAGGGAAAGGCCCAGTACGTGTTTAAACATAGAGTGGTACAGGCCCAAGTGACAAGCCAATTGGCAGGTCTTCAGTCCTGGCCAGCGGAGCCCTGGAGGGGATATCCAGGGCTAGGAGTTGGGGGGTGTGGTGTGGGTCACCCTGATTTACCAGTCAGGCAGGCTTAATTTGATCTGTCCCACCACCATCCTCAATTGTTAAAGAAACAAAGAGAGTGGTTTTTATCTTTAATTATGGAGTCCTTAGAGAATCTAGTAGAAACTATGGACTTCCCTCATCAAACAGAAGTGCACATTTGGGTCATGCACATTTGTGAATACAATTTCAGGGGTTTTAGAGCCCCTGAGGTCCAGCCATGGATCTCTAGGGGATTCAAAGACCCCAGGCAAAGAACTCTTGATCAGTGCTCTGAGTAAGTGCTTGTTCAAAGCACACAGCTGGTTAGTGGCAGAAAGGGCACCAGGCCTCCTAACTGTCTGCTCAGGGCTCATTAGAAGACCCTAAAGTCTACCATTCAGAGAAACTTAAGGAAATAGCTCAAATTTAGAAGCTTAACCTTGTTGAGTTCAAACCTCAAAATAATGTCTGGCCTGTACATCTCTGAAAGTCAAATGAAAAGCAAAGGTCTAAGTGGATGTGTTCAATCTATAAATATGTATCAAGCACCTACTATGTAAGAGACTGTTCAAAGCACAGGACAAAGCAGCAAACCAGTCAGATACTGGCTCTGCCCTTGGGATGTCTATGGTCCAGTCAGGGAGACAGAAAAAGAACAAGACTAATAATTAGGAGTTGCTGCTTAATGAGCATTATAAAGGTTATCTTGAACTCTTTTGGAGAAATTGTGCTAAATAAATGATTAACTTTAATGCCATAAATAGTGTCAAACCCTCGTGTTTATGAATAATTAAAGGTGCTTCCATTACAAAAACACAAAGTTCAGGACCCCTCTGTTTAGCTGTGACTCTGTGAGTGGCTGTCCCAGCCTGGAGCTGCAACTCTAGCATGTTCCTGTGGGTTTTTCATTCGATGTATATGCACTGGTGCCTATTCTGCCTCTGGGAGAGAGATGAGGTGAGCCATTTGGAGCCACAGCCAGACTCACTGATCTGAATAGTCTGTAAATATTTACAGTATCTGCAGCACTCCTTCTCACATCAAATGCTGGGGATAATCAGAAAAACTAATGAACTCAAGCCGACCCCATGTTACGCTATGATAAATATTTAGATGGTGCATTTGGGGATGACGGCTATGGAGCACTGGGGAAGTGGCAGTGGCCACTTTGTTCTAAAGAAGAAAAAAATCATCATCAGTCTCTTTCCAAAGGTCTAGAATAAAGTTAGAGGAGAATGAAACATCCCATTTGGGGAACCATTGGTGCTCAGGCTCCTCCTTACCTTGGCGCTCAGAAGCTTACCTTTGTAGTGGGTAGTAGATTCATGGGGAGTCTAATTTCTTAGCACAGCTGTTGAGTCCATCAGAGATGGAAGGTTTGGTGAATGGAGTTATGTCTTTTAGCCCCTTAAAGTTTATTATAAATGCTGTTGGTGGTTTTTTTTTTTTTTTAAGTTTTGAGTATATGAGAAGGCTGTTAGGGGAACCCACCCCCTGACTTGGAGAAGTGATAAATTACTGGGACAGTGATAATTATCTTAGTCTCTTTGAGCTGCTATAACAACATACTGGGGGGCTTATAGACAACAGAAATTTATTTCCCATAGTTCTAGAGGCTAGAAGTGGGAGATCAGGGTGCCAGGATGGTCGGGTGAGGGCACGCTCCCAGATTGCAGACTTCTCACCACCCACACATGATGGAAGGGGCTGAGAACATTCTCTGGAGCCTCTTTATAAGGGCACTAATCCTCTTCATGAGGCTCCACTCTCATGACTTAGACTCCTCCCAGAGGCTCTACCCCTTAATATCATTACCTTTAGGGGTTAAATTTATTTTATTTATTTATTTATTTATTTATTTATTTATTTATTTATTTATTTATTTATTTTTAAAAAGATTTTATTTATTTATTCATGAGAGACACAGACAGGGAGGCAGAGACATAGGCAGAAGCAGGCTTCCCATAGGGAACTTGATGTGGGAATTGATCCCAGGACACCGGGATCATGACCTGAGCTAAAAGCACTCAACCACTGAGCCACCCAGGCGTCCCTCAACATATGAATTTTAGGGATGCATAAATGCTCAGACTATAGCTGTAAAGTAAGACCCACAACCTGAAATGTGAGCCACACTAGAAGGGAGTCCAAAGTGTCCAGAGAATTTCTTTGTTTTTCAAATACCCAGGTGAGAGAATATGGTTGGGCTTCTCTCTCTCTGCCAAGCTGAGCCCCAGAGCACTTTGGCAATTGCAAGTCAAAGGTGTTGGAGTCTGGCATGCTTCACTTTGCTCTTCCCTCACCACTTGGCCCACAATGGGCTTGGCTGCCCTAGGACATTAGGCTGTCTGGGGAAGCCAACTGAGCTCTCTGGGACCCTCTTCCTACCACCACCGAGGAGATCATGGATGTCGGTGTGCTTTCCAGTTGGGGACTAGGTCTCTATTCACATCTGGTGTCTTATTGCACATCCAGGAAGGAAGTGCTGAACTAACTCAGGAAAGATACATTTGGGATAGGGCAAAAATGCCAACTCCTGAAACATTTCTTCTCAAGATACTTTTTCCTAGAAAAAGTATCCCCAAACTATCAGAATCCAAACCCTCAGCTGGTCAGGACTGGGCCCATTATCTACATAGACAGGGCGAGTAGAGGAACAAGGAGAGGCACACATATTGTGACCTCAGTCCAGTTAGAAACCTAATTTGGATGATTCGTATTTGAAATCATTCTATCCCAAGAAAAAAGTAGTATTTACTGCCAGTTTAAAAAAAATTTTGAATCATGTCTCCATTGTGATCTACTCTGATCGACACACAAGGACACTGGTATGGGCATAAGTATGGCCATTTCCCACAGGTTTGGCCATTTCCTCACTTAGACAATTAAGACCTTAGAGAGAAGTTATGGTGGTTGTTTTTAATGAAATGTTGAAAATAAGTTTTGACTTTTGGGGGACTGAACCAACTCATAAGATCAGTGAAAAGGATTGAACCAATTTAGAGAAAGAATCAAAGATTCTTGCCAAGCTCCAAGCACACCAGGTGGCCAATATTGGCACACACAGGTATCAACGGCGTGGGGGTGGAGGAAGCACCACTTGGCCAGGTGCCTTCTTTCATATTAAGCTTCCTGTGCTCTGTCTCTTCCAGGTGTGGCTCTGCCATCCAGAAAAACTCATTTTCCTGCCAATCTCTTGGAGACTTTAAGCAAATATTCTGTCTCATTGTAACTTTATGCATTTAGGGTTTGCTCCCAGCTATTCCCTAGAGGGCTCTAGGAAGTTCAGGCCTTAAAGCACTGTGCTCAGCCAAATAAAAGGAAGCCAAGATCATCTCATGGAGGTGGGAAAAGGAGTCATTGCTTTGAAGAACATGGCTGAGTAGATTTTCGGACTTAAGCAATGACCTGGGCTGGACATTTTTAGCAGCAGAAGCCAAAAAGGAAATGCCTGGGCGACACGGTGTCTGCCTTCTCATAGCATGGAACCTACCCATTCATTAGCATCATCTGCTGAGTGGCTGAGGATTGAAATGGAGAAGTTTGCAGGCGCAGCAAAATTAGTAGGAACAGTCTGTTAACTTGGTGGGCTGTGACATAATTTTCCATTATCACGTGACAAGCCAGGGGCTAATTGCATTCTACTTCTGTCTCCTAAACCTTTCTGACTCTCCCCTGGACATCAAGTTAGTATCTTTTTATGGCCAAACTGTGACCTTTGTTGAGAACTTATCTCCAAGATTTTGTGATTCAGAGATCTTAAACTCTGTCCACCCATTGGGTCAGATCAGCCAAGGGTTGTAGTCTCTTGAGATGTGTACCTAGCTGGGCCAAGGGATATGTGACATCTCTAGCAGGAGGGAGCAAGAGTGAACGATTCTTTGGTTTCCTCATCTGTAAAATAAATATGATTTTTCTTGCCTCTTGGAGTGACTATCAGCATACCATGAGGCGATATGTGTGCAGGACACCACACACCAATCATGGGGCAGGGGTGCTGGGGCAAGGTGGAGCAGCCCCATGCTGTGCTGTAGTCACCCACAGATGGAAAGACTTAGGCAGTGTTTCTTACCTCTCTTTCTCTTTTAAAAGATGTATTTATTCATTTGAAAGAGAGAGAGAGAAAGAGAGTGAGCATGCTTGCCAGTGGGGGGAGGAGCCACAGGAGAGAATCTTCAAGCAGACTCCCTGCTAAGCAGGGAGCATGACTCAGGGGCTCATAATTGGACCTGAAACTAAGAATTGGATGCTCAACCGGCTAAGCCACCCGGGTGCCCCAGACCTAGGGCAGTGCTGCTTAACTCTTTCATTGTGACATAACCTATTTGAGAATCAAATGAAAGCCATGGTTTCTCTCCATATTAAAAAAAAAAATGGGAATGATGGTAAGCTTTCCTGAGCACATACTATGTGTTAGGAGCTACACTGAGTGCTTCCATGGGCTATCTGATCTCCGAACAACCCTAGAAGGCAGATACTACTTATTATTGCCACGTGCTTGGCCACAGCCATAACTAGTGTATTAATTTCCTGGGGCTGCCATAACAAAATATAACAGAGTGACTTAAAACAATCGAAATTGATTCTCTCACAGCCCTGGAGGCTGGAAGTCTGAGATCAAAGTGTCTATGGTAGGGCCATGCTTTCTCAAAGGCTCAAGGAGGGAATCTGTTCCATGTCTTGCTCTGGGCATCTATGTTGCTGGCGATTCTTGGCTTTTCTTGGTTTGTAGTTGAATTACTTCAGCCTCTGGCCCTGGTGTCATAGGGCATTCTGCATGTGTGCCTCTCGCTGTGTCTCCTTCCCCTCTTCTTACAAAGATGCCAGTCATTCTGGGTTAGGGCCCACTCTGATGATATCATCTTAACTATGACAACTGCAAGGCTCTATTTCCAAATCAGGTCACATTTCGAGGTACTGGGGGTAGGACTTCAACATATATATATTTTTTTTTTGGAAAGCTCTATCAACTCCTCACTTTTAATGAGTAGTAAAGTCAAGATTTGAACTCAAGTCATCTAGCTCCAGGGCCTGGCCCCTCAACCTCCATACTGAACTACTTCCATGAAAACACATATAGGCACATGCACCAAAAAACTGTATGCAATGCCAAGTCATTCCTGGCCCTCTGGAAGCCACCATGAACCACGAAGTAGTTAGAGTGGCCTTCCCTTCCCATCTAGGGGGCAGTGGCTCAGAAAGCCAGGGCTGCAGAGACAGTGACCCTGGAAGGCTGTGATCAGGAGGCAAAGGGAGAACTTTGACAGAATCAGACTCTAGAGGCTGAGTTCTGGAGCCCTTAGCCTGGTGAGTGGTCCTGAGCATGCTCTGAACACATGGGAGATTGTCCTCAGAGGACCCAGTAGAAACCAGGCAGGAGAGGAACTTCTTTACCACCATTATTTTTAAGCACCTGTTTGCCTGCCCAGCATGGTGCTGGGGAACAGGGATCCTAAGGTAGGTTTATAAGCCATCTTGGCCCTCCAAAATTTGGAACCTGGTAGAGTAAAAGTCAAGAGGGGCCATGACTCAGAATGGGCAACACATTCCAATCTATGGAAGAGCCAGCTGCTTGTCAGAAATAGAGGTTGCAGCCATGGGGACAGGACAGCTCTGGGGCAGGGAGCTCTGAACGCACCAAAGTCAGGTGATCCCTGAAATCCAGGCTGCTTCTCCCGTGGTTTTCAGGTCCTTCTGTGCCTCTGTGCTGTTGCACCTGCTGTGACTTCAGCATGAAACGCTCCTCCCTGTGTGTCTGGTAAACTCCTCTTCATCCTCCGCATGCCCTAGAGAAGTAGCTTCAATGTTATATTCTCTGTGGGCTGCTCCCCACTTGGCCACCATCACCCTTTGTTCTACTATCAGTTGGGACCATCACTTCCCTGTTTCTGACCTGTATCACCCAGTAGACAATGGGACCACTGGAGGCAGAACATCACCTTCTTCATCTTTGGGTCCCTAGAGCACAGGACAGTGCCTGTCTCCTCATTCATTAGTCAGTGTGTGGGCATGTCTGTTGACTGAATACAGGTGAAAGCAGGGAATTGGCCACACATGGTTGAAAGGAGTGGCTGGTAATATGCAGATATGTCCACCTCTGATGCTTCTATTGGACTTTGGGATCTTCTAACCAATGCCTTCGTGGGTAAGGATACGGCTCAAAGGCATGTGCCCCAGGTTCAAAACCTAGCTCCTAAACTTCTGTATCCTTGGCAAATTACTTGACCTCCCTGATCCTCAATTTTCTCACTTATAAGCAGGTGACATTAACTATATGACCTACTTGGCAGTGGGGAGTGTGTGGAGGGCGCATGGGAGAGAGAAAGAAAATCGTGTAACATCCTTTGTACAATTCCTGACGCATAAATAAGCATTCATAAGTAGTTGTTATTGTGAAGAATATCATTGTCATTATGATAACAATGACTCACACTGAAGGCATCTACACAGGCCAGGGCTGGGGTCTTCGTTAGTTAGCTTTATCAGGAATATTTAACCCAATCCCTTTTGCTGGGCATAGCTCTCAACAACAACTACCAAAATCCTTTCAAGATTGGCAACAGGTTTCTTTCAAATGGTGCAGCCTCCTGACACAAAATAGATTTTCAAGACACAAATGTTTCCTTAAGAATTACACTTTCAGGGGTGCCTGGGTGGCTCAGTTGGTTAAGCATCTGCCTTTGACTTGGGTAATGATCTTAGGATCCTGGGATTGAGTCCTGCATGGGGCTTCCTGCTCAGCTGGGGGGTCTGCTTCTCCCTCTCCCTCTGTGCTCTCTTGCTTGCTCTTTATCAAGTAAATAAATAATATCTTAAAAAAATAAAATAAAAAAGTACATTTTCAGGGGTCCATTACCCTTCCAACAATAGTCCATGCATCCTGAAAGTGAGGTGTTTGATCCTTTCTCCTCAGAAGGATTGAGATGAGATGAGAAAATAAAATTCATTGTCAGAGTGGGCTATGAGATCCCTGGGGAGCAGAAGGAGGCAGGCACTGTGTGGGAGAGCATGTGCCCTGACATGGGACAAAAAAGGAGCCTGGAAAGCATGGCTCATCCAAGCTTCTCACCAAGAGACCCTTGGCACTTTCTTCCTGCACGTTTTAAAGATGACTTTTCCTTCCAAATTCAAGTCTGTATTTCTGAGCAGTAAGAGTTCAGAGGCCATTCTGAAGTGACACAGCATGATGTTGTAGATTTGAGCTCTAGTTCTCATCCTGTCATCAGCTCTCTGTGTGTCTTTGGGCAGGCTACTTAACCTCTCTGAGCTTGGTTTTCTCATCTACAAAAGGAGCACTGGACTAAATGCTGAAGATGCTTTCCAGTTCTCACCTTTGTTGAGGTTTATGTCAGGGAGGTAGTTTTTCTATTGACCAGCTCTGTGTCCACCTCATGGTGTGAAAGTCCCATTCACATTGAGAAGGTCAACCAGAGCTGCATTTAAATCTCAGCACAATCACCTAAGCAGGTTGAGGGGCTTGGGACACATCTCTATCACCAAACCTCAGCTTTCTCTTCTGTAAAACAGAGAAACCTTACCTGCTTTGCTGGATCGTGGTACAGCCTTAATGAAGTAGTATTTTCAGTTTCTAGCTTAGCACTAGCCAGGCCTCAGGGCAGGTCAGTTTCTCTTTTTTTTCTAATGCTCATCATCACCAACCTCCTTTTCCGGTCCAGATGCTCTGCTCTTCCCTTCCCATTCTGGCAAAGCCTGGACCAGGAAGGTGGGAATTATAGTAAAATGTTCTTACCCCATGAGCCCTTGGGCCAGTCCTGTTTTCCAGCCCTCTTCCCAAAATTGGAGCTAAGTGCCCTTTCCAAATTCATGAACGTTCTTCTTCTGATGAGGAGGATGCAAACAGCATCCATTGCATGTGGCAGGCTCTGCACTGAGTGATGCTTTAGGAGTGTTCTTTGCATCCTTTTGCTTTTGACACACCGAGGATGGCATTACATCCATTTAATAGAGGAAGAAATGGACACTTGGGGAAGACTTGATAACTTGCCCCATCGGCAAGAAAACAACCACTACACTGGGCAGAAGCCCAACTTCTTGATGGACTAGGCTCTCCTCTCTGCTGCCCTGGTAACAGACTTCCTGCCTCATGTCACCTTGAGCATTTGGGTGGAGTTAAGTCAAAGCCTTCGGCCAGGCAGGAAGGAAAAGGATGTGTGAGAACAGTGGGGCTGGAGAGGGTGGGCAGCTGGAAGGGGTGGTGTCTCGGGGCTGGGGGTAAGGCTGCAGCTTGGTGACCCCCTTCCACCAGCATCCACCTCAATGCTCTGCCAATGATCACGGCTCCTTCCTGGCAGAGAAGCTAGAGAAAGAGGAAACAGGGGCATGGGACCCAGGAAGTCAGAGACCGGAGAGCAAGCCATCAGCCAGGAATGAGCAGAGCTCACCAGGCCCCGGTGTGGGTTTTTCTCCTTCTGGTATGTGTGTTGAGCTGGGCCCTGCCTGGGATTCTGTGCTCTAGGCATGGTCAGCTTGTCTCCTGAAGCCTAAGGCAAGAGTGTCCCACTCCAGATCCAGTTTTTCTCCCAGAAACAGCCCTGGGGTGGAAATCTCACAGCAGCAGAACTGAGGGGTTAAGATTTCGTTTTGTCTGGGCTTGCAGTCTAGTGCTGCTGGGTTGGCTGTGGGACCGGAGCCAATTGCCTCAGTTTTCTCATCTGTAGAATGAGATTAAAAACAGGCACTGTCTTTAAGGTTTGTTTTATGTAAAGATGAGGAACATGAAACCCTAGGCACCACCTGTGACACATGGTAGGAGCTCATTAATGGTCATTAAATGTTCAGAGATCTTACTGGTAGCACATCCCGCCTAGATGGGTCTTTGGGTCATAATATTAAACCAACTTAGCAACTTTGCGGAAATCTACGGATCCACACTTCCAGATCCAACAGTGTGCCCTCCCAGACAAGCAGACATCTGCCAATGACAACCACTAAACTTGATCCAATGTTTACTGACTTCTAGGAACACGACGAAAGCATTTATTGTTTATAAGTTTATCTGGTCTTCACTCTAACCCTATGTCAAGTAAAGTACGATTTTATTTTCATCATCCTCAGTGTTAGGGGATAACTTCACGTGCTCAAAGTTACACAACTAGGATAGGGCAAAGCCAGGACTGGACAGCAGAGTGCCCTGAGCCATGAGGTGATGCTACCTCTTCAATTGTAGCTAAGCAAACTTTCATCACTTCTCATCTTGTAAGTAGAGGGCTGAAGAAGATTTTAGGAAGGTGGCAAGTGGGCTTTTTATTCAAAGTTACTCTCTGATTTGGGGAGAAGACTTGAATCTCTGAAGAGGTGGCTTAACTTTTCCCTTGACCTAAAAGACAAAATGCATGAGCTTAACATTCTTTGTGGTCACCTGGAATACAACATCAATGCCAAATTCTGCTTCATAATCCACAATTCAATATAATGGGAGGAAAATGTATGGTCTTTGTACTGGTTTGGGTATCCCCAAAAAAGATATGTCATGACTCTGAAGGTCACCTTATTTGGAAATAGGGTCTTCCCAGGTTTCATCAAGATAGGATGAGGTGATACAAGATTAGGGGGACCTTAATCCAATCACTGGGATCCTTGTAAGAAGAGGAAAAACTGGATAGACACTGACAGACAAGAGAATGAGAACATGTGAGGACAGAGGCAGAGGCTGAAGAGACGCAGCTAGAAGACAAGGAATGCCAAGGCTTCCCATAATCCCCAGAAGGTAGGAAGTAGCAAGGAAAGAGTCTCCCCTGAAACCTTCAGAGAGAGCATGGCCTTGCCAACACCTTGATTTTAGACTTCTGGTCTCCCGAATTGTGAGCAAATATATTTCTCTCGTATTAAGCTGCCCAATTTGTGCAAATTTGTTAGAGGAGCCTATGAAACACATACAGTCTGCTAGAAGGGGAACTCTGGAGTCACCTTGGAAACTATTTCATCTAAATGTACCTGATAGATGGGGAAACAGAGGCCCAGACTGGTTGATTTACTGATTGATTTACTTGCTGCAGGTCAGCGAGTTTAGGGTAAATCAGTAATCACACCATGAAGGGCCACTTCAGGGTTAGGATAGGTGACAGGATAGGTTCACTGTCCATGAACCCAGACAGTGCCCAATGTCACTAAACAGAGTGAATCTTCTGCCCAATGTGGGGCTTGGGGGCTCCATGATACCATACATATGGCAAAGAGTACTTCAGCCTTCTGGGTAGGAGTTCCCTTTTTGGGCAGACATCACTGGACCTTAAGGAAAGCTGTGTCCTGCCCCCTACTCAGCACACACACCCTCCCCAGGCAACTGCAGAGCAGGTTTTGAATGTCAAGCAAGCTTTATGGGCTGCATTCTTCATGCAGAGGGAAGGCCCTGGCTAAGGTGGGATAGTTTCCCACATGGTTAGCTTTTGAAAAGTTTCTGTATGAAAAGATATGGGCACAATGGTACCGACTTGTCTCCTTTCTTTCCTAATTTGAAAATATTGAACATACCTGAAGACTCAGCTAACAATCGTCAATCTTTGGGAAGCAAGCATTAGAAATCTTGAAGTGACCATCCAATGCATGGAAGACAGATGCCAATAACCCTCTGAGGTCACCTCTTTCCACTTGACCCTGCTAGGGGACTTTAGGGGAACACTCCTGGCTGATTGTCCTGCCAAGTGGTGCTGAGAGTCAGGCCCCTGCTGGTATACTATGACCCTATAAGAACCTTCTGAAACCAAGCCCTCTGCCCCATTTAGGAAACGCACCTCCGATTTTCTGAATATTGGGGAGAATGGGATCTGATCACACAGATAGTTGTCTCATTTGTTTTATTTTGGAGGTCATCCCCATCCCCATGACCGCATCGCATCCGCCATCTTTGGAAAATGGATGATGTCATCTCTTCCCTGTTTTATTTATTTATTTACTTATAATTATTCACCTGTGTGTTGTTAAGTTTTTGCTTTTAATACAAGTGCATGAGCCATTCATTTGAAAAATTCACTAGTAGTTGAATCCTTGCCTTTTTTAGATTTTACCATCTTTTCAAACTATGAGTCATATTTTCATCTTCAAAAACTATTGAAATATGAAATCACTGCTATTTTCCTCTTAATAAAGATGACAGTCAATTTCAGTGATTGACTTTAAGATCAGCAACCATTATTTTGGGTTCAGATCACTGCGTGAGACCTGTAAGCAGGAAATTAACTCCTCTGAGCATGCAGAGGATGGGAGTGGTTCCAGAAGCTTCTTTCCTGGCCTAGAAAGAGTTTGAGGAGCAGAGGTGGGCCGTGGCACTCTAATGGGCTTTGCCCCTCTCTTTCTTAAGTTATACCCCCCTCATAAAAAATAAAAATAAAAAAAATAAAAAAAGCAAGCTGTCCTTGCTTTCAATATGGGGGAAGTGGTGCTTTTCCTGCAGACAATGGCTGCCCCAGAGTGGGGTGTGTGTGTGGGGGGTGGGACTTCCAGAAACACAGATATCACAGAAGATGCTGCTTTCCATGGCCCTATAGGGACAAAGAATCAATGTCCTTGATTGAATTGATTAGATTCTCCAGGAAAACAAGTACTTTGACTCTGTCTGGGCTTCTCCCAGACATTGACCAGCTATTTGCCTGAATTGGTTATTCTAGCTCTGCACAGGTAGGTTAGTGTCTGAGTTCCCTGAAGGATTTAACATCAAGAAGTTTCCCATAAATGTCATGGATTTCTCCAGATCCCTCTCCCTCTCTCTCTCTCACTCTCGCTCTCACTCTCCCTCTCTCCTCCCTGCTGCCCTCACTAAAAGATAACAACTTTACAGGAATAGCCATGCTGGCCCCTTCCCATCAAGGGCCATGAAGATGTTCGGGGCGGAAGGACCCCTTGAGCCCTGGTAGAGCCAAGACTAAATCCCGCCTGTCTACGCCCACCCCCAGCATATGGGCTGGATAAAAACAATGCCCCTCATCCTCTGCAATCATATCCAACTACCCCCAAGCCCTATTGTGTAGAGATTCTGGTGTTGCCTGGGAGTTCATACTGTGTTCTCGTGTTAGAACTTGCAAAGTTATTTTCTAAGGCAGGTAGGAAGCCTTAAGTGCACTTCAGTGCTACAGCAGAAGAGAGGAAGCACCGGCTTTGCTCCGACCACCCCCACTCTGTGGACCCCAGAGGCCTTCTAGACAGCTGACCACACAGCCTTTCACCAGCTCACCTTCCTGTTGCACAGGGACCCCAGGACTCGCCTTGGGACATTACCGCCCTGGGCTCTGCCCCCCTTCCCCACCTGGGACCTCACTCCCCACCCTGGAGTTGTCTCTCCTCCACCAAGAGCCTGAAGCTGGACCTTCCTCCCCCTACCATGCCTCCACATCCCCTCAGAGGCGACTCATTCAGGAGCTTCTGAGGCCGGTGTCATTTCTCAATTGTTGGAGAATATATTAAATTCTTGATAGTGATTCTTTACTCTTAAATACAAAACCAGCCCTTTCAAAGACCCCCTGAAGGGCCAAGAACATGCCCTGACTGTAGAGAAGGAAACATTTTATCCCAGTGGTTTTTAAGCAGAGAAACACCCAATTGATTGGGCCGCCGAAGTGTGAAATCATTTACGCAGCGCGTCGGCAGGGGCAGCCACGGGCTCCCCAGGCCAAGCCCAGGCCCAGCCGGCTCTTCACGATCATTGCCTCCCATCAGACTCCCTTCCTTAGTGCACACAGCGTGGGAGGGAAGGGCACCGAACTGTCTGGTGCCTGCAAATTAATTGTATGCCCACAGCTTTGCAGAATCATTCACTTGGGCTCTGGAATCTTCCTTCTGACACATATGGAGAGCCAGGCCTGGCTTCCAAAGTCTTCCTGGGGTCTTTGCTCCACTGAAAATGGAGCAAAATAGGGATAGTGAATTGGTAAGTTGAGGCAGAACTGGACTAGGACTGAGCTAGCTAGCTCTGTGACTCTGAGCAAGCTACCTCACCTCTCTGAGCATCATTTGCCTGCCTATAAAATGGGACTAATACTAGTACCCACCTCCTAGAGTGGCCGTGAGGATTACCTGAGGTAAATGTTTGCAGCAATCAGCACGGTGCGTGGCATATGCTATGTGCTCAGGAAATGCCGGGCATCAACACCAACACCATGTTCTTCCTTATGACTCTAAATTTGGCCTCTAGGCTATTGGCATGGAAGAAGCCAGGAACCACGGTGATGATCCCTTCTGCATCCTGCTCACTGCCAGGAGGGTTGGTGCTGGCAAGTTATCTCCGCAGTGAGTCCCGTAAACAACGTCTGTCCTAGAGTTTTTCTCCTAGAGATCAGAACAGCTTTGTGGAAAATGGGCTCCCCTGGCCCACGATGAGACTCTATGTCACCAGAGGTGTCCTAGCGGAGGCTGGGGACACTCATTTATGATCTTGGAGAAGGATTTTTTTTACCCAGCCAAGGGCATCCGGGCCCCCCACTTCCAATTCCCATGATCTGAGTTGCTATGGAAGCAGTTGCTTTGCATCACATGTTGGTCAATCCATTAACAACTTTTGTCAATTTTTTCGTTTCATAATTTTTTTTTTTTATTGAGTGTCTACTAGGTTCCGAGGAGCTTCCCGAGGAACTTGACGCAGAGAGAGGAGCTATCAGAAGGTGAAGGAAAAGATGCTTGAAGGAATGGAACACAGGACGACATGGAGACGGAGACACGGTTATTGTAAATCGAGTGGACAGGAAAGATCTCTCCTGGGAGGTGGAATTGGGTCTGACACAATAAGAAGGACCCAGTAATGCGAAGAGCAGAGAACACAAGATCCCAGGCAGAGTGAATAGCAAATACGAATGCTGTGGGTGTGAGAATAGTTCCATGGGGTCGGGGGGGGAGCACAAAGAAGGCCTGAGTGCTGAATCCTGCCCCAGGGGAAAGGGCCAATAAGGTAAAGCCAGACGTGCAGATAAGGGTCCAGTCCCTGCAGGGCCTTGGGGACCCTTGGCTTTATTCAAAAGCAATGGGAAGCCATTGAAGGGTTTTAAGGAAGGGTGACATCTTTGGACTGACCCAAAGTAAACACATTTGAATGCAGGATCACCCTTTGTCATTGTCTCTTTCAGATGGTAAGAAACTATTTTCCAGGCATAGACCAAAGTAAGAAGGGGAAAACTCTACTAAGGAGTCCAGGGAAGTAAATGTGGAGGCCATCCTGATTTACGGTGAAATGGGCTTTGAAATGCTAGGAACATATTCCCAACCAATTCCTGAGTCGTTGGGACTGCTTTCAGCTCACTTGGGCCATAATGAAGGTGGTCCTTATCAGTCTGAGCTTGAGCTGCCTTAATTAGACCCAGATTCTCTATCTTTAAATTGGTCTTACATCAAAGGTGGAGTTATAATTGCAGGTGATGCATTCGCGAGCTGCATTGTTATGTAGCACGCGGCTGCCAGCAGGTTGTGTTGGGATTATTGAAAAGCAATTTGCAGGGGAGGTCTATGGGGGAAAGGTAGTTCACCTCACTAAGCCTGAAAAAAAAGGCAATAGATAGCTTGAGGTCTTGGAGAAAACATGTTTAACAAGAGGTATTAAAAAAAAAAAAAAACCCTTCAGCATTTTGCCAGGTCTATTTTGCATGCACATCTGGCTTAAGCCATTCCCGGCTCTGAGACACGTGGCTGGGAGCGTCCACGTCGTTAGAGGTCATTGCTGGTCTGCGGTCGATATGGCCCTAGGACTGGTGTGTGGGTCAGAACAGGTTATCGGGGACGCTCAGGCAGCTTGAGGCAATTCTGTGACCATTCACCAATTCCCCACTCTGAGTTTGGGAACTGGGCGATTTCAGGCTTACAGGGTGCTCATGGGAAGATGCTTGGCTTGATCCTTTGTTCTGAAGGGAGTTTGTTTTGTGGGTGTCCAGCTGCAGAGTCTCACGGGAGAATCTTTTCCCGTCAGTGAAGGAAGATTGCCACTCAAGCCCTAAGGACAAGATGGATCTGTTCCTGGGTTTAGAGGGAGGGAGCGGGGGAGGGCTGGGGATTTGAGACTAGCTGAAAGGAGGCTGTTTTAGAACTTCGAAGAGGCCACTTAAGTTAAAGGGGTCAGTCAACCTTCGAAACTTCTGGGTGGCAATGCCATTAAGGGAGAGTCGTGTTCATTCATTAAGTACTGAAACATATTTCTTTGCATATTAGATTCAGATGTCCAAAGACAGTGTAGGATCTGGATTCCTGGGAGTTTGCCTAACTCCTTGATAAGTTAAGTGGGGCACAGCAAACTAATTGCTCCCTCCACCCCAACCTGATTTGATACAGGCGCTGCAGAATTAGGAGTCATGCGTCAGATCTCCCAGAGAATGTCAGAGAAGCATAACAAGGAATCTTTTACATAAGTCTGTCCCTCTTCTCCTATATTATCTTTTCTGGAGCTGCTTTGTAAACATGAAATAGCTTTTCATAGCAAACTCTCATCCTCAGGGTTGTCAATGGAGTTGTGTTATTTACAGTTGTGGTCACTTCTGTGGGGGTGAGGGTGAGCGCGGGGGGGAGGGGACAGCCATCTGTCTAAGGTTTGGAAACCCCCCCATTGTATGGCTGAGTTTTTCACTTTTGAACTGTTCTGGTGGTGAATGGTCTTGACCTCTGGGGAGGTAGGTGACCTTCTTAAGTTGGGCTGATGTCCCTGAGTAAGAAGGCAGCTTTATCTCTAAAGAATTGATGCTTAAGGGAAGGGAAGGTCACATTAGTCACCAAGGACAGGGAATCCAGGTCTTTGCTCCAAACCA
The DNA here is from genome assembly GCF_011100685.1 of Canis lupus familiaris. Lineage (NCBI taxonomy): Eukaryota > Metazoa > Chordata > Mammalia > Carnivora > Canidae > Canis > Canis lupus. Next base: position 24,674,206 of record NC_049249.1, read on the forward strand.
CATTCGCTTTTCTAATCAAACTGGCTCATATGATTCCAATTATTTTCCCATCCTCTCCAAGGGCAGCGGGCCACGGGGTAGGCTGATGACCTGTGAAATTTCAATTTTAAAGAATGAAACTGGTTTTGATTTATTAAAAAGTCAGCCCATTCCTCTGGTTCTATGTAGATGTAGAGAGGGCAGGAAGAGCTGCCAAAAGGCTGGGTCACATTTGATGACTCCCGTCCCCCAGGCTTGGCAGCCCCTCAGGCCAAGTTACTATGCCCAGGACACATGGAGAACTCTGACTGGATAGAGAAGTGGCCTGTAGTAGGCACAGAGCGACACATACACTCCTGACATTGTTGGCAGTGCAACCAGAGTGGGGTTGTGTGAGGCGGGGTACCACAGATGTCCTAGAAGATGTAGGTTTGTCAGAGCGGAAGTGACTGGGTCAATGTCCACTATCCTTGACATCTACCCCTTCCTTTCTTCCTTCTTCCATTTCTTTCTTTTTTTTTTTTCCTTCTTCCATTTCTGGTTGACATTGTTGAGTGTGGTGTCTGTGGGAGACCATTTTGAACTTCTAGGTCAGTGTGTGGGCCAGAGCCAGCACAGAGCTGCTTCACTTGGTAGAACTTTCTCCTTCATTCTCTCAGACTCCCGCACTGACTTGTTGAAACAATCTACATGCCCTTTGTCTTATTTGCCTTCATCCTTTGCTCAGAAAACTACCCAATTGTTGGAATGAACAGACTCAGTGTATGTATGCATCCATTGACATGTATGGAGCTTAAAAACACAATCCTGAGTTTTTTTAAAAAAGAAATAGGATGAGGTAGACAAGACACTGCAATTTACATAAATTAAAGTAGATCCACATAAAGCAGCGGTACATGTAAAACAAAAGGATCCCAGTAAACACATTAGAAGATCTGCCTACAGGAGAAGAGGATGGAAGTGAAATACAGGGATCAAAAGGAAGAAGTAAGACAAAGGAATGAATCAATCTATCAACGGCTATGATGTGCCAATAGCTCAAGTATGATTAACTCAATACCCCATCCCTAGGGTAAAGAAAATAATGAAAAGCAACGTAATTTTGATAATCTTCTAACATTAGACCTGGGACTGAGGCCCCAGGTGGTGCTATGTCACCAAGATGACCGGCTCACCCCAAATCCTTCCACGCTCATGGGCTTCATATCCAGACGCAGAGGATACCAGCAGAAGACAGGAGACATGCTCCCAGGGCAAGCACCTCCCAGAGGAGGATGTCCATGTCAGAGAAGGCTGCTTTCTCCTTCCCTGACCAGGGCCACTTCTCCCCCACCTTGTATTGTGAGTTATTATGGGGCCAAGAGTAGGCTGGCCTACAGTTTCACCATCTTTAAAAATGGGGTAATGCCAGCACCTCCCTCATAGGCTGTTTGGAGCAATAAATGTCTGCCTGTCTGCTCTGCTCTCAGTATGTGCGTGGAGGCTCACAGGAAGTGCTTGCTTCTAGGACCATAACCACGATAATACTGGCTAAGAATAGCAGTAACAGCAGCAATCATAAACCTCGTCGCAGGAAACATTTTTCTCCTTCTTGTGTAAGCCTTGCTCTGAAGTTCCATTTTGGGAGTTATTCTAAAGACCTTGGTGTCCAGCCAGACATGAAGTCAATGATGTCAGTGAGGTCTTCTGAGATTCTGGAAGAATGTTCTTTGTCATCCCTTAAGTCTCCAGAGGACCCTAAAAGGCTGGGACCACACCAAAGAAAGTCCTGGCAGCAATATCAGATGCTTCAGTGTGGGTGGGCGGAGTCTAGAGACCCAGCAAAAGGGAAGAGTTGCCAGACAGTCAAGCGGGTGCTGCTGAGGATGAATAAAGACAACCTGGTGACCCAAACTGCCTGTGATGACTGCCTGCTTGTTCCCAATTCTCTTAGAGTTTCTCATTGTTCAGACTACCTTGACACTTCCTCCTTCATTTGAACCCTAGGACAATCTCCTGAGGAGGTACGGAACTTCCATTTTCCAAATGGAAAAATGGGTCCAGAATATTAGTTGTAGACTGGGGCCTAGAATTCAGGCATACTAACTCCCAGTCCAGGACATGATATAGTAATAATCATCGTAAGGATCATGACAATTGCTACTTGTTACTTGCATGTGTCTGTGTGAGGGGTTTTATATTTTGTTTCTGGAACTGTGAGGCCTCCATAGATCCCTACCCTCCTCAAACCCACTACCACAGTTCCCCTTAACCCCTACTCCCTGAGGCCTGAGTTCTGTGCTTGGTTTTACCAACTTTGGGAACATATTTGCTCTGTAAAATGCAGTAGGACCTCAAGCCCTGGCATGTTTTGAAATTACCATACAAGTCAATGGTTTTAAAACAGTCTGAGGCATGAATCCATTTGGAAATGTGCTGGGAGCTAATGAATTCTGTTCCTGTGTGGTGGGGTAGGGAGAGCTCCTAGATTCATAATTTTCATATAGTATTAAAGGATTTTTCTCAAGTCTTTGAGACCCATCTTATGGAATGCTTGGATGTATATACACTGGCTTATTGGTTCCTCTATTGGGTCATTGCTGTCTTCCCTTTGTGCTGATTCCACTTGGATGCTTAAATGTATGGTCCTATTTGTTCAATCATAAAACTGGCTCTATGACTGAATGTGACCTCTTCGCTTGGGGAGTTATCTAAACTAGCCAGCAGGAAGCCATTTCCTGGGATAGCACTGGAAGGAAGCATGGGGAAACCTCTGAACTTGTTTTTAATTGAACATCTTTGCCTTTCTTTGCAAGCAGAGAGGAGAAAGATGGGACAGTACATTCAAGAGACTTCTGTTCCAAGAGAAGTGCTTCTTCCAACTTCTAGAATTGGAGGGGATGGAAGATAAATGGAGGAGAAACTTTAATGTGAAGCCTGCCCTGGAGACGCCAGTAGGTCACATTTTCTCTAGAGGCTTTTCTTCAAGCTCACTTTGAGGTTAGAACCAGGCAGCATGTTTTTTCTAAATATATTGGTTCTCAGAGAGCAGGGACAGGCCCGGTGGCCACTGCCTCTCTGTTTTCCACCCACACTTCCCCATTGTTTGGGAACTTAACTATTTTATCACCCCTTCATTTTCAATCTTCTTCTTGTGGTATTTTAAGTACTGCTCCTAAGTATTAAGAAGCCAGTTTGGGGTATTTATATTATCGAGTCTGGAAGTCTTCATTCTTAAATATGATGGCTTTGATTCATTCATATTTATTGTGATCACTCAGCACCTCGGATTTATTCAAACCATTTTATTTGGTGTTTTTTCATTTATCAAATCTTCCTGTCTTCTCAAATCTTCCTGTCTTCCCAACTTTCTTTGTATTGAACGGAGTGATGAGAGAAAACATTCAGCTTCCTTTTTATCACAAACAAAGCTTACATATGGGTGATTCCCTGACCTCCTTAGGAAACTTTATCCTTTGTGTCTGGAGTCTCCTCATCTTTTTATTTCCCTGAGACCTGGAGATCTAATATAGGAAGGAAAAAATTGGGTGCAGAGCCAAGAGGAATGGGTGTTGCTCCCTTTGTCTTTCTGCCCACATAATAATAGGGGGAGAAGACAAAGAATGAGATCAGAGAGAGCAACAAGCACAGAAGGTGACAGCACATGGTTTGGAAAACCACCAGACAGATGCAGGGAAAGCATCACAATCTCCATGGTAGAACTTAATTCACAACTTGCAGATTCTGCTTTGGTGACAGAGAGATTGCAGTCTTCTGAGTCTTTAGGACTAGTAGGAAGCATGTAGGCTTTCTCTCTGCTCTTGCCCCCACTATCAGCTGTTCACTCCCATGACAGCGACTAATTGCCCAGCACTAAGAACCCAACCCCATGATATCCAGATGTCAGCAATTGCTTTTAGTTTCCAGAAGACTCAGCCAGCCTGCAGCACAGCCAGCATCTCCAACGGCTGGACCAGTAGACCAGTGGTCATACACTTGCCCTAAATTTGGCTGGGTTCTAGGAACAAGTGGTCAGGGCTGTGTCGAGCAGATTACATGTGTATATGTGGCCCAGCCGAAAGCTCTTAAAGCATGCCCTAAAAGACATGACCCATAACAAGCATTTGTAAATTATTCCATTCCTATGTCTTCAGTCAGAGGTCAAAATTTTTGTAGTCTTTTAATGGAGGAGGAAGAGTCCAGTGCCTTGGTGATGTCCATTAGTCTGGGTTCCCCTCCCTAGTCTGGACAAACTATGCACACATAGACAAATACTTTAATGGACAATATGAGGCAGAGAGGTTTATAGCAAGGCCAGGAGGCCAGGGTCATTGAACTGACTTGTACTGAGGAAAATCAGGCCAAGCCAATCGGCCCAGGACCCCATGTTTGACCACATTTTATGCAGATGGACACTGAGTTTTGCTCTAGAGTGATTTTATGAGGCAGTGGCCTGCTGTAAGCTGGCCTGACCAAGACATAGAACACACACAAGCTAGGCCAGGTGGAGCCAGCAGTCTCTACATATAAACCGCAGTTGGGTCATCCTGAAGCCAGGGCCCTGGAAGCAATTTAATTCAAATGACGTCTACTCAAGATAGGAATCTCTCCTATGGTGACTTTTGGGGGCCCAGCAGTATAAAACACAGCCCTCTGGGATTCAGAGCATAACATGGCATGGGGAAAGTGGGACTTACACTGGACATTGGAGAGCAACAGGAAAGCACAGCCAAGAGACTAGCACTGGGAGGGTGTTTTGTGGGCTGCAGAAGTCTGGGAAGGCACACATACAAAGTCCTTAGGATGCCAGGCTCCAGTGCCCCTTTGAGCTCAAATCTCTATTCTGTTTCTGTTTATAGATTATGTGGCCTTTGGTAAGCCATTTTCTTCACCTATAAACCTACTCTATTGGATTTTTGTGAACATTAAATGAGGTAATGTCCATGAAATTCTTAGCATGGGGCAAGGCATACAGTAAGGTCTCAATAAACACATGAAAGCTATTATTATTTTTAGAGGAAGTGGTCATTTCAAGGTCACTGAGGCCTCTAAGGGAGCAGAGAGAAAGAACATTTAGAGCAAGAGGAACAAAGAGTATGACTAGAAGTCAATAAAAAGGACTAAATCCAGAATTTTTTTGGCAAGCAGTGTTCATGCATTCAATAAATATTAAGTTACTATTGGCCAGGCAGCATGGACTACAGTGCTGAACTAGACAGAAGTAATTCCTGTTCTCCCTGGCCATTGTGAAGGAAGAATTGGCTGAGGGTGTTGAAATATTGTCTAAATTTTAACAAATTTAAGTCAAAGCTGAGGGCTTTGGAATGGAGAGGACAGACGATCAATCCAATGCTCATCATCACAAATTTTTGAAAATCTCATCTTCAGAACTCCATGCCTAGGATTTCTACCACAGAAAGTGATTTATGAAATTAACTGACAGGGACCAGTGGGTGGCTCAGTGGTTGAGCATGTCTGCCTTCAGCTCAGGGTGTGATCCTGGAGTACTGGGATAGAGTCCCACATTGGGCTCCCTGCATAGAGCCTGCTTCTCCCTCTGCCTGTGTCTCTGCCTCTCTCTTTCTGTGTCTCTCATGAATAAATAAATGAAATCTTAAAAAAAAAAAAGACATTAACTGACATCATGGAACTTTCTGGAACTCCTGGAAAGTCATACATCCCTAAACATTACCATCTAATGTGAGGAACACCTAAATAACAGAATGGTGGATAATAAGGCTAACCCTTTAATGTCTTTCTGCTGAGTAACAGAAATGTCCCCTAGCTGAGTAACAGAAATGCTCTTTTGTGATTTGACCACAGCTCTAGGAGTAATCCCATCCTTCTAGCCAATGAGAGGTTCAGGAACAAGCATGCAACTCAATGGAAGATAATGCAATCTGAGAAGATCTAGACTGGAAGCGTCTTAGAAAGTCTATCTTCCTTAATGGAGAGTGTCCAGAGAGTGTCTCCCTAGGTTATCTCCTGATGGAAACAGCTGAGAAATGCTTCCTTTACCCTGATTGCCATTGCCAGCCATATGGCAATCAATTGAGTGATCAATTAAAAATCACAAGAGAAGCCTGCTTTAGGATGATGCCAACTCCATGGATGCCAGATGGAAAGAAAGGAAGAACACTGGGTACTTGACCTAGTAGATTGACCAGAACCAACTTGGAAGTTCAGCTACCTCTGGACTTTCTGCACTTGGGGTGTTAACATATTCCTTAGTGTTTGGGCCTGGGTGTGTAGAGCTTTCTATTACTTGCACTCTAGCACATCCTAATGGATGTACTTGCTAAACCAGAACCAGGAATTTATTTGTACTTATACCTTCAGTTGGCTTCATTAGGGCTTTTATCTTTCTCAAAGGAAACAAACTCAGCTAGGCCCAATCCCTGCCTATCCAGCAGCCTGTACAATGCTCAGAGGGATTCTAATTCTTGTGTAGTTGGAGCCCTACTGGAAACACAAGCTGTGGGGATGTCAGTCTTTTGGGTTAAGTCAGGTTTGATAACAGCAAGCACTTTTCCAGAGCTTGGTGTGCATCAGGGTCATGTCTGAGCAGTTTATACATTTATTTACTCTTCTCTACAACCCTATGAGGCGGGGGGTTGGGGTGGGGGGTGGGGAGTAGGGGTGGGGATGTGTCCTACCGTTTTATACACTTTATGGTCAAGGAAGTAGAAACATACAGGCACTAAGTAACGTGCCCAGAGACACACAGCTAGTAAGTGGCCAAAGCTAGATTCAGATTCAAGTCTGGCTTCAGAGTCTGTGCCACTAGCTGAATTGTTTCTCATTTGAGGTGGTTCTATGATCTAGAGATAAAAAGTGTATAAGGGAAGAGGCAGAAGTGATCAATTAAAATAGAACACACTGGAAATTATAAAATGGGAAAAACACACCTTTGGACTTTGATCAATCTACAGGGAAGCCACTGCAGGCTTTGGAGAACAGAGTATTCGTTTTAGGCAATTACTCACATTTCTCGCTATTTCTTCATAATCTCATCTCCATCATTTCTCTGTGACTGTCTCTCTTTTCATCTCTTCATGTGTGTTAAGAACAAGTGAAACAGCAACCTACGATATCAGACAAATTCTGCAATGTGTGGCCACAGTTACTTTGATAAGAATTCTATATTTTTACCTACCATGCAGGCAAAAAGAAAAGTTCTAATATGAAAAGAAGCCCCATGTGAGCCTTCTCTCTGCCAAATGAATCGAGCTCACCCCACCTTTTTAATTTTGCAAAACATTTGTGTTGTGTCTCCAGTCTTCTGTGGTACACCAGTGGGCCGGGGAAGGGAAGGAGGGCCTGCAGGGATGAGATGCCTGGCTTGGCCATACGGTGGGCTGCAGGTGCTTGGGAGAACCGGCCAATGGGAGAGACTTCTTGGAACAAGCCCGACAAGTTACTGCTGGCCCAAGCCTCCAGCCTGATCTCCCTCCAGCTCAGCCCCAGGTCACCAAAAGGAAATGTATCTAATTTTCAAATCCCTCCTGGAGCCAAAGAGAATTCCAGCAAAATAGCCATAAACATGGAAAGAGTCTTGTCTGATTTAGGAAAACATTCCGTTGGATTTAAAATGAAATATCCTGTGACTAATCTCATGTAGGACTGGGAACGGGCCTAACTGTTCAATTTGGTGGTCAGCGAGAAGGCTCCAGAGAGAGGCTTTGTCCCTCCCGCCCCACTCCCCCTACCCTACCTCTTTGGGAATGGCGATAAATCAACCAGGACTGAGTTTTCAAACAAGGATTGTGAAGGGTTTGCTGTTTGATCCCCGAGACCCCCTTCTTCTCAATTTGTCATTGATTTCCCATCATGAGAGTTTGTGCAACTGAATCCCCTATGCAATTCTGGCACTTTGTTAGCCAGTAAATAAAACCCAAATGTTAATTCGTATGAGCACAGCGTTCCCTGCCAAGAAGTGAATAATGCACTGCGAAGGCAACAGCACCATGATCCTTGGATGAGGCAACAAGAAACAGAGGAGCAGAATTGGGGGGTGGTGAGGGACCAGGGAGGTCAAACCAGAAAGGGAGGTGAAAAGGGAAGAGGAAAACGGAATGGAACTACCTCTTAAGGTATCTGTCCTGTCTCCTTGATTTGACTGAAGCTTCTGCGGCCTGCCCCGGACAGTAATAACTCAGGATAATTGCTCCATGTGTCTGTATCCTATGGAGCACTTTCTATGTAAGTTTGTTTTTTCTGTACACTGACCTAGGAGGCAGGTTCTGCTGTTGTCCACAGCTATAAATGGAGAAGCAAACACCCTGAGAAGTCCAACACCTGGCAGCACAGGATGGATGAGGGATAAGACACTTGTTAGGTGTCAGAGCCTGCTCAGTCGCATTGTGCTATCTTCCCCAGATGGGGAATGTCAGGTTGTGGGTAAGGTGACCAATCGTCCCCATGTGCCTGGGATTGAATGGGGTCCTGGGAGCCAGGACTTCCAGTGCTCAAACCAGGAATGTCTCAGTCAAATTAGGATGAGTTTGGTCACCCTAGGATGGATGGTCTGACACTCAAGAACCTCCTTAGCTGTTCACATCAAGAGGATTTTCAGAAAAATGGTCACTCACGCCCGCAGCCCTGTCTGTCTAAAGTGACCTGGCAAGTTGGCCTAGTAAAGGCAATCTCATTTCTTGCCCACAGGGTAACCCCCCCCCCCAAAAAAAATACCTCCCTGATACATGACAAATGAAGAAGGAAACAACTATATGATATATGCGAATGTGTTTAACAAGACCAAAATTTCCCCTCAAATGATCTCCTAGGCCAAGGCAGAAGGAAATCATCTTAAATTCCAGTTCCAGAAAGTCTGTAAGCAAATTACGATTTTTGTTTGTTATTTTTAACCAGCAGGTCAATTTAAAGGCACAGAGGTACTCTATCTGCTTACCATCAGATCTGTGTAAAGCAGAAGAAAGGATCCCATGCAGGGACCCCGTTCCCATTCCTGGGCCCTACTTTATTTTTTTTTATTTATTTTTTTGGGGGGGCCCTACTTTATAAGCCAAGACCTCTCACTTGTGAATTATGCTACAGTCAAGCCTCTGTCTCCTTGAGAAGTAAAATCAACCTTGGAGTCCATCCAGTAATAATAGTTTCTACAACAAACAATGCCGTGTATTTGTAAACAGAGTTTTTACATATGTCATTGGATCTGAGCTCCTGGCAGCCCTGTTGAAACAGGGTAGATGGGACAAATTCCTTGTTTCATGTTCCATGATGGGGAAGCCAGGGTAAGAAAAGATAAGACATTGACGAAGATCATACATTTAAGGAGGGGTGGAGCTGAAAGTCAAATCTGTGCCTTTCAATTCCACATTCAACATGCTTTTAGTGGCACCTTTCTCTTATGGTATCAGGATAGTCTAATTGTTTTATTTTATTTTATTTTATTTTATTTTATTTTATTTTATTTAAAAAAATATTTTATCTATCTATTCATGAGAGACACAGAGAGGGGGGGGGCGGAGACACAGGCAGAGGGAGAAGCAGACTCCATGCAGAGAGCCCGACGTGGGACTCTATCCTGGGACTCCACGATCACACCCTGGGCCGAAGGCAGGCGCTAAACCACTGAGCCACCCAGGGACCCCCAGTCTAATTTTTTAATGCCAAAAATACCTTATATGAGCTCCTTAAAGGAAATGGATATATACAAAGTAGATATCCTTGTATTTCCCAACTGATCACAGGGCTTGGCACACAGTAGGTAATCAGTTTTTCCCCTACAAGGCAGAGGGGGCAAGGGAAAGTTCGGCCTACAATGCTACCTAGACTGAATTTTGAAACTCAGCCGAGCAGCCTACTTGTGACCCTCCAGGCAAGTCACATACCCTCCGAGCCAACAGATGCTCCCCAAGCAGAGGTGCAGGTAACAATACCCCCAAAGCTGTTGTGCATGCCTGCAGTAATAGCTGAGGAGGGCTTGGCACATTCCAGTGCTCCATAAGGGGCAGTAATCATTGTTTTCTGGTGCCAGGATTCTGGGCACTGTCTTATGCCCAGCCCGGTGATGGAAACAGATGACCCAGGGCACAAGGCTCTAATCTCTGGAGGCAGGAAGTGGACCAGATGCTTTCTGGCCTCCTGTCATGTTTAACTCACCTTTCCCACCAAAATGAGAGGGAATGCTCTCGACTCAGTCAACACAGCTACAGAGCGCTGTTGGTGACCCCTTCCGTCTGTGCCTGGGGCCAAGCTACAGGTGATAATTAGCTCTCAGAAAGCGGAAGGACATTAGCTCCAGTATCTTGACTCTGTTCCAATTGGGATAATTAAATAAAGTGCCCACAGGTGGATCCGGTTAATGAGGCATTGACTGGGTTGCCACTGAACCAGCCAGGCAGCAGGCATGGAGCTGGGGCATGCACTTAGTACGGCTGACTAAGCCGTGGGCATGACCCAAAGCATGGAGCAATCCCCCCTCTCCCTTCTCAACCCTCAGCTTGTTCCTGTCCTCGCTCCCCCAGGCATGTGGGTATCCTTAGGCCCACTGCTCTGGGCGGCAGGGCCCTGTGCTCCGGGCTCCGCCACTAGCTCAGTGCATAACCTCCAGCAAGTATCTGCCCTGTCCCAGCTCCACTTCCTCAGTTGTAAAGAGAAGGAAGTGATTAAGGGGGCAGCTCACAAACTGAAAGAGCTTGGGGACAACAGGATTCAGTCTCACTTTCTCCTCACCTCTCCGATACTGCTAGTTTCTGCTTCTCTCTTCTTGGCCTCCTTCTATTGTCCTATAAATAGGCTGTCCTATAAACAGGCAGCCTTCAGCAACCCCATATTCATAGCCTCTCAGTGATGATATAGGAGGCAGAGCAAAGCCTCCTACCAGTGACAATTTTTAAAATCCTAGGGGAGGACCTGATTGGTCCAGCTCAAATGACAGATTCACCTTGTGGACCAATCATTATGGCTGGGAAGGGACAAGAACTTGCTAATATTAACCCAGGGGCAGACCTATTGATCTGTCACCAGAAGCCACTTGAATTGGAAGCTTCCAGTGACTAAAGCGTTACACACAATGATTTGTCCCTCTTCTAAAAAGCAGAAGCAGGTTGTATTCCTGGTGTGTGTGTGTGTGTGTGTGTTGGTCCTCTGGAACAGGAATAGATATTTCCTTATAGGAATAATGTCATGGGGCAGCACGGGTGGTTCAGTGGCTTAGCGCCTGCCTTCAACCCAGGGTGTGATCCTGGAGACCCAGGATCGAGTCCCATGTCGGGCTCCCTGCGTGGAGTCTTCTTCTCCCTCTGCATGTGTCTCTGCCTCTCTCTCTCTCTCTCTCTCTGTGTGTGTCTCTCATGAATAAATAAATAAAATCTTTTTTTTTTTTAAAGAAAGAATGTCATGAGTGATGATTATTCTTCTAGACTGGTCTAAGAAGAAGCTAACTGGACAACCACGGGCAAGTTACTTATCACTCTGACCCTCAGGTTCCTTGTCTGGAAAATGAAGAGTGTTAATAGTACTAGCTCATGGATTGTTGAGATCATTAAATAATTCTGGTAGGTTCAGTCCTTCACACACTGGGCAACAGCAAACTCAATAAACAGTAGTTCTTGTTATTAGAAAATGAAGCACCGCACCGGGCAGCCCAGGTGGCTCAGCGGGTTAGCGCCGCCTTCAGCCCAGGGCCTGATCCTGGAACCAGGGATCAAGCCCCACATCAGGCTCCCTGTGTGGAGCCTGCTTCTCCCTCTGCCTCTCTCTCTCTCTCCAACTCTCTCTCTCTCTCTGTGTCTCTCATGAATAAATAAATAAAATCTCAAAAAAAAAACAAAGAATATGAAGTATTGCGTGTATGTGCTTTAGAAAGTCATGGCAAACTTCACTTATAATGAAACAAGAGACCAAAAAGACCCCTGATGAAAACCATTATTTTCTTTATTCTCAAGCACTGATGGGTGCAGAAAGGTAAGTTTAAGTAAAGAATGGTGTGAAGATTCTGATGTGAATCTTGGGAACACTTTCAAGGAAATGCAGCAAATGTCCTCTTTCTGGCTAATTTTGCTGGCCACTTTCTTTTTCCTTTCCTGTCCCTGGCATTACTCATTTGCTTTTTAGTGGTGTCTGAGACTTTTTAAGGGAGGAGGCGGGGGGTTCAAAATGGGACCTAGGAGAAGAGAGAGAAGAGACTAGAAGAAAGAGACAGAAAAATTCAGATTCTCTTGATGTGCCTGAAGAGAGTGCCACAGAGATGATGAATACAAAGGAATAACTATTATAATAGTCAACCAACAGTAACTAGTAGCATCATTACTGCTTGGACCTGTATGTGAGACAAGAACGTAGCTGAGATGCACACAGTGGGTTCCACGCAGTAGAAGACAGAGATGGGTCTGGAAGGGGCATTATTCACGTCAAGGGGATGGGTAGGGAGGACATATATGGGGTTTCTACTGCTGACTCCCAAATATGAGGGTCAAGAAGAAGACCAAGAACAATTGTATAGGTTCTTGAAGAGCTCCGGGAAGGTGCATCTCAAGGGGAAAATATCAACCATGTTCAACTGAGCCTTTCTTTGTGTTCTATGCCCAAGTTCCCTGCTTTGAGGAATATACCTTGTCCTATAGTATGTATACTCTGTCTAGATAAATATTGCCTTCTGGTCACCATAGTGCTCAGTACTATGCTAAGTCCCCAGTGGGCAATCTATAGCTTTTAAAGGCAGTGAGTACTTGCAAATCAAAGTTGCTCCTAATACTTCTGTGGCTCAGTCAAGTTGCTCCTGATACTGATGCTGCAGGACATTTTAGTTGACTAGTAAAAGGGAAAGTGAATTCCCTTTGAGCAGTTTCATTCATTCATTCATTTGTCCATTCAACAAATATTTCCTGAGGGCCTGGTATCTATAAGGCTGTGGTGACTGCTCAGGACGCATCAGTGAACAAGATGGGCAAAATTCCTGCCCTCCTGTCATCTAAATTTTGTTGAGGGAAGAGAAATGAGAGGCTACCAACTACATATGACATGTGATAAGCACTCCCAATGAAAATACAGGAGGATAGATGAGAGTATATAAAGGATGCATGAAAATGAACAAGAAGTTAATATTTTGGTCCCTGTTTTAAAATTAAGATCCACATTCACTTCGGAACTTCAGTTGTACTTAGAGTCATAAAAGAAATATAGACTCATTATGGAAAACCTGGAAAATATAGAAAGCGTAAAGATACAAAAATCTCCCATAAACCACTGTTAAACCACACTTATTTTATGCCTACTTGGGCTCATGTTGCATAGAATTTTGTAACCTGCTTTTTCATTTCAAATTACATGGTAAGCCTCTCCTCCAGTCATAAATATTTAATTTAAAACATCATTTTAAATAGCTGCATCCTATGCCATTATATAGATGTGCCATAAATTATTTAATCATCTCCCAATTGTTGAACATTTGGTTTGTTTCCACTCTTACAAATATGTTTCAATGACTCTCCTTGTTCCTAAATCTTTTGTTTGAGATTCTGTTGGTTTCTTAGAATACTTTCCTAGCCAGTCAGTCCCCAAATATCTATTGAGCAATTATTATGTGCCCAGGAGATTTTCTTTTGCTTTGCTAGTCTGTTCGTCTGGTGCTGGTAGGAATTCTTGACTATACTACCCTTGGTTTTGTTCACCTGACAAAGTAGACCTGTTGACCCCCGACGTGTCTTGGCCTTAGTTTTACCCTTGGGCCCTGGGCATGAAGGAACCCTTGTCTTATTTAGATACCTCTATGTATCAAGTCTGTTTTCATCTTGGTCTTTTATCTCTTGCTATGCAAACTCTCTGAGCGGTATGCTGTGTTGCATACCCAGGCTTTCTGTGTCTTACCTATTGTTTTAGGGCCTGGGGACTGTGCCAGGAAGGGTCCCCAGAAATTGGACCAGAGTCTCTCCTGAGAGTATATGTGTATTTGGGGGGATGGAAGAGAAGGGGAGAGGCAGGCAATCCAAAAGTTAGTGTGCAAGAACATAGGAGATGAAAATCCAGATGGAGACAACTAGAAACTGGCTTACCTCTCTCTCGACCATTTCTTTGGATGGACTGAAGGAGGATTTGGACTTGGGTTTCTAGGGTATGTCATTGACCAGTCTCATTGACAGTTCCTTATCTGTAGGCAACCTTATGTTGCCTTATGGCATGCCTTTACCCTGTGTAACTTTATAGTTCTTTCTCATTCAAATTCGGGCTTTGCCATGAGACTTGCTTGGCCAATAGGATGCTAGTGATGTGGTGCAAATAGAGGTTTGAAAATGTGGATCTATTTCCACTAGCCCTCTTGCACAACTAGAGTGCCTCTCTATTCCAACTCTGACCCTGTCTTAAGGACATAGCAAGGCTAGCATATTGAAGGGCTGTAAGAGCTATGAGGACCTAAGCCTATCCTAGGCCAGCCAGTCTACTGCCAATCTGCCACTGACTGAAGATACAGGTGCAAGCCCAGCCAAGATCCATTGAGTTTCCTCAGATCAGCAAAACTAACCCTCAGACTCTGAGAAAAAAATAATAAACCATATATTAATCTTTGGGTTTTTTTGTTACTCAGCAATAACTAACTGATAGAGACATTAATATTGAAGAGCAGAGAAGGAAAATGGGGAGGGAAAAATAGGCAGAAAGTACAGCGACAGATTGAAGCACTCAGAAAAACCCCAGCTCTGGATTCACATGAAGCACTACTATTTAGCAGGAATCCAGCCCCTGTGGCTATCCTTTGACCTCTAGGATGGTGCTTGCTACCTTTTCACTTGCAGGCATACTCTCTTCTTGCTTGGTCTCTTGATTAGCAGTTCCAGGAACCAGAGTTATCAATGCTTGGAGATTATCCCCAGGGACTGACCCATCTTAGGATTCTGAGGTTCTAGAACTGCACAACCATAAGGAGTGAGCACTGGAGGCTCCATGTGGGAACACTGGGGGCTCTTTGTCCTTGTCTACACTTTTGCTTCCCCCTACCCACATGGGTGACCTCCTGAGCTCAGGTTTCATTGGTTATTTCTCATCTGGAGCAGCCTGCATTTCATTATGGTCTCATTATTGGGTCCCCAAACTGGACAGCACCAGGTTGGGGGCAATAGGTAGGAGGTCATCAAGGTGGATCAGTCCACCTCCAGCACAAAACATCCCACTTCCATCATGTTTGTCTCTCGCCCACGTCCTGGGCGTGGACAGAGCCATGAAAGGTAGCCCTTGGGGAATCTGAAACACACAGATTCACTCAGGGCAAATAAAAGGCCATTCATTCTAGTTTCTCTTTCCTTCAAGCTGGCTTCCAAACTGGAGAAATGCAAGTTGCCCTCCCCTCTTCCCTCAGTATTACATGGTGGTTTCAATCTCATTATTGTTGCATTATATGTAGCACATCTGTTACTGGTCAGGAGCCAACTATTTAATTCTATTAGATACATCTATACAGCAAAGTGATAATCTACACCAGCTTTGTGGAACAAGCACTTAATACTTGGCAGTGAGCAGCCGAAGGCTTGATGCACGAGCAAGAGAATGTCGGAGGCCCATCGTAGCCGAGGGTCGCAGGCAGCCAGAAAGCTCTGCTGCATTCTTCCCCAGGCCGGCATTCCAGTGTGGGAACCGAGTCAGTCATCGGCTTGTTCCAACATCTGCAAGATATTGATGGAGAATGAGGGAGGTGAAGAGGGGAGGGAGAGGGGAAACGTTTACCTAACCAAATGCTAACTCTTCCAAGGGGATTCATGTCAGCACAGACTAAATGATGTGAGAGTTTTAGGCACATGTGGTAGTATTTACCCCCCAAGAAATGGACACAGATTCGTGTCTTGTTCAGTAAGTACAGCGCCTTAGACACACCTTCTACAATTGCCCCCGAGTTCCTTTTTGTGTTTCCTGGCTTCATGTCTGTATGCTGGAGAATGGGTTTTCCCTTAGCACCAGGGCCACGGATGGGCGCTGTATGCTGGGCTTTCCAGCCAGGACTCAGATCTCATGAAATGCTGGCCAGTGCAGCTCCACCCTCCCAAACACCCTGTCTTGCACACAATCCACAGCCACACTTGCTGTCTTGCACCCTAACTAGGTCACTTTTTGTTGGCATCTCTTGCATTTTTTTGCCCAGAGGGCTGGAGAGATGGAGAAGGAATGCTGATAGAATCTGTGTCTAGTTTCCCCTCCATTCAGAAGGAAGAATCATTTTTAAATCTCAAAATTGATGAAAGGAAATGGGGAGGGGCAGGTCAAGAAGAAATCATGTCTCATATTTCATTGATTCTAAGTAAGATGTCATCAGTTTGAAGATGCATCATTATTTTATATGCCACTAAGTGAGAAAGAAAAAATGCTGACTCTTCAGTTATGATAATGCCATCAATTAAAAGACTCATCCCAATTTCAGAGATGTTAAATATAACGACAAAAATGTACATCTCAGGGTGTTCAACCCCAGGGCTCTCCCAAGGCTGGCTACTTATGACATGTACAATGGTGGACAGATTCTTTAACATCTTTGTGCCTCAGTTTCCTCACCTGTAAAATGGGAATAGTGAAAGCACTCATCTCATAACATTATTGCAAGGATTAAATAATAAAAGTAAAGTGCTTCAAGGAGATGCTGTGGGAGCATTTACTTACTGTGTGACCTTAACCATGTTGCTTAATTTCTCTGAACCTGTTTCCTCAGTTACAAAATGTAGGTGGCAATATGTCCTATTTATTTCCCTTTAATGTGAACCAGTGCTTGGACCTACAGTAGCTGGGAAGAGGGGTAGAGAAGGGGAGCTGGTGGAAGGAAAGAATCTACTATGGTGAGTGGATTCATATGCCAGTGCAATGACCCATCCCTTCCTGGTCCTCCCAATTGTCTAGGCTGCATCTGTGGGATTGCCTTGACCACACTGGGCTGCCCTCCTTTCCAGGAGTTTAGGGGAAAGACCTGGTTTGTCATTGGCTGGCCACCTATCTTTGTAGTCGATATGAACTGCAATTGACTTTATATCCCAAATATAGCAGATGCATACCTTTGTCCCCAGGGTGCTTTAATAATCATTTACCAAGAAGTTTCATAGTCTCATGGCTAATTTTCTTAATGGCCCTGGAGGGAAGGGAAGGTGGTATTATGATCCCTATTTACTAAATGAAGAAACTGAGGGCCAGAGAAAAAGAGGCAAGCCCAAAGTCACATGAAGCTGCTTTTCTTTCTTTTTTTTTTTTTTAAGATTTTATTTATTTATTCATGAGAGACACACGGAGAGAGGCAGAGACACAGGCAGAGGGAGAAGCAGGCTCCACACAGGGAGCCTGACACGGGACTCCATCCCAGGACTCTGGGATCACGCCCTGAGCCAAAGGCAGACGCTCAACCACTGAGCCACCCAGGTGTCGCTGAAGATGCTTTTCTTAGAAATAGGTCATGGTGCTTATTCTAGCATGGTCTATTGGACTTCTGCTTGCCTATATTGGGTGCCCCTCCCTGCAATGACCCTACCTGCAGAAGGATTCTACATTCCTGTCTGCTGATGTCAGACTTGGCTAGGTGACTTCATTTGGCCAGTGAAATGCAAGCTCTGTCCAAGAAGAACCCCTAAGAGCTCTGCTTGATTTGCCATATGTCTTTTCCTTCTGCCATAAAGTTGGCAAAGTTCCAGTTAGAGGCTGCTTGATCATGGGTTCTCCTGGTGAGGACAATGTGAAACAGAGTTGCAGTTGGCCTACAGTGGACATGTAGCAAGAAGCAAACTTTTGGTTGTAAGCCATTGAGATTGTGGGGTTGTATGTTACCACAGCAAAACCCAGCCTATTCCACAGTGTGCTTCATAAAACATACCCTCCGTGCGCAAGATCTATACCTTTCACCACCTTCTACCTTTATGAAACATTTGCTCTCTTAGAAGAAGGTAGCCTGATAATGGTGGCCTCTGTTTCCTATCTTAGCACACACCTCTCCTCTTCTTCATACAGTCCTGATTAGCAATCTGGGCACAGAATCAAATATTTCTGATCATGGGCTAGAGCAGCACAGTTTTAGCCATTGATGCCTCTAGGTGTGGGTTCAATTGTGTGCCCTCCCACTTCCTGCCAAATTCATATGCTGAAATCCCAATTCCCAGTACCTCAACATGTGACCTTACTTGGATATAGGGTCTTTACAGAGGTAATCAAGTAAAAATAAGGTCGTTGGGGTAGTCCCTAACCCAATATGACTGCTGTGCTTATGAAAAAGGGAAATTTGGACACAGAGACATGCATTCAGTAAGAACACTGTGTGAAGATGGAGGTGGCCATCCTCCAGCCAAGGAGAGAGGCTTAGAACAGACTTTTTCTCATAGCCCCCAAAATGAACCGACCCTGCCAACACCTTGATTTCAGAATTTCTAGCCTCCATATTTATGAGACAATATATTTTTTGTTGTCTAAGCCAACCATTTTGTGATACTTTGCTATGGCAGCCCTAACAAATACACCTAATATACCTTTCAAATTCTTAAGATTATGGAGGTGTAACAAATCAATGGTAGCAGATTAGGTCAGAATGAGATGAGATTTGGAAAATAAAATATAGGGGTGGGGAGGAAGAGAAACTCCAGGCAAAGGTGTGGCATCAGCAAGGTGTAGAGTAGGGAATCCACCTCATGTATTTGAGGCCTGGCAAGTACACTGATTCTGCTCATGTGTAGGGTGGGAGATGCTGGAGAACGTAGGTTGAGGCTAGGTCATGGGAGCAAACCTTGGTCTTGATTAATAGGATAACTCTGAATGCTTTCATTTTCTTAAAGATTTATTCATTTATTTTATATATATAGAGAGAGAGCACATAAGGGGAAGGGCAGAGAGAGAAAGAATCTCAAACAAACTCCACACTGGGTGGAGTGAGGCTCAATTTCTCGACCCTGAGATCATGAACTGAGCCAAAACCAAGAGTCAATCACTTAACCCACTGCACTACCCAGACCCTGCAGAATGCTTTCATATTTGAAAATCAGAAACTGTTATAGCTTTCTGAGACATTCTCTAGTGGATTGGGAATTTGTAAATGGTCAAAATTTAATCAGGACCAAGTCTATTTGAGCAGAGGCAATCATCGAGTTGGGACAGTAAGTAAAGAAGTAATGAATAGTTTTCTAGAGTGGTTGGCTTTTGTGACATAAATAGACATCCCTCTGGCTAGCTAGTTGCAGATATTGCTTCCTGAAGAAGTTACTTCATTGGTCAAACTTCTGATATGTCCCCCACTTAGCAGTGACACCTCAATTGGCACCTCAGGAGTTGACATGTTGAGTCTCGGCAGGCTCATTCTCTCCAGCTCCTGGCATCAGCCCCATTCCTGGAGCAGTCTACCCAGGTTGGGCGGGACATTGCAACCTCTAACTGTCCAGAGTTGGATGTGCAGTGAGTAGTGCTGCCACAGAGGAGCCCAGCCCTGACCTGATCTCACCAAAGTTTGCCCCACCTGTGTCCACGTGACACAGTTTCTGTCTGCCTTCCTGGTTTTCCATTCCAGTTTTCCCACTCCTCTGAATTCATCACACTGAAGTTCTGGCTGAGGTCCTCCTTTGGGTGATATGGACCTCGTGCCTGGAGAACCACAGCAATATGTTCCACTCCTCAGATCCGTCTCCCACAGGCACGGACTCCATCCAGTCTGCGGTTACTGTGACAGCTTGTGTAATATAAACTGGACAATGGGTCACCCTTCTGAAAAGTAGTCAACAACCATCCAGCCAGGCCAGTATTCAGAAGGCTGCCCCACCTGGATTACTGAAGACTCTGAATCCCTCATATAAAACTCCCTCCCTGCCCTGGATAGAACCACAACCTTTCATTTCCATGGGGAATGGGGCGTGCTTGTTACTCCTGATCCTCAAATGCACATGGAGGGCTTAATGCCTAGTTTTGAAGGTGCCTGGGGACCAGCAGATAAATGATGGCACTCAGAAGCCAGGGGCTCATGTTACCATTGAGCTGCCCACAACTGGCTTTCCTCACTCTAAGTACCTTGGCAGCAGCGTCTTTTCTAGCTGTACATCTCTTACTTAATGGGGAGCCAGTCCAGCGCTCTGGAGCAAAGGCCATAAGATTCAAATCCCATTCCAAGCAAGTGAGTGACAAGCAACTAATTTCCAAAGCTGTGCAGCGGATATTTTTCTTCCTTCAACCCTCTGGGAGAGAAAATGATGCAGATGAAATGCCCCAAGGGGGAGCAGCTTGTTGTAACTTATGATTAATCTTGAAAAACCACATGAGTTAAGCATCCCAGTCCTGGAGCTAACCTAAAACCAGGAACATGATACTGTTCCCTTGCACGCCTGCTAGCTCCCCGGCTCCTCGGCTCCCCCACTCCCAGAAATCTTAGTTGCATTTACACAATGCAGTTCCCTTGCTGCTCAAGCCAGTGGAGGGGACCTTTGCTGGGACCAGAAACCAAAAAGCAGCCTTGGGTCTGTCTCAGGGGACAGATCCTTTAATAGAAATAATAGTCCTGATGCATTTTTGAAGTATCTTGCTCTTTCAAATACTTGCTTTTGTTGCACTTCATGAAAACCCAATGTTGGGGAGCATTTCACCCTCTCCTCCATCCTATAAAGATGCTTCTGGAAGCATGTTGGGCCACGGCTGACCATAGGAGCAAATGGTCATAGTGAATGGAGCCTGGGGCAAAACACAGCCATCCTACCTCTTCAAAAGTAGGGCATCTAGGGGCCCCAAAAGGCCTCTCTGTAAGGTACCCACTTCTGACTGTGAGCAAATCACTTTATCCCTCAGGCTTATGTTCTTCATATCAAAATTAGACTAACACTGTTTGCTCTACCTCAGAGATTGCTTGGGGAAACAAAGTCACTATGGCAATAACATCACCCATGTGTGCTTTTGCTTCCTCTCTTAGGGTTTTTATGAAAGCTAAATGAGCTCATGCATGTAACATGCTTAGATCGTGCCTGGCACAGTCTATATGGAGTAAACATTGGCCATTATTTTTATTGGCTTTGAATGAAGCCTCATTACAGATGGTGAAAAGGAGAAAGTGTGTCACCAGCAAAAGCAGGAATTACCTCCCTATTATCATAGCTCTCAAGTCATTACCCCAAGCAATCCATTGGCTGAGAGGTTCTTTATCCCCACTACCACCAACTGCTGCCCTGACTCTTCTAAGTTACCCCCGCAGCAAAGTGGGACATTTGCACAAGGCTGTTGTGAACCAGGGCACATTTCAACATGGCCCTTTTGATGTTGAGCCATCGTCATGCAAAAACACTTTCTTTTATTAAGAAGTAATGAGGACAGTGGCCTTGAGCCTTGAGCCTCCCTCCATCGCTGAGCCCAACTTTGTCCTCAAAACTGACCCTATTGGAGTGGAGGAGGAAGTATCGCTATTTCCACAATTCTCTTTAATTTCTTCTTATTAATGGAAAGTTTAAGCATTTCTTTTCTAGGCTGCATCAGAGCATCCTGGGTCAAAGTGGTGACGTCAGATGTCTGTCTTCTCCCCCAGACCACCCGGTCTTCTCAGACAGCGCTTCTTTCCTGGCACTTGCTGTGGGTCGCTGGCCTACGAGACTCTGTGGTGGGGGAGTAAATCAAAGGCAGAGTTGGACCAGTTTTATCCTAAGGAGAGGCAGTATTCTTGGCCAGGAGCTTGGGAAAGCCTGGGTTGGGGTACTGGGGTGTCCAGGCTTGCAAGGCATTTACATTAATTGGCCACCATTTATGCCTTCATTCTCAGCTTATTTTAATTAGCTGCTTCCGGATTTAATCTCCCAAATGTTCTGCCTCTGTCCTCATTTAATCCTGCAGTCTGATGGGCCGTTATTTATGCACATCAATACTGTTTACAAACATGAAAGCCGCCCAGCGGTGTTTGAACTTTAGGCCCTGCCATTGGTTATCGATAAGGAAAGGCAGCCCTGCAGGTGGCGCATCAATACCTCCAGGTCAATATTGCATGCGCAGGCAAAATCTGGGCCTTTATGCATGGTCTGGGGGAGGAGACTGCAGTTGGCAGAGGCTCCGTCCTGCTGGTCTTTGCCCTCTAGGATCACCATCTCCTTTCCCCTTCTGAGTCACCGATCAGCTACAGGGTTGATGTGGTTATTGAAGAAACTCGCTGTTGCTGCAAGAGAGGAAATCTACCATTTTGGAAGAATGTCTCTTTTTGCCCAATGGACCCATAGGGCCATGGTTCTCCCGGGGTGCTGGAATCGGAGTCAGTTTTCTGCCAGGCTCCTACACTTTGGGACAACTCAGAAGCTCTCTTGGCTTCCTTTTTTAAGTCTAGAAAATATGTCTCAATGGTTGAATGTGGTAACATGTACAAAAGTGTTTTTATAACAGTACAATGGGTCAAGCGGGTTGTGCAATGGTTTATGGAGCCAGACAGATACAGGTTCAAACTCCAGTTCTGCTCCTTACTGGCTGGGTGCCCTCCAGTGATTTACACAATCTCTCTAATTCCCAATTTACCCATGTGTTAAATGGGCTTAAGAGTGGTTCCATTCCGGAAGACTGTTTCAGAACTAAATGAGGTTAAACATTAAAGAGTGTATGTAGCCTAGTACCTAAAGACCTAAGAAACACTGTTGCTCCATGATGATGGCTATTGTATTAAATTATCATTATTATTACTATCATTACAATTCCCAGGTCAGCCACTTCTTAGCTGAGTGAACTTGGAGAACTTACTCTTCTTTGGGAGTCCTGATTTCTTGAGTTGTCAAATATGAATCATAGTACCAACCTCTCAAGTCTCTCTGAGAATTAAATGAAAATATTGCATAATCTTCAGACCGGCGTATTTGAGGTTCTCTCAATGCATCAGCCCCTAAGGGTTGTTTTCTCTCTTTCCTTCTAAGGAGAGACGTAAACCTCCTTTCTTTTTTTGTGCCAGCACCAGGATGTGAAAAAATGGCAGACTTCTCTCAGTTGGCGCCTCTTGTGGGCAATGTCCACAAAGCCTTTATGGATTTTTTTGTGGTTTTTCTGTCCTTTGTCACTTAACCATTTCCTCCTCTCTCTCTGTATTTCAAAATGCAATCTGTGGGAAGCAGCTTGGTTAATTCAGGACATAATTTTTACAAGTTCCTGCATGAGACTCTAACTTCCAAGAGGGTGAGTCCCCAGAACCTGTGTGCTATGTGACTGAGAAATTATGTGTTTCTAGGACTTCCACCATGACTGCTACCCAAGCCACATATACACATTTAGCATCTGATATTGCACTGAGAGCCTCTGGTTTTGACTGAGTTTATTAACTGGCTGGGTGCTTTGGGATTAGCACCTCCCCCAACTGCAATGACTCTCCAAACAACCAATTTAAAAATCTGCCTTCCAAGAGAGTGATCAACTCATCTCAATTTGCCTGGACTTTCCTTCTTTGAGCACTGAAAAACTCATGCCCCAAGAACCGTCTCAGTCCTGGGCACCCTATCACATCTGTCACCCTACCTTCCCAGGTGGTCAAAATATCTTCCCTTTAAGCTAATGATGAAACCAAAAAAACTTGGGACCAAAAGTGGGTTTTCTCCAGCAGAAAGGACTGAGGACACCCCCAAAAAAGTGGTCTCTCAGAATTGAGCTCCTCTTCCTATAGAGAACGTATGAGGCAGGTCTTTCCTAGAAGAGATTCTGTAGAAAGGGCTAAATGTTTTGGATGGTGTATGGGACACACCACTCACCTTCTTTAAAACATGACCACCCCTTTTTCCTCCTCCTTACCTCTCCTTTGAGGCTTATATAAGCCCCCTTGGGGTAAAGCACGGTCCAAAATAAATCTGAAGACAATTTTGGTATCTCTCTGGGTTTAAAGAGTCATAAAAACTCTAGTCTCTCAGAAAAAGAGCAACAGAGGCCACTCTACCAGATATGTAAAAGAAACTTGAGAATAACTTAAGCATAAGCAAAACAAACCAGGTTAAAGATACTGTTAAATTTTTGGCATAACTGATGTTTCTGTAAACTTTAGATTTTAAAGAAATGGAGTAAGGGAGGAAAGCAAATATAGTAGCTGATGTTTCCCGGGTACACAGTGCTGCTTAGATGCCTTATCTCATTTATTCCCAGCAGCAAGATACTATTAGAAGATAGATACTATCATTATTTGCATCTTGGAGTTGAAAACTTGAGTTTCAAAGATGTGGAAGGAACTGGCTTAAGGCTGCACAACTAGCAAGGGTCAAGGCCGGCATTTGGACTTTGGTCTTCATCTATGGTCTTGACTAGTGGGTTACACTGCCTGCCACTGTCTTGTCTTCTGCTTATACTCAACCTTACCACTGTCCCCATAGATTGACTGATTGATTGATTTTTAATATTTTGTTTAAATTCGATTTGCCAACATATAGTGTCCCCATAGATTTTTAACATGATTTCTTGAAAACTCTTTATAGGTGCCTTGCTCAAGATGAACCCAAGCAGTCCCTGCTATTTTAATGCTGGCTGGCATGTACACACACACACACACACACACACACACACACACACACACACACTTACTGGTAAAAATGCAGAGACACAAGTTGAATCTTTGTAAAACATGCAGCTTTTCTTTTCACTTTGAGTTTTCCACACATGCTTCTCAGTGACTATCAGCCAGACATCAGGCATGGTCTCCTAAATTCTGAAGGATTTGGAGGGGGTGGAGAGAGAGAGAGGAAGATGCTGGAGCAGTGGAGGGCAAGCCATAGAAAGTAGAAAGCTCTGTGTAGGTCATGGCTCCTCCCTCTCAAGTCTTCAGAAAAGTGAAAAGCTTTATGATTGGAAGCCTTGAGAACGGGAAGGGACCAAAATCTAGCTAGTGGCCATCCTGAGGCATCACTCTCAGGGCCACATGCTCAAGACTCCATGGAAGGTGGGGGAGGCTGGGAACTGGAAGAAACTGGGAGGAGTGCTCTGGGTTTAGTGGCTGAGCTGGGAGGCAAACTGGAATTGGGAATGTGAGGCAAGTTCTCCTGATCTGTCAGGGGAAGATGGTTCCAAGAGGTATCTGAGCCACACACGTTCTTCAAGTCTCCAAACCTCCACATGTTTTCAAAATCCCAGCCTCTGCTAACCCAAGACTCCGAGAGCAAGGAAGTGCTGTTCTGGCCAGCTTGCCCTATCCATTTATCTCCACCAGAACCCTAGGGGCTGAAATAATCTGATTTTGCCACAAAGGTCCTTTGAGCGCTTCTCCTTTCAGTTCTCTCTACCTTGGGTTCCTTCTCATCCCTCCTTCCTCCAAAGAATGCCAACCAGTTTATCAGATACTTTGGGTCTGCTAGCTCCCAGAAGCATGGTGTGGTGAACTGGAAGCACGAAGCTGGAAGTTCCAACTGCCCTCAGCGTTCTCTCTTAACAGGAAGCAAAAACCAAAGACAACACTGGGCACCTGTAGTTGGCAATTGGGAGACACTTCTTGGAGCTACGTTTAGCACTAAATGCCTAGAGGCCTCCATGAGCTAGATGTCACTTTATTAACCTTTGAGAAAGGATCCTTTATGGAGAGTGTGGCCTGTTCAGTGTCTGGGTTTGTTTCCTGAAATTCTGGAAAAGTTTTCCTAAACATCAACAAGTCACTACTGGGTCTCCAGGACTGTCAATGCTTCTTTATGCAAACGACAGACAATGTGGAGTTTTTGAAAACATTATCTTCACAAGGTAAGGCATTAGGCAGTAAATCTGGACTTTTTTCTCCCCCTTCCCTGTCTACCTTTTTTTTCTTGCTAATTGGCAGAAAATTAATGAACGAGGCACTGATTGAACAGATGCTCCTCATGGAAAAAGGCAGAATTGGAGTTCTTCTTGCCCTCTTTTTGTTTTTTGTTTTTTTAAATACATCAAGAAGGTAGTAACATGTGGCAGGTCAAAAATTAAGAGAAGGTAACAGTACAGATTGTAAAGAACACAAAGGAGTTGGAGTGTGTGTGTGCGTGTGTGCGCGCATGTGTGTATTTTCTCTTTTGTTTTAACTTCCTTGCATCTTTTTTTTTTTTTTTAAGCTCATATTCGGCTGTAGCTCATAATTAGCAGCCAGGCCTCTGGGACCTAATTAACCAATTCAATTAACAAAAAAAGCACACAAGTCACCCTGACATTTGTCAGCCATTAGGAAAGATGTCAGACTGGCAGTTTCAGCCGAAACGTTAATGGTGATTAGCTCATTTGCGACTCACTTTTTACTACACTGTCCTCTTGGAGAGGCGGCCTCTAAGCCACACTGTCCAGAGCAATGGACCAGTAGCTTGACCTTCAAAGGTCAATAGAAGCCTCCCTCCTAGATCTTCCACTAGGTCAAGGGGTCTCATCCCAACCTTAGCTAAGACATGCCTATACTTCTCCCAAGTTCCCACTAAGTCCTTTTGGATAAGCCTAAATACTCTTGGCTATTTCTCTAGGACATAAGAATTCAGCAAAGGCTTCTTTATTAGGGATGAAGTTTTAAAAATCTCATTACCATTATTATTTTTGGCCTATTGGTTCCCATATTTATTTCCTGCACTCAGCAGGGTTGCTGTAGCCAGCTCCGGCAGGCAGTTTTTTCATTTGGGCACTGCCTTTGTTCTTGGAGTTGATTAACTCCGGTATCTTATATGATGCAGACAGGTATTTATATAGTAACCATGGCTATCTTTGCCTCTGATCTTTAATTTAACTCTACTTCCCTGGAAGCCCTGACTTAATAATAAGCAAGGAAGCCTATGTAAATAAAAAAGCTCAGGTGCACGGGTGGACAGATAAAGGAGAACCCTGAAAATATCAGGGACTAGGTGGTTTTCTCCCAGTATATTCCTGTTTCTTACCTCAGTTGGGCTTCAAGGAAGTTTCCAAGGCTTGTTGTGCCAGCCTGTAAAAGTAATAATCAGCAGGTATCACATAGAGACTGTGCTTGGCCGCATGTGAGAGAAAGCTCAAGCTCAAGTAACCACGACCTATAAATGCATAGGGATTTATTGTTCTCACCCGACAAGAGGCCTGAGGGAGGCACTCAAGCCCAGGAACGGCTGCGCCACAGCTCCACAAACCTTACCCCACCCCGTTCTCTACCCTTCTGTCCCACTCTCCTTAGCATGTGTGGGGCTTGTCCTCATGGTTGCAAGATGGTGACTCCCACACTTCCAGGCCTTGCAACTGTGTTCGAAGGAAGGAAGAGTGTGCAGGGGAAAAGGCAAAAAGCCTTGCACAGTCTGTTTCTTTTTAAGTCAAGAAAACCATAGTTTTCCAGGAAGCCCTACCCAGCAGACGACCCCTTTTGACTGACCAGAACTGTGTCATATGGATACCTCACCTACAAGGGACACCAAGAAATCAGGATTTTCTTGGTTGGATACACTGCTGCCCTGAGCAAAATTGAGATTCTGTTGGTCAGGAAGAAAGGAGGGATGGATGGATATTGGTAAACGAGCAACATTTGCCACAACCATGGATTGGATCCCTACTAGGGGGACATATTTTTTCTGCAACAGCCCTGCAGATTGATGATATCCCTGTTTGATGGATCAAAGGATGCTCAGAGAGGTCAAGTAGTTTGCCTAAGATGACACCGCCGGTGACAGCAGTGCAACGACTGAGATTCAGATGCGCTGGAGCGGAAGCCTGTGGGTGTTTCCCGCCGTTACCCCCATGTACTAGCCACGGGTTCTCAAAGCTTCAGTCTATAGCCACACAGAAGAAACCCCTGTCGATTAAAATTTTGCCCAGTTGAAAAGTTGGGAACGGGACACTCAGGAGGTGTTCTCGGCCTTCCAGCTTGCCTCTGTTGTGCCTGTTTCCGAGCCGCATGCTAATAACCACACATATGGGTTTCATTTCCCCCAGAGCTTGCCCAAGTAAGCCCCCAAAGCCACCTCACTTGTCACCCTCTGCCCCTTCCTGCCAGCCCCCAAGCCCGGCTCACACACAAAGTTGACCCATTCAAACTGGAGACACCCCAGGCTGTGCAATTAGGCTGGAGGAGAAAACAGACCCTATTTCAAAAGGTGACTCCCTACCATTTTGAAATAAGACTTCATTAATTGCAGGCCCCTATTGATTCATTACCATGAAACAGCCTGGACTGCTTGCCTGTAGCATAACCTTTCTCAACAGAGGGAGCTGGACATTCTTTGCAGGTAATCTACAGGGCCCAACAGCAAATATCTGGAATCGGGACTATTCATGCATGAACAATATAGCAGCTCCTTATTGTTACGCCCATTGTTCCTACACAAAGAGCAGCGGGCAGGTTAAATCTATTTTAGCTGAGAAGGCTCTACAGAAAGCCTTGCTACCAAGCATTTGATACTGATCACAGAGTCACATCAGGGAACGGCCGCTGAAAGGAGGAAGTCATTTTTATTGCTGAACGTGAGAGGTGACAACCTCTCCTCTGCTCCGGCTCCCCAGGACTTAGGCCTCTAAGTGGGAGTGAGGGTTTTGTTTTGTTTTGTTTTTAATGCCACTCAATGAGAGTGGGTTTTTAAAGGGGGCGATGGTACGGATAGTTGAGGGGGGGGAGAAGGTATCACACAATGTCGCATTCAGGCAACATATGTGAACTCTGGATTCATTCAATTTTAAAACCATGTTCCCAGGGGAATCAAGTCTGTGAGTGTGAATTAGAGCGAAGGGTGTGGCAGCTGAAGAGTTGGTGGTGCCAAAATGGTACCATCCGGAACAACGAATCTAGGGTAGGAAAATAGTGATCCCGCCCCGGATTTGCCTCTCTTTGGCCAGGCGGTGCAAATGCCACTGGCTCTGTGAACCCTCCTTCGGCAGAGGGTAACCCCAACCGAGGGTTGGTCCTTTTGAGATTTCTGTAATGTCCAACACATGGGAGGGCTGGGCCCCAGTGGAGAGAAGATTCAACTGGGTAAGATACAGAAGGGACTTAAAATATTATTCTAGTCCAATCTTCATATTACAGCAACAGAGACAGGACCAGGAAGGCAATGTGGCCTTCCCTGCTTGTGAGTTCTGGGGTTAGAAGCCAACCCCCAACATCTTACCCTCCATGGTAGTTTCGCCTGCTAAATTGGGGTAAGAGCACAGAGCCATCAGAATGGACACCAGCTATGAACAAACTCTGATGCCCTCTGAGTGCAACTTAGAGCTGACCATGTGCACACTAGGGGCAGAGTCGGTGAATGAGCTTCGAGCTACAGGGCAAAGAGGAGGGAGCAGCTGACAGCCACCTGTGTGCCAGCTGGTGCTGTGGGAGACAGTCAGCGAAGTGGGTGATACCACTGGTTGCTTGGAATCATTTGTCCCACAAATATCTAGGAAGACGTGTGGACAGAAAGACCAACCAAATGAAAAAACAAAAGGCTGTTGAGTCAGAACTTGCCATTGCCAGGGGATCAGCTCCCATCACTTGCATTTGGCAGAGACTCAAAGGCAGGCAAGAGTGAGGATGCTTGACAGCGGGGAAGAAAAGCTGGAGGCTGGCCTGGGGGAGCTGAAGGTTGGAAAAGATGAATGTCCTAGAAGGAGAGTGTCCCATGTGGTTGGTGAGGGTATGTATTCGGCTTTCCCCGGCGGCCCTTAGTTGGGATCAGGGACGACAGCTAGAGAGGCTGCCGGTTACTAGCTGAGTCCCGGCTATTTGGGGCTGACGTACAGACGAGCTCCGTGGACTGTCACTGCAGGCAGCGGCCTGGCCTCCCGGGTGGATGAGGGGGCGCTGCACATTGTGGGTCACAGTCCTCTTTCTACCTGTGGTCAGGCCATCGTGCCTCTGTATTTTCAGTCTCTCAAGTGGGTAAAACCCTAAGCTGAGGATGATGCCGTAAGCCCTCAGGCTTGGTCCAATCATTTCCTTCCCATCCCACCCCTCTTGTCCTTGGAAAAATAAACATAATTACACAGATTTGCCTAGATGTGCCTTCTCTATAACCACAGTCCACTGCTCAGGGATCTCAGTTTGATTGTTCCCAAATCACAGATGCCTCTAAACCTGAAAGTCAAAACCGGCTGCTTCAGGGAGAAGATACCTTGTTGCTTTACGAGCCATGGCCCCAAATAAGAGGGACTTCTGTGAGTCCCTCACCCACCTTCCTTCTTCCGTCCCAGCTGCCATACAGTCAGGAGGATTCACAGTCAAGTCCGGGGAAAATATTCTGTTTTTGGCTTGGTGTTGTACTTCTCATGGTCTTGGGTCCAATGCTACATGGTCTGATGTGGCTCCAATGCTACATGCTAATAGTGCACGCCGTGTGGTAATACGTGTGTGTACACATACAGATCTCACCATTGTAAAGTTATATGACTTATATTAACATATGAAACATCCTGTGGTTCCTAAGAGTAAAAACAAAGAGCATGTGATTAAAAAGTGAACCGGTGGGGTGCCTGGGTGCCTCAGTAGGTTAATCGGCCAGCTTCTGATTTCAGCTCAGGTCATGAGCTCAGGGTCCTGGGACCCAGCCCCACGTCGGGCTCTCCCGAGTCTGCTTCTCCCTCTTTTTCTGCTGCTCCACACATCTCCAACCCTGCTCGTGCTCTCTCATAAATAAATAAATAAATAAATAAATAAATAAATAAATAATAAAATCTTTAAAAAAAAGATTCTCTCTCTTCCTCTCCCTCTGCTCCTCTCCATCCACCCACCCCCCAAAAAAGTGCACTAGAGACTCTCACAAGAGCAAAAAAAAGCAATGTCCTTAGAAGATGATATGAAAGGTTGTAGAAGTTGTTTGGCTTGTGACCGTAATTTTTTTTTTAATTAAACAGTTAATACTGAGACATTTGCTGTATCCTTTACACCTGCCCAGCCTTATTGAGGAACAACTGACAAATGTTAATTGTATACATCTGAAGTGTACAACATGATGATTTGATATGCATATACATTGTGGAATGATTACCGAGATCAAGATAATTAACACATCACTTCACATAGTTAACTTTTTTCTTTTTTTGTGGTGAGAACACTTAAGATCTACTCTCAGCAGATTTCAAGTATTTGATATCATATTATTAACTATATAGTTGCTACACTATACATGAGATCCTTAGAACTTATTCGTCTTATAACTGAAAGTTTGTGCACTTTGACTTACATCTCCCATTCCCCTCTCTGCCCAGCCCCTGGAAGTCACTGTTCTAGTCTCTGTTTCTATAAAATTGATTTTTTTTTCAGATTGCACATATCAGCAATAAATACAGTGTTTGTTCTTCTTTGTCTGGATTATTTCATTTAGCATAATGCCCTCCAGGTTCATTCGTGTTGTTGCAAATGTCAAAATTTCCTTCTTTTGTACAGCTGACTGATATTCCATTGTACGTGTATTTATAGATATCTCACATTTTCTTTATCCGTTCATCTGTCAAAGAACATTTAGGTTCTTCCTATATCTTGGCTATTGTGAATAATGCTGCAGTGAACATGGGAGTGCAGATTATCTCTTTGAGATACTGATTTTGTTTCCTTTGGATATATGCCCAGGAGTGGGATTGCTGGATCATATGGCAGTTCTATTTTTAATTTTTTTAAAGATTTCATTTATTTATTCATGAGAGACACAGAGAGAGGTTAGGCAGAAACATAGGCAGAGGGAGAAATAGGCTCCCTATTTCTGGGGAGCCCTATGTGGGACTCAATCCCAGGAGCAGGATCATGACCTGAGCCAAAGGCAGATGTTCAACCACTGAGCCACGCAGGGCCTTATCTTTAATTTTTTGAGGAACTGCTATACTGTTTTCCATAATGGCTGTGCCAATTTACATTCTCACCAACAGTATGTAAGTGTTCCCTTTTCTCCATGCTTTTGCCAACCTTTGTTATCTCTTGCCTTTTTGACAATAGCCATCCTAAACAGGGGTGAGATGATGTCTCATTGTGGTTTCAATTTGCCTTCGGTTACACTTGGTCAGTGACATTGAACATCTTTTCATGTATCTATTGGCCCCTTTGTCTTCTTTGGAAAAATGCCCATTCAGGTCCTTTGCTCATTTCTAATTTTTGTTTTTTACTATTGAGTTGTGTACATTCCTTATATATTTTGGATATCAAATATTTTAGATATATTATTAGGTATTAGGTTTGCAAAATTTTTCTGACTCTGTGGCTTGTGTTTTCAAATCATTGATTATTTCTTTTGCTGTGTAGCATTTTAGTTTGATGTAGTCCCACTTGTTTACTTTAGCTTTTGTTGCCCATCTTTTTAATGTCTTATCAAAAAAATCATTGCCAAGACCAATATCAAGGAGATTTTCCCCAATGTTTTCCTCAAGGAGTTTTATAATTTCAAGTCTTACATTTAAGTCTTTGATTATTCTGAATTAACTTTGTGAGTGCTATATGATAGGAGTCCAATTTCTTTTTTTTTTCTTGCATGTGGATATCCAGTGTTTCCAGCACCATTTATTGTTGTTTTTTTTTTAAGATTTTATTTATTTATTTGAGAGGCAGAACACAGGCAAGTGAGAGAGAGAAACAGACTCCCTGCTGAGCAGGGAGCCTGATGTGGAATTCAATCCCAGGACCCTGGTATCATGACTTGAGCCAAAGGCAGACATTTAACTGACTAAGCCACCCAGGGACCCCTTTCCAGTACCATTTATTGAAGAGATGATTTTTTCCCCTGCTGCATATTCTTGGCTCCCTTGTCAAAGATTACTGGATTGTACATGCCTGGGTTTATTTCTGGGCTTTCTCTGTTCTGTTCCATTGGTCTTTGTGTCTGTTTTTATGCCAGTATCATACCATTTTGATTACTATAGCTTTATAATATACTTTGAAATCAGTTAGTTTGATTCCTTATGAATTTTAGAATAGTTTTTCTATTTCTGTGAAAAATGCCATTGGAATTTTGATGTGGATTGAATTAAATCTGAGGCCACTTGGAATTTTACAGACATTTAAAGAATATTAATTCTTCCAATTCAAGAACACAGGATATTTTTCCAAAGAGGCTTGAGAGTTAAGTAAGGGCCAAGTCCTGTAGAGGGCCTTGCCTACCATGCTTGGAGCTTGCCCTTAACTGAGTATAACTTAGTATATTTCCCATTTCAACCAAAACCTTGAGAAAATACTCCCAAACTGGTTTGAAAGCCTCTCAGCAGAGAGCTTAATGTCATTGAAAGCAACGAAGACCCACTGAGAAGTAGCAGCAGGGCAAATGGCATCATGACGGAGGTAGAGGGGACAGAGAAATTCGGACCCTGTTTTATTCCTCTTTGCTGCCCATTACACTGCAGGTTTTGACACAAGTACTCAGTGAGTATCCTTTGAGTGAATGAACAAATTCACTTTTGAAGGTGAATCTACCACCTTGAACAAGTTTACAACTTTCAGGGAGACTCTCACAGCAAAGCACCTTAAACAAGATATTCTTAGTTAGTTGAATTTTTACCCCAAGGTCTTATTAAGTCCATCCTAGTATTAATTGTTCATTTGTAAAAGATAGCACGAGTTAGGGGGTCTGAGACTTTGGGGTTGTGCAGGTTATGGAGGAACTGGCCCTGGTGCTATGGACTAGAGAGGAAGTTCTAAGTCAGACTCTAGACTCTCCACCCCTCCCACCCATATTGTCCCAGAGCATTTATCCTTCAGGTCAATCCTGAATGTATTTTAGGGGAAATTTAATCCATATGGTTTTGATTCATTTACACTTAACTCATCAAAACACTTACTTTTTCCTGGGAGAGTTTGTTGCCACTTGGGAAGCCTTTTCAGATGTGATAAAAAAAAAAAAAAACCTTTAAATGATCAGGGAAGAAGCTGGGAGTTGGCCATGGATTCA
The DNA here is from genome assembly GCF_011100685.1 of Canis lupus familiaris. Taxonomy (NCBI): domain Eukaryota; kingdom Metazoa; phylum Chordata; class Mammalia; order Carnivora; family Canidae; genus Canis; species Canis lupus. The sequence goes on from NC_049249.1 coordinate 24,707,826, forward strand.
ACATGTGAGAAAGCTGAGGGCCAGGCTTAGGCTTTCTTTGCTCTGGGTCAGAGATGACCAATTTCAGTCACATTTTTCTTCCTTGACCTTAGAAGTGGACTAGGGTAGAGAAATAGGGAAAACTTGGAAGAGAAGCTCCAAGATGCAAGCAGTGTAGAGCATGGAGAATGAAGCCCTGCATCCACACCTTCAGACTGACTGGCAGGGAGAGGGGGTCTCTGATCCAGACACCTCACCTAAAACCCCATGCCAAGTCCAATTCATGTGGCCTTGGTCTCCTTAGTTGTTGAATGGACCAGTAGATGGTTGCTGTGGGTAGAGAATAATTTTGATCCTCTTTTTTTTTTTCTTTTTGGAGAAAGAAAGAGAGAGTGAACAAGGAGAGGGACAGAGGGAGAGAGAGAATCCTAAGCAGGCTCCATGCCAATGCAGAGCCCCACGTAGGGCTGGATCTTGTGACCCTGACATCATGACCTAAGCCAAAATCAAGAGTCGGACACTTACCTGACTGAGCTACCCTGGTGCCTCAACAATCCTCTTGATTTACATATGAGAAGTCATAGACCAGAAAAGCAAGTGACTTGCCTAAGGTCACATGTCAGGTTATCAGCAGAGGTAATAAGCCAGGTCTCCTGTATCCCACTCCTGCATCTGCCCATGATTGCAGATGTGGCCCTGCCCTGAAATGTATCCAACTGGTTAATACTCTTCTTTTTCCATGTTCTCTTAACATGTGTTGGTATCAGACCCTATGATAAGCACTTTGTGTACAATATTATGAGGTGTGACCTTGGGCAAATTACTCAACCTCTTCTAGGTTCAAGAGATGATAATCACGGTGGTCAGGAGTGAAAGCCCTGAGCCACATTGCCCAGATTCAAATTCTAGCTCTGCCACTGAGTAGTTAGCTAATCTTGAGAAAGCTAATCTTCCTGCCCTTTGGTTCCCATCTCATAGTACTGTGGTAAAGCTGGATATTCTTATTTCTTATTCTTATTCTTATTTCATTCTTATTCTTATTCTTATTAATCCTCCCTAATGACCCAATGACATAACTACTCTTATTACCACCATATTACAGATGAGTAAACCAAGGCCCGTGACAGTTATGACAGTTGTCCAAGGTAATTGACAGAGCTAGAACTCAAACCTGGATCTTTCTGACTCCAGGGAACTAGGTCTCTGAGATTTACTAGATAGTATTATGAAGAGTATTTGATTATTTTTTTCATGATATGGTGTAGGCACAGCACAATTTCTCTTACATCTTTAATATGTAAAACACAAAACAATTCTGATGGATACTTAGTACCAAATACATTTCAAATGAAATTTCCATTGTATCTTCAGCTCTGGCTTACTGATATAATATTTTGAGAATGTTTCTATATCAGGATGCTTTCAGGACTAAGAGACAATAACTCTAATTTGCAAAAACATCGAATGCAATATATTAACTCATATTATTAAAAAAAATTCACAGTTCAACCAAGCCACTCAAAAGATGTCACCAGAAATCTTGGTCACACCATCTCATCTCCTTTCTCTGCTTTTCTCTTGGCTGCCTTAAGTCTCAGGTGGTTCTCCTCATGTAACGGCAACACAACCTCTAGCAATTCCAGGCCCATGGGTTCCCAGCTTAGCAACCCCTTCAGAAAGAGCGTGTGTTGTCCCCCACTTCTGGCAAAACCTCAGGATTGACTCTCAATTTGGTTTGGCTGAGGTGTCATACCCACCTCTGAAATGCTCACGCCTCCAGAGTATGAAGCATAGGGATTGGTCAGCCCTGGGTCCGTGCCCATCCCCAGAGCCAGTGAAGGGAGTAAGACTCATTCAAACCAGAAGAAGAGCAGTGGGGAAGGGGAGTCCCCCACCCCAAGGAAAACCCAGGATGCTATTATAGGAAGGGGAATTGATGCCAGCTGGTAGAAACATCAGATGTCCACTACAACTTGCCAAACAATTTTAGAGGGAAAAAAGAAAGCTGCTTGCATCATTCTTAACACCCCCATTGGACCTAAATCCTCAGTCCTCAAACATTTGGTGACACCGTTTTTCCTTTATCTGAGAAACACTTTAATCTGCCAGGGCATTCTAAAATCCGAGGTGGCACCATTAGCACAAGGGCGTCACCACCTATGTGGCTCAGCCATGATCCCTCCTCTGTGCTGCTCTCACCTTCCCTGGCCCTGCGGGGGACTGGATGTCACTGTTTTCCTAATCTGGTGGGAGGAGATCTTCGGAGACATCGATGCTTCCCTTCTCTCCTGGGCACCTGGAAGTGGCTCTTCCCTCGAGGGCTTGAACAGGGTTAACTTTACCCCAGAATGTCTTGGGACAAGGAGATCGCCTTTCCAGAAGTCAGGTGAGACAGCCATAGTGCCAGAATGGGGTTCTGGGGGCCTTCCTGTCTCACACGCAGGCCATCAGCAGGCCCAGGTCAGCTCACCCAGGGGCAGCTGTGCGCGGGCTGGACCGAAGCGCACAGTAGCATGTGAGCTGGTGGGATGGCTGTGTAATAATTTCCCGGCATCCCATGTTTGTTCACATGTTTGTTTGTTGTCTGTTGTTCACATGTTCACATATTTGTTTTCCAGGCCAGTGGAGAGCCTGTTAGAAGTGGTCCATGGGACCGCCGCAGCAAGCATTTAAGTCCCACTTTCGGCCTGGGGACAAGCTACCTGTACCCTTCTAGTCAATTCCACCAAACCTCTCAAGACAGCCTTCAGGACTCGGAGCCCATCTGCTGTGGGTTTAAGCCTAGCTTCAGCACATATTTGCTGAGTGACCTTTGGCCTCCATTTCCTGGCCTGCAAGGATGCTCGCGCCGCGGCCTGCATCACAGCGCTGCTCTGAGGATGACAGCAGGTAGCAGGTATCATCCAGGCGCTGCCGCCACGGGAATGTCTCCCTTTGCCACTTGGTCCTGACGCGACTGGCCAGCCGGTAGATCTGTCTCGTGCTCCGCAAGGACAGGCACAGACCTGATCTTGAAAGTGGAGATCGTGGCACGGCTACACCGCCACGAGGTGGGCATCAGTTTTCTCCACCCTCCTTCAGGTGGTAGGAGGAAGCAGCGTGGCTGCTGAAAACTGGCCATTAATTGGCCCAACGCACAACTTAATGGGCACATGGGGCTTTGCATTCGTCTCCAAAATGAAGATTTAAGCCTTTATATTGAGCTTTGATATCATGGCTTCTTAGATCTAATAATCATGGACACACCAGGCACAGAGCTGGATCTTCACACTCTTTCCCGTACCTCACTCCATGCTCACACCAGTCCTGTGATGTCACTATTATGATTCCAGTTTACAGGTAAGGAAACCGAGTCTGGGGGCGGTAGAGTCAAAGCCACCACAATCCTGTGCAGCCTGTGTGAATAGCACCCCCAGGAGCTGTGAGGTGCATAACAGGTGGCAGATGCTGTTGCTTCCGTGCATCCGTCCGTCCTCCCGGCCATCCCGTGCAAAGTCTCAAGAACCATACACTGGGGCCCTGGCCAAATAATTTGCCCAAGACCAACAGCTAATAAATGGCGGAGCCTTCCAGAATCCCTGCTGTAGCACTTTTCCTGCATAGCCCTTTTATAATGGTAATTCATTCATTCTCCCTCCATCCCCAAATAGATGCAAGTTCCCTGATGGTGGAACAGTCATTCTCGAATCCCCAGGACACAGCAGAACACCTGGCTCAGAGTAGGTGCTGAATAAATACTGAAAAGTAAATGAATGAACAAATAGAGTATGGAAAACAAATACCGGGAAGAGTTTTTAATAGCACAAACGGTCCACTCTTTCACACCAGATGACTGGTGTGAGCACCCAGGGTGGTGGTAGGGTGGGGTGGGACCCTCGGTCTGGCCACTAGTGCCAGATTCTACAGAATAATGTCCCCAGAGCTTCCAGACTGAGGTTAGTTAGCGGGGATGTACTCTCTAGAGCACCGCAAAGTCCCTTGGCCTCCACATGACATCTGGCCAAACAAGCATTCTGTTTCTCAGACACACTAAGACAATCCAGCCCAACAGCCAAAGTGGCCACTGGCCAACAGGCGCTTGGGTTCAGCGCTGATTTTGTTTAAACAGCTGAACGTGCACCGGAGAGATCCAGCTCTTCGGCTCCGGCCCTCTTCTCTCTTGTCTCTGGCTGAGGACGAGAGCATCTCAGGTCGGCACTCTTAATCCTCCTAAATACGGGGGAGGATGTGCTCCTGACTGGACGCCAAGGCACCCCAGAGCCCTGAGAAGCAGTCCCATGGGGGGGGGGGGGGGGGGGGAATGATCTGGAACGTTCAGAAATGCTGCCATCTTGTGGTACCTTCAGGCCAGAGCAAGGGACTCTGGTCCACTGCAACAGACCAGCCCCTCCCAAATTCGCATTTCCCTTTTTCTCATCTTTTTCCATCTTGACATTACCGCCCCCTACACCCCACTGTCCCCCTTCCTCCCCCAACACGGACTCTGCTTCCGAGTGGCAACAAATTCATGTTTGAATATCTTTTGGGAATTTGGATTTTTTTTTTTTTTTTCCTGAAAAGAGTACAACTTTTGAATCCTGAGGGATTTTTTTTTTTGAATTCTTTCTTTGGAGGGTGCACTTCATTGAGAGTCTGTGAGGAGAGTCCGCAGTGTGTGCAGCGTCCCTCAGAACCCAGCTCAGAGCACAGCCCATGAAGGGTAGACCTGTTGGCTCCACCTCCATGTGCCAGAGCCCTTCCTGCGGCCACTCTGTGTCCAGGAACCCCATGGTGGACATGGGCTTTTACCCTCAGCTTCCAAAAGCTCACTTGTAAACCCTGTGGCCTTCACCCTGAAAGATTCAGGCCTTAACTGAAAGAATTTGTTGGTCAGGGACACCAGCAAAAGTCCCCCAAGGGCTCCAGATAGAAAAGCCACTTGCCAGTTCCAAGATGAGGACAGTGAGACAGCAGAATGTTTGCAGTCTCTCATCCCTCCCATCATCCTGTGGCGTCCTGGGCTCCTCATCTGAGGATCTCGTTTGAAATGAAGAAGCAAGGCCTCGACTGGGTGCTCAGAGGCTCATCGCTGGAAGACATTGCTCCAAATCGGTCTACAGATCCTGCATGTTTGCATCACAAGGAGCTGAGCTGCTGGTGCCACCAGCCTGGTTCTGCCCAGGGTGGTTTATCTGCTCCAGGGCCAGCCCTCGGCAAAACTGTCAAGGGGAAAATAATGATCTTTTGCACCTCCCAGCTCTCCTGGAATTTATCAGGTCTGTAGAGGGCAAGCTCCTGAGAGGAGGGGGTAAGACTCAAGACAGGCAAGTTTTGACAGAGAAGGGAACTGGGTTACAATGTCTATGATGCTCCCCCAAAAGGGGAGGGGGCCCTCATGGAGCCTGCTTGAGCACTGAGCTGAGCGTTAGAATCAAAGAGTGGGAAGTGGTGCTCAGCTGGACCCTCCCCGCTGGGGCATCAAGCAGCAGCAGGGTGTAGACACCACGCACCTGGATTATCAGGACTACGCCTGAGTGCAGCTCCCCACTCCACCCTTTGGTAGGTTTGTGACCCGGAGTTAGTTACTTAACCTCTCTGTGCCTCAAGGCCCTCAGCTATAAAATGGGGGAAATAAGTTATGACCACAACGGGTTTTTTTTTAAAGATTAAATAATTTTCAAGTCGTTTAAATAACACTGGTGCATTTTAGCTGTTAAACAAAAATTAAAGAAAATGTCATGTGTATTTGGAAGCAGCATTCATCTTCCCACACGCAGGCCCTGTGCTGGGTATCAAAGGCGCAAAGGCAAAGCACCAGTCCTGGCATGTACCAAAGGCTGAGGGATCAGACTTGATGTTCCGGTCAAACAGAACTTTCAGGAATACAGTTTGTGGGATGGGGAAAGGTTTTGTAGAGGAGGGACCATGGAGAGGAGGGGGACAGAGACATGGGTGTGATGGGCAATAGTGCCTTTTGCACGCCTTCCTGCCGGGCAGGTGCCTGGTGTGTTTGTACTTCCTTTTACTAGTGGCCCCATGTAGTGGGTTGGAGTCTTGTGATTAGTTCCTACCAATGAGTGTGACCAGAAGTGACGTGTGTCACACTCACCAGACCCTCCAAAGGTCTCTCGTTCTTTCTGGCACGGTGACCTATATGATTTGAAATGATGGCTGCTCCATCGGCCTTGGTGCCTCCATGACCACAACAAACAGAAGCCCTTCCAACCTGTGACGGACTTGTTGACAAAGAAAGCTTGTTATTTGGGGGTTGTTTGCTACTGGAACACAGCTTGCCTCCCCTCACTGATATAATGAGATTGATTTAGATCAATGACTCTTGATACTTGGGAAGGTGCGTCTTTGAACGGGTCGTTTGCTTCTCTGGGCTTCGTTGTTCTCTTAACAGAACAACATTGTCTCAGAAGGCTGGCTGCTAAGAGTCCATGCTCAAGAAGGAGGGAGAAGCAGCAGAACCTTTTACCGCCCTGTAACACTCAACAGTTTAGAGAATGGTCCAAACAGACCATGCTGTGGCTTCTCACGCTAACCTAAGGAAGTAGGCAGAGCAGATGGATTTTATACCTGTTGATGATGGAGGAGGTAGGGTCTTCGGCATTTCTGGTTTCCCCTCACACCTCCCCCTACCTCCTCTACCCCTCCTCTCTCCCTCCCTGCTCCCTGCACCCTCTCTCCCACCTTCCCCTCCCCCGACCCCACACCCAGGTGGTGACCTCTATCAAATTTTCAGGCACCGCTTTCCATCTCTTGAGTATTCATCAGAAGGTCTGCTGGAGTTGCCTTTATTTTACTTTACTAAGAATTAAAAATGTATTTATATATTTTGAGACAAATTCTGGGCTATGCTACAGCCTTAGTTTAGACCCATCCCAGGGTCCCAAATCTACACAGCTTTGTACAGAGAAAAGGGATGCTTGCCACAACAGCCCCGTGATGGGATAAAATCCTAAGGTGTCTTCAGAAAATGAAAGGAAAATACTATTGTGCGTGAGAGCTTCAGTTCTGGAAGGAAGCTTAGGGACGGATTTTTCAGGTTATACAGGAGAATAATGAGACCCAGGAAGATCAAATGACTTGCCCCACATGTTGGAGGAATGATATAATTCTTGGAAGAAGACAGACTAAATCCTCAGTCTCCCAAATTCCCTCGTGTTCTTTTGCAAGATGACAGTTTGCAGGGCCTCCTGGGGATTCTGTTCAATCGATCTGGGGTGGGGGATGTGGTTTTAGAGGGCTCCCAGGTGGTCCCGGAGGCAGCAGGGGTGGGTGCTGAGGAAGCAGGCCAGGCAGGGAAACTGATGACTGGTCCTTTGGCCGAAGCCACAGCGGGGCCTGACAGGGAAGCTCCAGGCAGCTTGCTAGATAGAGGGCAGGAAGCATGGCTTTTGTCCTCTAGCGAGGCTTCAGGGAGGAGGCTTGCCAGGTGCCTGCAGACTCATCAGGTATAGGGCAGAACCACACAGTCGTATGTTACTGTTGAACTGACTTCTTAGGTCCCCAGGGCTGGCCAGGCCTGGAGAGCAGGGGATTATAAGAAGTGACCTTGGCTTTACTGATCAGGACACCGAGGCTCACAGAGGTCACGGAAGGGATGAAGCGTTAGGAAAAAGGAACCAGGCTGCATTCATTTGCTATAACAAATTACCACTAACTTAGTGCTTAAAACAACACAAATTTAGTATCTTAAAGAGTCAGACATGGGTCTCACTGGCTAAAATCAAGCTGCCACCAGGACTTTGTTCCTTCTGGAGGCTTTAAGGGGGGAATCCATTTCCTTGCCTTTTCCAGCCTCCAGAAGCCACCGCTTTCCTTGGCTCGTGGCCCCTTCCTCCCATCTTCCAAACCAGCAGCCCTGTATGCCCTGCCCCTTCTGCCGGCACGTCTTCCCATCCATAGCTAGGAAAGGTTCTCTGCTTCTGAAGATTCATGGGACTACTTCACACCCACCTGGATCCTGTCCCCCGTGTCAAACTCCTTAGTCTGAGTCACATCCACAGAAGTCCTGACATATTAGGTAATGTTCACGGCTTCCGGGGGATTAGAGCGTGGGCATCTGTGGGGTCTCTATCCTGCCCACCACATAGTCCCCACTCTTCTGCCTCCTAATTCAGAGCTTGAGGCCGTACACCAGGCTGGGCCTCTGCTCTTTCTCCTGCCAGCCCCTCCCGGCCTCCCCACAACACAGGGAGTGACTCCACCTCGGGCTACATCTGCTTGCAAACGGCTTGCACGGTTCCCACCCAAACCCCCCCATTTGATTCAGAAATTACATGCAGGACTAATTGTTGCTTGAGGCTACTTGTGAAATGGGGATAGTTTGCTATAAAAAATCCCAGCACAAGGATTCAAGGTAGGAAATGAATTGCTCTGGGAGTGGGAACAGGAAACACACACACACACACACACACACACATACACACACACACCATTCGAGTACAAGACTACATCTCCTTCCCAGAAGCCACAGAGGCCTCCTTACGGGGAAGGGGATAGTGAAGATACATCTTTTAAAAAGTTTTGTTTAACCCAACGCTGACATGGAAGCAGAAAGGCAAACCAAAGCTGGCTGTGGACTCAGACTGGAAGAGTACTGGTTCTGCAAATAGAAAGACCTCGAGCGAGTCATCCCCTCCCGCTGGACATTAGCTTCTACATCTATTGAAGGGGAAGGGGAGAGCCTACCTGTGGGCTCCTCCCACAGTAAAGCCTCCAGTGTAGACTCCTCATTATTAAAATGTCCATCTGCTCCCCAGACTCCTGGAGAGCTCAGCTGCAGAATGGAGTCAAAGCTCTCAGCACAGGGACTGGGAGTAGCGCACATCAGAAAATACTGGCTCTTGTTGTGATGTTGTAACTCGCCTTATCCTCCTTATCCTGGGTGGTGCGCTGTGTATTCATCACTTTATTTAACTCTCACAACACATCTAGGAGGGGGGCTCTAGTCTTACTCATATTTTCCCAACGAGGAGAGTGAAGCCCAGAGCTGAAAACAACAGGCTTCTCTGAGGCAGAGCTGGGACAAGAAGCTGAGGACGCAGAGCTCAGTCTCTACTCGCACCCACAACATGCTTCTCTGGGGATGTCTATCCCCTTCTCTGTAGCTCTCAGCTCCCTTCCAGCATCACAGATCCTCGAAGACTGTCATCCAGTGGTCATTGTGAGCTGAAAGCAGATGCAAAGAGCATTCAGTGATTAGCCTTCTACTTGTCAAGTGAGTTTGAAGGAAAAATTGTCCAGATAAAAGAATAGAGGAGGAGTTGAACCAAATTGTTTAACAGATAGGTCTTTGGAAAAGAGGGAATTTATTTATTTATTTATTTATTTATTTATTTAGATTTTATTTATTCATGAGAGACTCGGAGACGTAGACAGAGAGGTAGGCAGGAGAAGTAGGCTCCCTGCTGGAAGCCTGATGCAAGACTCAATCCCAGGACTCTGGGATCATGACCTGAGCCAAAGGCAGATGCTCAACCACTGAGCCACCCAGGCGTCCCTTGGAAAGAGGGATTTTAAAAATTAGAAATGTTTGCTGTATATTTTCCAAAAAAAAAAAGAAAAAAAGAAAAACGCATCCCGTGATAACCAGTTGAATGTGGTCCAGTGCCTTCTAGTTTACCTCAGCTGCCAGTAAAAGTTGGGGCTGAAATCCAACGATTTTTTTTCCCTGAAAGAATTCTTTTACCTTTCCATGTATGCGACTTGGAGTCTCTCGAACTTTATTTGTAAGTGTTTTTGTTTCCGACTTTACATGTTCCTTTTTTATTATGAACCACCCCAAAGAGTTTTGGCCACTTTAGGTTACATATAATGAGGTGGGGGTGGGTTGAGGCAAGGAGGATCTTAGCTCAAGTCTGAAATGCTGTATCCCAAAGACACAGGTATATAGGGTCCAGGCTGTAGGACCTAGGGTGCACCCAGCAGGAAGCTACTTACCTGAGAGATGGGAGAGCCACCCGGGACAAGACCATCCTAGGGGAAGGGACCATGGAGAGTGGAAAAGATGGGGGTTGATCCTCCAAGTCCAGGTAGTCACTCAGGTCAACCTCCGATCCATCCACCAAAAAACTGAGTGGCCTGAGTCCTCAGAGAAGAGTCCACAACAGAAAAGGATGAGTGGAAATTGAAAGGGTAGGACAAGAGGGTGAGCTGGCAAAGGTTGCTGCTCCCTTCTCTGCTCCCAGCTCTGCAGTCACCACTGAGGCCAGAGTGAGGCTCAAGATGATGGGGTCTCCAGGTTGAGGAGTGGGAGCACCCCAAGAGAAAGAAGGCTGTTTCCCAGGGTGTGGGAGTGCTTTTAGGGTATGCCCATTTCTCCTTTGCACACTGCCCAGGGCAGATCACTGATCTCTCTGTCTCCTGTGGGAGGTACAGCAGTACCTGGACGGTTGCTCATTGCAGGCGGCAGGTAAACATCAGGGTGAGCTCCAGCCTCCACGGGAGAAGCTTCTCTCCAACTGGAAGCTGTCCTCCTCTGCTTTCCCTGCCCTGTACTGCACTCCCAAATCTTCCCCTCCGGAGGCCCTACTCTCAAGCGTCACTTAGACAAGAATTCCTGTCTCGGGCTCTGCTTCTAGAGAATTTGACCTAAGCCCATGTGCTGAAGGCCAATCCCTGAACAAAGCAACAGGAATGAGTCTGAATATATTAGTAATTGTAACTAGGTTAAATCCAATAATAAAAAAAATACACAGAGATTCCGGTTTGGCTCGAAAGTAAAAACGAAGAAAATGAATAAAAACCAAGGTATGGAGATATACATGATTAATGAACTCAAATTAGGTGTTTATAGCACAATGCATTTCACACAGACTATATACACATCACGTTTTGAGCTCACATAGAACCTATACAAAAACTGGCATCAATTTAGCCATAAAAGAAGCCTCAATAAATTCTAAGGAAATAAACCAGATAATGTTTTCTGATCATGTTGGGGAGATAAGAAATCAATAGCTAATTATTAGCTTAAAAAGTTATATCTGTTGGGTAACTAAAAAGTTGGCTCTTTAATTACTCTTGGGTCAGAGAGAAAAACATAAAGGATATTCTAAAATGCTTAACGTTAATAGCACAATGAAGGCATAGTGTATCAGGATGCCTGGGTGGCTCAATGGTTGAGTATGTGCCTTTGGCTCAGGTCGTGATCCCGGGGTCCTGAGATCGAGTCCCATATCAGGCTCCCCACAGGAAGCCTGCTTCTCCTCTGCCTATGTCTCTGCTCCTCACTCTGTGTCTCTCATGAATAAACAAACAAAACCTTAAAAAAATAAACTTAAAAAAAAAAACATGGTATGTCAAATCTGCGTGACAGATCGAAGAAGGAACATATGGCTTTAAATACATTTGTCAAAAAAAAAAAAAAAATCCCTGAAAACAAATCAACTAGCCTTTGATATTTAAGCTTTTATACTTCTTAAGTGGCAAAAACCAAAATCTCAGAATGGCGTGATGGGAAGAAATAATAAATACAGTATAGAAATTAATGAAACAGGGAACAGAAAAAAATAGATAAGGCCATGGAGTGGATGAATGACAAACTGAATCTGCAGAACAAGCAGAGTCTGACTGTGGATCCAATTGTCAAGGAAAAAAAAAAAATTGAAGGTAAAATTAAGGAGCTGATGAGTATCTGTGCCCCTATATTTTCAAAGCCCAAACCCAAAATGGAACCTCCAAAAGAGGAGCAAAAGAAACAGGCAGAGCAGAATGGACCAGTGGGTGGAACAAGGAGACAGCCTAGGCCCTCAGGCTGCCAAGCAGGGTACAGACACAGCTGTGCCTTCAGATTCAGACAAGGAACTTCCTGAAATGGACATTGATTGATTAATTCCAACAATTGTTTATATTAAAACAGACTATTATAAAACTAAAAAAAAAAATACTAGCAAAAGCTAGCATGCTAGCATTTTTGAAAAGGTTAGTAAGGAGAATCAAACATCTGGCAAAATTGATTTTTTTCATTGAAATTTTGGTCGAGAGAATTGTGGATTTACATGCTATCAGAAGAATTAATGTAGAAAGAGTCTTGTGTACTCTTTCCTCAGTTACCCCAAAGGTAACATTTTGCAAAACCAGAGTACAAAGCCCAACCAGGGTATTGACACAAATACAATATACTGATTTTATTTAGAATTTCTCTGTTGTACTCATACACGTTGGTGTGTGTGCACATGTGTGTACTTAGTTCTATGCAGTTTTGTTATGTTTTGATTCATGTGTCTGCCACCCTAGTGAACACACTGAACAGTTCCTTCACCATAAGAATCTCTCATGAAAAATCATTTTTTAAAAAGGGAGTGAAGATATAAAAAAAATAGGTACACAATGAAAGCAGATAAATACTTACAGATGCAGTAGAGAGTAATAAAAGTATATTGTGAACAACTGTGTACAAAAAACTCAGGAAACGTAGGCAAAATGGATAAATTGTCAGAAAAATATAAAAAGCCAAAACTGGGGTAAGAAAAATAGATGTATTGACTAGACATAACAATAAAGTAATAGATATGCTGATCAAATAACTTTTTATTTTAAGCCCTGGTATCAAACAATTTTAGAAATAAGTTCTTTTAAATTGTCAGATTAAAAGTTAATCCTTGCTTTACACCAATTGTTTGAGAAATCAGAGAAGGTTGTCTAACATATTTTGTTGAAGGAATATACCTCAACTGAACACTCAGAATAGTAAAAAAGGGAAGAGCTAGGAAAGTATTAGCCCACCAAATTCAACATTATAGCTAAAATAGATCATGGTAAACTGTATTTCAGAGCACAAAGATCATTTCAGCAAATCTAGTATTGTAATTATTTTTTTTTTAAAGATTTTATTTATTTATTCATGAGGGACAGAGAGAGAAGCAGAAACATAGGCAAGTGCCGGACTCAATCTCAGGACCCTAGGATCATGCCCTGAGCCAAAAGCAGATGTTCAACCACTGAGCCACCCAAGCATCCCTAGTATTATAATTCACCATATTAATGTACTAAAAAGAAAAATTACATAGTTATGTCAATATATCCAGAGTATGGTTTCAATACAGTTCAACATATAATTGTAATTTTTTTAGCTGAGAAAAAAGGTAAGGTTACTTTTTAAAAGTACATAATATATATACTAAATATATATATATATATATATATACCATCTATATAATATAGTGTAAGATATTCCATTCAATACAATGAGAAAAAATAAGATGTAGAAATTAAAAGAATAAACAGAAAAACTGTCTTTCTTTGTAAATGGTAATGATCAATGGGAAAGCTCTTAATATTCAGAAGTGTTCACAAAATTACCAGATGCAAGAGTAGTTTACCTATGCCCATGAAAGGAGTCATCCCTGACTTCTGCCTATGGTCCTGTTGAAGTTACTGGAACAGGACTTACCATCCCACCATAAACAAGTAGAAAACAGGGTCAAATACACGAAGCAGCTGCTCTCAGGCATCCAACAGCAGGCTGCAGGACTCTGGTCTCTGAGAAAAGGCAAACAAATGAGGTAAACCCTATGATCCCTGTCCTTCTTGGAGGAAGGTTCTAGAATACTGCACCAACAAGAAGGCCTCAAGCAGTCCATGGCTGCCTCATTGAGCTGAGAAGAAAGCAGCTTCTTCTGAAAAGAAAGATCAGAGGCTTTAATGAGGCTGAGGAGATGGGAACCTGTGGGCAGAGAACCAGAGAGGGAGGAGGTTAGACTCAGAAAGAACATCAGGAGTTTCTGCGGAATACTCTAATGTGCTCGCTCAGAGTGAAACTCCCAGAAGCCAGGGAAAGGATCATCCTGAGGTTTCCACTATGAGGTAAACGATGTCCAGAGTTTGCCCAGGCTTGGGAGACACTTGAGTTCTGACCAGCTAAGGGAGAGTCCTTCATGAACATCTGGGATTTTCAGCAGAGTCACTGGAAGAAGACTAAAGTAGCCCAGAGTAAAAATGACTATAAATCAACCCTTTAAAAAGCATAAAAACAAGACATTCTACAGTGTTCATAAAGGTAGTGGGGTACTAGTGCTGAAACAGAGAAACAGAATAAAGAAAACAACTTAGAAAGAGACCCATGATATATGATTTCAAAAAAAAAGGAGGATGCAGTGGAGGGAAAAAAAATGAATTATTTAGTATGTTCTGTTGGGGTAACTGGCTCACTGTATGAATAAAATTGTGGCTCTAATTCAAACCACATTCAAAGATGAAATCAGAAAAGGCCTCGATGTGAAAGAAAAATGCTACGTATTCCATAGAAGAATATGTAAAAGAATATCTTTTTGACATTAGGGCGGTAAGGATTTCTTCAATTAGACACCAGAAACATAAACCACATGGCAAAGATCAGTGAACTTGACTACATCAAAATGAAAAATATCTGTTCAAACATGGCCACTAGAACCACTGTTAACTGAGGGGTGGAAGGTTGGGAGGAGATAATGAACATTGTCTAAAACCAACAAAGGAATAGACTCTAGACTTCAAAATACTGCAAAGGAGCCAGAGGAAAACAGGAAACCCAACGGGAAGATGTGCACCATTCCTAGAAGAGAGAGCTAAATGGCCAAGACGTTTATGGAGAACTGTTTCACTTCATTAGCAATTAGAAAATAAGCAATTAAAAAGCAATGAGATGCTAATTGGTAACAATTCCAAGGATCAGAAAGAAAAGACAAAATGTTAGTGAAGATGTGGGGCACTGAACCATCCGGTGCAGTTTTCATGTCAGCAGTCAGCCCTGGGCCTCAGTCTCCAGAAGGACAGGGACCCCATGTCCTTGGTGAGCTCTGGGGTGCTAGCTGGGTGCCCGGGCAGGAGTGGCCTGGAGCCGTTTCAGATGACACAAGGTTGAGCTTGAGCTACCAGGGCTGCCCGACTGTGGGCCACCGGGAGAGACCGTGGTGGCATTCAGGCCTTGGCACTTGTCCAGATCCGAATGGAAAATTCAGGATTGGGGGAGGCCTAGAATGCAGTTTCTTTCCACTTAGGAATGCACAAGACAAGGTGGGAGAAACAGAGGCCGGTCATGGGGTGTTGGCACGCCAATCCACGCCTCTCGTCTCTTCTTCTTCCAGGGAGGGGGCAGATGTGGGGGAGATCCTCAGGCTTGGCTCCTCTGGTGCTTCCAACAGGTCCTGAGACCCTGTGTGGGGGCCTCTGTGCCTCAGAACCCTCATCCACGCTGTGGGAGGGGGCCCTGGCCCTCGCCTACCTCACGGGCCACGTTACATAAATAGGAAGGCCGCCTGTAATATCAAAATACAAGTGATGAGCTGGACCATTGGGGAGAGTTTGCTGGGCTTGCTTTGAGGTTTGACCTATTTATTTTTCTCCAGGAGTTTTTTTGGAAATTTTCTTTATTAAGGTTTTTTCCTTCCTTCTTCCTTTCTTGCCTCTGACTGACGTCAGCACAAAAGCCAGCGTGGGCAGAATTTGGGTGTTTAAGGACACTCCGGAACACTCCATTGTTGGCCTCTCCTCCTTCCCAGGCCCTGGTCTCTGCCAGACACTGAACCCCGAGGACAAAGGACAAGGCTTCTCATCCTCTGTCCCCCATAGGTCCCACTTCTGGTCCCTCTATTCAGCAGCGCAGGACTGGGGTCCCAATCAGAAGCCACAGGCCCCAAGGTTTGCCACGGGGCCACCCAGGTCCAAGGCTTAGTCACACTGCTCCCGTCTGTTACTCCAAAAAAGAACTTTTGGTCTGCAAAGTGTATCCCCCACATAACATTCAGGAAGGACAGACTTGATTATGGTTGAGACTGGCCACCAGCTTCACATCTCCTGAAATTTTCCCCACCTGGATGCCAAATGTCTCAGGATTTGCCATTAGAACTAAAAAACCAAATAAGGAAAACTCAAGTCCAGCCAGAAATATACCATTTGAAGCTTTACTAATTAGTCATTTATGCCTCAATGTGAATGAAATCCTTGGCTTTTCCTGAGGGTCAGGTATGAGAAAATTCTAGAACATTCCAGAGGCCTGTCTGTAATAGGGGAGGGGGCATAGGCGGGACAGGTGAAGGTGCCAAAGACAAACCCCACCCCCTCCTGACTGACCCTGGACTGGTCTGCCCAAAGACTGGCCAAGCCCCCTCCCATGAGGCCTGCCCCTCCTTCCCCAAGATCCCCAAGATCCCCACCACCCAGGCTGGCCCTCCTGCCCCTGCCTCTCCCCTCCCTCCTTCTCTCGCTTTCTCTCTCTACAGATGTCCCCATTCCTTTTCCTTCTCTCTTTTCACCTTCTAATTGACTCTCATGTTCTCCTTTCCTTTCTCATTCTTTTGTCTTTCACTTTCTCTCACATTTTATCCCATTTATTGCCTTTTACCTTCTCTTTCAGGTTCTCTTTCACTTTCCCTCCTTCTCCTGAACTTCACTTTCACTTTGTCCAATTTACTTGTCACTGGAGTGCTCAGCCTGTCATCCTCCTCCCCTCCCCAAGTCTTTCTGCACATCCTTCGGTGGAGGTTTGGGTTCTGTAAATGCTACACATCGATGAGCATACATTCTTTCCTTCTCTCTCTTCCCACTTCTTTTTCTTCCCCCCTCTCTGGCCCATGCCTCCCCTCCACTTTGCCTCTCTCCCTTCTCCCTGGACACCCTTCTCTCCCCCATCCCCTTCCTTCCAGCTGTGTGAACATCTCAATCGTACCATGTCGGCAGATCCTTGCTGGCCTGACATTTTATCCTAGGTGCGTCTGCTTTAACTATCCCACTTAAAAATTAAACCCATCTGCCCCAAACTGAAAACAGCCTCTCCCCCACCGGGGACAATAAATATCGATGACTTGAGGCATGATTGGCTTTATGATGTTTGATGACAACTGGTCTCAGTTACAGAATTTACATCATTTAATAAAAAAAATGAAAAGCCCTAGCAGGGATGTTGCGTGTCAACAGACATTATTAAATGTCAAAAGAAATACATTTTCTTCAAGAGCCTGAAATCTAAACAACGTGAGGGTGCTGGAGAGGGGCTGGGCGTGGGGAGTTTGGACAGCTCTTATAGGAATATTGTTTCTTTTTTTTTTTTTTTTTTTTTGCATTCGCCCTGATTTGCTCTGGTTGAGTTTTCCTAGAGTCCTACTGTAGCCACCACCACAAAGCCTTTCTCGAGAAGTCCTCTTCCTTTTCATTATCTGAAAAGCTGAGCCCATTTGACACCTCTCTCCTTTCCCCACAGGACACCCCTGAGATGCTCCAGTGGGAGAAACTGGATGTACCAAAGGGCAGGATAGCTGGAAGCCGGAGATGAGGTGAGAACGCTTACTTGTGTCTCTTTATTTTTATTGCCAGTACGAACTCAGGACTGCCTGGCTCTGAAGTTGAAAGCAAATAAACCAAGATCTGCTATGTGAGCCTACTGTGCTTCCATTTATATCCTGATAAGTTAAATATAAATAGTGCTATTAAAAGGGGTGGCTGCCAACATTTCTATTTGGGGTACTCTCAGTCATTAAACAAAAAATAGAAGGGTGGAAACAGTTACTGCTATTTTAAATGTATTTATGTGTTTTATGGAGCTGGGTTCTGACTACCTGAGATACTTCTGGAGGCTCATGTGGGTATATTTAGAAGGATCATAAATGCTTGTGGTCTTCAGAGTGGTTTTGAGAATGAAGTCCCTCAAGGCGTTTGTAATTGAAAAGGTTAACATGGCTTCTTGGAATTCCTCACCGACCTTCCACCACCACCCCCCCCCCCCCCCCCCCCCCCCCCCCCCCGCCCCAGTGGCTTAGGCTATGGGAGAATCAGACTCTCTTTTTCATCACAGCAGTTGTTGTGGTCTTTCAAAGAAGGTTCTGGAAAAGAATAGCAGGACTGCAATAAGGATGCAGGGATTTATGCTACCTGGTCCTGCGTTTGTAAAGCAGGGTTGTTATTAATAACTATCTGATGGGGTCATTGAGGACGTCCCAGAAATGTTATTTGTGGGCAATGTCTTGACAATGGAGAAGGGGCTAAGAGGTGTCTCTTCTGGAGACAAAGGGTGTGTCACCGGGAGATCTCTGAACCTTAGACACTTAACAGTTGGAGATTTGGGGCAAGTCATGTACTCTCTCGGGGCCTCAAATTTATCACCTGTGAAATGAAAATGCTAATACCTACGTTTTAGGCCTTTAGTGGAAATTAGATGCCAAGTGTTTAATAAACATGGAGTGCTGCCTTCTTTCATTCAGAAATATATGAAACACTGACTGTGAGCCGGGGAAGCTGTTGGGAGCTGAGGATGGAGACAGAAGTTGTTAGAGGAGCAGATCTGAGTCCGAGGGTGCCACTCTGCAGCTCTGGCCTCAGAGCCTGGAGGCACTCGGAATCTGTGGAGGAATTCCAGAGAAGGTGGAGGAATGTGGGAGAAAGTTCCAAAGAAGGATGTGAAAAAGCAAGTGGGTCTAACTTGTCCAGGATATGGAGGGTGGGGAGTGGGGCACTCGGGAGTGGGGAAGCTGTCTTTTCTTGGCGGACAAGTCATCCGAGGCCATGGAAGCACAGCATGGTGCTGAATGGAAAGAATGATGCTGAACTTGGACGGAAGAGGCATATAGAGGCCGGAACGATGAGTCGCAAGTTCTTGGATGAGTAGAATGGCGAGCAAAATGCAAGGTTCATTAGGATATTTATAGATATTGCCATTGTGTTCACGTTGACAAGGTTTGCCTTGTATTTTCTTTGCATGGCTAAGGCTGGAATGAAGCTGGAATGCTCGGAGGGTCCCACATCCAGGTTCAGACAGGTCCTCTCAGACCCAGCCCATTACCTGACAATCTTAGTCACCTGTGTTGGGGGGCGGGCAGTTGGCAGGATTCTCTCAGGAATGACTTTCTTGTGATTTGTCCAGAAATTCCTTCCCTCAGCCAAACCAGAAAAACCACTGAATCTGAGGTATTTGGAGTGGGTGGATGGTGTTCTGGATCTTTTGAGGGCAAATGGCTGTCAAATGAAATGATCCCCTTAAAAGCTCATTTTGTCCTCAAAGTGTGTGTGTGTGTGTGTGTGTGTGTGTGTAGGGGAGGAGGTCCAGTAAGGCTCTCACTTTTTCCAAATGAACTTCCCCAACTTCATTAGGAGCAAGTGCAAACAGATGGGGAAGGCGGATTTCATAATAGCAATGGCCTCTTCACCACTGACCACCATGAGAAAAAAAAAAAGCACTGCCCCCCCCTCCCCTTCTGGAAGTTGTCCCTTTAAGTGAGGTAGGAAAGTTGGAGCTGTTTTCCTCCAAGGAATTTAAGAGAATCAACATGTTTTCCTTTCCTGGTTGCATCTGTGGTTGGATTGCTTAAAATATTTCACTTCTTAAAGTAACCTCAGTTTGTTACAGTGGATTTTTTTGGTTTTGGGGTTTGTTTGTTTTTTAACCCCCTTGTTTTTGTTTTGTTTTGTTTTGAGGTAGAGAAGACAGGCTCCAGGAGAAGAAAAAAGAAAGAGAGAAAGAAAGAAACTTCTCGTTGTCAGAATCGGAATGCATATCAGTTATGCTGGAGACAATGAAAACATCAAAAAGCACATACAAGCCATAAAAAATTCAGGTCCTCTGAAGCAATGTGGGACACGCTTGGTTGCGCTCCTCATTTGCATGTCAGTACCCACAATGCTCTGCTGGCTCCCAGATCTTTCTGAGCAGCCCCAGTGTCTGAGCTCTAGGGAACAAAGTGAAAGGTTCGTGTGTGCTCGTGGGTGAGACAGGTACTTTGGTATCGGCGGGAAAGGCAAGGCGGGTGTGGGGAGAGAGGCTCCCACCATGGTGATTAGCAGCCAGCCCTTTAGGCTTACAGGAGCTGTATCTTGCCTTTTGTTTTCTTTGTCTTTTTGTTTTTGTTTTTGTTTTTGCCTTCCTCTTCTTCCCTTTGCCCAACAACGCAGAGCTGGTGAAGGCACGCTGTGCAGCCTTTAGAAGCCCTGACTGATGGGGTTGCTACACCACTTGCCTGGAATTGGAGATTTGGGGTCAGCCTGTGTCTTCTGATGCTGGCCCGCATTCCAAGACGTGTTGGCCTCTTCAGCATTTGGGCTCCTGAGGACGGTCCCTGCTTGGTCAACGTGAAAACGTAGAGGTGTGACCCTGACCTGCTGCTGGGGACCCAAGGGGAACACGCTGACTTCACTCTTTCCTCCCAAGCACAACACTTTTCTCTGCAAACGTCGCTCCCCTGGACCCCCGCAGAGCCATGGTCTGCACATTCCAAATCCCAGGGGGGCAGATAGGAATACAGGGCCCAAATTAGAAGTCCTTGGAGGCAGGGACATACATTTGGTCCCTGACTTGGTGTCCCCAGCCTCCTGGGTGGTCTTGGGGGTGTTACTTGCTCCCTACCATTCCTCCGTTCCTTCCCAAGCCTGTCCTGTGCTGGGAGGATCTACAGAGCTTGGGTGGCTATCACATCTGCGATTTTAACATGGCCAGCCATTCTGGGACATGACAAAATATGTAAAAAATAAAAGTAAAGCTCGATCTTTGAGGCTCCTACCTGGAAGGTTTTTGTCTGGGCTTGTACTTTGATTTTTGAGCTTCACTTTTCTCAAAGCTGCAAAGGAGTTCTCAGGCTAGATTAATTTAGCGGTAGGGAGATGCGGGCGGAGGAGCGAATGTGGCTACATGCGGGCTCTCAACCCACCCCTGACAACCCCCAAGCATCAGAGGTAAGATAAAAGTTAGCCCCCACCTAGAATTCAGAAGCTGGATCCAGCAGACAGGTTGGTTTGCTTCAGCCTATACACAGTGCTGTAAAATGTGTTTCAGTGGTCGCCAACATTTGAAAATCAGGAGCTTTTGCAGCATTTCTTAAGACATCTGAAGATTGGACTACACTAGGCCTACATTTCTTCATAGTAACCTAGAAGCAGCAGCCCCCGGGGGTGGTGGAGGCTCCCCTCTCCTGCCGGGCCTGCCTTCTCTGGCCCACCCAAGTCTTCCAAGTCCACTCACTCCACCTACCTATAATCCTATCTCGATTTTGCAGGCTCAGCCTTGGCCAGACTCATGCTCTGAATCTCTGAGTTTCCCTACTTTGTTACCAGTCACATCTGCATAAGGATAACCCAGCTTCTGCCTAGCTCTGACAGCTTTTCCTAGTGGGCATACAGGGGAACCAGGACCAAGGGCCCTGACTTATAAACACCCCCAGCTTTTCACCTCAATCCCCAAACATGCTTGGGGGCTGCTTCAGCAAATGTGTTTTTCACCTGCTACAGCCCAAGGAGTCTGCTCCAGCCTCCTGGCTCTTCTTGGCACACACGTTTCCCTTCACTTCTGATGCCTCAAGTAGTCTGAGGTGAGGGGTGGGTTGCAAGGTTTGGATTTTTCAAAATTCTTTCCCAGGTTTGTTGTGTCTAATTTGGGCTGCAAATGGTTTTTGGTGTCAACGGCTAACCACTGTTTGGTCTGAACATTCAACTCTGTTGAATTTAGATGGCGGTGAAAGCCCAGTTTCTCCAAATACAGTCTAAATACATTCACACATTTATTCCCACATGTATCTTTATGTTTCTGCCTGTCTCACCACACCTCAGACATGTTCATGGACGGGAGTGTCCTGGGAAGAAAACGGGCAGGTAACTTGACCCTCTACTGTAAACTTCATAAAAAGAAAAATCATTTTTGACCCAAACAGATGGTGCATAATAAAGATGCATCCAAGCAAGGGTGTTCGCATGAGAGCTTGGACACGAGTTCTGTTGTTTTCCTACAACCTAAAAGACAAATAGTATCTCTAGAGAGAAGGAGAAATAGAAAGTTGAGAAATTTAAGAAAAAGGTCACTTTTGAAAATTATCTCCCTCTCCCCCCGCCAAAAAAAATCTGACTGGGATTCTTTATCAGCATCAGAGCCTTAAGTAGTTTAATGTTCACCAAGTTACAAAACAGTTAACACAACAGATGATGCCAGGTGTTGATAATACTGATGGTGACAGTTAACATTTATTGAGAGCTTACAACAGTCTCGGAACGGGGCTGAGGATTATTACACACTTACTCCTTTAATCCTTATAATAATGCTGTAAGGTCGATATATTATCCTCATTTTACAGCAAGGAAACTGACACTCCGCGTGGTTAAGTAATTTGCCCAAAGTCCCAGAGGTCAGAAGGGATGGAGCAGGTATTCAGACTACGCTGCTCTCCAGCCTAATGTGGGCCTGGACAGCAAGACTGATGCTCCCCTCACCAGCTGGCCAGAGTAAGGATCTGGGAGATGGCCTGCCTCAGTCATGACCGGCGTGGGAGCAGACACTTGGGTGGGTCCAGGAAGGCTGGAGGGAGACAAATGGTGTATTTGGCCCATAATTCCTTTCCTAGAAATGACCCCCAGGGATGTACCATGGGAGGCCCATTGGCTCCTCTCTGATGAAATCCTCGATGTTCAGAGATTATCCCACTCTAGACAAATTGACAGAATGGGCCACAGCCTGGCGGATTTGATGGTTTCCTGACCCTGAATGCCTGGGACCTGATTGGAGGATGCAAGGTGTGCTCATTGCCTAAGGGTGCCTGGCTGCCTTGATGAGGTGACGCCTGAAGCAAGGCCAGGATTGAGGCAGAGCCAGAATGGGAGAGCAAGTTCCATCTTCCTCTGCATCATACCTGAAGACAGTGATGAGGATGGAATGATGTTCTGAGCTCCAAGGTGCGTGGCTGGGAAAGAGACCAGGCATTGTCAGTGAACTCTGAATCCCAAGTGGGTAACCTTTATATGGTGGTTTTCAGACATGGGCAGATGCTTCAACAGGCTGGTCTGGGCTGAAATCTCAGCTTTCACATACCCCTGCCCAGAGACCTTCAGCACCTCAGGGGAAGCATCATGCGCCAAGGACTATGGGTAACAGTAGGAAGAACGAGGGATGTTCTCTGCCTTCTAGCAGCTTACATAATTTCTCTGTTGCAAAGCAGCTTGAACAGAGAGATTCCAAGCTCAGTAGAACAGAGTAACTCATGTTAATGGGGAAAGGAGAAAATGTGTCACAGGGTCGGAGACCACGCATACTCGTCCTTCCATTCCCTAGTGTGGACCAGAGTTAGACATTAAGCAAATGTCTGTTGAGGAATGACTGCTTCAGTCGATGATTGAATTTTTCTACGGCTCTTGGAAATATTTTTGGGAAAGGTAGAAAGTGAATGTGAGTTGTATCTGTCAAAACTAGGCTTGCTGCTAGTAACTGGCACCTGAGTTAGCAGTCACGATATAAATTAAAGGCTTATTTATCTGTCATGTAACACAAAGCGTTGAGGTTGATAATCCCATGGCAGCCTCATAGTCATCAGGGACTCAGCCTCCTTCAATCCCTCTGTTCTTCCGTCTGTAGTTCATGAATTCCTCTCCTAAAATCATCTCATGGTAACAAAATGGCTGCTGCTGCTCTGTTGATCACATCCATGTTTCAGGTTGAAGAAGGAGGAAGGGGAGAAGGGCAACCTTCTCAGAAACGTCAGTTGACTTCCACTGACATTTCGGTGGGCACTTATAATTGCAAAGGAAACCAGGAAATATCTTCTTTTATCTGGGCACCTTGTCAACCTGAGTAAAATGTTGCTTCTGTTAGTAAAGAAGGAGAAGAGAAGAGCGGCTAGTGGCCAGATAACTGCAGACTCTGGCTTGGAAGATTCAGCCTCCTTTATGGAGAGGAGGAAGGAAAGGAATTCACCAAGGTAACCCCTGTCTCCCTCCTGTCCTGTGAGATGCACAGCTTTGAGACATTCTTTATTGCGGCCTGATGATGTGGCAAATACAATATGTGGGTGCCTGGGGCGCATAATTAGTTCCTTCACTATTCAAATCCTACTGTTAAGGGCCTGGTTAATTGCATTGACTTCTCCTTCATTATTTTCAGCTGTGTAAAGTGCCTCTAAGAATGCTCAGATTCTATTTCCTAATGAAGCTTCTGGTGAAAAATGGAATCTGACAGGTATGTGGATAGAAATGCCCTGCAGAGGCTGACAGAGCTGGACATGTTAGCCAGGCAGGTAGATGGACAGATAGGCAGATAAAGCCTTTAGTAAATACCAAGTATTACTTAATAGCAAACTTACTGCCTCTCACTGACTCCGAACAGGCTCTTACAGGATATTTAATGACTTCTGCTAAACAGAATATTTGAGTTTCTCACATTTTTCAGGGCTACAAAAATTAAAGCTACTGCGTAAGACAGGTGCCACATTTTCCACTCTTGTGTTTGTTCAGTTTTCTTAGCTTCCCCCCTCCCCACCGCCCCCAATGAAAACCAAATAGACACTCATGCTTTTTCCAAGATGGCAACCCAACAACCAACCATGTGTTCTCAGGTTAAGGCTTCCTCAACACAGAGAGCATAACAGGGCTGGATGTTTTCCAGTTTTCTTTAGCCCCGGGCTTGGGAAGCTGCATTGAGGTTTTTGAAGAGAGAGGCAAGAATGTGAAATGGAAGTCCTTGGAGTTCTGCCCATTGTTAGCCTTGGAGGATCGCTGAAGGGGTGGACTGCCTCCTGGTGAAACTGGCAGCTTCTGTGAGACGTGGTAGAAATGACCAGTCCTTGAAGGAGGTTGAGATTATTCAAAATCCCAAACCTCACCAGTGGTCCAATATCTGGAAAAAGACTCATCAATAGGAGAGAATAAATTCTTCATATCATGTATACTGGTAATTACTTACAAACATCTTCCTTTCCAGGAAGGAATAAGTCTTCCTTCTTCTCTATTAGCTTTTTTTTGCCAGAACATAAATAGTGTTCAATAAGTATTAGTTTAATGGCTATATAGATAATACCACCTAATTTATTTCAGGAACAATGTCTGTCTTGGCTTCTCCCATCCCCTTTGTTGCCAAATTCTTTTTAAAGGTCTTATTTATTTATTTATTTATTTATTTATTCATGAGAGACACACAGAGAGAAGCAGAGACATAGGCAGAGGGAGAAGCAGGCTTCTCGAAGGGAGCCTGATGTGGGACTTGATCCGTGGACCTGGGATCACACCCTGAGCCAAAGCCAGATTCTCAACCGCTCAGCCACCCAGGTGTCCCTGTTGCCAGATTTTTAACATGTTTTCTCCTGGACATTTTCTTTGTATGTTTTTAGTGATTGAGATTGTTATATTGTACATATACAACACCGTGTATACTGTAGTACACAATATAATATAATGTAATATACAATTGTGTATGATGCTTTGTCAAGTACCACTGCAGCACAAACATTCCTATGTGTTTTCATATAGGCTAAGTTGCTGTAATAAAGAGATCCCAAAATACAGAAACTAAAATAAAATAGTATTTATTTATCTCTCAAGTAATGGTCTAAAGATAGGCTAGGGCAGGTGGGCAGTCCTGCTCCACAGAGCAATCCACAGAACAGGCTGGAGGAGCACTCCGTTTAACACATGGTCTCCATATCTTGATCCCATATGGCTTCTCCAGTTTTCATCATTCCAAAGCTGAGGCGAAGAGGGAAAGAAAGAGTGGAGGGCAGACAGCTTTCTCATAAAAACATAATCCAGAAGGTTCACGCTTCATTTGGGCTTACGCCTCATTGGTCAAAACCTAGAACATGATTAGCGCTCTAAGGCGCAGGGGGTGGGGGGCTGGAAATTGTAGTCTCTAGCTGGACAATCATATGTTGCATCGGTGTTTCACAACGGATGTTAAGCTTCAGAATTTACAAATGAGAAGTTGGAATTCCTGAGGATTCTTGGAACTTCCTGAAACATAAGTTAGTCTTAGAAGAACTCCAATGTTGTTCATATTCTTTTCTCAGTCTATGGATATCTAACAATATTAGTTCAATAGATAAGACCTAAGTTTAGTAAATTCACAACAACAATAGCTTGTAGTAAATAATCAAATGTTGGAAAATATCAGTGAACATTACTGGGTAATATTCAAATAATGTAACATTTAGATCTAACAAAGCATTATGCAGAATTACACATCAAAATGACCAATTTACAGACTTCCTTTGCTTCCAAAACTTGTTATTTCTGAGACTATTAGTAACAGGAGATATATAAAGTACACATGCATATAAGTTTAATGATATTTGTTTTATCTGCAAGAATGACTTGCCATTCACAGCATGTCATGAACACACACTTGGAGTGGGGTAAGAGCTACATACAAGACTGGCTGAGTAGATCATGACCACTTCTCTCCTGCGTACTCTGATCCTGGTTCCTGGAAATGTGGATCCTAACCTGCCCACGTTTTCTCCTCTTGCTTTTGAGTTGACACTGATGAATTCAAACCAGTCGTGTTTCTTCTCTGTTGATTGTTAAGCTTTGATTCTTGGGAAAATTGTGATACCTTTTTTCATGGTCCTAATTTCTTCACTAACTTTTCCTTCAGGATTTTGAAAAACATTACAATTTCCCAAGAAATTCTGGAAAGGAATCCTCACAGGAAGCCTTAGTAGGGGTGAGAGTTGGGGCGGGGTGGAGTTGGTTTGTAGGGGAGTTCTATTACTAAAAGATAGGAGGGAATGAATTCTGGGACATATCCCTGATCAGGACCAGCTACATAATTTCTGGGCACAGTGCAAAATGAAAATGTTTTTGAACAAGGAGCCTCCTTGCTCAAAAATTATTAAGAATTTCTGGATAGTAGCCATGGAGTATTAAACCAAGTGTGAGCACCAAGGATGGGACTCTGTTTAACGGTTCAAGACCCACACCCATGAAGCTGACCCTGGCCCTGCTATACCACATTATTTAAAAATATTTGTTAATCTCAGTCTTTAAGTGACTGCATAGTATTCCACCGTATGGATTTACCATAATTTATATAAGTATTTCTGTATTCTCAGAAATTTTGGTGACTTTTAACTCAGTCATCTTTCCACCAGTTTTGCTTATCCTATTCTTAGGATTGGCTTGGTCTTGCAGGATATGTATGGAAACTTTTGGTTTTCTGCCTAAGATGTGAAGCTTTAGTTCTGATACTCCCTAGAGGCTTCAAACCCTTGTTGAGGAGTGGCCTGTTACCCATGGGGTGTAAGTCTGAGCCAAAGCCAAATAGGCAGAAACCAGGACTGGATGGGAATCCGCATGGGAGGCATCCTGGTGGTGAGCAACATCAACAGGCCAATCAAGCTGAGGCTGGGTGGAAAGACATTGTTAAGGCCAGAATAAGCAGTCAAGGCAGACTTGGGCCTGACTTCAGAGGTAGGACCAGGGATGAGTTCCACGGGTGTTGGTCAGCCAAGAGCAGCTATTGCCCTTTTGCTTGGGGCTAGCTGGCACTTCTCTACTTCTTCCCTAGTCCACGTACCCCTGACCTGGTCTCCTGGACTTTAGAGAGCTCTCTGTCCATGTTGGATGGCTGCCTCTCTTATAAACTCTGGGTGGGCTGGGAGCTCAGTTGTTAGGGGCTTGGAGAGGAGGGGGTGGGCTGGATGACCAGTCTCTGGGACTCCGAAATCTCCTGCAGGCCCCTGTGTAATCATTAGCCTGAGACATGTTCACAGCAAATAAACATGTCCTTCTTGTCCAACATATTTAGCAGGGACAGGCCAACGCAATAGAGGAGGAAGCACAGCAGTGAAGGGTAGGAGAAGCATAGGACTAGTTAGCTCAGGGGGCCAAAGGCATCTCTGACTCTGTCATTTATAACCTAAATGATCTTAATTGATACACAGTCATTCCATGCTTCTGTTTCCCTATCTGTAAAGTGGGACCAATAGGGGCCTCACAGTTTTAAGGATCAACACACCTTTTTCTATAATGGGACACAGAGTAAATACTTCAGACTTTATGGAGCAAACGAGTTGTTTTGTTTTGTTTTTGTTTTTGTGTTTAAATAACATTTATAACTTCCTCTCTCTGAAACTTTGAAGTATTGAATATAGCGCTGTATCAAAATTTATACCCTTTGACCAGCATGTCCCCATGTGCCCCAACCCCTTCCCTAGCCAACACCATTCTACTCTCTATTTCTGAGTTCAGCTTTTTTAGATTCCACATCTAGGTAAGAACATACAGTGTTTAGTTTCCCTGTCAGACTTACATCACTTAGCCTAACACCCTCAAGGTCTATCCATGTTGTCACAACTGGTAGGATTTCCTTCTTCTTTTATTTTGTAATTTCTTTTAATTTTTGGAACTGAAATATGCTTTTCCTATAATGGTTGTGTAAGCTTAAAGTAGACAGTGTGTTGATCATGTCGATTTGATAGATTTATACATTATGATATGATTTCATTATAGTGTTAGCACTTCTATCACTTCACATCATTGTCATTCACGTTTGCGACAGGAATAATTAAGAGTTAGATTATTACAATACTGCATTGTTGTCTACATTCACTATACTGTGCGTTAGATCTCCAGGATTGTTTATCGACTGACTAGTTGCCAGTTTGTACCCTCAAACATTTCTCCTATCCCACCCACCGAACCTCTGGTAACCACCACTTTACTCTCTGTTTGCATGATTTTGGCTTTTATAGATTCCACATAAAAGTAATACCATACAGCATTTGTCTTCTTTTTTTTCATCTGACTTGTCTCACTGAGCAGAATGTCCTCAAGGTCCATACATGTTGCTGTAAATACCAGGAATTTCTTCTGTCTCATGCCTAAATACTATTCCCTTGTGTGTATACATACCACATCTTCTTTATCCATTTACCTGATGGTGGACATTTATATCTTATATCTATATATCTGATGATGGGCACCTATCTCTTATATCCATATATCTAATGTTGGGCACAATATCTTGGCTCTTGTGCATAAGGCTGCAACGAACACAGGAGTGCAGATATCTCTTCAATACACGGTGTAGGGTTTTTGTTCCAACCACTCTGGCTCTGCTGTTGAGGAGTGAAAGCAGCCGCAGGTGGTATGTAAGAGACCAGCAGTGCCTGTGTGCCAGCAATACTGTGTTTACCAAAGCAGGTGGCTGACCAAAGCATGCTGACCCCCAACCCATATCGCAGGACCATTGTGATAATTAAATGAGATAGGGTGTGTAAAGCACTTGCTACAGGCCCCTCCATAATATGAACTACTCCCCTGTGCAACAGCCGGAGTGGAGCGGCTGAGAGAGTGGTTCACAGCTTCTCAGCGTCAAGATCTGGCCCCTCATCTCTTAGCAAGATGCTGAAAGAGTCCTCTTTGTCTCCTTTTTCTTCCTGGGAGCCAAAGTGCCGAAAGGAGGCATCTTGACATTCTTCTAAACAGACATCATGGTGTACTTCTGCTCTGCATTAGTTGCTCTTTGTGATTGTTTTTGAAGATGAATCCTTTCTAAAATGTGCTTGTAGACATGCAGCTGCCACCATGAGAGAAGTCTGAGAATTTCCCCCTCTTCATTTCCATATTGCATGTTCTTAAAAGCACATCCTTCCTTTTCAATGTTGTCAGCTTGGTCCTCCATGGAGAGCACTTGGGGAGGAATTCTCTTTAGCCCGAGACTCCTGGGTGAGCTGCAAAAGGTTGGAAGTAGCTCAGAACAATGGCATCTCCAGGACTGAAACAGCATCCGTGCCTGCACTTTCTTTCATCGTGGAATCTCCAAAAGAGGATGTTACAATGGAATTTCTGAATCTAGTAGGGGTGGGACCTAGGAATCTGTCATTAAATAATAATTTTAATAATTATAATAACAATAATTTAAATAAAAGGTCCCCAGGTGAGTCTGCTGCTCAGCCAGGTCTCTGCTTAGCTCCTGGCCCTTCTCCAGGCTGGGGCTAATTCCCCCTTGATATCCCAAAACCCCAAGCCCCACAGCTGCCTGATTTCCTCTTTTCTCTGTGCACTCGCTGTGTTAGCCAAAAGGCAGAGGGCTTCGCAGGCGCGTCAGTCCCTGCAGCGGTGGCTCTGAGCTCCAAGAAGGAAATGATTTCACACTGGATCGGCCTGCCGAGAAGGCTGGAGCCTGCACGCTCAGCCAGTGGACTCAGGAGAGCTCTGGGCCGGGAGGACTTCAGTGTTTCCAAGTTAACGCCGAAGGCTCATACACTGGTGGATGGGAAAGTCATTGATTTTTCTTGAGATAATAACTCGAGTGTATTTGTTCAGTGTTTTCTCAGAAACAAAGGCTTGTCTGACTTTATTTTCATTTCGTTTCATTTTGTTTTTTGTTTGTTTGTTCTGAGAAGAAAAAGGTTGAGAAGCTAAAGCAAAATCTTGATGTTTTATTGTTCACTGGCTCCTGGGGCCAACTTGGTTGTATCTCTCTCTCAAATACATAGATTCTTCAATAGATATTTCATGAGCACTTACTGTATGTCTTGCTGGGCACTGAGGGCTCTGGGAGAAGCCTGAGACCAGGCAGTTTCTGAGTTGGCGGTCCTGCTCCTGGCATTCACAGTTCCCTCCCCAAAGGGCTTCTCAGGTCTAATCCCAGTTCTACAAGAATCCAATCCCAGGGGACGCCTGGGTGGCTCAGCGGTTGAGCACCTGCTGCTGGTTCAGGGCATGATCCGTGGTCCCAGGATGGAGTCCCACATCTGGTTCCCTGCCTGGAGCCTGCTTCTCCCTCTGCCTACATCTCTGCCTTTCTCTCTCTATGTCTTTCATGAATAAATAAATAAAATCTTTAAAAAAAAATCCCAGACAAAAGTATTTTTTTAAGATTTTATTTATTTATTCATGAGGGACACAGAGAAATAAGCAGAGGGAGAAGCAGGCTCCATGCAGGGAGCCTGATGTAGGACACAATCCCAGGACTCCAGGATCATGCCCTGGGCCAAAGGCAGATTCTCAACCACTGAGCCAGCCAGCCCCCTCGCCACACCACCCCCAACCCCAGACAAAACTATTTTAAAGGAATCTGGACCAGCTGTTCAGTAAATCAGGTGTGTTGCTTGGCCTTGATGCACCACTTCCTATACCCAATCCTTGCCTTACTCCCATTAAGCAAGTCTTCTGCCTCCCATTTATTGACTGCCTGTCATGTAATATGGTGCTGAGTGCTTTGCACCTGCTATCTGGTTCGTGCTTCCCATAACTATAGTGGGCAAAGAGCATGACGTTCATATGACAGATGAGGAAGCTGAGGCTGAAAATAAATTATTTTCCTGGGCTATGATGCCAGGTTGTCTAACACCAATGCTAGTGCTCCTTACCCCTGTCCCAGATGAGCTCCTACCTTGTGCTGTAGCTTCTGTGACTGCATTTAGTTATGTTCCCAGGTAGATCCTATCTAGGTCTTCAACCCTGGTCTTCCGAAATCAAGCATCTCTTCACTATCATGCATTTTATGGGGAAATGGGAAATACCTAGTAAAAAGGACCAGCTGTTCTAGTAAATCACTCCTGCTCCTCCGGGTGGTCTGTTGCTGGGGAATCACTCAATATCTCTACACCAGTAGTTCTCAAAATATGGTCCCTCCAATAGTAGCAACAGCATCACCTAAGAACCTAGAAATGCATATTCTTGGGCCCTACCCTGACCTACTAAATCAGAACCTCTCAAGACAGGCTCAGGGATCATGTTTTAACAAGTTCTCCACACAATTCTGATGCACACTGCTGTTTGAGAGCCACGGGCCTGGATTTGATGCCCCATATGCTTCGGTGTTAGTAATTGCACCTACTGCAGATGGCGGCTGGATGAGGCATGGGGCAAAACCCAAAAGAGAAATTGGAGAAGCCACACTTCAGTATTCAAAAATTTGGAAACATTGTGTATTCTGCTGCTGTCTTGGAAATTCATGAAGATACATGCCATGAGCATATTCAAGACCACATCCTCCTGCAGCAATAAGCAGTTTAAGTTTACTTAAACAGCCCTTCCTAAATTCATTTTAATTTAAATCATGGCCCTTGTCTTTTGCAAAAGCTCTGTTGATATCCCAAGGAACTGGTAATGCATAACACACTTTGGGAAGAGCTGTTTATCATGATTCCAAAGTGTATATGACCCTCACTTGGAGCATGTTTCTCAGAATTAAATATCCAAAAGCCTTATCAGAAATTCAGGAACGTCGAGAAGAATTGTTTTGAAAATCATTTTTGGATCTATATAGAAACTCGTCGTGAGACTCCAGGAGACAGCTACGTGAGTGGAGCCCCCTGGCGTTGTACAACGCAGCTGCCTGGACCTCCAGCCAAATACTGAATTAACAAACAGCTCAGAGAACTAAAGTGTTTCCATCTACCAGAAATAACTTAGAATTAAGGTGTTTGGGAGAGTCTAGGGAGAGGATTTTCAAGATCTTTAACTCCTTTAAACTGCATGGAAAATATTTCAGGGTGAACTTTGCCAAGTGTAAGTCTTGCAGTAAATGAAATGACATTGAATATGGTCACTTCTGCTCCTTTAAGCCTGCTCATTGCACACATTCAAAGCATTTGACGAGGATAATTTATATGTAGGTAACATCTTTCATTCCCAAACTTCAGGAGTCTACCAGAAACAGAACTGGCAAGAAAATTCTCAACATGGAGGTCCCTTCCCCTTTGTGGGATGGTAACTTTCCTACAGAAGCAGAAAGTTTGCAGACACTGAAGCCACTGGCTAACTATGGAAGACAGTGTCAGAGTTCACCAGCATATGGAGGAACCAGCCTGGACATCACCGTGGGCTTCATATTTCAGTAAATTAAGAGAAAAAAGAGGATAGCTATTTCTTGTTCTCTTTGTGGTGCCCTAAGAACTTCACATTTAATCAGGAGATGCTTGCCTCCCCCCCAGGCCCCAGTCATGCCTGAGAAGTGCCCCAAATTACTTCACATGAAATGCTGGTTCCAGATCCAGCAGGGAACCAGAAATGCTAGACACACATGAAAGTCCAGCATAGGGAGGCGGTGAGCAGGGCCAGCTTTGAGTTCCCCGCTGCTTGGCAGGTGACTCCTTTTTCCCTTATTTTCAAATAAAGTTTATTATTTTTGCCCTTATACATTCTTATCATAGGAAATTTGGTGAGAATAGAAATGTACGAAGCAAAGAAACTCCCATCATCTGAAGAGAACCCCATTAGCAATTTGATATACTTCTCTCTAGCCTTTTTTATATGCATATTTAAAAACAGAATTACGATCATGCCGTATATACAATCCTGCTTCTGGAATATTATAGTACAAGCTAGGCATATATCTATGTTTTTTAAAAATCCCGCATCATAAACAAATGAGACCATACACTTTTGGAAGGCAAGAACTGGGTTTGTCTTTTTTACTGTAGTGATCGCGGGACCTGGTACAGAGCCTGGCAACAGTAACGTTATTGAACAAAATCGCAAAGGGCAATATTTCATCGAGTAGATATACCAGAACACGTGTAAGCCTCCCTCTACTGTGGACATTAAAATTGCTTCCAATTTTTCTCTGTTATAGGTAACGGTGAACCTAAATGATTAGGTTTCTGGAGTATTATAGTACAAGCTAGGCATATATCTATGTTTTTCTTTTTCTATATGGTTTTTATGTTTCTTTTTTCTATATGGTTATTATCTATAGCAGATACTGTCAGCATCCCATCCCTAGGCCCTTCTCAGAGGTGCCTGAAGACAGTCTCTGGATGGTCTGTTGGTTTCCTGTGTCACCTGAGTGGATTTGTTCTCAGCTATGGAAACATGCTTAGCCTACATACATGTAGAATAGCCTGGACGTGCCAACATTAATGTCTCTGAGCAAACCTCAATCAATGGAGATGGGAATTGCAGCTTGTTTGCTCTTCAGCATGACAACGGACACAATGGACAGAGTGTAGAACACACTCTGTCAGACAGTCCTCACAGAATTGAGCCCCAGCTACCCACCTAGTCTGACCCATTAGTGTATCCATCATATTGGCTTTTCTGTCATTCCTATTTCCCACATTCACCCACTCCCTCATCATGCTTCCTGGAATCACCTCCCAAAGAAACTGCTCACTTGCACCAAATCCTTGTCTCAGGCTCTGCTTCTGGAAGACTCCAAACTCAGTCATTAATTTTAGGTAGAGTCTCAGAAACCAAACTACTGAGCCAAACCAGATGACTTCTTTAAAGATTTAGGATGCATATTGATGGGCAACTCATCTCCATGTAGGGGTTTTGCAGGGCTATTTTATCAACCCTTGATTTTACTGTGAGAATTTGGATCAAGAGCTAGACATTTAGGGAGAAGAGGATAAGAAATCAACATACTCACCTTACACTATAAGGCTGGTAAGCCATTCCACTGACTGTTCACTTTTCTCTGTTGTTTCTCTTGCTTCATTTTTTTTTCCAAATTCCTGGACAGATGCCAGTGGTTATAGAATTTTCTCCTTTGTCTTTACAAATGGGAAAGGAGAGGAATTGAAGGCAGCAGAGAAAAGAACATTGGAGGAAGTACAAGTATTGCTTTGCAGTATTTCAGCCTTGGTTCTCCATTACAACCAGAGTCTGGTATTTTCAGGGGAAATGAAGAAAAACAGACTGTGCAGTAAGCAGATTTTTGTCATTATGAAACCCCTGTAATCCATGAGGAGTGTGCTCGGTTGTGTTCCAAAATAAAGCTCCATGTTTGGGGATTGTCATAGTGACCCGGGAAGCATGGTTTCTCCAGGGAAAGAGAGGAATGGAGTTTCCTATCAGCTTCACTGCCGAGGCCATGACTCCACATGGAAAGAAAACTGAGGCCATTGTCCTGAAAATGAGGGATAAATCAGGATAATAATGAGAGCTATTCCAAGAAAGCAAGGTCAACTTTGGTTGGATGGATGCTGGAGATAGGCGTTTGAGGAGTTTTAGTATTCATCTTATGTGTATTGGTGAGGTATCCATTTCTATTTGGTGCTTGCACATGGCTTGTTGTGTTTTTTGCTTTTCTGGTTTCGTGTCTTACAGAATAAAGAGAAGGCTGCCTTGGTCAATGTCAGTTTAAAGGTGGTTATTAAACCAGACATGTCCTCCCTCCAGCCAGAAAATGTCAGATGTCTCCCAATAGTCTAGGTCCATAGAGCCTTTTCAAAACTCCCCAAAAGTGTTCCAAACTCTGTTCTCCTCTGGAGGATTCCAGCTTACTCAGAAATCCATGGTGCGGATAGAGGGAATTGTGTGGCACCCACAGACTTGTTGCGCCGCGCCCTGAAGGACCAGCACTAGCAGAGTCCCAAGTCTGGCTGAGATGGGAACACCTGGTCTCATGATGGAGGGCCCTGCATAGCTGAGACTGCTTAATGCTACCAAACCCGATCTCCCTTTTCTTAGGGACACACAGCTGGACAAGACATCTCAGCCTCCCTGGTGGTGAGGTGGGGCCACATGGTTGGCATTGTGACGTGTACCTACTTCCAGGCCTGGCTCCTGGCTTTTGTGCCCTTCTCCACACCGTATGGTTCTGCCATTCTTGCAAATGGATGTGAAGGACTTCCAAGGCCCCAGAGGATAGGGGAATCATGAGACTCTAGAAGCCTGGTCCCTGGAGTCATGGCTTAGAGGTCACCTGCCCTGGAGAACTGCGGAGCAGTGCCAACAACACGGGACATCAAGTGTGTGAGAAAGCATATTTCATTATGTTAAGCCATTGACATTCTGTGGCTGTTTGTTATGGTCCTAATACAACCTGCAAACACTGGTTGTTCCTGGCACATGCATGAGCTCACCGGAATGGCAGGGTCAGTTGTGCTGCTAGTCCTGCTAAGCCCCAGCAAGGTTACTCACAGGAAGGAGCGTTCAATCACAAAGCAGTTGCAAGAGCTTTTGAAAAGCATGTGATCATGGGGATCCCTGGGTGGCTCAGTGGTTTAGCGCCTGCCTTCAGCCCAGAGCATGATCCTGGAGACCTGGGATCCAGTCCCACGTCGGGCTCCCTGCATGGAGCCTGCTTCTCCCTCTACCTGTGTCTCTGCCTCTCTCTCTCTCTCTATCTTTCTCTCTTGTCTGTGTTTGTGTCTTTCATGAATAAATAAATAAAATCTTAAAAAAAAATCTTAAAAAGAAAAAAGGAAAGCATGTGATCGACACCCTTTCTACCCCGTGACATGGGGCCACAGAAACACGAGTGGCCCGCTCAGCCCCAGGGGAGGAGTGGCGGGCAGTGTGGCACGAGAAGGGCAGAGGTGGGCCGCCCCCTGGACACCAAGCAGCTCTGGCCTGGCTCCGCCTGGCTCCGCCTGGCAGCGCACTCAGGGAAGCGTCAGTCGGCATCCGAAAGCAGCCCAGCAGTTCCAATCTACATTGCATCCCCTTAAGAAACCACATCATAATGCAAAGCAAAACTTCCTAAAATTCTTCATCTCTCCATCTCGCTGTGATATACAGTTCATGCATGCATAGTAGCTGCTGCCCCATTCTCCATCCTGGCGCCAAACTCATCCCCTAAAACTCATCCCTGGCAACCTCCCCCCCAACCCATGCTGTTCTTCTCATCTGCCCGGCCTCCCCATCCCTTTGCAGAGCTACTCTTGTCTCTGTGGCTCTCCACTTTCGAGCTTGGCAGAGCTTTGCAAACCGAGCCAGGCTTTCTGCCATCCCTGGCCTCGACATTTCCTGCTACAGCTCATCGGCTCAATGGATGAGTTGGTCATAAACCCAGAAAGGCCCATGATCGAAAACAGAATTCTCAGGGGTGGCCTAGGGGCAGTGCCTGTGAATATACATGAATTATTATTATTATTATTATTATTATTGCAAACAGATCGATCATTAGCTCCACTCCTTATGAGTTATGCGACCTTGAGTAAATTCCTTACAGCCTTTGGCCTCAGTCTCCTCTCCTGTCAAATGGAGTGGAGGGCACTTCACTGGCTTCCTGTAGGAAGGGGATGAGATGTGTCGTGTGCATGAGAGCAGTTAGCGCACAGCTGGCGGGGAGCAATGCTGCCCTTCCTGCCCCTTTCTGAACTGGACTCCTTTGCTCCGTGTGAGGAGAATCAGGGCAGGGGATCCAGCCCGAATGGCACAGAGGAGGGTAAACTGAGGCCCCAGCCCTCAGCGGCACCCCATCTTGACGCCAGCTGCTCACTCCCGAGTTTCCCCGGTCAACTTTCGAGTGACCTTGAAGGAAGCACTGCTTTTCCACGTGCCTCCAGCTGAGCGCTTCCACCACAGGGGAAACTTGCCCACCCTTCGTCCCCCAGGGTGGGTTGTGAAGGTTAATGAATTGCTATTTGTGAAGTGCTTTGAGATCCGTGGATGAAAGGCCCTATGAAGTCAAAAGCATCGGGATGATGATTAAATTGCCTTGCCTGAGGTCAGACAGCGCAGGACTAGGGGAGCCGGAAAGGGAAGACACATTCCCTTTCTTCCGTTCCCCTGCTAGAACAACTAAGACCATCACCTGCTCTTGTGAAGATGGGCCTGTCCCTCTGTGGGTGGATGTCCTCGGGCCTTCTCATCCTGTCGCCTTTATTCCCGGCACCCTGGTTAGGACCAGATTCAGGTTCCAGACCAACCCCGCTCATTGCAATGCCGAGCAGCTCCCCGCTCTCGGGGAGAGCTCGGGCTTGCAGGGTTTTTAAAAGCCCAGGGAAGCTGCCAGTGTAAGGGACGAAGAATCGCACTTGACCTCGAGACCCTACTTGAGAAAGGAAGGATGCAGTCTTTCCTATGCTGGAGACTGGCCAGCCAAACTAGGGAAGACCTCTGCCCCGGCCGGCTGGGGAGCGGGGGTGGCACACACCTCGGGCAATCCCCTACACCCCGCTTTCTCTTCCCTTTCTTTTCCTTTTCCCGTTCAAGCAGCCTCACAGTCGCAACATTTGTTTTACAAACATCTCCTCCACACCTTTGTCTTTTCCTGCCCCCACGTTGGCGGCTGTAGAGACAGCTCATTGCAATGCAGACACCTGTCACTTTCGGATGTCAGCGTGGCTGTTGCCACACTGATTAGTTAAGATGAAGAAAAAAAATACAGTGCCATATAAATAAAAAATTAGAGACTGTCATGTTGTGTAAAAAGGGCCTACCTTCCAACACCCGATCTCGGCAGAGCAACACTCCGTTTCCTGGGTATCCCAGCGAAGGGGAATGCTTATAATGTCTTGTTTTTAGTGATTAAGTGGTTAATGATTTAATGAACTAAAAAAAAAAAATCTCATTTGTTGCTTCCCTTGGACTTGGAAAAAACCTCAAAGAGCTGATTTTCTGTGTACCTCAGTCCAATATTGCTACCTGCTGGGATACGAACACAGTCTCTAAATAAATTGCTAGTGGCCTTAGGCGGGTGGAAGAGTCTCCCTTTGATCCTGCTAGAGCAGATGAAGTCAAATGTTCAATCAATCAATCACATTCATAACTAGCAGCTACGATCGGGCTGACAACAGCCTATTATTTATTTTTAAAATCATATATTTCATTATTGCAAAACACACAGGCTCTCACGAGGGGGAAGAGACTAAATTATTGATAAGCCATATAGATGACGGAGTTTGTTGTTTCTGACATGCTTGTCACTAACTATTGTCAGGAAGAATTTACTAAGATGTAGAGCCAGGAAAGTTGGCCAGAAATGTATGTCGTGCCAAAGCGGAGATGGGGAGAGGAAACTCTAATGGCCTCTCTCTCTTATTGAATTCTTGTAGGTAAAAGGCAGCTGAAGGCAGAACAAGTTTCTATTGTAAAGCAAGACTTGAAAAGCCCCCAATGTGATTGCTACAGAGCAGGAGATTTGGTTCTCAAAATAGCCATGCGTCTGGGAAATGAATTTTTGCTGGTGTCTGTGCATTCCTGGAAATAACAATCGTAACTCTCCAGAATTCCCACATGGACCAGGGCCAGGCATATTTATTCAGGATTGTGTGTCGGGGGCTGGGGGTGGGAGGCGATGTGCGAGCGAGGCCCAAAGTAGAAGGGATGAAGGAGGCTCATGCCAGGCTCCAATAGTGGGAGAAGGGGGGGTGCTCCCCACTGCCTCCCCCTTCCTGCCCCCTGAGCTGCCAGGGCGCGCTCAGTGGGGCCTCCCTGTGGACCTGCTATTGAACTCCGATAGACTCAGGAGAAGGAAGACCCTTAGAAAAATGCTGAGCTCTCATTTCTGTGTGCGCCTTTCTTTCCTGTTTTCTGGCCACTAGCTGGGGAGGCCGTGGCTAAGGGTGAGCCCTGGTGCTGCTTACAGTTGCCATTGATCCCCTTGTCTGAACAGTGAGGGGATGGCCAGGAAGTTCTCTCAGCATTGTCACCTGGTTGTCACCTGCATGTTAAGGAGAATGTTGTTTTTAGATTTGCTAGAAGAAAGAGCCCCCTGGACTGAGGGAAGGGAAGATGTTTTATTAAGGGAACGTAAATGCTCACTGGTACAGATCAAATTCTATTACAACAAATACCACTATATTTGAACAAAACCAGCTGTGGAACTAAAGACTGCTTCTACCCACCCACCTCCCATTTCCTACCCCCTGGAACGAAAGGATAATGTAAGGAAAATGCAAGCTCCTTTGGAGGTCCAGTTCAGACTTGACTTGTCCTCCTAAATTATTTGCTAATTCTAAGATGATCTGCCGGTGGTTGGGATGGGAGGGAGTCAATGCTATGGGTGTGCCCTAAAATCAGTTTTCTCAAGGCAGAAGGTCACTTCCAGATCAATCTGTCCAACACCTCCACTTCCTATTTCACAGATGAGAAAACAGTGTCAGAGAAGTTGAAATCAGCCAGCCAGGAACCTGATGTTGGCCCCCATCCCTTCCCTAAGATAACCCAAGGAATTATTAACAGAACTTGAGTCAGAAAGGTGTCTTGACTCCCAGTCTAGTGTTTGGCTTACTCATTACATGATGTTGCTTTCTGGTGGAACACTCCAATCTGTGTTCACTCGGTTTTAATATCATAAATTCCATTTAGAACCCAAACAACCAGAAAGTCACCTGATCACTCACATTTCACAGTGCTGATCCCTAGACAATGGGTAGACATGGTTATATAGGAGGAGGATTTGGCAATAACTTTTAGATCCATTGGACGGATGTTGCATCAACCTTTCCAAGGTCAGGAGCCCTTGCAGTGTGGATGGCCACTTCCTCTGTGTGTCGTTCCTGGCCGGCATGCCCCGCTCCGGGACACAGGCTTTTGTCCATAATGTAAGGGATCATCAGTATGTGCTGCGAGTCAGTGTCTAGCTCTAAAATTTTACATAAAATCCTCCTTCAGTGGAGTCTTCTTTTTATTGTTGGAACATGTTGCAGCTGAAGTTATCACACGTGGAAACTGAGCCAACCGAAAAAATCAATGCACCGGAACAAACCCTAGCTTCTCATCCTTGTGGTGTAGGAAAAAGAACCTTTCACCGGGAAAATGAGGAAACCTGGCTGTTTAGTCCTGGCCTCGCTGTACTTAGGTGCGTTGTGGAATCCTGTGCATCTCAGTTTTCTCATCTGTAAAATGGGGGTATTTATTCCTTCTCTATCCCCTCAGCCGGGACAGATGGCTAATGGGGATGCACTTATGCATCCACTCCATAAGCGAGAAGAGAAGGGAAAAAAAAAAAAAAAGCTTAAAGTGCACCAGAGTCGTAGAGCAGTAGCATCACTTGGTGGTGGGAATTTCCTACAGATGAGAGAGCTGGCTGCAAATACAAGATTACATTTTTAATTACCTTCAGATGCTGACCTATATAAATGAGCCTATTTCCCTTCTTTGGGAGAGGAGAAGAGAAAGGGACAGGGTGGGACTCATTAACTTCCTGGCAATGCTTTATTTTGCAGCAGTTTCAAGGAAAATCTTTAGGAAGAGGAAAGCCAGCTGCTTTTCTATAGTGGGAGAGAGATGCAGAGGAGCCTTCTCCTTCTCTTATTTCTATCCTTTTCCGTTCTCTGGGGTTTTGGGGTGCATCTATCTAGTAACGGCACTCCGGCAACCCACCTTGACCATGTCCCTAAACATTCCAGTCATTTCCTCTGTGTGGCTTTTTCCCTCTTGAAGCCCGTGTGCCGCACACTTTGGTGAGAGTTGTTACCTCGGGGAGGGCTGGAGTACCTGCCTGGCGTTGGGTTGCAGCATGCCAGACAGATGGCTTTTTTCCCTGGCAAGATAAGACTATATTAAGTATGATTTTATGAATAGCCTGTCTCCCAGCCCTGGCCCCCCTGGGGGCCTCCCGTGATTGGTCAGTTGTGTGATTACAATGGGCACTAATTATACCCAGAAG
Organism: Canis lupus familiaris; assembly: GCF_011100685.1. NCBI lineage: Eukaryota > Metazoa > Chordata > Mammalia > Carnivora > Canidae > Canis > Canis lupus. Next base: position 24,748,744 of record NC_049249.1, read on the forward strand.
CGAAGGAATAGCAGGCATAACTTACAAAGCCCTTGGTGATAAGGGTCTGGGTAAACACAATGAGATAAAAAACGACTTCATCCTTCCAAAAGGACAAAAGAATGACTTCTTGGAAGAAAAAAAACCAAAAAACAGATGATGTAGGAAAACAGTTAAGGGGAGAACAGAAATAAGACAGAAATGCTTCCAGCTTTCTTTTTTTTAGGAAAAAACAGGCAAATTTGGGTTAACCCTGTCTGGACCATGGGAGAGTCAGCAGAGCTCAGTCCTTGACTTGTCCTGCACGTGTGCTGGGAATACTCGGATGTCACCGTGACTTCTCCGTGAAGGGGATTCTCAAGGGTGGAAGCCAAATATGTATGTTTAAAACCTCTAAGAAATATACCTAAAGGGAAGCCAAGAAACAGGGCCAAGCTACACCCCAATACAAATGCTCTTTAAATGGCTCCCTGTTGGGGCACCTGGGTGGCTCAGTGGTTGAACATCTACTTTTGGCTCAGGGTGTAATCCTCGGGTCCTGGGATCGAGTCACACATCCGTCTCCCCACAGAGAGCCTGCTTCTCCCTCTGCCTATGTCTCTGCCTGTGTCTCTCATAAATAAATAAATAAATAAATAAATAAATAAATAAATAAATAAATAATTTTTAAAAAGTGGCTCCCTTTCTCTTTCAAATGACTCGGCAACAGCTGTGCCCCAGACTAGCCTGTGGCTCTTCCCCCTGAGATTTGTCAACTGGGAGTGTTCAGCATGTCAGGATGGCTGTACAAATGTGCAAGGAGATGCAGCTTGTGCACACAGAGGCAAGGAAGGCCACACAAAGCCCAGAAGGAACTTTCCTGGAAGAGGCTGATGAGGAAGAGGAGGAAGACACACAGGTGAAGAAGAATCACTTATTTCCTCAGGATGACTGAGTCTCATGCCTGAGGCATAGGACTAGGCTTTTGATGTGTTTCCTGCTCTTGCTTCTGTGGCAATACCCTCGCCCTACATATCTTCATGGCTCCCACTTACTTCTGTCAGGTGTCTCTCAAAGACACTTTCTTGGTCAAGCCGTTCTGGAATCCTCTGCGTAAAATAACAACCTCCCCTGTCCCAGGCCTCACTCCATTCCCCTTGGAGATTTTTCTATGAAGTATTTGCTGCCATGTGACAAATTATATTCACCTGTTTGTTTATGGCCTGTCTTCTCTAAATGAAGCTTCGTGAGTGAGCGAGCTTGGCTTCATTCATGCCGCAACCCCGGAACTTAGCACAATGTGATTGGGCTATGGGATAGCTGGTAAAACATCATGTCTGTGTATATCTGTGAGGGTGTCTGGAAGAGATCGGCATTTGGATTAGTAGACTGAGTAAAGATGGCTCTCCCCCAAGCGGGTGGACACCACCCAATCCAGTGAGGGCCTGGATAGAACAAAAAGGTGGAGGAAGTGTAGATTTGCTGTCTCTACTTGAACTGAGACATGCATCTTTGCCTGCCCTCGGACGTTGGCACTCTTGGTTCTCAGGCTTTTGGACTCAGACAATACTCACACCATTAGCCTCAATCCTCAGGCCTTTGGACTCGCACTGAATTACACCGCTAGCTTTTTGGTTTTCTAGGCTGTAGGCAGCAGACTGTGGGACTTCTTGGTTTCCATAGCCACATGAATCAATTTCTACCATAAAGCTCTTCATATTCATGATATCCTATTGGCTCTGCTGCCAAAGAGTCCTGACAAATACAGCGAGTGTATCAGATGTGCAACCTCATTTAAACCTTTGTTTTACTCATAAGAGAACAGATGCCAAGATGTTAAACCACCCAAGATCACACAGATGGTGAGTGGGGAGCTAGACTCAGACCCAGGCGGTTTGCTCCTGAGTTGGCGCTCTGAACCACTGGGCTCCAGAAGCTTTCTCTCTGAGTTCTTGGTCGAAAGTATGATTTCCAGCTTCTCGCTTTTCACCAGCTACCAAAGCCCAGCTGAGCACATGAAGGATGCATGGTCTCTTTCTTCTTCCATGTTCCCTGTGGTCTGTGCTCTGATAAAGGACACAGGACACATCTTGATCATCAGAGAAACATGGGCTTTGACCCTTCCTGATTATTTTACTAAGTTGCACTTGGGGGTAAGTGGACCATCAACTCATACAGAGGGTGTTACACAAGAGGGTTGTACAGTAGTCCCCCTAATCTGCCATTTTACTTTCCATGGTTTTAGTTACCCACTGTCAACCGTGGTCTGGAAGCAGGTGATCATTTTCTGATGCATGGTCAGAAGGTAAGAGGTAGCTTAATGCTGCATCACAGACCCTCCATCATTCATCCTGCTTCATGTCATCATGTAGGCATTTTGTCACCTCACATCATTACCAGAGGAAAAGTGACTACAGTATAATAAGGTATTTTGAGAGAGCGAAATCATATTCACATAACTTTTATTGCAATATATCATGATTTTTCTATTTTATTATTAGTTATGGTTGTGAATTGCTTACTGTACCTAATTTATAAATTGAACTTTTACATAGGCGCATGCATGTGTAGGAAGAAATGTAGTATATATAGGGTTTGCTACTATCCATGGTTTCAGGCACCCAGTGAGGGTCTTGGAAGTTATCTCCTGCAGATAAGGTGGGGGGCTACTATATGGCTTTGTCATTTGTTGCAGTAAGTAGTCACGAGGGGCATTGTCCTTGATATAAGTGACCAGCAACCACCCCATGGGGAGTCATAGGAGAAGATTCTTATGTCTAATATCAAAGCAACAAATACACATGCACCTTATGGGCATCGTGAATCAGGTAACTTGTAGTCTTCCCTACTTTACATCGACTCCTAGGAACTTAGAGACAAATGTCTGGCCCTATTTCTAGCACATGCAGAGAACTTCCCAGCTAATTGGTGAGTTAGTCTCCCTCTCTGAGCACAAGATAACTCTTCTAGTCTTAGTTTCCTTTTTCTTTTCTTCTTTAAATGTTTTTAACTGTTCTTGTCATATTATATGTCAGGGAGTGTGGGGTGTGTGCGTACATGTGTGTATAAACATCTGTGTAGCTTGTATGTTTCTTCAGCTTAGGACATATTGTGTGCTCTGTTAGCAGAATGTCCATCATGAAGGCTTCCCCCACCCTCCCACCCACTTCTGAACCCCCGAGTCTTTTTTTTTTCTTTTTTTTGTAGATTTATCACAAAAAATCTACAAAAAAGAGGAGAGGGGCAGAGGGAGAGAATCGAATCTTTCATGCAGACTCCCTGCTGAGCAAGGAGACTGACCCTGGGCTCTATCCCACCACCCACGAGATCATGACATGAGCAGAAACCAAGAGTCAGATACTTAATGGACTGAGCCACCCAGACACCCCTCAAAATCCTGAGTCTTTAAATGAAGAAGTGAAATTTTCAGTCCTGCCTCCAATTTCTGGATTAACAGAGAGAACACAGATAGCTGAGTGGTGTGCTGGGTTGTTGATGCAGGCACGGTCACATGGTGTCTCTGCTGGTCCTTTGCAGTCTACTCCTGTATCCAAGATCCCTGCCATTTGTCTAGGGCACTCCACCATGGACCTCAGGTTTGCTCTTTCAATTCACTATCAAGTAAGCCATTTATCCTCAAAACGTGACATAAACCAGGGTGCCACGGAGCCAGGGTGCCAGGTACACTCCATGCTGGGCCACCCCCCAATAAAACTCCTGGACTCTTGGGATGTATTTTTGGCCATCAACCTAGGCTAACTCTCCCTCTACTGCTCTCCATGGTTCTTCTAGGGAGCCCCTTGCCTTCTTTCTTGCTAGAGAACTTCAGCCAGAGCCATCCTATCAGATTTCTCTTTTAATCTCAGGAAACAGTGTTTGGGGTTCCACTTCCATGCCTCCCGGTTGGTTCTGAGCTTCTAATGCAAATGAGTCCACACCCTCCCCAGAGATGTGCATCCCACTGAGGGCCGATGATGGGACTCTCTAAAGTCAGCATCCAGCTCACCTACTCTGTTTTTTTTTAATCTTTTTTAAAAATTTTTTAAATTTTATTTATTTATTCATGAGAGACACAGAGAGAGAGAGGCAGAGATATAGGCAGAGGGAGAAGCAGGCCCCATACAGGGAGCCCGATGTGGGACTCGATCCCAGGACTCCAGGATCACGCCCTGAGCCAAAGGCAGGCACTTAACCACCGAGCCACCCAGGCGTCCCTGTTTTTTTTTTTTTTTTTTTAATCTCTGCTCTGCTCTAAGCTTTATTATTTCCTTTCTTTTGCTTGCTTTGCTTTTTATATAGTTTATATATATATAGTTTTCTCTTTTTTTCTAGTTTCTTAAGGTGAAAGTTTATATCATTGATTTGAAATTGTTCTTCCTTTCATACATAGGTATTTATAAATTTCTCTCTGAATATTGCTTTGAATACTGCTTTTGCTGCCTTTCATGAATTTCAGTATGTCGTTCTTTTATTTTCACTCATCTCAAAGTATTTTCTAACTCCATATTCCCAGAAGTTGTTATTTTTTCTTTGACCATTGGTTATTTAAGAGTGTATTGTTTAATTTCCACATATTTGTGGATTTTTTCAGATTTCCCCCTGGTATTGATTTCAAATTTTATTCATCATGGCTGAGGAACACATGATTTCAAACTTTTCAAACTTACACTTGTTCTGTGGTTTAACATAGAGTTTATCCTGGAGAATATTGCACGTGCACTTGAGAAGCATAAGTGTTCTGCTCCTGTTGAGTGGCATATTGTACAGATGCCTGTTTAGTTGGTTAACATGTGGTTTATGTTCCATTTCCTTGCTGTTATTCTAACTTCTTTGCCTATTATTCAAAGCAAACTATTGAGGTGTCCAACTATTATTGTTCAACTAGTTTCCTCTTCTATTGTGCCAGTCTATGCTTCACACACATTGGGGGGATCTGCTGTCGTGTGTATATATGTTTATAATTGTTGTATACATCATTTTCATGATTTCCTTTGGCTTTTTTGTCCATGCTTTCCTTTATCGCTTGGAGCATATTTAAAATTGTTGATAGGAAGTCTTGGTCTAGTACGTCCAACATCTAGGTGTTCTCAGGAGCAGTTTCTATTGATTACTTTCCTTCCCGTGCATGGGCCATATTCTTTTGTCTCTCTGCACATGTTCCAGTTTTGTTGTTGTTGTTGAAAACTGGACACCAAATATCATAATGTAGCAATTCTGAAAATTAGAGTATCTTCCTTCTGTCTTGATGCAGGGTGTTAGAGCTGTTGCTTGTTTAATGATTTTTCTAAACTAACTTCAAAAAGCCTGTATCCTTTGTCATTTGTGACCACTTAAGGCTCTTTTCCATTTGTGTGGCAATCAGTAGAGATTGGACAGAGGTTTCTTCAAATGTCTGGAACAAGGAAAAGCACAAAAACTCCTAGTCTTTGTAGGCTGGCTTTGTGTGCGTACCAGAGGATGTCCTCAATACTCAGCCAGGCAGTTGACAATTCTGCTTGAGCCTTTACTTCATTCTTGTGCAACACCTGAATGTCAGCCAGAAGGGAGAGTTTTGGGCTTCCTCACCTCTTTCCTGAGCGTGCAAACAGCCCTGGGTATGCATGTGGCCTTCGAGATTCCCAAGAAAATGTCAGAGCATTTCAGAGCCCTTATTTTCCTAAGTGTCTCATTCCCCAGCCTTTCCTTCCAAATTTTTTGGTTAGTATATTGTTTGCGCCAACTGTTATCCACTGCCCAGGCAGCAGGAACTATTACCTTGGCCTTTAAGTGTTTTTGACAAGTTCCGGGTGGATGGCCATCCCAGCACTGGGTGAGTTCTAGTCAGGCAAGGTAAAGGTGAGCCCTTTGAAATGCTCCAGGGAGCCACCAGACAGGTCAAAACAACCAACCACAATTCTTTGAGAAAAAGACATTTTTCTCCCTCAAGGTACTGGTGCCCATACTGGGATTGTGGACCTTTGTCTTCAAGACCCATGCTGAGCTGGGGAGTGAGGACTGGGATCAGGGTAAGTTAAAAATGCCACAAAGCCCTCTTATTGAGATTCAGTTGTTGGGTTGATTTGTTTGTTTCACTGATGTCAGCCTGTAAGTATCTTGTAAGTACCCACATTGAGTTAGGTAATGAGGATGCAGAAATGCTTAAAACATGGTTTTTGACCTCAGGGAGTTTACAATCCAGTAGGAGGCAAGATTCTGGTACACAAAATAAAGGTACAAAATGACAGCTGCTCAAGGACAAGATTCCTACTCCCAAAGGAGGTCATGGAGGACAGAATTTTCTAAGAAGACAAGAGTGTTCGGGCCAAGTCCTTTTTACATGTAGTTATCTAGGTACATCATTGTCCCTTCCCTTAAGCTTCCAGGGGCTACACTCCGAAGTGGTAGCCACCACTCTGTCATTTTTCGTATTTATTTCTAACTCCATAGTAGACAAGGGCAATCCTTTCCAGGTAGCTCAGAATTGACCTTCTTTGAAGCTTCTCTCTTTAAGTTAGATATAAATAGAAACCTGAGCATCTGGCACTTGTAGCACATTGATTAGGTCTAGGATGAATTGACCTCGTTTGGAAATAAGTGATCATCAGATTGATAGAGGAAACACGTTGGAGGCTGTAGTTAATTTGGAATGGCTGTAGTCCATGACAGCATCCAAAGAACTATCTCTTATTTATCTGCTTGCACTCTGCTGTCTGCCTGGCAACACTCTGTCAGGCCCAAATCCAACTATTTTATTAAAAAAGTAAATATTTGGGGGTGCCTGGTGCCTCAGTCGGTTGAACGTCCAACCCTTGATTTTGGCTCAGGTCAAGATCTTGCGGTCCTGCAATTGAGGCCCACATCAGGCTCTGCGTTCAGTGTGGAGTCTGCTTCAGATTCTCTCCCCTCCCTCTCCACCCTTCCTCCATCTCTAAATAAATAAATATATTTTAGAAAATAAATAAATACATATTTTATACATGCTATTTATTGGACAGTTAGTAGAGACAAAATATAAAATAAGTCATGGTCTTTGGTCCTAAAGAGATCATAATCCTTTAGATAAATAGAAACTCTTGGCAAAATAATCTGGGTCTACACAGCAAAATGCACTATGAAGGGTGCTAGCCAATTATTTGGATGCATCCTTCCTTCCCTTCCTTGGCTCCTTCTGCCTGCCTGCCTTTCTTCCTTCCAGAGATAGAAGATGTGCCCAGAACTGCCTACTTGTTAAGAATAAAACACTAATAAAAATAGACTTGGTTTCTGGCTTCATGGAATTTACAATTTGGTAGTTGAGTCAAAGTAAAAAGACAATCCAAACAACTAATTACCATTGAATCCAGGTAATAACAGAGGCTCATGACCTAATTTCAGAGGTTATGAATTGCATCCCCAAAGAAAGGATATCTAATGTATATGAGGAGGGGGAAATAAGAGTGATCCAGGAGAAGTAAAGGCATTTTTCAGGAGGAAGGACTAGAAGATGTGCAGAGGCCCTGAGGCAGGAGGAAATCAAAGAACAGAGAATGGAAAGCAGACCAGTGTGGGGAATATGAAGAGGGAGGAGAAGCAGTGGTACCAGATAAGATTGCAAAAGGGACAGAGCAGGGGCTACATCATCCAGGGTCTTGTGGGACTGAATTGGACCATATCCTAAAAGCAATGAACGTGGTCATAATCATAAAGCCACTGGCGGGGTGGGTGTCCACGCTTACACTCTAAGGCTCAAGAGTATCCTCAGAGTGTTACTTTTCCCCTGTAACTAATGTCAGTCTGATCTTCACCCTCACCACAGAGAAGTAAACTCGTACTTGACGTTGTTCATGTCTCAGGTGCTTCCCATTTTAAACAGCCTAAGATGAACTCTTTGGGATACATATTGGGTCTTTTCAAAACATAATCTCAATTCATTCTGGATTTTCTTCACCCCCTTTTTCAGCCCTCTTCCCTGGGACAGCCTAAGTGTTCCCCCATTGTAGTTGGTTGTTTGTGGTAGGGGGCTTCTGTTCCATCCTGGCGTCGTGAGAGAGGCATGTCCATGGACCTCGCCATCTTGTGCCACACCTGGGTCCTCACCAAGCCCTCCAGAGATGTGTCCCTGGTGGCTTGCTCCTGTCAGGTGAGGCTGGGTCTCCCATTCCTGTATAACCCACAATGGCTCCCCTCTAAAGTGCTTGTGCTTTGGTAGCTTCCTTCTCCTCCCACCCCTTGGTTGTGTGACCATGTAGTAAGTGCACCTCATCAGAATTAATGGTGACCCTCAGACAATTGTCTGTGCATTCTACCCCAGTAGCTGGGATAGGTTACTTTGAGATACCCCATTCTCTCGTCCAGGCCAGCATCACCACTTGGTCCTCATTTGTCCAGGACCTTGCTAGTTTTCAAACTGAAAACACTGTGCCTGGGTCAGTGGAGTCAACTGGTCACCTTCCTACCCATTCCTCCTCATGGCTAGTGGCTGGAAGTCAGGCAATCAAGGTGAAGGGAACAGATGAGAACCTACCTTGACTAGACAAAGAAGCACAGTGGCCCAACCTCTAGGTAGCCACGGGCTTAAATGTGGGGTTCATTCCACCTTGGCGGAAATACAAAACAACCTCCTTTCTTGTAGATTTGCCAGGAAAGAAGTTATTCACTGCAGAAACGGATTTGATAAAACACATAAAGAAAACACATGCTTTAAAGTGTAAGGATTAAGTAGCTAAGTCTTATGCTGAAGTCAGAAGGGAAACAAGAATCTTAGGTCATGTATCTAAGTTTACACAAACACCATCTAATTCTTATTTATTTGGTTAACACTTTGGAGCAGGAGAAAAAAAAGTCAAATGTTATAGTTTCAGCATCAAAAACATATGTAAAGCAGCTCTTACTCTCCTGCACTGTTGATGGAAACTACCCCTTTGGAAGGGGCGTGGAAAAATGCATTTCTGTAGCTGAATTTTTATGTTCTTGACTTACCAGATCAAGGACAGATGTGAATGTGTTTTTCAGCTTCATAATCAACAGAGAGTATTGCAACTTAAAGCAGCTGGGGGAGAAAGCTCTGTATAATACAACGTTCTTTCTGGAACCTGACTTATTTTAGTGGAAAAACTGGGAGGCATTGGGGGGATGGATACTTTGATTCACTGGGAGAAATAGAATGGGGGTGTATGGGAGAGTTCCTGGGGCTTCTTCTGCTGTTACGTGAAGTCCCTTTTGTTCCCCCAGAGAGAAGGCCGGTCTTCGAAAGAATGCCCAGTTGTCCTTTCTGTCGGAGGCCCCACCTGGCAGCAGTGCCGTTCGGGAGCAGGGGCTGGGGAGAGGTTTACTTGCCAGGTGCCAAATCCTGCGCTAAATGCTCTACATGTGTTCTCTCATTTGATTTTCAAAACAATCTTCTGTGTTGCAAGTCGTCAGGCCCTTATCCTAAAATGCTTGGGGCCTGATGTGTTTCAAAATTAAGCCTTTCCCCCCAGATTTTCATCAAGAAAAAAATGTAAGCATAGACCCTGTGGCACATACATCACACTCCACCCTGTAGGTCTGCGGTAGCATCCCTTGATCAAACACATTTATATTTTCACATTTGGTGGGGCAAATAAAAGTTATAAATTCTTTCATGTGAATTCCGGTCAGATCTCACCACTAAATGAGGTTTAGTGCCAAACATTGGGGGGGAGGTGGGGTGGAAAGGAAAGGCTTTGTGTTTTCTGAGAGTTTGGGATTTCAGAATGACAGGAAGGAAATTTGGACTGTCCTATAATGCCCACGTTAACAGATAAGGAGGCGGAGGGCAAACACGTTCCTTCTCTGTATCTCATTCCCTTCCGATTTTAAACTCAGTTCTCAATGAACTCTGTGTCTTTTGGGTCAGTGTTTAGTCTTTTTGGAATTTGAGTTCAGCTGGTTCTGGCTTTGCCTGCCTCCTCCAGGTGGGCCTCCTTCTTAGGCCCGTGGCTGGCTGCTGTAGCTGAATCTCGAGGGCCCCTCTGGGTTCCTCAGCTGCATGGGGGACCTGGCACTCACCCTCTCTTTATCTAAACATAGTTCTCTTTCCTTGTCTCCTCAAGAAGGAAGATTTGGGCAAACAAGAAGCAAAAATGTGGCTCATTTCTACAAAAGTGAGATCTCCATGGTCTCTCCCCTGCCGTGGCTCCAGAGCTAGTATTGTGGCTCTAGGACATTTCATGTCTCTTGAACAGTGAATGTTTCCAGGGCAGCAGGGAAGGGCCTCTGTCCATCCACATACAAGAACCTTAGTTTGATATGTAATAACCACACACCCAGAGGTGGTTCTAGGGAGAAAGAAATGGAAGGTGCTGGCACCTCCCTGACGGCGAGGAGCACGTGGGCACACATAGCCATAAAGTGTTTACCAGTGAGGCCCTAGCTGATGGGACCAGCAAAGAGCCAAGGGTGAGACTATGAGCTGGGTCCTCCCACCTATGTGAGTGAGGGTGGGTGTCACTCTGAGCGCGGTCCAAGCCAGTCCCTTCTCAAAGGCAGAAGCATCCTTGATGATTTCTGTCCTCTCCCTCCTCCCTACTTCTGACCAAGGGAAAGCAAGGAGTCCAAAGCCGGAGAGGCCAAAGCCATGAGGCAGCGTGTGTGCGATGGGCTGGGAGCACCGACCTTCCGCATCCCTGTTGTGATACCATTTCAGAGGCTGATGGACCACCAGTGTGGCTCCTAGTAAATCATGAGTACAGGGGTTCAGAGCCACCGATCTGACTTCTGCCTCTCCTGGCAGATGGTGAATGTCTTTCCGGAAAGTGAAAGGGCCTCATGATTCAGAGAGCCCGCCGTCAAGAGCTGGGGATGGAACAGAAGACTTGGTCCCACTGCGGCAGAAAGAAAAATTCTGCCCGCGTGCAGTTCTGTGGTGTGCTTGGCCCCCCTGCCGACACAGCGAATGTTCTTACTTCTAAAGAACAAGTGGGAGTCTGACATGCTCCTGAAAAAGAGAGACAGAAAAAAATCCTCCCCAGGAACTTTAAAAGTCACTTTTCTACTATTTCCAAAGGGACTTGGCCTATGTTCTTGCCCTGGGAGAAATGGCTCCCAAGAGCTGAGGGAGTGGGAGAGAGGACTCCTTAGACCTGAAGCCTCAGTGTCTTCACAGATGAAGACAAATACTACTAGGAGGATTTAGCGTAGGGACAATGCCTGAAGTGTGCAGTTGCACAGTAAATTAGTTACTATTTCATTAGCAGTAGTATTGCTATGGTGATGGTGGTGATGGGGATGGTGGTGATGGGGGGGTGATGATGATGGTGATGATGGTGATGACAATGATGGAGATGGTGATGATGATGATGATGATAGGGATGGCGTGACGTTGATTATGGGGATGATGGTGGTGGTGATGATGATAATGATGGGGATGGTGATGGTGATTATAATGATATTGGGGATGGGGATAGTGTGCTGATGATGATGGGGATGGGGATGGTGATGATGATGATGGGGATAGTGTGATGATGATTATGGGAATGGTGTGATGAGGAGGAGGAGGATGGGGATGCTAGTGATGGTGATGATGGTGATGGGGATAGTGTGATGATGATTATGGGAATGGTGTGATGAGGAGGAGGAGGATGGGGATGCTGGTGATGGTGATGATGGTGATGGGGATAGTGTGATGATGATTATGGGAATGGTGTGATGAGGAGGAGGAGGATGGGGATGCTGGTGATGGTGATGATGGTGATGGTGAAGATGATGGGAATGTGGGTTGGAATCTCCCTCCATGGGGACCTCATCCTGGCCATGGGCATAGCCCTGATACTGTAAGTGACATGACCTCTCCTCATGCCCAGTCCTGCCCATTCTGGGGCCTCCCTTGACAATGAGCAGCTCTGGAATGCGCTGGTTGAGAGGAGCAGCAAAGCTAGCACTCCTCAAGGTCAGCTCCTCCTTTGTCCATTTCAGGCCCTCTGGGCTCCCAGCTTCCTTGGCTAAGGGATAGCACCAGAGGGGACAATAGTTGTAATCTTCCACAACAGTTTCTGGGTATCCTTTCCTCACTGGAGGAGGGAGGACACCCGTCTACCCCGGTGGGAACCCTAGGCTGTTAGCCTATGGCTCTCCCCCAGGTGCTCCTGACACCCCAACATGTCTAGTCACTACCCCTCAATACTCAGGCATTCTGGAGTTCACAGCCTAGGTCCTCACTTAGACCTCAATTCATGATTACCGCTAATATTTCTCACCACAAGTGAGAGTCTATATGCGTGGAAAATCTATATGGGCGGGAAGGGACTATGATGTTCATTCCACAGATGAAGAAATAGAGGCCCAGAGACGTTAAGTATCAAGTCTAAGATCACACAGCCAAGATGTGGTCATAGCCTGAATTCAAGATCAGGACTGACCTCAATGACCTTGTGATCTTCCGGCCCTGCCTCATACCCAGAGGATCAGATCAACTGCCAGGGGGGTTATTATTTGCCACAGACCCCAGACAAGGCCTAAAACAGGAGCAAAAGGATAAGAAGCATTTTGGAAAAAAGAGCCCAGGAAAAAGAGCTGGAAATCCAGCAGCTAAGCAGCCTGTTCTCCAGAGTTGAGGGCTGGGCCCTTAGCCCACCCCTGGCCTGATGCAGGAGGGGTGATGTTGAAGCACCCCCAGGGGTTCCCACCCAGCCGTGTCCCTTTCAGCTTGTTCCAGAGGGAGACCTTGCTGCCCTTGCTGGTAACTCCCACAAATATGCTCAAGAAGAATATAATCACAAGAACTTTCTAGAAAAGATGGGTTCCCACTGTTACCCTTTAACAGAGGCCTCTAGCTCCACTCCTGTGGGTGGTTATAAACCTGACCAAAAAGACAGGAGAATTTCAGGAATCTTTACATGAAAGTAGCCATCAGATTCCAGACCCTGGCAAGCAGAAAAAAAAAAAAAAAAAATCACTTCCACTCTAGTAACTTCTGCAGCTGCCATTCTCCTATTCCCTCTGTCTGGGTTGTGGTTTCCCCAGGCTTCTCTGTCTGGTAAACTCCCAGACCTTCTCCAAGACACAACTCAAACGTCACCTCCACTGAGATGCCACCCTTCCAGGAACATGGTGAGTGCCTCCTTTGAGAATGCAAATACCTTTTAGAAACTTGTGCTAGGTTCTCAGTTTACTTATCCACCATCCCCAGTAGCAGCACAGTGTTTGGAATACAGTAGGTGCTCAATAAATGCAGGTGGAACAAATATATGCATGAATAAAGCTTAGTTTATGCTGGAAGTTGCAGAGAAGTCATAAATTAGGTCTTTGCACCAGCCTGTTGTGGCATCTGCAGATTGATGCTTGTGGCCTTAAAACAAGAAACAACCACTGCCAAGGCCTCCACTTGCTGCCAAGGCCTCCACTTGCTCCAGAGGCCTGGATGGAGGCTGGGAGATTTGGTCCTGGTAGCCTTGTCTTTACTTCCCTCTTGTGGTCAAAAGTTACTGCTGCATCTGACAACACCAGAGATTTCATTGACGCCAGGGAGAAGGAGGCATTTTTGCCTCCTGGAGCAGTTTTTTGAGGGTCCCCCGAGTTATTCTGATCCTGTCCCACATTTCCTAGATGTATCTGTGAACCTTCAGTGCTTTGAAAATATGTTAAAAATAATGCTAGATAGATAACCAGCAGGTCCTGATGGGCCTCAAAATGAGCATCTAAGAGGCTCCCAGTATCCATCAGCTCTGACTTAAAACCGTTTTGGGCGCTTGAGTGTGAAAGGGAAGCATATGACAAAGTGTACAGTAGGTTTCTGCCCTCAAACACCTTTGTTGGAAGTTCGGGATGACACCATATGACACTAATAGAGAATCATAAAAATCTCTGTCAACCTAACAGCCTAACTTTGGAATCAGGCAGAGTTGGAGATCCAACCTGGTCCCACCACTTACTGCCTAGGTGACCTTGAACAAGTTACTTCGTCACTCTGAACCTTTCCTCGTTCGCAAAATGGACCCACTAAGAGTTCCTCCCTCACAGAGTCATGATGATTAAGGGAGATGATGTGTCAAGACCTCAGCTTGGTGCCCCGCATAGTCATTCCCATCCATATATGTTAGACATTATTGTTATAAGTAAGATTTTTTTAATCGTCTTGTGCAGAGAGAGACCAGGATGGGATGTACTAAAGAACAGGATAAATACATCCCTAATCATGGCCTTCCTAAAGGCAGATCTCCGTTCTTTTATTCTTAGAGCTCATTGGAATATGGTATTTGTTAATATGAGAGGGTATCATGGGTGAGATGGCCCTCAGGGCTGCCTTGTTTTAAGGCTGCCTGGAGGAGGCAGGTTACCAGCTGGAGCTAGTCAGAGTCAAGTTGTTGTAATTTCCCCCCCCTTTCACCCATGGCAGACATCACTAATCAATGACTTCTCCCTCCTAAACCCATCACCGACATCGTTCCTACAGCACAGCAGGCATCACTAATCAGCCATAGCCTTCTCTCTCATAGAGCAAGCCCATATCTCGGATTTCTCAGCATGGAGCTCCAGCAGTTGTAACAACTATGCGGAGTGAGGAACTGGCGTACAATCTAATTTACCTTTTCAGGTCTTGACACATGGGTAGTTAAAAATGTACAGAGGAAGGGGACGGATATCTTCACCAGAGGGAATAAAATAAGCTGAAATATGAGTGAGAAGGCAGAGGTGCCAGGAAAAGGGAGTTAGTTAGAAAGGGGCTGCTTGGTGGAGCTCGTGGCCCGTGAAGTGGGCAAAGGGAAGGTTGTTGGGCAGGTGATCATGTGGCAGTGGTCGTTTCAGGGCAAGATCTCACCAGCAGCTCACTCCAGGTGACTGGAAAGGGACCCGAGCCCGGAGGAGGGGTGCAGACAGTTGGAACTCAGGACAAGGTGCAGCAAGAGATAAAGGCCAGGGACGCTGAGAAGGAAGCTCGGGTGAGCTTGGTGACTCCAGACACTTCAGGAATGAAGGAAGTGGTGCCATCAAAACTGCTTTCCTGGCCTTGAGCTCCGGCAGGCTGGGAGAATAATGACACCTCCAGCAGGAAGGGGGGTTGGGGCTCAGAGCAGAGGATGTGCTTTGTTTCAGGCACTGGAGGTGCCTTTGGGACATCCAGGGGCAATTTCCTGTGGGCAGCTGGAAATGGGAGATTGGAACCAGAGCTAGAGCTGCAGATATTAGAGAGGAAGAGACGAAAAGGTTAATGCTTTACAGAGCCAGCCTCTCTTTTACTCAAAGCAGTTTGGGTAGGAAAAGAGAGCATGCATTCAGGAAAAAGATGAACTGGGTGAAGGTCATGGCTTAATTAAGAGGCATTCACCGCAATCCGGTTATTCCAAAAGATACTGCATATCTGGGTCAAGTGTCCTTTTCACAATATCACCTAAAATGAGTAGGAAAAAAATGGTTTTTGGTAATAGGGAACAGTAAGTCTCATGCACAGGACCCCTAATGTCCCTATTGCTGAGAAAGAAAGTGTATATTTAACTGAAATACCTAAGCAGTCAGAAGAGAGGTCAGAGAGACAATTCCTTTATTAGGAAACTCCATTTCCTAATGTGTAGTAAAGTCACTTGGTCTTAAAGGTCAAACAGACCTGGATTTGAACCTCAGCTCCAGCACTTCCTAGCTGTGTGACCTTGGACAAGGCACTTAACCGCTCTGAACTTTGGTTCCGTCATCCATAAAATGGAGCTAATAGAGTACCTGGTTCACAAAGCTGTGGCGGTAATCGAACAAAATGATGTATATAAAGGTTTAGTCCAGTAATTTGATCAGTAGTAAGCATTGAATGTATGAGAGCCTGTCCTTTTATCTTATCATTTAACTTTGTTTTTTGTTTTTTTGTTTTGTTTTTTTTTTTTTTGGAACAGACTTTAAACAATCATTGCATCTTTTCATGGCTGATATGATTTCTGGGAAGTCCTCTGAGGGAGGCAGAGAAACCCTACACTGGTATGCACCAGCAGAGCACATTTCTTTTGTTTAAGTCCATTACATCATCCAGTAAAAGCCAAACTGGGCGAGGCCTCTGGAATTCTCCAGGAGATGAACAGCTTTCTGGCCATCTTCCTTGGGCTTGTGCCCCAGGTTGGGTCTGGAGGGCTCTGCTGGCTGCAGTCCCATGTCCTTCCCCTTTCCACCAAAGTTTTCATGATGTGGGAGTTCCTGAGGCATCACAAAAGACCAGGGCTACAGCCCCCTTGACCCATAGGTGAGGACACCCTACTGACCCAAAGAAGATGGCCTTGAACCAAGGAGAGTGAGCAGAAAGGGGGCCCCTGCTTGGCCCCGGCCCTATCCTTGAGGACGCTTTGGAGAATTCCTACCACTGATGGCCAGCAGCAGACTAAAACTCGGGAAGATTCCAGAAGGTTCTAGAAAGTTCTAATTCATAGGTTGGTATTCAGGACAGAAAGACAATTTGTTGTAGGAGGATTAAACTCAGAGTACACTAACAATATCGGATATTTGCTGAGCAATTACAAAGGGCCAGGCAATGTTCTATGTAGATACTAACTCATTCCACCCTCACTGTGACCTGTGAGGGGACTGTCATCTCCATTTTACAGTTAGGTCACGGAGGCCCAGGGACATTAGCAAACTAACATCTACTAAGGTAAACTGAGTGGCAGAAGAAAGATTTGAACCCGGGAAGTCTGATGGCAGAGCCCATACTATCACCACTGTGCTCCAGCTGTGCCCCAGGGCTGGGGTCCACACCCGAGGGAGGGGAAGGGCCTCGGTGTGAAGCCTGACCTGAGGAAAGGCTGTGTGGCAAAGGCATCCCTGGTATGTGTTGTTTTCTCGGGCCTGAGCCCACCTCGGTGGAACATTCTGCATGGTGCCAGGTGTCCAGATAAAGAGCCTTTTTATCAGATATTCCCAGGGATGAGTCACCCTCAGGAAGCTGCTGGATTCTTCTAAGGGCCCTCATTCTTTTATCTTCTTGTTCCTTTCCTGGGGATAAATAGGACACTGAGAGAATGTCTTTAATTCCTATATTTACTCATATGTTCTTCTCGTCCCCAAACGATGTTTAATAGGAGAGGTAAACAGTTCCCTGTTACACCATCTTACTCTCAACCAGTGGAGGAACTGGGGAGGTGGCCCAGGGACCTAGCCCAATGGCTCTCCTTGTTGGACGTGTAACCCGGGGGCTTGACAACTGTTCCCACCTCTGCGTCAGCTCTACAGAAGCTGTTGGAAAGGGAAGGACAGGAGTGGAGCTGCAGAGAGGGGTTGGTGTTCTCAGAAGGAGCTAAGAGGGTTCATTGCTGGCTGAGGGACACCCAAGGAAATACACTTGGGTGATACTCTCTTGCCACCGCTGGCATGAAGGTCTGGTGGTGGATCTTAGAGTCTTAGGACAAAGCTCGGGTAGAAATGGTAGAGGACAGAAAATGTGAAAATGCATCTCGGATCACAGGGCCCTTGGAGAAGGGCCCACAGGGACTTTATGCTGTCGTATCCCTGGGTCCACGCAGAGTCCACGTCAGACACAAGAAGGCCATGGAAAGAAAGACCGCTGTCCACTCATTCACGCATGATTCCCGTTTCACTGAGCACTCTTCTGTGACAGGAGTCTCGCTGCAAGGTGGGGATGCAGAGCCAACATGGACACAGTCTCCAAAAAACCTGCAGTCTGGAGGAGAGCAGACCTCAGACACCCAGCTGAAACAGCCCCAAATATCTGGAAGCTCAGAGACCCATGGGCACAACTGGGAAGACACACTGGTAAGGTGACCTCACGCTCAGGGCTTGGGAGGAGGCAGGTGGCAGCAGGAACCACTCGGTCTCCCCGCTAAGCAAGCTGCCTGCGGATTTGGAGCTCCAAGCTCGGCCAGGCCCCCTTCTTCGCTCCTCCTCAGGAGGCTTTGGGCAGATGGGCTTGGTGAGACTTGCCCAGGTCAAAGGTGCAAAGCCATTTCTTCCTCCCTTTCTCGTTCCCACCATCACCCAACCTATTCAAACAGCACTGATCATAGGAAGAGAGGGGACATGGGACACCGGAGTGCTTCTGCTCGGAGGGCCAGCAGAAGCTCGCAGAGAGGGGGTGCACAGAGTGGGAGCCACCTACTTCCATATACAATAAGCTCTGCTGCCCTGAGCAGATGTCTTCATCTCCCTGGGCTTCAGCTTCCCTGACTGCAAAGAATAGATGAGACGACCTCCTTCACAGGGCCATTGTGACGATGACATGTGACAATGCCAGCAGGATCCTTTGTGTAGCCCGTGGTGCATTGCAGCCAGCACCAGGCGTTGGGTACACATATTCATATAAGAGGATTAAGTGCGTTTTTATCATATTCTGATTCTTTGAAATCTGGAATGAATTTAGAGTCAGAAGATCTGGAATAGAGTCTGGATCCTGTCACTTCCTCACCATCAGTGAAGCCTTGTGCCTCTCACTTCTCTCTTCACGGGGGGAAAGGATGACTGCTCTACTGCGTCGTGAGGACCAAACCAGACAACAATGGGAAAGTTTTGAGAATCAAGAGCAGCGTGGACTGAGATGATTATGAACCAAGGATATTCTTGGCCTCTGTCCTGTGTCTGTGGTGAACACTACCTGGTACCCAGAACTTCCTCCCCTCCTTTGAGGCCTTCCAGCCCCTCTTGGGAATGAAGCGTTTCCACCTGTCTCAACGTTCAACTTCTCCCCAGTATCCAGTGAAACTGTATATCTCTTGAGGACCAGACTCGTGTTTATACACAGCTAAGAGTAGCCTTCCACTGCATGCAGGATGTGCCAGGCATTTTGCCGGCATCATATCATGTTCTCCCCAGATCCATCCCAGGAAGGGACTGCCACTATCCCCATTGTCTAGATGAGGAAATTGGAGCTCATATGAGTTAAACACCTTGCCAAAGATCCAATGGCCAATATCTGACTTTTTCACCAGGACCCACAGCATGTATTTGAATCTAGCTCAGTCTGACCCCAAGCCTACCTCTTGGGTCCACAAAGAGTCAGGCCCAGGGAGGCACCCAGTACATGCACTTTGCTTGGTTACTTTTAATTTCTATTTTATCCCCACTCACACCTAGAAGAGAGAACACCATGCAAGAATTCACCCATCATAACTCCACAGCCCTCTTCAACATGATGTGGCACTGAGAAATTCACATGGGTAACCAGTACAGGCATAGGCTCTGTCCTAATCCAAGTGGCAGGTTCCTGAGTACCTACAACGGCCAGACTCTGTTGGAAGGGCTGGAACTATATAGTCAGTGACCTTGCACACGAGGTTCTGTCCTCAAGGTGTGTGCATTCTGATGAGGAAGATAGAGAATGGCCAGCCGTGAATAGAGCTATGGGGAGGGTAAGTCCCCATAGGATAAGAATGATAAGGAATAGGGGCTAGAGTGTGACAGTGTTGTGTACCCTTCAAGTTGAATAGTCAGGGGAAGATGTCTCCAAGTGACATTTGAGCAGAGATCTGAATAAATGAGGAAATGAGCCATGTGGATACTAGGGAAGAGGTAGTGCAAAAGGCACTGCAGGCCGAGTGAAAGGCAAGTACTCTAATGCTAACAAGGGAGCCGGCTGGGTACACAAAGAGAAGAAAACACTGGCCAGAGAGGCTGGTGAGGAGCCAGGAAGGGGAAGAAATGTCAGGTGACACTGAACCAGTGGATGGTGAAGGAACCTGGAGTGCTTGGTAGACTCCGAATGAGACCAGAAACCATTGGAGGGAAACAAAATTACACTTTGTCTTTCCTAGTAGAGACCAGTGGTTCTCAACTGAGGTCAATTTTGCCCCACCCTGGGGACATTTGGCGAAGTCTAGAGATATATTGGGTCATGACAAATCGGGGGGGCGGGGAGGGGATGTACTACTGGCATCTAATGGGTAGGGGCCAGTGATAATGCTAGGCATCCCCAATACACAGGACAGCTTCCCTCCTCCCCAGCAAGGAAGTAGATGGCCTAAAATGTCAGCAGTGCCAAGGCTGAGAAAGATAGATCTAGGGCCAAGCATGGGCAGTATGCTCTTGGGAAGATGGCAGGATCCAAGTCCTTGGAGCCTTGGACTCAGCCATCGTTAACATTCCCTGCACTCCTGTTGGTATTTCCTTCTGTGTTCCAAGAACCACTTAATTGGGACACATTCCAGGCCGCTTCCTGCTGCTTGGTGCCTGCTGTGTGTCGAACCTCAAGATGATGAATTTTCTGTGCTCAGGGCCATCCGTACGTGTACGTGGCCCTGACATTTTGTGTGCATCCTGCATTCTGAAGTGTAATTTATTAGGCCTAATCCCTGTCTGGGGTAATGGTGAGTCCTCCCTGTAGAAATGCTGGGGAAGAGGATATGCCCCATTATTATTTCATTAGGACACCGTTGGGTATTCCGGGAGTCCCCCTGAGTAGATACCACATGCTCCTCAGATGATTTAGACAAGACAGCCGGGGCCTCGTTCCTCCCAGAACTCAGGACAAACAGCCCCAGGTTTCCATTCGGGGATCTTCGGCTGTCTCCTTATTACCGACTTCCTTCTTTTCGCTTCGTGCCAGTTTTGTTCATTCCCATCAGGAGATACACAAATGTCTTAAAGAAAGCATCAGGCATTTGCTGCTTTCTCAACGATGGCAGTAGGGGATCCGAAAGCTAAATGTCAGCAGCAAAGGTCCAAACCTCAAAACTAGTGCCTCCCGTTTCCATCTGAGATCAGCGCTGATGGAGGCTGCGAAGGCAAGTTAGCATTTCATAAATTCTCTGTCCTCCTTCGGCCCAGCTTGTCTAAACATGCGGAGTGAGGGGGAAGGCATGGGATTCACGGGAGACCTCTAGCCTCTACTTCCCCCAAGGATGCTCAGCACTCTCTCCATCATCAGGCTTTGCCCTTCCTTCCCACCCCGCTTCTCATGTTCAGGGTCAGCTCTCACCTGTCCTGGTGTTCCGTTGGAGGTCACTGGATCCTAATTCCCTTAACTCATGAAGATAAATTGTTCTTTGCATGTTCATTTTAGCTTGGAGATACCTTCTTCTGGGTCCTTCTCTTTCCCATCCTATTGAATGGAGTCTCCAATTGATTTGAGTTGGGATGGATTCACGGAGCTTCTTTTTACTAATTACTGCAAAAGGTATTTTGCCCTGCTTTGCCCAAGGTCGCACTGTCACTCAGCTCACAGCCTCACTCATCGCTATGGGCAACAGTTAGACCAGGAATGGGCCAAGAGAGGGCTGTGAACTCAAAACCTTGGGTTCCATCCTAACAGTACACCTCGGTAACTGAGCTCCTCATGTAAGTCTTTTCCCCTTTCCAAACTTCAGTCTCCTCATCTGACAAATGGGAATCACTATACTTAGCTTTTTGTGCCGTGGGCAGCAGAAAGTGAAACAATGCATATCAAAGCCATTTCCAAAACACCAGGGGCAACTTGGAGGTTAAGATTCTATTCTAATACAATAGCTGGGGACATTATGTGGATTATGGAATCCACAGGGGATATGTTCCAAGACCCCCAATGGATGCCTGAACCACAGATAGTATATACATACATACATACACATATGCAAAAATACACACCTAAGGATACACACATACCTGTGCTGAAGTTTATTATAAATTAGGCACAGGATGAGATTAACAAGAACAATGATAAAATAGAACAATCACAACAGTATATTGTAATAAAAGTTACCGGAATGTGGTCTCTCTCGAAACATCGTATTGTCCTGTACTCACCTTCCTCTGTGCTGATGTGAGATGATCAAATGCCCGCATGCTGAGATGAAGTGAGATGATTGGCCCAGATGGCCCAGGCACTGTGACATAGTGTGAGGCTACCATCGACCTTCTGATGATCCGTCGGAGGAGTGTCATTTGCTGTTGGACCCAGTTTGACTGCAGGTGACTCAAGCTGCAGAAGAGCGAACCCATGAATAAGGGGATGGGTGGGTGGGGGGCAGTCAGGCCATGTTGCTGTCACTGATGGAATGAGAAGCTGAAGGGTGGTGTGAAAGGAATAGCTTCTCTTCCCAGGGTATGGTCAGGGTGCCCACCCAGGACGTGGGCTGTGCCGGGCGGAGCTGTTGTGCTCACTGTCACCATTTTAGCAGAGAGGGCAAAGGGAGAAGGGAGAGGCTGCTCGACCCTACTCATTGGTCAGGTTCAAGGTCCTGCATCTGAGCATCCGGATGATGGCCAGCCTTTCTGCAGGAGGAAAACAGTTGACAATGGGAGACAACAGGAAGACCTTCTTTCCCCCCTTTTACTTGACGTCCGGCAATGCAGTCACGGAAGCAAGTTCACACAGTAAGTTTTGAAGTCATTTCTGTCTAGCTCATCAATAGTTGCCTTATAAGAACTATTCGCGCCTAAGAAGCATTGTAAGCCTTTTTAAGCTCCAAAGATTAGGGTGAAACAGGGAGGGGCGTGGGAGGAGGACAGATAAACAGCACACAGGAGAGCATTCTCCATGCAGAGAAGTGGATTCTGTACTTCGGTTAGCTTAATCCCCAAATTGAAAGCAGCCCCGAACATTGTTCTGAGAAAGGAGAGCCCAGATAAGAGAAAGCCCCTCTGAAAAGCTCCGCATTGAGCTGTTTGTGGAAATGAGGAGTGTGTCCTTTCCCTGCAGCCAAAGGACAGAAAGACAAGCCCTTGGAGGACAAATAGAGGGTGAGAGTTTCCTTAGGACAGCCCTGGGGAAGCAGGAGATGGAAAGGCACAGGAGCAGTGGCCACATGGGTGATGCTCACATGTTCTATTGAACCACCAGCGCATCTCTCCTTCTCAGCCTGGGCGCCACCTGTTCTCACACCATTAAAATCATGAGTGTTGGGTTCTTCAAAGACTGAGCAGCCCAACAGGACGGGCTTGCTTCCAGTCTACTTGCAAAGGACTTTAATACACACACGACAACGCCAACCCATCTGTTGTGGCAAACTTGGTTTCCAAGCCCAAGACCTCTGCCTTGTTGGGAGAGGCAGGCCTTAGGTGCAATGGACTCCTCCAAGCCTATGCTTGAAGGCTGAAGGTTGCCATCAGAGGGGCTAACAGGACGTGGGTGGGTCCCAACATGATTAATGTGGCCTGACTGGAATTTGTGGGTCATTCAAGAGAGCGGAGAGCTTCCAAGAGGACCATGCTCCTTTGGAGGAGGTGACTTAAGATAGTAGCCACATGAGTTCATAATGACACCTAGGAAGACTGCGCTGCAGCGTCTGCAGGGGGACACAGCACGCCCCAGCTGGCAGGGGCAGGGATGTACTGAACCAGGGCAAGGCAAGGCTTGCAGAGGAGGCTGGCAGGAGCAGAGGCTCCAAGGGCCATGGAGCTGTTAAAAGTCCAGAAAGAAGAGGGAAAGAGTAATCATCAGAAGGGCGTCAGACGGCTCCTGGCCGAAGGAAGAGCTACAGTCTTCCCATCTGCTTCTGGAACTTTGAGGCATGCCTGGTGGTTTCAGACCAGTCTGGGAGCCCTGCGTGGACACGGAAAAGAGGAGTGAGGTCTGCGGGTCCTGGCAGGTCCATAGGAAGGGGAGAACCACAGATAGAGGCCACATGGGGAAGGTGCCCCCAAGATGCTGGCTCCCAGTCCTCAATCACCCAGGCTCTGTGAGCACAAGGAGGGACACCCCCCTGAAAGGGATCTGGGAGCCTCAGGGTCACGTCAGTTTTCAAGTGCTGCTTGTGACTGGGCTCAGGGTCCCTTGGGCTTCTCTGTAACTAGCCCTTTTCTCCACCCACAATCAGGTCCTGAGGAAGGGTCTTGGGCTTGCGTGCCTTTCCAGGATCGGGGATATCCCCAGGAGTGCCGAGTGGGGGAAGGATGGGGGGAACCTGCCAGAAGAGCCAATGGTCCAAGCAACTTGCCTTAGGAGTCTGGGGAAAGGGACAACGAGGGGGAGTCAACATTTCTACCTCATTTTCCAGGTTTTATGCGGCACCCAACACATTCCTTTGTGCTTATTCCCTTTTTCCTGCTGCAATTTTACCTTTTACCTTTTGGGGGGAAAAATTAAATGTATGAATATTTTAGGGAATATAAAATATTTTAAACTGTTTATCAAACCCACTGAAATGTACAACAATTTTTAAAAATTATATCCAAGTCAGACGTATGCATGATTAAAAAAATAATAGCATTCAGGGGCGTCGAATGAAAAACTCTCCTCTTTCAAGCCCAGAGGCAACTTCTGAAATTTTAAAATTGCTTCATTTTTCAGTTCTTCTGAGGATCACCTCCACATCTCCAAATATTCTGCTTTAACTACCACTTCTTGCTTTACGGATGATGCGCTCTATCTACGGAGCTTATACTTGGATAGATGACGACTTAGCTCACTGAGGAACACTCACCACCCCTCATCCTGCCTTCCTCCTGCTAGAGCTGAAGCACAGTCTGACTTCCTTTGTTGGCACCTTCGTCTAAATACTGCATGCGTCCGAGCTATTTTAAAATATATACTATTTACATACATCTCTGTGTGAGTATGTATCAGCCGTTGTGTCTCCCTTTCCTGTCTTTCATCATCTCTTACCTATATCTTCATCTACACAATCTGCAAATAGTTGAAAAACTTTGGTTGGATGGGTGGAATTAAGCACACACAGTTTCACTGCTGTCCCATAGATAAGCAAAAAGAGAGACGAAAACATACAAGGAGCTTGTGTCCCCAGCCCAGGAAACTGGCCCAGATAAAATGAAGGGATCAAGGTTTGCCCCACGTTTCACCTACATGCACATCTGCCAGTGGGTGGTCAGATGCCAAGAGAAAGACTGGAAACAAAACACCCTAGAAGCAAATCCAGCACAGGCTGCTGCTACTTGTCCGCATGGATCATCCCTCCCATAAGCTTCCCTCTTCACCAGCCAGCTCCTGGTTGTTGAGTCTGTGATCCTACCCCCTCCAGGAGCAGTTGCCCCCAGGAATAGTCATTCCCAGGAATGGCCACCCCTGGGAACAGTCGTCCCCTAGATACAGTCACCCCTTGGGGAATAGCCACCCCCAGACACAGTCACTCCCATACACAATCACCTCAAGATACAGTCACTCCCAGGAATAGTCACTCTCAGAAACAGTCACTCCCAAGTACAGTCACCCCCAGATACAATCACTCCCAGGAACAGTCACCCCCAGACACAGTCATCATCCAGGAACAGCTGCCCCCAGATACAACACCCATGGATACAGTCACCCCCTGGGAACAGCCACCCCAGACACAGTCACCCCCAGATACAGTCACTCCCAAGTACAATTACCCCCAGGAATCGTCATCCCCAGATATAATCACTTCCAAGAACAGTCACCCTCAGAAACAGTCACCCTCAGGGACAGTCACCCTCAAGGATAGCTACTAGGATAATTCTCACTCCTCTTGCAGCAGTTCCCACCTCTGCTTCTCTGCTTCCTGTCCTTCTTCAGCCACTCATGGATGCAACAAATACCCATTGAGCTACCACCCTGTGCTTACACACTGAGAACACAGGCGTGTACAAGACAGACAAGGCGCCTGAACTCTGGGAAAGAGGCTTAAGTGGACTTTGAAAGGGACAGTCAATAAATACATTAACTACATGGTATAAAAGTGCCTTAAAGGATGTCAAGATGGAAAATAATAGACCTTGCCCTTCTCTGAGAAGAAATGCCACTAGCCACTTAAGCGGAGACCACAGAAGACAAAGAACTCAGCATGCGAAGAGCAGCCTCAAGGAAGGATAGAGAAGAGGAAAGTGAATGTGCAAAGGCCCTGTGGCAGTAATGGGGAACAGGGTGTCCTTAAGGAACTAAGGGGAAGCCCTACAGCTGGTGCGTGTCAGGCAAAGGGGAGAAGGGTCCAAGGTGAGGTTGCCAGAGGCGAGGACCAGGCTTTGTCAGCCTGGTTGACCAAGTAAGGAGTTTGATGCCAGTCTAAGCACAATCCGAAGGCGCTCAAAGATTTTAGCAGAAGAGACACAACCCTTTTTGTGCTTTAAGATGTCCTTTCCAAAGAATAGGTGGAAAACATGTGGGTTCCTCTGTCCTAACGAGAGCCATGGACACCCCATCTTTCTTGGGGAGAAGGGTCCATCTTCTCTCCAGATGGTATCATCTGTGGCTACCAAATGGTTCGGGGATCTGGGAGGAAGGAAGGTGCTTAGCAGAAGAGGCATTCAAACCAAGGTGCCTGCTAGGGCGCATTTAAATGGTGACTGTCACATCACAGACAACAAATGGTGCACAGGCTCTGAGCATCACCCCCCCGGCGGGTGGGGTCCGGCTGGGCGAGAGAAGCAGCAGCGCGACAGCGTTCTTCCCGGGATTTCAGACTGGGGGCCTGAAGGCTGGAATTACAGCCAGATGCATTTCAGTCCTCTATTAACATTTTTTTTTATCACCTGAACTCTTTCCCGGTCTCCCCGGCTCCACAGCAGGGGTCCCCATGTGATTTCTGCCGGGATCCACCCCCACTTTCAGGGACCGGGTTTGAGGCCCAGCCCCTCCACTTTCAAAGCCTTTCCCCTGGTCATCAGAGAGTGTCTCCTTGGGGCTGGGCTCTGTGAAATCCTGACTCTCTCCTCTCGCCCCGCCCCCTCTCTCTTCCTCTCCCCTCCCTCCACCCCTCCGTTTTTTTCCTGTCCTTTATATTGAGTTATCTGTTCAGAGCAAAGCCATCTCCCGGAACTGTGTGGATGGGATCTCGCCTCCCATCAAAGCCAAAGAACCTTTCTCCAGCTAGTGGTGTCTGTCAAAACTTGAACTGTGCAGCATTTCGAGGCCACGCTTCCCTCCTTGGAGCTGTAGGCACTAGAGTCACCTGTGATGGCCGAACGTGGCTGGGGTCAGCCCGAGGGGCCTGGTAGGGTCATGGGGGCTGATTACCGCAAGGTTTGAGCCAGCCCCCAGCTCTGGAAGGCGCTTGCCTTGGGGAGCAGGGGCGCTACAGAACCAACGTGCCTTGGTCCACATTCTGGCTAGTTCCTTGACTAGCAGTTGGATGGAAGACAAGCTGATTAACCTCTTCCAGCCATCTCTGAGCTGCTAAAGGCCACCCCATTCTTGGCACATGGCCCTCTTCCCTCTACCCTCAAAGTCTGGTCTCTTTCACACTCTGAATTTCTCCTTTTTTAAAAAATCATCTCATCCCTTTGACCCAGCCAGGAAAAGTCCTCTGCTTTTAAGGACTCATTCCTTTAAGAAATTGAGACCACCCAGATAATCCAAGATGATCTTTCCATTCCAAGGTCCATACCCTTACTCACATTAGCAGAGCCCCCTTTGCCATATTAATAGGTTGCAGGTTCCAAGTTCCAGGGAATTTTAGTGTGGATATTTTGGGGGTCATTATTCTTTTCTTTTTTCTTTTCTTTTCTTTTCTTTTCTTTTCTTTTCTTTTCTTTTCTTTTCTTTTCTTTTCTTTTCTTTTCTTTTTTCATTCCCTTAAAAACCCAGTACAAGTCTTTCATCTTCTAAAAATTCCCAGTCATTTCTCTTCTAAGCCACTGAGCTGTATGACCTTGAGAAAGTCACTTGATCTCTGTGTTTCCCCTTTCCCTTGGGTCCAGCTGCATGCTGGTGAACACTTAACAGCTCGCTCTCCAGGGTGGGGGAGCCCTGATCTGTAGCATTTGCCAATTTCTGGGACATAAATGTTCCCATATGGTTGATTTCAAGCTACCAATGTGATGCTACCAAATGTAGGCTTGAGAAGAGATGCTGCAATCAGCTCTTGGGAGCCGGTAGGGGCTGGCTCTAGCACTGTACTACGTGCATGCATGTAAAACGAGGAATTGACTAGTTGATTCAAATATCCCTGGTGAATCAATGATTCCTCAAAATCTTGGAAACTTCTGATAGCTCTCCACATAAATGTGTCCCTTTCTGGGGCTGGTGCCATCTGCAGCATAAATGTTGGAAAGATACTTCTGTGAAGGACATATGGGAGAACTGGTTTCATAAGAAAGGCTGGAGGAAATTGTATCTAGAAAGAGATCTGAAGACCTCTGCAGTCTGTTGGCCTCCTTGTGATCGCAGAGCCCCAAATCCAGTCACAAAATATACTTGGCTTTCAGAAAATATAATTTTTTTCTAGAAATGAATTCAGATATAATACAGCTTTCTTGCGATTTCCTTAGGTACCATAATCAAGTGCAGGAATCAAATGAAGAATGCAGCCTCATAAAAGAACCATTAGGATGTTACGTAAAGTGTATTAATGATCTTGCCTGGCAAGATGTCCATTTCTCTGTGGCGGTCGAACGTCTTGCTTTTGGGTGGCCCAGGTAAGCAACGGGCACATTTATTGAGTGTTTACTGCATGCAAAGTACTGTGCAAAGACCTTCATGAATATTATCTGATTCAATCATCACTCCTTGGTCCCCATTGGTTGGATAACTGACCAGTCCCAGATCAGTTAGCTAGAAAATGAAGTCCCTAGTTCCACCATTCCTACGTGCGAACACCAACCCACAAGACAAGCCCACAGCCGAGGTCTGCGTGGGAGCCAGTGGGCGGGGGTGGGAGGCAGCTGGAGCCAGAATTGGCAGGAACACGAGTACTGCCAGGGGATTCCTGGGAGCCTGTGTCTGAAAGAAACAATTCCTGCGAGCAGACCGATAAATGCTCCCCTTGTTTATTTGCTGTTGCTGCCACTTCTCTTTACTTGTCTGCAAGGACAGAGGTCAAGGAGAACATCTGAATGGGCTCAGACTCGGTTTGAGACCTGTCATCTCCAGAGGGCGCCCCACTGCTTGGTGTCTAAGCCTGCCTTCATCCCTCTTCTCTTTCCTTCCCCCCCTTCTGTGATCCCTGTGATCTCACATACCCCTAAAGTGACATACACACTTCCATTTCATTCAGCCACCAATTATTGAGCACCTACTGTGTGCCACGTGCTGAATACCCAAAGACGAGAGAATCACAGTCTCAGCCCCGAAGAGTCCCCAGGTGTGACTCGCCACAGTGTTAAGGTCATAAACGCACACGATGCTCCCGGAATCCTCAGAGTAGTTAGAAGACTCCAACTCTTAGAGGGAGAAGATGTCACCGAGCAAAATTCTTGAGCTGAGTTTTTAAAAAGAATGGAGTTCTCCCAACGCCAGAGGTAGGAGACTTTTCTGTCATGAGAACCATGAGTGTAAATAAGTGTAGGCATCAGATGGGCCTGTGACAGGAGCTTCAGCTGGGTGTGTAGGATGCATGTCAGGAGATCGAGGACTAAGTAAACAAGTGTCCAAGGGCCAGAGCTTCCTATGTCACACTACGCAGTCTGGACTCTGTCCTGTAGGCAATGAGGCTCCTCTGATGAGCTTTGAACAGATAGGAGTGACACAACCAGAATGGCATTTTAGGAGATGGCTGGTCTGGCATAGTGAAGGCTGAGTTTGAGGATGGGGCGCAGAAGCTGGGAGCTGCCGCGAAGGTCCAGGTGGGGTTGTTGACGGTGCAAGCCACACTGTGGTGGTGCTGGGGGGTGGGGCGGAGAAGAGAGACGTGAGAGACACTTGGGAGGCTCACACACAGACCGACTAATCACCTGCATCTTTTGTAGGGACCCCTGCCTGGGGCCGGGGCTGGGGGAGGACGTATGAGGATTGAGGTCTGTGAGCTGCAGGAAGCACACCCCCCGGAGGTCGCAGGAGAAAATGAAGTCTGGAGAAAGGAGGTTATTCCAGACAAAAATCACCTGTCTCCAGGCCAACTGATAAGCGCAAATGCAGAAGTGGCTGCTGGGTGAGGTCCAAGGCACATGGCAGCACCCAAATCAATATTTTACAGTTCAGAGAAGAGGGAGATCGGCAAGGGCGAGGGGAAGAACTAACTCTTACATTTGGGAGGCCATGGCGATCATGAAGCATTCCAGCCCTTCATCACCGCGTTGGCAAAACTAGCAGAATGAACTACATTTTACAGTTAAAAAAAAAAGGGGGTGGGGGTGGGGAAGGCTTCAGGAAGTGGCTGATTTGGCTGAGGGACCACATTGACACAAGAGGGCGCTAAAACTAAAGTCGGATCTATGGAGAGGGAGCCCCCCCCCTTTAGCTTCTGGGGGCAGGGTCCTGGGGGTGAGGGCCTTGAAAGTAGAGGCTGTAAGTGTGGTTCATCCTCCAAACTCTAGCCTCAGAAAGACACCAGAACACCTGTCGGTGAAGGATGGTAATTACCAGTGTGGCAACTGGTTTTACTGAATCACAGGAGGTTGGAGTGTGTGGTTAGGTGTGAGCGTTAGCGGAGTTACTCTGTAATGACCAGTGGGACCCACTTTGCACCTACCATTCTTCCAATATGCCTTCTTCCAATCTCTGCATCCTGCATGGCTCAGAGTTGGCCTCAGTGGGGACCTGGTTTTATAGCTGTTCGTGGATTTGCCTATTGGGATTTCCCTTGGCAGATGGAAGTCTCTATGCATGTTAGAATGCCATAGGACCCCACAATGAAGGATTTCCTCCAAAATGAGTGAAAGAATGCATCATTCAAGGGGACAAGTCACACACCTGTGTGTGTATGTGGGTGTTGTTTCCACTTCACGTCTAACTCCTTCACATACATCATCACATTTAATTCACACAAAAAATTATTTGAGACAGGCTCAGAGAGATCAAGAAATTTGCTCAAGATCACACAGCAAGTGTGTGGCTTTGCCGCTGGCTCTAATGCCAACCCAGGCTCTTGCTGCCACAACACAGAACTAGCAAGCAAACATGCTTAGAAAAGATGTCAATGTCAGGCTGCGTCTAGAAGTACACTTTAGAGGGGTGCTCACAGGTGTGCCACCCCCCAAAAGGAAAAAGGCTTTTGAAAATAGCACATTCTATTCAGAAAGCCGACAAGTCTAGACAGAAAGAGACACCCAAATCTCAAGATCCCTCCTCTCTTTCAGGCTCTCTATTACTCTGAAGTGGGGGGTGGAGGGCTTCCCAACATGCAAAACGTATGCAGGATTTTATTCAAAAATGTTTAATAAATCAAAGGTGCACTTAGAACAAGAAGCATCACACAGCCCAGGTGATAGCTCTTTGTGAGCCTGAAGATCCAAGGGGGCGGACTTGTGTTTTTGCAGAACTGATTGATGGGATGGGAGAGATCGGGGGGAAAAAATACACTCACTGCCATAGACAACCACTGAACAGAGGAAATTTAAAATATGAGAGGGAAGATTGAAGCCCTGCTGAAAGATTAAAGACAAGAAAGAACTACAAATGGGCAGATCAATTATTGTGTGAAGATCCTGAGGTGTTTAATTCATATTGGGCTGTGCTGCACTTGGAAGTCACACAGTTGTGCTGCATGGATGGTTCGTGTATCTTTCCAAATCTCGTAGATCACAAGAGACAGAACCACCAATGACCACAGACCAGGGTCATTTTGGCCAGAGATTGCCAGCATGGCAGTGGAATTCCCCATCCTGTTTACCCACCTCCAACCTGTGTTCATCAGATCATAAGGGGTTTGGGGTTTTTTTTGTTGTTTTTTTTTAATCAAAATTGATCTGGAGTGGACCATAGAGGGGGAAAAAAAAACACCTTTATTTTTCTTGTAAAACTCACTTAAGTTTAATGAAAATCATGCCAAACAATCAGGGTTTTCCTTTATCTTTAGCCAACAGGGAGCTTAGCTATAAATTTGTAAGGTGGCTTATTAACTGTGTAGCATTTATGATTTCCATAATAGCAGTCTGGTTTTCTGCTTGATATTGATTGTCCCAAATAAACATTTGCAATTGCTCCATGGACCTGGACTGGCCTGGCCATGTTTGTGGCTCCACCCATCTTGAATTAGACCAACGATAGACCGGGGATGCTCATCCAAAACTGGACTGAGCCATTCATGTTTCCTGAATTGGATTTTCCAACTAAGCAATGCGAGGTAAATTTCCAGTCAATAGTTGGAGTGGATGTTGTGGTGTGCCACCAGATTCCTCTTCACAAAGCCCTCTTTCTCTCAGCTGCCCAGGGTTGGCTCCTGAAGGGCCTCTGTTGAATTCCTCTTGGAGAATTACCCTTAACCAGAGCTGCCTTGACCAAACTCAGGTTCCTTCCATGAGGATAGCCCATGTCCAGTGATGGGATGATCCCAGTACAAGGGCCTACCCCATGGCTCAGGCAGGACAACACTGAGTGCCAGCCCAGCTCTAGAACTTTTCATGGGATGGGCCTCTGTTGTGATCACTTTGCAGCCCAACTTCTTCTACCTGTCCTGCTCCCCTCATTCCACAATGGGCATTGATCCGAAGAGTACTCCCCCAGTAAACTTCCTGCCCACAAATTTCAATATCTCTACCTGTTTCCCAGGAAACCCAGCCTCAAATAATAGTGGCTGTTGCTGGAGGAGGGCAGAGTTTCTGTACTACGCACTGGGCACATCGCCACCCCTAATAGTATGTACTAGCCAGGATGGAGAGAATGTGGAAATTGGCCAGGCAATGGAAAAACTTTGCTTTCAGACATGTTGCTTTGTTCCATAAGTTTTAGGTGGCTTGGAGTAAATGGCAAAGCTTCTACCCCAAGACCCTGGAGTCTACGCAGTCGGGTGGGAGGAGCTTCAAACATGGCTCCATCTCAAGCTGGGTGACCTTGGGCAATGTATTGAACCTCTCTGAGCACAGGTTTCTTTAACTGTAAAATGGATCAAATCACCTTGTGGGGGTAGTTATAAAGACGATATGAACTTAGGGTTATAAAAGCACCTGGAACACAGAAGCTGCTCCATAAATGCTGGTTTCCTTTTACAAACACAGTGGGGTGGTGGACATCCTAGTATCTCCTAGGTCAGAAAATGGGGTGGGCAAGACCAACGAGTTTACAGTGGACATGAACATCCTGGGGAGATTTGGGGCAGCACGGGGAAAGGTTGCCCACCCCATGCCAAGTTAACAAGGCATCTCTCCTGTTCCCTTCCCTCCAAAGGAGGGTGCCCCTGGAAGTTAATGGATTAAGCAGGGGCCTTCAGGAACGATGGGAAGGAATGGTGGCACTTCTCTACAGGATGCCTTCTCTTCTCTGATTAGGGATGACTTTAAGAATTTAAAGGAAGGGGGCCTGGGTGGCTCAGTCAATTGAACATCTGACTCTTGATTTCAGCTTGGGGCTGTGATTTCAGGTCATGGGATCAAGCCCCACTTTGGGCTCTGTCCTTCGCACCGAGTCTGCTTGAGATTCTCACATTCTCAATGAATAAATAAATAAATATGTAAATCAATCAATAAATAAATAAATTTTAAAAATATTTTTAAAAAAATTTAATGGAGGCCCAGCCATGTGACTCTGAGCGAGCATCATTACAAGAATGGAACTTCAAGAGGCTGGCATGTGGTCTGTCTCCTTTGTCCTCTACAGCTCTGCCTGACATGTTGTAGGTGCTTGATAATACCTGTGGGATGAATGAGCAATCATCATTAGCCCCCGCATCCCACAAAGTTCTGAGGATTCTGGAACAGGAGGCATAACTTCTGCAGGGACACTCTGAGGCCCATGATGCCACAGCAGCTCAGACCCCTCCCCTGTTTCTGGTGTGTCTCCACAGGGGCCCCTTCAAGTTGTGCAGTGGATGTTCTGGGTGCATCCCATCACCTTCTCCTGGATCAGTGTTTCACAAGCCATGGCCGTCATCGTCGTCATCTTCTTCTTTCTTCTTCTTCTTCTTCTTCTTCTTCTTCTTCTTCTTCTTCTTCTTCTTCTTCTTCTTCCTTCTTCCTTCTTCTTCCTCTTCCTTCTTTCTTTCTTCTTCTTTCTTTTCTTCTTCTTCTTCTTCTAAGATTTTTTCATTTATTTTAGAAATAAAGAGCATGCATGAGCAGGAGGAGGAGCAGAAGAAGAGGGAGAATCTCAAGTAGACTCCACAAGCCATGGCCTTCTTCTTCTTCTTTTTGTTTTAATTAACATATTTATTTTAGAGACAGAGAGAGCGTGGTGGAGGGAGGGTCAGAGGGAAAGAGAATCTGAAGCGGACTCCATGCTGAGCACGGAGCCCAACATGTGGCTCGGTTTCACAACCTTGAGATCATGACCTGAGCAGAAACCAAGAGTCTGATGCTTAACCGATGGAGCCACCCAGGCAGCTCGCCATGGCCTTTTTTGTAAATACTGTTTTCTTGGGACATAGCCATGCTCACTGGCATAAGCATTCTCTGCATCCGCTTTTATGCCACAGTGGCAGGATTGAGGACACGCAACAGAAATGAATGGCCAGAAAAAAACCTAAAATTTTTATTATCTGGTCCTTTCAGGAAAAGTTTGCTGAACCCTATCCTAGGGAGAACAAATGAAATAAGGTTTTCTCCCAAGAAGGGGCTCATTCCCTCTCCGGGTTGGAGGCTAAACTGACTGAACACAGGGCCATTTCATCTCTGAGGGTCTGGGGGCTCAGCAAGTAGCATCCCATAAAAAGACTGTACTGATATCAAAGGCAGTGTGTTCTGCAAAGTCTCTTGTAGGCCGGCTGCTGCCCTAAGCACACCCCTGTGCTCTCATGTGTACCTCCCAGCAACACCATGAAGTGAGAACTATATCATCCCCACTTTACAGATGATAAAACTGAGGCCTAGAGAGAATAAATGACATCCACAGCATTCCACAGTGGGGCTGTGGCAGAGTGGGGGCTCTCTCATGTCTGTTTTGAGTTCCATCTGCTGTTCATGGGCACTCCTCTGAAGGCCCAGCAGGAAGACTGTTATTACTTAAACATGAATAAACACGAAACAGGTTGGTTCAGGCACAACAAGTTGTTGCTGTACAAAAACAACCCCTCGCCCAGTACTTGGAAGAGTGGGTCTCTGGCAAGGGCATGGTGAGGAAGGCTTCTCTTAGGATGGGATAATCATCCCATAAAGAACCAGAGTCCCAAGCCCATCCAAGGCAGGGTAGAGGCTCTCTCCAGTGGGACGTAACCCAACTCGTGAGAAAATGTCACCCAGAGCTCACACAGAACAGACCTGACTTGATTGCACCTGCCACCCGCACCAGAATGAGAGCTAAAGGCTCTGCATTTGAATTCAAAAGAACAGAGACCCCAGGTAGGTCTACTCCAACTCCCCAGATAAAGACATATTATACAATAAGGGTGCACATTTGTCTTCCTAAATTAAAAGGACTACACCTCTTTTAGAGAATTCTCTCCTTTAGGGCTATGTGCAGAAATTTACCCAATTTCACATTGTTGTAATAACCAAACTTTAGGGAAATAAGAGACAATAATGTGGGAGTCCTGCCATTATTACACAAAGAGCAAAATTGTTTATTTTTTGCTTGAGATAAAGGGAAGATTACATGTCAGGGAAATTAATCCGGATTAAGAAGACAGCACGCACACTGAGCTCACTTCCTGTTGACACAGGAAGAAAAGCTTCTGGTTTGTTTTCTGAGACTCTGTCCACAAAGTCAGAAGCTCATTAGTTTACACAAGTTCCCCTCCCCGCTGTGGAGGAAAAAGAGACACCCTAGTCACATGAACCATTCAGTAATTTGACTCAGACAAAAATTTCTATTTCTACTTGTTACCAACCATACAGGTGCTGCGACGTCCCGAGTTTAAATTTGGAAAACAGCAAACTCTTGGTCCTCTGCCTCTTTGGCCCTTGCTCTGTGGTCAGATAACCATCAACGGTGTCCTCAGCACCACACAGGTGATCTGCTTCACAAACATCACCACCCTCACGGCCTTCCACTCTACAGAAACCCCCCAGCCACAAGGATTTCTGGTCTGTCACCTTGTTTCTTTCTCTTTTCACACCTATCCCTAACAAAAATGAACTGGCTTGCATTTTCATGGTTCACATGTTTCCAGACAGAATGTGTGTTCCTTAAGAGCAAAGTTCGTGTCTGCCTCCTCTGTCCCCGCCTGGCTCATAGCACATCACCGGTGCGTATTTGATGGATATCAATGTAGTCTTCATGTGCAAGTTGGAGCGTTTTTAAAATTTCACAAATACTTTAGTTTTTCACATCCCATTGGCTCTGCTTTTTAGGTATCCTGGTTATAAGGTACCCAACTGTCACTTTAATAAAGTGGTTATTCATTTAAGATATATTTATTGAACAACTACCGTGGGCCAAGCAAGTGCCAGGCACCTATGCCAGGAATTCAATGGCGAACAAAACAGAAGCCTGCCCTCAGGACCTTTCAGTCTGGTGTGGACAGCGGGGAACAAGGGTTAATGAAAGAGCGATGCAGGCACAGGATGACGATCTTGGAAAGGGCTAGGAAGAAAAAGCACAAGCAGGGCTTCTAAGGAATTCATGTCTGTGCTGAGACCAGAAAGATGCATTGACTAGGTGAGTTAACTAAATAAACTTGCTAAAGAGTGACTAGGGTTGGAGTTAAGAACAGAGTTAGGGTGGGAGTAAAGATTAGGGGAAGAATAGGGTGAGTTCAGAAAAGAACTTTCCAGAAAAAGGGACTAGTGCATACATATGTCATGCAGGTCAGGTGGATGTTGACTGGGAGTGAGTTGATGGCTGTCTAAAATAGAGACAAAATAAGTAGAGAAAAGACAGATTTGGAGTTACTTAGGAGGTAAATGGCGTGACTTGGTTTGTCCTCCAAGGACATCTGGTGGCCGAGGCATTGACATTGGTCTTCTCTGGGCTGGCGCCTGGGGGGCCCTCCACGGCTGGCAACCTGACTTCCAATGGTGGAAGCACCCACTGAGCTGTCCGACTGCGTGTGCCAAATAGGTTATGGCACATGGGTGAGCAGGAGGCCGGGGTGAGCACTTGCCTCCGTTGGCAGCCAGGTTTCAGAGCTTGGATTCAGGACTCAGGCCGGAGGATTCCTGGAGCCCTTACATAGATTACTGTGGGCAGTCAGGCGATTACGAGAGCTCAAGATGACGCCTAGCAAAGAAATCAATTGTGTTCCTGAGAACCCACGCTTAATAGGTAATGTTTGCTTTATGTCGCCTCCCCCGTAACCAGTGTAGCTAAATAAGGAACACGGGAAACAACTGGCCCCAAATATGAGCGTCGTGGTTTCTTCACCCTCTTGATCAAAGAAAGACTCCAATGAAAGGAAAAAAATAATTAAAAAGTAAAAACCTTATGTAATGAGATTTGAAAGAAAACTTTTGAAGCCAACAAGCAACCATGGGCAATGCTTCAAAGGGCCCAGAATCAATGTTTGTCAATAGTAGTTTTGCATCCTTTATCTTTCATGAATAGAAAGTGTGATGTTATTAGGAGCCCATCCATGCCTTAATTCTGTTTGAGTTTTGATGAATCAGAACTCTGTTAACATTCTGTCTGAATCAGCAATGGCAAGGGCCCCTAGCAGAAGCTTTACCAGATCTGGGGCTTTCATCCTGAAACTGGGATGCTAGTTAACTATCGGACCTTCTGCACAGAACACTCGGCGGCCCTCCTGGGGTGCACCCTGGGGGCTGGGGTTCTTGAATTCTGCCACTTTCTTTTGGATCCTTTCTCCCCAGAAAAGAAATCACCCCATGACTCAGCCCAGCTCCAAAGTTACCATTTGTTTAATCAAGATAGTTGGTTTGCAAAACATTAAACAGTATTTGATGCCTAGTTAATAATTGGCATCCTCTTCATTTGTTTCTGAATCCTTGGAGACTGACATTTTCCCATCCTAAAGGCATAGACAACAGAAGAAATTGTACTTAGGGCAAAACAAGAGTCCTTAAGCTGCACAGATGCTTGCCAGGATGTCCAAACTCCATATTCTGCTGTTTATGGTTCTGGTGGGAAAGACAGCCATTGGGGTAAGTGTTCTTTTCAAATGTGTGCTTTGGAGAGACTGAGGTTATGAGGAGGACCAAAGCAACTGGCCAGGAGTGACTAGAAACCTCAGCTATGAAAGGCTGGTGTTGCCAGGTTGAAGGCGTCCTGACTGTTAGAGTTAATGCATGCCTGTAATGCTGTTTGGTGTTGAGAAGCCAGTTCCATGAGGCCATGCAACTGACTTGAGCCCTTCTGGAGCAGAGGCTCCATAAGTGCCTTCTAACTAAGCTGCTGGGAGCAAGAAAATCCGCTTAGATGTGGGCTGTGAGCTGGCATGGATCTCCGAGAACCCTTTGAAATCTATCAACGCTCCTTGTACACGTTGACAGACATACACAGTTTTCTAGCCATTTCAGGTGACACTAGAGTAAGATGCCCTATGATTTGGCTCTAGAGGAGAATCCTACTGGTTGCACATGATCCTGCCAACAGATTTACTTGGATGGATTCGTTTTGGAGAAAGCTTTTTGGGTAATACCCTTTCTCCCTTTTCACAGAACCCTAGTAGATGGGGCAGGGACTTAAACTTGGGCCCAAGGGAGGTGGTGGTGAGCAGGGTAAGGAAATGCCATTTGAGGGTCTTGCATGGACAGTAGGCACCCCTTTGTGGGGAGGGGGCTGGATAGAGAAGGAGCAGGGGGTGAGAACTGAATTAATAGTCATAACCTCTTTATCTTGTGAAATCCTTTTGCATTTTATTTCCCATTTTACTCCACAGAGCTTTCCCTGTAGGAAGCAGATTCAGTTTCAGGTTTTCGATTAGATGCTTCAAACACAAGAGCCTCTCCTCCCCTTTCGGCAAACTATCCTCAGACACTGACCTTAGCCCCATATTAACCTGTCATGTGCCCCACCTCTGAGAGAGTTTTCTTTTCCAATAGTGACTTGTATATGAGTGCCCCTGCCTCATTTGATTGCTCGTTGGACATCTGGGGGCTGAGACCCAGCAGAAATAACACACAGGTCTAGAGGAAGAAGTGGAAATTATCAGAAGCCCGCAAGGGGCCCAGAGAAAGTATGAGTCGGAAAGAATTAGAGCCTAAAGTTTGCAGGCAAGGAGAGAGTTGATGCAGTCTGTTTGAAGTTCACAAAACGATAATGGTCCCAAAAAATCCCTTTTTTGCAAGCCCCAGTGAATTTTTAGGGTTAGCAATGAAATTATAAGTCAATAATGGATAAAAGAGAAAATATGAGAGATAGCCTTCAGGCAATGAGCTTAGTCAGTTCCAAAGAGAGGATTCAGGGCTTTGGAATGTTTTCTTACCCCAGATGTGTGCCAGACAGGTGGTCGAGAAGGCGGCTTGCGTTCCACAGGCCAGGCTACAGACATCCAGGGGAAAGTGGCCAACTCGCTCAGATGCTTTGGAGAGTTTGGGGCATCGTTGGGTGGGGGGCGGGGGGGGGCG
Organism: Canis lupus familiaris; assembly: GCF_011100685.1. Taxonomy (NCBI): domain Eukaryota; kingdom Metazoa; phylum Chordata; class Mammalia; order Carnivora; family Canidae; genus Canis; species Canis lupus. Next base: position 24,787,693 of record NC_049249.1, read on the forward strand.
AGGGGGAAGGAGTCACAGAGCCAGATGGGCTGGGCAGCTTCACCCACCCCACATAGCTAAAAATAATAACCAACTGCTATCATTTCATGAGAAATCCTGTGAGCCAGTGTATCAATTCATCTTCGGAAGGACACAAAGAAGTAGGTACCATTATCGCTCCCATTTTACAGGTGAGAAAATGGACAGCTTGGCCTCCAGTCATACAGCTGGGAAGTAGCAATGCTATGGGCTGCTGTTCATTGTCTGGACCAGGTCTTTTGCCTGGACCCTGGCTAACGATGAGATTTCCTCTGTCCACAGAGCTGGCATGGATCTCCAAGTGTTTGGAGTGTTGACCAGGGTCATGGTCCTCCGTGTAGGAACAGGAAGCTCTTAGACCAGGGAATGGTTTGCAGGTTGGTGTCACGGACTCCATTTTGCCTCCAAAACTTTTAAAAGTAGTCACAGGGCCTCTGGTCACTATCCTTTGGAAGGATGTATGGACACTCTCTCATGAATTTAGGTCATGCAGCAAACCTTACAATGCCTTCTCTATAAGCTCATCTTTAACTCAGATTTTTATTCAGACATCCATGATCCAAAGAGGTATAGGTCAAATGTGATCGCCATGAACACCAGAGATTCATCCATACGTCCTTCCCAGCCGGGGTTAGAATTGGTTTTCCTTGATAAACAGAACAGCTTTGTATGGTTGTCCCCATTTTATGGATGAGAAACATACCCAGAGATGTTACACTGACTTCCCAGCCAGGATTGAGGCCCAGGTGTGTCCAACTCCTTCTCCATCACAGGAAGCCCACTCAGCTGTGTGAAGGAAGGACACTACCATCAGGGCTCAGAAATCTCTTCTTGCTGTGGTTCTTGGGTGATTTATGGGTGCCACTGGCCTCCACCATAATGGAATTTGACCTCTTTGAGGGTCAAAAGCCAGAGGACAAGGCTTGTTCAGGCCTTTCCTACTTAGCTTGGCCCATCCCCAGGGAAGACAGAAGACAGTGCCTCCTCCTCTCCCAGAGTGTTTGCCCCCATGTCTGGACTTTTTAAAATTTATTTTATTTTTTTAAAATATTTTATTTATTTATTCATGAGACACAGAGAGAGGGACAGAGACACAGGCAGAGGAGAAGCAGGCACACCACAGGGAGCCCGAATCAGGACTTGATTCTGGGACCTTGGGATAAGGCCCTGAGTCCAACACACATGCTCAACTGCTGAGCCACCCAGGCATACCAGGCATTCTGGACTTTTTAAGCCCTAGAGTTTGGACCTAAGAATTCTAGTATCCTCCCAGGTGAAGCGCCGCAGAAATTTCTGAATAGGTCTGAGTCTGCCGATTGGCACCTTGGGGTACATTCTGCTCTTAGCCCGAGTTTTACTTGGTGGGTAGAGGGTCAGCCTGAGTATTTTGATTTCTTTTCAATTGCTTGGCAACATTTGCAAATCAGAACGTTTCACGTAGAAATACAAATTCCCAGCTTTTCTTGAAAACCAGATATTTTAGTAACATGGGGCTCACATTCCTGCTTGGCATCAACCAGATGAGGGGCTATCATTCCTACTTTTAGGAGAAGTTCAAGCCCCCAAGTCTATAGGCCCTACCACTTTCTACTATTGACATCCTTTTACTTGACAGATATACATTATCTGCTGGGCTCTAGCTTGGAGAGAGACAGAGAGAGAGAGAAAGAGAGAGAGAGAGAGAGAGAGAACCCAGCTTGTCTGTTACGATGCAGAAACACTGTAGATGTTGAAGGGTTGAAGCCAATTTTGGATGGTCAGGTAACTGGGTTCAGTGTCTGATAAATTTAAGCATCCAAATCTACATGGCCCGCAGGACTGACCCAGGCCTTTGACAGGAAGATACAAGCCACCTCTTTCTAAGCCTCAACGTTCCAGAATGTTCCAATCTCTTTCAGGCGTGGAGGGGCATTGTCCCTCCCTCTTGCTAGAACCCACACAGAGTCTTACGGAAAAGAGAGGGGCTTAATTTCACTGCGACTTCTTATACATTCCAACTCATTAGCTTTGGCGGTGTGCACTGGTATTTAGGGAAATCAGGTCGCGGGAAATTGCATGTGTATATAGGCACAGATATATTTATATTTTAAATTCATTAGGGTTCCCTAAATGCAAAAGCAATGCCGCTGTCACAGAGAAACAGCACAGCAGAATATTCGGCAGCCGGGATTTTAAATAAAACATGCTTTTCTTCATAATTAATATAACAAGGTTTTCTGGCTTAGGACCTGGCAAGGATCCCAGGAAAAATGAAGGGATGGGGGTTGGTGTGACGTGCCTGTGACCCGACAAACAAATCCCAGGAAGAGTTTATGCTTAGTGAGCTCTCTTCAATCATGCCCACACTTTGAAGAAAAAGAAAAAGAAAAGGAAAAGGAAAGGAAAAAGGAAACAGAAAAGGGAAAAAGGGAAAAAAGAAAGAAAGAAAGAAAGAAAGAAAGAAAGAAAGAAAGAAAGAAAGAAAGAAAGAAAGAAAGAAAGAAAGATTAAAACTCATTGACAACAATGGCTAATAATTATAATCATAGTGACAACAATTCATTAAGTTTATTAAGTCTCTACTATATGTCAGCTATCATGTGCCTGATGTTTATGATCTCATTAAAGTTCCCCAACAGCCCCATGAGTTAGGGACCGTGTCATCCTCATTTGACAGACAGGAAACTAAGCTATAGAAAAATTCAATAATCTGCCCCAGGTGGCAGCCCTGGGTGGTTACAGAGCCAGGATTCAAACCCAGGTCTGCCCGATGCCAGGTCCATGCTCATGACCGCTGGGCTAGAGGATACCACCCCAGGCGCTACCCAAGAACAATGAGAATGCTCAGTGTGGTATGGAAGGTGTCAGAAGAGGCAGTGGTCTCAGCCTCCAGCTTCAGGCAGGAGATAAAGTTACTCCTACCCGGCAGCAACTTCCACAGACCCTCCAGTTTTTCTTTCTAACACCAGAAGCATCGAGGCTTGCCAGATTGCTAACCAATCAGTTCAGTGTTTTCAAATCTTACTCATGAATGAATTTTTGCTAAAGCCCAAGCCAGTTTCTTAATATGTCCATTAAACATACTTGCCTTTTCTCTATTTGGATAGATTTATTTTTAAAGGAAATTGTCACTATTACAAATGGAAAAAAAAAAAAAACACAGAAAATGATGTCATTGAATTCTAACTGGCTACACTTGTCATGCAGATGCTCAGAGCCTGAAGCCGCTTTCTCCTTGGGGAAGGGGAGACTAGCTGGAGGTAGAGAGGATAGAGATGGACCAGCTCCACCGAGTTTTTCTTTGTGATGGGTTTGGAAGGATTGACAGTAAAACTGGGAAGGGAGTGACCGCCTCATGCTGTGTTTGGTGTCACGCCCTGGCCAAGCACCTCGCACACCAGCTCGGGGACCCCCAGCTCCACACTACAGAAGGCTCAGCTTCACGGGTTGACTTGGTTCCCATCAGTGAGAAATTACTTTTCTAAACCCCTGGGCTGTTTGCTGAGGCCAACTGGCCAAGGTTAACATGGGGGATTATGCCCATGTGGCAGGACTCAGACCCACCCTACTCTTTTGTTTTGTGTGTTCTTTCGCCTTTCCAAAGGCCTTCCAATTGCATAATCACATCCAGAAAGGACTGTTTTTACCCAGTCTCACTCTCCTGGATGATCTTACTCCCTAACCTTCAATCCTCCCCAATTCTTTGCCAATGCGACACTCCTGAGGTGTTTCTGAATCCCCTTAAATAAAACATCAGGGCGAGCAAATTTTTACTTTCACAATTGGGGAAACTGAGGCACAGAGCAATTTGATACCTGGCACAGGAGCAAAGATCAGCCCATCGTCTCCTTGGCCAGGAGCTTCATGCCTAAAGCAGCTATAATCAAAGCTGGGCTGAGGGTAAATTCACCTGGGTACTGGGTGAAAAATTCATGTTCTACCCCAGACCCACAGACACACAGCCTCTGAAGATAGGGCCCAGGAATCTGAATTTTCACCCAGCTCTCCAGCAAAGAATGACAAGTGCCATGGAGCTCTTCCCTCCACCCCCCCCCCATCTCTGCTTGTCCCATGAGGGGTCCAGTCCCCTGCTTACCTGGACAGGGATCTGAGTGGGCTCTAAAGCTCTGAGCTTCAGGGATCCCTGGGTGGCGCAGCGGTTTGGCGCCTGCCTTTGGCCCAGGGCGCGATCCTGGAGACCCGGGATCGAATCCCACGTCGGGCTCCCAGTGCATGGAGCCTGCTTCTCCCTCTGCCTGTGTCTCTGCCTCTCTCTCTCTCTCTGTATGACTATCATAGATAAATAAAAAAATTAAAAAAATAAATAAATAAAGCTCTGAGCTTCAAAGCAGAGAAGCTGCAAAGAGTCCCTCCGAGCCAGGCACAGATGACTTAGCTTCAGAGCAAGGAGATCTGGCCTTGAGTCCATCCCCTGCCCCAATCAGCTCATGTCCTTGCAGGAATACTTCACACACACACACACACACACACACACACGCACACACACAGGCCTTAGCTTCCTCCATACACGAAGGCTCTAGATCCGCTCTTCTCTGCAATGTACCCTTGCTGGTCACTATTGTCCTGCTTCAACCAGGCTCCCAAGAAGGAAACCAGCCACACAGACCACAGGCCAAGGCTTTCTTCTTTGGCCTCCAGATTTCCCCATTAGAGCTTTGTCTCCTTGCCCTGAGCTTCAGATTAAAGCAAAGCCACAGCATCGTGCAGCTTATGTGCGAAAGCAAGAAAGGCAAGATTCCTCGTGACTAAAAAAAAGGACCAAGTGGCACCACTTTATACCTATTAGGATGGCTAGAATTATTTAAGAGGGAAAGTAACCAGAGTTGGAGAGAATGTGGAGAAATGGGAGCCCGCATGCAGTGCTGGTGGGCATGTAAAATGGTGCGGCCATGGTGGAAAACAGTATAGTGGTTTCTCAAAAAGTTAAACATAGAACTATCATATGACCCAGAAAATTCCACTTCTAGCTATAACCCAAAAGGATGGAAAGCAGGGACTGGAAAATATTTGTACACCAACGTTCACAGCAGCTTATTCACAAGAGCCAAAGATGTAAACAAGCCAAGTGTCCCTCAACACACCAAGGGATAAACAAAATGGATATACAATGCATACTACTCAGCCTTCAAAGAAATGAAATTTTGATATATGCTACCGACACGGATAAACCTTAAGAACATTATGCCTAGTGAAATAAATCCAGTCCCAGAAGGACAAACTTTGTGCTTCCACACATATAAAGTACCTAGAATAGGCGAATCGAGAGACAGAACAGAGAATACAGTTACTCAGGTACTGGCCATGGAAGGGACAAAAGGGTTATTGTCTAATGACCACAGACTTTCTGTTGGGGATGATGAGAAAGTCTTGGGTGAAGATGGTGGAGACGGTTACACAACAATGTGAATGTAACTAACGCTACTGAATGGTCCCCTTACAAGGGGTTAACATTAAAAACTATTGTGTTATATGTATTTTGTGAAAAGGACTAAGTGGCTTTGGACGACTGTTAATTTCATCACATAGTTTGTCTGGAGCAGGAGCCAGAGTGGGCAGGGGCAGAGGGGGAGTGATGGTATGGGGCAATACTTGGCTAGTGACGAGAACACTGACCACCTCTGTCACTGCCACCTCTCACCCTGACCTTGAGCTCTCTGTCCAACAGTGAGGACTGGCCTGCTGAACTGGTGCACTCTTGTCTCGGGCCCGCCTTCCTGCCCAGTGGCTGCAGCTTCTCCTGGCCGTGGTTTACAGTTAGCGCCCACCAGCTGCCCTTGGGAGTAATGCAATTCCCCCACAATGATCTACCACCAGGTCATAGTAGACCATCCAAGGGGGAAGGCATGGGGGGATTAGAGTCCTAATGTTTTACCCAACAGGTGAAAGGATTTTCTGTTGTTGCTTCATGCTAATCCAAGCTTCTGGCCCCAAAGGATGAGTCTAGGTCCACATCTCCCCTCTTCTGCTTCCCAGTCCTGGGAGTCATCAACTCAGAGTTTTAGCCTCTGCCTTTTTGCTTGTTTTCCAGAAGATCGAGAATTCTGAAAGGTAGGGGAAGCATCAGAATTGAAATAATCTAGAAAAAGATTAAACTAGATTAAAGATAGGACAAAACAGATTAGACTTCAACGCTCTTCAGCCCCAAGGAGATTTACAGGCTAAATCAGTAAGACCCAGAGACAATATCCTTCTGTCTGCCCTCTCTGTCTTTCCCACTAATCAGCCCTGACCTGAAAGATACTAGAAGATACTAGAAGCTGCTATTTTAGCCCTGTTGAGACAAGGAACAGAAATGGTGGAAGAAGCAGGCAGTGGCTGGTATACCCCCTTGGTCTGGGTGGAGTTGTGTGTTGAGATGTGTTAGCCAGAGTGGACTGCCCAAGGCTTGAGCTGACTTTTGTACCTTCCACAGCTGTCACTGGTGCCCAGTAGCCCTCTCTGTGTCCTGCCAGGCCTGGGCTAGCCTGGATAGGCCTTTCATAAAGCCTACCAAGGACAGAGATCTGATCTGAGAACCCAGCTCAACGCTCTGCCTCTAGGTAGCTCTTCTGTTTCCTTCTCCATCCTTCCATTCCAATATATACCTGCCATGCTTCCCTCATCCCTCATAGTAATGGAGGTTAAGACCAAGGGCTCTGGTGGAAGGCTGGCCCCATTCCATCCTGGCTTTACCAGTGGAATTACTTTGGGCAACTTAATCTCTGCAAATCTGTTTGCTCGCCTCTAAAACGGACGTAATTGTAGGACCTCAAGGATCAAGCATCATGTATGATGAACGAGACCAAACGCGTGTACGACCTTTAGCACAGCCCTTGGCACACTGTCAGCTCTTAGTACAGGTCAAGTGAGACCACAGTCATCTCCTCCTCTCTTCCTCTTTCATTTTCTTTAGCTTTAGGGGTCCTCCTCCTGGGATTTGCAAGTCCCAGGAGTAGGAGTTCTATCATTTCCTGGTCACGTGGAAAAACTGAATGCCACAATGGGATGAAAGGAGGCAGATAGCGTAGGTATGGTGCCTCCCCATCCCCTGGGCCGCATCACCCGGGTTAGTCTCAGGATCCAGACAGATGGCATGAGTAACTGGCTGTCGGCCTGGACTTCCCCACACGGTCCCCAGATAGCTGGCCTGCGCTCAGGCGACCCTCTCCACTTCTCCCTGCAGCCTCCCTGCCCGCGGCCCCGGGGGTTCACAAAATGAGCTGTCCTGCTGCGGATCCCTGGGAGCTGCTGACACGCAACCCAGGCTGCACAGCTGCTTCAGCCTCCCCCAGAACCGGTGGGATCCACAGGGTGCCCGGCGCTCGCTCCCCTCCAAAGGTCCAGCTTGCTTTTTGGTGGGTTCCCCCGCAGCGCCAGCTCCCGCTCCTGGGAAGGGCACGTCTGCCACCTGCTGGCTGTGGGCGGCGCAGCACCTGGCCGGCCCTCGCGTCCAGGTGGGAGCAGAGATGCGGGGCTCTGGCCCCCCGCACAGGTGTCACGGGGCCTCTTCCCCACGGGGCCTGGAGGAAGTCTGATCCTCGACATCCTCTCTCCTGTCCTGCCCACTTCTCGGGGCCGGCAGTGGCCAGGCATTCCGTTCAAATAGGAGAAATCAGTGGGTCCCTCCTCTCGGCTGGGCAAATACCGGGAGAGGGGGACAGGCCCTGTCCTCCAGACAAGCTCCACGGGGGGAAGCTGAGGCAGGGTAAAGGACGGGATCAAGGCAGAGTCGGCAAGAGGGGTGAGGATCGCACCTGGGGCTGTCTCCTGCCCCAACTTTGGCTCTGCCCTGGCGCTCAAGCCTGGAGGGGTCAACATTGGATGCTCCCATTCAAGCCCCCAGACCCAGCAACACCCTTGAGACCTGAACTTGCCCTTCCTCTGTCAGGCCCCCCACTATCAACCCCCTTCCCAGACAAAACACCCACCTTTCTGCTCATTCTTTGCAGAAACCAGGCTTGGCAACCGTGAGGCAATTAAACAGGTAGGGGCTGAGTCCAGACAGCAAACAGCCCCTCTTCCCCTCTGCATCCTGCGCCCTCCCCAACCGTTTATGGTAGAATTTGTCAGATCTACAGAAAAGGGGAAAGAATAATTCACTGAATATACACATAGATCTATTCACAATACCATTATAATTCTCAAGAAATTCCACATTGAAGCAATATTTTCTAATATGTTTCCCAAGTGCCCCAATAATGTCCTTTATAGTTTTTTTTTTTTTAAATCAAGGATCACTCACTTCATTTGGTTGTCATGCCTCTTTCTTCTCATTTCATAAAGAACAGCCTTCCCATCCTCTTTGTCTTTCGTGACTCTGTTTTGTAGGGTCGAGGCTAGGTGTTTGGTTGAATGTCCGCAACCCACTTGTCGGGTCCCTCATGAGTAGACGCAGGAGAAGCATTTTTGTCAAGAAGCCCACTTGTTGTGTGCTAAGTACATCCTGTCTGGATGCGTTCCTTTTTTTACCTGTCTTTTCTAATTTATCCTCTGCCTAGTTCCCAAAATGGCTAAGGAGGCCTAAAGAATCAGAACTTCTGCTGGAGGGAGGGGAAGGTTGATGAGGGCCCTGGGAAAATGACCACACTGACCACAGCTTTTTGGTGGCCAAGACCCAGAGGGAGACCTGTCAACGATCAGAACCCTCCTTTTCCACATCGGAGGTCAGCAAACTTTGTAAAGTGCCAGATAGGAAATATTTGGGGCTGTTTGGTCTTCATCACAACTACTTTGCCGGCATAGCACAAAAGGAATCTCAGACGATCCTGAAAAACGGGCATGGCTGTGTCCCAATCAAATTTGATTTGTAAAACCATACTTCCAGGTTTGGCCCCCAAAAGCCTTAGTTTGCTGACCTTCGGATTAAGTAAAAGCAAATATTCCAGCTATTAAATGACTAAGGCTTTCTTTTTCCCGTAAGTATTGCGTTCTAAAAGGAACTGTTCAACACACTATTTATTGATTCAGCAAAAACTCTTTGAGCAGTGTCACGTGCCGAGCACTACACTCAGTATGGGGTAACACGTTGGTGATGACACAGACAAGATCTTTGCCTTTCTGGAGGACAGAGTCGATGTGAGAAACAGATAACATGCAGATAAACAACCTGAAAGTACATGTTGCAATAAGAACTGTGGAGGAAATGAACCGATAGAGTGACAAAACAATGGGGGAGGGAGTCATACCCATAGGGAGTTGGGGAAGGCCTCCTTGAGAAGATGACATTTAAGCCGATGTCACGGGACCTAGTGGTGGTCATGGGAGACAGCTTTCTAGGCAGAAGGAAGAGCAAGAGCAAAGGCCGTAAGCTGAAAGGAGCTTAGCTAGCACCAGTTGGAACCCAGGTGTGGCTGTGGAAGGAAAGGGTGTGCGAGGAGGTTTATAGATCGCAGCGGGTGCTTGCATTTTATTCCAAGAACAATGGGAGGCCTCTGGAGAGTTTTAAGCATCTGTCCATCCCCAGCCTAAGGAGCTGTCACCAAGGGACTCACCTGGACTTGAGTCTGAATCCAAATCCTATCATAACTGTGTGACCTCTAAGCCTCAATTTTCTCACCTGTAAATGGGCTAATAAAAGCCTCCTCATAGGACTCTTATAAGAATGAAATGCGGCAACGCACAAGCAGGCAGACAGGAGATGCTCAATATATGCTAATCACTATCACTGATGAGATTGTCTGTACCTGGACAGCCACGCGCGCCCAAGCATGAGAACAGGTAAGCCCAAGCGCCACAAGTCTGTACCAAGGAGGATGCACAGGATAAAAGGGGCATCTTCAACTAGGCCCCACCTTCCAGCCCATCCCAGCTACAGCCAGCCCAGAGCACCCAGCGCTCCTGATCCTTACCTGTGACCCTGGGAGATGTTCCTCTTGGCTTGTAGGAGCTCAGGGAGCCGCCCAGCCAGTCAGCTGACTCAACCTTGCTCAGCCCTGTGTTGGTTTGTTTGTGTTTTTGTTTTTTCAGTTCTCCCTGATGTCTTTACTCATAGACCCAGACCCAGGTGAGTTGTGGACCGCCCTGGGGCTCCTCATAAACTACAGGGTGGTTCTGGGACAGAGGAAAAGTGACCCACGTGTGTAAGTGTTGGCACAAGCTCCAAGTTCATATGGTTCAGAAGTGTTGTAGATCCCTTTCGAGAATTTTTCCAGAAAAACGCACTCCCCATGTTTGTCCCTCCGTGCATGTACACACTGCTTTACTAAATTTTGAGTTGCCCGTGGATGCCCCTGGTTCCCCAGCTCAAGACCCCAAGGGGAAAATTGATGATATAGTTAAATCCTTTCATTTTACTGAGAAGGGAACTGAGACCCTGGGAGGGGAGGCTACAGGTCACATATTGATGAGATAAGACGAAAAGTCCAATTCAAAGCAAGGGTGGCACTGGGCAATCACTGGCTCCAGGCAGGCCAGCCCTGGGCCCCCACTCACTCTACCCCTGGGATGGAGAGCCTGGTCCATGCTGTGCCATGCAGGCAGTCCCCAGGCTGACTCACCCCTGTGGTGGTCTCCTGCCAGCCCCACCCCCAACACCACCCCTCTGCCCAGTACCCTCAGCTGTGCCTGAGCCAAGCAGGGCTGCTCCTCCTGCCATCATCCAATCTTGGTCTCTGACTCTGGGCTCATGTCTCCCTGTGCTGCTCTGAGACCCAAGGGGAGAAACCCATACACAACCCCATCAGGGCAGAGGCTGGCATCTCCCAATGGTAGTAACTATGCAGGCCACCCATGGAGGACAGGAGCCAGGGAGACAGAACATGCAGACGGCAGTCACATCTAAACCTTGGATCAAGGGCTTATTTGGAGCACAGGTGAGGACAACTGGGTTAAAATCCACTTGACAGTCGGTATTCTCCAGCAGCAAAGCCCTGGATGGGCAGACAGACTTGTGCTGGCTCAATGCAAATGATGTCTGATTTTTGTCCACCCTTATGTTCAGGGAGTGTTTGTGGTGTGTGGGTTTTGAGAGGGTCTATGTCTTTCCCCAAAACAAAGGAGACTGTTCTATTCGACAACACATAATTTAGTTCCTTTGAGGGATCGTGTTCCAGAGGGCTAGTCACATCAGCATCCACATTTGGAGTCCAGTGAGGGTCCAAAGCCAAGAGGTGGGAAGAGCTGCCCCTTCCCTGTCCTTCAGCTCACACTACTCAGGCACCACTGAAGGAGCAGCTTTGGCCTCAGTGTCAGAGAGAAGGAGCTCCAGAATTGTGAGGTCACACAGTGGACGAGGAGCATAGAAGAGTCCCAAGACCTCACTCTCTGCAAGAATTTGAAAAGCAGACCCACCCCTAGTCCATGAGGTCAACTTTGTGAGAATTAAGAGGTGTCTTTACCTCAAGACACTGTATGCCTATATTCCAGAAAATTGCAGAAGACATCTACAGTGACCATGAGTTTATGACAGCCTGGGACTGTGTGCAGTGAGCAACTTGAACTGTAAGCGGTGGCCCTACCACAGAAAAGGGAATATTCATTCTATGTGTTCATAAAGTTTTTAGCTTTAATTAAATAGATGAGAAGCCGTGGGATCAGATTTGGTCTGCAAACAGAACTTCCTAACCATCAGAGTTGTCCAAAAATCTGAATGTGCCATTGGGCTCCCAGGAGGTAGTAAGTTCTCCATCACTTGCGGTACTTAAACCCAGGCTGAAAATCCAGTTAGTAGGGAGAGGAGGGTGTTGGATTTTAACATTCCAAAATTCTAGGCTCTAGAAGAGCTCTGCCGATAGCTTCTTCCAGTTTGGTGAGTAGATGAAGGGACCCTGGAGCACACCATCCCTGGGCTCCCAGTCCATCTCAAGGTGTTTGGTCAACCTCTGGCTGTGGAGCAGGGTGAGATGTAGTAGCTGGGCCTTTCTGCAAAGAGCAGGTTAGGTTTTAAACATGCCCCCTGTTAGTGTCTGCTTTAATTTCACATGGGGGTTGTGCTTTGATGGAATTTGTCAGATCCCAGCTGGCTTTAGAAAGCAGTGTGGCCAAGAAACACCATGCTCATGTCCACAGGCAAGCTGCTTCTGTAGTTGGTCTTGCTGGACACCGTGCGTGGCAAGGGTTTTGCTGGAGCAGAAGGTGCCCAGGCCACAGTCCCCAATGGGTGGCAGAGGAAGTGGCCATCAAACAGCACAGACTGCTCATCTCCCCAAAGCAGGTGCCGTGACAGCCAACAGGCCTGCGGAAATGCCTCTTCAAAGCTGGCTTGGCTCTGCCCAGCAACACAAGCTGAGCCCATCCATCAGCTGTCCTGCCGCCTGCCAGTGAGGGTCTCCGCTGGGCTTGCCCTGTCAGCTGGATTGGAAGCGTCAAATACAGGCCAACAGGGCTGGGGTTTGGGGGAGGCCCTCGGAGGAACCGTCTGTGCCACGGTGATGGATGACGCCAACAGGGATAGCATTCCAGAGATTTTTATTCCGTTCCGCACATCTGGCAAGCTCCTTAACCAGAGCAGATGCAGAGCCCCCATCACACAAACTCTGAGCTTTTTCCGAGAGACCCTGGGTACCAGACCACAGTAATCTCAGTTGAGGGACTTGGAGCATGTGGTTAAAAAGGATTTCTCGATGTGTATTACTTCCTGGAAGCTAAAACCCATGAAGTTTCACGAAACACGAACCCACAAGAGCCTCCCGGGCTGGTAGGAAAGCAAACCAGACTTGGAGTTAGGTCGACCTGGGTTCTGATGGCACCTCCTCCTGCTCTCGTTTTCCCGCACTTCTGTCAAATAGGAATAATAATACCTACGCCACGGGGTTTCTCTATGTGCAACCATATTTATTTAGTATAGTGTCCAATACATAGAAAATACTCAATAGATAATAGCCAGTTACTGGGATGATTTGAGTGAGTTCAGGATAGCCTCCCCATCCTTCCTGATAAGTTCTAGAAACAGACTCTCATAAATAGACAATTCCACAAGGATTTCTCTTTATACCTAATATAAAATGCTTCTGACAGCTGCTCCCATTCTTCACCCAAAGCATTCTCCTTTTCTATAGCCCAGAGAAAGTCTCCAATAATCTGTATTTGGACCTAGAGTGTTATCCTACAATCCAGCAATGGAAGCAAATTCTATGCCACGCCGTAATCCCTCTCTGTGCAGGAAAGCACTTGGATACATTTCTAGACTCCTACAGAGCTCCTTAGGCATTTTCTTCATCAGTTTCTCTCCTAAATTCCCTGTCTCCTCTGCTCCAAGCAGATACTAACTTTGCTGGTCAATCAGAAGGATGAGAAGCCCCACCACAGAGGGAAAACCTCACGTGCCAAGTGCATGCATTAACTGCGTAGAGGGCTCGGTGCTGGGTGCTAAGGGTTACAAAGAGGAATAGACATGGCCCTTGCTCATAAGACACCAACTATCTAGGTGGAGGAAAGAATCAGATGGACAAAGTTGAATAATAAACCACAAGATAGAGGTGCCATCTGAGCTCCAGCATTGAAACCTGGCACTCTACAGCCTTCCTGGCCACCGAGGAATGCGGAGTATCTCAACTTCGTATCCTACGGGCAGCCCAATAGCAATCAAGCCCTCTGGGTTCATTCATTATTACTGCAGAATATACTACCCTAAACTTAGTGGCTTCAACGATTACTAATCTTGTTAGAATAAGAATAATGTCTCAATTCTTTGGGTTGCCTATTTATTTATTTGTTTGTTTGTTTATTCATGAGAGACACACACAGAGAGACGGGGGGCGGGGGCAGTGACACAGGCAGAGGGAGAAGCAGGCTCCATGCAGGGAGCCCGACGTGGGACTCGATCCCGGGTCTCCAGGATCACACCCCAGGCTGAAGGTGGCGCTAAACTGTTGAGCCACCCAGGCTACCCGTGTGTTGGCAATTTAGACTGGGTTCACCTAGGCAGTTCCTCTGGTCTGGATCAGGCTCAGCTGATGTTGGCTGGGCCTCCTGGTATGTCTGCAGTCAGCTGATCGATCGGCTGAGCTCTCCTATGTCTAAAGCCTTGACTGAAACTGCTGGGCCTCCTGCTGCCCTACACATTCTCTTATCCTCCACAGAATAGCCCAGAGTCATTCACATGGCAGACGCAGGGGTCTGAGAGAGAAAGAAAGGAAGTGCACAAGACTGTTTGAGACCCAGGCTTGGAGCAGGCACACTGTCCTTCCACCACATGCTATTGGTCAAAGCAAGTCCCAAGGCCAGTGCAGACCCACGGGGCAGGGAGATGAACTCCAATATTTTGGTAGGAGGATCTGCAAAGTCATACTGTAAAAGATGTGGCTACAGGGATGGGTGGCGAGTTGGGGCCCTCTCCCCCCCATTAGATGGGCTCATACTTCACCAAAGTGCCTATGTGAGACTTGAAGCTCTCTGACCTAGACTTGGCCACATCTGGCTCCCCTACCTCTCTACTACCCCTTCATCTCCTTTCTTGGCCAGCTTTCTTCCCCCACTCAGCCTGGACTGGAAGCTCCTGTGACTGGAGGCCACATCCCACTCTTTTACGTGGACCTCTCCATTATTCCAAGTGCCTTCCTGAACCTGCTGTAGTACTTGGCCCATCGAAGGTACACAACTCCCTTGTCTTAGGTAGACAATGGGATTAAGTGCCAATAGCGTAGAGAAGACAAAGTAGACTTTAAGTCTGTTGAAGTGGAGAAACCCCGTCAGGCGATGCTTCTATAAACACTCTGAAAACATGGGGCAGGCACCCCAAATGTAAAGGATCTTGGTTCTCTTCCTTGCACAGAACTCCAGTTGGCTGGCTTTCTGGTGACATTGGGCCACTGAGCCTCTGTCGCTTCTATCCACCTTAGCCAAGGACCCTGGGCCCCAGGGAGGAGCAGGGACTTTTCTGCCTTGTTTAGCAGAAGGATGACTCAAAGCCTACGTGTCTTATTCCCTCTTTAGCTTCACTGAGAGCTGAGCAGACCTTGTTAACAAGGCTGGATTCCAGTTAAAATCCTCCAGCAGACATTTCAGCCATCCCCCGCCACCTAGAAAAGTCACGCGATTCCATTTATGTAAAAACCTTCCCCGTTTCCAAATATCTGCAAAGGGAATGATGCTTAATGGCCTCGCTGAGATTAGCCTGGCTGACCTTCAACCTGTGGGCGGGATGGGAGAAATTGCAGGAGCACTCCGAAGGCACTTATCTATAAACACCTGTTGGAAAAACAAAAATACATTCTCTAAAGAAAAATAGAAATAAATAAATGATGTAATCAGCTCATTACCAACCCATTGTCTCTCCCAAATGTCAGTTTGAAATCTTTCATGTCAAACTCTGAAAAACGGGTTTTGCCCCCCCCTCCACCTCACTTCCTCACTCTCTTTCTCTGCTTTATCGAGCTAGATGGAAAGAAACTTTATTTGCTCCAGGAAGACAATGGCCTTATCTTCAACCTAGATCCTCATCCCTGGAAAGGTGGCCTCCTCTGGGAGCATTTTCATAGTGGGGAAAAGCAGCTCGAGAGAAATAATGAGCAAGCAAAGGGAGTCTTGACTTGACACTGTGATAAATGAGGTGAAACTTTGGCAAGGAACCAGAGTTGGCGTATTCAAAAAGGAAATAAAAAGATCGTTCCATTTTAATGGGAAATATAAAACAGCCATTGTGCAAAAGTCGATTTTTCAAAAGCCAAAGAGATAAAGACTATAAGGGAATGACTGAGAGACGAAGGAGATAATGTGGTTGATAATCAGGCTTAGGTAAAGTGCCACGCTCCGAGCCACCGGCTGGCTCTGTGGGAGTGCCTTTGCAAGTGTCGCTGGCTGCATTTGCTCCCGCCTCATTACCATATGCATCTCTGGACAGCTTCCTTAGAGCTTCAGCTTGCCGCCTTGCCACACTCCTGCCAGCCGAAGGGAGCAAAGTCAGCCCAACTTTCTTCAAATCCCAAACTTCTCTCCGTGAGCCTCAGAGCTACCAGCATCTTCCAAGTTCCCCAGCTGACAAAGAGCCCAGTGTTAGGCACACACTTGCTCTTCCCAGTGGACTGGCCTGGTGTGAGGTTGACACCTGTGGGCAGTGCCCTACACCCTGTCTTTCACAGGAATCTTCTCTGGGTTGTCCTTGGGAAATCCTAATTAGCAGGCTAGGTATGCGATGGCGATGATTGGACCCCTTTCCCAAGGGAAGTGTGAATTAACCAAGGCAGCGTAAGAGGCCGGTTACAGCAGTCAAGCCGATGCAATTTAGGAGTCATCTGGGCATCAACTGCCCTAGTTCATATCCTGCCTATGTGAAGGATAGGAAGCGTATCCTTAGTTATGTGAAATTAGCCTTGTAAAATGCTTAGCACAGGGCCCAGTACATAGTAAAGGCTCAATAAACACTAGCTATTAGGATGATTCTATAGATACAATGAGAGTAGTTTGATGCTGTAACCAAGAGGGAAGTGACAAATTTCTTTGACTTCGTAAGCTAAGGTGACTAATAAAGGCCCAGGGAGAAAGTTTATTCACAGAACTGCCCAATGAGGTGCTCAGATGCCACTGGATCTGACCCAGGGCACATCTCACGTAGGACCTTAGAGACCTTCTAGGTCTAAGCAAATCGAGGCCAAAAAAATAAATAAATAAATAAATACACGTAGCTTGTCCGAAGTCATAGTCAGTGGAAACAAGAACTTGACTTTTCCCCATTTCCAGTTAGGTGCTCTGGACCCTGCCAAATGCCAACACTGCCTTGCTGGGTCATAACACACCCCAAATGAAAACTTACAACACCTCACCCCTTCTGTCCACCCCATCAGTTGGGGAGCTGGGAAGGCACAGGGATCCTCCTTCAGGATTTAGGAATCTTTAGGTCTAACGATTAGGGTTTCTTCTGTAGATTGGACCCCTGACTACTACGAGGATAGTTATGAGTATCACAACCAGGAAGAGGACGTCAATAGAACTGCTGCCTACCCAGAGAATCCTGACTGGTACTACACGGAGGACGGTAGGTGCCAACACTCTTTGGAGGGTCCTCCTAGGGGAAGGACAGCACACCTTAGAAGAGAGTGTATATGGGACTATATGCAAGTGCCTCTCTCCTCTCTGACTGGCATCATCAAATGGGTATTGCGTAAATGGTTTAGACTGGCTTTTTTTTTTTTTTTTCAGTTAGAATCATACACTAGGAGGACTGGGGAGGTTCCTAGAGACTCTCTCCCATCCCCAAATGACAGGTGAAGCAGGTGAGGCCAGGAGTGGAGTTGACTTAGCCAGGGTCACACAGAAAGTTAGTGCATCATCATCTGGGTCTCCTACACTGTGAGTAAAATTCATATTCAAAATCACGTCCTCGCTTTGATTACAGGTAGGTCCTAATTATGCAGAAGAGGCTGGGTTAGCATTAAGCATTGGATTGTAGCTTTCACAAATTTGGCATTGAAATTTCCCTTCCATTTGTGCTGTGTTTTTCTTTCTCTTCACACTCTTTGGAGGCTTTGCACAATTGGTGTGTGTACGTGTGTGTGTGCGTGCACTCACGAGTGTGCTTCTACATTTGTTTTTGTGTTTATGACTCCTTAACCCAAGCAATGGGACAGAAGGAAAAATGAGAAGTGAGGCCTAAGCAAAACCATGTGACTGAGCCAGGAGAAGGAATGGAATGCACTTAGCAGCTGGAATAAAAACTGTGTAACTGTGCGAAGTGGCCTGGAAGGCAGGGCCAAGATACAGGGCATCAGGGGAACATCAGAAGGGACCATCAAAACAAGAGCTGGGCCCAGGGATCCTAGTTCCTGAACCAAAGAACAATGTGTGTGAACAGAAGGATAAAGAATTCCCCAAGGGAAGATCCATTCAGACAACCATGAAAAGCCAAAGGCACAGATGAAATATGACAAAATCTAACTGAACAAGTAGTTGAAGAAAGATGAAGGCCACTGGGTCATTTCCTCCTCGCCGCCAATTCTTCTGTCACCCTCTTGCCTTTGGTCTTCTTTCCTGATGTTCAGAAAGCTTGTGTTTCATTAGGGGTGGGTTTTCTTTCCCCACTCCTGACCTCCACCCCCGGGCACTGGGAGTAGGGGAGGTCTTCAGGCTTATGAAATGCCTTCAGCATCAGAGGCAGACCCCGTGGCACTCCCAGCGAGACTGGGAGGAGAAAAACACTGATGGTGGAAAGGGGAGTTTCTCAATGAGAAACTCAATGAGATTCCTTCTCGCCTGTCCTCTTACTAACCTGAATCTCTCTCTGGTCGTGTGACTGCAGTTTTCCTTGCTCTTTAAGGGCATTTCATGTTCCCCCTTTCCCCCCATCCCTGGTTGTGCATTCACTCTCTCATTCTGGGCAGGAGGCTGAAATATGATGAGCAAGTAGGGGGCTTCTCACCTGCTGTTCATTGCAATCCTTGACTTCTGCCCACGTATCGTAGATCCGTGCCAGTCCAACCCCTGTGAACATGGTGGTGACTGCCTTGTCAATGGGGAAAACTTCACGTGCAGCTGCCCGGTCCCTTTCTCTGGAAACAGATGTCAGAATGGTGAGTGCACTTTCCCTGGATTCACTCTTCCCCCTGAGTTGAACAAGAAGCAGTTCCTCCTCTAACTCTAGGCGGTAAAAAGGGCTGAATGATTCCATGCAAAGGTGTATAACCATACACATTTTGTATCATCCATAATGAACTCCTGGCATGATAACAAGCAGCATCTCATTGAATTCTCACTCATGCGTATTGGATGGGACTGGTATGCCCATTCTACAGATGGGAATACTGAGGCTAAAAGGAGAGAAGAGCTGGACTCTGACCAAGGTGTAGCCTACACTCAGGGCTTGTTGTTTAGAGTGTTTAAACTAATTACAACAGAGAAATATTGTTCTCAAATGAGAGAGCAGAAAGAATCTGAAGGCACGTGAGCCCCAGCTCCCTTTTGTCAGTTAGATAAAGGGAGCTCAGAGATCCAAGGGACCTGCTCATGGACACACAGCTAGTTAGGAGAAGAGTGGAAATTAGAGCCCTGGTGCCTGGCTCCCATCTCCATGCTCTTTCTTCCTTCCATCCTCACTGAGATTCTGATAAAAAACTATGTCTGCCTTCAGTGACCTATTCAGTGGGTATAACATGAAGTCATGTGATAAGATACTGAGACTAGAACTCTTATGGGCTAATTGCACCCCTGGAGAGAACATGGATCCTGTTCCATCTAGCAACCATCTAACTGGGGTGAGGGGGGCAGTGAGGATCTTTAAATAGGGTTTCATGGTTGCCTTCCTTTCTCTGTATGCTCTTCATCCTTTCCTTCCATTTTCAATCCCACAAGTCTTTCAATAAATGTGTCAGGACGGTTTGGGGTATCAGGCATTAATGTAGTATCTGGGTTCATCCCTCAACTTCTCCAAAGAATGACAAAATTTTAAATGAAACATAAAATCAACCACAAAGTAGGGAAACTCAAATTATAGCTCTGTTTTTTGAAGGTGTAAAAATGATCAAGGCTTTTAACAATAAAGATAGAGTAATAAAGAATATGAGCCTTAGAAGGAACTGGGATATAATCATCCATGACCCAAGGATTTATTTTTTAAAATGTATTTATTTTTGTCCAGAAGTAGCGTGGTATTTCAGGACCACAGACAAGAACACACACCCTGTCCATCACCCCCCCAACATTGTACTGCGTATGTACCCCAGTAAGTAAAATGTGTCCCCAAATCATGTCCCTTGCTTCTCTATGGATCTCCTACAGTGCAAAACAAGTGCAAGGAAAACCCATGTGACCGGGGCGAATGTCTCATCACCCAGAGTCCTCCCTATTACCACTGTGCCTGTAGACACCCTTACAAGGGTCCAGATTGTTCCAGAGGTAAGTGCTGGAAGCTCCTTCTATGCTAGGTTTTCTCTCTCTGGCTTGTGCCTGGGATGTCTGCAACTTCTTGTGTAGAAGTCCAGATAGTGCTGATGTTTTAGTGGCATCCAAGATGGCCCTTTTGACTAGGACTTTTTTAAATGCATCATCCCGGGGCACTTGGCTGGCTCAGTCAGTAGAACATGCAACTCTTGATTTCTGGGCTGTGAGTTCAAGTCCCACGTTGGGTACAGAGATTACCTAAAAATAAAATCTTGAAAAAAAATGCATTACCTCTAGAGAGTCTAGGGGGAACTGACTAATCTGTGTCCCTCCCCATCCCAAAAGAATAATCTTGAAATTCATTTCCTACAGGAAGTAAACCCTGGTCTATTCCTGGAGTGGGCCATATAGAGGATTAAATCTGTACTTAGTCACCACTACGAGTCAGGCATTGTCCCAAGAGATTTACATTTTTTCTTATTCTTCCAAAAATACCACAAAGAACAGCTTTATAGATGAAGGAACTGGAGTTCAGAGAAGTTAAGTAACTTGCTTACAGTCACACAGCTACAGAGGGGCAGAGCCAAGTTTCAACCTAGCTAAGACTGGCCCCCAGGCCCCTGCCCAGTCCATGCCTCTTATTCCTTACTGAGTGACCCACCCACTTACATCTTTTTTGCATGGCCTCCCTCATATTTCCTCACCATATTTGTCTACATTCTCAAGATTTGTGTGTACATTTACTAGTATGTCAGTGGGTCTGTCTTTCTCCTTTGGTAACCCACCTTTTGTGAAAGGACGGGCACCAAGAGTGCCACCAATATCTCCTTATCACCTCAGATGTAGCTACAACTCCTTCTGAAGAGCTTTGGTGGCCCCCCACTTCCTGTTTTCACAGCGGTTCCTGTGTGCAGGCCAAATCCCTGCCAAAATGGTGGCACCTGCTCCCGGCAAAGGCGGAGATCCAAGTTCACCTGTACCTGCCCTGACCAATTCAAGGGAAAATTCTGTGAAATAGGTATGGGTCTCTACCACCACTTCAACAGAAACTTGGGGCCACCGTGAGGCCTCTGGAATCCTTTTATTTTGGGGTTTTGTTCCCAAAATGGGGTTCACGTCAAGATGGCCAAACTCTACTATTGCCTCACCCTTCCAACCTAAGGGCATAGGGGGTGCCTGGCTCCCTGTAAATGAAGTCATAAACTGGGATGTGGTTCAGGCAAATCAAGCACACCTGGGCCTCCCTAGGCCTCAACCCACAGGCCACCAGCCCTCGTGCGAGCCAAAATTAAAGAACTAAGTTCCATCTACACGCAGCCACATTTCATGTTTTTAATCTGGGATGAATGTGGAATATACAAGCCACTTTCTTTCTGGAGTTCATGATGGAATCTCAGGATGATCCATATTCAGGCCTGATCCTCCTCCCACTTGATACACCTGCCAGGCCCTTTTCAGGAGCAGCGTGCCAGTCCCTCTCAGTTCCCATGTCCCTGCCTGCTCTCTCCAAGGTCCTGATGACTGCTACGTCGGTGACGGCTACTCTTACCGAGGCAAAGTGAGTAAGACCGTCAACCAACACTCATGCCTTTACTGGAACTCCCACCTCCTCTTGCACGAGAATTACAATATATTTATGGAAGATGCTGAGGCCCATGGGATTGGGGAGCACAACTTCTGCAGGTAAAACGTACCTATTTCCCCATGAGCAGTCTTGGGTGCTAGTCAGCATAAGGGTTTGTCTATCCCCTTCCCTGCTCCTAGTGTTCCTGGGCCAGCTTAGAAACTGGGGGATGGGACACTGAAACTCATCACTTTTCTTTCTAGGAAGGCTTTCCTGCATAAAATAGGCTAGGTTGTGCTCCTATAACAAACAGCCTCCAAATCCTAGTGGCTTGAACACCTCAGGGTTTAATTTTCACTGTGGCGGCATGTGTCATGCAGGTTGGGGCCGGGGGGTGCCAGGGAGAGTCTTAGCTCCACAAAGTTACTCAAGTACCCAGGATAGGTAAGGAGAGACTCGAAAATGGAGCATGATATTTTTTACTACCTGAACCTAGAAGGCATATATCATCTCTGCACACATATTTCATTAGTCGGAAATAGTCACGCCATCCTGCATAACTTCAAGGGAGAAATGAAGACGATAAAATGGAATGTCCAGTGAGCATTGCAGTCTCTGCCACAAGGACCTTCAGGTTTTCCCGCATCAGGATAATGCCATTTTTACCCCCTGGTGATGACTAGTTACTTTCCTCCTGCTTCCAGACTACTCTGTTGGCTTCCTCCACTGCTCTAACCAAGGCCAAGGACAAATGAGGGCACTTATAATCTGCATATAAGGGGCAGGATTTTTTTTGTGTGGCTTTAAACTGATTCCATTAAGTCAGAGGATTTCCTTTGCACAAAACATGTTATCTCCCACCTTCACTCACTTTGAGTTGTTCCCTCTGTGGAGGGGTCTTCGGGGTGATGATTGTGGCAAACTTCCTCAGAGAATTCCCACGGATGGAATTTGGAGGTGAAGGCAGAGAAGCCCTACTCTCACCATGTGTCTGTGGCTATTTCACTTTCCTGACAAAGGAGACTCTTCAACAGGGATCTCATTTCTTTTCCTACAAACAATGTGCTATGTCTCATGAATATGGCACAAGGCTTGTTAACTATTTTCTGGTCATAGGGATTCTCCTCTGCAAGTTAAAGTTTTGCCAAAAACACTTACGTGCTGGGGTTTGTGCTTATGTGCTTGGGTTTTAACCTGTTGGAAGAATGGCATGGAACATGGTCCCAGGGGAATGCAGGAACTTGGTACTCTCTTATCCAAAGGTTCTTTAATGAAGTTCAGTGGCTTCACCAAACCTTGACTGTGGGTTATTTTATGTTTTCATTTTAGAAACCCTGATGGAGACAAAAAGCCCTGGTGTTTCATTAAAGCAAACAATGCAAAGTTGAAATGGGAGTACTGTGATGTCTCAGCTTGCTCAGCCCTAGGTAAGACCATGGCTGTCCAGAAGCTCCAGGAATGGTTAGGTTGCAGGTCAATAGATAGATGTTCCTGACACCCCATCTCTTCTGTCCCTGTCCACTCACCATACCTGTTTTACCAATTACCATTCTAATGGGAACTCAAATGCCCAATCCACTGCTCCCATTTCAGGATGCCTAGCAAGCCTGGATACTTTTGTAAACTGAGGCCAGTGATCCAACTATAAACTCATGTTTCCTGACCTCCAGTCAGTGCACTCAACAAATACGTATGGGTTGCTGGCTATGTGCAGACACTATGCCAGGTCTTCAGTGAACAGCGGTGAGCCAACATTGGCTGAGACTCCATGTCTCTCAGGATGCAACATGGACAGAATTCCAGCCTCACAATCTTCCTGGCAGGCTTGTCTGGCCCAGCTCTCTACCTGTGTCCAGAACATTGCACCCTCCCACCCTGATCAATGGGATTACCTCCCTGGATGGTTTCAATTCTGTACCTTTGTTCTCATGGTCAGCTCTGTTTGGAATACTCCATCCTGTGTCAGATTTTGCCCATATCCAACCATCCTTTAAAAATCAACTCAAGAAACCTTCCTCCAGGAAGTCCTCCATGACCTACCAAGGGAAATGTTATCTTTTCCTCCTCACAAACCCCATGGAATGGAATGGGCACCATCCATGCAACACTTACCACTCTCTCCCTTGTATGACAATTATTTGGGCAAATGTCTTATGTCCCCCACTCTATTTCATCTGAGTATCTTCCCCTATACATCAAAAAAGCCTCCCAAACATATGTGTACAGTAATGAATAGCTAAGTATATACCCAACAATGGATTTACATATTCACACACATTTTTATCATATTAAAATAAGAAGTAAAAAGCAACATCTTCAAATTGAATTCTGTAGACTTGCTTTATAGTAATCGTGTATTCAACGCATATTAACTTTGCACCTGCTACATGCCCACCTTGTATGCATCAGTGCAGTCTCAACTCTGAAGCTTGCTAAGCTGCTGGACTTGGAGTCATACCTCTGACAGCTTCCTTCTGAGGCCCTGGAATGAAAGTGAGTAGCATGATTTGTCTTTCTTGTGTCCCACAGACATTGCTGACCCAGAGGGAAGCCTCACAGAGCCTCTGACCAAGCTTCCAGGATTTGACTCATGTGGGAGGACTGAGATGACAAAGAAGGTCAAGAGAATCTATGGAGGTTTTAAGAGCACAGCGGGCAAGCACCCATGGCAGGCATCCCTGCAGACCTCATTGCCACTGACCGTCTCCATGCCCCAGGGCCACTTCTGCGGGGGAGCGCTGATTCACCCCTGCTGGGTCCTGACTGCTGCCCACTGCACCAAGTAGGTGCCTGCCGAAAGCAGAGGCCAGGGACACTCAAGTCTCTGGGGGTGTTCTACTCTTCCCATCTCAGCAGCATCTTGGTGACTCTGGCAGGATAAGAGGGGCTGATCTAGCTCTAAGGGCAAAAGAGTGGATGGAAGCTCCGGATGGAAAAGAGCTACCTTCTAGAACACTTACCATGGGAATTACATGTGCTATGACAGTTAATCCTGAACACTATCAACTGGACGACAAGCTAAGGGAAGACAGGGGTTTTTACTTTTATTAATTGCCCAATGCCTGCCCAATGCCTAGGGCAGGTCTTCATACAGAACAAGTGCTTAGTAAATATCCGTGCAGTGAAAAAGTTGACTGTTATTCTCATTTCATAAACAAGGACCCTGGTCTTGGGAGGATTTAGCACCTTTCCATGACCGTGACCTAAAGTCATATGGAAAGTGAGTAGGTAAATGGGATATGAACCCAGATTTACCTGTTTCTTTAACCTCTCCAGTCTTGCCCTGAACAGAGAAAAATAGAATGCTCCCATCTGATGTCATTACTATGAACCTGCTCGTGTCATGTGACTTCAGCTATGACTTCTGTGTGGCCTAGAGAAGCCAGTATCTACTGAGGAGCCTGAATTACCACCACTTCCCCGAAACTCCCCAAATTCATGGTCGGGGCTGGTCCACTGTAGCCCAGGTTTTGATGGCGGCTTTGAAGGTCTTCCAATCCACTGTCTTTAAACAATTTCTTCTGGGATTCCTCAAACATGCAAACATTAGCCTCCACAAAGAGTAGTTGTTCAAGAAGTTAATTGACTACTCTTTAGCAAATCCTAGCGGTAATGGGAGGTCTCTTAGGAAATGTGGGATGCAGCTTACATTTGGAGACCATGTTTCCTCACATTTTCTTATTTGGGCCACAGAGCTCTGTGAGACAAATGACAGTTATAGATGAGGATGCCAAGGCTGCAGAAGGTCCAAGGTCACCCAGCTCATGGGGAGCAGAGCCAGGGCTTAGCTTCAGTCTCTCAGATACCAGACCATCTTACCTTCCCTTGCAGCATAAAAGCCAGACATCTGACAGTGGTGTTAGGGGACCAGGACCTGAAGAAGACAGAATTCCATGAGCAGAGATTCGGGGTGGAGAAGATTTTCAAGTACAGCCTCTATAATGAAAGAGAAGAGATTCCCCACAATGATATTGGCAAGTCTTTTCTTTGGGGGATCTCTCATAAGTCTTGTTCTGGGAGGATTTCATTACTGGTGGAAAGCTGAGGTTTGGTTCTAGAAGGTGCTCTTCTCTTTTTGGTCCCTCACAGACTCTAGAAGGTAGAGAATTTATTCCAGAGATCTTTTAGTTTTAAAGGTCTGTGTTGGTGTTATGGATAAATGAAGGGAAGAGATGCTAGTAAGGTTAAACTGTGGAAAGAACTCAGCCTTGAATCACAGCTCCCTCACTTACCAGGTGGCTTCACTTCTCCAAGCCTCAGGTCCTCTTCTATAAAACATGTACACTGGTATACAATGCTCAGCTTCCTATGTGTTAAATGACATGATGCATATGCGTCCCCATGTACATATGGTACCTGGTATGTAGTCAGGTGTAGAGGCAATGACATTAAGCTGCTGCCTACAGTGTGTAGCCCAGTTCTCCATTCCAGGGAACTGTCACTCTCTCTCCTTTCTCAATATCTTTTTTTCCCTCTTGAAGGCTCTTCTTTAAACAATGGGTTAGAAATGATTTCAAACCCCACTATTATTTTTTGATATTACTCTCAGCCTGAAGTGTGACTCTTCCCCATCAGTTAAAGAATGCAGTGGCTGAAGAGGAAGCCATTCCTTTGCTAGGCACTGGTAATGGGGCTTTGCTTACATGCACCCCCTGTTCAAGTTGAAGCTAATGCTTCTTTCACAGAGAGGGTATCATCACTCATTTCCTCTTTCTCTCCCGACCTAGCTCTGCTCAAGCTAAAGCCAGTGGATGGTCACTGTGCTCTGGAATCCAAATATGTGAAGACCGTATGTTTGCCCAATAGTGCCTTCCCCTCTGGGACTGAGTGCCACATCTCTGGGTGGGGTGTGACAGAAACAGGTGAGTCTGGCCATGCATTCTCCTGAGACTCAGGGAAGTTGCATTAACCAGAGAAGGGGTCAAACTTAAGGTCCCTTCTGAATTTGAAATCAATATTCCATTGAAGATGTATTACTAAAAGGAAGTGCGAGTGCCCCATGGCTAAAGCTCTAGTTGAGTCTCATCACTTCCATGGAGCCTTCCGTGATCCTTATATCTGTCCCTGGCTCCTACCTTGACTTCCATCAAGCGTTGATCCTGCATCCACGAAGATCTCTCTCCTTCCCTAGGTAGATTGTAAAGAGGATAGATTTTAAAGAACATGGGTTTGGCATCAGACAGACTTGTGTTAGGTCCCTGGCTTTGTCACTTGGACAGCTGAGCTTTAGTTCCTCTTAACCACACTTACCTCCTAGGTTTGGAATCATGATAATAGGAGATTGCTATCAAGCATTCTACAGAGATATTGACTAAGTCAGGCCCTGGACGGCAGGGTCTGTGCTCGTTCATCTGTCTCCCCTGGAGTGCTTTGCTCAGGGGTGTCCATGTTGTAGGCGTTCTATAAATTTTCTTAAACCAAGCTATTGATTTGTCTCTAGGATGTGGTCTTATCTAAAAAAGTAACCACAGAATTAATTTTCTCAGGTGCTGACAAGATTATATTCTCTAACATAGGAAATTCAGAAGCATAGTTCAAGTCTTTCTCAAATATTCAAAATAGATTTCTTTTCCCCCTAAATCTTCTCCTTAATAATGGAAAGAAGAAACACTTTAAATTGACCTGTATTTGTGAAGAAAAAGAAATTTTTAAAAAAAGATTTTATTTATTTATTCATGAGAGATACACGGGGGCGGGGGGGGGGGGGTAGAGGGAGAAGCAGGCTCCATGCAGGGAGCCCGACGTGGGACTTGATCCCAGGTCTCCAGGATCAGGAGCTGGGCTGAAGGCGGCGCTAAACCACTGAGCCACCGGGGCTGCCCCAAAAGAAATTTAATACACAAATTTGTCAGAAGGTTTTGGGAAAGAAGATTTCAGGTTACTCAGATCTAAGGTTAGCCAGTGACCCTTCTTCACAGGGATCTTCATTGTCACCCACTTAAACCTTTCAATATCACCATGCTGACCAGAGCAGAACAGGGGATCCTCGGAGGAAGAAATCAATGCCCTGGGAAGTAAGTAACCTAGAAGGCCAACCAGGGCACTACATCCATCCTTAGGAATCTACTGTGAGCCAGCCCTCTGCTAGGAAATTTAAAAAACGTTTTAAGAAGGGTGCCTGGGTGGCTCAGTTGGCTAAGTATCTGCCTTTGATTCAGGTCATGATCTTAGGGTCCTGGGACTGAGCCCCACATTGAGTACCCTGGTCGACAGGGGAGCCTGTTTCTCCCTCTCCCTCTCCCTCTCCCTCTGCTACTCCCCCTGCTTGTGCTCTCTGGCTCTTTGTCAAATAAATAAATAAACTCTTTTGAAAATTAAATTAAATTAAAAATGATTTAAGACACTATCCCTGCCCTTCTGACCTGATGGTCTAGCTAGGGAGACAAAAGAAGGAGTAAATGATTCCGCTCCCCTGTGATAAGCATAGCACTGAAGGTCTGTAAAATCACAGTGAAGGCTGGAAGCAAAGGGTCCCCACCCTTGAAAGATGAGGCTCCTCTTCGCATCTCCTGGACAAACCTTACTTTCTATGTTCAGACCTGTGGCCACCTTCTTATCAATGCGAGCTAGCTTCTGATGGGGCGAGTGTCGCCCAGCGCCCCACAGTGGTGACCTCTTTTCTTTCCCCCCCTCTGCAGGAGAAGGATCCCGCCAGCTCCTGGATGCCAAGGTCAGGCTGATTGCCAACACTTTGTGCAACTCCCGCCAACTCTATGACCACATGATTGGCGACAGCATGATTTGTGCAGGAAACCTTCAGAAGCCTGGGCAAGACTCCTGCCAGGTCAGAGACTCCAAATGGCACTTGGAGAAGGAGACATGGGTGGGAGCTTACGCTGGGGAGAGGCCAAATGAGAGCCCATGGCTGGGAGGCA
Source organism: Canis lupus familiaris (assembly GCF_011100685.1). NCBI lineage: Eukaryota > Metazoa > Chordata > Mammalia > Carnivora > Canidae > Canis > Canis lupus. Next base: position 24,815,875 of record NC_049249.1, read on the forward strand.
GGTTTAGAGGCTCACCTGCCATAAATCTAAGGCATAGGCAGGCATCCTTGTCCTCTGGCTAATTGGAATCCACATCCATCCAGGATGACCCAGCATAGTAATAGTAGTGGTCACTTTGCCTGCCTTGTCAAATTTAATTCTCATGACACTGGTGAAGGTGAAAGGTCATTACCATTTTATAGATGCTTAGGGAAATGATCTTGGCCTCTACACCTGGGTGATGAGTGGCAGAGCAGGAATTTGCTTCATTGTGTTTAAACATGAAGATGGCGCTTCTGGCCTCGATCCCTGGGCAGTATGTCTGAAAATCCCAATAAGGAACTATCTAAAAGACTAGTGACTAGAAGAAGAAAGATGATAGGCCCCGAGAACTCACAATAATATTAACTAATCATCAGGATTTGTGTGTGTTTGTGTGGGTGTGTGTGTGAGAGAGAGAGAGACAGAGAGAGACAGAGACAGAGACAGAGACAGAGATGAGGGTGGGGATTTAGCCCTAGCATACCAAGTGGCTGAGCGGCTCCTCTATAGCGACAACCAAGTCAGGGCCTGCCTGATATTCTCTTCAGTCTAGGACTTATGGGAACCCCAAGCCACAGGGGCCTGTGGTGACTCAGAGGCTGCAGGAGAGGGAGATGGCGGAGGCTTCATCTACTGGTGCTGAGGTGACCTGAAGCCTTTACCCCAAGTAGGAGACCAAGCTCCCTATAGGGGTCACATCTCACAGGAGACATCCTTCCTAGACTCCCAGGAATACCTAAGTTTAGAATTTTCTGCCTATCATCTTCATAAATCAACCAACTATCCTGGAAACCCCAGCATGGACACACTAAACCCCAGCTCCCCCCTTGCAAAGGGACCCAACAATGAGCAGCCGGCCTCGAGCCCCCTTTGGGAGGGGAAAATCACCATCACTCTTGAAGAAGGTACGTGGCTCTACTGTGACCCTCTGTCTCTTCCCAAGAGGCCATGGATATCCACCTACTCAAGGGAGGGTGGTGAGCAGATGAGTGTGATTTGTCTGAAACCCCTGGAAGATGAGTAAGAAAACACAACACTCCCTTCTTTAGGTATTTCAGGGGCTTCGTTTGCAGGCTTTGGAAACAGTCATGGGTTTGAAACCTGGTTCTTCTACTTTATGACTTTTGTCAATCACTGAATTGTTTAGTCAGCTCGGGCTGCTCTAACAAATCACCACAGATGGGCTTAAACAACACAGATTTATTTCTGCCACTTCTGGAGGCTGGATGTCTGAGATCAGGGTGTCAGCATGGTCAGGTTCCAGTGGGAGCCCTCTCCTGGGTTACAGATAGCCGACTCCTCACTGTCACATGGTGGAAAGAGGGGGCTACGTCTTTGGGGTCCCTCTCACAAGGGCACTGATCCCATTCGTGAGGACTCTAATATCCTCCTAAAAGTTCCACCCACCAATACCATCATATTGGGGAATTCAGCTTCAACATAAGGATTTTGGAGGAACACATTCAGTTCGTTACACTGATAGAATTCTCCAATCTCCAGTGCCTAATCTATACAACGGGAATAACGTATGCCTAGAATCCTAAGGTGTGGCCAAGATTCAAAGAGCTAACTCACTGAAAATCCCGTCAGATGCCAGGTGTAAGCAGCGGTGCGTGTTGAGAGCTATCCCTGCTCACCAGCCTCCTCCTGCCACGTCAGCTGGACTCCATACGAACCAGGCACTGTTCTATGTACTTTGCAAACATGAATCTGCACAAGAGCCAGGATGGGGTGGGGGTGGAGGGTGGGGGTCTGTTGCTCTCCATAGTTCACAATGTGAGAAGCTGAAGCCCAGTTGGCTCACAGTCCGCCAGCCTGGGTTGGAACCGAGATCTAACCCCATAGAGCATGTTGAACATCTCAGCCATGCTGTCCCTGAGCCTTATCCCCCCCACCCTGTGTGTGTCCTACAGGTCCTAGGACGGCTTTATCCAAATAGAGCACTGTCCCTACGCCCAGACCCTGCAGGAATGAGAAGCTGGGGCACCTGAGAATTTACTGTGTGATTATGAGTCATGACTAAGAGGGTGGAAGTAGGAGCGTGACCTCGGCACTGCGGCCCAGCCCTGCGGCCTCTCTGCCAAGCCCTCATGGACTCAGGGGCATATGGTGGCATTCTCTTCTCTCCCCTAAGAGCCTTGTGTCTTCGAAGGCATTGGAAGAGCCCTGCCACCACGTTCCAGAGAAACCCACTGGGGCGATGTCACCCCATCACCCCTGGCACCTCCCATGGAAGGTCAAGGGTGTCTCCGAATATATTCTGATTTACCAAGTTCACCAAGCTGAACTCATGTATCTTTTCCCTCAGGGAGACTCTGGAGGTCCTCTGACCTGTGAGAAGAATGGCACCTACTACGTCTACGGCATAGTGAGCTGGGGCCTGGAGTGTGGGAAGAAGCCAGGCGTCTATACCCAAGTTGCCAAATTCCTGAATTGGATCAAAGCCACCATCCAAAAGGGGAGTAGCTTCTGAGGTGTCTTCTGAACCTGAGAGCCCATTCTCCCGAGCCCCCAGACAAGGCAAGTCCTCATGGGCAGCACCGGACACCCTGGGAGCCCCCGGGAGCCCCCCCTGCTCTAAGCAGAGACAACAGCTGCCAGCCTGGGGCGTCCCAGACCAACATTTCCACCGCCTTATCAGGCTGCCTCATGGGTAACCCAAGAAATGCCAGAATCAACCCAATATATCCTTCGGTGGCTTCCCTTCACACCATGGTACCTTCTAGAAAATCACAGACTGCCTTCACCCCGGACATTTGCAGATAAGGGATTTCAGAATGACCGGAGCCAGTGGGAATGACCTTTACATCTTTATTCCTCATCCCAGACACCCAAGGTATGCCCCAGGACCAGCCACCCCCTTCCAGGGTCAGACGGGGGGGTGGGGGCCAAGAATACAACACGCTTCGTGGCTTCCTGAGGGTCGTCGCTTCGGGGGAGGCGGCTCGGGGAGGGGCTGGCACGGTGTCCTGCGAGCAGCTCGCTCGCACTGAAGCACGTCTCTGGTGCACACGCACGTTTGCTCCCGAGCCTCTTTCCCAAGGATCCTGGGTGGACGCCGCTCACTCACAACGGCAGAGCCTTCCTCCTTTTGACGTGCAGAATCTCGGTGGCGTCTGGGTTCACGTCCCCCCTCTGATTCTCTGCGGGCTCCACAGCCTCTGGCCCCCCCTGCAGAAATCAAACATCCCTCCCTGAGTCAGAATGAGGCCTCCGCCCTGCTCCCCCAGGATGAGCCGCCTCAGATGCCCCGGGAGCATTTAGAAGGTTCCCCCCTCCTCCGCCCTCCCCAAGAACAAGGATCCTGGAGGCAAGAAGGAGAAAGAAGCAAAGCCAATCTCTCATTTAGACGTGGCGTCTTTCTTCTGAACAAAGTCGGGTTCAAAACCCAGACTGTTGCAGCCAGCAAGCCCCTGACCCTTTCTGCGGATGTAACGAGCAAGCAGTCGGCACAGCCTTGGCTGCCGTGGCCCGCGATTGATGGAGCCCCGGTAGGTTTGTCTCCGCAGAACTAATGGCTGTGACTTCAGAGAAAGCCCTGCAGGAAGTTTAACCCGGGTGTCATCCGCCTGGTCATCTCAGACCCATGAAATTAGGCGCCTTGCTCCAGCTGCATTTCACACTTCTTTAGAGCCAGCTGACCTTTGGCCAAAAATAAAGTTTGAAATGAAACATTGAGTTTGCCTTTCCCCACGGCCCTGCCGGCTGGGGTGGGTTTGCGGCCTGCTACTCACCCAAGCGCCCCGGAGACCCAGGCCCCTCGCCTTGGCCAGTTCTGCCGCCCGCCGAGCCATTTCCACTTTGTAGGAGCCGGGGGGTGTCCAGCCAACGCCTCTGGTCAGGTTCAAGTCTGATTTGTACTTGACCTTAGGGGAAGGAGGGAAGCAAGACGACTACGTCGACAGGGTCTGGGGTGGTCTGGCCACAGGGTGGCCTCTGTGGGATGGAGCCTATGCTGTTGTCAGTAAAGCCAGGACGAGGGGAAACAATTCTTCTTAGGCAGAAGCCGCCTGGCACGGAGGGCCCAGTGTGCTGTGAGCTGGGCCGTGCATCTTTCCACTCAAGCCACGGGAGCCACCGTGGGGGCGGAGGGTGGGGAGGACTGTTCACGTCTAGGCTCCCACCTCAACTGGCTCTGTGGCCTTAGGAAAGTCACTTGCCTGCTCTGGGCTTCAGCTGCCTCCCAGGGAAAGGGCAAGGACGGCATCAGGTAGCTGCTAAGACCTCTCAGAAACAGTAGGGCAGGCCCTCGAGAGCTTGAGCTCTCATATCAAACCAAATGGGGCTCGTATCCGAGGTCTGCCACTTATTCTCTGGGCGATCTTGAGTCAGTTCCCTAACCTCCCTAGGCCTCTGGTTCCTCGTCTGTAAAATGGGGTAGGGATGGGCTGCGGGAGCTACGTGGCAAAATGCTGGAAAAAGCATTTGGCACAGAGCCTGGCCCACAGTAAAATTATTATTCCTTCCTATTCCTACAGGGTTAGGTCCCCCGGATTCTATCTCAGCCCAGCTCCCCCCAGAAGGTCATGTGGAATGCGGGGTGATGGCCAAGACAGCAGGGGAAGGGTCTCAGCCGGGCGGGAGGGGGCACTCACGTCACTCTGCAGCTGGTGGGCCTTCTGTGCGTGCTTCAGGCCTAGCTGCTCCGGGTCGCATGTGGGCTGGGGCAGGGGCTGCCGGTAGCACACGTCGCTGGCCAGCTGCTGGCTCCTCCTGGCCTGGAGGAAGCCGGGCTGGTCCGGGCGGCTATGGAACTGGGACCGACTCTTGGCAAAGTCCTTCTTGTACTCGTTGTCACTCTGGAGTTTGCCGACGCTGAGGAAATGCCTCATCCTGGGGTCGTCGTGGATGCTGCGGTAACCAATCTGTAGGCCCCGGTCCCGCAGGAAGGCCTCTTTGTACCGGAACTGCGGGTCAGAGGAGCAGAGATGGGTCCCGGGTGCCTGCCACCCCTCCCGGGCCAGCCCCCAGGAATCTCAGCAGGGAAGTTCAACAATCAGGTAAGAGCACAGCTTCGGATTCAGGCAGACCTGGGATCTGTATCTCCCTCTGCTGCCTTCTAGCTGTGTGGCCTTGGGCCAGTTACTTAGTCTGTCTGAGCCTCAGTTTCCCCACCTGATAAAATGAGAGAATGGACCTCCACCCCATGGGAGAGAATTCAGTGATATGGGGCTAAGCTTCATGTCTGGCACAGGTTCATGCCCACTGAGTGGCAGCTATGGGTATTAATGCTGCTTAATGGTAATTAATAAACTAACAGGAAGAGAAAGATGCCCCTTCTCTCAGCAGCCACTCTTCCTTTGATTCTTCCTAGCTTGTAGGGGCTCAGTCCAGTGCTCCTCAAATCATCTATAGGGGAGGACCGGATTCATTTTGTTTTGCTTTTTAAATTTTCAATCCATCCAAGTCCCATAGGTGGTTCTACTGCATCGGATCGATATGCAGTGGCAACACCCAAACTAGCCTCTGCCCTACTCAAGAGGAGCCCACCGGGCACAGGCCTGGTTGTCACAATGAGTACTTGCTAAAACTGTTTCTAAATGCTTGTTCCTGGGGCAGCCCGGGTGGCTCAGCGGTTTAGCGCCGCCTTTGGCCCAGGGTGTGATCCTGGAGACCCTGGATCGAGTCCCACGTCGGGCTCCCTGCATGGGGCCTGCTTCTCCCTCTGTCTCTGTCTCTGTCTCTCTCTCTCTCTTTCTCTTTCTCTGTGTGTGTGTCTCTCACAAATAAATCTTAAAAAAAAATGAATGCTCGTTCCTGATTTCTGTACTCATTGTGGGCAGACACAAGGTATTGCTGAGTGATCAGTGATCTCTCTAGTCTATGAAGCCTTCCCCTTCCGTAATAATGGCTGCCATGTTTTGAACACCTGTTATTAGCATGGCGCTGTAAACCATTTTTTTTCAATTCCGACATCAATCCTAGGAGATGAAAATTATATCCCTCTTTCATAGATGTAGAAATCTGCGTTCAGAGGATGTAAGCAACTAGCCCAATACCACACGGCCAAGTCTTAAGTGACCAAGCCAGGATGTGAACTCAAAATCAATCTAGGGGGGAAGCTCAATCTCTATCCTTTTGTGCTACCCCTTCAGCTAGAAGTCCCTTTATTGTAGATCAACACATCAATCACATGTTAATTGACTTCTGGATACACATACATCAATGTTTAAGAGTATCTCTCTTAAGGAGAGACAACGACCCTCCCCAATCTGAAACTTCTGGCTAAGATTCTAGAAAATAAGGCTGATTTTTCATTTCACTTGAAATACTTGTTCAGTTTGGGTTCCTGGTGGTGTGCTTTTCATCAGACTTGGGGAAAGCAGTCAAACCTATGAGTGACAGAGGGAGAGAGAATCTGATGTCTTACATCACTGGCGATCTCCCGGGACGCCCGGGCAGTCTGGAATGGGATGGCATCCAGCCGGAAGTCATAGCCACCAGCCCGGGTCTGTTCCCAAGAGTTTCTGTAGACTTTCTAGATGGGGAAAACAGAGAAATGAGTGAGCAGGGAGTGAGAACTCCACACTTGGCATATTGTTAGCTCTCAGCAGGAATAGTTCCTGAACACATACCCTTCCCCCTGCAGGTACCCAAGGACAGGTCATGGCCTCCCCACATCCATCCCGAGGACCTTCCCAGCTCTGGGACTGGTGAGACTGGCCACAAACGGCTCAGCTCTAAGCTCCAGGCCTCAACATCAGGCCCTGCTCCGGTGGGTCTGGAGCCTATGAGTCTGGCTCATTTGCCATATACTGTTGGCACCAGAGCCCCCCCCCCCCTTCCTTTGCGTTCACTTGCAGTGCCTTAGGTTTGCAGCTTCTATCTAGATGCCAGAACTCAAAGTTCAAGAACTCTGCTTCTTCCCTCATGCTGAAAGTACTATTCCTTGGGATCGGGTACCCCTGTGTTTGTTAACTCTAATGACTTCCTGAGGGCCTCTTGGCTACTTCCGAAGCCATGTGCCACCATCACTATGAAGAGTGCTGCATCCCACATGCACCCTTGGTGCCCACACGGAGGGAAGAGCCTTCACCTGAATTAAATTGATTGCCAAGAACCTGACCGAGTTCCTGACCCATGTATTTCACATCTTCCTCTTTCATTTTTTCCCTTTTGAAGTTGTTCTCACACAACCTCCAGGAGTCTGCAATCACATCCTCTTGGCCCTCAGGTAGACCCACGCACCCTAGAGAGCATCAAAATCTCCCATGCCTTCATGTAGCTAACATTTTTTTTTTTCAAGATAAGGGAATGGCTCCATGAAAGGAGCCATCTGGAGATCCCAGTGGAGGGCTGTCCTTTCTTCAGCCACAGCAGGTGAGGCGTATCAGCAGCAGACGACAAAGTGACAGCCCCAGACCGTGTCAGTGGCTCACTCATTCCAAGAGCCACAGCAGGTCAGGAGGCCCCTTAAGAACCTTGCTTTTGTCACTTGGAAATAGAGGTCATGACCGAGGCTCTGTTCTACAGGGGATTGAGGAGATTAAGCAAAAGAGGGATGGCAGATAAAAAGCAAAGTGCTTCCTACCACCGCACAACTGGGCCTGGAACCAGGAAGGGCCCGCGGAGATGGAGCCAGGCACAGTGAGCTCTGCATTGTTATGTACCACCATCCATCACCTTCACCTTCATCATCACCTCTAACTCCAATGTCCAACGCCACCAACCCAAACCAAACACCTGCTATGTTTGAGGGCCTAGAGATATAAGAGCCAATAATCATTGGAGTCATCTCCTAATTGATGGGTCACAAACAAGGCCCAAAGGATTCGATTTACTGGGTCACCACTGAGTTGAGCAGCCAGGAGGGAAGGATTGTAGAAGGGGAGAAGCATTCGGGTAATGACTGAGTGACCATCCCCTTTAGCATCACGTTCCCTGATATGGTGGCCCCACAAGTAGCAGTACAGATAGCAAATAGGGTCAAAGCCCTGAGCCTCCCCTAGAAAGGGGACAGTTGGCGCCTTCCTATGAAGGGCCTCCACACCAGATCTGGGCTGGGCAAGGACACCAAACTTCACTCAGCGTCCAACTCCTATATCACCCCACTTTGGTGTCCGATGCGCCCCAGGTTCCAAGCCTCTACGGCCGAGGGTCAGCTAGCCAGCGTGGCCCAAATTGGGGTTCTCCCCAAGGCACTGGCTCCCTTTCTCCTGCTCCTTCTCCTGTATACTATTTGCTTGATTGTGATCACTTCCTCCCTGAGTTTTTTTATTCTGTTGAGGTTTCTGTCTTGCCACTGGGAGCCTTTAGATTCCGTAGGCTCTTTGATTTGGAACCCTGGGCGTTCCTCTTCTTTATCACAGTGGGCACAGTTTTGTCCTCATCCTCACACATTAGAGTCATTTGATTTTTAGTTATTTCGGCTGCCTTACACATCTCAATGGCTTTCTTTGCCCAGGAAGGTCACTTTCCCTCCACATCTTCCTCACAGAGCACTTGATCCAATTGTGTGCATTCTCCACGCCCCCGAAGAAGTGCTCTTTCAAAAGAGGTTCATGAGTTCTCCATATCCGCATGCCCTGGCGGCTAATTTCAGCTCCAGGACTCTACAGACTGGCGTCCCCTGTGAGCCGAAAGATGCTCTGTCACCGGCCTGGGGTGGCCGTCCTCCTTCAACCGGGCTCCAGATGGACCGACAGGTTTATCCCAGTTTTCAGGGCTGTGGACCTCAGAGAGTCCGGCAAACGGAGGCCTGGCCTTCCCCCATCCTGGAAGCCCTGATACGATGGCTGTTTTGTCCAAGCTCTGCGGAGGGGGAGGTCCCGCTTCCCCCAGATGGAGGTCAGCCCACCAGAGCTGCTGTTCTAAAATTATCGCTCGCTCATCCCTCAAAAGCATCAAATGGTCATAATAACTCATATTTACAAAGCACCATCGCATTCACTGCGTGGGATCCCACAGGGCTTTACAAACGCAACAAACTAATACACACGCTAACTAGAAGGCGCCTCGCGCCAACCCCTGCGAGGCGGCCACCTCTGGGGTGCACGGTAGCAGCTGTTGATCTGCACGGAGCCCCAGGACACAATGGCCAGGCCAGGGAGGGAAGAATGGCCGGACTCTGGGAGGCCCCGCGCTGCCCCAGGCCGACACACTCGGCCTGTGTTATTCTGATCTGACAGGCTCTTTTGATTCCGCCGCCTGGCTACCTGTTATCCCAGGATCACAGCTTTGCTGGCCGAGCGGCCGCCTATTCTATTACAACCAGGAGCCTCCAACCCCTGCTAACAACAAGCCCGGGTTTAGGAAACAGCATCTTGGTTATGCACGCAAAGGGCACACATCTAAGGGAAACAGAAGTGTTGGAGGCCACCGCCTCACGCACAAAGGAGCAGCAGCTCGTGTTTGTACCCGACGGACCCCAATTGCGGCGTCTTTCCAAACTGTGCAGCGAGAAAGTGCCTCTGGGCCTCCAAAGTCACCCTGCTCGGAGGGCGAAGGAGATGTGTCCGGGAAAGAAACAGAGCAGGTGTCTACACCTGCCAGGGCCAGGGGGGCGGGCACCTGACTGTGGTCTTGGCAATTCTTGAGCCAAACCAGAATTTTCCAGCCAGAAGGAACCACAGGCATTAGTCAGCTCAGCTCTGTCCCATTTTCCAAGTGAGGAAACTGAGGCCTAGCGATGCAAGTGGCTCAGAGTCACACATGTGGTTTGTCTCCCTCTCCGTCCCGCGTTCTTCCTGTCTCAAGTCCTCTTTCCTGGGACTTTCCCCCCCAACAACTAAATCCAGGTTGGGTGTAGATACGTTTGCAAAGAGGTGCACACCCCATTAACTGCTGTTTCACTTACATCACTCAGATGCAGCGCGTTGAGGCGGGCTCTGGTGAAATCGGGGTGGTCGGGGATCAGCGTATATCTGTGCAGGGATTCCGCATCCCCCAATCTGTACAGGCGCTGTGGGTGAGACAGGCTCATGGTAAATACGGAGCTGCGCTGGCTGAGGTCACAGGTGAGAAGCGGGCTGCCCCTCCCACCGGGTGCCCACCATGGGAGCAGATGCCAGCCCTGCACATAGAGAGCATCCCTCTAGAGCCCACCGTCTGACCAAGGCGGCCATGGGCTGAGAGTCAGATAGGGCTGGCTGATTGTAAGTAGAACCTATCTAAAATATTTATCAAGATCTGCTCCAAATGGGCCCCAAACCAACATCTTGGTTGGCCACACTTGTTGTTTTACAACAAGTATAAGGTGTGTGGCTCTTTCGAGAATCTTTGCAGTTGAGTGTTGTTCAAGCTTTCTACTAGGAACAAGATGTCTTAATGCCCTTATTGTTTGAATAATGAATAATGATAATAAAAAAGACACAACAGCTAATAAGTCTTTTTATCCTGAATGGATAAAGGGCCTTAGTATGTTTTCAGAAATTTTAAGTTTTCATAGTCTACCTGGGGCCCAGGAAGACACAATTTTAAAACTCAAGCTTTATCTCAGTTGCTATTTTTAGAGCAGTGACCTAAGAGTTGCAAAGAATTTTAGGAAGGGATTGAGTCCCATCTACTTTAAGAAGGGAAAATATAGTATTGAATATTCTGATCCTTTTCCAAATTCAATATGGGCTTTACAAACATGAACCTGTCAGTACAACATTTGGACTCTGTGACAAGGGGTCGGCTCTGTCACTGTATGTGAAAATCAAATCTCTTAACGACCTCAGAGAAAAAATATTTAACTTCCTATACTTCAAAATAAATATAGGAGAGAAGAAATGAGGCTAAATTGTCCAGAAAGCATAGAAGCAGAAAGAAGCTTTTAATATAGCTGCTCCTTTTTTTTTTTTTTTTTTTCCTAACTGGCTTATGTTCGGCTTTTAATTCCATTACCATTTATCAATAATTAAGATGTATCTCATCTAGTGTTTTGTAAAAGATCATCAATATTACACAATATTATTGCTATTATTATGAACCAAACCAAAATAGGGGGTATTTATTGAGGACTTACTACATTCCAGATACTTGCTAAAGGCTTCACATACATTAGTTATTTAATCCTCATTTAATTCACTTAATCTTATGAAATGTTGCTATCATTGCCCTCCTTTCAAATAAGGAATGAGAGGTTAGGAGAGAGTAACTGGCCCTAGATCACCCAGGTAGCACTCCCGTCTACCCCAAGCCCATGCTCTTAAGTACTGAGTACTGAACAGCACTACCCACTACCGGGCACGTAGGGTTACTGATGAGAACATGCCCACCTCATTGCAATGCATGTAGCTGTTCTTGGCGTGAACCAGGTCTGGGGAGTCAACCACCGTGGTGAACTTGATACTATCTGGTTTCTTACGGTATTTGGTCTGTAAGAGAAAGACACAGATTCCCACTGAACAGCTGAACACCATGCATTTTTCTGGATGCATCTTCACCCCACCTACTCGGTATCAGATGTGCCAAAGATATTATTGGAATACAGGTCTCTCTTCTTGGTAGGTCCAAGAAGACCCACCTCACAGGGGTCCAAGCTGCCCCTCTGATAAGGAACATTTTATAAGAATTTACTCTCCTGGGGGAAAAAAAGGCCGCACAATACCAGGGCACACCACAATAAGGAAACTCAGCATCAATAGGACCCTGTCCAAGTAAGTTCTGCTACTAAGAGATGGAAGAAGCTAGTGCCCCCCTGGAATGGATCCCTGGGCAAGAATCTCCAGGCCACCAATATGGTGGGGTGTTTGGTAAAGGTAATCATCCCTGTAGAATGTGTAATGCCCTCTGAAATCAGATAACCCCAGACACTGGACACTCTGGGTAAACTCTGTGGGTGGACGGCAAATTCTGCGCCCCCATGAAAACAATGAGTCGGCTTAGCTCATAACTACCTGATGTACCTACTAAGAATCTCATAGCACATCATCTGTCTTACTGCCCAGTTTGAAACATGCCTTTACCTCTCCAGCAAGTGAACTCATTTGGAGGGAAATCTTGTTCTGTCTTGCGATTTGGTTGCAAAAGCCCAGGAAAAACACTGGGGGTCCAGGGGCCACGGGGCCCTCTTGGCATCTCTACCCTGTAAGCAGTTTCCCTCCTCAGGAGGAACTAAACACCAGGTTGCATTTACAACAGAGCTGGGTTGAATGGTACCTCGCTGATGAGTTCTCCGGCCTTCTTTGCACTCTCTAGCTGCGGCGAACTCAGCGTCAGCCATCCTGTCCCCTTCATGCCCATCAGGTCTGACTTGTAGCGAAACTGTGGGAAAAAGATCATTGGTTTTCACCAACACGGCACTGAAGACCATCTGGTTATTTCAAGTTCCTTGATTTGTAAAAAGCATTTGTATTCGTCTTCATTGTAACACATTGACGTCTTCATTCGGACCATATTTTGTGTATTGTTAAGCCAAACGGTGTGAGTTTGTGCCCTCCGCCAGGAATTAAATCATGGAGCAGGCCCTACCTGTGAATGGGCAGGGTTAGAAGCCAAGGTAATGGATGCACATGATCCCTTAAAAAAAAAAAAAAAGAGTAGAGATCTACCCCAAGCCCAGGCATCAGCCTGGATTATTCTGTTCCCTTCTGGCAGAGAGGCGACTGCCTGCCTGCCTGCCGCCTAAATAGAACAGTTTTACCCACCTTCAGGTGATCAAAGGGCCCTGAACTCTGGGTCAAACCTGCTGGGACTCAGAGCAAATCGCTTTACCAAAATGTGACTCAGTTTCTCTCTGTGATAGTTGAAGGTCATAACAACCCTGCTGTTCTCATGAGAACACCTGAGGGCCCTAAGGAGCAAAAGCCACTCTATGCATTGGATCTGTTTTTGTCTCATGGTGGTGGGGGGGGGGGACGGGGGGCGGGGGGCAGAGACAATGACAGCAGGACTCTAAGAACCACACAAACTTAGATCCAAGCGGCCTACAGCATGTAAGCCATGTAAGCTATTCTAATCTTTTTGTGCCTAGGTTTATCTCCGCCTCCCACCATTGGCTCAGGATTTGCTTATATTGCAAAGATGGGCGAGGCCTTACCCATTTTCTTCATTTTTAAGGACTCAGAAGATGAGAACTACAGCAGCATTCCTGGGAGAAAATCCTGAGCTGTGCTGGAGGACAATGGGTCTGATTAGGAGTCTCCTAAAATATTAAATCTTATTACCATTCTGCCATCAGCCCACCATTACCGAGGACAAGACAGTCACAGGAACATTTTTCTTCTTCTCTTTATGGAAATCAGGCATTTTTAAAGGTGGAAAAAGAGTCTCCAAGGAAATCTAAAATTTGGATCTAAACGAAGTTGATAGCGTTTCCCTAATTTAGATATAAGCTCTGCTGTAACGCAAAATATCACTCCAGAAACCAGTCTTTCGGCCTTTTTAGTTTCCTTTCATTTCAGGATTCACAGCGTCCCTCACAGCTGGCCTCAAAGAGGGTCCGTTTCTGATCTACTGTCTGCTGGTTAATGCCCCTGTGCAAATTCCACTCTGCTTTCCAACTGGTGAAGGGAGGCATCACTCAGGTTCAGGAGCAGGTTTCAAAACCCCATGTCAGTAAGATTGCTTTTTATACCACGATCTTTCGGTCTACACCGGCAAAGCTTTTGCCTTCCACTCTGATAAAGAACAGAGAAAATTGGATAAATTTCTAAGTTAGAGAGAATAATCCTACAGGGCCTCTTCACAGCCGGGCCTTGCTCCTTTCATAGGCAAGATGAAGTGGGGAGCACTCTTTCAACTTGCCTTTGTCGAGCTGAACAGTACAATCGCAGGTAAGTCAGAAAGCAAGATGCAGGTTCCCCAAAGATCTGACTGGGCCTCAGACTCTCTTATAAATGGATTGTCTATTGATATTTCAGCTCCCAGCCCAGGTGTGACTATTCACGCAGACCCTAAAAACAACACGCCTGCCCTGGACTTCATGATGAAAGAGGGGAGTCGAGAAGAATCAGCTACCCAAAGATGGTCTGAAAGAAGGATTCTAAGATAATAAGGGACGCACTCATGCTGCCCAAGTGCACCTGGCTTCCCCAGATGGCAGTCCTGCTGTTCCTTGCACATATTAAGGCCTGGAAGCCACCTTCGGATTCCTCTGGGGGGGGGAGGGGCGGTTCTCCCGGAGCCCCCAGTTTGGAGCACAGGCTACAGTTTCTGGTCCTCAATTTTCAACAATGTAAACAAATGTACCCTGGCAGTGGCCAGGGGAGGAGGTCTATTTGTCATATTAATGAGAACCTTTAAAATCACCCTCTTGCTTAGGGCATGGTTTGCTTTAGACTCATCAACTCATGCAGGGCTCACATCACCCTGCAAAGGCGGGGTTCTTATACCCATCTACAGAACAATTTTGGAGTTCAAGGGACTGTTCAGATTCTCAGAAGAGCCAAGGGCTGCTGTGTCCCCGGGTGTACCACACAGTCATTCAGAGAACCCTTAAGAGCCAGAGCACCTGGGTTCCTAGTCCAGCCACCTGGGGGAGCCAAAGAGCATCAAACCAGGAGTCCGGAGACCAGAGCCTCCCTTGGCCTCTTACTTGCTATGGGGCCTAGAGCAAGTCATTTCCCTGCCAGCCTGTGACCCTGGGCAAGTTACTTAAGAGTATAGGTGCTTCAGTTGCCACATCTGTAAAAATGAGAGTCCCACCAGTATGTACCTGGATACTAAATGAGATAGTTCGTGCAAAATATTTAAGCAAATGCCTGGTCCAGAATAAACATTCCATACATTTTAGCTATTGTTGTTGTCATTGTTTCTGGCGGGGAAACTGAGGCTCATAGAGCTTACGGAGTCTACCCGTAAGAGTATAGGTGCTGTAAAAGGATCATGCAGCTGTAAAAGGTGGGGTCAGGGCTGTCCTCTTGACAGTCCCTGCAGGGGCTTTTCAAAACTCCCTGCAGTCTCCATCCAAGATCACAGACATTCACGGCCAGAGCATTCCTTGGGCAAAGCATGTGTCTCAGAGACCTTCTGGAGACAAGTATGCACACAGGACTTGAGTGATCATGGCCTGAGGCCTTCACCCTAGTGGTGAGCACCCCTGGGCTCCCTCTGGCCCAACCCACAGCTTCCTTTCTAGCCTGGGCAGGAGAGGGCAGGAGAAGCAGCTGCAGGACAGGGCTACTGTTCCTCCCCCAGACTCTGCTGAATCAAGTGCACACAGGGGGAGCCTTTGTCCCTTTTTCTGCACAATATAACCACATGAAATTAGATTTTCAATAATGATTGCAAGAAAACTGAAGCCTCAGGACCAGCTGGACATTATGGGGTTTCCTCTGTTTGTAACATCTTGAGACCCAAACCCCCAAATGAACAAACTTGAGGCTTATAAAGCAACACGTGAAGCATAATATGGTAATTTTAAAAATTAAGCAATAGTTTCTCAGGATTCAAAATTGTAATACATATCCTATTTCATAAAATGTCAGTGTAAGAGTACCAACCAACCACCACTTTTAGAAAATCCTCTTCTTTTTAGATTGTTCTTCCTACTTGTTTTAGTGTTAAAATATCCTTTTCTTTCCAGAAACAAAACAAAACAGAACACAAAACTGTGACATAAATGGTAGCTTGAGGTAATATTTAGGGGTTTTTTTCCTCACTCAATAAAAAAAAAAAAAATCTGATGATATATTGATGCCATTATCTTAAAAACATCTTCCTGTGATCCCTGAATTCCGAGGTTACCAATCAAATCGACCCTCTTTGCTTTTCTGTTGGAGGAATGGAGGCCTAGGAAGCAAAGGGCTATTGCAAGGACACGTAGCCAGTAGGTGATAATGTGAGGTTTCCAACAAACATCTTCAGGTTCCCAGCTCGGGCCCCCTCACCTCTCCCAGATGGCCTGCGTATCTCCCTCTGGGATCTGCCCTGCCCCAGAGGTCTCCCCCCCCCCGCCCCCCTAAGGAATAGCTCATTGACAAGAGGGTCATGCCATGAGCTATATTCTTGGAGGTGGCAGGATGGCCATCTAGCAAGTGGAAGGCCTTTCCAGTGGAACTTGGGCGGGCACCTTGCTACTGTGTCCTCGGTGTGGGGCCCAAGGAACGCATCCTGCCCCCCACTCAACTTGCTTATGAACACTGTGATTCTGAACTTCCAGCAAATTGTGATGAGTAATTAGGTGATCATTAAATCATTACCGTGCTGATTCACAATTAATCCTCAATTATGTGTTTATACTCTGCCTGTGTCATATAACTCCACCTAAGAGCAGCTGCTGCCCTAAAGACAATGGGAATTGAAAGGCTTGCTGCAGAGAACAATCCAAATAGCTAACACTGTACATTTCTCTGGACCAGACACCATGCTAGCTTTCTTCCTGTGGACCAGTCCTAAACTAGCAACTGGGTTCTTAACTGGATGCAGATGTCCCAGGTACATCTGGCCATATTGAGAAACACTTTGTTGCACTGGGGGAGGGTGGCACTTTTGGCATCTAGTGGGTGCAGGCCAGGGATGCTGCAAGGGACAGGACAGGGCCTGCCTGTAACAAAGCATTGTCCAGCCCAGAACATCCTAGGTGCTATGGTTGAGAATCCCTGATATGGATGGGAAGGGTCCCATGGGCTGCACTCTAATATGAGAGTTTCTTCCTCATAGGGCTGCTTGGAAGCCTAGAGAGACAATGTGTGCAAGATCTGGGGGTACAGTGCCTGCCACCCAGCACGAGGCTCCCACGTGCAAACCATGCCCACACTATCACCATTACTGCATCCCAGTGGAGGAAGCTGAGGGGTGGTAGGGAAATGGGACTGACTCCAGCATGCTCTGCAGTCACTCCAGGTGGTGCTCGCCTGGGTGAGGACCTCTCCCTTCTGTGTCTGTGTCCACACCTGCATTGTAGGAAGCATGACTCCCCTGCATTGAGCTCCCTCCCCAAGAGCAAGATGGGTAAGACTGTGGGCTCTGGAGCCAGTCCTGCCTGGCATCTCTCACATGATCTCATCTGGAAAGGAGAAGTCAAAGCTGTCCCCACCTCACGGCATCACAGCAAGTGGGACAGTAACAGCAGTCAGCTGGTCATGTCAGCCATGACTGGATCTACTGCTTTCTGGTCGTGACCTTCACCCCCACCACACAGCATCCAGCCTGTGCACTCTCTCAGACCCCACTCTGGACCACGTCCTCCTCCCTGGCCCACTTGATTTACGCCAGCCTCAAATAAGCTGAGGCTCCTCCTGCTTGGGGACTTGGCCTTTGGATTTGCTCTTCCGTTGGCTGGAGTGGTCTGCCCTTCCTTCATCAACTTTGGTCTTTGCTCAAATGTCACCTTTTCGTGGGAACTCCCCGGACTACACCCCCAATTTAAAATTGCATGTGTGCAGATCCACCTACCCTGCTTTGTCTGTCTCCACAACACGTGTCACCATCCGACATACTTTGGATCCTACCTACCATATTCTATCTCCCTCCCATACAGTGGAAGACTCAGAAGCACAGCAGTTTTTTGACTTTCTGGTTGACTACGGTATCCCCAGAGCCTGGAATGATGGCTGGTACACAGTAGGTGCTCAAGAAATGGTTGTTAGATGATTGAATGATTCCAACCTAGATGACGTAACATAGACCCAGCAAGTCTTGGTTTGGGCAGGGTAGGGTGAGGGAGAGGGGGTTGTTGGATAGGCAAAAGAAGCAGAGATTTACACCCAGGCTCGGTGGAAGGCCCCCTACCTCACTCTGCAGGGCGTGAGCTCTCTTGGCCCAGGACATCTTCAGGTCCTCAGGCAGAGCTGTGAACTCATGGCACCGTGTCCTGTAGTCGTGGTCGCTGGCTAGGGCCTGGGCCTTCCTGGCATGGACCAGGTGCACCATGTCCATGGGCAGGTGGTAGTGGGCTTGGCTGCTCGCCGCTCCCCGCCTGTACTGAAGCTCGCTCTGCAACTGGCCTACCCGCCAGCAGTGCTGGAGTCGGGGGTCATCACTCACACTCCGGGCCCCGATCAGCCTGCCTCGCTCCTTCACAAAGTCATGTCTGTAGAGAAACTGGAAGGGAGGACCACAGTCAGGGGCTGGCATTCGGCCTGCTTAAATTCCACCTGCACGTTTTCACTGCAAACCCTAGAAAAATCACCTATTCTTACACTAGGAGGTGGTGATTATAAGAAAAACCACAGTGAGGTTGGCCTGAGAGCATGCTTCCTCCCTGGGGGTTGAACAATTAAAACATCGCTCCATTCTTCCTATCTAATTAAAACCAGATCCTCAGAACCAAAGAAAGGGCCCCACTCCCCTTACATGTCCTATGGCCAAAAGGAATTTATCAAAAAAGGTAAAAGAGAAACTTGTGCTTTAACCGTTCGTACTTGGCAAAACATTAAACCCAAAAGACAGGATCCATTTATTTGAAGTCCACATTTTCTGTGATTTGTTTGTGGGAAAGAGAAAGTCACCTTCATGTCCCAAAGCTATGGACGCTATCAACAGAGTGGCTGAAACACAGCTGGCAAATCCTAACGCCAACATGTGAAACTACAGAGAGCCAGGAGGGAGATGTGTTAGGGCTGTGTTAAGATTTCTATTGCGAGTTTGCTTTCGAATTCCAGGTAAAGCTGGACAGCTCATGTATTATGGGGTGGGGGTGGGGGTTGTTGCCCAGACCCTGCAATTAGAAATAAATCATCATCTCTTTCCTGCTGGAATCCTTTGCCTGAATTTAGCTTCTGATTAACAGAAGCTTTCTTTCCCTCCCTCCGTCAAAGAATCTCATTTCTAACTAATATATTCTGCAGGTGACATCCTGTCTCACATGGTGATAGATTTGCTTTAATTCAGGAAAATCAGCCGTAGACATTGTTTTACATGAAGTTAACAGAAATTAGGCAAGATGGAAGGTCATATCATTCAACTCACATCACTGGCTATATCTCCAGAGACGCGAGCAGCCTGGAAGGGGAGAGCGTCTATTGTCAGCTTGTAGCCTTGAGCACGGAGATTACGCCAAGACTCCTTGTATTTTGCCTACAGTAGGAACACATGTAGATCTTCTTTAAAAAAAAAAAAATTACATGAATCGGTGAACAAAGGCTACCCTGTTCATTTGTAGTACAGTGTTCCCGAATCGATTTCTGACGAGCAAAAGCTCTCTCTTTTGCAAAGAAAAATCTCATTAGCACACACGCTGTAGTGCGCGCTGGCACGCGTGTACACAACACATTTGTAAAAAGGTGTATTTACGGTGAGCATCAAAAAGACATTTTTTTAAGCTTCTGGGAACACCAGAAGGGTCACTGTTAGATCCCATCACAGCCCCAGACATGCGTGGCTTTGGAGCATGTCTGAGCCCCGGCAACAAGAAAGGCTTACGTCACTCAGATTGGCTGCGTTCGCTTTCGCTCGGACAAACTCGGGCAGACCCAGGGTCATTGTGTACCGGTGCCTCTCATCCTCTCCGGCTGCTTTATAGAGGCGCTGGGTAAAAAAGAAAAAAGAACAAGCAAGGAGATAATGCTGTGTGTTTCTGCGGTGCTGGAGGTCCCTCGTTTGCAAGTGGGAGATAGGTTTGCGGAAGGCCGCTCGCTGGGTCGTGGATACACCTTCTGCCTTGGGGAAGATCTTTCTTTCAATAAAGACACTCTTTCATGAGTCAAATTGAGTGGCATAAAAGGAATATGTAAGAGATTGCAAGTTGCTTTTGATGGGGTTCAGGACAGGTTACCCCGAAATATGGCACCTTGGCATACCGAATACTTTAAGCGGAAGGACTGTCTGAAGCCGCAGGTGCTAGGAGAACTCTTTGTCGTCTCCTCTCCTGAAGCAGGTCAGAAGAGCCTCCTGTGAGAGGTGCCCTCCCTCCACCCAGAGGAAATGAGCATCCTTATCTCCAAAGACCGAGGGCACCCGAGAGGAATCTGAGTGAACAGACCTTGCTAAGTGCACCCCTGTCCTTAGCTCATCCCTTTTGCCCTCTCGCGTCTTCCCTCGACTTTCTACTCTCCATCAAACCTAGTACAAAAAACGTCCAGGTTTAACCGTTTCTCCTTGTCTTCGTTTCCTCACGGAGGCTCCCGTATCGTGTAAAACTCATACTAAATAAACTTGTACGCTTTTCTTTTGTTAATCTGTCTTTTGTTACAGAATCCCCACTGAGAACCTAAGATGCTTCAAGAAAAAGGTGGGTTTTTTTTTTTTTTTCTCTCCTCTACACTTTGTTCAGCAAGAAGCTAAGGAAAGAAAAACACATTTAGGAACACCATCAAGGTTCTTCTCATTGTAGACTTTTCCCTTGAGGATATAGTGTAAAAGATGATAAATGCTAAGATCTGGGAGATTTAGGAGAAGCTCTGGTGGGTGGAAGAGAGGTTCCTAAACCCCGTTCTGCATCCTTTACTAAAGCCCCGGCTCCTTCCAAGAGCAAACTCATGCCAGTGCTACCCTGGGTGGCCTCAGCCAGTTCCCAAAACATCTCCTCTCGTGATCAGAAGTGAGTCTGTGGTTGGTGAGCTCTCCGAGGCCAGAGGCCACCATATGAGGCATGGTTGCCCCACCGCATCCAGCTCACACCGCAGGCAGGATGGGCTCAAGAGGAATTTAAAATTGAGACTGTCACTGCACAAGCCCTTGGGACCATTCTTACCCCGAGCTGCTGGGTCCTACTTTCTGACTTGGGTGAGAGTGGAACCTCGTTGTATAAATAGCCAAATCTCAACTGACTTCTCAAAGAGTCAGCAGGAGAATTTTTAAAACTAAGGACGATGCCAAATTTAATTCTCTGCCAAGCTCAATTTCTATTTCAAACTTGCAAGAGAGCCTCTAAGAAGTAGAACCAAAGGGGCTGGAATGATGATTTGAGGTAATGAGATTCCTTCCCCTGGATGCCCCTCTGCTAGAGATGATTAAATGAAGTGAGCAAACAGCAGGTGAGGGGAGGAGGCAGAAATTCCAGAAGTCTGAGCAACACCATACTACAGAACCGCCCCTGGATAACCGTACATCCTCCCTACACTAATCATCAGAGCGACCATATAAAGGCAGTTAGCCAGTGTGTGCCTCGACAGAACAGATGAATGACGGACCAGTACCTCTCAGACTTCAATGTGCAAAGGAAACCCATAAGGATCCTGCTCAATGACCTTGTGGATTCAGGGGGTCTGGGGTGGGGCCTGAGGTTCGATGCTTCTAACAAGCTCCCAGGAGACGCTGGTGTGGCTGGTCCGTGACTGCCTGTGGGACTAGAGACTAAAGCCAATTTCCAACTAGGCCTTCCTTCCTTCTGGAAAATGTTACATTCCATATACAACATTCTTTTCTTTCCAGGCTTCCGTGCAAACATGTGTTTTTCCCCGGCCCCAACCCCACTAAATATTCATGCTTTTTTTTTTTTTTTTTTAACAATCTAGCAGTTTTTTAAAAGCCCATTCCAAAGCCATCTGATTTTACCTCATTGGTAATCTGGTTGCTGAGTTTTGCATGAAGGAGGCTGGGAGTGTCTGTCACAGCTGTGTACTTGAATGACTGGGGATGCTGACGGTATTTACTCTGAGGGAAGAAAAAGACTCGATAAGGCATAAAAAAGGAGAACTAGCTCTATAAGCACTAGCTATAAAACCTCGCTTTGCAAAGGCTGCTAGTCCGTTCCCCGGAATCCAGTCCAACACCTGCTCTCATGATCTCAGTGAACGTGATTATTGAAATTCTGATTTTGCTCCTGACCTTTGCTCATCGGAGACCCAGAGGTCCTCAGCTTTGGGGGTGTCCCAGAAACAATCATGCAGCTTTGAAAAAATACACATTGCTTGCGCCCCACCCTGGGAAACCAGGATTCAGTAAACTGCCACTGGACCCAGGCCTATATATTTTTTTAAAGCTCCAAAGAGGATTCTGATGCACCAGCAGGTTCAGAAACCACTCTCTGTCAAGATCTCACTGGAAAAGTAAAGCACAAAGATCAACCTAAACTCCCATGGTGAGGCCAGTTCTGTTTTCTCAGAGCTCCCAATCAATGTGTAAGCCCACCCAATACTTCCAGTGCCTTCCATTATGCCCCCTGTCCTTGCATCTACAGTGAGTGGAAGTCCCAGAGCTCTCTCAGGTGTAAGTAAAATTCCTCCTAAGCTCAAAGAGCTCAGAATTCTAGACTTCTGTACTTTTACTATGAAATTATCACCAAGCTTATGGCAATCATTTTCCCAGCCACCAGAGAAGCACAGTTGCTTAGATTATTAGTGCTAATCACCTAAAAACTAAATGAGAGGGGTAGGAGTGTCCTTATTTGACTGACTAAGAAGTTGAGACTCAGAGAAGACAGGTGATGGGATGGAGGTCACACCACAAATGAGAGCGGGCATAGAATTTCAGTCTCCCTATCTGTTGGTCTCTCAGGGCTGTCATCTTTCTCTCTTTCTTTCTTTCTTTCTTTCTTTCTTTCTTTCTTTCTTTCTTTCTTTCTTTCTTCTTTTCTTTCTTTCTTTCTTCTTTTCTTTCTTTCTTTCTTCTTTTCTTTCTTTCTTTTTTCTTTCTTTCTTTTTCTTCTTCTTCTTTTTATTTTTCTTCTTCTTCTTCTTCTTCTTCTTCTTCTTCTTCTTCTTCTTCTTCTTCTTCTTTAGATTTTATTTATTTATTCACAAGAGACACACAGAAACAGGCAGAGACATAGGCAGAGGGAGAAGCAGGCGACCCACGGGGAGCCCGATGTGGGACTCAATCCCAGGACCATGCCCTGAGCCAAAGGCAGATGCTCAACCACCGAGCCACCCAGGCCTGCCCTCTTGTCATTGTCCCACAGGGCCACTTTTCAAAGGAACCCTAGGAAAGCAGATCTTATGAGCCAGTGAATAATTCTTATGGGTTCATAGAGGAACTGGCTTGGTATTTGTAAAGCTGTTTTAAATGGCATCCAGTGTGAATGAAGAATCTAGAAAGAAGGGCTTGGTGAGTTGCCATTGTTAAGTTCAACATCTAGCTCGCTCTAGCCGTAAGCAGAGAGCTGAGTGCTAGGGAAGTACTTCTGCTGTGGAAATACACTGCCAGCCCTCACCCCTCCATCCAGGGTCCCTGGTTACCTCACTGATGAGTTCAGATGCTTTCTTTCTCCCTTCAATCTCTAATGTGCCCGGAATGACACAGGGAACGCCTCGCATAAAGTTCAGGTCTGAGCGGTACAAATTCTGTAAGGAACAACACAAAGATTCAGAAAAGCCAAACCTACAGAGCAAGGAAGCAAAGAGAAATCAGAGGACCCAGGACAACATCATAATTAGAACTCAAGTCCACCAGTCAGTCTCTCCAGATCGACCATCCTCACGAACACACAATGCCTCCCAGTAAATGTTCATCCGGGGAAACAAAAATCTAGGTCAGAACAAAAGATTTCTGCTGTCACTTGTCTCAGGAGCTGCAGAGGGACAGCGGGTTTTTATCGTAATGGAGACTATCAAAAAATAAACGCTGGAGTGGATTGTGGTTAGAAAGTCAGTTGTCTTGGGGCAAATGTGGAAATGATGGTTTAATAGGTCTTCTAAAACAAAACCCAGCAGCAGAGGGTGGCATTAATTAATCATGGGTTAAGAAAAAACTAATAAATGAATCCAGAATAATCTGGCACAGGCCTGTCTGAGTCTACCGTGCATAGGGCAAGTGTGTGTACCTGAGTGATTTGGGCTGACAGTTTAAAGGGTCCCCAAATTCACTCCCCTGCAGCCACTAAGGTGTGCCTCTCCCACCCCCACCCCCACCCCCACCCCCACCCCAGACGTGCTGCCTTCCAACTGCTATTCCAACGAGAGGCAGGGCAGGTGAGGGCTCCACTCAAGTGACATGCAGGCCCTGAGCTGAGCGTGGCAGCTCCCTCATTCCTGCAGCTGCTCTCGGGCTACTGACAGTTTATGTCATCCAGTAAACACTGTACACAGGCAGAAAATTCGAACAGACGACAGATAGCCAGATCTGAGCACCCCTCAGCTCCTAGGCCCCATCAAACCAGTAAGCAGGCTTTGTACAGTGCTTTGCTTTCCAAGCCCAGCTGGCTCCTTGCAAACCCCACAGCACAGAAGCCTAGCAAGCTGGGAAATAAGGGGCACATCGAACAGGATGCTGCTGCCTGTTGAGGGGAGACAGCCAGGCTCTCTTTGGGAGCAGCAAAGTCCCCAATGCTTCCCAACACTTCCAGGCCGCCTGCTTCAGAAAACAGGCGGCATGAGCTCGAAATGCACAGGGAGGCTCATGAAGGCCCCACAACTCCTTGCAGGGACTTAGGAAGGATCTCTGGGCCCGATGTCCTGACTTCCTCTGGACACTCTCCTCTGCTTGAAGTGGGGCCACTCTGATCCCACCCTTTCCTAACAGAGCACAGGCTCCCATAGAAAACTGGTGACCCCAGGAATGTACAAAGCAGCAATAAAAACCTCCAGTCTGACCTGAGGCCAGAGGCAATGCCATCGGCAAACCTTGAACATGTAAAACTATGAACCAAGGGCATCTTGGTCAGACAGCATCTAAGTTCAAGCATCAGCGCCCCGTTCTCACTGACAGGTGTGTGATCTCGGGCAAGCTGTTTGTCACTCCTTTGAGCCTCACTGTACTGTCTCCATAAAATGGGGTACAGGCTACTGACACAGGCTTATCTTGAGGTTTCCATGAGATCACGCACGAAAATGTAACACTTAGTAGCAGGAAATGTTTCCTGCTGCTGTTCGATCTGTACAATTTTGCTAGGCAGGAACTCGGGGCAGTGTTTCCAAAGAAAATCCTGGGTTGAGGATTTCTCACCCACCCCCTCACCACGGCGCCAAGAGGAGCTTGTGGGTCACAGCCTCATAGTCAAGTCTGAGAGGACCGAGCCCTGAGAGAGAGGCCGGGTCTCCTTACCTCACTCTGCAGCTTGTGAGCTTTCTTGGCGCAGCTGAGCCTCAGGTCTTCAGCCAAGGATGTGTACTGGGGGAGCGGGTGTCTGTAGTCCTGGTCGCTGGCCAGGCTCTGAGCCTTCTTGGCATGCACCAGGGTTACCATGTCCAACGGCAGATGGAAGTGTGCCTTTGAGAGCTCAAAGCCTTTCTTGTAATTCACCTAGAGGGGCAGACAGATCGACAGCGGCTATTTCAAAGACATCATTTGAACAGGGACCATCGGGATGGCAACAGCAATGCAATTGTCCCAGGTAAGCCTGGGAGGTGTTCCTGGCAGGACCAGCGCTCCTTTCCTGCAGGGATTGGCTTAATAAGCAGGACTCATCTCCTGATCCCGACACTCACCACCCCCAGTTCCTGGAGGTCATGTATTTGGATGTTGGAAGGCCCGTGGCTCCCTCAGTTGGGGAAAATACAGAAGTTCAAGAGACAGACATAATGTCAGTGATTCCCTTGCTCCAGTCTTTGGATCATCCCATTGTCCAAAGGCAAGAAGATCCATGGCCAACCTGTGCCCTGCCCACCATAATTTCTCCCAAACACTCTCTCAAGTTCAGATTTTAGACACCAGGAACTCTCTTCTCGGGTGAGTGTGAAAAGCTTCTTCAAAGCATCGGTGACATCCTAAGAAATCCAGGGGCCAGGAGCAGTGGGGCCAGTTCTGAGGGATGGGTATTCCCAAGGGCCCATGATGCATGCTGATGGAAGAAAGGAGTGGCCCATTCCAGACCACAAGCTGCACTGCCATCTTCAGAGAAGCTATTGGAAGGTCAGCGAAACTGACTCCGAGCTTTCTTGGAACTCGGATGCATAATGGCCACCTCCTCCATCCTTCCCAAAGCTCCAGCACACCCACTTCTAACCTCCATGATCCTCCCCTGACCCTTAGCATAAAGCCAAAGTCAATTTATGTCCAACCCCACACTCTTCGGTCAGCACCCCAGCACAGATAGGGGGAAAATGTTGGAAGTGGAGAAACCGAGGCAGAAACCATGTGAAGCTGTGGAAAGAGCATAAGATGTAGGGCTGGCTCCAGGTACACTTTCTAGCTGACCTTAGACAAGGGACTGAAGCATTCAGGGTCTAGGCTTTCTTATCAGTAGACCAGGATGGCTAAGACAATGAAGTTCCTAGAGAGCGTTTGATGGTAAAGTGAGACACAGCCTGTAAAAGTGCTTAGTCCTCTGTAACACAGCGGATGTTTTATCACCACCATCAGCCAGCTCACATTATGTGCAAGGGGACAGTGTATACACGCTTGTGCCAGCTTCCAGAGGGTCAAAATCAGGGGTTGCGAACTCAGATGTTTCCAGGAGCCAGACAAGTAGCACCAGTGAATAAAGCAGGAAGTGAAAAAAAAAAAAAAAAAAAGCAGGAAGTGGGAGAGGAGGGGTGACTGTCTGACCAGGAGAGCACAGATCCCTTCTAAATGGAGCTCTCAGGAGTCTGCAACTAAAGCCTTGAGGAGAGGAATCCAGGTCCAGCTTCGGCCAGAAGTCTTGAAACTTTTGTGTGAAAATTTCCATTTCTTAAAGGTTTGCAATTAATTCACTCTGCAGACCAAAAAGACTGCCCCTGCAGGGCAGATCCAGCCCACCGGCCCCCATTCGTGGCCACAGGGCAAATCATAGAATGCCCAACTCGGAAGGGAGCTAAGAGGTCAACTAGCTCAAACTCTTGATGGAGGAAGAAGCCACAGCCCAGAGGAGCCAAGGGACCTAACAATGACCCATAACTAGTTAGGACAGCCAGTAGCCACAACCGGAAGGACAAAGGACATATGCTGGCTGTGCATCATTGGTGACGGGGTGGGGTGACCCCCACCCCCCAGCCCCACCACATTTTCTCCCACTTACTTCGCTCTGCAGCGAGTTCGCATACACTGAATGTGCAAGGCTGATATCGTCTTCCAAGCTCCGGGAGCCAAGCATCTGCCCTTTCATTTTCTCAAATGCCTCTTTGTATTTGTACTAAAGGGAAAGAGAGCGGGAGAGAGTAACAGCTCGGGGACAAGGGACAGGGAATGGGAGAGGTGGGTATTGGGCGAAAATGTTTTGTTCTTTTGACAGTGACTGGGTGAGTTGAAAGAAAACGCGCGGGAGTCGTCAAAAGGCCTATTCTTTCATATGCAAGACTCCCAATGACTAAAGGGCTGGATATGAAGTGGCAGGACACGTTAGCACTTGGGCGGCCCACGCTGGAGGAAGGTGGGTGCATTGTTAACAGTCTCTGCCCGCGGACTTGCTTTAGGAAAGCGCCTGGTGGAGGGTGCATTTCATCTGCCCAGGGTCCGGAGTTACAGTCCGGCATTGGGCTTTGTACCCCGGCCAGGGGATTTTTTTGTTGTCTGGTCTGTTCTTTCTCGCTGGTCGTTATCAGATTGCCCTAACGCAGTCATTTGGGAAAGCAGAGGATGGTATCCACAGGCAAAAGAAGAAGGCAGGGGTTAGGGGCAAAAGGAGTAAAAATTGGTTAGTATTAAACATTACTAATGGAGGTGGATGCTCACATCACTTATGATTTCGCCAGAAGCCTTTGCTGCCTGGAACGGAATGGCATCCAACCTCAGTTTATAGCCACCGTCCCGAAGTTTGCTCCAGGATTCCTTATAACGCGTCTGTTGGGAAGATGTGGACAAATAAAGACCTTCACGTGACCTGGTGGTTCTGCAATTGCCTTTGCTGAGATGGCGATCTACTGTGTTGTTGGGTTTTCTCCCCACCCTGCCTCACCCCCAGTGGGAGTTTGAAATCACTGTGTCTTAGCAAAAACCAAGAGTTGGATCCTGCCTGGCGCCCACCTATCGGAGGGAGAGCCTTCTGGGGAGGACTCTTTGGAGTCAGAGAGACCCAGATTTCTTCTGAGGAGCAAGCTGAGTGGAAGAAGCAGGGATAAGACGGAGTGTGCAGAGCTCCTTGCATAACATGAAGAGAACTCAACTGTCTCTATCGAAGAACAGGAAAGGGGGGAGTTGCTGATCAAGATCTCTCCTTGGCATAGCCCCTGGATACCCTCACCTATATTCTGGTGCTCCCATATCTCAGCCCCACAGCACAAACGCCCCTGTACAAAGGCAGTTTTCCCCATCTCATTCTTCTAAATGAGCTTGACTCTTCCGCAGGACTGCCTACCTAATCTGCAGAGCTCCATGCAAATGAAAATGTGGGGTCCCCTGTTCAAAAATATTACAAATTTCAAGATGGTGACAGTGGAGCATTAGACTGAGCTCTAGGACCTTCAGAGTACAGGCTGCTTGTGAGCACAGGCTGTTGTGCACTGCCCAGGTCCCCTGATCTCCTCTAATTAAAACCAGTTCCCCTCCCAGCAGCCTCACCTCACTGATATTCATAGCATTCAGCTTGGCCAGCAGGACTTCAGGGAGGTCGGCTGTCTGAGTGTAATGATGCTTTATATTTTCTCCTTGTTCCCTGTATAACCTCTGTGGATGAAAAAAGGTTTTGTATTAGACCCAGGAGGCTCCTCCATGTAGCCATCAGCCAAGTCACACTCCAGGAGACAAGGGTGGGGTGGCTCCCACCTCCCCGTAGAGACAGGATCCTGAGCACCTCTACCTAGATCTCACAGCCAGCACAGTGACATGTACTTCATTCCCTCCGGAGTCCTATTCCCAGCTCAGAACATGACAGGCTGAAACTTGCCTCTCAGCAAATATTCCACTTGTAGCATCTGCTGACATGGGTGTCAGATAGGAAAACGAGGTCTAGTTAACACCTAGTAATTTTATTATTAACTGTAAACCCTGAGAGGGCATCGAAATTCAGAGGCATGAGAGATGGCTCTTCCACCGGTGAGGTTTGCCCCGGATCTACTACAATCCCTGTTGCCTTCCCCCATCTCGAGAATTCTTGTGCTAATCAATGTCTACTCGGTGGGTCTGGGGTGCTAGTCACCCGGAACTCTGATCTGGGTTCATGACATCCTCATAGTGATGACACACGAAGTTGGCATCGGCCACCGGAGAAAGTTTCTAAACCGGGCTTTTCCATCCTAAATCTTATTAGTGTGTCCAAGTTTCTGCGTATCACAGCAGTGCCCCCTAGAGTTGGTTAGGGTAAGGAAGAAGCAGGTGTTTTCCTTCCTAGGAAAGTTCTTGGTTTGACCATCTGTGTTTCTCAGAATTCAATTTGCTTCTGATGGGCCACTCATCAAGAAATTATAAATCCCGAAACCCGTAAGTGTGCAAATCATCCCATAACTATTCTGACAGGCACTCGGGACATTTCCAAACGCCTGTTGAATCAGGCACAACTAGAATAATTTATTCAATCAGGAAACAAGAGAGATAATTTTGAACCCCACCTCCACCCCCCGCCCCAGTCAAGATTTGGAAATTTTCTTCATGGCAAGTTGAATGGTTTGAAGATATTTATAAGGCGTGACTGCCCTGTACAAAGACCTGTGGGCCTCTCTCAGTAGAATCAGCCAAACGGGGTTAATCCATGTCCTAACGTGAGTTTTTATGGGATCTCATCGTTCAATTTAGTCTCCAACGCACGCTGTGCCGTGAGGGCAAAAGGCCAGATCTCAGTTTCATATTATAAAGGGAATATGGAAAATGACTTCAAAGTTAGTCTAATGTACACAAGACCCAAATCATTTTCAAAGTCTTCGGGGGGAATTCAGAGAGCAAGAATTCCTGCCCTTGGGTCCCAAGGAGCCCTGGCAGGGCTGAGTCTTCCAATTACCAAGAATTTTTGCCCTAAAACTTCCAATTCTGAAAACAACACTTTAAAACAAAAAGGAGGGGGAGGACCCACCACGGACAAATCTTGAAGACATGCAAATGGGAAGACATGAGAGCATGGGGGCGGCGGGGTGGCGGAGCCCCACTTGGCATCGGAAGAGCACTAACACCCCATTTGCATCCTAATGAGGAAGCACCCCCGCTAAGGTGTGCCTCCGCAAAAGGACGAGAAGTTCCTTCATCCTTAGAACAACAGAAGGAGCAAGGCAAGAACCCCTCAGCTTCAATCGCAGTGTTGAAAGAAGAGCCCACTCTTAGAGTCATAATGTATATATATTATCACTTACATCCACTGCTTGGGTATAACTAATTCTGGCCTGGACCATCTCCGGAGTGTCTTTAATACTGGTAAACTTCAAAGCATCTGGATGCTGACGGTACTTCTTCTGTTGAGCAGAAAAAGATCAAAGCTGTGAATTTTGTGCTGCTCTTTCATGCCATTTGAAAGGGAAAATCATAGGTTGCTTGAGATTAGAGTGAATTTGTGAACATAATTATTATTCGGCTTCCTCCATCTTTATATCCTGGGTGCCTTCAGGTTAATATTTGTTTCAATTTAAGAATAACCTCATGTCAATTAACATTAAAGTATTTCTACCTGGTGCAAAGAAAACATCGCAAAATTAGGTTATACCAGTAAAATACTGGGGGATGCACACTTAGGAAAGGATTCTTTTTATAGGCTTCAAATACTGTGTCAGAGTTGTTTACATATCTTAGTTTGGGTCTCCCAAGCAAGAAGGAAGTTACATTTATCAACTAAGCTTCCTGTTTTCCTTCCCCTAAAGGACGTGGCAGAGATTATCACGGTCAAAAGCCCTGCATTTAACAGTCAGTGATATAACTATTCAGTCACTTTGGAACCCGGTTTAGTTAACATAAGCAAGAATTCTTTAAAATGTCACAATAACTAGAAGAAGAGTGCTATTATTGAAAGGAGAGATCATACATTTTGAAAGTGGGGAAAAAAAAGAATTACAAAGAATTCAAATGTTGGCAAAGACCTAGATACCAATTCTGATTCTAAAAGTCATGCTTAAATTAATTCCTGTTTTTTTTTTAATCCAAATACATTTCCAGGGGACTAGAACAGTTGCTATCTTAATGGAATTACGAAGCGTATCTTTCCTCAAATCGAATAATTATTTTATAAACACTTCCTCATTTATCAGGTTCAATTTTTGTATGTTGCATTGCTTAAAGAAGACACAGTTCAAAATGCAGCCATCTCTGTTCTGTCCCCTGTTTTTATAAATAAAGTTTTATTGGAACACAGCCGTGTTCATTCATTTACGTGGTAACCTACAGTTGTTTTCATGCTGCAGTGGCAAAGTTGAGGAGCTGCAATAGAAATGTGTGGCCCACAAAGCTGCAACAGAAACCCGATATTTACTGTCTGGTCCTTGACAAAAAAAAAAAAAAAAAAGATTTGCTGGCTCCTGCTTTAAGTGACAGGCATGTATGCATTTGTGTCTCTTTCAACAGTGTGTTACGGCATTCTGTCTGAAAATTAAGAGGTCAGCCAATTTGATGCTAAGCTGGAAATGTGCCAAACTGAAGTGAGATGATTGGGGAAAGTTGCTGAAAGATTTTCTTGCCTTACTGAAGTTGGAGAACTGGTGTGAAGCATAGAAGATAAGCAAATTTGCTGAGGAGGTTTGTAAAATGAGGTGGAAAATTAAGCCCACCATGGGATAAATAGTTCTAGAAAGATCCCTTGAATGCCAAACTTAGATGAAGGAATCATCTTGAAGTCTAAATTGTGTGTATAATTTATTTTTCACATCCTTTTATGGGTGGGCCCAAAGAGAGTTTAGGATCATGAGTCCTCAAACCTAGATGTTTGCCCCTGCAAGTTTCTCAAAATCATCCTTTTAAAAGGACCTTTTCCTCAATCAGACTGAACTACATAAGGCAAAGCCACTGAGCCCCCAGGAACTTCTGAGCCTTGTGTGTTAACTAAGATTCCTAAAAGTTAAGCCAGTCAGAGTGATCCCACTTTTGGAAAGAGCTATGTGACATGTCAGGTTAACTATTCTGTGAGAACACATCAACACTGGGCAAGTGTGTTGGAAAAACCAACTTAGGTGTTTCTTCTGTTTTATCCACGCATTCAGTAAGTAAATCTTCTCACAACAGTGTCCCAGGAGGTTTATAACTAAGGCTACAATCTTCTGGGGCTACAGCCTGGTGATTTCCCAGAAAAGTCTAGAAAGACCAGGTTACTCTGAAGGCAACTAAAAAAATTCTCACTTGCCTTCTGAGCAGATATGTATGAACAGAGGGGGATGTGAGTTGTTGGAGGATGCGCAGCCTCTGTGTGAGCATGAGGCAAGGACAGCTCCCTGGTTATCTAGACCAGTGGCTCTCCACCTTTTGGCAGGATCTGGAGACATTTTTAGTTGTCACAACTGGAGGAGGGTGCTACTGGCATCTAGAAGGTAGAGGTCAGGGGTGCTGTCAAACATCCCTCAAGACTCAAGACAGCAGCCCCTCCATCCAAGAGTTTTCAAAATGTCAATAGTTCTGAGATTGAGGAACTCTGATCTAGTCTTTCAATGACCCGTTTAATGAAACTCTCCTAAAATGTGAGCAGAATGCTCTTTTTAACACACCGTGATGCCTTAGGGTCCAGCTAGGGTGGCTGCAAGCAGACAGGAGTGAGATTTAAATAGAAGTGAGACACCCTCAACAGGAGAGGCCCGAGCAAGTGAGACACCCTCAACAGGAGAGGCCCGAGCCACGTGTCCCGCACCACGTGAATATTCAAAAACTGTTTACACTGTGGCAGAAAGAGAGAGGGAGAAAATGTGCATAAAGTCACAAAAGAGCTTTCTGGGTGCAATAAATGTATCTTTTCATCATCTCTCCCTTGTTGCTTCATTAAAAAGGTAAGTTGGTGGGTAGCAATTGAGCTCTTTTGGATTGTCATTACTATTCATAATATCATTTGTCACCCACTTTGTTTTTGCCAGGGCTCTATGGGCCCCTACTGGTGTGTGTTTGGTATGCAGTCTCCCTCTAATTACCAACCCTAGTCTGGGTTTCCAGGCCTTTCATGTAGCTTTGCCTTTTTCCTTTGCCTTTTGAGTGGAAATTATTTTAATTTTATACAGAAATGCCACACGCCTAGTGCAGCCAGGCCTGTTGCACGCTGTCAGGAAATCTCACCTCGCTAATGAGTTCTCCTGCCTTCTTCGCCTGCTCCACATTTAATGACCCGGTGGCGACCCAGCCCGTGCCTTTCATCCACTTCACATCTGCCCTGTATTGGTTCTGACAAAGGAGAGAGAGAGAAAAAAAAAGGCAGGCCATTGTTGGTGCGCAGACATTTAAAGCGCTATTAACGGCGCCCAGATGTCGCCTTGGTGCCAGCTGAGTCAAATTAGATGCCACTTTTGTCTTATCCGTTCCTGTACAGTCACAGGTAGAGCTCCAAAATGTCAATTAATTTCCCCTGTAATTGGAGCGTCCCGCTGCCGGCGGCGTGAGGCCCCGCCCAGCAGCACCCGGGCTGGAGCGGGCTGGGCCCATCCACCTGGTCCCTCATTAGGGACGCGCGTCTACCTCGGCAAGAGGAGCGTCCTCATTGTCTGCTTCCCCCGTTTTCTTGTTTAAAATGACAAGCAGGGGAGAAGAAAATGAGAATTCACAACAGAACCCAGGTGGGGAGCTATTTGAGGGAATTTCACAAGACAGCCGAGGCTTCCCACCGAGAGCCCGATTCCTCCCCATGCACCTCCTAGGTGCTGGGCAGGGAGGGGGTGGGGGATGTCTCCTTTCTTTACTTGCCCTTGAAGGAGTCGTTTTCATGGAAAGCCATTTAAATGGACGCTTCTCGGAAACTAACGTATCACCCATCTATCGGCAAACAGCTCGATCAGGAAGGATGGGTCTACACTGCCCTCCCGACCCCACCCACCGTGTGGAACAGCCTGGCCGCAGCTGACCCGCCTTTGCCTTTGCAGCTCACCCACTTTCTTGTACAAGCGTCAACTGAAGGCAGAGGGGGAAACTGAGCCAGGTGGGGCATACAGGGAGAAAGGGGAGAGGGCGCTCAGGTGAGCGTGCTGCTCCTTCTGAAAGGGGACTGCCAAGGTTGGAAGGAGGACGGGAGATGCTCTCCCAGAACAGGCCACAGTTCAGAATGTCACAAATACACACACACACACACACACACACACACACACCCGCCACCCCTGCAGTAAAAGGAAACGGGGAACACGTAGATGGAACAAATTCCAAGGAGAAGAAAGTCAGTTTGTGATTTTCTGGGTGGTGGTAGAGAGTCTGAAGTGGGCAGAGTTTGAATAAAATTTGAACTGCCCGGAACACTAAGATGCATCCACCCTGGGATCCAGAAACAGGTATCTCGATGTGTAAAATATTGTGTGGGGGCGGTGGGGGCTCGGGCAAACCGTCGCGGGGATGCTAGCACACATGCACACGTGCACACACGGAGCTTACATCACTCTGTAAACCGTATGCCTTCTTGGCCCATTCCACCTTCATGTCGGTGGGCAAAGCGGTGAACTGATGAGATGCCGTCTTGTAGCCTATGTCTGTGGCTAAATGCTGAGCCTTGCGGGCATGCACAAGGTGGATCATGTCCAGGGAGACGTGGCACTGGGATCTGGTGTCCTCGAACCCCTTCTTGTACTCGAGTTCACTCTGCAGCTTGGACATTTGCAGCGAGTGGCTCATTTGTGAATCCCCCTGGGCATCCTTCGCTCCAATGAGCTTACCTCGGGACCTCTCGTAATCTTCCTTGTACTTCACCTAAACCGGAGGAAGAGGGCAGGGTACATTCGCATCTCCTAAAGGCATCGTTCACTTTCCAACCAAAGGCAGGAAAGTTCAAAGCCATAGGACAGAATGTTACTAGAATGACTGTCATCAAGAGTTTACCTCCTATCATCAAACAGTGAAATAAAACCTTACTCCTTATTTCCCTTTTCACCTCAGCTGCCAGTCAGCTTAGAGCTAAACTGAATGCTCAGCTATGCAACTATCTTTTTTTTTATTTTTTTTAATTTTTATTTATTTATGATAGTCACACAGAGAGAGGCAGAGACACAGGCAGAGGGAGAAGCAGGCTCCATGCACCGGGAGCCCGACGTGGGATTCGATCCCGTGTCTCCAGGATCGCGCCCTGGGCCAAAGGCAGGCGCTAAACTGCTGCGCCACCCAGGGATCCCATTTTCCCAAGTTCTTGGTGACATTCCGTCTCTTGTCTGTATCACTCAACCTCATTTTTTTTCTGGATTTATTTTTAAGTGGCCCATTGCTTTCATGAAAGCCATATAAATGCCTTCCTGGGAACAGTGAAGACCTCATAAGCAAAAAGTAGTCACGAAACAAAAGAGACGCAGGATGGCCAAAATACAATTGCTGTTTGAGAAAGGGGCTCAAACCATCAGTATGTAGGAGTATGGAAAGCACAAGGGAGCGTACTGGCTTGGAAAAAGACGTGAGGCCGAGAGGAATGGGGATCAGAAGAAAAAAATAAATACGGAAATGCTTTAAAAACTGTAACAGGACACCAGCATGTGGCATCTTTTTCAACATCATCAGGAGACCCGGGCTCTCCTCTCCGCTGTGCCAACTGACAACACCTGGCACCAGGTATGGAACACTTACTATGAGGCAGACATGACACAAACCAGGCCCCTCAAAGTGTGTCTGCTGACCAGTGCTGACCAGTGCTGGTTTGTGAGCTCTTACCAGATGAGGAGATAAGGAGCTTATGTCAGAAGGTACATCAAGTGCATCACCAAGCCACTGTTTAGTTCAGCTGACATCTCCATATATTTATAGAAAGAAATATATTTGTGTGTGTGCATATATTGTGGAAGCCAGACTGTCTTGGTGGAGTGAGTGGACTTGGCCCAACGTTCCGGCCTACGCTTTCTATCTCACATCACACTCCCAACAGCTGGCACTGGACTGCAGAAGCTTGCTACTCGTCAATTCGTTTCATTTCCTCCTAATCGCTTTGCAACCGCCAAATTACCAATGACTTAATAGAGATTGTGAAAGGTTACACAAGCTTCCCAGAGCCACCATGCTAATAGGGGACGGAGTGAGGATTTTATCCAAGGCCCATCTGATACCAGAGCCTTGTACTCTTAGTCACGGACAGGTCACAGCATCTTTAGTCCTGGAATGTCTCTGGGCATCAGTTTGTCTGTCAAATCAGCCATTTAGATTACTAGTCATGCTACTACTAGTAGTAAAGCTTCCTCACCTACCGAAAGCCAACGTGTGGCAAGCAGCGTGCTCGGCACTCACGTGGCTATCTCATTGCAAAGTGGCCATCTGTCTCCCCACTTCACAGATTGGACGCTGAGGCTCAGAGAGACCAAGGACCTGCACAGATCCTTTCTGACTCTCCCAGATGGATAAGGGCAGGATTCGTGGCCATGCTGTACAAGTTGAACACTGACTCACCTCGCTCGCCAGGTCCCTGTTGGCTTTGGCTGCCAGGAAGCCCAAGGAGTCCAGACGCAGCTCAAAACCTTTTGCCTTCTGGTTTTCCCAGCTGCTCTTATACAGTTTCTGAGGAGATGTAGGAGAGAAGAGATCACCCTCCTGTGGGAGAGCTTCCCTAGCTTCTGTGATGCTCTCTCGTGGAGGCAAACACTCATTGTGTCCCTCCACAGCAACCTGGTAACCTGAATACCACCAGACCTCACTTTTCCTGCCTCGGGGCCTCAGGAAACACAGGGCTTCAGCCAAAAGAAGCAGAATTCGAACTCCAGAGACCGTGAAAAATACTAGGAGTCTTCATGGAGGTCTCAAACATGCCAGTGGTTGAATAACAGTGCAAAACGCACAGCAGATGTCTGAAAGGTCTGTTCCCCACGTCTGCCCACACACCCAGCCTAGCCCAGCTGCTACTGCATTTAAAGCTACTACATTCCTTGGTCCTCCACCCTCAGCCTCGAGACCACCTGGGTCTGTCTGTTCCTGTCCTGCCCCCACCTGCAGATTTCAAGTTCCTTCTGCGAGTCTCCCTTTCTTTCTCTGTATGTGAATCAATTTAGCCTCTGTTGCTCCTTACAGTTCTTCCCTCTACCTATTACTCAGACCAGGACTCCAAAGACCTGGGAGCTGAGTGGGAGAGCTAAGGAAGGCCCCCCCTGGAAAAGAGGGAAGAGGAAGTTGAGACCCTGCATGTTTTTGTGCCTAAGAGAGTAACAGCTACATTGCACACACTCCTTCCAGTGCTTTCTGTAGATGAGCTCATTGAAGCCTGGTGACAACCCAGTGAGACAGGGACTAGTAGTGTTCCCCTGATTTTACCAATGGGGCAACTGAGCAAAGAATCTGTCCAAGGTCACACATCTAGTAAGTGGTAGACCCAAGAATCAAATCCAAGCAGTTTGGAATGAATACATTGATGTCTCACTTCCTCCTATCAATACTCTAATGCTGTTCTAACTGCCTCCCTAGAATAACCAATGCCTTCTACCCTGCTATATAGTCAGTGGTTCAAGTGTCTCACCAGCTTGTTACTATGAAAGGTGATCCTTCCCTCCCCCCCTAAAAC
Source organism: Canis lupus familiaris (assembly GCF_011100685.1). Lineage (NCBI taxonomy): Eukaryota > Metazoa > Chordata > Mammalia > Carnivora > Canidae > Canis > Canis lupus. The sequence continues at coordinate 24,852,980 of NC_049249.1, forward strand.
ACTAGCCAGGAACAAGTTCTGCTGGATGAGCTATTTACAATGACCAGATGCATGGACCCTCAGTTGACACACCAATATGGTGGGTGGGTTTTGTTGCCCAGGCGCCTACATGAGGAAGCAGAGCCTACAGCTTCCCACTCCCTCTTGCCGTACCTCACTGAGATTGGCGGCATTGACTCGGGCCTGTAAGAAGAGAGGTTCATCTTTGCTGATGCTGTACTGATGGACAGACTGCTCATTTCCTGCCTTGTAGGCCACCTGTTGGGAAAGAGCACTGGGTCAGGAGCAGGTGGCAGGATGGGGTGGGTGGCATCACTGATGTGTCTTCAGATCTGCTTGGCATTTCTGTGGCTTGCACAGGAAGTCCATTACAAAACTACCCAGACCAGACATTGGCCAGCAGAACACAGTAAAGGAGGCTTACAGCGGGAGGGTTGAAGGCAGAAGGAGAGGCAGTGAGGAGCTGAGAGAAGAATGTGGCCAGGGGACTGACCTGAGAACACCTCCCAGGTCTCTGTCTTCACAATTCTCCCTCAAGAAGGCATCAACCTTCCCAAGCTGCTCCATCTACGCTATCCTCGGCCACAGGAAATAACCCTGAGCAGGCTCAGATGAGCACAGACCCCCCAAATGAGAAAAATAAGAAGCAGCTCCACCTCCCGCACCCCCATCATCAATCCCAATGTATTCACAGGTACTGACAACCTGGAAAGTGAGCCATGACCCAAAAGATAGCATCAGTGAACATCTGCTTTGCGGAAATCTTACCACTCTGCTCTCTCTCCCCTTCCCTCTCACCCCCCAAACAGTGGCTATCTGCTGACTCTGAGCTCTGTTGATGGCACCGTTTCTGGCAAGGTACCCAGACCTTTAGGAAAGAAGGCCAGGAAGATCCAACTCTAGCACCTGCTCGGTACAGATGTGTCAAGAGTGCTGAACGCTGATGTGTAAATAAAGTACGTGCTGTTTCATTGTCGTGCCACTCAGATTTGCGCCTAAGTCACCCTTCTCAAAAATAATTCTCTACTGGCTGCATAATTATGGAGTCTTTGATGAAGAGATAGGAGAGGGAGAAAAAAAGAAGGGAGTGGGCAATCCAGAAAGCCAAAGAGAATGTATCTGTCCATCACAACCAGTAGAGAAGGGATGTGAAGGAGGCAGCGAAAGAGGGGGTCCAGTTCCCACAGACAGCCTGGAGGCCCTGGGGAAAGCCAGCGGGCTGGAAAGCTCCCTGGTTCCTGGATCGTGCCTGGGCAGCATCTGCTGTTGTCCCGGGATGCCCAGCCCATGACACAGCAGCATGATGGGGAAAGGGCCATTCAGGACTCACCCCGCTCTGCAGCTCCTGGCTCTTCTTGGCGTGCTCCATCTGGGAGCTGTCGGTCACACTGGTGAACTTCAGCTCATCCACCCTCTGCCTGTAGTTTTTCTGTTTCCAAAGAAAAGGAACACTGTGGCATTAGGATTTGGCTGTCCCCACTGCCACACTGGTGCTTATATCCACACGCACGCTTTAGCCACTCAACCATCCTCTGGGGGGGAGTGCTCCAGTGGGGTCTACAGCGTAGTAGGGCCCACACAGACCTGAGACCACCTGCTCTGGTGAGCTTCTCTTAGCTGCTGCCCCTGAATGAGGATCTGAATCTCTCCCCTCCCCAAATCCTATATGTCGCCTTGTGCCCTGGGATGTAACCATTTTACAAATCGATATCTGGCACAGGGAAGAGAGGTGGAGGGGACTTGGGCTTTACAACCAGGAAGACTGAGGCCAAATCTCGCTTCTGCTTCTTTCCAGTTTCATGACCCTGGGTGCATCACTTAATCATCTGAGCCACTCTGGCCACAATGGTGGCAAAAAAATAGCAGCTGTCCCACTGTGGGGTAGAGCAGAGCCTCTCGTGCTCTGCTTCACATGAGCAGCATCCTTGGACACAGTGAGTGTTCCCATTAGCCATCACCATCGTGCATGGTGCTGTCATGATCATCCAAGGAGCCTCAATGCTCTAAGGAGAGGAGATGCCAGGAGTCAGGGACAGGAGGAGGCTGGCCGTCAGGTGGGATTCACCTTCACAGTTTCTTAATGTTCCAGATCACTGAGGTCTTGCCCTCCTGGTGTCCCCATCTCACAGCCACCAAGGAACTGGCCAAATTTCAAATGTGCTAATTCTGTCTCCCCACAGGGACTTCTCGTCCTTCCCGGAGGCTAGCTCCTCTGGCTTTTCCATTGGAGGTGCCAAAGCTGATGGGAAAGGCGCCAGCTGAGGATGGCTGACTGAAGCGAAAGCTTCCTGTGGTGGGGAGAGCAGAGAGGACCAAAACCCCAGGGCCGTCAGCAAGAGGGTCACGGATACCAAGTGAACCCAAAATAGAGTTTGGAATATTGAAGCATCCAAATTTCCTCCTTCAGGAAAAAAAAAAAATCCTAGGGAAAATATTCCAAGGAGATTTGTAATCTTCCTCTCTAGATCCAGTAGGTGGGATGGGAAAACTCCTTTGCCACATAATTGAAGGAAGTCACATTACCCTCCCATGGTTGGAAATTCCCAATCATTCCAGACCCTGCATTGGTCAAGCCATAAGAACTCAGTGAGGAGCCAAGAATCCAGCGTGTACAGACACCATAGAAATATAAAACAGGATGCTATCTTCCTGGCCCCTGAGGAGCTTAAAGATTCGTGGGCACAAGATGTCAGATGGGGATGGGAATTCCTAAGGATGAGGGTCAGCTGATTGCATCTCCTCTCCAAACCTTTATCCAAGACAAGTGGGGCTTGGTTGCTCCACCTGGAGTTTAGCAGGCCTGAAAAGAAGCTCTGTCATAGGAACCCTAAAACATTATTTGCTTTTCTCTACCTTCTTTGTGTCTATATTCTAACCTTCAGTGTGGAGAAAAGGATGGACAATGGAAAAATAAGAATAATTTACAAAATGTGCTTTGGAGATGCAATACCACGTCACGGTCAGGAGCAAGGGCATTGGCCTGCACACAATGGGGACAGATCCCAGCTCTGCTACCCACTCAAAATGGGACTCTTGGTCTCTCTTTCCTCATTGAAATGAGGATATGAATAGGGTAGTAATAGTGTCTACTCATATAGGGCATTGTAAGCCCGACACGTATGTGAGCCCTACATACGTAAATGTACTTAGTACAGTCAATCAAGGACAGCAACAATTGTGCAATTATTGTCAGCCTATAAATGTCAGCTAGATTATCACTATTAGTACCATTTGCAAGAGATATGCCGACTCAGCCCTCCTGGTCCTGAAACAAGAATTCCCCTTGAAGATCCCAAACAGAGTTCCTGAAATAGTCACACTTCCAAATGAAATGCCCTTCAAAAGTCCTCGTCTGCCTGCTGCCAAAGCCAGCTTCGCATGGCGTAAGGAGAAGCACAAGCTTAGAGCCACAGGGACTCTCTCACATTCTCTGTTTTACCCGAGAGGAAAGAGGATCAGAAAGCTCAAGTGTCTCGTCCGAAGTCTACTGCGAATTTAAGGTGTAGGTGTTGTGAGACTGCTGACCTCTGAGCATCAGGCTCTCGGATTCGGGAGCGTGGCAAACACATTTTCCCACAGGCTCAGGGACTGTGTCTGACCACCCGTCTAAATTATTCTTTGGATGCCACTGCTACTCTGCGTAAACCGGTAGGCTCTCACAGACAACCTGCCTGGGATGTGTAAGGGTGTGAAAGACTAATCAGTATGCACAACAGGTGCAAGATGAAGTACTCCTTGAAGTCAGGCTCAAAACAAGTGTGGGGCTTGGGGAGGCGTTATCCGAGGAAAAGATGGCTCTCGGGGGCTCATGGGCTGAGAACCACTAGAAGCCTGGGCCCAAGCTCAGCTTACCTCGCTGGCCAGCTGGCCAGCCTTCTTGGCCTGTTCCAAATTGAGACTCCCCTCCGTCAGCCACCCGACTCCTTTCATCCATGCTAGGTCGGCCTTGTACTGCAGCTGCAAGGGAAAACCCAAGCCGTAATCGGACCCAGGGATGCAGACGGGGCAAAGGTCATGGGTCACCCTTGCTCTTGCATTTGTTTTTCTGAAAGAACTGCCCACCTGCCCCGTTAAAATCAGGGGGGACTCTACTTGGGGGTGAAGACACTGGGCCCAGCTGGTAACCAGCAGAGCATGTTCTGGCTTAGTGCTAAAACACCACCACCTTACCACAAAGAGGGTTTTTCAGACTTTTTGACCAAAAATCTTATCTACCAACCTGCTAAATTTCCAAGATTCACTCATCATCTTCAAAACTTGCTTCCCCTTTGCTCATCGCCATTACCAGCACATCTTGACTCCTGCAATAGCTCGGAGTCCCAGTCCTCCAACGTCTAGCCTTCATTGTTTTGACTGTATCTGTAGCTCTACCTCCCTACCTGTCCTCCATCCTCCCTGGGCCTGGCACCTCTCAGCAATTCTTCCTAGCCCTCCAAGTTATGTAATAGACTTATGCACAGGTTCCAAATCACCCTCAAAATGTCACCGTACCCAACTGCAAGAGGTGCATGGGGAGAACCAGCAATGGGTGGGGGCTCACCTCACTCTGGAGCCCATAGGCTTTCTTGGCCCACTGAGTCTTCATATCTTCAGGCAGTACAGTGTATTCATGCAGCTTTTTCCTGTAGTCCAGGTCACTGGCCAGAGCTTGGGCCTTCTTAGCATGCTTGATGTGCACCATATCCATGGGTAGGTGAAAGTGGGTCTTACTCTCTTCAAAGCCTTTCTTGTATTCAACCTTGAATGTATCAACAAGGCCCATTACTTGAAGTCTGACTTTACTTTAATCACTTTAGAAGTGATTTAAAGCACAGGAAAGAAACCCAGGATTTCATGAGGAATTGGCAATGCCATTCATCTGTCAGGTATGACCCAATTTCCGGCTCTGTAAGGTAGCAGTGCTAGGGAGCTCCAGTTTCACACTACTTTGTCTCTAGGAGAAATGCCTCTCACCAATATTAAGTCTTTTTATATGGCTGCTTCAGGAGGAGATGCTCTACCCAAGGTTTCTGTAGACAGAATAACAAAGCCTGGTCTCCAGAGTCAGATAAGCCTGAGTTCAAACTTGATCTATACTTTGCCACCTGGACAATCTCTGGAAAGTTACATCACCTCTCTAAGGGCTCATGTTCCTTAGGAGACTATTGTGATAAGCAAGCAAAATAGCTGAAACCTGCTTATTGTGAGGACTGGCATATAGCAAACACTTGATAAATGTTCACAATAAGGATGGCAATGATGATGGTGGTGATGGTGATAGTGGTGACCGTGATGATGGCAGTAATGATGGTGACGGTGGAGATATTGTTAATGGTTGTAGTGATGGTGATGGTGGTGGTGACAGTGGTATTAATTATGATGGTGGTGATAGTGGATATGTGGTGATGGTGGTGGTGATGATGGCGATGGCAGTGATGATTGTGATAGTGGTGGTGATAATAGTGAATATGTGGTGATGGTGGTGGTGATGGTGGTTTGATGGTGGGGAAAAGTAGCATGGGATAGTAGAAGCAGTATGGTGCCAGTAAGTAAGAGTCCTAGGATCTAACTCTCTACCCTTCCATCTTTACCACTGACTACTATATGACTTTGGGCAAGGCACAACCTTTTTTGGCCCCAATTGCTCCAACAATAAAAAAGAAATATCATTTTGTTCTCTGCCTCAACTGAAGCCAAATTTTCAATGTCTCTGTATATTTCATGATTATGCACTTCCTAGAACTTGTTCTGTAGACACCTCCAAAATGGCAACCCAGATGCCAACACTCTTATTCTAGTCAAACCATGGCTGCTAAAGGACTCATCAGGTAATTGGGTCTGGCTGTACCATGGGAGCAGCATACATTGGCCTCCTACCTTGGAGCAGTAATTGTAAAGCTGAAACTCCGTGCTCATGTGTGCTTTTGGCCTGCTCAGCTTTGGCAGGGAAGACCTGATCTGAAACCAAGTCTGTCCCTTGTAGAACTCTCCTTCTTCCCAAAAGATTTTGGAGATTGGTTGGAGTTTAGATGCAAACAAACCGTTGTTTGCTAACCATTTTGAATATCAAGTGTATCCGGCCACAGGCCTCATCCAGGACACTGCCACAACAAACAGGATGCTTAGTGTCTAACTCTTCCCATATAATTAAGCTCCTCTGGGAAGGAACTTGTTATGTGCTGTTCATTTTTACAGCCCCCGTGTCATACACAGGATCTCACCCAGAGTAGTTACTTGGTAAACATCTATGGAATAAATACATGTGGCCAGACAACTTTGTATCTTGAGCCATAGATGCCAGTCACCTTTCAGGCCCACGCTCCTCATCTACTTTAAAAAAACAAAAATCCAAAAAAAGTACAGGGGCTGTTGGGTGGCTCAGTTGGTTAAGTGTGTGCCTTCAATGCAGGTCATGATCTCCAGGTTCTGGAATAGAGCTCCGCTGAGCAGGGAGCGAGCCTGCTTCTCCCTCTACCTTCCCGCCACCCCCCCCCCCCCCCCCCGCTCATTCTCTCTCTCTCAAATAAATAAATAAAATCTTTTTTTTTTTTTTTTTAAAGAAAAGAAAAGAAAATTACACTTTGGCTAAATAAAGTGAACAAACTTCTGCAAACTGGAAAGACATTGTAGGTGGAAGTCAGTAAAAAGATAAAGAAGTCCCGGGTGAAGTAGGCCCTAGAATGACTCATAGCACAAGTCTGAGGAAAGGGTTGAGAGACAGGAAAGACGTTACCTCACTGCTCATCTTGGCCACCTGCAGAGAGTGCAGAAGCCTCGAGTCTGTAGTGCCCATGACTTTGCCTTTCGTTTTTTCATACTCTTCTTTATATTTAATCTTGGGAAAAAGAAGAAAGTCTACAGTGAGGGGAAGAAAAACTTTGCCAACTTGGGGGCTCTGGTATTTACTAGGCAATGGAAAGAATTCTTTTTTTTTTTTTTTTTGGAAAGGATTCTTAAAACAACCTCCCGGTCTTTCAGGAACCCAGAATAAGATGAAAGTAATGTGATGTTTACAACGTAAGCAGTCATTATTTCTTCCGCAGGACCACTGACATTTTAGGAGAATCATTTCTTATACACCTCTGAGTTAATGAGAGAAAACCTACATTGCTAGCAAGCTCTCCAGAAGCTTTGGCGGCCAGCAAAGACATAGCATCCAGCTTCATCTCAAATCCTTTCCCCTTGGCCTTCTCCCAGCCTTCTTTATACTTAACCTGACAAACAGAAACACAGGTGAACAGGAGTCACAATCCATATTCCTGACCAAAGTTAAAAAGGCATTTTAAAAGAACAACAGGGGTGCCTCGGTGGCCCAATCGGTTAAGCATCCAACTCTTGGCTTTGGAGGTCATGACCTCTGGTTGGTGAGATAGGGCTCTGCACTGGCCACAGAGCCTACTTAGGATTCTCTCTCCCTCTCCCCCTCCCCTCCACACCCCTCGAAACAACAATAACAAAGCTGGTTTCTTCATCTGTTTATAGACCAGAATCTTGGCTATTATTGCCAAAAAGGTAATAGCAATAATGAACACAGTGCATTAATCCCTGAGCTACAAGGCCATACTGGGCCAAAGTGATGGGACAGGACAAAAAGAAGAGCCATGTATCCATCCTCACTATTGTTTCCTAATCATGAGACCTTGGGCCAAGCACATTACCTCTTTCAGCCTTACTTTGCCATTTGCAAAAAAAAAATCAAAAAACAAAAACAACAACAAAAAACCTCCTATTACCTGTCTCAGGGTTGCTGTGGGGATAAATTGGATATAGAAAGTGAGCACAGATCCTAAGCTGGTAGAGGCGTAAGCTATTGATGTTGGCATGGTAACAACACCTACCGGTCACTGACCCTCCCTAAGTGCCTTCTATTCATCAACTGTCAATATTCACATTAGGCCTGTGCAGCTCAGAGTTGTCAATGACCTCACGTAGGTCACACGGTTTAAAAATGGCAGTGCCAGCATCTGACCCAGGGCATTCTGATACCAAAGCCCATGCCACTGTGTTCCTGCCATAAATAGGTCCTCGGGGTTATGAGAACTGAATAATTCCATATGTAAGGTGCCTATCTCAGTGTGGAGCATAAAGCAGGCTGATGGTGATTCCTTTTTTTTTCTCCTGCCCCCATCTAGAGGGAGAAGCCTAACCACAGCCCTCTTGTGGCTCCAGGAAGAACCTAGTGATTAAAATTGATCTTAAAACTTAAATTTTCAGGGGGCCTGGGTGGCTCAGTTGGTTAAGTATCTGCCTTCTGCTCAAGTCATGACCCCAGAGGCCTGGGATCAAGCCCCATGTCATGCTTCCTGCTTGGTGGGGAGTCTGCTTCTCCCTCTTCCCCCGACCCCCACTCTCTCTCACGCTCTCTCAAATAAATACATAAAATCTTAAAAAAAAAAAAAAAAAACTTAAATTTTCTCTGCACAGCAAAGTAGCCATGAGAAGCCATCAGGATGATGATGATGATGATGATGATGGGGTATATGTGTGTGTTTAAGGGCATGCTCTCCACATGTTCATATAATAAGAATTAAATTCCCATAATCAATTTATCGTCAGTGAACAACCACATGCCATAAAATAGCAAAATTCAAAACTATAACATAATAGGTGCCTTTGATGAACGTCTCTCACAAACAAAATAGCTTCTGCTTGTTGCACCTGATGCCCTCATCCTCACATTGGTTATATTAGCTCCACCATGTTCTCACCTCCATTGCTCGCTCACCTCACTAAATAGTTCAGCATTGGTTTTGGCCTTCACCAGCTGAGGTACATCCTGTGGCAAGGTGTAGTTCAACTTATTTTTCTCATAGTCAGCACGATAATTCACCTGTTGGATTTAAAATAAACCCACAGAGTAAATGCAAGGTTTTTAGATAGACAGAAGATGAATTCTGAAGGCAACACTTTCTTTTTCACTTTCCCTGTGGGCTCACAGCTGAGAAGGAATTTCTGGAAAAGTCATTTGACAAGGAAGCCTGCCATTTTATGAATGTTTTAAATTAACTGTTTAAAGAGGTCAAATGAAAAAACAACTCAAAGGCACACTCAGAGTTGTGAGTTTATAAAAGATTTCCCTGTGGTTACTTTACCAACTCTCCTTGAAGCACTTGAAGGTAGAGAACTTAGTTTTGTTTTTTTGTTTTTTGTTTTTTTTAACATGCTGCAGTGCTGAACAACTGGCTATATGCAGAATAGATACTCAAAAAGCAATTATCAAATGGCTGCCCACATTGGAAAAAAGCCACCTTAAGTCACACAGAAAAAGAGTCAACCAGACATTATGTGATTCCCAGTGGAAAAATACAGTGTCATCCAGAAAGCATCCTTACCCTGAAATTGAACCTAAACCTGATCAAACCTGTAGATCCAACTACTATTTTACAGGACATTTGGAGGCAAGTGGAACACATGAAGCCCACACTGATATGCAGTGTGCAAAGCTCAAACTGTGGAAAACATAACCAGATAAATAATCCAGTTTCTTCAATAAACAACTTGCAAGAAAAGAAAAGAGATAAACAGCAAAACTTAAAGATGAAAAGAATCTTAAAGACCTATCAACCAGTCACAAGCGTGGACTTCATTTGGATCCTGATTCAAACAAACTGTAAAATAAAATTATGACTTTATGAGATCACTATACTGTTAAATGCTAATAGGACACTAGTGATATTAAGAATTATTATTAGTTTTTTGGTGTGATATATTAAAATTGTATAAATATGTTTAAATTTTTTTGTATCTTTTAGAGATTCACCCTAAAGTATTGGTAGATTAAATTATATAATCTCTGGGATGTTCTCCAAAATAACATAGGAGAGGGAAGTGGATGGGCATACAGATGAAGCAAGACTGGCCATGAGTTCATAGTGGTTGAAGCTGAGTGATGGATACATAGGGAATTCATTACACCATCCTTTCTACACTTAAGTGTATTCAGAATTTACCATAATAAAAAGTTTAAATCGAAGGGGGGTCATTTCATAGTTGTCATAAGGCATATGTCACCGTTAATGAACACCAAATCCTTGGGGAGCCAGATATCCAGGGGCCACAGAGCACTTGTGAACCCCCCACACCTGGCTGGGCAAGGGCAGGTCACTTACATGACTCAGTTGTTGGGCATTGATTTTGGCTTGGATAATCTGAGGGGTGTTGGTCACAGAGCTGTACTTCAACTTGTCGATACTTTGCCTGTAGTTGACCTGGTTAAAAAAAAAGTGCAAGAAGATGTCACCTGTACTTTTCTCCAAGATTTGCTTAGTTCCCTAACCCTAAGCCCAGCAGAGCTGTGATGATTCTCCAACTACTACAAAAAGGATCAAACACTCCAGTTGGAATCTTTAAGCCCATAGATTTAAAACAAAACAAAACAGTATGTTAAAGAGTGAGTGACTTGAACAGGCAGCTCATAGTGGAGGTCAACGAAACTGCCAGTGAGCACAGGAAAAGGTGCTCATCCACATTATTATTATTATTATGAATCAGAGAAATGCATACTAAAACTGCAATGAGACACCCCTCCACATTCGCCTGAAGAGTGAAAATTTAAACTGCTGACTATACCAAGGGCTGGCAAGGATGTGGAGCTGTGGAAACTCTCACAACACAGCTGGCGGAAGTGCGGGTTGGCACAGCCACTTTGGGGACCAATATGGCGCTTTGGCACACACGGATACCCGAAGTCTCCACAGTTCTATTCCTAGGTGCGTTCCCAAAGAAAACTCATGCACGAGGTCACTTTATAATAATTCAAGCTGCCTATCTATACTTAATGTACTTTTCTATATATGTTGTAAACCTCAAAAGAAAAGAAGTTTTTTAAAAAGGGAAAGAAAAATGAGAGACAGCAAGTCCCACTGATGCCACAGGCATGTCTGAATGGGAGGCAAGGGCACATCAGTGGCTCTGTTTGAGGACAGTCTTAACATGTCTTCACCCTGTGCACCAGCCCCCGCCTGGCCCTCACTTCCACATTTCCAGAGTTCTTGAGAAAGGGGCTTGAAGCTTGGCACTGTCCTGGAAGAAGAAGGGTGGGTGGGTGGGTTTGAAGACAAGGAGGTAAGCCTCCAGCACCCACCAGTGCATGGACTCCCCAGTTTTCCACTATTTCAAGGTACTGGGGGCTCATGGATTTTCTCCTTTGAAAATACAATTTGCTCCTCAGAGACCCAAGGATTATTAGCCATTTGCCCAAGAGAAGATCATCTTATTTTCCTCCAAGCAGGCCTAGGATCCACTGTAGAGAGAATGGGAACATGAGCAGAGAGGTAAAGGGATATATCTGAAGGCGTGGAGGCAGGTAATAAGGGGGATGGAGAGGGGTGTATATGAGCTGAGGGAGAGCCCCAGAGACCCATACAAGTAGGAGGGGAGCTGGACTGCAGACGAGTGAAGAGAAAGAATGTGAATGGTGGATGACAAACAGCCTCTTCCACAATTTAACCAAAGTTAGCCCTATATCCAGATAAAGGAGGAAAAACAACTCACCCCTAATCCTGACCTTTCCTTCTGCCTCCATGGTCCCCTGTCAATTCATTCATTTGTTCATTCATTCATTCCTTCAACAAGCAGAGGCAGAGCATCTACTCTGTGCAGAGTGAGCAAACTCAGACACAGGGCTGTCCACACAGATATCTCAGCGGGGTCCTTGCTCCCAGGACCCCAAAGTGACCCAGGCACTTGGGATACCTGAGCCCCCCTGCCTACAGGTTCCAGGCTAGGCCCTTCCATCAGCTGTTCTCTGGCTTTGTTCACAGCAATCAGATCACTGAATGTCCACCTCCAGTCTTCATGCTTCTGTGTTATTGCCTGAAGCCCAGGACCCCCCACCCATACAATGGTATCCCATACAATGTGGCAGCTTCTTTAGGGTAAGAACATCACACTCCTTTGCTACATCTCCACTATCTACTGCCATCTCTGCCCAGACCTCCACCTACCACCTCTGGCCATACCCCTCCGGCCACTGGCTCTGCCTGCCATAGGGGCTCACGCCTGTGGCCACCACTACACTATCCTACCATTTGCCATCTATCTAGAGTCTATCTGCCAATTCTATCTGCCAGCTGCTACATCTTATTGCTGCCTCCGTGGGTGACAGCCCAGCTCAGGGAGTCTTTGTAGCCCAAAGGTCACAAAGTCAGTGACAGCCAGACAGACCACTCACTAGGTACAAGTGAAGCACTAGTCTGGGCTCAGCGTTTGGCCTCATTGGTGGGGAAATAGTAAGGAGTCTCAGGGACTGTGGTCAAGGGTAGCATCTGCTACTCAACTCTAGGAGACCGTTCTGGTGAAACAATGTGAAGTCCAGAGTGATCGGATTTTCCACTTACTCCAAAGAAACCAGAAATCCATATTATTATGCCAACTCTTGCAATTTTTAAATGCTGACAAACAGTTGAATATTTTTAAAACCCAGTGACCCATGTGAAATAGACCTAAGGGCCATTGTATCCTTCATCTTTTTCTTGTACTCACTCCATTCTTGCCTATCCCAGCATGGCCTAATAATAATCATCATGGCTTAAATACAGCACTTACTCTGTGTCTAGCACTATTTCAAGTGCTTCACACATCTTAATGCATTTAATCCAACCACCCTGTGGGTAGACACTCTGAGGCCCAGAGAACTGAGGTGATTTTCCCCAGGTCACCCAGCTAATGTCAGGATTCAAATTCTAGCACTCCACCTCCCAAGTGGCTCTCAACCTATACACTATAAACCTGGTTTGCCAAAGCTAGTGTGCTTGGAACTATTACTTTCATTATACAGATGAACCAGGGGATCCCCCGTAGCCAGAGCTACCGCTGTTTAGACAGGGAAATATATTCTGGGTACAAACAAATGACTTATAAATTAATTCCTCGAACAGGATCTAGGAAAAATAGAGTGGTCCTGACACCGGACGCAGGGTGTTTTGTTGGATTCAGAGATAAAGAACAGCATCGCTTTGTGCTTTTTTTTCATGGTTCAATGAGAGAAGTGTTTGCACATTCTGAGTTGTGGATATGGTTGGTGTATATAGGAAAAGTAGTAAAGATAAAGTCATTTCAATGTCAACCATTAATGAGATTAGAGTACACTGGCTTCCTGATGCATCAACTGAGAGGGGAAATTATCATCTCATAATAGTCTATTAGAGTTCAGAATTAAGCATGATAAAATGTCATGAAAACTGTATTTTTTAAAAGGCATATTCTTTCCCAATAAGTTTGCATTAAATATGTTGCAGAGCATAATTACTCTCCTCTGCGGGACATAATTAACAGTTTCCATGATTAATCACATCCTTGCAATATCACAGATGTTTGGCCATTGCTTCAATCTACTTTCTGAAGGAACTCTTTCCTGAGGATGGAGTCTCATTTTAATGTTATTAGTGTTGAGAAAATCCATCTGAAGAGAATGCTCTCTAATTAAAGACCATGATTGTTTACTCAATTTCATAGCTATTTGACCACCTTTAGAGCTACCAGACAGAAAGACCAGAAATACTCATGTAATGGATTCCCCCAAACTTCCTGAATATTTAAGTCCCTACATCAGGGGTGGTTGGTTAACTCAAATTCACACAGGAGCCAGGAAGGGAAAGTAAAGGAGAAGAAGATAACACAGAGCAGCTGCCACTCAGTCCCAGCCAGTTGCTACCACACAGGAACTAGGGCTGCCGTTCCCAGAGTTTTAAGATTTTTCTAGAATAGGTGAAAATACGAATTTTTATATAAACTCCCCAAAGCTCCATATGTTGATCCAATTATGTTTTAAACACTATGCGGTCAAACTAAACACCTCTGCAACCTGGTCTTCCAGTTCAGAATTTCTCTCCGCTTCTAATTAATACCTTCTAATCTAGTCTGGTTTAATTCTTCTATCAGATTTGCCCAAGTGAGTAGGCTCTATTTCAGGTGCATAGTTTGATCCACAGCCTTACACAGACAAATGTAATAGCTACTCATATTACACGGGGAGTATAAAGTTGTAGGAATCTCTCTAGTTTGGATTGCCCTCTCAGGCATGATTGATGGAGTTTTAGAAAGGAAATAGCTTAAGTAGTCAAATGTAACCTTGGGTTTCATGAAGGTGAAATGAGTAAGTCAACCCAGCCCAACTTCTTGGGAAAAGAAGAAGCAAAGCTTAGGCTCTTCGTATTCCTTGATTTCCCATCCTTCACTTTACTACATATTTGAAAAGCTCATTTCATTCATTAAACTATCATCTGCCAAAGATTGTCCTTTGTTGTCCTGTAAACCACGTTAAACACTGAGGTGCCCAGCTGAACCCAATTCCACTCTCAGTCTGAGCAAAAGGGAGAGCAAGGTGAATTTACTGAGAGCAAAACCCAAGTCAGTGCTACCAGAGTCATGCTGATCCCAAAACAATGTGAAGGAAAGTTGCATTCAGTAAATGCATGTGGAATTACTTGTTAAATTACTGATTGGTTAGAGATAACCATCACTGACAAATAACTATGATATGAACTCAGTTCTAAACCACCTTAACTACTTTTTAAGAACACAGATGACTTTAATCTTTTTCTTCATGCTTTTCTGTATTTTCTAAATTTCCTGTAACAAACATATATAGTAAAAGTCTTATAATTAGAAAATAGTAAGTTCAATTAATTATAATTACTTCATTGGGATAAGCCAAACTATAAATAAAATCACCACTATAATAATCAAGAAATACATATACTTTCCCAAGTGCTCCTGAGAAAAAAATCAAGTCAATATTACCACTTCCTCTCAACTTACAGCCATTTTATTTTATTTCCTCTGGTCCCTCAACACACTACACCCCAAAACTTTAAATAAAAAAAAAGCTTATCACTGCTATAGAAGAATAACTTTAAATATGTACCAAATGGCAGACATATTCCACCAATTCCTAAAAGGAGAACTTGAACTGTAGGTTATTTTCAAGATAAAATCAGAGTTGTCCCCACCTGACATGGAAAATCTAAGTGTTTCCAAACATGCATGAATGAACTTCCTAGTGGAAGAGTTCCCCTTCTCAATCTCTTCCATGTGTTAGGAACTGTTGTTTCTGGTTTCTTTCCATCTTGCTACTTAAGAATCATTCCACAGGAAGAAGTGACAAGGAATAAAGCAGAAGGTGCAATTGGAATAGGACTTACATCTTTCAAGGGGACAAGTTTCATTGTTGTCTGGTAAGAGGGAGTAAGAGTGGCTGGGTAGTTGTAGTCCACAACATCGTGTTTATAATCAGCCTTGTAGGCAATCTAAAGCAGGAAGGAAAAAAAAATAAGAAAAAAGAAATGAGTCCCCACTTTCTTTTGACCTTGTCTGAATGTCACAGGAAATTCTTAAAAAGTAACCAGAAATAAAATTAATTCAGTTTCATCACCTCCAAGGAAAATTATGTTCACACTTTGCTTTTAATTAATTTGAATTCGTCTTAATTAATCCAAAATTAGTTAACTTCCATCTGTAGCACATTTATTTTATCTTTCTTATTAATTACAGAACCCCTTATAGTTTTTATTAAAAAAGAAGCACTGGCACATGGATAGATGATGAAAGAGTTTCTTGGCCAACCCCCAGAAAACAAATGAAAAGTCAAGAGTCTTCAGAGTATTTAAATTTTTTTCTAAAGGTCAAATTTGACATTCTCAAGCAGAGGAAATTTGACATTTGTATGTTTTACTAATGAAATAGTTTTTTTTTAAAGTGCCCCTTACCTCCAAGATTTACCACTTGGCATTTGCAAACTTGTCAACTGAACTGACAAAGCCAAGGGAAGATTAATAGATTACACGCTATGGGATCTGAACTATTTTGTTATCCTACTACCTTGACCAGTACTTGTCTATAGGAGGAGGTCTTCAATGAACACTACGATTACATAAGTGAACGAACCAAACAACCAATCAACTCCAAATAAATCACAAACACTTTGGAAATTTGAAGAATTTCAAGTAAGAATTATGCTAATCCATTTCTCATTATTTCTCAGAAATGGAATGTTTTTCTCATACTGGATCAGAGATAATATACCTAAGTACTCCTCAAGCCAGAGAAAGCTGAGATAAATAAATTGAAGCTTTTGAACATTTTCAAGGGTTCTACCCAGCTTTGGTTATATAGATTATGTTTAGAAGCTTTTATGGGTCAGTCTTTTTATTTATTTATTTATTTATTTATTTATTTATTTATTTATTTATTTATTTATGATAGACATAGAGAGAGAGAGAGAGGCAGAGACACAGGCAGAGGGAGAAGCAGGCTCCATGCAGGGAGCCCGACGTGGGACTCGATCTGGGGACTCCAGGATCCAAAGGCAGGCGCCAAACTGCTGAGCCACCCAGGGATCACCTGGGTCAGTCTTAATGCCATAGAACACTGACTTTTAAAAAGGAAGGTTAAAAAGAATTGGCTGAATTCTTCATTTCACCTCCCTCCACCCCAACAGGTCCTCAGACCTATAGACCCTTCAGAATGGGACTCACATTGCTTGCCAAGCTTCCAACCTTCATAGCATGGAGAGTCCGTCTGTCCATACCAACTCCTTCATAGTGGCCTCTCATGTGGTTCTGGTAATTTTCTTTATATTTATTCTACATGGAAACACAAAACTTTCAATAAAAGCATTCTCTTCCTAACTTGCTGGAGATCAACTACTCATTTTAATGCATTAAATTGGAAATAGAAATGATAAAATAGAACCTATTTAAGTAGTCAGTGTATTGCTGAATACAAAATAAGGCAAATCATTTTTGAAAAAAACAACTTTCAAGCAAGCTCAAGATGTTGGAGTGAGACAAGCACGTAAGCACATGACCAAACATAGGATCGGGTGAGTACAGACAGCACAAAACAGATCCAATTTTCTTTTTAATATTTTCATTTGTAAATATGGTAGAGTTTTCCCATGTGAAAACCTACCATAAGCATGGAACTCTCCAATGGACAAGACTGACCTTGCCAGCACTGGGTACAAAGCCCCATGCTATGGGCTAGTACAAATCTGCATGCTATTACTTCCATTTCTAATTATTTGAAGAATACAACCTGAGCTTTGCCAAGGTGATTTTTACACCACAAATTGGTGACTACTAAAACCATGTGAAACAATGATGTCATGTCCCAAATGCAGTTTACCAAATGAAGAGAAAACCAAAACAGGATGCCAAGAAGTCATAAATAGGAAAATATGGGTAGCTTCCAATGAAGCTGCATTAAAATCACGTGTCCTGGGAAGCCATTGAGTTTCTAGGCACTGAAAATATTTAACCAAATACTATTACCACGATTCTACTCAGTTCATCTTCACAAGTATTCCATGAGGAGGAAGAATTGATTATCATCCCTATTTTACACATGGACAAAGTGGCTCGGAGGGCTTTAGCAACTTGCCCAAATTTGAACACTTGACTAATTATGGAGCCAGGTCTGTCAGTTCCAAAGCTGGTGCTCTCAACCACTACATTTAGGCAAAATAAATTCCTCCCCGAATCTTACAAAGTCCCTCGTGGTCTTAAATTCTACTATGATATGCAGCTAAGAAGAAACAAAATCACATAGTCTAGTATAGGTCCTTGATGTTCTCAAGGAGACAGCCTCAGAACTTCTCTGAGATTTTCCAAATTAGCAAATGCCATCTGTTCATCTGTAAAACAAGGAAAGAACATCTGGATCCCCAGGTTATACGAGATCAGGCATTAACTAAGAAGCACACAGTCGCATGGCGAGGGGAGGTTGCATGCTCAGCCAGGCTCCCTCACCAGCATTCACCAACCAGGAGCCGGACGCTGCTACACAAGAACACAAGAGGAGAGGTACTGCCATTAAGGACTCAAGGCCAAGTGCGTGGTGGGGAATGTAACAGAATGTAATACTACATGGACTACCCCTGTAGGCAATCTTGATCAAAATTCTAAGGTATTTGTGCTCAGAAGCCATGCTTCTCTGAGACAGACAGATATATTCACATAGACTGTCTCTTAAGAGACCTAGAAATTTAGCTCATAAAAAAGCCCAAACAAATGCTCAGGTGTTAAAAACTCACATCACTGGTGAATTTTGAGATCTTGCTCACGTTCCTGAATTGAGGCGTCTCACAGTAGTTGATACTGTGACCTTTACTACTTTCCAGGTCCTTCTTATATTCCACCTTGGAAACCAAGACACCAGATGCACAATAGAACCAAGCCCAAAGCTACGCTTGAAAAATGTCACCAGGACTTTACATGGATATTTTTAGAAAACTTTCAACCCAACATTGAAAAATACCAGGCATAGGGTACCATAAGTTGACAGCATGTGTTCTCCTTTCAAATAATAAGTCAGTCATCCTTTTGGTTTGGAAAATTAAAGATATATTTCAAGAGAAAATATGGTAAGATTTCATATATCCCCAAAAAAGTGGCAAGATGGGTTTAAGAAATCAGGACAGGAGTTACTCTTGGGGCAAAGTATCTGGAAGATTATGGAGGGTGTGTCTGAGTCACATTCTGTTTCTTGATCTGGGTGCTAGTTACATGGAGGTGTCCACTTGTGGTAATCCCTCGCAGTAGGCACATATGATGTATATACTTTTCCATATGTACACTTCAATAAAATTTAACCAAAAAAGTTACTCTACGAAGGAGTATAATAAATGAGATTCCTCATAGATGCACAGAGTGTCTTCTACTTTCAAATGGGTTGGCTGGTCGAGCTCCCCGGGGTAGCTGGATATAAGATGTAAGGTTATAGTTATTGAATAGGTCCCAAGTCAGCCCAGGTAATTGGAGGAGGCAGCTGAAGCCTGAGTATCACAAATAGAGCAAGACTGGTTTGTCCTACTAGATAAACATGAGCAAAAAGAAATCGAAGTTCTCTTGTGACCTCTTACCAAAAAAAAAAAAAAAAAATGTTTTTTAAATACAATTTTTTAATCCTATCATATAAAACATATGGTGGAAACATGCTTTTTAAAGTATGCAAGATGCATATACTGCTCACAACCTGATAAGAAGTGAAAAAAGTATACCAAACTATAAATATAATTGAATTCTGATCTATAAATGTCTTTTTATTCATATATTTATTTATAGTATCTTCATCTAGAAAAAGGCCAAAATGTTAAGTGTTTTTCCTGGATGGGTAAAACTGTACTCTCAGAGATCTGGTTTCACTTCTATCCCTCAAAATCTCTCTGAGCCACAATAAGACACTGTACTTTTCTAGACTATGACAAAGTGAGGACCTAAAGACTGCCAAGGTCCCATCTAGATCTAATGTTCTATGAATCAAGAGCAAAGTTTAGCAACTACTTGACTCTGCTCTTGTAGTGTGAAAGCAGCCAGGGACCATATATAACCAAACATGAGGTGGCTGTGTTCCAATAAAATTTTATTTACAAAATCAGGCTAGGAGTCGGATTTGGTACTCCGGTTGTAGTTTGCTGACCTCTGGCCTAGAGCATTAGAATGATTGGAACATTTGTTTAAAATGCAGATTCCAAGACCTAGGCACCCATCTATTACTTCAAAATACATGAGCCTCCCACTGAGATGAGGATGATGTCCCTCCTGGTGATTCTGAGCAGCCCAGAGTTAGAGGACCACAAATTAAGGAATAGTTTAGGATGGAAGACTGACCTTCAGGGGTTAGGGAAGAAAAATACTTTAGAATACTTGAATGTCTGCTTCTGAATTGCAGATAACCTGTTCGATTATCTTTTAATAGCCCTCATTCTTCCCCATTTTGCAAGAGGTTGTTAACTCAAATGCCTTTGGAGTCCAGAGAGGAAATGCCAGTGAAGAGCTGCTGTGAAATAAAAGGCTTGAGGGCGTGATAAGGATTTGGGAGCTCGAGCCTGTTATTTCCTTGCCAGAGGAATTCAAAAAAATCTGAATCACCGAGTACACCAAACAAAACCCACCATCTGGCGGCCAGTCCAGCCTCTAAGGTAATGGGAATTCATATGAGACACAGAACTTCGGGGAAACCCAATGACAATAATAAGAGAATGAGGGAGGTTCCAGGTGGGAAACACTTTCTGATCTGATTTCCACTCTGCAAGAATGACATACTGTTTCGAAGGTCGGCTAGGACAGGATTCTGCAGCAAAAAAACACTGCCTGAAACTTTTGAGAATTTGCAAAGAAACTTTTGAACCCTTGGAGAAACTGTTTAATTTGTTTGATTCTAGGCTCTCTTGGGAGTGGCTTTTGACTGTGCATCAGTTCCAAGGGAACGGCTAGCCATGGGTAGCTTCTGCGGCATTCTACAGAATTTTTCACACTGGGGTTGCCCCACCCCGGTCCCCTCTATGTACGCACCTCGCTCACAAGCTTGTTCACGCTCTGGGCCCGCTTGAGAACCAAGTTGTCCTGGGCTGGGAGGGAGTGATAATGTGCAGGGCCTTTCATCTTATTGAAGTCCTGCCTGTATTTTATCTGAAAGAAGCACACAAAGAGGGCCCGGAGTTGTGGTTTTCATGCTCCGTGAGAGAAATTACCCCAAAATGACCCTCCATTTAACGTCAACATTTACTTAAGAGAATTTTTTGAAGGAAAAAAAAATCACATGGGTTTTTTTTTTTTTTCCTCCAGGAAATCCATAAACCACTCAGTCCCTTTGGTATCAAAGTTTTACTGGCCCTTTTCATACTTTGTGTACTTTATCCTCTAATTTCTGCATGAAGAAACGTCTCAAAACAATCATTCCAAAAGGTGTAATTCCAAACCCAGTCTGCCCATGGTTTCAACATCTTTTCTCATCTAATCAGCTGAGGGGCAAAGTGAATATTTTACTTCCCTCTCGGGCCAACAAGAGTGCACTATCCTGGGTAAATGGGATGCTAACTGTACGGCACAGAGCAAAGGGGATGGGTAAAGGGGGTGTAAAGCTCATGCGTGGCTTCTAACCATATATAGACCATGTGCAAGTTGGCATCTTAGATCTACACATGCACGTCACTCTACCGAGTTTAATTATAGTCTATCTTTCGAGGACTGCCAGCTGGCCAACCTTCTGCAAATAAAATTTATCCTATCAACTGAGTTATACCAGGTTTGGTAATCACATGACTTGTTTTAACAGCTATCCCCCTAAAGTACTGGGTTTCTAGATGGCTTATTTTGCAAAGACCCTCCTAACCCCAGCTTCTCTGGCTAGACCAGCATCTGCACTGCTTCAACTAACCTAAGGCGACTTCCACAGTTTGTTGGTGTCACTCTCCTTTGAAGCAGATAAATGTGACCAAACAGTTGAACAAAAGAGGTAGATGTCAGAAATTTGGAGAGAAATTGAGGGCTAACGTTTTACTCTGGCTCAGGTCTAAATAAATGGCTCTGTGTGCTAGTTTCAGTAAGTACAGAATTCAAAATCTCATTTCCCCTCTGCTTCTGTGGCTCTGCAGGTCGCCCCAATGCAGTACTTACGTCACTAGCGAGTTCGTTGGCTTTCTTGGCATTCTGATAAGCTGGGGTGATCATGGCGGGGAAGCTGCCTTTTCCTCTGTGCTCCTGATATTCCTCCAAGTAACCCTGCTGGGCCAATAGAAAATTTCTATCAGTGAGGCTCCCCTCCCTGAATGGGTGGGGGATTTGGAAATGATCTCTCCTAGAACCTGATCCTATAGAGGCCCATCCATTGGACGTTCCAGGGATCACTCTGGGAGCAGAACTACAAGGTGGCTAAGACGGTGGATTGTGGGGTCAGCTCTACTTACTGGTGCCTGGCACACAGCACTAAACAAATCATCATCATTTCCATGAGATAAATCCAGACATTCTACAAGTCTCCCAGATCTGTGGACTATAGAGTGCTCATTCCATGTCTGACACCAGGGTGGTCTCTGCCCTCCAGTAATCTCAAATGCTGCCTTTCTCAGGCCCATTGGCAGATCTATGCAGAAAAAAACCATTCACATCCCAGATACTATTTTCCCAGTGATGTAGGCTATTTGCCAGGAAGAAGAGCATTATAATTATTTGAATTTTTGTGTTTGGGGGAAATTTCAAATTGCCTGAAGAGGCTCTAAATGGGACTAAATGTATATTTCAGACTATTATCATCTGAGCCTGTTTCTTCTACCTACTCCCACAAAAGAAAACCTTCTTTCTCGTGGAACTGTCATGATGTCACTAGCATAAACCTTTCCTGGCAGTGGGATATACTTCAAGACCTGTTCAGATGCTACCTTCTGTCTGGGAAACTCCTCCCTCATTCCCAAATCCTGCCCCAGGCAGAATCAGCTGCTTCCTCATCTGTGTTCCCAACCAGTCTGAAACAGCCTTGTGTGCCCCTTTGGGCTCATAACTCCATCCTCTGTCTGGCCTCCTCCAAGGCAAGAGCCTGCTTCACTCCCATACCAGGGCTGGAGTCTGGCACACACATTTTCTTTAATAAAATAGTTGGGTCAAATCAGAAAGTCCAGGCTTCCCTTCTATCCAATAATGACAACTGTTTAGCCAGAGTGGCCCTTTATGTTTGGCTGCCAAAATGTTCTTGGCAGCAATGCAATAAGTAAAAAAAGAAAAAAGAAAGTTAAGCTAAAAAAAATAATAATGAAGGTTCTCAAATTCTTTGGTAATCTCCTTTTACCTCTTCTGCTCAATAATTTGGGGTTGGTATGTAGCTTTACTTTAACTTCTCTGCTCATATATATCTATTTTTATGTTGGATATGTAAATCTTTTTAGTGAGACACTCAATCCTATTGGGGAGTTGACTGGTTACAAACAATAAGTTGATTCCATGATATAGTCTATTAACCTAAAAAATTGTTATTTGTGAAAAAGAAGAATGAATTATTTGGCATTTTAGGTATTACAGATATTTATGGTTTCTCTGAGTGTCTGCTTCTCTCTCACTCCCTCCTACTCATGCCTGGCAGGTCCCGCTAAATCACACAAGGAAATGCCATACAAGGCTCATCCTCTTGACAGCTGCTGGTGGTGCTATCACACAACACCCACTTTGATTCTTAGATTTGTTATTAGCACAGCCGGCCACTTCAGCCAAGATGTCCTAAAAACCAAGAACCAACTATGACACTATAAGGTTATATCTCATGGATGTGTATGGATATGTCTAGACACACTCATGTACTGGCAGATAGCAGTGGTCACATTTGGAACAAAATATTTTTTGCCAAATATAGGAATCAAATATTTTTAAAAGTTGTCTTGAGCCTTCTATACAATATATTTGAAACATTAAAGCCACAAAAGCATAATTTCATTGAGTTTAAAGCACTGAGGCCATTTAATTAATTTACAGAATTTAATAAAATGGACTTTTTCATTTAAAACTAAACATTTTTGCTCAGACAGACATTTGCAAAGGGGTCACAATCCATCTTCATACATACCTCCATCTTACATGAGTGTCTCCCTCGACACTCTTTTAAAGAAAAGAAGTAAGTTGTTTCCTTTCATAAATTAGGTATGTTGAATAAATTATGTATATTGTAGAATCAAGTCACTGATAAAAATTCAATTTTTTAATTATTTTTAAAAAATCAACTAAGAATATACTCTTCCAGTACGCACACTTAGCCTTCCAATATTCTTTACTTACAACTGTGAAAAAATAATGTTCCCTTTCTCTCCTGCACCTACAGAGGGATGTACAAATAAAAATTAGCTTCTAATTATCATCTCAACCTTTTTACCCCATCACTATGTAGTTCATGTGAGAAGTGAAGTTGAGGAAATGATTTGCATTCTCTTGTAAATTGCCTCACCTAGCAACTTAGATAAGATATACACTTTCTAAGAAATGACCCTTGCTACTCAGTGAAGTGCCCAATATTTTTCCAGACATGCATTTGGATCCATTTTGTGCTTATACAGTGATGAGCTAAAATTAGCCAGTCTTAGGCCTTGAGATCATTCGTCATTGAATAGGTGAGAATGCTTTACTCTTGGCAAATCCACCATATTGATAGAGGTTCTTTTAAAAAAAAAAAAAGATTTTTATTTATTTATGCACAAGAGACACACAGAGAGAGAGAGAGAGAGAGAGGCAGAGACACAGGCAGAGGGAGAAGCAGGCTCCATGCAAGGAGCCTGATGTGGGACTCAATCCCGGGTCTCCAGGATTATGCCCTGGGCCGAAGGCAGGCGCTAAACCACTGAGTTACTCAGGGATCCCCAATAGAGGTTCTTTATATTTTAAAAATGATGTGATGTGATGTGATGAGCACTGGCTGTTAATACTTTATGTTGGCAAATTGGATTTAAATAAAATAAAAAGTATTGAAAAAAAGGAAAGGAAAAATGCTTAGAAATTGCTTTTCCACGTGGATGAAGTTGAGCCCCATGTAATTGCCTTTGTTTTCTGACTTGGAAAAATCTACCTTTCATCAATAGGGCAAGATAAACCACAGCCCAACCCCTGATTAAACGGCCATCAGCTGATTAAATGGTCACAGGCTAGTGGGCTACTGACCCACCAAGAACTGATCATTAGAAAGGGCAGTCTCCCAGGGAGTGATTTTATTACATACCTGGCCATATCGGTCCATGCATTCCCTTGTGCCTGCAGCTCCAGCAGCTGGACTAGCCATTCCCTTCATTTCTCTTTGATATTGTTGATGGTACCTCACCTAAATGAAGGGAAAGGACAAACCTGTGAATTTAACCTTCTATGCACAGAAGCCAGGAGAATAAAAAAGAATGTCTTGTGGAATGTTCTGTTTCTGCTTGGGTCCACGGAGTATGTCTTAGACATAAAAGTGCCAGATCAATGTCTTGGTAAAAGCAATTCAAAACTAGGAAGGAAAGTTACTCCCTGGGCCATGGTGCATGCAAAAGCAGACAGGAAGTTGTACTTGCCAAGCCCAGGTAACTTCCTGCTTCCTCCCCTACCACAAATACACTGTCATGGAACTCACATCGCTAGCCAGCTCATTGGCTCTCTTGGCTATCTGATAAGCAGGCGTGATCATAGCAGGGAAACTGCCTTTTCCTCTCTGTTGTTCATAGTCTTCTGTGTATCTCACCTGGAAAATGAAAAAAGAAAATGAATCTCATGCCACAATCACATGATCTACCAGGCCATCTGATGAGAAGCCCTGCCGAGGGCTTGCATTACCTCCTCATATCTCCCTGTCACACCCTCTACGGCACCATCGTTTGCTTATGGCTTGATGGACCATGTGTATCTTCTTTACCTTTTTATTCCCCAAATCCCAGGACAGTGCCTGATACATGGAGATACTGAATGCAGAATTCAACACATACTCATGCAGCATGGGCTAGAAGAAGAAGGCTTCTGCCCTCAAGGAGCCTCCAGTCAAGTCTGGGAGATAAAAGAGGGTTCTCAACCCAAGGCAAGTGGAAGCCACTCATTAAGCTGAACCCAGATTTGCACTTACACTTCCCACTCAGAAGACTAAATTCTTGGTCTTATTATGCTAGAGAAAAACTGGGCTGTGAAAAGGCAAATGGTAGAAATTCCTTAGAAGTGATGTTCTACAATTTCCAGTGACAAGGACTGGATTTTTTCAGATTAATCACATACATCTGATTTGCAACTGATACCATCGAAGTTTTTCTCTCTCAGGAAGAGTTTTCACAAGGTCTGTGCTAGCTGACTTATCTGACTTGACTATCCTTGACCTTAAAAAGTTCTTCCCTGGCTCCCACGGGGGACTGAGAAGCCTCCTACATTCTTCCTCCCTCCACCCTCAAGGAAGGAAGGAAAGGAGAATCTTATAGGCCTCTAAGCCTCCGTTATTTCTTACATCACTTTGAAGCTGTCCCCCTGCCTGGGCCCGTAGCAGCTCAGGGGTATCCGCCACCGTGGTAAACCTGGAGATGCGCTCGTCATGCCCTCTCTTGTATTCCACCTGGTTAAGAGACAGCATAGGGTCAAGGTCATACCCACCAACCTTTGAGAGGACTCTTCTTTACAGCTGTCCTGAAGCTATACCATTGGGCTGGACTCAACACAAGCCAATGGCCAAGTCTTTAGGGCCGGTCTCATAAGCTCCTCTTCAAAAAGCATCAGTGCCACTGTGTTAAGTCCAAGATAATGCCAGGCAGGGCTAACCATTTACAAACATTAACTCACTTCACTTCATAAAAATCGCATGAGGCAGGACCATTCTTTTCCCCATTTTACAAATGAGCAGCTGAGGAATAGAGAAGCTCAGGAATTTGCTTATGGTCACACAGCCAGTAAATGAGAGAACCAGAATTCAAACCCTTGCATTCTGGCTCCAAACTCTGAGCTCTTAGCCAACAGGAATAGCGAAGCTATTCCCCAGGAAGATGTACCACCCACTTAATGAGAATCAGTGTCTCAAATGCTAATGTGACCTCAAGATATTATTTGGTCCAGTCTTTGGCTGAGCTGCCTGGTCTCTCCATTTGTTAGATGTGGTCCAATCAAGGCACAGGAGGTAATACACAGAGAAAACATAAGAGCACAGTTTTCTCCATAATATCACACTAATGATGTCCATAAGCATTCTCTTACAGGTTTTTATCTGAATCCCAGAATTTCATTAGTAACAAAAATTAGCATAATCTATGGTGACTAAGCACTAGGACACTCACTTGGCTGGCCAGCTGGTTAGCTTTCTTGGCTCTTTGATAGGCAGGTGTGATCATGGCTGGAAAGCTCCCTTTGCCCCTCTGTTGTTCATAGTCTTCTGTATACTCCTGCTGGTCAAAACCAATGTCAGCATGAAAAACAATATGACTTCAGCTAAGAACGACTAGACTTGTGAGCATCAACAGAACCAATGCACCTGGATTTATAAGATATTCAGAAAACATTTCAATCACCTGCAGTAAATTTGAAAATGTTATTCCATTGGTAATCTGAGTAACATCTTCAACACTGAAGAAAATCCTACTTCTCAGGTCAAAGAGATTCCCCTTCAATGCTTATATCAAATTGTGGGAAGCCTGACCCAACCCGAGGAATCCAAAGAGAGCACAACCTCTTTGACTCAAAGGCCTATATGATAATGCAAGGAGTCTGAAATGGGCCATCAGGGCTGTTCCCTTCTGGAAGCTCTTGGAAAGACTCCAGTTTTCCACCTTTTCCAGCTTCTAGTGGCTACTTGCATCCCTTACTCTATGGCTCCCAATGGCTTTGACCTCTGCTTCTGTTATCACATCACCTTGTCTCTGACTCAGACCCTCTTGCCTCCTTATAAGGACCCTTGTGATTACATCTGTCCACCTTAATAGTCCAGGGTAATATTCCTATCTCAATATCCTTACCTTAATCACAGTTGCAAAATCCCCTTGGCCAGGTAATGTAACAGATATACAGTTCTGGAGATTGGGACATGGTAATCTTTGGGGGAAGGGCCAGTAGTCTGTTTACCACAATTTTAAGATAAAGAAACATTCAAACTAATTGCTAGAATAATTTCTAGGGCTCTTACCTCACCAAGAGACTTTCGGGTTTCAACCATCCTTACGATTTCGGGGTCTGGCATAGCTCCTGGGCACCAAGCATTCCCTTCCCCATATCCATTCCAATAGGCTCTCTGTAAAGGAAACACACAAACGCATAAACACATACCCTGCACATTTGGTTGGTAAGACCTACTCCACCCTCCTAGCAATGTTCACATACACCGTCAGCATAAGAGAAATTCTCTAAAAACTATAAACTCCTACTGGCATATGGTGGGTCTCAGCTAACTAAAATGTTCAATTTCTTCACCTAGGAAATAATCTAATTCCTAAAAAGTTGAACTTTCTGAGATTCATGTATATTCTAGAAGGGTTCCAAATGTAACTTAACACTTCTTTGCTCATCACTGTACCTAGATTGATCAGTGGAGAGTTTTATGGATGGACAATGTGAGATTAACCAGCATTATTCAGACACACTGCAAAAACCTACTTGTCATGTGCCTTATATTGGGATAAGCAATTAACATTAAAAGAAAAGCCCCCCAAAAGGAAGACGGTTCCTTATTTAATAAAACTGTGGCCTATATAAAGAGATAAAACCGACATACAAAACAAGTAGTAATTAGAAAATGTTTGTGTGCTTAAGTGTAGTGTATTGACGATAAACACAAGGTTTTAAGAAGTAATCTATATGTGATGGCTCCATTCTGGATAGGAAGATGGAATCTGAGCTGGACCTCCAAGGCTGAGGTCAGATTGACAGGGGCAAAAGGAAAAAAAAAGGACATTCATTCTAGAAGGTCAGTTCCATGAAGGCAGGGATTTTCATTGGTTTTATTCACTAATGTATTCTAACAGCTTGGAACAACACCTGTACATAATTGGCTCAATAAGTATTCATTGAATAAATTCCAGGAGTGGGGACTACCATGAATAAAAACACGAAGGCAATGATAGGCTTCATGTAAAAGACCATGAAGACATGGGTTTGACTAGAAACTAGGGATAGAGATAAGAAGCCAATTGGGCTGAAGGTGGGGCAAATTGGAAAGGTTGCGTAGAACCACACTCTTAAGATCTAGAAAGACAGATAATTGGTATGTGAAATTATGCTCAACCATACTAGCAATCAGGGAAATTTACTTAAAAAAAACATAGAAATTGTCAAAAACTTTTATCTGGTAATATCAAGTACTGGTGAGAACGTGGAGGAATAAGTAGTCCCATCCTCTGCCCATAGGTATATCAAATGCACAGCCATTTCAGAGAGCAATTTGACAGTGGCCATAGAAATTAAAAACGCATGCACTCTTTGACATAGAAACCTTGTTTCTCATTATCTATTCTAGAGAAACACTTGTGTCCAAGAGAGGTCACACACAAGGGTATCCATAGCAACTTTGTAATAGGAAAAATTTTGGAAAGAACCCTGCCCATCCACAGAAGAGCATGATGCATCCATTCTTAATGGTTGCACTCATGATACACCCATCCACAATAACTTAAAAGGAGGTCGACACAGAAATATCTCCAAGTGGGCAGCCCAGGTGGCTCAGCGGTTTAGCGCCGCCTTCAGCCCAGGACGTGATTCTGGAGTCTCAGGATCGAGTCCCATGTCGGGCTCCCTGCATGGAGCCTGCTTCTCCCTCTGCCTGTGTCTCTGCTTCTCTCTCTCTCTCGAATAAATAAAATCTTAAAAAAAGAAGTATCTCCAAGATATTTGTTGATTGAAAAATACAAGTTGCAAAACAAGGTATGTTGTTTCATGGGAAAAATTACACATCCCAATAGAAATATACATATATAATTTTTAATGAAAGTAATAGCTAGTATTTACTGTGCCTACCATTGTTCTAAGGTCTTTACATTTATATACTCTTTTAAACTTCTCAATGGTTCTGTATGTCAGGAACTGTCAGAAGTTCAGTTTACAGATGAGAAAGCCAAAGAAAAGAATGGTTATATAATTTCATCAAAGGTCCCTCAGCAAGTGGCAGTGGCCATATCCAAATGGAAGTACTAAGAAATGAATTACATAGATCTATATTTGTAAATGAGTAAAGTTTGGAAGAATACCCATGAGACTGAAAATAACAGGCACCCCCGCAGAAGGACTGATTGGAGATGATGCACAGGGGGTTAGCTTTGTACTTTGGATTTTTTTTATGATGAGGAAAATCCAAGTATTATGTGTATAATTGAAAGCAAATGGCTGAGGAATTTTGAAATGATGAGCCTCTCCATAGTGAGCATAAATTCTCAGGTGGTAGGAAGAGTAAGTCAGGGCCATCCAGGAAGCTGTGTGTGGCCAACATCACTCAACAGGCTAGACAGAGGCAAAGCCAGAAGAGAGAAGGCCATCTTGGGAGGCCCCCATGAAGGTCCAGGCAGGAGATGATGTGGATCAGAGCAAGGGGGGAGAAATGCAGGGGCAGAGGCAGAGGGAGAAAGGGCAGCCATGGTCTCCAGCCTGGGTGGTTCGCTCCCAGGGCCAGAAACCCAGTAGTTGAAAGGGACAAACTGACTAGTGAGTTTGGACTGGAAGCAGATGTGGTAGAGATGACCCCACACCATGCTGATGGATGTCTTCTGTGGACAGCTGGAACCACAGACTGGGTGAATCAAAGCCTAATCAATTCCTCTAGAAGTAATAACAACAATGTGTCTCACTTGCAAAGTGTGGCCTTCTTTTCCTTTTGTCCAAACCCATTCACACCACTTCTCTCACCTCGTTCATCAGGGGCTGCCTGTTAGGTGCAGCTGTCCCATCCCTGGATTTCATGTCCCAGTGAAAAACTGATTTAAACCGTTCGCCCTCATCTTGCTCATCAATCTGCATGATGGAGACATGGTCAGGAAAGTTTCCGTCAGTGAAGAGAAAGAAAATAAATAACATATAGTTAAATTGGAGGGATTTTTCTGAATCTCAGTGGCAAAGCTTCTTAAGTGCACAATGACACACACTGGGTTGTCAGTCTCACTGTGGCTCTTCCTGTTCCCCCAGCCAGGTGACACGTACAGAGCACCTGTGGTGTGCAAAACTCCATTCAGCAGTACAATTAAAAAAACTGAAGGTCTTGATGAACTTATCACACAACACCCAGTAGGCAGGTTAGAGTAACCTCAGAAAATGCTGCCTTTTAGAGTAATGATTCTTAACGTTAGTGCAACAATCACCCCAGGAGCTTGTTAAAATGTTGGCTCCCCAAATTCATGTACATATTCTCCTATGCTTTATAATTTTACCTTTAATATCTTGACCTGGAATACATGTGTGAGTTTTTTGTGTATAGGTGTGAAGTAGGCGTCAAAGTTCATTTTCTTCCATACAAATATCCAATCACTCCAGCACTGCTTTATTGAAAGATAGTCCCTGCTACGCTGAATTGCACTGGCAAATCTGTCATAATTCAAGTGACCACATATGTGCAGCTTTCTTTCTGGACCTTGAATTGTATCCCACTAGTCTGTCTATTCTTATGCAAAACTATACTAAGTTAATGACTATTACTTTTGTGGTAAATCTTGAAATCTCGTAACTGAAGTCCTTCAATTGTGTTCTTCAGAATTTCTTGGCTATTCTAGAATCTTTGTGTGCCCACATCAATGTTAGACTCCATTTGTCAATCTCTACAAAAAACACCAGGATTTCGACTGGAATTATGTTGAATGTGTAGATCAATTTGGGCAGAACTGATATCACAATGGTAACTTCAGAGTCTTGGGATGGGCAAAGAGCTCATAAAGACAACATAAAAAGGGCCAACCATAAAAGAAATCAAAAGGTCTTAGGTCCAAATCCAGATGTCATAATTTATGAGGTCTAAAATGGTGCCAGAAACCTGCAATTTTAATAAGCTGAAGCTTGAATCATTAATTCTATAGATGAAGAAAGAAACTGAAGGAAAAGAAGTGACCTTACTAAAATTATTCAATGGGTAATCAGAGCCAGGTTTAGAATCTAGGAATTCTATTTCCACATGAAGGGTACTTTCTCTCATTGAATTTCTAGGCTTGCTACTTTGCTTGCTGCAATATACGTATTTTTAAATACAGAAATTGAGAGTGCTTTATCTGCTTCTGCTTCTTCCCCTGGATTTTGAGAAATTACTGCAAACATTACATAGACTAAAGGCAGGATTTCTGGTTGACAGCACTACTGATATTTGGGCTGGTTAACTCTTTTTCACAAGTCCCGTCTTGTGCACTGCAGGATGTTTAGCAGCATAGCTGGTCCTTACCCGTCAGATGCCAATAGTACCCCTCTTGCCAACTGTGACATTCTAAAAGTCCCCAGGCATCACAAATGCCCCCTGAGGGGTAAAATTGCCCTCCTCGAGAGCCATTGACTTTAGGAATCAGAATTGCGTGACCAAAATAGATAGAAAGCCTTATTTGCTGTCCTCCACCCACAGGACAAATCCATCACCGGGGAGTGTCTGCCTCTCCAGAGACTTTTCATAAGATTCCAGATTATTCTGAGGAAGGAGGAAAAGGAAATAAGCCACAAGTGTCACTAGTGGGGTAAGAAAGAAGCATTAAGAGCTAAAGTCCCTTCTCTGAATAAAAGAGAATCTAAATGTTTTATTCTTCTAAAAATTCCATTCACACCTGCCAAACAAGAAATTTTGTCTTACACATTATTTATTATTTTTAAAAGGGACATCTAGGAAACACAAAAAAATGTCAACTTGTTTCAAATGCCAACTCAAATTCTTTACTTTCCTCCTTCATCACCATCACTGAAGCAGCCCTTTTGTTCTTTCTTTTAGTACATACATAACGAATTTGTTTATACTCAATTGGCAAAGTCTCTCAGAGAAGATGGGAGAGAGGGTAAGAAAGTAATCCATCCCCCTTCCTAATGTGGCTATGAGATCTGGGGCCTGGAAGGGACATGGCTCTCCATTTGAAATTTTTCCTGGTGGGGAAGGAGGAGGAAGTGACCTCAACAGCCTTTTTTTTTGGCATAACACACATATGCAGACACACACACACAAATAGGCATGTATACACATAGGCACACCATGTACACACAAATATACAGAGAGACGTACACACATACACACGCACACAGAGCACATGCATATACATATGCACACGCATGCCTGTATGCGCACATATGTATATATACACATCATGTACACACATGCATATGCCCACGCACACCTATTCACACCTATACGCACACATACATACACTCCCCAGAGGCACACATACATATTTATACGCATACACATAGATTCGCACAGATGCAAACAAATGCACACACGCAGG
The DNA here is from genome assembly GCF_011100685.1 of Canis lupus familiaris. NCBI lineage: Eukaryota > Metazoa > Chordata > Mammalia > Carnivora > Canidae > Canis > Canis lupus. The sequence continues at coordinate 24,885,582 of NC_049249.1, forward strand.
CATCCCGGGAAGTTCACATCACTGTCTGTGGCTAGAGACAGAACCAGCAAAAATCTCACTCCAGATTGGGCCTGTCACATACAGTGAAAAGAAAATGAATCCACTACCATCTCAAAGAAAGGAAATATTGTGTGACCTGTTGTATGATTGTGAGGGAGGGACATGCCAGTTTAGAGCTAGTGCAGTGTGGAGAAGTAAGATACTAGGGATCTTTTTGTAGAGAGTGTAATATATACAAACAGCACTCTGCCATATAAGTACTTCTTGTGTTTAATCTGTCAAACTCTGGCTGTACAACTCTAGAAATATCTGGATTTTTGTAAACATAAACAAGTGCTTATCTCCTGGACAGTTTGCCACCTTCTACATACATAGAAGTAGGCCATTGGAGGAGTTCAGGCTGTGGGTTCTAGAGTTGGAGAGATCTAGATTTGTACCCACCCAAGTAGCTGGGCAAAACTAGGCAAGTTATTTAACTTCTCTGAGCCTCAGCCTTCCCAACTGTAAGATGGTAATATTTTAGAGGATTCTTGTGAAGAAAAAATGAGATAAGATAGTGAAAGAGCCCAGCAGAATGTTTGGCGCTCTGTTCAAGTAAGAGCTACACTCAGTATTTATTTGCAGTTTCGTGTAGCTGCCCTTAGACTTCAAGAAATGAAACCAAGATCCTAAAAGAACAAACCCTCTCAGTAACCTAGGATTGCTTGTGAATTCTTAAGGTTTGCAAATCCTTAGGAATCAATGATGTGTGAGTAACTCTGCACCTCAGGCTCGTCACCAGCAGAATGGGATCATAACATTACTTACCCTACTAGATAGTAATGTGTATTAAGTAAATTAAACGACTGTACAGTGCATGTTGCATAAGCATGTTTAAAAATAATAAGCTCACAATCAGTCCAGGGCTCTCAGCAAATTAAGCTAACTTGGCAGGGGGCGTTGGGTAGGCTCGATCTAACACACATTTTCCTGAGGAGACGGGTGGCCTGGGCAGGCAGGAGAGGCAGTCTGAGGTGAGGTGACGTGAGGAGGGCAGATCACTGACAGCCTTCCACCTCTTGTGCAATTTTCTAATTTTAGAAAGCTTCTAGATGCATCTCACAGAGCAACTTCGTGGGGCAAGGGGGAAAGAAGTTAAATGAGTCATCACTTCAATAAATGCAGGCATCTAAGTGGTAGCTAGCTATCTGACAAAACCCCATTGTTGGTTTTTCAGAAGAGGTTGGTTGATCAACACGGCTTTCTTGTCTATCCAAACACCACTTCTGAATCAAAATATCTTTGACCTACCCTTACCCCCAGGAGAAAGAGAGGCTGCTAGTGATCATAAAAACTCCTGAATTCAGAGAGATTGAAGAGTGTGAAACTAGAGGTTTTTCATTTTCTATACCAAAATAATCATGGGAGAAAGCAAGGAAAGGCTCTTGTAATATTTTCCAGCTATGTAAACTTTGTTTTACATTATTAGGCACCTAATGTATACAGGCACCTAATGTATACACCTAATGTAAACCGTCACCAGTGTGAACAGAGCTGGTAGGCAGAGATTACAAACACATCAGATATTCAAGCTAGATTATCAGATTATCTTGGGTATTGGGCCTCTACTGCGGTAGGACAAATAGCAATATTTGTTACTTAAAAGCACTTTGCACTTGAAATGAGCAGGTTCAATTTGGACATAGACACTGAGCTAATAAACTTTCTTTAAAGGCTATTTTGAAATTCAAAATTAAGTCACTTACCCCATGGATGGTTTCTGGAGACTTCCTCACATTTAGATTTAAGGGAGTATGATAGACACTTGTGAAAGTGTTGTTCTTGGGGTTGTGGCTAGAAAAAAAAATAGATATAAACCAAAATTCAAAATGCATTTTACCCAAGATGATTGATTATTCCTAAAGGTATGGTTATTTTTTAATTGATAAATATAAAACTTAATAATTAAGTTTACTATTTTCCAGGCAATGTCTTAAAGGGAAAAAAGGAAATCAAAGAAATTAAAAGCTAAGTTTAACTAGAAATGGTCACTGAAATACTTTCTGAAAAAAAAACTTGAAAAGGATTCTGGAATTTTTTAAAAGAAAAAAGCTCTATAGGCATATCTGCAGCAATTACAGTGTTCTGCACGGTATTTAATAATTTAACATGGGGTTATAATGGATTTGACTTTTTACCTAAAAGAAATTTGAAATTTTCAAAAAAAAAAAAAAAAGAAATTTGAAATTTTCAACTTCTGTCCTTTGCATAAAATCCTGCCTTAGACCTCATCAATGATTTTATGTAAATGACAACTTTGAGGAAGATATTTCTTGGCTTTAACTCTGGGCTGTGTGATTTGAAGTTCTGGTTGGCTACCTGTTAAAAAATAAACAAAACCCAAGAGGTGGTGGGGCAGGATACCAAACACTTACGCGTGACAGTACGGCTTTTTCTGGTGACTCACGAAGTTATTAACCGATAGCATCATCTTGCAAACTTCGCAGTGAAAACATGCTTTATGCCATATCTAGAAATCATATAGAAAAGATGTAGCAAAATTGCCTTTTTTTCCAGACTCTGGATTCTTATACATTTCTAGGTAAAAATGGATCCTTAGAGGTAAAATGGTGATAAACACACCCACACACAAGTACAATATGTTAAATGAATAACCTTTTTTTCAAGGTGATATAGAAGATAGAGATAGGAATGGGTAGAAATGAGGAAAAATGATAAATACATCTTTTTTAGATGGTTCAAGAAGCCCCACATGTCCATATGTGAGAAGATAAATCTCCCATATTGGTTATTATTTCCAAAGGCCAAGAAATGTCTACTGACCTGATCTAGACAGCTGATCTTCTCGGCAGGATAAACTCCATACCCACACCTAGAGCAAGCCTGGACATTCATCTTGACGTCCAAAGAGAGAAGACAAAGATAGGCAACAGGCAAGAAATCCAAAGAAGTCTCAGGCTAGTTGTGCAAGTCTCCAAAATCCTGACCACTGTTAAATCCTTGTGAGCACCTTGATCATTCAAAATCCAACTTCCACTTTCCTTTACTGACCTTCTAGTTTGAAGTCAGCAGCTGGATGGTTTTTAAAGCTGCCACTTACTCAAGGGGCTATTTTGGCCACTCACTCAGCACGCATGCGTCTGGGAAATTAGGTGGAGGTATTTCTAGCTGACATGCTTCTCTAAATAGAAAAATGAACTCACAACAGCATCATGTTTATGTGGGTGACCAAATCCTCGTGTATGACTAGGCAGCGTGTAGTAGTTTAACACGAACTGTGATCATAACCCAAGAAAAGAATACAAAGAGATAGGCCACACACTCATCCAACGATGAAATTAGAAAAGCTTGCTCTGTGAGGCCCATGACTAAAGCAGAAAGGCCAGCTCCCCAAAAATGTAAGGAATAAGACAGGATTGGTTCAATCCATGGGAAGGGCAAATACCATTTTTGAAATTTTGGCTTTATCTATTAAAATGTTTACCATATGGGGCACCTGGATGGCTCAGTCGGTGGAGCGTCCAATTTTTGGTTTTAGCTCAGGCCATGATCTCAGGGTCCTGAGATCAAGCCTCGTGTTGAGCTCCACACTAGGTGGAGAGTCTGCTTGAAGACTCTCTCTCTCTGTCCCTCTTCCTGCTTTCATCCTTGCTCTCTCTTTCCCTATCTCAAATAAGTAATCCTTTTTTTTTTTAAGATTTTATTTATTTATTCAGGAGAGACACAGAGAGAAAGAGAGGCAGAGACACAGGCAGAGGGAGAAGCAGGCTCCATGCAGGGAGCCCGACATGGGACTCAATCCTAGGTCTCCAGGATCAGGCCCTGGGCTGAAGGCGGCACTAAACCGCTGAGCCACCTGGGCTGCCCTCAAATAAGTAATCTTTAAAAAAAAAAAAGAACAATTTAAAAAATGTTTACAACAGTGAGGGTAAAAACTGATTAAGATATTCATTTGATTTTAGCTTCTACTAGAATGCAAAGATAAGCACATACTAGGGGGCTCCTGGGGGGTTCAGTGGTTAGGCATCTGCCTTTGGCTCAGGTAGTGATCCCCGGTCCTGGGATCGAGTCCTACATTGGGCTTCTTGCAGGGAGCCTGCTTCTCCCTCTGCCTATGTCTATGCCTCTCTCTCTGTGTCTCTCATGGATTAATAAATAAAATCTTAAAAAAAAAAAAGGCAAGCACACTCTAGAACTCTGTGTTTTGGCCTCTATGTTATCCTGGTCTTTCCAAGGTCTGTCTGTTTATTCTCTTGTCTCCCAGGCCTGCGGTGGGGCAGCTTAAAGACAAACCCTCTCTTCCTGGCATCATGAAGCCCCTCCATTGCCTTCAGTATCCACTAATGTGTCACCTTAACCAGACCTTCTAGAAACAGCTTACAAAAGACAGCACCTCACCTATTGCAATCCCTCAGCTCACTACTTCCTATGACCCTTACTCTGCTTTATGTTCTTAATTGCAGTTAGCCACCACCTGACATGTTGAAGGTTAGAATCTCTCCTTTTTAAAATTATCTGTCTCCTCTATCAAAATATAAATTCCATCAAAATGGGATCCCGGTCCTTGTCATTTCTATCTCTAGTACTTACAACAAGGCCTGACACAGAAAAGATGCTCAGTAAGTACTTACTGAATCAATGAAACAAATGTAATACTCTAACCAAAATGCCTACAGAGGCCAGAGGTGAAGTCACAGGTCATGGTAGGTACCTTCCGAAATGGGCAGGCAACACCCCATCTGATGCACAACCACTCTTCAGTCCCAGCCAACTTATCATGAGGGAATCAGTACCCAGAGCTGCCAAATACTGTGACTTTTCCAGAAAAGCCGAATACCTGCATTTACACATCAAAGTCCCTGTTTTGCAAATGCTCTGGGAGTGAGGCAGGGGGTGGACAGTAGAGGGTCCAGGACTTGGCCAGGCTACCACTTAGTGACCTTTGGTCCAAATGCTCTGCGATGATAGCTGGGGGTCCCTAGGTGGAGAGAAGTCAGTGAGGGTGTGTGTGGGGGTGTAAAGCAGGTGAAAAATGCACCGACACTAAGGAGAGTCTGCAGTCTGAGGCTCCCACGGATAGATGGTGGGGCCCAAGGCTGCTTTTTCAGCAGGAAGAAGACCCTAGGTGGGACTCCTGGCTCTGGGAGACTTCCATGCTGGCAGGTGGTGCAGGGCACCTGAAGAGAATGTGAACAACAAAGAGCAAAGCCTATGTTCTTCTCTGTACCGGGCTTCTCAGGCTTGATCTGGGAAGCTGGCTACAAGTCCCAGGAACCACTGAGAAAGGAGTCCACCCCAGTCCAGAGGGATGAAGAATTACAGTCAGGTTTCATTTAAGGTAAAGGCCATGTAACACTTCTCCATCTAAGGTGTGACTGTCCAGGACAGTGGCTGCTGCTTCTCAGTCACCTTCATGAAAACAAGAATTACCAGAATGAAGCAGCTTGAATTTGACTTGTACCATCACTTCTGCTTTTAAAAGGCATCTATTAGGTGTCAGAAGTCATGAGGAGAAACAACCCCAGTGAACTGGAAATGGACACCATGAGGAACTCAGTGACCACTCACTGCTGGGGTAAGATCCACATGGCCCTTGTTTGCCTGGAAGGGACCATGGGCCACCTCTCCCTCGTCTATCCCACCCCGTTCACATCCCCTAGAGGTACCCTCCACCTGCCCGCCACAGTGACTACCTCAGCCCATTCAAGACTTAGCTGATGAGCACACTACATTCCTGTGGCTTTTGGGATTGGTTCAGCGCATTTTAGCTTGGGTTCCAGAAAACACAACATGAGGCAAAGAACATGTTCAAGGACTTTATTCAGAGGGGTTGTCCCAGGGAGCAGAAGTAAGGACGCAGGAAAGAGAGGTGACAGTCAATAGGAAGGTTAATTGTCAAAGTAGCCACGAGCTGATGTGAGGTGCATTGGACTGCTTGATCCCCATCTTCCAAGAGGCCATATAAACAACTGCTACAGGGAACACCTGCTATGGGAAGGAAGGCGGAAGAGTGTATCTATGGGCCTGTCTCCCTTCGGTGAAAGTTATACCCCTGCACGTCCATGCTCTGTGTATGCTCATGGCATCCCCCAGCATCATGCCTCAACAGCAACAGGGGAAGAAAGCAGGGGCAACAGAAGGCCAAAGATACTGTTGGCCGTGCCCCTGTGAAGATGGAAGCTCACACTGAGCTAGCTGCCCCTGCTGGGGCTGGATGGGCACAAGCAGACACAGGTCCTGAGACAGGTGAAGCTGCATCAATCTAACGTGGCTCCTAAGAGGGGTCTCATAGGCTGTCCGATCAGCAGAGAGCCCAGGACTTGGGCTGGGTTGTGGTGACCCAGGGCCAGACAGTGGAGAGTCCTGGTCGTCGGTTTGGATGCTTCTGCCAACACTGCCCCATGTTTCTTTGACTTTTTAAAGTCTTGACTCGTAGGGAGATTGTGATCAGTGAAAAACCCCACATTTTGTTTTATATTAATGGCGGTCGTGTTCAGTATGTGTGTAATTTATTTTCTTTTTGAACTTAAACACAGCACTTACTCAGCTCTTCAATTTCCTCCAGTTGAGGGTGGCCCCCTGGCTTCAGCTGGGCAAGATCTTTTGGTACCTTGGTTCTGTCATCCAGAATATGAGGTAATTCTTCCTGGCTCTGAGTCATTTCCAGTGCCCTCCAGGGCCGTGGATGTGAAATGGTTTTAAAATTGCAGAGATGACCAATTCAGAATGAGGAGAAATCTCCCTACCCTTTGCCATGTCACTTTGCTTGGACTGGAGTTGTTCCTCCAATGCTGGGGAGGGGGGAGGGGGGTGTCAACCTTAGTTTAGGTTCCCTCAAAAGCAGAGCTTGAGGCAAGGACTTGGATGCACATAGTTTATTTGGGGAGTGCTTCCATAAGGCAGGAGTGAGAGTTTGAGTGAGCCAGAGAAAGAAGAGCTAATAAAGTCAAATGTATTATTCTGAGCTATTTACCACTGTGGGAACATAACATAACATAACATAACATAACAGCTACCCCAACTTAGAGCTGGGATAGAGAGCACCCCACCCTCCCTACCCCAAGGCTGAGATCCAAATCTTGTTGGAGAGTATGGCTGTGGCTCACTAGATGGCAGAGAAGTCACTGTGGTGCCACTCTGGTGGAACTTGCTAGAAATTTGTCCTCTAGAACTTTCTGGAAGCCTACCCTCTGGATACTAGAGAGAGCTGTTCATAGGGAGGTATGAATTCTCAATGGGAGAATTCTGCTACAAAAGCATCTGAAGGAGTGCCAATGTTGCTGGGTTCTGCTGACTACCAAGCATAGCAGTAGCTGGGCACTGGGGAAACTTCTATAAGAACCTGGTTCTCCAGGAGCACACCAGACACACCAGAACCAGGAAGCAAAACCTCTTCCTCCTGCAGCCTGGCCTGAGCTGTGCTATGAAGAATGGGAGAAGTATCACCGGTGGCACTCCTTGGGGGTGCTGTGCCTATTGGGAGGAGGGCTCACGAGGGCTGGAAGGAAGGACCAGAAGAAAGTGCCAGAGGGACCAGCCCAGGAGCACCCACGAGGCTAGCCCTCAGGAAACCGTCTGAATAATCAGGTTGGGGGATTTTTCTGGGGTGAAGAGGAAGACTCATGTGGCAATCATGTGAGTATGGAAAGGAAGCTTAAAACAATGACATGGGCCAAGATTGGAGAGATACATGAAATAGTTAGAATTGTCTTTTAGATCCAAAGTATAATTACTATAAGGGAAAAATTCAAAATTATTTCTTCCCTTCCATTGCCCCACGATTTTATTTGTTAATACTGTGAACAATAACTTTGCAGTTCCCCAGACCAGAAAGAAAGTGCAAAAAGAAAGAACTAAGGAACTGAAAAAGAAAAAAAAAAAGTTTTCCTTCAAACCATCTTTCTACGGACACCTGAGTGGCTCAGTGGTTGAGCATCTGCCTTTGGCTCAGGGCATGATCCTGAAGTCCTGGGATCGAGTCCCACATCGGGCTCCCTGCATGGAGTCTGCTCCTCCCTCTGCCTGTGTCTGTCTCTCTCTCTGTCTCTCATGAATAAATAAATAAATTCTTAAAAAAAAAAAACATATCTTTCCTGAGCCAGCAATGAATTCCTGTGTGCAGTACGTTTTAACGTTTGCATTATATAACCTATGGTAGCTAGAGCCTTCTTGTGAATGGAAAATTCATTATTTTTTAGGCAACCTGGTCCTGGCTCTGCCGCTAGCCAAGTCTGGGATAGGGGCCACTCCTCTGAGCCTCAGATTCTTTTCCTATAAAATGAGCAGAGGGATTTGTTGCTAAAGCCCTTTCCAAAATCTAACATTGTGTTTCACTCTCTTTCATGAATAACTTGCAAAAAATTTAATTTAAATTAAATTTATGGATCAGTAACTAATTTTCTTTACTGATAGGGAGTTTTCATTTCTTAAATGATTCACAATAAATTCCTTCAAAAAGCAAATTATCTCAGTGTCTACAGGACTCAGTTACCACTTACATTTCAGAAACATGATTGATAGAGTAGTGCAGCCTGTCTTAGCCAGTCTGGGCTGCTATAACAAAATACTACAGACCGTGTAGCTTATAAACACCAAAAATTGATTTCTCACCATTCTGGAGGCTAGAAAGTCCAAGATCAGGGTGACAGCATAACAAGCTTCTGGTAAGAGCCCTCCCTGGGGATGCAAACAGTAACTTCTGCTTACATCCTCAGAGGGTAGAAAGAACCAGAAAGCTCTGTCCAGCCTCTTTTTAGAAGGGCACTAATCCCACTCACCAGGTCTCCATCCTCATGATTTAAGCACTTCCCAAAAGCCCCAACTCCTAATACCATCACGTTGAGCATCAAGTTTCAACACATGAATGGGAGTGAGGCACACAAACTTTCGGCCTATTCCACAGTCAGTGGAAAAGTAACGAGACTGCTTAAAATTTTTGCAGAAGTTAATAAATTATAATTACGCCCTGACACTTACCTGGGGCCAGTCTTTCTTAAGTCAAGAAAGTGTCCTCACCTGGGCGAGATCCTAGAGACAATACTGAAGTCTGAGGCCCAGGATAAAGCAAGCAAACAAAAAGACAAGATGTGGTTCTTGCCCGATCTCACGCCATGAAGGTTTCCATTCATTCAAGGCCCAGGAAGTTCTTTAAACGCAATTATTTCTGGTATAAATAAAAGTGTCATTTTGGGGATCCCTGGGTGGCTCAGTGGTCCAGCACCTGCCTTTGGCCCGGGGCGTGATCCTGGAGGCCGGGGATCGAGTCCCACATCGGGCTCCCTGCATGGAGCCTGCTTCTCCCTCTGCCTGTGTCTCTGCCTCTCTCTCTATGTCTATCATGAATAAATAAACAAAATCTTTTTTTTTTAAAAAGTGTCCTTTCTTCTCAGAGCCTCAACGCGTCATTAGTTAATTAGTTGCTGTCCCAGAGGCGTCTTGGAGAGAAAGGCATTGCAGGCGCCGGCTTCGGCCCAAGGGTGAAGAAAGGCAGAGTGCGGGGCTGTGGGAGCAGCAGCCGGGCGGGGGGCGGGACCAGGGGCGTGCAGGCCCCGCCCGCGGTGGGCCGGGTCACGGCCCCATGCCCAGTGGCCGGCACTTGGGGGCGCTCACTACTCTGGAGGGACCTCCGGCAAGTTCGCCGCGCTGCGAGGCGGGAGCTCGCCACCCGAGAGCGGAGTTCGAGTCCTGCCGCCCCCGCGAGTGGACACCGCACGCCCACCGGCGGCTCCAGGCCGGCCCCGGAGACGGGGACTCCAGTGCTGCGGGCGCCGAGCACCCCCTTCCCAGGGTCGGGGGCCCGGCGGGGGAAACGCCGTCTGGCTGTGGGAACGGGGTCCCCGCGGCGGGTGCGGAGGCCCGAGTGGGGGTGCGGACGGGGGCCGCAGCGGGAGGGGAGGAGGCGGGGAGCCCGGCGGGCGCCCGGTCCTCGAGCGCCGCCGAGTCCGCGGGGCGCGCTCTTCGGCGCGCGGCCGGTGTGCAGAGCGCGCCCCCGGGTCGCTGCGGGCGCCGCCGCGGGCTCAGCAGGTGCAGGTGCTCTCCCGGGGCTGCGGGAGAACTCTCCCAACTCTCCGAGGGCGCCGTCCGGGGGCGCGGCCAACTGCGCCCGGGCGCCTGCCACGTCCCCGGCCACGCGCGCGGCCCGCCGCGTTCTGCAGGGCGCGGGCGCGCGTGGGGGCGGGCCTCGGGGCGCGCGAGACACCTCGGGGAGAGCGCGGCCGCGGGAGCGGGAGGAGGTGCCCCGGCCCCGCCCCCGGCCACGCCCCCGGCCACGCCCCCGGCCCCGGCTCCGTCCCGCCCGGAGGACTGGCCGCGCGACTCCGCCCCCGGGCCCCGGCCCCGCCCCCAGGCCCCGGCCCCGCCCCCAGGCCCCGGCCCCGCCCCCAGGCCCCGCCCCCGGCTCCGCCCCAGACCCCGACCCCGACCCGCCCGGGGGACTGGCCCGCGCGACTCCGCCCCCCGGGCCCCGCCCCCGGCCCAGGCCCCGCCCCCCGGCCCCGCCCCCGGCCCCGGCTCCGTCCCGCCCGGAGGACTGGCCCGCACGACTCCGCTCCCGGGCCCCGGCCCCGCCCCCAGCCCCGCCCCCGGGCCCCGCCTCAAGCCCCGCCCCCGCCTCCAGCCCCGCCCCTTCCCAGGCCCCGCCCCGACCCCGGCTCCGCCCCCGACCCCGCCCCGCCCCGGGGACTGGCCCGCGCGACTCCGCCCTCGGCCGCCCGGGCTTTCACTTTCGCTTTCTTGCGGGCGGCCCCAGACCCTATCCGCGGAGGGACCGAGACGGACGCCAGCCCCGCCGCCCGCCGCCCGCCGCTGCGGACACGGTAACCTCGCGGCCCCCCTCGCGCCGAGTCCGGGGAGAGGGCCCGGCCCAGCTCGCTCCGCTCCGCCCAGCCCAGCCCAGCCCAGCCCAGCCCAGCCCAGCCCAGCCGGCCCTCGGTTCCCTGCTGGCCGCGGGCCGGGACAGCCCTGCAGCTCGGCTTTTGGGAAAGGGGGCGTGGAGGGAGCCGGGAGGGAGGGGGTGGCGGTCTCGCCCGGCTGACCGCGAGCGCCCCGCTGTCGGACCACCCTGGGCGCTGGTCCCCGCGCCGCTCTAAGTCAGCCGCGGGCCTCGCTGTGCCCGTCTGTCAAATGGGAACGGTGCTGATCGCGGCCTGGGGGGCGCCGGGAGGATGGAAGTTGGTCACCGGTGCATATAGCAGGAGGGCCTGGGTCAGGGCTCAGTGTGCAGGAGCTGCTGACCTCCTGCCTGGGGCCGCTGGTGCAGGGCCCTTGAAGATCTCTTGAGGAGGTGAAAAAAACAGGACCACAGTCGACCTTGCAACCTTTCACCGTGTGTTCAAGTTTATCGTAACGGAGCAGTAAAATTACCTGTGGGTTACTCTGTGTGGGCCATGCTCAGGCTCTTCCCTTGAACTCTTGCTCTGGTGGACTGTGTGGCCCTGTCCTTTATTTACTTACAGCCTATTTCCTCCTTCAGGGGCTGCTGACCTTCAGCCCCTATGAACAGCCCTCACCTGGGTTCATAATCCACCTCTGCTTCCTGTTAGTTGTGTGGCCTTGGGCAGGTTACTTAAACTCTCTGAAGAAACCCAGGTTTCTTCTGCAATGGGCAGGGGCTCCAGCCTCCTAGCAGTGCTGCGAGCCTCTGGTGACAGGGGTACCCAAGTACCAGGGGCGCCTTCTCCAAGTGCCAAAGGTGAAAGGTCCTCAGGGCTGCTTCTCTTTGAGCCTTTTAGGGAGATTGTCTTCACTGGGGCAAGAGTGGGGGCAAGTTGCGTTATGCCACTTTTCAGAGGAAGTAGATGCAATGAGTCCTCCCACTCATGGAAAAAAAGTTCAGGATATAGCCAGAAGTGATTTCCTACCAGATATGTACCAGTCGCCTATTAAAACATGTTTAGGAACAATCACCAGAGAAATATTTTTTCATTCTCTGTAAAAGCTGCTTAAAATATCCGTGAAGGTTGGCAGTTGAATGTGTTCTTGGTCTTGAGTTCTGCTGACAGTGGCGATAATAAGGAATGTTTATTGAACATCTAGAATGTGCTATACTGTACTTAGTACTTTACATGCGTTTTTCCATTCATCTCACAGCCTGTGACTTAGGCATCATTATCTTCCCAATTCACAGATGAGGAAGCTGAGGCTCAAAGAAATTGAGCCCCTTTGTTCAAGGTCCCATGGCTAGTAGATGGAGGAGCCAGTTTAATCCCTGATCTGCTCTTCCCATGACTGGGCTCTCAACTTGGTTGTGTTCTCTGTCCTGTGTCAATAATTTATTCAGACACTGAATGATTTAAACATTTTAAGTATATTTTAATTAAAACATTTATTAAAAAAATATTTATCGGGACAGCTGGGTGACTCAGTCAGTTAAGCATTCAACTCTTGATTTCAGCTCGGGTCATGATCTCAGGATCCAGCCGCTGCATCAGGCACGGCACTGGGCATGGAGCCTGCTTAAGATCTGTCTCTCTGCTCTCCCTTTGCCAATTCCCCCCATCCTTCTCTTAAAAGAAAAAAAAAGAAAGATTTATTTATATTTTTTTAAGATTTTATTTATTTATTCATGAGAGAGACAGAGAGAGAGAGAGAGAGGCAGAGAGGGAAGCAGGCTCCATGCAGGGACCCTGACGTGGAACTCGATCCCGGGTCTCCAGGATCATGCCCTGGGCTGCAGGCGGCGCTAAACCGCTGAGCCACCAGGGCTGCCCAAAAGAAAGATTTATTGAGTGTCCACTATGTTCTGTCCAGAACTTTTCTATAACTGAAACAAAAAAGGGTAATTAAGATACACTCTAGTTGAGATACACTCTCTGTTCGCAAAGAGTTCGAATCTTACTGGATACTAATGACAATAAGGATGACAAGAGCTAACCGGGAGTGCTTACGTGGAGCTCCTGGCAGTGCTAGTGCTTTATGTGCATCACGTACTGATTCATTTAGAGAGAAGATCGACACGTGTAATTGAAGACAGATGCGCTGTTGGATGAGCAGGAGCACTTGTGTGCTGACTGTTCTTTATGGCCTGAACCCTAAAAGAGGATGAACACTGGAAAACAACACTAGGCCTGCCCCATCTAGGCACAGCAGAGCTGAGATAGATAGATTTTCCTGGTGGGCTCTGAGTATGAGTGGAAATACAGGGTCAACACCACATCTTGGCTTGGCTGAAATGATGTGGCCGACATCAGGCACCCTGCTGGGTCAGCACCCTTGTTCTGGGTGAACTTGATTTTCCCCAGAAATCAAGCCTGGCCTCATGGGAGTAAGAAAGTCACTGAATGTTTGCTGTCACCCTACACAGTGCTCAGCATCAATCCAGAAAGAAGCTGTAGGTTTCAGACGGAAGACCCTTCTTGCCTAGTGTTTGGGGGGAAAGCTCATGGAAAGCCTCCCACACTGAACCATAGAAGTGAGACTGAATTTTATGTCTTGGTAGCCAAGTCCAAAGTCCCCTCCATGTGGCTGGGAAGGACAAGGACTTTAAGCTGCACCCCTGCTTTGATGGAGCGTGTGTGCAGTTCCCCTCTGCCTGCAGCACCCCATCCCTGCCCTCTCTGCTTCCCCTTCTCAAACCTCAGGTCAAATATCTCCTTCCCTGAGAGCCCTCCTTAATTCCTCCGAGGCTCAGGAGGGTCCCCTGGTATGGCTTCGGATGGTTGGTCCCTGCGGCACTCACCACAGGGTAGCTCGACATTTGTGCCATCCTTTTATTAAAACCTGCTCCCTGTCAAGGCAGCACCAGGTCAATGTGGTCCCAGCTTCATCCTCTGCTCCTAGCACACAACCTGCTGTGTTATCCCCCCAATAAATATTCAATGAGTGAATGAAGGGGAGTTGCCAAAACTCTTCTCAGCATTCCCCGCAACATCAGAACAAACATCTGGCTTTCTTAGGAGCTGTTTGCTTAGGATTGTCCTTTTTAAAAAGTTGGTCACATTGTTAGCATCCGCAAAAGGCTCAAGGCTTAAAGACCACATGTCAGAGGTAGTGTCTTTTTCTGATGAATCTTGTATGACTTTAACTTGTTATCTTTTAAAATGTTTCTGTGCTTTGCTAACAACAATGCCCATGAAAAGTAACTAAGTCGGGGCAGCCCCGGTGGCCCAGCGGTTTAGCGGCGCCTTCAGCTCGGGGTATGATCCTGGAGACCCGGGATCGAGTCCCACGTCAGGCTCCCTGCATGGAACCTGCTTCTCCCTCTGCCTGTGTCTCTGCCTCTCTCTCTCTCTCTCTCTCTCTCTCTCTCTCTCTCTCTCTCTGTGTCTGTCATGAATAAATAAATAAAATATTAAAAAAAAAGAAAAGTAACTAAGTCTGCATAAAGGAGATGAAATGAAAACTATGAAGAGGGGATCCCTGGGTGGCGCAGCGGTTTAGCGCCTGCCTTTGGCCCAGGGCGTGATCCTGAAGACCCAGGATCGAATCCCACGTCGGGCTCCCGGTGCATGGAGCCTGCTTCTCCCTCTGCCTGTGTCTCTGCCTCTCTCTCTCTCTCTCTCTCTCTCTCTCTGTGTCTGTCATGAATAAATAAATAAAATATTAAAAAAAAAGTAACTGAGTCTGCATAAAGGAGATGAAATGAAAACTATGAAGAGGGGATCCCTGGGTGGCACAGCGGTTTAGCGCCTGCCTTTGGCCCAGGGCACGATCCTGGAGACCCGGGATCGAATCCCACATCGGGCTCCCGGTGCATGGAGCCTGCTTCTCCCTCTGCCTGTGTCTCTGCCTCTCTCTCTCTCTCTCTTTGTGACTATCATAAATAAAAAAAAAAAAAAATTAAAAAAAAAACTATGAAGAGTTTCTGCATGCCTGAATTTATGTGTATTTGATTTAGGGACGGGGCTATCTCTGTTCTCAAGAAACATTGCACTCTAATCTGAAAAATCTGCCACCAACCAGCCACTCATTGGTGGCAATGGTGGGGGGGGCTCATGAGGTGTTGAAAAACAAGTTGGCCACATGGCTCCTCTCAGTCATTGTAGAGAGCTGCTGTGGGACCTCTCCCCCCCCCACCCCCATTCTCTTCACCCCACTAAGGTAAGCTGCAAGGTGACATGATAATGCCACTCAGAATTCCATGAGGTGGGCATGTTGACATCTTGGGCGCCTCCTCTCAAGCTGGATTCCTTCTCCTTCCCACCTCCAGAAGTCCTTACTTGTGCTCTGGGGCACAATGTGTTCTGTCAAGTGGATGCCTTCTTGTTCTCCGACAGTGAAAACATCCCAGGGTGAGCCTAACGGGAATGCAGACCTGCATTTGCCAACTGTGGCCCAGTCTACAATCTCTCAGAGATCAAAACAGAAGAAATTGGGCCCTGGAGGGGCTTTCCTCCATTACTAAAAGTTGAGCCCTTCATCAGGAAGGAAACAGGACGTGATTTAGGAAAAAGGACTTTAGCACAGGCTCTGCTCCCAACCTGTTACATCCCTTTTGGCTGTTTCTCCTCCCTTGGGACATTGGTTTCTTCCAGCTTTCCATTCAATTAATATTTATTCAGTAAGCACCTTTTGTGTGTTGGGTGCTTCTGCCCTGATGAGATTAGAATTGTTGTGTTTGAGCTGAACAATAAGCAGAGTGAAAATAGAAGGCAGGGAGAAAGGGGGTGGGAGGAGCTGATGAGATCGGTGTAATTAAGGCGGACCTCCCTATGGAGGTGACATTTAAGCTGAATTCTGAAAACTGTTTATTAGTGAGCTGGGCAAAGATGTCATGTCCAGTGAATGTACAGGTGGTGACTTCCAGAAAGAACTATGAGCCCTGATAGAACCTGAAATGAACATAATATGCTTCAGGACACTGAGAGGGTGCATGGTATGATAGTAAAGGGGGGGAGGTCCTCTGGGGTGGATATGGCTGGCTTCAAATCAAAGTCTTACTATTAATTATTTATGTAGCTTGGGACAAGCTATGTAACTTTTTCTTGCCTCACCTACCTCATGTGTCAAAAAGCAGTGATCACAGGGGTGGTCTAACAGCATTATTGAGAATATTAAATAAGATAATGCTTATAAAACACATAAATAATGAGTCAGTTTTTATTCTTTTTTTAAGATTTTATTTATTTGAGAGAGAGAGAGAGAAGACAAACGAGCAGGGGGGAGGGGCAGAGGGAGAGGGAGAAGCAGACTCCACACAGAGCAGGGAGTCTGACGTGGGGCTCAATCCCAGCACCCTGAGATCATTACTTGAGCTGGAAACCAGAAGTTCAACCAACTGAGCCATCCAGGGACCCCAGTCAGTTTCTATTCTTACTGTTATTTTTAACTCTTTGAAGTAGAGAAAGTAGTAGATTAGTAGGAGACCCTACTTTTTCTGTAAAGGGCCAGGTAGTAAATATTCTAGGCTTCTTAGGCCACATGGTCTCGATCACAATTGCTCAATTCTGGTTGTGAAAGGAAGGCAGCCATAGGCAATATATAAACGAATGGGTATCTTTGTTTTTCAGTAAAACTTTATTTGTAAAAACAAGTGGTGGGCATAGTTTGCAGACTCCAGTACTAGATGATGAAGGGTCTTTTTTTTTTTTTTTAAGGTTTTATTTATTTATTCATGAGAGACAGAGAGAGAGAGAGAGGGAGAGGCAGAGACACAGGCAGAGGGAAAGCAGGCTCCATGCAGGGAGCCTGATGCGGGACTCGATCCCAGGACTCCAGGATCACGCCCTGGGCCTAAGGCAGGCGCTAAACCACTGAGCCACCCAGGGATCCCATGATGAAGGGTCTTAAAATCTAGGGAGATCAGTTTAGATTTGAACTTTGGGGGGGTTTTTTTGTTTTTTTGTTTTTATTTTTTTGAGGATTTTATTTATTTATTCATGAGAGACACAGACACAGAGAGAGGCAGAGACGTAGGCAAAGCGAGAAGCAGGCTCCCTGTGAGAAGCCTGATATAGGACTCGATCCCAGGACCCCAGGACCCCAGGATCACAACCTGAGCCAAAGGCAGATGCTCAACCACTGAGCCATCCAGGTGCCCCAGATTTGAACTTTTTAGACGGTAGGGATCTCTTGAAGATTCTTGAGTAGGAAAATAACTTGCTGGAAATCTATTTTGGTAGAAACATGTAATAAAAGAATCTAATACAGAAAGCTTACATCCCAGATTCCTACTGTTTTTTAATTGGGTTTGAGTGATGCCAGGAAAAGGCTGAGCACTTTATAGCCTGTCAGAAATATGGGGGGAGTTTCTTGTTGCTACAGACCTTGATGGACTTTCCACAGCTTCTTGTTTTTTTTAAAACATTTTTTAAATTTATTTATTTTTTTTTCATTTTTTTAATTTAAATTCAATTTGCCAACATATAGTATAACACCCAGTGCTCATCCCATCAAGTGCCTTCCTCAATGCCCATCACCCAGTTACCCCATCCCCTCACCCACCTCCCCTTCCACAACCCTTTATTTGTTTCCCAGAGTTAGGAATCTATCATGGTTTGTCTCCCTCTCTAATTTTTCCCACTCAGTTCCCTCTCTTTTCCCTTATAATCCCTTTCACTATTTCTTATATCCCACGTATGAGTGAAACCATATGATGATTGTCCTTCTCCAATTGACTTACTTCACTCAGCATAATACTCTCCAGTTCCATCCACGTCAAAGCAAATGATGGGTATTCATCTCTTCTGATGGCTGAGTAATATTCCATTGTGTATATAGACCACATCTTCTTTATCCATTCACCTGTTGAAGGACATCATGGCTCCTTCCACAGTTTGGCTATTGTGGACCTTGCTGCTATGAACATTGGGGTGCAGGTGTCCTGCTGTTTCACTGCATCTGTATCTTTGGGGCAAATCCCCAGTAGTGCAATTGCTGGTTCATAGGGTAGCTCTATTTTTAACTTCTTGAGGAAGCTCCACACTGTTTTCTAGAGTGGCTGCACCAGTTCACATTCCCACCAACGGTGCAAGAGGGTTCCCCTTTCCCGACATCCTCTTCAACATTTGTTGTTTCCTGCCTTGTTAATTTTCGCAATTCTCACCCGTGTGAGGTGGTATCTCATTGTGGTTTTGATTTGTATTTCCTGGATGGCAAGTGATGCAGAGCATTTTCTCATATGCATGTTGGCCATGTATATGTCTTCTTTGGAGAAATTTCTGTTCATGTCTGCTGCCGATTTCATGATTGGGTTTTTTGTTTCTTGGGTGTTGATTTTAAGAAGTTCTTTATAGATCACCCAAGAAACAAAAAATCCACAGCTTCTTATACACAGGGAACTTTTAACAAAATCTTGGATGTCGGATGAGAAGCTCCCTAAGGGCACAGATTTTGTTTCCTTTGCTGCTGTCTCATCCATCTCTGGAACAGTGCCTGAAATAAAGTTGGTGCTCAAGCATTTGAATGAATTGTTGATGCAATAGCCCTAGAGCCTGTGTATGCAAGATTGCTCACCTCCAGGTTTAATTAAAAACTGTTAACACCTAGGAAGTGCTGCTTAAAAATATCCTGAGGCCAGCAATGCCGCTAGATACCAATGTTCTGGTTTGTTTTTCTCTTTCCAGATGGCAGATGATCAAGACTGTGGTATGGAGCAGGCAGCTGGGGACTCAGAAAGCCCAGATGCAGTTGATGCGAGGCCAGACCGGTCCTCCTTTGTCCCATCACTCTTCAGGTAAGTTTCCTTCTTTGCAGGATAAAAGAGGGGCCCTGGGCTTCCTCAGCCCACTATGCCTCTGCCATTCTGCACGTGTGTGGGGAGGGGGACGTTCTGGGCAGGACACCTGTGCTGAGCGTAGAAGATTTGCACAGAGTCCTGTCAGCTGTATGTGACAACAGGAGGGCTCCCATGTGCGCTCCCTGTCTCACAGGGCAAGCCCAGGTGCAGGGGAAATGAAATTACGGGGGTGCCCTGCCCTATATTACATGATGCACAGACCACCTACCAAGGAGACAGTTGATTCACATAAATTTCTACTTGGATTTGTGATATACCCTTAAAATTTAGGTTTTTCCTTTCTTTTTTACGTAAGTAAGATGGAAGGTTCTTTCATCTGGCTTTAAAATTACCATGTCAGGGGTGCCTGGGTGGCTCAGTCGGTTAAGTATCTGCCTTTGGCTCAGGTCGTGATTCCGCGGTCCTGGAATTGAGCCTGCTTCCAGCTCCCTGCTCAATGGAGCACCTGCTTCTCTTCCCTCTGCCCCTCCCCCTGCTCATGCTCTCAGTCTCTATATCTCTCATAAAATCTTTAAATATATAAATAAGTAACATTAACTATGTCAAATGCCATTTTGGGTCACTAATTCATTATTTCATTCACTCATTAAGTATCTATGGAGCAACAGAGAGAAGTCTCCTGTACCAAATTTGAACCTGCATTCACCTGTCTCTCACACCAAGCTCTCAACTAGGACTCTCAGCTGCTGCCTTAATGTGCCAGGCTCTGTGTTTGGCCTAGGGCTGCAGCTGGAAATAAGGTCAACAAGATCCACATGGCCCCAGCCCCAGACAGTCACATTCCTGCAGGGAAGGCGGCTATGCAACAAGAAACTGAGGTATGCTGCTGGCATGGAGGCAGGACAGAGCAGGGCACTTGGGGAGTAAAATTGAAAAAGGGACCCACCCTGGTCTTGGGTGAAGGAATGTCCCCTGGGAGATGTGATGTATGCTGAGACTTGATAGAGAGAAGAAGTTGGGGAGGGGGTGGGTGGGTGCCTGAGATCAGGGTGGTGGTGTGTGCTGGCAGGAATGTGGGATGTGGATGGCTGGCAGAAGAGGAGACAGGAGAAATAGGCAGGGGCCAGATTTAGAAGGGCTTGCCTGTAAGTCACATTAAGGATTTGGAATCAATCCTAAGAGCAAGGAAGTCATGAAAGAATTTTAGAAGTAGAGTGACTTAGGGGCATCTGGTGGCTCTGAGTTAAATGACTGGCTCTTGGTTTCTGCTCAGGTCATGATCTCAGGATCATGAGATCAAACCCCACACTGGGCTCCTCTTTCAGCACAGTCTTCTGGAGGTTGTCTCTCTCCCTTTCCTTCTGTCCCTACCCTACCCCTGCACATTTACACACACACACTCTCTCTCTTAAATAAATCTTAAAGAGAAAAATAGGGGTGCCTGGGTTGTTTCGTTTGTTCAACGTCTGCCTTCAGCTCAGCTCATGAACTCAGGGTCCTGGGAACAAGCCCCACGCCAGGCTCCCTGCTCAACAGAGTCTGCTTCTCCCTCTCATTCTCCCTCTGTGCTCACTCTCTTTCTCAAATAAATTAAAAAAAAAGAAAAGAAAAAAAGTAGAGTGACTTAATCAACCATACCTACTTACCAAAAAAAGAAAGAAAGAAAGAAAGAGAAAGAAAGAAAGAAGAAAAGAAAAGAGAAAAGAAAAGAAAAAAGAAAAAGAATCGTTCAGGATTGCCAGAGCTGCAGTGCGGGGCAGACCCTGAAGAGGGCAGGGAGCTGTTGCAGCTCTTGGGGGCAAGATGCATCAGGTGGAGAGGAGCGGCCGGACCCCCAGAGATGCCACAGGTCCCAGAGGTAAAAGGAATGGGACTTTGTGACCAAAAGGAAGGAATGGCCGAAGAGGGGAGAGACGATGAGGAAAGTGGCACCTGAACCCCAAGGAAGAGTGGAAGTCATCTGCTGACCCCTGAGCCCTCTGATTAGAGAAAGAAGTGAAGAAATCCCTATTTCTATTGTCATAGTGTCAGAATGGCACCAGCGTTTGCCACCTTTCATAATTTCCCTGAACATTCCTGCTACCTTGGCTCTGCTGCGCAAGAGAACATGACAGTTTTGGGTGGTGCCAGGGACTTGGCCTGTGATGGGCCAAGACTCTAAGTGCAACTCTGAACAACGGGACTTGCCACAAAGAGCAGGTGTCCACGGTCACACCTGGCCTGTCGACTCCCTGCACCTCCAGCTCTGTGTCTTGAGATTCTAACGGGGATTGTTTCTTCCGCTGAATTTCACTCACTGCGGTGACCTGAATATGGCACCCGCTCCCGTAGTCCCCTCAGCAGAGTGCAGGACAAGAAGTATCCCACCTGTCAGGTGTGTAGGTGAGTCAGGAGCTACTTCCAGTACTCTCCACCCCTGATGGCAGGGACCCCACCCAGCCTATCCCATCTCCAGCTCCCTTCTCCAAAGTGTCAGAATTACTGTCAGGTAAGGCAAGGTGGGGGGACAGTTGGCACCTCCTGCCCATTTGTAATTGAAGACACTCGCCTTCCCCTGAGGACCTCAGGGATTCTGGGAAATGAGAAAGAAGTCTCCTCTCCCCAGAGCCTTGGGAGGACTCCTTGGCCCCTGGCAGTTTTAAGCTTTCAGACTTATCTTGGCTTTGTCACCTCAGTGTCACTAGATGGCACCACAGCATCGTTTTATTTCCATTCTGTTGGGCCCTGAGTAAACCCGGCTGTTCTTTAACTTACTTTAAAAAACAAAACAAAACAACAACAAAAAACCCCACTAATTTTATTAAAGTATTTTCTAATTTCCTCATCACTGAAGAACATTTGGAAAACACAGGAAACCACAAAGGAAAAATATTCAAGATATTAATTTAAAATGAATAAAAATGTTTGGACTTGTAAACAGAAACAACTTAGAAGAAATCAGTGTGTCCATTCATTATGAACCACAGTTTATGGAACGAGGCCTAGAATCATCTGTGCATTTGAAGAGGGCTTCAAGGTAACCCTAGCTCCTGGCACAGGGTACCTGCCCTCCAGGGTAGTGGTGTGGTCCCTGCCCTGGTGTAAACTCATGTTGTTACTGAGTGTCTAAGCGCAGCTACAGAAACGGCTGAAAACTGTAGTGTACTGGGAAGCGTGGGGTGTAGGGGCAGGGAGGGAGGGAGGGAGGAGGGAGAACCTGATGCATTGGAATTGGAGTTAGTAGGGGATAGGAAGAGCCTGCCTGCCAGGGCCAGGCCACAATGAAAGTGATGATCAGACTGTGCCTCAAAGGACAGGTTCTTGGGATGTGGGTGGAGGCCCATGGACAGGGTGAGTTTGGACCTGGTGACACCACCGGGAGCCATGGCAGGTGCAAGACGGCCCCTGCCCAGCAGCCTCCTGCATGTCCTCTCTGGGGCACAGTGGAGCTGTGAAATCAGAGGAACCTTTCTCGATTCCGCCCAAGGTCAGTATTAATTAGAAATAGAAGACAAAGTAGCAAACAGATTTTACCCACTCAGATTTCCCCACAGCCTTCTGTGTCCCTGCAGAGGGGTGTGTTTATCCTTCCATTTCCCAAGGGAAGGGGGCTGGGGGAAATCCTCGTTTTCAAAACTTGATAAACTCCCACGTTTTGAGACACTTGTTCAGCTCCCCTGGGCTTTCTGCTTCATGTCATCCTTGTGTTGTTCCTCCCTTTGTGCTCCTTGAGTGTATTTAGGGAAGGCCACTGGCTTCTAACTCTTTCTCCTCCATTGCTACTCGGGTTTCTCCACCAGCTAAGGGCTGTATGTAAACAGATTCCTATAAGACTATGTGTTCTTTGTAGAATTATAAGAAAGATCCAGGTGGCTTGTCTTCTCCTGTGGAGGGGAGGATGTTTCAGAAGAAGCAATGCTTTGGAATTAGAGAAAAGAACAAAGATCACAGACCTTGAGCTCATTCCAAAGACTATGTTCCAAATGAAGCAAAAGCCATTTGATCACACTCTGGTTAAAAGGGGCTAGGTCTGGCTGGGTACCCCAAAAGAAGAGGAATGTTAAAATATACCCAGGGAGTTGATTTTCCATAAAGGAAGTCTTCAAATTCAGACTGCAGAGCACTGGATGCCTGGCTCCCGAATTTGTACATAAACGGTACTAGAGGTTGACTGCTGTATTTGCAGCAGTGATGACACCACCTAAAATGACAGCAGGGAGCAGGGGTGATATGGAGGCTGACATCCCAGCTTCTGGTCCTGGCCTCCCAATCACCAGTTGAGGGGCTAGCAGGTCCTTTGACTTTGTCGAGCCTGTTTTCTCATTTGCATAATAGGGATGTGAATGCCTTCCATGGGATTGTTTGTGAGAATTGAATAAAGTAACCATCCGCTTGCTGAATTGCCTGATGAAGAAACCATATGTCATTCCTGATGGGGAAGAAATCATACCATTGTAATGTTAAAACTGGAAGACTCCTGAAAACGTGCTTTGTCCAGTCCCCACCTCCAATGGTCAAGGAAAGTTAAGACCAGAGAGGTTAAGTGCTTTACCCATAGTCACCCAGCAAGACCAAGACCAAGACCCAGGTCTAACTTGGGTCCAGTGCTCCACCCCTTAAATCAAGTGCCAGTCACGACTGCAGTGGCGTAGAGCCTTTCAACCACAGTAATCTACCAGCAGAGCGGTTTTTTTCTCCTACCCAGCTGGGTCAGCAAATTTAATTCTTCATTGAAAGTGCTCCCTTTCTGCTTCACTTCAGCTGAGGGATGGACAGCTTTCCAACAGGGCTAGCGATGGGCTTTCTGGTAAAGAAAGCCAAGTACCCATTACAGGAGCAGGGAGCCACACCTCTAAAGCATGGACACAGGATCTAGAAACCTTGAAGCTCCGCACATGTAGAATATCTCCAGTCATGTTAGGTTATGGCTCTCCCAGAAGGGGAAAAATGAGCTGTACGGTTAAAAGAAAAAAATGAAGAAGGAAAGTAAATGACCGGGTTTTCATTTTCAATAAAAATGTTAAAACACTCTTCTGGAAGTAAGTTTAGTCATAGAGAAGTTACTCTGAGGGGTACCGGGGGGGGGCTCTGTTGATTAGGTGTCAGACTCTTGGTTTCCACTCAGGTCATGATCTTCAGGGTCATGAGACCGAGCTCCCACATCAGGGTCTGTGCTCAGCGGGGAGTCTGCTCGAGATTCTCTCTCCCTCTTCCTTTGCCCCTCCCCACCTAAAATAAATAAGTACAATCTTAAAAAGAAGAAGAAGAAGGAAGAAGAAGAAGAAAGAAGAAGAAAAGTACTTTGAAACTAAGGCTCCTGGGGATCCCTGGGTGGCTCAGTGGTTTAGCACCTGCCTTTGGCCCAGGGCATGGTCCTGTGGAGTCCCGGGATCAAGTCGCATCGGGCTCCCAGCATGGAGCCTGCTTCTCTCTCCTATGTCTCTGCCTCTCTCTCTCTCTATGTCTATCATAAATAAATAAATAAATAAATCTTAAAAAAAAAAAAGAAAAGAAAAGAAACTAAAGCTTCTTAGTTTAGAAGGCCTGTTGCTTCCCCAGGACACATGTGGTCACAAGTAAGAGATGTACAGTGTGGCCCTGCATGTTCAAACTCCGAGCTCGCTGGAGTTCTGGGTGTTGTCTAGCATGCACCTGTTGTGGAGAATTGCTCTGCCTTTCCTCTGAAAGTGGAAAAGATAAATGCAGTGACTGTAAGAACGCGGGCCGTCCTGTTAGCCGTTCTAAGTTCTGGAGCTTGCAGCCATAATACAGACATCAGTTCTAGGCTATTGAAAGGGAATTCTGTTCTTGATTTACCCCTGGCTGATTTTTTTTTTTTTTTAGTCTTTTATCAAAATATTTTTCTTTATTTATTTTTCTTTCTTCCTTCTTTCTTTTAGAGAGAGAGAGAAGGCAAACACAAGCAGGGGGTGGAGGGGCAGAGAGAGAGAAAGAGAGAGAGTCTTCAGCAGGCTACAAGCCCAGTACGGAGCCCCATTAGGAGTTTGGTCCTATGACCCTGAGATCATGACCTGAGCCAAAATCAAGGGTCAGTCGCTTAACTGACTGAGCCACCCAGGTGCCCCTTTTATCAATTTTTATTGTCAGAGGTCTCTCTATTTCATTTTCAAAGGGGAGGAGGGAAACGTGTATGTAGATAAGTTTGGGGGAAAGACTCTTTCTCCCTAGCATATTTTAAGCAACTCTGTTTCTCAAAGTAGGTGTATGTTTGCAAATTTGAATTTCAGAAAAGAATGTACAGAGCCAAGTTTCTCTATACCTGAGGACAGCAATTGGTTGGGTTTGCCTAGAGTAGCAGGTGCTGCAGCTCCTCTCTCTCAGTTTCACACCCTTCTACTGCCCAAGACCTTGAACCAGGAAGTTGAGAAAAGCAATGTTGAAACATTGCTTAATAATTGTTTCATTTTTATGTGTCCACATTTTCCTCTTTGCATGTGGAGGTACAGTAACTGCGAGACCATTCACTTTACTCCAGACCATTAAAAAAGTTTATATGCCTTATTTGAAAATTAAGGCCATTTGGTCCACCTTTTCTTTCATTTGTGTTAGTACCTTGAGCACCTTTATAAGGAGAAAAATAACCCAAAGAATTTGAACAGTGATCCTCCACGAAGTCACCTCCTATTTTTGTTCATTTACTTACATATAATTTTCCACTTTTGCAATTTCCACGTGTACTGTTTTGCCACCTTTTGTAGACTGGCACTTTGGTGGGTCACCCACATCTGCATGCTCATCACTTTAAATAGCTGTGTGGGATTTTGTTCTTCTGATACTCCGTCTCTTGCTTAGCCATTCCCCTGTTTCCATGTTATCACTCTTAAAATGATGCTTCTGGCTGCATCTTTGTGGACATCTGGGGTTCCCCCCACCCACTTTGGATTCTATGCTCCTAGAAAGTCACTTTGTCCCTAGGGAGCTGTCCCGGGGTGGGGAGGATGCAGCAGTGTGGAGCCTGGGCATTTCTGCCGGTCAGCAGAGAAGGGGAGGCCAGTGTGACTTTCCCAGCCTCAGTGTGAATGGTCCTATGGAAAACTCTAGCGTGCAGTTCACTGCTGATTCAGTCACGGGCCTTCAGGGCTGGGCGGGCTGTTCCAGTCTGCTGTCCCCTGCTGAGCCCCGAGCATGTTGAGTTTTTATTATTACAGAGAAGAAGGAAACTCGCTGCCCATAGTTGCTGGGCGAAGCCTAGTTCTGATGCACAGGGGGGTGCTTGCGGATGGAGACACGAGGTACCACCTTCACTCTTTCCTTTCCTCTCTGCCTCACTCTGTGACTTGGTATGTCCGGACTGTCGGGGATACCCGCTGTTAAAATGTTGAAACCATGAATGAATCATCCCAAAAATATTTAGACAAAGCAGCTACGAAAACCAGAGCTCTAGTTCCGAATGAAACAGCCCTGGGGAAATGTGTGCCTGGTGGTGTGTTTACTTTCCTGCTGATGAATGTCTGCAAACAGATAGAGCTTCTGGGGATCCTATTCATGGAGACGTTTTAGAAAATAAACAGTAGCAGGTTTGCATGTTTCTATTCCCTTCCGAATATAGAAAGGTATAATTCACATTTCCAGCAGCCTAGGGGATCCTGTAAGAGGATAAAACCTGTATTTATCCACTCCGGTGATGGGGAAAATTATACTCACACCCAGAATGGATTGTAAAAATTCATTGTGCACTCTCTGAGTTTTTTTACTTCTTCATAAAGTAGGCAGAGTATTTTTATCCTGTGATGTTTCCTGGTATGAGTTGCTGTAGGCTCTCCAAGGATGTCTTTTTGTACAAATAACCATCAGAGCTTGGTTGTAATTTTTTTGCCTCTTGACTTTGTTGAAATGACTGAGTTGGCCTCACTCCGTGGAATCTGAGGTTTAAAAAAAAAAAAAATGGGTCTCTAACCTAAGAAGTTAGGATCATCTAGTTTCTTCCTAATAATCAATGCTGTCATTATCTGTGTTCCTAGCAGAGATTTGAGCTTATCTGAATATGTCTGGGAAGAGAAGATAATGGCACTTGCTCCTACTGGTGAGGAAACGCAACACCTAGAAACAAGAAAGATGGTTAGGAAGCATTGCAGTAAATTAACCACCCATTCCATTTTAGCTCACACTTGCGAACACTTGCTACGTTGTTCTGCTAGGCTATCATGGTTATTGCACTCTTGCTTGTCTGGCCCAAAGAACAGCGATTTTATGGCCAGATTTTTTTTTTTTAATCTGTAGCCAGTTATGAAACACAGGAGCTTTTAAGAGGATTTAGAACTTTTAATTCACTGTTCTGGCTTACCATGATCCTTATCCTTAATAGCACGTTTCAAAACACATGTTTCTTCTTCTTCTTCTTCTTTGGCATAGTAATCTTGGCCAAAGTCTTCATAAGGTGAAAAAGGTCAAGATAAAAGCTGGATTTATCAGCAGAGAATTAGCAAAGGCAGAGGAGAAGGGGTGGGGGTGGGGGGGCAAGCAAGCAGGTAGAAATGGGAAATAATAGAATCTGACTTAAAAAATACCATGGCCAGCTTGTATTTGCAATGTCTTTCTGTACCCCTCATCTGTACTTTGCAGAATAAATGGGATAGTGAGTATTAACAGGCTTCGTAAAGCATAAAACATTACACAAATATTATTGATACTTGTTGCTGGTGACGTAGGGAAATGGGAAGTGGCTCTTCCACCGTTTGCCCTCTTGGTCAGATTCAGGAAAAAGGCTGGTCTCCATTGACCTAGTCCAGGAAGAAGCTCATGCCCTCCTTTTTGGGGTCTGTGCCATAGCAGTGCATACATGTTCCAGGATCTTCTGCAGAAAAGTCATATGAACTTAGAACTACAAGAATGACTACTTTTAGAAGATCTTATCTTGAGGGGTGGGGGAGGATCATCAGCTGAAGAAATTTCTCATCTGGATCTTTGAAAGCTTCTTAGTACCCTTCTCCTTCCCCACCGCTGGGCAAACCTGCTGTGCTGTGGACTGTTGCCATCTTCCTGCAGTGGCTAATTAATTAGCACAATCTCTTTGGAGCCCTTGAGGCCCTCATTCCTGTCCGAGGGCAGTTGTTTATCTGATGATCTGCTTGGCCCTGGCAATTGATTTCCAAACAGACAGTAACTCTTTATAAGCTGCTGGCATTAGGATTGCAAAGCTTCCCTCCCCGACTCTGAGTTACTGCGCCACCAGGGCAGTGCAGGGGACTCTCCAAACACTGTGCAAACAAAGGAGAAGTGGGGGTGGCATTGCATGCAGGGTGGCATTTCCTGGAAGCATTTCGGTTGTGCTGTCAGAGTAACTTCAGCTTCAAGCTCTGTGTGACTGCCCTCCCAGGAGACGTTGCAGGTTTCACAGACAGTTGTAAATCACACCCATGACCCCGCATCCAGTCTCGCTGCTGCCCAGGGGCACCTTCCACCTTCCACCATGTATCTGGTTCCACCTCCTGGCCATGAACCAAAGGTACCAAAGGCAACACCCACATTGAAAGTGGCCTTTGACAGGAGGGGGCAAGCTAGCTCTCTGTCCTGTGCAGGGGTCAGCAGGGGAAGGTTAGAGTCTAGAGGGTCCACACAAGGGTTCATGGGAGGCTTAGTTGGTAAGTGTCTGCCTTCAGCTCAGGTCGTGATCTCAGGGTCCTAGGATCAAGTCCCACGTCAGGCTCCCAGCTCAGCAGGGAGTCTGTTCCTCCCTCTCCCTCTGCCCCCGTAGCCCCTGGCTCATGCTCTCTCTCAAATAAATAAATAAAACCTTAAAAAAAAAAAAAAAAAAAAGAGGACCCAAGAGGTGGGAAGACAGGCTAGTGCTGAGGCCCTCTGACATCAGAGGATGTGAGCATCTCCAGGAAAACACACAGGCCTGGCTCTGATTCTCTTAAGTCTAGGGTGAGGCCCAGGAATCTGGATTTTAACAGAGGTGAGAACTACTAGAATAGGGGACTTGGTGTTGGACCTGTGAGTGAGTCTGTGCTCTCACCCCTGTCTGGCTTTGTGTTCTTGGACAAGCTAATGTCCTCTTTTCCTGTGAGATGGGGCCAGTGCCTTACAGAGTTATAAAGACCATTTGAGGTCATGTGTACATGGTAGTGAGGATTCTGAAATGGTACTTATTATGACCATATTTATGGCTGCCGTTGTTACTGAGGTGGAGAGGAAGCAGCAGCCCAAAAGGCTAGGGAATCCAATCACATGTGAAATCACAGTGAAAAACAGAATCACGGGGTCTCTCAGGAGCCCTTTCAACGAGTGGCACAAAAAAGTAGGAATCCAGTAATCTCCAAAATAGGCCAGATAATTAAATCCATTTGCAGCAGGTGATGTTTAACTACTATATAATTTTTATTTTAATCCTTTGATTAGTTAACTTATTCACATGTACTAAAAAGGAGATACAGTCGAATTCTTCCTCCATCCTGCCACCCTGGCCCCGGCCCCCTATTACGCAGGGGACCACTCTTTATGATAGACAACAAATACCATTAGTAATAATAATAACATTTATGTACTATCTGCTCCAGGCCACACACTGTTCTAAATGCTTTGTGACTATCAACTTGTTCGTAAGCTGTGAAGCAGAAGGTGTAATTTTGTCCTTTTTACAGAGGAGGAAGCTAAGCATAGGGAGGTTAAGTAGCTTACCCATGATCACTCAGCTGTATGGTGCCATCGGGTTTCAAAGACCAGCAGTCCGGCCCTGGAATTAATGGGTTTATCCATTATGTCACCTTTCAAGAGTCTTTATGCAAATACAAGCAACCATAAAGATACAATATTCCCCCTTCGTTTTCCCCCAAAGGATAATACACAGTTCTCATTGTCCTGCCCCTCTGTTTTCTTTCATACTGAACCTACATCTTGGAAATCCTCCCACATCAGGACATAGAGAACTTCCTCCTGCTTTCTTGCAGTACTATGTTAATTTGACTAAAGACCCTCCCCTTCATGGTTCAACCTGGAAGTAGAGGCTGAAGTGGATCTTTGCAGCTGTCCTGCACGTCATGATGGAGTGGCTAACTGGACAAATTTTAGGTCTGCCAGCCAGCTCTTTTAACTGAGACATGCTATTAAGGTTCACCATTGGAAGTAAGAGCAGCAGGGGGAAGAGGGGGAAAAAACTTACCAGTCCACAAGTGTTTCCAAATAGCATTAGGTGTCACACACAAGAGGAATATTCATGCAAAACCCCTCTCCTGTGTGCATGCAGAAGCAGCAAGCAGGAGCTACCCTTGAACACTTGTCTTTCAGAAATCATGTCTCTTCCTAAATGTGACACTGTACTTCATATCTCTGCAGCAGCCTTGCAGCCAGAATTGGCAAAATGGAAGTAAAGGCACTGCTCTCGTTGGGGTCTTGAAGGAAAAGTAGAACAGAGAGGGTGCTCATCCCTGGGGGAGAGGGTGCCGGAAGCCTCACAGCTAGTAGGTGGCCAACTCTGATCTCTCAGACTCTGATTCTAACACAATGTATCTATCAGGCGGTGGGCTCCAACCCACTTCTTTTTTTTTTCCTGGTGCTTTCTGCATCTTAATCATTTCTTCCTTGTGTTTGTCCCTCCAGTTACGTGCTTTAACCTGATCACAGGGATTGCTTCCCCAAAGTTAAGCTACAGATGGAGTTGTCCCAAGGCCAACTGTAGGAAGAAGACAAAGCTGATGCGATGGACGTGACTGCTCCCTAAGACATATCTGTGGTCTGGGAAGACCCAGGTTTAGCAAAAAGAAGGAAAAATAAATATGAACTGACTCAAATCCGGAAAGAGGAAGCAGATGCTTATTTCATTTTGAAAAATGAGGGTTCAAATTGGGGGCAGGCTAGGTAAGGGAATTCCCTCTCTTTTGAAATACTTACCAGGAACAAGAATCACACATTTCATATTCAATTTTAAGGTACTTTTTATAAACATGGGAAGTATTTTCTTTAAAGTGTGTGTATCTTATTCCCCTTTTGGAATCCTTTAAAAAAAAAAGTGTTTTCCAAATCTATTCTGGTAGAAGTGGAGTCTTTTTTTCCATGTAACTTATAACCAACCCTGTTTTTCTTATAAAAGATGCTCACTGGTTTTGTTTTGCTCATCATTGTGGATGGGCTAGTGACAGCTTTAAAAAAATCACAGTGTGTTTAGTACTTGGATGTTGTTGTACAGTTTCAGAATAATTCACACTGCAGAAGATAGAAGTAGAGTTTTATCTCTTAAAGACTTCCAGCCTGTTAGACTTAATACTAGTCTTATTAGGGTCTTTGAGTGGTCTTACATTAGCTAAAGACCTGTCAGGAGGAAATGAGAAAATGCAGGGAGAATTTTAAGGGCCTGGCAAATGTTAGTTGTTATTATAACCTATAAAATGGGTATAATTAAGTCACATTCACGTCCTTCAGAGGCTTCAAGATTTTGTGTGCATATGAAAGACTACGTGCAGGGATCCCTGGGTGGCTCAGCGGTTTAGCGCCTGCCGTCAGCCCAGGGTGTGATCCTGGAGTCCCAGGATCGAGTCCCACATCAGGCTCCTTGCATGGAGCCTGCTTCTCCCTCTGCCTGTGTCTGTTCCTCTCTCTCTCTCTCTCTCTCTCTCTCTCTCTCTCTCTCTCATGAATAAATAAATAAAATCTTTAAAAAAAAAAAAAAAGAGTACCTGCAGATAATTTTCCACATGCACAGAGGACACTGTCAGTATGGGTTATTGACAGGGAATTCAGAAGTAAATCCTAGTCACCCCCCCAACCCCCACATGGCATATCCTTGAATGCTACAGAAGCTCACTTTACCAATATTTGTCCCCTCTGAGCTTTTATGGAGGCCCAGGAGAGGGAAAAGACTCTACAAGAGTATTACTGCCCATGAAATTGGCCATATTCTTCTGTGACGGTCACAGAAGGCTCTGTTTTCTAGGACCTCCAAGGAGGTCAGTGCTCTGTGAAGGGTCTCATGGGCAGATATCTGAGTCCCAGTCCAGTGCTTGTTTGTGCTGCCTTCCTGGGGAAAGAAAATGTAGGGAGGAAGAGTCCAGAGAAAGTGGAACAAATTGAGGCTATTTCTCTTTTAAAAATCCGGTGATATTACAGAAGGATGTTGGTCTTGTAAAAGTGGAGGATAGAGTGGGGTTACAGTTGAAGAAAAGCAATAAGCAATCTGGAGATTGGACACACAGAGTCACTTTGTAATCTAGACCCAGGTAGGAGGGGTAACAGCAAAGGCCATGTCCTTCCAGAGATTTTGAGAAACTACTACAGGTGAGATTCAGTGAAACTCAGAATGAAATGCCCACATTTGTCAGGTAACAAGCTGAGTTTTTATTTTCACCTTCTCCTCCCAATGTTTGACCAAAATTTTGGCATCATGCTGGACTAGTCTTCTGACAAATGCTCTAGGTGTGGGGCTCTGGAGCACTGACGTGAGATGCTGATATCACCTGGGGCCAATGTGGTGGTCTTTGCTCATCACTACCTGGCCGACCTTGAACAACCCCTGCCCCCCTGTGGACCTGTTTCCATAACTGTAAAATGAGGCAATGCACTTGATGCATTCATTCATAGAACACCTCTTTTTACCTCTAATTCCCCTGACTGGAACCTCTTGTACGGTATTTAACAGAAGTGGCAAGAGTAGACATATTTGACTTGTTTTTGACCTTAGAGGGAAAGCATTCAATGCCTCCTCACTAAGTATGATATCTGTGAGTTTTTCATAGTTACCCTTTTCAGGTTGCGTTAGTCCCATTGTAATGCTAGTTTACTTAGCATTTTTATCATAATAGAGTATTGGATTTTGTCAGTTTTTTCTGCATCGGTGGAGCTGTTTAGGTGGTTTTTGTCCTTTATCTTTGTCTAGTAATATGATGGATTACATTAATTGATTTTTGGATGTTAAACTAACCTTGAATTACTGGGATTGGTCACACTTGGTGATGGTGAATAATCCTACTCGGAGATTGCCAGATTAGGCTTGCTAATGTTTTCTTAATGTTTATATCCAGGAACAGCTGGATGGCTCAGTCGGTTGGGCATCCAACTCTTGATTTTGGCTCAGGTCCTGATCTCAGGGTGGTGAGATCAAGCCCTGTGTCCAGCTCCATGCTGATCATGGAACCTGCTTAAGATTCTCTCCTTCTCCCTCTGCCCCTCCCCACTCACATGCTCACTCTCTCTCTCTCAAATTTTTTTTTAAATTTTACATCTATTATTCATAAGGAATATTGGTCTGTAGTTTATAAAAAATATTTATTGAGCAACTTATGTGCCAAGCATTGTTCTAGGGATTGGGGAGTCAGCAATTTTTCAGAACAGAGAGAAAAATCTTTTCTCTCATGGAGTTTACATTCCCCTGGATGACCAGCACAGCTGCTTTCAGCTCACATTCTGACATTTTTTTCTGTGTCTGCTCAATGATGTTGCGTGTTCCAGCCTCCATGCCAGGCTTCTGGTAAGCT
Organism: Canis lupus familiaris; assembly: GCF_011100685.1. NCBI lineage: Eukaryota > Metazoa > Chordata > Mammalia > Carnivora > Canidae > Canis > Canis lupus. The sequence continues at coordinate 24,918,600 of NC_049249.1, forward strand.
GGATGGCCAGCGTCTGGAGATTGGAAGGGGATGACTTTCTTTTTTAAATTGCTCTTCCATTCTTCCCCCTTTTAAAGTAACCACTTCTCATATGAGGTGTCAGTGTTCTGACTATGAATTCTTTTATCCAATATGATAGTCATGAGATTCATTGATGGGGCTTCGTATTGTCGTGGTTTGGTCACTATTACTGTTATATGCTATTTCATCATATGCATATTCAGCAGTTTATCCATGACACTGTAAATGACATTTGAATTATTTGCTGCTTGGGGCCCTTGCTGAACAGCACTGCTGGGCACATGTGTAGATCAGTTTCCCTTTTTGTGTTTGATCAACTTTAGGATGCAGGGATGCACCCGATCTATGCATGCGCCCAGCAGTGCATCCCTGCACCCTAAACTGCTGTGCCACGGGCTGTGTTTAAATTCAGTTTGGGTAGATTCTGCGAGTTTTCAACAATGGAGGTAAAAAGTAGGTTCCCACCAGCAAGGAATGACATAGCTCCAGGTGCTATAAACAGCTCCAAGTGTTACAAACACGTTGTAGCCATCCCAGCCAGTATGCCCCAGGATCACACTCTCTCTGGCATCCAGTAAAACAAGGCAGGAGATCCTGTTCATTTCAAATATGACCAATTAAATGGAGCCATCTGCCCACCTGGGGCCTTTCCTCACAGGTGGTACAGCTTTCCTGGGCACCCCTGCCATGCTAGCAGTGGAATCCAGAGGCCATTTGTGTCCAGACATCCTCCACGGCCCCTGACTCGCTTTATATTTTCCAAGTAGGAAGAAGAAAAATGACTCCGGGAGATCAATCAAGACTGCCCAGGACCAAGTGCCTACATACCAGTATAACATGAATTTTGAGAAGGTGGGCAAATGCATCATCATAAACAACAAGAACTTCGACAAAACAACAGGTAAATGTTGTGGGCCAGGGCTAACCTTTCCCGTTGCCTTCAGCTTGTATCAGACTTCACTTAGAGAAGGGTTGTGCCCACCTGCTGTGGCAGGCAACACCCTGCCTGATGCTGTTCATGGCCCGGGAAGAAGGCATGAGGGACATCGGGAGCTTCAAGTCTAAGGTCCCACCTGGTGCATGAGGTGATGGGGGATGTGAACAAAGGGCTAAGAATCAAGGGGAGCTGTTTGGCCTTGCTGGGAGTAGAGGGTTGCTGTGACGAGGCTCACCTTCTGTGGGCAGGCTGGATGACCTTCTCCTTTGAGTTTGCTTCTTATTTCAGTTGCTCATGCACACAGTGACCTCGGGGGAGCATTTACACCAGAGCCCGTAAGGCTACACTTAGTGCCTTGACCAGATGCTGCTGGCAGGCAGGTCTCAACCAGGGATGGCTCATCCTGCGCTTCCTTCCCACAGGGATGGGCGTCCGAAATGGAACGGACAAAGATGCCGAGGCTCTTTTCAAGTGCTTCAGAAACCTGGGTTTTGATGTGGTCATCTATAATGACTGTTCTTGTGCCAAGATGCAAGATCTGCTAAAGAAAGGTGTGTGTGTGTGTATGTCTCCCCGCCTCCCACCCTCCCACCTCCTCCCTGCTCCGGGACGGAGCAGCATGCCCCTCTTGGGAGGGTGCCTCTGTGGGATGGAGCGATTTCCGCCTGGGCACCCTTGCCTTCCTTAGGGTTACTTGGGCCCAGGCAGGGGAGCTTTTCAGGAAACTTCGATCTCTCCCCTAAAAAGATGAAATCAGTGCCCATGACAGCAAGCGATAGGTTTGGTATCTATAGAACGGTCTCAGTTTCAGAAAGGTAATTCATAGAAGAGGAACAAGTCTGTATCTTCCTGTCTAGAACACAGCTGAAAGTGTCAACTTTTCCCTGGTGGCAGATAAATAATCTGGCAGATAAAATAATCATATATTTAGAAGTACCTTAGGTTTTAGAAAGATTTTATAGATAAGGGAATAAAGGTACAAAGTGGTGAAGTCACTTGGCTGGCATCACAGACCTAACAGACAGCAGGGCCAAGCCCATCAGCACCCCTAGATGCTGCCTCCCGAACCCCGCCCACACATGGGGCGCACTTCCTCAAGAGGCAGCACCGTCTTGGTTTCAGACTAAGTGAGAATTCTACTTCTCTCCACTGGTCTTCCTTCTCTCCACAGAGGTGCTCCTTCCCCTGCATACGTGTCTGACAGTCGGTGGCCACTGCCAGTCTGGGAGGGAGGACCCTTTGGAGGTCCCATAGGACTTTTATCTTAACTTTTCAGTCCTCAAATTACTTGCTTGCAGCCTCTGAAGAGGACCACAGAAATTCTGCTTGCTTCGCCTGCATCTTACTAAGCCACGGAGAAGAAAATCTAATTTATGGAACAGATGGCATGACAGCAATAAAGGACTTGACCGCCCATTTTAGGGGGGATAGATGCAGAACCCTTCTAGAGAAACCCAAACTCTTCTTCATTCAGGTAATCACTTTTCAAAGCCAAATACCACTGCAAAAGATAAAAGAGTACGGAGTGATTACAGAGTGACTTGGGTTCTAACACTTTTACACATGTAGGTGCAGTTTCGGTGGAGGATGGCAAACTTGAGTTTTGTTTTTCTACCTCTAGATGCTTGGCATCTGTATTTGCATCAGATCACCAGCTGTGAAGACTTCTTTAAGACACTGCAATATTTTCATTTGCTTTGTTTGCTAATTTGACACAACCTTTGTCCATTATTTACTTATTTATCAAATTCTCATTGAGCTGCTAGCACATGCCGGGCACACCCCTCAGCACTGGGCCGCGGCAGTGAAGAGCACACAGGTTCCTGTTCCTGACTCCACGGAGTGATCTTTGCTTTGGTATTTAGGCTTGCCGGGGGACCGAGCTCGATGATGGGGTCCAGGCCGACTCGGGGCCCATCAATGATACAGATGCCAATCCTCGATATAAGATCCCCGTTGAAGCCGACTTTCTCTTCGCCTATTCTACAGTTCCAGGTATCAAATCCATTGCCTGTTAACCAGACCATGCCATCCCACCATCACAGTGCAGGCTTGGGGCTATATTCATTTGCTGTTGCTTCAGCGATAAACTCCCCAAAACATAGTGGCTTCACAGAATTCCAGAAGGAACATTCTGGAGGCTTTTTCCAACATGTTAGAATTCCCTAGTTTGTCGTCCACTGCCTCTGACCACAGCTGGGAAGGGTTCTCCTCTTTTAAGGACTGCTATGATTAGGTTGGGTATCCCACCTGGAATACCCAGGATACTCTCCCCACCTCTCATTTCCATAACCGTGATCACATCTGCTAGAGTCCCTTTTGCATCTCAGGTAACATTCACAGGTTCTGGGGTTACGGCATGGACATCTCTAGGGACCATGATTCTGCCTACCATGGGGATGTGTTCACTGTTCTCTCCAAGTAAGCTCAATTCTTAGATTTACTACCACTATTATTATTGGTCATAGTAAGAACAAACATTTCTATAGCACTTGACATTTTATAGAGTGTTTTCCTATCTCTTACCTCATATCATTTCTATAATAATTGGGAAGTTAGGAAAGGCATTAGTATCTTAATTTGACAGATTTAAAAAGAAAATGAGCTTGGGTGAGCTTCAGTGATATGCTCCAGGTCACATAGAAATTTCTGTATACAGCTATGGCTATAGCTCAGACCCAGATTCCTTTACATTGCAGCCCAGAAACAGGCACCAGAAAATGCCAGGAATGAGCAAGCCTACTCATTTCCCAAGTTCCCATGTTCGCCTTAGTTCAGTGGAATTCCTTCCTTTGTTTTAAGTAAAACCTATCACTTAGAACTCCCTCACGTGGGTAGTAGTTCTGTAGTAGGTCTTGGTTATAATAAATTGGTTAGTATGTTTGGAAAACCGACTCTGGCAGGATCTACCGGTGGGATTTCATAAGAATGACAACTTCACAAATTTTAAGGATCAGGACACCTGGGTGGCTCAGCAGTTGAGCATCTGCATTTGGCTCAGGTCGTGATCCTGGGGTCTGGGGATCGAGTCCCACATCGGGTCCCCACAGGGAGCCTGCTTCTCCCTCTGCCTGTGTCTCTGCCTCTCTCTGTGTGTCTTTCATGAATGAATAAATAAAATCTTTAAAAAAAAAAAAAAACAAGTTTTAAGGATCATGTGAAAAAATAATTTGGTCTTCCTTCTCTCAAGAGGGAAGCAGTGTCATGGGGGCATGAACCTGGATTAAACAAACCCAATGGTAGAGCTATAGGCACTCTGAGCAAAGTGTGGCAGAGGTAAAGGAAGAAGGGTGAACTCTAGGGAGGCAGTAAGAGAAGCTTTCCCAGAAAGTCCCTGTAACTGAGTCATGAAAAAAATCAAACAACAATGGGAGGGAAAGATGGTTTACCAAACAGCATGCCGAAGGGTCAGATGCCCAGTGCTTTGGTAACACTCAAAAGGCCGGATCACGGGGTGTGTTAGCCTGCTTGGGCTGCTGTAACAAAATGCCACAGACTCAAGGGTAGGAATACATTTCTTACAGTTCTGGAGTCTAAGAAGTCCACGATCAAGGCCCAGCCATTTTGGTTTCTAGTGGAGCCCTGCTTCTTGGCTTGTAGACTGGCTACTTCTAGCTCTGTCCCCACAGGGCAGAGAGATAGATGGTGGAGGTGAAGGGAGCTCTCTGGTGTCTCTTCTGATAAGAACACTAACTCTTTTGGATCAGGGCTCCACCCTTATAACCTCGTTCAACATTAATTACCTTCTAAAAGGCCCTATTACTTCTAATAGTCCCATGAAGGGTTGGAGCTTCAACATTTGAGTTTTGAGAGACACAGTCCATAGCACAGGATGTGACCAGGTATGGCATGGATCAGACCTGGATGGGTAGGCAAGGGGCCGCATCTTGGTGAGTCCTCTGTGCTATGAGGAGCTATATCCTGAGCAGCCTAAACTTCACCCTGATAAAGAAGTACAACGGAGCTATTTTAGGTAGGAGAGCCACAGGATGAGTTTGTGTTTCAGGCTGGTTCCCTGGAAGACCACGTAGGTCAGGGGTTAGGGGACATGAGGGCAGGGGCAGTAATGAAATGGTTGGCAGCACAGGACCAACCTCATCAGTTATTTTACAGAATGAGATGAGTTATTCGAGCCCCTCTGCAAGCGAATTGCTTTCTGGTACATGGGGCTTAAATCCCCTCACTGGTGGTTACCAGTGCTCAGTGCTGCAGGAAGAATTCTAAGTGTGCCTCAGTCACTTTACCCACATAGGTCACTCCTAAACTTACTGTACATCTATTCAATAAGTGATTGTTATCAATTATAATGGTGTTGACTGAATCTCATCAAACTGGTGAGACCACTTGGCAGTAGGAGCACAAAGCACAGCTTATCATGTAAGCCAAATACAGCTTGATTTTATTTTATATGTTCCTTTCCACCTGGGGGTTGGGAGTGATGGAGTCTTCCCTTGACCATCACCAGGTCCGTGGTGCTCACACTAAGATATTAGACAGTATGGTCTCTCTCCAGGTTACAGTCACAGCACTGTAACCAGAATATCCAGACTGAAATAATAACTAAGACCCAGAACCCAATTCGGCCTTAAATTTCTTCCAGGTTCTGATCAGCCCTGCTATAGGTCTAAGGTGCTAACAGGGCCTTGATTTTTTCCCTTATTCACCTCCTTCACCATATGCCGGTTCCTTTTTAGACTCTTTCAGAGTCAAAGATGGGAAGAGAGTTAGGGGAAGCTCCAAGTTGCATGGTTACCTGGCTTCTTGTGCTCTGTACCAATGAGATGATTAAAGCTGGGTCCTTTCTTCTTGGGCATGTTCTCGAATCCCTTGGTTTCCTGTGTCTTGCATCTCCTGGACTTTGATTTGCATCTCCATCCCTGGCTGTGTATTGTGATTCCTTCCTCAGCTCCTGGGAATCCTCCAGGACACTTGACTAGCCTCTTTATGCTGAGGTCTCCTTGTCCCTCCAAGAAATCCTGTTGGACAGACAGAGCGGAAGCTTCTTCTGGCATAGACCAGATGTGGTCCATGAGAAGCACACCCCTTGCCCTTATGGTGTTGGCCTCAGAACAGCATGCTCTCTTGGCTTTACCCCTAAGGCAGTAGGTGATCCAGCCACCTCTCACTGCCAGATTTCTTCATAAGGAGTCAGGCTCCAGTTCTGTGTGCCCCAACAACAGGAACACATCTCAAAATTCTCTAAGATCTCTGCAAATTCTTGGAAGCTTGGATTAGAACGTAGCTCTCACCTCAAAGGGCAGTGAGGAGTTCCAGAGTGCCGGAGTGCTTTTCCAGCATTTCCCTTGGAAAGCTCCACGTGCCCATTTGTCTCATCCACACTTAGGTATTTGATGTGTATCATTCAGGAACATATGTGTTAAGCATCTCCTTGCAGCCTTCTAAACTGAAGATGTTTGCTCTCTGAGCACACCAGCGCAATTCTCACTGGGAACTTGCAGGAAGAGAAGAGTAAGATAATTTTGGGAAAGCAGATATGAAGGCCCCATACACTGAGAGCCCATTCCTGGTGGTGCATGGGGCAGCGGCCAGCTCAGCTGATCTGATCTTCTCCTTTCTGTCTTGTTGAAGGCTATTACTCATGGAGGAGCCCAGGAAGTGGGTCCTGGTTTGTGCAGGCCCTGTGCTCCACCCTGAATGAGCACGGCAAGAGCCTGGAGATCTTGCATATCCTCACCAGGGTGAACAACAGGGTGGCCAGGCACTTCGAGTCCCAGTCGGATGACCCCCACTTCCACGAGAAGAAGCAGATCCCATGTGTGGTCTCCATGCTTACCAAGGAACTCTACTTCTGAAAAGATAACCATTTCAGGGATGCATTCTTGCTGAAAAACCATGGATCATTTGTTCATGAGTCTTTTTTTTTTTTTTTTTTTTTTGATGCTTTTGAAATACCTAGAAATTCTAAAGGTTTTTAATTCAGGAACATTTATTGATTCAAAAGGAAAGAAACTTTCTGGTGCTGTCTTATGTTTGTATGTTTTCGGAGACTCTCTCTCCTTTTTTTTTTTTTTTTTTTTTACAATGTATCCATTTGATGGCTTTGTAATTTCTTCTTAAGACTAATTTTTTGTTTGTATTTATCTGCTTATTGTTCCATGTAGCACATACAACAGAAACAACCTCCACAGACTCTTGGCTGTGTCCACCATGATTGGTGGTGACACGGTAGATGGGGTCTACTTGGCAAATAGCATTGCAGGGCTGAAAAAAAAAAACAGCATCTGTTCACCAGTGTTGCAGAAAGTGGGTAGAGTGTGATTTGAGTGATTTTTCATTGGCTTAGGACAGATTCTCATGCAAAACTTTCCAGATAAAGGGAAAAAAATGTTAATGATTCTAATATGTATCAAACAGGAAACAGAAACCATTCCAGGTGTTTCAGTAGAGGAAATTTAATAGAGGAAATTGACCACAAAGATGATAAAAGAAACCCCAAATAAAAGGAATCTGTTACCACTTAAGGCTATGAAAAGGTGTGGTCCCCTTAGTCTAGAAGCTGGGGTAGCCCACGGAAGTGGCAGCATGGTGGGGGCCTGGTAAGAGCCGGGACCACCAAGGGATTGTGGGAATTGGAGCCATGGCAGAGACAAAGCCCCTGCCTGAGTTGGGGCAAGACCAGTTGAGTCAGATGTAAAGAAATACCGTGGCTTCATCTCTCCTGCCCTCGACTCTTCCTCCACCACCTTACCTGGAAGCCAGCTGACAAGCGCCTTGGAAGCATGATGTCCTGCAAATACAGAGCACAGCAAAGCCAAGTGAGGTGAGGCAGGAGCAAGGAGTGGGTATCAGAATGGTCCATAATGTGAATATAAGTCAACCTATTCCCTGAGGTTCAGCGATTCCTCCCTTCAATCATTTATTCATTGAATTGTCCGATAATCTCCGTATTGACCACTATGTGCAAAATAATATTTTTTAGCTTTGAAATCTACCTGGAATTTTTTAGATTATTCCAAGCCTTATTCTGAGTAAATTTTTTGTTACCCCTAATTCTCTATGTGGGAAAAGTTTATGGCAAAGATTTTTCCACTTTGTTTTCAAGGTTACCTTTTGAATTCTTGATAAGTTACGATTTTATTCTGGCCTAATAACTGGTTAACACACAGATGTTCATATTTATTGATTAAAAAGTGGTTGCTTAATTCCTAACCTGCTCAGTTTGCTTTCTTTTCTTTCTTTTCTTTTTTTTTTTTTTCTCAGTTTGCTTTCATTCTAAAGTTTTTTTATGGCAGTAGAAAAAATGGGAAAACGGGATAAGGATTGACCCTCACTGACTTGACCTCCACACAAAATATAATTCATGTCTCTTTTGAAGCTGGAACACTAACAGAACAGCAAGTCAGTCACTTGGGAAACTAAAATTGTTCACGTAAAGGGTTAATTAACTTATAAAGCTGTTCACAATGGGCTACCATTTATCTTCTTTCAATAAGAAAACTACTTTACGGCCAGTTTATTAGATCTGTCTCTGGTTTCCTGCCATCTAAAATATCCAATTGTACAAAATTTAAGTGCAGATCATGAATCAACAAGCATCCACCCTACCATTCTCAGAATTCATCAGCTGTTCTTTGGAAAACAGACTATCCTATTAAAGGAACCTCTTGTAGAAATGAATGTGCCTAAGTGCATTGTAACTGGAAGTAAAAATTTTAGTACTCTAGTTATTTCCCTTGTAAACTTCATTAAAGATTCCAAGTGTCAGGGTATTGGGTTTCTTTAAAAATTCTCTTGAGCAATCATAGGTATTGAGCTCACAAATAATATTCCTTTGTGTCCTTTATTTTTTATTTTTTTAATAAATTTTATTGTTTATTGATATTCAATTTTCCAGCATATAGAATAACACCCAGTGCTCATCCCATCAAGTGCCCACCTCAGTGCCTGTCACCAGTCACCCCCACCCCCCCGCCCACCTCCCCTTCCACTACCCCTAGTTCGTTTCCCAGAGTTAGGAGTCTTCCATGTTCTGTCTCCCTTTCTGATATGTGTCCTTTAGACCAGAGATAGAAGTGGCTGTCAAGAAAGAGCCTTCTTTGAATACTTCACTGGGCAGACACTCTTGTTTATCAAGATCAGAGATACTGTTCCAAGTTGAGTATGTGCTTAGTCACTTCTCCCCTCTTAACCTTTCTGATCTTTTTGTAAACCAAAATTCTGATACAAACCCAGTCTGGTGAATACATGTTCCTAGTTCTCTTTCTTATTTAGAACTCAGCCTGTCCCGTACCAGAGGAACCAGCAAAGCCCTGCCTTGGCTTGGTGAAAGCCAGTGCAGGTGGATGTTATCCTCGCGAGCATAATGGGCTCATAGCTGGGCTTCTGTTTTTCTCTCAAGGTACCATTAGCCTATTTTAAGTGTTAGCTCTTGATACGTTCACAGTCAGCCTTAGACTCCACCCTGAGCCTTTTCCTTGAACAAATTTCCATAAACCAGCTAAGCCTATTGTGTTTATGAATTGCCCAAAATAGGCCTCAAAGTACTGGAGTTCAGTGTATTCACATGGTTCAAAGCCTCCAGGAAAGGAAGGCCTCTCTGTGAGAAAGAAGACAATGTTTTCTGGAAGGGCACAGGCCCTAGGTGACAAATCCTTTATCTTGTCCAGTCTTGCAGCTCATTGCCTGAAAATCTTGTCACCAAATACCCTGGGATCCAAAGATTGCCTTTGGACTCCCGAGGAGCACACCCTACCTGCCTTCTAGTTTTTCATCTTTCATGCCCTTTCCCGGCAATCATGTGGCCAAGTGAGATGCTGTGGTGGTCACCAAATTAAAGCAGGAATTTATCTGTGTCATTAGCAGGGAGTGTAGTAGCAGTAGGCCAGGTAGCACTAACTTCCGAAGGAATGTGATCCTTAAGAGGTCTTCAAAGATACTCAGATCAGACGGTTCTTTTATATTGCTGGCCTTGTAGATAATGTAGTATCTTGCAGCATCCAGTGTGTGCACAGTGTTGTCAGCATCCCCTGGGAGCTTGTTGGAAATGCAGGATCCCGGGTTCCACCCCACACCTGCTCGACACAAATCTGCACTGTAACCAGGTCCCCAGAGGATCCAGGTGCATGTTACAGCTTGAGAAGCTCAGTTCTGAATTCTTAAACATTTTTGCTTCCATTTTGCACTTCTGAACGTGGAGCTGATCATATAGAATAGGCCTAAAAGGAATTAGTGAAAGAACATGTATATTTTGAAGCATCCACAGAAGACATGTTTTTAGGCATTGCTAAACCTTCATATCTTCTTGTAAGCGACATAATCCCCTGAATTTACATGATAGGCTTTCTATGCTCTCCCCCCCCCCCGCTTTTTTTTAAAGATTTATTTATTTACTCATGAGAGAGAGAGAGGCAGAGACACAGGTAGAGGGAGAAGCAGGCTCCATGCAGGGAGCCTGATGTAGGACTTGATCCCGGGACTCCAGGATCACGCCCTGAGCCAAAGGCAGGCTCCAAACCGCTGAGCCACCCAGGGATCCCCCTTCTCTCCCCCATTTTAAGTGAACCTTCTGAGCAACATAATAGGACTGCTTATATGTTCTCAAAGTGTCTTCAAATATGAATTGCAGCCTTTATAATGTCCACATAAATAGGATGGGATTAAGGGAGCCAATCCTTGCATGTTTTCATTGGTGCAGGAGCTGTTGTGCATTGAAGTCTCAGAGCTTATCTCCTCCCACCTTTCCTCAGAGCCCAGGTGGACACCAAGAGAATTTTAGTTCTCCCTGCCGGTGTGTCCTCAGGCCATAGATCACCCTTTGATAGACCTCAGAGCTTTCATTTTGGATCAGATGGCAAGTAATTATCTTTGATTCATAAGTAATTAACACAAACACACCAAGAACACATTTGGAAGGCCCCAGCTACCACCACAGTGCTCATGTGGACATGGAAACCCCATAGCTTGCAGGTTCATGCATGAATAGTCATTAAAAATCACTTGGTCAACATTCAAAACCACAGAAACGAAATATGATGAGTTGGCTTTGCCATGAGTTTTGACTTATAACGCACTATAAACCTGTATGGCAAGTTTCTAGTAAGTTTGTTTTAAGCATTTAAACACAAACTATGTCAAATATTTAGATTGAAGCACATGGTGTTATGGCTGCAGATATACAAGGCTGAGCACCTCTTGGGTTTTGATGGTCTGACCAAAGTAGATGGCATGAGGTTCAGGGAGGATTTGGGAAAGAGGAAAATATAAACAGTCTGACAGTTTTGGTCTAAATTGCTGATTCCAGCTTAAGTAGTTCAAGCATGTCTCAACCAGCATGGCATTATACTTATTTCTTAGGATCCAAGATTAGCAAGGTGTTTTAACCATTAGTGTTTAGAAATTTGGTTCTGAGTGCCATCTGAGTTCTAATCCCAGCTCTGCCATTTGACTACTTAATATTCATGTGACCTCAGGCAATCCTTCAATTTCCTCATCTGTACATGAGGGTAGTAATATCGTGGAGATTAAAGTATGTGAAGTGCTTATTAGCACAATGCCTGGCACAAAGCACTCAGTAGAAAGGTACAGGTCAAAGATGGTGATGATGATAATGACACGAAGCTTGTAGAAAAACAAGAATGGAAGATGCTCCACTGGACCCTCTATTTCCCCTCAAGGACTGTTTCTTTGATCATGTCTTCCTGTCTATGCCTTTCAAAGTGAAGTCTCGCAGAAGTGCAGTGATGACACCAAAGATTGATTTATGCAGCAGCTGTTGAAAGAGCCCCACTAAGCACCAGGTGTTGTATTAGGGGTGAGGCTAAAAAGATGACCAAGAAATGATGTTTTCCCCAGAGGAGGTTAACAAATCACTCCAATAAAATAGGAGCTGTTTTGTGTACTTTACTCCAGAATGCAGAGGAGGGGTGTTCCTTGCTTGGAGATTCAGAGAGGGGTTGCTGGAGGAAATATCTCCTACTCTTTCATCCTAGACACCCCTGAAAGGCTGAGTGGAGGCAGTACAGAAGGAAAAAATTAAGGTCAATGGATAGAAGATGACTTTTTTACTTAAGAGATTCTCAAGCTTTGGGTACCTGAGGATCCTGCAGGGTCTGTGTATGAAGCAGATTCGTGCACCCCATCCCACTCCCATTGTAATTCAGTATTCCTGGGACGGAGACCAGGAATCTGCTCATTTAACAAACTTGCCTGGATATCCTGATGCAGGTGCTTTATACTGATATCAGAAAGCTCCCTTGAAGATCACAAGTGGCTGCAAAGCCTAAATTAAACAGCTGGAAAAAGATCACCAAAGAGCCAGCAATGCCCTGGCTATTCACAGACCTAGCTATGCAGAGTCTTAATCAGCTCAGGTTGCCATAACTTCACCATGAAGTAGGTGGCTTAAATAACAAACATATATTTATCACAGTTCTGGAGGTTGGGAAGTCCAAGATCAAGTTGCTGGCAGATTCCATGCCTAGTGAGAGTCGGCTCTCGGTATCCTAGATTTCACCTTTTTGCTGTATCCTCACATGGCAGGAGGGGGAAGAAGCTTTTGGGGATATCTTTTATGAGGGCACTAATCCATTCATGAGGACTCTACTCTCATGATCTAATCAACTCCCAAAGGCCTCACCTTCATATGTCATATTTAGGGGCTAGGATTTCAACATATTAATTTTAGGGGGACACAAATATTCAGTCCATAACACCTGGCTAGCCATTTTACCCCAAGATTGAATGGCAAAGGATCAAAAGCGCAGGTGTGCTCAGGACTGGAGAACACTTGTCCAGGAACGTTGGAGGCGATATAGGAGCTTCAGGGCCGTGGCAACTTTTGAGGAAGCCCATGATGTGCAAGGGAGGAGCGGACAGTACACAGCTTGCAGTGGGTGGGCCCAGGTGCACTGCTTCTCCAGCTAGTGTAAGCAAGCACACTCTTTCCTCTTCCTCTCCAATCACTTAGGCAATCATTTCTAAACAGCATAGGCCACTGATGTTTTACCTCCTCCAGTACATCATGGGTACCACAATGCAAAATGCTCCCTTTGACGACATTACTAACATGTTTAAAGGAACTTTGCTCTACAACACCTTTCATAATTAGTATTAACTGGATTAATGTTAAGTAGGGAAGGGAAAAAATAATTTTCAAGTGAATGTTTTTTATACTAGGGTAAAGGACCAACTTAAAAGCTTAGGAAAACCAGCTTTTGCAAATTATCTTTTCTGAAGCCTCCAGCTGCATTAAATACTGACAGTTTTTAAGCACTGAGATGAAAGAGACAAATTCTTTTTCTTTTGTGTTGCTAATTACAATTTTGCTTAGCATTATGAAGCCTGCTTTCCTCTTGAGACATTTGCCAGCATACATTAATTGCACAAATATTTACAGACTGCTAAAGCACAGGGGCAGCTTATACCAAAAAAGATATGGAACACTTGAAAAAAAAGCCTCTCTGACACATGACATTTGTGGCCAGCTACCCAGAATCAGTGTAAACTATTTGCCCCTTAGCCTCAGCAAACGTGTTTAAAGAACATTGTCTCTGGGTTGATTTAGCATTTACTTGGCTGGCAACAGCCACTGAAGTCTTTATTCAAAAGCCTCCTCTTTCTCAGGGTTAAAAATAAGGTTTCCAAAAATGTATATTCATCTTATGGATTGCTATTTTGTCAACACTTAATCTATCGGGCCACCCACATGGCACGGAAGAGGTCTATCCAGGGGTTGTTCCAAATGCCAGGGGCTTCAGAAAGCTAAGCTGAACAAGCTAGAAGACTTGACTAGCAACTCCACAAGGCTCCTAGAACCACCTTGTTTTCCTAGCATGCTAGTTAAGAACAAAGAGTCTGGAGTCAGACAGCCCTGTTCCAATCCTAGCTTTGGCAGCTTCCAAGTTGTATGACCTTACAGAATCTCTTAACCTCCATAAACCTTTTTTCCATATTAAAATGCAAATAGTCCTAAATAGGTACCTAGGAAATGGTATCAACCTCCAAGAGCCATGAAAGGAGGAAATAAAATAGTGAATGCAAAGCACTTAGCGCAATGCCTGGCACACAGTAAGTACTGAATAAATGTCTGATTGTGGGTTTTTTTTTTTTTTTAACCAGCCTAAACTTATAAATAATTTAGGCCACAGAAGGAGAAAGGAAAAGGGGGAAAAAGGAAGTGTGAGTGGATTCTAATATCCAGAAGAGGCTCTTTCTGAGGATAATGGCTACCTATGCAGAAATGAGGAGAAACGTGGGCAGGAGCTCAAGCTGACGAGTCGCTAGGAGATCACAGGAAGGCAAGAGAATGGCATAGCCACCAGCCTGAGCCTCAGAAAAGGAACAGGTTCTGAGTGTACAGATGCCCAGTAAAATACAGGGTGCCTAGGTCAGTTAGAATCTCAGAACAATTTTTTTAAGCGTAAGTATGTCCCAAATATTGCGTGGAATATACTTATATTTAAAAATTACTGTTTACCTGGAATTCCAATTTAACTGGGCATCCTGTTTTTGAAGGGTTTTGTTGTTTTTGTTCATTTTGCTCTATTTTGTTCTGTTAGTCTTGTTTTGTCTTTGTTGTTTTATTTGTTTTGCTCACTGTGGCCGCCCTGGCCCTAACTTTGCAGACAGCTGCTCCAGCTGCCATCACCTGCTCCTGACCCTGAATTCCCACCTCCCAAGGAAGTAGGGAGGAGTCCGAGAAATCATGTGTGAGAAATGGCTTTGCAAACTCCAAAGAACCATAAAATCATGATTTTAAGACATTGCCTTCCGTGGGCAGCGTTATGAAAACTCTGAATCATCAAGCAAAAGCCGGGTCTTTGTAAATTTAAGGAGACGTATGGAAAGTTCCAAGGAGTTTGGGGAGTGTACTCAGAAGGGGAGGATTCTAAAGACCCCCATGAGAGGGACTAGATGTGATGATTCTCAACCGTGGCTGCACCTGACATTCACCTGGAGCACTTTACTAGTCCCCGGGCGGGACCCAGACCAACGAAGCCAGGATCTCTGGGAGTGGGACCAGGAATCAGTGTTGTTCAACCCTTCTGTGTGATTCCAACTTGTAGCCGAGCTTGCAGAGCAGTAGTAGACTACACCTGTAAAAGGGAAGTTGAACAGGTTAGAAACCTTGAACCCTGGGGAGTGTGCTAAGGGGTGTTACACCCTTTACTGTAAAGGGTGTAACTACCCCTAGGAAGGGAAGGAGGAAGAAAACTAAGAAAAACAAGGGAGGAGGGAATTTGTAAAGATAGGTATATTCCATCTGCTTTAAAAAAATTTTTTTTAATGTTTTAAAGTAAGTACTGGGGCACCTGGGTGGCTCAGTCAATCATCTGCCTTCCGCTCAGATCATGATCTCAGGGTCTTGGGATGGAGCCCCATGCCAGGATCCCTCTTTGGCAGGAAGCCTGCTTCTCCCTCTCCCTCTGCTGCTCCCCCTGCTTATTCTCTCTCTCTCTCTCTCTCTCTCTCTCTTTCTCTCTCTCTCTCTCTGTCAAATAAATAAATAAAATCTAAAAAAATAACAAAAATAGAAAAAAATTAAGTAAGTACCAAGAACAAATGAGAATGGCTACTTTTAAAACCAGAAGGTTTGAATGTGAGCAAAAAGTGGTGGGTTAGATAAGAAAAGCAGGTGAGAATTTTCTGTAATTAATCCACCAGCACCTACCAGCCACATACCCACTGGGAACAGTGGTCCCTCTCATTTGAGAGGGCAAAATGATCTGTTTGTGATTGAAAAGAGCTGTGTTGGAGGATTTGTACTTTCCATGAAATCACAGATGGCTCACAATTTTTCTTCTAACTTCTGACAGGACTTGTGGTAGCTGAGGACCAATTTCTCTTTCAGGCATAAAGATTTAGAAGGTGTGGGTGGTTATATAAAAATGCAGGAATTCATGTGCTGAGTAAGTCACACCTACATGAAAAACCACCACTTGTCTTTGACTAACCATGATAGTCACCTACAGGGAAGTAGCCTTTTATATATACATTTTTTTCAATCAATAAATATTTGTTGAACTATGTGCTAAGCACTGTTCTTAGCACTGGGGATAGAACAGATAACAAAACAGTCTCAGTCCTCATGAAATTTATATTTCAGTAGAAAATACAGATAGTTGGTATCGTTTCATATAGTGACAGGTGTTATAAAGAAAAATAAAGCAGGATAAGGAGCTCAGGAATGGTGAAGTAGGAGAAGGACAAGTTAGGTAGAAGGCTGGGAAAGCCCTTTCTAATGCCTACACCTGGGCAGAAACTTGAGTAGAGTGAAGAGGTACACCATGTGGATATGTGAAAAAGGATGGTTCTAAGCAGGGCAAGCAGCAAGTGCAAAGGCCCTGAGGTAGCTACCACCTGACCCTGTTAAGAAACATCAAGACAGCCATACTACAGAGCAGGATGGTGGAAAATAAGGATGAAAGGCAAGCAGGGCCAGATCGTGTAGGGCTTTCAACCATGGCGAGCACCTTGGATTTCATGCTAATGCAATAGGAAGTCATTGGAGGGATTTGAGCAGGGAAGTGGTAGGATCTGATGAACTGTTGTAAAAGACATTGTGGAGACTGGATTAAAGAGGGAAAGAATAGAAGCAGGGAGCCCAGGTGGGAAGCTGTTGCTGTAGTTGCCTAGGTGGGGTGATGGCAGGTTGGAGTGGCCACAGAGGTTGTGAAAGTAGTCAGGTTTGGGCTTTATTTTGGAGGTAGAGCCATGAGGATTTGCTGACAGATTTGAAGTGGGATTGTGAGAAAAAGCTAGAAACAGGATGACTCCCAGGTTTATGGCACAAGCAGGTGGATAAATGGTGCCATTTCCTGAGACTGGGAGCATGTTTGATGGGAAGGGTGAGAGTGGTGAAGTTAACATTTCTGTTTTGCATGGGTCATGTGATCTACCTATGAGAGCCCTGAAGTAGACACTTCCATTAACCCACCCAACATCCGTTCCCCCTGTATTAGTTTCCAATAGCTGCTGTAACAAATGAGCACAAGTGTAATGGCCTAGAACAACACCAATTTATCCTCTTAGAGTTCTAGAGGTCAGAAATCTGAAATCAAGGTCTTGACAGAGCTCTGTTCCTTCTGAAGACTTAAGGGGAGAATCTATTTCCTTGCTTTTTCTGGCTTCTAGAGGCTTCTCACATTCCTTCCCCCGATCCCTCTCTCTATCTTCAACCCAGCAATATAGCTTCTTCCCTCTCCTATGACCAAATGCCTCCCTCTTCTAAGGACCCTTGTGATCACATCAGGTCCACCTGGCTAAGCCAGGATAACCTTCCTGTCTCGAGATCCTTAACTTACACCTGCATGTAAGGTAATGTAGTCATAGGTTCCAGGGATTAGAATGTGGACATCTTTGGGGGGGGGGTCATTATTTAGCCTACCCCATGTTATGACTTTCTTATCCTCAAAAACATGATTGAGGTCAAAAGAGCAATGTGCCTAACTAAAATACCACATTTCACAGACCATTCGCACGTAAAGGTGACCAGAACATCTTGCCAAAGGAAACTGGCTGATACTGGTGGTGGTCACCCCTAGCCCTTCATGGTCATCATGGTAATGCAGTGGCCTACTCTCAAGTGCCTACAGTCATGTGTCTTTGCCTGAGAAGTCCCTCTGGTACATGGGCCCACTTTGCTACATGTGTGACAGGCCAGAAGTGCCAGAAATTAATGTCCTCAGATGATTGACAGGAGTTGGTATATAAATACCCCAACTCTCTCACCCCTGGATGGGATGACAGGCAGATGTGTTGGCTCCTAGAGTTTTTCAGTGGGATTCAGTTCCAGTTACCCTTAGTAGTAACTTATCTAATATCAAACCTTTCTTTCTTTTTTTTTTTCAAACTTTTCTCTTTTTTTTTTTTAAAAAAAGATTTATCCATTTATTTGAGAGGGAGGGGAGAGAGGGCATGTGAGCAGGGAAGAGGGGCTGAAGGAAAGGAAGGGAAATCCTCAAGCAGACTCCCCACTGAGCATGGAGCTCAAAGCAGAGCTCAATCCTAGGACCCTGAGATCATGACCTGAGCTGAAATCAAGTCAGATGCTCAACCCGCTGAGCCACCCAGGCACCCCTAATATCAAATATTTTATCAGCTAGTTGCCTTTCCTGGTTGTAAAACAGGAAGAATAACATCTGACTTGACTCCTTCAGAAGGTTTTTGTGTGAACAGAAGGAGACACTGCAAATGCTTTATAAATGGTAAAATACAGTATCGATTAAGATGATATCATGAGACCCATAGACTCTTAGGGTTGTCAAGTTCTGGCAGTCATTTTGTTGCCTCCTGGCCCCAGAAGAAGAAAGAGAAAAACTCCAAGTGAATTGAAGCAGAACACAAGCATAAATTTGGTGTCCTGATTCTAGATCTGGTGGGGTTTGGCTCCATCATGATGTTTGTTACCAGGTTCTCTCTTAGATGATTTCTAAGCCTGCTGGGGCCTCTGTTTATTCATGTGAAACATAGAAAGAATGACCTGGTGCCCACACTGTCACTATGTATTTTGGAGAGTCTTCAAAATCGGGGAGCTCAGCCCCTCTCATTATAGGTGAGACTCATGCACAAACTCAGTTGGAAATTGCAGACACAGCACCATTGATTTATTTGACAAACACTTGTAAAATACTTACTACCTTCCAAGCTCTTACTTTGTAAGCTCTTTACAAATATCTGCTTATTTAATCCTCGTCACAATTTAATCAAGTAACTACTATTATCATTCTCACTTTCAAGAGGAGGAAACTGAGGCACTGAGATGTTAAGTGACTTCTCCAAGTTCACAGAGCATAGCAGTGAACCTGGAAAGTTTGACTTCATGCTCAAAAATAGTATGCTGTCTTCTTTATTACCATGCCTTTTTTTTTTTTAAGACTTTCTCTCCTTCTAAACTCCCTCCCCCATCTCTATCCCATGGGTCAGTTTCTAATGTTCAAATCATAATGTCTCTCGATCAAAATGATCTCCATTTGCACAAGACCATTTAATGTAAATTGATTTAAATAGTCAAGGGAATATCCGTTTCTCCTAACTAGTGAGTCTAGAGGAAGGATGGAATTCAACCATGATTTGACCCAAAGTTTGCCAGTCATTGAGAGGAATGCTCAGCATCTCTGTGACTATTTCAGCTCTATTCTTTCCTTATGTCAGATTCATTTTCGTGTTGGCTCCCCTCAAGGAAGCAAAATGCTCTTCCATCCACACATTGCACCACCCAAGGGAAGAAAGGGAGCCTTTGCCCCAGCATCCCACTCACAAGGTAGGTTCCTTCTGCCTCTGAACCAGTGGGTGAGGCCAAGGCTGGGATCAAGAGAATGTCTACTATCCAAGAGTCACATGTGCCCCAGGGATAACTGGGGAGTGGAAGGGTAGGAAGGCTTCAAGACCTAGATGAAGTGTCACCTCCTCCATGAGATCTTCCTCTTGAAGGAGGTTTCATCCTCTTCCATCTGTGGAAGAACAGCTTCTTCCTCTGAGTTCCCATGACTCCTAATCTGCATTTTCTGAAAGCCCTCACCACTTCATATTCTTCATTTTGGATTCCTTTTGGGACATCTTCACTTGCTTCTCCAAAGCAACTCTCCACTAGTCTCCACTCTTCTCTGCTATGTTCTGCACCCCAGAAGATGGACCATTTCTCTTTTTAACTCACTCCCATCAGATTTTCTACTCTATACCACTCCACTAAAATAGCTCTTGCCAAGGTCATGATGGCCTTCACCTTCCCAGATCCAGTGACCAGTTCTCAGTTCTCATCTTGCTCACCCTCTTGGCAACATTTGACGTGAATGAACCCTCCCTCCTTCTAAAACATTTGCTTCCACTTCCAGATACCACATGCTTCTGTGTTGTCATGTACTCCTCTGCTCCCTCTAATCTCCTTTGCTGGCTTCTCCCTATCCTACCCCACCTTTACCCACCTCTGCTTTCTCCATGAGGGCTGTAGTTTTGACAGTAGCCATGTTTGTCTTCCTACAACCACTGCTTCCATGTCTTGGAACCTCACCTACAGCTACCAGAATCTGGAAGAACTGCTCCCTCCTCTTATCCCAGCAGGCCTGGAGGTGGTAAAGGCTTCCCATTATTACGAGACACTGAATGCTTCTCCACACCTTGTTGGGTCTTAATCAAGCCAACACCTCTATAGATGGTTCCTTCAATAACTCTCTTCCTTAGAGTGTGCTATTCCCTGCTAGGACTCTAATTAACACTCTGCTTATTATTGCTATGCCACTTATCTCCCATATTAGCTTATAAAGTCACTAAGAACAAAGTCTGCATTTAACTCTTCTTTTATCCCCAATAATGCTTGCTATCCAACTGGTACCAACAAATGCTGAAATAAAATATTCTTTGTTATTAACTGCCTTCAACTTGAACAGAAAATGAAAGTGATAAAAGCATTAAAAAATACATGCACACACAACATACACACATACACACACACCCCTCCCAGGGCAAAAGGCAAAAGAATGAAATAATGCTAAGGGCTGAGTTTTGCCTGATTCTTCAAATTCACAACTTATTCAAAATCCATATGGAACATGTTTTTTTTTATTTTTTTCCCCTCCAGGATCAGAAATGAAAGATAGTTAATTCTGTTACAATAGAAATTGAAGTACAAACAAACTGAGAAGCAGGGTAGCCCCATTGCTGACCAATAGGAGATCTAAGAAACATAGGGTGCCAGGAGTTGCCTCATACCCTATGCATGAGATGGGCTTAGGGGAAAGAAGCTACTAGGTGGAGTCCCAACTTTGGAGAGTCTCCTTCCTACTTTGCTGTTTCTCTCTCTATTGTGAGCTACATTGCCACCCCTTCCCTACCTGATCCCATTGCTCTAATGCCACCCAGGTGGCAACTTGCTCCATCTTTCCAGCCAACTTGCTCCATCTTTCTTCAATCTCACCAGTACTTCCTCCCTAGGAGTCCCCTTTTATTCTCTCTCCTCCTTATGCCCCTCTCATTCCAGGCTTTTGCAAATATCCTAAGTTCCCTTACTCCTTTGTCTATCCGTGGTATCTCTCTGGCAAAAACAAAACAAAACAAAAAATATTAGCCTGAAATAAACCTCACCTCTCAGCTCTCCCATTCTGCTCCTGAACAGCTGAATGCCAATAAAAAACAAAAACAAAAACAAAAACAAAAACAAACAAACAAAAAAAACCACATCAGTCAGGCAGAAATCTTGCTAAATTCAAGGTCACCAATTTCAAGAGACTCTTAACACTTTCAGCATCAAAAAATACTTGTAGAGTGGGGAAATACATGAGGAAGAAACTCTGGAGATTCTGAAATGAATGCACTGCATGCAGATAGAGGAGCAAGCAAAGAGACAAAACAAATAGATCAGTACAGAAGAGACCAAATGAGAAGAGTACATTGGAAGCAATAAGAAGAGAGAATTTCAACAAGGCTTGACTACTATTGCCTCTTGTGAGCAAAATTCTCATTTTTTAAAAAGATTTTATTTATTTATTTGAGAGAGAGTCAGAGGACATGCACACAAGCAGGGGGAGCGGCAGTGGGAGGGGTGAAGCAGGTTCCCCACAGGGTAAGGAGCCCAGTGTGGTGGCTTGATCCCAGGACTCTAGGATCATGACCAGAGCCAAAGGCAGATGCTTAACCAACTGAGCCAACCAGGCACCCCCAAAACTCTTATTTTTAAGAGTTGTTTTGTGGCTGTAGAGGAGAGCCTGCCTTATGCCACCCTGTTGATAACAACTCTGTTATGGATGAAGAAGCAGATCATCTGGAGGCCCTTGGTATGTGCAAGTGTGTTGGAGAAGTCGGGCTTTTGTTTCCTCATCTGGAATCCTCCCTACTTTCCCCAGGAGGGACACACTGAGAGGGTATGGATGGGTGGGTAGCAAAGGAATTGTTTCAACAGCAGTGAATGTATGAGGTCAAGGCAGGGCTGACACTGTTCTCAATAAGGAGCATTGTGACTATGAACAAAGGCTAGTGGGATTTTTCTTCATTTGTTTGCTTTCATTTCTTCATGCTAGACAGCTGGAATGCCAGGGGCAGTTCTGTGCCAAGCCACAAAAAGGATGAAAGCCCAGGACTTCCCCTAGGACAACAGCTTCCATTTTAGCTTAAGGCAAGCATAAAATCTGCCCTAAGGTAGTAGTTTAGGAACTTCCTGTTGGTTCACATTTCAAACAGATTATATTTAATTTTCACCTTACCACTCAGAGCTCAGAGTGAACAGGGATAAGGTCAGGAGACCCAGGGACGGAGTACTCTGCTAAGAACTGAACCAGTGACCACCTGGCTTCCAGTAAGTACTGCTTGGTTTGAATGTCTTAGGTTCTGAAGGCTGTGGTAATCTGAAATTTTATTTGAGCAAAATTGCTGTTTTGGGTTCTTGGTTCATAACTGTAAAGTCAGAAGGAAATCGGATCTTTTGGTATCACACTCATCAAATCCCAAATGACATTAGGTTATAGGCAATGATAGTGGGTACATTCTCCTGAGTGAGATCAAAGAGATAAATCTAAAAGGCTTTTTTGTTTGCAGGCAAAAACAAGAAATGCAAGTAGAACTGTGAAAAGGTTTAATTCTTCTTTCTTAAATAGAAGGAAAAACAAAGCGGTTCAGACGACAACTCTCAGGTTAGAATTCCATCTCAGCTTCTTTTTAATTATGTGGTCAAAGGCAAATTGCTTAGTATCTCTGATAACCGTTTTCTCATCTGTAAAATGGGTATTATACCATTGAAAAAGTAATGTCAGTTTTATAGTATTCTATGTAAAAATATATGTAAAATCTATATATTTTATAAATAAAAATATGAAATTAAATGAGATTTCATATATCATGTATAATTTTGCTTATGTAACATAAGCTTCTGCTTATTTTGCTTATATAAGCAAAATTTATATAATAGGTTTCTTATATAATGGATTTCACATTTATATACATGTACTGGACTCATTATGTATAATATGAAATTAATATATATAATATGAAATATATATTATGTAGGAAACCCAGCATTTATATATATGGACAAATGAATCTTGAACAATATGGGGGTTAGGGGTGATGGCCCCCCATGCAGTTGAATATCCACATATAACTTTTGACTCCCCCCAAAACTAACCACAAACAGCTTACTATTAACCGGAAGCTTTCCCCGTAACAGAGTCAGTTAACACATATTTTTGCATGTTAACACATATTCTGTGTGTTATATATAGTATATATGTAGTATAAAGGGCCCTTTGCCCCCTCCCGTTTTCCTGGCACTGCCCTGGCACTGGCCTGCTTGATGCTTCCTTCTATTTTGAGAGTCTTACTAATTCAAGGTAAAAATTGATCACCAGCACATCCCAGGTGTCACAGATCTCCCCTGCCCTGAGGCCCTTTACCCTGTGGGATCCCCCTTCTCACAGGACCCCACAGGGGTTAAAGGATTGCTGGCACAGCTGCCCAGGAAGGAGCTCTGCCTCTTGGAGTCAATCTCACCCCAGAGCCTGGCAGACACCTGAGGCAGTCTGAGAACAGGGATATGCCCTGGTCCTTGCTCTTCAGTTTCCCTCTGGAGAAAGCAAGTTCCTGGCATGGAGAAGGGCTTATCTCAGGCTTCCTTTTGGCTAGTAATGCTTTCTCAGCTGCATTGGGTCCACAGCCTCCTGCCCTCTGGCCTGTTCTTGTCTCTCCTCCTTGGTGCTGTTTCTGGCAGGGACTTTGTTGTCAGAGTCACTTATGGAGCAGGAGCAGAGAAAGTCCAGGGAACACAGCTCCTTCTGTCACACTTAAGCAACACCTCGACAGAACTGCCATGTGAACGCAAGTTGCTTGGATGTGTCCTTATTACTGTGGCTACTCTCAGCCTTGGGAGCAGAAAGGAAAGCAGGAGGCTGATAACCCAGTACAGCAACATTCACAGGCACCATCCTAAGGCTGCATGATCGTGGCACTCATCAGTGAATCACATTGTTGTTTAAGGACTAACTGGTGTTTAACTCTTCCTTTTGACAGATGAGAACAGACAGCCATAATGGAACCCAAACCTCAGAAGAAGTACAGGTATCCAGGGGGGTATACTCTCCGAAGTAAAAAACTTTATTGAAAATAACCAACAATTCTCACCAAGCTAATCAGGGTACAGAAGACAGTTTAGTGAGGCTAATGGGCAGCATTTCTGGGACAATGACTCTTGGTATGGAGAGTGGCAGGAGCTGTCGGATTTGGTTAATTATTTTGTAAGAGCTCACCTATCTAGAAATTTGACATTTTCTGATTTTCATTAACCAAATGTTCCATCTGTTGCTTGGAGATGGTACTAAAACCCAGAAAAGACTGAAGAGTATTTCATAATTTAGTCAGAAATTCTCACTTGGAAAAATTGCCTATGTTGTTATCATAGAGGTAGCTCGAGCTATATTATTCAAAGGTCCTTGTTCATGTTCATATAGTTCATTGCAGGTGGGTAGTTAGGAAAGCTGAGTTTAGGATGAAATAATTTAGAAATCAAATTATCCAATTCAATTGAAAAATAAGTATTTTGGGGATGCCTCGGTGGCTCAATGGTTGAGCGTCTGCCTTCGGCTCAGGGCGTGATCCCGGAGTTCCATATAGGGCTCCTTGCATGGAGCCTGCTTTTCCTGTCTCTGCCTCTCTCTCTCTCTCTCTGCTTCTCTCTGTGTCTCTCATGAATAAGTAGATAAAATCTTTTTTTAAAAAGTATTTTTGAATATCTATTCAAAGCATCTATTATTAGTAAGGCCACTGTGCTTCATACTGCAGTAGATATACAGATTAAGTAATAGGGTCATTGCTCTCAGTGAGTTTACAGATTTTGTTGGGAAGTTAAGATCAACACATGTGAGTAGCTGTATTGAGAAGCTAAGATAAGCACAAATAACCAAGTTATGACAGGAATCATGAAATAAGTGTGAAATGTTATGGGAATCTGAGGAAGAGCTTGTAAGTAGTTGTGGGAATCCAGAGAGGCTTTATGAGAAGGCATTTAAACTAGACTCTGAAAGACGCATAGGATTTTAAAAGAGATTGGAAAAGGGAACAACTGAGCAGAAAAGGGATGGCATGAACAAAAGCAATGCGTGGGTTAGAGACAGGATGTGTCAGAGGACAATGAGTATAGAAAGTAGAACGGGGAAGTATAGAGGATGAGGCTGTGGCACTATCCTGTGCCAGACCTTGACCTCATATGGCCAGGAATCCTTGAAGCCTTTTGAGCAAGAGAAAGGTGTCATTAGATTTGCATTTTAGGTTGGTCATACTTTTTGAAATAGCTTTTTGTGGTGAAAATGATATACAATAAACCACATATTTAAAATGTATAATTTGTGGGGATCCCTGGGTGGCTCAGCGGTTTAGCGCCTGCCTTTGGTCCAGGGTGTGGTCCTGGAGTCCCGGGATCGAGTCCCACATCGGGCTTCCTGCATGGAGCCTGCTTCTCCCTCTGCCTGTGTCTCTGCCTCTCTCTCTATGTGTCTATCATGAATAAATAGATTTTAAAAATCTTTAAAAAATAAATAAAAATAAAATGTGTAATTTGATAAGTTTTGATATATGTATATGCCTGGGCAACCAGCACCACAATCAAAAAACGGGCAAATGTATCACTCTCAAAAATTTTGTGTTACTGATTTCCAATTTGATTCCATTATGTTCTGAAAATATACTTGGTAAACCTTCAGTGCTTTCAAATTTATCGAGACGGGTTTTATGGCCCGGAATATGACCTATCTTGGTAAATGTTGCATATGCCCTTGAGAAAGGTGTGCAATCTGCTGCTGTTGAGTGTTCTAGAAATATCAATCAGGCCAAGTTTGTTGACAGTGTTGTTCAAGTCCACTATATCTTTATGATTTTCTGCCTATTTTTCTATCAGTTATGAAGAGAGGGATATTGAAATCCCTGACTGTTATTGTGGATTTGTCTATTTCTCTGTGCAGTTCTATCAGTTTTTGCCTCATGTATGCTGAAGCTCTTTTATTAGGTACATAAATCTGTAGCATTTTTATGTCCTCTTGATTAATTGACCCCTTTATCATTATAAAAAGATCTTGGTCCCTAGTAATATGTTTTTTGCTTTGAAATCCATCTCAGTTCCCCTTTCCTATGTTGGAGCCTGGAAACTCTCTCAGGGGAACAGTAGGGCCCACCTTGATTGCTTCCTGTCTTTTAGGGATCAGTGACTTTAAATGTCCATGCTCAGTGTCTTGAAAACCACTATTTTATATATTCTGTTTTGTAAACCTAGTCCCTGTTATTCTCTCTTTGCCCCAAGTGCTAGATCAGTCATATTTGTCATTTAGTGTCAGGGGTACATCAAGGATGGATTTGAAGATGTCAAGACTGGAATTGGGAGGTCAAACTGGACCACCACTGAAACACGGTGGAAAACATATAGAGGTTTCAAGTTCATGTGAATTGAAACATACTAAAAATGTTTGAAGGTCTTGAAGGAAGTGCTGGTAGGAATAGAGAAATAGGGATGGATCCTGAAGTATTCAGGAAGTGAAAATAGGCATGATTTAGTAATTGGCCATAAGGCTGATGGAAGGCTGAGTTAAGGTGATTCCTTAGCATAAGTTCTGGAGAAAACAATGCCATTGTCGTGGTCAACAAATACCGTCAGGGTTCTTGTGCCCTGGAATTGGTAGTCAGTATGAATACTGGGGACACCCTGGAAGTGCCCAGCCAAGGCAACATCTTCACAGATATTTACTTTATTTAAGATTCTGCTAATTGTAGTGGCACCTGGGTGGCTCAGGCAGTTAAGCGTCTCTTGATTTCGGCTCAGGTCATGATCTCAGGATTCTGAGATCGAGCTCCACATCTGGCTCTATGCTAGGTGTGGACCCTGCTTGAGATTCTCTCTCCCTCTTCCAATGGCCCTCCCCGTCTTAAAAAAAAAAGATTCTGCTAGTTGTATACAATGTTATTAGACACACATTTTCATAAAATATCTACATCTGTTAAACCCTCTAAATTTAATACCACCAAAGAGCCTCTATGTTATAGGCAGATGAGAGACTGGTTTATTCAGCATATGATAAAAGCTAAAATTTCTTCTGTTATTCATAAGAGCTACTCTTCAGTGAGCCCTAGTGGGTGCCAGGCCCAGTCCTGAGAGGTTTCCATGCATTAACTCCCTCAGTCCTCACCACAAATCTCTAAGGTCAGTGCTACTGTCTCCATTTTACAGATGAAGAAACAGGGAGATTTAGTGATCCAAGCTGTTCTATAAATACTTGTTCAGTAAATAAATCTGTGATTTATGTCCAAGGCCAAACAATGATTTTAAAGAGGAGCTAGTTGCAATATTGTTGCCTTCCGTTCTTCTTTTCTTTTTCCTTGTGTGTGTGTGTGTGTGTGTGTGTGTGTGTGTGTGTGTAGGGATGAGGAGTGAGGAGAACTTAGAGTAGTTCCTGAGCAAGGAGAAGGAGGCAAAGTGAGGACAGCTGCCTAAGAATTACTAGATTCTAGGGGCACCTGGCTGTCTCAGTCGGAAGAGCATGTGATTCTTGATCCCAGGGTCTTGAGTGTGAGCCCCACACTGGATGTAGAAATTACTTAAATAAATAAACTTAAAAACATGTTAAGAAGGGGGCACCTGGGTGCCTCAGTGGTTACGCATCTGCCTTTGGCTCAGGTCATGATCCCAGGGTCCTGGGATCCAGCCCCATATCGGACTCCCTGCTCAGCCAGGCATCTGCTTCTCCCTATGCCCCTCCCCCTGCCCATGCTCCCTCAATCTTTCTCAAATAAAGTCTTAAAAAAACTATTCTAAAAAAAATGTTAAAAAAAGAAAGAATTACTAGATAGACTATAGTACAATGTCCCCATTAGCTGTGCTCCCTAATCCTTATTCTGTTTTCACTTAATAAAAAAAAGCTCTAACTCTTTAGTAAAGGCTGTCTTTTACCAAACCACGGACAAACTAGAACTACGGCCTGGATGTGAAAGCAAAACCAAGCTGTTTTTTTTTTTTTTTTTCCAAATAAATTTTATCTTAACAACATTGTGTTTTTCTAATTAATGAAAGGAGTGCATATGTCTTGAAGACATTTTTGAAAATACAGGGGAAAAAAACTATAAATTTCAATACTTACTGAGAAGCTATTAACATTTTGGAGACCTTATGATTTAATCACTCTGCCACCTGATTTTCAGTAGCAGGTGGTTTTGCTTTTGTTTGCTAAGCCAAGGCAAAGCAGAATTATCCTGCTCCTCTGGCTCGCTCTTCAACAAGGATAGAGACAAACCTTTGCTCACATCTAGAAAGCCAGCAACGGTGCCCCCAGAACTCAGAGCTAAACATTAAAGAGCTGCTACATGTCATCTGAAGCAAGGTCCTGGATGTGGATGGATAAGAACACTGTTGGCCATTTGGTTTTCTGTTTTTATGGCCTATCCTATTAAAGATGTCCTTTTTCATAACTGAATAATTTGAAGACCTTTCCAGAGGTAAATAGTGTTTTCCAATTGAAGCAGTTCTTTTCCACAATTTACAGGGAACAAACTGAGTCTGTTCACTTTCTTTTATTAGGCAAACGATTTACATTTTATTATGAAAATGAAGTCTGCAAACAAGATTACTTTATTAAATCACCACCTCCTCAGCTTTTCTTCTCCGCTGTAAGTATTCACCATGATTTAACAGGCCTCCCACCAGGCTTATGAACATTTTTTAAATCCTTTCTCTTCCTCTGAGATTTAACTAAGATGCAAAATGGTTTCATTTTTCAGTCTTCTTGGAAAAAGCGGTTTTTCATTCTTTCAAAGAGTGGGGAAAGGAGTCTTTGTCTTTCCTATTACAAAAACCAACATCACCGAGGATCCATTAAAATTGACCGGTGTGTATCCAATCGGGAAAACTGTTTATAACCGTAAATACTAAAAGGTGCATGCAAGTTGAAATCTAAATCATTGACTGGAAGAAACAAAGGCTTCACACTTACAATAGTTGTTGCTGAAAAGAAGCTAAAATGAGGAATGTTTTGAGTAAAACATAGCTAAATACCTATTTTGTATTGTATACTGTAGTTCATAAGTTATTAATTAATAAGCATCTAGTTACAAAAAGTTTCAATTCACTTAATTTATGGATGAGAGCAGATAAAATCATCATTTCATAAAGCCAAGATGGATTTTTAAAAAAGCATTTAGTTTGGCTTCTTTGTCCTTTCAGAAATTATGTACAAAAAGAAAATTAGAAAACATGATACTTTGTAGAACAAAGAATCTACATGAAGAAAGAATTTCTGAATTAAGTTTGAGGCTGAACAAAATGTTTTCAATCAGTGACAAACCAGATCTAAACTTTTTATCTAAAATTATCAGACAACCTCCAAAATGTCAATTAAGCAGATCTAAATTTTATTCAGTTTGAAACCTAATATAAAACATTAGTTCTCACGTTTAAATGTTTAATACTCTATGTCTATATCTGACAGAAATTCCAGTGTAGAAGTTGGCATAAGTAGCCATGAAAAAATGCAATCTGTACATAAAATGTTTAAATGCTGCTCTGATGAGGTGATGTCCATCAGAACCACCAACAGGGAATATTTCCTCATTGGCCATGACAGGTAAGTGGTAAGATAGCACAGAATATTTCCCATGTGCACAATATAAAAGACAGACAAATAAAACATTTTTTAAAGATTTTTATTTATTTATTTATTCATAAGAGACACACAGAGAGAGGCAGAGACACAGGCAGAGGGAGAAGCAGGCTCCCCACTGAGCAGGGAAGCCCAATGTGGGACTCAATCCCAGGACTCTGGGATCATGCCCTGAGCCAAAGGCAAACGCTTAACCACTGAGTCACCCAGGTGTCCTGACAAATAAAACATTTTAAACCAATAAACAATAAACATACTTTGAACAGAAGCCCAGAGCCACATACTGTTCAACACCATCTTGACAGTCTTCATTATTTGTCAAAATACCTTGAAAAGTCACAGTATTCATTTCCTAGGGCAGCCATAACACCACAACTGGGTATCTTAGAACAACAGAAATAAGGGGGTTTGGGGGACAGGGCACATGATGTCATTAGCATTGGGTATTTTTTTTTTAAGATTTTATTTATTTATTCATGATAGACAGAGAGAGAGAGAGAGAGAGAGGCAGAGACACAGGCAGAGGGAGAAGTAGGCTCCATGCTGGGAGCCTGACATGAGACTCGATCCCGGGTCTCCAGGATCACGCTCCGGGCCAAAGGCAGGCACCAAACCGAGCCACCCAGGGATCCCCAGCACTGGGTATTATATAAGACCGGTGAATCACTGACCTCTACCTCTGAAACCAATAATACATTCTATGGTAAGTAATTGAATTTATTTATTTTTAATTTAATTTATTTATTCATGAGACACACAGAGAGAGAGGCAGAGACACAGGCAGAGGGAGAAGCAGGCTCCATCGTAGGGAGCCCGATGTAGGACTTAATCCCAGGATCCCGGGATCACAGCCTGAGCCAAAGGCACACACTCAACCACTGAGCCACCCAGGTGCCCCTTAAATAATTGAACTTAAATAAAAAATAAATTGAAACAAATTTAAAAACAACAATAGAGATGCGTTGTCTCTCTGTTCTGGAGGCTAGGCATCTGACAGCAGGGTGTCACAAGGCCACGCTCCCTCTGAAGCTCTGGGGAAGGTCTGTTCCAGGTCTCTCTCCTAACTTCTGCTAGTTCCGGGGCTTGTGGCAGAACCGTAAAGTTCACACAGCCTTCTCTCTATGTGTGTGTGTCTCTGCATCCAAACTTTTTATACGGATGCTTGTCATACTGGATTAGGAGGTCAGTATGGGGGATCCCTGGGTGGCGCAGCGGTTTGGCGCCTGCCTTTGGCCCAGGGCACGATCCTGGAGACCCGGGATCGAATCCCACATCGGGCTCCCGGTGCATGGAGCCTGCTTCTCCCTCCGCCTATGTCTCCGCCTCTCTCTCTTTCTCTCTGTGACTATCATAAATAAATAAAAATAAAAAAAATAAAATAAAAAATAAAAAAGGAGGTCAGTATGACCTTGTCTGAGCTAATTACATCTACAATAACCCAGGCCGATTTCCAAATTAGGTCACATACTCAGGTACTGGGAGTTGGGGCTTCAATATCCAAACTTTGAGGGGACACAATTCAACCCATAACCCTACCACCATCACCCCAGATGCATCTCATGTAAAAGAACCCAATACACAGGGGCACTTGGGTGGCTCAGTCGGTGAAGCATCCAACTCTTGATTTCAGCTCAGGTCATGATCTCAGGGTCCTGGGATCAAGCTCCCTGCTCAGCAGGGAGTCTGCTTGTCTCCCCCACCCACCCCCTCCACTGTCTACCTCTCCCGCTCTTAAATAAGTAAATAAATCTTAAAAAAAGAAAAAAAAAACCTAACCCAATACACAGATATCTGCCTAAGCTCCCTGTGTTCAGGAGGGGCAATGCTCATCCCTGAAGGGGTCTGCAGTTTTTAAGGGGGGGGGGGGCGGTCCTGGTGCTAGCAAAGGTGCCTTAAATGGATCCATTATAGATGATCAGCTGCTTGGCAGAGGCTGAGGTCAGGGGAGGAAGCTGTCAGAGGAGGCAGCGCAAGCTAACACCAAAGTACGAAGAACCTTGATCTGTTGCCGACGAAGCTCAAGGCCGAAAGCTCTCTTTTTTACATTGTCATGAAAAGTCAATAGAAAAGAATATGTGAGGGATCCCTGGGTGGCGCAGCCGTTTGGCGCCTGCCTTTGGCCCAGGGCACGATCCTGGAGACCCTGGATCGAATCCCATGTCGGGCTCCCGGTGCATGGAGCCTGCTTCTCCCTCTGCCTGTGTCTCTGCCTCTCTCTCTCTGTGTGACTATCATAAATAAATAAAAATTTAAAAAAAAAAAAAAAGAAAAGAATATGTGATTTATATAAATTCATTCCAACACCTTCTTCATAAACACATGCGTTCCCCAAAGGGAGGCACACCTGGATGGCTACACAAAAGTGGCGCTGACAGGTTAAGGGGCCCGCTTAAGAACACAAAGGAAATCAGTGTCAAAGCCCAGAGCTCCAAACCCTATGATTATTACCGTTATTTTCCAGTGTTCTTCCCATTTCCCTGAGCTTTCCTCACAGAGGTGGCGTGAAGATTAATTCTAGTGTGCAAATGTGGAGGTGGTGAGGAGCCAGTGGGTCGTTTAAGCTACTTTGGAAAAAAAAAAAATCTTTATTTCCCTGGTACTTGCTCCCACGGCCTGTTCCAACCTTAATAAAAGAGCCCTTCTCTGGTTCAAAAGGAGCACAGGTGCTATTGTTGCCACACGCCAGCTGAGAATTTATTCCTATCAACAGGGAGAAGATTAAAGACTGGGTCTCCTTCGTGTCTTCGTTCTGCTGGGATGTGGAAGCAGCACGCCAGGATACAGAGGTGACTCTACATCACTAATGAAATAACAGTGAACCCCACCCCTTTCACGAGGACACAATAGCAGCTTTTTCTTTTCCTCCTTAGCAACTGGCCTCAACACAAGGGATAAATAAGTGAGAGAATGTACAGCCTTGTTATTTTTATGATTAAGAGTAGGGGAAAAAATACTTCTGTCGTTTTGCAAGAGACCTAAAAATACAGACACTTCCAATCTTCATTACTGGGGTTGGAGGAGCGAAAGGTAACTGTGGCATTTTTTCAAGAGTGGCCGAAACTATAGTACTTGCCATGATTGTCATGCAAGGTGCATAACGGCTGCCTTTTGAATCCACTGGTAGACATGCCTTGGCTTCCCTCTCCCTTGGCCTCTGCTTTCATCATAAGCATTGAACAACTTAGAAAACGTGCCAATTCAAATGAGTAGAGCCAAGGGGCAGTGTGCAGAGGGACATAGGCTTAAAAAGACAGGTAGAGGGAAACTCAGGGCATCTGCAGGCCCGGCTGAGAGTCCTCAAGGGTTTGGAAATAGGAGAGAGGCATGATCACGTCATGTCTTAGTGAGTTCCAGAAGGCTGGCTGGGGGGTATAAATGTTAGTGGTAAAAGACTGGAGGCAGGAAGCCCAGCGACGAGGCTGTTGTTGAATTCCAGGTGAGAGATCGATCATGCCCTGACTGCAATATTCCTTTTCCATAAGCAGGAGAAATTCTCATCGGGTGATAAAAGGCCCTCTTCAGACCCCAGCCCTCTCTTTGATCCTTCCAGCACATTAGAGGCTGTCACCAGAGGCTGTCAGACACCAAGAAACAGTCTTCCGGATGTGGTAATCAGGCTTGTGTCTACCAATCAGGACGCTTTGCCTGGGGGTCAGCTCATGCTTCAAAATTCTTACGATGTATCTGACACCTTCCTCTGAGTCCAAAGCACCAAAAAATGATGTTTAGCTCTAGTGTTGATCTTATGTTCAGGCTGTTTCTTATACCGTGAATGAGCCTCCCTGCATGCGCTGCCTACCTCGAAATGTATTCATTCATTCTAGGTGCTTCTTGCATGCATCTGGGCATGTGGGGTGGAGAACTTTCCAGCTAACCCAAAGCCTACCTGGCAACCTTGGTTTCACTTTACCGCAGAGGGCACAGATTACTTCTATAAAGAGATTCCTGAAACATCACTTGTTTTCTGCCACACAACCTATACTTCTGGGGTAACATCAAGGTTCTTTTTTCTTTTTTTAAAGATTTTACTTATTTATTCATGGAAGACAGAGGGAGAGGGGCAGAGACACAGGCAGAGGGAGAAGCAGGCTCCCTACAAGGAGCCTGACATGGGACTCGAAATTGGGTCTCCAGGATCACATCCTGGGCTGAAGGTGGCGCTAAACCGCTGAGCCACCCGGGCTGCCCAACATCAAGGTTCTTATTAATTTCCTTCATTTACCCAGATTGATCTTGTTTTTCTCTCTGACTTCATCTTTACTTCTAATGAAATCCATTTGAGGGGGGAAAAAAGGACATCTGGCCCTTGAAGATGACTTGTGATGATACTCTGCTCTCTCAGATTTGTAATCTTTCCAAGTTTGGATAAATGGGCCGAGTAGTTGTTTGTTTGGTTGTTTTTTTTTCTTCTGCTATGGATACCATCTTGTCCTTTCGAGATGCAACCACTGACTTTCCCTCCTCCCTGGGCCCCCAGCACATCTTAATATGGCATAACCTCCTATTTTATCTAGTTGGGAGCTCTCCAACCTATTTTAAAAGCTTTCTGCAGCAGATCGAATTCACCCAGCCAAACACCTCATTTGGTATTTGTAGGAAATGGGTTGTAAAAGAGAACTCTTTTCAGTAAATTATGTCTTGTTTTTCACTCATGATATCCCTTCTGCCTAGAGATAACATGGCTGGTCGTCTTGCCCTTTTTTCACGCTCTGTCTTCGAACTCAGTGCTTTTTCAACCAGTCCCAGTTAAGATTATCGTCTGCCTTGTTGGGGTTTGTTGTTGAAATTAGGTGGGAACCCTTCTTCCTCCCTAGCTCAGCCTGGTCTAGCCTCATGATCTTGGCCCTGGAAAAATGGACACAGTTTAAAGTATTATGTTTTTAAAATCACTTTTGTTCAAGGACTTCTTAGAGCACATTCAAGATCTTGTCAAACCCCCCCTGCTCTAAGGCATTGTTCTTAGAAGAATCAAGTTGTACTTATAACAATTTTCCTGGCATGCAAAGCAGCTGCTTTAGTAGTGTATTTTGTAGCTACTGTGGAGGGAAGGCAGTAACTAGTTGAACCTACATTACCTTGAAGACTATAATCCATACTATCACATGATCAACACCTAGCAAATTGCATTGCTATGGAAACAATAGAAGTATGTGAGCAGAACACAAAAGGGGAATATTGAGCAGGAAGAGGAAAGGTGCGGTGCCTTGACCACGGGCTAATTACCTTCTCAGATGGCACTGAGTGAAAACTAAGTAGGTGGGGGTGGGGGCCTCTGTTCCAGAGCTTCCTGCCTTAGAACACTGCCCCCTACTCCCACCAGAAAGAACCACTTGTTTGGAGATTCAGATCCCAAGGGTACAGAAAAGCCTGAATGATGGGCTAAATTTTTAAATCATCAAGGTGACCCAGACTCAAGAGGCAAGTTCAAGTTGTGTGGGCTTCCGCATGTAACCTTGGAAGATTCTCTGATTTTCCCAACACAATTAATCTATTACGGCTTTTCCAGAGAGCATGTGGTTTAATTCTGTCCCCTGCAAAAAAGCAAAGAAAGAGAAAAAAAGAAAGGAAAGAAGGAAGAAAAAAGAAAAGAATTAATTCTGTCTCCATCTCCTCATTCAGCATTTAATGGGAAAAAAATCTCCAGGACTCAGACAAGCTCATTTACCACACGACTTCTTGTCAGAAACTACTGAAGATACAGAAGAAGAGAGTCATTATATCAGTCCTCAAAGTATTCTTTCGGAGGTAACCCCTTCCCTCCATTAATCCTTCATTCCTTGCACAAATATTTGCTGGGCCCCTGCTGTGTGCTGTTCCTGAGAGGCGCTAGGCTGGGTTCAGTGGCACAGAGCAATGAATCAGGCCCAGGTGACATGCTCACAGTGTTGACGCTTGAACAGGAGCCAGCCACCATATGACACAGAAAGGGCTCCGCGCTGAAGAGAGATGCTTGTAATATGCGTGGAGGGCATGAGGGAAGGAAGGCAGGCGAGGTGATTTCCAGACAGAAGGCCCGCGAAAACGAAGCTGAAAAACCATTGAAAAAATACTCCCCCCAAAATTAAGTACAAAACTATGCAGTAGAAGTTCAGAGAAGAAGGAGACTGGCAATGGCTGAGGTGGTCAGAGGGGGCTGTGGGGCCTCACAAGGCCAGAGGAGAGGGGGCACTCCAGGTGAAGCCAGTAGCATGAAAGCTGGCTCTGGAAGCCCACCATTCACATGGGGAGCAGCAGGAAGACTGGCTTGACTGAAATGGATTTTTCCAATTATGGGTTAATGATTGATCTGTTGGGCAGGCAGTTAAAAGCCCTCAGGGTTTTTGAGCAATCATCCCCCCCTCACCCCCCCCCCCCAAAATGACCTAGCTATGAGGGGCTAGTTGAGAGCCTCCTGGGGCCAATATTTGCTAGGACCTTTACAGCTCCTTGAAGCAACTTGGCTAGCCTGTGAGCAGAATAGCCTGAGGCCAGCTCTGTGTTTGTGGGAGCCTCTGACCCAGCCAGGTGACATGATTCTACAGTAGCACTGGTTGGGAAAAAGAGTTTATATCATGAAGTGCCTACTGATGAAATGGAAAACTAAATAGCAATGTAGTCTGATAAAACACCATATCAGAAGCACTGGGAGAAACCAGGAGGAGAAAACAGACTTTGTGCTGGGGAACCTCTACCAATTCAGTCTCCAAGAATGAGCACCACTGTTCATCCAATGGTGGATGTACTTACTATTTCAGGGCCCAGCACCATCATGGAAGGGGTAAAAAGGTATCGATTATTGGTGGATTTGCATCCTTACACCTGTTCCTCTTGTCTGCAGTTGGATTCTTTTATTGCTTCCAGTGATTCTGGTGAATCTCCTGAACCTGGTAGTCCAGATCAATTCATTGAGAGAACTGAGCATCATTACATGTCAATGAAATCCTGGTAGGTAAAATTGCCATGTTCTTTTTTTTCCCTAACGATTCTTTTTTTAAAAAATATTTATTATTATTTATTTATTTATTTATTTATTTATTTATTTATTTATTTATGAGAGAGAGAGTTCTAGCAAGGAGGAGAGGCAGAGGGAGAAGCAGACTACCCACTGAGCAGGGAGACCAACTCAGGGCTTGATCGCAGGACCCTGGGATCGTGACCTGATCCAAAGACAGCTGCTGAACTGACTGAGCTACCCAGACACCCCTAAAATTGCCATCTTCTTAAAATTGATTTTAGCTAATGCACTTTTATAGAAAAATTACTGTTGATATATTAATATAAAGAAGCATTACCATAGACCAAGTTCAACACATTATTCCATAATTCCAACACAAAAAGAAGTGAGAATGGCTTCTCCACCCACTGAGAGCCATTTAGTGACCTCCTCAGGCCATATTCTGTCCCCCGGGGAACTTATTTTCTATTCTTTTTTTTAATTTTATTTTTATTTATTTTTTTATTTTCTATTCTGAATTTATGTCTCATGCTCTCACTTCTGCCTTCCATGCCCTCCCACTGTAAAGGGTTATTTTGCCTCCATATCCATTTCAGAAGGAAAGTTTGTTGAATTTGATTCTGTGATTCTGAGGGTTGGGCACATACTTAAAGACCTTGTTAGTTTTCTTTTCTTAAGATTTTATTTATTTATTCATAAGAGACACAGAGAGAGAGAGAGAGAGAGAGAGAGGCAGAGACACAGGCAGAGGGAGAAGCAGGCTCCGCACAAGGAGCCTGACGTGGGACTTGATCCCGGGTCTCCAGGATCAGGCCCTGGGCTGAAGGCAGTGTTAAACCGCTGAGCCACCCGGGCTGCCCACTTGTTAATTTTCACATGACTCCTAATTACCGAAATCTGATTCACACACCATAGGAAGTTGAAAACAGACATGCTGAAGGAGGGTTATTGTATTAACTTCTTATACGCTAGTTTTTTCAGAGAGACATCCCACGAGTCTGCTGATAACAAAGAGGAATCCCAGGCCCTTCCAGAGATCCAGAATGAGAGGCTTCACTTGCAAGAACAGGGCTCACAAAAGGACTCTTGTCTTCCACCTGCCAATATGGAAGCACAAACCACAAATGACAGAAAGGAGCTGGCCTCACTTACTGTTGTGCAATTATCTATACTAATCAAGTAAAGCTCTAATTTCTAAAACTTTCTGGGCCCTTAGAGCAAGGCAGCCTTCCTTTTTTTTTTTTTTACTCAGAGTTTGAATTTTAAAGTAGTTCCTAAAAATCTCCAAGTCAGCCAACATTTTGACCAGCTTCCCTTTCTCTCTGATGTGGTGTCCAAGGACAGTGAGTAACGGAGCTGGAAGCAAAGTGGTCCCCTGGGCTGTGGGTAGCATTTTCAAATAGTTCTAAAAGTTCTCCCTTGGCTAGTCTTTCAGGCCCTGGAACTTTGGATCACACCGAACTAGGTAGCATGTCACCCAATGTCTACCGTTAAAATTATGGGCACATAAATTGCATGAGGTTTGGGTATAGAATAGGAGGGTGACATGTAGGTTTTAAGTGATGCCAAGATGAGATTGTTCTCCATTTTAACTCTTTCCAGGGTCGTCTTCTATAGAATCATTTCTATGGAGAAATGAGCAGATGGATGTGATATATAATCAACTTAGTCCATTTCTTAAAAAAAAAAAAAAAAACAGTCCATTTCTTACACCACTGTCTGCCATCCACTACCACATTCCAAGAGGGGTGGGAGGGCATTAATGAGTAACAAATTCATAGTCTCCAAATTTGGGGGACAATCTTAAACTGGAAAATACCATCTTAGGTGTAGGAGGCCAAAGTATACTCAGAAAGTACAGTTTAGAGCCAGAGACAGTTTCCTGATGTGCCTTTCACATTTTATCTCATAGTAACATCCCTGATGAAGACCAAGTGGAGAAACTAAGTGTGTTCCTTTCTCCTTCTGACATCATCAATTATCTCACTCTCACAGAAGCTGCAGGACGGATATGGTAGGTTGGAGATCTGAGGATTCTTGATTATAAGTGGGGTTGGAAGATAGGGAGATGACAATTATATCTTAAAACTCTGTATGTGGCAAAACAGAGAGCTTGGACTGTGGTGTTGCTGTGATCACCAGAGGTCTTTGGTTGAGGAAGAAATAAGGGTGTTGCTGTTGGAGCTGGGAAGTGGGTTGCAGATAGGAGGACCCACAAGTACAGTCAGCAGCAAGTGTCTGATTCTTTGAAGGTAAGGAAAAGCAGAAAGGAATAGGTATGGCCCAAGGAAATTATTCCCAATCAATGAGCAGTGATTATCTGATAAATGAATGACGTTAATGAAGTCAACAAGGATATAAGGTCTAAAAGAAAAGGGTGGACCAAGGTCAAAGACTTCCAGATACCAGTTGGTCAAGGACAGATACAAAAGAGAGAATTTTCTTAAAATCAGCACTGTTTACGTAATTGTACATCATTTTTAAAACTTTGTAATTTATTTTGGTGGAAGATTGCATTTTTACAAGGCAAGAAAGCCCTTTAATGTAAAGGGATGACAAGTTATATAAGAGGGCAGGAAACACCGTCTTCCACTTTTCCAAATTCCCTATACTCTCAGAGGCTCAATTAATACTTGACTGAGACTGTAGACTTCTCTGTACCTGAGCTTGCCCATTCATGAGTTCATTTATTGTTCATTAGATAGTCATTGTATAATCATCATGTGCTCACTCTCAATAAATACTTATTAAACACCTTCTTGGAATTACATAGCTATAAAAATTTTTTTTGAAGGTAGCACTAGATGTCTGGGGTCTCATAGCCTGGGAAAAAAGACAGCCACATAAACAAGCAAATATAAAATGCATGTTACTGAAATATACAATAAGTGGGTGTTCCCACCATGCAATAGAAGTCCAGGGGAAGGGGAGAGTAATGAGAGAAAGTGGAGGTGGGAGTTTGTCAGCCTCAGATAGGGTGCAACATGGCTGAAGAAGCTGATGATGATAATGAGGGAACCCCAATCTGCGTCCTGTGAGCACAGTCTCACACTTGCATTGAATGCTGTGTCCCATTGCAGTGTGGCTCAGTGGCAAGGCCCCCCGCGCCTGGGATGTATATTTTCTCATGGCGATCACCTCTTGGCCGTGAATGACCTGAAGCCCCAGGGCCTGGACGAGGCCTCCTTATTTCTCAGCCGGTCTGTCAAGAAGGAGGTGAGTCTTGCTGACCAGCCCTGGCTGGGAATAAGATCAAAGTCTTGGGTGGAATCTGAACAGTATACATGTAAGTCACACAATGTTATTTTAGAAACTTTTCAAAATTCTTTCACATATAGTAGTATCTGGAGAGGGCCCCCAGGTAGGAGACTAACCATCAGGATCCAAGACCTCAGACACAGCATGAAGATGGCAGAAGGAACTTGCAAGGGAATCGCATTGGCTCAGGGTTTGTGTTTCCTCTCCTCTGGCCAATTTGTGCCTTGGCTTTCTCTTCTGCAAAATTGGGAGTAAGGATAATACTCTTTGGAGAATTAAGTGTGATAATATCTGTCACATGCTTACAAATGGGACTGGCACCCACTAGGTGCTCCATAGCATTACTGCTTTTACTTCTCCAACTATTGGCTGGGGAATGTTGGCCAGGGTCACCTTTTTTACTCTTTAGACACCTCATCTGAGAAATGGGCCTCACCATACCTCCCTCACAGTTATTGTAAGAATTAAACAAAATGTGTGAGTATGTATTAATGATGTATGTTTTCAAAGGCCTAGCCATGGCTCTGCCTATGAGTAGGGTCTCCGTGGGGCAGATTCCTTCCCTGGCCTATGTTTATTTCTAACATGCCACATGACCTTAGGAAAATCACTTTCTCCTCTGGGCTTTGGCTTTTTTTTTCCTACACTAAGATGGTTTTCTTTTCTTTAATTTTTAAGATTTTATTTATTTATTTTACAGAGAGGGCGTGCACACAAGCAGGGGGAGGGGCAAAGGAAAAGGCACAGTCAGACTCCCTGCTGAGCTGGGAGCACAATGTGGGGCTGGATCCCAGGACCATGGGCTCAGGACCTGAACTGAAGGCAGATGCTTAACCAACTGAGCCACCTGGGCGCCTGATAGTTGGTTTTCAAACCGTGTTTCCCGGGCTTGTAAGAGAACGAGGAGTTGAGGAAGAGATGAGGAAGGGTAAAATATGAAAGACTTCAATGAAAACAATCTATATTTATCATTTATCTGTTTTCTATGTTGGCTCTGTTAGCTCTCCTTGAAGAAATGTTTCCTTTGCTTAAAATTCCTAAAAACCACTCTGTTAGATCTCTCAAATTTCTTCCAGCTCTGAGAGCTTATGAATCTATAGGTGTTATCTCTTCTGCATTACACAATAATCTCATTGGTTAAACAAATGGTGTTATCCATATTACCTAAATGGGAAAAGCCAGCAAAGATGAATAAATTTCTAAGGAATATAACTAGTTAGTGGCAAAGCAAGGACTCACTCCTTCATCCAGTCACTTATTCACCATTTATTGAATATCTCGTGTATGCTGGATCCTGGGCTAAGTCCTAGAGCAAAATAAATGGCTTCAGCTGAAGTTTGAGGAGCTCACATCTTATGATTCAAACAGGCATGTTATGTGCTAGTTACTATACAGTGTGTGCCCTAAGATGTGAACAGAGGGCCACAGCACCAGAAAGAAAAAAAGGAGTGAATCTATTTGAGGAAGGCCAGAAAAGTGTCTTGGAGAAGGGTAGTGTCTGTCTTGGGTTTTGAAGACCGAGTAGGAGTTTGGAAAAGAACTAGGTTTCATGGGCTCAGTCCAACAATCAGGTGACTATAAAAACTTTCCTCTGCCAGAAACTCACACTGGGGCCAAGGGTTCAATAGAATCTTCTGAAAGCTACCAAACTACTCCCACCCAAAGATCCGGCCATCAGCTCTGAAGTCAAAACATGGATTTTTGCCTGGGAGCAAATCCAGGAACTCCACCTGGGCACCACTGACTGCTGTTTATCAAGACTGCCTTTCTAGACTGTGAAGTCACTTGCATGGGAGGGAATGACAGTCTTTCTCCTATGCTGATTCCACCGACCCCTTTCTACTGGATCACAATCAGATGCTATGGAGAAAGATGGGGTGTTTGCCAACATGGTTATCTGGGAGGTCAAAAACTTCTACTTTCCCACTCTACCATTACTGACTATTGTTTATGTTAAAATGGATATCCAGTTCTTTTTAAAAATCTAAATAGCTGATTGAAAAGAAGGTTGGAAGAAGGGAATTGTGGAACCAAAGGAGGGGCAGCCAAGGGCCCCTGTTGTTTTAGAGCATTTGGACCAATCAGATCTACTTTCCCTCCTGTTGGGCTACCGTTGAGAGGCAAGGAGTTTGGCTTGGGGATGGAATAGGGACACGGAGAGGAGGCCATGTGAGGTTTTAAAAGGAGGAGGAGAAGGGGTTTGTATTTAAAAAAAAAAAAAAAAAAAAAGGTGGAGGGGCATCTGGGTGGCTCAGTGGTTGAACATCTCCCTTTGTGTGAATAGGGTGTGATCCTGGGGTCCTGGGATCAAGTCCCACATCAAGCTCCCCTCAGGGAGCCAGCTTCTCCCTCTGCCTATGTGTCTGCCTTTCTCTGTCTCTCATGAATAAATAAATAAAATCTCAAAAAAAAAAAAAAAAAGGAGGAAATGCTAGATTACAAGAGACACATCAAACCTCAATTTTCCCCCAATCTTTTCAGGGGCTGGTTTTGTATGGTTTCATCTGTATTTTCTATTTCAAGAGGCTTTTGTTTCCTGGTGCAACTGGGCCCATCAGGCATCATCGGTGCTTTCTCGAATCTACCAAAAAGACTCAGGCCAGTGACCACCCAGGGAATAAAAATCTTTCACCTGAATATACAGCTCATCCTGGCTTCCTCTGACCTAGATATTGTGGTTCATCATAGGATTTTTCTTCAAAGCCAGCTTCAAAGGGTGTTAATGAGGACAGCCTGAGAACAAACAATCCTATGGATAATCTTTAGTCATTTGATTTCCTTCTTATTTGTATTTTAGAAAATAAAACTCACCATTGGCCGGATCCCAAATTCAGAGAAATTCCATGCTGTAGCCTGCATGTGCCCCTTAAAATGCGAACCCTTAAAACTGGTTAAGTCTGGACCGGAGAGGACACTGAAGAGGACTCCAGCCATTAAAAAGAATCAGCATAAAGGAACTGGAGAGTAGCATGCTAGGACCCACCACAGAGGAGCAAGGATGGGCCCTGGACTCTGCAGAGGCTCCACCTCACACCTCTGTGTGAGATGAGGCGAGTCAGCACACCTCTCTGATTTTCTGCATCCGTATCTAATAGCGGGAATAACTCACCTCTCTGGCTGTTGCATCGGGGATGTTGAGAGAGCCAAGGGGGAGAATGACTATGGAACACAGAGGAAATGTAAGGCCTTTTTATCTCAGACTTTGTCCCACACAACACAGAGATTGGGTAAGTCCCTCATCTAAAATGCATTGTGTGTTCTATGAAGTTGTGGTCCACACAATCCCTTCTTTGTTAGGGAACATAGAGTTGGAAGTGCTCATTCCAGGAAGACAAGATTCCCAAGAGAAGTGATACCGTATCAGCCCTCCCAAACACTTCCCACTACTTGTCATGCCCATGGTGCAAAATGCTGAGTGGCCTCTTGGATTCAGTAATTATCTTGTTTTCTTAAAGGCCCAGTAACTATTCTAGAAGTCAAAGCAGTAGGTCATCTGCAGCAAAGATCTGTTTTCTCTATGAGTAATTAAGGCAACGACTTAGCGCTTCTACGTTTGAAAGGTCTTAACCAATTGATTCATTAATTAATTGATCCTACGAGGCCAAAAACATCAAATCTTTTCTCATATGCAGAAAAACAAAGGTGGAGAGTGAAAGGACTAATCAAATATGGGAAAGCTGGAGCATAAGGAAGCTTCAGAAAATATATCTTACCATGTTGTCATTTTGTGCAGGAAGACGTCAAGGCTCCAAATGTTTAATAAAACAAGCAAAACAGAAACAGATTCATTAATACAGAGAACAAAGTGGTGGTTGCCAGAGAGGAGGGGATCGGGGCACGGGCAAAGAAAGAGAAGGAGATTAAGCGGTACAAACTTCCAGTTACAAAATAAGTACATCTCAGGGATGAAAAATACAGCTTGGGGAATAAAGTCAATAATACTTCAGTAATGTTGTATGGTGACTGCACTTACCATGTTGAGCAGAGCATAACGTATGGAATTGCTGGATCA
Organism: Canis lupus familiaris; assembly: GCF_011100685.1. NCBI lineage: Eukaryota > Metazoa > Chordata > Mammalia > Carnivora > Canidae > Canis > Canis lupus. The sequence continues at coordinate 24,962,333 of NC_049249.1, forward strand.
CTCTGTTGTGCCATAGTATGTCAAAAAATAACAGTAATAATAATAAGATATTTCTTCTGTGGTTCCCAGTTTCGTAGCTGTTTAGTGGCAGAACCAAGAATTTAAAACCAGCTCTGAGAAACAGATGTCTTGATCCTCACCTTGTATTTGGACTTAGGTTTGAAAAGACCTTCAGCAGATAGAAGTCACATTCAAATAAAGATCTGTTATCCAGATTGTCTGAAGATTCTTACCTACTGTTTCTTTTTTTAAGCCAGACTGAAGAATCTGGTTTTTCCTTTGTTTTATTAAAATGTAATTGACATATAGCATTGTATCAGGTCAAGATGCACAACCATAATGATCTGATGTGGGCATATTCACCTACTGTTTCTGCTTCCAGAAATTTGTCCTACTGTGTGAATAATGTGTACTCACACAACACATCGTTTTTTTCGTTTTTTCACGTTCACTGGAGCATCGTTTGGAATAAAAAAAAAATTATTCGGGGATTGCTGAATTATGAGGACTTCGTGTAATTGGATGGATCCTCTGCAGATGTTAGATGTTCTACATGTGCGGACATGGAAAAAAATGTTCACAATATAGTAAGAATGAAAAAAGCAAGTTGCAGAATCGTAGGTGTGACATTGCCCTTTTTTGCAAAAACAAATTACCGGTGTGTACATATACATATGCATGTATACAAAATTTCCCCATCCCTAATAAGACAGCAATGCCTACCCCATCAGGTTGTCTTGAGGTTTAAATGGGTGATGTATGTACAGCCCCTGGTCCACTGCCTGATATGCAGTGAGTACTCAAGTTTGATTATGCAGCTCCTGCTTTGATAATGCTATTTTTTCAGTAAGAATCATCTCTGAGAAGTAGGACCAACGTTGGCCATGTGGGGGAGGCATTTCTGTAATGTTCGAATTTTTTTCTTTTTTTTTTTTTTTTTTGCAAAGAGCCTGTCACTTTTATTTAAGAAAAAAATACAAGTGTGGAAAATAAATAAATTTTATATATTTATATAAATATAGACTACTATAAATGTATATTTGTTATATAAATATATATCTTATATATTTATATTTGTTTATATTTATATATTATTTATATTTGTTACATAAATGTAAATATAAGCAAATATATTTTAAATAAATGTGTACATGAATATATAAAATTTATATAAATATATACATATATATATTTAATTTTTGTAAGTAAGAAACCAAGCCACCTCAGTAAAGGAAATGCAAAACCATCAATATAAAACTGTTCAGCACCAACAATGTGGGTGGATACACTACTTTGAAGCGCGAAGGTCTTTCCCTTGTTTGGCTCAGAAGTCTACACTGTAATGCTAATAAAAGCTAAAATTAGGTAGATGGACAGACCTTAGCCACCAGGCCTTAAGCCCCTCATGGGATGAGCTAAAGCCTCACCCAGCTCACAGAATTCCTGGCGCCCAGCCTCTTCTCAGTACTCCAGAGTGAGGTGGTGAGCCAGCTTCCAGCCCTCTCTCCCTCCCTAATCATCTGCCTGCAGCTGAATCAGCCAGGGGGCTTGTTAAGGGGATCCTACTCTAGGGGCTCCTTTCACTCGAGGGCTTTGCTCCCCAAAGGAATCCCAAGGGCACATTCCAGGATTCCCCCACCCACAACCCAAGGATTCTGATTCCATAGGTCCAGGGTGGGCCCCTGGAATCTGCATTCTTTTTGAAAAATATTTTATTTAAATTCAACTTGCCAACATATAGTGTAACACCCAGTGCTCATCCCATCAAGTGCCCTCCTTAATGCCCATCACCCAGTTACCCTATCCCCCTGCCTGCCTCCCCTTCTGCAACCCTTTGTTTCCCAGAGTCAGGAGTCTCTCATGGTTTGTCTAGTCTAATGGCCACTCCCAGATGGAGTGGACAAGGGGCAATCGAGCAGCATCATCCCCGGGGGGCATGGGGGAGAGGCAGGTGTGTCTCCTGAGAGGCTGCAGAATGTGGAATGTGCATGTGGGAGTTTTTGAGGGGCGAGGGCCCACAGTTTTCAATGATTCTGGAAGAGGCTAATGGCGACCACCCCCTGCCTCCTTCTCCAAAAAGAACCCTATTCTGGAGGTGAGAAACCCAGTGTTCGCTCCTTGCTCTTGGCCCCTGGGGAGTGTCCTAAAGGGCCTGCCAGAAGCAACGTTGTCTGGACTCTGTGCTGCCGCACGCCGTTAGATGCCCAGGGCATTGGGGTGGACGTAGGGAACTTGGCGCTCAGCTTCAGGTGAAGCCAGTCCTGCAGGCCAGGCCGTTCCTCAGTGTCCCACTTCATTCTCTGTGCCTTCCCTTCCCAGAGCCGGGGCCAGCCACTCTCCCCCAGGATTCAGCCTGGGTCCCTGCCCCGTGAGGGGCCTTTCTTCCTCCTAACAAAGGTGGTGACCCCAAGGAAAGCTGCTGACTGAACCGGCCCGGAGGTCTGGTGATCAAGGCTTGTGCCCCAGAGCCCTGCTTTCGGGGTCCTCTTCTGCCGCCGGGCGGAGAGCTGAGGACAGGCTGCTGAGGGGTGGGGGCAGGTCTCCAGGCCAGGCCTAGAAAGACTTGTGCCTCATATTAATATAATTTCCCCAGAGCCGAGAGACTGGGACAGGCCTCCTCACGCCGCCCACCCCCAGCCACATCCACACCCGTCCTCAGTGCAGTGATCCCTTTCCTTCCAGAGATACCCTTGATGTTCATCCCAACTCGATTCCAGGTGGATAGACATGGGCTGGGGCCCGGGGACCGCCGAGTGATTGAGCCTGCTGTCCTTGGGGGCAGGGGTGGCTGTTCTAGGCATATTTCTGGAGGAAAGGCAGTAACAAGCATGGATTATAAACTATTCTTGGTCATCGTATCCCAGGCCTGGTGCAGCTCTTCAGTCTTGCTGGGGAAGAAAGCAGAGCCCAGAAATGGGAAGAGGCTGACCTGGGCTCTCCAAGGCCCAGGACACACCTCCAGCTCCCAGACCAACACCTTTACTTCAGGGCTTTGGGAGGTGCCACCTCTCTGGGCACTCCTTCTTGCTATGGCCTCGTGCCCCTAAAAACCCACTCCAGAGGGAGTCCATATCTTTCTACTTTGTCTCTCTGCTGAGAATGCAAACTATCCAGAGTCGATTCTAAATAGCAGCTGGTGAGATATGCAATGAATGCGCAAGGCCAAACACATCCACTCTTACTTGAAGTTGCTGACATCTTTGCATAGGTTCCAGAAAGGCATTTGTGGTTATGTTGAGTGAACCACTGTACACGTACATATATGTACATATGTGTGTATGGAGAGAGAGAGAAGACAGGTGTTATTAAATAACAATAATACTTTAATAAGCTGAGAAGCCCAAGCACCACAACACCCCCCACCCCGGCCGCCCCCACCTTTCTCTTTAGGACTTTTGCCAAATGACCTTCCCTTAGGATAATAAGGAGAATTTAAAGTATCATAAACAGGCCCAAAGGGAGAGGCCTTTCAGATTAAGAATGTGGATTAACTCAGAGTTCTTTAGTGAAGTTGAATTTCCAGATATGCAAGAAATGTGTTTTATTGGAAAAAGTCTTTAAAACATCTGAGTTGATGAAATCTTTGTCTAATCATCAAGGATCTGGAAGGATTTCAGAAGCCATTCTCAATACCAACTCTGGCTAGATGGTTCTGGAAAACCAAGGGTTTAAGTGAATCTTGCACTCACAGTACTGGGCTCTGAAGCTGCCCAGTTCAGTAGCCACTAGCCACGTGTGACTTTTAAAATTTAAACTAATGAAAACTAAATAAAATTTCAATGGAGTTTTCCAGTCACATTAGCCATTATTTGAAGTGGTCAGCAGTCCTATGTGGCAAGTGACTTCAGTACTGGACAGCACGGATATAGACTACCATCACAGGACATTCTGGTGGACGGTGATGCTCTAGAATGGACTGCTCGTGTTTAAAGCTGGGGCTGGGGCTCGTGTTTAAAACTGTTTAAAGCAGTTGATGTTCTAAACATACATAAACTAAGAGTTAATAGGCCAAGAGTGTGAGAGGTTTTGTTATTAAAGCCCATTCATCTCTAATTCGGGGTTCTGTGACATTTCTGTGAGGGGTGCTTGGTTATCTTGATGGTGATGACTGTGGTGCTGTCATTTGCTTACCTCTTGGTTCCCAAGTATGTTCTGGAGAAGTGAGGCCACCAGGAACATGATTGGAAGCCAAGTACAATCACCCTATCAGAAAAAGTAGAGAACAATTAATTACCAAACTGCACAGCAATGGAGGAGTTCAGAGAGGAAAGAGATGAGGGTGGAATGGAGTGCTAATCATGCCTTACGTCCAGGGTGGCCATGCTACCCAGCCTTACCACAGCTTTGTAAAACCATGTTTTGGCTGGGGCAACTAAAACATTGAGAAGTTAAATAACTTGTTCGTGGCTAGAACATGACAGAACTAGAATTTAAACCGGGCAGATTGGCTCTGGAGGCCACAAGCTGAACTCTACACCATGATAAAAGCCTCCTGGAGGAGGAGGTGGCTTGATGTCCCGGAAGAAGATAATCCCCAAGGCTCAGTGATGTAGACGCCGAGCCTAGAGCACACTTTCCCAGTGAAAACAGGGAATGTGTGGAATGACTCAGTTTTCTCATCCAGCACTGATTTCAATAATATCCATTCATCTTCTGGGACTCTTGCCAAAGAGAACCTTAAAAGTCCACACCGTATGTTCTGGGAACCAGGAGAATTATCTGGAGGCTCCTGTCATGACTAGTTAGCATTTTTTACACCTCTCCTTTTAGATGGCCATCTGGCTCCATATAACGTTCAAGTTAACAAGCAATTAATGCACAGCTCTGATGACAGAGGCTGCTAGGCTGGTCCTCTGGACAGAAGATGAGTAATAAAGAATCCTTGACTTTGCAAAGCTCATCATCGAATGAGGGTAATACAAACATACACATAGAGAGCTACCAGGCAAGTCCATGATCCTAAATCCTTTGTTCAAAGAACCAATTCAGCGTTAAATGAATAAATAATTTACAGACTAATCCTATGTCATAGGTTTGGGAAAAACTTCACAGGAAGGGTGACTTTTCTTTTTTTTTGCAGGCGTAGGGGATGGAATTGTACCTCTGGCCAAACCCCCAGTGTACAGCCATCACAATAGAATTAGCAGAGCCAGAGGTTCTCCAAGTCCTGTAGTACAGAACTCCTCCATCCTTACACAATCCGAGCCCTTTGAATTGTCACCATCAGTGACAATTTTGAGCACCTCTTGGGTTCAGGGTGCAGTGCCAAGCACCAGTGATATTAACAGGAATGATATATGTTACCTCAGAGAGGTGATAACCTAATTAAGGATATGGGTGTAAAAATTGCTTAGAGCTGAACATTTCCCAAATAGAACTTAGGTATAGATTCATACAAAAACTTTCCATAAATATTCATAACACCATTATTCATTAATGGCCAAAAAAGTAGAAATGTCCATCAATCAATGTAGGGATAAGTAAAATCTGATATATCCATATAATGGGATATGATATGGTCATAAAAAGGAATGAAATACTGACATTTGCTACAAATGGATGAACCTTCTAAACTTTATGCTAAGTGAAAGAAGCTAGTCACAAGAGGCCACATGTCATATGATCCTGTTTGCATGAAATGACCAGAATACACACAATCAGACAGATGGAAAGTAGATTAAGGGGAGAGGTGGGATAAGAGGGTGACTGCTCATGGTTACCGATGGGGTTTCTTTTTGGGGTGGTGAAATTTTTTTGGAATTAGTTGGTGGTGATGCTTGTAAAACCCTGGAAATACACTTTTAAAAACCACTGAGTTGTAAACCTTAAAAAGATGAATTTTATGATATGTAAATTATATCTCAACAAAAACATATAAAAGTAAATTTCACTCATTTCACCCAGACTCTAAACTGGGGTAGGGAAATTGGATACCAAGGCATTCCCCCCAATCTTGGAGACAGGCTTCATCTATAGCTGATGAAGAATAAAGACAGGAACAGTCTTCCCCTTGGACTGATTGAGCAGCCTTTTCTAAAACGTTACCTCATGCAAGGATGGTAAGGGCATCCCTATGTAAGAAACAATGATTACCTGATTAATAAAAAATCTCCAACTCCCTTATAGGTTGTAATTCTCATTACCATCAAATCTTATAAGCACCTCGGAATGCCTGGGTGGCTCAGTCAATCAAACATCTGACTCCCATTTCCAGCTCAGGTTGTGATCTCAGGGTCATGAAATCGAGTCCCACAGAAGGCTCCTCAGTGCAGAGTCTGCTTGATATTCTCTCTCTCCCTCTGCCTCTCCCTCTGCTTGCACTCTCTCTATATATAATAAATAAATAAAATCTTTTTAAAATTTTTAAAAAATAAATAAAAGTACCTCAAGGACCAGAGAACCTGCTTAAAGACTCATTCATACTAAGGTGTAAACAACTATACGAGTCTTCATTTAGAGCAGAAGGATGGCAAGAGAGGACAAGAGAGCACTCAGTACCTAGAAGGGTAGGATACACAGAACCAGACCACAGAAAAAGGAGAAAGATACCAAAAAACCATCTAAGACAAACTTTCTCAAATTGCCAATAGCTAGGTAGCTATCGATACTGTCTAAAGGAGTTAGAAATTATCTTCCCTACTCTAAGGACTTCTAGGAACTGTTTTGAAAACATACCTGCTCTTTTGCTCAGTCATATTTAGGCCTGGTAGGATTTCTTGTGCTCCAAAGAAAGGCAACTCCTTGATCAAGTGTTTTTTGCCTTATATGCTAATCTGATCCTGTTTTCTCATAAACTTATCTTGCCACCAAAACACAACAAAACCCACAAAAACCAAAATCACACAAAATTTGACACTATAGTAGAAAAGTCTTCCCAGAGCCTAAACAATGACCCAATCATGAAGACCCAGCTAGGAGATGAGAAGCTCTAGCAATGGCTAAGCAGAGGAGGAGTAGGGCTTGAAGTCAAAGGAGATCTTTAGGAAGAAATTGCTTTTAACCAATTACAGATGGCTGGCAAGCTGCTGCCAGCACAAATCAGCCTGCATGCAATAATCCCGCTTTTCTTTAATTAATATCTCACACTTCCAAACAAAGTGGGTGAAACTGTAGGGAAGTCTGCCAGGATTCCTCTCAGCTTACATAAGCCAAACTTGAGCTGGGCTGTGGATTTATTAGGCTGTGCTGTGAACATTTTTAATGCAGTATTTATTTACTGAGCTGTATAAATAGACTTGATACTAGTGTCACCATCAGTTTAGGAAAGATGCCTCTCTTCGTATGGTCTTACTGTGGCTGTGAGGCATTTGCACATTATTCAGTGCTTCGGAGCATTTCCATACCCACCTCCGCCTCCCGCAATCCTTCCCTTTCATTTTGCTGAATTTGAGAATGTAGGCAACAATCCACATCATTAAAACTGTATCAGAACTGCCTGATTCACTCTCTAGGATTCAGGAACTAAGGGAAAAGTAAGAGTAAAGCAAACCCCGGGGCTGTAAGCACTTTTAACGGAGCATTTACTCATTTTTACTCTTTAAACATTTGACCCACAAGGTCCAACCAAATGGCATCCTTCTCTATCTCTCAGGTAGACTTGACTGCCCACCAGTGTTTCCACACCACTTTGTATCTATTTCCTCTGTGGCACAAAAAATCTGTTAAGGATATTTGTCAGTATATGTATTATTCCATGTAAGTCTGAATTCTTTGCAAGCAAGCTGTCTCTTGATCACTGTTACAGTGTTAGGGTCTTTTAGAGTGCTCAGACTAGTAATAAAGGCATGTTGAATTATTTTTTTTATAAAGGAAGTTTTATTTATTTTTTAAATTTTATTTATTTATTCATGAAAGACGAGAGAGAGAGAGAGAGAGAATGAATGAGAGAGAGAGGCAGAGGGAGAAGCAGGCTTCATGCAGGGAGCCCGATGTGGGACTTGATTCTGGGTCTCCAGGATCATACCCTGGGCTGAAGGGCTGAGCCACCCCAGGGGCTGCCCAAAAGACATGTTGAATTAAAGTAGAATAGAAAGTTACCATCTCACAACCTGAAGCTTTCCCCAAAGTTCAGTCACTATGTCCACAGGACACAAAGTCTCCACTTGGTTTTGGCTACAAAGATGAGTTCTTAGGGCTACAGAGGTCAGAGACTCTTGGGATACAAGAGATCTAACATTCGTCATTAGCAAATATCCTCCACTTTGCTCTGAGTCAATAAACAGGTATTTATTCCTTGCTGCTTAATGCAGGCCTGGAGCCTAGAAACTCTACAAGGTACCTTCTTTATTCTTACAGTTATAGAAAGGAATGAAAAGGGTCTGATTTTTATTTTTCATTTTTTTTGAGCATCTACTCAACAATGCTAGGCACTGTACAGGGGCTTTATGTACATTATTCCATTTAACCTTTCAAATAATCCTTCAAAAACCTATTTTACAGGTGAGGAGAAAGAAGCTCACAGAAGTTAAGTAATTGTCCCAAGATCAGAGATTCAAACCCAAGTTGGCCTGGCTCCAAAGCCCATGTAGCACACGATGTGGGGCATGGCCTTTGGAGTCCCACTGACCTGTCACTTAGTTTGACTTTGAGCCTAGAGCATATACTTCACCCCTTGGGCCTCAACTACTGAATCTGTAAAACGGAAATAATTTAGAGAAATGATAATCTAATCTTTTAAGGAACCCTGATTGCCCTCAGCCTATCATTCTAAATCCACTCAGAGAGATATGACTAATTATCATGAGACAAGTGTGTGACATAAGAAAGAATTTATTTAAGTGCTAAAATCTATCATGCAAACAACAAGCGATGAGGGATTTCAGAGGAAGAAGAGGTGCATACAAACTAATGTCTAAGGCTCCTTGGAACAGACCAGGCGTAAATTGGGACTATAAGGATGAATGATATTTGGAAAGAGGAGGGAGAAAGCAGGTTGAGCAAAAGGACAAAGAGGCCTTTGAAATGAGCATGACAGTGAAAAATATCACTGCACGTAATGATAATGAAAAACACTATTTTTAAAAAGGACTTTATTTGAGAGAGTGAGTGTGCATGTGTGTGCACATGAGCAGAGGGGAGGGGCAAAGGAGAGAAGATCTGAAGCAGGCTCCCCACTGAGCACAGAGCCCAGGACTAAGAGATCATGACCTGAACCAAAACCAAGAGTTGGATGCACTTAACCAATTGAGCCACCCAGATGTCCCAGGAAATATATCATTTATTGTGTTTCCTGTACAGCAGGAATTGTGCGAGGACTTTGGTAGCATAATTTCATTTAATCTTCACACCGATCTTAAGAGGTTACCTCTTCGATTGCCTCCATTATACTCCTAGAAAAATGAAGGAACAGAGAGGTGATATGATTTGCCTAGGGTCACATAGCTATTAAGTTGCAGAACCAGGAGTCTGGCTTCATGCTCTTGACCGACCCTGAAAGAGTGCACACATTACAGAGTGCTTATGAGAGGGATATGCCAGGGGCCTCTACATGCACTGGGATAATAGGGCTACTTGAACTGATTTTCCCCACAAAATGTTAAGATATGCAAAATCTTAGAGATACTTCCCCCAAACTCCTAAAACTTGTCCTACCTTTTGATGTAACAACAAATCCAACTCATTGGATTTGACCTTTGGGTATTCCCAGTATCATTTCAGTTTTGCCAATGTCAGTAGATCTTTGTCTTTCTTTCTTTCTTTCCTTCTTTCTTTCTTTCTTTCTTTCTTCTTTCTTTCTTTCTTTCTTTCTTTCTTTCTTTTTCTTTTCTTTCTTTCTTTCTTTCTTTCTTCTTCCTTCCTTCCTTCCTTCCTTCTTTCTTTCTTTCTTTCTTTCTTTCTTTCTTTCTTTCTTTCTTTCTTTCTTTCTTCTTTCTTTCTTTTCTTCCTTTTTTAATGTCCTGATGTCAACATAAAATCAAGGTGGCTTCCAATAACTTCTTTCCCTTTGGAAACTTATCCTTTCTTCCCCTTTTTAAAGTTAATATCTAAAAACTGTTTTTACTGATTAATTTGTCTGTCATTCTCTGTCGAAAGACAACAATGAGAGGTTGGCTTGTCAATGAATTAGCAGGTTTAGTCCCTTAATCCCATCTGATAGATGGCAATCACGCTCTTTGAGATCTTTGTCTAAATTCCTTCGAATTTCATTATGTTTAGCAAAGAGTCCCCACTTTTATTTTTACTGTAATATTTCTAGATGCATTTCTTATGTGCCTATTAGCATTTTTTCCCATATCTGTTTCTCCCAGGCTTTTTAACTCTCTGCTACTCTCCTTGAGCTATTTGACCAATACAACTCTTTGTGTATGTTACTGTATCAGAAAAATTCTAGGCCAGAGGCTTTATTTGCTTCTAGCATGTGTCCGGTCCATGTGCTCCAAGCAATTTAAGAATTTAAAGCTAGACCTTTCATATAGAAATGACATGATAAAAATGAAAAAAAAAAAAGAAATTACATGATAGAAGTCACTCTCTCGCTTCTCTGCACAAAATAAAACCATCAAAAGCTGTGACTTAATTGCTTCCAGAGTCAAGAAGTGATCTGGCTTCAAATAAAGCCACCCTCTATCATGGACCCTTTTTGGTTCAGAAAAAAAAAAAAAACACCTTTAGATGAACATTACGGTTTGGGGCATCCCTACATGCTTTTATTCATCCATAGTGGCAAAGATTCAGTTGACCTGTTCTGTTACCCAGCTTCATGGCATTAATGTTATGCCTTCAAGTTGGAGGTCTCAGCTGCTGGCGGGAGTTTGTGGCCAGAGTGCATGGCAGGAGCAAATCGCTAGGTGCCTGTCAGGTGAAGCTGCTACTATCACCCACTGCATTTGTATTGCCTTTCTTGAGATATCAATTATTGAAAACCAAACTGAATACCCAGCAGAACTGTAAATTTTTTTCAGATGGGAAAAATTATGGAACCCATGGCCTAGATGTAAAGATTCCCACCTGGAAAGGAAGTAAAGTGTGTTGAAAGCAGGTAATGATGTTCACTGCACCTACTGGGAGGAATAAGTATGGACAGAGGAAGGTGTGGCCGGGAGGTGGGGAAGGACACTCCCTGTATGCTCTCCTAGTGTGTTCAACTCCCCCGGCACCCTCCTGGGAAAATACAGCCACAGGGTCTCTAGCTCTACCACAAGAATCCTGGTTGGGTGTGGGCGGCATTGAGCAAGTTCAGCCCATTGATGTCAACCACCTGGCACTTGAGGGGCCTCATATTGAAATACTTAACCAGAGCATCTTAATAGAACATAAATCTATTACAAACCCTGCATGGAAAATTATGCAGATAGCACTCATTTTGAAAATGACTGGCAAATGCAAAGGAGTTGTGTAGCATTTCTCCATATGTTAACTGCTTTTCATTTCAGGTCTGGAAATAAAACCAAACTTAATCATTGTGGCAGGCCTGAATAACAATATGTCTATGTGTTCCGTCCTTATGTCGATTTGTTTCCAGATTAACATTTGCCAAGAAAAATAGAAAGCAACCCTTAAGACGTAAGTTGCATCATCCAGTGAAATTCTACAAATATGTATTGAATACCTACTGTGTGCAAGACACCCTGAAGATAGACAGACAGATGAAATATAACCCCTCTTTCCCTTGCCATCTCTGGCATTGCAAATTGTCAAGGTGAATACCTACCTGTAAACATATGGGCTGAAGAAGTCAAAGTCAAAGCTGAAATCCCTTCCTTATTCCCAAATTGATGTTCAACCTCAGCCTGAAAGTGAGACTAAGATCTAAGTATTAAATGCTCTTAAACCTTGGTAAATCCTCCCAGTTTTCCAGTCCTGTCTCTTTGTTGGCCAATTTATACCTGTTTAATAAAAGCCATTGGTTCAGCAAGTATTTCCAGAACCTATTATGTTCCAGGTACTAGTCAAGGCACCAGAGCTACAGCAATAAACAAAAGAAGCACAAGTTTCTGCTCTCATGGAGCTTACATTTTGGTAAAATCATCACCTCCAGCATAGAAATTATAATAATAGATGGGTTTTCCATGCGAAGTTGGCAGAGGTGGCATTTTCTACCAATTTTTTTAGGACCGACATCTGAATTGAGAATAAACTCTTCTAAAGAATATGCATACTGGTTATTACTTAATTATACCCATATTTTAAAAAATAATAAATACTTATGCTAAAATTAAGTGTAACTATGCTATTGCTTAAATACTCATATTTTTAATCATTTAAAAATATTAAATAACTTAACATGCTGACAATATCAAAACACTTTCATAAATTTTGTTACTCCTAAAATCTTGGGTCTTGCTGGATTGCGGTTTCAACTGTCAGCATAATCTTGGCTTTCCCTTCCTGACAAATGTAATGTCTTGAATAACTTGTTTTTGTCTTGAGAAGTAGTAATCCCACATGTGTACCCTTGTAAGGACTTCAAGTATTTTTCACCTCATAATTTTGCTGCATTTCTGCAAGGTGGCTGGGATGGATCAGATGTTTCTCAGCAACCTCTTTTGGATATAAGGAGATCTGAATTTAACATTCAAATGATACAGAGCACCATTTGAAAAAAAAAAAAGGAGAAATTGATTAAAAACTTGCAGAGGTTGGCATTTATCAAAAGAACTAGAAAGAGCGTAATGTTGCCAATGAACTCAACAGTAGGGTTCCCAACAGTGGGGTGTTGGTGAATAGCAAACATCTGGATTTAGTCTGAGCTCCACCACTGACTCACTGTACAACCCTAGATAAGTGACAAGCTCTCTGGTTCCCCACCCTCTCCTCTTTAAACTTACATCTGGACTCCAAATAACCAATCTTCCCTCCCAAACAAATTGATGTTTAAGTCAAGTAGACTGGATCTCTGTGAGTAATCCCATTTGGTTTTAAATAAAACCAGGTGGAACAATTCATCTTCATGATAGCTTTTTGGTTGATACATCGTCACTAATCTCAAGGATTTAGGGCCGTCTACTTTTCAGTACCAAAGGGCACTGAAATGATTTCCTCCAATGCACAAAATGATTTTAGCAGAAGTTCAAAAAGTCACACTATTTCCCTGAGATCTGTTCTGAGTGATCAGAATTAGAATCTTGCCTAATCCAAAATTATAACATTAGGAAATTCACAAAACTGAAATCTAATCCTATAGATAAAAAAAAAGGATGAGACTGGGCTGGTGGACTGTTTTCAGATTATTTCAAGATCCCATCTCCCTAGTTTTGCAACTTATTTCTTCAGCCACAAAAATAAATAATTGCCCAATATTTTCAGAACTTAAATCAGGATGAAATCAGGCAATAAGACTAAAACCAACTGAATTTACTCTGCCTCTCTTCCCCATTTCCTTATTTTTCGTAAGAGCTACATTTATTGGAAATCTTTTCAGTTCAGTGGAAATTTCAGATTCATTTTACTGAGGAATGGGTTATATCATATAACTTTTTTTTTCCAATACAAATTGCCTTTGAGGCTAATAGAGACAACTCCCGCATTAGACTGAGAAAACATTCCTTAACAAGATTGTGAATCCTTTGTGTTCTTAAAATTGTTTAAGCTAAGAATAAGTCTAGAGGCTGAAAGATACCAGGTGGGATTTTTCATTTTTGGTTCAGTGTTAGGTTTTGGTTTTTTTCCAGAAAGTTCACACAGTGAAAAGAGAAAATGCCCTAGCTGCATTTTTCCTGATACCAGGGAGTCTGGCAGGTCGAAGGTCAAGGCCTAACAGGTACAGGTGATGATAAAAGATTCTGACATTCATAGTATAAGTACACCATGTTTTCTTTTCGGTTTGAGATTGGGGTTGGCTCTGGTGTGGGGACACTTCCTAACCTGCCGGCGTACAGAACATCTCCTGGAAACACCAGATAAATATTTACTTATTCTAACAGATGTTCTGTGAATCATTTGTCAAATTCACTTCCAAAAAGATCAAACCCTTATTCCCACTCATTTTCAATTTGTAGAAAATATATAGGATCTATACATGATGTGTGTATGACGTTTGTGTGAGTGTTTATTTATTTTGTGTGTGTGTTTAAATCATACATTATTTTCTCCCTCTGCAAATTTCAATTTTCTTCATGACTGAACAGTAATTCAATCTCAGATAAATTGCATTTTCAATCTGCCTGCGTAAAGTAGTAAGAAAGCCTCTGATTTCTTAATCTAACATGGACTCATGTGGTAAAGGAATGCAAACTTTATAGGAACATGAATTTGAAATGCAAGCCTACCTCTCTGAATCATACATTTTTCATAATTTATTTTATTTTTAGTATTTGTTTGTATCAGAGGTTATAAATATGAAATGTGGAAAATAATAAAGCTGACTCATTTTAGGTTGGACTCTTTTTTAATCATGAGGAAAATACCAAAACTTTGCAGGGAAATGATTTCAATTTTGTTGAAATGAATTGTATTAAGCATATGAAATAAATTAGAAAACTGGTCTAGATATGACAAAATTGAATGCATATTTCTCATGGTTACATTAATCTTCCTAATTATTTCTGTACTAGTGAGCTTTAACTGATAAGGTCAGTGGTTCTCAATCCTGGCTACATATTAGAATTCTCTGGTGAGCTTTTCAAAAAACAATGTCAATGTATGAGCATCTTCCCAGACCAAATTGAATCAGAATCCCCAGTGGGGCGGGGAGCTGTTGGGAATCAGTATTTTTGGAAGCATCACATATTATTCTAATATGCAATCAGAGTTGAGAATCACTGATTTAGGTCTTAGGGAGAATCCCAGAAACATGAATGATCACGTGGTCTATGTTCTGGAAGATGCTATTGCAGATGTACCACCAGCAGGTAGCAGTAGAGGGAAATAAAAAACCAGGCCAGTTGCCAGCCCTGATTAAGAAGCTTGGCCAATGCATATTGGGCGCCAAAAGGAATCTTTAAAGACTGAAGGATTTCTTAAAAATTATTCTCGGGGTACCTGGGTGGTTCAGTCAGTTAAGAGTCTGACTCTTGATTTCAGCTCAGGTTATAATTGCAGGGTCCTGGGATGGACCCCCATCTTGAGCTCCTCTAGTAGTGAGGAGTCTGCTTAAGGATTCATTTCCTCTCCCTCTCCCTTCCCCCTCACCCTCTCTCTCTCTCTCTCTCTCTCTCTCTCTCTCAAATAAATAAATCTTAAAAATAATTATTCTGAAGGTTATTTTTTTGGCTTTTTCTGAAACTTAAACCTGGCTTTGATATTTCAAAAATTCAATGCATGCCACAAAGGCAAGGTATGTATGAAAGCCTCGAAGCTGGGCGAGGGGATATAGAGGGGGAAAAATCATAGATAAAAACCAATTCTTTCTCACGGACTTCCTTACCTCCAAAACATGCAAAGTTATTAGAAGAAATATCTCTATCCATATTTATGTCTGTACACATCTATGGTTTAAGCCTTCAGGACTTGGGAAAGAACTATGGAATTTAACATTAAAGGTCGAGAATCTTGATACCCTGACAATATAATATTGGGCAAGTTAATAATCTCTATGAGCCTCAGTTTCCTTATTTGTAAAATGGGGTTTAGATATAAAAATAAGGGAAATCCAAACCATTTCTAAAATTTTCAAGTGTACAAGTGCTAGTTATTTCCTTTAATTAAAATTGGCTTTTGGGTATATTGGAATTTCAAGGTCATTCCATCAGCCATCATTTTTTGAGAGCCTCCTGTGTGTACAGCTTTATCCTAAGGTCTGCGATCCAATGAAGACCCTGACTCATTGTCAAGTATGACTGAGAATACACACCTAAAATGTAGCCGTTTTTCTAAATACCTGTACATGCCTTGACTTTTTCTCAAGAACTAGCTAATAAGGAGTTAATAGTTCAATTAAAGTTACTTAAATGTGACTAAAATAGGACATTCTCTTCTCAGCAACTGGAAAGAACATTGCTGCATTTTAGACTGCTGGCTTCTGGAAAGCAGCCGAGTTTTAAAATGTTTATATCCCCATGTCCTCCTGCCCCAAAAGGCTTAATAAAGATTCTGGTTGGAATTAAATTTATAATATGGTGACTGGACATTTCATTTTTACTGAAATGTAGTCTAATCCCTTTAGAGTATTGTATTTCATCTATGTAAATATCTACAATTTGCAGATGTCTGTCCCTACGCCAACAAATTGCAAAAGACTGTTGATGATATTTGGCCTCCCAAGAGCTCACAGATTTGTTTACAAACTATAATCAGTATTATTTTCAAGCTTTGCAATCAAAATTGTGAGCCTCAGAAGTCAGCTGCTTGGGCATTTCATAACACGGAGACTGAGACTGATAAACTTGATTCTTGTTTGTATGGCTGCCCTCCCCGACTGCACCATAGTTACTGACGGGCAGGCTCCAGGACTTCTGTTATGTGTCTCATTCAGAGCAGACACTCAAAAGATTCTTCCTAAGACATGGAGTACCCGAGCTAAAGGGAGTGTGGGATGCCCTCAAACCTAATATTCTTCTCTCCAGCCTGAGGTTGAAAGATGGGGGAGGGGAAAGTCAATTGACTTGCCCAAGGTAACTCAGTTAGTAGCAAAATGAGAACTTGAACCTAGGACTCCTAACTCCCAGATTTGTTGGATGAATTAACGAGGCATTGAAAAGCTCATAGAAGTCTCTGTTTGA
This sequence comes from Canis lupus familiaris, assembly GCF_011100685.1. Lineage (NCBI taxonomy): Eukaryota > Metazoa > Chordata > Mammalia > Carnivora > Canidae > Canis > Canis lupus. The sequence goes on from NC_049249.1 coordinate 24,978,931, forward strand.
AAGGCGGCCTGAGGAGGAATAAGGTATGGAGTCACTCATTCCCCTAGCCCTCTGCTGGTTCCCTCTGATGGAAGGATCTAGGTTATGAGTCTCAGTAGAACACAGAGAAGCAGAATTTGTGGCATTCAGAGAGATATAAGGATACAGAAAAAAAAAAAAAAGTAGGTGAGTTCTTCTATCCCAATCTGCCTCCAGGCATTTTCCCAGGTTGTCCAGACCTGGTTCTTTTTTTATTTTTTTTCTTTTTAAGATTTTATTTATTTATTTGACAGAGAGAAAGAGAGAGAGAGAGAAAGAAAGCGTGCACAAGCAGGGGGAGTAGGAGGAAGAGAGGCAGGCTCCCTGCTGAGCGCACCAGACAATCAAGAGAGAGATTGCTGTCCATCACACATCTTAATGCAAGAGAGGCTTGGTTTTCATTTATGTTGTTGGAATTTGGAGTCAGAACAAAACAGTATCGGGGATGCTACAGCATTCACTCTTGGCTTTTAAAATGCAGGGCGCCCGGGTAGCTCAGTGGGTTAAGCATCTGCCTCTTGATTTCAGCTCAGGGTTGTGAGATTGAGCCTGATGTTGGGTTCTGTGCTGAGCTCAGAATCTGCTTGAGTCTCTCTCCCTCTCTCTCTCTCTGCCCCTCTCTTCCCTCATGCTCTCTCTCTCTCAAATAAATAAATAAAATCCTTAAAATGCAGAATGACCACACTTGTTCCCATCATCAGAGGACAGGCCCAACTGCTAGCAGTGAAGGCCTTTCACCATTTCCTCACTTTAATGCATGTGGGAAGCACATATCTTTTATTGGAATGAAATCCACACCTGGCTAATATTTCAAAGGCTGACAAAACACAAGAACAGAAGGACAGTTTTGCGAGTGATTCCTGTGTAATGTAGCAATTTCAGGCATTCCAGTACTTGACATTTATAAAGTTAGAGATCAATTTCAGCTAAGTTACTTAATTCATGACAAGAAATCTCTGGGGTGGGGCGCCGGGGTGGCTCAGCCTGTTAAGTGGCTGCCTGTGGCTCAGGTCCTGGATCCAGCCTTTTGTCAGGCTCCCTGCTCAGCAGGGAGTTTGCTTCTCCCTCTCCCTCTGCCCCTCCCCTCTGCTTGTGCTCTCTCTCTTTCAAACAAAATAAAATCATATATATATATATAAAGAGGGACATCTGGGTAGCTCAGTGGCTGAGCATCTGCCTTTGGCTCAGGTTGTGATCCCAGGGTCCTTGGATCAAGTCCTGCATCAGGCTCCCTGAAGGGAGCCTGCTTCTCCCTCTGCCTATGTCTCTGCCTTTCTCTCTGTGTCTCTCATGGATAAATAAATAAAATCTTTAAAAAGAAAAAAAAATAATTAAAAAAATGTTTTTAAAAGAAATTTCTGGGGTATAAAGACATTAAGATAATTAGGATTGCAATATTTTTCCTTTAGTGAAGACCAAGCACACATGTTGGCACAATGCCCAGCAGAGGAGAGTTAGCAAAATAGCTAACATGGCTGTGTACTTGGGGATCCGAGAAGACTTGGTGTCTCCAATCTGAGGTCTGCACTTATTCTCAAGAATGGGTCTCAGGAGCTCAAAACTAATTGTGCAAAAAGTCAAATCTCAAACACAGATGGAATAGCCATCTAAAGCTAACATGCAAATAAGCTTGGGCCTATGGTTTTAGTCCTAAAATAAATCCAGACCAGAAGAACTGGGAACTCAATCAAAGATTAGGGACAGATAGATGGTTCTTCTCTAAGTAGAAAACTACCAATATTAGTGCCTTCTTAGGAATGTGTGCCAGAATTAGTCCTAAATTTTTACAAATGACCCAGAATCGGAATCTCCGAGTCTGTATGCCATACTGTTTTTCCAGAAGCTGAATGCCAAGCGAATAAGGATAAATGATAGAGGGGCTTGCTAGGTACTGAGAGTGGCCAGAATGGAAATAGGAAGTTTCAATGTAGGCAACAATGCTTCAGTAATTATGGGACCCAGCTCTCACTTAGACTCTAGCAAAGTCATAATGGAGTCTTCTGAAAGCGAGGGCTCAAAGCACTGCAGCTGAAAACAAAGGCCAACAAAACATCATGTCCTTGGGAAGAGGCATGCAAATGGAACTGTACAAACCATAGTGCGCTCAAACACTGTCAGGCGAGCTCAATGCCCTGTTCTAAGCCGGGATGGGAGAGGGGTCAGAGCTCCATGGGAAGGACCTGGGGGCTGCCGTGTCTGGAATCCTGGAGATGAAAGCTTGCCTTGGTGATGACCCTCTGTAAGGTCAGAGGTGGCTGAAGCCCATCAGGGTAAACGTTCTAGACTGCTGACATGCCTGCTTTGAGCTGAGACTCTAGCATACATCCATCTTCTCATTTATTATACCCAGGCACCGCATGAAGTGAAGATGAATTATTAGCCCACTTTGCAGAAGAAGGGATGAGGCTTAGAGACATTAAATAACTTGCTAGTGAGGGGCCAGTACTTCACCCATGCTGCCTGATTCCCCAGCCAGATGACTGTGGCAACCCCCTGTCCTTAGGCTTTCCATGAAGCTTTTATTTCCTTTCTCCTAAGGAGGCCAGGTTACAGCTAGTAAGCAGTGGCTCCTTTTTGATTGTGTCTGAGTAGTGTCCCCTCCCTGCTGGGTGTCCTCCTCATCAACCCCTCTTCTGGGAATACAGAGGTGTATCACGCTCCCTCTCTTTGCAATGTTGCCCCAGAAGGAGGGGGACACCAAACTTGGGTAAAGACTGAGCATAGAGCACTAATGATATTTTGGAAGTCTAATGATAGGAAGGGAATTTAAGATAAACACATTTCTGAACACCCATGAAATGAAGGAAAAGGTAGAGGTTGAAAGCATAACATTAAGAGGTAGCAGCTGAAAGTATAAACAAGCTCAAAAAGGGTTTAGGTAAGTTCCTGAATGATACACTCAATGGATTATTAAAGGACACTGGGGATATTTGAGGGACATATCTAAGCATTTGGGAATGGTACAGCACTGAAATCACATTTTCTCTCAAAGGTGATTTTTACACTGGGTGAGTTAGGGTCACATCTATGTGGAAAAATGTTATCTAAGTTTCTTTAGGTTTCTGAGTGTCAACAATTTTATCTGGGAGATTAGGGGGGGACAATTTTGAAGCTGGGCTTCTGAAAAAAATGATGAATGGACTGACTACCAAAGCAACAGTAAATACAGAAATGATAAGAAGTGGGGAGGAAAGTGATGATATTTGGAAATACAATGGATTTATCTTTCAAAATACGTAAGTGATGAATGATCAGTCATCTTAGTAGAGCCTGATAACGCAGGAAAATTTAAAGAGTAAATGGATAAACGCTTCTATAGTGAGGAATATTACAAATCATAAGCAGTGACTTCATGAGTGTAGTTAACAGCTCTGAAGTTCAACACCTATTTCATGACAGTTTTCCATTGTTTCTGTTCATTGTGTTCATAATATCCTTTTGCACCCCTTTTGATAATGTTTTACAGACATGTGATTTATATTCTTTATCTGTGTCTTTGCCTCCCAGACAGAAGTAGAGTGAGCAGCATTAGCAAGAAGAAATCATCAAGCATCTATCATGACTTGGGGGCCTGTGCTGGTTGCTGGCTATGGATATTTAGTCCCCAGAGTGGTCATTGTTTTAAGCACAGGTTAGCCTCACCATCTGAAAGTAGAGTGCACCTATGAACCCCTTCATAAGCCAATGTTACAAAGTGAAGAGGTAATTACCATTCATTTACATGGAAAATTTTTTAGTGTTCCCAGAATCAAAAAAGATAACCTCTCTTAGGCTTTTCTTTTTTCCCTTTTAACAGACGGAGAGTGGGAGGAGGGGCAGAGGGAGAGAGAGAATCTTAAGCAGGCTCCATGCTCAGCATGGAGACCAACGAGGGGCTTGATCTCATGACCCTGAGATCGTGACCTGAGCCAAATTCAGGAGTCAGATGATTACCTGACTGAGCCACCCAGGTGCCCCTTAGGCTTTTCTGATACCTTAGGACGGATAAATCTTGCTAATGGATGTGCAAAATCAATGGAAATAAAGCACAGGTGCTCACAGACACAGTTCAGAGCTCTGGAGGCTTCATGCTGGGATGCAGAGTGTCATTCCTAGGGAAGGAAGTTGGCAGCACCACTCTCACTGCTCCGGTGTGCTGCCTCTGTGAGGGCTTGCCATCAAAGACCAAACAAACACTGATTGCTACTTTCTCTTTTCATCTTTTTTTCCAACAGCAAAGACTCTCTCTGGATTTCTTTCAGTTAGTGGATGCAGGTAGCGAATTCATGTAGGTCCTTTGGGAAAGCAAAGTAAGTGGTGGAAAGTGAACTTCTGAAAGTTCAAAACTTGGGAGATATTTGCATTTATTTCTCTTAAAATAATACAAAGTCAAATCAGTTAACTGTCAGCAACACGTAGTTGACCAACCAAAAAAAACCAAGAAAACAACAAAATATGGATTGTTATATTTTCCTCTTATTCTGCCTTTATTTATTGTAAATTTTGAGAAACAAATTCACATCTTTGAACATACGAATCAGGTCACTCCCAGGGACCTCTGAGAGGATCCCACCAGCCCTGTGAAATCCAGTTTCCTTGTCACCATCACCCAGCCTCATGTGATGGCACTCCTCCCATCAAAGTCATTGTCCCTGGGCTCCCCACACCAAACAGCTGGTTTCCACTTAGCACCTGAAAGGCTCTAAGCTCTTCTCCACTGCAAGATCTTTGCACATGCTATTCACTCTTCCTTTTTTTTTTAACTTAATTTATTCATGAGAGACATACACACAGAGAGAAAGAGAGAGAGAGAGAGAGAGAGAGGCAGAGACACAGGCAGAGGGAGAAGCAGGCTCCATGCAAGGAGCACGATGTGGGAATCAATCCCGGGTCTCCTGGATCATGCCCTGGGCCAAAGCGCTGAGCCACCCAGGCTGCCCTATTCTCTCTTTCTAACCAGATTTTTCTTTCCTGCCTTTGCTGGCTGCAGCTTTCTAGTCACTTGTCTCTTTAGAAAAACAAAAACAAAAAACCAAAACCAAAACCAAAACAAAAACGATGTAGGGTCAGTAGGTAAGCAATATTTATCAAAACCTATTAGAATTGAGTAAAACTAGAGAACTAATCTATTAAAATAAACCTTTATAAATAAAAAACAGAATTATTTTATTCCTTTTTTAAGGTTTATTCTTAAGTCATCTCTACCCTCATAACCCCAAGATCATGAGTCACATGCTCCCCTGACTGAGCCAGCCAGGCACCCCCAGAATTGTTTTCTGTTCGAATTCATCACTTCACAAAATGTTCACTTAATCCACTCAAGGTGAATTATTGACTGCCAAAAATCTTTAATTCTGTTTTCTTCTCAGAATGTTTGACTTTCCAATCTCATTGACTTAATGATCCTGTTCTTTGATAGATTTAGTTTGGTTAAGTTTAAATGCATGTGGGAATGTCTTCACTCAACTCCTATCCATGAAAAATGAAACTTAACAGATGGGTCATTACGGGACATAAAATGGAAAGCATGGGGGCCTCTGTATTGTTCATTTCTTTGTTGCCTTGAGTATTCTCGGACACCAGGTTTTCAGATCCACTCGATGTTTTATTTTTCACCACACCATTAGCAATCTGGGCCCCATTGTGTGCTCCTTCCTTCCCTTCCCTTTGTGGGTCATTCATGAGCATCTTCTGGAAGTTCCTGTACATTGAGCCCATCAGAGAAAACATGGCAGCATGGGTTTGTATGAGGAAATGAGCCAGCCAACTGGCTAGGCATTAGATCCTAGTGTGTTTCTGCCTGAGATTACAGTGGTGTTAAAAGTCAGCTGGCCCTGCGGCGTGCAAACTGTGGGTACTGAGCTGTGTGCCCTCTCAGAGGCAGTGAGGAGTGCTTCCATGTGCTAGAAATTCACTGCAGTACAGTCTGTGAAGAGATCCCTAGCAAAGCCACTCCCTTATTGGAACTTTGATTTCAGGTGCATCATCTGTCTCCGGTTGCGTATTTACATGCTCAAGCTACCAGCCCGTGAGGTTCCTAGTTCCCATTATTTTAAGTGACCTATTATGCTGGTATCTTTTATGCTCCCTGACTCTGTGTCATAGCAATGCAGCCACTGTTTTCTCTTTCAATATTTGTACACACATATTTCTTCAATGTCTCAGGATGCTTAGAGCTAAGCAATGCCCACATATCTTGGCTGATGATTCAAATGCTAAAAAACTGTTAAATTCTCTTTTACAGAGATAAAAACAGAGCTCTGAGTCTTATGGATTAAAGCAGTGGTTCACGAATTTTTATAGGCATTAAGAATAAGAAGCATCTGGGGCCCTTCCTCCTTAGATACAAAAGCAAAAACCCCTGAAGATTGCAAATTCCCAGAACCCACCCCTAAAGATACTGATTTAGGTCCAGGAATTTGTTCCCTCTCCTTTTTTTTTTTTAAAGTAGGGCCCTAGGTGATTCTGAAAAAGACCCACAGACCATGCTCTGAGAAAGCCTGGAATGAGGGAGAGCTGGTTTAGCTCTTCCCACTCCCTTACTAAGCTTCCATCTGGAATAATTTTTGTCTAAGCTCAGAAAGAAACCCATGAGGAGTTAAAAAAAAATCCTTTTGTGAGTGAACTAAGCATTACACGGTGGGAAGTTTCTGGATACCTTGGGAAGAGATAAAGACAAATGCTTTCTTTCAAAAACTGGCCAGATTTCATCATCTAGTTACCTTCCCCTCCTCCCTCTCCTTCTTCCCCTTCCTGTTCTCCCCACTTCCCCTCTCTTCCTTCTCTACCCCTCTTCCTCCTCCCCTCCCTTCCTCCTCTTCCTCTTCCCTTTCCTCTTCTCTTCTTCCCCTCCTCCTTTTTTGGTTCATTTAGGCACTATATTCTTTTCTCCTCTCACCAAACCTCTTTTTCCAGAAGCTGTTGCAAACTCTGTCAGGTGACTACTTTTAGAAGACAGAATAGGTCAGTATCAATTCCTAGCAGAACTTGGAGATGAGATTCAGAACTTCTGAAAAGCCAAGAGGCCACCTTCTCCAGCAGCTTGGCATTGGCTGGAAATAAATCCCCTTTCTTATGTTTAAGATAATTATGATAGGTGTGATGCGAAGTGGTGGGGAAATTCAGTAGCACACCATTGCTCAGATCCTAGCAAGGGAGCATCCCCTTCTCAACTCCCCGGCTCCACACAAACACCCTACTGCACCCCAGCCAACACCCCCACCACCATTACCAGGTGCAGGCCTACCTGCCATGGTCCACAGTCACCTGTCTCACCACATTCAAAGCCATCACACACAGGTGCTAAAATACTGCCTCCATGGGAACCTTCAAGAGTAGATTATCAAGATTAGTCACCAGGGTAACATAGCCTAGGAATGGAGCAGAGCTTTTGAAGTAGCAGTTGGGGAATGTGAGGGTAGCAAGACGATTTAAGAGGTTGCTAACACAGACAAAGCTATTTACAAGCAAGGGCTTTCATTCTTTTATCGGTGAAGCAAACCAGCTGCCCTTTAGTCTTGACACTGTAATCTCACCAGTAAAATGGCAGTTGGTTAACAACATCCTCTCTCACCAAGCCAGGAAATGATGAAAAAAATGTCTCCATGGACCCCTTTAGGGATAAACAGAGGGAAATGCTTATTATCTCTTGAACATTAGCTATGCGGTTGAGGAGAAAGGAGTTGCAAGAATGGGTGAACATTAACAGTGGGGTTTGAACCCTGGCAGTGTTTGTAGCCATGCCTCCAGAGAACAATCAGGAGAGGGAAAAGAAAGAGAGAGGGAGAGGGACTGAGAAAAGAGGGAGGAAGAAAGAGAGAGAAATGTAATTCTAAAAGCTACTCTTTCTTTTTCTTCAAAAGCAGAATAGCTGTCTCCTTGTGACCCCACTAGGGGCCATTGCCCTGTCTTGCCTTTCCTGATTGGGAATAGACCCATTTTTCATCTGGAAACCTGGCTATCATAAGGCTACAGAGGGAATCCTGGATGCACAGAAAGGAATGGGATGTGAAAGTTCTTTCCTATGAGTAGAAGGAGTTTTTACTCAGGGCCATTCAGCTTCTGTATGTTTCAATTTCCAATTCTCCCCATAGCCACCTCAAACTTTAAATATATCCTTTTCCTTAATGACTCTTGAACCATCACTTTATTCTATGTGCAGAAAACGAGCAGATACTGCAGCATACTATCCACCCAGGGAATCACTAAAGAGGTTCCATAGTTCTGCCAAAGCCTGTTGATGCAATCCATCACTAAGTTGAATCTGAAAATTGCAGTTTTGAAATATAAGTCATCATTTGGCAAATGATGTAATATATAGGTCTTACCAATTTTTATCAAAATGAATAATCTGCATCTGTGGGTTTGTTCTGTTCCTGTGTTTCACCATACCCCGAGAATACCAAAGAATGAATGTGCTCTAGTCTCTCTTTTCATCACTTACTGACAGGCTGTTCTGTTGCTGTAGACACCTGACCCTATTTTAGAGTTAATACAACCATTTTACAGTTAATACTCATTATAAGGGTCTGATTTCCCTTTGCCACACCTCCATGGTTCCATATCTAAGCTGGGTAAGTTCTGCTTAGACAAGAAAAGTAAATATTATGTAAAAAATACACAAAACATTGTCTCATCTGACATATTTTAATATTGCAGAAAGATTCATTGCAATAATTAACTTGATAAATACCATCATGTCCAAGCCCTGGAAAAGCATGAAACATTCTTTAAAAAAGCAACTGAGTTAAAAGACTCACAGAATTATAGAGGCATGATCTAGAGATCAATCAGCTCTCTCAACTGTAGTGGAGGAAACTGAGCTCAGGTTTCATTAATTCAGAGAAGTGAATTAATTTGCTAAAAGCCGCAAAATTAGTGGCAGAACCAGGCCTAAATTATAGTCTCTGGAAGCCAGAAGTTTTCATTACTACATCTGATGCATAAGCAATATTTCTTCTCAAAGAGTCCTACATTAATTATAGGTTGTATGATGATGATTTTTTGCAGAGCTAACCCCTAGCCCCTCAGACCATCTGGAAATGGTGTTAATATTCCCAGCGCACCTGGCTAATGTTGCCATGCTCAATTGGAACTGGGAAAATTCCCCTCTTCCTTTGGTTGGTGGCCATTCCAGTCAAAAGGTTTTCATCAACAAAGAGCAATGGTGGAGTGTGGGGTGCTTCATCCACTCATGTTCATCACTAAAAGGCACTCAAGACCTGCCATTCATCCCTTTAGCTGCTCTTGTCTGGGCTGCTGTAAAAGAGACCACCACTCCCTCTGTGGAATGCTGCTGTGGTTTTATCTCCAGGATTTTCCAAGTGTGAGGACTAATCTCTCTCATCCTGTCCTCCAAAACCTCCTGTCAGTGGCTGCTTGAGGTTTCTCATTCATTCACAGATTTACCACACAGTTGCTGGGGCCTGTATTTGCTATCAGTATTTACAGCACATATGTGGTACCCATCACCCAGAAGGTGCTCAATAAAGTGTTTTTTAAATGAATGTGTTGATGATAAAACAGGTAGCATACAATTAGAAGCATTTTGTTTGAACACAGTATACTCTACCCCAAAACCATCATGCCCTTAATATTCCTATGTAATTTCCAATCACTTATTGCTTCCAAGAGTTATTACAAAGAGGAAACCACAAAAGGGAAGATGGGAAAGATGATAGAGAGAGGGATTTCATGCTGTTCATGGAGAAGCAAAAAACAGGACAAGTTGATTATAAAGGAAAAGTAATAATGGAAAGTAATATGGAGCAAGGATAGAAAGGGAAATAATGGCTTGAGAGAAGAAAGAAGGGGAAAAGACTATATTCAGAAAATAGCCAGAGGCTGAGAATACCCTTGGCCAAGAAAATTTGGGAAAATACACAATGCATATCTCTGTCAATAATCTAGACTGTGAAGGCAGTGTAATTTTTAGTGTTATGAAGTCTATGATCCTTCTCTGAATTTGTGTATATGCGTGTGACTTTTTATTCTAGAAAAGATGGAAAAAGCACACAGGAACCATGGGTGTAATCATGCAGCAGGGAGAGCCAAGTACTTGGAGGACTGGTTTTATGGCAGCCACATTCTGAACTACCACAAATAAGTCCCTGTCAGCCTCCTGACAGTGTACTGATTACCAGTGTGACCAAGGGGAAAAATCTCCCTGCTGCCAAACTAGTCATCGGAACTGTGATGAGAAGGTGACAGTGCCACAGTGGGTACAAGTTCAGGGATGTGTTCAAAATCAAGGGGAAAAAACTAAAAAGGAGGAAAGGTGGTAGCTCATTCCATCATTCCATCAGTCCCCTTTACACAGTAAAATGGTTCCCAATCTCTAGTTCCCCTGTGTGTCCTAAAACCCCCACTTGATGTCACCAACAACCTCTTTGTTCTAAACACAACAGGTGTTTTTCAGAACTGATCTTGATGCCTTCTCTATTGACAACACTCCTCACTGCTGACTCTCCCTTCTTTTGTGATGCCAGATTTCCCCTTCTATCTCTCAGGTCACTCCTTTTGATTCTCCCTGCTGGCCAGCTGTCCTTTAATTCGGGAGCTGCTCCAAGGGTCTGTCCTGTATCTTCTCCTCTCACCCAATATACTCTTCTACTGAAGTATTATTCCCTTCTGGGTCTCAAGGTACCACCTTTACTCTGATGACTCTCAAAACTATCTCAAGCCAAGATCTTACAGCCCTGGAGACGCAGCTGTTCACTGGCTGCCCTCATCTGAATGAGCACCGGGAATTGATAATACTATGAGTCCAAGTTCCTTCCTAGTCTCTCTCTACCCACACTGGCCCTTGTATTACTGCTCAGCAAACAACCCAACCCTCACCCAGGTAATTTCATTAGACTTCTGAGCCTCATCTTTGATTCTTTTCTCTTCTTTAGATCACAAATATTTACTGATGTCACTATGTACCAGAGACTATGCTAGGTGGGCCCCAAGATGAAGTAGTATAGGTCAAAATGGTCCTTACTCTTGGGGAACTTATAGCCTCAGGCACTTTTCACTCTCGCCACCCATCCTGCTAACATCAACCTATTGTTCTTCAGATGGTCCCCTTCTCTCTACCAGACTGCTACTCTCCTATGGTAGGGTTAAGGTATCCCTGGTTTCTTGCCTTGATTGCCTCAACTGCTTCCTAACTCATTTCTGTAATTCAAACTATTTCCAAACCAATTCCAAACCATTTCCACAATACAGGGAGAGAAATCTGCCTAAAACCAATTTTATCACACCATCTCTGCTTAACACACTTGGGTGGCTCCTCACTGCTCTAAGAATAAAGGTAAAACTCCTCATTAAATGACTGAAAGCAAAGGCTTGGCCAAGGCCTATGGGAACCCTAGGAATGAAGACAACACAGTATCCTTTCAAACCTGAAGTCTTTAAATATTCATTCAACGGTGTTAATCAGGAAAAACTGATTCTATTAATAAAAATTGAATATCCACTTACATCTAAAGTTAGGAATTTGCCATATGCATTGAATATAATGTAGCATTTTTTATGCATATGTGCTTTATACATATACAAAAATGGATCCTGCTCTACATATTGACATGTTATGTAACCTACTTTTTTTATTTTCATGTTGTGGATGTCTTTCCATGCCATTAAACATTCTTCCATCACTTCACTTGATGACTACACAGTGTTTTGTTGATTTAAGTTTGACCTTTCCAAAGTGATATATGAATAAGTTTAAAAAATTCAAATAGTATTAAAGCATTTGTAATAAAAAAGTAACAGCACCTTGTGCTACCTGTCCCCATTTCAGCCCTGGTTTCTAGAAGCAGCCATTTAAGAATATTTTAACTGTAGTTTCTCCAAATTTACCTCTATATTTCCAAGTAATATGGGCATGACACATTTTTTAAAAAAGATTTATTTATTGGAGAGAGAGAGCATGAGTGGGGTCACAGGAGCGGGGGGAAGGTATAGAGGGAGAGGGAGAGAGAGAATCTGGAGCAGACTCTGGGTGAGCGAGGAGCCTGACTCGGAGCTCAATCTTGCGATCCTAAGATCATGACCTGAGCTGAAACCAAGAGTTGGACATTTAACCAACTGAGCCACCCCAGGTATGCCAACACTTTTTTTTTTTCTTGATTCGTCTATTTTATCTATTGACTTGTGGTGTGATGTAGTCAATCATTCAACAAATATATATTATCCATAGTGCCAGGCCTCTTCCAAGGAATGAATGAAACAGATAAGATCATTGCATTCATGAAACTTATATTCTAGGAGAAAGGCAATTACAAAGCAAATAACTAAATAAAACAATTTAATATATAGTGCTATGTGTTATAAAGAAAATAAGACCTGGTATAGAAATTAGAAAGGCTGACTTCAGGTAGGGTGGTCAAGAAACATTCCTTGGTGATAGCATCTGCATCAAGTTGCATTGTGAAAATCTGTGGCAAGAGCTGCATTAATTGGGATATGGGTTGGATGCATGTAAACAGACCCTTAACAATTTTTTAAGTGAGCCAAGTCTATTTTTCACTTTACATGACAGCCTGAGGGCCTTCCAGGGATCCAGGCTCTGCTCTTCATCTGTATGGTCCACATCTATGTTCCCAACAGCAAGATGGGGGAAGGACAAGGGCACATCTCCTCTCTGTAAGGGCACAACTCAGCCATTTTCCACCTCTTCTGCCTACATACTTTTGGCTAGGACGTAGTCACACAGACATACCTAGCTGCACGAGACACTTGAAATGTGGTTTCTATTCTGGGCAGCCATGAGCTGAGCTAAAATTCTATCACTGTGGAAGAAGAAGAGAATGAATATTGGGGCCCGACTGATTCTCTGCCAATAGAACACATCACACAGAGAAAAGATCAAGGGCAAAGGACTTGAGGAGAGAAAGACACTGACTTGTTTAAAGAAGAGAAAGAAGGCTAGTGTCACACCATGGTGGTTGCAAAAGGGAGAGTTGGAGGTTATGAGATCAGGGAGGCAGATGAGGACCAGATGATGTGGGGATTTTTAAAACCACAGCAAGGAATTTTACTTTTATTCAATCAGGAGCAATAGGAGCATTTTCAGCGGGGAACAGATGTAACCATTCTTTCTTCACACCTTCTCCTTTCCCCATTCCTTAACAGCATCCTATCACTGACTTTGATTAAATCATTCAGCACTATTTACTTCATCATGAGAATGTAAATATTGTTCATTGCAGAACCACAGTATACTAAGGTTCCATTTCCTTTCTTGCACAGCTTTTAGTGTGCATCAACATCATTAGTTTTTCACTTATATCATTATATACACACAATGCACACAAATACATGGCTTTAATTCATTCTAGATCCTCTATCAGACTATCTACCCTCTATTCTGTCCAGTTTATTTTTTTCTGTCTTCCAGACATCTTTTGTTGCAATCTCTCATCCACCCAGGAGATTATTCTTGTGAATCAGTTCCTTTTTAATAACTTTACTACCCTGTTAAGGCATCTTGAGATAGAGAGGACAAAAAATAAGCATGATCTAGCCACCAATTTAACTGAAATTCCATTAATGCTTTAGCTTAAGAATCTTCTCCTTTTGCAATAACTTTTAACTTGGTAAAATACATTGAAAATGAGACCCCCTTCTGCCCCTTCTGACATTTTTGTGAACTCACAGAAAAGATTCAAAGGGCTTCTGATTTGTTTTTGTCACGTTGTTCCTTTGAACGTGACTGAATGCCAGGAGGGGACGATGAACTGATTTGGCTTTAATCCGGCTGTTCTCCTCTGTCTCTGGACAGCCAGCTTGGACACTGCCTCTGCCCCCAATATCCCATTTCCTCTATAATGTATTATAATTTCTCATTTGCTTTGTGTATTCCTCTAGCCCTGTAAAGGCAGGAATCTGTCTTGTTGGTTGTTTTTGAACCACTCAGCTTATTGCTTGAATGACTTTTTATGGATACTTACCTATTTCTTGGATAGTGGATGCTATCCACCTCTTCCCTGAGAAGAAACTTTTTTACTTGTAATTATGTTTGTTTTTTTTTTTTTAGATGTAAATGCCACTTTTAGCTTTATCTTTCCTCTGAGAATCCCAGTTTTACTCAAGTTTAAAAGCCCACTTCAAATGCTACCTGGTCCCTGAGGACTTCCCTGAGGAAACTACATCCCTTTCTCTACTTAGCGTGGTCAGCATCTCACCCTTAATTAGCATCCAGTAAATGTTGCCTGAATAAATAAATTAAGTCATCCAATGAGGAGCCAAATAAACTTTTTAATACTGTGTATTTTTTAAATTTCAAGCTTCTATCATTAAATGGTTAGCAGTTGACAAGCTAGCATGGTTAACATCAAGCACCCTTCCTAGCCTACATGCAGACATGCAGCAAAAGGATAGTTAACGTTTTCTTCAACTGTTTATTTGGCACGGCAAGGATAATGTAACCAAACCTCTCTGTTTTCTCTTGTCCAGGGATTTCAAATGGTGACAAAAAGAACTTTATGCTGAACTTCTAATGACTCCCAACTTATGTCACCTGTTCTTTGTCAGAAACTTGTTAAAAATTTTAATACAGATGAATAAATTACTATACTGGAAGAAGTATAGAGTTCTTACATAAAAGTCAACAACTTTGAAACAAAAAGATAAGTTTCTTGGCTGATTATTCTCATGACATAAGAATAGCTGAATTGTTTAAAACAGTATGCTTTTATTATGTACTTAAAGGAGAACTTGATGTTAGCCAGGAATTATATAATTATAGGATTCAGGGCTAAATGAGACCCCAATAAGTTATTTATTTAATTATCCAGCTTTCAGAGATCTTAAATAGCATGGGGCAATTTTAAAATTTAAAAACTGGGTAAAGATTTACGGTTATATATCATATCAACATAGTGGACAATTTTTATAAATAGCATTGCTTATTCAAAGTCAGCTAGTGTGATCCATCCTGATATTTAAAACCCTCCTATCTTAAATCCTCCTAACTTATAATTATGATAATTTTGCTTCCTTTCTGTAAGCTGGGGCAGTAAGTCTGTCTTACCTGCACCACATATAACCACTTGATGATACCTGGAATGCTGCTATGCATTTCAAATTTGTCCTGTTACTATTCAAAAAAATTCTTATCAAACCAAAATTGTAGGCATGTAATTATTAAGCATCATCATTTTCTAGGAAATCAAATCAAAGTCTATAAAACTATTTTGCTTAGGCTTCATAACACATTTTAGAGCTTTCATTGAATTGAGCTTTCTGTACAGTTTTCTTTCGAAACAGTGAAAAGATGCTCAATATGAGTAGTCATTAGGGAAACACAAATAAACACCACAATGAGACTACCTTGCACACACCAAGATGGCTGTAGTAAAAAAGACAGACAATAACAAGTGTTGGAGAGGATGCAGAGAGGTTGGAACCCTCCTAAATTGCTAATGGGCATGAAATAATGATGCAGCACTCTGGAAAGCAATTTGCCAGTTCCTCAAGAAGTCTAAACACAATGACCATATGACCCAGCAATTCCATCTCTAGCTATATAACTAAGAGAAATGGAAATATACGTCCACACAAAAACTTGTACAGAATGTTAAGAGCAGCATTATTCAGGCCAGCCGAAAAGTGGAGACAACCCACATGTCCACCAACAGATGAATGGATGAACAAAATGTGTTTTCAAACAATGGACTATTTTTGGCCATAAAAAGGGAATAAAGTATTGATACATGCAACAACATGGATAAAACCTGAAAACATTAAGTCAAAAAAGCCAATCACAAAATACCACATATTATATTCCTTTTCTGTGAAATGTCCAGAATAGGTAAATCTATAAAGCCAGAAAGATTAGATGCTGTCTAGGATGAGAGTGGGTGGCGGGGGAGGACTGAGGAGTGACTGCTAACAGCTATGGGGTTTCTTTTTGGGTGATAAAAATAATCTAAAATTGGTTGTGGTGATGGTTGCACAATTCTGTAAATATACTAAAAACCATTGAATTGCACACTTTAATGAGTGGATTATATGGTATGTGACTATATCTCAATAAACCTATTTAAAAAAAAGTAACAGAATTCAGCACTCTTTCCATGGATAAAAGACCCTCATAAAAATAAATTGGCTGATTTAGCAAAACAAGAGTATTTGGCTTTTACTCCCCCTCCAGACACTGTTGCTTTTAGTTCATTTACAATTTTATCTACTTATCCCTTGTGATACGTAATCAGAGCTCAGAGCCTCAACAGGAAGTCCATAACTGTTCTTTCAAACAAACTTAAAAAAACAGTTTAATAACATTATCTAATAGTGTATTAAAGCACTGCTTTGATGCCATTTTATGATCTTAAGTTCTGCTTTCCATTTTGAAATAACAGAAGGGCTTATACAGATAATCTGACTTTACAAAACTTTTTCTCATTGAAAAAAAGTCTATCATATTTAAGACAAAGCAAACTGTGTTCTTAGGTGTTTTTAAATCCCTATGTAATCTACAATAGCTCTATAGGGAGTTAAGCCATAAAATGCAGTCCCAAACATAAGAGCAGCACTTACATAAGCAAGTTTCATTTAAATTAAATGAGCTTTTTTAAGAGTTCAATTGATCACTCATGAATTATTTACCTGTGTTTTGTGTCACTAATTTCTCATGTATCCTATTTCACCAAGTAGCTCATACAATTCCAAGGTACCCCAATCTCTCCTTTCTCAAGATATAAAACTGCACAAATTTATCTCTGAAGTATTTTACATATGTTAGCCAACCCTCTAAGGGAATGCTAAACTTCTCCAAGGCAATGACCTTGTCTTAAATATCAACACCTCACAGATATCCCATAATTGCAATGTGTCGAGGTTCAAGACTTGGCCCCGTTCTCCTGTTAAACTCTAATTCATATACTTATATACTATTCAATATGGGCATGTGTATTGATACCTAACTCAGTTTTTCTTCATTTCCAACACAAATTTGTGTTGACTGCCCTGAAATCTTCAAAAATTCTCGATTTTCTTCAGACTAACCTCCCAACAGCCTTAGTATGGCTATCAAAGCTCTTTGCCATCTTCTCCCACCTACCCTTTCTAGGCTGAGCTTCACATGCTAACACATCAATGCTCAAAGTTCCTCTCCCACACTCTACTGTCACATCTCCAGGACTTTGCGGTCTCTTGGATTGCTCTCCAGTCTCTCAGAAGTCTGTCAGTGTTTTTAAGAATCATGTAAAAAATCATCTTCTCTACAGACTATTCCTTATGAGAATTAATTTTTCCCTTTGAAGTGCTCCCAGGCACTCTGGTGTTATACCACTTTTCACAGCTTGACTTTTACAGTGCTTAGAGGCATGTCTTTCTTCCCTAATATTCTCTGATGTTCGAAACCATTTTATTCATGCATTAGTCCCCTAAAGGTTTGTAACCCCACCCTATACAGAATAATCACTCAATACATGCTTGCTAAGTTGCTTTTTTTTTTTTTTTTTTTTTGAGATCTTATTTATTTGAGAGAGCAAGATAGAGCATGAGCAGGGGGAAGGGGTAAATGGAGAGAAACAAGCAGACTCCCTGCCCAGGGAGCCTGTTACAGGGCTTGGTCCTAGGACCCCAGGATCATGATCTGAGCCAAAGGCAAACAACTGACTGAACCACCCAGGTGCCCCTAGACTGAACTGTTCTTATCTTAATTTCCCCACAACACCCAAGAATAGTGTGGAGCACATAGCAGTTAATCACAAATAATGCTGATTGATAAAAGTTCTTGCAGGGAGGATTTAAATCCTTAATGACTGAATTTAGTGTAAAAAAAAAAGTGTCAAGGGGCACCTGGGTGGCTCAGTGGTTGAGCATCTGCCTTTGGCTCAGGTCATGATCCCCAGGTCCTGGGATCGGGTTCCGTGTCAGGCTTTCCATAGGGAGCCTGCTTCTCCCTCTAGGTCTCTGCCTCTCTCTCTCTTTCTCTCATGAATAAATAAATAAAATTTTTTAAAAAAAGGTGTACAAAAAAAGTGATACATCTTGACAAAGAAAAATTTATTCTCTAAGTTGTTTCCACACTGAATTGGACCTAAGTAACAGAGCTTTTGGTGTATGGAAAACAATGAGCTGAGTAGTTTGAATATATTTTTATTTTCAGTGGTTCTTCTGGAGTGAAAGAATTTTGGATGCAGTGAAACGGCAGGACACCTGCACCCCAATGTTTCTAGCAGCAATGTCCACAATAGCCAAACTGTGGAAGGGGCCTCGGTGTCCATCGAAAGATGAATGGATAAAGAAGATGTGGGATGTATACAATGGAATATTACTCAGCCATTAGAAATGACAAATACCCACCATTTGCTTCAACGTGGATGGAACTTGAGGGTATTATGCTGAATGAAGTCAATCGGAGAAGGACAAACATTATATGGTCTCATTCATTTGGGGAATATAATAGTGAAACGGATTATAGGGGAGAGAAAATGAGTGGGAAATATCAGTGAGAGTGACGGAACATGAGAGACTCCTAACTCTGGGAAACGAACAAGGGGTAGTGGGTGGGGGTTGGGGTGACTGGGTGATGAGCACTGGGTGCTAGGCTATATGTTGGCAAATTGAACTCCAATAAAAAAATATACAAAAAAAAAAAAGGAATTTTGGAAGTCAAATTCTTAGAATGTACATGGATTTTTCACTGTTTATTCAAGATTCATTCAAGTACTTACCATTAATTAGTAATGTCTCTGGACCAGACACCGAGAAAGGTGCTGGATGATAAAATGAATATGATAAGCCCTGACTTGAAGGGGACAAGTCTCAGCAGAATCTGGGTTGGGACAAGTCTCAGCAGAATCTGGGTTGTGGTGGCTCAGAAAACAGGACTAATTAACTCTATGTTGATGAATCTGGAAGTTCTTTAAAATGTACACTTTTAAATTCAGATTATAATATGTATGTTTCAATGTATATTAAAAACAAATATATATGGGCAGCCAGGGTGGCTCAGCGGGTTTAGCGCCGCCTTCAGCCCAGGGCCTGAGCCTGGAGACCCGGGATCAAGTCCCACGTCAGGCTCCTTGCATGGAGCCTGCCTCTCTCTCTCTCTGTGTCTCTCATGAATAAATAAAATCTTAAAAAAAAAAAAAAGATATAACACTATTTTATTTAGAAAACCACTTTAGATTCAGCAAAACACATAAATAGATGCTATAAAGCAGGGCCTGGGAAGATGGTAAGGCAAGAGTTTTCTAGTATAAAATGCAGGGAGGCTTTCCCTCCCCAGGCCATGCAAGTGCAGGGTCAGCCTTGAGAACCAGTGCCCTGCTTTGAATCATGTACCCTAACCTCTCCTGCCTCACTCTAGTTCTGGCTCGGCTATGAATATTTAAGAAAATAATCATTTTGTGTTATACTCAGTTTTGTGCACTTGGTACACTTCATAACAAATGTTTTATAAATTATTTCTGGCTTACCAAAAATGGAGCTGTGAACTCATGGGGCACTGGAATGAGACCTATGCAAAGAGCAGGTCTACTTTTTTTTTTTTTTTAAGATTTTATTTATTCATGAGACACACAGAGAGAGAGAGAGGCAGAGACACAGGCAGAGGGAGAAGCAGGCTCCATGCAGGGAGCCTGACATGGAACTCGATCCTGGGTCTCCAGGATCACGCCCTGGGCTGAAGGTGGAACTAAACCGCTGAGTCACCCGGGGCTGCCCAGAGCAGGTCTACTTTTTGGAGGAAGGGGCAGATATTAAGGGAAAGAGGCAATAATATAATTAGCACATTATAATGACTATCATGCTAAAAGCTTCCAACTATTCAGATTAGAATTCTTATACCTAAACTGTTCTGCTATTATCTATAACCATTAACTTATGGTTTTGCTGGCTTTGAATAACATTTTTTTTTTAAGATTTACTCATTTTTTTTGAGAGTGAGAAAGGGAAAGTGTGCAGGGGCGAAGAGGGGTGGGGAGAGGGAGGAGAGAGAATCTCAAGCAGACTCTCCACCCAGTGTGGAGACTGATAACAGGGCTTGATCTCACAACCCTGAGATCACTACCTGAGCCAAAACTAAGAGCTGGATGCTCAGCTGACTGTGCCACCCAGGCACCAATCAAATAACTTCTTTATTGGAATTTTTCTAAGGTCAATATTGAGTGAACAGTAATATTTCACTCAATATTACTGCATGAACAGTAATAAAACCACCAGAAAGGTCACAAGCCAATATTAATATTCTTTCAAGACAGATTATTTCAAGGATTAGTACTTGAAGATGACTTCCCTTCTTAGTTCCTGAGTCTAGTTATTGATGGGTAATTCAGGACCAAATAGGAAAATTTTGAAGGCATTTGGTTTATAGGACTGGAACTCAGTAACCAAATACATCATGAACTTAAATTTGTTGTTCTGAAAACTAGTTTCATATTTAGGTACATTAATAAATACAGCAGCAGGGATAAGTGATTTAGATTTGAAAGGGCATTGACATCGAGTAGGAAAGATTTTCCTGTTACACTGAAGCCATGACAACTGGGAATCAGTTTGTCAAGTGTTACTGCCTCTGGGAAATCAATGTTCAGTGTCAGGTAAGATTGCAGAGCAGCTCTCTGAAAAGTTCCAAATACAGATACAGTAGAACATCTTCCTCTGGGATGGCTTAATTCTATTTCTTCCTTACATGTGTATAAGATGCTCAAGAGCTGTCATCCATTTATTTTGGGTTGATTTATTATGGTAGATTTCTTCTTTCATTTCACTTTAAAACTGAAATTTTTTATCTACCGAAGTGTGAGGTGTTGGAACTAAGAATTTCATATATAGCTCTCCATGGAGCCTCGAGAAGTTTGGCTGTGATTGTGACTTATATTTAAAACTCTTTGGGGTGATCCCTAAATGAGGTTCTGCATGTTCTGTGGCAATGGCAGCACACAAAGTCATTCTGAGCTGCTGTAAATAGTGCTGTTTGTGTAGAAAGAGGTTTTTTGTACTGAATAATAAAAAGGCTGAGGCTACCCTTAAATAATATGCCTGGATTTTCCAAGTAAAACCTCTAAAATCATGAAAAAAATCTTTTTTTTACCAATGAAAAAGGACAATTCCTAAAAAATACCCTATTACTCAAATAATAAGTTAAAATGACCGTAAATGACTTGACCATCTCCCCTGTATTAAAAATGCCTATATTTGTGAGCTACACAAAGTCTTTCTAATTTAACTCTTACTAACTAAAGTTTAAAACATCAACCCCAAACAAGTTAATATATTTTAAATGTGTAATTGAAGTCAACTGAGAGTTAAATTGAGTTTATTAATGTTGTAATAAATTACAACAAGCTCCTAAAAGTTTTTCTTCCCTTAAATGTGATCCCTATCACCCTTACCTACATAGCAATGCAAAATCCAAGCTTGTGAAAATAAAGTTCATGAAGAATACTATCCTTACTGAAATCGTTACTGGAAATAATTTTCCATGAAAACATTTTTTAAGAAATGTCTTAGAGGAGGCTTGGTCAGTTAAGCATTTGCCTTCAGCTCAGGTCATGATCCTGGAGGCCCGGGATCAAACCTAGCATCAGTGTGTGTGTGTGTGTGTGGCGGGGGGGGGGGGGGGGGGGGGGGGGCGCGTGGGGGTGGTGCTCAGCAGGGAGTCTGCTTTTCCCTCTGCCCCTACCCCTGTTCATGTTCTCTCTCCTTCTCAAATATATAAATGAAATATTTAAAAAAGAAAAAATTTCATTTCTAGAGGTAACATAAGAATATGCATTTATACATATATGTATACATATTCATTATACTTGTTTTCTTAAATCCCAGAAAAACATTTTTAATATGCATTGGCTTGCCCCAAATGTTCATTTTTGGATCAGCTACTTAGTCTGTGTTGGAGACATCAAGATTCATAAATAAATTATATAATCTCATTTATTATTGCAAATCCCAATGTTGCAATCAGAATTTCTAATTATCTGATGTCTTGAATAAACAGTTCAAATAAACATCTATTCAGGTAAACTTTTCACCATCCTTTATTGGGTTATTACCTAGGGTGTTTTTTTTTTCCATTTATTTATTTTTACCTAGGGTCTTTAAATCACCTTCCTTAGCATCAAATGTTATTTTCACTGAAATTTGATAATTGTATGAACATCACAGTTATAATTCCTAAAAACCTAAATTATAATTCCTAAAAATTCCTAAATTCCTAAAAAGACACTGTGGCAAATTTAAGATTACTTTTTATTTAAGTATCATATAAAAGTTATCTCATAAAAATATGCTCCATATTAAATAATTTTAAAGATACATACTTATAGACAATGCTTTCAATGTCACTTATCTATTACCATGAATCCTTTGGTCCCTAAGGCTGCCTTTGTTGCCTCTCCTAAGGCTAGATGCAGAGTATAACTGCTCCTGAGGGAGGAGCAAGAATCAAGGGTACTTGGGAGACTAGTGTCCATCATTACTGATGATGCTGCGAGATACCTGGCACCATAAACATGCTATTTAAACACAAATGAGAAAACAAGCTCTCTAAGCAGCCTTCACAGGGCTTTCCATACAAAGCATATTTCATATCAATAAAGATTTAACTAAGTAATGAGCTATACCTAAGTTACTTAACAGTTCTGAGTCCTTTCGGGTAAAGTCAATATCCAGCTTCCAATTTCCACTCTTTAAAATATTTCTCCATTGTCCTCCTAGATTTCAAGGTACCAACATTCACAGTAGGTATGATTTTCTGGGGCTTCAGCCACTGAACAAAACGTTTCAGTTCTAGGTAGCTGCTGTGTTCACTATAAGGGATTCCTGAAACACAAAAGAGAAGATATTGCAGACAAAAAAAAAAAAAAAATCGAATTATTTTTTATAAATACACAAGGCCAAAATAAAAAAGGAAAGCAATCCAGAGTATTTCTGTCAAAAACTTCCTGGTGCTTTATTTCTGATTTTAAAAAATGTGTTAATAACTTATATGGAGAATAACAATTAAAATATTAAAATGATACAGAAACTTTGAGCATTAAATAATTCTACTGCTTTTCCTATAGACACTTCATATGCATGTTTATAGATTCTTATTTTTAATTAGGCTTTCTTTTTATTTTTTTAATTCTTTTTTTTTTTAAAGATTTATTTACTTATTTATGATAGACATATAGAGAGAGAGATAGAGGCAGAGACACAGGCAGAGGGAGAAGCAGGCTCCATGCCGAGAGCCCAATGCGGGACTCGATCCCGGGACCCCAGGATTGGGCCCTGGGCCCAAGGCAGGCGCTAAACCGCTGAGCCATCATCCAGGGATCCCCTAGGCTTTCTTTTTAAATTAGGCTTTTCTCTTTAAGCACTTAACTCAGCTATGGACTTCAGGAAAATCCTGGAAAAAACAAGAGTAAAATTTGAAGAGTATCAAGCAATTGACTCTTGGTTTCCAGAGCAAGTAAACGGATTATAGTCCCTGAGCTTTGCACACAGAAAAAGTAAGCAAAAAATAATAAAAATAAACATAAAATCTTAAAAATCCCTTTATCTTTACTGAAGATCAAGTGCCACAGAGAAGGGGAGAAGGAGACTTGTTTTAACTGGGATCTTTAGGGGCTGAAATTAAGTCATTAGTCTAGGGACATAGCAAAAACATTTCCGTCAGCCACAATTACAATAAACAATTTCTGAGGACAAAGGCAAACCTCCTCCACAAAATGAGAAAAATGAGTCAAATCTGTTCCTCTTGCCGTCATGGCATTGAACCCAATCTTCCTGCTGACAGTTTGCCAGTGGCACCTGAGCTTCCAGACTCAACTGCATTGCCCACCCCTCCTCTCAAGCACTTTTAGGGTTCCTCGAGATAGCACTGATCTCAAAAATGAAATAATCTGTATTAGCCAGTGTCTTTTTACTCTTGTCACATTCCTTTCTATCACTGTATGTACTAAAAGATGCAGTTTTAGAGTACAAAGAGCAGAAACTAGATTTAAAAGATTCTTTGGTGCCTGTTCTTCTTGGATCTTTTTTTTTACAGCTCTTTTTATTGTTTATTATTTTTATTTTTAAAATTTAAATTCAATTATCCAATATACAGTACATCATTAGTTTCAGATGTAGTTTTCAATAATTTATAGCTCTTTTTAAAAATGTCGTAACAAACATTAAAAGTGAAAAAATTTCATAATTATACCATATATTGAAATGTTTCCTTTGATCTGAGGAACAATGTCTCTTATATTAGTTAACTGGTTAGAATGCGTCCATCCTGTAGGCCGAAAAGCCAAAATCTGATTAAATTCTCCACCGCATTTCTTCAAATGACTCTGTAAAGCCTGTTAAATAAAAATAGGATATGTATTTAATAGTCAGTGAAGGTGGGTTATGTGGCATAAAACAAAATGATCACATTGGCATAGTGTTAGGGAGTGTGCACTTGGTAAACATTAATTTGCAATAACCTAGAGTTGTACTTCCAGAAAAAAATAAAATCACTGAAAAAGTAATTTTTCCTTTTATCTAAACTTAAAAAAAAAGTGCAGTCTGAAAAAAAGTAAGATGAGGTAGCCTTTAACATAAGAATTACAGATTCAAAGATTACAATTCAGATAGCTACCAAAGAAAGAAAGAAAGAACTCTCCAAATCCTACTACTATTAGGATACTGAATATACTGTTAGGATGTTACAGATACTAGTATCTAAGAGTATTTCTGTTAGAGATACCAGTATCAACACTGGTAAACAGCAGCCCAAAATTATCCACATGTATATATGTACAACGGAGGACTGACAGATAAATGGGAATAATTCTGTGAACGGCATTATATTCAACATGTACATATATTTCAAAGACACACACTAGCACTCTTCTCAGGGTCTCACTCCTTTCTACCCTTTAAACATGAACTAGAATACTTTCAAAACTTTTTCATGCTACTAGAGTTGGAAGTTCTATGGTTCCCTAATAAATCGTGAGTAGAACTTTCCAAACTAAAGTCATCATAAGTGATGACATTTGATGAAATCTGAAAATCAACAACTAAAGTTCAATCTTTGAAAGGTAAGAAAAATCCAAAGAAAGACAGTAATGGTACAAGAGACACCAAAAGTCTAATACTTTTGGTCTTCAGGCAAAACCCACAGTGTCAAGGGCTTAGTATAAATTTATAATTAAGTTCTAATTTACTTTAAAATAATAAAAAAATCTAAACTGCACATGGTGCCATCTTGGATTTCCAGAGGTCTCCTTTTTCTTCCTTAATTATTCATACTCTGAACTGTTGTAAAAGATGCTGGTAGAAAGTTCTGAAGAAAACAGACAAATCCATGCATCCATCTACTTTGTCCCTCATTCAATACATGTCTGTTCCAGTATTAGGCCACATTGTGGTGTCAGAATGGTGAATAAGAGACACAGCCCTTTACCTTCTGGAAGCTGAGAGGCTAGTGGGGAGATGGTCAATAAAACCCACTTTCTGGGTCTTTTTTAAAAATGGAAACCATATGCCCTTTCTTAACTTTTTCTAATTCTTATCATCTATTATACCATCAGCAACTAGAAGCCTTACAGACTGACCATTTCACAAAGGGCTCATTTTTTGTAGAAATTCCTAGAAATGGGATTGTTGAGTTAAAGGATTTACCCCTAACTTCCACTTCTATCCATGATGGATGAGCATGCTCATCTCTCTAAATCATGGCATGGGAATATTACCTTTTAAAAAAGCATACCAATTTGGTAGGAGACAAACATTCTTGTTTTGTTATTTTTATGTTTGATTACTAGTCAGAGGCTAAACATATGATTGTGTTTTTTTACTTTGTTTTTTTTTTTTTTTAAAGATTTTATTAATTTATTCATAAGAGACACAGAGAGAGGCAGAGACATAGGCAGAGGGAGAAGCCGGCTCCCTGTGGGGAGCCTGATACAGGACTTGATCCCAGAACCCTGGGATCATGACCTGAGCCAAAGGCAGGCGCTTAACTGCTGAGCCACCCAGGTGCTATTCTATATGATTGTGTTTATCAGATATTTATACTTCACTGGTAAATTAATAACAATCTTTTGATTTCTCCTTTGTATCAAACAATGATCTCTTATTAATTCAAATACCTACCATTTAAAGAGTCGTATTTCTTACCAACTACTGCCTCCCCACAAAAAAAAAAAAGGTTAAGCTATGGATAGATAGCTAAGTTTTCATTATAATCCCTGCAAATTTTTGGATTTTTGTCTAGCATAGTCTAGGATCTAGATAACGTGATACTATCTGCTTACTTACCAACCCTCTTCCCCTGGTCCTCACAAAAGAAAGGAAACAATACAAAACTGAGGTTTAGTGCAATTACACATTTAATATCATAAAGTGAGAGTCCAATTTCCAATACAGGTCATAAAACATATCCATTCCTATTTGTTTCACAAGTTCACTCAGTAGAATTAAGTGAGAATTTCTGCTTTTCACGAAACAAATTAGAGTTACCACAAAAACATCATTAACCTGTGCCACAAAAATTGATGATATTACTATCCAAGCCAAACATACGGGAAGAGGCTGCCAGCAGCTGCTAGTCATTCATTAACTACAATCCGGGAACTACTGCCATTTTATTAACTTTATTAAGAATGATCTAGTCAAGGGGTGCCTGAGTGGCTCAGTAGGTTAAGTATCTGCCTTCAGCAAGGACCTGGGATGGAGCCTTGCATCTGGCTTCTTGCTCAGCAAGCAATCTGCTTCTCCTTCTCCCTCTGCCCCCGCAAGCCACTCATGCTTGCTCTCTCTCCTTCTCTAATAGATCTTTGTTTCTTTTCTTGTTTTTGTTTTTTTTCTTAAAAAGAATGATCTAATCAACATAAAGTCTCTGATCCATGACCTGTCTCTGTTTATTGGTAACCAGTTTGTGATAAAAACTGATTTTGGTATATGGTATATGCCACTAGAATGGTTTTTCAGTAGGTTAATCCTCTATAACATTATTGTTTATTGTCGTAATGTCTTACCACATTCAGTCAACCAGCTTTATTTTTTTTTTTAATTTTATTTATTTATGATAGTCACATAGAGAGAGAGAGAGAGGCAGAGACACAGGCAGAGGGAGAAGCAGGCTCCATGCACCGGGAGCCCGATGTGGGATTCGATCCCGGGTCTCCAGGATCGCGCCCTGGGCCAAAGGCAGGCGCCAAACCGCTGCGCCACCCAGGGATCCCAGTCAACCAGCTTTAAATCAGAGGTGGTAGTCAATCCATATCACATATATGGATTCAGGATGTTGAACTAGATAGCATGAATGGTTTTATAGGGTTTCTAGGACTTTCAAGCCTGCCTTACAAACCCTGAAAATCATATCTGTTTACATTTTCACAAAATGTCATTAGCTCTGATGCAACAAAACTATTTTTGGTGGCAAAATAAAAAAATTGGCTTTAAGAATTAAGATATAACCTCATGGAAGCCATTGGCTTTCTGCTTTATCTGGGTTTTTGAAGACAAGAAATTTTTAAAAGTGTTATTTTTTGAAATGTCATTTTGGAAATATCTGGTCACATATGTATCTTTTTTTGTTGTTTATTTGTTTTTGAGTAGGCTCCATGCCCAATGAGGGGTTGAACTCAACTCTGAGATCAAGGGCCACATGCTCTACCAACTGAGCCAGGCAGGTGCCCCAACCTCTCTCTATCTTAACCTACACCTTAGAACTGACACTAGAAGTTGCTCTCTTAGGATACACTTCTACTATTTCACTTAATCCTCACAACAAGTAAGTTTCCAACATATTATCAATGTTATTGGGATTAATGTTAATACAGAAAAGACCTGAAAAAAAGAACTCCTTAGAATTCTCTGTTCGTTTCCCTACTCAATGGAAAGAACTAGAAGACAATCTTAAACACAGAAGATTTAAATGACCAGACAGTTACACACTTTTCTATTTTTGTTTCTTTTAGGACAATTCTCTAGTCCCTGTGGACATCTGAATTACTCCATGCAGCTACACACACATAACAAATTAAAAAATTTTAAATTACACTTAAAAGGTTTTCTGGGGCAAGGTTTACTATGACTCCACTATAACTAAATTCCTCTGCCTTAAATACAGGTAAAGTGGGATTTCAGTTTATAATCGTTGTATTATCTTTTCTAGTCCATCCTAAAAATACATATTCTATGAATGCTTACCTTAAAGTTAATTTGCATCATTGGGAGAAGGTGAACCAGTGAATTGCACATGTCTGTAGTGATGAAGGAATTAAGATCTGGTATGTTGAGGCACTGTAAGGTTTTATATTTTTCTTGGGACATGGCCACTCTTGAACCTAAAACATCAGCAATGGCTACAGGCAAAGGAAAAGGTTAAAAATAGCATAACTGCAGCTTATGAAAAAAATTATAAAGTTACAACCTAATCAAAATTTTAAATAATAATTTACCAACAATAACAAAAGAAATTCAAAACATTCACACTTTTGCTATATTTCAAAAAGGCTGAATACTTTTATTGGTTAACTGTATGAAATAAATTGTGAGAAATCCAGAGAATTTATTTTTAAGGACCTAGTATTTAAAAACTGCAAAAGACGGATACAAAGGGATAGAAGAAAAGAAGGAACCAAATTTGGAGGAGTTAAAACTCCAGCTTTATCATTTCGTATCTTAATGTTTGACATGATGTGGCCATAATTAGGAAGAAATGCAAAGTATTTTGTGAAATAGTATATATAATGCCATCTTGACAAATTGCAATTACATATTCTAAATCATTTATGTACAAAAATGAAAACTGTTCTCTAAAATAATTAAATTGATGGTTATCCTCAAAGAATATGACTATACAGTAGTTATTTTTCAAAGTTCCCTGAAATACTAGTGTAGCCTGGACATTTCCTCTGTAAACATTCTGCAGATGTAAAGGCTGCCATAAACACACTTATCAAGTGTTTCTAATAAGTTAAACCTTTTAACGTTTAAATGAATCCACTCTATCAAGTTTTTCTTCAAAGGTAATATTGCACCATTTCAGGAAATAAGTATCAAGTACAAGCATCCAGACTGAAAGGGCTTTATGCAAAAGAGGATCTGATCTTTATAATATATTAATGTAAATTAGATACAGCTACTACCCACCTAGGAAGACTTTCTCTTTTCCAATAGAATAAGTGCCACAGACAACCAGAACACGTGGGTTTCGAGTTACTGCCTCAAAGGCAGTGTTGATGGCAAACTGGATAACCTCTTGCTGAGACGGAAAGGAATATTCTGGGCTGCAATATCTGTAATATGGAAATATGGTACTTACTAAACGAGCACCAAGAAAGCCACAGCATTAAGGTAGATGCTATTTTAGAAACCAAGCTCTAGCTGACTTACATGTAGTGGTTGTGTAATATATTAACAGCACTGCAGTTATTCCCTTGCCTATGGGTAAAATATTTGTTATGAGCCATGGATAATTTATGTTGGAATTTTATATCTCCAATACGTCTTTTACATTATATTTCTTTTATTGTCCTCACATAAAGAAGTTGCCTCTTTTTCCTCAAGAACAGTTCTAGCTGGCTATTTTAGGTATGAATATATACCCCAGCATCTTTTTAACTTCAATCACTATCAAAGGAAATACTAGTGATAGGGATTATCTCTGAACTAAAGAAGTCTGATTTAGTTTAAAAAATTCTTAAAATAATGAAACCAATCATTAATTTAATAAAGCAAATTTATTTATTTATTATTATTTTTTAATAAAGCAAATTTAAATCAAACAGTTAATATTCACATGATTAACTGCTCCTCTGAGGAGATACAGAAATGTATATAGTATTACAAGAATATAATAGATCCAGTTGGGTTAACCTCAATGCAATCACACCTAATGAAGAAAGGTTAACCGTAAGACTACTAGCTAGCTATTGCTACTTGGGATGAAAATTAAGCATTTTTTTTCACTTAAAAAAAGTCATAAAGTACAAACATTGAAGAAACATTTTTTCTCATTTTCAAAATTGTTTTTGCTGGTCAGCCATAAGAATAGAGAAAACACTTGTCTTTTTTCTGATGAAAAACCAATAAAGAAATTCAGAATTCTATTTGCAGAGCAAAACGAAGCAAAAAAAAAAAAAAGTTTGTTTTTTTACTATTTTCTTAATGTATTTAGTGTTTAAAGTACATATAAAATAATTAGCTATACTGTTAGAAAACTGGATGTGAAAGACCATCTTTTACTAAAATACGCCATCCAAACTCACTTCTTAAAACAGGTTGAAATAGTTGACATAATTCATTTCTAACCAACTGATGAGATACTTTAATATATAATAAAAAATAGCTTGTACCATTATATTTATAACATTTAGGAATTCAAAGCTGTCACTTATAAATTACTTTTGGAGAAAGGAACAAAGTACTTTGAATATTCAAAAATACAATCACATTTTGGCCTCTGTTTCTTCTTTACAATTACAGTTAATAGTCATACATATACTTTGAAAAGGTAACTTAAAAGGGTATTTTCTTAAAGTTTGCCTCCCAATTTTTCTTCCTTGTTTCAGTAACAGGATCCTCACATAAACCAAAGGAAATCACAAAAAAAGAAAAAATGGAGTTGTATTTGGTTAAGACAGGTCATCCAAATTTGTTCTTAAGCAAGTATGTATTTTTTCAAACAGCAGTTCTCTGATAAAAACTTAAAATGATCACTGACAAGAAGCCATCATTTTGGTTACCTAAGCAACTGTGCAAATTGTTCATAATAAGCAGGGCAAATATTGTCAGTGGGGTTAAAAAAAAAAAAAAAGGCATACAAACAAAGCCTTTCTTACGTTGTATCTAAGTAAAGCGTGTGGACTTTCTGGCCTGCAAGACGAGAACGTTCCATCGTGGGATCAGCTCGGAAGTCACCAGTGTGTAACAGGACATTACCATTAGGAAGATAAAACAGGATCATGACAGCACCTGGACAGCTGAACACAAACATTTCAAAGGAAGAGTCTTAATGCATGCAAGGCAGCTGAAGGACTTCAATATCAACCAGTTAATACCCTCTAGTAGGAACCACAGGACACAGCACTGTACTATAGACAAAACAGCGCTTAAGCAAGTTTACATCACAATAATAATAATAAGAAAAAGTGGTGTGCAGGATAGGATTGATTCAGCAGGCTAGGTTTGTTTGAATGCCACACTTCCTCACCTAAGGCCTGTCTTTAGGATTCATCCTTGGCTGGCCCTTGAGAGAGGAGCTGAATTCTTGGAATATGCTGCCTGGTTAAGAGTGCTTTTTATGCCTGAAGCATGGGCCATGTGTTACCAGTTTGACCAGATAGTTTATGCTAATATTGTTATCTTTGGTAAATATCTGTTTTGCTCTAGGGGACTGGAGTCTGAGGAGCTGAGGCAAGTCACGTGGTATTGTATGTGTATGTAACTGACCCTCATTAAAAGCCCTGGCTGGACTCACATGAGCCTCCCTGTCTGGCCATGCTTGGCATGTGTGGTGACACAGCACTGCTGGGAGAACTAAGTGCGTCTGTGCTACTCGTTAGAAAAGGATACCTGGAAACTTGTGCCTGGTTTCTCCTGGACTTTGCCCCCATTTGCCTTTTCCCTTTGCTGATTTTAATCTGTATCCTTTCCCTGAAAGCATGAGTACAACAGCTCTTCTGAGTCCCATGGGTCCTTCTAGTGAACCACTGAGCCTCAATACTGCCAAAATACATAGAGCTTTCATTATTAATTCTGGGAAAACACTGGGAATAATTACTTTTGTAATTAAAACTTCCTTTTGCCTTCCCACCCCAAAACTTCAGACCACAATGACTTTACTGGGGAATTCTATCAAACACAAAAGGAAGAAATAGTACCAATCTATACAACATCTTTCAGAACAGAATAGAAGGGAATAGTTCATGTGGCCAGTAGTACTCCAATATCAAAACCAGACAAAAGCATTATAAAAAAAGGCAAAAACTACAGACCAATATCCATTACGAAAACAGACACAGAAGTCCTTAACAGAATATTTAGCATATCAAATCCAGCAACACATATTTTGTAAAGGATACTCCATGAAGACTGAGTGGAGTTTATCCCAGTGATGCAAGGCTGGTTTAACATTCAAAAAGTCCAGCAGCATCATTTACCCTTTTTAACATCATAGAGGAGAAAAATTATATGATCACCTCAGTAGATGTTGAAGAAGCATTTGACAAAAGTCAACACCTATTCATGATTACAAACTCTCAGCAGACTAGGAATGGAAGGGATTTTCTTCAACCTGATAAAAGGCATCTAAGAAAAACCTATTGCTAACATCAAGCTAAAGGGAGAAAGAGTGAAAGCTTTCCTCTTTGGGTCAGGAACAAGGCACATCTGCTCTTACCACTCCCATTCAACACTGTACTAGAGGTCTGAGCCAGGACCATGAACAAGAGGGGAAAGAAGCATTCTGAATGGAGAGTAAGAAGTAAAACAAGATTCTCTATATTTGCAGATGACACGATACTACATTCAGGAAATTTTCAGGAATCTATAAAAAACCTACTACAATTAATGTGCAAGTTTAGCAAGGTCTCAGGATACAAGGTCAAAAAACAAAAATCAGTTGTCCATCAAGAGGTGAACAAAGACATCATAGTGTGCCCATACAATAGATACTACTCAGCAATAAAAAGAAACAAACTATTGATACACACAGCATGGATGAATCTCAAAAACGTGATGAGTGACAGAACCTGGATGCAAAAGAGTACGTACTATGTGATTT
Organism: Canis lupus familiaris; assembly: GCF_011100685.1. Classification (NCBI taxonomy): domain Eukaryota; kingdom Metazoa; phylum Chordata; class Mammalia; order Carnivora; family Canidae; genus Canis; species Canis lupus. The sequence continues at coordinate 25,011,626 of NC_049249.1, forward strand.
CATTTTGCTGAATCTCTAGGAAAGACAAATCTAATCCATGGGGACAGGAAATAGATCAATGCTCCCCTGGGCTGGAATGGGGCTTGGGGATTGACTGCAAAGGAGCACAAGGAAACCTTTTGGGATAGTGACAATTTTCTGTATTTTTACTGTAGTGGTATTACATGTGCTCAGTGGGGAGTCGGCTTGAGAGTCTCTTTCTCCCTCTTCCTCCCTCTTAAGAAAGAACGAAGAGAAAGAAAAAAATAAAGAACAAACAGCAACAAAGTTAGCAGACAAAAAGTTAAAAGCAACCTGAAGCGGGAGCACGGGTTTGGATTTTTAGAGATCTAGTCTTAATTTTAATTCTCTAAGCACCTCTGACCATTCAAATCATATATAAAAAGTATGAAGAAGCAAGTTGACAGTTGGATTTCAGTAATAGGATACTGACAGTGCTTTACATTAAAAAAAACAAAAAGGGAAAAAGGGAAACCACTTTCTAAGAAAAAAAAACTTCCAAGTCTTTAGTATTAAAAGCCTGAGGGATTTCTTTCTTTCTTTTCTTTTTAAAGATTTTATGTACTTATTTGACAGAAAGCAAGGGAGAGAGTACAGGCCGGGCAGAGGGAGAAGCAGACTCCCTGCTGAGCAGGGAGCCGATTTGAGGCTCAATCCCAGGATCCTGGACCATAATTCAAGTCAAAGGCAGAGCTTAACTGACTGAGCCCCTCAGGCACCCCCTGAAGGATTTCTTTAAAAGGGAAAAAAGAAAAATCCTCTGGTATCTGAATGGAGTGCAAGCTGTTAACTTACATAAGTGATATTAAAGAAAACGGCAAAAAAAAAAAAAAAAAATAAGGAAAATGGCAAAAGGTTAGCTCTTCAAAACAGCAGCAACATGTTAAAATATTTTTTAAAAAAATAAGATGGAGTCTCCTATGTCAAGGATAGTAATTTAAACTGCATTAAAAATGAATTAGATAACATTTAAAGGACCTTTCTACATTTAATCTGATTCTGTAATTGAATGTTATTTTTTTTCAAAAGGAGAACTGTTTTTACTTAAAGTTTTAAAAATATCAACCACATTAGTTCCAATAAAAAGAAGTTCTTAAACAGATGTACTAATACTTTATTTTAAATATTTTTAAAATATAAGCTAGTTTTAAGGTAACTTTAATACTTACTGATTGGCATCAAGCAAAACAACTTTTACACCATTTACTATACATTCAGTGTCCATTGGCAATGGATGGATGTATTGTTTTTGCACGTGAAGTTTGCTCTTCAACAAATTGCCAGTTATCTGCAAAACAGAATGTGCTTATTGCTGATACAGTACAACACTAAATTGTTGTGGGACACAACAATAAAACAGATAAAGTCTTTTATTTCAGATCTAGTTTGGAACCAAGTATCTTAGTCTCTCTGTTTTCCCACTTACTTGTATTCATGGAAACCCTCCAGAATGTCAGGAGGACCTTCCTACAAGGACTACGTCACAACTGTGCTTAAACATGGTTCACTGGCTCTCCCTCTCCTGCGGAAAGTCCCTCATCCCCAGATGATATACAAAACCCTTCATTATCTGGCCCCTGCACATTTCTGCAGGTTTATCTTCTGTTAGAGAATAACAGAGAATAAAGAGAATTTCTCATGGTTAGCTGTTCTGAATTGTCTCAAGTGCCTGCAATGGGTAGATTTCCCAGGCGTCTATGCCAGTGTACAAACTCTACTCTCTACCTAGGATGCCCTCTCCTCTTTCTTCCGCCCGGTTCTGGAATTGGACAGACCTGTGTTCAAATTCTGGCTCTGCCACTACTAGCTCTGTGACTTAGGACATACCACTTAGTCTCTCCCAACCTCGGTTGCTTCATTCATAAAAAGAGATTCATTTTATTTCAATGAAAATAATGCAAGAATGCTTGAAAATTAAATTGAAGTTTTAGCCAAAGCCCTTAGTAGTAGGCACTAAAATAGTCACCTTTTAATAATTAATTCAAGGTATCTTTTCCACCACTTTCTCTGAATTTGGCCTGGGGCAGAATACAGCACTTTCTTCTTCTATTTGCTGGCGTCCCATTCAGTTTTCTGTCGCAATATCAATCCTACCACAGTGTATTTGCAAATGTATCCTGTGAAGGCTGTGAGCTCCTTGAAGTTAGGTATTTTGCCCTGAAAGTCTTTTTGGGCACTCAATAAATGTTTACTGAATGGAACTTAGGTGTTTTAATACACCATGAAGTAGTTTACTGTTTCCATATAATAAAGCATTTTTAAAAAGTCTTGTAACCATTAGCAATAACTCATTTAGCTTTAGACTCTTGATGTTTTCTCACATATTTTCTAGTAGAATGATAGATTTTACAATGTTAATTGTTCTTTTTTAACCACATGCTTAGAAATTCACTGCATCCCATAAATTTAGAAGGCAAAAACTTACCTCACTACAATAAACTGGAAATGTGAAGTTTTTAGACAATCCAGCATAATGATCAGAATGAAAATGTGTGAGAAAATAGGCTGTGCACCCTTCAACCAATCCGTACTGGAAGGCATCAACTGTAAAGCCAGTCCCTGTAAAATGAGAAGAGCACACAACTGCTTGAGCAATAGCCAATGGAGTAAAATGTGAAAGACATCCAATTCGAATATAGTGAACTCCCTTACGTCTTTACATCTGTTTCAACGAGCTTCATAATTTAAAAACTTATGCCACATAAATTCAGCCAAAAGAGGATACTACAGATGAAAATGAGTCTTTTAAGTTTATACTAAATATCCCAGTATTGGCTCCTAAAAAAATTTTTTTATGTACTTTTTTTTTTTTTTTTAAGTAGGTGCCACATCCAGTGTGGAGCCCAACAAGGGGCCTGAACTCACGACCCTCAGATCAAGACCTGAGCTGAGATCAAGATTCAGATGCTTAACCGACTGAGCCACCCAGGCTCCCACTGGCTTTTTTTTTTTTTTTTTTAAATGAGCAACTGTACCAAAAAATTTAAAATACTAAGTTACAAACCAATTGTTTTACTGATCTAAAATCCTTTACTTCTGCAAAACTGCAAAAGGAAAATGCTCACTTTCTTCTTATTTTATTCTATTGTGGCAACTGATACTGGAGGGTACAAACGGTCAAAGGCCCAAATAACCATACATATTACAGTGGTTGTGGCCTCCACTGGGTCACAGTACAATAACTGATGGACAGCATATCTGTAGTATTTGAATTTCATTGTGGGGGATGGGAGGTTGGAGGTGAAGAAAGGAAACAAGAAAATAAATTCCAAAAAAAAAAAAAAAAAAAGGTTACCTGAAGAAGCAAAAAAGGGAAAAAATAGAGCTGAGCTGTTCTGAAAAGTGTTCATGAAAGAAATAATCACCACATGTATAAACTATGATACCTAAGTCATAAGCACACCTTCACAATGCCACTGAGGCTTAGCCACACATGGCACACTAGTCTCAAGCTCACTTACAATATAGAAAATTCATCAAATAAGTATTAAAAAACAAAACTGGTGCTGTAAGGTACATAAATGATATGCCCTATATAAACATTTTGAGCAAATTACAGATTGCAGCTATCAAAGTACTTTGCACAATCTTTCTGAAACCAGGTGCATTTTGGCAGATTTTATATTATTTTTAGAAGAATTATTGGTCTACAATACAGTTCAATTTACTACACATTTTTCTAACTCGTCTATGAAGGCATGAGAAATGACAAAATATAAAAAAGGCTGCGGAAATAAGTTATGATTTAGAGGTTAAAAATGACAATTATTATGACCTATACAATCTGTTAATTTTCCTTCTTTGAAGCTATTTAGTGCTTTGTATTTCTAAGTGCTTAGAGACCGTTTTAATGAAATTTTATTATAATTTGTTTTTATAATTACTTACAGACAGCCTTCCCTCCTTCCACATTAAGCTGACCTTTACTCATCTGTGTCCTTCTGTAAAATCTATATACGAGTATCTTGTGTGCAAAATACTATATATTTATACTTAATAGATATATTTATATATTTAATAAAAGTTTGCTGATTGGGGCAAAAGCATTTAAATAGGCAAAAAATCTATGTTACATTTCAATGAGGTATAAAAAAACAAAAGAAATACACAAAATTGTTCTATACAAATACACACAGACACAACATGGGTAATAAACATGAAATTTTTAAAAGTCGATTTTTTGTAGATATATTAAGCATTGGCATTTGAACTTACCAGGTATTTTCTTATAGAATGGACATGTCTTTTTTCTTAACTGTCCTGCATTAGGTGACTCTGGAATTTTCATATTCCCTCTCTGCAGCCTGCCACAAGCTGATTTTATGGAGACTTTGTCTTTCTTTAAATTGACTGTTTTGGATTCTGTCCTGTTAAGGTGATGTGACCGCTTCTGAGGTGTTCCTTCCTCTAGTGAATCTGACTTTTTGAGTCTCTTTCTTCTTTGTGGCCTCTCATTAGAAACTTCCACAGAGGGCTGACTCTCATTTAAATTCTTTGCATCAAATTCTAAATCACTTAAAGATTTTTCTGCTTTCCTCTTGCGCTGCCGGGACCTCTTTTCATTAGGACTTACAACTGGATTTAAGTTCATCCCTCCTACTGCACTTTCCCCCAGCAATTTCTCTTCCTTTCTTTTGGGGGGTAGTCCAAAATAAACACCTATATCCATTTGTTTCATTACCTTGGGAGATGGCTGTGTTGCAGGACACTTGGGACCAGATGGTGACATTTTCAGAGACTCGGCAGCAGTAGGTGCGCCGGAAGATTTCTCTGTATTTGGAACCATAACTTTACTGTCTAGTCTACCACCTAATGCCTTTCCGCAGACACACGCTGAGTTAGTATTGTTCTTAGCACTGAAGTTCTTACTTGATAATTTTCTGATTTTACTTTGGGTTGGATGGAAAGAAAGATCCCCTTCTCCCTGGCTTTCGATTGCCTTCAGGATCTCACTATTAAGTGATGGAAGAGGAATCTGATTGCAAACACCTGATTCTTCAATGACCTGTTTCTGTTTATTTGATTGAGATGGGTGACGTTCTGGCTTTCCAAGGTTTGCTTTAGCAGCTTGATAACTAGAAGTAAGCCCCTGTGCTAATGCAGATGGAAACAGCACAAAATCATGACCAGGATGTGCTGGATCCTCACATGAAATAACACTTCTATTTTGGGAAAAAAGTTGAGATGAACCAATTAGAGTGTTGTATTTATATAATACTTCATGGTATTTATCCTGAATTAAGAAGCTGTCCATGTGGGGGCCACTTTCCTGCTGGTCCATCAGGAAGGCACCATGGAGTTTTTGAGACGAAGTAGAGCTGTTGTCATCCTCTTCCAGGCTGCCATCTTTAGAGCTTCCCGTAAAAAAGAGTTCCTGCTGCGAAACACCCAGTGTTTCATCCATAGTGTAAGTCTCCTCGTCACTCTGAAGCGGAGAATAAGAGATTTCACAGCTGCTAAAGTCATTTTCTGGCAATGGGGAACGTATGTGTTCTGAGTTGCTTAGGATGCCTAGTTCCTCAGCAAGAGGGAGACCGACTCCTACCAGTTTGTCATTATTAATACCTTCTGGAAATTGTGGGGTTTGTTGGGACGTTTGGCTATTTGTTGAAGAAGAAATCTTTTTATTGGTTTCAGTTGGAGATTGAAATTTCCTGAGACACGGTGTCACTAATGAGGGATGAGTTGAAACATTTAAGTCTTCTGATTGCTTCCAAGGCAGAGGCCATCTTTCCTCAAGGCCACAGAGAAAGCTTGAGTTAGTCTCATGGCAACAATCCCCTGACGGATGGGCTGGGCTGCTGACAGGACTCCTGCTCGCCCTGCTCTGAGCCAGCAGGAGGTGAGTGTATCTCTTGAAATGAGAAGGAATTGTTGAGGTGCACAGGAGACCATCAGGACACTCTGAAAATTTTAAAAAAGAAAAAAAGTAGCGCAGGATCAAAGCCCAGTGTTAACACGTAAGTGATAAGTTACCAACCATACTTTGAGGCCTTAAGAACTTATCGTTACACAATCAAAATATCTGGCATAAAATAACAGTAATCCAGTATGGTTTTGCAACGCGCTTATTATTTTTTAAACAAATACTTAAGATTTATTTTCAGATAATCTTTTTCCCAAAAAAAATGTTGTAAGGCTAACACCTTTTCTTCCCTTTAAATAACTCTCAAAAATATGAGCCCCTTCAAAACTCAGTTCATGTTTACACAAGGTATTCACAGGCCTTCCTGTTTCACCATCGCTCTGGCAATAGAGAGTGAAAAAGACTAGTGTGTCTCTCAGAGAACTAAAGTTCTAGCCCAGTTTTTGTCTTATCAAGCAATACAGATTTGGGACGATTAGAGTATCCTATTAGGGTCCATCATTTAATACTTACACTGCATACAAGAGTAACAACAATCTTAGTTATAGCTCTTCATACACTAAATAGATTCTAAGATTCGAAATTCAATTTGGTAACTTGTTAATAATATGGCTTTAATAACCTGGAAACTATTCCCTGTTATACTATTATAATTGAGAAACATTCTGTAAACCATCTTGGCATATCCCCTTCTATGTTAATTTCCAGGGGGTTTTTTGTTTTTAGGTTTTATGTAAGTAATTTCTACACCCAACATGGGCTCCACCTAACAACCCTGGGATCAAGAGTTGCATGCTCTTCAGACTGAGCCAGCCAGGTGCCCCAATTTCCAGGTTTATCAAAAAATGACCCACTCTCCCTCCCAAAAAAGACTGGTTACATTAAATTAGAAGACCTCATCGATGAACATAATTAAAACCATCACATAAAAGTATTTGTTATGGCACAGAATTCAGTTCAAGAAGAGTCTATCTGTGATGCTATTCAAAGTAGTTTAGTGAAAAATCAAAAGAAAAATCTCTTTGAGGTGGCTTTCTCATAAGACATTTCACCCTGAGCTGCTCACCATAGGACTCCAACTTCCATTTCTGATTTTCAAGCCACTTAAAAGCAAAATACTAGCATTTGATGAGACTTTTGCTTTACATGAAAAAAAAAAGCTAATGCCAAAAATTTTTAAAGTTCCTTTGCGTCTTTATGCAGTACTTTAAAATAACTAGAGGTTAATAATGTCTCTGAATCATACATAACATGAAAGCCATACTGAATAGTATTTTTATTTTGCTGAATTTTAATTCTTTGAGATTAAAAAATCCATATATGGTATACATAACTTTGAAATCTACAAATCATCATAACAACCCATTCTTCAGATACTCCAAGTAGGACTACCTGTTAAATATTATATAAAAGATAATAAAAGCATAGCATTACTTCAGTTATCACTTGGCACATTTTTTAATTTGAATCTTATAAATGTAAGACTCCTTCCCAGATCTTCTTCCTTTACCATAGCATGACAAATTCAACAGAATCCTGTTTAGAAGACTCATAATTCTCTAAATTTGTTTCACAAAAGATAATAGGCATTCTTTTAAGAATGCTCATCTATAAAACATTAATACCACTTACTTTTTGCAGTCATTGTGAGAGGCAAGTAAATAGTGAAAGCATCTAGTAGAGTATGTGCTCAATTAACATTTATGAAAAATCACTGAGATGTTTAGGAACTTCTATGACACAATATAATGCATTTCAACTGTTTTCAAGTTTGCAACATTCTTTAAAATTATACCATTGACTATGATCTTTTTTACCCTTCTCAAGAAGGGTTTCCTTGTTTCCTTCCAGGGTAAATAAATTATTGATACTTTACTGCTTGCCTTGCTTGTTCCACAGACTCCATCTGGCTTAATGCAAGTCTTTTAGACTATTTAAAGACCACTCCCTTTTTTGTAGTCTTACCTGTTTCAGAGACTGGTGGAGAATCCAAACATTCAAAAACATGCCATCGAGGTGTCTGACCTAGCAATGAGGAAAAAGGCATCTGGCAGTTTGGGCAGTATCCATCATAAACTGGACGTATCTTTGGTGATACTTGTTTATTTTTGAGGGTCCTACAGTGCTTTCCTGGAGTGGTTTCCTTGTCTTGGGACTGGTGAATACCATCGCCACAACTAGAATTCTGACTAGAAGCTACGGAAGTCTGACTACCTGTTTCTCCAAGGCACATTTCAGGGTCCTTTGTCTTCTCTTGGGCTTCTACAGTTCTCTTTTTATTTCTCTTTCGTGTCGACTGGCATTTTCCATCTGTTGCTTTTTCAACAGATTTTCGAATATTCTCAGAGCAATTGTTTGTTTGTACCGATTTGGGTTTTCTTTTAGACTTGTATTCCCAGATGTCTTCTTCCAAAACATCTTCTAACATGGCAAAATGATTTTTTTTTTTTTTTAGCAAATTAAGAATGTATTTCTGGTTATAAAAATTTTTAATGGAAATATATTTTGCTGAGAAAAAAAAAGGTAACTTGATGGGAATCTAAAGCTTTGGTAGTGGATATATTGGCAAACTACAGACCTTACACCTGCAAGCACCTGCTATTCCATTTATACCACAATAAAATTAAGAGAACCTACCACAGGGGTAGCCTCTGAGAAGTTTCCCATTGTGACTACTATTTCATTCAAGTGTGTTGGCCTTTCCAAGGACTCGATTCATAAATATAAGAATCAGTAGCACTTCGAAAACCAAGCGCTAAGAGGAAGTATAGGTTCAACGGCTTAGCTTAGAATGAGGTTTGCACAACAGTTATGATGAAGGTCGGTCCTGTGGGTTCCCTTTGAACTGGACAATGCTCCAAATAACTCACAAATGCCACAGTCCCTGGGCAACTGGTTTAGCAGGTTTCCCGCATATTAAAAGGCTGTCTCAGCTCCCTAGTACCACCATAATCACACACCAGAAGCAAAGAGGTGTGTCGTTCAGGCGGGGTGGGGGCGGGGTGGCGGACTAGTAATTAATTGCCTGCATCCGTGACTCTTGGATATTCGATCACTTCGCTTTTCCTGGGTCAGTCCGATTATCTTCTTCCAGCAGCGAGGAACCAACACTGCACAATGAACAAACAAGATTCAAATGCATGAAGTTGTGTTTGCACCGAGGTCACCCACACTGCACTCCTAAGTCCACACTGCAGAGGCGGCCCGCCCCAGCGGTGGCCAGCCTCGCTCTCCATCAGCCTCAAAACCAAGGTTCACCTGCCGGAGGCCTCCCACCTGCTCCACCTGGTCTTTGAACTCTGGAGGCTGCAAGGCCAAGGAGCGGGGCCTTACGCTTTGCAGGGCGGGGAGACAGTGAGCTGCGAGCGCAGCTGGTTCCATAAAAGCTAGAGAACCGTCCGCTGCTGAAGTCGGAGGCAGCCCTCCCCCTCCCTCCCCCGCCTCCGGGATCCTCGCCTGAGCCCACCTGCCCCCCGCACACCCTCGGGAGCAGCTCCAGCTGCGTCCGCTCCCCTCGGCGCCCCCCTCCCCCCTGCTCCGCTGGCGAAGTGTTCGCGCTCGCACTTTCAGCTCCGCGGGGCGACAAGATACGGTGTCCGTGTATAAGCCAAAGCCATCGCCAGTCACTCCCAACTTAAAAACAAACAAACAAACAAAAAAACACCTATATCAGGAGGCTATTCCTACTCCCCCGCCCTTTACCTTTGGTGTCTTGGCGGGAACAGCTTTTCCCCTTGCTAGTGCTGTGTCGAATCGGCTGACCCCGGTCTCAGGGCGGGACTTTGAAAAAGTTTGTGTCCTTTTTAAATCCTACGGATTTATTTTATTTCCGCTTTGTTCTAAAGCCTGCTAATTTCCAAAGTGAGGTGTGTGGGGGTATAGGGCTGTCAGGGCTCCTGGAATGCGGACCCGGAATCTCTCCCCATGCTGAATCTGGCGCTCCGAATGTCCAGCCGAGCCGGGGAAACGCTCTGGAAGGGGCGGGGTGGTTGGGGCCGGTGGTAAAAATTGCGGGCCCCGGAATTCCAGCGGTTTGTGCCTGAGCCCTGGAATGCACGGTCACGGAAAAGGAAAAGGTGTCGTGTGCGTGGAGTGCGGGGCTGGCGGAGGGTGAGGTGAATGTGCCGTTGTGAAACGGAAGGCCGGCCATTGCTTCCTCTCGCCCCACACGAGACCCTCCCGCGGGCCCCCGCGGCCGCCTGTGGACTGTCCGGAGAGAACATGGCGGCCCCCAGAGCCCGGGGCTGCAGCCTCGCGGGCCTGCTGCCGGCGCAGACCTCGCTGGAGTACGCCCTGCTCGACGCCGTCACGCAGGAGGAGAAGGACAGCCTGGTCTACCAGTATCTGCAGAAGGTGGACGGCTGGGAGCAGGACTTGGCAGTGCCCGAGTTTCCGGAAGGTGAGGGGCAGGCTGCGGGGTGGGGACCCCTGCGGGAACCTCCCCTCGCTCGGGGCCGCCGCCCTCCCCTGAGGCGGGGGGTGCGACCGCGCGGCCGGGGCGCCTCGCCTGCCCCCTGCGGCTTCCCCGGGTCCCAGAGGTGGCCCCCCGGGGCGCGGCGACGTGCGCCTCCGCGTCCGCCCGGGGCCCGTGGGAGCCCAGCGGACCTTCCATGCCTGCCCCGCCCTTCCCATCCTCTGCGCGTCCTGCCCGCGTTCGCCGCCCGCTGTGTGCTGCCCACAGACGTCGACACCAACGGGGCCTCTCGTATTTACTCCTCCCCTACCCCCCCTCCAGGTGGTATCTGTGTGATCGTGGGGGAAACTGAGGCACAGGAAGGCTGGGTAACTGCCCGAGCCGGATGACCCGGAGCCCCCGGACCGGCGCGTGTGTCAGCTGTGAACCGTTCTCCGTTCAGGGTCTTTGAACTCTGTTGTCATTTTTTTTCTTTTCTTTTTTTTTTTTTTCTTTTTTGAAATTGAATTGATTACAGCCTATCTCCAGGGTTTGAATGCCAGCCGAGTGTTTGGACACCCGGGAGCTGATATTCCCAGTAGCGCTCTTTGGGAAAGCACATCTTGCCGTTGATAACGGAGCCGAAGCCGTACTTTGCCTTCTTTGGTTGGGACTGGCCTTGTTTTGTTGGTGTTGGCAGGTCTCCTGGGCGGACACTGAAACCACATGTATAGTTAATGGGTTGGGTATGGCCGGGGTCAGTATCTCAGCAGAACCTTGCCTTTCACAACAGTCCTGTGTGGCTTTCCAAGCCTTTTGCTCCCACCTTCCAACATGCTTTTTTTTTTTTTCTTCCCCCGTTACTAACCCTCTACAGAATTTGAAATATTGTGTGTGTGTGTGTTGGGGGGGTGATGGCAGGAGAATCAGGTGCAAGACTGCTTATCCCGTCAAAGACACTAAGAGATGAGACACATATGCGCATATTTTTTAAAAAACTTTGTAAGAAGTTAGTTACATAACATAGTGTTAGAAAGTGGCAGGAGACCCCCTAGGTTTGGGGACAGTGTTTTTATTTTCTAGTGTTGTTTATATTCGCAGTGGGTGTATTTTATTACCAGGAGATAGGACCTTAGTGACTCATAAATAATACAGCAAAATATTCGGGCTTCGTATCTGACGTAGTCAGATTTTCTGCTGGATCTGATTATTGAGCTCAGAATACTAGATAACCAGTTTCTTCTTGGTTTCATGATCGGTAAACTAGAATCAAGAAGTCATAAACATACTCTGTCTCAAACAGTGTACTTTGTTCATTTCTTCAAAGAGATATGTTTATGGGAAACTGTGGTATAAAGGATGATTTCAGACAGATCTGGGATGAAATCCTAGTTCATTTGTTAGTTGCATGAGCAAGGGACTTGATTTTTCCAAGCCTTATATGACTTCCTTATAAAATTGAACCAGTATTTAGCTTTTAGGTTAATTATGTGGATTAAAGGTAATATAGCTAAAGTTCTTAGTTTGTGTGATATCTCAATAAATGTTGATGGCTTTTTAAAATTATTTTCATTGTGATTATTGTTATTGTAAAATTTATTACTATTATTATTATTAAGCCTGGTAAGCCCAATAACTGACATGTAATAATACTTTCTTTATCCTCCAGTCTAAGTCACATTTGACCTTTTACAGAAAATACATTTAAAAGACCGATTCATAAATATTTTGCAATTAAAATATGAAATATACATTAGTTTGAAGTTTTATATAGTCGATCTGGTATACAATGAACACTTTATTAAAATGCATAATTAAGAGTTCACTCTACCCTAAAACCTTACTAGGTGGGACTAATTAAGGCAGAAATGCTAGTTTGATTTGCAGATATTAATTTTTTTTAGAATTTTGTTTTGTTTTTAAAAGATTTTATTTATTCATGAGAGACACAGAAGGAGAGAGAGGGGGCAGAGACACAGGCAGAGGGAGAAGCAGGCTCCATGCAGGGAGCCCAACATGGGACTTGATCCCTGGTCTCCAGGATCTTCTGCCGTGGGCTGAAGGCGGCACTAACCGCTGAGCCACCCGGGCTGCCCTAGAATTTTGTTTTGAGTAACTCCAGTGACTGTTATTAGTCATTAACTGTTATTATTCACTTAATTCCACCCAACTTTGGCTTTCAATTTCTATAAACTGTTTCCAAATACTCACTTTGAGATATAATTTAGTGGCTGCATTTACTTATAAATAATAAACTCATTATCTTTGTTTTTCTAAATTGGTAAATAGAGATACTGTACTTTAAATTTTTAAGAAAAATCTTTATAGTGCATAGTTTAAATTGTAAGTCATGCTCAAGTAATTATAAATTCTGATTTACAAAAGTACAGATTAATGAGATTCCATTTTTCTTTGGAGGGAAGGGAATACATTCTTCATCAATATTAATGTTGCTTCCATGAAATCTATAATAGTGCATTTTGCTTAACTTTGCATTTAAAGTATTTTGTATTTAACGTCTTATTCAAATCCAGAGCACTTTAGTTCTTATGAAATTGGCTTAGGCATTTTGTATGTTTATATTTTAACACTTTGCTCCTTTTTGAGTTTAGTCCTGTCTCGAAATTCTTAAGATTGAGTTTCATTCTCAAAGCTCATTTGAACCTGATTGTGTCCTCTTAATATCTGATATTTACTCTTGTTTTTTCCTAAATGTGTTGGATCTTGCTTTCTTTCACACACAGACTATTTCACTATTTCTGAAAGAATCTAGTCACTTTTTTTTTTTTTACTATATTTGCATACTGCCCCATAATAGCATCTTTCCCATTTTACCCCAACCCCTTATCCCTTCCTTAGAAGTAATACTGGTTTACATACATTTCAATGGAAAGTTTTAGATGATTATCCTTGCCTTTTCCTTTAATCATGATAATTTATTTTGTGTAAATTTCAGGATTAGAATGGCTGAACACAGAAGAGCCTCTTTCTGTCTACAAGGATCTGTGTGGAAAAGTAGTCATCCTTGATTTCTTCACCTACTGCTGCATAAACTGTATTCACCTATTGCCTGATCTTCATACATTAGAACACACATACTCTGATGAAGGTATCTGCCCTTTAATTGGTTTCTAACAGACTGTCCTGGCATAGGCACTGGAGGAGTAGCTGACTCATTTGCTCATAGGAAAATGAACATTTGGCAAGACTTCAATGATTCTAAAAGTAATTTGTAATCTATGATTTAAGGACTTCATGTACCTTCTCATGAAGAGTTAAGCTTAGTGATAATGGTTTGCCTTCCTAAAGAACCAGCATTTAGTACATTTTTTCCCTAAGGTTAAGGACATAATTTACTTTCTTATGATCGAGTATTTTTAAAAGTTCATTTTGTATATTTAGACTTACCTAAATTTTTTCTATGAGAAAATGAAACTTGTGACTCTAATCTTACACTCTTCTCACTAAGATATAAAGGTTTGAAGTTCTTATTAGGAAATGTGATTAGGCTTCCTTTAATTTCAGATGACATGAACTACAGTGGAATGCCAAATATTATAGCAGATACTTTTTCTGTGACCCTGCTTTATTAAAAAATGATTTAGAAAGGTTAATGTTTTCCAAAGCACACTAGGAAATCCTCTTTTATGGTATTACAAATTCTGAAGATGTAAGAGATTACTTAGTATTTGCTTTAGAACTTTGAAATATTTTCAGATCTTTTTTCTCTTGTTTTCTTTCTGAAAAGGAGAGCATATGGGGTGAATGCAACTAATTAAAGGTTCCATTTAATTAGTCTTAAATGAATTGAAGCTCCACAGTTGGAGTGATAAAAAGAAGAGGGGATCAATGATCTTAGAGTAAAAATGAGAATGGAGCATTGAAAGATAACTTAGTTTTTAAAAAGGAGTAATTTTTAAAAAGGGGTAATAGATTAAAATCTTCAGTACGAGTAGAACCCCTGATGCTTGTAAATTGTAATACATTCTCTCTTGAAATTGCCAGTGAGATTTATCAAGAACTCCGGTATTCCTGGTAGCTAAGTCATGTTTTCATAAATTTATCTGTATTAATTTGAGAAATAAGAGTATCTCATTACCTCCTGGTTTTGGATGCCTATGTGTCTTGGTCAAGCTCATGTAAGTAAGTGCATTTATTGAACATGTAGTATGTGCAGGGTACTCTGAACTGCCGAGGAAATATGTAACAGGAGTTGAATAAAAAGCATTATGGAACTTGAAGAAAGGAGGAATTCACTTTGCCTAGAAGCATTGGAAAAGATTTCTCAGAGGGGGAAAGTTAAGCTGGAACTTGAAAAATGAACAGGAGTATGGCTGAAAATGAAAAGGGAGCTGGAGGAAGCTGGCTGAGGAAGTGACAGGTAAATAAGCAGGGAAGCATGGAAGAGTAGGCTTCTTGGGGAGAGGTTAGGGTTAGGGTTCAGTGTGGCAGCATTGTAGCGACTTCTGGGTAGGTGGGTTAGGTTCTGACCAGTTGTGAAAGGTTTTGTTATTAAGAATGAACATTTCTTAATAGCTTAGCCTTTGTCTTCCATTGAAGATACAGAGAGATATTTAAGGTTGTTTTTGATTTGTTACAGCAAATTGTGACAAAAAACTATTTTACATACAAATACACTTTTGAGAAGTAAGATACTTGAAGTGATCTCAACACTATAACGTCAAGGAAACATTATTTCAGTAATGTGCTACTTTATGAAAAAGCTGGAAACATAGAAATATTTTTATATTACAAGGACCCATTTCAAGAAGTTCTTAAATTTGCTTCACGTGTGGGATTAACCAATTAAGTTAACCAACTACAGTCTTCTGGAGATTATCTTAAATATGGTCAGTTAACTTAATCGTTTGGTAATGCTGGTAAAATAGAAATATTTTATATTTTTAAAAATATACATTCAATTCATATACACAAAAGCAGGTATACCCAGAGATTATCACATAAAAGTTCAATAAGCTGTCACTAAGTTATTTTGCTTTCTTACAGCAATGTATCTTGTATCATTACTATCTACTATGTTTCTGAACGTTTTTGCAGCAATGTTAATAGTTCTTGAAGTGACATTCAGCAGCCTATTTTAAATTCCTTGGAATATTCAGTTCATTTTATCAGCCAGAAATGCTCAGCTAAGTGAGGAAGTGCTTATTAATTCTAAAACAGCCTGAAAATGATCCAAATTAATACCCAGTCTCTTTCCTTTGTAAAACAGCCTTTAAAATCAAATTTGTAATGGTGACCAGTATCATTTTCACAATAGCAGGAGACATTATAAATGCAGAGCCAAAGTAAAAAGATATTTAATAGTAATGAATGGTTCTGGTCTTTAGATATTTAAGGATGTAGCTGTGCCCAAAGCTTGTTATTAATAATGATTTAGCACGTTAACATTAAACGGACTGGTACCTCAGGTTTTAGGATTTTTTTTTTCTGTTTCTACTCGTGAGTTTATAATTTGTCTTTTTATACTAGATGCATCAATGGTATGTTATTATGTAATACCCAAATTTAGCACAATGGCTATTAAGGAAAGGTACTCTTGAGTTATAAGAAAACATCTATTAGGAACATGACATATTTTAAAATGTGACTGCTAGGTATATGTTAATGTATAATTAAATCAGACTTTTTTTTAAGGATTTTATTTATTTATTTATGAGAGACACAGAGAGAGGCAGAGACATAGGCAGACGGAGAAGCAGGCTCCCTGTGAGGAGCCTGATGGATTAGATCCCAGGACCCCGGGATCACGACCTGAGCCAAAGGCAGATGCTCAACCACTGAACCACCTAGGTGCCCCTGATTAAATCAGACTTAACCCAATGCCATGGGACTACAGGATAATTGCTGGTACTCTCACTATGTAGTAGATACATTTTTCTGTTTTATACTTTTTAAAAAATTAGAATGCAGTTCTAATTTTATAATGAAACTAAACCTTTCAGTGAGTCCATTTATAATTCGATTGTCAAAGTTCCCAGTACCATCCCCAGGTTCCTTAATTCTTTAGGAGGACTCGCAGCTCTAACTTGATATAGCTAAAGGATACAAAGTGAAAGCAGCAAAGGGAAAAGATGCTTGGGTGAGGCTAAGTTCAGAGGAGACAAAACATAGGCTTCCTCCTCTCTTAGTGGAATCATACAAAACAACTTAATTCCCTAGCAAGGAGTTGTTACAGCACATTTGAAATGTTACCAGGGACTCTCATTAGAGACTCAGCAACCAAGGTTTTTATTGGGGACTGCCTAAATAGGCAGCTTCTGCCTGGTGGTATGTAGGGAAAATTCTAGAGTCCCACAAGGAAAGTAAGTGTTCAGCATAAACCATATGATTTGTACGACCAGTTTAGAGGTAATGAGTCGCTCTTATCTGTTCAGGGAATGGCGAGAACCCTCCTGAAATCCAGGCAAAGGCCAGCCATATAAGCAGGCCTTCGAAAGAGTACCAGTCAGGCATGCTATGTTAATTCTCATCTGCATACATTTTATATTTTTTTTTGCAGCAGTCCATATATTATTTTGTTTTTAAATAGATGAAGTATGGGCAGCTGGGTGGCTCAGCAGTTTAGCGGTGCCTTCAGCCCAGGGCGTGATCCTGGAGACCCAGGATCGGGTCCCACGTTGAACTCCCTGCATGGAGCCTGCTTCTCCCTCTGCCTGTGTCTCTGCCTCTCTCTCTCTCTCTGTGTCTCTCATAAATAAATAAAAATCTTAAAAAAAATAAGTAGCTGAATTATGATGGGAATATTGGTCCATTTATGACAGACTAGTTCTAGGATGTTTCAGGAGAGACACAGGGCAATGTAAGTTTTTGAAATTCCAAAAAAAAATTCAAATTTGTTTGGCTCTTTGCTTTAGTGTTCAGGGATTCTGATCGTTTCATGTTTCCATTGTTTTTTAGTATGAAACCTAAATTCCTACCTCTGCATATGCTTCTCTTCTTCCCTCAGGGTGTTCTAGCCTTAGTTCCTCAGGGTCACTGTTCCTCTTGACTTGACTCAGTGATCACTCTGCTTGGAATACCCTTATGCTTTCTTGCTTAGTAAAGTATCATGTTTGTCTTTTAGATTTAGAATGTCTCCATTTATAATTTTGTAACATGTAAAACTCAACTGTTTTCAATCCTTGTATTTAACTAGGTTATTATAGTGTTTGTGATTAAACTATGCTTTCTACTATATATTATTATAAATATAACAATTTTGTATATATTGCTATATACAATTGTAATCTAGTACAATTCTATATATCTACATCTCTCTGAAAATAAGACCTTTGAAGCTTTTAAAATGATTTTTTGAATTTGTTATTACTAATATTTTATAAGCAGTTATTTTATATGGCTTCTTCCCTCCTCCCTCCCTCTTTTCCTCCCTCCTTCTGTCTCTTCCTTTCCTTCCATATTTTATTGATCCCTGTGCTGGCAAAAGATTCATAAAGTGAAGAATCTTTTACATTCTATTTTTTATTGTGTACGATTAACAGGAAAAAGCAAAATTTTTAAAAAATCTCTATATTTTAAGATTGACACTAAAAATGTGAGGCATCGTTACTTAGCAGTTGTCTTTGTAGATTAATATGTTCTATTTAGACAATAGGATATGGTCTATATATTATATAAATACATGAATTTCTTCACTATTCATTGTTTTATTTTCTACTATGTACTAAGCACTGTGCTAGTGAAAAATAAAACATGCATTATCCCTAAATAATGATTAGGAATTACAGTCTTGTTAACTGGGGCAAGACTTATAATCAAATACTCACAAATATTTTTATAATTTCTGATTAGTGCTAAGAAGGAAAATCATAGGGTGCTGTGAAAACAAATAATGGAGTTTAATCTGGAGAAATTAAGGCTTTCTTAAGAGTAAAAATTGAGTTTGAGGTCTAAAAGAAGTGTAGCTTTACTAGATGAGAAAGGGTGAAGAACCACCCTTTCCAGGCTGAAGGAGCATTGTGTGTTAAGCATCAAAGCAAGAGGAGTAATGATATTCTGGAGGAACTGAAGGAAGGCCAGGTTATTATAACACCCTGAGGGGAGGGGTGAAAAGGGGTAGAGAACATGCTGGAGAGATGAGATTTGGTTTTTATACAAAGGACAGTGGAAGATTTTCTAGAAGAGGTGACATGATGAGATTTGTGTTTGTTTAAAGATTAGTTCCACTCCCAGGTGGATAACTAATTAGTGGACGAGAGTGGATACAACAGATCTGTGACAAGTCTATTGTGCTCCCTGTGTGACATGATAATAGCGTGAAACTAGTTATAGAGAGATAAGATTAATAGGATTTGGTCATGGATTAAATATGGATGGTGAAAGAAGGCTCTTTGGTTATTACAGAGATATCCTAGGTAGGTTTTTGGCTTATATAATTGGACAGATGTTAGTGCCATTCAGTAGAAGGAAACACGATAGAAAGGACAGCTTTGGAGGGGGACGTCATGAGTTTATTTTAAATTATCTGTGAGACTTGCACTTCATTCTCCATGTGACTTCCATTGCTCTGAAGGATAATCTAAAAAAAATCCTTTAAATGACTTACAAGGTCGATCCTATCTATAGGTTTATTCTTTTTTGACCCACACTCCCCTTCGTTGTCTGTGCTTAGTCAGCTATTTCAGTCTCTTCGTTCATGCACTCTTTTTTGCATGTGTTGTTTTCTCTCCATGGATCTCCTTCCTTATGCTCTTCATCTAGTTAACACCTTTTCACAGTTCCCATCTCCCCATAATCTTTACTTCTTCAAAGAGGTGTTGGGTATGTTTATCAGAAGGAATATATATATGTATATTTTGAAGTAATAATGTATTATGATATATATACACACTATATGTATCACACATGTAAAATATATAGATATTTGACTTACAAATTCTTAATTTATTGGGTTATAATCATCACCATCATTATTTTAGATGTTCATATTGTCCCTCTTTGACAAATGGAATCCTCTTTAGGCTATCACTGATGTCCTTTTGACATGTCCTTATCATTTTTTGAGCCCTTCCTTACTTGTCACAACACAATATTTAAAGGCTCCTCTTGTACTTTCCCAGTCGCTTCCCTGAATCAGCCATTTCTCCAGGGAGCTTTGATTCCTTTAGTATTAAATATTGGGAATGGTTTTGAGAAACCAAGATCCTGTGTTTATTGCCACTGGGATGTCTTTGCTTCTGGTCACTCTCAACTAAATTTAAAATTTACTTAGACTAGTCCTCCCCACTCTCCATGAGGTTATGTTATTCATTTGAAGTACAACTAGATATATTTGTTTATATTTTTAATTTTGGTTTTGAAGATATAAAATTTAAATATGCTCCTGAAAGTCAGAACCATACAGAAAGTATAGTTCCATCTACTCATCTCTTCTGTTTCCCTTTTCCTTTTCTTTACATCCCATTCTTCCATTCTATTGTCTCTTTAAAAAAAAAAATACTAATGGTGACTTACTCTAGAGGTTTTTGTGCATTTTGCTTTTTTAAATATAGCTATGTATCCTGGCAGCCACTCCATATAGAGAACTTCCTGATTATTTTTAATAGCTATGTAGCACCTCTTTGTGTGTGTGTGTGTGTGTTGTAATTTATAACAATAAATATTCAGTCATTGTCCTATGTATTGACCATTAGGTTGTTTTCAATATTTAGCACTTACAAACAGCTTTGTGAATATGTCTTTATATCACTGGTGGCATATCTTAAGCGTAAGTTCCTAGAAGAGGGATTGCTGGGTCAAAGTTAAACGCATATGATATAGTTTTACTGGGTATTGCCATATTCTGCACCAGGAGGGTTGGTTGTACTAGTTTGCATTCCTGCTAAGACGGTGTGAAGGGTGCTGCTTTCCCCACTCTTGCTCCAGTAAAATGTATTGACATGGTTTTTAATTTGTACTGATTTAATAGGTGAGAAACTGCATCTTGGTGTAGTTTTATTTATATTTTAAGTAAATCCTACACCCAACATGGGACTCAAACTTATGGTCCTGAGGTCAAGAGTTGCATGCTCTAATGGCTGAGCCAGCCAGGTGCCCCTTGATGTATTTTTAAATTGCATTTTAGAGTGTGATTGAAAATCTTTTCATGCATATTTGTAGCTATTTATTGTAAGTGGGGTTTTGTCTGCCATTATATACTCCAACTGATTATTGTCTAGGTACATAAAAACTGTTTGTTTTTATCTGTTAATTTTATATTCTGCTTTCTGAGTCTTTTACCACTTGGTTTAGTTTTATGATTGATTCTCTGTGGTTTCTCGAAAATGCAATATTATCTGCAAAGAATTTTTCCAAATCTTATGTCTGTAGTTGATTTCTATTCTCTAATTTGGTTGGCTAAAAACTCCCTCCCACCCCCAAAAAAATAAAAATAAAAACTCCCTCCCAGTTCATTATTTGATAGTAGTAAAGACAGTGGGCATCTTTGCCTTGTTCTTTATCTTATTGGAAATACATATCATTTTTCTCTGTTAAGTAAGAGGCTGGTTTTAGGATTCAGTTTATTTGCTCAGTTAACGAAATATCAGACAAAATTTAAGTAAATTATATCTCAATATAACTGATGTTAAAAACAGGAATCTATCTCTCCTATTTCTGAGTTTGGAGGAGAATGGAAGCCATCTCATTTTGAATCTCTTCACTTATCTCTTCCTCTCCTTTTAAATGTAAAACCAAAAAAGAGTAACTAAAACCACACTTGATCATTCATTCAGTAATACTAGGAGACAAAGAATATCATGGCCCTCAAATTATCTGTAAGTTGAGAAATAAACTGAATTCCATTAAAAGTCCTCTTCCTGCAAGCCTGCAAGTGCTAGAACGGGAATGGGAGAGGCTTAAAAGACTCCATGAAAAAAAGAAGAGTGGCTCAGAGGTCTTGGGCGAGGCATAGAGTAACCTCCTTACCAGTAGAAAGAGAAACTCCAACACTAAGTGCAAAATACTGAACACAGGTTTAGATCATATCACCAGCCCTTGAAAGAGTAGGGGCTTAAGAACGGAAGCCTCAGAGAAGCATTGCTTCTTGTAGGGAATCAGATACAGAGGTGTGATTTTCTTTGAAGATACTACTTCTACTTAAAGTGAATCAATGAATGAGTTGGGAAAGTTAAGGATCTTGCAGAAAACAAAGAGTTATATATATCAATCTCTCCTTCCAACAATGCTATCCAAAAATGAAACTTCACAGAAAAAGGGAACTATCAGAAAAGTGCACTCTCACTCAACCTAGGAGCCTTGTCCACAAAATGGGTGGGAATATTAAAAAGCAGATCTCATCCATATAAAACTGTAAATAGCTGAAAATGTGATTCAGAGTTGAAATGTAGATTAACTTCTTAAAAATGATCCACAGAATTGACAAAAACTGTAACACATTCCTCTATATTGAA
The DNA here is from genome assembly GCF_011100685.1 of Canis lupus familiaris. NCBI lineage: Eukaryota > Metazoa > Chordata > Mammalia > Carnivora > Canidae > Canis > Canis lupus. Next base: position 25,033,296 of record NC_049249.1, read on the forward strand.
TTATATATCCTCAGACATAATTTAGGAGCAATGATAAAAGGATCTTGAATCAGAATTTCGAAAACTAAGAAGGGAATTGTGCCCCACCCCCCATCCCCCTGCCGCCGCTGCCCAAAGAGGTAGGAAATGAGTGGTGATTGAATTCTGAAAAGAAATAAGAAGATCAGAAATATGTAAGAAATAAAGACTAAATTACAAGGTGCCCAAGGGGCAATGAATTCATATAAAAATGTTATAAGGGGCATTGAAGTAAAGCAGAAGGTAAAACAAACTTAGAGAATGAAAATAATCTAAAAAAAAAAAAAAGTAAAAACAGGAAATGATTGACTAGAAAGACAGAGTCCAACATAAGACTGCTTGGAGACTGAAGTCAAAAATCATAACAACTAACTAAAACTAATATGTAAAATTAGAATCCAGTCTTGGATTCCAGAAATAAAAGAAACCTTGAATCTGCATATTGAAAGGAACTACCAGATACCAGGGAAAATTAACACAGAGCAACAGCCCAAGAAGTATCCTACTTGAAACTATTACACTTTAATGATATTTAAAAATTATCTTCAGCGCTTTCAGGAAAAATGATCACTTTTAGAAGCATGTAAATTAGATGGGACAGACTTTATACAAATAACATACAGAGCAAGGCAGTGGTACATTTTCAAGAATCTTATATAGAGAAACTACAAACCAAGGATATTATATCACACCAGCTATCTTTCAAGATTCAGTCAGGGTTATGGAAAACCAGTTTTGAATGTCTAAGAACTCAGAATCACCTGTGAATAGATGCACCTGTGAATCTAATTTCTGGTAAATCTACTTGAGAAACACCTTCTAACCAGGGGTGACTAAGGAAACTGCCAGATGGATGGATGAAGATATCATATATGTGTATTCATGATGAGGAATAATAAAGGATTTATTATAGGCACTTGACCTTGTATAGTTGTAGGAGCTGTATATCTAGTCTACATGTGACTGTTACTTGTGCGTCTGCTGCCTCAACTAGAAGTCAGCAGATCTGGCAATTGAAAAGGAAAGATGGATATGAAATAAGGGAGAGCAAGAGCAGACTGCCACCTGCAAGCATGACCTGGAACCCAGGTAAACTTCAACCTAAATAGTGAGGTGACCAACAGAATTAAGTCGGTGTCCTTTGCTGTGGAGCTAAACATTCATCTGATGCAGGAGTTGGAGAAGCTGAGGGAGGAGATCTGGCAGGAGCTGTGGTACAACTATGGGGTATAGATAGCTCCTATCCCACAACCAGCCACCAAGGTGAGACAGCAGATAAGCTACAAAGTGTGTGAAATGCAGTAGCATGTGGTGCACTGCACCAGTCCTCCAAGCAAAAGAGAATATGGCACCTGCTCTTAAACCTCCGAGTTTGCTCATAAAATCTCTCTTACGGGAGAGGATAAGAACTAAGCCGGGAATAGAATACTGGAAAACGGTTCCATTTTAGCTAAATTGGCAAAATATAAATCTGTCACTGGTGGGTAGAAGAATAATATAAAATCATATAGAGGTAGAAAGAATACAGCTAAAAAGAGGGAAAAAAGAGGGAGAGAATGGGAAACAAAACTATTGATTATTGTATATGTAACAGGTGGGAATTAAAGGATGCCATTTAAAAATGATTGACCAGGGGTGTTTGGATGTCTCAGATGGTTGAGTGACCGACTCTTGGTTTTGCCTCAGTTCAGAATCTCAGGATTGTGAGATCAAGCCCGGTGTCCGGCTCCATGCTCAACATGGAGTTTGCTTGAGATTCTCTCTCTCCCTCTCCCAATGCTACTCCCCTGGCATGTTCTCTCTCGTTCAAATAAATAAGATCTAAAAAAAAGATTGACCAGGTAATAAAAGGTTATGAAAAGTAGAGTTTGATACTTTTAAAAGTGATAAAAAACTTTAAGGCAAAGGTAACCACTAGAATAAAAATACAAACCCTCCTAAAGTCCAAAGAAATTTTTTTAATTAAGTTTTTTATTTTAATTCCAGTATAATTAAGATATAGTAAGTTAGTTTCAGGTATGCAATATAGTGATTCAACAATTCCATACATAGTGTTCATCGTGACAAGTGTACTCTTAAGCCCCATTACCTATTTCACCCATCCTCCCATTCTGCTCCCCTCTGGTAACCATCAGTTTGTTCTCTATAGTTAAGAGTCTGTATTTTAGTTTGTCTCTTTCTCTCTTTTTTCCTTTGCTCATTTGTTTCTTAATTCCACATGTGAGTGAGATTGTATATTTGTCGTTAACTTACTTCACTTGTCATTATACTCTCTAGCTTCATCCATGTTGTTGCAAATGGCAAAATTTCATGCATTTTTATGACTGAATAATATTTTATATGTATATATCTATCACATCATTTTACTCCCAAAGAAATTTTTTCACAAAAAAGGACACACCATATAGAGAAACATAAACAAATATATATACATAAATTACAATAGAGGATAATATGAAAGAATTGAGATCAGACATACCAATTGTGTCAATAAATGTGAATAAGTTTAACCTCTTCTGGAAAGAAAATATCCATCAATTCCTATTTATTTTCTATTTATATCTTTGTTATTCTTAATCAGGAATAGATGTTGGATTTTGTTTTTCTTTTTTGCACCTCATTAATTCTTGGCTTTATTTTCATTTCTTTCCCTGTGCTTGCTTTTGGTTTGTTTTGTTGTTTTCCTCGATTTTTTTTTTAAATTTTCATTATGATAAGTGTACTCTTTAATCCTGTCACCTATTTCACCCACCTCCCCTCTGATAAACATCAGTTCTCAATAGTTATGAATCTATTTCTTCATTTGTTTCTCTCCTTTTTATCCCTTTGCTCATTTGTCTCAAATTCCACATATGACTGAGATTATATGTTATTTTTCTTTCTCTTATTTCACTTAGCATTTTACTCTCTTAAATATTGCAACTGGCAAGATTTCATTCTTTTTTATGGCTGAATAATATTCCATTGTATGTATATACTACATATTTATCCATTCATTTATGGAAATTTGGGCTGCTTCCATAGTTTGGCTATTGTAAATAATGCTGCAATAAATACAGGGATGCATATATCCCTTTGAATTAGTGTTTGTGTGTTTTGGGGGTAAATACTGGGTAGTGTGATTACTGGCTTGTAGGGTAGTTGTATTTTTAATTTTTTAGGGAACCTCCGTACTGTTTTCCACAGTGGCTGCACCAGTTTGCATTGCCACCAACAGTGCAAGAGGGTTCCTTTTTCTCCACATACTCACCAACATTTGTTTCTAGTGGTATTGATTTTAACTATTCTGGCAGGTATGAGGTGATACCTCTTTGTAGTTTTGATTTGCATTTCGCCGATGATAAATGATGTTGCGCATCTTTTCATGTATCTGTTGGCTATCTAGATGTCTTCTTTGGAAAAATGTTCATGTCTTCTGCCCATTTTTAAATTGGGTTATTTGTTTTGCGGGTGTTGAGTTGTATTTGTTCTTTCTATATTTTTTATCCTGTTTATTGGATGTATCATTTGCAGATATCTTCTCCCATTCAATAAGTTGACTTTCAATTTTGTTGATTATTTCCTTTGCTGTGCAGAAACTTTATTTTGATGTCAAACCAGTAATTTTCGTTTTTATTTCTCTTGCCTCAGGAGATATACCTAGAAAAACATTGCTGTGGCTGATGTTAGAGAAATTAACAATTGCCTATGTTCTTGTCAAGGATTTTTAGGGTTTCAGGTTTCACATTTAGGTCTTTAATCCATTTTGAGTTTATTTTTGTGTATGGTGAAAGAAACTGGTCCACTTTCATTATTTTGCATGTAGCTGTCCAGTTTTCCCAGCACCATTTGTTGAAGACACTGTTTTTTCCCCATTGTATAGTCATTCCTCCTTTGTCAAAGATTAATTGAGCATGTAATTATGGGTTTATTTCTGGGTTTCCTTTTCCATTGATCTTTGTGTCTGTTTTTTTGCCAGTACCATACTGTTTTTATTGCTGCCACTTTGTAGTATAACTTGAAGTTTGGAACTGTGTTACCTCTGGTTTTGTTTTTCAAGATTGCTTGGCTGTCATTTTGTGTGGTTTTGTGTGTGTGTATATTTTCCTAGATTTTTATAGCAGGGTGGTTAATTATTTTAATTTTTTATATAAATGTTTAAGACTTTGTTAAGACTATGAATTTCTTCTGTCCGTGCATTAAGTATACCCCTGTAAATTATGATATATAGTATTTTCATTATCATTTTTTTTAGAAATTCTGTAATTTTGACTTCTGTCTCACCTTTCTATCAAGTTGATAGAAAATATTTAAATCTCTAAGTGAAAAGCTATGAGATAATGGAAAATATATATATTGGTCTCTGGCCTGAGTTCCTGGTACAGAGGTCCTAAAACTCTTGTGACTTCCTAAGTGATGAAAACACTAGGTTATCTTTTGTTTTAATATTTGTTGGGGTTTTTTGTGTGTTTTGTTTTGGTTTTTTACCCCAGTTCTTGACAGAGTTCTTGAATCTCTTCGAATTTCCTGGGAGATTAACAGTGTGTTTCATTCTGAAGGGACCTTTGGTGGGCTTTCTGGATGGGAGCTGGTCACCAGAAGGAAAGAATAATACATGATAGAAGCTTGGGATTTTCAGCCCACACCCCGTTTTCCGGAGAGGGGGAAAGGGGCTGGAAATGGACTTAATGATCTATAATACTTATGTGATGAAGCCTCCATAAAAATCCCAGAGGTACGGAGTTCAAGAGCCTCCAAGTTGGCAAACATGTGAATGTGCTGGGAGAGTGGAGGCCTTGGTGAGAGCATGGAAGCTCCACCTCCACTCTCAGAACTTGTCCTGTCAGTTGTCCTCTGTCATTTGGATGTTCATCTGCATCCTTTATCATATCTTTTTATAATAAACTGTTAAACATAACTGTTTCCTTGAGTTTTGTGAGCTGTTCTAGCAAATAATTGAATCCAAGTGAAGAGTCAAAGTAATCTCTCAATTGACAAGTCCAACAGAAGTTGAGGATTACCTGGGGACCTATTACTTGTGGTTGGCATCTAAAGTGGCAGAGTTGTCTTGTGCGATTGAGGCCTTAACCAATGGCGTCTGTACTAACTCTGGTTAGTATCAGAATGGAAACAAAGGACACCCACTCTGTTTCACAGATAATTGCCAAATTTGGGGGGGAAACCCCATACTTAGGATGTCAAAGTGTTGTGAGTGTGGTCATATTGTGAGAATAAAGGAGAAACACAGAAATAGTGTGTTTTTTCTAAACAGAAGACTTTTTGGGGTGCCTCCATGGCTCAATTAGTTTGAGTGACTCTTGATTGCAGCTCAGGTCTTGATCTCAGAGTCATGAGTTTGGGCCTTTTGTTTTTTGTTATTAATATCCAGTTCAACTGTATTGTGGTTAGAGTGTGTTCTTTGTTTCCTTTGTGTGGTTGGTGTTTTTAAATACTCTGTGTATACTTCAGAGGAGAGCAAAATGTATTATCATGGTACAGTTTGATATGTATCAATAAGATCTACCTCACTGTTTATGTTAATTTGGCTTTCTATATATTATTTTTTGTCTACTTGACCTGGTTCACACTGAGAGTAGTGTGTTTCTGCTTTATTGAGTTGCTTTTATTACTTGGTACATGGATATTCATTACTGTTTTATCCTTGTTATGAATGCTTTTTGCATTAAAATGGTTCTTTGTCATTTAATGCTTTTAGGCTTGAAATCTACTTGTCTAGTATTAGGATCAAGACCTTTGTTTTGCTTTTGCTTGCCTGGTGCACATTGGCCTATCCCTTTATTTTTAGCTTTTCTGGTTAACTTTGTTTTAGTTGTATTTCTGATATGCAGAATGTATCCAGATCTTTTTTCTTTTAATGGATGAGTTAAGACCATTCATATTTCCTTATCATTATTATGCATAATCATTATATGTATTAGCTTTTATTTGTTGTGTTTCTTAACACAACAAATTTTATTTTACTAATTGCTTTAGTTAGAAAAAGTTGTATTTTTTTTATTGGTTATCTTTGAACTTACAACTTGTAAAAATGATAGTAAACATTTCTTGAGCTTTCACACTATACTAGGTACTATGCTAAATACCTTATAACAGATTATCTCTTTTAATCCTCAAAACTGACCTATGAGGCAGTTACTATTATTTTCCCAATTTTACAAATAAGAAAACTGATGCCCAGAGAGGTTAAGTAACTTGCCCAAAGTAACTCAGCCAGTAGTAAAGCCAGAATTTGATTACAAGGAATAGGACTCCAGAGCTAATGATTTTTGGGGGGGAAAACTTTATTGTTGTATAATTGACACACAGTAAACTGCACATTTTTTAAGTGTATAATCCTTCCCACTCCTCCCCCCCTTCTTCCCAGTGCCTAAGCAAACAGTGATCATTGTGTTGTTTTTGTATGTATCTTCTTTCAAAATGTTTGTGGGTTTTTTTTTTTTTAATCTCTCATTTATGATGTGTCTTAACATGCTTTTTTTTTAATCCTATTTGGAGTAAATTTCTTCAATTCTTGAACCTCTTAAATTTTGTAAATTTGTATCTTCAGTCAAATTTTGGAAGTTTGGGCATTAATCAAATATTTTTTCTGCCCTCATCTATGATTCCAAATCTACATACATTAGATCTTTTGAAACTGTTCCACAGGTCCCTGAGGTTTTGTTCATTTGTTTTTCAGTCTTTTTTCTTTGTGTTCCTTAGATTGGATAATTTCCATTGAGTTTATCCAGTGAATTTATTTTAAATAGGTATTTTTGAATTCAAATATTTTCATTTAGTTCTTTTTTATAATTTCTGTTTGTATTTCCTATCTTTTGATTCATTTCAAGTGTGTTTTTCTTTACCTCATGGAACATAGTTATAGTTCCTTTAAAGTCTTTTTCTTCTAATTCATACTTCTTTATTTTGGTGCTGGTATCTGTCACTTGTTTTCATTGGCCTTCAGCTTTGCTGGTTGAATGTCTAAGTTCTAAGTTCTGTCTCCTCTTTTATCAGCTCTGCTCTCCTTTCATCAGCTCAGCAATTCAATTCTCCATATTTTAAGCTTTGGCTGTGTTTTTGCAGGCCTGCCTCACAAGTGGTGTATAGTTTAGGAGTTAAGCCAAGATAGTGTTCATACTCAGAAACGGGGAGCCCCCTTCTCAGCTCTCTTCCCTTTGGGGTTCCCACCACATCCTTCAGTCTTGCTGGCTCCTTGGGCCAGAAAGAGGTTTCCATTGTTTTCACCACCCTCATTGCTTCCTGACTGGGGCCTACCTCGGTGTAAAGCCATGAAGTGGAAAAAAACATTGGAAACTCCCCTTCAGGGTTTGCTTCTTCACGTTTTGACCCCTTGTTAGCAATGTACCTGCTTTTGTGTATTTTCTGGGTCATTAGGCAGGGGTATGTGTACATGTGTGATGTTTTGTTGGGAGTTAATAGTTGCAAATGGAAGAATGAGCTATCAGGAAATTAAACCCCCCAATTTGCATGGTTTTATTTTTTCTTTATGCTGATGTGCATGGTTTTTGATGAGTGTGTTGGGGAATTATAATTTACATAGCCATTATTACCTGTGTTACCTTGGTAGTCAATATTGAGTTTTTTCTCTGAATCCAAACACTTTTTACTTTTTTTCCTATATCTTTTTGACATACTATGTTGATTAGGTAAAAGAAGTATCTTGTTCTTTGTTTTTAGCAGTTCTGCTATCTACAATTCAGGCTTGTTTTAAGAACTATATAATAGGAGTTTTAATAAATCAAAGACCTTATATTATAGAAACATCTTGTTTATATTTGTTCCATTAATCTGTAATGTAGGTAGGCCAGAAAAATCTAAGAGGATAATATAATGATAAATATTAGCAAAAAATAGTCATAGTCACTATGAATTTCAATGGCACTTATAATAGGTAGGGGATAATAAAAATATTTCAAAGGCACTTATAATAGGTAGGGGATAATAACAATATTTCAGTATCTTCATAAGAAATTAATGTGTTTTTTAAAAATTAAGACACAAAGAGGTTCAGTCCTGAAATAACCACATGATTTTGATCACATATATTTTTACATAGTTACCAAGACTGTCACGAGATTTAGATGTTAATTTTTTATGCATGTGTTTATTTTTTTTTTAAGATTTATCTATTTATTTATTAGAGACACAGAGAGAGTCAGAGACACAGGCAGAGGGAGAAGCAGGCCCCATGCAGGGAGCCCGACGTGGGACTTGATCCCGGGTCTTCAGGATCACACCCTGGGCTGAAGGCGACGCTAAACCGCTGAGCCACCGGGGCTGCCCTATGCATGTGTTTAAATGCAGTTGAAGACACTATTTTAGGTCTGCCTTTTAAAAAAAAAAGGCAAAACAAAACTCTTGTAGTGTTTATTAATGACTCATAACCTAATGTATGGATGATGACATTCAAACTTTAATACTTCCTAATGTTTAACTTATAATTTTTCCCATTTAGATGGTCTTCTGATTGTTGGTGTTCACTCAGCTAAATTTCCAAATGAAAAAGTCCTGGATAACATTAAGAGCGCTGTTCTTCGATACAACATCACTCACCCTGTGGTTAATGATGCAGATGCCAGTCTTTGGCAAGAACTAGAAGTTTCCTGCTGGCCAACTCTGGTCATACTTGGACCCCGTGGAAATATGTTGTTTTCTTTGATCGGAGAGGGACACAAAGATAAATTATTTTTATATACTTCCATAGCTTTAAAGTATTATAAAGACAGGGGACAGATCAGAGATAATAAAATTGAAATAAAACTCTATAAAGATTCATTGCCACCTTCACCATTGCTGTTTCCTGGCAAAGTAACAGTGGACCATGTTTCTAATAGATTGGTAATAGCAGACACTGGACATCATAGAATTTTGGTCGTCTGGAAGAATGGACAAATTCAATACATCATTGGAGGTAAAGTTTGCATCTAATTGTGATACGTAATATATTTTATAGTAAAAAAAATAGCTTGAGGAAGTGTATTAAAATTGAAATTTATCACCCTGGTTTTAGATCTAAAACAGGCTTTTATTGATATCTACATAGTTAATAAAATCTGTTAAGTACATTCTTATTAATCCTGCTTACTCAGGCTGAATTGACATCTAGTAACATAATAGCAAAGAGAAAAGTAATTCATCTCTTTGCAGTCCTGCTTTAATAACATATGCAGCATTAGTACTAAAGTAGGCGTATCTGCATTCCTAATGCAAATAAACTAGTCTTTTTTTTTTTTTTTTTTTTTAAGATTTTATCCATCTGTTCATGAGAGACACAAAGAGAGAGGGAGAGAGGCAGAGACATAGGCAGAAGGAGTAGGCTCCCTGCAAGGAGCCAGATGTGAGACTGCATCCTGGATTCTGGGATCACGTCCTGAGCTGAAAGCAGATGTTCAACCACTGAGCTACCCAGGTGTCCCCAAATAAACTACCCTTATTCCTAAAGCCTAGTGTTATTCTTAGTGTTCCTAGAGATTGTTCCCCTAGCTCTTGGATTTTTCACATTTCTTCTTTTTCATTTTTATTAGAATATGTGTTTTGTGTTTCTTTCATTTCAGCAACTTGATGTTTGGGTTTACGATGGGCAATTATGAGAATTGTTGCTCAAAATTTATCTATTATAATAGATTGAGTTAAATGGTTAAAAGGGTTTTAACTATAATTTTCAAAATAATGTAAATGAATATTTTCCTTTGTTAAACAGAGAAACCATCAGCAAGCTATCTTTTCCAAGCATATTTTTAGGAATGATGTTCTCTTGTGATAAATTAAAAGTTATTCTACAGTAGTTTTTAAAAAGAATTTCTGTGATCAGATACAATTAGGAAATATTAGTTAGATGTGGTTTAAGAGACTTTTATTGGTGGTGATGTCACTGTACTCCTCAATCTTTTACTCTGCTTATGTACCTCATGAATATTTAAGAGAAGTTATAACATACAATATTTTCCAATCTGAAGTGACTAGGATACTCTCCTTTTTTTTCCCACAGGGAGCTCCCATTAACAACAATAATAGTATTATTAATAATGGTAATAATAGCAAACACGTATATGCCCGGCATTATTCTAAGCACTTTACCCATATTAATTTAACAATTTAACCCTCACAGAGCTATGAGTTAGGATATATTCCATTTTACAGAAGAGAAACTGAGATATAAAGAACAAGTTTAGATCATCAGCTAGGAAGAAGGTAGAGTTTAAACTAAGTCACTTGGATTCTTGAGTTCATGTTCCTAGCCACTACATTATATTACTTCTCTTACTAACATCTAGGACAGTGGAGTTCTGCAAAGTGTAGTTTGGGAGTGCTGACTTAGAGGCTTTGAATGGCTTATTCTCTGGTCACAGAAGTAACAGTTACATGTTTATGTTGTGTACTCTCCACCCTTGAAACTCTGCCTGTATTAGAGAAGCTGAGAAGTAGGCCATTAAACCAGTATCATTCTTTGTTTCTCCATGTGTTTATAGGATACTGTAGAACTTTGTGACAAAGTGAAATAGTAAATATGATGGTTTCTTAACCTGAGGTACATAGGCTAGTTAAATGCTTGAATGGCCTTCAGGATCTAGGAATCCCGTGAAATTGTTTGTGACATCTTATGGGCACATATATTTTTCTGAGGAAAGAATTCATAATTTTCAATGTATTATCAAGGGAGTATATCTTCCAAAATTAAGTCATTCATCTAGATGTGAAAAGATTAAAATTATTTTTAATGCTTTCTAGTCTAGGTTATAGATAATTAAGATAATTTTAAAAATATTCTCTTCTGATGGATACTACTAAAGTAACCATTATCCACTAAGCCCTGTCATTAGCAAAACTTATTCTTGAGAAAAACATATCTTGGGAAAGTTTTTATGTGGAAGTATCATACTACTTATATTAAAATCCCAGTTTTAAATACAAATTTTATTTATTTTGGCAGGATTTACATATGTTGTAAAATGATTCAATAGGTTCAACTGACATCCATCTTTCCCTATAGATACAATTAAAAGGGGGGGGGAAGAAAAATATATTTTAGGGGGGTTTACTTTGAGATAAATTTTTAAGTGGAAAAAAATTGTCTTGTGACTATCTTGTCTTTTAGGACCCAACCCTGGAAGAAAAGATGGAATATTTTCAGAGTCAACTTTTAATTCACCACAGGGTGTAGCTATAAGGAATAATATCATATACGTAGCAGATACTGAAAACCACCTTATAAGAAAGGTAATTTTCGATTTTAAGTAAACTTTTACTACTTCTAATTGGAAAAAAATTATATTTACTTGCTACATTAAATATTTGAAATGAGAGGGTGATGCTTAAATCCTTCAAATCCTCTTTGTTACACTTTTTTCGGAGTTAACTGCTTTAGTTTTATTCTTAGGTGTCTTAATTTCCTGTATATCAGTCTGTAGTTGTCACAGAAGACAAACCTACCAATCAAGTCCTTTTTTTATCCTTTGTTTCAAAGTGCCTAATCACCCCAAAGCTCCTTATTTTGAGGTATTTTCTAACCACTGTTTACAGAGTGAAGCTTTGTCCTTTTTTTGGTTAAAATTTCCTCAAACAAACAAACAAACAAACAAAAAAAGCATACCACTCCCACCTCCCTTCAGCTCTTATGCTTTGCCTGGAAATACGTATCAGTCAGTCTTAAAATTTGTTTTACCTCATTCCAAAAGTTACTTATTAAAAATGAACTAATATGGGAAGCCCGGGTGGCTTAGCGGTTTAGTGCTGCCTTCAGCCCAGGATGTGATCCTGGAGACCTGGGATTGAGTCCCACGTCAGGCTCCCTGCATGGAGCCTGCTTCTCCCTCTGCCTGTGTCTCTTCCTCTCTCAGTGTCTGTGTCTCTCAGGTATAAATAAATAAAATCTTAAAAAAATAAAAATAAAAAAGAACTAATACATAAAGGTAAAAAAGGTTCATATCATCTGTTCTAGCTCCCCAGAGGTAACCAATCATTGTTAAAACTTTTATCATTTTAGTAATTTTTTTTAAAAAGTCAGCTGAATTTGATTATCCTGAATTAAATATTTTAAAATTCATGTTCACAAATTAAATGGCTCTATATTTTCTTATACTGTTCTCACCTGATTTTGGAATCAAGGTCACACCAACTTCATTAAACGAGCTAATTAGTTTTTGCTCTTTTTTCTGTTTTTTGGAATAATTTGTCTAATATAGAAATTAATGGTTTTTGAATATTCATTAAGACTCTGCTGTAACATCATCTGGACCTGTGGCTTTTTGCAAAGAGGAATTATCTTAACAGTTTTTGATATATTTTTTAAATCAAGATGGATTTCAAGGGCCCATCCCTAGCTGCCTGTTGTATTTTGCAGATTGGGTTCAGTTAAAATACAAATAAGGTTACATTGATGAATATTCTTTACAATTTCAGGAGATTATAGAAGAGCCACTAAAAATAATGCAAGAGGATACTGCTTAAATCAATGTAACTCACCATAGTAACAGAATAAAAGATAATAACTGATTGCTTTGCTAGATTAGATATTAAATGCTTTTTAATGTTTTTCTATTTATGATAAAATTAATAAACTTAAAACAAGTATCCTCAATATGATAAAGAACATCTACAAGAAGCTTATAACTATGATTAATGCAAAATAGTGAATGCTTTTCCTCCAAGACTGGGGACAAGGGAAGGATCACCATTCTCACCACACCTGTTAAAAGTTACCCCCAGTGTAAGTACTAGCCATTGTGATGAGGCAGGAAAGAGAAAAGGCATACGCTGAAAAAGAAGAACTATCTATTTGCCAATTACATGTCACGTACATAGAAAATTCTAAGAAATCTATAAAAAAACTACTTGAACAAATAAATGAATTTAGGAAGGTTGCAGAATACAATGTCAATATAAAAAGATGAACAGTATTTTTATATACTAGTAATAGTAAATTAGGTTGGAATTTTTAAATTTTATTTACAATAATAAAAAATACATAGAATAAATTTAACAAAATACATGCAAGAACTGTATACTTTAAACTCTAACATTACTAAGAAAAAAAATAATCCAGTAATTGGATTGGAAGACTCAATATCCATTCTCTCCAAATTGATCTGAGGATTCAATGCAGTCTCAATCAAAATTCCATCAGGCTCTTTTGTTTGTTTGTTTTAAAGATATTGACAAGCAGGTTCCAATATTTTTACTTGGAGGTTGCAAAACAAAGGTTTACTGTATCTAAAACAATCTTCGAAAAACAAAGTTAAAAGACACACTATCTAATTTCAAGACTTACTCTAATACTACACTAGTCAAGACTGTGTGGTACTTTTGCAAGGATAGATGTATAGTTCAGTAAAAAAGAATAGAATGTCTAGAGGGTACCTCATAACCTACACAGTTACTTGATTTTTCAAAAAGCATCGAAATAATCAAGGGAGAAAGGAAAGTCATTTCTGCATATTGTACTTGAACAACCAGATACTCATATGTAAGGAAAAAAAGAAACATGACCCCTACTTCACACATCAAATACAAACATCAATTCAGTATTCATCAGAGACCTAAATATAAATGTTAAAACCATAAAGTTTTTTAGAAGAAAACAGAATTTTTGTGACTCGCAGATTGGAAACGTTTCTTAAAGACCGAACACAGAAAAATCCTAAAAGAAAAAAATGATAAATTTGAATATATCAAAATTTAAATCTTCTTAAAATTTACTGTTAAGAAAATGAAGACAAGCTACAGGCTGTCAGAAATTAGTCACAACAATTTACAAAACATATCTGAAGGGATTAGAATCCATGAAATATAAAGTTTCCTACAAATAAGTGGCAAAGATTTAAAGACATTTTTTCAAAAGATGTAAGAATGGCCACAAACTCATAAAGTAATCAATATCACAGGTTAAAAAAGGAATGCAAAGTAAAACCACAATGAAAGGGGCACCTGGATAGCTCAGTCTGTTAAGTATCTGCCTTCGGCTCAGGTCATGATCCTAGGGTCCTGGAATGGAGCCCCGTATCAGGCTCCCTGCTCAGTGGGGAGTTTGCTTCTCCCTCTGCTGCCCCCTCTGCTTGTGTTCACCTTCTCTTCCTCTCTCTCTCTCACACACAAATCTTAAAAAAAGAAACCACACTGAAATACATCCACTATAATGGTTAAAATTAAAAAGACCAAAAATAAAAGACAACACCGTAGGTTGACAAGACAAGGATGTAGAGCAGTTGGAACTTGCATACATTGTTGGTGGAAATTCAGAAATGATAGATCACTGGGGGAATAAAACCTTTTGGCAGTTTTGTTTTGTTTTAATCAAACTAATCCTATACCTGCCCTATATAGTCCTGGGTATGTACACAAAAGAAGTGAAAAAATACATTCACCAAAAGGCTTATATACAAGAATATTGAAAGCAACTCTGTTTGAAGGCCCCAAACTGGAAATAGTCCAAGTATCCATCCGTAGAAAAATAAGTAAATGAACTGTGGCATACTCCTATGATGGAATACTGAACAAACTACTTATATATGAATAAATCTCAGAAACCTGTTTGGTAAAAGGCTCACACGCAAGAGTCCGTACTTTTTGGTTCAGTTTATCTGAAGTCTTAGAAGAGATCCATGATGGAAAAACAGTACTCTGCCTCTGGGGGTAGGAGTGATTGGAAGGAGGCTTAAGGGGACTTAACAGAATGTAGATCTCATTCGATATCTTTATGTAAGTTGAGGCTACACAGAGGAATGCATTTATGAGAATTCATTGAACGATACATTTAAGGTATGTGCATTTCATTGCAAATTTTGCCTCAAGAAAAAAAGGAACTGAAAAATATGGAACTCTTGTTAATTTTAAGTATGCAGAGATATTTAGGGTCAGTGTACTCTTGTTTACAGTTTACGTTGAAATGCATCAAAAAGTGTAAATGAATTGAGGGACAGATAGCTCAGTCAGATACATGATAAAGCAGGTAAGTGAAATGTTTATATGAAGTGGTGGGTGTATGGATGTTTGACGCAAAATTCTTTCAACTTTTATGTTTGTTTGATAATTTTCATGGAAAAATGTTGGGGGAAAGGTCTCAGGAGTTGAAAACCAAAGCATCTTGTTTCAGTAGACTTCATTATCTTAGTTTATAAAGTAGAGGCAGTATAATGTAGTAGAGTTAGAACTGCCTGGGTTTAAATCCTAGATCTCAACATACCAGCTATGGGATATTGGGAAAGCTGCTTTATGATCTTTGCCTCAATTTCCTCAATATTAATCATAGGATTATTATGAGGAAGGAAGGATGGATGGATGATTCTTGGATCAATGCCTAGCACATATTAAGCTCTGTATTTGTCAAGTACTAGACAAGCATAATTGAAATACATACATTTAGTTTTAAGAAACATGCATCTTTTTAGATTTTGCTTTGAAATTTCAAATTTCACTTTCTTTTAACATATTTTATAGTTAGGATGACATCAACACCAATCCTGGTAGAGGCCATGATGAGGGAGGGGGAATGAATGGAAGGGGAAATGAAAAGGACTGAGTTTTGTGCATTTGAATAACAAGCTCACCCTATACTCGATTAGCCTTTTTCTTTTAACTTTTTTTTTTTAAAGAGTATTTGTGTTGCAGAAACTTTCTGTATGTTCTGTTGGAAATCTTCAGGTACCAAAAGGAAAAAAAAAAGTAACATGCATTTCATAAAACATGTTGATTTTTATAGATTGATCTAGAAGCTGAGATGGTGAGCACTGTAGCCGGCATTGGAATTCAAGGTACAGATAAAGAAGGTGGAGCTCCAGGAGAAGAACAACCCATTAGTTCCCCTTGGGATGTAGTTTTTGGAATGTCAGGTATGTAAACTTTTAGTAGTAAATATAAGTTACTTTTCCTTTAATAAATGTAAGATTTTTTAAATATTTGGGGGACATCCATTTGGATTAATTCTAGTTGCTAGTTATTTTATACTTTTGTTACCTATGGTGGGATTTGTTAATTGTGTAACAATAAAGCCAGCAGTAATATATGTAAGTTACAGTATATATTATATGTAACATTTTATACACACAATAGACTATATATTACTCTGAGGTTAAAGAATTTTGTCGTAGCTACAGTTTCCAATTAATATAGTTCTGAATATTCTTAAATTGGAAAGACTGTAGTTTCAGAACTTCAGATGATTATTCATGAACTATGCTATTTAACAATGTCCTTTTTATTTACTCTAATTTGAAAAGAAATCAAGACATGATAGCTGCTTTTTTTAGATTATTAAAATTTGTACTGAAATAGAATAGCTACTTTTGGGTAATTAAAAAAACTTTAGTGAATTATGTAGGTATTTACAATGAGATATTTACATTATTTTTATAATCTTATCTATATTAATTGACTAAAAAATAATGTAGGAGCATTAGTACTCTTTTTTTTTTAATTTTTATTTATTTATGATAGTCTCAGAGAGAGAGAGAGAGAGAGAGGCAGAGACACAGGCAGAAGGAGAAGCAGGCTCCATGCACCGGGAGCCTGATGTGGGATTCGATCCTGGGTCTCCAGGATCGCACCCTGGGCCAAAGGCAGGCGCCAAACCACTGCGCCACCCAGGGATCCCGCATTAGTACTCTTTATTTTTCATTGGCCCCCAGTGATTCTGAGATAGTTATCTACACATCTAAAACCAGAGTAATGAAAAAAGAAAGTTAGTAGAATACATTGAAAATGGAATTTGGGACTAGATGGTTTGTATGGTTTGAATTATATTTATATGGTGAATAAGCACGGGCTTGGTTTAATGGCTTTACATTTGAGATAATTTCCTATTGTGATGTTAATTTGGTTATAATTCTAAGACCTTCATTTTTTCCATTGTGATTATCTTTATAAGACTTTTAATATTCAAATAATTGAATGAACTCTGGTATTGCTGCACTTAATAAGAACTTAGGTATTTTGCATAAGTTACTTTTGAGACTTTTATTTTTGGAATTCTGTGTCCTAATAATCATGAGTTGTTTTAGTGGCTCACAGGGAGGAGGGGTTGGGAAGGGAGAGGGAGTAGTGAGTCCCAGGTGCAATCAGTAAGGGAATATATGCAGAGAATTGTAAAACATAGTAGCCAGCTACAGTTCAGTCTTCTTTTTGTTACCATACACCCACAATTCTAAATAATTTCAGGGCTAAAAATATTCATCCCCACCAGGACTTATCTATCAGTCCTACCTCCTTGGCAAGAGTACACTGAACTATTGATACACTGAACTATTTGAACATAAATCTTATAGACAGAAAAATAGGGAAACATCTCTCTCAGTAAAATAGTCAAAGTGGATGAGAATTGTTACTTTGATATGCTGTTACCCTCCCTCATGGGAAAAAAATGGTCTCTCCTTAGTATGTAAACCCCCCCCCCCCCCCCCGGGATTTAAAGCTAATAGTGCATATAGCAATTCAGCTATAGATATTTACATTTTTGCAAATTACAATTTCTGTTTGCTGTATCTGTTAATAATTGCCACAGTAACACTTCATAATAAATCATCCCAAAACACTCATACAAACCTAAACCTTTATTTCTCAGATAGGATTGGGGTTCAGCTGATCAAGGCTAAGCCTGGGCCTGGTTCCAAGATGTTGTTTGGGTCTAGATCTGCCCCATTTGTTTCTCAACTTCTTTGAACCAGTAGCTGTCTGAGGCATATTCTTTTGGCAAAAGGCAGGAATACAAGAGAGTAAGCCCAGTTACACACATTTTAAGCCTTTGCTCACCTGGGATCTGCTTACCTATATTGTATTAGGCGTGTCACATGACTAAGCTCGAAGTCATGGGACAGGGCTATGCACTTTGCCTACAATGAGGCCATGATAGGGGTGTGGATGTATAATAGAACAGAGAAGTGAAGAAGTAAGACTAGTAATTCAGTCTATCACATAAATCAGTTTATATTGCTTAAAAATAGGATGTACTTTACTGGATACTTTATTTAGTCGGATTTACTTAAATATTTTTTTTCTAGGCTAAAAGTTTTTCATACTTTGTAGCATGAAATCTCTGGTTGTTTATTTCCTATTGAGAACGTACCCAAATTGTTTTCTAAGGAAATCTTGGCTCTATAGACAAAGTACTCTCTCAGCTTCCAACTAGAGTAATATGCTGAGACTCATGTCTTTATTAAGCTCAGTTCTCAGTAAAGGAAGTGAGACTTACCTTAGCTCAACAGATCATTAAGAACATATGGCTCCACATTTCACTTACAGCTCAGAATAGCTTCGCTCCAGGTACTTGGCAAAAGGAGTAATCTTGAGTGCACTTAAGCTTAACAACTTTCAAAATGCTAAGAGAAAATGGTTTTCAAGCATTATATCTTGAAGGACTTATAATCACAATGACTATTCTAGTCCAACAGTTTTTAACTTTGAGTTATACCCCAGGCATTCCTGGTTAGGCTTTTTCAGGTACTTAAACTTCCCAGAGATTCTATATTAGATTTGGGGCAATTGATCAGATTCTCATCAGAATTTCAAAGTTGTACATTACCCAAAAACATTTTAGAGCCACTACCTTAAATTACTCTAAAATCTAATCCTAGATTAGATTTGCCAAGTATGGGGAAATTGCATCACAGAATATTTGTTCTTACAATTGTGTTTACTAAACAGTATTTTGGCATCAAGTCATTCATTAAAAAATGTATCAAAACATAAATACATTTATTTATATCTATGTGTGCATATGTGTTTCATATTATGTATTTCATCAAAACACAATCCTATAGGACTTGTTACCATTTTTATGATAGGAACTTGCTGGTAGTTTAATCATTACCTTATAAATAAATTTCTTTACTAAAGATTTTTTTTTTCTGATCTCTGTGTTATAGATAATACTTTTTTCCAAAGTATCAAGTTTGTTTTAAGCTCCTTGATAATTTGAATATCATAACTGATTATATTTGCTTTGTTTTATTACCAGAAACCTTAGAGACAGATTATCTTTAGCAAAGTATAATGAAAGCATGCATTCATTTTTTGGTATTAGTACAGCTGCATCTCTTTTCTACCCTGTTTACCTGTTGCTTCAATTTCTTTATTTTAAATTTATTAGTGTTTGTTTCTTTGTAAGCTACCTGAATCCTTTGTGGAAATAAAAGTATAAGTAAATGGAGTAGAATCCATTACTGGTGTGATTAACTGTGATAATTGATCCACATAGGAAAAAAACTTTAAAATCTGGGAATCATAAAAGTAAAAATGCTTTCTTCTAAGAACTATAAATGTACATTTTTTAGCCAATCTTTTGATGTACGACCAAAACCTTTTCTTCATGTAGCCTCTGATGGGTCTTATACCACTCAAAATATATTGCTTTGGTTTCCTTGAAGTGTCATGAGAATTGTCTTTCCACACTTAGTTCAACAATTTGACTTAGATACTTGATTTTATTAGGTTTTTTCCAAAGTGTACAACTTTGTTTTCATAAAAACAACTTTGCATTCATATTGAATTGGTTCTGTACATATAAATTATGTAATCGTACAACTGGTTTAAATAGATGTGGAATTAAACGCAACTTGAGGGACACCTGGGTGGCTCAGCGGTTGAGTGTCTGCCTTTGGCTCAGGGCATGATCCCACAGTCCCGGGATCGAGTCCCACACTGGGCTCCCTGCATGGAGCCTCTTCTCCCTTTCCCTCTGCCTCTGCCTCTGTCTCTCTCATGAATAAATAAATAAAATCTTTATAAAAATAAAAAAGCAACTTGAAGGGGACTGGCTGATAAAAATGGTTCTTGTAAACACAAGTTTTTTAGTACATTAAGAAGATATTTCTGAAGTTCTACCATAGTTAGGAATTTGAGAGAGGACAGAATTTATCAGGAGGAAAACATGGGAAATAGATTCGATGTTGTAATATCTTCATACATTAGGCTGTCCTGCAGTGCAAATAACAGACCACAGCTACGGCTAGCATTTGCAGACAAGTCTTAGGCAGCTGAGTAAGAAACCAAGTTACAGAAGAGACCTACAATATGATTTCTTTTACAGAAAGTTGAATAGGAAGCAAGACTATACAACAAACCTTTGAACAAGGGGGGAGTTAGGGGTGCTGACTCTTCTGTGGGGAAAAAAAAATCTGTGTGTAATTTTGACTACCCCAAAACTTAACTACTAATAGCCTGCTGTTGCCTGGAAGCCTTACTGACAACATAAAGTTGATTGATGTGTATATTGTGTATTATATATATTATATATTCTTACAATAAAGTAAGCTAGAGAAAAAAATGTTAAAAAATAAGAGAAAATACAGTATAGTATACAAGACCCATCAGAGGCTACATGAAGAAAAGGTTTTGGTCCTACATCAAAAGATTGGCTAAAAAATGTACATTTATAGTTCTTAGAAGAAAGCGTTTTTACTTCTATGATTCCCAGATTTTAAAGTTTTTTTCCTATGTGGATCAATTATCACAGTTAATCATACCAGTAATGGATTCTACTCCATTTACTTATACTTTTATTTCCACAAAGGATTCAGGTAGCTTACAAAGAAACAAACACTAATAAATTTAAAATAAAGAAATTGAAGCAACAGGTAAACAGGGTAGAAAAGAGATGCAGCTGTACTAATACCAAAAAATGAATGCATGCTTTCGTTATACTTTGCTAAAGATAATCTGTCTCTAAGGTTTCTGGTAATAAAACAAAGCAAATATAATCAGTTATGATATTCAAATTATCAAGGAGCTTAAAACAAACTTGATATTTTGGAAAATATTAATTATCTGTAAAGAAATTTATTTATAAAGTAATGATTGAACTACCAGCAAGTTTCTATCATAAAAATGGTAATAAGTCCTATAGGATTGTGTTTTGATGAAATACATAATATGAAACACATATGCACACATAGATATAAATAAATGTATTTGTTTTGATACATTTTTTAATCAAGTCATTCATTAATTTTAACGAATGACTTGATGCCAAGATCCTGTACAGCACAGTACTATACTGTTTTGATAGAAAAAAATCTTTATATAAGTGGACCTAGTAGTCAAACCTGTTCTCAAGGGTCAGCTATCCATTGAAAGATCCATTGAGACATGGTAAAATTGAAAAAGCAAAGAAAAAAATGAAAAACACAAATTTTTAGATTAGTGGTTCCTTGTGGGAAAAGGAGGTGATATGATCATGGGAGAGAACCATAAGATTTTCAGACAGTACTCTTCGTCTTCAGCTTAGTGGTGTGCACATTGAGTTTTAGTTATTAAACTTTGTATATAACATGTATCCTTTTTTATGTTAAATTAAAAATTGAACTTTAAAAGAAAGCCATAGATTAAGTAAAAAGAATGAAAAATAATGAGGACAAATACATAATTGAATATCTATCTTATCAAGAGACCCAGTTAATAAACAACATACTTCAAGAGATAACGTGAAAGGTACTTGAATATCTCTGTTTTAAATATGTATGTAACATGTATATGTATGTATGTATTTTAAATAGTGACTGAATAGCCCAATCATGCCATTCATATTTTTATCAGTAATAAAAGCATAAAAATAATTAACATAAAATGATTTGTACAGAAGATTGTTTCATCAGTTAATTTTTTTATTATCACTGTGAATATAGTCAGAGCTTCATAATGCACTAAAAATAATTACTGACTACAATAAATTGATATTTTTTTCAGAATGCTTGCCATGTTTCTAAGAGATTTTTTATCAGAAAGGTCAAAACCCTTGCCTGTCTCTAAGTGCTTTAGACTTTACCTGATTTAGAATAATTTATGGAAAGGACAATGTGCCTGAATCCCATTAACCATCCTTGCCCCTTTAATCAGCATTTGATAATTTAGCTGTTCATACCCAACCTTAAATGACTGAAATCCAATTGTTTGGTGTGCTAGCTTAAAAATCTCATGTTGGTACTTATGTGCTTAGATAGTATGCTTCTCTGACTTCCATTAATATGTTATAATATACCTCTAAGATAATCAAGTGATAGATTTTTCTTTTTAGGAATAAATTTTTTACAATATGACTTCTTATTTTGTTAAAAACAATTGTAGTTTTATATTTAAAGTTCGAGAGAAGAGTCTTTTACTATCACATTGACTTTGTATTTATAAGATTTTTTAATATAAATATAAAATATATATGATATAACTTATAGAAAGTGACATTCACCCTTATTAAAAATAAGTTCTACGTATTTTGACAAACATATACAGTTTTATAACCATTAGTACAATCAAGATATATTTCTCTCAGCCCAAAAAGTTCTCATGACCCTTTGTTCAGTCTCCTTCCTACCATCTCTACTGCCCACTCCTCCTGCTGGCAACAATCCTCTATTTCTTGTTGCTCAGTATAGTCTTTATGTCTGGCTTCTTCCATTTAGCATAATGTTCTTTTGACATTCATCCCTGTTGCTTATATCAGCAATTTGTTCTCTTAATTTTAAGTAGTATTCCATTGTATGGATGCATCACTATTTGCATATTAATTTACTAGTTGAGAGTTGTTTTGGATATCTCTAGTTTTTGGCAATTATGACTAAAACCTCTGTAAACATTTGTGTACAGGTTTTTATGTGGATATATGTATTTATTTCTCTTGGGTAGATGCTTAGGAATTGAAATTGCTGGGTCATATGGTAAGTGTATGTGTTAGTTTTATTTTTTTTTTAAAGATTTTATTTATTTATTCATGATGGTCACACAGAGAGAGAGAGAGGCAGAGACATAGGCAGAGGGAGAAGCAGGCTCCATGCACCGGGAGCCCGACGTGGGATTCGATCCCGGGTCTCCAGGATCGCGCCCTGGGCCAAAGGCAGGTGCCAAACCGCTGCGCCACCCAGGGATCCCTATGTGTTAGTTTTATAAGAAACTGCCAAATTGTTTTCAAAATAGTTTTCTTAGAGTCCCATGTGTCCTTCTGGAATAATATTCTTTTAGCTTAGAGAACTTCTGTAACATTTCTTGAGGCATGTATCTGCTGACACTAATTTCTCTTGGCCTTCTTTAAGTGGGGGATTGGAGGTGGGATGTCTGAAAAAGTATTTAGCCTTCATTTTTGAAAGACATTTTTTACTCCATATGCAAGTCTGGATTGACTTTATACACACACACATACACACTTTGAAGATGTCATTCCATTATCTTATAACTTACATAGTTTTAAACGAGGTATAATTTAATTATTTTCATAGTTTCTTAATATATATAAAGTGCATTTTTTCTTTGGCTGTCATCAAGATTTTCTCTTTGGTTTTCAGCAGTTTGACCAATATGTCTAGGAGTTATGCGGTTAGAATTCTTTAGTCTATAGTTTTGTGTCCTTCATTATCTGTGGAAAAATTGTCACCTATCATCTCTTCAAATATGTTTTCTGTTCCTATCTTGTTCTTTCTAGGATTTCAGTTACTTATATGTCAGATTCTGATACATTCTATCCAGAAACTTTTACATACCATATTGTTTTATTTCACCCTTTTTTTGTGTGTTTCAGTTCAGATAATTCATATTGATTTATCTTTAGGGTCATTGTTTCCTCAGCTGTGTTTAGTCAACTGATGAGCCTATTGAAGGAAATTTTTATCAAAGATTCTTTTCTGTATAGCATTTCCATTTTAGTATTTCCTATAGATTCCATCTATCTGCTTAAATTCTTCATCTATTTTGGTATGTTGGCTACCTCTTTTTCTAGATTCTTTTTTTTTTTTTTAAGATTTTATTTATTTATTTATGAGAGACAGAGAGAGAGGCAGAGACATGGGCAGAGGGAGAAGCAGGCTCCATGCAGGGAGCCTGACGTGGGACTCGATCCTGGGTCTCCAGGATCACACCCTGGGCGTGCTAAACCGCTGAGCCACCCAGGCTGCCCACTTTTTCTAGATTCTTTAACATAGAAAGTATAGTTCTTTCAAAGTCCATGTGATACAATTCTAAATTTCAGGTTGTTGCTGAGTCTGTTTCTGTTGATTGCTTTATCTCTTGAAAATGGGATTTTGGTTTGGGTGGTTTTGTTTTGTTCTGCTTTGTTTTTATGTGTGTCTTCTCATTTTTTTATTATATTCCAGTAATTTTGAATAGAACTCCAGAGGCTGATAGGATCAGTAGTGTTTATGCCATAAGGGAGGTTGAGACAATTTAGTCAGAACCTAGGCTAGGTCTGGGTTTTATTATTGCTGTGGTTACTGTCAGTTTATCATAGCTTTCAAATTCTTCTTGCAGTGGTTGCAGTTGCCTTAGCATGGGGGGCCTGTAGCTGGAGCGTTTTTCTCAGTGTCAGTACACCATCAACTTTCAGCTATACTGCACATCTGAGCCACGGAAGGCTTGTGTCTCTGCACTCTTGCAGTGCTCCGAAGATAGATTGCTGCTGTTTATTCTGTACCAGGTTGCACTGGGCCTAGGAAGGTATTCTATTCCAGTTAGCCTCAGTCTTGGAGAGACCCTGGGTCCCTGCCTCAATGAAAGGAGTTAGGGAGCTAGCTTTTTGTTTGTCCCCATTCCTTCTCTCTCTGGCAGCTAAACACTGAGTGGTTTTGAGGAGTTTTCTGCTTCTCCCCAGCAGTGGGAAACCTGTATTGGTATCAATCAGTATGGGGTCTTTGGCCTAAAATAGTTCTCTGCCCCTCCCCCAGAGGTAGAGAGGGTTTTTCCTTCTATCCTTCTCCTGTGCCCTGCAATTGGTCTTTTCCTGTGCCCAGGGGATGTTAGGTTTTACTGCTATCTTCTAATGGCCTGAGATTTTGCTTCCTAAGAGATTTAGAGACTAGTCTAGAAAATCTATTTATACAAATGGACAATTTCATAGATGCTATTTAGAGGGTTCTAATCACTGGGATCTATTTTTGATCATAGCTGCTTAAAATAACAGTGAATTTTTAAAGGCTAGATGGCAGGTAATTTTATTTCCATATTTCATTTGCTGATTTTATTCCTATCTTCTAAAATTATTTCACTAATCCTTACAATTATGAGAGATATTGCCTTTTAAAATACTTGCAAAACCTTTTCAAACTTTTGCCAGTCTTTTTTTTTTTTTTAAGTGACTTGAAAATCCGTAATACTAAATGCACTCTTAATTTAAAATTGAAATGTTCATGACTGTCACATTCTTGTTAGAAGGAACAAAACTAAAACCCATACTTGGTGATATAATTGTGTGCTTTAGATTTCAAAATTCAGGGTGAACAGTATAAATTATTAATATGATTCTTGTTGGTTTAGTAGACATTATAAATGCCAGGCTACCTTTTTCCCTTTTCCCTTTTTCTTTTTTTTTTTTTTCTTTCTTTTTTTTTTTTTAACTCTCATTTTATCTGCAAGAACAAACTCTTCAGCCCTCAGTGAAATGATCAGGCCAAGTAAAAACTTCCTGAGAGGCAGCGTAGCATTGACTGGAGCCAGACCTTTTGGGATCTAATTAGTTTTACATTTTAGTAATTGTGTGACTTTGGACGAATTACCTAGTCTCTTTATGCCTCAATTTCCTCATTTAAAGATATTAATAGTATCTAGCTCAAAAGCTTATTGCAAAAATTAGAATAGTGCCTGGCACATAGAAAAAGGACCATAGAAGTATTTGCTATAATATAGAGTTTCATCCTGTGAGTCACAAAGAGCTGCTGATAAGCTGAAACAACCCAAAAATGGAAAGGCAAGGGATTGGAAAAAATACTGGTAAGAGATTATTCAGACATAGGCTATTCCACAGGCTACAGGGAGGGAAGGACAGGAGTGAACCTAGGCACACATCCTGGAATAGAGAGCCATTGTTAGATTTGATCAGATCCTTGCTTCTGAGCCTCAAGCATGAGCTAAATCCATCAGGCGGAGGAGGAGGAAGGCAACAGGCCAAGCAGGGACTTGACCAAAAGAACCCAGGCTCACTTCTGTAGTTTCTTCATTCTGATCAGAACACTAATAATCTGGAGTCAGACTCACTAATAGATTAACTAGTCCAGGTTTAGCCATGTGAGTTCCAGCAAATTATTTAACCCTTTTCTATGGAGATGATAAGAGTAAGACTTGCTAAAGTTGTTAAAGGAAATAATCTCTGTAAGGTGCTTGGTCATTAGCTCAGTGCCTTAAACATAAGAAGTGTTCTAGATGGTCATCATTCTTGCCCCCTCCCCTCCCACTGTCATCATTGTCATCGTGTCACGGGGAATCCCAAGACCCTGAAATCCTGATTTGACACAGCCTTTGCTTCTATACCTTTTCTCATTCCTCAGGCTTCTAAAGGAAATAAGTACACAGAGAGCAAAACCAAACAAACTGTTCACTTTGCTACTATGAAGTTTGGCCTTCATATAGTAGATCCTGGTTGAATTAGGTTGGTCTGTCTGGAGAACTGATGGGGTCTCTCACTCAGCTATACACCAACACAGCTCTCCTTTGGCAAGGTAGAGGCTTTAAAAGCATGTCATCTTCTAATAATTACAGTTTTACTTCTATTCCTTTTGGGGTATTTTTTGCTTCTTCTTGTACAAATTAGGACTTTTATATGATGCTAAATAAAAGTGTTGATAGCAGATATCTTTGTCTCATTTCTGTTCTCAGGGAAAATGTCTTAGTCACTTTGGGCTGCCATAACAAAATACCACAGATGGGGTGGCTTAAAAACAAATTTATTTTCTCACAGTTCTGGAAGCTAGAAGTCCAAGGTCAAGGTGCCAGCATGACCTTTCTTCTGGCTTATGGATCACCTTTGTACTTTGTCCTCACATGGCAGGAGCAAAATAAATAATTTTCAAAAGCTTTTGATCTATACAAGGTGATTAAGCAGAGACTGAGTCCCCAGAACAAATGGATGCCCTTGTCACTTGTAATATAATTTTTGTTGATAAAAATACTTAACTGTGAAAAATTAAATTGAAATACTTTCCCTTAGATTTCATAGGACAGCAATTAAGAACACAGAAAAAGAGGCATCTTGTGATACAGATTTTTTCTGTCGGACTGCTTGGTGTCAGATTCCAGTTCATTTACTAGTGCTGGGGTCCTGGCAAGTTACCTAACCTCTCTAAGGCCTCAGTTTCTTCATCTGTAAAAAAAAGGCCTAGTCATAGTACCTGTGGGTATTTGAGAAAAATGTGAGTGATAATTTCTATAAAGTGCTTGGCACATAGCAACCGTAATTTATTGAGAACTGTCAATATTATTTTTGTTGTCGTTAAATTGAAAGATACTTGAAGGTAATACACTTGAAGGAAGAAAAGTTCCATTTGGACACACACTACTTGAAGTTAAAGAAAATACAAATAAGATGGCCTTACCAAGATACTTCTTTTAGCATAAGGTATATCTGATGAAATATTTTAGTTAAAAATTCTCAATTATATATAAAAGTCGCTTCACAATACAGTTTAAAATAGATATATTTTTTAAAGTATGCTTCACACCCAACTTGGGGCTCAAACTCACGACTGAGATCGAGTCACATGCTCCACTGAGCCAGCCAGGTACCCGTAAATTAAAATAAATATTTTAACAGTAGAAATAATTTGAGAAATAGAGCCTTGTCACATTGTAGTAAGTTGTAATATCAATCTAAGAAAGTAGAAATTTACTTATGAGTTTTAGTAAACAATTATATATTGTAGTTTATATTGTAATATATTGTAGTCTTAACTTTTTTGCATGTCAACTATATTTTTTGGAAAAAGCCTCATAGCCAATTAAACAATGGATTTTTAAATAGCAACTGTGATGTGTATCTAAGTTTAGCTAATCCTGTAGTGGAAATACATTTTTTTTTTTAATATTTTACTTTTAAGTAAGCTCCATGCCCAACATGGGGCTCAAACTCATGACCCCGAGACCAAAAGTCGCATGTTCTACCAACTGAGCCAGCTTGGTGCCCTAATGGGAATACATTTTTGTTACACTATTGAAAGATACGGTTTTTTCATGAAAAATTGTTCAAGGGCAGCCCTGGTGGCGCAGCGGTTTAGCACCACCTGCGGCCCGGGGTGTAATCCTGGAGACCCGGGATCGAGTCCCATGTTGGGCTCCCTGCATGGAGCCTGCTTCTCCCTCTGTGTCTCTGCCTCTCTCTCTCTCTCTCTCTCTCTCTCTCTCTCTCTGTCTCTATGAATAAATAAATAAAATCTTTAAAAAACAAAATTGTTCAAAAACCTGTTATTAAAGCATATGATTTCAGTGGTTACTGCTAGGTATTTGACTGGTGGAGTTTCTGTGGAGAGTATATGTCAACTTATTTTCTCAAATAAGAAATCAAATATTTAAAAACATTGTGCCCAGAGATGCAGAGGGACATCCTGCTATTAAGAATACTTTGGATTTCTGTGAATTTACATGTAATTTATAAATCTAAAGAAAGAAACCTTTCACAAAGAAAATGGAAAAATTTCAAAAACAACTTAAAACTATAAATATGATTTATAAACATACTGCTGTCATTTTTTAAATATCTGAAACATGTAGAATATTGATATTAACGAGATACATATATAATCATTACCTTTTATTTTATAAAGGTTCAGAGGTCGGAGGAGATGACATTCTATGGATAGCCATGGCAGGGACTCATCAGATATGGGCACTGCTCCTGGACTGTGGCAGACTACCAAAGAAAAAGTAAGCGACAGTATCTTTCTTTGGGTTAACAACACGAGTTCACAGAACTCCCTCTCCAGTCTCCGTTCTTGCAGTGCCTCTGTGCTAGTCAGGATGTGCTGAGCTTTGGTACTGTACAAACAGCTCAGATTCTCAGGAGCATCAGACAAGGTTCACTTCTTGCCTATGTGAGTGGTCACATAGGTTCTTTGGGAAGCGCTCTTCTGCCACCAGGCTGATGAAGCAGCCACCACCTGGAGCTTTACCAGTCATCCTGGCAGAGGGAGAGGTGGTGAGTAGTTCAGGGACTCTTCAAGCTTCTACTCTGAAGTGACACACATCACTTTTACTTACATTTCATCAACCTGAGTAAGTCTTGTAACCACCCTTGCTAACTTCCAAGAACGTGTGAAGATCAGTCCTGTCAAGCTTCCAGAGAGAGAACTAGAAATGTTTGGTGGCCATTCACCCCTTCACATTCAGTTCACACATCCCTGCTTATGAATATAAACATTTAAGTACTGTGTGGCAGAGTGGTTAATGGCTCAGGTTTTGTGCCTGAGATTGAATCCTACCTTTGCCACTTACTCTCTGGGAGCTTAGGAGAGCCAATCTAACTTTCCAGGCTTCAGTTTCTTTATTTATATCCACTTCCTAGGGTTGTTTTGAAAATTAATAGTATGGGGATCTCTGGGTGGCGCAGTGGTTTAGCGCCTGCCTTTGGCCCAGGGCGTGATCCTAGAGACCCGGGATCGAGTCCCGCGTCGGGCTCCCTGTGCATGGAGCCTGCTTCTCCCTCTGCCTGTGTCTCTGCCTCTCTCTCTCTCTCTCTCTTTCTGTGTAACTATCATAAATAAAAATAAAAAAATAAAAGAAAATTAATAGTATGTATGAAGAGCTCAGCCTCATGCCTGATTTATACAGCAAATGTAGGAATTTTGCTGCCACTGTTGGAGATATAAAGATGAAAAAATGTGTCTGCGCAGTTTCTTTTATCCTTTCTGTACAGCGTTACCTCTTCTCCCTAACACTCCAGGTAGAACTGAACATGCTTTTCTCTGTGATCTCACTACACTCCCTATGTAGTTACATTAACTGCCCTGATAAGTTTTTCTCTTTCCCCCTCTCTGTTTCTGATTGCACTTACTGGCTTACATAACTAGTTCCTCCTACTAGACTGTCCCTTAAAGTAAAATTGTCCCTTATGTAAAAAAGAGGAATACCTGATACCAATAAAATATGAAGTATCAAAGAAGGCTTCCTGGAAGAAGCTGCTAAACTAAAACCAGATAGAGGAGTAGGAGTTAGGGAGAGTGGAGGTTTTCCACTCAGAAATGACACGAGTCATTTCCACTGTCAGAAATGACGCCACTGATGTGAGTAAAAGCTACATCGTGAAGCGCCTTTTATGTCCTTTTAAGAAATGTGAACATTATTCTGCATGCCTTTATGGAAAGTTTTGAGCTGGCTAGCGACATGATTAGATCTGTGTTTTTGAGAGAACACTGGCAGCATTTGGACTGGGACAAAACTAGAGACAGATAGCAGTGAGGGGGCTATGATTATCTCCAGGCAAAAGATGATAGTAGCCTGAACAGTGAGGTGACCAGAGACATTAACATGAGGCATAATTATAAACAGTAGAAAGAAGTAACAGAGATGGCCAGAATACACTGTTCAAGTGATGGCTATTTTCGACCTATATGGTCAAGAGTGGGCTAAATTTCCAAATAAGTAGAGTTGTCACTCTTGTTCATAATAGGAGAATGTCCAGTTGGATCACATGGACATGTATCATAGTTTTAAGGATGCTTGATCTTTATTACTGATCTTCCAGTGGTAGAGTCCTAACATTTTAGAAGTTACTTTTTCTCCCACTCTTTCTTTTATTTAATTAAGGAAACTCCTATTTGAAATTAAGATTCACATTAATTACCTTTCATTTGTTTGGCAAATTAGATATCATATGTATTTCTCTGATTACATTTTTGTTTTTTTGAATAAGTGGCCATATTTTATACATTCTATATTCCTTTGCCTCTGTCCCCTGTTCTCCATCTAACTTAGCATTAACATATCAGTGAGTAAGTGATTGATGGTCACCTTAGACTTCTGCCTGCTGGAGATGATACATATGTCATCTCATTATTTTGCATACTTTTTTTTTTTTTGCATCCTAAGTCTGCTTCTTCCCCTCCCTCAACACAGCATACCACTGCATCTTCCTTCCACTTCCTCCAGCATAAACCTAGAAGCCAAAGTGTAAAACTTTCTATTACAAAGAATCATTGCAAATTCCTTTAAATAGAAATTTCCCTATTGTATCTAAGAAATTGATTTTACAGTTGATTAAAGAAGCATAATGGTCCTGTAAGAAGTTAAGATGGAATCCAGATGTACTATTTCTGGCCATTTGTAGAAGGGGAAAAATAAAAATAAAAAACACACAACTATCCAATCAATGATATAATCATTATTCTTGTCAGGGATTTCCTATCTGGCCATTGAGAATAGTTGCAATTTTGTGTATGTAAAAAAAAAAAAAAAAAAAAAAAAGTCCCAACACAGTGAATAAGTTAATGATTTAGAAAAACTAAAGGGAAAGTAAAGCTGACTTGCACACTTGAGGTCAAGGTCACGAGTCTGTTTTTTAACAATGTTTATCACCACCGATTTCATCACTTACATTCATAATAACTAAATTGGACACAACATAATGCTGCTGATTCCACCTATGAACTTGGCTTTTTTTAGTGAGCTGAAAAAAGGAACCTGCCTTCGGTTTGCTGGAAGCGGAAATGAAGAGAACCGAAATAACGCATATCCTCACAAGGCAGGCTTTGCCCAGCCTTCAGGTCTTTCTCTGGCTCCCGAAGATCCCTGGAGCTGCCTGTTTGTCGCAGACAGTGAGAGCAGTACAGTGAGAACTGTGTCACTGAAAGACGGAGCAGTGAAACACCTCGTAGGAGGAGAAAGAGATCCCATGGTAATACATGAAAATCACTTTTGCATGCTATGCCCAAACCCTTAACCATGCTTGCATATTTCGAATTGTGAAGAATTAATAAAATTCAGGAGAGCCAGTTCTTGGCCTGTTCATAAGTTAAAGTGGAAGTCAGGCCAAAGGAAATGTGAATATAAAGAAACACAAGTAAAAAAAAAAAAAAAAACACAAGTAATAAAATCATCTATGAAAAGTCAATTGACTGTACTTGATTACCCAAATGTCAAGGCTTCAGGAAGAACAGAAGGATAAGATATTGATTACCAAGGGGGGAGGAAAATGTAAATTAGATACTTGACAGTAGGGTAGAAAGAGCACCAGATAAGTAGACTTGACCTGTTCCTGACCAGATATGTATTAATGTGAGTAAAACTACCAAGTCCCACAAATTAACACAGGTTCAAAATTCTGTCATTTTTTTCTTGTCTGAATCAAATACCCAAGCCTGTTTATATGAAATCAGACCCATTTCCCCTTTAGCTTAAGTAGCATATATAGTCTTTTTACTTTATACCCTATTCTGTAGCACTATAAAAATTTTAATTTTAAAAAATTAAGTTAAAATTTTTTTTGCCTTTTTTTTTTTTTTTTTTTTTTTTTTTAAGAATTTATTTGCTTTTGGTGATGTTGATGGAGTAGGAGTCAATGCCAGGCTTCAGCACCCACTTGGAGTAACTTGGGACAAGAAAAGGAATTTACTTTACGTGGCAGACTCTTATAATCACAAGGTGAGTCTTAACAGAATTATAGAATACCCTGCTTTTTATCTGTGGCATTTAAAAAGCTGAAAGTTCTGTGAGCCTCCTCCAACTGCCACTTTAAAGTAGAGAAGAGTAACAGTCTTTGACAACTATGTACAAGCCTTTGCTGTTCTTTTCTTAGTCCTTTCGTTGCAAAGAGGATATGATGGCACTCGGAGCTGAGGAAGAGACTAAATAAATTGCCTCTGACTACAGCAAAAAATTGTGCATTGTGGTGCATCAAAGCTGCCTAGTAATGGGGTAAATAAGAAGATGGCAGGTGGCAGGGAAATTAATATGTTAACTAACAAAGGAATAATTTTGAGCTGTTGCATAGCTGCAGTGCTTGCTAGCAAATAATTCCATTTTCAACAGCATTTCCAATTTTGTCTCTTGCACAGATTATTCAACTGTTGCCGTTTTTCTTGCATTTTTCTTTTCTGTAAAAACTAGTGGAAAATGTTAATACCTTGTGATGATACCATAAATTAACATAATTGAGGCACAATTGGGAGTCATTAGGTTTAACATAAGCGGCCAATTCTAAGCCCTTGTTAGATGCTCCTGAAAAAGAAAGTCCGTTCAACTGTGTCTCTTTGTAAGGAAAAAGAATAACATTTAAAATTGTTTTTTATTCCAGAAATAATTTCATCAGAGATTGCTGCCGGGAGATAAGATGTAACTGGGTGTTTTACGTAGTTTTTTAGCCCTCAGAATGTAGTATCTCCCCTGAGACTGTAATTTGAATGATTGACTTTTCAAGGAAATATGGAAATGCCTTTTTTTAAGATTTATTTATTTGAGAGAGAGCACCCACGTGAGTAGGAGGGAGGGAAAGGGGAGAAGGCGAGGCAGAGAATCTCAAGCAGACTCCCTGCTGTGATTGAGCATGGAACCCAGAACCTGGCTGACTCAGGCCTGGATCTCACGTCACTACCTGAGCTGAAGTCAAGAGTGGCACACTTAACCGACTGAGCCACCCAGGTGCCCTGGAAATGCCTCCTCTTTTTCTGAGATTTATTGAGAATGTTAACGGCACTCAAGTTCTCTGGCTTGTTTTCACTACACTTTTCTATACTACTAACATGAGTTTGATCTTCAGATACATATTGCATTGTTCTTTCTTTTTAGATTAAAGCTGTGGATCCGAAAACAAAAAACTGCACAACATTAGCGGGAACTGGAGATGCAAGTAATGTTATCACTTCCAGCTTTACCGAGTCAACTTTTAATGAACCAGGAGGCTTGTGTGTCGGAGATAATGGCCAGTTATTATATGTAGCAGACACCAATAATCATCAAATTAAAGTGATGGATTTAGAAACAAAAACGATTTCTGTGGTAAGCAATCTAAAAGTATAAGTTTAAAGAGTATCATTTTGAGAATGCTACTAAAGTCCTCATAGCACAGGAGGAGGTACTTTTGGTTAAATCATCTCCAGTCTTGGAAGTGAAACGTGTACGTAGAGTAGTCAGTGACAGCCTCCTTCCAAGATGCCCTGCTCTTGTTAAAATAAAAATTCCATTTGTGATGACAGTGTTTAAGATACTGGAAGTTGGAGAGAATTTGAATTTTCATCTGTGTTTAAATGTCTGAAAAAAATGTATAGACATATACACACTGCATGTACATACTGCATGGGTTGGGTTGTCCAGGTGTTTTGTTTTTTTAATGATTCTTGGATTCACCATAGGAAACAAAGATCACACATTAATCTGTTACCAAATAATCTCCCCAAGGAAACTCTAGGAGCCACATTTCTCAACACACTGAAAATAACATTGGAAGAAATTTAAATGCATTATAATCAATTTAGTCTCCCAAAATTTTCAAGCTACCTCTTGATATATTTGAAGAAAAAAAAAAAAAAAGTTTTTTTTCTAGAATTCTAGGAATTCCCAAGAAATGTTATGATGGCAGTCTGTATCTTTATTTTAAAATATAAGTGTCCTTTCTCCTGACATACATCATCTTATATTCGGCAGTGAAACCTGTAAGTGGAATTATATCCCCTACATTTAAATTGATAAAGTTTTACTTTAATTTCATACTATCTATAAGCATACTGGATGATGAACTTATTAGTTCTGTTTCATTAGTAATGGTAATGTTTTTAATAGGATGAAATGTGTTTCTGAACCTATAAAATAATCAGGATGTGTAAGTAGACACATTTCCAATTCAGGCTAGAATGCAATTAAGTTTCGTTGACAGAGAACCTCATTTTTCTACTAAGGTTCAAAGATAAGCTCTTTATAATTACTGTAAACTACTTGTTCTTTAATTAATAGATTTTCTTTTTTCCTAGCTCCCAGTCTCCAGACCAGACAACGCTGTGGTAGATGGCCCATTCCTAGTAGAGAAACAGAAGACATTACCCAAACTACCTAAATCTGCTCCAAACATTAGACTTTCCCCAGTGGCTGCCTCTCCAGGCCAGACTCTCCAGTTCAAGCTAAGGTTAGACCTCCCATCAGGAACAAAGCTGACTGAAGGAGTACCCAGTTGTTGGTTTCTAACAGCTGAAGGTATGAGAATAATCATGCAAACATTCATGTGTGAAATTGTGTTTACCAGGGTACCTTCCAGTAATACAGTGATCTATATCTCAGAGTCTGTTCTAAAGAATGAAATTGATTTTCCCCTTGAGTAGGACATTTTTAAAAACATACTCTTTTAACTGAAGTAACTTAGGTTCTTTCCAATTCAGTTTTTTTTATTGTTTTACTATTATCTTTTACTTTTCCAGATCTGCATCTATCAAGTGCTTTAGAGCTTTCAAATTGTTGTTCATTTTATTTCAAAAGGACTTTATTTACCAGTTATTAAGCCTGAAGCTACATTTTCTTCTTTAGTGATGCCAGAGGTTAGAATTCAAGCCCCATTACTTGCTCGCTATAAGAAAATGGATGCCAAAACCGTATCTTAAAAGGATGCCATCCAAGTAGAAGAATAAAACATTGTTTGGGGATATGTAATTGAATACAAATGAATCACTGTGATCAGAATGCAGGCAGAGCCTTTGTCCTTACTCGCTAATTTGTAGTCGTTTAAGCTAAGAGCACTTCCTTTTCGAGTTTATTCTCAAAGTATTCAGTGACTGTAAATTGTGTAGAGATTTGAATGTGTATTTGAATCCCTGTGTGCTCTTGATTAATTTATAAGAAGAAATCAGTCTGCTGTTTGCCTGACAGCAGTGCTTCCCAACCCCTCTGATAGAGTGGACAGCAACTTTAAAGTAAGATATTAGTGGTCCAGAACTAAATGCTGACTTCTTGTGTCAAATGACCTTCCTCTCTCCTGGTCTCCCACGCTCTTTCACATGTTCTCAGTCTCCATTTCCTCCCACCCCACCCCCTTCCTACCCTCTCACACACTTCTTTAGTGCCTTAACCCAGACCCAGGCTCATTGCCTTCTTCCTACCTTGCTACTTTCTCAGGGTAGCTGCTATTGTCCGGTCTGGCAGCGGGAGAAGCAGGCTCCTCTCAGGGAGCCTGATGTGGGACTCAATCCCAGACCTGATCCCGGACCCCAGGATCACGCCCTGAGCTGAAGGCAGACACTCAACCACTGAGACACCCAGGCATCCTGAACATGTTAATTTGTCAATATCGTATTCTAAAAACCAATCCACTGCTCTCCAGGCCCAGCTTCGCTGTGTATACAGACCCAGAGAAGGGAGATCGTGGTGGTCTAGCCAGGAGGAACTGCTGGCTAGAGTTGGGGAGCCTGGCCCTGGGGTGATGAGCTCCGGGAAAGCACCCTCTACCCCCCAAGGGAGAGGGCTGATCTCTGCAGATGAGAAGGAGGACGTCTGGAGCCAGCTCCGTAGACAGGAGAGTACTCAAATGTTGGCCATTTGTCACCTCAGTCCCAGGTAGATCACTGTTGGGCCTGAGTTTTAGTCTGAAAACACTGCATCAATTGGAGATCAGTATTTTTTTTTATTAGATTTTATGCATTTATTCATGAGAGACACAGGAAGGAGGGAGGAGAAGCAGGCTCCATGCAGGAAGTCCGATGGGGGACTCAATCCTGGGACTCCGGGATCACACCCTGAGCCAAAGGCAGACACCCAACCACTGAGCCACCCAGGTGTCCCTGGAGATTACTGTTAATTGAATCTCTCTGTGTGTAATTAAAGAGCAGTGGATCGGTTTTTTAAATACAATATTGACAAATTAACATGTTCAGGATGCCTGGGTGTCTCAGTGGTTGAGTGTCTGCCTTCAGCTCAGGGCATGATCCGGGGTCTGGGATCAGGTCTGGGATTGAGTCCCACATCAGGGTCCCTAAGAGTAGCCTGCTTCTCCCTTTGCCTATGTCTCTGCCTCTCTGTGTCTCTCATGAATAAATAAATAAAATCTTTAAAAAGAATTAACATATTCAAGTCTACTTGGTCCAACACACAGATTAATAATGAGCTACTAGAATACAAAATACAGATAGGAATTTTCTCTACAGACTACTTCACCTTAACACTATTTTATCACTTGTCGAAAATAGTGGTTCCATATTTATTGTATATGGGCGAATAAGCTTTCAGACAAGAGTTCTAAAAATTTAAGGCTTTTGAAAATTATTTTATAAGGTACATTTGTACACCTATGATTAAAGGAAAGATTGTTTTCTTGGCCAGTTATTTAGAGACTTTTAAAACACCTATTTTTAACTAAATTTTGGTCAATATCGTCTTCAAGTGGTCAGCACATGTGAAGATTTTAAGTACACCCCTCCCTCCAAAAAGGCAGTATAAAAGCACCCCTGGCATATTATAACATCACAAATCACACATGTGATGTATCTGAAAAATATCCAAAGAAACTTTGTATTTTATTTCTAGAACTAGACATTAAAATAACATAATTGGTTTCCTGTTTTGGTTTAAAATATAAGAAGTTCCCTACTAATCTGCTATCTAGTAAATCCAAATATTAAATAAAAATAGTCTTCAATACAGAAGTAAGCAAAGAATTTTTTTTTTGCAAAGAATTTTAAAGAGAATTTTAAAATAATGGTTTAAAAACTCTTCACTTAACTCTTTAGATTTAAACTTTCACCTTCTCCTTACTCTGACTTGACATATTTTTCTCAAATTTGATTTTTCAATCATCAGAGAACTAGAAGCAGTACACTGGAAGGGAGATGGAGAGGCCTAATAAAGGCGGATGCTCTGTTGACTCATCCTGAGGTGAAAAGAAAGAAAAAAACTAAAAAGTACATACAGAATTTCATTCTGAATTTTGTACAGATGGCCAGAGTCATTGAGAAGTCATGAGACTGTGCTCTGTATCTTCTGTTTAAGATGGCAGGAAAGTATGTCCTGTGTTTTCCAAATGTTGGCACTTAATATCTAACCCTGCTTTAAGTTGAATGTCTACTTAAGCATATCCTTCTTCAACCTGACACGGACGTTCCTTCTGAGAGGTGGCACTATGTGAATAAAGACATTTAAAAAATTCTGATATGAGAAGCTTGAAGATTTTTAGTTTATTAGACTTGTGGCATAATCTGTGTATTTAAATCTAAGAAGAATTATGTATTAAAATGAGGTAGACAAAATCTTAGTATTTACATTGTTGAGCCCATCTGTATAATCTATGCAGTGTTACTTGTTTCTAAAAATATATTTTTTTAGTTTTTACCTTTGGCTATTTAATAAGTCATCATTATCTTGAGTTTGAAAGTCACCACAGAGTTGTACATACATTTATATACTTTCATATGCTATTTCTAAACACTTTTATCTGGTAAAAATGACCTATTTATTTCTAGAACTTAATAGGTTTCATTTTTAATTTCAAGGTTTAAGGATCTATAGACATATTTGCATTATTTGGTTTGATTTCAGTAGAAATTTGCATTTACAGTGTTCAAAGGAAGAATTTTAATGATATGATACCAAGATTATTAGACTAGGAACTCCTCATGGGTGGTCATTTTATTCCATTTATGTCCTTCACACAGAGCATAATACCTGGCACTTAGAGGCTTTCAGTAAGTATCTGTTGATTGAATAAATTTAGTCTTCATAAGGTTTGCCTAACTTCCTACTTGTCTTATACAGTCTTAGTAAATTACCTTTTCATTTTCTAGGCAACGAATGGCTTCTTCAAGGACAGATACCCTCTGGAGAAATAGAGAGCATTTCCAGTCAACCAGCAATCTCACTGCAGATTCCTGGAGATTGCTTATCACTTGAAGCTGTTATATCTATCAGCGTGTTTCTTTATTACTGTAGTGCAGACAGCAGTGCCTGTATGATGAAGGGAATTTTGTTCAGTCAGCCTTTACAGATAACCAGTACACACCAAGAGTGCACAGCTCCTGTAGAGCTCAAGTATGTATTTTAGCAAAAGCCAGTTAGCTACTCAGTCACCACAGCCGCTGTCCACCATCCTCCTCGTCACTATAACTTAGGAAAAGCCGCTTTATTTCTGCCTCTGGATACCAAGAAACCTACTGCTCAGTTCTAGTAACTGATATTAAAATAAGTAAATATGGAGTGTGGCTTTATCTATTATAAACAGATAACTTCATTCTGGCTGTGTACCAGCTAAATCACTGACCATCATTTGAACCATGATTTTGTAATCTCTGTTGCTATTTGGCACAAAACTTAAATCCACATTGTAGTCTAGAATACTATCATGAAGATAATTTGCAATGAATGCTGATATAATGAAACCAAATATTTCAACTAACTTTTTCTACTTTTACTAGTAGCAAGGAGCATATTTGAATATATAAATTTCACAGTAACTTTAAACAGAACCTAAGATCTGGCCCATACGTTGGTATAAGGACACCTGCCATTTAAGGCCTAAGGTCTGTTTTAAGCCAAAAACAAAACAAAAAACAAAAAAAAGGTCTTTACATCACAGTAGAAACTTAAAGAGTATCTGGGTGGTAAATATGTTATTTGTTCTGTGATTCAGTTAAGAGTGATTTAAAAGAGAATTTCTATTTTTATTATAAATTATTTGCTATTTTAACATACCATTATTAATGCCTTATAACTCTATACAGAAAAAGTATGTCAAAGGATGTACAGACTCACTCCCTTAACTTTTTTCTGAATGAATACAATCTTAAAGATAATGGATGAGTCCTCAGAGATTACTGTCTGTGATACTATTTATGATAAAGAATAAATTGTGACAGCTGAATTTAAATGGGTATATATGTTGTCTTAGAGATTTAAATTTCACTGTAAGCATTAAAATTGGGTTTGGGATTTTTGATTCCCATATTCAGAACTTAAATTATGATCATTTATTGTGATATTTTTTAAATCACTTATAAGCCTTCAAAGAAAATTTTAGTGTGAAGCACTTTCATGCTATTAATGTGTATATATATTTATTACTCTTTAAAATATTAGGGCTGAAATATACAGGGATTTAATGACACTAGGGTTGTTTTTAACCCAAAAAGAAATTGTCACTATAAGATAGTGAAAATTATTTTTATTATCATCATTTCCCTTTGTATCTATTTAAAAAGCCTATTCTTGTTTTTACTATAATTGATTCAATATGTTTATGATTTAATCAGCTTACAGGATTTTGAAAATGTCAGGTAAACTGTATTTATCCAATAAATATTTATAGTCAAGGTGGCATAAATATGCCTTTCCTCCCTTCAAAGACATATTGGAAATGTGATCTGTGGAGCACTATCATCTGCCATTTTTCTTTTTGAAATATAGTTTTGAACACATTAGCTTTATTTACTCAGGTTAACTAAACCTTGGAAGTAAGGAAGTATATAGTCCTGACTTTAATTTGTAACCTGCTAAAGCTATTTTTAAAGAGATATGTAAATGTAAACTTAAAAGGAATCTTGTTTAAAATTATATATAATTACCTCATAAGCTTTTTCTTTCCACAAAAAATATTCTGTAATAAAGGGACATATAACATTAATACTCTTTTATGGAGAATAGGCTGAAGTCATGTTTTAATCTCATTTGAAATATTATACTTCTCATTTCCAGTTGGATGTGATGAGAATATTTTCACTCCCTGGGAAAGAAGTATATGCAGTTCTAACCTATTTCAGAAATACCTGATAATTAATTTTTCAATATAAAACACAAAGACACAAATAGTTATGTATTTCTTAGAATCTATTAATATTCCTTTTGTCTAGACAATTTTAGGTTAGTATTAAGCTTATACTTTTCTTTCAAAGTACAGTTTTCTTGAACATTGTTATTCTTACCTAGTCACCAGTTTGCACCGTTTCTTATGTTGAAAATATTATTTATATGGATTTAGTATGGTTTTTTGTAAATCCTACTAGAGCTGTATAAATAGGTTCCTAGAACTTATGACTAACATAAACCTCTTACATAAGACGAAGCACTAGAAAGTTTATTTTTAAAAACTTCTTGATTCTTGCCTGCCTTCTGTTTTCTATAAGGACTTCCATATTTTTTTTAACTTTTTCTTCTCTTGTATAAATTATGTCCAGTGATAGTTTAGAAAGAGTAAGATTTTAGTATAAGTCACCTTAATCAGAGTGCCAGTAATATGGCATCACATACACTTTGATGTAATACCTAGAATCTTTGCCCTACATTATTGTGCTGGTTTGTCACTATTTTTTCCACCACTCTTCGAGATGTCATTTCACAATTGGTAGAACTTTTTTTCCCCTGACTTTATACTCCGGATTAGTATGATCTCTGAAAAGAATTTTGCTTATCTTAAATATGCTGCCTCAAGCAAATATTTAACCTATTCACAAGGAAAAACTTTATAGTTTAATCACCCATAAGTGTAACTTTGATAAAGTTCAACGACTACAAAACAATTTTCTCCTTAACTGTTCTAATACTATAATAGTTCTAGTATTATTAGGCCTGCAGATAGCTATAAATCTTAGCCAAAAAATTCGTATGTGTAGATGAGTGTGTAGATGTATGTGTATACATACACAGATAACAAAGATCAAGAAT
Source organism: Canis lupus familiaris (assembly GCF_011100685.1). Lineage (NCBI taxonomy): Eukaryota > Metazoa > Chordata > Mammalia > Carnivora > Canidae > Canis > Canis lupus. The sequence goes on from NC_049249.1 coordinate 25,074,594, forward strand.
TTCCATCTAAGTTTCTTTTTTCAGCAGTATACTTTTGAGTTAATAGTATCAAATTAACCTATCCATTGCTTGTTTTTCGATGGTTGGAAGATTTAGGAAAATATTGAAAATATATATCTGTAATAATTTTCTGCCTACGCAAGATTTACTATTAGTTTATTATATCTGCCAATTAAAAAGACTTCAGTCTGACCATTGCATTTGGCATGTTCAAGAACAATCGTAGTTCACAGTTGCATAGAAATATATAGAGAGGAACTATGTCAACAGTGGTTCTCCTGAATGATGAAATTATTAAGATTTTAATTCTGTGGTTTTTTTTTTTTTTTCAGTGAACAATGTGTTATTTTCAGAAAGAAAAAAACTGGAAGCATTTTTTTAAAGATTTAAAATGAACTGAATTGTAAGCACTGATACAACTTTTCTAAAGTCATCTTTATTACCAAGGATCAAAATGTAGTTTGGAACCATTTATTCTATTGGTTCTTTTAATTATGTGATTTGGTGAAGACAGAAAAGATCATTACTTTTTCTTGTGTTTTTCCTGCATAATGTAGTATAGTGGTTAAAAGCATGTGTTTTCCAGGCTCTAGAATTCTAACCCTATAACCCTAAAAAAGCATGTGTTTTCCAGGCTCTAGAATTCTAACCCTAGAGGGCCACTCTACCTGTTTTATGGGATTGCCATAAGGATTCAATGAAATAGTGTGTTTGTAAAAGCATTTAGTAATTATTGGAACTGCTAGTTATTAGCTTAGTTAATAATGACAATAATTTATGACCATTAACACATACCTTGACATTTTCTTTGCAACTGCAATTTCTAAAGGAAAATATTTGTCAACCAACTATTTGATATATTAATAATCTCCATAGACCTGGGATTCAAGAAACACAGTTTTATAATAAAGTATACTGCTATTTTATAAATGATCTTATAGTTAAAAACATAGTTTTATAAAAATTTTCTTAAACAGACCCAGAACTATAAGTAATAAACTTCTTTGAGAGGGTCCAGACATACTTACCCTGTAACACACTCTGATGGTGCTTTATAAAATCTTCAAAGTGCCTTCATGCATTTTGCCTCATTGGAGCTTCAAAGTAACCTATGAATCAGACAAGTAGATATTACATCCATTTTATAGATGCAAAAATGGCTCTAGAATGTTGGTGATATATCTCAAGTTCTCAGAGTAATGCCTAATGCTGGAGTGGGGCCTGGTAGGAGCTATTGCTTGGCCAATTTTGTGGGATGACTAAAAGGTGAATAGTGACTGATATATCTTATTTGAATACAGGTCTCCTAATTCCTACCTCTATTCCTAGATGGAGAGTGAAAACAAACTGCAGAATTGAGTACTTCTGTGAATGCTTTCTTCAATCTCTAGTATTAAAGTAATACAAGTAGCTGAATTTATTGAGTGCTTATTTTGTGCTTGGCACTTTTCTAAGTGCTCTGTATGTATTAGCTCGTGTAATCCTTACAACAGCATTCTGAAAGAGGTACCGTTTTTCCTTATTTCCCTGATAATGAAACTGAAACAAAAAAGTTCTAAGCAGTTATGCCAGTAGACTCAAGATCTTGCATTTAGGAAGTAGCCAAGCCTGGCTGAGTCTGTTCGACTACTGTGCTACACTGCCTCTCAAAAGTAGGGTTTTTTTTAGACCTGAACCTTTCAAAGCTGTATATAGTAAATAGTAATCAATCCAAAGAATCCAAAAATGATTGTTTTTGAAATTTAAGTTAAATCCACTTGATTCTATTAGCTCTTTGGACTTTTCCTATATAATCTTCTTCATGGCTCGGGAATCTTCTTCATGGCTTCCCAAAGATTTTATGTACCGTTCTTTCTTAAATTCAGATATTATCCAGATGTATTTTTCTTGGCAGACAGATGTATTAATTAAGCAGATTTTCAGTGTTAGTTCCAGCAATGCTATTTTAATTGGTCTTCAAACAGTAATTATAAGACCTTGTCATAAAAAATAACTGAGTTCTTAGCACAGGGCTGTCTCAATCCCTAAAAATCTTCATATTTAAGAACATTTTGTTTTAATAACCAAAATGAGTTCCAGAAGCATAATATTTGGCCAACCTGTTAACATACATAAAGCACATAAAGTCCTCTGCTTACTTGTTTTATAAATGACACTGGCATGCACCGCCCCCCCCCAAACGGCCCGTGACTCAAATAGATGTAATTCTGTTACAGTATTCACCAGGTAACCTATTCTAGTGTTAGTTACTGAAGGGAATAGAGTATAATTTTACGTACCGCTGTGATTCATGATCATCCTGGAACAAGATTATAAATATCTTTTCATTAGATAATTTACTAATTTAAATTAGAATTCGTTAATTATTATAAAATCCCATTCCTGAAATCGATAAGGAAATGTACAACTTAAAAGGTAATTATTGCGTCATACTTTAGAAGTAGAATTCACTGTTAATCACCAAGATTTCCTCTTCTTTGCCCTGGGGCACATGCATAGTTTTATTTAAATGAATTTAAATAGTTTTGGGGTTTTTTTTTTAAAGATTTTATTTATTTATTATTGAGAGACACACAGAGAAAGGCAGAGAGAGAAGCAGGCTCCATGCAGGGAGCTCAAGGTGGGGCCCGATCCCAAGTCTCCAGGATCAAGCCCCGGGCCGAAGGTGGCATTAAACCACTGAGCCACCGGGGCTGCCCCGATTTTAAATAGTTTTATGAATTCACACTAACCAAAAGTCACTATTGTGTCCTGAATAATTACAAATTTATTTTCCCCATTTCCTTGCAGTAGGATAACTTAAAGAATAGGGGGCTTACTGATTTGCCTATATGTGTTCCATGACCAGCAGACCTTGACCCTTCTGCATAGTAGACCTGCAGTTTCCACTGAATGCTTCTGGCCTCCCAACAGCCAGTCTGACCACAGAGGGCCTGGGCATGGTAGGCCAGACAGCAGCTTTTCTGATTTCAACCTTTCTATTTCTTTATGTGCTGATTTGGTTTAATTATTTTCAGAGGTTAGAGCTGGAAAGAGAACTCTAGCTTCTAGCTGTGGAATGTTTGCTTAGAGTTCTCCACTGTTTGGTATGTCCTTTTTTGAGGCATGTCGCTCTCAAGTACACCAAGGGACGTTTAGCTGTGTTGAAAGCTCCCAACCAAAAGGAAATATTTGCAAATATGCCTCCCTGCCTGTACCAGCAACCGTATACTAAAAAACACTACATAACCATATACTCAGGCCTTTTTGTGACTGTCAGAGTACAGTATGAACTCCTTCCTCTTTTAGTAGCAACTGACAGACCTGGTGTTTTTCAGTAATTAGAGTGAAGAAAAATATGTTAATGTTGAAAACTTGAGACTATGAAGTATGTGGACAATTTATTGCCTTGGTTTTAATATACTTGGTTACATACATTTGAAATAAAGTGAAATGAGACTTCATAATGCTAAGAAGTAGAAAAAAGATCAGCTGTCAGATTTAAATATGCCCTGTATAAACAGGGCATATTATGATTCTTTATCTAGTGTGCTGTGCTCATGAGAACTAGATCCTCAAGTATACAGGGCAAAACATTAGTTGATTAATTATGGTAATGAAGGATAAAAATAGGCATGTTCCTTTCTGAAAATGTAGAAGGACTCAGCCATGTAACAATCTTCTATCATTAGAATTCGCGGTCATTATTCTTAATCCCATCAGAATTACAATCATGCTGTGGAGCATGTACAGGATGGCTGCCTGCTTTGTTCAGTACACAGTACAAAATGAACACGTTTTTGCTTGTATAGAGTTGACATGTATTATTCATGCATGCCTGTGCTACTCATCACCCAAATTTACCTGTAAAACATATACTACCACTTCCTTTCCACACCTTAGGCTTCCCTCTCTTTAAAAACAATAGTAGTTTCTGTAGAAGTTTCAGTGAGGAGCTATGGTTTCACAAATAACAGAGCAGCATGGTTTTGTTGAAGTAAAATTTTTTTCTAGAATTCCTAATAATATATTAGTTTCTGGAGGAGAACAGTACCCTATATGATTTAAAGATTAATTTCTAATTTGCAATACACCTAATATTTTACATAGGCTAATATTTTTTTAAAAGTTTGCAATTCTCACTGTTAGGGTACATTGAGAACCAACTTAGAAATGTTTGCATTGCTGTCATTACATTTGATTTGTGGAGAAATCAAAAGTTTGCTGTGTACTTGAGATCTATATGTTTAATACACTCAAATTGTAACATTTCATAAATTTGTCAAATTTTAGAGACTCAGACTCTCTCATCTTTTGTGTGGATAAAGTTCAGGTTTTATTTTTGAGAATAGAGTTGGTCTGCTGTGCTAACTTTATATCTGTCATTCCAAAGGTTTGATTATATATTTTTCTCCAAAGATAAAAGCAATGAAATCCCATTGACAATTTCATACATTGGTATTTCCATTCATGCTCTAATTCTAAAAATCAACGTGGTCTGCATTTTTCAAGTGTTTCATGTAGGCGGATTAATATTTGTTTTTACAACATTGTATTTCTACGTATAATTGAAGACATTTTTAGTGATCTTTTCGAGTGCATGTGTTAATAGAAGATCATTTAGAATGAATGTGTGCACTGGCCTTCATTAACTACTCAAAAGAAGTGTAATACATGTGATTATAAAAGCAAGAATGTATTTATACTGTATGCTAATGCCTAATGCCTCTTTTCTAAAACTTTGCACATTTTTTCATGAAATAGATTAAATATTTTCTCTCTAAAGCCATATTTTTGTTTTTAATATGCTAAGTGTACCATGTGATATGTTTACTGCTTAAAAATCTGTAAGTCACAATTTATTATTTAAATATTTGGGTAAATGAGTATAGTATTTAATTTTTAAAAAACCACTATAAGCAAATAATAAAAATAAAATCATGCAAGCATAATTACATTAATTAAAATCATAAATATAAAAATTGCATTTAGGAAAGGTGATCTATTCAGTAAATGGTATTGGGAACATTTGAAAAGAAAAAAGCTCTGTAGGGGTTTCCTGGGTGGCTCAGTTAAGCATCCAACTCTTGTTTTCGCCTCAGGTCATAATCTCAGTGTCATGAGATAGAGACCTGCGATGGGCCCCACACTCACCTGCTTGAGATTCTCTCCTTGTCCCTCTATCCCTCTCCCGGTTCACTCTCAAATAAATCTTTTTAAAAAATAAAAAATATCTCTACCTAACACAATATATAGAATTTGAAAGGAATTAATGACAACATAAGAATACAAATGCCAGAAGAAATGAAAGACAATATAGTGTCAGATGGAGAGGGCATTTGTAAGTATGACCTAAAACCCAAAATCAGTAATGGGAAAGAGTGATATGTATGACAACATAAAAGCTTCAAGCATCTGTATAACAAATGAGAACAGAAAAGTTAAAATGAAAAAATATTGCAAAACATAAAACTGGACATAAGAATCATATATGAAGAGCTCTTATGAACTGATAAGAGAAAGATACTCCAGTTAGAAAATAAGCAGAGAATGTAAGCATTCAGCTCATAAAGCAGTGTAAAGATACTCGCTTTACTACATTAAATGCAAATCCATCCATTCATCTACTTACTAAGCATCTCTGTGTTGTACTCTAGGTCCAGTGATGAATAATTCACACACAGTCCTTGCTCTTGAGCTTGTGTTGTACTTGAGAGATAAGAATGAATAAATTAACTGAAAGGGTAACTGATGAAACAAGGTAAATAAGAGACTCAAGGCCTCCACTGAATTACAGAAGTATGGGAAAATGAAAAAAATAAAGCTAGTATCACACTGTTTAAAACATTACAAATGTTGAGAATTAAACTTTCATTTCTTTGTAAGAAACCTTGTCAAAAGTATTTGAACATTGCCTGCTTTCTTCTTGTAAAATTTATGATAGCATTTTTCTCTTTGAAAGGCAAAATCATCTTTTGCCTTTCTAAGTTTGGATCAGTTCCCAACATGTTCATCTGTGTTTTCAATGCTGTCTCAATCTCCCAGTTTCCTTAATGTGAAACTTTTTACCATCATCACTTCCTCTGGGCATCATCCTCCTCCTCACAGCCACTTTCCTCATGTATGTCAAGGTCACCCTCACTCAGTGTCCCTGGGCCACATGGAGTCTATCGAATAGCAACAGCATTCCCAAAGCCAGCTACTGCCTATCTGGTTCCACCTACATTCAACTCAAATGTCACTTCTACTGTATTCACATTTTGTTTCTTTGGTATACTTCCTGTTCTTTCTGGCCAAATCCCCCTTCTGGTTATCCATTTTATTAAAGTGTCACATGGCCTTATCACTAGGAAACAAGAAGTCGTCACAACTACACACTTTGCTGTCTGTGCACAAACTATCACAAACAGTGACTAGTCCCCAACAGACTGGAAGAATGACATCATTGGTCACTGATCATGGACACATCTGTTATTACACAGTGATTTGTGGACTGAAGAGCTAACAGTGAAGTTTGTACTTAGGTAATTACAGTTAATAATCCATGCAGCTGAAATTAGAACCACATTCTTGAGGGAGTGGTGGTATTCAAACTGTTGTGACTGAAACTCATCATATTGTTCAGGGCAAGAACTGCCTGCACATGTATAGGAATTTTTTAAAAAGGAATAGATAAATGGAAGGATACAACAAACGCTAATAACTACATCCCCTTAATATAGGAGATAGGGAGGAACTGGTATTTATTTACGCTGTACATTTTGTATTGTTTGAAATTCTACAAATTAATATTACACATTAGAGGAAACTAAAGTGGGGAAAAAGATTACTTCTGTTTCCCACAATCACAATGCTTACTGAAAAAAATGCATCCTGAAAAAATTTACCACTGGTAATGAAAAGTAATAGAAACAGGATTAAATATATAAATATTTGTGGGGGTAGGAGGGAAAGCCTATACTGGTTATTTTAGGATATATGAAGAGATAGCACATAAATGAGAATAAATAAATAAATCTGTCATATGGTATATCATCATATCTAAAACACAACAACTCTCTGCCAGCTGACCTGACACCATCACTTAATCACAGAATGATCATGAGCAAGTTACTTCCTCTCCACTGACATTCAATTTCCTTATCTGTTAAACTAGATATTATTACCCCACAGAATCATTTTATAACATTAGAAAAGCACTTAGCACAGTGACTAACAACTAGTGAATACTCCAAACACTGAGTCATTCATGCCATGGAGAGCACTGACTTCTCTGCCCGTGAACTCTTCAAAGAGAGATTCGAAGACAGGTGATATATTTATCCCAAGTGGGGAGCGCAACCCAAAGACCTCAGGTTCTGAGCCATTCTAAGACTCTGCAATTTGGAATATACAGGGGAAAATCTGCTTGTTTAGCTTTACTTTAAAATAACAATATTTTGCTATTTACACCTTGGGACTTAATTTTTTTTTAGAATGAAACAGACATTTATAAACCAACCCAAGTTTTAGTACATTTAAGGATACACAGATTTTTAATAGGACTGAGAAAATTATTTAAAACACTTTTACCTCACCAAAGGCAACCTTGTTAGTGTAAATAATGTGTAACTCCATTCTAGTTAATTCAATAATTACGTTTTTGAACTCCTAACTGGGTAAGATACTTCAGACTTAAGAGAATCTTGAGGGGGAAAAAATTGGATATTTATTACCCTCCCCATTTTTAATGAATATACCACAAAAATATTTGAAATATTGTTTGTGTATATAAAACCTTATTTAGGACATTTTAAAACTTCATTTATTTTTTTTTATTTTTAAAGATTTTACTTATTTATGGTAGACATAGAGAGAGAGAGAGAGGCAGAGACACAGGAGGAGGGAGAAACAGGCTCCATGCCGGGAGCCCAACATGGGACTCGATCCGGGACTCCAGGATCATGCCCTGGGCCAAAGGCAGGCACTAAACCGCTGAGCCACCCAGGGATTCCCCTAAAACTTCATTTAAATGAAGGCTTCTTTAAAAAATCACGGGTTATCCAACACATAGTCATGCTATTTTATAGATTCATGACCTTGAACTCAACAGCTTTCCAAAAAAGTATTGCTCTTTATTATGTGATTTTTTTTCATGACACAGGGAATACCTCTACACATTGAGGATATTTTGTCCTCAATTCTTCTCTTCAGCTATTAAGGAATCCAGGAACTTAGATAACCGACATGATAGGCAAATGTATTTCCAAACTCCCCCAGTCTGAAACGTGCCTGTCAGTCTGGGAAGCAACCCCTCAGCAGCAGCCAGTGATGTATTAGTGCTGTGATTACTGTCCAAGAGGGCAATGAGCCCTTCAAAGTAAATAAACAGATTACTTCAAATCAGTCTCTTTAAAAAAAAAAAAAAAAAAAGATTTTATTTATTCATGAGAAACACAGAAAGAGAGGCAGAGACACAGGCGACGGAGAAACAGGCTCCCTGTGGGGAATCTGTCATGGGACTCCATCCCAGGACTCTGGGATCACGACCTGAGCCAAAGGGAGATAGATGCTCAACCACTGAGCCACCCAGGAGCCCCTTCAAATCAGTTTTTAAATCATCAGGTTTTAGTGACACTAAGATGAGATATCAATTTGTCACAGGAATGCATACTGTATTTCATTTTGCTATTCATCAAAGCACTTTAAGAGCCCTCCTTTATGTTCAGATAGAGTTTCACTTTTTAGCTTAAAGACTTCTCTGGAACCTCCCAACCATGCTTATGCCTTAGGGCTTTATAATATTCAGTAATATAAAAAAAATTTTCTTAGTTTCACTAAAACCTGATGATTTTAAGACTGATTTAAAACCATCCTGTTTATTTATTTTGAGGGGCTTCTACTCCTCTTGAAAAACAATCAGCAGCACGGATATGACACTGGATACAGATGAGGGGGGTTGCTCCCCATACCAGATGGCAAGGTTCAGAGTGCAAAATGTGGGAAATGTATTTGCTTGTCATTATTCTGGTTCCTTGATATAGACCTATCTATCCATATATAGTTTCATTATAATCACTATGGATATATCATTTTCCATAGTGTATATATATATATATATATAATTGTGGCCTACATACATAATTTAGTGTGAATAATAAATAGGTGTGTAATTTGGCCAGTTGTAGTGTCCCCTTTTTGACCCAAAGCTCAAGCTCCCATCAAGCTTAGAGCACAACTTTAATAAGCAGTAAGTTTAGTTAAACTTTGCAAATTACACTTTAAATCTATAAACTGTATACTTTAATTTCATTGCTAAGAGAAACTGATAGACATTATCACTGTGTCCATTATTCCTTCTTCCTCTTATTGAAGAAAACACTGTCCTGCCCTTAGCAGAGTGGAAAGGTCAAGTTCTGCAATCCTGCCAGCACAAGAGAGCATTCATGTCCCCTAATATTTTTAAGATTTTAATTTGAAAAGCATCATCTCGTTAAATAACAGCTGCCTCTTTAACTTGAACTAGTTCTATATTAGGCATTTCATTGGAAATGGCACCGCTACCAAGTCCCTTATTAGAACAAGAAAGATAAGGAGGATAAATATTTGAAGTGTAGTTTATCTCCCCATTCCTGGAGAGGGAAGAAACAATAGCTTACCCATGTTCAGGAAGCTGACATGACCTAAGAATCCAAGCATTGCAAGGGATCTAACGAGGTTGTTTACCCTGTGCCCCCGTCTTTGGGCAGCAACACACCTAAGTCAGCCTTGCATAAAAGCAAGTAGAAAAGACAGCTGCTCTTATTTAACTTTCTGGAGGAAGAACAGAATAATCATCAGTGTGGTCCAGAAACTTATTTGGTTTACTTGCACTTCAGTATTACAAACTGTAAGATATTCTTCAGTGCTTTGCTGGGATTCAGAGTGGTAGGTGAAAGGTAAAAACACTGAAGTTATTTTGATAATTTGTGTGAATAAAGTGCCTCTGTCAGATTTTTTGTAACGAATAAGTAATAGAAAAGTTGTATTTTAGTCACTCATAGGATCTAAAAAAAGAGTCTAGCCTGTTTTAAAAATGCAATTTGCAACCTTTATGGGTAGTACATTCTATTATTTAACAACCTTGCAAAGAGGGGATTCCTTGAGTCTAAGTACTTTGCTCTGCATGATAAAGCATTCTACTTGTTTGTTGCTCAGTGAATGCATGTACAAGCTCTTCATATCTTTAACCTTCTCTTTTCAAAGTTAACCGTTTCATATTTCAGCGTTGTCTTCAATTCAATACTAATTCCCCATATATATGCCCTCTAGATTCTCTTCCTCAGCCTTCTGTTTTCTATCAGCCTTGCCTGAGCTGTTCACAGCCACCTGAAGCCATAAACCAAGAATTAAGCAATACATTTTGCGAAAAGAATAGCTAATAGTGGAGATTAGGCTTAGTTCCAGAATGTCACATGAGGAGCTCTGAGGACCTTCCCTCCATTGAACGACCACAACTGGTGAAAAATTTTTATAAATAACCATCTAAAATCTCTGTACATTGTTCCAAGGGCAAATGAAGAAGCATTTGTTCAAGAAAATACACTAAATCTAGCTAAAAAGCTTGAGAATCTGTGGCACCATGACCCACTCCCTTACACCCCCACCCCAGATCAGTATGACAGAAGCTCCATTCCAGTAGGTGTACCCAAGCTCAGACTCCTTCTTCCCTGGTTCCCAGGAGAGAGCTGGAGCAGTTTCTCAGGAAATCAGGCTGCCAGCATTCTTATCTCCCCAACCTGGGTGTTGAAAAAGCTAAATTCCAGGGGCATGCAACTAAGAGATCAGGGTCTGCCTTCCTTCACCCCTGGCTACTCACACGGTGCCGACTCCACCCCAAGCATGGCAAGCCAAGAACACCGGGACCCTAGACACTCTCAGCCCACCTCACTCAGGGCAGAGTTTCCACACCAGATGCCAACCGAAAAGACTAGAGGCTACCACCGCAACCAGTGCCCTCTTCACAAAGCATAAATGTCACTCCCCCAAAGCCCGACACTCTATTCAGAACAGTGATACAGAGAAGTAGAAATGAAAGGGGGGGGGGCCTTACTACTGACCTTAGAGAAGTAAAAAGGATTATGAATGAAAGATATCAACAACTTTAATAAAATGGACAAATTTCTATAAAGACAAAATGACTGAAACTGACTCCAGAAGAAACAGAAAATATTCAAAGATCTACACAAGTCAACAGTTTGAAGTAGTAATTTAAAAACTTCCCACAAAAATATTCCCAAGAACAGATGGCTTCACTGGTAAATTCCGCCAAGCATTTCAAGAGGAATTAATATTAATTCCTCATAAAACTCTTCCCAAAAAATAGCAAAATACTTCCCAACTCATTCTATGAGGCTGGTGCCAAAAACAAGATAAGCATGTCACTAGAAAGCTACAAACCAATATCTCTTATGAATAAGGGTTGTACAAATCCTCAATAAAAAAATCTAACAAACTGAAAAAAATCCAACACACTGAATCTAATAACATATAAAAAGATTGGCATGCCATGACTGTGGTATAATAAAGTGTTTTCCTGGTCTTTGCCTCAGGTTCCTGGCATGGAGTTTCTAAAACCCTTGGAAAATGGGACGCCTGGGTGGCTCAGCGATTGAGCATCTGTCTTCGACTCAGGGCGTGATCCTGCGGTCCTGGGTTGGAGTCTCACATAGGGTTCCTTGCATGGAGCCTGCTTCTCCCTCTGCCTATGTCTCTGCCTCTGTGTGTGTATCTCCTGTGAATAAATAAATAAAATCTTAAAAAAAAAAAAAAAAACACCTTGAAATCTCCTGACTGATGAAGTGTCTTTGTTGTTTATCAGCCCCTTGGACCACATCTAACTTTATGCTGATGAGATGACTCATGGTGAGCCCCTGGGTAGGCTTCAGGATGGGGACTGATCATGGTTGGAATGACTAACAGTGAAGGTTGAAGCTTTGAGCCACATGATATCAGCCTGATTTCCTGACCTCAAGGAGGAGAAGGCAAAGCTGGAGAGAGAGTTCAATCACATGGCCAATGTTCAATAAATCATGCCTATGTAATGTAATCCTAATAAAAATTCTGGACACTACTGGTGGAACCTCCCAGTTGGTGAGCACATCAATTTGCCAAGAGGGTGACAGATGCTGATTCCATGGGGAGAAAGCCCAAAAGCCCTATGTTTGGGATCCTCCCAGACCTCACCTTCCCTGTCTCTTCATTTAGGTATTTTCCTGAATTCTGTGAGTTGTTCTGGTGAATTATTGAACCCATGGAGGACATGGAAAACCTCCCAGGCTTGTAGCAAATTGATCTGACATGAGATCAGTCTTGTTGTGGACCTTTGCTAACCCTTTACCTTGTGGGGTCTCTACCAACCCTGTCTGGTTGACAGTTTTTGTCTTTGGGCACTTTGAATATGTTATTCTACTGCCTCTGGCCTCCATCATTTCTGCTAATCTTATTGGAATTTTCTCACATGTAACACATTATTTTTCTCTTACTGCCTTCAAGATTTTTCTGTCATCTTTGAATTTCATAATTTTTACCATGGTATTCATAGATCTCTGTTTTTATCCTATTTAGAGTTTAATTTCTTGGATGTGCAGGATATTGTTTTTCAACAAAGTTGGGACATTTTTAATTTCTCTGATTATTTTTCTGTTCCTTTCTCTCTCTTCACTTTCCAGTCCTTATGTTGATGTGCTTGATGGTGGCCCCCATTTTCCTGAGGTACTGTTCATTTTTATTCATTCCCTTTGTTCTCTGTTCTTCAGCAACCATAATTTCTATTGATTTATATTCAGGTTCACTCATTCTTTCTTCTGATAGTTCAAATATGCTGTTAAGCCTCAAATAAATTTCATAGACTTTATTTTTTTAGAGCAGTTTTAGGTTCCCAGCAAAATTCAGCAGGAAGTACAGAGATTTCCTATATATTTGCTACTCCCACTTATGCAGAGCATCCCCCACTAACAACATCCTACACCAGAGTGGTACATTTGTTACAACTGATGAGCCTGCATTGACATATCATTTTTACCCAAAGCTCATAGCTTACACTAGGGCTCACTCTTGGTGTTATACATCCTATAGGTTGACAATGTGTAGTGATATGTATCCACCATTATAGTATCATACAGAATAGTTTCACTCCCCTAAAAATCCTCTGCCTATTCATCCTTCCATCCTACCTAACCCTGGATAACTACAGATCTGTTCACTATCTTCATGGTTTTTCCTTTTCCAGAATATCATATGGTTGGAATCATATAACATGTAGCCTTTCAGATAGCTTTCTTTCTTTCAGATGCATAGTATGAATTTAAGATTCCTCCGTGTCTTTTCATGGCTTGATGTCTCATTTCTTTTAGGGCCAAATAATATTCCATTGTCTGGATGTATCACAGCTTATTTATCCATTCATCTACTGAAGGACATCTCGGTTGCTTCCAAGTTCTGGCAATCACAAATAAAACTACTATAAACATTTGTGTGCAGATTTTTGTGTAGACATAAGGTTTCAACTCATTTGGGTAAATACCAAGGAGTACAATTGCTGGGTGTGATAAGAAAAATATGTTTAGTTTTCTATGAAATTACCAAACTGTCTTCCAGAGTGGTTCTACTACTTGGCATTCAGCTATGAATGAGAGTTCCTGTGGCTTCACATCTTTATCAGCATTTGGGATTGGTAGCATGTTAGATTTTGACCCTTCTAATAGGTATGCAGTGGTATCTCATCATTTCTTTAATTTTCCCCGATGACTTGTGATGATGAGCATCTTTACATATGCTTATTTGCCACCAGTATATTCCTTTGGTGAGGCATCTGTTCTGTTCATATATTTGCCTTTTAAAACTCAGGTTGCTCATTTTCTTACTGTTGACTTCTTAGATAATAGTCCTTTATCAGAATCTCAGTCTGTGACTTGTCTTCTCATTCTCTTGATTTAGTGAATTTTTAATTTCCATTATTATATTTGTAAACGCCGGGACTTCCATTTGCTTCCTTTTTTACAATTTTTATCTCTTCACTGATGTTCTCTATGTAATGCAATGTTGTCGTCACGCCTTCCTTTACTTTGATAATCACGCTTTCCTTTAGTTCTGTGGACATATTTATAGTGGCTATTTTGAAGTCTTTTTCTGTTACATCCAACATCGTGTCTCTCACAGGCAGCTTCTGTTGCCGGCTTTTTTTCTAGAGTGTGGGTCATACTTTCCTGTTCCATTGCATGCCTCGTAATTTTTTTGTTGTAAACGGAACACTTTAGATAATGTATTTTAGCCACTCTGGATACGGGCACCCCAATTGTTAATGTTACTGGCCTGTTTAATTTTAGTGACTGGCTGGATTACAGTTACCCTGGGGTGACAGTGGCATTCCCAGGGACCCCTTCCTCTCCTTCACTGACCACACCCAGCTGTTAAACTCTACCAATTTCCAGCTGACTGCTCTATTGTTTTCAACAGTGCGCTAGGGCATAAATTGCTCCACAAATGAACTCAGTCAAATCGTGGCTCCTTTGAAGGAACAGTTTCTGAGGTCAGTGTTTGGTATTTGTTATGACCTCAGGACCCAGCTCTTATTCCTCTGTTCTGTCCTGTGGACTAGCCATCCCTCTAATCTAGGCTGTTCATGAAATTGATGAATCACCTATCAATTGCCTTTAACCACGACCTCCACTGCTCTTGAAAGTGCCTTTGTATTTGAAATTTTGCACTCTCTGTTGTAAATGAAATCCATTCCTCCAGGAAGAGATTAATTGTTTTTAAAATTGTTGCTCCCTTCTCCTCCCCCAGGCAAAATCTCTGAGCCAGAGCCCTGAAGCTGGGAATGTCACAATGGCAAGCTGCTCTCAGGGTGACATTTTTGCTCTAGTGGCTAAATACTCCCTGCAAAGAGGGGCAGCAGTCTGAAGTCCTCCTGGCATGCCTCTCTTGGCATGGGACCATGGCCTCATGAGCAGGGGCAAGGAGGTTCCAATGTTCTCATCACACTTTTCCCAAGGTCAAGTCTCTATTCCACGAGCAGGGCCTGGGCAAAAGAAGGAAGTCCACCCCTCTTGACCATACTTGCCAGGACTAAGCCTCAGCAACAGGTAGCTGGGGGTTGAAAACACTGAGTTCCTCCCCCTCCGAGGAAGAGAGCTCCTCCTGGGAGCTGGGAGCCAGGCAGCCTGTGCTGGTGGCCACAGGAGTCCAGAGTGGAGTCTTCACTTTGCTGAGCCAGCAGGATGAGGAGGAATGCAGTCTTGTTTCAGATACCCCAGATTCTCAACTTTTTACTAAATTCGCATAGATTTTCTCAAACACATGTTTCTTCATTTACTGTTTGACCTCCAGACCATTTCCAGACACTTTAAAAGGTTGCTTTTTTAAAAAAAATCATTTTCACCAGTTTCACTGGGGAGCAGATCAGCAGAGTTTTACCAACTGTCATTCCAGAAATCTGTCTCCTCTCCCACATCCCCATGTGCTATCATCTGGGCAAGAACCATC
This sequence comes from Canis lupus familiaris, assembly GCF_011100685.1. NCBI lineage: Eukaryota > Metazoa > Chordata > Mammalia > Carnivora > Canidae > Canis > Canis lupus. The sequence continues at coordinate 25,090,077 of NC_049249.1, forward strand.
ATTCCCTGCTTTGCACTCATGAGATTTTTCCTTCCTTTATGATTGTCAGTGCTAGCCATCTCCAAAGCCACCATGCATCTTTCAATCTCATCAGAGCACAAGGATTTCATCCAATCACTAATGAAAATGCCAAGCTGTGCTAGTAGGAATTCCAAAACAGGCCTCCTGTCTCACCTGTCACTCATGGGTTCGAAGTGAGTGTGGGTGTGAAGGACTAGGACTTGAAGTCAAGAGTTTTACTGTCTTAGTCCTTTTGGGCTGCTATTATAAAAATACCACCGACTGGATGGCTTATAAACAATACAAATTTATTTCTCCCAGCTGGAAGTCTAAGGTCAGGGTGCCAGTGTGCTCAGGTGGTAGAAGTAGGGCACTAATGCTGTCCTTTTTTTTTTTTTTTTTTTTTTTTTTTTTACAGGAGCACTAATCCCTTCCGTGAGGGCACCATCACTTTCATAACCTAAGCACCTTCCAAAGCCCTCCCCCCCCAACCCAGTACCATCACCTTGGGAATTAACATATGAATTTATGATTTTAAGGGGTAAAAGGATGCATGAATTTAAGAGGTAGAAAGGACACAAATGTCCATCGAAAGATGAATGGATAAAGAATCTGTGGTCTATGTATACAATGGAATATTCCTCAGCCATTACAAATGACAAATACCCACCATTTGCTTCAATGTGGATGGAACTGGAGGGTATTATGCTGAGTGAAATAAGTCAATCAGAAAAAGACAAACATTATATGGTCTCATTCATTTGGGGAATATAAAAATTAGTGAAAGGGAATAAAGGGAAAGGAGAGAAAATGAGCGAAAATATCAGTGAGGGTGACAAAACATGAGAGACACCTAACTCTGGGAAACGAACAAGGGGTAGTGGAAGGGGAGGTGGGAGAGGGGTTGGGGTGACTGGGTGACGAGCACTGAGGGGGACACTTGGCGGGACGAGCACTGGGTGTTATGCTAAATGTTGGCAAATTGAACTCCAATAAATAAATAAATAAATAAATAAATAAAAGAAAGGACACAAACATTCAGATCACACTACTTACATTTCTAGTTTTATTATTTTTACTTGACTCATAAGCCATATTATGAAATTGATGTTTCCCAAGGTACGTTCTGGGAAATACTAGATTACATGAAAAAAATTTCCCTTGCTTAGTAATTTTCAGGTTATATAAAAATAATCCCAGAGGAAGTTTGGCTTCCAATTTCACTAGATCTCAGGAGTAAGATTCAAAGAATGAGTCTTATATTGATTATGTTAAAACCACAGATGAACAAGCAATAGTATTCCCACTTTATAGGCAGAGAAGCTAATCCAGGGACATGGGAGCTGTACTGTGTTGAGTTGACCTCCCAAATTCATGGTCACCCAGAACCTCAGAATATAAGCGTATCTGGAAGTAGCATCTTTGCAATATGATTAGTTAAGATGAGGTCATAATGTTTTAAGGTGGTCCTAATCCAAAGACCTGTGTTTTTATAAAAAGAGGGGAATTTGGACACAGACACAGGAGAGAGGAAAGGCCATGGGAAGACAGTGAGACCCTAAGAGGGACAAGGAGAAGGCTACCTAATGAGAGAATCAGAGATGCAGCCGTGCATCTATAAGCTAAGTAATATCAAGAATTTCCAGAAGCTAGGGAGAGGGAAACGTAACAGATCCTTCTCTGGACCCTCAGAGGGAGCATGACCCTGTCGACACCTTGAGCTTCCAGAACTAGGAGAGAAAATATTTCCGTGATTTCAAGCCACCAAGTTTGTGGTATTCTGCTATAGCAGCCTTAGGAAATTTATACAGTAACTATCTAAACAAACTCTGTGAGTATTTACTATTATTTTTTGTTTGTTTGTTTACTATTATTTTAAAAAAATCAACAGCAAAGCAATATTGAATTCCAACTGGGCAGTATGCAACTACTGTTTTAACTTTTTCAACAAAAAACAGTTGATTCAGAGGTGTTCACATTACACACACTGACTTCATTACTACCAGTAGATCTCTAAGTATGATTTTTTAAAGAATTGAGAGTATTTGTTTCTTGTGAGCTAAGTGGCCATGAATTTGGAGTAAAATCTGTATTTTCTTCCCGCTTCAGCTTAATTTGCAACATTTTTCAAAAACTTATTAGGTATTTTTTGAGACATTTCTGTAGGTGACAAATTTACTTAATTTTTCTTGTTTTTTGGCATCTTGCTAGTCCAACTTGTGCTGAAAAATAAGGTCTTTCAGTTAACTAATCTTTCAGAAATGACATATGGTAACCAGATTAAAGATTAAAACAGGGACAGAGAATTGGTCTTTGTCAAAGGACTATTAGCTTGCTTTTTCCTACCCTCACACTATCCCAAATGAATCTCGTGACCCGCAGCAGGCTACTGACCCACAAGGAAGCTTTATGAACATTTATTCAGCCTACCCCCTTTAAAAAGATATTCCTTTGGAGATTATCTGGGGAGAAAGGGGATGGAAAGGAAAGGAATCTTTTAAAGCAACATTAGGCTCCCAAAGAAAGGGATTTATCTTTAAAACTGTGGATTGTCTCAAAGGCATAGGTGTATCTCCGTGGCTCTTATTTTTGGTAGCTGTGGTGGCAATTTGTTTTTTGGAGGGAAACTCAGCAATAGTCTCTGCTTAAGGAAGCATTCAGATTTTATTTACTTTAGGGTAAGGATTAGGAGCAGACAATGGTAAACATGGGCAGGGCCTAAGTAAATGCAGTAGTTTGGTGAAAACTCCCTTTACTCACTTCGAAAGCACTCCAGGATTTTTCCTATCTTCTACTACAGACACAATTCCTCTCCCTAAACTCTTACCTAAAAGATTCAGAATCCTGCCTGCCTATGAAGAGCTGAATTCAACAACAACAATCTCTCCTTTCCATTTGTCTCCTGGGTACCTTAAGATTTATAAAATATAATAGTTAATCTCTTCTAGATCTATTTACACATGCCTCTGTGTATAACTGACAAGTCGAGTTAATGTTTTGATAAAATGCATAGTGAGCTGTATGGTTTTGTAAGAAAGAACTGTGAATGATAGGCATGATTTAAATCCATCCCAGCAGCTCTGGACTCCTGGCTTCCTCAAAACTAATCTAGTCTGACGTGAGCATCACTGTCATGAGCAATCATCGTGCTCCCTATCTGCCCCCACCTTTGCACTCCATGAATCTGGGTTGTGTGATGAGTGGACTAATGACCCAAAGATACCCACAACCTAATCCCCGGAACCTGTAACTATGTCACCAAGGAATGTGGGTGGTCTCCTCAAGTTGGAAAAGGCAAGGGAACAGTCTTTCCTAGAGCCTCCGGAAGGAAAGTAGTCATGTTTTTGGCTCACTGGGACATTTTGGATTTCTGATCTCCAGAACTGTTGTTAGACAATAAATGTGTGCTGTTTGAAGCCACTAGGTTTGTGGCCATCTGTCACAACATTGCATGGAAAACTAATACAGGTGGGAAGTTCTGGTTTTAAAAAAAAAGAAAAGAAGGAGAAAGAATGGAAGAAGGAAAAAAAAAGAAAAAAGGAAAAAGACAAACAGGTTCTGGAGCCTCTCCTGTCTCAGCCCAGTAAAGGTATTGGTGTCTTAAATCAACCTACTTTATAGAACTGCTCTCCTTGGAAGGGCTGGGAATGGGAGTCTGAAGGCCAGGCCACGTGCTCCACACAGACACACCAGGCCTGGCGGAAGGCAGGCACTCATTGGTCAATGGATGGTTTGTCCCTGTTGCCCAAGGTCACGGATTTCTTTTTTTTAACCACTATCCTAGATTCACCCTCTCCCAGCATATAAGTGTGTCCCTCGTAGCCACACACTCAACTCTGCCTCATCTCAGCCTTTGGTTTAAAAGAAAAAAAATGGTGGGTTAGATAAAACCTTCTTCCAGTAAACTCAAGTCTTACAGAGAGAATAAAAATAAGAACAATTAGGAGAACAGCAAGAGCGTCACCCATCGAGTGCAAAGCAAGCCCACCCCAGCAACAGATCCTGGGACTTCATGGTGTCCTGACGACAGATGTCATGGTTGCTGGCGGGCCAAGGAGAGGGAAATGGCTTACTTGGGGAGCAACCTATTGGCAAATGAAGCATTCTTCCCCTCGATTTCCATGGTTTGCTACCAAGCTTTCGTTCTGCCTATGCAGCATTTTGAAAGAAGAGCTGTCCTGGGACCAATACTGGGCACACAGCTGAACTGGGGGGCCCATGTCCCAGCAAGACACAGCTTCATCCTCTGAAGGCAAGAGGGATCCGCGTCTGAGTTTTAAGTGCTTCTGGCTGGAGCGAGTGGACTCTGCTTTCAGACGGAGCAAGCACGACAGTGTCAAGTAAACCCACGTCAGGAAGAAACAGCAGCACCCACTCCCACGGAGAGGCAGCTGGCCCGCTGACAAAACGGAGAAGGACGTGCAGCTTGGAACTAAATGTGGAAGGTTCTGAAGCTCCCTGTAAAGGCCTTCCATCACTGCCCACTGACGGAACACTGGGTAAGTTTTCTCGGCCATCTGGATGTCACCGCAGGCCCTAGCGAAACTGTTCCTTCTCCAGGGAGGCCCCCATTCAAGCACGTCCCCGTCAGGTTCAGAGTGGGCGGTGGCCCTGAAAACATCCCCACGAGGATCCCCCCGACGGGGGCTGGCTGCCCTGCCCGGAGGCGCCCCAAACACTGGCTGGGGTGGGGGGTCTTTCCCTGGGGAAACGAATATCCGGCTGGGATATTCCCGCCAAATCCCACCTGGGAGCCTTCTTAGGAGGCAGGTATTACTGGGTGGGCCCCGCTGTCCTAAAGCGCCCCTCACGGTGGGTGGGCACAGCCTGCGGGAGCTGGCCTGGGGCTCTGCAAGCAGTTCACAGACTCGTGGGGACAAACTCGGGGGGCCATCGGAGCCTCGGGGGGAGTCGGGCCCACGGAGCCTGTGACCTCACGCACGATGCCAGCACGGGCTTCGGAAGCCAGGACGCCCGCGCCGCTCGCTCTTTGCACCCAACGCACATCACCCTTTGATTTATTGTCGTGCAGGTGCCTCCCGGGCCGCGGAGCCACTCGCGGTGCCCTCTTCTCGGCCTGCACGTCAGGAAGACGGCAAGGCTGACGTTCTTTCAGCTACTGTTTGCTAGGTCCGGAGACTGATAAAATGTTTCCGTACCCATAACAGAATGCACTTGCTTCCCCTGAGATTAAATCTGTTATTTGCTCAGGGCTTACGCCGGGCCGGAGCAGGAGGTGTCCGGCCGTCTGGCTTCCTCCTGGGAAGGGTGGTGGGGAGCAGAGACTTGGCAGATGCAGCCTTTGCCCCACGCGTCGGAAACTCCCAGCGCCGAGCCCCTCGGAAATCCCCAGCTGCACACTCGGGGCCCAGCCCCGGGGCAAGTGGCCTCGCACATCGATCGGGCCATCTCCAGTCCACTGTGCCACCAGGACGTGGGGACGGTCATCGTTCCTGAGGTCAATGATGGGCCCAGGCTCACCCAGAGGGTGCTGCCCACCCAGGATTCAAACCCCTCGGTCCCCGTGGCTCTAGAGTCCCCAGGGCCGCTCCCTGGCGGGCACCAGAACCCTTTCTATTAAAATAGTGTCAGTTGGGAATCTGACACATTTCAGAGATAAAGTATAAAAAGATCTTAGGAGATAGTGTTAAAATTACATACCAAAATAAATTCGCAACGCGTCAAAGTCCCTAAAAAGAGACAAGTGACATTAATTAAAAATATTTGTTATTTTCTCATCTGAGCGAATCCCCAAGAGACCTCCCTCTCCCGAGCAATTTGCTGCTGGTCTGCGTTTCCTCTGCAGCAGCCTGCGCCCACTTGGCGCGCGGTCAGGTCGGCACCCACTTCTTACCTGAGAGGTCACTTCCCTTTACTAACATACGAGGAAACGTTTTAGAGAGTCACGAGTGAGACACTCGACCCGTCCTCTCTGCCTGGAAACAAGGAGGCTGCAGAAGCGGATGCACAGTCAAGCTTGAGGACACCACCAAGCCACCCCCGCTCTCACTCTCGCTGAAGCCACTAACTGTCCTTGCCTGGGAAGCGGACATCGGGCCCCGGGAGAGCCAGATGTCCTCCGCGTCTGCACCTGGCATTTCTTTCTGCTCGCCGTCCGCACTGATCCTCTCTTTGATGTCCCTTCCTTCTGTGTGTACAGGTGCATCATAACTTAATTTCAGGCACCATCAACGTGGTTTTCAAAACCAGCTCCAGGACCCCTGAAAGAGTCTGCGATTAGGGTTAGGAACTTGAAAGGGTTCTTCTGTTTCCTTTGAAAACTGATCTCTGCACTGCTGGTTCCTAACCCTCAGCACAATGACTGGGGACCCGGAAGGGAAGGGTGGGACTGCGCTCTCACTGGGAGGACAGGCTAGGCTGCTTTTTCACAAAGCTCCATGTCCAGGCAGGGCACTGTGGCTGTGTCTGGATGGAAAGCTCTCGCCTGGCCCCGGGTGCATGAAGAAGAAGAAGAAGAAGAGCCAGGAGATGCTCACAGGGGAAATGGAAGATAGAAATATGCCACTGGGCACCTAGGGGCCTGTGAATCTTTCTGCCGATGTACTTCTAATTCAGGGCAAGGCCGGGGGAGGGGAGTGGGCTGGTGAGAAAATGGAAAGCACATTTTAAGCCAGGGAGAGCTCTGAAATCTTATTATGCTGAGTAATTGCAGAAGGCTTAGAAATCCCTGGGCTGCTTGGGAGATTTGGCATCAGATGAGGACAGAGGGATGTGATCATGGCCATGTGGAAGCTGGAGGGTCTGAGAAGAGCCACCAGCACCAGATTTCTTTATTGCTTGTCCTTGCAATCGTCCCTCCAATGCCATGCAATGCAGGGACACATCTATGCTGACCCTTGAGGCAACCAGATGTTTAGGCCAGTGAGCAATTCATTCAGGAACCAAGTGGCACAGACAGATGTGCACCAGACCTCGAAGAGGCTTCCCCAAGAAACAAAGAAAATGAGAACTACCTTTCAGGGAGCCCATCTGTGGAAACCAGAAGGATCTGGATTCTCCCTGATGTTGAGCTACAAATCCAAATGGCTTTAAAAAGAAATTTTTCAAAAACGTTAAATGCCTAAAACTCCCTAAACCCTCCAGAGTGTGGACACAATAGTGGGAATCACTAAAGCAGGACATTGCTTAAAGAAAACAGAGTGTTCATGGGACCTTTGGGTCTGCTCCCCATCAGAACTGGAGATTGGAACCTGGATGATGGGAAAGACTGCTCTTACCGCACCTGCTTTCTCACTCAGTTAAGAGAAAAACTCCTAGAAGAGAAATGTCAAGACCAATTACACGAACAGCTCAGAGCTTCATTTCTGTCTTTCCAGAATCTACCGCATTATCATTAATCAAGGCAAAGCTTGCAAAACTGTAGCTATGTAAAAACCCTTCACAGAATCATTTGGTCCTTGTTTTTTTCTACTTTGTTCCTTTTCAGTTAATATGAAAGAATTTTCTTCCCCCTAAACATCTCCCACTTCAGAAAGACTTTGACAACCCCTCATAAGCCTGTATATTTTGTGACAGATCTATGATTATATTTAAGGAGGCTTGTCAGGAGAAGCACACTCAAGCTTTTTTTGTTGTTGTCCTGATTTTAAAAAGTGCAGTGAACTCATTGATGTTCTAATGAGAGCCTTCTAGAGCTCAGTAAAAGGGGGGATGGATGGGACTTATAGAAGGTGGTGGTTACCATTAATAAATAAAAGCAAAATAAATAAAAATTCTGAATTAAGACATGCTAAAGGCAGTCAGTCTGGGGCAGGGAAACTGAGGCAGGCTGAGCTGAAACAGTCCAGTTGACTAAAGGGATCCATGGTAGGGACAACTCTCCTAGGGCACAGAGACTGTGGGTTGGTTGTGTTGTGTGTTGTGACTCTGCAAGGCAGCTGTCAATGGATACAGCAAGAAACTAGATTCCCTTGATTACAGATAAGAGCTTGATAACAATGAGATAGGTCTATTAATGGAATGGACAGGAAAAAAAAATCATGCACTCCCCATTTTCCAGAAGTGTCCAAGCAGAGGCTGGGTAATCAACTGGCAAAGAGAGTGTGGAAAGTATTGTTCCTTTGGGTTGGAGGTGAAACTAGATAACAAAAGGCCCAAGGTGCCTTCCAGCTCCAGGAGTCTGTGATTCTCTGGCTATGGACAACCAGTAACCTACCCTGGGTCTCGGTTTCTTTGTCTGAAAGATGAGAAAGATGAGGGCCCTGACACAAGGTAGACATCTAAGATCATTCTCAGCCCAAGATGGTATAAGTCCATCACGTGGTGAACTGGTGTAAGTTGGGAGCAGTGTTCAGACATCCAGACTCGCTGTCCAACCTGGAAGAGGTCCCTGTACTTCTCTGGGCCTTGCTCTGAGATCTCTGTAATCCAAAGACAAGACTGAAGACTAGGACAACATAAGCCCACCAAGTGCTTGAAGCACCACGGCAGAAAGCAATAGGTCAAAATGACTGAAGTCCAAACATTTGTGAAACAGAGCTTTTCTGAAGTGTACTTCAGACAAAATCAATCAAGGAGAGCATTTGGGACAATGCCTTCGAGTTCCCGGCCATGGGATGTAAGGAGGCTCACCATGAGGCTCCTGATGGTGACCTGGCTTAGAGAGCAGCTTTCGGGTCTGAAGAGGAAACTCTTTTACTACTTTACTCTGGGGCTGGGAGGAGGCTTCCTTCCCAGAAGACTTTACACCTTGCCTTACCCGAGGGACTCTTGCCTTTTCAGCCCCATTCATGTTTGGTATGTAGTTGGTGCGTAAACTATGTTTGGATGAACAAAAGGAGTTTTACTGAAGAAAAATGTAGCAAATCTATTCTGAACTTGCATATCTATCTCTAATATGCATATTATATAACACACCTTTTAACTACCTTGGTAGCTGTTGCAACACCAGTAAGACAAAGTCGTTGGGAGGAATGAGGACATCTGTGACAGGACAGGGACATGTGTCAAGGCTGCCTGGGTGGAGGAAGCCCTGGACGACTTGAGACCATTCCCTAGGGTGCTCTCTAATTTCTGGTTAAATTTCTCCACGATTGAATGAAGATCTGCCTCACAGGGAACTATTTGTCCTTGTGTATAGAGAAGAGGCATTCACACAAATCCAGTAAGCAAAGTTGACTTATTTTCTCTCTAAGCTGTTGGGAAAAGAGAGAGAACATGGCTTCTTTGACTATGAAACTTAAATGCAAAGACTTTAAAGGGTCTCCTGGCTTATGGTTTGGATCTCCAGGCCCCCAGCCAGTGAGCTCCTGTCTAATAGGACTGCCCCTGGGGTAAGGTAGTAAAATGGCCAAAAGAATCAAATTCTCTCCCACTGCCCAGGACCTTCTCTCATTTTCTTCCTACCTATCCTAAATACTTACTCCAAGGCCCAGTGCATTCTGTTGGTGCCTGTTTTGTGATCTTCATAGGATTCCATCTCCCATTCAGCTCAGTGCTCCCGGATACACTTAAGTAACTCCGTATCACCCAAGCAGTGCCCTGTCCAAAGCGAAGCTTCATGTAATTGCTGAAAATACAGCTGATCTAATGGCATAGGGTGTTATTCTTCCAAGAATAGATACATCCTACAACTGCGGTCCAAAGAATGAATCTGTTGGAGGCAGAAAAGGAAGGGGGTAGAGAAGTTGGATTGGATACAGAAAATCCTGACTGCTTGGCATTCAGTCTTTCTGACCAACAGTTAAGACACATGAACTGGAAGGAGAATATTTTACATCAGAGCTATTTTGAAAACTTCAGGATGTATATGGTTGCCAAATATATGTTCCACTAATTTTCAAATCATATAGGACAAAAGATGATTCCTACTTGTGAGGCTATGGCCGCTAGTGGCAATTATTTTCTAATTCTTCCAATGGTTTGCCAGATGAGAACTAGTCTATACTCCCTTGAAGGAGTCTGGTTTGAGGTCTAGTTACTCGCATACAAGTGGTCGATCTCTGATGAGACAGTAAACTTGCCGACAGAAAGGATCTTGCCATAATAATCTCCACGTCCACAGTACATAGTGGTGGACCCATAGCAATTTCCTCAATAAATATGTGATGGGTAGTTGGGTGAATGGATGGAGGGTTACACTACACTGGAGCCCACGGTGTAAACGATAGACGCTGTAGGGATAGAGATTATACAGGCAGATGTGAATGTGAGAAGAAGACACCAGAATGGCAAGTAGGGAGACAAACAGAGGGCAGAGCCCTTGGCCCAGCTGGTTTCACGGGGGAGAGGGAAGCTTCTGGGTGGACTGGAGAAGGTATCTGTGCCTTTGCTTCTCTTTCTGCCAAAGGAGTAGGTTTAGACCATCTCTAAGGCCCTTTCTAGTCTGGGATGCTTTTGGACCACAAACTATATGAATCACTAGTCACCGGGCCCTGCAGAATACAAGTGGTGCAGTCGCTTTCACCAGGTCAGCAGGAAGGTGGCAGGCATTTTTTTAAAGCACTATTTTAAGGATAATCTTTAAACCTTAATCACAATTCACATGATGAGCTATTTTTCCTCGTACAAGAGGAAATTCTTGCATTTCAAAGCTGCAAACAGGAGCAGAAGCCCCTTGCCAGAGCACCTCACCCAGAGAACATCCTTTGAGCCTCCCCCTCCTTTGATCCAATGCTACTGATTCCTCTGTGTGAACTTACCAACTAGGTGCCCAGGAGGACGTGTCCCACAGCCATCCTACCACACCCACCCCTTTTTCAGCTGAACCCTGACCTCTGCTTCTTATTCTAAGCCAGCACCTACAAGGCTACAGAGACTACCGACAACTCCACGTACACACACACACACAGAGCTACTGTGAGCCAAGTGCTCCAAGTGCCTTCAAGTTCAAGGGAATGAGGGGAAGAAGGGCAGAGGGGATTTTAATCTTTGGCCTATCACATGGAAGAAGAAAGAAAATCTCACATAGCCATGCTTCTGTCCTGCAATGTTCATCATCTTAGATCACAGGCAGTGAAGCTACTCGCTGTATCCCTTTTCTTCCCCCAGTCCTGGGCTATGGCCACTGGCTTACAAGATGGGCTATGCTGGCCAGGAGGGGACCTGGGAGACTGAATTCTGGATGGAGGCTGATCCAGAGTAGCTGTGCTTTATGAACCACTATCAACAAACCCTTTCAAATGCTGCAGACATCAGGAAGTTTGTGGCTAGAATCTTCTAGGGAGATAATGCATGTGTTGGTTTCCTGGGGCTGCCATAACAAGTAACCACAAACTGGATGGCTTCAAACAACACAAATTTATTCTCCCACAGTCCTGGTGGTTAGCAGTCTGAAATCAAGGTGTTGGTGGGTTGACGGGGCCTCTGTAGGCTCTAAGAAAGAATCCTCCCTTGCCTCTTGCCAGCTTCTGATGGCTGCTTGTAATCTTTACCCTTCCTTGGCTTGTAGCTACATTGCTCCAATTTCTGCCTCCATCTTTAAATGGCATCCCTACCTGCACACCCCCCTCCACCCCCGCCATGTCTCTGTATCTTCACATAGCCTTCTCATAAAGACACCATCACTAGACTTAGGACCCACCCTAATGCACTATGACCTCATCTTAATAATACATCTGTACAGACCCTAGTTTCAGAGAAGGTCACATTCTGAGGTTCTGAGTAGACATGAATTTGGCAGAGGTGGGGGTTGAGGAGGGGGGGCACTATTCACCCTAGTACCATACAGCAAATGGCAAAGGCCACAGCCTAGAACTCAGGAGACCTGGGTTCAAGGTCTGCCTCTTTTGTGACTCTTTTGCTTACTTATGTGGACATAGAGGAGTCGTGAAACTTTCAATGTCTTTCCTTTAAAATGGGACCACCACCACTGACATCTCAAGGATGCTGTCATACAGGGGTGAGAATCTCTGGGGGACTGGGGCATGGAATTACTCTGATACGATGCCAGCCCCCAAGTCCACCACTGCGATGGCTAAGCTGGAAGTCACAGAACTTTATGTGACAGGCAGCTTCTGAGATGGCCCCCAATGATCCCTGCCTCCTTGTGAAATCCCTTCCCCTTGAGTATTGACTGGACACCTAGTGACTTACTGTCTAATGAACCTGGCAAGTGGTGGGCTGTCCTTCCTGAGACTCCAACTTCTGTCTTACCCCCTCTCTTGCTTTCTCACCCCCTCGCTGCGATGGGCAGCAGCTGCCACGTTGTAATTGTCCTGTAGAGAGGCCCACGTGGCAAGGAATAAGGGAGGCCTCTGACTGGCAGCCCAGAGAAACAGGAGGATCTGCCAATACCACTTAAGCAGTTTAAAAGCAGAACCACCCCCAGTTGACCTTGAGAGGGCTGCAGCCCAACCAACGCCCTGATTATAGCCAGCAAGAGACCCTGATCAGAGGATCCCATCCAGCTTCCTGACCCACAGAAATTAGAAGAATAAATGTTTGTTATTCTAAGTCACTAGTTGTGGGATAATTTTTTACACAACCATAGAGAACTAACTTCTATAGACTGAATATTTGCAATACCCCTCCCCCACACCCAGTTCTTCTGTTGAAGCCTAATCCTCAGTGTGATGATATTAGGAGGTAGGGTTTTGGGGAGCTGATTAGGTCATAAGAGTGGAGGCCTCGTGAACGGGATTAGTACTCTTATAGTAGAGACCCCTTAAAGCTTCCTCTCCCCTTCTACCATGGGAGGACACAGCAAGATAACAGCCAACTATGAACCAGGATGTAGCCAGACACCGAATTTCGTAGCTCCTTGATCTTGGACTTCCCAACCTTTCACAACTGGGAGAAACAAATGTCTGTCATTTATAACCTACCCAGTCTGTGGTATTCTGGAATAGCAGCCCTCACTAAGACATTAATACAGTTCATTAAATCAATTTAAAAATCGAGAAACAAGGTGAAAGGGATGGGGCCACACCACCTGAGACTTGGATTATGCACTATTTGGGTATCCAGCCTCTCTTAGCCACATTAATCTTCCCTACTGATGGTTTCACTAAGACGACCAGAGTTGAGGTTTGAGCAAAAGGGACCCACAAGCAGAAGGTACCTGGGCCAATAACTCACATTTGCTCCATGGGGGAAATCCAGGGGCAAGCACTCACGGCCACAGCTGTAGGTTGTCAATTAGCCTGTTGAGCGGCTATGACTTTCATCTGGAGGGGCACACAGGGGACCAGAATGGGTAACACCAATGTGTGGCTATTTTAAGACCTTATGAATATTCAGTATCTGGTATGACTATATTTAGTATATCATGAATATTTGGTACCTTGTATGCTATTATGAATGTTCAATGCCTACTGGGTCTTTCCATCATTTCTGACTTGTTAAAAAAGTAATTTCTTAACCTTGAAACATTTTAGAACTAAGAGAAGTCCTATTATTTTCATTCACGCCACCCCCTTTAATGGCCACACCTTTGCCACATCTTTACCTTACTTAGAATGCCTTCTGCCAGGCCTATCAAACTCCTATTCACCCTCCAAGGCCAAGTTTAAGTCCCACCTTCTCCAGAAAGACTGTTGTGAGCCAGTAGTGTCCCAGAGCTGGCTTATATCAGCTCACAACAGTTAACTGGTAATTTTTCAGGAATGTTGCAAGCCAGTTATTGAACATGGGCATTATTAAAAATTACATTATGTAAACTTGAAAGAAATTTAAGGCAAAGGTAGTAAAATGCTCAGAACTCATCACTTCTGGACTACTATCATACATTTGATAACAATCTATGCTTGAGTTTATTTGCGTCTACTGCACCTTTGTGGTGGAACTACTCTATAATGGTGTGCTCTTGTGTGTCTCTTCCCAACTCCAGATTTTAGGAAGTCAACTTGGTGACTTAAAATTAACCATGGTAGAATTAGGGTATTTATACCATGGAAAGTTGTTTTTTCCCCAGAAGCTGGTGGTTAAACATTTAGCAGCATCGCCACCAATTCCAGCCCAAGTAATACCTCTGAATTCTAAACTCTCATAACGCTCTCTATCTTTTCTGCTCAGTGAATGGGCATTTAGCATTTGCTGCCTTAGTTACCAGGTACATTTCCTCTATGGGTGTGCACACATGTACACAAGCCTTCTCCTCCAAACTGGGTTGTTACCAGCTTTAGGGGTGGGAACAGAGTCCCCTTTATCCTTTCTGAGCCACTCTTTCCTTAAATAGCATCCTCCTCCCCAGTGTGAAACCCAGCACCATCTCTAGACTTCCCAGTACCCCCAGGGGCTCACATTCTCACCATCTCTCCTAATTCCATTCTGGCTCCTGGATTCCCCCTCCAGCTGCTCTTTTGCTTCCACCTCACACTAGCCCCCCATCACTCCTCCTTCTCCAGCCGCCCCTTACCCCCAGCCCAGCACCATGAATATGGCAATATATCTTTACCATGGGTTTGGATCTAATTCAACTGGAGGATAGCAGAGGAATCAGTAATAACTCAACATCAGGCATCAATTCTCTGGTATAGACGTTTCTATCCCTCACTGGATCTCTACTTGCCCTTTTTTGTTGGTACTGTCCTCTCCAACACAACTCTTATCTCCATGGTTTGGGTCCTCAAACTCCTGTTTCTTTACTCACCAAAGGAAAACCACAGTTCTGTGACCTTATGATGCCAAGAGATTTGCTATGAATCCCTCCCTAAGGACCCACTTTGCACATTTAAAAAAATTATGATAAAATCTCTCAACAAAGTAGGTATAGAAGGAACATAGCTCAACATACTAAAGGCTATATATGACCAGCCCACAGCCAACATCATGATCAATGATCAAAAACTGGCAGCTTTTCTTCAAAGATCAGGAACAAGACAAAGATGCTCACTTTCATTTTTTTTTTTTTTTGTTCAATATAGTACTGTAAATCCTAGCCAGAGGAATTAGGCAAGAAAAAAAAGGGGCATCCAAATCAGAAAGGAAGAAGTAAAATTGTCTATTTGCAGATAACATGATATCATATATAGAAAACCCTAAAGACTCCACTGAAACTGTTAAAACCAATACACAAAATCAGCAAAGTTTCAGGATCCAAAATCAATATACAAAAATCAGTTGTGTTTCTATACTCTATCAAAAAGACAAATTAAGAAAATTTCATTTATAAGTGCATCAAAAAATCTAGAAATAAATTTAACCAAGGAGGTGAAAGACCTGTACCATGAAAACTGTAAGATACTGATGAAAGAAATTAAAGAAGACACAAATAAATGGAAAGATATGCCATGCTTATGGATTGGAAGAATAATACTGTTAAAATGTCCATACTACTCACACAATCTACATATTCTGTGCAATCCCTATCAAAATTCCAATGCCACTTTTCACAGAAAGAGAACAAATGATCCTAAGATTTGTATGAAACCACAAAAGACCCCAAATAGCCAAAGCAATCTTGAAAAAAAACAACCACACTGGAGGCATCATGCTTTCTGATTCCAAACTATGGTGCAAAGCTATGGAAATCATAACAGTATGGTATTGGCATAAGAGACAGATCAATGGAACAGAGAGCCCAGAAATAAACTCATAATTATATGGGCAATTAATTTACAACAGAGGATTCAAGGAAATGGGGAAAGATCATCTCTTCAATAAATGATGTTGGGAAACCCAGACACCCACATGTGAAAGAATGGAACTGAACCGCTGTCTTAAACCACACACACACAAAATAAACCAAAATAGGCTTAAAAAAATTTGAACATAGACCTGAAACCATACAATTCCTAGAAGAACACTTAGGCAATAAGCTCCTAATCTTGTGGTGATTTCTTGGATTTGACACCAAAAGCAAAGGCAACAAAAGCAAAAATAAACAAGTGGGACCACATCAAACTAAAAAGCTTCTACACAGCAAAGGAAACCATCACCAAAGTACAAAGGCAATGTACTGAATGGGAGAAAACATTTGCAAATCATAAACCCAACAAAGGGTTAATATCCAAAATATACAAAGAACTCATACAATTCAATGGCAAAAAATTCTGATTAAAATATAGACAGAGAAACTAAATAGACATTTTTCCAGAGGACATACCAATGACCAACAGGTACATGAAAAGATGCTCAACATCCTTATTCAGGGCAATGCAAATCAAAACCACAATGAGATATGAATGGCTATTATCAAAAAGAAATAGAAAGCGTCAGCAAGGATGTGGGGGAAAGGGAACCTTGTGCACTGTTGGTAGGAATGTAAGGTGGTGCAGCAACTATGGAAAACAGTATGGAAGTTCCTTTAAAAAATTAAAAATAAAACTAAGATATGATCCAGCTATCCCACTTCTGGGTATTTATCCAAAAGCATTTAAAACAGGATCTTGAAGAGGTACTTGCACACCCATGTTCACTACAGCATCATTCACCACAACCAGAAGGTAGAAGAAACTAAATGTCCATAAACAGATAAACAAAATGTGGCCTATACATACAATGGAATACTATTCAGCCTTAAAAAAGAAGGAAATTGTGTCATATGCTGCAAGAGGGATGAGCCTGAAGGATATTTTGCTAAGTGAAATAAGCCAGTCACAAAAAGACAAACATTGCCTGTTTCCATTAATACAAGGTATCTAAAGCAATCAAACTCATCAAAACAGAAAGTAGAGCGTGGTTTCTGGCAGCTAGGGAGAGAGGGAAAACAAGAGTTGTTCAATTATAGAGTTTCAGTTTGCAAGGTGAGAAAGTTCTAGACATCTGTTGTACAACAATGGGCATACCATTAACAATATTGTAATGTATGATTAAACATTGTTAAGAGGATAAAATTATGTGTCTTACCATAATTTTTTTAAAGGGCACAGACCAATCTCATTCTGCAAAGAGGTGATTCTATAACAGAACTCTAGAAACAATACAAGACAATCATGTGTGTGCCTGATATAAGTTATTTTTGGACTCTCAGGGGTTTGGGAATATCTAGGTTGCTCTTCACCACCAGCATCGTGGATAAGTAAGAGGTACATTTAATGAGGTGTCCAAGTGTCTCATTGCTCCCACTCTTAGTCCTGGAACATTCCGTACACCGTATATTCTTTTTATGATTGGAAAAAAGTCTTCTCCCATGTTATAAATGCCAAGTGCACATGGTAGACATAGCAAAGGGATGGCCCCACGTAGGGAATACTGAAGAGAGCTGGTCACCTGTTATCACCACCCAAGGCTGCTCCGGTGCCTGGCCCAGCATCTGCCTCTGCCAAACCTCTCCCTGTGCATCCAGAACCCACACAACTGCTGCTTCCAGGACCCAGGCAGATGGGCTTCCTTTCGACAGCAGCGTGTTGGGAGATACTGCCCTACCGAAATGAACTTACAGAGGTGAAAAAATCCTCTTTATCCTTCATTCCTTATTTGGTGAATTAAAATGTTAGTGAATAGTGTTTTCTTGAAGCAGAGTTCCCTCCACAATCATACTGGATGGTTTCTCTAATGCTCATGCAAAAGGATGGCTACCCATTATCAGAGTGACTTTGATACTTCCCTATAAGAAAATATTTTTTTCACTTCCCACTCCCCCCCCCCCTTTTTTTTAAGGAGAACAGCAGATGTTTGAGATAGGGGTCAGATGCTCCTGGAGACCAGCTTAAATGCAAGGCAGTTTCCACATGGGAGTTGTCTTGCTTCTCCCTGGTGATGCCAAAGCAGGGTCTGAGAGTCTGTTCTGACAGCCTGTGTCAATGTGACTCGGAGTCTGGTGCATCCCTTGGAAGAATTTTAATGTTCTTGACAGACTATCTATTCAAATGCTTGTGTTCCCGTTTGTAGTTTCCAGTCTGTGTTTGCACTGAGCTCCATCCAGGTAAAAAGTGAAAGAAAATACTCCATGTGTTCTTTGCTGCGGGGTCCAGCCAGATACGCCCCAGCCTTTATTGTCAGTGGCACCAAAGTCTGTACCATCCTGCCCAGCCTGGAGACTCCAAATGGCTCCCCACCACCATGAGCCTTGTGTAGACTTGGAAAATGTTTGGAAAAGGTCGATTTGGATCTTGCAAGTGTACCACAGGCCACCTTCCAAGCCTGAGAACATTTATCAAAATGATTTGAAGTCCAAATTCATATCAGATGGTTTGAGCCACCGTGCCCCCATCTAGGTCATAAAATTGTGCATTTTCAGAGCTAGAAAGGATCTGAGAGGTCTTCAACACTCTCATGCTACAAAGAAGGAAAGGAAGAGGGGGGCAGTGAGTCCAAGAGGGTCATCGAAGGACACCTGCTGGTTGGTAACAGAGCCTGGGCCCGAAGCCAGCCAGGCCTCCTGACTCCCCACAAAGATATCTTCCCACCACAGCCTGGCAGTCTCCAGATAACCAAAACAGTGACAAGACCCTGCCAACGGCCCACCAACTTCAGTCAATATTTGCCATGACAAAATTCCAACCGAAACTAGAGATTTGGAAATTTGTGCTCATGTGTTCAATTGGAAAAAGAGGATTTTTGACTTTTCTATAAACAATCTGTTTACTTAACTCACTCATGTGGAGTGTTTTGTACCAGACTCAGGTTCAGTAAATTCACACTCCACAAACATCCAGCCCATTTCCCCTGCCTCTGTGCCCCTGGAAAGGACCCACATGACCAATGCCTTCTGGGCCCACAAGGCAGACTGAGGGGGGTAGCAGGTAGATCTAGGATGTGGGGCTATTTGGTCCTGGGGACTCACTTAATAGAGCCATTGAATCCAAAGCCAGAGGATCTGGGTTTGATTGAGGGTCTGGTCAGTCCCCATCTGGTTCCCTCAGGAGGGTTCAGGCCTGGTCTCGCCTGCAGGAGGGATTTAAGGATCTCCGGTCCTTGTCTCTCAGCTTCAACTCATGCCAGCTGCCAATTTCCTAAGTTGGTACCTACTCTGTCCCTCTGTGCCTAAGAGTCAGCTTCTCCTGGCATCACCTACCAGGTTCTGTGACTTGTTCTCTGCATGTGCCCAGACTCTCCCGCACAACCCTATGATAGATGTCCCTAGTGCTGGGTTCTGGAATCCCTGTCTCTGGATCCTGTCCTCCTTTGGGGAGATAGGACAATCTTCACAAGACCTCTTTGGTGCTGCGGGCTCACCTGGCTGGGCTTGAGTGAAGCATCTGGTGATTCTGATTCCGCATGTCTGTCCATTCCACCGCTGCCCCACCAGGAGGGGGGGCCTATAGACTAAACAGCTCTCTGGCTTTCCTCCTGGACTCAACTAAGTCTGCATCAACCCCTGACCCCATCCCTCCTTCAGCCCTTGTCTGGGTCCTGCTCTAGATAAAGCCTGTGTTGTCTTCTAGAAGTCAAAGAGGCCAGGCTGGTTACACCTGATTTAAAGACGCACTGTGCACATATAAATAGGCAAGCACGTGGGTTATTTTTCTGGTTGTTGGAATGAAGGCATACAGGACAGGGTGCCAAGAATTTGGCCATTGGAAAACAAGGCTGTTGGGTCTCGTAAGGTGAGTTTGATTATTTATTGTCTTTAAAGTGATCTGGTTTCGAAAGGGAGCTGAAATGTTCTCATTAAATGAAGATGGAAACTTTGAGGATCTGAATGTGGTGATTCATTCATCCTTATCCCCAGGCTCCCAGGGATGCCCCTGATATATGGGAACTTATCAGCCGTAGGAGAGAGATCAAAGCAAGTCTTGGAATTTTGAGGACCTATTTTGAAAGCATGTGTGTATGTGTTCTTGCTAAAAGTACTAAATCGGGTAATATAATGAATAGTCTCTGTTTCTATTTAAGTTTTGTTGATCAAAAATCTGAGTTCAAAAAAAAAAAAAAAATCTGAGTTCATGATTTGCCCCCTTGACAATTTCCAAAAGCATGCACCTTGTTTACATGATTCTCAAAAATGAATCCGGCCTGGGCCCTTGTCCGACGCTCAAGACTTGGCTTTTTCCTGGAGCCCTGAGAAAGGTCATGCAGGGACCGTAGTGGGAATAAGCTGACGACCCCTGGGGTGGAAAACAGTGCAGCCTTAGCTGACAGAGCAGCAGTGGAGGCCCCCAGAGGCCCAAGAAGATGAAGGCTCCCAGTCGATCTGGTGATGGGGTGGTAAGCACAGAGTCAGGGGGTGGGGTGGTGCTCAGTACATTATAGAACAACCAGCGTCAGGTCCCCTTTGGCCTCTCGTTCTGTCCGGACCCCAATAATTCAGAGAAGTAAGATTTGTACAGTCAGTTCTGAAGCGACTTCAAATGGTAACTGCTTACAAGCACGTGTCTCACGTGCAAATTTGCAAAATGCTTTTGGAAACTGTCTTCAGTTGGGTTCACTAGATGTAGGCTCAGGGGAAGCTTCGGGTGGGAGGGATTTACAGCGGAGGTGCTCCCAGGAGAACCCAGCAAGAGCGGGGAGAAGCAGCTACCCCAGCCCAAGGGCAACCCACTGAAAAGGAGGTCTCCAGTTGGAGTCTTTGGAAGCAAAGCACCCCGAAACCCTGAAACCCCGGGAATGGGTGCACAGGAGTGCTGGGGAGCCAGCTCCGAGCAGGTCCGGGGGTGGGGGCAGTGCCAGTAGTGTCCTCCACACGGAGGCTGGCTCCGGGGGGGTGGCGGGGGCAGGAGGGACTGTGCCCTCCATTCACAGGATGCAGAATCGGAGACAAAGAGAAACTGCCCCCTATGGTCAGCGTAAGTAGGAAGATGTGCAGAGCTCACCCGGCTGCCAGTCCTCGGGGCTCTTCTTCCTCTCTTCCTTCTTCCTCTTCTTCCTCTCTCCCACTGACAAGGAGTCTTCCCGCTTCCCACCTGGCCACGGCAGCGGGCGTCCAGGGCAGCAGGGTACTTAGGAGATCAAAGCAGCTGGAGATTACTTTGGGATTTGCCGATGTTGTCAATGGCCCCGCTTCGCAGCCCCCCTAAATCAGGACAGCGAGTCAGGATTTGGGAACGCTTTGGTGCCTCTTAATCTTAACACCTCTAGGGAAACAGGCTGCAGAATGGGGTTGTGCTTGATAAGCTCACTCTCTCCCTAATGTGCCTTCGCACTGTCCCGGCCTGACCCTGTGCGGCTCCTGCAGGGGCGAGGCCCTCCCTGCTCCCCGCTTCCTCCGCACAGGACCCCGCCGCCCCCCAGGGGACTGACCCCCATGACACCGGCCGCCCGCGCAGCCTTCTGGTGACATCTCGTCCTGCCTCCCTTTCTAACGGGTTTGCTTCTCGGCCCAAAGCGAGCATCTGTTGCTTAGGACCGGCTTCCCAGCCCACGCCACCTCTGAGTATCCTCTGCAAAGTCCGGCATGAGGCTTCGAGAACAGTAGGTGATGGAACAACAGTCAGTTACTCGGTTTTGGACACAGAAGGATGGAAGCGCCGGGAAGGAGCTGCCCAGATAAAGCACGGGCCCCGGGCAATGCCTAGCTTGGGATCACTTCCTGTCGGGGTTGCTCCCTGAGACCCCTGTCCAGGACCACCCCTTTTAGGGCGGCAGAGAAAGGGGCAGGCTCTGGACTCAACCTGCCTGCCCATCATGAGCTGTGTGACGTCAGGCAAACCTGCTTCACGTTCCTCTGCCTCTCTCTCCCACTCTGTAAAATGAGGTAAGTACCTGCACCTGTGTCACGGGCCCATCGGGATTAAACGAGCCTCAGGTGCGCAAGGAACTCGGCAGTGTGCAGAGCAAGCACGCTGCATGGATCTAGGATTACCATGACTGTTGTTTGGAGTAAATAGGATAAAGAATTTGCCTAACAGCCCATATCTGGGGAGACTGTGCTCAAACAGCAGCTTCTCAGCAAAGCCTCCCCTGACCACCCTAAATGGCAGCCCTCTCCCTTCCCTTCTCCTTAACCCCCTTCCCTGCTCATCACCTTCTGACCTATTTTATGTCATTTGCTTACTTTGTTCCCTTCACGAGGGGAAAAGCAAGAACAGGGGTTTCTGTTTTGTCCCCTGCTGGACAGTGGGCGTCTGGAACAGTGCCCGACACGCACACAGCGGCACAAAGAGGATCTACTGAGGGAGGAAGCAGCAAGCCTGGGACTCAGTGTTGCGCTGGTGGCCCTAAGCCCGACCCCGGACAGCCCTGGCGATGACCTGCGGTATGGCTCCCAGACTCCTTCTCCCTCTCCATCCTCCATCCCCAGCACCCACAAGTACACAGTGACATTTCAGCAGCAAACCACAGAGGAGGCTCTCCTTCCACGCACAGGCGCTGCCAGCCAGAGACACGTTCAACTCCCAGCGTGGCTGCTCCCTTGCTGTGTGACATAGGGGCCTCTACCTCTTTGGATCCCTTCTTGGGCACGCGGTCTCCAGGCCTCCCCCAGATTCCCGGGTCGCAGCTTCAAGGCTTCTTCACTTGCAGAGGCTGAGATGCCAAGGTCTGCTGAACCTGCCTGGTCTCCCTTGATTCAAATCAACAAGGTGGCTCTGGGCGTGGGTGCTGTGAATGCAACCCTGGCACAGGGGAGAGGAAGGGGATAGACCCTAACCGACTGGCTCTCCCCAGACCTGCCTCCCCTGTGATGGATCGATGGATCGAGGGCAGCGGGACCCAGAGACTTGCTGAATCCCTTGCAGCTGGGAATCGCTTGGGTGGGGCATGTGTCTGCATCAGGCAAGGTTTTTTCTCATTGCCAAGAATTTCCGCTTCCAGTGGCATTCATCTTTCCCAGGAACACCCTTCAGCTAAAAAAGAAAAGAAAAACCAAACAAAAGAAACCCTCCCTGAAGAAGGAGACTTTCTTTCTCTGACTGTGAGCCCCTGATAAGAGAAGCCCTCTGCCAATTGTGGCATCCTGTTCTAGACCTCCCCCTGGCCAGGCCCTCAGGGATCCTTTCTCTGGGTGTGATTAACGGAGGTGGGGGGCTGGGTGGCCTATAAGGTCAGCAGCAGACAATCTTGAGACTTGGGGATGTGAATTCAAGCTGTTGGCCAAATGTTCAAAACTGCCCAGCTGAGGCTAGTTAACTTCTCTCTCCCATACACACCCTTTTTTTTTTTTACTTACTTGTTTGTTTGTTTATTTATTTATAAGTAAGCTCTACAGCCAATGTGTGGCTTGAACCCATGGCCCTGAGATCAAGAGTCTCATGCTCTACCAACTGAGCCAGCCAGGCGCCCCATCTCCCATACACATTTCTTAATAACAACTTAGACACATTGCTGCCAGGCATTTTAAAGATAGAAACAACTGTATCATCTTTTCCATTCTGAGATACCTCTTCCACTTTGCTAACGAGCCTCATAGGCATGGGCTCACCGGAGACTGAATTCTGTTATTTAGGGCTCTTCAGTCCAATACGGAAACCACTTGCCACGTGTGGCTACTGCGCACTGGAAACGTGGCTAGTCCAAACTGAGATAGGCTGTAAGAGTAAATGCAGATTTCAAAGATTTGAATATGACCCCCCAAAATATAAAATAGCCCAATAATAATGTTTCTAGTGACTACATGTTAAAATGATAATATTTGGGATATACGCAGTTAAATAAATACATTAATAACATTAATGTTTCATCTTTTCAAGTGTGCTTATATATTCCTGCTTACCAGGAAATACAAAATTATGGCTGTGGCTCGTATTGTGTTCTACTGGATTGTGCTGATCTAGAACTTAGTGTTCTTTGAATGCTAAGTTTGTAAAAGGAAGACAACATTTTGCTTTGCCCACTGTCCTTGGATAAGGGATTCGTTTTCCCTAGGTTCCAAGATAAGCAAGAATAATGCTGTATCTCTCACTAGTTATTCATTCCAAAAGCTCTGAGAAGGGAGGTGAGCACAGGGCTTTCATCAGCTAGTCGAAAGTTCCAAAAGGCATTAAGCTCTCATTTTTCTCCACAGGCAAGCCATGGTAGTTTCTACGGTGGGCAACCTTCATTTCCAACTGTACCTCTTAAAGCCAATGTGCGGCTTGAACCCATGGCCTAGTCTTACTTAGAAATATCATTGGATCCTTTGTAAAACCACTGTTCTCCTAATTAACCAATCAAGGGAAAGTGTTTGAAAAGCCATTTATTAGCAGCTGAGTTGAGGATAGCTTGGCAGGAAATGTTTAAGTTATATAGCCTTTTTGCTATCTGCTGCCCTGACTTGAATCTCGTAAGAGAAGTTTCTATGGAAAGAAGAAGAAGAAGAAGTTTCAGGAAACATGAATGCCGATACCACCTGTTGACTAGTGGTTACGTGACCTTAAGGAATCCACCTCCCTGGGCTGAAGTTCTGTCATCTATAAAGTTGGCAGGTGGCTTCTAAAATCCCTTCTGCTTTTTGTACTATATTTAAAATCCTAGACTGAAAAACAACCCAAAACTCAGTTTTTCAGTATTGCATCTCGATTGTGACAAATTTAATGATTTGTGTCATAATCAAGGTGAAATAACAAAAAAAAAAAAGAGAGAGACCTTTTTGTAGTCATTGTTTCAAGATTATACAGGGGTTTTCTATCTTATAAAGATCTTTCTCCTAAGTCTGGGGTTATCACTTCTAAGCAAGAGAAGGACCCATAGCCTGTCCCTGATTATTTTATAGTAAAAGCCATATCAGCATGTGAATTACCCTAGGCTAGCAGTTTGGGCATGTCTACCAAGAACTGAAAGTTCATGTCCCATGATCCCGTAGTTCCCTTCTTGTAATCTATCGCAGGAAGCTATGGGAAATTTGAATAGATTTATATGGAGAGTTAATGAGCCAGGCTACTTAACATAGCATCATAAGAATACAAATAGAAAAAAGTCAGATGTCAGGTGAATGGTAAATTAAATAGATTAAGTAAGTCTGTACAATAGAATATTATTACAGCAGTAAAAATGGTTTTAAAGAGCTATTTCAGAACCTAGGAAAGTATTCCTAACACACAGTTTTAAAGTCAAGTTATAAGAAAATTACTCAAAATCATAACCGTGATTCTCCCCACATAGTGGCATTTTTGTGAGTGATTTTTGTTTTCACAGTCATGCTTTTCTCTCTGTTTTCCAAATTCTTTAACTCCAATTCCTTTAATAATCAGAACAAAGGTGACTTTTACAGAGAAACCCATCACACTTTTCTCAGCCCTACAGTGCTCCAGGCTTTATCTGGTTCTGTGGCAGATTTGTAGCTGACCTGGAAAATCTGGGGCCCTCATTGCTTTAGAACAACGCATAGTAGGGCTCACTAAAGATTTGGTGAATGACTAAAGAACCGGATGGGGAAAAATACATCACAAAGAGTCAGAATAATTTTTAAACTGTTTAATTTTCAAATGAATGGTACAGAAAATAATTATGAGTGGAGAGGAAGAATGACTGCAATGAACTTGAGCTCAAAGGAAAGTTTTTATGGAGGGCACCTGTGCTCTGGCCACCATCACAAAGAACAGACTGGGGCTGGGGGCTTCAACAACAGAGAGGTATCTCTCATAGTTCCAGAGGCTGGAACTCCAAGGTCAAGGGGCCCACAGGTTTGGTTTCTCCTGAGCCCTGTCTCTTTAGTTCACACACGGCTGCAATCTCACCGTGTCCTCATATGGCTTTTCCTCTGTGTGCTCCCATCCCTGATGTCTCTTTATTTGTTTAAATTTCCTCTTCTTACAAGGTCACCAGTCAGGCTGGTTTGGGGCCCACCTCAATAGCCTCATTTTAATTTACCTCTTTAAAGGCCTATCTCCAAATATAGTCCCATCCAGAGATCCTGGGGATCAGGAATTACAATTCAACATGTGAAAATTAGGAGAATGCAATTCAGCCCATAACAACATCCATCCCAAGTGATCCCACCCACTTTAAATCCTCCAAGTAATCCCAATCCCAATTCCTGGGCTCTCTGGGCTGAAAGGCCAGGAAGCTGGCCAGGTACTTAGGATCAATGGCCATAAACTACTGGTTGCAGGCTGCTAGTGAGGAAGATGGGAGAAGATTTGGATTGGAGAACCAAAGATTTTAATGTGGAGCTGAGAATCTCTTTACAGAAGTTTCTGGAGGAAAAGTAAGGCACCAAGCTAGAAGAGTCAATGTAGCAAATCCTTTCATCCTTGGCTAAGAAACTGGACTGGATCCTATAGATAATGGGGAATCATTAGTATTAACATAATACTTGTGTGACTTCCCTGTTTCTTATTTGTTTTGTGTTTTAATACCTGCAGCTGAAAATAACTACTCTGCGTGAGCCTACAGAGGTGTTGCTTATGAACATGGAGCATTTGAATAAAGATAATCTTGGCAAACAAGCCTTGAGGTTCAAAGAAAAGATGGCCTTTGTTCCAGGGAATAAAAATATCACAGAGTTGAATAAGCCCTACTCTGTTACCCTGTGCCTACACAGCCAAAGGAAAAAGTTAAGTCAATCATCCCGATAAGCCTGTTTTACTTATGGAGCTTTCAGCTCTAGTAGACGATGCCTACCTAGTCTTACTCCCTTTTAAAAAAAAATCATTAAATCCTGAGCCATCTAAATGCTAGAGGTAAAATGGATATTCCTTCCAGAATTTTCTTTTTTGGAGTTTCTGGATTGTACAGGCTCATTTTTTCCTAACCTCTGACTTCCTCTGCTACCCTCAGAAGTTGCCAAGTTCCCCACCAAAAGATCCCCAGAGGAAGGCCGCTAGAAGAAAACTCACTGGCTGTGATGGAGCTGCTTTTCTTATTGAAATGGAGATTTAAGGTCAGCGAACCAAACAAAAACCAAAACACAGCAAACTCATCAGAATGCAAGCCCCTAAATTGAGAGGAACACTGCTTCACTCTTAATTTAAAAGGGAGATGGAACAGAATGACACTGGCTTCCCAGAAAACATGGCACTTTTCCCTAGTTAAGCAAAATAGATTTAATTTGCCTTCTATTTTAAGGCTTGGCCCTATATTTTGTCTCTATCCCTGTCCTTTTACCTCATCTCTTTTACTGCCTTCCAATACTTTTTATCTTTGCAAACACCTTAAATCTTTTTTGGAACAAGACACACCTACAGACACACTCATCCCAACAAATATCACTTGAAGGTCCTCACTGGTCACGCCACATTGCTCTGGCTCTTTCCTTCACCTCACTCTGGCTCCTGAAAGCCTGGTGGAGTGTGCGAAAGGAAGCAGCTCAGTCTGCCATCTACATTCTCAGCTGGGTGTTGGCCAAGGTGAAGTAGAGAGAACATCTGACAGAGGGTCTATTATCTGTGTCCCAGCACGGTTACCATGAGTTATGGCCCGAATGTTTATGTTCCCCAGATTCTCCAAGCTCTACCCCCACTGCGATGGTATTTGGAGTTGGGGCTCTCCAAAGGAAATGAACGTTTAGATGAGGTCTTGAGGGTAGAGTCCCATGATGGATCAGTGCCCTTATAAGAAGACTCCAGAGCTTCCTTTCTCTGCCATGTGAGGACACAGCGAGAAGGTGGCCATCTGCAAGCTAGGAAGAAGGCCCACGCCAAGAACCCAATCTGCTGGCACCTTGATCTTACACTTCCCAGCCTCCAGGACTGAGAAAGAAATGTGTGTTGCTTCAGCCACCCAGTCTGTGGTATTTTGTCATACCAGCCTTGGCTGACTAAGACATCACCGTTGTACTGGCCAAGGCTTGAAGGTAAAGCAGCAAACCTCCAAATGGGTTTGGCTTCCAAGCCTCCTGGCAAGTCCTGTGCATGACCCACAGACAGCTCTGATGGGTTTCCATTAGCTCCTTGCTGAGTGCCTGTGACTGCTGGTGCACTCTTCAACCCCGAGGATCCCAGAGCCCTCACCATGTCATTTCTTTCTCTCTTAGAAAAACTAGAAGCACCGTCCTTACACACCAGCTTTTGCTATACTCCTAGGATCTGGCGGTATTTCACAGGAAGTACAATTTTCCTCTTGTGTGTTCTTGGGAGTTAGCCTTTTCTCTGCTAATGTTGCAGTTTCCATAAAGTTTTACCATGTGCCATCTCTCTAAATTTATGGCTAATTTACTTTTTTTTCCCCTATCCCATTCAATGAAAACCAATCACAACAAATTACACATTGCGATTTTCAGCCCCGGCAGACATTCCAGTTGACGACAATATGGTAATTACAGAAGCTTGCACTGTTCATCTAAATGAAGACTGGGGAGGCCTAATTGCCTGAATGGGGTAGGGGGGAGGCGCCCTTCTAAAACCTGTGCCATTGCCAAGGTCTTTGCTGCCTTCCTAGCAAGCTGACCGAGTTCCCCTGAAGCGGCTTACAGAGCACGGGGGAATTAGGATGATTATTCTGAAACTAATTATATGAAACCTACCTAAACTCTCTCCAAAAGAGAGACATTGGGATTGTGATCAAACACAACTTTTAACTCTTCCTCTCTCATGTCTTTTAAATTTCGTCCTCACCTGCAGCCAGGTGAAAACTCCAGTAGTGGCTCAGGGCTCTCCACATCCCACAGTCCCTTGAAGGCTCACATGGAATCAATTTGGAAATAGTCTTTCCTCCTTTCCCAGTATGGCATTATTTTGGGTGGGAAGGCTGATAGGGAGGAGGCACAGTTCATCTTCTTTTTTTTTTAAAGATTTATTTATTTATTTTAGAAAGAGAGGGTGAACATGGAGGGGGAGGGCCAGAGGGAGAGAGAATACTGAAGCAGACTCCCCATTGAGGGTGGAGTCCGACGTGGGGCTCCATCCCAAGATCCTGAGATCAGGACCTGAGCTGAAACCAAGAGCCAGCTCATGCTTAACCAGTTGGGCCCTCGAGGTGCCCCCCAGGGTGGGAGGGGACAGTTCTAATCTTTATTCTCAGTCACCTGCCGGGTGAAGGGTGGGAAGAGGTAGGGAGAGAGAAGAGAAGCAGAGGCTGCAGACGGCTCCTATTCCAATGGGAGCTCCTAAGCTCTGTGTTCCTTTTGGCCTCGTGGAATCCAGGCTGATGCTTGGGCAGGTCCCTTTCAGAAGCTGACCGCTGGGCCCTCTCTCCTGCAGCTCCCTCACTGGATGGTTAGATCCTTATTTTCGGCGGCCTTCTTCATCAGGCCTTCCTGGCTTCCTCCAGGTTACACCTCCAGTCTCCCTTGCTTGGGTCTCCTGACTCCTTCAAGCTGGTCAATGAGCATAAGAACCTAGATGGCCTCATGGCAGTTCTTCTGCTCCCACAGCTGTGGGGAGCAGGGGGCTCCCACTCAGCACCTCTGACACACTGAGTCCTCTCTGGCCTTCCAATTTCCTGCAGCACTTAGACCCCAGCCCATGGAGTTGGAGGTCAGCCCCCTGGGTCTCCCAACTACACCAACACATTGTCAAACCTCTGAAGGGCTGCTCTGGAAATCCCACTTAGGCTTGGGTGAGGGGTGGATGAAACTCACAGCATAACTCCCTGCCACTCCTGAGCACTTATTCCACCGAGGTGACCCCTTCTTTGTCATTTTTATTGTCTTTGGAGTCTGAGTGCTGTGGGGCAGTTTCTAGGGTCACATGCTTTGGGAAGCTACACATAGGAGCTACATATGGGGAGGGATCCATGTCTGCCCTAGAGTCCAGTGGTTCTCAGTCCAGCAACATGGCCCCCCAGGAAGCACACAGAATATACTACTTCTGAAGGTTGCTACAACAATGCGTGAGAGATCCTTCTAGCATTTAGTGTCTGGGAGCAGAGCTGCTAAATACTCTAGAATGCATGGGACATCCTTACACATTGACCCAAATGTCAGAGAGACTTCCCTCCTAGAGAAATCCTGGTCATCAGAAGTAGGGCAAAAGAGCCACATTCTTATAAACTCATATATTCTGGAGACCCCTTCATGTTTAGTGAGAGCTTCTCCTAAGACCGTGTTACCAGGCTAAGCATGACTAGGGAAGAACCCTCCATTTGTCATTATTTCCTTTTACTCAGACCATAAGCACCTTGGGGGCAGATGCCATTTCTGACCCTTTGAATGGCACTGTGGACACGGTGGGTTCCAACAAGGTCTGTTGAATGTGGTGAACTGAATTGCATTGCACAACTTCATGAGAATATGAGCGAGGACCCAAACACACAGAATCTGAGAAATAAGAGAAAAGCACTGACTCGACAGGAAAAATCCAACAGTGTACAGGAAGTGTATTCACTGTCCCTTAATGTGCTCACTATCCCTTCCCTGATGGCTTCTACGTCCACCCCAACACTACCCCTCCCTCTCCTCAACCCCCCAATCTCCCCTACCCCCTTCCCTGGCCTGACCAAGAATTCCATAAATATCCAACTCTCAACTCTAGGCCTTATGCTGATCAAGTCGTGGATGAGAGCCATGACCAGTGAGCGAAGCAAAAGAGATGTACTTTGGGAAGGCATAAGTTAACAGCCTAGGAGGTCAAAAGGTCTCAAGGAAACTGAAAGGGAAGAAGGGACAGGAGAGACAAAGTATGGGCAGGGCCATGGTGGGGAAGAGTCTGGAGATGGGGAGGGGACAGGCTAGGGATGGCCTCAATATGTCGGAACTGGGGAGCAGCTTCTCAGGGTCTTCAGGCCCTTTATGCTCATTTGTGTTTGTTTTTCTGAGCTTCTCTCTTAGGTTGAGAGTTCACAACAGGAATATGCTCTGCAAATATCAAGTCAACAATCAGTTGACTGTTACATGAGGATCGACTATACAAAAAGCCCAAATTGTCTTTGAAGAGCATTTTTTTATTGTGGCAAAACACACATAACATAAAACTTACCAGCTTCATCATCGTAAGCGTACGTACCAGTAGTATTAAGTATATTCACACCGCGGCACAACCGATCTCCAGAATCTTTCCATGCTCCCTCGACAGCTTCCCATTTCCCTCCTCTCCACCTGCTGGGAGCCACCGGCCTGCCTTCCATTTCTAGGGGTTTGACCTCACAGAAGTGGAATCCTACAGTATTTATCTTTTTGTCGAGGAGCACACATCTCTAAATCCTACTATGTGTCTGTGACTGTGTGTGACTGTGAACTATGTTGAAACTGGGGTTGTTGCTACTGCCACCAATATTGTCTGCATATCCAGGGAGAAACCTGCCCTGTCAACAGCCCCATTGCATCACCCAGGCCTATGGCAGAGGCACCCTCATTCAAGCCTTTATTTCCATCCTGACTTTCCTCCCCATTCTGTCCGAAGCGGCCTGGACCAACTGTCGCATTGGATTCTGAAACAAACTAATTCACACAAAGCTGCTAACAGCTGACAATATAACAAGTCACATTGTGTTTCAACATAAAGGACTAACTCTCTAGAAGTGGCAGAAGACAGCCTGCCATAGAGTGAATGTTTGCATCCGCCCCCTCCCGCAAATTCCTGTGTTGGAACCTACTCCGTATTGTGATGGTGTTCGGAGGTGGGGGCCAGTGGGAGGTAATGAGGTGATTGTTGTGCCCAAGATTGCGAATCCGAGAAACCACCAAGGAGCCGATGCCGATGCAAGTACGTGAGGGTTTATTTACAAGCTCGAGCTTGGGTCCAATTATACCCAACACGGCGGAGCAGGGACTTGGACCCCGAGACTAAGAAGCATAGTAGTGTTACAGGGGTCCGTGGCCAATGAGATTATAACATACGTAGAAATTTGCACAGTCATGTCGGTCCACACGCAGGTGGCCAAGTGAATTACGATTCACCCTATAGTGACCATTTGAACTAGCCTATTATTCTGGTTAGAATTGGCGCGCAGGTTTGGCAGGCAAAAGAGGGGTTTTCATTCCTTGGCGGTTGAAGGTCAGAGGTCCCGCATTCCTACGTGTGCTAGTTTCTGATAAGAGTGTGCTTAATAGCTAAACTAGGGTGAGGGAGTGCCTTAAACAATAGGCAGGTCGTGTGGGGGGTTTTACATGAGATGGCGGGTGTAGCACAAAATAGAGTTAGTCCTGCTCTGCTTGTCCAGGGGTAGGGGATTTTTGTTAGATTTCCTGGGTCCCACAGTGATGAAGGTGGAACCCTCAAGAATGGGATTTGTGGGTTCTAGAAGGGACGTCAGAGCTGCCCTGCCCCTTCTACCATGTAAGGGCCCACCAACAAGACATCTGTCTCTGAGCTGGGACGCAGACTCTCATCAGACACTATACCTACTAAGCCCAGCTTCCAGAACTATGGGAAATAAGTGTCTGTCGTTTATAAGCACCCCCTCCCCCCACCCTGCAACCTATGGGATTCTGTTACAGCAGCCAGAACTGGCTCAGACCCAGCTATGGTTTGGTAGAGGAGACCTGATCCACAGCAGCCCTTTAGATGTCTGTGCAAGGGGTCCACCTCCATCTGTCACCCTAAGTCTGTGGTACTCAGATCTGAACCGCTCTGCCTTGTGGATGCATCCTAGGAAAAATTCACTTACTGAAGCTGAGGTCAATCGGCAGAGCACTTTCCAGCAATACGACTTGCTGCCTCCTTGTGCTGGAGCCAAGCCTCCACCAACAGCCTCTGCTGCCCAGGCAAATCTCTAGAAGAAATCAGAAACCAGACTGGGTTGGGGCGCCATCTACGACACCAGGGGAAAGACTTCATAATGCCAGCTCTTTGGGGCCACCAACATAGGACGTGCTGTCTTTGCTGAGGTTCCAGAAGCAGAGCCTGAGACAGGAATTGGAGGCACGTGATTTATGGAGGTAGCGTAAGAGCTACCTCTTAGCTAGGAGGACAGAGCGAGAATGGGTGTCAGAGCTGTGACCCGAGGCACCAGGGCCCTGGAGTGTTTGCATACAGCAGTCCAGTCACAATGTCCTTTGAGGCCTGGGGGTGGGGTGGGGGGCTGGCCCTTGTGCCTCCCCCACCTCCACCCCCTGCAACGGTAGGGCAAGCCTCCCCATTGGGCAGGTTGGCAATGAGGGCCCTCGCCTGGTAAAAGGATACGGCTGGTTCTTCTGGAAGAACATTAACACCTGCATGATTCATGTATGCAAACCACCCACATGCTAGACATCTGAAGTGGTTCCCCTTGACACGGTAATAAACTATGGTCCAATCATGGAGAGATTTCCCTAGCTGGGAGACAGCTGTGGGGAAGAACTTTCCGGGGGGAGAACTCAGGCCCGAGTGGAAGGTGCCAATGATTTGCATAAAGGCAACAGAGCCATTACCTGCTACAAGGTAAAATATGGACCCGGCACTTTTTTTGAGAGGGAGGAAAAAAACAACTTGGTACACGAGTTTACTGCTCGTGAAACCCAATATCATAAAATTCCCTCTGATAAGAATCGGCACCAGGCAGGCATTTAAATATTTTGCATCTTCTTCGGAGATGTAATTACCACTCAGCCTTGTCCATCTGTGTTTGCTGTCCCCTCCGGATGGAACAGGATGCCGTTTCACTGATTTGGCAGATTTATCCACCTGGCTTTTGAGCAACTGGTCACATTTTTTGTCTGATGGCGAATGCCTCCCCTGCCCCCACTCCCGCTTCAGCACACAGGCAGGTCCCCCCACCTCATTGCTCCCAAATCCAAGGGGAAAGCTCAAAAGAGAACTCAACAGAGGAGGGTTGGTTTTCCAGTCACTTGCCTGTCCTCTGATCCTTCTGGAACATGCAGTGGGCAATCCACTGCGGCCTTAGCAGGGGCAGCTCGGGAGCCCAGAAATGGCATATGCCTCAATGCCCTATCCCGAGGGACAGCATCTGCTTGTTGACAAAGTGGGTGGGCCCCAGCCAGGTTGGCCAGGCCGGGCGGGACTGGACCGGCTGGAAGGCCCTGGCGCAGGGGACGCAGCCAGCTGGCAGGAAGGCACGGCCGCTGCCATCTGATGGAGCTTGATTCTGACCTTCTAACCCAACCAATTAGCTCATCTGGACTTCCCCTGGCTTTCTGGCAGGATTTGTCATCATCAAGGTAGCAATGATTTCAAGGAAGTACCTTCTTTGTTTCTTTATGGCTGAATACTCTGTCAAATAATGGCTTGCCCCACCCAGAAATTCCGAAGTGAGGAGACTATGCCCTTCAGGGTGGGGTGTGCCCTCCCCCCTCCTTCTGCCCGCCCACGGATGTGCCTTCAGTCCCTGGGAGTCAGCCTCTGGGGTGAGTTTCCAGCGCTGGGGCCCAGCCAGGAAGAGTCTAGAGCCCCTAATCACATGAAAGAAATGAGCCTCCCCTTCTCCCCAAGTACACTGTCCACTCTGTCCCAGGGCCCCAGTAATGCAGCTGCACCCTCTGGAGTAGAAAGGTAGGTCCTCAAGTGCTGGGACTGGCATCGCCCAGCACCAGGGTCTCCATGCTTGCTCTTCCTTAGCAGTCTTCAAACAGAAGCAGAACAGAAACGTGGGGTGGCTCAGGTTAGTGTAGTGGGGAGACCTGACTCGCTGCTCCTTTGACCACCTCCCCTCCAACCACAGACCCCGAAGGAGCCCCATGGAACCTGCTGGAATCCCCAGAACCTTTTGGAAACCACTGAGCCAGCGCCACTCCCATCTTCTGCACATGAAAATAAATAAATAAATAAACAACAAACCCAGGCCTAAACAGGGAAACAAATTATGCAGATCTGTGGGGGAGCTGGGCCTGAGACCCTCTGCAGTCCCCAGGCAGATGGCCTGTCCCACAAGCATAAGAAGGTTCCTGCTGGGGCCACATCCCTTCCCAGGTCAACCCCTCTCCCTGGTCACTGCTCAGCACTAAATGCCAGATGGGGTTTTTATTGTTCCCAGACTCAGGCCTCTGCCCCAAGGACCCTGCAAGCCCCTCTGGCTCCTGGCCCCATCTGTGTGTGCTGGGAGGGAGGCACCCAGGCTGGGGCAGCGACTGTTTGCCTTGCTGAGGCAGAGGACTAGCGTGACTTCCTTTGTTTGATGTTGCTAAGTTATCAGAAAAAAATAAACCTACAGCTCCACAATGAGGTTTTCCATCTCCCGGGGCCTCACGGGCCGGGGCTGAGGCTGGGTGATAGGACCACTGGGCAGAAGCCCTGTGACCAAAAGACAGAAAAATAGCAAGGAAGTGACATCAACCTTCCAGGAGCTTCCAATTCCACCGCCTCCCCTAAAGGGCATCTCTTACCTCCAGAAATGACATGGGCCTCTCACCCCTGGTCTCTCCTTTTCTGTGTCTTGTGTGCCATCTTCTCCCTGCCTTTGTCCTCTGTCACCCATTCCCCCCTCCTTGCTTCCTTCACTCACTTGTTCTCTGTGTCTGTCCCTACATGTGTCTGCTTTTCTGTCTTTCTCTGTTGGTTCTCTTTTCCTGTGAGGCTCCCATCTCTCCGTGTCTCTCTGTTTTCCCTTTGGTTGCATGTGTGAGACACGTATTCCATGCACAAGTGCATGTGCACTATACACATGCATGCACATAATTCATATTCCCAGAGACACACTCACACACAGAAGCATGCACACACAGGAGTGCCCATATAGTGCGTACCAACACACCTGTGCACAACCCCACACAGTTCACACACACACACACACACACACACACATACTCCCTCACCCCTCCCTCTTTAGCCAAGCTAAGTAAATTCAGAGGAAGACAAGATTCGATCCAACAGGCTTGTTGACACCTCTTTGTATTAACAGCGATTAGTAACCATAGGGGTGGCTCAGTTAATCAAATAGGACCATGGGAGGCCAGGATTGTAAGCTGGGAGGCCTTGTGTACAAAGCTGGTTCCAGCCACATCACCCCCTGGAATGGAGCCCCCTCTCTCAGTCATCTGATAGGTGATGACTTCGGTGGCTGCCATCAGACTGCTAAGAATGCAACAGCTCATATGCCTTTTGAAGATGGTTGTGGTTGGAGTTTGGAGGCCTGTGTTGGTTTAGATTTTCTGCAACTGGGTTTGGAAAGGAAATATTGTTTTGAGAAGGGAGACCATAATCACGCTGGTTGGTTTGGTTGGTGGCTCTAGTCTTGGAACCCCTCTGGGAGACACGCTGGGGCTGCTATTGAAGTCAAAAGCAAGGTAGTAGATCCACCGGGTCAAAGAACAGAGTGAGACTAAGGGTCAGGCGTTCTGAGTTTTCCCGTTGGCCCCGCTACAGATCAACTGCTTGGCAGGACTGCCAGTTAACTTCCTGAGGCCTCTTACTCTCACCATGCCAGCAGCCCAATAAGGATGACACAACTAACTAAACGGTTGGGGCAGAAAATCCTTCATCAGGGCTGAAAGGCAACATACAGGAAACTGCAAAATATTTTTATTTCTTTTTAATCTATTCAAGGCGAACACACAATTTAGAATTCCCTTTTGCACAGTAGCTTGGGGCCAATTATTTTGAGGGCAAATAGCCATACAGCTATAGGACCAGGGTCCTAGCAGAAAATCAGGAAAGGTCATTTGACCAATATAAGGAAAGGGAGACAGAATATTTAAAATTGGGATCATTCTAGAAAATCTGCTACATATGGTAGTTTTTCAGTACTTAGCCAGCCACACAGTGATGCTATAATATTGGGTAATAACTAATGCTCAAAATAGGAAATCCCCCCACGCACTGCAAAAAAATGTTAAAGAAAGTTTAATGTATTCCGCTTAAATAGAAAGGAATATATATGTATATATCTGTGTATATGAAGAAATACGTGTCTATGTATTTTTATATATATATGTATTATATATTCATATACATATGATTTATAAAGGATTTAATCTTCCTAAAGGTTAAAATGTTAAACTCGGATGTTTAACTTAGAATGTTAAATTTTAAACTTCTTAAAAGTTGCGAATGTTCATCTTACGAAATGTTTAAAATAAAAAATGTTGAGGCACCTGGGTGGCTCAGTCAGTTAAGCATCTGCCTTCAGTTCAAGTCATGGTCCTGGGGTCCTGGGATCAAGTCCCACATCACGCTCCCTGCTCACGAGGAGTCTGCTTCTCCCTCTGCCCCTACCCCTTTTATTCTCTCTCTCTCTCAAATAAATAAATAAATAAATAAATAAATAAAGTCTTTTAAAAAATAAAGTAAAAAAATGTTTCGGGTCTTACATAAATAAATCCTGAACTGTTTGGAGAAACTCCAGTATCATCACCTTGACATATTTTGCAAAAGTCCCAGGTAGCTGAGATTTCCCCATATGTGATTTATAAGCAATTCTCAAGTGCCCAGCTGTTACGAAGAATTGGTTGGCTTTGTATCTTGTAAGGGCATGCCAATCTGGACGAGCGCGGTGTATTGGTTATCTAATACTGCTATTACAAATCACAGCAAACTTGGTGATTGAAAACAACACATGCATGATCTTACAGTTCTGTAGGTTGAAAGCCTAAAATGGGTCATGCGGAGGTAAATTCAAGGTGTGGGTAAGACTGTGTTCCTTTCTGTAGACCCTCTGAAAGAAACTGATTCCCTGCCCTTTGTTTAGCTTCTGGAAGCTGCCCACATTCCGTGGCTCATGGCCCCCTTCCTCCATCTTCAAAAACAGTAATGGCAGGCTGAGTCCTTCCCATGGTGCATTGATCTGACCCCTTCCTTCCACAGTCACATCTCCTTCTAACCACTGGGAAATGGTCTCTGTTTATAAGGATTCATGTGATCAGATTGGACTCATCTGGATAATTTAGAAAAATCTACCCATCTCCCCAGTCCTTAACCATGTTTGAAAGTCCCTTTTGCCTAATAAGGTGGCTCATTCATAGGATCGAGGGATTCAGAGGTGGTTATCACTGGGGGCAGGTGGAGGCCAGCATTCTAGACGTGGAATTAACAGAGGTCCATTCAAGGGTAAGAAAAGTTAGCAAATCGGGGCATGCTAGAAGAAGGCACAGAATTGCTCTGAACTGTTGCTTTCTCTTCCTGTCAAATAAGAAAAATGGGAGGGGTTCTCTCCTCAATTGACTGTGTCAGATGGCAGTCTGGGATTGTCACACTCCTAAACCATTATATTAAATTCTGGAATGCAGCTGTTTGCAGCATCTGGTGGGAAGTAGGTCACAGAGAGAGCTCTGTGCATGTCAGAGCATAAACAACCGGCTTCTGATAAAACACCTACTGGATCAATACACTGGGTTTGACATCTTCGAGCAAAGTCATGGAGTGAATTGGCCTACATTTCGGGAGACTCAGGCTCTATCTAGTGCAATAAAGTAAGGGACCAATAATGGGGGGTAAGGAGAAAAGCAAGATGACTGAAACCCTCGAATCCCTGGATAGAAGCTCTATGCAGTTCCATGAAGGTATCACACACACGCACAGCAAAGATGCATGTCAGGACAAAACAGAGCCTACGACTCCATGAAGAGCATGCTAGAAGGCTCATGCCACAGTCCCTGCAGGCCATTTTGTGTCTCTAAGAGAGACACAAAGAAACAATTTGGGGACAGCTCAGACAAACTGGGAAGCCCGAGGATATCCCCTATGTTGGCCTCATTTCCCTCTGATAGTCTGTGATGCTTCTTTCTTGCTTTCTTGAATCTCATTTTTAAAAAATTTAATGCAGATGTAGAGACCTTTCAGAATTCTGCAAGGATGCAGAGTAGAGGTGGTGCTCTTTCCTTAAATGACATGGAAAGAGGTTTGTGAAATGCCTTTTGGCTTTGTTCCCACTTGCTGCCTACCTCCCAGGGATGAGGAGGTTGTGGGGAGACCCTGGTTTTTTGAACTTGGTGTTGGCAAGCATGACTGACACCCACTTATCTGGGTGTTTATGTGGTGCCTACTATGGTCTTAGCACTGTGCTTGCTCACCATGTTGGAATGGAACTTTCAACATGGAGATGTTACGGGGTTTGTTTTTTTTTCTGTTTTTCTTTTTGGCACATTTAAACTGATGGGATCAAGAGATGATAGGGACGGCTGATAGCACAAGAAATGGAGATCTAGGTATATATTCAAAGTTGCAGAGACAGCTGGTGGAGGACTGGACGGTGGTGTCTTTGGTGGGGAGGAGGGTGAGGGGGATGGCAGGGGAAACAGGGATGATGTGGATAGTGGACAGGGTTAGCGTCCAGGAGCAAATCCACATCTCCCAAGGCAGGAAGTCAACAGACAATGTCTCAAGTTGATAAAATGAGAACTAGCAGCGTAAGCTTGTTAGTTAAAGATAGGGAAATAATCACCAAAAGCAAACAAAGAGAAGTGAGCAAATGCAATTAGCTGTGGGAGCAGGCCTGGGGTTGTGGGAGGTTGAGCAGAGAGGCCAGTTGCTACTCACCCTAAAAGCCCTTCTACCCCAAGCAGTTTTCTAAAAGCCAATGTGTAGGTGCTATCCGAGGGGGAAAGATGTTAAGCAAATTAATATAATAAAGAGTCTCCCTGTTATCTTTACAATATTCTACTCTTTCTGAAGGATTCAATTCTTCTTAAGAAAAATGCCTCACAATTATAAATATTAACTACCTGTGTCACGTATTGGTATGATATGTAGAGTGCATGTATATAGAGCTTATTTACTACACTGATTTTTTCATTCTTTGCCAACATTTCATTAGGGATATTTCCTAACATGCAAGAAAGGTAAAGAAATTTTACAGTCGCCCCGCTATATCCACCATTTTTTATGGATGGTAAGTCAGGAAGCTCTCAGGGCAAATCCAGGGATGGAATTTCTCTTTGCAGTAAATATCATTCTTATTTCCTTGTGTTAAATCCATGTCAGTGTACAAGTCAGTCTAAAAGGCTATAGGCCTGGGGTGCCCAAGTGGCTCAGTTGGTGAAGTGTCTGCCTTAGGCTCAGGTCATGATCTCAGGGTCATAGGATCAAGCCCCACATTAGGCTCCCTGCTCAGTGGGGAGCCTGCTTCTCCCTCTCTTGCCTGTTCATGCTCTCTCTTGCTATCTCTTCTATCTCAAATACATAAATTAATTAAATCTTTAAAAATAAATACATAAAAGGTTACAGATTTGTCACCATTGCAGATACTAAGAGAACAGCAAATTCTTCCTATGTATGAGTAGTCTGACTATGGACCTAACTAAACTAAAGTTCACTTGTTTCATATCCTGAAACTAATTCTGAACCATGGGGGTTCAGACAGTGTTTACACCAGATTAAGGCTTTGTTCTCTGGTGAAAACATCTTTCAGATTAAAATAGTGGTTTTTGAGCCAAAGTTACATTTTTGGGATTCTGGAACATTCTATTTAATTTTCCTTATATCAAAATGTTTGTCCCACATCTGGACAGACAAATGTCCTCTTTCTGGCTCCATTCATGCAGGTAGCCTGGTGCAGGTAACCTTTTTAATTAACTCATGAAGAACTCAGGGACAGGAGTGCACTCTGGCCTCATCATATTATCACCTTGGAGTTGCATTACAGTAGAGTGATCTAGGACTAAACCTGATCTTGGGATATTTGTGAAGCTGGTAAGGAGATTAGCAAACGGAGACCTTAAGAACAAGTAATCCATTTCTACACAGTTGCATGGCAGTTGCCCTACAAAGACAACTCTGAAAATGGATTTCTTGGTCATTTCTAGCTCTGTGCTTGCTTCTGTGGCCAGTTGAAAGGCTGAAGATGAGGAAGTATGTGGGAAAGCAGGTGATTACTGCTCCTTGAATACTGTGTGACACTCAGTCAACCCTGACATGGCAGTGGCCAGGTAATCCCACCGTAATTGGTTGATCTCGACTAATCCTGTCTCTAGATCATATTTACTTGGCAGGTCATTTCAGTCATTTAATTAGCATCTTCAAGATTTTTCGGCCCCCTAAATAAACTCTTTGGAATACCAGATGTACTGTGAGGCTTGATCAAGAAGCAAGGTGTTGGTTCTCCTTTTAGATTACTAAATAAACTAATTAGTATTAATCAGCCAGCAGAGCATTTACCATGTAGTCCAACTCCATGCAAAGCATTTAGCAGCAAGATCTTATGGAATTTTCACTCTTCTATGACACAGGGACTTACTAGTCCCACATAGTTGGTAAAGGGAGGCTTGGGAAGGTTAAGTGCTTGCACAAGGAGAACTAGGATTTGAACCAGGTATGTCTGAGCATGGATCACACCTTTCACCCATCTCCTAAATTACCATTCTTTGTGTTCCTGCGTTCTCAGAGCCATTCCACACTAGGGAGCTAGTGCTTTGCTGTTTCCCGGCTTAGTGATAGCCCCCAACCAGACAGTGAATTCTTCAAGGAGGGACCATGTCTCTTCTTCTTCACCTGACCCATAGTTCTGGGCATAATTCTGGGTACACAGAATGATTGCTCGGTGATTGATCAACGTGCCTCCATACAATCTTTGCCCTTGAACTTATTATACCAGTTTTTCTGCACAATCACCTCAGGTGCATAGAGAACCCTGCATGTGGTGGGTGATTTGGGTCCAATTACATCGCAGCCCACCAAGTGACAGTGGCCTTGGATGAGTCACTTAGCCTCCCTGGGCCTCTTTTCCTCTCCCACAATTTGAGGATTTTAGCCATATGATCTCTCTGGAGATTACCTCCAATGAAATGCTACATTTGTAAATATAGCTCATAATAACATATTGATGTCACTTGGGGCCCCAAATCAGTAATGAGGACCCAGAGATGAAAACAGAGTCCTTATGTACTCCAGCCTCTGAAAAGAGCTATTGGGTAAGGGGCCAGGGAACCTGGCTGGGCAGCACTTACTAAGAAATGGCAAAACTTTCCT
Organism: Canis lupus familiaris; assembly: GCF_011100685.1. NCBI lineage: Eukaryota > Metazoa > Chordata > Mammalia > Carnivora > Canidae > Canis > Canis lupus. The sequence continues at coordinate 25,131,365 of NC_049249.1, forward strand.
CCCTCCTCCCACACACAATCCACAAAGGGCATGGGAAGGGCAGTGCCACTGTGGTCTTTGGTCTCTGGGGAGGCCTGGTATCTGGGGAAAAATGATTCTCTCCTTCCCTTATCAAGGAGGAGAGACGAATACATCTCTCTGTTGTGATCTGACTGAAATCAGCTTGATGGTTCACAATGATGGAGTGTTTTTTCAGGTAGTATTGGTAGCTTCTAATAGTTTGAGATAGAAGAGGGTGAACCATGTCTCACTCTACAGTCTAGATGTCCTAACCAAGTTCTGACACATATACTGACTTTTATAAGCAAGGAGATATAACAAAAAATAATAATAATAAAAAAAAAAACCAGCCAACCTGCCTGTGAACTTGATAAAGTCCCTGCACTCTGTCCTTGGATTCCCTTGAGGCAAATGTAAGAGTGTTCTACTGGCTGGAGAGTTTCAGCCAACTGACTAGTTATCATCAAGATTCCCAGGTTAAAGGGCTAAACAGTTAGGTAGATCTCCAGCTCCAAGTGGTAATTCAGAAGGAAGAGGCTCTTGGACTTTCTCGGTTCCCATACTCTGTGCAAGGGCAGAGGCACTCATACACCATTCCTAGTCAACTGATTCACATATCTTGAACACCACGCATTTCACCAATATAAGAATCATGTCTAAAAATCCCCAGACTAATTAATAAATCTTTGAGTGTTGATCTGAGATAAAAGTGTTTCTATTGTCAAAGTCTTGGCAGAAAACAGCACACTCACACAAGGGGATGAAAGAATGTTTAGAAAGGCGCTGTCACAAAGGGGTGAGGGCAGGGTGAAAAGAAATAACAAACGGAAGCCGGAGCACCCCAGAGTGAGCAACCGTGAGAGGCTTTGCCATCCTTGTCCAAAGCCTGAAGGGACAGAAGAAGAATTGTTCAGAACCTGGAGGGAGCTGTAGCTGAACGGAGGGCGGCTCAGCAGCAACTGGAACCTTCGTGGAGGAAAGGAGCCACTGTTGATTCAGAGCCGCAGAGGGCTTGCTTGGGCTGTGGGTGGGAAAGAGGGATAAACACCCCAGCCTCTCCATCCTTCCAGCTGGCAATCATCTGTTCTGCCTTCCGCCAGCTGAACCTTACAGGAAGCCAGAGGCAGAGAGGCTGGGTTAGCACCTCTCACCAACGTCAGCTCTTAGGGCCCACCCTGGGCAGTGTGGAGGATGGAAAATGTATTGGAGGTCATCTAGCATAAGGGCTGAAGGCTTTTTGTGACCTTAGAGTTCTCAGATGCAAACTCACCATTGTGAGAGTGGGGGCTCCTGGTTAGTGTACTCTAAACGTTGACTAGCTTCCCAGAGTTTAACGCCAGCACCCACGTATATATCATACCATGTATGGTAGAGTGTTTGAAAGTAAATTACAGATAATACAACACCTTCCCTGAAGTTAGTCAAGTCACTCATGAAAATTGGGGGAACTTGCAGAGTGCAGAGACTGGCATGTCATTCTCTAATTGGATATGTGCTTGGGCAGCTGACTTGGTGATTAGCCTACCTCCTGGAACAGGCTTCTAAAGGTGCAGCTCAAGTGTCAACTCAGAGGAAACCCTCAGAAAAAATAGGGTGTGTCCTTTAGGATGTAGTATGTTTATTAAGTCAGAGGCGCCTACATGGTACGGTCTCTAGTAGGAAACATACATGAGTTTAAGAACCAAAGGGGTAGATGCAGCAGTGAGTGGCTCCACTCACCATCACTCCTAATGACTCATTGGAGATCTTGAACTTCCTGTCCCTGCAGCTCTGGACTCTGCCCTGTTGAAGGTCCTGGTCTCCCAAAGGGGACACCACAAACAGCCCATTGAACTATAATTTATGGCTGCCACCAGTGTTTTGAATTCATGGCCAAGGATCAGCAGGAGAAGAGAGAAATCATTATGCTGGCTGGGGCTCTTGACCTTGATAATCTGGAGAACAGAGAGATGCTTTTACATGATGGGGGCACAGAGGAGTATGTGTGAATCCAAGCAATCCACTTGGGTATCACCTGGTACTCCTTGGCTTCTCCCTAGCTATAAGCAGACATGAGCACCAACCCAAGCCTGAAAAGAGTTTGTTATCAAGGGTTCAGGTATTCCCAGGAATGACAGTTTTGGTCATACCACTACATGAGCCATCAGGACTTGCCAAGGTGATGGAGAAAATGAGAGGTATTTAGAATGGAGAAAGGAAGAGAGGGAGGATGAGTACCAGCTGTGAGTCCAAGTTCAAGTGCATTGAGGTGGCTGTGAGAATGTGTCAGTAGGGGACACCTGGGTGGCTCAGCGGTTTAACTCCTGCCTTTAGCCCAGGGGGTGATCCTGGAGTCCTGGGATCGAGTCCCGCGTTGGGCTCCCTAACTCTCTGCCTGTGTCTCTGCTTCTCTCTCTCTCTCTCTCTCTCTGTCTCTCATGAATAAATAAATAAAATCTTAAAAAAAAATAAAAAGAGAGAGAATGTGCCTAGGGTCCCAGCTGTCACCCCGGAAATCCACTGCCAGTCTTTCACAGAGGCCAGTGAATGACATGGTAGGGATTCTAAGTTGGCCCCCTTCCTGGGAAACATAAGACTCCTCCCCCAGCTGATTTTGGCTGCCCCACCCCCAGCAGCCTTGCTAACCTGACTTGGACTGCACAGCAGTCTAGAATGCTTCCACTCAGATCACATCTGCCCCGTGGCCTTGTCTGGCTTCTTCCACATTCTCCCCCACATAGGTGTTCTCGCTAATAAAATCCTTGCCTATTGAGTCCTGCCTTGGAGCCTGCTTCTTGAGGACCAGACCAATGCAGGACGCAAAGCCTTAGGTAAAGCCCATCTCACCTCCAGGTCACACTGTCTCCTACTGTGAAATAAGGGTGCCCTCTAAAGTTCCATTTTGCCCCTAGATTAGCTGGGCCAAATGGTGGCCCAAACTGATGTTATAGCTGGGGTTGCACACTGCCCTCTGGTCACGTTAACTCTCTTAAGCCTCATGCTAAAGATTCCAGGCCCCCAACTAGAGCAGAGCAAAGACCCTTTTGTCTTGTTCTAGAGTCTATGCAGAAACAGCAGCCAGGCTCTTTCCTACACTGCCTGCTTCAGTCCTTTGCATGCAACAACTCACGACACCCCTGGACCACAAGTCAACCCCCAACCATCAAGGGTCACTGTGCACGTCTACAGAGCTCTAAGTAAAGCCTACAAGTACCATCCTTGGAGACACCTTCACCCTTACAAACGTACATTCCAACTCAAGATCTTATGTCCAACCAGCCCCAAGATAAAGAACCAAAATAAGTCTTGGGAAAACTGTGGTTTTTGCTCAATTGGAAGCCTTATTTTTTTTTTCCACCCTGGGAAATGTAGGCTCAACCTTTCTGCTTCCAGAACAAAGGGTAACTGGTCTTTGGAGGAGAAAAGACTTATGTTCAGCTCTATATCAAAATGTCTCTGAATCTTGAGATCCCATCTAAGACAGCCTATATTTTCAAGCTTCAGTTCAAGTTCATGTCCTTTGGTTGCCTTTAACTCGCTTTTCCCCCTTGCTGACGCAGGGGGAAACATGTGCTTAGCTCTCAAAAATAAAAAGGAAAAAAAAAAAAAAAGAAGAAGAAAAAGAAAGTTCACATCTCAGGCATTGGGTTTTGTTCTGGATTAGGTACTGAATTCAGAAACATTTAACTTTGATGAAGAAAGAACACTTTGGATTTTCTTTACCACACAGCCTCTCCCTCTCCTCCTCCTTGGAGCACCGGCAATCAATCATATCTGCATTTTATCTGCTTCTGCCTCAGTGGCTTTCTTCCTCTGATGGAATCAACACAAGTGGTTGAACGCAGGCGTTACAATGAGCTAAGGCGGAAGTCCATCTTGGCTTGAGCACTTCCGTTCCCAAAGCGGCCATGTAGATTGGCAGGTGATAAGATTCCCAACAGAAGTGAAGAGCTGCCTGGCTCAGAGAGCACCTCAACTATGGAAACCATGAATAAAAACAAACCACAGGAGCTGGGGTGGGTTTTTCCAAAGTCTAGCTCCTTCTGCTTCTACGTAAGCCTTGAGCGATGCATTGACCACTGAGTCCCTGTAGGTGGGAATGTGCCATTAAGCAGGGAATGGTCCTGGGTACAGCTTACCCTCTCTGACTTCACCCCTTGGCTGTAGGTATGCCTGCCTTCCCCCTCACAACTTAGTGCTGGTGGCTCTCAGGAAACAGAATTATCAACCACGGAGCTTGCCGCTTTGCTGTATAACAGTCCTGCTGGACCCTACATCCAAATAAGGGAGGCCTTCTTCAAAGCAGTCACCCTGAAAGCTGCTCCCCACTTCCCACCTCCTTTTTAAAAAACAAGGCTATGGTTGCTCAAAGTAGTTTGAACATTCTTTTGAAACCACCTCGCAAGATAGTTCAAATAGCCTCACAGGACATTGGGCTACAATAACTATACCACATCTCTCAGTAGTTTGTGAAACAGATTTTTACCCCCTTGGAAACTAGCACTTTTCTCTCATTGCTGTTCCACGTAAGCATCATCCAGCCCTATGTTACCACTTGTATCACCATCAGGCACTTACACATGAGCTGCTCTGGTCCATTTCTGGTAATTGGACAGATGGGGTCACGTAGACATTGATAACTTGTGTACCTTCAGAACAAGAGTGAGGGAGAAGTAAATGCAGCCCAGCTCATCCCCTCATCTCCTCCAGCTCTCTGTTGGGGGGGAAGATTCTGCATGGCTTCCCCTTCATTTCTTCACATCTTGTGAGCAGAAGCACCCACTGCCTTTGTTCTGGATTGTTTTTCCAAGGATGTTTGTATAATAAACAGCCTTTAGAAGATGTTGCACACTGTGTGTGCAGGCATTATCTGGTCTTCTTCATGTCATTCTGTGGAAATTGGGGTGCACTGAACCCACACAAATGCTCTGGCTACTACTGCTGCTGCAAGAAATAAACTATCCTTTGTCTCTGATCTGGCAATCTTGCATCTTCTGCCAACATCTATGAAACTGTGGCAGGCTGACTTGTAGATAAGAAACCCTGCAGAGTTTTTGGCATCTCTTTTCCAGCTGTCTTGGTGTGAAGCAGAGCAGACCAGAGAAAGTGTCCTAGAGGAGGTATCATAATAGGCCAGTCCTGTTGGGAGCCTGTAGCTGTTGTAACAAATACCACTAACCAGGGGCTCAAAAAAACAAACAAACAAACAAACACTAATCCCCCCTCAAAAAAAAAAACCCAGAAATTTGTTCCTTCACAGTTCTGGAGGCCAGCAATCTGAAATCAAGGTGTTAGCAGGGCTGCATTCCCTCCAAAGGCTCTATGTGAGATTCTGTTCTTTTCCTCTTTTACCTTCTGGCGGCTGCTGGCATCTCTTAGCTCTGACTCCTCTACTCTGTGCATCTTTCCTTTGTGTGTCTCTTATGGGACACTTGTCATTGGATTTAGGGCCCACCTAGATAATTCAGGCTGATTTCATCTCAAAATCCTTAGCTTAATTACACTTTTCCAAATACAGTAACATTCATAGGTTCCGTGGATTAACATGTAGGTATGTCCTTTTGAGGGCTATCATTGAGTCTACCACATGAGCCCAAATTCATGTCTCCTGGAGAGCCAAAAGTTTTGTAAGCTATCCATATCATTTAAAGAGGTTCTGAATTGGTAGTTTGTTTGTTTGGGTTTTTTTAAAGATTTTATTTATTTATTCATGAGAGACACACACACAGAGAGAGAGAGAGAGAGAGAGAGAGAGAGAGGCAGAGACACAGGCAGAGGGAGAAGCAAGCTCCATGCAGGGAGCCCGACGTGGGACTTGATCCCAGGTCTCCAGGACCATGCCCTGGGCTGAAGGCAGTGCTAAATCCACTGAGCCACCCAGGCTGCCCAGTAGAGTTTTTATTCAATTTGGAAAAACTGTATCCCTAACCTAGGCCTCAAAACACTCCTACAAATCATTTCTCAAGGAAAATGATCAAGCCATGGTAAAAAATAACCAAGCATGCAAGAAAACCAGCAGGAAGGGATTTATATGAGCTATTCTAGGAAAAAGGGTATTGCAATGGAACTAAAATACTAAAGTCCAAATAACCCCCCTACCTTCCAGCATTTTTAACCAGGAGCTCAATGGATCCCTAGAGATCTGTGGGTGGGTCTTGGGAATGGCTGAATGTCCCTTGCAGTTTTATGCAGAAATTTTTATATGTGTATATTTTTCCTGAGAGAGAATTCATAGATTTCACGAGTCTCTGATTAGACTTTTTAAAAAGATTTTATTTATTTATTCATGAGAGAGAGAGAGGCAGAGATGCAGGCAGAGGGAGAAGCAGGCTCCATGCCGGGAGCCCAATGTGGGACTGGATCCTGGGTCCCCAGGATCATGCCCGGGGCCAAGGCAGGCGCTAAACCGCTGAGCCACCCAGGGATCCTCTCTGATTAGATTTTAAAACAGTACCTAACCCAGAAAGAATTTTAAATCAATTCCAGGTCTACCATGGCATCAAGTAGAAGCTAAAGGCATTTTGGAAGATGTTGAAGATGAGTAGGTTACTCCCTAATAGGAAGAACTTTTAAATCATGGAAAATAAGATGCTATGAAACTCAAAATTATGACTATTCTTATCATGATCATTCCCCATTGGGAATGGGATTCTTGGTGACTTGGGAATTGTGAGAATGCCACTCAAGAGTTCCAGAACACTAGCACTATCAATCTTGGAATTCTTGCAATAGTAGGGATCATTAGTAATGACAGGGATGCAAAAGAAATAGCCCACATTCTGAAAGAATTTTCAGTTGAGATCAATAGATGAAATCAACCTTAGGAAAGCAAAGCTTAAAGTAAGAGTGTGCCCACTTTTATGTTGTGCTCATTCTCTCCTTCTCCTTCATAAGCCTTCTTCCATACCATTTCACCTGGAAGACATTCCCTTGTCCCCATCCTTATCTTTTCATATCCCATCCTTCTCCAAAATCAAGTATAATCCTCATCATGAAGGCTTTTGTGGCCAGCCATGAAGTCTCTTCTAGATTCTTGGGCCAGTGCTGCTTGCTGGCTTGCTTGTTAGCTCTCTGTTTCTTTCTTTGTCTCTTTTTCTTTCCCTCGAATGTCTATAACTTTCAGTTTTGCTCATTTAACAGATATTTAGCAAATTTAGCATTCATCTTAATTCAAAACTACCTTCGTTGCGTAAGAAAGTCCACTTAAATTAGCCTGAGCAAAGAGAGGAAGAGGAAAGAGAAAGAAAGAAACACACAGAGAGACAGAGACAGAGAGAAAGAATTTATTGGACCTCTGAATCAAATAGGGGGAAGAACAAAAACAAAGGCAGGATTCACCTTGGGCTGTGAGGAGTGAGAGGTTCCAAGCTTCTCTCTCAGTATCTTGTCCTCACTTTTGTATTTTAATCTTTCCTCCATATGATGGAGGACCTGGCTGCTGGCAGTAGAAACTCATAACCCAGCAGTTCTATGATCAGAGAGAAAAAAATATCTGCTATCTTTTAGATCCATTGTTTTTGTTGTTGTTATTGTGGGGTTTTTTTTTGTTTTTGTTTTTGTTTGTTTGTTTGTTTATTTAAGTAGGCTCCACACCCAGCATGGAGCCCAACTTGGGACTTGAACTCAACCCTGAGATCAAGACCTGAGCTGAGATCAAGAGTCGGATCCTTAACCGACTGAGCTACCCAAGCACTCCTCTTTAGATCCATTGTTAAAAATTTCAAAGAACTCTTATTGACTTGCCTGTGACACATGTTCACCTTTGACTCAATCACTAAGGCTATGGAGTTGAGGTCCAATGATGAGCCTATCCTGGGTCACCTGAACTCTGCTGTGTCCTAAGATGTCTCTTAGAAGAAGGGAGGAAGAATTGTTAGGCAGCAAGAACAGATCTTATATGGATCAATATTGATCTGCCTTTAAGTCTTATCTAACTATAATAAGCTCTTTAGAGAATTTGCTCTTTTTTACAAGAGAGGTCAAATATTGCCTTTTGCACCCACTCCATTCTTTGAGAAACTGCCTGGTCCACAGACCCTGCAGCCTAGGAACCTATATTTTGAACCAGTTGACAGTGACTTCTATCCTTCACTCAGCTGATGATGAAAGTGGGCATCAGATGAAGGACAGTCAATCTTCTAGTTGGCTCACAATCTATGACCTGGTACAAATGATGACCTAACTAATTGGTTTTCTCTCTCTCTATCTTCCTCTCTCCCTCCCTCTTAAGAATTTGAACTAATAAATTAGACTATCCTAGTTTGCTAGCCTACTTGGTCAGTTAATGGTGGAAGCTAAAAACCAAAAGGTCAAAATGGAGAAGAGGTTGAAAAGATCATGACAGGTCAAATGCAATCCAGGGTTATGGGAGAAAATTTTGGAAAAGCAGAGGCACCAGAGAAGCCAACCAGGAGTAGGCCTGATAGAATCAGGAACATGGAGTTAACTGGTCACTGAAATAGCAGAGCATCAGGTGAAGATCCATGAACTCACTGAACAAAAATACAAGGAACATTTCCTTTGAGCCACACTTTGTGCTGCTTACAGGGACCTAGCTGTGAATAAGATGAACACCTTTCTTATAGTCTCTCAGGAGTGCAGAGCTAAATAAAAAGCACACAAGCACACACATTTCTGGGGAGTAGTATGAGGAGGAAAACACCTGCTGTTGGCATATCTAGCAGGAACTCCCAGCCATCCCCCCTGTGCACTCTTTGTAATGCCCACTACTGGCCCTTTCTTAGATCTCCATGAAATTGTGCCATAGGAATTTTTATATCAAGATAAATATGTCTCAGCTCAGCTGAGTAGGTCTCTGTTCCATGCAGTAAAGACACTCAGCCTCCTTTTCTACTCTTTACCTCTAGAAGCACAGGACAAAGTCAATAATTATTGGTTATTGGGTGATTTGAAGGAGCCCCGACTAGCGTCAAAAGTCCACTCCTTGGAATCTTGGAATTTTATGGAGATGGAAGGAAAAGAACTTTGAGCTGCACCTGCCTGCTGTGCCAACTCCTTCCCTAATGCAGGATTCTAATACCACAGCATCCTATCCATTCAGGGATCTTGGGTTATTACAAATCCAAAACTATTTTCTAGGCCTTAGTCTTCCTGGAATATGAATCAGAAAGACCAGGATTTTCAGTGGAAGGTATGCTACATGCTCAAAAGGGAAAGGTGGGTGGAATCAAAGGAGAGCTCTGGAATGGCTCATGGCCCAGCAACCACAGAGAAACAGTAGTACTTTGGGGTGCCGTGATGGAAGAGGCTGAGGCTACTGTCCCCTTTGGGTGCTAAGGTAGATTGTAGTGGATGTCTGCTACTTCTGCCTATGTTGTTTCCAGCTAAATGACCTAAACAATGTCAAGCCCCCCCTTTCTTCCCACCCTTTTTGTAGTTCAAATTTGGTTCCTGTCACTTGCTACCAAGAGTCCAAAAGGTTTGATCTGGTTCTGTCTCTGCCTTCAGGAACCATGTGCTTAAACAAAGAAAGCCTACGAGCTATGTAAGTGGAAGGTCCCATGGGATAAATAGAGCCAGACTTCCTTATGGAGAGATTCTCACCCAGACACCTGTACCCCTGGTGTGAATGTGGGGCCAGTGCAGGCCCTCCAGAGCACGTGTTGACATAAGATTAAGTTGCACTGGGATACTCTACTTAAGAGCTATTTTGATTGAAAGAACAAACTAAAAAATACTAATTATAATTATAGCTCATTTCCTTCACTGAGTTATACCTTTTTGTGAAGGTGACTTGAAAACAAGAATCTCCCCTTTGTGTGCAAATGGAAATGGGATCCGAGAAGAGTGCACACTTTGGGTCACAGCTTCTGGCATTTCCCTGTTCGCTGCCTTTATTGCTCTCAAAAGAACAGAGTGCTTACATTTTTCTTTGTTTATGTCACAATTCCTTTATCAGCGGTTTCCTTTAAAAAAAAAAGTCATTTGGTTTTCTTTATCTATTTTTAAAGAGCCCAGCAAATTTCAAAACCATCTTGCTACTCTGCTGACTACTAAGCTTCTACTCCTGCTAGCATGAGTAGCTTGATCAAGCCCAACTGCGCTTGAGGCCCCGGGTGTCTTTCTGTCTCTGGCTCACTGGGCGTTTTCATGTGGACAGAGTGTGAAGGGCTAGGCCTGCAGGAAGCCACACAAACACTCTGACACACTGCCTTGCAAAATCTCCCTGTGACCCACGTGGAATGAAAAGTCCAATCTTCATTTCAGCCTGCATGAAAGAGCTCAGTGGTCAAGGACGGCGACCCGCTGTGCCCTGGACAACCCCTCCTGTGACCAGTGAAGGCCCTCTTCTATATGAAGCACAGGAGTGGCCAAGGGAAATGCTTGTCCGGGCTCCTCGGTTACCCACAGCCCGAGGCCCCTTCCTGCTGCTGAGCTGGGCCGGAACAACTCCACTGCCAGGCCACTCGAAACCTGCAGAGCCATTCCAGTGCTCCGTGGAAGAGCATAGAGCACCCATTGTCATGTAAAATTAGCCTGGGCAAAGCCCCAGAGAACATACTGTTGGATGCCATCCTGTCCTGCCTGCACAAGGGCATGTGAGAGATAAAAATGGTGCCAACGCCTACTGTGGGGCATCAGCCTTTTCCCGGTTCCCTACTATCCAGCTCCTACTTTGAAGCTCTCTCCTGCCCTGGGTTCATTGATCACCACATTTTTTCCCAGAGGAGCCTAGGAAAAGGAAGGCTCCTGGTGACCAGGAAGAGCAGGGACGACCCAAGGAGTGGATCCAGTGGCCTCCTATTTGCCAACACTCCACCAAAAGCACATCTTCACACCGAATTGGCAGATTCATTTGGCTCCCCTCCCAGGCTTGCCTCTGTCCCACAAATGTCTGCTCTGCCCAAGATCACCTTTCAGCCTGATAACACAGAATAAGGCCACTGACTGTCTGGTCATGCCCCTGAGGCCTTTCATGCAAAGCCAAGAGGACTGACATCCTGCATAATACCTTCCCCAAGAAGGCTGCAGGTTTCTCTCTATTCCTATGCAAAACACGGAGCTTGCCAATGGCAAATTATTCTGACCCAGGAGAGCCAGCTAGAGCCAGGACAACTTTTTTATAAGCTTCTCATCAATTACTTTTTATTTTCCAAGCTGGACACACCTTGTGGAGCAAGGCTAGAAGCGGAACTACCCTCAGATAATACTCTGGCAGTGAAAACACCAGGGTGCTAAATGAAACATTTGGGGGGGAGGGTTGCACTCCCCACCAACTTCTCCAACAAGTGGGCCTCACAAGCCACAGCAAGGATTAATATGAACACTGTCATTTCTTGGCATCTCAGGCTGAATTTTCCAGGACACAAAGGTATGAGGTGTTCCATCATCTTGATCATTTTTATGGCCAGTGGGGAAGTAGAAGGAACAAACTATCGATGCACCAAGCTATGGAACAGAGGAAACTATAAAACACTCGTGATCAAGAAAGTCCTGGATCAAAGTGACTGGCTCTTAGAGATAAAAAAAAAAAAAAAAAAAAAAATTGGTCTCCTTCAAAATAAGAAGTGATGATGGAGCCTCCAGCAATAGGTCTAGAAGTAAGTCTTTCCCAGGCTTGAAGAAGAGTGCAGCATTTCCCATTAAGCAGCCAACACTCAATACAAAGTGTCATCTAGGAAACTGACTTTGCTTTACAAACTAGGGGGAAATATTGGAAGGAAATAAATCAAAATATGCACACTAGTTGTGCCATGATGATGAGATTATTGGGTATTTTTTTCATTTCTTTATTTTCCTAACTTCCTTTGTATTATAATAATTCATAACTTTTTCAGTTTCTTAAAAGAACCGCCTTATTTTTTTCAGCATGTTCACCACCCAAACAGCCAATTAAAAAAATTTAGCACTCATTCTTGACTCCTTTGTCTTCTGCTTAAATATCTCAATGCACATGTCCTCTCCACCTCCCCCTTCTGGTCCCCACTGCACACTGGGTGCCATGTCAGTCCTCTTTCCTGGCCATCATCTTCCCCTAAATGGCTTCCCCATTGCTGGTCTCACGAGGCATTCCGTCCATCCTCCAATGGCAGCCAGAGTGACTTTCTAAAATAGAAACCCCGTCATGTCACATTCCTGCTTAATTTCTTCAACAGCTCTTCATGGCCTCCAGGAGACAATTTAAATTCCTCTGTGTAACATGCAGGGCTCTTCAAAACCAAACGTGCTGAGCTCTTCAACTTCATCTCTCATTCCTCAACAACCTTCCCTGTGGCCACTACCACTTGGGGTCCTCCAGGTATCCTATTCCAGCTCTGGAATTGCCATTGCCTTTCCCTGAAATGCCCCACCTCTCACCTGGACAGCCTCCCAGGCCTCCATAAAGCTCAAGCATCCCATACTTTCCCCACCTAAGGAAATGCTGGTGGCCAAACACTTTGTCCTGACACTGGACCTGCCCACATCACAGCACTGTACACACAGCTTTGGAGCTACTATGACTATTTTCATCTTTCTCACTAGACTGCGGGGTCCCAGAGGACAGGGGCCCAGTTGGATTCATTTCTGGCCCCCAGCACCTGGCTTCTATAGTACTCGGTGAAGGCAAGAAGTCTGGTAAATACTTGTCGATTTCCGAAAAGGAGTCAGTCAAGGAATTAAAATGCAGCTTTCTGCCATAGTTGTTATATTATTTAGAACTGCAACATCTACTTTACCATAATTAGAATTTAAAAAAAAAAATTTTGTTGTCTAAGATACTTAAGAAAGGCCAGACCACATCAAATATCTATTGGTTCCCTGATTCTAGGCTTTTTAATCTCTAACACTGCTTACCCAACCCCCCAGGCTGGCCCAGCCCTTTCCGCTAGCCCACAGGTGTTTGCAAGGAAACTATCAAGAGAAACCTAGAAGAGTTTTGTTGCCTAGGTTTTGGTGTAGCTGGGCTCCCGACCTCAGCTGGCAAAAGATTATAGGTGTCAACACTGTATCACAGGAGGGTTCCTGTTTTGAGAAGTATCTTCTCCTTATAGAAGTATCCGTCATAATTACAGAAGCCCTAATTCAATCTCTTTGTGCAGTCACAGATCACTGACTCCTTGACAGAGGATAAGGTGAAGTTATAGAGAAGCTTGAAGCCAAGTTTGCAGAAGCTACTACCAAATGAAGATGAGCTAAAAATGTAGATAAAACATCCCTGAAATTAGAATGTGTGTTGGAAACTAAGGGACTGTTTACACACAGCGAAGGGTCCAGAGTCTAGGTTCTTCGTACCCATCCATCTGTTCACTTGGGTAAGTCACCCAACCTGTTAGACCCTCAGTTTCCTCAGTAGAGTTCGTGTCTCTCTTAGGAAGAAATTGTTTCCAAGCACTAAAAGTCTTTGCACTTAAAGGTGGAAAGGTAAGATACCAGGGCCAGTGGGGAGAAGGGTATGACTGTATATCCTTGGGGGGAGTTCTCAAGCTCTTTGAGCTTTGGTTTCCTCATCTGAAAAATAGGGTTTATATTTATTTATTTACTTACTTACTTTTTAAAAAAGATTTTACTTATTTATTCATGAGAGACAGAGAAGAGAGAGAGAGAGAGAGAGAGAGAGAGAGAGAGGCAGAGGGAGAAACAGGTTCCATGCAGGGAGCTCGATGTGGGATTCCATCCCAGGACTCCAGGATCATGCCCTGGGCTGAAGGCAGGTGCTAAACTGCTGAGCCACCCAGCGATCCCCACTTATTTTTATTTATATTTATTTTTGAGAGAGAATGGGCACAAGAGCAGGCTGGGAGGGAGCAGGAGAGGGAGAATCCTGAAGCAAGCAGACTCCCTGCTGAGCGTGGAGGGCTCCCTCTCACCACCCCGAGATCACGACTTGAATCGAAATCGAGGTGGATGCATAAAATGGGGTTTATAAATGGAACTTCCAGAGCTGTCGGGAGGAATAGAAAGCTGCATACACGCGGTTATGACTGGGTTTTGAGGCCACAGGGCACAGTGATTAAGGATGCAGACCCACCTGGTTTCAGGTTCCAGTTTTGCTGTGTCACCTTGAGCCCTTGGGTTAGCTTCTTACTCCCTCTGAGCCTCTGTTTCTTCCTGTGACAAATGAAGATAACGGTTGCGTGTACCTCAAAGGGTCATTGTGAGGATTAAATAAAACCGGTACAAATAAATAAGTGTAAGGGCAGCACCGCAGATCTAGCAGACAGTCCCTTCACCCCTCCTCCTGTCTAACAGGTGCACCAGACCAGGTGCTCACCCCACTCCCACTCCTTCAGCTCCCTCCCCCTGAGGTTATAAGGGTCCATCCTTCCCATCCTTCAAGAGGGAAGAGGAAAGGAAGGTCACCGATGACAGCAGAGGGGCCCAAGGTGACCTTGGAGGCACAGAGAAAGCTGGCCTGGAACTCATCTGCCCTCAGAGCCCGCAGGTTCACCCCGCCTAACCTCCCTTGGTTTCTGAAGCTTAAAATAGCTCGAACCCGGTGTGGTCACATTTTAGTGTGCCACTCGGCGAGAACCCCTGGGGTGTTTGCAAAGCCAGCTCTGCACTTCACACTCACCAAGCCCCAGTTGTGAGTGATTCATACACACCAGGCCTGCCACGCAAATGTGCTCTGAGTGCTTGTCTGCTAAGGCCCCTCTGCAGGGACCTCTGCCTCCTGACAGGGGTCGGGCCAGCCGGCTTCTGTAGCAAACCTGGACTGGGAAGCCCTGCCAGCTGCCGGGCTGGCTGATGGGCCCTAAGTGGAGGACCGCATGATGGGGAGAAGCTTGCATGGGGTGTCAGGTGTTCTAGATCCAGCGCTGCCCGTCCCTGCTGTGTGACCTTGAAGGAGTCACCTCGCTGGACCCTTAAGAAGCGTCCTTCTAGATCTCAGATTGACTCTGTTCTGCACTAGGCACTGGCTTCATTCTCAGACCTTATCTGATGTCAAGAGAGCTTCCGGCAGCTCTAAACCAACTCTTCTCATGTTCACATCCGACAGGAAACAGAGAGCTTTTCTTCCCCCTCAATGACCAAACCAAATTCCTAACTCTTGTTTCCTGAGGAGGGGGTGGGTCACAGGAACCGGCCCTCAGAGCCCTTCTAGGAATGCTTCCCTGGGCTACAAAGGCTGCAACCTGAAAATCTATGTCCCCGGCCTCCTGCTCAGCCAGGCAAAAGAGCTGCCACCTGTTAGATGGCCTTGGGTGAGATCTGGAAGGTAGCAGTGACCCGGGTGCCACTGTCTTGCTGCCTCGGTCGTGGCTTCTGGACAAGGACCACTGTTCCCATGGACAATCTCTAGTTTCGCCGGCATTGAGAAGCTTTTGAGGCCTGGAGTATAACAACTGGGTACATTCTTGAATACTATGGTTTAGGGGTTGGGGGCTCCTACCTCTCTACCTTCTTACTTGATCTCTGGTGAGCAAAAGCATCTTTCCTGAAGACCCAGCCGGAGCCTGCTCTTCCAGCCTCCCAGGGACCTCATGAGCACCTATTCCCTTGCATAAAATATCTTTCTGCTTCAAAACTGCCAGAGTCATTCCCATTCCCTGTATCCAACTCCTGACGGGGGTACTATCCCTGAACCAGTCACCAGTCACGGGGCCGTAGGGAATGGACTGTGCTGATTGCGGGGGCCTTGGGCACGTGCTCACCCAGGAGGTCTGGGCTAGTCGTCTCTGCCAAAAGATACAGACTAAGAATCGTTTCCTGAAATTACTATTAGTTGAGTATTGCCCAATCACCTAATAATAATTAAATTACAGTGATCAAAGGAAAGAGGGAATGGCTATTGGGCAACCAGAAAACAGCAAATGTCCACTGCACATTTCAACCCAGATGTCTGGGTAAGAAACCCTGGAAGACAGACGCGGAATAGCGGATAATGTCGAGATTCTGTTCAAGCCAAAGCTGGGGTGCAGCAGACACTGGCAGGACAACGCCAAGATCCCTTCCATATCCCTCCTTGGGTCATGTGTCCAAGCCCTGGCCCTGTGTGCTCTGCTTCTGGCCCACACCCATGACTCACTCCAGAAGACTACTCTCTGTGACTACACCTACAGACAACTGGGGCCACCCAGGAACCCACTTGGTCAGGTCAGCCCTTACAAAGTCCTGGCCCAGGACTGCATTCCCTCTGAGGGATCATTGACATTGCGGGGATCCACTGTGGGATCAGGCTGAGGCAGGGCTGTAACAGGAGAGCACACCTGCACTCAGCTTCTCTCGCTCCTTGTCCTTCTCCCCTAGTCCCTGGGAAGACTTCATTCATAAGGTATTCACACATAAGTCCGCATCTCAGGGTCTGCTTCTGAGGAACCTGGTGCATATTGAAATGGCCATGGGCGTTCACACCTATGACATCCTTGGTCTTTACTCTGGCGCACTTGGAATGTGACACAGTCAATAGGGAGGTGAGTCCTACTTCTGAGCTAGGATTCTGGATGAAAATTGGTGTCCTGCTTTATAGAAAGAAGGTCACTACATGGGAAACTTTTTGTAATCCCTTCTTTGCCCTTCAACCAAGGCTATAGCTGTGCAAACATAGGAAGGAATCAATTAATCTTGGTTTTATTTTCACTGCTCCTTGATTAAAAATGCTAATGGAGACCAGAGGTGTTCACTTAAAACCCCAAGTTCCTAAATTATCATTTGAGAAAAGGACCATTTTCCTTTCATTTACTAAAAAAAAAAAAAAAGATCACTGCTGAAGAAAGCCACCCTAAGGTGCAGGAGCTTCTTGGCAGCTCCAGTCCCACAGAGTTTCCTGAGGAAGTGGAGGTAGGGGACACAGGAGAGGCAAGCCATGGGGAGCAGGCAGCAGGATGGACAGGTCTCCTTGTGGCTCTGCTGGTGACAGATGAGGTGAACCAGCCATCATGGGACCACAGGACCTGAGTCCACTTCTTTGTCTACTGAAATGATTGCCTCATGGGTCCCTTCTAGCCCTAAAGTTCTCTATCCCCTTCAGGAAGGACGTCCACACAGCTATGTGACACTAGATTTCAATACTGCATATTTAATATTTTTTCATAGAAACCAGAGGGGAGTAGAAGCAACTTCTTGTATTGTGTCCTTTTATTTTTCTAAGAAGTGAGCCAATTCATTGCACCACAAGCAGATACAAGAGAGAAAGGCTGACCTCACAACGTCCAAGAACAATTCCTGATCCCAGCCAAGGAGAACATTAGGAATTTCCTTCTTAGGCAGCTGTTCAGGTGTCAGTAACATCTTTGTCTCGGACCCATGCAACCCACAGTCTCGCTACCTCCCACCAGGAGGGACCATTATTTGGGAGATGGCTATACTGTAAGAAAACCTCTGTTTGCCAAATTGGAGGTAGGGTAATTACAATTTCAGGACTTTATGTAGGTGGTTTCCTCAAAGGCTTTCATTTATTTGCTGCTTAGTGTACAAGAAACCTCATTTATGTTATTTCTTTTTCTCCCAGGGAAGCTAACAGCTCAGTATAACTAATGTACTATGTATCACTGACTTTAATATGGCTCCAGGCAATTTAATGCTAAAGCAATTTGATGATTTGATATTATAAAAAGCATCTATTTTTATTGAGAATGGAAGATCAACCACTCAAGTGTCCATCAGAAAATACTAGCTGCTAAAAGCCATTTATTTGTAAAGGGAGGAAGGAAGGGGGAGGGAAGGAGGGAGGGAGGAAAAGAGGGAGGGAGAGAGAGAGAAGAAGGAAGGAAGAAGAAGGAAGGAAGAAGGAAGGAAGAAGGAAGGAAAAAAAGGACAAGTTTACACATGCTGCTGAATTTTAACATCTGGCAGACTAGCCTGACAGTGTCCAGTAGAAATATGATGTGAGCCACATGTGTAGTTGGAAAGTATCTAGTAATCATACTAAAAAATGTAAAAAAAAAAATAGTTGAAACTACTTTTTTTAAAAGATTTTATTTATTTATTTGAGAGAGAAAGTGTGAGACAGAGAGTGCATGAGCAGAGGGGAGGGGCAGAGGGTGAGGGAGAAGCAGACTCCTTGCTGAGCAGGGACCCCACCATGGGGCTCGATCCCAGGACCCTGAGATCATGACCTGAGCCGAAGGCAGACACTTAACCAACTGAGCCACCCAGGCACCTGAAACTACTTTTAGTAACATATTTTATTTGACCCAATACATCCTATAACCTCACCTAATATATTGGAAATGAAAATATCATTTCAACATGTGATCGATATAAAAACTATTAATAAGCCACATTGCATTCCTTTTTTTCCCCCCTAATTTTTCTAAGTCTTCATAGTTCAGTGTGTTTTTTGCACTTGGAGCACATCTCAACTTGAGTTTGCCTCATTTCAAGTTCTCAACTGCCAGGTGTAGCTACAAGGTCAGACAGCGCAAGTCTGATAGAGTGTCCTCACTGAGAGGACACCAATGATCCATAATCATCAAGTTGGATGGCCTCTTCTCATACCCAAGCCTCCTCTGAGTTCTCCTTGAAGTCTTTGCTCCTTAAAGCACATTTGACTGCCTACTCCTTAACACTATGTCCTTCTCTGATTTATAAAACCCAATATGCCCTGTTCTTCTCCTTTCCCCCTGCTGTTGTACTCACAGAGCTCTTGCTGCCTTCAAAGCATAAACTGTCAAGCCGTCAAGCTGCCTGCATGTCTCTCTCTCTCTCTCTCTCTCTCTCTTTCTCTCCTTCTCAACAGCTCTCAAAGCCAGGCTTCCAGGCTGGACCTGGCCCCCTAGTTCCAGTCATACATTCCCAGTTGCCTGAAGGATATCTCCCCCTGACATGCCTCAGATCCTCAGACCAAATATTCTTGATTAATCATACCTTCTTCTCCTACCCATGCCAGCTTTACCCCCCAATCTCATGTCAGCATCACCACTGAACAAATACTTAATGAGCACTTACTATGTGCCAGCTATGAGGATAAGCAGTGCGGTGCTGGTGGTTGTGGTGATGGTGATGAGGATGATGGTGATAGTTCGTGTTGGTAGTGGTGATGGTGATGGTGACAGTGATGGTGGTGATAAAATTATGTCTTTCAATGAACTAAAAATGAAGTGCTAAAAGGGGAGGGTTTTATCCAGGTGGTTAAGTGACCTCACCTTTCAGGGTAAAGTCATTGAGTTTTGCCTTCATCTGACGCTATTCACAAAGCAAAGATCACTGATGTATTCATAGGAGGTTCCAGGTATATCAATTATTCATGCTTACATTTGAGGCTTAGAAACAGATAAATTTCATCCTGAGACTACAGACTAAAAAGAGGAAATTCCAGTTAGCAAGGCTATTTGGTATTAGACCATGTAAGACTGGTTTACTGGTTGCATGCGTAGTTTTTTTATTTTTTTTATTTTTATTTTATTTTATTTTTTTTTTTAGTTTTTTTTAAAGGAGCAAATATTTTCTATAGTAATTTGGGGGATTTCATTTGTATATTATAAAATAATTCATGTTTATTATAGAAATTTGGAAAATGCAAACAAAGTAAAAAGAAGACAATGAAATTATGTGTAATTCCAATATTTAGGATTAACAGCTGTTTACACTTTAAGCTATACTTGTCTGATCTATTTTATTTTTTCTTTTCTAATAATTTTGGGGAAAATATAGTGCATCTTTACTATGTTTAATATTAATGTAATTCATTTTTCTCTGATTGTCACTGACAGAAATGAAATAGTTCCTGTTGCCTTTCTTATATATAAACATGACATTTAGTACATTATTACTTACTTTCTACTTCAGCCATTTCCAGCTTTGGTTTATTTAATTGGGAATTTTTGGCTTAAATTGTTATTACTAATAATATATATTTTCTTTTTCAATAATTACTTTGATATTTATATGAAGTTTTATAACCACACAGCAATAACTATTTAGATTTAACTGTATTGTATTTAACTGGTCACATAACACCGTACACTTATACTGTGTCTGCCCCATTCTTAAGTCATTTGTTTTATTTCATTTGCTAATTGGTATTCTTCTTTGGGTAATCTTTTTTTTTTTAAGATTTTATTTATTTATTCATGAGAGACACAGAGAGAGCGAGAGGCAGAGACACAGGCAGAGGAAGAAGCAGGCTCCATGCAGGGAGCCTGATGTGGGGCTCGATCCTGGGTCTCCAGAATTATGCCCTGGGCCGAAGGCAGGCGTTAAACCGCTGAGCCACCCAGGGATCCCCACGGGCAATCTTTTTATACAAGGCATGTAGGTGTTTGACTTCCTAAGGTCTAGAATCTGATAATGTCTTTGCAAACATTAACTTCACTATATGTTAGAATTATTGGTTCATAAACATTTCTCCCAAAAATTATGTCAATGCTGTTCAACAATTACTTCTTTTGTTTCATGTAATAGAAGAGAAATCTAAAGGTACACTGATACATATTCATTTTTAGTGATTTGCCTGGAAGCCTATGTGTTTGTTTGTTTTCTTTACCCTTGAAATTCAAAAAGTCATTAGGACACATCCATTGGTTTAAGTAATAAATGTTGCCTGGTACTTAATGACCCTTTCCCATCTCTTGTCTATAGTAATTTAAGGTCACCCTGTTGGGTAGCAGGGTCACAACTAATGGATTTCAGTGTCTGAAATCCAGAAAAACCCTGAACTTTTTGAATATGTCATTGAAAACCAGTAAGTTGTGGTGAAAGGAGCACAGTCTATGATGGCAGCTCTGTTAATGGTCAGTTGTACGACCTTGGACGTGTTGCCTGATTTCTCTCCAAGCCTCTGTTTCTTCCTCTATAAATGAGGAAAGGAAAACCTCCTTGCAGGTTTGTTGTGAAGAATATGCAAGGCAAATGCCGGCTCGCCA
The DNA here is from genome assembly GCF_011100685.1 of Canis lupus familiaris. Classification (NCBI taxonomy): domain Eukaryota; kingdom Metazoa; phylum Chordata; class Mammalia; order Carnivora; family Canidae; genus Canis; species Canis lupus. The sequence continues at coordinate 25,152,091 of NC_049249.1, forward strand.
TTAATCATATCGACTCTTCTGGAATAAGAGAAGACTGATTTTTCCCCAAGCCAAGACCACAGAAATTTGGTTCAAGAACAAGTCATATTCTGTATTGGGAGCCAGAGTTGCTCTTCTTACTAACTGGAAAGGGCTTGGAGAAGTGACTCCATCCTTGACAGATGAAAATATCCTAGGGAGGTAGGGTGTCTGCCAACGGGGGAGAAGGAACATCAGCTTAAACCCAGTTCCCAAGAGTGTGAACTCTGGCGGTGGGAGGAGGACAGGGAAGAGAAATGCTGCTTCTTCCTTAGTCACTGACATAGGAGTTTCAGCCTTGTCTTGGGTGCTCCTGTTGTCCTTGTTCCTTTCACGGTGACTCAGAACTGTGGACGTGGTGTTAGTGGAGCCCATGAGATCATCAAGCTTTGCCATTTAAAAAGTGTGGGCTATAGGCCAGCAGTTTCAGCATCACCCAGGCCTCATCCAAAGTGCAGGATCTCAGGTCTCCCTCTGGAGTCACTGAATCAGAATTCACATTTTAACAAGACCTCCAGGGGATACAAGTGCCTGTCAAAAAACGAACTGTCTAATTCTAGTCTAGACCACAAGTTGGTCAGAACTGAAGTTTTAGGTAGCATCTTGGTCATTAACCAGTGGTTTTATTTTCATGCCTTTTTAAAATAGCATTGAAACCACAGCAGAGGGTTCTAGAAGAAATGAAAGTAAGGCATATAGAATATTAAAATGTGGAATAAATCTGGTAGTTTCCCATGCAGCCAATTCCACAGGAGTGGGGAAGGGCCTGACTCACCTCTCAGGATCCACATTAACCTGCTTCTCTGCCCTTGGCACCCAGCTGGCATTACTGGAACATTCTTCTCACAACATGTTCTCAGCCTCTCTGCTTGACCACAGAAATGAGGACACAACTGCTAAAAGCCACAATCATACCACTCATGGCTTTTGTGGCTCTCCCTACACCTAATTCTGGGGAATCACGCTGTGACCATGGATTTTGGTCACAAAGCAGAAACTGACATCCTTTCTTCTATAGGTGTTCTGTGACTGTAGTCTTGACCTCCCTCTGGCTCCCAGCTATCACTGTGGCTGCAGCTATCACCCTGTGAAAGTATGTCCCCAGCTCTGGCCAGAGCCAGAACTGGAAGAAACTTTGGAAGGAGGGGCACCTGGGTGGCTCAGTGGTCGAGTGTTTGCCTTCAGCTCAGGTCATGAGCTGAAGGGAGTCCTGGGTCCTGCAGGGAGTCTGCTTCTCCCTCTGTCTATGTCTCTGCCTCTCTCTCTGGGTGTCTCATGAATAAATAAAATCTTTAAAAAAATTTTTTTAATTGGGTGGTAACTCTAAGACTTCACTTGTGTGTCTGGGATGCAGCATTCTCAAGGATGATCTGAGCTCTGTGGGTCTCTAAGCTTGTGAGGCACAAGCCCTTCTCCAGGCCTAGCCTGTTGGTTTCAACCTGAATTCCCTGAGGTAAAATAGAATGTGGCTGGAGCAAGGGGCCTAAGCACATTCTGGGGTTCTTGGAAGTCCTCACATGCCCTTCGTCATCAGCCACACGTCTTCGGGAACATGCCTGGCTTGTCCACTCTTGTATCTGTAGTGCTCACTGGAATGTCTGGCACCGAAGCACTTGATATGTATTTGAACCTAAATCCAGTGCCACACAAACCCAGTGTAGTCTTAGACTGGGACAGTCAATCTGAGTTTAGTGAGAAATAAAGCCAATTCCCAGCTTATTAGCCATGGCCTCATAGCAGAGTGGCACCATTCCTCTCTTCTTGTAGACGATTGCTTCTCCCTTTCATCTGTGAGGATAAAAAGGATATCTTCATGGGTTTGGTGGGCCATTTGGTGGAGGGAGGAGAGACCAATGGGCATAGTCTTTCTGGGCAGGGTGAGCTTAGAAGGTGCTGCGGCAGATCAAGCGGGCAGAAAGTAAAGACTTCAGGGCAGCCCAGGGAGGGCCAGGATGGCCTGGGGCAGGGGAACTGGGAGTGACAGGACCAGTTTAGGGGAACAAGAGGATCCAGTGGCAGAATGAGACTCCGAGGGCCTGAAAAGGAAGATCAGGCTTGGGTCAGGACTGAGTGACATTCACCTAGAGCTCCAGCCCATCCCTCCTGAGCCTGCAGCAAAGCCGGCCAAGTGCCACCACAGTCTTGTGATAGGGTGTCCTGTGGCACTTGACACTGGGATGGAAGAGAGAGAAAGAGGCAGAGGAAAGAGAGGCGTCTCGGAAGACAAGATGCTGAGCATGGAAAGTCCACATCAGAGAATTCTCTGAGGCCCAGCCTGGTGAGCAGAAAGCAAGGCTCTATCGGGAACCTACAGAAACCCTGACAGGGATGCCAGATGGTTCCCGAAGGTGGGATAGGGCTGTGAGCCAGTACGCATGGTACTGAAAGGAAGGAAGGCCCCCCAAGGATGGGGGATTAGAGACCACTGTTTGCTGTCACATGGCTTACATAAGACTTTGCCCCCAAGATGGAGCCACCTCTGGCTTTGGGGCAAGTAAATCCTCAGTCTGGAGAAGCTACCAGCACATGACAGAATTTTAGTCACAATGTTGTAAAACCTCCCTGGAGATTCCTGGAGGAAAGTGAAAACTGTCACTACAAAATGACAAATGAACCAGAATAACCAGGGTTGGATGACCTCCACTAGTCATGGAGCTGCTTCCCATAACACAGCCCTCCCCACATAAGAGACAGATGTCCTTATTACCCCACTTTTGGTTGGGCCTTTTGGTTGGGAAGCCCACCCTCCCTGAGGGGAAGGGGCCTGCCTCTTCAAAGGAACCTACCTGAGCTGGGCTCTGTGGCTTTATGGAAAAACAGGAATATTCACAGTGGTGCAATGAGGAAAAATAAGTGATCTTAGGACTTGGAGAGAACTCTGTCAGAAAAAAATTACTTAAAGAACCAGATGGTTTCTTTGTTTCTAATAGTTGCCTATAAATTCTCTAGTTTTCTGTTCTGCAGAATTGAAATTGATTGAAATCGACATTTTTTAATTGTGAGTCAGTTGACGAGAAAATTGAGAAAACAAAACAATGGGTTCCAGGTTTGGGTTTGTTTTTTGTTTTTTTCTCTTTCTTTCCAAAGAAGTTAATCCAACAGTTCAGAGAAGCTTAAAAGAAAGAAAAAGAAAGAAAGAAAGAAAGAAAGAAAGAAAGAAAGAAAGAAAGAAAGAAGAAAGACAGAGACAGACAGAAAAAAAAGACCGAAATAAAAAATAAAGAAGAAAAAAGGAATAAATGAAAAGAAAGCCCGCCCTCATACATCGCTCCCCCTCCAGACTTCCCCTCCTTTCACTATACTAAGGAGAGAGTTGTGTAGGCTTTTAAAACGGGAATATGAATAGAAGAGAAAAGCAACACACAACAGCAGACAAGACAAGACAAGACAAGACAAGACAGTGGTTTGTTTTTAGAAACCTCCAGCAGTTGCTTTCTGAGTTGCTATGCAGCTTTGTGGACACACACTCTCTCCAGCTGCTGCCCATCTGGAATTCTGGAGTTGTACCTCTGCTGCTCCATGCAAAATAGCAAAAAACCACCTTTGGTTTTCTGACCCATGTGGTTTCATAGCCTTTCCCAGACTTGAGCTGTGGAAAATTGCCGCTCTTGGCTTGAAAGTCACAGTTTAGCAAGCGGTGTGTTTCAGGGGAACTGGTGGACCTGAAGATTAATTTGTATTTGTTGCCTCCTGGGGCTCCCAATCAACCACTTGGCTCCCAGAAACCACCGGTCTCAGTGTTGCAATTGCACACCCGGGGCGGGAAGAATGCGGCACAAATGTCGCCAGTGAGAACAGTCTCACTTTCTGGATGTCTTCTAGTTTGTGCATTTTCCCCCAAATCACTATCACATACACAAAGAGACTGATGGGGGACATTTGTGCCCCCCTGGGAGCCACACAATGCCTCCCGTCCTGGGGACCTGGAGGTGGTGACACTTGGGTATAGCTTTGCCTGCTTCTCTGAGCCACAGGACCAACCTGAGATGCTTCATACTGGGTCTGATTTGCATGAAAAAAGAGGCTGCAGTGACCACATAGAATCCACTGACCAACTAGTTGAGCTTCTTTCCTCAAACACAGTATAGTACATATGGGAGAAAGGTCACTGGGCTCTAAATGTAGTGAATTGGTTTAGTAAACAGTTCCTTTCCCACTCATAAGTAGCAGTGAGTCCCAAAGGATGTTGAATTTCCCATATGTGACTTTCAGAAATGGGGTGGAATTTTAGGTGGACCTGGGGAGGGTAGTGCATTGATTTAAGTAAATATATAGATATATCGTCTGTCTTTGTTTTAATGTATAATCATCCAGGGGCATTTTGCTGATCATTACGAGTACTTGGGGGAATGGTATTTCCTTGGATGCAAAGCGGTAAATGAAAATGAGGAAAGCAAATGGGATCCCAGTCCCAAGCTTCCCATGGTGTTCACTCTGTGCCTTCGCACAGATTCCAGCCCCATAGCTCCCATGAAAGCCTGCCCGCGTTTGCCTACTGTGAACTCCTAAGGCATCCACCATCTGTAGCCCTCATTTTGTATGGCATATTTGCTGACTCTAAAAAATTTAAAAAGTATTATTATAACCTTCCCAGGTATTCTTTCCACTTTTCTCAACTCTCCTACAAGGGCCTGAAGGGCAGGTTTGTGTTCATTGCATCCCCAGCATCAAGTTCAGGGCCCTCTCTAGAGGAGGTCTCAAAATAATTTAATGGCGCAGAAAGCGTCATTATATGCCAGATATACAGCCCATCCCAGCAAAGGACAAGCATCCTGCAGCAGGAAATGACAGACAGCAAGTTCAATTCAGAAATCACTTGCTAATGTCTTCTTGGGGTCGTGGCTAAAAGTGACCGTGACAGAGAAAGAGCTCCCAGCTCCAGAGGTAAATGCCTTTGTGCTGTGCGCTTGACCACCTTCAATGTGAATTGTAGGCACACATAGAGGGAGTGGAGAGAATCTGAGAAGCCACAGGCTTGGGGGCTTCAAACGTATGGCCTAGTCATAGGTTACGGAAAGAGAAAGTGTGGCATGCTGAAGTCAGCTGTTAGATATTCAGGAAAATTACAGGAATTTTGAAAGCTAGTTGTTAAATCACTGGAAACTTGAAATCGGCTGTGGTGAGAATATTTACACCCGTGGAAATAGGCAAACACCACAAATCAGGCTCTTCCCACCCCACTTCACTACAGATAGCTGGTTGACCAGAACACTACTGCTAGCCTCTGACCATCTGTGGACAGGCAAGAATAATCTCTTTATGCAAAAGCTTGAAGCCAACTGTGACCTTAACTGGCCTTAATTGCACAAAGCATCAGCCTCTGCCAAATGCGGCATTTGGTCCCAGGAACAAAGGCTGGACTCTACCTGTAGTGGACAGTGTTTGGTCATTTCTGAGTCTGTCAGTTATATCTGCCCACCAGATGCCACTTACAGTCAGAGCTTTTCTTACAAAGGACTACAATATGCCCATGTATTATGCATTTTTGAATTTGTAAGTCCCTTTGATTATGGACTCTCAGAGCACTGTATAAGAATTAAACCAACCATTGCTCCCAATAGTGGTCCTCCAGTCAGGGTGCAAAAGAAACAGAACCAGGAATAAACTACAGATGGCCTAAGTATCCATGCATAACACTTTCTTCTTGGATTTTTGCTGCCTTTTATTTGCACTTCTCCATTTACAATTCCCTGGTTGACCTTATCTAGTCCCATGGCATGAACACTCTCATACACAGGTAGCACCCAAATCCAGCAGCAATTTCTCCCTTGAGCTCCAGACTCATATCCAAATTCTTCCTTGACATCTCCACCAGGATAGTTAATGGTGGCTCATACCTTTCAAAAGGTTAAATTGGCTCATGTCACTCCTCTGCTTCTGATGGCTTCTCATCTCATGCCAAATCCATACGTTGTGATGATCCCAGCCCATCACTTCCCTGTCCCTGTCCTCCCCTTTCACTGCTGGTCTCTTTGCTACCTCTCAAACATGGCAGGCAGGCTCCAGCTTAGGAGAATTTGCTAGTCCATCTTGCTGGAAAATTCTTTCACCAGGTGTCCTCATGAGTTGCTCCCTTACCTCCTCCAAGTCTTTATCAAAGGCCCTTTGTTAAGAGGTCTTCTTGACCACCTTATTTTGAATTACAACCTCCCTTTACACTCCTTACCTCCTCCCTTATCCCCATCTCCTAACACCTTGTAACAAACTACATCTTACCGACTTTCCTGTTTAATGATTTTTCTTCCCATGAGAATATAAGCTGTCAGAAGGCAAGGATTTTAGTCCATCTTGTTCACGGTTGTATCCATAAGACTTAGCACAGTGCTCAGCACATAGTAGAAACTCAGCAAATACTTGTTAGATGATAAATGAAAACCATGGTTCCTGTCCTCAGACCTCCTCCTCTCCCAGTCCTTGGCTCTGCCTATGGGCCCACCATGTCACTCAGTAGCTCAGAAGAAAACCTGGAGCTACCCTCATCTTTTATATCCAACCCGTTGGCAAGTGCTGAAAGCTCTTCCACTTAAATATATCTTGAATCTGACCACCCGCCTCTCCTCTGTAACCATCCTTCTCACCCCAACCTGATAGTGGCAATCACTTCCTACCTGGTCTTCCTGCTTCTGGGCTCAGCCCTGTTCCAGGCCCCTCACGTCCACCCAGTCACATGTGCACGCTGCCACAGTGAGCTTTTTAAAACATGACTCCCCAAGTGAAAACCACCCAAAGGCTTCTCACCACATTTACAATTAAATCCATGCCACCTGACCTGGCTGCAGCTGACTCCTCCAGACCCATCTCTGACATGCTCCCATTGTTCTAAATGCCCACTCGGTGACAGGGCTGTTCAAGCCATTTGGGACACATCACAAGACAAGATGGAAAAGTATCGATGCTCCTGTGGAGCTTCCATCCTACCGATGGGAAGCAAACAGCAAGCAATAAACATGATGAGAATGAATAACCGTGCGGAGAAGGTAATGAGTGCCATGGAAAATAGAGAAATGAGAGGGAATTCGGTATTGTGTGTGGGCCAGGGACAGCAGTGTCCAACAGATCTGCACTGAGGAGGGAAGGCAGGAGCAAAAACAGGGGAGGTGAGCCACCCTGGTCATCTTGCTGTTCTGAGAACAAGCTGGCTGGCCTTGCATTGTGTCAATCCAGCTAAGCTGGAACTCCATTTCTCAGAATTCCTTTGCAGGCACAGCTCCAGGTTAGCAAGGCCCACAATCATGTACAAGATGTGGGAGGCAGAAACGGAGCCACGGCATCACTCTGTCCTGCTAGGAAGGCCGGCGCCGGGCCACAGGTGCCCGGGCAGCTCGCTCCCAGGGAGGCCTATCTGTTGGCCCACTTGGTTGGACGGCAGCCGAGCCACAGCACCTGGCTCTGGGTGGTCAAATCCCTAAATAACTAACTAAATACATTCTCACGGGATTTATTAGCAGGATAATACATTTTTATTACCTTATTATATCCATAATGACTGGCTCCTTATCAATTTAGTCTGTGTTCATATGTCACTATCTTATACAAATCTTTTTTTTTCTTTTTTTAGAGAGAGAGGGGGAGGGAGAGAGAGTGCAAGTGGTAGGGCGGGGGGAAAGAGAGAGGGAGAGAGTCTTAAGCAGACTCCCCATTGAGTGCGGAGCCCAATGTGGGGCTCCATCTCACCACCCTGAGATCATGACCTGAGCTGAAACCAAGAGTTGGAGGCTTAACCCATTGAGCCACCCAGGCAACCCCCCATCCTGTACAAATCTTAGCTAAATATCGACAATAGAAGGTTTTACAGTCACTCCATATCCCCCCACCTTTTTTTTTTCTTTTATGGTATATATTACATTATGAAATTATTTTTTTTAATTTGATTACTTGTTTACCAAAGCCAATTGTATTCATTGCTCTGTCTTCAGTGCCTAAAACACAGACTGTACATGGTAGGAATTCAAAAAAATAATGGCTGAATACATGTATTTGATGTCTTATTTTTGGCATCCATCAACAGATTTCTGAATACCAAAATAAGCTAAATGCTTTCAGCTACAGGTGTCCTGAATGCAAATCTCACAAGGGCTTGATGGGAAAAGTCCAACATTTATACATAAAATCTGTAATTATAGATGAAAAGATAAAGCATTTACTGATTACATTAGTCAAAATTTTTTTGCCAACAAACAAATTCGAAAAGCACACCCAAACCAAAAACAAGCCTTTTTTTGTATTGTATTATCCATTGCACAAAAAAGTCCTCTGCATTTCATAGAGATAAATATTAAAATAGTTAAAAGACAAGGTCTTCAGTTAATACATTAAACTCAAACTTAAGGGGTGAGAAGAAATGTTAAAGTTTGATACTACTTCTCTAGTCAGAAATTGAGCTAAAGGTTTTTCCTAGCAAGAAAATACAGAGTTGGAAGAATTTTAAACATTCAACTAAAACAAGACAAATCTTTAAAATGAATGACTGTGTTTTACATTGTAACCATTTCAAACCAAAGATACTGCTGAGTCAAAACTTCTGTTAATTCTGCAATGGAACAGTGGTCCTAATTTTTGCCAATAACCCATTTTAATGGCCATTAATTAATTACTCCTTCAGGACATCAGACTGATGTTTGCTTTCTTTGCGATCTTGACCCTTAGCATCCCACCTGGCTGTAGATCTTTGGTACCAAAAGCCCCATTTCAAAGAACTCAGTGATTTCTTACTGGAGCCAATCCTGGCATAACTTTATTTCCCTCTTCAACCTATTTGCATGTTAATTCATGCATTGAACTTATATGTATTGATCATCTATTGTGTTCCAGAGGCTGTTTTGGTTTCAAGGTCATTGTCTTGGAAGAGTTCCTTCCTCTTCTGGCCCATAAATGTTACACCATTGACCTAAAGCAACAAGTCTAGCCCTTCCTTGTTTTCCCAGACATTCTCGCTGAGACCATTTGGGGTGTAACGCTTCCTGCTGCTATTCCTACAATTCTCCGCCACAGATTTCGATTTGTCCTTGGTTAAGTACTCTTCCTTCCCATTTTTGTTCCTCCCCTATTAAAGTCTGAGAACATCAGAGGATTTCCTGTGCAGCCTCTGGTTTTACTAGCCCTATTCCCTTTTCTTCTGCAGGAGGATCACTTGCAATTGCAGACTCAGAGTGACATTTCTGAGAGCGTCCCAACCCTCTGGGGACATCATTCATTTGAAAATATCTGACGGGGACATCTGGCCTATCTCTCCTCTGGTATTTGGGACATCTGCTTCCCTAAAGTCTAGATTGTGTGCTGAACTGCGAAACTTTCCTCCTTCATGGATATCATGTGCTCAAAAATGGATTCCAGGTCTAGGCAGCCATGGATTTGAATCCTGGCACTCCCACTCATTGGCAATGTCACCTCACCAAGTCAGGGAATCTGCTTGTACCCAAGTTTCCTGATCTGTACAGAAGGCTGTACTCTGAAGGCTGTATTCTGAAGACTGTATTTTTCAGATGGCCACACCAATAAATATATATGCCCCAACCCTATGCTTTTCTTAATGCTATATGGCTACCCTCTATCTAGGCAGGCAGAAGAATGCTATGCAACTTCTGAGAGTAAGCCATGCAAGGCAACACAGGACATGAGCTTTTGGAATAGAGTTGCCCAGTTTAGCAAGTAAAAGTACAGGATACCCAGCTAAATTTGAATTTCAGAAAAACAACAAATAATTTTTAGTCTATGCACAGGACATACTTATACTAATGAAGCTATTTGTTGTTTCTCTGAAATTTGAATTTTAACTGAGTGTCCTATATTTTATATAGGAAGCCCACCATGGAGCCCAGAGCCACCATGTAAGAAGTTTGGCTATCCTGAAGCTACTCGGTCTTCCAGTTCCTCAGCGTTTGAGTGTTCCGAATGCGGACATCAGGCATGTGTACAAAGAAGCCTTAGGATTATTCCTGCCTCAGCTTGTCTGCCTGCAAATATGTAGATACTCCAAGCCAGAACCCCTAGATCAACACGATCAACCCTCACTACCACAAGGGATGATAATAATAGATGACTCTTCTTAGTTTTAAGCCATTAAATTCGGGGGCAATTTGTTACACAGCAATAGATAACTAATACAACGAACTACCTCTTAGAACTTGTGCACTATTTACAGAACATAACATAGAAGGCCCCTAGTATAGCTCCTGGAACAAATATAACTCTCTCCTTTCTCCCCCCAGCCCACCCATAGAATCATCTATACAGGGATCCCTGGGTGGCGCAGCGGTTTGGCGCCTGCCTTTGGCCCAGGGCTCGATCCTGGAGACCCGGGATCGAATCCCACATCGGGCTTCCGGTGCATGGAGCCTGCTTCTCCCTCTCCTTCTGCCTATGTCTCTGCCTCTCTCTCTTTCTCTCTCTGTGACTATCATAAATAAATAAAAATTAAAAAAAAAAAAGAATCATCTATACACATGCATGATGCCGCTTGTTCTCTTTTCCCCAAGATGACTTCTCTTTCCACAGAACTCATTTCTCTCTATTGGCCAGAACTGGATCCTGAGTTGTTTACCCAAACAAATCTCTGGGAGATGGAACCGACACAAAGCAAGATGTGTCACTCTATTCTAGTTGTGATATCCTCCCTAGCACAGTTCCCACACTGCTCATTCTCATGGCCTTTTGTCAATTCTGTGATCAGCTTTGGCAATCTCTTTATCCTAATATGGTCCCACAAAAACCACTTCTGTTCTTCTCTTTTTTCACCCTTAACACAGACTCTGAGGTGCTTCTGCCCATACCTCATCAATTTCCATGAAGATGTTCACAAGTTATTATTGGTATATTTTTTTTGTTTTCATGTTTCTTCTCCTATTGTGTGCTGACACTATTATATCACGATTGTTGCATTTCTTAATGATTCAGTCCCTCCAGTGTCCTACAGATTGCTACCTACCCCATCCCACGTCAGTCAGGTCGATGACACAATCATACCCATTCATCTCTTAATGTATCTTTAGATGTGCTGATTAACACTCAAAGTAGAGGCATAGGATCTTATGCTAGGCTGAATAATAGCTCCCTACTCACCCAAAGATGTGCATTTTTTAATTCATGGAACCTTTGAAATGTTACCTTACATGATAAAGGGACTTTGCAGGTGTGACTAAGTTAAGGACCTGGAGATGGAGAGCTTATATTGAATTATCCAAGTGAGCCCAAAGTAATCAAGGAGACCAACAGGTCCTTATAAAAGGAAGGCAGAAAAGTCAGAGAGAGATGGAGATGTGTTGATGAAAGCAGAGGTCAGCATGATGTGTAGCCACGAGTCAAGGAATGCGATGGCCCTAGATGCTGGCAAAATCAGGGAAATGAATTCTCCCCTCATTGCCTCCAGAAAGAATGCAGCTCTGTGGACACCTTGAGGCTTAAGTCCACTGAGGCTGATTTTGGACTTCTGGCCTTCAGAACTCTAATAAATGTGTGTTGTTTTAAGGCACTGAGTTTGTGGTAGTTTGTCGAAGCAATAGAAAATGAATGCAGACCTCCACGAGTCTTAAGAAGTTACCTTTAGGGGTAGGGGAACTCTCTAGGCCTGTTCAATCAGAAAAATCATTCACCTGTTATAAGTGTATTTCTTTACAATTATGACCTCACCTTCTTTCCTTAAGAGTTCGAAACCACACATTAAGAAATAAACTGTAGGGCAGCCTGGGTGGCTCAGAGGTTTTGTGCCACCTTCAACTCAGATCGTGATCCTGGGGTCCTGGGATTGAGTCCTGCATCAGGCTCCCTGCATGGAGCCTGCTTCTCCCTCTACCTGTATCTCTGCCTCTCTCTCTCTCTCTCTCTCTCTCTCTGTCTGTCATGAATAAATAGATTAAAAAAAAAAAAAGAAACTGTCTACTTTTATTTGACCCAAATGAGCTATAGTTTTAGAGGGAAAAAAAGTACAACAACTTATGTGTGAGGATGGAGTACGTTTAGAAAGATTAAAAGAAACAGAATTCAATCTCATGTGTCTGCACTTCCAGGTTTCTTACGTTCAGGATTAAGTCTGCCTCAGGTTTACAGTGAGAAGGACACAAGACAATCACCTGTCATAGACACTGCTACCTTTCACCAAGCCCACATCCTCTTCTTTCCAGGCACTAGCTGGACAGAATTTCCCAATTGCCGGCAATATAAATGGATGTTGTATGTCACATCCAAGCCTGTCCTCCCCCAAACCTATAATGCATGTTTTTTTATGTTCTTTACCCTTCTGATGGCTTGATGCAGATAATCACAACCTTGAAAGCGATGTGTTGGATACAACCACAAAATGGAAGGAGCCTAGGTCCCTGAATCACTGCTTGGAGGAGAAATACCAACCCATCAGAAATATCTGTTTCAGACTCTAAGTGCATGAGAAATTCACTTATACTATTTATTTCAGAGTTGTTTATCATTGCAGCTAGCATTACTTTAAGGTAACACACAATGCAAATCCCAAGTATTTGGGGTATGCACAGCCTGTTTTGCAGACAGATATATCATAGGATCAATCCACCTGTCAGAAGCTGATTGGAGCTGACGTCTCACTATGAACATAGCAGGTTTTATAAACATGCCTTGAAGAATGGTTCTTTGTAGGTTTTCCTGCCTCAGCCCAATTAAAGCCACTGCTGATGCAACAAACGCTTCTCTTAATGCATTACATAACTTGTATTAACAAAAACAGCATGGTTTTAATATTTTCACTGTGGTCTAAATCTGAATGAGGAAATCATTTAATACCCTTGACTTTGTCAAAACACAGGTTTCTGGACACAGCCATCTGAACATTCTTTAGTGTCCAAGAGAAATGCCACCCCACAAGTGTACACTTGTCTCTGGACCTAAGATTACAGTTACCAACCATTGCAGTTTGCCTGAAACTCGGGGGATTCCTAAGATGTGAGACTTCTGGTTTTAAAACCAAAACAATCCCAGGAAAATTGGGAAAGCTGGTCACCCTACAAGATACTATTCTGCTAGAGACAAGTCCACATATATGGCTGGAAATCCAAAAGCGAAAAAAGAAAAAGGACTTTTTTCCTCCTTCTACCAAGAAGGGCATTCTCTCAATTTAAAAAATGATAGGTTTCCTTCAGGCACCACCGACCAGGAAAATCCCTTAGTCTCTGATTCGTCCAGTGGTGGTGCCCATGCTCACAAAGGCCAAGGGCCAATGCTGAAGTCAGATGGTTGGGAATGTGTCCTCAGCTTCTCTTGTGTTCTCTCTTGCACAGCAGCAGGGCAGGCAGCGAGAATGGTTCTAAAGCAGAATGATAACACTACATAGGGAAGGTGGGCACAGATGGCAGCAGAAGGAACTCTAACGGGAGGCAACAGCTGGGGTGGATAGTGTAGAGGGAAGAGTACAGCACCAGGCAGTGCAACCATCTGCTCTTCTGCCCTGGGATTTCTTTGTCGCCAGCTAGCTCACAAACACTTGCCATTGGATTAGCTTACATGGTGGTTCCTGGGATGCTGGGCTATTAATTCATCAGTGTGGTTCCCATCCCACAGTACAGCCCATCTCACCTCAGGAATTTGGGATTCATCCTTTTGACACTAACTTACAAGAGTAGAGGAAGTTAACCGTTACACTAATGAAAATCAGGTCAGGCAACGTGAGGGAATACAAGTCCTAGTCTTTCTTCTGCCATTGTGACCATTTTGGTCATTTCTTCTAAAACTCAAATAATTGTATTTTAAAAGAAAATTGTGTTTCACCAACATAAATGGAAAACCGGTATCCTTTGACAAAAGCATAATTATCATAGAAAAGTAAGTGCAATGAAAGCAAAGCAGTGTTACTCAATTCCTACTTGACATGATTTCAGATCAAGTCTGAGACCTGCTCTCTCTTGCTTAAAAAGGGACATTAACAGAAATTAGAGAATTACTATAGATGTACTTGTGCCACCCTGAGGCTTTCTCCTCAGTCAACTAAAAGAGAATGGGGGAAGAATAAACTGTTCCCACTCTAGGATTCACTGTTACTTAACTCTGGGGTCTGTATCACCAGAACTCCTCTCACAATCATTGGCAAATTTGATTTCCCTTTAAGCAAATTATCTTAAATGGTCCTCAACACAGCCTGAGATTCCAAATCCTTCTCTCTCTAGTAAGTGTATTTTCCCGCTGAACAAGACAGAAATCCCATACCTTTTCTTCTCTGCTCTGTCCACACCCCAGTTCTCAACTGCCAATCTTGCCTTTTGCATACTTTAGAAAATAGTGATTAGCTAGCAGTCTCTGTGTGTGTGTGTGTCCTTTCCTTCATCCTCATTAGTGAACAACTCCTACCTTTAATCTTAAGAGAAACTCCCTATTTCTCCCACCTTCAGCCACTTCCCCATTTCTGTGCTCTTTCTCACATGCAAACTTCTCAAAGGAATTGTCTACGCACCCATTGGATCCACCTCCCTTTCACTCCTTAGCCCGTGGTAATCCAATTCTACTCTTCTCTCTCTTTCATGCTACTAAAATTGCCCTGATCAAGACCTCCAGCTTCTTCCTTTCTCCCTCTCCAGGCATTCCTCTCTCTTGGCTCCTGTGATTCCTATGTTCTTGGCTTGCCTTCTATTCTCTCTCTGCTTTTTGGAATCCCTTTTGCAAGTTTTTTCCTCTATCTCCCCTCTCCATGTCTGCCAGGGCTTGGCCCTCAAGCCCCTTCTTGCCTCCCTCCACATTCTCTCACAAGGAGACCTTAGTATTCCCACAGCTGTATCATCCATAGGGTGTAAATGCCTGAAAAATGTCTCTCCAACCTGAGTCACACCCTTGAGCTCACCTTAGCATGCACAGATGCTCATTTACTATCACCATTTGGATATCTTACAGGCATATTAGACTTCATGTTCCAAAATTACTTCAATTTTCCACTCTACCCTAGTCTTCCTCATTTCATTGAAGGGTAACCACCATCACCAATAGTCTGAACTAGAAACCTGGCAGTAATGCTTGATTCATTCTCATTCTCTCTTTCTCTCTCTTTCTCATCTTCCTCAATTCCATTTCTATGGCTACTCCCAAAATATATCCCCAGCCCATCCTCTTCTCTGGATCTACACTGCCATCTCTCTAATCCAAGCCACTATCATCTTTCTTGTGGATTGTTGAATGGCTCTAAATCTCCAATACTCCAGAAGTATCTTCTTTAACATATCATATCACATCCCCCCCCCCATCTGTGGCTTCCTGCTGAACATGGAAAGAAACCCAGAATCCTTTTTACCAAACCTCCAGAGCTCTACAAGATCCATCTCTGCCCACCTCTCCAATCCCATCAAATGTCCCTCTCTTGATCTCTCTCTCAAGTATCCTAAAATTCCCCGTGACTTTCAATAAATGAATGGCTTTGAATGAATGAATGAATAAAATTAATAAATGAATGAATGAAATGCAACACTTACAAGAAAGTAAACCTTAATAAAAACCTTGATAAAAAGTTTGTAGAAGAATTAAAGGCTTTTACAGGGAAAAATACATATAAAAATAAAAGTGTAGTCCTAGAAATAATGAAAAGTATTTGGTTAAAATGTTCCCAAAGCTACCTGGGTGACATATATACTTGAAAATTGCTACTGCACTCGTTGTTGAAAAAGTGTTTACATTGCCTTACATAAGGAAAGAATCACAGCTATTTCAAGGTAATTGGTTCACACACACACACACACACACACACACACACACACAACCCTGAAAACACTGTCAATATTCCTAGGAAGGAAAAGTAAGAGGGACCTGTGCATAAAGAGAAAGGTCTTTTTCATCATAATTTAGAAGATAGTCACATACTACATCTTTTGGGTATAGACATGGTGATTAGGTAGTCTAAGATCTTATTTCAGGCCACCACAAATCACTATGACTTTTTATATGTAGCTCAACATCCCAGTGTCTCTGCCTAACTTTTCACTCCCTGCAGGGTTGCTTTCATAATAAGCCATATAATTTCCAAGGTGTCACGTTATGTTGTTTTGGAGAGAAGTGTCACATACATAAATCCAAATCAACATAGAAACGTCTGGTACTGAGCAATGAGAGAGACTTGCATGTCCTAGGAGTGTCTGAATCATCAGCCTTAATAGAGTAAACTATAGTTACAATGAGAGTTCTAAGGGCTATCTGCTTGAGTTATATATAAATGTATGCTGGATAAAATGTCTAAGAAAATTTAATGCCATAATTATAAGCTACTGTTACTCAAAAGGTTAAACACAGTTCCATATGACCTAGCAAGTGCAGTCCTATGCATATACCTACAAGAACTGAAAACATATCTCCACACAAAGATTTGTATGCAAATGTCCACAGTAGCATTATTCATAACTGTCAAAAAGTGGAAACAACCCACATGTCCATCAACTGATGAATGGATAAATAAAACGTGATATGTTCATACAATGGAATAGTATTCAAAACTGATACATGCTACAAGATGAATGAACCTGGAAAACAATATGGCCAGTGCAAGAAGCCAAATCAAAAAGAGCCACATATTATATTATTTCTATGTATATGAAATGTCCAGAATAGACAAATCTATAGAGATAGAAAGTAGACTAGTGGTTGTCTAAGGCTGGAGATGATATGGGGGAAGGAAGAGATTAGGAAGAGATGGCTAAGGGATATAGGGCTTCTTTTGGGGGTAATAAAAATGTTCTATAATTGACCATGGCTATGGTTTTGCACACCTCTGTAAGCACACTAAAAGCCACTGAACTGTACATTTTAAATGGATGAATTGTATGATATATGAATTGTATTTCAATAAAGCTGTTAAAGGCAATAATCATATGCTCCTTTCCCTAATTATTTCTTCTTCCCATTTTTAAAGGAAGATTTAGCATGTTAAATTAAAATAAATAGATCAATACTGTCTTGTTAAATGCTATCATAAATATTTAGATTTTTTAATAACATAAAAAATCAATTAACAAAAGTTGACTAAACAGTTGATGTTTATAACCTGGTGGATTACATTCCTAAAACTTTTATTCATGTGTTCATTTGTAATTACCTTCCATGGTTAGCTCCTAGGGTGGACATTTAACTTTAGCAGGAGTTGGTCATTTTAAGGCTAGCCATTTTCTGTGATTTAGGGGTTTCCCTGGCTATTTCCAGAAGACAGATTTGTTAGAGGAATTTCATGGCCTCTCTCCATTAGGTATTCATTTCTTTTAAGTTTTTAAATATTTAGATTTATTTTCCACTTATGATTAAAATGTCACTTTGATTAAAAATGTTGTTCTTACAATGGAGGTGTTCAGTCACCATAGCAAATAGTCTTGGCCTTGTACTTGCTTCTTGTCACCCACTCAGCTATAGCTAAGCTTTCTGGTATGGTCTGAACTTGACCTTGAGACAATGACAGCACAAGCATGTTAGTTTAGTGTCATGCCAGAGCTGTGACCAACAATAGCCATAATTGTGTCCAAACAGTCTCAACATTCAACAATGTCAAACAAGATTCTCAAGGGTGCATTGTGCTGGTAGAACTGATTTTGATGACATTGGCTGGTCTTTCTAGCAAGTGTTCTAGATTAGTCTTTATTTCAAGGTTTTGCTCTTTTGAGTTGCTCTGTAAGAGTATTTTATATTTCAATCTTGTAGTGTCTGTTTTCAAAGTGGATAATCATTTTAATGGCCTGGGTGCTTCCATTTGGCTAAGGAAAATGATTTGTTCCCAACGTTTTCAAAGAATATGGTGCTTTTGCCTAGACAGAGAGTGGCTTTTTAAAAGAATGCCCAAGAACACACTACCATAATTATTTAATAATTTAAAAAAATCCTCAGTCATTGCAAACAAGTGTTTTGCTTCATGGTGATAGATTTTAATAAATCTGAATTAAATTCTTGCTATATAATCCCACATTGATTCATGTAGTGCAAAAGATACACAAATTACACTAAACATCCTAAATATTCCAAAACAGAAGAAACTTAGGCCAATGACAGGGTTTATATTTATGAAACGCAAATGTAACAATTCCTGTAGAATCTTAAGTACTGTTCTCATCAGGAGAATGATAACAGGCAGTATAAAATAACCACTTGTATTGAGTTGCTGACCTAATTTTCCTTTTGTAATAATGTCTGTGATGCTAACATCAGGAAGTATGTCACTAGTTTTTATTTTGTTTGTGGTTTAAGTATTCTATACAATAGCAAGCTGGGAATGTATTTTATTGGGGAAGAAGAGTAATCTATTCCTTTCCGCAAAACTCAAACCAAGATGAGTACAGAGTTCCCCAGATAACTGCTCTGTAGATTATAAACAAGCACTGGAATTCTTTTTGAGTAAGCAATCAGGAACTCTAAAGCTTTGGAGAATGGGGGCTGCCAGGGGCTCAGGAGTGGAAGGGTCTGTGCAACTTTGGATAGGTGCAGGGGACAGAAGTGAAACCTTCATTTAGAAAGTGTCGATATAATAGTAGTGACTAACGTCTGACACAAATTCTAGCAAAAGAAGCAGGTGGCTACGTTGCTGCCTCAAATTGTTGACAAAATAAATGATGCACCAAGCTGATGTCTCCAGGAAGAGTGGGCTGGAAACTTGTCACTCAGCAGTGCTCTTAGCATGCATGACAACTGCAGACCTAGGCCAAGCGTCAAGGGCTTCTGGGCCTTGGAAACTGTCCTGAGAGTACTACACTTGACTCCCTTGTGTACCAAAACTAATCTATCTCTCTTTTTTCTTTCTTTCTTTTTCTTTATTCTCTCTCTCTCTTTCTTTTCTCTCTTTCTTTCTCTCTTTCTTTCTTTCTTTCTTTCTTCTTTCTTTCTTTCTTCTTTTTTATATAGAGAGTGTGTGTGTGGACAGGGTGGGGGAGGCAGGGGGAGTGGGGAGAGGCAGAGAGAAAAAGAAGAGAGAATCCCAAGCAGGCTCCACGCACCCAGGGCGAGACCAATGCAGTCTGATCTCACGACCCTGAGATCATGACCTGAGCTAAAATCAAAAGTTGGATACTTAACCAACTGAGCCGTCCAGGTGTCCCTCACTTTCTTTTTAAAAAATTAGTAAAACTTAATTTTCCTGAATATAAAAATAACTTACATTATCCCTTAATAGGGAAACAGAAGTATAAAGAAAAAAATCAAGTTACCTAAAATTTTTCTGCTCTGAAATAATCACATAATATGAAAAATTAACATTTTAGTATTATTCTTTAAAATAATTTTCTATACAGATATGGTCATAAAAAATTGGAACCATGATGAATACCCAGTTTTGTATCCCACCCAACATTATATATGAGCATTTCCTCACATCGCTCAATACTCTTAGAAACATGATTTTTAATGCTATCTAATGTCCTATTGTATGGACATACCATGATGGACTTAGCTATATCCCTACCTTAGACACTTAGATTGCTTTTAGCTTTTTAATTATTATAGTAGTTCTGTGATGAACATTCTTCCTCACTTATTTTTAACAAACTGGAGGGAAACTTTGTGTTCAGTATTGGCAAAATTACTAACATGGTAATAAAAGATATGCCACCGTATTATTAGGAAAAAGTTTCAAAAGAGTGCATCCATCAAAGGTTTAGATGTGTGTGCTCTCAGGGGGAGCAGCTCCCTGAGTAAGAACAAAATCTCCTTCATTTCCTCACCATTTCAGGACTTGACCCCAACTGGTCTGGAACAATGCTGGTTACAACACAGGTCAGGCACCAATCAGCTCCCTTTTATCACATCGCTATGTCTCACCTACATACAACAGCACAGAAAGCATCAAGTTTGCCAGATGCTCAATGACCATGACAAAATGATGAAAGAAAGAAAGGAGTCTGCTCTCCATTGCCTTTTGTTCATTTGTTTTTATTGTGGCAAAATATACATAACACTAAAATTTAACATTTTAACCATTTTTAAGTATATAATTCAGCAGCATTCACACTGTTGTACAAGCATCACCACCATCTATCTCCAGAACTTTTTCATCTTGCAGAATTGAAACTCCATTAAACAACTTTCCATTCCCCTTTCCACCCACTGGTCACCACTCTAGGTACCTCATTTAAGTGAAATCACACAACATTTGTCCTTTCGTGTCTGATTTATTTCAATAGGCATGTTTTTAGGGTTCATCCATGGTATAGCATGTATCGGAATTTCATTCCTTTCCAAGGCTGAATAATATCTCATAGTATAGAAAAACCACTTTTGCTTATCCATACCAGAAATATTGATGAACATTGGGTTATTTCTACATCTTTTGACTATTGTGAATAACGCTGCAATTATTCACACACTTGGACATTCATGTGCAAGTATCTGTTGGAGATTTTGCTTTCTTTCAATTCTTGTGGGTCTACATTTAGGAATGGAATTGCTGGGTGATAAGGTAAGTCTATGTTTAATTTTTTTGAGGAATTGCCACATCACTGTATCGTTTTACATTCCCACCAGCAACATAGGAGGGTTCCTCTTTCTGTATGTCTTCATCAACAAATAACTTGTTATTTTCCTTCTTCTTCAGCTTTTATTTTAATAATAGCCATCCTAACGGGTATGGCTAAGCGGTACCTCATTGTGGTTTTGATTTGCATTCCCCTAATGACTAATGATACCAAGCATCTTTCATATGTTCATTGGTTATTTGTGTATCTTCTTTGAAGAAAGGTCTATTAAAGTCTTTTGCCCATTTTTGAAATGCATTTCTAAAGGAGTCTGTTTTTGATGGGACAGACAGACACTCATCATCCGAGTGCTTTCCAACCATAGTATTTGGTGGCAGGAACAGATATGGATTTCCCAAAAGCACAGTTAAGAAGGAGGTTATTATAAGGCAAAGGAAGCCCCTCCTGGGATCCTGGTATAGGAAATGTAGCGGGCCCCCAGGGACCCAGAAAGGCATCAGGCTGCTACCCTGTCCATGTCCCTCTCTCTGGGGTGGTGTCATCCTGTCTCTGCCTCTCCTTGCACGTCTGCCCTCCCTGTGTGAGGCACTTAACCTCTGCTTCCCACTCCCCAAGCTAAGCAATTGGCTTCCCAGGCCCTACACCCAAGCCTCATCTTCACATGACCTCAGGGTTCCAGGGGCCCTCAGTAAACTCCAGCTTCTCTGTCCCCATTCAGCATTTTTCCTCTGAGGCTAGAGGGCTAATCACATAAGGCAAACATTGCCGAATTTTCCCCTGCCTTCGATGAGAGCTGTGAATGGAGAGTAACTTCAAAGAAGGGCATACGGGAGGGTCACCACGGTGGCTATACTTAGCATCTGTAGGAAAAGATTAAAGCTTTTCAAGAATCTAATATTACATTTTTTATTATGGCCATTTCTCAAACACCCAAGAGTATCCTACACTTGATATTATTTACCTTCTGCGTGACCTCTTTGTCTTTCAGGGCAGTGCAGCTGCAATGTCCAAAAAGGCACTATTCATCGTTGATGTGATAGAGGTGTGTCCAATGCTGAGAACGGTTCATAAGCCTGTGACTGCACTTCAGTTCCAAGGGATGAGTATTGGTCTATGTAAGGCAAACTTGCTTGGTACAGAATATTTCTATATGAATATGCTGTTGGCTGGTCTCCCTGGCATTAAATGTAAGCTATATTCTCTCCCTATCTTTTCATTTGTTTCAGAAAGAAAAATGGCACCATTCCTTTTAGGGTAGTCAACATGCGTGGATGCGGAACAGCATAGCGTGTAAGGGCAGTCCCTAGAGTCAGCCTCAGGGTGGGAGGACCTAAAGACCCTTGTGAAACATGAGATTGTAGTTATTATTTACAGGGTACTGCTGATCTGTAGTGCAGCAAGTAAGAGGTGACGTCTTATAATTAGGACAAGAACTTATTATAGATGAATTCTTCCGTTTGAAATGTAAGCCAAGGGTAAGTAATGAATTCTCTCACTGTTGGCTCCAGCCTCCTCATCTTTGGCTGTTCACATTACTCTCTGAGAAAGGAGAGGACCATCCTGTCTTTGTCAGAGGATGACAGATCCATTCAAAACCCCTTTCCCATTAGATGGTGCCTTAGGAGAGAGACTGGTGAAGGATAAAATGGGGGAGACAGACAATCAGATGGTGAGAGAACTTCAAGACGACACCTCTTGGCAGGTGGACCTTGGAGGACTTGTTCCCCGCAGGATGGAAGGAATGAGGTAGGACGACACACGGTATGGATGATTACCACGTCTTTTTAAAAACATTAACAGACTATCTTTCAGAGTCTAGAGTGAGTAGATAGTACAGTACTACCCCTCCCCTCATACACAGTGTCCCCTATTAGTAACATCCTGCATTCATGTGACACATGTGTTACAACTGACGAACCAATATTAATACAATATTTTTAATAGATGTCCACAGTTTACATTAGGGTTCATTTTTTTGTGTTGTCCATTTTATAGGTTTTAACAAATGCAAAACATCATGTACCCACTGTTATCATACAGCATAATTTCACTGCCCTGAGAGTCCCCTCTGCTCCAACCTAGTCACCCACCCTCTCCTTGAACTGCTGGTGACCACTGATCTTTTTATTGTCTCAATAGTTTTGCCAACGAGCCTTTTTTAATGAAAATGTCTGGAACAGCAGGGAACACTGGTCAGCGTGGGATTAGAAGAGCAATGGCCTCGGTTTACTGAACACATCCTTACTTTGTGCCAGGTACTCTCTCTGGCAATTTGCAGACATGAGCACACCTAATTCTCAAGATAACATAAAAGCTGTTATTATCTCATCTTAAAGATAAGGAATTCAGGCTTAGAGAACTGGGTAAGCATTCAGATGACACAGGTAGGAGGGGGTGGACCTGGGCCCAGAACACAGACAATAGAGGCTGCACTTAACCCCTGCACTACTCACCCCGAGTTCTGAATATTCTAAAATGAACATCATGACCATTTTTTCTCTTGCATCAAATGAAATGAGAGGGAGATGTTATGATTTGCTATTATTATTATAGGTCTGTTCCACTGGCCTTAAAATCTACAGGCTTATTTAGAATATAACATGTATGCAGGAAAAATAACCACACTTCTCTTTGTCTTAAAATGAAGTTATTTATGGGGTGCTTGGGTGGCTCAGCCAGTTACACATGGCTCAGGTCATGATCTCAGGGTTTGGAGATCAAGCCCTGCATCGGGCTCCCTGTTCAGTGGAGAGTCTGCTTATCCCTCTCCCTCTGCCCATCCCTCCACCCCACTTGTGTGCTCTCTCTCTCAAATAAGTAAATAAAATATTTTTAAAAATGAAGTTATTAGCAAAAATAGCCAAAATGAGGCTGTACCAAACTCAAAAACCTTTGCGTATCAAAAGACACAAACAGGGATGCCTGGGTAGTTCAGCGGTTTAGCGCCTGCCTTCAGCCCAGGGCGTGATCCTGGAGTCCTGGGATCGAGTCCCACATCAGGCTCCCTGCATGGAGCCTGCTTCTCCCTCTGCCTGGGTCTCTGGCTCTCTCTTTCTGGGTCTCTTATGAATAAGTAAATAAAATCTTTAAAACAAAACAAAAAAAACAAAAGACACAAACAAGAGAGTGAAAAAGCAACCTGTAGGATGGGAGAAAATGTTTACAAATCATATATCTGGTAAAGGGATAGCATCCAGAATAGCTAAAGAATTCCTATATCTCAACAATGAAATCATCAAACAACTTGGTTTAAAAATGAGCAAAGGACTTGAACAGACATTTCTCCAAAGATGATATATGAATGGTCAACAAGTATATGAAAAGATGCTCAACAGCATTCATCATGAGAGAAATGTAAGTTAAAGCCACAATGAATTATCACTTCACACCCATCAGAATGGCTACTATGAAAAAAAATTAAACAAACAGTACATGACAACTGTCTGTGAGGTTGTGGAGAAACTGGGACACCTGTACCCTGTTTTTAAAATGTTTTAAAAGCATTTTAAAATGCTTTTAAAATTAGAGCAGCAACTATGGAAAACAGTATGGGGGTTTCTTAAAGATGCAAAAATAGAACTGCCCTGTGACCCAGCAATCTTGCTTCTGTGTGTGTGTATATATATATATCTCCAAAAGAATTGAGAGCAGGGTCTCAAAGAGATGTTTGCACAACCATGTTCATGGCAGCACTAGTCACAATAGCCAAGAGGCAATAGCAACGCAAATATACACTGACGGATGAATGGATAAGCCAAGTGTGGTAGTCACATACAGTAGAATATTATTCAGCCCAGAAAAGGAAGGAAATCCTGTCTCTTGCTACAACATGGATAAACCTTCAGGACATTTTGTAAAGTCACAAAATGTGACTGAATAAGTCAGTTCAAAAATACAAACACTGTATGATTTCACTGATATGAGCTATGGAAGGTAGTCAAATTCATAGAAATAGAAAGTAAAATGGTGGTTACCAGGGACTGGGGTGGGGGGGGAGGCCAAAAGGGAATTATTTTTTAATAGGTACAGAGTTTCAGGTTTGGAAGATGAAAAGGTTCTGAAGATCTGTTTCACAACAATTTAAATGTGTTTAACACTACTGAACTATACATTTAGAAATGGTTAAGATGGGAATGCCCGGGTGGCTACATGGGTTAAGTGTCTGACTCTTGGTTTTGGCTCAGGTCGTGATCTCTCGGTTGTGGGATTGAGCTTACCCCACCAGGCGAAGGGAGGAATTATGACACCTGCTACAATACAGATGAACCTTGAAAACATGATGCCTAGTGAAAGGCGGCAGACACAAAAGGACAAATGCTGTACAATTCCACTTGTACAAGGTGCCTGGAGCAGTCACATTCACAGCGATAGAAAGCAGGATGGTGCTTGTCAGGGACCAGAGGGAGAGTGGAATGGGGAGTTAGTGTTTAATAGGTGCAGAGTTTCAGTTTTACACGATAAAAAAGTTCTAGAGATGGATGGTGGTGATGGTTGCACAAGAATGTGAATGTAGGTAATGCTGCCGGGTTGTACACTCAGATATGGCTAAAATATCAAATTCTATAATGTCAAATGTTATATATATTTTACCATAATTTTTTAAAATTTAAAAAATAATGAAGTTTTCTAAACTGTTTTCTTCCAAAGGAAGTAGCCTATACATAAAGCTTATGTGCCATAGGAAATGTGTCCAAGAGAAGAGGAGCTTCTAAAGCTTCCAAAGCTGAGACTATTGCTCTGCAGCTTTCTCAGAAGTCACACATAGTATCCAAGACTCATCATGGGGCTCACTGGCACTGAATTCCAGGTTGTGTTAGATCTTCCATCATAGAGAAGCAATGAGCAACTGCAAGAAAGGGGAAGATGAGAAGAGGCCTGCTCCCCTGACCAGCTGGTAGCTCCTAAGAGTTCTGAGATTCAAGGATTGTAAAGATCAGCTTGCTTACTGCTCACAACACCCCCAGTGTACTTGGGGGCAAACTGAGGCTTGGGCACTTTGAAGTCAACTTGGGTTGACTTCCCAAAGTTGGGTCAGGATCTGAACCCTGAGGCCACATTCTTGACCACTGTGCTTTTCTGCTCAGAGGAGGTAAAGGACCAACAAGCCAAAGGCATGAATGCAAATAAAGGACAAGAAGATGAAGACAGGGGTACCTGGGTTACTCAGTGGTTAAGCATCTGCCTTTGGCTCAGGTCGTGATCCTGGTGTCCTGGGATCGAGTCCTGCATCAAGCTCCTCACAGGGAGCCTGCTTCTCTCTCTGCCTGTGTCTCTGCCTCTCTCTGTGTGTCTCTCATGAATAAATAAATAAAATCTTAAAAAAGAAAAAGATGAAGACATGCCCACCTGTGCCAGGTGTGAATGCTACCTTGTTCAACCATGGCACCCACTCTAGGAGGCAGTGGTGATCTCTGAAGGCATTTTATAAACAAGAAACCTGAGGTCCAGACACCATTAAGTCAGCTTCCCTAGGTTCCATAGCTGGTGAACTCTATCTCTACTCATCAATCCTGGCTTTTCCCAGTTGCTGGACTTAGTTTGAAACTTACTGGAAAATCAAGGGTTCTCCACATTGTGCTGTTTCTCAGAGGCAGAATTGGTCCAGCTTACAAAAATTGTTTCCTTCATGTTTAATTCTACGATCCTGACCTTTCCCAATCGTGGGCTGCCATAAGCCACTGGGACCATCTCACCTCTTTCCCAAAGATCAAGAGCCAGGTGAGCAACCGTGGCTATAAGGGCTGTGTGGCCCAACACAAGGAGGGACAGACATGACCGAGGTCACAGCCTGAGCCTTGTGTTTTTGAAGCGCAAGATCCTGTCTCGGGTGGAGGAAATTATGAAGCCAGAGGAAAATGTTGAAAATGGGAATCCACCAACGTGGCAGGCTTGACTCAAGATTTTTTCGGCTACACACTGTAGGAAACAGCAGCAGATGGGGGCACCATATTGCAGGGAGCGCTGTGGAACCTGGCCCAATGCAAGGAAACTCACAGTCTCCAAAAGCACGTAAACGCAACTGGGGAAAATGTGAAATAATTTGTTGTGGTTGAGAGCAGTTAAACTTGTCTCACACACTAATGAGTTCAGGATACCCAAGAAACAGACCTCCAGCCAAATCCAGCAGCAGCCAGAGGCGAGAGGCAACAGAGCTTCTCCCAGGAGCAGAATTCAAGACTAACAAGGGCTTGGGGACTTTTGCAGGCAAGTTCTCTTGGATGAGCCAGGGATGGGGGACGCTCCGGTCAGCCAGGATGGCGGGAAGAGTAAGCGGGATGCTTTGATGCCTGGACAGAATCAGCCATCAGGTCTGGTCAGGCTCCCACATTCGTGGCATTCCTCTCTGCTTGCCCCCCTCCACCCCCCACCCTGCTGCCTTCCCGAGCCAGATGCTCATCACCTCCCATCTGCTGCCAGATGCAGCTTCCATCTGCCACGTGATTCCCCTGCTCAGAAACCTCCAGGGGCTCCCCACTTCCTACAGATAAACCTCCGACCCCTCAGCTTCTCCCCCACGGATCTCTCAGACCAACTCTCCACAGCTGTCAGGTCTTTCTCGCTGTTTCCAGGTCACATCGTACAGTGCCATGAGCATCTCAGGGCAGCGATGATGCCCACCCACAACGGATTCTCAGTGACTGTTTGCAGGATGGGTACCAGCAACTTCACATGCTTTAGAATCAGCAGACTCGGGGTGGAATCTCAACTCTACCAGTTAATAGCTTTGCGATCTCCGGTAAGTTAACTAGCCTCTCTGAGCCCCACTTTTAATTCTGGAAAATGGAGGCAAGAGTGTCTTCTTCAATGGGCTCATTTTGAGAATTAAATGAGATGAAGTATGTCAAACCCTTCGTCAATAATAACTTTTCAATAAACGCCTCTAAAAAAACAGAAATCCCTCCCCTGCTCATCTAAAAGCCACGTCTGCCACGGCACTTGTCACCCCCCAGAATTAGGGACTGAGAGAAGTACCACCAAATAAAGGGTTTGGGTGGCAACGATGAAAGGGGCCGTTTTGTTAGAGTGTCCAGCTTTAGCTATTTCATAAGAAAGACAGCAGAGAGAAAACAGGCTAGGGAAGGAATTTTTAAAGGATTGGATGAAGAGGAAAGAAAAACATCCAAAGATAATTATTGATTCCAAAAGAATTGGAGACACAGCCCAAGTGTTTGGTCTTCCAGGGAGATCATAAAACCCGCTCAGTTCTTGGGCGCTTCAGCTACTCCAAGAGAAGTATTATCAAATCCAAGGGCAGTAAATTTCAAATAACTGAGGGCACATTTGCTTTACGAGGTTGGGCTTGTTCTATTCGCTGGGGAGGAAGGAAACGTCCTCTCACTGTCATCCCTTCAGCCACCCACCTCTGCCAAACCGCAGGGGCCTGGCTTCCTCATTACACAGGACTCGCCGGGATGACTGTGGTCCAAGCCTGGTGGAAACCAGACTGACAAAGGTCAGAGCGGTATCTGTGCTGCTACGAAGTTCCTCACATCCCCTGCCCCACACTGTCCACCCCCAGCTCAGCCCCCATTTGATTCTCTCATGCCCAGTCCTCCTGGATGGAAAGCATCCTCCTCTCCTTCTTTATCCTAAAGTGTTAACATTTTGTGAAACTTTTTAAAAAATTGCGAGATGCAACCCTTGAGTGTTGGCAAAATCCATTCAGTGGGTTGCAGTCAACTCTTTTTAATGAAACAGAAAATGACACAGAGCCCTACACGTGGTAATGTTACGTACCATTTTATGGAACTTTTGTCTCGGTCATTTATATATAGTAAGATGTATTTCTTACTGTGGGTGTCAGTCTAAAATGTTCAAAAAACTGACTTGGGTACCTCTGCAAAACTGGTTAGAATTTTCATGTTTGACCCTTTGTCATATCCACCACTGCACCTGCCTTAACACAAGGAAAGGGCCATGAAATATTTGCGTATGCATGAATGGTGAAGTACAGGGTAGCTGGAGCCGGGAAGTACTTGAAAAGTAAGAAAATAGACACAGTAAGAGAGAAAAAAAATTTGTAAGAGTGTCTTTGGGCAAATTTCTCTTGCTCTTGGGGAGAGTTGGCTCCTCTCAAGTCTCTAAGATCTGGTTCAGGTGGCGTAACCGAAGTCTTAACTGGACAAAATATCTATTTAATAACTTCGCACTTTCGGATGTGCTTTATATCATGTGGGCCAAATACAAGTCTATTTCAGAACTGGTGCAGCGACGTGGACAAAATCAGAGTGGGTCAAACTGTCATTTCATCATGAGTGTCATGTTTTGCCTAAAGTGGTCAGCGACAGAGTGCGTATTATAGCAAAAACTGGAAAAGATCTAAATGTTCATCAGCTGAGGACGAGATTGACGAAGTGATCCATCCATACAGAGGAACACTCCGCAGAAAGAAAAAAGTGAATTACTGATACATGAAACAACATGAATGAACTGTAAAAACATGATGCTAAGTGAAAGAAGCCAGACACAGAAGACAACATATTGTATGATTCCATTTATGTGAAATTCCTAGACAAAAAGCAGCTCAGTGGTTGTCTGGGCCTGTGGGTGGGAGCAGGGATTGACTGAAAATGGGCCTAAAGGAATTTTGGGGATGTTCTATAACTGGATTATATTGACAGTTGCACGACTGTATGAATTTGCTAAAGCTCGTTGAACAGTGCACTTAAAACGGGTGTGTTTTTGTGCCGCGTAAACTATACCTTGGAGCTGTTGGAAAACTCACAGGTGCCTTGAATGCCTCCTTAGCTGGACAGTACAGTGAAAAATTCCCCTTATACTTCTCAACTGTGGCTTTATTTATTGGAAATGGGTCTGGATTTCTCTTAAAGTCATAGTGTTATATAACCTGGCCACTTCCAACCCTTTTCCACGACTATGCACAGAACAGCCGGGTCTGTCTGCCTGCTGCTCAGCTCCGTGGGCCTTAGAGACCGTACAATACCAACTGGCATGCAGAGCCTCGCTGATCACTCAGCAGCAGGGGTGCCAGGGAGGAAATAATTCCCTTGAAGCCCTTTCTAGACTGTTGTGCTCTTCAGCAGACAGGATGGGGGGTCCGTTCTATGCTGCCAAAATCAGCAACAATTGTGAAAAAGAAAACACCAGACCAGTATAATAAGTTTGTAGGGTTTTGCACCCCCGAATAACTCATCGGACATTAAAAGTACGAGCAGTTACAATATTTTCAACCTTGTAACCTAAAATCATACATCTATTCAAAGCTAGTGATTATGCAGACAGTATTTTGAGGGGAAAAAATTGTTATTTTCCTTTGTACTTGTTCACATAAGGAAGGAATGTATCTTAGACATCTGCCACATTGTCCTGCTCCTCTTCCAAATACTACCCTGAAACTGTGCTAAGTGTGCAATAAGTCCTGGATAAATACTTGTTGATTTGATGGATTCTTTGTCTGCTCCGGTGACAATGGCCAGATTAGAATTGATGGGATGATTTCCGCAAAGCTGGAATGGAACGCCATGTACACCGTGGTCTCAGTAATTTGATTGATGATGATGTGTTTTATAATGATCACTTTCAAATCTCAACCCTCCAGAACCTCTCAAATCCAAACCAGAAAAAAAAAAAAAAGTTTAAGCTTCACAATGTTTTAACTCCCATCAGTTCATGCCAAAACTGCAGACCAAATCCAAGTAGGTGAAAGTTATTATAACTCAGAATTATATGAAAATCAATTTCAGTCTTTGCTGATGTCTAAAACAGACAAGTGCAGCATTCAATTTTTTTGTTTATTTGCTTAAAAAAACAAAACAAAACAAAACAATGGCACCAAAGTTTCCATGTAGTTTGAAATTCTAATTCAAAAAAGCCAAAGTATACACGGCTAAATCCTTGGCAAAAGGCACAGAAGACAAACTAAAATGAACAATAAATCGCAACTTGATATTGAACTGGGGATGACATCTGTGCTATTTTTTAACTTTTCTGAGTATTCCTTTCAAAAACCCACTCCTGGCTGCCCTGTGCACCCACATTAGATAAAGAGAGAGTAACACAGATGGCCCCCATCCAGTCCACTCAGCGGCTGAACGTGAACATGATCCCTGGGCTCCCTCCACCAGGATCGTCAGTGACCAAGCACGCAGCAAAGGGCCCTCCCTCGCTGGAAGTGAAGACAGCCTGTTAGGGAGAACTTTCTCCATTAAAGGCTTCAAGCCACAGAAACATTCTCTCTGGAGATGAGGAATGTAGGCTAGAAAGAGAGGCAAGAGCCACCTACTCACTAGTTATTCCTCCCTCCGAATTGATGAAAGTTAGGCTCAAAGTCCCTTGCTCTCAAGATAAATAAGGCAGAGAGAGCTGGAAATGGCATCTCTTGCCACACACACCTGTGGTTTATTCCTATCGTCTTTATTCGGTATTTACTAAAAGTCGGCTATGTGCCCAGCCCATGCATAACTCACTGAATTTTGAAAATATCTCCCTTTTGACTCTCAGTGTCCAATTCTCAGTGCTTTGAAAGGCCCTTGAGGAGTAGAATTGAGCCTTTCCATCTTTTTGCTTGGCCTACGGCCCAGGGCCTGGCAGAAAGGATGCATTCAATTAATGTTAATTGAAAGGGTGGATAGGTGAATGGTGGGGGATGGTGGGTAGGTGGGTAGATGGATGGATGCGTGGATGGATGAATGGATGGATGGATGGATGGATGGATGGATGGATGGATGAAGAGATAGACCAATCAGTCAATAAGTTTCTCCACTTTTGAGGTCTTACATGCCAAGGTGCCCCAGTATACAAGTGTTATATAAATGAATGGCGTTACCATTAAGTTGCAGACATCCATCTGTTTTGTAGATACGCATGGTGGGAATATGCAGGAAAAAGTCCCATGCTTTACCGATGCCACATGTAGAAAGCTCTTTGCCAAATGCACTATTTATCACCTGAAAACTACTCTTCCTGATATCTTATTCCATTTATAGATTGGGCTCAGAGCGTAAGATTCTATTTTTTGAATTAAAATGTGATAAGAGACATTTCAGTTCCCAGAGTCTCTTCTCTGTCTGTAGGTCAGAAGTTATTGGCTAGAATCCCAGCATCTCCCTTGAGCTATTGCTTCTGCTGACCAAACCTCCGTAGCCTTCAAACCAAATGATGTCATATTCATTATGATGCATTTTTCTCTAACAGTTGGCTTACATCTATGTATACACAGATATTTTTGATTTACCACCACTTATAGAAATTGCAAACAGGTGAGCAAGTTTTAATTCTATGTGGTAAGTGCCTCACAGAGGGGTTTTGATGACAGTACTAATGAAAAATGTGTTGGCATTTGTCGGACTACTGGTAACGACATGGTTTTGTGGCATATTATATAATGTGATATATAATCACTGACAGAACAATGTCTCAAAGAGACACTGTACTTCTCTAACAGAAAAAAAATCATGGCAATAAATACTATTCATTAAGCACCCACCAAACCCAGGTACTATGCAGGGCTCTTACACACATTAGCTTATTCATTTCACATTAGAATCCTAGGAAGTAAGCAATGTTATTTCCATTCCACTGATGACATAATTAAATCTCAGAAAAACGAGCTGAACTGCTCAAGGAGCTATAACCAGTGAGAGGTGAGGAAGATTTAAACCTGGGTCCAGGGATCCCTGGGTGGCGCAGCGGTTTGGCGCCTGCCTTTGGCCCAGGGCGCGATCCTGGAGACCCGGGATCAAATCCCACATCGGGCTCCCGGTGCATGGAGCCTGCTTCTCCCTCTGCCTATGTCTCTGCCTCTCTCTTTCTCTCTCTGTGACTATCATAAATAAATAAAAAAATTAAAAAAAGATAAATAAAATAAACCTGGGTCCAGCCTGTGTGTTTTCTACTCTCCCAGTTGAGTTAGGCAGTTCTAAGAAAACCATATTTCTCTTATTTCTTTTGCTTATTACACAGGATATCGTGGTACTGCTCATGTCTAAAAGCCATGCTCAGAGTTATTGTGGTTTTGAGTTTTAAAACATACACACACACACACATACAAGACCAGATGTGAACATTTACTTCAACCTCTGTACAGTATAACCTCAAAAAAAAAAAAAAAAAGAAGAAAAGAAAACAACCCTTAATCTTTTAAGTGCCAATTCCCACAAGATGCATATTCACACAGGCTCTGGAATCACTGCATAGAAGGAGTCTAGTTTACCTCTAGAGCAATAAGCCTTGTCCTCAATTACAAGGCTGGAGGGACAGTGGGATAGGACATCAGAGCCCTTGACAATCTTTGCTCATACTTCACTGTCTTCAGTGTAATTTGGGGCACATCTACAGCACTTCTGTTTGTTTGTTTGTTTGTTTGTTTGCTTGTTTGTTTTATGGGGTTTTTCACATAGAGGCAAATGGGAGGTGACTGCCAGCTGGCTGAAATCTATAGTTAATCTCAAAGGTCAAAAAAACCTCCTTCACTCAACGGATGCCATCCCCACCCCCACCCCCACCCCCTGTTCTTTTACTGTCTGTGCAGTGGTGACCCTACGAGGAGCATGTCTGTTCTTGCCTTGGATGTGTTGTGGTGATGCTGAGGTGCAGAGATGGCTCTGGGGCTCTTCGAAGGTCAGCCTCCCCATGTTTCACCACTGGCCCAATAGACACAGAGCTTGTGGTTTGCCGACTATCTCTGTGAGCACTCAAGGCCAAGGCAGACTGCCCAAGACCGAGAACAAAAGAACAACCAGTTGCCCAAGGCTTCAGGACACTTGAGCCAGCTCCCCCTCCCCGGGTGGCACACATGTGCCTCCCCATGCAAAAGCTACCAACTCTTCCCCACACACCTTCCTCGCCTTCTCCCTTCACATTCGTACCCCCTCAGCCCCATCTTTTCTGTAGTCACTCAGACACTTTAATCCTAAAACACAGCAAGTAATTTCTTCCTTGATGAATCGCCCCTTCTCTGCCCCACCCTATAACCTGGCACTGAGGTAATTTCCTAATTCTCTTCAACAAGACAGTTTGCGCTTGACAAGGATTAAAGGTTATTTTTAACCTGAACCGCACACAAGGAAATGATGCAATAATTTCTTTGAGCTGGCTGAATGGTTCCTCTTTTTTGGTCTTTGAATTAACATGATCCTGAACTTTTGGTTGTTTCTGGCCTTTGTGACTCCTTTCGAAATCACAGAATGAAGTCCACCACTTACAACTTAAAGGGTTTGCGAGTTAGTGGTTGCTTCCTAAATGACTGGTGCTTTTGTCAGATGTTGACCCCAGTGTTAAAAATCAGAATGATTTTAAGCCATCAGACGCACTCATGAAGATCTCTTGGCTCAGAAAAAATCTCCTGCACCCTCCTGGTCCCTTTCACAGGGCCTGTTGCAATCTGGAAGAAAGGTGGTTGACTCTGCCCCCTGGGACCTCTTCTGGTAGGCACCAAGTTGTCCGTGACCCCTCCCATCTCTTGTGTAGACCTTCTAGATAGAACGTAGACATTTCTCGATCTATCACTATTTTTATTTTTTTAAAGATTTTATTTGCTTATTCATGAGGGACACGTGAGAGAGGCAGAGACACAGGCAGAGGGAGAAACAGGCTCCCTGTAGGGAGCCCGATGTGGGACTCGATCCCACAATTCTGGGATCACAACTTGAGCCAAAGGCAGAGACACTCAACCACTGAGTGACCCAGGTGCCTCATCACTATTTTTAAACTATTTGTGCATTTAAGTCCATACGTACACATCAGGATTTCTCAAGCTCCGTGCTATTGAAATGTTGGGATTGGTGTTTTTTGTTGTTGGGCTATTAATGCATTACGGGATGGTTAGCAGCATCCCTGGCCTCTACCTACTAGATGCTGATAACACCCCCTCCCCAAAGTTACAACAACCAAACACATCTCCAGACATTGCCAAACGTCCTCCAGGGATGCACAACTGCCCCCAGTTGAGAAACACTGGCTTTTATGCTGTTTTAAATTACAAGTTCCTTTTGGACCGGAACTAACCCAATTTGTACAGACTTCACAACAGGAAGGTGTGTAGAGAAGGCTGCTTAATGATGATCGCAATCACTAAAAATAGAACGAGGCTTTTTGGCTCACGTTTAAAGAAAACAAAATTTAAACAGACAAGTAAACAGTGGAGAGAATGGTCTCATTCAGCCTCCCCTTTTAATCAATAGGATTAAAATGGCAATGCTTCATTCTATTTTACTAACCACCCAGAGGAACTAAACGTCTTCAAGGAAGAAAAAAAAAAAAAAAGAGCTCATCAGCTCATTAGTCTGCTGCCACAAAATCAGGTAGGAGGCGGGTGGAGCAGAACCCCGCACAGCACAGCCGGGTGAGTGAAGGCGAGGCCAGAGTGAAGCGTCCACAGGGATAAACATTCCTTTGCAATTACTGTTCTGCAAGGCAGGGAATGAGGGCGGCACCTCTTCCCCTCATGAGATCTGGCCCTTGTAAAGTACTTCAAGTATCTTTCATGGGTGGAAAAGCAAAAGATGGATAGGAACTCGTAGATCATTATAACCGCTGCTGTTTTTCATCCATTCAAGTGGCATTAAGCTTGGTTTGGAAAAGACCAGCTTCTAACTGGTCTCTCTCTGGCCCTCTCTCCAGGCAAGAGAACAAAACCTTTTATCAGTTCATCTGATGAATTACATGGGTTATTTTTATTCTATTTATAGGAGACAAGGCATGTAGATCCTGCTTGTTCTTACATGCGTTGGTTAACAATTCAATTAAACAAATATTTATTGAAATCATGGGCAGGGCAGCTGGATAGTCTGTGATCACTGCAGTCAAAATACCCAATGAGTGAAGAGTGAAGATTTACCCTCTGAGTTTACATTTGGATTCCTCTAACAAGTGGTCACATATTCATATTCTACCCTCATACATCCTTGACTTTGTACACTTTAAGGGCCAATACTGTGAGTCCTCAGAGAGGTTTAAAAAGAATGGGATTCTAAAAGGATGAATCCATGGGTCTGGGCACCCACAGGTGATGGGGTAATTCAGAAAGGGTTTATGGATGGATACGTGACTTTTGAAATAAGGGTGGGTAATTCAAAACAAGATGAATGCTGAGGTGTTTTTTCCCTATTATAAAATTAATGCCTGTCCATTTTTTTTTTAATATGGGAAGGGAAGGAAAACTGAATGGGAAGATATCAGAGAGGGAAACAAACCATGAGAGACTCCTAGCTCTGGGAAATGAACTAAGGGTGGCTGAAGGGGAGGTGGGTGGCGGGATAGGGTAACTGGATGACAGGCATGAAGGAGGGCACATGATGTGATAAGCACTGGGTGTTCTTTCTTTAAAAAAAAAAAAAGATTTTATTTATTTATTCATGAGAGACACACAGAGAGAGGCAGAGACACAGGGAGAGGGAGAAGCAGGCTCCACGCAGGGTCTCCAGGATCACACCATGGGCAGAAGGCAGGCGCCAAACCTCTGAGCCACGCAGGGATCCCCAGTGCTGGGTGCTCTGTGCAACTGATGAATTATTGAACACTACATCTGAAACTGCTCATGTATTATATGTTGGCTAATTGAATTTACATTTTTTTTTTAAATGTGGAAAAAAAGAAAAGCCCAAGGGGGAAATGGTCTCCCAGAAACAATGGAAGGTTGGGTCAAAAGCCCAGGACTCAGCATGCTGGGGAAGGCAGGACCTGAGGAGCCACCAAGGATCATGAGGTGGGGGCCTGAATGCCAGAGCTAATTAAGAGGGCAGTAGGGACCCATTGACGGTTGAATGTTCTGGGCATCCTCATATCAGAGTCAAGGTACCTATGAGGTCATAGTGGTTTCGCTCAATTTTCAGATATCGAGCTAGAGGATTTAAGGTATGCAGTAACTTGTTCAAGGCCATGTAGCCAGTAGATGGGAGAGGTGGGCACTCCCAACCACCACATCCCTTGCACAAAGTGGGAATTGAGTGGAGTGAGACAAGGACTATGATTTAGAACATCATGTGTCCAGCTGCGGCAGATACACCTTTGACCCACTGGAATGTATCAAAAGCTTCCATATGCACAGGAAAAGGATCTTATTTACTTTGCAGATAAAAGACCAATCGACAGCCCAAGGACAACTATACGGAGCAGGTGGCTCCGCAGTGCCCTTTGGTGAAGGGCACCTTCCCTGGCTGTCAGGCACCCAGCATGACACACCCCTGCAAAAGTACCACCTGAATGAGCACAGGAGCTCTGGTGCTTTGAGCAGCTCCCCTTTGTGCTCTTCATGGGGTGTTCAGGCCAATGACCTGGCATCATTGTTCTGGACCGTCTGCTCACCAGGTATGATGGCTGAAACTCCCAAGTACATTTCTGGGATGCTCCAGGATGTATTCCCAGGTTTACCATGCCCCTGGTAGATCCAGAAGCCATGCCAAGAGAGGACACTATTTCAAAGGGAGATCCATGAACTGAACAGGATTAATAATGTCCAGTGCTACAGAAAGGCTGTAGTGCACTGGAAAACTGGTTTTGACTTTTATGGAGATCTTTGAGAAAGCACTTTTGGATGGTAGTGGTGGGAAAAGCAGGATTGTTTAGGATTACGGAGGGAAAGAAGAATGACTAAATACGTACATTAGGTATGATCTGCTCTTTCTGGAAATATGTAGATGAGGAGCAGGAGGGAAATGAGAGGTGGTAGTGGGTTCAGGAAGGTTTGTTCAGGGCCAGGTGAGATGTGAACCTTTCTCCTTCAACAGAAGTTTTCTCCAACAGATGTTTTCTCTGTGCCTGATAGATGCCAGGCAGTGTCCAAGAGTCTGAAGAGTTAGCCATAATTCTGACAAAATTGCTGTTTTCGTGCAGCTTATATTTGCGGAAGGGGGTTGGAAGGGGTTCCAACAAGGAACATAAATACGTAAATATAAATAAGGTAATTTCAGATAATGATGTGAAATGCCAACAATGTACCAATGTAAAAAAACAGACTGGTATAAGCTCCAGATTGGCTGAGTCTGAGGGAAGGGGCGGTCAGACCAGGCCTCTGTAAGGAGGTAGCACTGGAGTGGAAGAGCTTCGGTAGTGAAGAAGAACTGCCGTGCAGTTTCTGACAGGGGGGGCAGCAAGTTCAGAGTCCCTGTGGCAGGCTCCAACTCAAGGGACAGAGGGGCCAGTGTAGTAAAACGCAGAGAGCGAGGGAAAAGGAAGGAAAGGGGAGGAGGCAAGCAGATTACCATAGGCCTCAGACCACTGGGGCAAGTTTGGGTTTAATTCTAAATGTATTTAAAAAAAAAAAAATCTAAAAGCAATGCAAACCACTGTGGGAGCGGGGGTTGAAGCGGGAGAGCTTAGTAGTTTTGTTTTTGTTTTTGTTTTTGTTTTTAAAGATCATATATATCTTTTTATTTTTATTTTTATTTTTTCTTTTTTTTTTATTGGAGTTCAATCTGCCAACATATAGCATAACACCCAGTGCTCATCCCGTCAAGCGCCCCCTCAGTGCCCGTCACCCAGTCACCCCAACCTTCCGCCCACCTCCCTTTCCACCACCCCTTGTTTGTTTCCCAGAGCTAGGAGTCTCTCACGTTCCATCACCCTCTCTGATCATATATATCTTTTTAAAAGCCACTCTCGGCTACAGAGCAGAGAATAAACTCTAGGGGCAAGAGAGGAATTTGCTGGCTTGAACCAAGTAGCAGCAGGGTAAAGGGGAGAGGACTACAAACACAGAGTCCATGGCACTTGCTGATGGACTGGATGTGGGGAGAGCTGGAAAAGGGAAAAGTGAGGGCGAGCCCTAGGGTCTCCACTCCACCTATGTCAACGGCAGTGCAATTTCCTGAGCTGGGAAGACTGGACGAGGAGGAGTCTGGAAGGAGCAGAGAGCAACGGCTTCAGTACTGGACAAGTCAGCAGGGCGATATCTGCATGCCAGACGAGATTTGAAGTAGACAGTTGGGAGGAATCAGGCAGGGCTATAGATTTTGGCGTCATCAGTCTATGGATGTTAAAAAAAAAAAAAAAAAAGGCAAGCATTTGGTTTAAACATAGAATTAGTGTATGATCCAGCAATTCCACTCCTAGGTATAGACCACAAAGAATTGAAAACAGAACTTGTGCACAAATAGTCATAGCAACACTGCTGAAAACAGCCAAATGGTAGAAACAACCCAGATGGCCATCAACAGATGAACGGATAAATGAAAAGCAGAATAACCACACAATGGAATACGATTCAGCCCCGAAGAGAAGGAAGCCCGAACACATGCTACAAAGTAGACAGACCTTGAAAACATTGTGCTGGTGAATAATTCCATTTATACAGAACATTCAGAAGAAGCAAATCCGGAGACAGAAGTGGGATTAGTAGTTGTCAGGGGCTGAGAAAGGAGGGAATGGGGAGGGACCACTTAATAGGTACAGGGTTTTCTTTGGGGGTGATGGGGGATGCTCTGGGACCAGGTGGAGGTGGCAGTTGCACAATAATGTGAATGTACTAAGTGCCACTAAATGGTCCACTTTAAAACGGTGAAATTTATATAAAACAGGTATTTTACCATGCTCCCTCCCCCCCAAAAAAAAGAACAACTAGGCAATGGGACTGGATGAGGTGACACAAGGAGAGGGTGGAGATGGAGAAGAGAGCTCTGGAATGAGCCCAGAGCCTGGCACTGAGAGGCTGAAGAGGAATAGTCAGCGAACACAATGGCCCAGGAAGAAAATCGGAGACGTTTTTGTCCTAGAACCCAGAAGGGAAATGTGTTTCCAGGCCAGTCAGGGGCCCTCTGTGTCCAAGATGGACTTAGTGTGTGGTTTGGGTGGCGGCTGCCGCGTTCGCTGGGGTGGAATCACACTGTGCTCTGATCAG
This sequence comes from Canis lupus familiaris, assembly GCF_011100685.1. Lineage (NCBI taxonomy): Eukaryota > Metazoa > Chordata > Mammalia > Carnivora > Canidae > Canis > Canis lupus. The sequence continues at coordinate 25,191,274 of NC_049249.1, forward strand.
CACCACATCACAGCTGCCTGTCCCCGCCGTGTCTGCCCATCTCCAAGGTGAGAAATGGGCCCCCGAGTAGTTTTCACCTGGGATCCCATATTGGGCGCGAAGCTGAGCATCTCTGCAGATGTTCAGGGGCCACCTTTCTTTCATCGAGGGCTCTCTGATCCTGATCTTTGCCTATTTTCTACTGAGCTGCTGGTCTTCTCATTCTTGATTTCTAGGAGCTCTTTGAGTATCTAGGAGCTGGTCCTTTATACCCTCCCCTCTCTTGAAGCTCTCTTCTCTTTGCTTCCTCAACAGAATTCTCTTCTAGGTCGTCTCTCATCTCCAGGGTCTCACCTCAGCATCTGGGATGTTTTTCTCCAGGTAGTGGGTTACTCGTCACCGTGTGGCTTTGAATGTTAGCGCCCCGTCTCGTGTCTGGCAGCCTCACTTCCCTACACACCCTTCTAAGGCATCCCTCCCCTTCTCTCACTGTCTCCACCATGACTCTGATTACAACTGAGTGCCAAAAACTCCCAAACTATGGTAATAGGATGTTAACAGAGGACTTTTCTGATGCTCAGTGTGGGCTGAGACTCTACAACTGAGGGTTTGTTAGGCACCCACGCATTCTAAAGAGAGGAGCCAGACCATCCATGCAGAGGGTGACCCAAAACACTACACAGGGGCCTAGTCTCATCATGAGGGTCTTCACTAGAGGCTTAAATGTCACTCGTAGGCTCTTTGTGGAGGAGTGGCTCTTTCCCACTGCCCTCAAACCAAGCAGGGGACTTTAAGAGAATCTGCTGGAGAGCCTAGCCTGATTTATGGGATTGAGGGGATATAGGATTAGCTGACTCATGCTGGCAAAACTCTAAGGATGAAAGGTTGGCTTGCTGCCTGGGCCCCAGCTGAGGAAAGGGATCCTAGGGAGTGAGTCCAACATTCGCCAATGTTGTTCCCGATGGTGGCACCCCAAGTTAATGGTCATTTTCTCCCTGTTGGTCACAGAAATTGGAACAAAATTTTGAAAGTATTGAGAGGCCATGATTGTTGACTGTCTAGGAAGTTGAGAGGCAGACCTGCCATGGTAACAGAAGAGACGATATGCCAAACAGGCAGAATTTGGTAACTCATGGGGAACTAGCCCTGTGCATTCATGGAAAACATCCTTACAAATGAAGTTTTTACAAAAGCTAAACATGGAAATAATTGACATGACATTATGCATAGTATTCACTTAAGATTTTCTTTTATCAGTTGAATTTGGATCTTAGTTTCAAAAAAAAAAAATGAAGCTCTTTCAAAACAGAAAAAAAAAAATAAAATGAAGCCTTATTTTAGAGTGGTCAAGAGTTCTGGTCTTGGAGTCACACAAACCTGAGTTGAAAGTCCTGCTCTGCCATTTACTAGTTGTGAAACTTTGGGCAAATCACTCAACTTCTGTGAGCCTCAGTTTCTTCCTTTACAAAGCAAACATAATACCAGATAAGGCTGTTATAAGAATTAAGTATGATGTTGCAAATGACACCCTTAGAATAATGCCTGGTGTTTAGTCACTGGCTCTGACCAATCCGTAGTGACATCTGTCACTCATCATCAGGGAAATGCAAACCAGAAACACAATGAGATTTCACCTCACACCTGCTAGGTTGGGTCTGATAAAAAAGACAAGAGATGACAAATGTTGGCGAGGACACAGAGAAAAGGGAACCCTGGTACACTGTTGTTGGGAATGGAAATTGGCAAAGCCATTATGGAAAAAAGTATGGAGGTTCTTTATAGCATTAAAAATAGAACTACCCCTATGATCCAGCAATCCCACTTGTGGGTACATATCCAAAAGAATTGAAATCAGGATCTGAAAGAGACACCTGTGCTTTCATGTTCATTGCAACATTTTTCACAATAGCCATGTATAAACAACTTAAATGCCCTTTGACAGATGGAGAGATAAAGAAAATGTGGCATATAGACACAATGGAATATTATTTAGCCATGAAAAAGGAGGGAATCCTGCCATTTGCGACAATGTGGATAAATCTGGGGGCATTACGCTCAGTGAAATTAGCTAGACAGAGAAAGACAAAATACCGTGGAATCTAAAACAAAACAAAATGAAAACAAAAGTTCATAGAAACAGAGATTAGGAGTGTTCTCACCACAAAATCAAAAAGACTTACCTATGTTAACTATATGAGGTGACAGATATGCTATGTTGATTCTGGTGATCATTCCACAACCTATATGTATACCAAATCATGACAGCGTATACTTTGAATATATGCACCGTGTATTTGTCAATTATTCCTCAATGAAATTGGAAGGAAGGAAGGGATGGAAACTCTCTAAAGATAAAATTCTTGAAGACAGGGTCCAAGTCTTTCATACAGACCTACTATCCTGCATCCCATGGCAAGTGGATTTTTACAGCTGTATATTACCATTAATACGGTAACAATACGACACATCAATTAACAAAAATATAAACATTCTTTGGCACTCAGAAGTGTTGGTAGGCGTTCTACATGGCCACAGATGATGTTTTCAATAAAGATAAAGAGAAACAGGAAAAAGAAAGAGAGAATGTGACAGAGATCTGTTTCTGTTACATTGCCTTGGAAAGAATGCATATGCCCTATGATTCTATTCTCAGTTTTTAATTTTGGTTGTTTGGTTTGGTGCTTTCTGACGGATGCTGCTAACTTTATGAAGTTTCCAAAGAAAGTTCTCTGTAATGGGTTCTGAAGGAAATTGAGAGGAAAATAAACCAAACTGAAGTATGGAAACACAGCTTGGGAGTTCAGAAAGACTATTTGTTCATCATAAATTAAGTTAAAAATATAGTTGCACAAACAGATGACTAAATAATACTCAGATGCACAGATTTGAGCTTTTCTTTAAGTACCATCTTATATAAGATTGTTCTACTGAACTAACCCAGTCATTAAAAACACTTAGATGTGACATTTTTAAAAATACTGTTGCATATACATCTAAATTCATGCTGTTTACATAGCACACACGTAACAGATTTATCTGTCAGGAGGAGTTGGCATCACTGCAATGCAGAATGCCATACTATGTTAGAGAGATCCTCATTTTTATACTTAGGCATCCGGTTCCATATTCAGCTCCTATGGCAGAGGCATCCAGGACAGCTGTGAGCCATTCTCAATATCAAATGGCAAGACAAATGCTCAGATTGAATTCTTAGACCTTAATCAGGTGGGGTTTTTTTTTGTATTTTTTTTGGTTTTTGTGTTTTGGGCATAAAAGTCAGTTTCATTTGGTCCATGGCCATGCACAGGTTAAAACGTTCTCAGCTCTGTCATCGGTATCCACAGAGGACAATTAGATATACCACTTAAGGGTGGATAAAATTAGAATGTTCATGAGCTTCAGATCCCGTAATAAATCTAAATCGACATACTGAAGGGAGTTATTTCTTACTCAAACCCCTGCTTGCCAATATTTTAGGATCTGAATCACCCTCTCAGTCAAAATCATTACTTCAAGGTCATCAAAATCCTGTTATTCAATGGGTTCTATATGAGTGAGTACCTGAGTTTATCTTGCCTCAAAGGCCAGCTTTGTTCTTCAGTTATAAAGGTTTGTTGTATCTCTCCTACCCAGTTATTTGCTGTCTGTTACCCTAATTCTGGTTCAGAAAAAAATAACACCCATGTTGCAGCTGTGGAGGGCAACTGTTTGTAGGTCTACACAATGTCAAAACAACCCACTGAAAAGTAGTCTGTACAACCAACCAAGTGCATTGGCTGATTTTTCTCCTTGAATGGGAATTATTAAGGTGAACCTGAATTTTTCTATTTCATTTACAAGACCATAGCTGTGGTTCTTGGTGTGTAGTGAGAGCTATAAAAGAGCAGTGCATTTAACCCTACCTGGGACACATACTGAACAGGGATGTGGCTTACATGTATCCCTCCCCCTCTGTATGAAGACCCAGGTTACTTAGCACACATGGGAACTTGATCTGACCACAGTCAGCCTGTGGCATTCATGATTTTGAGGCTGGCCGTAATCCCACAACAAAGGTGGCTATTCTCACCGGGGTCTGCATGCTACTTATTTGGGGGGCCACCTTCAGTGTGAACTCTGAGAAATCATTCTGCTTGCCCTCTGTCTTAGAAGACATAAGAAAACATTTTGAAACACAGGTGACTAGAGATTGTGCACAAAGCGTCAAACTTTCTTACATACAAGTAACATCTTGGTCTGGGTTGACTGTATCCCCCGCAAAAAAAACATGTGTGGGAGTCCTAGCCCCCAATCCCTCAGAACTTGACCCTATTTGGATCTCCAAATGTGGCTTTTACAGAGGTAATGGAGATAAAATGAGGTTACTGAGGTGGGTCTGATTCAATATGACAAGTATCCTTATCAAAAGGAAAAATTTGAACACAAACAGAGGGAAGACAGCCAGCTACAAGCCAAGGAAACAGATCCTCTCCTCCTAGCCCTTGGAAAGAACCAACTGGCACCTTGATTTTGGACTTCTAGCCATCTAATTCACACCTTATTGGTCCAGCATCATTGGTGAATGAAATAGTCCATATACATTCATTTTCTAGGTAACAGAAGTGTTCTGGAAAATACAAAGTTCCAAAATTTTCATACTACTATTTAATAAAGATATTTCTAAAATGCACACTCTGTTTCTTAGTCTGAGGATGGCTAAACACCCTCCAAACCTTTCATCAGTGTCTGCAGGTACAGAACACTGTCTCTGCAGTAAATGGCATCCCTCGTTTCCCTGTGTTCTAACAGACAGTTCCCGGATGTCCTCTTTGCCCTCTGCTCCTGCCTTACTCCTTCACTCCAGTTTGTTTCTCTTAGTCTGTTATGAAAAACAGAAACCGGAAAAACAAGACGTTGTAATTGGTTCTGAAATAAAATTAATAGTTCCAAGTTAGGGTCTAAGAGTCTCCTAGGGGTCGAACCTCAGAGACTTGGAAAAACTTCTTTTGTTCCCTCCTTCTATACCCTCTGTTCTCCGGGGATGAGGTGGTGAGACCCCTTGTCCTCAGGGGAACTGAAGGGCTGTGCTTTGCTGACACAAAGCAGGTCACAAGAGATTCTTTTGGCCTCCTTGAGGTCTTATAAATTTACACCATAAAAAGCAGCAGCTTGGATCAATTATATCTGGGGAAATAGGATTTTCTCTATCAAGAGTCCAGTGGGGCTTTCTTTTGTCATTGTTGTCTCATATACTTGGAATATGGTTATACCATAGGGTAGAACTCTCTGGAATGACCTTTCCATGATGCAAAATTAGTTTAGGAAATTCTAATTCCCCAAGCGGAACGGTAATCAGATTAAATGACCACAAAGGAATAAACTTGCCTTTGAAACCAAAAGAGTACTTACCAAATTAGATTCTTTACTACATCCTCTCGCTTTCAAAAAAGAACACATTTATTCAATTATTCAATTTCCACTGATTGGAAGCTGCCTTCTTTGCCACCCTTGGTTTTGCACAGAATGAAGATTTTTCTCTTTATGCCATGATCTGTAGAGATGCTGGTGGTGCCAGGGGGAGAAATAACAAAGTGCTGATGCTTGTTAAGCATTTATGATAAGCCAAGGACTATGGCAATTGCTGTTATGCTCTATCTTATTGGCTCCTCCCAAACAGCACCCAAGTAGGTAGGATATTATTATTCCCATTTAACAGATGAGGAAACAGGCGTGAGGTGTTCAAACAACTTGTTCTGAGTCATCCAGCTACTAAGTGGGAGAACCTGGAATTTTAACCAGGTGGTCCAACTCCAGAGCCTGCATTCTTAATCATTATGGTATAGAAAGGTAAATGACAAAACTAATCCCTAAAATGAGTGTGATCTTGCTTATATGCCATCATTTGAAATTATGTAATAAAAAAGCATCTAGAATAAAGCTGCATAGGCTAGGGATATTTTTAAAATCTGCCATCAAGACTGGCTATGCTATAAAATACTGATTATTATTTTTTTGCAAGGTTACTCAGGGGCTTCTAACTTGCTTAATAAATTACTTTTATCCTAAGTCACCTCCCAGATGAGGACTTACGAAAACTATATATATGAGTATTTATGTGTGGGATTTTTTTTATAAACCGAGACCATCTGCAAGAGAGAGCTATGAAAAAATATATAATCTCTATTAATTAGTCATGGGGGTGGGGGTCCCGATGTGAAACACGCCCGCTGCAGAGTAATGTGCAGCAGGAGAGAGGAAAGGTAGGGAGCAGGATGGAAATGGTGGCAAGTCAGAATCAGATATTCTCAGCATAAGAAAAAAAATATTTTCAGTACTATGCCAATACTAGATTAGTGCCTTTCCCCGGCATTTCAGAGCCTCACAGCTCAGTGCATATATGACTACCTGGTTTGGAAAAGGTATTAGGATGTGGAATGGCAACGCAAGTAGAGCTTTTTTTTTTTTTTTTTTTTTTTTTTTTCTGTTCCAAACTCTCAAGCAGCTTTATTTAGACTCTTGAATAAAATCCCCAAAGTCGGGCAGCCCTGGTGGCTCAGCGGTTTAGCACCGCCTTCAGCCCGGGGCCTGATCCTGGAGTCCTGGGATCGAGTCCCGCATCGGGCTTCCTGCATGGAGCCTGCTTCTCCCTCTGCCTGTGTCTCTGCCTCTCTCTGTGTTTCTCATGAATGAATAAATAAAATCTTTAAAAAAAAAAATCCCCAAGGTTGTCCCAACTTTTGAGCCTTTCATTCTCAGTAAGAGTCTTCTGTGAAATCTTTTTCCAGTTACAGATTAAAAAACAAACAAAACAAAAAACCAAATTGCTTAATTGCTTGGCTTTTCTTTGGTGTTCTTTTTGTCTTCGGAGTTAGCATTCATGTGGCACTTTGGGAAATTCACACTGAAATGTACTAACAATGAGAATTTCATTTGTGTGGCTAACTATGATTATTCTTCTAGATCTCTTATACTTAAACCAATTGAACAATACAAATAAACATTGCATGATAGAATCTCTTCACTTGTTCAGAGCTTTGTATTCAAAAAATTACTTCACGACCTGCTCCAGGGTCCCAAATATATCATGCAATTGAATTATGCTGACAAGCAGTCAGAGGTGAGCCAAAATCTGTTAAGGATGCAGGTTCTGGTAATTAAAGATTAGCTCAGGAGGCAGGAAAGTCAAGAACTCCCTTTTCCTTTCCTTGAAACCTCAAGCACGTCTCCCTCCCTATGCTTCAGTCTCTCCATATTAAAACGGGGAGGAAAAAAAATCCAATCATTTCTCCACCAGTGTAAAAAGTAATTCCTATTTAGAAGAGGTCCTCTAAGAAGGTCATTGCCCCCTCAACATTTAATTAGGGGGTGATGCTCTGGAAACACAAATCTATCATGGGATAAAGATCTCTAAAAGATTTTATTCAAGGAGCTGCAAAGCTGAGACATTGTGGAAAATAAATGTCCTGCCCGACAGGTGATATTTATTTTCAAAGCAAGAAGCCTGATCACGCTAGTTATCAAAACCAAAGTGGCAGCAATACTGTCTCACCAGTGTCTTCAGACTCAGTCATTCCAAGGCAAAGGACCTGCCATGCCTCCTCCGTATATTGAGTGCATCTGGATGGCCTTTTACATAGTACGTAAGTAATGAGTAAGTTAACTAGAAAAATATCTATACAATACAAAGAAGTGGAAAACATGGAAGAAGACACCTGTTGGGTGTCTCATGGGAATGCGTGAAAAAGAGAGAAATGTAAATAATTTGGTCTATCGCCTGGAGGGAGGCAGAGCAGACAACCAGCTTCTTCCACTGGTTCCCTTTGGCAATTCCATTCAGTCCAATGACCCAGATGCCATGTTCCATGGATGAATGGAAAACACTATGTCTTTTTTTATTTGGGATTATCTACCACACATAAGCTTTGAAGTGGTTCCTCTATTCCACAGAAATGTCTCAAGTACCAACTACATGGCCAGCATAAATGGGAGCTAAAATGTTTAAAAGGCTTCATTCCTACCTTTCAGAAACTTAAAACAAGGTCTTGGGGGGGAGGGGGATTCTTGTTACAAACTCCTGGGCTGGTTACGACATAATTGTTTTACCTGGAACACGGTAAGACCCTGTTAAAATGAAACCTAGAGTTTCCAGTAACGAGCACAGCTTGTTGTCGCCACAAGCTCTGGACTTGGGTCCCCTAAAGGACGACTTCTGGCCAAATGCTTTCCGTGTGTAGCAATGATACCCCAATTGCCACGAGCGCCTAAAGGTAAGATAGCAGCTGGCCGGTGATCCACTTTTATTCATTATACAACTGAATAAGAACAGAATTTCTGAAAGTTGGCTTTAGTTTTATATTGCATTGCCTTCCTTTTTTTTTTTTTTTTAAGTTACTAGTCATGGTGTTGTAAGTAGTTGACTTGAGAAGACAAAAAAACAAAACCCTTTACTGCTAATATTTCACCACTGAAATACTTTAAGGGAATTTATTTCAAGAGATTCAAATAAACAAGTAGGATAGGGTACATACCAAGGAAGGGCACCAAAAAAGTGGGATGGGGGGAACTTTTTTAAAAAGGTGATGTGCCAAAGGTAGAAGCATTTAAAAATAGTTTGCTGTTATCCAGCCTCTGAGTCATATTAATATCTGGTGTGAGAGAAGAGTCCAACTGATAAAGAGAAGCTTATTTAAGTGAATGGACTCCTCATACGAGCAAAGTCTGACCCGTTTCATGCTTTGAAATGTCATGAGGATTGGATGAGATTGAATTTGCTGTGTCGCAAATAAACAGAGCTATATGTGATTTCAAAGAGCTTTCACGTACATTCTCTCATTTAATCTATGCACAATCCCATGGGGGGCATGGTAAATCCGTTTTCAAGATGAAGCCACTGCGGAAGGTCAAACCCAGGAGTGACAAAGCCAGGATATAAACCTGGATCATCTGCCTCCTAAGTCTGAACACGTTCCAATGCACCCAAATTTTGAAAAATATTGTTATTGGCTCTAGCATTGTTCAATGTACTCATTAGACACACCAGGAAGAGGAGGAGGTGGCCAAGAGGGAGGAAGTGGGAGAGAGGAAAGCTTTTGAATTTTCCAAAGAGTCCAGGCTTTGCTATGATTACACACTGTCCTCTTTCTTATCACAGTGGATGGAGCTGCTTGTCTCTGTGTAAACTGTGGCCGCAAAGCCGGAATATGACCTTAAGGGCCAGCCACAGGTGCAGGCTGTTCTTTGGTTAGCCCTGGGTGACTGTTTTAGCAGTAGTATTGCTTTATGTGAAAAGTTGTGTGCCTTCCCCCTGAAACAGCCACTGGAGCTCTGATTAACAAATCCCGCCACCCATTATCAGCCTCCAGGCAAATTTTGCTAACTTACTATTTTGATACACTTCTTGGGGCTTCCCTTGGAAATTTCCTGCCCTCCCCCCAAGACTTCCTTTGGCCCACATTCCAAAAGTTGTCCGGTCAGGCTACTCACTATTATTTTTATCTCATTTTCTAGCAAAATCAGCTCAAGAATGGAAACGTGTTGGCACCTCATGGCTTGCAACCATAGGTGGTTGTAATTACTATCAATTGCTGCTGTACAGACCTTTAATTCAATCTAGAACCTGAAACAAGATTCAAGTCATCAGCTAGTCTCCTGGAGCAGAAATCCTGGATATATAGTATCACAAATGAAGGCTAAGGAAAAAGGTCATTCACCTTAAATATTTATGAAGATTAGGTAATGCTTTTTTATTGATGTGGGCTTGCGTGACCCCTTTGGAAAACCTATTACCTATGTCCGATTTTATTCATTACTGAGTAGATATGATATAAATTTATCTCAGGAGCCTATCTTATATTTACAAAGTATTTTGAAATGCTTATATGAAAAAAATGGACTGGACTAGAGGAATAGGAATTATTACTGTAAATTCTAAGCATTAGGGAAGATTGCAACTCCAAAAATACTCAATTCTTTCTCATTCTAGTAAATAATGAGATTTTAATAAATTGAACATGAAATATTTATGACTCAAAGCTTAAGTTAATTAAGTAAGTATTAATAAACATGGGAAATATAAAAATGTATAGGATAGTCTTGGCTCTCGGAGAGCTTACAATCCGTCTGGGAAGAAAAAAGAAAAATGTAAAAATTAAATGACAAGAGGTGTCGAAAGGCAATATATTGTTAATAACCTTGTTGAATGCAATTAGCAAAGTACTGTAGGGTAGAGGAAGGAGAGATCATTTCCAGAAACAGTGGGCAGGGATGATTATAAAATAAAAAACTTATCAACCAAATCTTGAAGGCCGAATCTATTGAAACAGAGATGGAGGAGGGGATTCTTGGTGGAAAGAACCCAATGAGAAAGAGTACAGATGGGGGGGGGGTGGGAAGAAGACAAGTATAGACCCAAAAAAGGAAAAAAAGGAAAAAGAACACCGAACGGCAAGTTAGGGTGACAGGGACAATTGTACTGCAATATAGTGCTGGAAAGGCCACTTGGAACTAGACCTTTATGCCAAGTTAAGGAGTGAAGGTCTCTGACCTCGACAGCATCTTGCTTCATTTTTTTTTATAATAAATTTATTTTTTATTGGTGTTCAATTTGCCAACTTACAGCATCTTGCTTCAAAACAGCGTTTTAGAAATATTAATTTGACCCTGGCATGCCAGATTAAATTGAGCAAGGGAGATGCAGAGGCTGGCAGATGCAGACCATGATAGTGGGATGGAAAGGGAGGTGGGGGTAGTAACCATGGAGGAAGAAGCCTACCACCTCTCCTCACACTTAGTAGCATTTATCCTTGGAGCTTCCTGTTCTTTTTTGTAAAGTACTGTCAAATGAGGGGTCCCGAAAAACTGATTCATTCTGGCAGTTTCCAGGAGGGAATGGGGAAATGGCGGAGCTATTCCTTTTGAACTTGCAACATGTAACAGCTGTATAAGTGGATACGGTGAACCTTCTCTTTTTAATCTATATCCTCATCTAAGGACCGAAAAAGGCAGCTCGAAAGTTCCTCCCTCCCAAAGTGTCATGAAATGTAGGATTTAAAGGAGATCAGAGACCATTTTATTTTAAAAGAAAGCTAACTCTAGGGGTACCTGGTGCCTCAGCGCTTGAGCGTCTGCCTTCAGCTCAGGGCGTGATCCTGGGTCTGGGGATCGAGTCCGACATTGGGCTCCCCGCGAGGAACCTGCTTCTCTCTCTGCCTAGGTCTCTGCCTCTCTCTCTCTCTCTGTGTGTCTCTCATGAATAAATAAGATCTTAAAAAAAGAAAAGAAAAGAAAAGAAAAGAAAAAAGAAAAGAAAAGAAAAGAAAAGAAAAGAAAAGAAAAGAAAAGAAAAGAAAAGAAAAGAAAGCTAGCTCTAGTTGAATGCAGGCTATTCTGAACTTTTCCATAAGTACAAGTGAAAGAAAGCCCCAAGAATGCCAGGGACCCCTTTATGTCCACAGCCCTATGTTGGAACTCCTATTAAAATAACTTTCTGGGATAAATGGATAAAAAAGATGTGGTTTATGTATACAATGGAATATTACTCAGCTATTAGAAATGACAAATACCCACCATTTGCTTCGACGTGGATGGAACTGGAGGGTATTATGCTGAGTGAAGTAAGTCAATCGGAGAAGGACAAACATTATATGGTCTCATTCATTTGGGGAATATAAATAATAGTGAAAGGGAATAAAGGGGAAAGGAGAAAAAGTAAGTGGGAAATATCAGAAAGGGAGACAGTACATGAAAGACTCCTAACTCTGGGAAACGAACTAGGGGTGGTGGTAGGGGAGGTGGGCACTGAGGTGGGCACTTGACGGGATGAGCACTGGGTGTTATTCTGTATGTTGACAAATTGAACACCAATAAAAAATAAATTTATTTAAAAATTAAAAAAAAAATAACTTTCTGGGGATCCCTGGGTGGCTCAGCGGTTTAGCGCCTGCCTTTGGCCCAGGGCGCGATCCTAGAGTCCCACGTCGGGCTCCCTGCATGGAGCCTGCTTCTCCCTCTGCCTGTGTCTCCGCCTCTCTCTCTATGTGTCTATCATGAACAAATAAATAAATCTTAAAAAAAAATAACTTTCTGGTTTTGAATATCTGTGATTAAATGTATTTATTATCCAGAAATCTGGGGGGAGTTTGATGGATCTCTGAGTGAGCAGAGGAAAAAGCTTCAATCCGAATCTCATGTCCTGACACGTGGTTTATACATATGCATACAAATGCTCAGATCTATGCATAGCGTGTACACATACAAGGACACAGACGTGTATCCCTATGGTAATGTACTGGCATCCGGGGCCTCGCACTGAAATCTACAACCACCTTCTGGCTTTATCGCTCACAGAAATGCAATCCCTTGGCCCATCACGGGCACTTGGGCTTGGCACACGCTCTTCCAGTAACACCTCTTGACGCAGGGACGGTGCAGGATAGAAAGCCTCCTCCCCACATTCCCTCCACCTCGCTCCACGGCCCAGCACTCAGAACCCCTTTCCTGGGCAGCGACAATCGCAACTCTTTCCAACCCCGTGGCTATTTTGAGTCTGCCTCTTGAGGGCGGCCACAGAAGGAAGCCTGAAGGGGGAGGGAGACGCGAGTTGGCAGTGACAGGTAACTGAGGCTGAACTCGGGGTGCAGCCCCCTGTTCCTCCCCCTCTTTCTGGCACCCCTCCTTTCCTTACTCTCCCCCCTTCACCACCTCCCCAAGTTGGCAGAACCAGGCTGACAAGTCCTGGCGCAGGGGTGAATAAACAAATCACCCACACCCACACCCACCCTGCCTTCCAACACTGATTGATTATCCAGTTTGGGCCTAAAGCAAGTTTATGTTTGGATTTAAGTAAGGGAAGGTGGTTAAAACTGCTGGACTTTATAAGCTGAGTAAAGCCTTGCTTTTAGCTCTTGACTTGGGTAGCTGTGCAAACCCAGTCTCTCTCTCCTCAAGGTAAGAATATGAGTTTGGTCCAGACGTGGATGCTCCTCCCTCCAGACCCTCTTCCTTTTACTCCGATGCTAGAAGGGTGTTGTGAGCATTGCATAATGTTTTCATGCACCCTTAACATGGGTAATTAGAAGCTGTTTACTTCTCAAGGATTCCATTAAAGGCTTTTTATTTTCAAGGCTGAGCTGAGGACTCCGACGCGGCGGGATTGGGGGGGGGGGGGGGGCTTGCAGTCCAGCAGCTATACACTGCGCCTTCCGCGTGGCTGTTCCCCCACACAGGATCCCGCCCGCCCACCGATAGGCTAACGACTCACCAATTTCCAACGGATTCACTGGCCAACTCAAAAACCACTGATGGAGCCTTAAGTGCTATAGGACTATTAATCCTCTTGAGTATTTACGTATTTTTCTGCTCTCATCCCTCCAAAGCTAATGCTAGAGTTTTCAGAATCTGGGAACGTGGGCAAAGGAGAAAGCCACGGAGCAGCCCGAGGAACCCGAAATGTCAGCTCGTTATGTCAACCAAAACTACCGGTGCCTTTTCGTCTGTATTGACCCAGCTCAGAATATCAAGTCACATCTTGAGTAGTAAAACAGAAAACGCAGGTGTTACTGCCGAATGTGAAAAGGTCTGAAACGCAATTAAACGTGTCCTGTGTTTGGGGCGGGGTCCTTGATCCTGCGTTAACACTTGTGTTTTCCTTAAGCCTCTCTTTCCGATATCGACACACGCCGTTGCATCATACTCACACATTCATTAGCTGGGGGGGCCGAGGGGTGTGTGATTTTCCCACCGGTCCTCAGCGTTAGCGGTCAGACGCACAAACCTTCGCTTCCCTTCTGCTCCTACCGCTCTGGAACAGAAGCTGCTTGCAGGGGCGCCCAGGGAGCGATCTCGGCAGATGCGCGGTTCGCTCCGGCAAGGCGCTCTGCTGGAAAGTTTCCTCTAACCACCAACACCCGCCCCCGATCCCCCCCGAGCTGGCGGGACGCGGGCTGGCTGGGCCCCCTCCGGACGGGGGAAGGGTTTTACGCACACTCTGCCAGGCTGCGGATCCGAGACACGGCCTCGCAGCCCCACTCCTCCAACCCCGGCGGACGGACGGCGCGGGGCGCTCGGGCGCTCGGGCGCCGGGAGAACGGCGGGGTCCCCTCCCCGCTGAGGGGAGCGCGCGCTCTGCTCCGCAGGGAGCCGGGGCCCCCGAGGTAGAGAGGATGCCAGAGGGGGGAGGGGCAGGGGGAGAGTGGGAGCTGCGGGGGCGGCGGGAACGCGGGCCGGGAAGGGGGGCGCAGGGCCCTGGCCCCGGCGGGCGCTGCAAGGGGCGAGCTCGCGGACCGCGGCGGGCGCGGGGGCGGCGCTCTGCCCCGGACACCCCCGAGCGGCCGGACGGCGGGTGGGAGGAGGTGGAGTGGGGGGGTGGGGGGGTGCGGGGAGTTCGGATGCGGGGGGTGGGGGGGGTGAACCAGAGAGGGGCGTGCCTTTGCCCGGATTGGCTGCAGGAGCCTGACGCGAGGTCCCGGGGGCTGGCTCGGGGGAGTGGGAGCGGGGTGGGGTGGGTGCCGGGTGCCGGGGCCGCGGGCTCGGCGCGCTCAGAAACATGCTGAGGTCCCGGCGGCTGTTGCAGCAGCGGCAGCGGCTCCAGCAGCGGCTCCAGCAGCGGCTCCGGCAGCGGCTCCAGCGGCGGCAACTCCGGCGGCAGCAGCAGCGGCGGCGGCGGCGGCGGCAGCGCACGGCTCCCGCGGGGAAGGCGCCCGGCGCCCATGCCTCCGGCCCCGCGCGGCGGCTGCCCTGACCCGGCCGCGACCTCCGCGCCCCACGTCCCCCGGCGTGGTCCCCGGCCACGGCCCCAGCCCGCCACACCCCCCGCCCCCGGCCTCCGCAGCTCGGCATGGGCGCGGGGGCGCTGGCCCTGGGCGCCTCGGAGCCCTGCAACCTGTCGTCGGCCGCGCCGCTCCCCGACGGCGCGGCCACGGCGGCGAGGCTGCTGGTGCCCGCGTCGCCGTCCGCCTCGCCGCTGGCCCCGACCAGCGAGGGCCCCGCGCCGCTGTCGCAGCAGTGGACGGCGGGCATCGGGCTGCTGATGGCGCTCATCGTGCTGCTCATCGTGGCGGGCAACGTGCTGGTGATCGCGGCCATCGCCAAGACGCCGCGGCTGCAGACGCTCACCAACCTGTTCATCATGTCCCTGGCCAGCGCCGACCTGGTCATGGGGCTGCTGGTGGTGCCCTTCGGGGCCACGATCGTCATGCGGGGCCGCTGGGAGTACGGCTCCTTCCTGTGCGAGCTCTGGACCTCGGTGGACGTGCTGTGCGTGACGGCCAGCATCGAGACCCTGTGTGTCATCGCGCTGGACCGCTACCTGGCCATCACCGCGCCCTTCCGCTACCAGAGCCTGCTGACGCGCGCGCGCGCGCGGGCCCTCGTGTGCACCGTGTGGGCCATCTCGGCGCTCGTGTCCTTCCTGCCCATCCTCATGCACTGGTGGCGGGCCGGGGGCGACGAGGCGCGCCGCTGCTACAACGACCCCAAGTGCTGCGACTTCGTCACCAACCGGGCCTACGCCATCGCCTCGTCCGTCGTCTCCTTCTACGTGCCCCTGTGCATCATGGCCTTCGTGTACCTGCGGGTGTTCCGCGAGGCGCAGAAGCAGGTGAAGAAGATCGACAGCTGCGAGCGCCGCTTCCTGGGCGGCCCCGCGCGGCCCCCCGCGCCCCCGCCCGCGCCCGCGCCCGCGCCCCCGCCCGCGCCCGGCTCCCCGCGCCCCGCCGCGGCCGCCCCGCTGGCCAACGGGCGCGTCGGCAGGCGGCGGCCCTCGCGCCTCGTGGCGCTGCGCGAGCAGAAGGCGCTCAAGACGCTGGGCATCATCATGGGCGTGTTCACGCTGTGCTGGCTGCCCTTCTTCCTGGCCAACGTGGTCAAGGCCTTCCACCGCGACCTGGTGCCCGACCGCCTCTTCGTCTTCTTCAACTGGCTGGGCTACGCCAACTCGGCCTTCAACCCCATCATCTACTGCCGCAGCCCCGACTTCCGCAGGGCCTTCCAGCGCCTGCTGTGCTGCGCGCGCCGCGCCGCCCGCGGGAGCCACGGGGCCGCCGGGGACCCTCCGCGGGCGCGGCCGCCGCCGTCCCCCGGGGCCGCCTCGGACGACGACGACGACGACGAGGACGACGCCGGGGCCGGGGCCGGGGCCGCGCCGCCCGCGCGCCTGCTGGAGCCCTGGGCCGGCTGCAACGGCGGGGCGGCGGCCGACAGCGACTCCAGCCTGGACGGCGCGGGCAGCCCCGCGGGCGCCTCGGAGTCCCGGGTGTAGGCGCGCGGCCTCCCGGGGGGCGCATCGGTGTTTACTCCAGACCCAGAGCAGGTGAACCCCGGGCCCGCGCACCCCCGTCGCATTCATCCGAGGCAGACGCGCAAAAGCCACGGACCCGACCGTTGCGCACGCAGGAGAGTTTGGGGAGGCGCGGGAGAGGGGCTTGCACATCTGTCTTGGGTTCCTTTTTTACTTTCTTTCTTTCCTTCCTTCTCTTCCTCCCCGCCCCCCGTGTGTGTGCTTCGGCCTTTTCTTTGGTGTGTGCGTGTGATGCATCCATCTTCGGTTTCTGGAGTTGTCTTTATTCCCCACCCCCGCTCCACCCCCCGCCACCTCCAGGTGGTTTGTGACACTTGCTTCCAGGACCGGGTAGTAGCAGCGGAAGGGAGAAGCATCAAGGTCTATCGGCTTGGCTTCCCGTCCCGTGCTGGGGCACAGGAGCCGGCAGTCCGAGGCACAGGAGGGAATGACAGCGGCTAGGACAGAGTTCCTTTGCTTTCCAGAGAAATTTCATTTTTAACTCCTCTGAGTAATGATTTTTTCCTGTCCTTAAAGCAAAGGGGGAAGAAAGGATGGATATGCAAAAAAAAAAAAAAAAAAAGTCACGTTTCAAGAAATTTTAAGCTATTCTTGGAACAAGCCTCTCACCTTGCTTTCTTTTTTGTAGGGCACACCTGCTGTCCCCGCGCGCCTCGGTGGTCAGGCTGAGGGGTTTCTACCTCACACTGTGCACATTGCACAGCAAGATAGAAAGACTTGTTTATATTAAACAGCTTATTTATGTATCAATACCAGTTGGGAGGACCAGGCGCTGAGCCTCTGAGACATGTGACTCTGTCCATTGAAGACAGGACAGGAAAAAAAAAAAAAAAAAACCCACAAACAAACCCCAAAAGGAAACAGTTCAGATTACTGCACACATGCGTTAAAAAAAAAAAACAACAAAACACAAAACAAGGAGTTGTTCCAAATACCATTTTTGCACAGTGTTAGGAATTGTAAAGTCCACACGAGATACTACTTGCACAAAAAGAAATGAAATATTTTTTAACGGGGCAGGGGGCAGATCTTACAAAACTAAAATAAAATTCAGACTCTACTTCTGTTGTCTGTTATGTTATTGAGCTAATGATTTATTGGGAAAAAATACATTTTTATACTCTTTTATCATGGTACTGTAACTGTATCCATATTATAAATATAATTACCTTAAGGATTTTTATTATTATTTTTTTATGTCCAAGTGCCCACGTGAATCTGCTGGTAAAATTTAGCACTCGTGTGTAAATGGTATTTCCTCTGTCTGTTCTACCAAGTATTTATACTCTGGTGCAACTAACTACTGTGTGAGGGATTGGTCCATGTGCAATAAATACCAATGAAGCACAATCAAGATTATGTGCCGTGTGTCTGTAAGGGGTCAGTGATGATGGAAAAGACAGTTTGTTTTGTTCAAAATATAGGCTGGGTTTCCCATAGAGCTCTTTTAATAGCTTTTCATGACTCAGTAACATAGCAAAATGCCTCTAGACCAAATAAGGCATGCACCTACTGAGAGCTGCAGACTTGCCCTAAATTTTCACAGTCGGATTCAAGGTATCCTAGACTACTTATAGTTGTTTTCAAGATCCCATCTGCTGCACTTGACTTAAGAAGTGACATTTGGGATTGTGTATCTTTAAAAAAAAAAAAAAAAAAAGTGATAGAGCCAGGTAAATCAACTGCAACTTTGCACAGAAACGCAAGGGGGAAAAAAACTACCTCCTTGAATAATGAGTTGCCTGCCAGAGCGAGGTAAGTGGCTTCCACAGCTTGTTTTTCTTTTCCAGTAGAAAATCACAGCTTACAGATGATGATCAGTCTGTGCAGATTTCTCCAGTGGCCGTTTAGAGTGAAAAGTGCTTTTATGCTTAAGCAAAAATTTATAAAAACAGCTTTTAAGTAAACTTTTTTTTTTTCTCTTATGTAATTAAATAGACCATTTTCCCAGAACTTGGTGGTGGACACAGGTAAAAGCAAATGTGAAAAATTTTAACTCCCTAGCAAAAGTGTGACGCCCAAATGGATAGGATATTTTCCATAAAATTGGTTTCTAAAGAAAGTATAGTGAAATAGCATCCTGGTATTCTACACTTCTCCGAAATAAGTTTAAGTATTTATCTTTTTATTTTTAAACAAGCTTTATATTTCATGATCGTATAGTAAATAAACCAAATGGAGGATTATAAGGTTTTGACTCCTTCTGGGCTTTAGCATGAAGAAACTATTCCCTGCTAAGGAAAGTGAAGATTGATTATCTTTTTTTTTTTTTTTTTTTGCGATGGAGTATTCTAAAGACCAGGAGACAGTCTTCTGAGAAAGGTTAATGATGTAGATGTGTTGGAGACCAACAGAAGGTTGTATGAACAAAAGATGCTATGAAGTTTAACCCCTTTCTCCAGGAAAAAAAAAAAAAAAAGGAGGAAGGAAGGAAGGAAGGGACGGGAGGGGCAAAATGGCAAAACTTATTTAAAGAAAAATACTGAAAGAAACTTGGTTTGGAGAATATAAAATCTATCTCAGGTTGAAATCTCACTCCTTCCCCAAGAAATAGATAGAGCCTACTTTGTCCTCCTTTACCCCACCATGAGTATGTAAGATGCATTTTGTTAGGGGTTTTGTTCTTCTTTATTTTAATTTATACTAGAAAATTGATAGACGACGCCTACAGTTTCATCTGACAAACACTCAAACGCCAGGGTAATGTTTCCCTCTCCTGACTTCCTCATTGTTATTTTGTTTAGATAAGTCTTTGTGCCTAAATAAAAAGACAGTTTCCCAGCCCCAATTTCCAGGCCCATCAAAACTCAGGTCTTAAAATCATGACACTCCTTTAAACTTTAATAAACAAATATGTATAGTTTAACTACTTGGCCTAAGCTCTTGAATGAATTACAAGAAACGACTCTAATCTTGGGTCCAGTTGGTATGTATTTGTAGGAAATAGAGAAAGATTTTTCTAGGATCCCTTGAGTACCCTGAGGATTATGAGGATTCTGAAACAGACCGAGTCAGTGATTTCCAGCTACCCATGATAACTCCTTTTTGTTTTTTTTTTTGAAGAAGACAATCACTGATTTATGACAGACATGCAGGAAACAGGGGGCTGTCATTCCCAACAGCTCATGGCAACGAGAGAACTGTCGATCCTGTTTAATCTGGTGAAATAAGACACACCACAAGGGATAGAGGACAGCAATGAATATCCAGAAAATCAACCTCATGCCGTGAGTTTGTGTGCAACAAATTCCAAAGGCTTAAACCTTAAAATTAAAACAGTGACCTTCAATGTGATCCAACGTCATTGATTCACTACACTGGAAATTATGTTCAGATTGTGCAAAGTTCTCTAGCGTGTAACAAGATATTCCAGCATCTACAAATTCCCTCTTCAGTGCAGAAATGTGGGATTGGTATAGCATATAGGTGAATCCTTTGGCAAACTTGCCTATGTAAAACTTCGCAAATGGAGTTTATTTTTTTCGGTCGGTGCTTTCTTTGGAACTGGAATTATTAGTAAGTGCTTTTTGGGAATTACTAATAACTTCTAAGTGGCTATTGTGAAACCTTTCCTTGTGAGGCACATTCTCCTAGCTTATTTTAATTTCGTATTCTGAACATGCTAACTTCCTCTGGCAATATGTAAAATTGTCAGGCGGAAATTCTGCACCCAAAGTATCAGGATGATATTATCATTTCAAGTTTTTAGCAAGAGCTTCTAAGCAAGGGTCTAAAGGGAAATTAAGTTTTGCTGCCATATGTGTAGAGCTTTAAAAGAAAAATTTTTTTTAACAAAGCTGGACTCATTAGTTCTTTTGAAGGAAAAAACACAAATAAAGAACCTTCGCAGTAATTCAAATTAAACCCATTGGCACGGATAATTTAGTTTTATTTTGTACATTTCTGGCATATTGTGCTGAGAAATACTAATTCTTTTGAATCCCTGCCAATTTGCTACTAATCAAAATGGAGAAGATATGCACTGTTTGGATTATACCTAAAAATAGTTGTGCTACAGTCACATCAGCAAATGGAATTAAATTAATTTCTCTCTCTCTTCTCCTTCACACATAACCCTCCACGTTATTTAAATTTCCATCAAGAATCTTGCTCCTGAATCTCAGAATTTGGAATTCAGTATGTCCTAAATGGCATTGCTACATTGCAATGATTTTTTAAGCAAACTCCACTGGACTACTCTCTGAGACATACACCTCTCCCGAAATTCCCACTTTTACCTTGCTTTCATTTAAAGAGTAAATGAAATAGCCCTGAGAATGTAATCAAAGAGGTGGTAATACTATTAGTAGGTGCTTTGTGGATTAATTTCCCTTCAGCAGAGTCTTTTTACCCTTTTGTGGAAAGAGGGAGATAGTTTCTGAATCAATAAGATTTGGTCATTTGACGGAGCAGTTAATAGGCTTCCAAATCTAACTGCTCTGAAGAGCAGAGCAGCCCCAAGGAAAAGTTTATGCTATAACGTCATCATGAGAGCATAATCTTTGCATTATTGTCAGCAGGACCCAAGAAAGCACTGGAAGTAACCGTCTACACCCTTTAAACCTTTGCCTTCACTTGCATGTTGTGCAAAGATCACTCTGAACACATGTCTACCTTCTGTACCTGCTTGTCTGGGAGCCACCACACTCCCTTAGCGCTTCTCTTGAGCACTTCCTCAGTTCTTCTTGAATGAACTGAAATATCTAGAACATCTAATTCTAGATAAATTATCTTCATAGCAGCACTAATTTCTCATGAACAGTTTCCTAAGGCTCTGATTTTCAACATGTCTCAATGCTTTCATTATAATTCCTTTCTACTCTCTCCACATTCCCTTGCTCATAGCTGTTAATTAGTATTAGCAAGATCAAGCTGTTTTCTTCCTATTTATGCCACAAAACTTAACCTATGATGATGCATTTTAAATGTGTTCAGTTTAGATTTCTTCCTGAGAATTTCAGTATTGCTCATAATTACAAATGAAAAAAAAATGTTTTAAGGATTGTTTGTACATTTCCTATAAAAGGTCTTCACGTTGAGTGTAGGGTGTGGGGTTTTCTTAGGCTTTATTTTTCTGTTTTTCTTGACTTTTCACTTTTTAACCAAATGACCTTGTCAGTCTTTCAGTATCCTGATTGCAAAGGATAACATCAGCTAGTCCACCTTCAACTATGTGTAAATCCGTTTTCAAGTCATTATTAGGTGAGCTTGGGTAAATTTCTGTTCTTGGAGAGAGAGAGAAAAAAAAAAAAAACACTTGTTCAAATAGATGGTCCAAAGACTTTGGCTGCTCTGGCTGGCCACTGGGGCCAGTGACCTTGGGAAAGTGGGTTGGTTTCCCTACCACTCAGGTTCACTTCCCACAAAGCCTGATCAGGAGGCTTTGTTTGTGAAACCCTTTGAGATAGGAGTTTATTGCTTTGCAAAGTCTATCATTTCAAGTACTTCCTCCTTTCTTTTCCCTTTCCTTGCAACTCCACCCACAAAATCCCTGGTTGTTGGTGTTTTTTTTTTTTTTCTTTTTAAGTGAAAGGAAAGGCAAAAAAGAGCAAAATATATATGTATAATACCCCATGAATCCAAACAAACAGTCCTTCGCTTTTTATCACATTTAAAGTTCTGCAGAAACCTCAGCTAAATAAAATAACCTCCCTAAACATCGGCTTAAAAAACCTGTTTGCCGTGTGCTAAGCAAAAAATGGTTGTTTAATGATTTTTCACCCACAGCCACTTTGAGAAAAAATGTAAGTCAATTTGGAAAGTTGCTCACCTCTACAATTTTGCATTGAGTTGTAAATGCTAAAAGCGACTCCCTGGATTGTTCTCTTTTTCTGGACATAGCAATTCAGAGATGAAAAATGCTGAGAGCAATGGGAGTTGGTCTTTTTGTTTACCTCTTTTGTGGCTTGGAGGGTATTGGATTTCTTCCTTCCCAACCTAACAGTGACAAACCTACGGGAACTTTACTGTTAACGTTAACTGGAGGAATTCACCTACCATCTTAATGTCCTTGTTAAAAATGCTTTTAAAAAGTAAACACGAATAGATGTTCCAATGACATTTTCTGCCACTCCAGGGAGTTTTCTAAAGCCATTAGAGGTATTACATTTTAGTAAGAAGCTCCTCTTAAAGAATTCCTTGTGCTTAAATGATTCTGTTATCCACCCTGAAATAATTTTTTTTCTCTTAAAATAGGTATACTTAAGTAAAACTGAGTCACTAAGAAAAACTCCAGTCTCTTTGGTGGGGAAGGACCTTGATATGTCTAGTAAACAATACTGTTTTACTCAAGCAAGTCTATACAACCATCAGCACAGACCACTGAAATTGATGGAATTCAGCTTAAGACTTAAAGACTTACCCAACCATTTTATAGCCTGTCCTATCAGCAAATGTTTCCTTTGTAGTTAACACAAATCCCTCTTGCTGTTTTGACTTGTGACTGATCCCCATACCATCTCACAAAGGATGACTGATTCGATCCACCATTTTCTGTATAAAAATCCTTCTGATGATATTCATGAAAAATAATGACACCCCCCCCCCCCCGCCAGCTTTCTATGCACTATTTCCATGTATTCATACAAACCACTTCAAATTCTTTCATTCTTCCTGGGTTTTTTGTGTTTTTTTTTTTAAGATTTTAAAAATTCATTTATTCATGAGAGACAGAGAAAGAGGCAAAGACACAGGCAGAGGGAGAAACAGGCTCCATACAGGAAGCCTGACGTGATCCCGGGTCTCCAGGATCATACCCTGGGCCAAAGGCAGGCACTTAAACTGCTGAGCCACCCAGGCTGCTTGTCATTCTTCCTGTTTTTTAAGTGGGACTCATCCCAGCTACAGGCATTCCTCCTGGCTGGAAGCTAGAATGAAATGCAGCACAGTACATTGTTATGTGTGGCACCTGGTCTGGTGGCATCAACATATCATCCTTCCTAGAATCGTGCCATTAATTTTTTTCAATGTCACCAGAGCCACAAAATTCTGAAGATCTGGAAAAAATATCATACAAAGCGACAAAGTGTAATATGAAAATTAATACGTCCTTATAGTCCCTGCATGAAACATCCTTGTGAACACAGAACAAAACAGGCAATATAAATGTTTCTCCAAAGGGGCAACCAAGAAAACTCCCTCCTCAAAAGGCAAACGTTTACAACTCTCTTCAAAGCTTTTGAGTATGACTATGCCTATACGGATAAATTAATTTTCTCACATTAGTTGTGCTCAGGAGACACCTGAGCTATTTAGAGGATTTCTGTGATGAGTCTTTGGGATGTGAGATGTGACTCATATGTTCAACCGTTCTTAAAAGATTGAGGGTACTATGCACTGAGTGAGCTTGCTATATGGGATACAACCAGTCTAAGACTCTGAGCTTGTCCCCAAGGCACTCTGGCTGGAGAGATTAGACCTCCACATGGGAAAAGAGACAAAGAATGAGGCAGGCATGGTTGAGTGCCAGAAACTCAGGCGAAAGCAAGGGCTCTAGACCAGCACTAGCCAATAGAAATATAATGCAAGCTCTATATTTAATTTTACTTCCTCTAGCGCCACATTTTAAAATTTTTTAAAAAGATTTTATTTATTTATTTATTTATTTATTTATTTATTTATTTATCTACTTACTTACTTATTCATTTATTTATTTGAGAGAGAGAGTGAGTACACAAGCTGGGGAGGAACAGAGGCAGGAAAACAAGCAGACTCCACACTGAACACAGAGTCAGATTCAGGGCTTGATCTCATGACCCCAAGATCACAATCCAAGTCAAAACCGAGAGTCAGTGGTTTAACTGACTGAGCCACCCAGGCACCTTTACATTTTTTTAAAAAGTAAAAATAAACAGGCGAATTTAGCATTATCATTTCGACATGTAATTGATATAAAACAATTTAATCAGATACATTTTTAAAAATCGGATGTGTAGGCTGCATCTATAGCCCATCTTCACTGGGACTCTCCACATTTCAAGTGTTCAATAGCCAGTGGGTGCCAAATATGGCCAGTAGGTGCCAAATTGATATTTCAGCTACCGAGTTCAGAGAAGGGAATGGGTGGAGGGGTGGCATATCTGATGAGGGTCTTGGATAAGAGGATAAAATGATGTGAAAAGTCATTCCATGAGAAGTTACAAGAGGGAAAGAACTGCAGGAGCACATACCACAGAGGTATGTGTGTCGAGATGAATTTTCAAACAAATGCCAACTGTAGGCAGTTTCTGTGGTTGGAGTAATTAGAAGATGAAGTTGGAAAAGTCATTTGGTAATGGATCAGAAGGCTAATGCAAAAGTGATGAACTCTAACCTTCCTGAAAGCATGGAGATTTATGAGCAAGAGTGTCATGAGAAAAACAGTGTCTTAGGTAACCTGGCATCAGAGGCATGATGGTGGGGGCACCTCGGCGGCTCAGTGATTGAATGTCTGCCTTTGGCTCAGGTCATGATCCCGGGGTCCTGGGATCGAGTCCCACATCAGGCCCCCTGCAGGGAGCCTGTTTCTCCCTCTGCCTATGTCTCTGCTGTCTCTCATGAATAAATAAATAAAATCTTTTTTAAAAAGGGATGATAGGTGGATGTAATGTCTTAACCCTCATAATCATCAATGATGACATTTTCCAAATCAAAAAACTAAGATTTGCTTAATCTCCTATAATAGATACGAGTTCATTATTAAATTTGCTTTCTGGGTTTTGTATCTCAACCTCAGGGGCTGACCCAGAGAACTGCTTTTTTGCCAATCAAGTTTCTATGTGCACAGGACTGAGGGCCCAGAAAATGCCGAAAGATCATGCCCTCAGCAGAGGTAAGGCATCAGAGCTCAGGTAATTGGTTCAAGGCAACAGGTGAGGAGTTTTAATCAAGTCTAGGCACCCGACTCCTAAGTCTATCTCCTATCCATGCACCAAACTTGTCTAGAGACTATTGTAGGATAAAGGCCTTGTCTTCTTATCTTGAACTCTCCAATGCTCAGCATGTTGCCTGGCACAGGTTATGCACTCAGAACATTCATTGACAATCTAACTAGAACCAAAGAGCCAAGTTCTCTGGCTTCTGTAGCAATCCAGGCACATAGTGATAACAGGCCTACCTAGACCTGTGCACCACAAGAAAATCTGATGTGACCCTCTATTTCTTTTGTAAATTCAGATTTTTCCTACAGACATAAAGAATACTTTTTATAAGAAAGGTGCCAAACCTCAAACTGACATGCATAGGAAACAAGCTCTGCTAGTGTCACAGGAAACAATGGGGTTATTTCCCAAACACTTCTAAGAAATGAATTTATTTCTAGAAATGCACATAGATTGCTGGAATTATGTACCTTGGCAACATAAATTCAATGAGTATGAGGGTGGTATACTGTATATTATCATTCTTTAAAAATAGGCATTTCACTAAAACTATTAACTCAGAACGACATGTTCTAGGCTCTAGGTTCAGTTGTCAGGGGGCAAAATAGTTGATTTACTTGTCACGTAGTGTATTCTTTCCTAAATGGGATTTTCTCCTTTCTAACTGAGAGATCTATAGCCATTTTTCTTGCTGGACTTCAAGAGAAAAAAGTCCCTTTCCCTACTCTGGTGGTCTCCCTGGATCCTAACAATCAACATAGCTAAGAGAATCAATCGGATCCTACTTTGTCAACACACAGATTTGTTTTAAATTTTCTGTCTGCATTTCAATCCTGTAAGAAATGACATTATATCCCTAAAAAATGTATTTGGAGCAAACAAACATCATAGTTCTCTCAAAGTTTGCATCTCCCATTCAGGGCATTTCCACTTGAAACAGATTCACAATCATTGTCTTACCGTCTTAACACAAGAAATAGAGTTCATGTCGAATCCTTAGCTATTTCAAGGGAAATTATATGGATTCTTGCCTTTTGACAAAGCATTGGGACTTTAGCTGGTGTTCTTTGTTTATGTATGTATGTATGTACTGAATATTGCAGAGTTCATTTAAATAGCATTATATTTGTATTACCATAGCAGGATTATTGTTTGTGAGAGACTTGGTGCTGAGGCTTTAGACTAGGAATGTGGGCAGCAATGCAGAGCCTACCATGAGGTGACCCCCATTTACAGACCCTCAGCCCTAAATACTCAGAAACTTATTTGACAAAAATGCATTTCTCTAGGTCAGCTCCTGAGATTGATACATAAAATCAGAAAGCCAGTTTAATAATTTCCAATGCAACTGTCACAAAGCCTGTGACACCTCCCTGAGCATGATCAGATGTTCTCTCTCTATGCCCAGGGAAGATAATTATAATCAAAAGACTACTTAGGAAGTATGGGGTCAGAACAAGGGAAGCTGGTTGTAAAATTTAATGTTAAGGGCATTAGGCTAAAATTTATCAATGCATCCATTTCTATAGTGGGCTAGAATATTGGAAATCTACTGGCTTAAAGACCTATTCTCCTTTCTCTCCTCGATAGGGCTTGGATGGAAACCTGCCTACATTTGACTCTTTCTCACCTTTTGCTATCACCAAGGCCTCTACCTTCCAACAGATACATCTTCCTTTGTAGAAGTGAAGATACTCAAGCAGGTCACTGTCAAGTCTTACTGATCTGGCTTTTTACAAAGACTATATCTCTGCTTTCACTTATTATTTCTGAGTTCATGAGGGTGGGAGTGGAGAGGATATTTTGCTGGCTCCCCAATGACATTAAGATTAAAGCATATTCCCCACTAGAAAAGCTCCTGTTTTCTGTTTCTACATTATGGGAACCCAGGTATTTGATTCTATTAGTCTTGAGAACAGAAATAGCATTGTTTCCATTTCATTTACTGATATAGGTAGATTAGATAGATGATAGATGGATTAGGTATAGACAGATGATAGATAGATGATAGATAGATAGATAGATAGATAGATGATAGAGTGAGATTAGACAAAATATCTGGTATAAATCCACAAACCCTTATTTGAGGCTCTGTGAGGTCAGAAGTGCTTTGGACCTCTTGAGAATTTTTGAGTTTTAGGAAGGCAAGTATGATGCATACATGCATACACTATATATTACATAATACCCTAAGCAGAGTCCAGATCAGAATTTTATAATCAAACATTAAAGTCTCTGCAGTGAAATGTTTGATTATTCATACTAAGTGGATAAATAATGACTATAAATAGACTCTCACTAGTTCAGGTCAGGTTTGCTGCCAAATGAGTCCAAGTCAGGTCACATTTACTCTCAAATGATTTATGGAAAAGCTCTATCCTCAGAACTTTCTGGATTAGGGAATCAAGAATGAGAAACTGTGGACCTGTAATATGAAATGTTCCCTTGTAGAATGGCATCTATTTTTCAGGGCAGGCAATGAAACATCTTTAGACCTACTAAATATGTTAAATCAATTAAGTTATGAGTAATACTATTCAATACATACTTGTAAGAGGGGGAATAAACACAGTTATTGAGGCAGTGGCAATTGCAGGGAGATTTTAAAGATTTTATTTATTTATTTGAGAGAGAGAGAGTTAGAGTGTGTGAGTGGGGAGAGGAGAAAGGGGCAGAGAGAGAGAGGTAGAGAATCTCAAGTAGAGTCCCCGCTGAGTGTGAAGCCTAACTCAGGGCTCCATCTCAGGACCCTGAGATCATGACCTGAGCTGAAGTCAAGAGTCTGGACCCCTGCAGGAAGATTTTAAATAACTAAGGCTGCTTTCTATTAGCAGAGATTAAGAAAGGCAGGGACACTTGGCTGGCTCAATTGGTAGAGCACGCAACTCTTGTTCTCAAGGTCATGAGTTTGAGCCTCACCTTGGGCATGGAACCTCCTTAAAAAAATAAAAAAGAATGGCCAAAGGCATGAAGGTGATTGATGAGCAGTTTCTTGAAAACAATAACAATATATCATCACATAGCCAATCTTCTGTTTGTCTGCTTATCTACATGTCTACATGTGCGTACTAGGAAAGCATCCTTGATGAATACATGGCTGATTCCAAGGAATCTCGGGACTGGAATAGACCTTAAGAATCATTGTAGTCTGACTACCTCTTAGAACAAAGAACCTTCTTATCCATGAGCCCCTTTGAGATTACAAAAGAAAAAAGGAAAAAAAAATGTTATGATCTTCACCCAGAAAGACGCACATAGTAAAAAGTGAAAAGTGTCACAGTCACTGTCAAGGGGTCTTTTGACCTCTGGTTAAGCATTCCTCCCTTAGATACTTGCCATGTTTGAAAAGAAAGCTAATGTGTTTTTTTATTTTTATTTTTTTAGATTTTATTTATTTATTCATGAGAGACACACACAGAGAGAGAGAGGCAGAGACACAGGCAGAGGAAGAAGCAGGCTCCATGCAAGGAGCCTGATGTGGGACTCAATCCCGGGGCTCCAGGATCATGCCCTGGGCTGAAGGCAGGCGCTAAATGGCTGAGCCACCCAGGGATCCCAGAAAGCTAATGTTTTATCGTTTCACAGCAATCTTAGTACCCTGAGCTTCTTTAGGTTGCCTCATAAATTAACTGTGGTCATATGTTTCAGTGGCTTCTGTGACATTTATCTCAACTTATGATTCTCGATGCAATATTTATAAGATAAAATCTTTTAAACTCATTGTGACCCCTTGTCTTTACCTTAAAGGTTAAGAAAAGGAAGCATAATGGCATTTTTAGTTTTCCTTTGTGTATTTTAACATCCCCTATCATCCATAACTCAGGGGAAAGAAAAACAGAAAAGAGGTCCTCTATGGAAAGACATAACATTTTCTGCTAGTAAATGTATCAAGCATCAATTTTCAATTTGACGTTAACTGGGAAAGGAAATGATGAAGTAAATTTTCTAAGTGTTGCACTGTCACTGGAGAAAAGATTTATATTAGTGCCTGGCATCAAATCATGATTTAGATTTGTCAGTAGCAGGCACACCATTTCTTCTTTTTGATGTTTTTAGGAGTCTGATAGAGGATTCTGGGAGGGCTGCAGTATACCCTTCCTTATGGTTCATGAAAAGCATCCTTTTCAATCTAAGCGTCTCAAAGAGACTTGCTCACGAACACCAGCACCTTGGCACACCTGCAGAAGGAATGCATGAACTAACTCTGTGATCACATTGCAAAGACTGACTTCCTTTTGCACGGGAAGTTGAGAGAGCAATGGTTCCTTGCCAGGTGTGGACAGAAAAGCTTCCCTGTGCAGCCTCTCTCCATTTAGGCTGGTGAAATTAAATATGAACTGTCCTAAGGGCAAGCTGGATCCCAACTGAAATCTCACCCTGTTGCTAGGCGCTATCCAACCACTTGACACACTGTCTTCATGAGCATACAAAGATTATGCAGGAAAAGAACAGGTAGGTCAACAAAAGCACCCCAAAGCCAGGTGACTGGTTCCTCACCCTTCCCACACACACTCTCCTTATCAGGCTTAGCCCTGAGCCTGCAGAGAATGATGGAGAGTTCTCCTTAGGCCAAGTGGCCACGGGGTATGGAAGGTTTTCCTTCACATTGTTACCCTTGGGGACCACTTCTCCTCCCCCAGTAGGACAAAAACCCTCAATCATAGAGATTAATGTAACTGGTTTGTTCCTTTGCTGCTACTCAGTGTCAAAAATATACCATGACCATTACGAAACACGAAATGTGATAGGAGCTTAAAAACATTATGCTAAGTGAAAAAAACAGACACAAAAGCCACATATTGCATGATTCTTTTTATATGAACTATCCAGAATAGGTAAATCCACAAAGATGGAATAGAGGCGAGTGGTGGCCAGAGGCCAAGAGGGAGGGGGGTATGGAGAACGTTTAATGTATTTGGGGTTTCCTTTTGGGGTGATGAGATTGTTCTGGACCTGGAAAACAGTGATGGTAGCACAACCTTTTTAAAAAATTGTATTTAATTTCTCTCAGCAATGTTTTGGACTATTTTTAAAGATTTATTTATTTATTTGAGGGTTTGAGGGGGGTTGAAGGGGCAGAGGAAGAGAAAGAATCCCAAGCAGACTCCCCACAGTGCCACAGCCAATCTCATGACTACGAGGTCATGACCTGATCCAAAACCCAGAGTAAGGCACTCGGCTGACTGAGCCATCCAGGAATCCATGCTTTGTACTTCTTTAAAGTAATCTCTACATCCAGGATGGGGCTGAAACCCACAACCGCGAGATCAAGAGTCACACACTCTACCAACTGAGCCAGGCAAGCACCCCTACACCACCTTTTTAAATGTATTAAATGCCACTGAATTGCACACCTGGGAATGGTTAAAATGGTGAATTTTAGGTTACATGTTTTTTACCACAATAAAAAAAAAAAATTCAATAGGGTCCTTTTCTACTAGGTTTGCAATGTATTTAGATAGACAAAACCATGTAAAACAAAAATTGCGGGGAATATTCCAACAAAAGGGAAAGAGAAGGGAAGAAAATTTATTCTGGTTTTAAAAATAGTTAAATTTATTTTTATCAAAGTTGAAAGCAAGCAGAGAAGAATCTTAATCTTCATGAGCCAATGTGATTCCCTCATTTCACAGATGAGGAAGTCGAGGCTTCCATGGTAACCTGGTCTTGGAAAGCAGACAACCAGATTTGAATCTGGTTCTGTGGATGTATTGGCTGTGTTACTAAAGTACAGTTACTTAGTGTCTCTGAACCTCAGTTTCCACATCAATAAAAGGGGGTGGAAAGTCCTCAATACTGTACTCCCCTGAAAGTCCCCAGATGATTTGTTGATACAGCAAAGCCAAATTTATTAGAACTTACTGCGATAAAGGAGAACACCATCTCAACAAAGTCTTAGCAGCGTCTCCAAAGGGAATGTCAACATGGATATTTATAGGGTATTCAGAACTGGTCACGGTGATTTACAGCAACTCTTTGAAGGTGGAGCTGAGTGAGATGGGCAGAGTTGTAGTATCACGTCTGTGGTGGGTGGGCATAGCACAGCAAGGGGATTGAAGAAAGTCTTGACGAGTAAACTGCCATTTGAAAAGCAATGCCATTTGTTTGCCTCTTGCCTCTGGTAAACTGATCTGCAGGATTTCCTGCAGCAAACTGTGCAGTTATTTATTGGTTTATAGTCTTATCATTCCCAAGGGAAGGTTTCCTGGAACAAATAGCTCATACTGACATGGCTGGTCTCAGTTCCAGGTTCAAAGAGTTCTGTTATGTTTGGTGTTGGGGGGGGTGGGTCATAGCTCTCAGAGGTACTATGGTCATCCATTAAGCACAAGCCCACCCAGTGCCTGCACCTACTAAGTCCTTTATTTTCTCCCAGAGTCGCACCACCATTCCCACTAAAAACTCACTTCTAGATGGGGAATGTCGGCCAGAACCCGAACCACCCAGGTCTTCCATCCTGCCTTCCAGAATCCCTCCCACCAGCTGCAATTGGACTGGGTTCCACTTGTTCTGGAACAAATGAATCCAGCCACAATAAAACTCCCGAATCTTTTCACCCCTCAGAACGAAGCAGCAGCAGAGCAGAGCAGTTACCATGGCAACAGACCTGGGTCCTAAGTTTGCTGTCACTTGATCTTTGACCCTAGGCCAGTGATTTACCTCTTCAAACTCACTTCCTCATCTGTTAAATGAGAATGACTTGGTCTTCAATACATATCAACCAGTTTTTTGAATGATGTAAGTAAATTCGTAGTCCCAGATTCTAATTCAATTTACTTTCTAAGGATGAAAAAGGACGCAATTCCTTTGTTTTGTTTTCACTTACCCCTTATCTTCTGGGAGGACCTAGGAGGGGCTTTCAGGATGCTGAGAGAGTCTTTCCTGTGGAATCCTGAGCCTGACCTGTTCAGAAGAAAAACATGGAATCCCAAGGGAGAGACTGGTACGAGAGTCCCACAAACAGATTTTCAGGCTAAAAGATAGAATTTTCAGATTTTCAGGTGGCCCAAAGTTTATTTGATGATCTGAACTTAGCCAAGCCTAAATTCTCTTTTTTACTACTTGTGTCCTCTCTTTCCTATGGTGACTTCTATTACCTCTCCTGGGCAGAGCTGCTGACATTTTTAACGGCTTCATTTTCAACCTGATTTATTGCCTAAGGGTCAAGTACAAGCGTTTTTGTTTCAGTATTTATTTATATAAACGAGCAGTTTGTCTGACCTGTAGAATTACCCACATTCACATGGCAGGTTAAATCCATGACACGAGAGAATTATGAAAAATTCCTATTCTGGGTACTTCCAATGGAGGCACGAGATAAAAAGGCCCTTGAACTGGGGATTGGGACTGGCATGGCTTCTAGTGCCCTCTGCCTCCAGTAAGTTTGGGGGAGCAATTTTCTGTCTCTTAACCACAATATTGAATTTCTAAAAAGACTGCTGGTTGAACAAGGGAGCAGCAAAGACTTTTTTCTAGCACTGATTACTGGTAACTACCTTACATTTAACCATGAAATGTTAAACCTGAAAGTTCAACCTCTCTTTGAAGGAAAATTCAATGATTTTAAAGTGTTTTAAAAAATATTTTATTTATTTATTCATGAGAGACACACAGAGAGAGGCAGAGACATAGGCAGAGGGAGAAGCAGGCTCCCTGCGGGAATCCCGATGTGGGACTCCAATCTCAGGACCCCGGAATCACGACCTGAGCCAAAGGCAGATGCTCACTACTGAGCCACCCAGGTGCCTCTTTAAAGGGGCCTTTAGGGGCACCTGGGTGCCTCGGTGGTTATGCATCTGCCTTCAGTTCAGTTCGTGATCCTGGGGTCCTGGAATTGAGTCCCACATCGGGTTCCTCGTAGAGAGCTTGCTTTTCCCTCGGCTTATGTCTCTGCCTCTCTCTCTCTGTGTCTCTCATGATTAAACAAAGTCTTTTAAAAATAAAATAGGGATCCCTGGGTGGCGCAGCGGTTTGGCACCTGCCTTTGGCCCAGGGCGCGATCCTGGATACCTGGGATCGAATCCCACGTCGGGCTCCCAGTGCATGGAGCCTGCTTCTCCCTCTGCCTGTGTCTCCTGCCTCTCTCTCTCTCTCTCTGTGTATGACTATCATAATAAAAATAAAATAAAGAGGTTTTTAAAGAGTTAATTGATTTATATTTTTTCTCCAGAAATATGTATTGAGCCTCAGCTAGAAGCCAGGTACTACATGATGTAATGAAAACACACACTTGCCAATCCTGGCTCCTCGTAGCATAAGTGGATAATGTCAGTCTCCAACTGAATTATGCAGGGTTTACCATGAGACCCCCCCTCCAAGAGGGAATAGATCCCCAAATGGGCAGGGACAATCAAAGAAAGCATCACCAAAAGGCTTCAAGTTAAGCTGGAACTTGGTTGATGAGTGGTTTTTGCCAAGTTGGAAAGGGCATTCCAAGCAGAGGAGAGAACTTTCCAAAGTCATGGAGGTAAGAAAGAATAGGCTGGATCCCAAAAGCGGCAAGAACATTTGCATGGCTGGAACCTAAGGCCACCAAGGCGAGCACAGTGGGAGAGGATACACGGCACACGGGCAAAGGCTAGACTGGGAAGGAGTCTATAAGTCTGCCCAAGAATTCTAGACTTCATTCTGAAGAGTGGAGAGTGTCACTGAAACTTTCATGTAAAAGAATGACCAACTCAGGCTTGAGTTCCATTGCACGCACTCCACCAGAACAGGGAGGATGGACTGGTGGAGAAAGAACTGGAGAAAGGGATATAAGTTCAGTGAGTCTCAATGACGAGACAAGGCCATAAATTGCAGAAAGGAAGAAGAGCCTCTTGGCGGGTATGGGGGGGGGGGTAGGAGCAGCAGGGGGGGGAGGGCGGAGTTCAAATAGTTCAAATAAACAGAGCTAGATGTGTGGTTTGAGCTTCTTGAGTTTGACGGGGACACCCAGGGAGAGATACCCACCAAGCAGCTAAGAAAATGGATTTGTGGCTCAGCCTAGGGCTAGATATGGAGATGTGGGGATAGTTGGCCCACCTCTAAGGAAAAGTGAAAAGTGAAAATACTCTAATAGCACCAACAAAACCACAAAAAAACAAGTGAGAGAATCACGATGGGGAGGGGACAAACGTTGGGGAAAGAAATAGTCATTTCTAGTTTCCTTAGATTGTTTTCTTTTCTTTTTTTAATAAATTTATTTTTTATTGGTGTTCAATTTGCCAACATATAGAACATATAGAACACCCAGTGCTCATCCCGTCAAGTGCCCACCTCAGTGCCCGCCACCCAGTCACCCCCACCCCCCGCCCACCTCCCCTTCCACCACCCCTAGTTCGTTTCCCAGAGTTAGGGGTCTTTCATGTTTTGTCTCCCTTTCTGATATTTCCCACTCATTTTTCCCCTTTCCCCTTTATTCCCTTTCACTATTTTTTATATTCCCCAAATGAATGAGACCATATAATGTTTGTCCTTCTCCGACTTTAGATTGTTTTCAAATGACAATATTTCTAATATCTTCACAAATGCTTCTTCCTTATAGTCAATTCAGACATTATATAAAATAGTTAGAAAAGCATAGGTTGCAGGATTATTAAATATGATGTACCTATGTATATATATGCACATGTATGTACATGTGTGTACATATATCCTTTCTATATGTATGTATAAAACGTGTTTATATATGTCATTTCCATATAAATATATAGAAAGTGCAGACATACATACATATATATCTTTTCTATATATGTGTGTGCATACACACACATACACACACACACACACACGTATATATATATATTCTTTCTCATTATAGAAAAACATGGTGCATCAGCTTCAAGCCAGGTGAGTTCCCCAAGAAGAGCTAAGAAAGGGTTATATTCTCTTTCCTTATAGTTATAGTTTGTTGTCCAATTTGTGCAGGACTTTCCCCCTACATCATTAAAAGAATGTGTTTGGCACCAAGGGCTTGGTATCAAGCAGACAACATATTTCTTACTTTAGAAGTGCCACTGGTAGAATAAAGAGCCTGAGAACCGGAACTGCAGCCAGAAATAGCAGGGTAAATTCACCCACTTCCAAGAAGGTCACTCAGTTTCAGAACAGGGTGCAGGCAGATTGAAGCAGATTCTTGGCACTGCCACCGCTGCGTCTGTCTGTTGCATAACTGTCAAGTTCCCTTGACCGAGAGCACTGGTGTTGACCGGGCATTTTCTGTTCCTCTCTGTTCTACTGTTTTCCAGCTATGTCAAAATAATCACTATTATCAGGTGACCTTCCCTAAGTCAGCCTCCTTTCTGTTTCTAACAGCTACCTGTTGAGAATCCTATTTTTAATGAACAATTCTAACCCAAGAGCTGTCATCTGTCAGGTTGTAAATGTTAAAAATAGGAGTCCCAGACATGTAGTCATTAGACAACAGAAAACCGTAAACAATCAGAGGAGCAAGTGACAGCAGATGTTAATTACATCGGACCCCCTTCCTACACTGGAGCTGAGGAAGAGGAATCCATAGGCAACGGCAAGCCATAAGGACATAGAGGGGGCCTTGCCCCTCCCAGAACCAGGTCCGACCCACAGGAAACTACATCACATTAATAACTATAGCTATGCTCCTTGTTTTTTGAAACTGTCCTCGAAAAGAAATTGGAAAAATAGGATAATAATACTTCAGGAATGATGCATAAAATCAGAATACTTTAAAAACAATTGCTAGTCTTTCTCTTGTGTTGCTTGTTTTATTTAGCACTATGCTAAATGCCCTCATGGGTGTCACTCGATCGGAGAAAACCCTGTGAGATGAATGTTATCACATCTGATGGATGAAGAAACTAAGGCTTAGTGAGGCCCAATAACTTGCCCCAAGTGTGGAGTTGGACAAGTGGCTGTACGGGGCTTTAGGAGCCCTGGCACCATCCTTCAGAGCTCCCCTTCTTGTCCACCCATGTGCAATGCTCCAGACGGTCGCCCACCCAGGACACCCAGTGCCCTTTAATGGATCAGAAGTGAGGAGTTGCCTGGGTGGCTCAGCAGTTGAGCGTCTGCCTTCAGCTCAGGGCGTGATCCTGGGTCTGGGGATCGAGTCCGACATTGGGCTCCCTGCGAGGAACCTGCTTCTCCCTCTGTCTATGTGTCTGCCTCTCTCTCTGTCTCTCATGAATAAATAAATAAAATCTTTTTAAAAAAAGGAAGTGGGAGCACCATCTCCCCCTCCCCCTGGGGGGGTTCTCTGATCCTCCCCCTGCTTTGTCAGGTGGGTGGTGACAGCCTGAGTCTTGCTTAAGAGAGTAACTCTCCAAATCACCCTGGAGTTGGGGAGTGAAAGTTGCAATTTATTGGATAGGGCCATTCTCCCTACCTCAACGCTGGACCATGATGACCTGGGTAATGTCCAAAGGTGCAAGATCTAAGGATACAGCTGCGTTTGTCAATTGAAGATCATGATTTTAATGTTAGTGACTGCTTCTGTTTTACCCAAAAAGACCTTTTTCTTTTCTCATGCATGACAAAATCTGTTTTTCCTTCTTTTTTTTTTTTTTTAAAGATTTTTAAGAATTTATTTCTTTATTTGAGAGAGAGTGAGAGAGCACAAGCGGGGGAGTGGGGAGTGGCAGAGGGAGAAGCATCTCCCCACTGAGCAAGGAGCCCGATGCGGGGCTCAATCCCAGGACCTGGGGATCATGACCCGAGCTGAAGGCAGAGGCTTAACCCGCTTAACCGACAGAGTCACCCAGGCACACCT
Source organism: Canis lupus familiaris (assembly GCF_011100685.1). Taxonomy (NCBI): domain Eukaryota; kingdom Metazoa; phylum Chordata; class Mammalia; order Carnivora; family Canidae; genus Canis; species Canis lupus. Next base: position 25,228,112 of record NC_049249.1, read on the forward strand.
GTGTTTTTCTTTCTGATTTGTACCCTACATAGCTCATTTCCATGGTCTTAGCCCCCGAGTGTTTTTCCACAATTTCCCCTGATTTAGGGAAATTCAAATTTCCACATCCCCAGAATCCTAAGACATAAACTATTTAATGCAATTGAGCAGTAGACATTTAAATAGCAGCCCGAGGTTCATTGGATTACTTGTCATTAACAACCACATGCATGCGAGGAGAGGGATAGAGTCCCCACTAATTGACAATCACGCAGAAATGAATATAAAAATTCCTGAAAAGCTAATTGTTAAGTGTTTATTAAAGCCTAACTGTATGCCTGTGCTGAAAACCAGAATACAGAGAACGTAGTCTGATTGCACTCAAAGGAATAATTAGCAGAAAATATGACACTATATGTAATCAAGTGTTAAGATGTGCAGAATGTGATTCAGCTGATCAAAGGCTGTTGCATAACCGTGTTTTAAATACACACCTACAGTACAATAGAGTGAGCTACAATTTTCTTGCTTAAAAATCAAATCAAGGGGGATCCCTAGGTGGCTTGGCGGTTTGGCGCCTGCCTTCGGCCCGGGGTGTGGTCCTGGAGACCTGGGATCCAGTCCTGCATCGGGATCCCTGCATGGAGCCTGCTTCTCCCTCTGCCTGTGTCTCTGCCTCTCTCTCTCTCTCTCTCTCTCTGTCTCTCATGAATAAATAAATAAAATCTTAAAAAAATAAAATCAAGGGTGCCTTGGAGGCTCAGTGGTTGAGTGTCTGCCTTGGGCTCAGTTCATGATCCCAGGGTCCTGGGATCGAGTCCGGCATTCAGGCTCCCCACAGGGAGCCTGCATCTCCCTCTGCCTATGTCTCTGCCTTTCTCTGTGTCTCTCATGAATAAATACATAAAATCTAAAAAAAAAAAAAAAAGTCAAATCAAAAGTCCACCCTTTCCTATAGAAAGCTTTGACATCAGGCTAAAGACATCAGTCACGATTTTTCTTTCTGGCATTTAGGTTTTCCTCTTACTTGAAACTCATTTTAACATCCTTGAAATATTTAAGAAGAAATGCAGTCATAATGGCCACAAATAGTACTTTCCGGTGCAAATAAAAATTGCTATTGCATTACCTACTTGCTCTTTGGAAGTTATTTCAAAAATGCATTTTCTAGGATGATGCTGTTATTAGGATTTTACTTTTGGAATCCAAATAATGATAGCCTCCTCCCTTCCTTTCCCTGAAATGCGTCTGCTGGGAGCCCTGATGTCACAGCAATGATTCTCAAGATCTCCTAGAGAAAATACTTCATAAACTATATAGCCAACCTCAGACTTTGAAGAAGAGAAGGCAAGTGCAGCTGGCCGTATGGAGGCCTTCTAAATTCCTTTTCCAGTTTGTAGTGCTGCAGAGAAGATTTTCCATGAAGCAGTCCAACCTCTGTTGCTGCAAGACCTGTTTTTTTTTTTAAACAAGTCAGTAAACTAACTGGAACTTCTGTCCAGTCTGGTGACTCTGTATAAATGGGTGCAACTTTAACTCAACACATTAATTTCTTTCTAGAAAACAATTTATATTCATTGAATCATGGAATCCCAGACTTGCAACAACCTTAACAGTTATCCACTCCAAACACCGATCTCACGCTTAAATTGTTCATTTCGAAAGAAGTTTATTTTCCAGAGCAGCTGAACTGATGTCCCAGAGTCAGAGATTTCACATGTCCCTGCCCCTTCAGAGCAGATTAGTTCGGACATCGTCTCAGGGCTGATTACTCTTGCTGGGTAACGTGGACAGATTTGGTAGTGGGTGAGAAGCAGAGACTTTCCTTCTAATTCTATATATAAAAATAGATGCCAGTATTATTATTCCCATCTTCCATATGAGAAGACTGAGACCCAGAGACTGAGTGAGGCGAGCTTGAATCCAGGCCAGTCAGGTTCCAACACCTATACCCCTTCTGCACTCATGCAACCATACCACACTAGTAGAATATTTGGATAAACCCAAGAAAAAATAAGGGGGAAAAACTTTTAAAAAGAGACTAAGATGGTTTGTTAATAGGGTGAACTAGAAACTGATTTATTTGTGGTCACCCAATAGCCCCACATATTGTTTCTCCATATTTATATTTATCTTTTCTCCATTAAAAAAAAAAACAAAAACAAAAAAACAAAACTCTGGGGCATCTGGGTGGCTCAGTGGTTGGGTGTCTGCCTTTGGTTCAGGGTATGATCTTGGAGTCCGGGGATCAAGTCCCTCATCTGGGGTCCCTGCATGAAGCCTGCTTCTCCCTCTGCCTATGTCTCTGCCTCTCATGAATAAGTAGATAAAATCTTTTAAAATAAATAGATAAAATAAAATAAAAATAAAATAATTTAAAAATCTACACTTTTGAAAGTTCCCAGCATGTTTGTCATTTTACTATAAGCCTCTCCTAAATACGTAAAGATCTCTGCCAGCCAGCCACCCATAAAACAGGATGAGTATTTTCCAACTTCAGGGCTGGAAAGCTGACCAGAAGAGAGTAAATACATGAACTGGCTCAGGACAAAAAGTTCAGAAATCCAGGGCAGTGGTTGAGAGAGTTTGTCCTAGCATGTGCTCAGACAATGGGGACACTAATCAAGCCGAGGGCTCTGAGTAGGAGACCAGAGTGTCTAATAACTGCCTGGAGTAAGGTCTTCCTGGAAAGGAAGCTCTCACCTGTGCAACGTCCAAGGGAATAGAGGCTGTGCTTGGACTGCAGACAAGAGCTGGGGAGAGGCATCTGATGTCAGAACAAAGGCCTGACAAGCCTGTTCAACTGAATCAAGATGAATTGATTAACTAGGGCAGAGCCTTACTTATAATAACCTCTCTGTATTTAGTCTATATTCCCAAATCTCATGTAGGAGAGCAGGAAATATATATATATATTTTTTATCAAACACTGTCATGTTGATTATGCAGAAAAAACACAGGGAGGAGGGATTCCAGAGAGGGCAAGCCAGCACACAGCAACGAAAGGGAAAATCCAGTCCATGGGGGTGGCAACCACAAGTTATCAACAGCCACACCAGGAGGTTTGTGTCTGGGGGAGTCTGATTCATTCTCATCCAAGAATTCAGCAGAAGGACCTTACACAAAGGGTCAGATGTGAGTTTCTATCCTTTGAGTCTATATTTGTTTCACTCTGATAATAACTGCTCCATTCATGGTTGGCACATCTATAATTGACTGCAACTGAGCTCAATGGGGTTTTGCTTTTCCTTAAAATTTTACATTTTATTAAACAGGAAGATAAAGAGAATAAAAAAGTAAAGATTATTAGGATCGGGTATCTGTATACCACCACCTCCTAGAGTTAATATTAATATCTGGACACCAAAATCTTTTAAGAATAAAAAAATAGGGGCACCTAGCTGGCTCAGTCAGTGGAACATGGAACTCTTGGTCTTAGGGTTGTGAGTTCGAGCCCTATGGTGCGTATAGAGATTACTTAAAAATTAAAACATTAAAAAATTAAGATAAAAAATAAAGCTGAAGCTCGTTGGCTTCGAGAGAATGTAGGTGAGTGGGAGTAGGAACAGAGGGAGGAGAGAGAATCTCAAGCAGACTCCACACTGAGCATGGAGCCTGACGTGGGGCTCAATCCCACCACCCTGAAATCGCGACCTGAGCTGAAATTAAGAGTCAGACACTCAATCCACGGAGCCACCCAGGTGCCCCTATAGTTTGATGATATTTATGCACAAGTGAAAGACATTAAAGTCTTTTTAAAAAAGCACTGAACTGCACCTCCAAGGGTATCATGAGGATCTCTGATCTATTAAATTAAAAAGCACAACATTTTAATGAATTGCAAGGAGCACTAATCCGCCAAAATTCTTTTGTTTTTATTTCAGGGAGCTGTTTTATTCAAATGAAAGTGCTTTGAAGATGAAAGCACATTTTTTTCCTCCCGGAATTAAATTATTTCATCCCTCTCCCCACAAAGTTTATTAAAGTCAAAAAAGTAAACACTTATCTTCTCTCCTTCTTGTGGAGTTTCAACTTTTGCTTCTGTTACGGCTTGCTTCCATTTTCTATCCTCACAGTCTTGTCACAGTTTGTAATTTCCCTGTGCTGAAAGATAGTCTTTTCCACCCCTTAAATTATGCAGAGTAGTGATCTGGAGGGAGGCCTCATTAGCTTATTTTGGTGTGTGGCTTTCTTTCATTATTTCATTGCAAGGCGATATTTTTTTTAAAAGACCTCATGCTGGTGAATGGAAGTTGAAATGGAGCACAATAACTTATTTGGAATTTGAGGGTCTGCAATGTAAATGCCCAAGTTTGTTTTTAAAAGGTTTTCATAATCCATTGCATAAATATACACATTTACATAATTTCCAAAACATGTGCTTTGAAGCCACGATCCTTCCTGCGTTATCTATCAGTAACTAGTAAATGTGGGATCTGCAACATGTCACTTTGTCATTTTCGAATTCTGGGAGAGCTAGTACGCAGAGGGCGGACTTAGCCCATCTGGCTTCCAGAAAACATCTTTCAGTGTGTGATCTACTTTGGAGGGAAGAAGGTTCCAGAGTTTTGATAAACTTGGCCTCTGTGAAATTCTACCAGAGAGAACGGAAGTGAAATAAACGTTTGTAGGCGTTGAACTTTCAACTTGTCCTTCCAGGTAGCACTCAGCAATTCCTTCTATGGTCTGCTTTTTACATTTTGCCCCCTGACTTCTGGCCGAGGCCGGGGAGATCTCAGTGTGAGTCAGCTAAGACTGCACACTGCCTGATGGAAATGGGGAGGTTATTTATTGTATTTGAGTAGCTTCCCGTGGGCTTGACCTGCCCTGGTTTGGAGCAGAGGAGCTTAGAGAGAGAGACAAGGAGAGGGCTGGTAATAGTTTTTGAGTGAGTTTTGCATACCTCTGGCTTGGTGGGGAAAGCACGTGGATGTAACCTGTGTGGGTATTTCCAACCTCAGATGCCCACCTGTGACTGAAACCAAAGAACGAGGAGAGCCAGAGATGATGCTTCGGTCCAAACCCTCTATTAGGCCTTGACCAGACCTATTACCTGGCCGTCTCTAAGTTTCTCCCAAGAAGAATCCTATTTTATCTTCTGCTTCAACTGTGTAGGTCACATATTCATACCTTCCAGACTCGCCAATTTAAGCAGAAGGGTCTTCTTTTCATCCTTGGTGACTTTCAATTTGTACTATATTGAAATTATGTTTTGTATGTTATCTTTTACCATAGATTCTCTTATTACAGCTTGTTTCACTAATGTTTTCTGTGTATTTTTATCTTTAAGAAATAAAATGGAGAACCATAAGGATAAAGGAAGAACTTCTCAAACACAGGGGCTAGATGCCAGTTGCTCCCCAGTGAGCTCTGCCTCACTCAGCCCTCCCCGCCTGTCAGTGGATCTCTCATTTCAGTTCCAGATGGTCCCCTTGACCTTGAAGACAGCCTTCTGGGAGAGTTCCTAGTCTCACACCTAAAATCATTATTCTTGGCAGCTCAGTGGGGGATACAGGCTAAAATACTCCCTCTGGGGAACTATAATCCCAGCCCTGAAGATGGCTTAGTGGGGCCCAAGACACACTCTTATCTCAAGATGAGCAAGCTTATCAATTAACATTCTTGATTTCTCATCTGCATAACTTTCTCACACTGAGGTGATTGGGAGGCATCCTGGATATTCTCTTTCTGTCCTTCTAGATCCACTTCCCACTCTTCTTCCATCCAAAACTGGCCTTTTAAAGATACTCAATGTAGGCAGAAGTAAATCCAGCACAGGACTAGACTATCCTGTGCCTTGATGCCATCACCACCACCACAACCATCGTCATCATCATCAAACACTTGCTAATCACTTGTTTTTTCCAGGATCCCCATAATTCGAAGAAGTGTAAGACGCAAGTCCTGGAGGTGTCTCTAATAATGTGTGACCACAGGACTTGCATATATTTGCATTAAAAATTTTACAAATTTTAAATATCTGAGGCCAGTTAATGGAGCTTGATGCTAAAGTTTGTTTTACCAGAAGGGCAAGGACTGCCTCCTTTCTATATGGGCTATATAGTATCCAGGGCATTTGGCGTACCTAAGGAATATTAAATCACAACGTCTGGGCCTTTGCTATGGAAACAATATTTTACCGTTCTTCTTCTGCCCAGCTAACTTAGAGAAGTGTGAATTTTTAGCTTGGAAAAGATGAAGAACTATATTTATTTTAGCTAACTTAATTCTGATAATACCAGCTCATATTTTTCATGTTTTAAAGTTAATGCACACAGTAGTATGTAGGTAGTACATACAGGAAAATTCACCCCTTCAGGCAGACAGTCCTGTGAGCTCGACAAACACATACAGTCATATGACTATAAACACAACAAATGTATCAAATAGTTCCATCACAAAAAAAAAAAAAAATAGTTCCATCACCCAAAAGATTCCTCTGTATCTTTGTGTATTTATAGGCAACCATCTCCCCTCACCTCCAGTTTCAGATCTACTTCCTGTCCCTACAATTTTGCCTTTCCCAGGGATGTCATAGAAATGGAATCACACATCTCTTTGGGGCTGGCTTCCTTCAGTGGCAGTGGGGAATCTGAGATGCATCCTTGTTGTTGTAACATACCAATAATCCGTTGGTTTTTGTTGTGAATTAGTATTCCATTGTATAGATGAACCAAAGAGTGTTTATCCATACAAAAATTGAAAGACATTCAGGTTGTTTCTACCTTTTTTTGGCATTCATAAGTAAAACTGCTATAAATGTTCACATATAGGTTGTTGTGTGAATGTAAGTTTTCATTTCAGTTTTATAATTAGGAGTGAGACTGACTACTGGGTCACATAGTAAGTGTACAGTTTTATAAGGAACTGCCAAATTATTTTCCAAAGTGACTGTACTATTTTGCATTCCCACCAGTGGTGTATAAGACTTTCAGTTTCTGGGGTGTCTGGTTGGCTCAGTCGCTTGAGGGACCAACTCTTGGTTTTGACTCAGGACATGATAGCACGGTTGTGGGATCGAGCCCCCAAGTCCCACTCCAGGCTGAGCATGAAGTATGCTTCGGATTCTCTCTCTGCCTCTCCCTGCGTTCCTCCCTGCACTCGCTCATGTCACCCCAAGGGAAATAAATAAAATCTTTTAAAAAGTAGTAACAATAATTATTTTTAAAAAGAAAGATTTCCAGTTTCTCAGACTCCCAGTTTCCCAAGACTGGCTGGCTCAGTCAGAAGAACATATAATAACTCTTGATCTTGGGGGTTGTGAGATACACATTGGGTATAGAGATTACTCAAAAAATAATGAAATCTTTTAAAAAAGACTTCCAATTCTTTGACATCCTTGCCAGCATATCATATTGTCATTTTAAAAAATTAGCCATTTTTTACAGGTGGGAGGGAATATCTCATTACAGCTTCAGTTTCCATTTCCCTAATGACTAATGATGTTAGGCATCATCGCACTACATGTTTAGTTCACTACAGCTATAAGTAACCATTCCACCAGCAGTTCCCAACTGGGAGCAACATTTGGCAATATCAAAATATATTTTCCATTGTCACAACTGGGAGATGCTCTGGCATCTGGAGGGTAGAGGCCAGGGATAGTTGCTGTTAAGCATCTTACGATGGACAGGACAGCCTCCCATGACTCCAAAGAATTACCCATTCCAAAATGTCAGTGGTGCCAAGGATAAAAAACTCTGTACTTGGGGGTGGTGGGCCACCCTGAAGGCTATGGGAGCTCATCATGGTATACCACATTTATACTGAATAAAAAGGGACTTAGAAAATAATTTTCCAGGGGCATCTGGGTGGCACAGTTAAGCATCTGACTCTTAGTTTCAGCTCAGGTTGCGATCTCAGGGTAGTGAGATCAAGCCTTGCATCAGGCTATGTGCTCAACACAGAGTCTTCTTGGGATTCTCTACCCCGCCCTTCTCTCTCTCTCTAAAATAAATAAGTAAATCTTTACAAGAAAGAAAGAAAAGAAAAGAATTTTCCAGTGGACCATGAACCTTTTTTTAACTGCCAGTGTGCCCTCTGACCCTGAGGTCAGTTTGCTACTTACTACAATACGCATTCTCTCTCAGGTTGAGACGCACACTCTTGCCAACGTATGTTTTTGGCCTTCCTCTGACCTGAATAAACGTCAAATCACTAAGGTTTTCCTTTGCAACTGCGTTCACTTTAGTGGTAAGATTGCGTATTATTAAACTTTGGCCCCAAGTAAGTTATGTTTGCATCGTAAATCATTGAAATGGGTTAAAATTTATTACCAGAAAGGCAAGTCACTTACTTTATCTGAATCTCAATTCCTCTGCCATGAAATCTGAGAATCAGAGAGGTGGGTGATTGCTGAGGCCACTTTGAGGCTTTGGTTCCTATTGGAGGCATTACTACTATCCAGCTGCATAGTGAAATCATTTCTGTGCCAACTGCTGGCACCAAAGGTATGTATTTATTTGAGAACCCTTGACTCCAGTCACCAGCCACTTCCCCACCTCTAAAATTTTAAGATAATCCACAGATAAGCCAGACCACACGATTTGCCTAGCAAGAGTTTGGCTTCCTTCAAAGACTCCTTATAGAATCCAGACATTTTTAGATTTGGGTTGTTATTCAAGTTCAGAAGTAGAGTCATTTTCATTCCATATTTGTGATCACAAAAGCTTATCTTTAGAATGGGTATAGACAGAGTAGGGAGACGGAAAGGCAAGAAGCCACCTACTTGCTGTAGCCACACACAGCTGTCAAATTTTTATCTCATTTTTCTTACTATGATTGCAAAATAATAGCTTTATTCAACACATACTTATTGTGTGTCTACTTTGTTCTTGGCACTGTGCCAGAGGCTTAGGTAGACACCAAAGAAGATTGAGATGTGGCCTCTTTTCTCTGGAATCTGCCTTGACACAAGGGAAGACCAGACCACCACCCTCGAATCATTAGTTAGCCATACAAAGCCCAGACTGCCAACCCTAGAGCTGATACTGGGGCGCCATAGGCCCTAAGTAAACATTTTGTTGATGAGTGATAGAGCATGAGCAGCACTTCTTAAACTACTGTGAAAGGGGACCAGTTTTTTAAGTTTCCGATCCATTGGAGACCCAAGCTTTGGTAAAACATGATCACAATGCACTTGGATGTCACAGCAATGCCAGACTGTTATGCAAGTTTTTACAGACTTTATCCTAATTTCTGTGGTTATCTCATCGTAGGTCGTAAAAGAAAGAAACAAAATGAAGAACACCCTGCAGACCAGCACTGGTCTATAGACAGCGCTTTGGGAATACAAGGGAAAGAGCAAAGAGGGGGATAAGGTGTCAGAAGTGAGCCCACAACTCACACTGATTTTACCTCTCTCTCTCTCTCTCTCTCTCTCTCTCTCTCTCGGCTGGATGACCTACCAGTGAAGTGATTAAAATGACTCCCCATCCTCAAACCCCACCCCGATTTCATCTTGCTTCTCACATCTTCTTTCTTCCAAATCCGTTTTCTATTCAGACACTGGAGGAAAGGCAGGAAGGAAGAAAAGGAAGAAAAGTGGGTGTGGGGTGCTGGGGTGGCTAACATGCATTCAGAGTGATGTGCTGAACAGGTGTTCCCAGAGGCCCAGCTAGGCTCTCCCTACCTCAGTGTATTCCAATCCTCCTTGACAGACTCTGTTTTTGTGAACTCTCATCACACCACTGCCAGCTGCACTTGTAAACTGGAGCTTCTCATGCTTCCCTGACAAGTCACCAGGCAGTATCTGTCATATAACATCACAGTCAGGCCACTCTCTGAAGACATTCCAGCCACTGACCTACAACCTACTGGTTCTCTAATTAGTGCTTCTAGCTCACTGAAGCGGCCCGTTAGACTGATCAAAGACTCCTCTCCTCCCCTTCCATCTCACCCCCAGCCTCCACCAGCCATGGGCACCCTAAGGTGGCTTTGACTTTCCTTCCCTCTCAGTCTGGCCAGCTGTGAAGCTGTGACCAGGAGAGGAGTCATCACCTCCCAGGAGCAGTCCCAAGCATTCAGCTCTCAGTGGAAAGAGCACTTTCCTTTACAAAGCAGAGCAAACTGTCATTGTAAGGGCTCTTCCACAATTCAGGGGGGAAACTTCATCATGAAAACCAAGTGCCTGGCAGAAATAAGAGATCAAGATTCTGAATTTCTTGGCCAGCCAAGTTTGGGTCAGGCCATCTCCAGATGGCTGAGAAAAGGTGGTATGAAAATTCTTATTTCAATACTTGCATGGATGGTGCTGCATATTTTGCAGGACATGGTACCAGAGACACACTGCTAAGGGAGCCCTCCCCAAAACCAGTCTCATGCACAGAATGCAAAAACCAGACTTCGGTCACTAGTGCAATGTTTAGAATGATGGCAGCAGCATTGCGGTTTTTTTGTTTTGGGTGTTTTGTCTTTTTTTTTTTTAAGTTCTCAGGAAGACAGGAAATTAATTTGACCTAGAAACAAAGTTGACATATAGAGGGACCAAACTTCACACTTCCTGACACCGTGGCATCAAACTCTGAGTAAACAATATTAAAGTTGAATGATATTATTTTAAGAAACAGTTACTAGAATTGCCTCGTAGCTGTTCTTCCCAACTTGAGTCTCTTCCTACTTCAATCTACCCTGCATATTCAATTAATCTTCAAATACTCCTCTCATGTCCCACCATTGCCCATGAATCTGCTACAACAGCAGCCAATAATTTATCTTCCAAAGGCCACTGCCTTGCCAAGGAGAAGGAATCTTGACCATTCCATCCAGCCTACTTATCTGCAAAGTGATGAAGCAAAGGTCTGGGAAACATGATCTACTCAAGGTCACTCAGCTAGTAATTGACAGGAATAAGAACTAGAACTTCAAATCTGGGGCATGGTTGTTTTGTTTGCCTTAATTCCCCTGATAAACTTTCAAGGCATAACCCGATCCTACATTCCCACAGAACATGGTTTCTCGGCCCATGTTCTCAGCTCTGCTGCACTGCTGTGCTACGGACCTTCCCCTTTGCTTATGCTGGATCTTCTGCCAGAAGTTTCCATCACCCCTCCCCAACCTCCATGCTATGCCACCCACTTCCCCATGAAGCCCAACCCCAGGACTCTACTGCTGTTTACTTGGCTCCTTTGGCACTCATTGGCTATACTTCATCACATGTCGTTTTGTTCATTAAATGTTTCTTGGGGCTTATCTGCTTAATCAGCATCATAGAGTCATAGGAAATTAGAGGTGGAAGGTATCTGGAAGTGATACAGTGTGACTCTGCACCTGTTACATGATTGTCCTATACCATGGTGCTGGCCAGCTCTTCCAGCCCACTGCTGAGAAGATAATTAATACCCGATCCCAACTGGCCATTCCCAGATAGACAACTCTATTTGTCAGAAAGCCCTTCCTTAAACTGGGGCAAAGATGTCCCTCGCACCAATCTCCACCAAAATTGACCTTATATCTGCTTCCTGGGAAGATACAAAGTAAATCCAATCCTTCTTCCACGTAGCATCTTTCCAGATATTTAAAGTCAATTGTTGTGCATCTTCCTTTCTCTTGGCTCCTTTTTCTCCCAGAGAATCTCTTTCAGTCCAACCAATCCCATTCATCCCATTCCACTCATGGCATGGTTTTGAGCATGTGGATCACAATTCTCTTAAATCATGGTCAAAAATATTTGAATACAATACCAAAAAATCAAATAACAGGAAATAGTTTGCTGAAGGCAAATAGATTAGCCTAAGCACCTCCTTTGTTCTAAACACTATACCTCTACTAGCATGTCCTTCAACCTTCCTTTCTGAAGGATATATCACACTATGGATCCACAGGGCGCTTATTAAAACCAATATTTATCATTAAGGAACATCTGCCCTCTTTAGTATGTGTGCAGTCAGATTTTTGCAGAACACTGATTATTCTTGTTAAAATATTCCTTTCCTTCTTCATTGAACAAGTCATTATTGAATTCCTGGGTACCCTATGAGAAACCAAGAAGTATCTGACATTGGTCCTTCATCAAAAAGTGCTTATAAGTAGGTAAGGTAAGACACTCATATGTAACTTTATTCTAAGGCAAATGTTAATGTGTTTTTAGTGAATCTGTTATAGAACCATGGACATTCAGAGAAGAAATTACTCCTGGAGAGAAGATAGAAGATAGAAACTTCTGTGGAGAAGAGGTAAGGTTTGAATATACCAAAGTGATGGGAAGGAAATTCTCTGTGACTGGAACAGGATGGATGGAGGTACAGAGGCAAGTGGTCCAAGAATAGAAACCGAAGCTCAAGGGTTAAGAGTAGAAATCACAGGTTTCACTGACACCCTGGATCCCAGACCCTTCTCAGAGCTCTTCCTTACATTTCCTCCATTCAGTATTTGCACACCCCTTTCTTCACCATGAGGCCTCTGACTCCTAAGATATTGACCTATTTACTCATTTGCTCAATTCCACACCCCACTACACAAAATAAATCTACTAAAAGGAGTTCAAGGCTCATTGGCCATTCTTTTTTTTTCCATCCTGGACTGGGGATAGGTAGTCAAAGTATGATGTTCCAAAATGACTTGTCCTCTTCCTCCCCCACATCTACTCAGTGGTGGTTGTGTTATTCCTTTGAAATACGCTTGGGCTGGGATCCCTGGGTGGCGCAGCGGTTTGGCGCCTGTCTTTGGCCCAGGGTGCGATCCTGGAGACCCGGGATCGAATCCCACATTGGGCTCCTGGTGCATGGAGCCTGCTTCTCCCTCTGCCTGTGTCTCTGCCTCTGTCTCTCTCTCTGTGATTATCATGAATAAATAAAAAATTTAAAAAAAAATGAAATACACTTGGGCTTATTTGTTTCTAGTTACATTTAGCTTCAGGTTCTTTCCTCTTATCATTCTTGACTTTTTTCCCCCCTAATATGTAGAACATTCATGTTCTTAACCAGAGACTTTATTTCATGCTTCTTTGATAGCGTACTACGCCTAGTAAACCAGATCATTCATAATAGGCTGTTGTTTTTGATTGACTCATTACTAATGATAATAAATAGATGAAAATAGTGAGTAAGAGTCTCATTATTGAGGGGGTCTGATGATGAATGCCCAGAGGTCGTGTAAACTCAGGCTCTGATGTTCCATCGTGGCAGAGTCTGGAATGCCCAAAAGCCTCAAGTTAACCAAGGGCACACACCCAGAGGGCAGCCCCAGGACCCCCCAAAGGCAGGTACTCCATTCGGTATATCGTTCAATGTCACCCTGGGGAAACATGTCTGGGGCTTTCTCCTCACATCCTAGTAGCTGTTGAAAGATTTTTAGGAGACCTGCACTACAAACTACCTCGGATGACTGCTATTACTTCTCTTGAGGGCAAGGATGTAGGAAAGATGAAAAGGTTAGAACCTTCCTTAGAGGTTAAGACAGATCCGTGTGTGCAAGGCACGTCTTGGGTGCAAGTAGGGCACCCATTTTTGAGAAACCTGACAACCAAACTGCAGCCAGGTTGGCCTTTCCATGGAGAAGACATAAGAAAAACAGGATTCATCAAATAAATCATTTTAAGAAAAAAGGCTCTAGTTAACAGGATCTGTTTCATTTTTTTGTTTCATTTTTTAAATGATGCTTATTAATCATTATAAATGTAAACATTAACAAATTACATAAGTAATTGGCTATAACATGCAAACGCAGGGTCAAAAGACAAAAAGCCTCTCTGAGAGTTACCCAAGACTATACTTTGAAATTTCAAACCTCTTCTCCCCCTGTACCCACCCCCTCCAAAAAAATTCAGAAGCAGTTCCATACCTTAGACATGACTTTCCTCCTTTCCTCTCCTCAGGAAGGGAGGAAAACATGCAAGTTCATCAGTGGCCTCTAGAAGCACTGCCTGGTAGGTTCTTGGGGAGGGACTCAGCCCAGGAGGCTCCATGATATGAAATTTTTGGTAGTTCAACTGGGACCCAGGCTTTCCCCCCAAACTCCTCAAACTATCTCACTGGAGAGAAGAACACAGAGAACTGGGTAAACTTCTCTCCTTTGGAAGTTGAAAATCCATTTCTGATCTCCTGGTGCAATTAGAGGAGAAACAGCATTTTTACCTAAACCTGGTGATGTTGCACCTCCAATCTAGAATAAACTGGAGTCACAGGGAGATTAAATGCTTAACCCTAACTATACCATACTATTTTTCATTCTCTTATCCTGTCCCTCTTTCAGTAAAACCTATAAGAGGATTGGTTTATTGGCAGAGCAAGGTGCTAGATTCAAGTGTAACAAGACATCTGACACCGTGTACCAGTTGCATACTGCCACGTGATAAACCACCTGAGACTTTGTGGCTTAAAACAACTATTTAATTTTCTTAGGATTGTGTGTGTCAGCAGTTTGGGCTGGACTTAGCTAGTGCTGCTTCTGCGGATCCTACCTGAGTCGTTCATGCTGCAAAAGGTATCTATCAGGCAGTTCACTGGGGCAGGGTGGCCTAATATGGCCTTACGTGTCTGGAAGTTGGTATTGACCATCAACTGGGTCCTGAACAGGCAAGCTTGGGTTGCTCCACATGGAGGTAACATTCTGAGATGGCATCCATATTTGCTGGTATCTCATGGGGTCAGATCTGGAGTCCCTGTGGGAGGAGACTACCAAGAGCACAGACGTGGAAGTTTCTAAGGACAATTACTAGGGTGATCTACCACACATGGTCTTGTAAGGGGATGAACTGTATGAGTTAAAATCAAAACCACAGTACAAGGCTTACCTGGGCTTCTCAAGGCTGTGGGCCAGGACTCTTTCTCCACCTCACACTTTCTCTGTCCTCACAGTCCAGCTCCTATGTCCTGGTGAATGTACCATTTACATCAGGCTCTGGTACGCAGGGATCTACAACACTTAAAGACCAAGTCTCCAAGCCTAGCACCTCTGTGTTCTTGGCCAGGAGTACCCCTTTGTTTTTGTTCTATTTTGCTTTTGTCTTATTTCTAACCATCTTAAAAATACAGGAAAACAAAATATGTATGATTGTTAAAAATCTAAATAATATATATATGAATAAAAATTAAAGTGGGAGTTCCTCAATCCTTTCTATACAATCTGCTTTTCTAGATTTTCCTTCTGAAGACATTCCAGCATTATCTGAGCTCGCAAATGCTTCTCATTTCCTACTTAGGACTTCAAAGCTCCAGGAATTCTCTGGGTTTGCAAAAGTGGGCAGGTTTTACCTCGAGTGGGTTTTCAAGCCTCTGCAGTTGTTCTGAATCTCCTGGTTAGGTCTTCATGACTGGCCACTAAGTCTGAGTTTGTTAAATTCAGAACTCCTGAGCAGGGAGTCACCTCCATCACCCTGGAGCTCATTCTCAAGGGGAGGGTGACAGGCTTTGGGTGCTGACGCAGCACTGAGGATGCTTCTGCATCCACGTGGACTCAGGCATGAGTTCCTCGTGGGGAAACCCCAAGCTGCAGCAGCCTGGAGGCTGTTTTAAGATGCTACATAGGGAGCACAATGGAGCCCAGGTGTCTGCCACCTAGAGACACGTCTTCATCTCAGATTCCAACTAGGAATTTATTTCCCCCACCAAAAGCTGCAGAGTTAACTCCTCCCATTGGCATAGTATACGCAGGAGGTAAAGAGCTAAATATTGCATCCTAGACAGAGCACCAGGGGAGCTTATGCACCCACAGGTGGAGACAGCAGGGACAGACAGGCCGGCACAGCACCCACCTTGGTGGGAGATTGTACAGAAAGAAACCCCGTGATTTATTTGATAACTGGACGTTCATCCCTCTTAATCATCTTCACCTATTTTGCCCATATTTGGAAGCTGCAAAGAGAATAAATCTTGAAAGTTTTCATCACAAGGAAAAAATTTTTTTTTTGAACTATATGTTTTGTTTTGTTTTTTTAACCATATAAGATGATAGATACTAGCCAGACTTACTGGGATGATCATAATGGATACAAATACTGAATCATGATGTTGTACACCTGAAGCTAATACAATGTTATCTGTCAATTTTGTCATAGTTAAAAAAGAAAAGAATTGCTGTATCTCAACCCAGAACTGACGACAGGTAATATAATGTAAAAGGAGACTCTAGTGGGAGCACAGATCCTAATGACAACTTGCATGTAAAAGCTTGAATAAAACAATCCCCTGGAATGTAAAAAAGAAAAAAAAATGACCTTGAATAAGGACATCAGAAACGATGACCGTGGCCTCTCAGACCAGCACAGGACCAGCAGGAGCGAGGAGCAGCCACATCCTGTGGTCTTGGGCAGCAAAGGATCCAGACTAGAGCAAAACGAGTACTTTTCTCTCAGCCACACCAAACAGAGGGTTTTTGCCAATCCCCTGTGCTCAGGAAATTAATATAAGAATCATCTAAATCAGAAGTGCAGGTATATGTGTACATAAAATGCACGTGTGTAATATATATCTTTCTTCCATTCTTTGCAATAAACTGCAATTCTTAATAACAATGGATTCCAGTTATACTTATCAGGTCCTTTTGATTGTCTTCTTGCTGCAGATTAGAGAACTTTTGCTGGTAGTGTTGGCGGAAAATGTATGGGCTATCTAGACGCTCTCCAAATATTATTGGCGAGATGCTGCTGGGCAGAGTGGGCTGGGCCCAGGCAGGCCTCACTCTCTGCTGAATCTTGCTTTTAATAGGTTTATTTCCGCCTGTTCTCAGGACACGTTGTACTTCCTCATTAGGTCTGAATTCATCCTTTCTAGGAAGATCCTCATTCCCTTACTACCTTTTTTTTTTTAACTATAGCAGTTCTGGGTATCTTTCCCCATCCCTTTCTGCTTCCATTCCATGCTCTTCTACTCCCCAACCTCTTTTTGAAATAATATTTATTGTTTATTAAACTTGCTCCCATAATCTCTCTCATTTTTTTAAATTTTTCCTCTGGGTTCTGGGAGAATGTCTCAATTTTATCTTCTCCTTCACTGAATTGCAATTCTGTGGCATCCAGGGCCTCCACTGGGGGTTGCAATGTGGCAATCACAGTTCTCATCTCCAGGTCTCCTCTCTTGCTCTCAGAAGCCTCCTTCTCAAGATCACCTGGGCTGTTGTCCCAGCAGTGGTGTCTTCTTGGACCTATTAGTAGAATTCAAATTAAACCTTTCTTTTTTTTTTTTTTTTTTTTGCACTGAGTCTATTTTATTGTTTATTTTGCATGTTGGCTTGATTCCTCCAGTGGTTTCCCTTCTTTAAAACTTGGGAGTCCTCTGTGTCACATGTATCTACCTGTCTCTGGAGTCAACCCTTCCAAAGAGAGGTGGATGGGCTATTGGGAGTGGAGATGCAATCTTTCCAAAATGAAGGGGCCGCCTGTTGCATTTCTTACACAAGAGATTCACTCCAGTTTCTCAGCGGTCCAGCAGCCTCGGCAGAGCATATGACAGGGCTGGGGACAAAGGCAGCATAGACTCTCGCGAAGAAGGCTTCACCTTCATGCCAGAGACTGTCCGTGACTATAGCATCACACATGCTTTGCCTGATGCCGTCGGCCTCTGAGCAAAGAGCCCGGGGTCCCTGACTCTGCCTGGCACCACTGCCCACTCCACGTGCTGGTGCAAGAAAGTGCTGTTCCCCAAAGACTGGTGGGGGTCTATGTCTCTTCCATTTCCCAAAGAAGTGGCTCTGCCCCATGTGTGTGTAATAGCTGTGGGTGGGAGAGGTCGCATTGACCAGCCTAGACAGAGCCCTGTACTTAGAAGAAACAATTTGATGAGCTGCTTGGCAGAGTGGATGAAACTCCAAAGATATATTCGTATCCCTAAAGGTGATGGCTTGACTGAAGACCATGAGGCAGGGAGAGGGATTTGTTTTGCTTCTGAGAAGTAAGGGGCTGGTGGAGGGGGTTGGGGGGGGCAGAGAAAAATAAAAGAAGGAAGGAAAGACAGAGAAATGACAGGAACCCATGCGCTGGCTGAGGTCACCAGCCTCACGACCTTCACATCTTTGGTTTGGGCACAGTTTCTCAACATCAACACTATTGACATTTGGGGTAAGATAATTCTTTGTCGTGGTAGGCCAGCTACCCTCTAGATGCCACTACCATCCCTCCCCCCGTGTGACAACCAAAACTGTCTCTAGACACTCACAAATGTCCCCTGGGAGGCAAAACTGCCCCAGTGGGGGAGCAACTGACTTAAAACAACTAAACTCATGACGTGCCTGGTCTGAGTGGATTCTCTGTGAAAAGTGTTGAAGGTTTGGAGTTTCTGGCCTGGCTGATATGGGGCCAATTAGGGGTGGTGTGAGGGCCAGAGGGGCCAGAGGGGCCAGAGGGACCAGAGGCAGAAGGGATCGTGAGAACATGAGCCCCAGGAATTCACAGATACAGCGAGTCGGGCTTTGAAGTTTTCCGGGCTGTGTTCTCGGGGGGCAGGGAGTTTGCCCAAGGTCTGCATTACACAGTCAGCCTCAGATGGACTCATCTCTCCCTTAATCTGCTCAAGTCTGAGTGAGTTGCAGAAGACAGAAATTCCTGCATGCTCCTGACACAGGGCAGCAGATCCTCCTTAGTTTGCAGCCCTAGGACTGGCTGTTCCCGTTTTTGTAATGGGAATCTGGGAGCAGCTGGACATCACCCCACCTGGGAGCTGTCCTGCTAACCAAGTCTCTACACCAGTTTTGAGTTTCCTCCATTAGGCAGAGACACCATGAGCCCTTACGTTGACAGAAGTGATTATGTCTTGCACAGGAAGATGGGCATTGCTGACTGTCGTCTCGGTTTTTTTCAGGCTAAGGTGGAGCAAGAGTTGTTGGTGGCTTCCTTCAAGATAGATAGGCCCTGAAAACTTATATGGTTAATCTTTTTTTTTTTTTTTGCCTAGGCTGATCTGTACTTAGCTCCCAGGGGTCTAGAACTTCTATTTCCCACCAGGCTCTGCTTCCTTCTCCCGTGGGAGCACTTGGACTAGTTTCTACTGCATGGTGCCCACTTCGCTCCATCACGCACCAAGATCCTTCAAATTTTCCAAAATTCCTTCCTCTCTCCTCCTCTGCCAGATTCCTGTTCTCTCCCAGATTCCTAAATGGATAATAGTAGTTGCCCTGATTATTCAAATCAAATCAGCAAATGCATGTTGAAGAGTTGGATCAGAATGATGAGGACATGGAAACCATGACTCCACCACTCATTGAGCAATTATTATGTGCCCACCCCATACTTAAGAGAATTAATCTAAAACAAGATCTCATTTTAAAGATTAAGAAACTGAAGGTAAGAATGGTTAAGTAACTCTTCCTGTTGTTACTCTTTTAGTGACTCAATAATCTGACTATAAACCCTTTTTTTTTTTTTTACAATATTGTAAAATGATGTAAAAGAGAAGAGCTATAACTGGTAGGTTTACGCCCCACATACATTTATGGAAGGAGAGTTTGCTTTTAAAAATGGGGATGTTGGGGCACCTGGGGGCTCAGTCGGTTGAGCACCCCGCTCTTGATTTCGTCTCAGGTCATGATCTCGGGGTTGTGAGATTGAGCCCCACATCCAGTTCCCCGCTCGGCGGGATGTGTGTTTAAGATTCTCTCCCTCGTCCCCTCCTCCCTCCATCCCTCCCTCTGTCTCTCTTTCTAAAATAAATTAATAAATCTTAACCAAAAAAAAACAGTTATAATTTTCAAAATTCTAGCCTTCAGATAGGTCTCTAAAGGCGTAATTTAGGGTCAAAGGTGATGAACACATTTTCACAGCTCATGGTATGTATTGCCGGAGTCCCTTCTTTTAAAATATTTGCTGCTTGGATAGGTGAAAATATGCTCTTTTCATTTTATTGTGCATTCTCTCATCATCTCCAACGTTGAACATCCTTTAACTTTTATTGGGTATATACACTCCTGTTCGTGTCCTTTGCCTATTTCTCTGGTATATTTTGTAAAGTTTGCCTGTAAGAGAATACTATTAACCTTTTATCATAGTGTTAAAATATTTTTGCCAGCTTGTCATTTGCCTTTTTATTGCTGTTTCTTTAGATACATAAGAATTCCTTTTTGTTTTATTGATAAATCTCATTCTTCATAACAATTTATTCTATCGAAGTGGTACTTAGAAAGTGCTCAATTCTGACATTTTCTTCTACATTTAAAAGGCTTCATGTTGGGGTTCCTGGGTGGCTCAGTGGTTGAGCATCTGCCTTCGGTTCAGGGCATGATCCCGGGGTCCTGGAATTGAGTCCCACATCAGGTCCCCCACAGGGAGCCTGCTTCTCCCTCTGCCTGTGTCTCTGTCTCTCTCTGTGTGTCTCTCACTAATAAATAAAATCTTTAAAAATAAGTAAATAAATAAAAAGCTTCATGTTAGGGGCACCTGTGTGGCTCAGTTGGTTAAGCATCTGCCTTTGGCTCAGGTCATGATCCTGGAGTCCTGGGATCAGGCTTCCTGCTCAGCAGGGAGTCTGCTTCCGTCTCCTTCTATCCTTCCCCTTGCTTGTGCTCTCTCTCTCTCTGTCAAATCAATTAAATAACATCTTTTTTTTTAATAAAAAAAGGCTTCATGTTTTATGCTAATCCAACTGTAATGTATTTTAATATATCAGATGAGGCTGTAACTTCAATCTTTTACAAGTAACCAATTTCTCCACCACTTTTTGAATAATTCACATCTTCCTCCATTAATTCCTTATGATCTAGTAAGTACATAAATGTTCTGGGGTCTCTTTTAGGTTAACTGTTCTGTTCTATCTACTTATCAGTTCTTATGCGCAGAGCATAGTGTTTTAAAGCAGCTTTCTGGGAACGCCTGGGTGGCCCATCGGTTAAGCGTCTGCCTTCAGCTCAGGTCATGATCCTGGGGCCTGGGTTTGAGTCCCTCATCAGGCTCCCTGCTCAGCGAGGGTCTGCTTCTCCCTCTGCCACTCCCCCTGCTTGTGCTCTCTCTCTCTCTCTGACAAATAAATAAATAAAAATCTTTAAAAAATATATAAAGCAGCTTTCTGATCTCCTTTAACATTTAAGGCCTCTTTCTCTTCCCGTTATTGTTTCTCCAGATTTCCTTAGCTTTGTTGGCATGTTAATTCCAAATGAACTTTAATGTGTTATGCCATTTTTTTTAAGAGAAGCAAAATCCCGTTGTTTCCATGGAAGCTGGTTAGTTTTAGTTACCTGCAGTTCTCCGAGCCCGCCTCTGAGCCTTTTAGCGCCCCCTGACTTTGCCTAGAATGCCCTTCCCGTCCCACTCCATCTCAACACCCGGTAATTCTGGCCAGTGTTCGTCCATCTGTCTCTCGTCCTCCTTCCCCTGTGGCCACCCCCTCCAAACTGTGAGCCTCTCAGGACTCAGAGGCAGGACCTCGTTCTAATCCTCTGCCCTGCAGTCCCATTTCCAGCAAAAGGGTTGAATAAAAGAAAAGGTTTAAAATGAGGTGGATGTGGGAGGCTTGCTTCACCCTTGATCTTGAATTGACCCTAAGGTGCCTTTCTGGACTCAGAACCACCCCCCGCTCCACTGAGGCCACTTCCGAATCTTCAATCCCTTGAAAAACCTTCCATCAGATCTATGCTTTGCTCTCACCTCCTGCAGAACTGCTGTAACACAGCCCACGTGAAAGGATATTATGAGATGGTTTCTGTGAAGGACCCAAGTCGAAGGCTGATGGAACTGAATTTTAATTCTGACAGCACGAAGTGTGAACAAACATTACCATCCTTTATTGCTCTAAATCTGTTGCTAAATTCCTTGTTTCTCTACGAGTCAGAAGCCCAATAAACAACTTCTGCAATGTTCCAACAAGGACTTTGTCATTGCAGAGCTTCTGAATGATTCATAGTCTTTCTGCTGATCCCAACCACAGAAATACTTTCTGTCTAAAGCTTTAAACCTGAAAATCCATAACTCTCGGGGTCAAAGGAGGCAGTTGAGAAAATAAGAGATGCTTGAAGTCATATCCGCAGCTGAAACTAGCTGCAACAAGTTTAAAGGATAGACACAGCATCTTTGAGGGAGCATGAACACCAAACACCGAAGCTGGGGGTCATACGCTTGTTTCCAGACCTATCTCCAATTTCAAAGGTGGAAGTGCTTACTCTTGAAATGGAGTGACTGTCTCATTGGGAGCAAGCTGGACTTGAAATAGAAAGGGAACCATATACCTCTCTAATTATGCTCTCGATCAAAGATTTGCCCTGAGTAAACAATCATCACCCCTTCTAAATCTGCATTTATCCCCTGTGTTAAAAAATAAGTGGTAGGATAGTCCCTCAAATGTGTGTGGGTGTGTTAAGTGTTCAAATCTGTACGAAGATTTTATGAACAGGCTACTCCATGCTCCGGTCCTATATATAGGCAGAGGAGCAGGGCACTGCCTGAGCGGTAGGATTGAGAACGCTGCTTGCATTTATCACCCAGGCCCACACGCCCACACCCAACTGTCACAGAGCCTGAAATTCCTACCATTAGAGTTGCTACTTTTGGTCGAGGCAGAGGGCTTCAAGAAAACCCTTGCTCAAATATAAATATAACAGGCAAGAACTGTTCCATGACACTCTGTTGCAAGTAGCATCATATTTCTTTGTTTTTCCATTGCAAATAAAAAAGGGCTGGGTGGCTTTAAAAGAATAGAACAGGGAAATGGGCTTCGTAACTTTACGGTGGTGAAAGCTGGCGACACCACGTCCACCAAGTAATGAAGGCTGACATGATTAGTGATGTCATGTGGGTGTCCTGGACCCTCTGATGTGAAGTGATGTGATGTGATGAAAAGAGCACTTCACCCTTGTGGTATTCTCCCCCAGATCCCACAACCCCAGTCTAATCATGAGAAAAATGTCTGACAAACTCAGTTTGGGAGACATTCTACAGGATAGTTGGCCAACACTCCTTAGGATCATCAAGGTCACAGAAAAATAGGGAAGACAGAAAAGCTGTCATATACTGGAGGAGACTGGAGAGACATGATGATTAAACTCTATGTGGTCCCTTTGATTGGATCCTGGAACAGAAAGAGGACATTAGTGGAAAAACTGGAGACATCCAAATAAAGTTTGGGGTTTAGTTAGCATAACACGATGTATAAAGCAACAACATTAACTCTGTGGTGTCTTTGCAACATTTCTGTAAATCTAAAATTATTCCAAAATCAGATTTTGTGAGGGTCAGGGAGAAGTCCAATATCCATTTTATACTTTGGGCCTCCAGTCTTGGAGGTTCTGTAACCTCCTGGGAATATGATAGCATCCAAACTAACTCTCTAAGTCTAGGGTCAATGCTCAGTTGGTTCACCTTATATCACCTTATATACAGTTGACTCTTGAACCAGGCAGATGTTAGAGGTGCTGACCTCCCACACACTCAAAGATCATAGAAAAATTTTGATTCCTCCAAAACTTGACTACTAATAGCCTATTGCTGACCAAAAGCCTTACTGACAACATCAAAAGTCAATTAACAAATATTTTGTATGTTGTACACATTATGTACTATATCCTTACACTGAAGTAAGCTAGAGAAAATAAGATGTCATTGAGAAAATCATAAGGAAGAGAAAATACATTTACAATACTGTACTATATTTACTGAAAAATCTTCACATATGAATGGACTTGAGCAGCTCAAACCTGGGTTGTTCTAGGGTGCTTGTGTTTGTGGGTACAGCCTATGGCCATCTGTCCAGGGCTGCAATTCCATCTGAACCGAGCCCTGCTTACTCCATGAGGCCAGGTCAACTGGTGCAGGTGCTGGCAGGCAGTTAATGCCAAGTGCACCACTCCTTGCATGCCGGGCTCAGCACCAGGGGACACTCACCTTAGCTGTCAGAGCAATGCACAGCAGTGCTTGATGTTTCACTGGCCTCCAGGTGACCATCCCTTGTCCAAGGTGTCTCCTTGCAATGAGGTAGTGTCCGCAAGCTGGATGGGTCTTCACCATTTCAAGACCTCCCCTCCTTCCCTTGGGCCAGCCTTGGAGCTCCCCTTCAACCCACAGAGCCCTTGCTATACCAATGGGTTGAGTCCTGTCTCCTAGACAGTTGAAAACAAAGGCATCAAATGCTCCCCTGAGACAGGAGAAGTCCTGACATCCAGAACACAGAACCTGGTTCCTCTGTTGGGAGAAGGAAAAAATACCTCTCATTCTTTCCTGATGAGCTTACAGCTGAGAAAAATAGGTGTAGCTAATCCTCACGCTGGTTATTCTGCTACATTAAATGTTCAATATACGGCCTTGTGTCACTCATACATGGAGGGTGCACATGACACAGTAATGGGAAGAAGTAGCACCAGGCCCTGTACTGCCTTCCACCCCCAAGAGAGAGATGGAGAAGGACAAAGGGATGGATGAGTCCTTTCCATAAATGGTCAGCCAGGAGCTCTTGCCAGAATGCAATGGGAATAGCCCACAGAAAGTATTGTGGGACCTTTACCTATCTTGGACTATTCCAAGGTGACCACTCAGCATAGAAATAAGGCTCACTGTGTCAGAAGGAAAAGAGCCTTGACATGTACGTAAGAATTGTCTTTCTTACATGAGAGACTCCTAACTCTGGGAAATGAACAAGGGGTGGTGGAAAGGGAGGTGGGCTGGGGGTTGGGGTGACTGGGTGACAGGCACTGAGGGGGGCACCTGACGGGATGAGCACTGGATGATATGCTATATGTTGGCAAATTGAACTCCAATTAAAAAAACTGTCTTTCTTGCTAGGAGTCTACACTATTCGGCGCTGTAAGACTTATTACTTATCCAGTCTTTGGAGGTATGCATGAGCTTGCTCTAATAGGTCAAGTAGTCAAAGAATCAGGAGTGCCTGCCATCCCCATGACAGACTGGGGACAAGGAGACCCAGCCTCAAAGATTCAGTGATCATGGGGTCTGGACCACCCCAGTTGGCTACTCCAGACAGAACAACTTCAACCTGAGCAAAAGCAACCGGGGTACATTGGGGTGGGTAGTTCCAGAGCACAAGCCCCTTTCCATTGGATAAGTTTGGGTTTCCCAAAAGGGGTTTGGGGCAGGGAGTAGATTTGCATAGAGATCTCTGGAGAAGGAGGAACAACAGAACCAGAGGAGGCTTGTTAGGATTTGGGGGCATGCTGGCTAAGACGGTGGCACTACAACCAACTTATAGATGATCCAGAAGTTTGCCTGGTGTGAGAAGAGGTCACAGCACAAGGAGCAATCTCTTGGCCCAGGGAGAAGGCAGTGGAACAGCCCCCAGAACAGCTCAAGAATTGATTTTGGGGATTGTTGTTGACTGCATAGCCTCCAGGCTTCATTCTCTGGCCCTCCTGGGATTCTAGAAGTTATCTAACACACTTCAATAAATTCCTTTCTGCTGTAAGGGACCAGATTTGGCCTCTGTTACTTGCCATTAGGAACCCTGATGGACACATGTTAAGTCCTTTCATCCCAAATCTATGTAGATAAATGTCACAAGGAAATGATTCCCTTGAGCCTGGAAACAGTAAATTAAATGGATGCAATAGAATCGGGCTGCTGTTTAGCAAAAGAGTAAAAATGTGTTTTTGTTTCCTCCCTCCGTAATACATATTAAATAAACCCATATTACATTACTTCTGAGCCTCAGAGACTCGGAAACCACTAGCAAGCACATGAAGGCTTGTGAGTTAATTATAACAGCCTTTGCTAAGTTCGGCCTGTGGTTTTCCTCTCATAATGAAATGTTAAGAATGGGGGAGGTGAGCTCTGTCGTGTGTTGCTGCTAATGTTTTTAACCAAGGATCTAAGGCTGTTTGATATTTTTGGCTTCATAATGTCCATTTCCAGTCCCGTTTTGGACATAAAGCAAGGTTGGAATCCAAAGAAAAGGAGTTTCTGGGCTACAAAATAGTCTGTTGGTCCAAAGTAAAAAGTTAAATTCCTTAGGTCCTTCTTCTTCCCATTCTTTTGAATTGGCTTTTTTCATGCAGCAAGCTATACTTTCCTGATGCTTTTTTGTTTTTTCCTTCCTGCCTTAGGGCTGGAGGCCCATTTCTGCCTCAGTTTATCACAGTATTTATTTTGTGGCTCTAGGCTTTGCATTTCTTCTTGGCACTCCTACACTTCAGAATGGGGACTGGGCACCAGAAAGAAACCAAGGTGTCACCGCTAGGCTTTTGGACATCCAAGGAGGGTATGGCTCCATTCCCTACCTTGCCCACACCCCATCATATGACATTGAAACCAACAGACAAGGGATTCTCATGGCTGACATAGCAGACTTGGGTATTATGCTCCTCATTTAGTGTTAAAATTTCAAAATTTGAGAAAAGGAGATCCAAGGTGATGATGGTGTTATTTTACCCTCTACAGACTAAGGGCTTTCTTCAGCACAGGTTGGCAATCCCTAGTAGTAAAAAATAACCAATGCTACTTTCTTTACTCAAGGGTAGGTGGTTTTTTTGCACTCGTGTGTGTGTGTGTGTGTGTGTGTGTGTGTGCAATGTGTATAACCGGCCCTTGTTTTTCATAGAACCCAGGATTGCCTCATTGCATCAAATGTTCAGCCTCTAAGGCGGACAGAATCTGAATTTTTTTTCCAGCCTGAGTTTAGCCTGTCTGGCCTTAGTCTCAAACCCAGGGTGACCTCCAACTTTTTCTGAACCTTCAGATCCTCAATAGCCTCCTGTGATTGAGGAAGGAAGAGTCAGAGGGAAGTTGTTGGAGGCAAGAGATATTTTTGGCAAAGCTCCCCAGAAACTACATAGGAAGACAAATGAGGAGTCTCCTCCTGCTTAACGAAATATCCTATAAGATTCATCCAGCCAACTTGGTCTTTTGTGTCATCTGTAGGCAATGGATTACACTGACCCCATGCCCAGTGGAGTAAGTAGTTAAGTTAAAATGGGGTCTTGAGGGTCATCCTCATCCAATAGGTTTGGTGTCCTTAAAAGCAGAGGACATTAGGACACAGAGAAAGGAAGCCATCCGGCTTGTGCATGCACATGAGAGACAGCAATAGGCGGATGCGGCAAGGAGGCAGCCATCAACAAGCCAAGGAGAGAGGCCTCAGAAAAGAAACAAACCTACTGGCCCCTTGATCTTCGACTTTAGCATCCAAGACTGTGAGAAAATACATCTTGTTAATGGGAGCCCGAGCAAACTGAGACAGGCTCAGGGAGGTGAATGCAAGAGGCAGAGTGAACTGTAGTCCACATGCCCCAGTGTGAAAATCCTTTATCAAAGAAAACCATTTACTTGGGGTGGAAAGCCCTGGCTGCAGAGCTGCTAATGGGTGATGGGACTCTGACTGACTTACTATTTTCTTTCTGTTTAGTTGCCAGAGGGGTTATACACACAGACACAAATTCATGTTCTTTTCATTTCAGGTGCCTTTTGGTTCAATTCGTATTAATAGTAAAATGTTCCTTTGATCCTCGGCAGCACTGGAAAATAATTCAGGGCCCCCTGTTCCCACTCTTTATCCCTCCCCTGCATGGGAAAGCTAACACGTCCCTCATTATCTGTCTTGATTTACCCAATATTCACATCCCTATTTGAGAAATCGGGCAGAGAGTGACATTCTGAGAAAAACTCGACCTCTTCTTCAGGTGGACCAAATTCCAATTCAAACAGACCCTTGGCTCCCACTCACTGCCTCTGGGGAGAACTGAAGTGCGCTGCCCCCGCTGCCCAAGCAGGAGGGGCTGTGCGCCAGGGGCCGCCTTCTTGCTTCTCTTCTTGCTGCTCTCCGGCCTCCCCCGCCAGTCCTCTCCGAGCCACCAGAGCACCCTCCGTCACTTCGCCTTCTGAAACGGAAGTGAAATCTGGGTGGGAGCAATGTTTTGCTCGACAAGTCATTTCCCCTTTCCTCCCTGCCTCCAGAGGGGACGCTCACCGAGTCCCAATTGGGCCTGACCTCTGGGGAAACTTCTCAAAGCAGAGGGAACAGAGCCCCCCAGTCACCAGGACAGCTTTGCAACTGGTGGCCCAGAAGCCAAGCCCTATTCTGGCCAGAACACTTCCTTGCCCAAAGGGCTGGAGGTGAATTTGTCACTCCTGGTGGGGGGGTGGGGCAGGGGACAGGAGGAAGGACACGGTGGTGGCTGACTTTTCCAGCAGGCAGAAATCAGGCTACCTGGTTAAAATAGTAACTGCTGGACAGCCCGGGTGGCTCAGCGGTTTAGGGCTGCCTTTGGCCCAGGGTGTGATCCTGGAGACTTGGGATCGAGTCCCACGTCGGGCTCCCTGCATGGAGCCTGCTTCTCCTTCTGCCTGTGTCTCTGCCTCTCTCTCTCTCTCTCTCTCTCTGTATGTCTCTCATGAATAAATAAATAAATAAGATATTTTTTTAAAAAAAGTAACTGCTGAAAGTGGCAGTGACACAGCCCATGTGTGCAGCCGCCGAGGGCGCCGTCACATGCTGGGTTCTCCATCTCCACCCTGGCTAAAGGGTGGGCGTCCATGAGGATTTTGTACCCTGCCTGGTTCTAGAACCAAAACCCAAGAGTCCAGGTTCCTGGTCACTAACATTCGTACCACATGTTAGCTGGATTTATCAGAAATATGCCTTTGTGTTTTCTTTCGGACCATCTCTGTAGTTTTCAGGATGATCACTAGGTCTTTATCAATACGTGCACAACTGGCAAAGACTCCAATCATGCCAGTAAAGGCCAGCCTCAAACCTGCAAGCTTCGTGCCAAGGGAAGTCAACATCCCCTACAGCCCGTGACCTGGGGGCTTTTCCCCCTCCTCCAGGGGCAAGTTTAAGTCTGCTGGTCCCCCAAGCACCACGAAACAAGGCGTGGGGACCCCAGAGTGGTGGGCACTTGTCCATCCTCTAAAGAGCCCCCACCGAAGGGTGCACTACCCCTCCCAGGGCAGCACAACAGAGCCCTTAACAAGAAAAACCATCTTTTTCACTCACCACTGAGAGCAAGTTTGCAAATTTCTGGGTTAGCACCAATATTCTTCTCAAAGCTTCAGAAGTGTACCTAGATACCAAAGCAAGTGTTCTGGGACGCCTGGGTGGCTCAGCCGTTGAGCGGCCACCTTGGGCTCAGGGCCTGAGTCCTGGGATCGAGTCCCACCTGGGGCTCCCTGCAGGGAGCCTGCTTCTCCCTCTGCCTCTGTCTCTGCCTCTCTCTGTGTGTCTCTCATGAATAAATAAATTTAAAAAAATTTTTTAATATTCTTTACGAGGAAGGGAAACAGCTCCTTGGGAAAATTTCTCCTACTAACCAAGGAGAAACCATCCAGCAGGGGAGGGACCGAAATGAGCATGGCTTTCCTTTCCAGGGAGGCAAGCAGTGGGGAGAGACCTGGCTCCCAGGGGCGGGGAGGGAGCGTGGTCTCAGCGTGGGGAGGGGAGGGGGGCTGCACGGGGATCCCCAGGGAAGAGAGGGCTCCGTGAGCAGCCAGGGGGAGCTGGGCTCCAGAGGGAGAAGGCAAGCCGGGCACCGGGTGCAGCTGCGGGGAGTGGGCCAGGGATGGAGGGGCAGGGACTGGGGGGGGGAGGGGACTGATCCAGCGTGCTCTCCCCTTCCAGGGCACCCTTCAAAGGTCCACCCTGCATGCCTGGTGGCAGAGATGCGAGGCTCAGGAAGCAAGCCGTTCCCCTACCCCGGGCTCTCCACCCAGTAACCCTTGTGGGACGCAGGGAGAGCCCAGCGCCCAGCTCCCTGCCTACAAGGGCAGAGGGTTTCTTGAGAGAAGAAAGGAGTGTTCAGGCATAATTTGGAAGCCCCTGAGTTTGATGTTTCCTTTATTGGGAAGCTGGATTTTTCTCTCCCACTTTCTCCCCAAAGCCAAGAAATAGATCCTTTGCTGGAAAGCTCCACTCACAGAGCGAGCGAATGGCCACGGTGGCAGTCACCTGCAGAGGCGCTGGATGGACATAAATGCTTTGCCAGCATCTCGGCTAACATCAGAGGCTACTGGCTCATCAGAAAGAGAACGAGCTTGTGCCTGCAGAGGCCCTGGACAGATCTGGAACATGCAGAGGGCTTAGGACACAGGTGGGAGGAAGGGGGTCCTGTAGGAGGACACATTCTTACTTGCCACCTCTGAATCCAACGCCCTGTCACCTCGATAAGGTGTCCTTTGAGACTGTGAGGTCCTCATCATATCTCTGCATGACTCCTTTTCAGGCCACATGCCCTGCTGTCATCTCAGCTGGCCCTGCTCAAATCTGCAGTAGGCATCTGCCATGTAGAAAGAACAGGGGAAGACTTTTTTTCTGAAACCAAGGGCCTCAGTTAGCTACCTTTGGTTTCTCTCCAGAAATTATAACAATTACCTGGTTATAAATAATAGAAAGAAAATATAGTTGTGACTATTAGCAAATCATATTGAATATAATAAAATTCCAAATCGTAAAGCAGAACCTGCTAGATTTCTGCTTCATGTGCTGGGCACATGACATTAAGGGAGCTCTTCTGGTTGCCTGGGTGGCTCAGTGGTTGAACGTCTGCCTTTGGCTCAGATCGTGATCTTGGGGTCCTGGGATTGAGTCCTTCATCAGGTTCCCTGCAGGGAGTCTGCTTCTCCCTCTATGTCTCTGCTTCTCTGTGTCTCTCACGAATAAATAAATGAAATCCTTTTTGTTGTTGTTGTTGTTGTTTTTAAAGAGCTCTTTTCCAGGAGGGTAGTTCCTTTCTGCTTATGAAGACTCCTTGATTAAACCCATCCTGAACTCCCTCCAGATAGGGTAAAACTGAGCTAGACCTCAGGATTAAAAAGAGTGCCTTCCATCTGAGACTCAGGACCTTATCTTTTAAAAAATGAAAATAAGGGCAGCCCTGGTGGCTCATCAGTTGAGTGTCTGCCTTCGGCCCAGGGCGTGATCCTGGTGTCCTGGGATCAAGTCCCACGTCAGGCTCCCTGCATGGAACCTGCTCCTCCCTCTGCCTGCCTCTCTCTCTCTCTCTCTCTCTCTCTCTCTCTCTCTCCCTCTCTCTCTGTCTCTCAAGAATAAATAAATAAAATCTTCAAAAAATAATAAAAATAAAATTAAATTTAAAAATGAAAATAAGAGCAATTGATTAAATCATTCGTGTTTAGTCCAAAGCCTCCCAAATTTTGGAGCACCAGAAATGATGCTCGATAGCCCAAAAGAATGATTTCTGAAGTTAAGAAGTTAAAGATTTAGATAGAAATAGAGTTCCTTGTCCCTCCTCAGAGTGGAAGAAAGGGAGGTTTGAGAAGCAGATCTGCGTGATGTAAGGAAGAAAGACAGTGTACCAGTGTGTTGGGCTCATCCTCTTTAACAAATGTCCTGCAACGTGCCTGAAAGATTGTTGTCCTTTCTTCCAAATGTCCAGACTTGAAAATAAAACTTTCAAAGGTTGGGAAGCTTTTGCTATTTTTGGTTTAGGGATCTGGGCAACAGTAGAATTACACTCGTGATCTGCTAGATGATGCTAGTGCCTGCGGTCCAGAATCACAGGCTCTTCAGAAGGCTGAGTATGTGGAAGAACAAGGAAGAAAAATCCACGTTACAGAAAAGTTCTCTCAGGGTCCTGCGGACAGGCCACCCACCCCGTGATGAGAAGGAAGGGGGGGATGCACCGTTCTCGGCTGGTGAGGGTTAGCTGGTTTCATAACATTCCTCTGCCACCTAGTGGCATTTAGAGCATAAACTTAAGTCCCTCAGAACTTTCTAGGAGCTTCCATGAGGATTAATCTGCAAGGCTTTTATGAATTATCTTTATTTTTCACATAAACAATTTCAAAAAACAACTCATGAGGCTCATCAGAGAGAAGGTGGATAAGAATGGACTCGGGTCTGTGCCAGTGTGTTGGGTGACGACCCCAAACCACTTTACCATGGGTACTGTGCCTGATAATTTGAGTGGGTAACAGCTTCTTCTTTCACCATAATGTGATCCACAGTGCAGAGACCACACACACACACATACACACACACACACGTAAAAAAAAATCCTTATTATCTTTATCACTAGAGGCAAGGAGTTCTACAATAACTCTGTGACTATGCCTTTATAATTTGTGCTACTTTGGTAATTCTTTTATAAGGATAAGGCCAAATCTTTAGTTACATCATGCCATTTGCATGATTGCAGTCTTTTTCTTAGTGCCTGTGACCTTGCATTGTTCCCAAGCTTAGAAGAGCCATGTTTAATGCATGTGTTCTGAATTATATGTTACAACAGCTAACACTTGTTCAGTGCTCATGCTGTGTGACAGTACATGGCGTGCCGTATGCTATTATCTCATTTGGATCTCATGACAACACCACAATCTGCCTCTCTCACCATCATTAAGCATATGAGGAAACTGAGGCAACTAGATCAAACAGTTAGATCAAGTGATCAAACCCAGGTAGTCTGATTGCAGAATATATACTCTCTACCCATTTCACCATAGCTTCCTTCAAGTTCATATGAGATTCTTGCTGTTGGAGTTTTTGATGGTACAGAACTTCTCTTAATTTTTCTGGCTGGTTAAATTGTTTGTCCAAGCATGTCACTACACAAAAATATAAGCTCTTGCACCCTAAGAATGCCAACTTTATTCCAGGAGATGGCTGTCATATTTGTATCACATATCACATGATGTCAAGGTCTTCCTAGTACAAAATCAGTGGCCTGGAAATAAACAACACATGGGAAAGACTTGTTGCACATTTTCGACTAGCAAGACTGGCTTAAGATTTCCCAGAACCATTCCAGGGGAAGAACTTGTCAGTGGAAAATGGTGTAAGGAGCTGAAAATGAGCCCAGATCCAAAGTCAAACACTGAGTCCCTTGTATGCAAGCAAACAAATTAGGAACCTAACTTTTTTGATTACTAAAACCCATTCTTTTGACAAAACTAAAAAAACAAAACAAATATTAAAACTCAAAACCTTAAGCAAAGGGTGATAGCATAAAAATAATTATTCAATTTACACATTTTCCAGTAAGCATAGAATGGTTCTTTAATGATTTGACATAAATGAAATAATTCAGTTTTGTGCTTTTCAAACTTTTAAAGCCATTCGCGGGTTTAATGCCAAGTGTCACTAATTCTGCTAGATGGTCTTGTCATCTCAGGGTGCTCCTTAGACTGTCTGAAATTCATCTGCATTTAGAGAAAGTACGCTGAGGATAAAGTAACAAGAACAGTCAAAATTGATAATATTAAGGGGACCATACTCCATAAAAACTTGTATTCCCATCATTTGAGGTTATTTAAAGGGTTTTCTTTTTTTTTCCCCAACTTTCCTCTTTAATGATTAGGTACCAGGCAGTAATTCATTACATTCATCTGATGAATCTGTAGCTCCCTACTTGACTATATTTTTTGTACTTTCCATGCATCTTTCAAAACAGATATTTGACCCATGTCAATTAATTAGATTAGAATAAGAAATGTCAGTAAGTAAGCAACTGTACTTGGCCTCGAAATCCTGGGTCTATCTGGATAATATTTTTATTTTACGACATGTAATGGAATTTAGAAATGATAAACCATACTCCTTTCACATCCAAAGAGCATTAAAGCTCAGAGAGTTTTTATCATGGGTGTTGGGAAATCAATCAACCAAAGTAGTCAACACAAAAATCTTTTCTATGTCACTGGATTTTTAGCAAAATTTCTGCCAAGGGAGTTTTCTGTCACAGGAAACAAAATTGTTTTAAATATAAAAATATATTTATAAGTAGAATATATCATTTAAAAATAGAACTTGAGGCAGTGCTAAGACAATATCGTTTTCTGTGATGCATTAAAATGTGGTGACAAAGCTCTGCTTCCTTTCAGTTAAAATGTGGCCAAATATCAAAAGGCAGTCCACTGCCAGGACAGGTCTTTGTCCTTGTGGAAACCAGTATCTACTTGCATATCCTTCTAGCGAAGAAACCGGCAAGGAGTGGAAAGCTTTCCTAGAGACTCTAACTGGCAAGAAATACATGCCATTTTTGTATATTATAATTATCATCATGTGGTATATTCTTTTTCAATCACCTGCAGAGTAAATTGTATCTTAGGCTGCTCAAATTAATCTGAACCACCCAGAGAATTTGTGACCAGTACAGAGATCTACTGTGATATTGTTTATGTGCCTGTGTTACTTTTCCTTTGGCATTGTGTAGTTGGCCTTCCAACTGCTTAGACAAATGGTAGTTAAGAGAACACCGAATGATTTATAATTCATTCACTTACTCGACAAGTGGTGGTTGTGCATTCTTTTTTGTGCCCCGACTGTGTCAGGACTGAGGATCCTGTTGATTAGGAATTTGGTGTCCTGGCTGAGACCATGCAGTCTGTCTGAGGCCATGGTGCAAATTCTGACTCTGCCACTTGCTAGCTCGGCGACCTCAAGCACATTGCTTAAACTTACTTAGCTTGCTCATCTGTAAAATAGGTTTTTTGCATGACTCAAATGAGTTAACAAACATAAGTTATTTTTTAAAATTGATTTATAGTAGCATCCGCTATTTGCATTAACACAGCAATGAAGTAGCCCAGTTGGAGGTAAGGCATTTATTTGCCTCTACCCTTGTGTAAGCCAGCAGAACACATAGGTAGATGTAAAATTGCTCCTAGTCCATTGTCAGAGGGGGTTCATTTGCTAGTGTTGTCATATTTACTGATTTTATTAAAATTGACCTGTTTAGAGAACCTGGGTGGCTCAGTTGGGTGTTGGGGCTCAGGTCGTGATCTTTGGGTTGTGGGATTGAGCTCTCATTTGGGCTGGCACTGGAGTCTGTTCGGGATTCCCTCTCTCCTTTTCCCTCTGCACCCCTCTTCAACTCACATGCACTCTCTCTCCCTAAAAAGAAACAAACAGGGGATCCCTGGGTGGCTCAGTGGTTTAGTGCCTGCCTTTGGCCTAGGGAGCAATCCTGGAGTCCCGGGATCGAGTCCCACGTTGAGCTCCCGGCATGGAGCCTGCTTCTCCCTCCTCCTGTGTCTTTGCCTCTCTTTCTCTCTATGTCTATCATGAAAAAATAAATAAATAAATAAATCATTTAAAAGTAAATAAATAAAAAAATAAAAAGAAACAAAAAACTATAATTGATCTGTTCAAGGCCTTGATCAATACCACTGGAGCTCTTATCTCACCCAAGTCTCTTAGGGTAGCGCCTGTGCCCTGGTGGAGCTTGCTGGGTGAATTGGCTGCAGTTTGATCTGCCTGATTGATAGGTCACCTCAAAATGCCTTGTTCTGACTCCACTCCAGGCCATTTCTTGGAGACACCACACTTGCTAAGTGCCATAATTTCTCACAACACATTTCTATTTGGCTCACATGCTTCCTAGATTTACCCAAATGCTGGTCCTTTTGCTTCATGGTCCTTAAGAAAGCAGTAAGGTGGAAGCACGCTCAGAGGCAGATTGTCAGAGGCTGGATTTCCTAACCTGGTCCTGTTACCTCTTTTACTGTTCCCTATGTCCCCGCAGTCTAGATCCAAGTCACCTAATTGTCATCTTGGTTGTTACCATATTCACATTCTATCCTCATTTCTCCTTACCTCTACTCCCTGCTACTGAGCCACTTAGACTCTAGAAAACACTGAGCATTTAGAGCTCACAGTTTCTTGGTATGTCAGATCAGTAAATGAAAGCAGCTCACGCAAGCACTCCACTTGACATGGGGTGACAACCAGTTTCCAACTAAACTTAGGAAAAAAACAAATTCTTTGAGGCAAAAATATTTTGAAATAATTTCTCAAATTATTTTGAAATCACCCTTAGCTTGAATTTATTGCTTCATGCTAGTATTTTAATCTTTACTAAAAATGTCCACTGTTGGTATTC
This sequence comes from Canis lupus familiaris, assembly GCF_011100685.1. Taxonomy (NCBI): domain Eukaryota; kingdom Metazoa; phylum Chordata; class Mammalia; order Carnivora; family Canidae; genus Canis; species Canis lupus. The sequence goes on from NC_049249.1 coordinate 25,263,719, forward strand.
CCAGTATCTAGAACAGTGCCAGACATATTCGGTAAATATTTGTTGAATGAATTGAAGTGCAGTGTGCCTGGTTATGTCAGGTTGGAAATATAAGGTTGTTTGGAAAAGAGATGAAAAATTATATCAGGGATATAATCAGGCTCCTAATAGGAAGTGGATATGGAAGCGGATAGGAACCATATCCAGAGTAGAATTTACTCGTTCATTCATCCATACATGTATTCATTTAATAAACACATACAGTACTTAATATTTGCCAAGCACTATTAAAGGTGATTTATACATAGTAACTAATTTAGCCAATCCTTCCTCTCTATAGGGCTGAATAATCAGATCTTAGAAATTGAAATGAAGTTTGAAAAACAAGAGGCGTATAAGATTTCTATGGGTATCTGGGAAGAAATGTGTAACTGACGACTTGTTTCATAGTTAGAACAACTTATTGTGGGCTTATTCATTCTAGCAGGCCCCATGCTCTATGCTTTATATAATAAGCCCCTTTCATCCGCACAGCAAACATATGTTATAGGTGTTTTTACAGATACGAAAACTGGGGCTTAGGGTAGCTGTGGGTCCAAAGTCCAAAGTCAATTTGAAGAATTTGAACCCACATATATGTGGCACTACAAAGGTTTTGCATACTTGGAAATCATCTGTTTTCTTTATTTCTTATTTTCTTTCTTCCTCTTCCCATCCTCAACTAGTTTGTCAGCTGTACTCACTGGCAGACAAAACCTATTCTTTTACTGCAGGATCTCAGTGTCTAGATCAGTGCCAGGCATTTGGTAGGCACTGGAGAAATATTTGTTCCATGAGTGAATAAATGGACTCCAAAGTCTTGCGGGGATGCCACACCGTCTTCTAATTTTAGTATATGTGCTGCCGAAGCGAGCACTCCACACCATCTTCTAATACCATCAACTTCCACCAAAGTAATTTATGATGACTTACAGGCTTATTTTCCCAATTTAGTCATTTTTATTAGGGAAAGCATATATTTGATATTAGAGACCTCCTTCAGACTTTTAGAAACCAGTCATGTTGAAAGAACATGGGCTTTGTGAAGGCATACGAATGGCTAACAGGTGCTCAACATTGCTAAACATCAGGGAAATGTAAATCAAAACCACAATGAGATATCACCTCATACCTGTCAGAATGGCTATTATCGAAAGGACAAAGAGTAAGTGTTGGTAAGGATGTGGATAAAAGAGAGCCCTGGTGCATTGTTGGTGGGAATGTAAATCGGTACTGTCATTATGGAAAGCATGATGGAGTTTCCTCAAAAATTTATAAATAGAACTACTGTTTGATCCAGCAATCCCACTTCTGGATATAGACCCACGGAAGATATAATTGGGATCCCATGTTCACTGAAGCATTACTCACAAAGTTGAGGTATGGAAATAATCTAAATATCGATTGATGGAAAAATCCATAAAGAAAATATAAAATTCAGTGAAGTATTATTCAGCCTTAAAAAAGAAAAGAAGGAAATCCTCCAATTTGGGACAAAATAGATGAACCTGGAGGACATTATGCTAAGTGAAATAAGCCAGACACAGAAGACAAATACCTTATGATTCCACTTATATGTGGAATGTAAAATAATCAAATTCGTAGAAGCAGCAAGAAGGTGATGGTTGCCAGGGGCAGGTGGGGAAGGAGAAATGAGAAGATGTTGGTCAGAGGGCAAGGTTCTAGTTATGCAGGATGAACGAATTCTGATGACATAATAGCCATGTATAGCAGAGGGACGATAGTTAACAATACTCCGTTGTACACAATTTGCTAAGAGGATAGATCTCGGGCAGCCCGGGTGGCTCAGCAGTTTAGCGCTGCCTTCAGCCCAGGGTCTCTAGGATCGAGTCCCGCATCGGGCTTACTCCATGGAACCTGTTTCTCCCTCTGCCTGTGTCTCTGCCTCTCTGTCTCTCATGAATAAATAAAATCTTTAAAAAAAAAAAAAAGAGGATAGATCTCAGATTAAATCTTCACACACACATACACACAATGGCAACAATGTGCAGGTGATGGATAAATTATTAAGCTTGATTGCACTGATCTCTCCACAATGTGTACATATTTGGAAATATCAAGTTGAACACCTTAAATATATACAATTTTATATGTTGATATCTCCAAGTGTTTAAAAAATAAAACTGATATATAAGCATAAAAACAAAAAGGATACGGGTTTTGAAAACAGGCCAACCTGGGATTAAGTCCTACCCTAACTTGACCAGCAGTAAATCCTGGGTGGGTCCTTGAACCTAGAGGGATTGCTGCTTTTCCATGGAGCCCAGAGACCGATCTAATCCCTCTTTACCTAGCAACTCTTCAGTTCTCTGCCAGACACAGTGCTCTTATCTCCCCAGAATTCTCCCTTTTCCAGGTTAAAAAAGCCCTTATTCTTTTCAATCATTTCTTAAGAACATGGTTTTCAGAGTCTTCCTCCGCTGGGTCACCCACTCTGATTGGCTCATACATTTCAGTGTCTCCTTTAAAAAATAATATCTGTGCTTGGGGCCCCTGGGTGGCTCAGTTGGTTACACGTCTGCCTTCGGCTCAGGTCATGATCTCAGGGTCCTAGGATTAAGTCCTGCATCAGGCTCCCTGCTCAGGGGGGAATCTGCTTCTCTCTCTCCCTCTGCCCCTCCCCAACTCGTGTTCTCTCTCTCTCTCTCTCAAATAAATAAAATATTTTAAAAAATTAATGTCTGTGCAAAATAAATGTTTGCTAGGATATAGAGCAACTGGGACTCTTATGCACAGCTAGTGAGTGTACAAATGGTACAACCATGTTGGGAAAATTGGGTAGTTCCTACTAAAATAGACGTGTGTATCTTGTGACTCAATTATTCTAGTGCCAGGCATATGTGCACTAAATATATATCCATTTGCTTTATCAGAGACGTGTACAACAATATCATCGCAGCTTTGTTCCTAGGAGTCCCAAACTAGAAACTCCCCCAAAGCTCATCAATATTAGTCTGGATAAACTGTGATATACCCAATGAAGTACTGCACAGCAAAAGGAATAAATGACCTGCAACAATACCCAACAACATGGATGATCTTTTAAACAAAATGTTGACTCAAAAGAATACCTCCTGTATGGGTACATGCATATCGAGTCCCAAAAAGTGGGGTAAAATAAATCGATGTTATTAGAAGTTAGGAGAGTCATCCTTCCAAGATGGGTGATGACTGGGAGCATGAGGAGGGGTTTGGGGTGTATCAGTCAGGATCCAACCAGGAAAAATAAAGCACTGGGTGTTGATTGCATAGCTGTGTTTGGTTTAGCAATTTATTAAGCTGTATTATTTATGATATGTGCACTTTTCAATACAATGAGAAGTCAATATATTAGTGTGGATGGGACCCCAACCTGTGGCTTTCCATTGAAGCAACTGGGCAAACACAGTTACTCAGTTTCTTTTGTGTGACATTCAAGGCTGTTCATGGCCTGGCTGTTGGTAGATACCTTCCTAAGGTCCCTTCCACTCCTACGGGTCTCACCATTTTTTGATAAAGGTTGAACATGATAAAGGCTGGCAATGCAAAATAGACTCATGTTTCTGTGCCAAGCAGAACCACTAGCTATTCCTTCTACACATTTCCTGTTACCATCTCTGAGACACCTACAGGACCCTGAGCAAAAAAGGCATGGGGGCTTCTTCCATCTGGACTTTTCTAGTTTTCCTTCCATATGTTGTGACCTATGCATGAAGGCCCTTCTCAAGTGATGATGTCTCTTCCAGCAGGAATCTTGTCCTCTTCCCACTACCATCAGTGCTATCTCAGGGTGCTGGTTCCTTATCACCTTGTTCCAAGCAGGGGACTTGTCTTATCTCCCATGGTGCTTTGCATATAAATAATGATCTCGTATGAATTGTTAAAGGATAGAAGAAGCAATGATATCTTTGGTGTGATAAACATTAGGTTTCTGAGGTCAACTTCTTATCTTTGTGCCTTTTCAGGAGGTTCTACCACAGACGTCACTCTCACCTTCAGTAGCAGTCTGGGTCCAGTCAGGAGAAAGGCACCACCTGGGAGGTTCAGCCAGAGTTGAAGACACAGAATCATTACCTATGGTAAAAGAGTAATTATAAGAAAAGTCTAAGTGGTACGCTAGGGCTGAGGGGGGCTACCTGAGGAAGCACAATCTTGGAAGCAGTTCAGATCTTGTTGGGGAAGCTGTGGATCAGCCCACCGGGTAGCAGAGATGTTAGCTGGTTTGGCCAGCCTGGAGCTGGTCTGGAGTTGCTTGGCAAGCAGTAACCAGGCTGCCCTCCCAAGTGCAGACAGCCAGGTGTGGAAGTGCAGTGGCTATGCTGTGGGTGACTCTCTGGACCACAAGTGACTGTGTGTAGTCACTTTAGTTTCCATGTCGAGAACCTTCCATGCAGGAAGGTTATCGCCAAGTGCTAAAAGGTTGCAGAGGGATGGGTGGGGCAGGGTCCATGGGGTGTCCTCACAAGTCTGAAACCCAGTCCTTGCCAGAAATTTCCAGAAGCCTCTTCCTCCTGTGATGTACCTCCATTGCCCTCTACCGAGGAAACTTAACACCATGCTTACTTACAGGGAGAAATGGTTAAAGGAATTCTCTTGTTTATCACAGAGTAGATATTAAAAAATGCATTGGGATCTGAGAGGCAATAAATCAATAGCCCACACACCTTCCACCTTCAGAACTTCTTGAATTCATTTGGTTCCAGGTAGGTACAGAACCAGGACGGTGTGAGGATTAAATTAACTGTGTTTCAGGCACTATTAGAGTCAACAGTGGCTGAAACTGCAAGAGGCTTTTACTGAGGTGTCACCTCTGGTGAAAGAATCACTTCCAGGCCCAAAGGCCTTTTTTCTGATTTTCAAATGAGGAGTTGCACTGGGCAGGGGAGGGTTTGCAACCCAGGCTATAGAGAGCTGAGAAAAACAAATAGAGTGTTTCAAAGAGCTACACTCTTTCAAAGTTTGAACTTTTCAACCACTTTTTATTTTAGTGATAAAACATCTTGTCTTTTATGATATGATGCTGATAAGTGCCCATTCCTTTTGATCCTCACTTAGCAAATAAAAGTCAATAAGCTCAGAATTTTGTTTTTGAAATTTTACTAGTCTGTGGAACTCCGGGACTGGATGTTCTCTCTCTTGAAGCACTCTTTCATCTCTGGAATCTGTGCTTCTAAAAGGCCTACCAGTCTCTCCTGCTTTATCACCTATGCTAAAGTAGGCAGAAGAAACAGGAAAGGTGTTCCCTTTGGCAACAGTAAATGTGGGTCACAGAAGATGAGCACAGCCCCTGCACAATGAGGACTCAAAAATACATGAAGCAGTTCATATTTTAAAGATATTTTGTAAAACCTAGGACAACCACTAAAACATTTTAAAATGAGGCCTAACTCGGAAACCAACTGTAGAGATATAATTGCATCATACAAAATATTCAATTAATCCAAAGGTAGGAAGACTATCTAGGAAAGGATGAAGAATTGACTTTACATGTGTGTCTTGCTGAGCAAAATGGACTAGTCTTAGCGTCAGCAAACAGCCTGAGTTCTATCAAGACACAAATTATTTGCATTAGGAGCAGTATTTGAGCTATCTATACTCAAGAAGAGTTTCTTGTGGGTGTATCTGGGTGGCTCAGTCCATTAAGTGTCTGATTTTGGCTCAGGTCATGATCTCAGGGTCCTGGGATTGAGCCCCACAATGAGCTCTGCACTCAGTGGGAAGTGTACTGAAGTTTCTTTCTCCCTCTGCCTCTCACCCCACTGTGCCCTCTTCCTCTAAAAAATAAAATCTTAAAAAAATAATAAAATCCATCAGTGGCATTTGTGCTTGACAGCTTTTGGACTGGACCTGGTTTTTGGGGAGCTGAGACCTAAGGGGGCTCTGGTGAAAGATAAGCCACTGAAAGTGTTTCTCCCATGTGGTTGGGCAGAAACAGCTCAAATCTGCCACAAGAGTAACAGCGGTGATGGGCATTTCTGGTTGTCTCACCTAGTCAAAGCTCATAAAGGAAACCAAGAAATAACAGGTAGTATGGCAAGATTAAGTGATATTTTCTGGGACCAGCAAAGTGGGAGGGTGCTGAAGATACACACACACACACACACACACACACACACACACACACTACTTACTGCCCTTAGGCCATTATTTATTAAAAACAAAGACTACAGTCAAATGATATGGAAAATCACTTCTGTATTTAATATATTCCCCAAATTATTGCAACTAGAAGTTGATCATCAATAATCTACATTTTTTATTTCAGTGGATCCTAAATGGACAATAGGACTATTTTTGCAATGCATTAATGGTAAAGATTCCTCCCTTTTTTGGGAGTACAAATTAAGGGCAATCAATCTGGCAAACAGCATGGCCTTTGGGCATTCAAAAAGTAAAATAAGGCTGAAAATTCCTTAGGAATAGAATACTTCTTAAATGCATGGTTAAAAAAAAAAAGGAAAGAAAAACAAGAATCGAGTCTCTTACATATAATGTAGGAATTAAGGGTGCATCTACCTACAGGGGCACGAACATCAAGTCTGTTCACATTGGTTCACATTGTTCTCAAAGAGAATCTCTAAAACAGCACTGGCACTTGTCAGCGAGAGGTATCCTCTTAAGCTTCTGGCACTCAAGAAGTGTGTACTTGTTCTACATTCATTGACTGGAGCAGAGTTATTAAGAAAAAAAAAAAACAGATACAGATATAAGTTCAGTAGAATGGTCTTTCCCATCTCACGCTTGAGGGTCACACTGACCAGTTAAGAACTACAAGCCCAAAAAAAACAAAAACAAAAAACCACCACAGCCAGTATCTGTTTTCCTCTCTTCCTGGACACATTCTTTTCCTTGCAAACAAATCCATAGGCCCCCAGAAGCAGACTATCGAGGATGTTAGGCAAGTTTCCTCTATTCTATTAATTTTACTCCTCATTCCAAGGATCCTGATTTTAGGGGATTCTTTCCAGTAGTGAAGGTATGTGGCAAAATTTAATTGTACCAGAACTGGGAGAGGAACAGAAACCAACACAGTGTGAAATGAAATAGCTACCACACATGCTGACTTCATGAAATTAATGCCATTTTGATCTTTTTATTGAACATATTCAATCTTTATTATTAAAGCTAGATCATTTGAGTGAGTACACAGTTTTGTGGAAAAACGTGAATATATTACTGGCTTTATCAGTACAGCCTATGTGAAAACAGGCATGTGAAAATCTGCCTTTTGTAAAATGCCTAATTTTGTTAGCAATAATTAAAACACAAATTTGGAATAGAACCTGGCATTCAATTTAATCTGCTTGCTATTGTTCATTGACTTTTAATAATAATTGGTATAATAAAGATAATTGTAGAAAGCAAAAATTCCTAGTGTGGTTTAAAAAAGAAAATTCAAGCAATCTGAAGCAGCCTTGCCAACAGTCTGGAGAATCAGTCTGTTTAGCAAGTGGTGTATGTAAATAAATAATCAAAGATGCTATTAAAATACAACTTGGTAAACAAGCATTACCTATTTAATAAGTACAATATATACATAGAGTTTTCTTGAAAAGCTTCATTTTATACAGAAACATTTACAAAATGAACAGTGTAATCAAATTAAAGATTATCTGTACAATGCACACACACCTGTATATATATGAACTTCTGGAAGATAAACAAGTTTCATCATTGTAGTCAAAATGGACAGCCATATGCATTTTAAAAAAGGATTCCATCCCAGAAAATACATCTTTAATATACAATTATATTTTTCATTTATTTTCCTGAAAATTCTTCATATTTGGATTCTTTTTCAATTATTTTCTCTTGTTCAGAGCCTTGAATAATTTCAGGTTTCTAGTGCCACCAACTGGCGTTAAAAATTAACAATCTTAGTGTCAAAAAAAGATTGTTTTGTTAAAAAAAAAAAAGGATATTGAAAAACAAGACTACTAGAGTCAACATTCATAAGGCAAACTAACCATACTGAGTAGCAACATGATTGATAAAAATACTTTCACCACAGTAGCATATATAACATTTACAATACTAATAGTTTTTAACATTTTGGATTTTTTCTACCAGTAAATCTTGGTCTACCTTTATATGAAAAAAATCTTTAGAAAATAATATACTGGTAAAACAAAGTTTAGGAACACACACGAAAACATGATTAGATTTAGCTTTATGAGCATCAAGTAGGCATTAACAATTTACTAAAATGGCAAAAACCAAATACCTTTTTATGGTCTTTGGATTTTTTTTCCCCTTTTTTTCTTAAAGAATAATTAAACCTCAAACCGTGACAGTTAGGGAATGAATGTGTGGACAGACCATGAAAACAGTCATCTGCTCTCAGCATACCCCAGAGCAAGGATTCATTTCCCAAAGTTGCATGCCACAGTGAGATTTCTGGGCCACTATATGCACAAATGGATTAACCTTTTTCTTACAGAGGCTGGCTGTAAGGCTGCAGAGGCTCAAAGGGCTGTTCCCACTGCCTCCCCACCACTGTCACTAGCTCCATGAGGACAACCACCACCCTGTCTGATCTGATCCCCCAAAAGATCCCAATACTCTGGATGCTGCCTGGCAATAGCAGGTTTTCAATACATGTGTTTTTTTAAGTGAATAAATAAAATGCTGGTAGCCTGATAAAACTGAATTCAATATAAATCACTTTAAATGAAGATAGAAAGTTAAAAAAAAACACACCAAAGTTCAAATCCATTGCTTCACTCAAATTCACTATTTTCAATCCTTACCACTTAACAGGCTAGAGTTTGAAAAGGTATGGGGAAAAAGGGAGTCACAGTAAGAATTCACTTCAAAATTAAAACCTAGAAAAGCATATACAGATACACACACACAAAAAAAGTAATTTCCTGCTCAAAGAAACCAAAATAGTGTAACTAAACAAAACAGCCTTCAATGTGTACAACTCAGAACAAATTTTCCCCCAAATCTCAGGTTTATCCGGACCATTTTTCCTTTTCCAGACACTCCATTCTTCTCTCTATATATTCAATACATTAAGAGAAGACTCTCTAAATCCTCACATTAGGAGCTTTTTGTGAATAAGTGTAAAGATCTGATATATGCACATCTTTGTATGTTACTTTGCTTGGTTCTAATCCGTACACAAAAAGATACAGTAGAAACTGAAGGACAAAGGAAAATAAAGCATTTTCTTAAAAAATTTTCCGTAGTTTCTGACATTTATGGGGGGGAGGGAGTAGCAGTGTCAGAATACATTTATAATAGCTTTCCTATAAAGTTGCATCACCATTTGACTACTCCAAATGAATGGTGGCACAAATGTTAATATTGGAATGTTTCACTTTTGTATATAGTAAATGTACATATTTTTTAAAAGTGCATAAACAAACATAGGACACTATAGATCTGATCATTATTTGGTCTCCATTCATATATTTTGTGTGTTGGAGGAAAAAAACAAATATTGTAGTGTACAAATCTCCATCACAGAAGTAGCCATGAAATTTAGTTATGCTGGCTACTCTAAGTAGTCTTTAGGATGATCAATAGTATGTCTAGAAAATGGGAAAGTAATCCAGATTTGATTGCACTTACCCTCTTACTTTATTTTGATAAATTGTTATTGGTAAAAAGAACACCACACATTATGATAAGACTAACACTTGTTACAGCTATTTAAAAAGAGTTTTTTGAACTTATATTTCCATTTTTAAAAGATTTTGGTTTTGGATGGCAAGACATAACTCGATATACAGAAAAAATAAGATGCTACATTGAATCCTCAGGAAAAAATTAATAGATTATCTTTTTAAACAATGCTGATTTAAAAAAATGTTAGAACACATTACTGGGACATTGCCACCATGAGCCCAGCTTTTAGAGCCATACAATTCTCTACAGTTTTTTAATTCATCATCCCAAAGCTTACTTCTCTGAAGGGAAGAAAAAAGGATGCAAAAATCCAAAACAAAAATGACGCTTGTGACAATATCTGCATATCGGCCAAGGTATTCTATTAGAGAAATGATCTGAATATAATGAAATATGAAAAACCACACACAGAAATGATAAGTGAAAAATTACAAGAGAAAGGAACAAAATTCAATGATGTGGAAATACTGATACTATGGCAACATTTAAGTGCACATCTTAAGATAAATATTGTAAAAATCCAATAGGATACATTAATTTGGTTCTAAGATTCCTTTGGTTATAGAGATGTAATTATTTTGTATTTTAAATAAATATACTGAAACACATCACATTTGGGGACTGTAAGATCACTCCACTGGAATATATAATTATGTCAATGCTAAAGAATGGTATTCAAATTAAATGGTTAACAGAGCCATATGCTGGATTCTCTTGGGAATTGCTTCTTCATAAATATCTTAAACATTTTTCTTTACAGTTGATCTCAGTAAAACGAAAGCATTTCAGTTTCAAAGAATTATTTGCTTCTCTAATGACTAATCTATTTTACATTTTTAAATACAACTGAATTCCACATCTTCTAAATGAACATGTTATTTAAAATCATATTTTATGTAACTAAAAATTTTAAAAACTCAACTATTAACTCAAACAGTTTGAATCTGAAAAAATGTAACTAACACAGATAAGGAAACCTGACAGAGGCATGCAATGTCTGATCGCTGCTAGCTACCAAGAGCTGACTTTTCTATTAGCTTCCATTAAAATTAAAAGATTTAAGGACTCATTGGCATCCCTAAAATGCAACCAAATGTTATTCTGGAATGTCAAATAAAATTTTCCTCACTTTAGTTTTCTTCCTGTTGGAGAAATAGCATATTACTGAATGATTAACACATGTCCTTTCATGCGTAATTTTAAAAAGCTGAATCATTTTTGACATTATATATTTTAGAAGGAAAAATATGGAGAAGGGGTTTTGAAAAGCCCTTGTAGTAATGTTCAGCACTTCAAAGGACTATTAGCAATTTCAGTTGTTCTGATTCAGTGACAGGTTGTCACTATACAAAAACAAATTTCATTAAAGTTTATGCTCTTACAGTATACACAGCAATGCATTTGTATTATAAAAGGATACTTTTTTATACAGATGAAGGAAAACAATTTTTTACTGGCTGACACACAAAGCAGGGAGAAGTTTCCAATACTGGGCATGTGGCACCTGCTCCTTTTGTGTGGCTTTTGTCTGTTTAATGACCAAGAGCTTTGTGTTAGGTTTTCTTCGACCTCTGTTCTAGTTCATGCTGGTGTTTAATGAGACGTTCTATTTCTGTTCCAAGTGTCTGCAGATTTTCCTTTACCAATTAGTAAAAGGGGGAAAGAAAACAGAACTATTAAGTATCATAAGTATACAGACTGAGTTCAAACAGTTTCTGCTTAAATTTTGACATTGAGAGGGTGAAGATTAATCTTCAATGCTTTGTGACATAAACGAGGTGCATGGTGGTTTTCAGTAAAGAAGTTCTGTGAATTTCAGAACCTTTTTACTGAAGCTACAGCAAATTTTGCTGCATTGGTTTGCTACTATATTTACAATTTTATTTACTATCAAGACCCAAACACAGAACAAACAGAATAGTTGGGTCAGATAAAAGCTGCAAAAAGAAAGTTGGAAAATACATTAGAATATGAACGCCTCAATTTTTAAAAACTGTCTCAGTGATCAATTATAACTAATTAGAACATAAGTCAAAGGCCACACAATATAAAGTAAACAACTGTCCAATAACTAGGCTGATTTTTTGCTCTGTTTTCCTTTCCTTGTTAAAAAAATTGTATTTTTCGATAAGAAATACACAAAAATTTTATCTCCAGGTAAAACGGCTACTTTGCATTACAGAACTCATCCATTTATATGCCAGCGCACACTATGAAAGAGGCACCATTATGCCATGCTTACTTATTGGTTGGTAAGTAAATGAGAAATACAAATACCTTCAAAGTAATGTTTTTTAGTAATGTATCCTCCAAAACAGCTTGTAATTTTCTGTTGATCTCCAAAGAAAGGTCCAATGTTAATCCACTATCAGCTGGATGGGATGTATATAAAGATGCCATAATGCCACCCCGTCTACTTAAATGGACTTTGTTAAAATCAGATGCCTCTGAAGAAAGTGTGCCTGATTCTTCCCGTAAAATATAACTCTGAATTATTCTGCAAAATAAAATGACACTGTCAGTTATACGCTTGCAGAATTAAAAACATTAAAATTTACAAAAGCCAACTAATCCTAAGCATGAAGATGATTAGCATAAAACAAGTATCTATTAGGTTAGGAACAGTAATATGTCCGAAAATAACTTTTCTTATTCAGATGGTGTCTTTTTTTTTTTAAGATTTTATTTATTTATTCATGACAGAGAGAGAGAGAAAAAGAGAGAGAGAGAGAGAGAGAGAGGCGCAGAGGGAAAAGCAGACTCCGTGCAGGGAGCCCGACGTGGGACTCGATCCTGGGTCTCCAGGATCACACCCTGGGCTGAAGGTGGCGCTAAACCGCTGGGCCACCGGGGCTGAACAGATGGTGTCTTTTTAAAAAAGATTTTATTTATTTAAGAGAGGGAGAGAGCGTGTGCACAAGCAGGGGGGAAGGCCAAAGGGAGAAGGAGAAGCAGACTTCCCACTGTGTAGGGAGCTGGACTCGGAGCTCGATCCCAGACTCCTGAGATCATGACCTTAGCCGAAGGCAGACCCTCAACTGAGCCACCCAGACACCTCTTCTTTTTCTTTTAAAAATTATGGGCCAACTTTTTTTAAGTCTAAAATTATTTCAAAATAAAAATTAAAAAGTCATAGGTAAAGAGCTGCAATATATTTTAAAAACCTCTTAAAAGAATATGGTATTTTTAAGAGGAATTTTGCACAGCACAGGCTCTGGAGTCAGAGCTGGGCCCAGATCCCCAGCTCTTGGTCTGTCACTTACTGGATTAGTGGTGACTCTGGAACATTTTGTAGTTCAACCTGACCACCACCAGTTAATTTATTTATCCCTGAGTTGTAAGAAACCAATGAAATTTTGTTAAGTCACAGGCACAAAATCTTGGTACTTGGCAGGTGCCCCAAAAATTACCTAGTATGTCCTCCCCAACAGGAAAGAAAATCTACAACCCCATCTCTCTCTTAGAGCCACAGTCATGAAAACCAAAAGCTAAGTACAGCACTTTTATTAAATCCAAAGTTATTTTAGTATCTTAAAAAAATTAACATCTATTTAACTCTAGATCATCTTAAAGACCTGTGTTTTCTTCCATCTCTGTATTCCCACAACCTAGAGCATAGTAAGTGATCAATAAAAGACTGGGCACTGAATGGCTAAAATTAAGAATTAGTTCTTGAAAGATGGGTTCTTGATATGATTGATTTTTAAAACAGTAACTTTATCATACAAATAATGGTATTTTGAATACAGATTGTATTATCATACTAATACATACTTTGTTTTTTTCCTAATTTCTTCCACCAATTGTTTGATATGATCCTCCATAAATTCTATCTTTTCATTTTTCCGGGCATGTGCTTTCTGCAGCCTTACTATCCTCTCAATCAACATGGCCTTGTCCACTTCTGGAAAGTTATCCACAGCTACCGATGAGCCAGTATTTTCTGGAGATCGATCTTCTGTACCACTTCGAGCATTGAGGGACCCTGAAGACAAAGAAATCAGTTTAGATGTTATACTCAGCCTAGAGTCATCTCTAATCTTACATATTTTTTCTTCTAGTATGACTTCCAAATACTCAATTTAACAGACTCGGGCAGATAACACAAGTCATACCTGGCCTGAGTTCTTATTTCTGAATACATGAATGACAGAAGTACCAAAAAGGGCCAATTTATGTCTCTCAGGAACAGGATGAGGAAGTGGCAATAGAGAAACAAGAAACTCAACAAAACGTCAGAATAACAAGTGTGAAGTGAAACTGAGAGCCATAGACAGACAGACAGAAAAGACAAAATATAGCCAGCGGGTTAAACTCTGAAGCTAGTCTCCTAAGGTTCAAATCCTACTCCTCTGCTTTCTTGCTCCGTGACGCTGGACAAGTTATTTACCTCTCTGCACCTTGATTACTTATTCTTAAAATAAGAATAATATCATTATTTACCCCACAGGATTGTTATCCTCATTTAAATGAGTTAATAGATGTCAATATGCATATAAGTAAGCACTCAGTAAATGTCAGCTATTATTTTAATCAACATTAGTTGAGAAAAATTTCTGATTGTCTTTATCCTACAAACAAGTCTTTTTTTAATACCATTTTGTAGACTTATGACAAGTAATATACCCTTATCCAAAGTCACACACTAATAAATGACAGACCTGGGTTCTAAATACCTATATGTAATTTCAACCCATGTTCTTCCTACTGTGGGATCTTCCACTACTGTAATAGTTGATGTTTTTCCCCTAATGTGCAATTCCTGGGAGGGAGTGTATGTCATGGCATGCAAGGACTCTAGAATCTGAGAGTTCTATCACTGTAGATTTGGGGCAAGTCATGGAATCATTCATTTCCTCATCACTAAAATGTGAATTTTAATACCATGCAAGACTATTCTGAAGAGTAAATAATATGTTTAAAGTTCTCAGCATGGTTCCTGGCATTCCAAAATGATAAATACACTGATATTTTCCTAATTAGCATTTCCACAGTGATATCAATCATAAGTTTATGGGCTTTATTCATTTTCACTTTAGACCACAGGCTTTTTTACCATGGGAAAAACTAAAAGGTTTAAAAATGCATGTATACATAAAGAATCTTGATATACAATGATGATCATTTCATTAGTTTTCAGGTATTAAAAGTAATATAAAAGTAAAAAAAAAGGACCATATTATAATAAATCTCTATATGGATTGATATAACTCTAAATTTAAACATGGAAGAAGAAATTGTCATATAGAATAAAGAAGCAGGTAAGATAATAGGGTAGGGAGACAAATCATCCAGAACCCATGACAAACATGAAACCCTGGGTAATAATAAAAACTTATTTAACTAGAAATAATACCTTTTATAACTCAAAATGGAAAAAAAAAGCTTATCAACACTTTTTAACACATAAAAAGGAACTTTTTTTTACAGTCACTAGATAACTGAAACGTGGTTTTTTACCTGATGAACTAGAACGACTCCCCATGCTGCTAACTTCTTTATCATAGCTTCCATTCTCAATCTGATCTAATTTTCTTCGTGCTACAGGAAAAAGAAACAAACTACTTGTGACAATTACCACGCAACCATTTGCCCCACTATCTCTGATTTTAATTGTTAAAATCATTTTGGCAAAAATGGGTTAAATATAAGAGAAATTTATGGAATGGATACTTTAGACAGGAGGACTACAGTTGTCATTCATATAAAATGATATCTAGAAATGTACAGGTACATGTAACCTGTCTGGGTCTCAGTTTCCTATAAGATGAATGGTTAGAGGAGCCTGGGTGGCTCAGTTGGTCAAGTGTCTGCTTTTGGATCAGATCATGACCCAAGGGTCCTGGGACTGAGCCCGCGCCAGGCTCCCTGCTCAGTGGGAGGTCTGCTTATCCCTCTGCTACTCCTTCCTGCTCCACTGTATCTCACTTTCTCTCTCAAATAAATAAATAAAACAAAACAAAACAAAAAAGATGAAGGGTTAGGGCTCAATGATCTCTAAGAGGTCTACAAAGTGGGGTGCAAGAATCCCAGATGCTGTACAAAATAACTCATAGCATGTATAGGGAGAAAATATTAGAACTTCCATTTGTACTTACATTTCATCTGATCTTTTGATATTTCTATTTTTCTTTAATGTAGAGTAATATATGTTTAAAATTTATAAATAAACATATATAAATCTGAGAACAAACAAATACTTTTTACTGATTGGGGTAAGTGATCAAAAAAGTTTAGACACTACTGCCCTCAAGTATATTCCCTACTCTCACATTTTGGGATTCTGTGAATAAATGTCCTTTAGCATAGAGGATGTTATGGACTATCCACAGAACTACAAGAGGTTTAGTGATTTGGTTTATAAACTTTAATACATTAAAATGAACATACGGAACAAATCAGTGTGGTACAATCTGATGTAAAATGTATTTTTTCTATAAATCCTTAATGAATAAAACAATGCCACATTAAGGTCTAGGTGGGAAAGAATTTTATACCTTGCTGGAGTTGTTTGGTAAGATCTTTGACACTGGAGGCATGTTTACGTCTTTGAGTCACTAATTCATCTTTTAGTTCTTCGACCTGGGTACTCAATGCTTTAACTTCTGTTTGTCTACAAGTGAGTTCTGCCTGCAGGGTCTGGACCTCCTCTTTTCGCAGTTCTTCCTCTTTCAACAATCTACTTTCCTAAATAAAAAAAAACCCCACCAATTTTAATACCTGTTTGTTTCCATTATTGTTCACAGTTTGAAACCCGAAAATACAAGGTCCTTGATGGTACATTCTTCTAGAATTGCTCCTTACCAGGTTTTGTTTCCTGTGTTCCTCAAATTCCTTGTATAGGAATGAAGGGGGGCATATTAATGCATCTGCCATTTTATACATGCAACACAGTCTGTCAGAGGGCTCTGTATATTTTGAACTGAAATCTCAAATCATTTTTATGAGTAACTTGAAGACACTCTCATAATGTAGAAATATTAAACCACTTTTAAACTATAAAAATACAGAAATTTGAAATACTTTTAAAAATATATAGTAATTCCAGGGGTACCTGGGTGGCTCTGTCAGTTGAGTGCCCAACTCTTGATTTAGGCTGAGGTCCTGATATCAGGGTCATGAGATGAAGCCTCATGTCAGGCACCACACAGTGAGAGTCTGCTTGAGATTCTTTCCCTCTTCCCGCCACCCCCCTCTCAAATAAAGAAATCTTAAAAATACACACACATACACACAGTAATTCCAGTTAGGAATGACAACCCCCCCACCCAAAATAAATAAATAAATAAATAATTAAAAAAAAAAAAAAAACGAATGACAAAGACCATGGTTTTCTTACTTTTAAAAGTGAAATATTTTTTCATAAGCATTTTAGGAAGATATTTTACTACAAATTATATAAATAGTAAGAGAAAAGGACATTTTAAGCAAGTTGGAAAGAAAAACTGACACTTCTCACAGCATTTGAAATTACCAGAAAACCAGGCCAATAAAAAAGAGAGCTCAACTTAACTACCAGTACATTTATACTAACAGGAAAATTTAACTTGTGCTTCTTATGTTGCTTTAAAAATTAAATATAGGGATCCCTGGGTGGCGCAGCGGTTTGGCGCCTGCCTTTGGCCCAGGGCGCGATCCTGGAGACCCGGGATCGAATCCCACATCAGGCTCCCGGTGCATGGAGCCTGCTTCTCCCTCTGCCTGTGTCTCTGCCTCTCTCTCTCTCTGTAACTATCATAAATAAATAAAAAAATTAAAAAAAAAAATAATAAAAATTAAATATAAATGTATACTTACCAGATTAGTATTTGTCTGTTTCATTTGTTCACACTGGCTTTGTAACTGACTTTCACTACAGGAAAGCTTATCAAATTGTGACTGCAAAGAATTTGATTCAGATTGGAGTTGTGCATTCTTACTAGTGAGCTTTTCTGTAAATAATAGTAACTCAGATTCTCTTTTCCTACTGCCTTCGATGTCTTTTTGTAGGTCATTAATCAAAGAATTAAGACTTTCCACTTCTTCTTTCAAATTTTCAATTTCTTGTTTACCTCTAAAAAACAAAGTTTATATTTAAGAAAAAAATAAACTATTAAATAAAAGACAGTAAATTAGTGGTTTTGGATTCTCATCAAATAAAATACTTTATAAAGGTACTTTTATTCATTTACTCAAATTATTTATTTGGATTTGTGGAACTACCTAACATATGCTAGGAACTAAGAGCTTCAAGCGTGAATATGTAAGACTGACAGAGGCCCTGCTTTCAGAGTTTTCAAGTCACTAAGGAAATTACACATGTGGTGAAACATTTTTGATGATGAAAGCACAGAGAGGATTGCCTAACTAGTATAAGTGATGTTTAAGCTAATACTTAAAGTAGGGGTTAGCAAATTTTTCTGGTGAAAGGCCCAGACGGTAAACGATTTAAGTTTCTATGGCATATGGTCTTTGCGGCAACTGCTCAACCCTGCTGCTGCAGTGTGAAAGCAGCCATAGATAATTCACGAAGGAATGAGAGAGCTGTGTCCCAAAAAAAAATTATTTACAGAAAAAGGCAGTGTGGGCTGGATTTGGCTCCTGGGCCACAGTTTGCTACTTCCTGATCTGAAGAAAAGTAGGAGTGAGTGGGACAACAAAATATGTTCCAGGTAGAAGAAACAGTACGTGCTAGATCTGGGAAGGGAATGAGAATGACTTTCTTGGTACTAACGAACACATGTTCAACACTGATGACAATCAGGACAGCACTACATCCTCAGCACCTAACACAGCGCATGCACATAGGAGACAATCCATCCACATTTGTAAATAACTACTGCTGAAACCCAAGAGTGTGAAAAGAGAAGGCACAGAGGGAGAAGCAAGATCACTAATGATCTTACAAGCCATCCTGTGGCATCTGAACTTACTGGCTAGTCCCTGAGGCAATGGGAAATCACTGAAAAGTTTTGAGATTTCCTTTTGAAAAAGATTATGCTAACTGATAGTGTAGGAAATGGACAACAAGGGAAGTAAAAAAAAAAAAAAAACAAAACCAGTTTAGAAATTGTGGCAGTTTTCCAGATGAAAGGACAATGTTGGCAGTGGTGGGAGTATGAAAAATAAATGGACTTGAAAGATCCTGAAGAGTTAGCATCAATAATACTCTGTGAGTGGTTAGATATGTGATGGAAAAGAGGAACACCAAGGAGGACGCCCAGGTTCCTGGGATGGAAAATCATGTAGATGCTATACTCACCACTCATCTGAGGAACATCAAAGGAGTATATGGGTAGGATGAATCAGTATAGGACATGTTAAAGAAAGAGGTGCTTTGACACCTGTGTGACTGGGGCTGAGCGAAAAGGGCTGAAGATAATGACATGAGGTCCTGCAGCATACTACAGGAATAGTTAGCATCACGCAGGAGTATCATAAAATAATAACAGAAGAGTTTTATGATAAAGAGAAGGCTGCCAAGGAGACTGAGAAAAGGAGTAGCCAGAAAATGGGGAGGAACACCAGGAAAGCATGATAGGAAATGAAGCCACAGGGACAAAGCATGTCAAGAAAGACAATGTGCTTAATGGTTTTAATACTGAAAATCCAAGAAAGGCTTAGTCTGAGAAGTGACTGTTAGATTTAAGAGGTATTAGCAGTTTTTAATGGGATGCTGGCATAGAAGCTAGACTGCAGTGGAGAGGGATAGAAGGAGAAAGGAAGGGAAGGCAAGGAGGAAGAGTTTAGATGATTCTACAAGGATGTTTGGTTGTTAAGGACAGGAAAAAGGTGAGGTAATGTTATAGGAGTTTTGACGTTTTTAATATTGATATGTAGAAAAAACAAAAAGTTAAGTAGAGAGAGGTAAGAGATACAGGATAAAGAAGAAATAATCCAGAAAGACCCTGAGAAGGCAGAAGAGCATAGGATCCACAGAAGTAGAGAGAACAATTCA
Organism: Canis lupus familiaris; assembly: GCF_011100685.1. Classification (NCBI taxonomy): domain Eukaryota; kingdom Metazoa; phylum Chordata; class Mammalia; order Carnivora; family Canidae; genus Canis; species Canis lupus. The sequence goes on from NC_049249.1 coordinate 25,283,310, forward strand.
GTTCAGAGGGGAACAAGAATATTCCTTATACTAAAGAAAGAAGAGAAAAAAGAATGGTTGCAAGTTCATAGAACAGATAGAAAGAGGTTATGAAGAATAGATACCTGCAGCTCCCGTTTCTTCTCAAGTAAATAAGAGGTAATCACCTGCAAAGAGTAAATAGCAAGGGAGGGAGACCAGAAGTGAAAACAAAGCAGGAGGATGTGAAATAGATGCTTCAAGGTTGTGGAGAGGCTGTGACTAAGGACATATGGATGGATTAGAGGTCATTAACATTTCCAGTTGAGGCTGCTAACCATGGATTTATCACAGCACCAACCTGGATGATGGTGAGATTTTTAGCAATACTGAGCAGCAGACATTGGTACAGTATGAAAAAGAAGGATTCAGGCTGAATCCAGGCTTTGCCAGGTGATATCATGGTAGAGTTTAGCTAAATGGTTTTACAAGAAGCCAAGGAATAATGTCAGCTCCTGCTTTGCTCTACAATATATGCAAAGATGCAGATTATCTATATACCTTTTAGAAGAAGTACTTTAAGTAGCATAATTTGAATATTAAAGAATGAATTAAGAAAAAAACATTGTGTTTTGCAAATTGCTACTTCCAATATTTAGAGAATATAAACTTGGATTTTTAGAAGTCATAAAGCCAAAAGTTCAAATGAAGATAGAAATTTAAAATTTTTTAGCTCGTAAAATTATAAAATTATTCCTGTTTAATGCAATAATTACATTTAATAACAGAATCTTGAGATAGAATTAAAAAGCCTATTGATTAGCATAAACAGAAGTTGCTCGGTTTATACCTTTGATGCTGCTCCTGTATCTGATCCACAATTTTTACTTTGTCCAATAAATTCTGAATTTCAGCTTTTTGTCGATTAATAATTTCCTTATATTTTGATAACTCATCTTCTGTTCTTAATCGTTCATCTTCTAGACATTTCACCTATCAAAAATCATAACCAAGTTAGACTAAAAACAAAATTTACTTGTTCCTTAATTATTTCATATAGTGATTATATATTAATAATCCAAGCTAGGAGCACATGGGTGGTTCAGTCGGTTAAGCACCTGACTCCTGATTTTGGCTTAGGTCATGATCTCAGAGTCATGGGATCGACCCCCAATCAGGCTCCACACTACTATGCAGGAAACCTGCTTAAGATTCTCCCTCTCCCCCTGCTCCTCCTCCACCACTTATGAGCTCACACATGCATTCTCTCTCTTGCTCAAAACAAAACAAACAAACACCTAAATTAAATTCTGGAGCAGAATTAATTAATGTGAAGAAAACATAATGGGATGATAAGAATGCCGGGGTTGAGTCTCAGATTTCTCATGATTTAGTCACGGGACTTTTAGCATGTCATGTTGTTTTGGCTAAATCTCCATTTCTTAACCTGCCAACAGGATATACCTTCCCCACCTACCTCAAAGGACAGTCACAGAGAACAAATGGAAGGGCACATGAAGGACACTTTGAAAATTGTTAAATGATGGCAAAGTCAAGGTGGCTACTTAAAAGCCTATTTCTAAATAAATGAATGATATACAATGATATTTCACATTCATATTAAAAGGGATACTATTTTTACAATGAAGACTACACTAGATTGTTAGAAATTAAAACTGTACAAGACTATAAGGAGAAATATAAAATCCGTTAACTTCTGTCACTCAGTTCTAGAGTCCAACTATCTTTCCAATTATTTTGCTGATACAACTGCCTTACATGAGAGGCCCAAAGATAAGTGACAGAAACAGCAAATGTGCTATAAAACAGGAACTTTTGGCAAATACTTCAAAGGGACCAAAGTGGAAGACATTTTCATTTCAATAAGAGTCCATTTTATTGCTAGAAAATCGATATTCTACTCCTCTGAGTTCTTTCATTTTGGAATGAAAGTGTTTCCCCAACACTTAAAAAAATCAGGAGTCTAAAATTGAAGCTATTTACCCTTCCTTTGAAATCCTGACTATAGATTTCCTCACCTTTGTTCTCAGTGTTCGAAGTTCATCCATGCCCTCCTTAAATGTCCTCTTCAGATCTTCCAGTTCTTTTATTTTGGCATGATGCATCTTTTAAAAAGTTTAAAAGAAACCACAAATCATTATGTACTAAAAAAAGACCTAAAGTTTATTGCCTGTTCCTTCAAAAGGGCCTTTAAAATGGGAGACAGTATTCATCCCTTCTCTCCTCCTCAATTTATTACCCAATCCAGGGTAATGAAAAGGCCAGAGCCACTCACCTCTAGCTGGTCAGACTTTTCTTGCATTTGTTTCTCCAGTTCTCCTTTTGTGACTCTAAGCTTGGCATCGAGCTCATTTGATTTAATTTCTTCTGACTCCTAATGTAAAGGAAATGAAAAAAGTATGACTGAATTTTTAAAGTTTTATACTTTGGAAAGCTTTTGCAGTTAACTTTACAGATTGTGAAATGCAAACCTTAGATATCTAAAAATGACTGCATTGAAAGATCTTAAATATGTCAATTCTGCATGAACAAGAATAGTACTTAAGATATGCAACATAACACAGAGTTCCTTGTACTCTTTATTCTTCTGACACTTTCTAGTGTTTTTATTTAGTTAATTTCTCTAAGGTCTTTAGTTAAGCTACATGTACTTTAACACAGAAAATAACCTGTAATTTATTTAACTGCCCTACCAAATCCATTCCATGCTTCAAATGTTACAGATACAAAATATTAATGAAGCAAGGGTACTGACATTTGGTGTAATTTTGCTACTAGTCTCTTTGAAAAGTTAAGCATACCTGATATGTTTTTATCATGTCCTGACAGTTTTTCCGTATCTGATCAGCTTCTTCTTTTGCTTGAGTTAGCTTTGTTGTTGTTTCTTTGAGTTTATCTTTGGTTTCCTGCATTGACAAAAAGATAGTGTGAGATAAAGAAAAATATATATTGGTTTCTGCCCCTGGTCCCGGACACAAAACTCCTAAAACTCTTGTAATTTTCTAAGTCACAAGAACACTAGGAGCATCTCTGGTTGCAATATCGATTTTGACCTCTGTTCCTGACACAGAGCTCTTGAAACTCTTGTATTTTCCCAAGTGACAGGAGTATGTTTTCTTCTAATGAGGCGACTCTGGGTGAACTCCTGGATGAGAGCTGGTCACCAGAAAAATCAAGTCATGATTAGCAGTCTTGAATTTTCAGCCCCCAAAGAAGGCCAGAAGATGGAGTTGATTGATCATGCCTTCATAACGAATCTTCCATAAAATCCCAAAGAATGGGGCTTAGAGAGCTTCCAGGCTGTCAAGTATAACCACACTGAGAGGATGATGCACCCCAACTCGATGGGGAGAGGCTCCTACACCTGGGACCCACCTAGACCTCGCCCTATATATCTCTTCATTTGGCTGTTTGTCTATATCCTTTATCATATCCTTTAATAACATGATAAACATTGTTTTCCTGAGTTCTTTAAGTAAATCCTTCAAACCCAAGGAGGGGATCCCTGGAACTTCTGATCTATAGCTGGCTGGTCACAAGCACACCTGGGCTTGTGGCTGGCATCTGTAATGTGTGTGTGTGGTGCAGAACAGGGGGCATTCTTATAGGACTGAGCCCTTAATCTGTGGGATTCAATACTATCTCCAGGTAGGTATGTCAGAGTCGAGTGAAACTGTAGGTGGTATTGCAGAGAATTACTTGTCGTGGGGGAAAACCTGCACACATCTGATGACCAGAAGTGTCAGAGGTGAAGTGTTCTGCATAAAAATAAACTAGACTTACAGGGATGAAACACAGTAAGGAGAACTGGGTTCTTTCCTACACTTGAGGAGGAGAACAGTTTTTCCTTCACAGACAGTGACATGACTGGTCTCAATAATGTGATAAATGGTAAGAACAATGACCAGAGTAACCTTGGTACTGCCACTGAGTGGTTGGATACTATTCTAGAAATAACACTTTATGCTCTGACAAAAAACTAAAGTAGCCTGTGCAGTTAATTTATAGCCATTAAATAAAGTTAAATTTGATAGTTTTCAGTAAATCACTACAAGTCATTAACCTGGTAAGACAAGAGGAAGAAAGTGTTAAACAGCTCTTTGTACACACATAAAAGAATTCTTTGTTTTATGGCCATGGTATCTATTCAAAACTGTCTTATAGATCCATGCTACAATTTGGTTTCTGTTCTTAACCACACTCCTAAAATAGCAATTCTAAAGGTTTGCAGTGACTATTCTCTCATCAAATCCAATGACTTTCTCTCATTTTCTATTCTTGACTTACTTGCTCCAGTTCTGACCACTCCGGACTCTGGATAGCCTTCCTCTGTTCCTATTACAAGACAACATAGTACTGTTTTTCCCCTTTCCACTGTTGTCTTCTCTGTCTCAATTGGCTTCCTCTTTCCTGTGGCAATTTTCCAGATAAAGCCCTGTTCTGTAGCTCTTTTTCCAAAGTTCTTCAGACCTATCCAGTCCCATGGCCTGGGCTATTATTTGGATTTGAAATGAGGGTTTAGGTATCTTCTCCTAGTAGCTGCCTTTCAGAAAAGGGCAGAAGCTACTATCTTGCTTTCCTATAGGCAGAGTCCAGGGCATTCCTAGATCATAACAACTGATACTTTGTAGCTTACGTGTTTCCTCCATTGAGAACATAGTTTCTGAACAATACTTAGCTTAGCACTTGCCATATGTTAATTATTCACATAATATTTGCTGAATCTATGAAGGAATCACTAATATAAACCTCCCCTCTAAGAAGGCTTGTTTTCCTAAATATGAAATACTCATCTCCTGTTTTTCCTTTTTTCTTGCTATTCCTCCACTCGAAATGTTTCTCTTCATCTTTTGAACCATCTAAATTGCATCTATCTTCACACACTACTTCTTTTACATAATTTTTGGATAACTCTATCATATAATTAAGTACTTAGCTATATATATCTAGCTGCTGGTTTTTAAATAAGAACTTGATTTGTTTTTTGTTTAAAGATTTTGTTCAGGGACGCCTGGGTGGCTCAGTTGGTTGAGCATCTGCCTCCGGCTCAGGGTGTGATCCCAGAGTCCCGGGATCGAGTTCCATATCAGGCTCCTTGCAGGAAGCCTGCTTCTCTCCCTCTGCCTGTGTCTCTGCCACTCTGTGTATCTCTCATGAATAAATAAATAAAATCTTAAAAAAAAAAAAAAGATTTTATTTATTTGGGACGCCTGGGTGGCTCAGTGTTTGAGCATCTGCCTTTGGCTGAGAGGGTGATCCTGGGGTCCAGGGATAGAGTCCTGCATCAGGCTCCCTGTGAAGAGCCTGCTTTACCCTCTGCCTACATCTCTGCCTCTCTTTCTGTGTCTCTCATTAACAAAAAATAAATAAAATCTTAAATAAAAAAAAAAGAAAACTTTATTTGAGAGAGAGAGTGCACACAAGCAGGGGGAGGGGCAATGGGAAAGGGAGAAGCAGACTCCCTGATGAGCAGGGATGCCAATACTTGATCTAGGACTTTGAGACCATGACCTGAGCTGAAGACACTTAACTGACTGAACCACATAGGTGCCCCAAATCTTTTAGGGTCCCCTACTTCTATACCATCAATAACTGAAACAGCTTGGTACACAGTAAGTATTCACTGTATTCATTAAAAAAATAGCAACTGAGAGATTCCCATAATGCTAAATATATATTAAATAACCAAATAAAAGAAAAGTTTTGGTTAAGGGACTATGTTTCATTTATTCCCTGAGCACCTGCCACGTCAGGCACTGTTCAAAGCTTTGAAGAAATATTACTGTAAGAAGACAGATAACATCTCTACTCTCGGGATGCCTGGGTGGCTCAGTGGCTGAGTGTCTGTCTGCCTTTGGCTCAGGGCATGATCCCAGAGTCCTGGGATCGAGTTCCACATCTGGTTCCCCACAGGGAGCCTGCTTCTCCCTCTATGTCTCTGTCCCTCTTTCTGTGTCTCTTGTGAATAAATAAAATCTTAAAAAAATGTATCTCTACTCTTAAAGCTGATATTCTAGTGATGATCACAGATAATACATAAAATATCTAAGTAAAAATATGTTATATTAGATAATGACAAATGTTAAGGAGTCAAAATAAAGTTAGGACACAAGGGGGTTTGAGGGGAGGTATGCAAATTTAGAGAGCCAGGGAAAGTATCACTGAGAGGTGACAGATGGTAAAGACCTGAAAGAAGTGAGCAAGAAGATTTGCTAAGGGACTGGATATGGTGACTGAGAACCATAGGTTTAACAAGGATAAACCTAAGATTTCTGGCCAGGGCAACTAAAAGGATGAATTGCGATTTCTTGAGATGGAAGAGTAATGGAGGGCCAGCACATTTTCTATTCTGTTTTAGATATGCTCAGTTGAAGATGCCTGTAAGTCATCCAAGATGTCAGATGTCAAATAGCCAAGTGAATATATGAATCTGGAATTCTGTGTATAAGTTATATATCTAGGTATCCCTAGCATAATTTTTTATGCTATATTTTCATGTTTTTAAAGTTTCATGTTTTTCAAGTTCACTAATCTTGTCTTCTAGAACATCTAACCTTCTGTTAATTCTATCCAATGTATTTTTCATTTCAAACATTATATCAATTTGGCCTTTTAAAAATCTTTTATGTTTCTCCTTAACATATTCCCACTTTCACTCATCTTCTTGAACATATGGAGTATATTTTTATAATAGCTGTTTTAACATCTTTACCTACTTCTTTCATCTGTGTTATTTCTGGCTTTGTTTTTATCAACTGATTTTTCTTTTCATCTCATTATAGGCTATATTTTCCTCCTTCTCTGCCTGTCTCTTAATTTTTTATTAGATACTAAACATTGTGAATTTTATGTTCTTAGATCCTGGAGATTCTTTAACTAACTTGAATATTTTGGCTTTCTTCTGGGACATGGTTATTGAAACAATTTGATTGGAGGCTTTCTTTCAAAGCTTTGTAAATGGGTCCATAACAGCCTGGAGTCTCGCTGAAGTAACACCCTTCTGAGGACCACTGGATGCCCTGTATGTTAAGATGGCTTCTCTTGGCTGGGGGGAACATGAACGATTTCCATTAGCCCTCTGGGAGCCCCAGGAACTGTTGCGCCTACTCCTTTCTGACAGTCCTTTCTCCACCTCTAACTTTCTCACACACATACACTCATCAGTGAGTAGTGAGCTGAATGAAGAGCTGAGAGGAACACACTGCAATCTCCAAACCTTTCTCTTCTCTGGTACTCTGCCATATTTTCTATACTTCAGTTTGTCTCCTCAATTCCTGGAGACTGCTGGGATCTGACTGGGGTCCTCTTCTTTTGCTGCAATCTGGAAACTGCAGGCATTACATCTTGCTTATTTTCCCATTCTCAGAGATCACTGTCCTGTCCTGCCTTTGTTGCCCAAGCCTAAAAACCTTCATTTCATACATTTTGTCTGTTTTTTTTTTTTTTAAGTTTTTAAGATGGGAGGGTAAACCTGGACCTTGTTACTCCATAATGCAATAGACTATAGTTATGGAAGAGTTATAGAACTGAACATATAGTTTTACTAAGTGAGATAACAGCAAAGCTAATTAAAAGTGAGCTCTAGCTTCTAATCAGTGGGCTTTATGAGTAAACCATTTAAGAATGAGGTTATTGTTGACAATGTGATAACTTTTGAAGAAAAGCATAGATAGTAAGTAGCAGAGTCTTGTTGAAGGAATACATCATAAAATATACCAACCCCTAGTTGCACATTAGGTCTGCAGTGTATTATAGTCTCTTACTTCCTACTGGTCTAGATGCTGCCTTGATACCCAAGACCCTATTTCTCAAGCTTTCTCTGAAGCAAAAATGACTGGCAAGCACCCAGCAGAGTCAAACCACAGTCTACTGCCACATCCGTTACTGGCCACATCTATGCTCCCAGTGAGATTATTTTATCCTGGGACCCAAAGGTAGCAACCAGATAGGTCAACAAGTATATAAGGTTTACACTGTGGGGGAAGTCCTTTACTACACTCAATAGTCTTGTTTTTAGAAGCTATGTGTTAAAAACACATTTTAGTTTAACTACTGAGGGACTTTAGGAAAGGGAATAAATGAAATTGTTCCTATTGTTTGGTCCAATTGATAATTCTACTGATGATGGAGCAATCCAATCTACTTAGTCTGAGACTTAAATTCTGGAAATCAGGCCTGGAGTCCTGATCAGAAGCTAATGTTCACAATGAATCCACTACCTTCCAGAACTTTAGTATTAATGCCTAGGACTAGGTGCGCAGGGACTAGAAGTTGGAAAGGGTACCTGGAGAAAAACTTACAAGAGTCCTAGCTCTTGTCCACATTTTAGCAGGTGGCCAACATTGTGTGGATAGTCACTAAATCTTGTACCCTTTGATCCAGATACTCTTCCTCACATCAACTAGGTAAATACATATAACTGGTCACCAGGATCTCATCCCAGATACTCTCTGAGAGCAATCAAGACCCCTACCATTCACTATATATGAACTATTTAATACAATGCTGTGCACAGAGGAAAGCCCAATGAAACGCTTGCTGGTTAAAAAATGTCTTTAAAAAGAACTGGTAAAGGGGTGCTTGAGTGGTTCAGTTGATTAAACAGCCAACTCTTGATTTCAGCTCAGATCATGATCTCAAGTTTCCTGGAATCAAGGCCCATGTTGGGCTCCACACTTGGTGCGGAGTTGGCTTGAGGAGTACAGTTGTCCTTCCCAACTCCCTCTCCCCCTCTGCCCTTCCCTGCCACAAGTGTGCACACACTTTCTCTCTCAAATAAATAAATAAATCTTTTTAAAAATGTAAAGAAAAGAGACGCCTCGGTGGCTCAGTGGTTGAGCATCTGCCTTTGGCTCAGGTCGTGATCCCAGAGTCCTGGGATTGAGTCCTGCATCAGGCTCCCCACGGGGAGTCTGCTTCTCCCTCTACCTGTATCTCTGCTTCTGTTTGTCTGTCATGAATGAACAAATAAACCTTTACAAAAATAAATGTAAAGAAAAAAAAAGAACTGGTAAGTTTCTAATTTTCACATACTAGGACAAAATACTTGTTATTTTCATTTTCTAGCAATCCAAACCATGTAACTTTAGTATCTCAGCCTTAAACCATTTCTCTAACCTAGAGTATCCAGTTTCATCTGACCTCAAAACTGCCATTAAATATCTATTATCACCCATATTTTTTAACACGTGTGGTCACAGAAGACCAAGTATTAGTCTTTCACTCTCCAGTGCTAGCAAATAGGTTTCAGGCTCCTGTGTCTTAGGGCTATAGATGATGAGCAGAAAAGTACCACAGACATTAGTTATGACCCAGTATTATGGTCAGATCCTGAAGCAACTCAGGCAGTTTAGAAATCATTACCATGATCTAGGATTTGGAATTTTAAACGATTTATAGCCCTATGTGAACTGCAAAGATTTTTGCTCGTATTCCCTTCTGGCAATTCCTTCTCTACATGTCTGGCTCCCTAACACTTGGGTGCAGATCAACAGTTAGCTCAGAACTTGAGGAGAGCTGCTAGTCTCTATTCTTTGACCACTGTCAACACAGACACCTCTCCCTACAGTTTTCTCTGATAATATATGTAAATATCCAAAGGTTATTCTACTTAGAATTATTTAATGAGATAACTTATGATTATGGTTTTAAACACTAACATTAAGTCTATTTTTGAAAACCTGGAATCTGTTATAAATAACATTGCTTTTCTATTTAAGTATTTCAGAGTTGTTATTTTACTTCACATTCTATCATATTCAGATTTTTATAACTCTTATACCAGTACAGTTAGTGCTTAAAATTATGGCATCAGGTACCAGCCTTTATGATCACTTTTCATTAATTTTTTTTTAAAAAAAGATATTCATTAGGTATAATATCAATGGAATTATATCGTAACAAATAGATATGGAAACTCTTAAGATCTTTATTACACTCTTATTTAAATAAGAATTTATATTTCTTGATTATAAGAATCTTAGTATCACTGGGTTTTTTTTTTAATTTCCAGAGTTTACTTTCAATTTTGATAACATACAGACTATGCTTCTCCCCCTAAATTTCTGACAATGTATAATATTAAATATAGCTACCAAAAATATCCTTGAACAACAAAATCAATTTTGGAGTTGTTAGCAATGAATGATAAGATTCAATATTTTTTAAAATTCATGATAAAATTTAGCATTCTAATTTAATATGTAAATCACACAAGGAAATATCTTCTCACATTCATCAAATATTCAGGCCCAACCTATCCCACAGAAGTCACAAAATTAAGCTTTATGTCTCATTAACTATTACTTCATTTGCTCTCTTTTTTTGGAGATTTATTTTTTATTTATTTTAGAAAGAGAGCAAGAGCACGCATGCACGTGCAGTGGGGAGGGGCAGAGAGAGAGAGGGAGAGAGCCCTAAGCAGACCTTGCATTAAGTGCAGAGCCCAATGGAGGATTCAATCACATGACCCTGATATTATGGCCTGAGCTAAAGCCAAGTGTCACTCATGCAAGTGACCTACCCAGGTGCCCCTGTATTTGCTTTTAAAACTGAATCTAATATTCCACTGCAGTATATAGTACTTACCTTGTGTGAATCCATTTCTGCTTTTAATTTGTTTTGTGCCCATTTTACTTTAATGACATGAGAATTAATATCTTCCTTTAGTTTGTCAATTTCTCTGGTGAGTCTAGTAGTTTCACTTTCCTAAAACAGTAATACTAGGTCATATTTTTTCATCTGAACAATCAACTAGTTATTTATGTATCTTTTATACCTCCTCAAAACAATCAATTCAATAACACAATATTTCAGGGTTTAGTATATTATAACGTACATAAACCTAATTCAAAGTTCAAATGAAAGAGAGGACCAAAATCCTAAATCAAATTAACAGACATAAGATGATTAACATTTATATTTCAGCCAACTAGATATTTGCAAGCAAGCATTAAGTATGATTCTTCTCAACTGGCTGGCATTAAGACGAAATACAAATTAAAATCTTCCAGAATTTCTGAGAACAATGAAAACATTCCTGAACTAAAAGTTAATGAAAAAATAACATTCATTACCAAGAAATGATAATGGACTAGAAATAAGACCATGCTATGAGGCTGCTAGTTAACACCAAGGACTCTGAATAGCTCAGTAATTAAATTTCTTTGGGCAGCATCTAAAAAGAACATGTTTTTCTACAAGAAAAATGTAAGTTCTATCCTATAACAAATAAGTATTACATTAAGATTCTAGTCAAATTACATAGTTCTGGCTGAGAAACTATTCACATCTTGATCCCACTATGCATGTATTTTACCAAAATAAAATGTTCTTTTGAAGCAGAAACTCATTTCTTCAAAGTACAGATATTAAAAGGTTTAAAAAATATCAGGAAAAAGTTATTTAATAAACAACATGTATCGATATCTTGTTTTTTTCCTAGCAAAGACTTTTTTTGCAGACAGGTAATGAGATACTAAGACTTTTAAAGCATTCATGTTCTTAGAAGGTAAACTAACAAAAACAACTTTATGCTTAATAGTGACTTTAACCACATTAATTATGATTGTTTGATACGGTAAGGAAAAGAAAAAGGAATGAATTTCAACTATAGTACAATAGCACAAATTATACCTTGGTCTCATATAGCTGGTGCAACCGTCCTTTCTCCTGAGAAAGCTGCTTAATTTTGTTAGTATTTTTCTCAGACTCTTTATTCGCATCTCTGAGTTTCCTTTCAAGTATCTCTTTTTCCTTTCGAAGGTCTAAAGATTCCTTCTCACCTCTTACATACTTCATTACCATTGCTTCTTTTTCCTGGCGTGCCTCTTCACATTTTTTGTTGGCCTTTGAAAAAATATCCAGCATTAATAAAATTTTTTTTAAATCAAAATCAAAATAAATATTTTTCTATAATGTTACCAATGTATTTTCTGGGTTTTTTTTTTTTTTTTTTTTTTTTTTTTTTTTTTTTTTGCATAATGTCCCCAGGGCCTGTGTCAGGAAATTTTTAAATGAAAGGAAATATTCAAAATTAGAGAAAAATGATACAGTAAACAAATTAGTATCACTAGTATTTGCTTTTATGCTTTCCTATTTCTTCTACTTTGGCTGACATAATTACTCCTCCAGATCTACTTTTCCACTCTATCCTATCCCACCCTGTGCTTTGGGGAAATGACTATCATGGACTATATCAAGTTTCCTTGCCCAGAACTTCCAGTTAGATTCGGCCACCAACAGGAGGCACTTGGCAGACCACAAGTACAGGCAGAGTGACATCTGGCTTCTCCAATCACCACATGTTGGCTGAAGGCCACTGCTCACATCAGGTGCCCTCATTATATAATTAGCCCCTCTGAACCGCACTACTGGTTCCCTCTTCTCATTCCTTTAGCTTGAAGAGTTTTAATGGTTTCTCAAGGGGCACTTGGGTGGCTCAGGTTGTGATCCCAGAGTCCTGGGATCAAGTTCAGGATCAAGTTCAGGATCAAGTTCTTGCAAAAAGTAATCATATGAAAGCTAATTATTCATTTGATTTTCTGTATATGAAAAGGTTTCTAAAGTATTTCACTTCATTGGGTGCTTGGGTGGCCCAGTCAGTTAAGCAGCTGTGTTTGGCTCAGATCATAATCTCAGGGTCCTAAGATCAAGCCTGCATTGGGCTCCCTGCTCAGTAGGGGAGTCTGCTTCTCCCTCTCCCTCTGCCTCTCCCCACACGCTCACCCTCTCTCTCAAATAAATAAGTAAAATCCTTAAAAAAGAAAAAATATTTTACTTAAAAAATACCTAACTGGACTAAGTGTGACAATCTATATGGCCTCAAAATTCTCTATTAATATAAGCTGGTACTCCATATTCTGAAGTTTCATGCAATGAAAACTTTTACAGAAAGCCTTTCATTTAAGTAAATTTAAATTCACAATTTGCAAATATGATGCAGCACATATTCATGTTATAAAAGATGGAACCTTAAATTTTAGGGATTTTCAGTGGTATCTAGTGTAAATGCCAACTGATACTATAACTGAATTGAAGATGTATAATGTTAAGAGAATGTAGGAAAAGCTCTCATGCTCTGATGAAAATTAACTGACTAAGAATGTTTCATGAAGTTCTGGTACAGCTGATAAATACATCTAATAGATACACAGAATACTATACAAACACTTTTTAAAATTGCTCAATTGGGATTTTTTCCCCCTACTGAAACAGTCTGCTAATTTTCAAGAGAAATTAAGGGAATCACTAGAATAGGAATATCAGAGATCCCTGAGGATTTCACAATGTAATTGTGGACAAGGACTGAGAAAATTGTACTGGAATTGGTTAACTGAATTAGCTATACTTTTAGATAACTGAATAACTGTTCTTAGAAAAGGCAATTAATGGTAACGTTCACTTCAAAAGAAGTCTGGTTTCATAAGTTAGTCCTCAGACAACATATTGGCTTTTAGAAATACAAAAAGTTGTGGCTTCTGTTCCAGAAGAGCTCACTACCTAGTATGAACAACATATAAACAAAACATTTATACATTATCTTAACATATATACATACAATATATAAAGAAATGTGCAAATGCCTAAGGGTATAAAATAGCATGATTTTTTGGAGGCTATCAAGACATTTTATAGGATTTAAATTTGGCATGCTGGTTGGACTGGGGAGGAAGTAGTTATGAAATAGACTGGTAGAGATTAAATCTTCAAAGGAAGAAGGGTTTCTCTTATCACGCTTATGAGGTGAGATTTTATCCTACAGGCAATGGGAAGCCAAAAGATTTATACATCGGAACCTTTTATTAAACGCATGTTTAAGTAAGATAACTAACTGATGGCAGGATGGAAGCTTCACTGAAATTGAGAGATGAGAAGTGGAAAAACCAGAAAAGAGACAAAGTAGATAAAGTTAAACACTGTAAGGTTCTTTTTCTTTCTTTCTTTTTTTTTTTTTTAAGATTTTATTCATTCATGAGAGACACACAGAGAGAGAGAGAGAAAGGCAGAGACACAGGCAGAGGGAGAAGCAGGCTCCATACAGGGAGCCTGATGTGGGACTCAATCTGGGGTCTCCAAGGATCACACCCTGGGCTGAAGGCAGCGCTAAACTGCTAAGCCACTGGCGCTGCCCAAAACTGTAAGGTTCTTGACTATAGCAGGGATGTCCTGTTACTCAGTCATCCGTGGATCAGCTGCAAAGGAATAACCTGGGGTGCTTAAAGTTCATGTTTCTAGGTCTCAACCCAGACCATGGCAGCACTTGCTTCCCAGAACTGCTGGGAGTATTAAACAAGATAATATAGTATAGTATTACTATATAGTAATATAGTAATTACTACTTAAGCTTCCCTAGAAAGTCCATTTATGGCATAGATAAAGGAAGAAAAGCCAGTAAGTCTTTGCATTTGACCAGTTTAAGATGTTTATCATTGACTTGGATAAACATAAAGAAAAAGCAGGAATAAGATAATCAAGATACAACAGTCTGGGACACCTGGGTGTTCAGCGACAGAGCGTCTGGCTTCAACACAGGGCGTGATCCCAGGGTGCAGGATCAAGTCCCACATCAGGCTACCTGTGAGGAGCCTGCCTCTAACCTCTGCCTAGGTTTCTGCCTCTCTCTCTCTCTCTCTCTGGTGTCTTTCATGAATAAATAAAAAATCTTAAAAAAAAAAATACAACAGCCTGCTAAAATTAAAACATAAGAAGTACTGCTTTTTGAAACATGGCAGATAAATTATCCCCATCCAAAATCCAAAATATTTAGATGAAATCCAACAGATATCCTTTTATTTTTTAAATGTTTCTTTACTTGGGAGAGCAAGCAAGCATACAGAGAGGGGAGGGGCAGATGGAGAGGGAGAGTAGACTCCCCACTGAGCCTGGAGCCCCCTTGGGGCTTCATCCCACAATCTCATATCCCTGAGACCACAACCTGAGCTGAAACCAAGAGTTGGATGCTCAACAGACTGAGCCATCCAGGTGCCCCACAAACATCCTTTTAATAAACAGGTAAGTTCTCAAGAAAGTATGAGAAACTCCCCAGGGCCAAAGAAGCTAAGGGGAAGCAGGAATCCAGAGCGGTATGTTAAGCTTGAACTGCCCTGTAGACATTTCCCAATACCAGGCCATGAGGATATGGCGGGAGGAAACATGCTGTAAATTACCTGAGAATTTGTAAATCTACCCTCTTACAAGTATAAGGTTCAAATTCATTCTACCTATATAGTCAGTTAATACTTCCCGATTCAATTCATCATAACAACCAACAGTCAGGCACTATGCTAGGAAGTGAAGTTGATTATAAGTAAGATTCCATACTTGAGAAGGAGTTCAGGGCCACCCAGTGGCTCAGTAGGTTGAGCATCTGCCTTAATCTCAGGTCATGATCTCAGGGTCCTGGGATCAAGCCCTGCTGCCTCTGGCTCTCTGCTTAGCTGGGAGTCCACTTCTCCCTCTGCACTCCCCTCTGCCCAGCCCCATACTCATGTCCTCACATATGCTCTCTTAAATAAATAAATAAATCTTAAAAAAAAAAACAAAAAAGAGCTCAGGTAGTAATACAAAAACAATACTTAAACGCTCTCTTCTGAAATCTATATATACCACTCAAGGAGATGATCAAGGTATACCAAGTAGGAAAAAAAATCCAACAAGATGCACAGTAAAATTCTAATTAAGTAGGAAGAATATGTTTATGAATACATACACATAAGCTTCTGTGCCTTATACATGTATACATGATAAGATACATAACCAAAATATCAACAGTTAACCTTGGAACAAGGAATGGGATACCAAGGATTTGGGCACAGGAAGAGAGAAGTACAAATGAAGGAGGATTTTCACTTTTTGTTCTATATACTTCCTCAATTTATTAAAAAAATATTTTTGTAGTTAGCATGTATTTATGTGTTGCTTTAGCATTTTTTTTTAAAGATTTTATTTATTTATTCATGATAGTCACACAGAGAGAGACAGAGAGGCAGAAGGAGAAGCAGGCTCCATGCACCGGGAGCCCGACGTGGGATTCGATCCCGGGTCTCCAGGATCGCGCCCTGGGCCAAAGGCAGGCACCAAACCGCTGCACCACCCAGGGATCCCTGCTTTAGCATTTTTTTAAAAATTAATTACCCATTCTTAAGATACTACTGATACCCGAAATAGTCTAACAGATTAGTTTATAATAAACAAGAAAAAGTCACCAGAATATAAAGCTGATAATGATAATGATTTGAAAAATACCTGTTCCATTCGATGGGCCATCTCTTTATGCAACTGCTGAACTGCATTTTTAGCTGCAATGTCTTGAGCTACTAGTTTTTCTTTGGAAGTTTTAACTTCTTTACTAAGTTCCTCTATTCTTGATTCTAACTGTAAAGAAAATTATTTCCAGATTATTTTTATAGCTATACCAAAGAGACTACCAACACTTTAATATAAACAATGAAAGGGAACATAAAGAATGTAATGAATATACTTCAAACAGAAATCAAAAGTAAATGTTAGCAATGTTTCTAAATCTTTTTTTTTTTAAGATTTTATTTATTTATTCATGAGAGACACAGAGGCAGAGACATAGAAAGAGGGAGAAGCAGGCTCCTCACAGGGAGCCTGATGTGGAATTCGATCTCTGGACCCAGGATCATGCCCTAGGCTAAAAGCAGACGCTCAACCGCTGAGCCACCACTTCTAAATCTTATTAGAATTAAGGTATAAAGCTGATGCAGTTTCTGGTAAGATGTATGTGGCAAGCTCTAGAACAATCACCAGGTAAATAACTCAAAAATATACTGAAAATATGAAAGAAATTTATTTATTTTTTTAATGAAAGAAATTTAAATGTTAGATATTCACTTAATGCAAAAGAAAGCAGTAAGAGAAGAATAGGGGAACAAAAAGACATCAGACATATGGAAAAAAAATGGCAGACATATGGGATGCCTGGATGGCTCAGCGGTTCAGGGTCTGCCTTCAGCTCAGGTCGTGATCCTGGAGTCCCAGTATCAAGTCCCACATTGGGCTCCCTGTGAGGAGCCTGCTTCTCCCTCTGCCTATGTCTCTGCCCCCCTCTCTCTCTCTCTCTCTCTCTCTCTGTCTCTCATGAATAAATAAAATCTTAAAAAAAAAATGGCAGACATAAATCTACTGTCAATAACAGCATTAAATGAGATTATATTAACTATTTATATCAAAACCCAGAGATTATCAGATATAATTAAAAACACAATCCAACAAGACACGATCTGTAAGACATGCTTTAGATTCAAAGATATAGACTGAAAGAAAAAGAATGGAAAAAGATCCAGCAAGCAAATAACCATAAAAAAATAGGAGTGGCTATACTAATATACAAAATAAACTACAAAAAAAAAATGTTACCAGAGAGAAAGAGAGAGAGATTTTATAATGATTAAATGGTCAATCAATAATAATTCTAAGTATATATGTACCTAAGTAACATAGCACGAAAATACATGAACCAAAAGCTGACAGAAATGAAGGAGGCAATTGATAGTCGGGAGACTTCAATACCTCACTTTTAATAACGGACAGAACCAAACAGAAGATTAACAAGGAAACAGGTAACTTGAGCAGAACTATAAAACAACTGGATCTAACACATCTATACATTCCATCCAACAACAGAATATACATGCTCATCAAGTGGACATGGAATATTCTCTAGGACTGAACATATGCCAGGTCATAAAATAAACCTCAATAAACTTAAAAGATTGAAATCTTATAAAATATGTTCTTAAACTATAATGAAATGAAACTAGAATTGGTAACAGCAAGAAATCTCAGATTTTCACAAATACGTTAAAATTAACACTTCAATAAACAATGGGGAAAATCACAAGGAGAATTAGAAAATATGAGGAAATTAGGAATACAAAGACACAACATACACAACTTAGGGGATATACCGAAAGCAATGCTTAGAGGGAAATTTACAGCTATAACTATATTAAAAAAAAAAGAAATCTCTCAAGTCAACAACCAAACTTTCATCTTAAGGCACTGGAATAAGAGAAGCAAACTAAACCTAAAGCCAGCAAGAGGAAGAAAATAATAAATATTAGAATGAAAATTAAATAGAAAATAAACAGAAAATTCAACAAAACAGTTCTTTGAAAAGATTGACAAAATTGACAAACCTTTAGGCAAAAAAGGGGGTGTGGGAGAAAGACTCAAATTACTAGAATGGAAATAAAAAAGAGACACACTAACCTTATAGAAATAAAAACAGTATAAATGAATACTATGACCAATTTAACTTGGATGAAATAAAAGGACAATTCCTAGAAAGGCACAAACTACCAAAACTGGCTCAAGAAGAGAGAATCTGAGCAGACCTATAAATAGATTTAATTAGTAAAAAAAAAAAATAATAAACAACAAAACCTACCAAGAAATATTTAAGCCCAGGAGACTGCACAGATAAATTCTACCATGCATTTAAAAAATACCTATTCTTTTTTTTAAGATTTTATTTTTAAGTAATCTCTATTCCCAACATGGGGCTCAATCAAACTCATGACCCTAAGATCAAGAGTCACACACTCCCCTCAGACTGAGCCAGCCAGATGCCCTGAATTAATACCATATCAATTCTTCACAAACTTCTCCCCAAAAGAAACACTTCCCAACTCATTTTATGACTTCAGTATTACCCTGACACTAAGACCAAGAAAATCACAAGAAAAAGAACTATAAGACCAGTATCTCTTCTGAATATAGACAAATTCTCAATCAATGGAAATTACAGCACTAGCAAACCAATCCTGAAATATATAAAAAGAATCATATACCATGACCCAAAGCTATTTATTCTAGCAATGCAAGGCTGGCTTAACATCCAGAAACCAATTAATGTAATGTATATCAACAGAACAAAAACATATGATCACCTCGATAAATGCAGAAAAAGCATTTGATAAAATTCAGCACTCTTTCATAATAAAAACACTAAGCAAAGTAGGAATAAAAATGTACTTCTTCAACCTGATAAAGAGCATCTGTGAATGCTAGCACAGCTAGTATAGTACTTAATGGTGACAAGCTAAATGCTTTCTCCCTAAGATCAAGAACAAGAACAAGATATCCATTCTTGCCACTTTTATTCAACCCCATATTGGAGGGTCCAGGCCAGACAATTAGGTAAGAAATGAAATAAAAGGCACTTGGAAAGGATAAGTAAAACTCTCTATTTGCAGATGACATGATCTTATATACAGAAAATCCTAAGGACTACCAATGGATATGGGGTTTCTTTGGGGGTAGTTGATAAATATTCTAAAATTGTGGTGAAGGTTGTACTACTAAAAACCATTAAGCTGTATAACTGAAATGGGTGAACTGCATGGTATGTAAATTATATCTCAATAAAGCTGCTGAAAAAACCCTAAGTGTTAGCTTATATTGGGATCCCTGGGTGGCTCAGCAGTTTAGTGTCTGCCTTCGGCCCAGGGCATGATCCTGGAGTACTGGGATCGAGTCCCACATCGGGCTCCCGGCATGGAGCCTGTTTCTCCCTCTGCCTGTGTCTCTGCCTCTCTTTCTCTCTGTGTCTCTCATGAATAAGTAAATAAAATCTCTTAAAAAAATAAATAAAATGTTAGCTCATAGAACATGTGTATAATTTCCCTTATGACAAAATTACCTAGAGTGACAGTGTCCAATTCAAGCCACATGTGTAATTTATATTTTCTAGTAGACACATTTTAAGAAGCAAAACGTGAAATATTAAACTTAATATATCCAAAATATTAACACTTTGACACATAATCAATTTACTTTAGAAATTGAGATATTTTACTTTTTTTATACTAAGTCCACAAAATTGTGTATTTCATACTTAAAGTATTTAATTTGGACTAGCCACCTTTCAAGTACTCAATAGCTATATGTGGCTAGTGGCTGCCATATTGAAAGGTGAAGATCTAGAGATTAATCTAAGAAAAAAGAATCCTGCTATATTGGCTAGCAAAAGAAACTAGAATCCAATTTTCTCCTTTAAAAAGGCACAACCACTAACAAGCTCATGAAAAGAACAGCTTGGGTTCTCTCCCCTATTTTTGGTCTTTAGTTTCTGATCATCAGCAGTGACCTGCCTACTAAAAGCTGGCTTCTGTCCATTTGTAAGCCTCCCTTACGCTTTAAAGTTTTAAGTTTGTTTTTACTATGGTATAGCTCTAAAGTACATAAAAGTCAGGATTAAGCAAGTAAAATTTATAAATACTATCACCTTCCAACTATGTAATGGTACATTAAATATACCAAGACATAAGCAAGTAAAACTTGGCTTAATTTTTTTATTATCAATTGTTTATTGTTTTTTTTTTTCATTATATAGTTTTTGGTGATGGATGAAACAAAAGGAAAGACTTTTAAGGTTAAAATGCTTCTAATCCTGTCTACAGAAGAAAAAAAGCAGCTCAGTAAGATAAGAGCAGCTCAGCTTTGCCACAAGTCTGAATATTCACTTTGTTGATCCATACATCAGAATTCATTTTTTAAAAATTTAAAAAGGAAAGAAAAAGAGGAAAGACAAACTGGAGAAGCTAGCTAGCCAGATAAAATTCTGAAAGAGAGCCAGTTTTCCAGTATAGTACACAGTAACACTGAGAATGGAATCATCTTAAACTATAAGCTTAAAAATATTCTAATGCTGGATATATATATATATATAATATATATATATATTATATATATAATATATAAGGTATATATTGCTTCTTCTTTAAGTAGTGGAAAGTCTATTTGCCAAATCAAATCTTTTCTTCCTCAGATTTCTATTACATATAGAATACACTCACACATATCCTATAAAAATATAAATTTTTACACGAGAAAAAAAATCAGATGATTCCCATTTCAAAAAAAAGAATGCTTTATATACCAAGCAATCCTCTGAATTTAAAATACAATTTAGCTTACAGAATTTCAATTTATACATAGATTTTTCAGGAAGGTATTTACAAATTGAAGTATAGTGTTTAAAGATTTTTTGCCTTTTTACCTGTTTAATTGTGCTCATATGCTGCTTCTCTGTTTCTGTTCTTTTTTTTAGTTCTTCTCTTAAATTGTCTTTTTCTGAACAAATGTCTAAGATGAGCTCCTGATGCTTCTTATTTTCTTTAATTAATCTAAATACAAAAACAGCAGTATAAGTAAAACACAATTAAAAATGGAGATGTGAAATACAGTGTTTGCAGATTAGATATACTTATGATTAATATATCAACATTCCTAAGTAATACTTTTGTAATGAGACATTGTATTTTATAGAACATTCTCTGGTGGTCAGGCTATTAACTTCTTGCAGAAATTTGCATATTTCAAATCAAGTGAAATATAATCAGATAAAGAAAACCATATTCTTTTAAGTTGACCACTTTGGGTATCTCAGCTATGTACTTCATCCCTTCTGTATTTGAATTCCTCCAGGTCAGTGGTTCTCAACCTGAGGCAAAGTCCTTCCAGGCATTTGCCTGGAAACATTTTTGGTTGCCACAACAGAGGTGGGGGGATTGCTACTAGATTCTTTTGGGTGGAGGTCAGGGATGCTGCTAAACATTTTATAATGCACCCCCACCACCAAAGAGTGATCTCCTAAATGTCAATAATGCTGAGGGTGAAAAATCTTGCTTTATTTAGATTTTAAGAATATTTCAACGATGTTCTAATGATAGTTACAAGAGACACTGAAATAAAATTAAAAAATATAAAAGTTCAAGCAGAAATTTCATTTTGAGTCCCCTAGAAAAATATAAATAAAGCCTTAAAAGTTACCTGTGCAGTATTCAGGACTTTGACATAAGATACCTCAAGAAGTTAACAACTAGTATTTTTGAATTATTAAAAGCAATAACTATTACTTAATACTTATTGCACAATTACTATTCACTAGGTTTATCCTTAAGTGCATAATTTCATTTAATATTCAGGTTTATGAAATTACGAAGCCTATGAAATTATCTATTTTATGAATTTTAAGAAATAAAAAAAGCAAAAAACCTGAAGCCCAGCACTTGTTCCAGGTCACACAGCTACTAAGTGGCTGAAGTGAGATTTGGACCCAGGTCTAATTCCATAGTCTAGGCCTTTCCCTTCTTCGAAGATGCTCATTCACTGGACAAATGCTTATTGGGTACCTACTATGTACCTATATTCTTCAGTGTGCTAAAAGTTATGTCAGCAAACCATCCCTGCCCTCACGGTGGTTATATTCAAAGGGAGAAGATGAAAATAGACACAATATAATAAAATGTCAGGCAGTGATCATGTCCTATTAAGTAAAAAAGAAAAAAAGTAAAGGAGGGCAAGAGGACAGAGAGCGACTTGAGCAGTGATTTTATTTTATTTTTTTAAGATGTATTTATTTGAGAGAGAGAGCGAGAGAGAGAGAGAGAGAGAGACTGCGCATGATGCTGCGGCAGGGCAGAGGAGGACAGAGGCAGAGAATCTCCAGCAGACTTCCCACTGAGCTCAGAGCTGGATAACAGGCTCTATATCACCACCCTGAGATCACCAGTGCAGCCTAGGGTCAGACGCTCACCTGACTGAGCTCCTCAGGCGCCCTTATCTACATTAGGCAGTGAATGTAGATAAGGTAGTCCCGGTGGGCCTCTCTGAGGAACACAGGACCACAGCAAGAAAGCAAATCATGCAAATACTTGGGAAGGAGAAAAACATACCATGCAAGTTTCTTCAAGCCTTTTTGGCACAGTGGTTTAACTTAGATTATTTATTTGATTTGGTGTACACTCAAGCTGTTGCAGAAAACTACCTGAAGCAAAGGATCCTGGCTGTAGTTTACAAGTAAGCAATCTACGAAGGCAGAAGTAGAAGAGCAGCGAACCCTCAAACTGTCACATCCGATGCACAACTAACCGTTCTTAATTAAGAATTCTGGTTGGGACCTTGGACAACACACTGATGTTAGAAAATAGAGGAATGGGGGGATCCCTGGGTGGCGCAGCAGTTTAGCGCTTGCCTCTGGCCCAGGGCGCGATCCTGGAGACCCAGGATCGAATCCCACATCGGGCTCCCGGTGCATGGAGCCTGTTTCTACCTCTGCCTGTGTCTTTGCCTCTCTCTCTCTCTCTGTGTGACTATCATAAATAAAAATAAATGAATTAATTAATTAATTAATAAAAAAAAGAAAATAGAGGAATGGATGTGTAAATAGTGATGCTAGGAAATAGATACACTAATGAAAATTTAAGCCAAACAAACTAAGATAGTTTTCTTTATAGAATATTAAGTGAAGGCAAAAGAAAAAAAAAATGCGTGTTCTACAGCTAACCTGAGTCACAAAGCATTGTATTTGGAATTAAAAGTATTCTGTGCATAACAAAAGACTAACTTAGTTAAAAATATATATATATTTATAATGCCTTAATGTCTATAAAACAATTCAGGTATCGTCCCCTTCACGGAGATGAAAAATGTTTGATTCATAGAGGCTGATGTGAACCACAAAACAGAGTTTTGCACATGGAAGTGGGACTCTTCTAACTGCAGGCTTCTGGAAACTGCTTACCCCAGTGTACTATGCTGCCACCATTCTGACAGGCTGCGGCAAGAAGGAATTTTTTATTGCATTCCTAATATTTTTAGATAAATTTAACAACTTCTAACTAGTTCATTTCAGATAACCACGTTGAAAAAAACTATCTTGGCTCAGATTTTAACTTGGGCATTTACTAGCATGTGACCTTGAGCAAATTACTGAATTTTTCCGTGCTTCAGGTACCTCATCTGTAAAACAGGAGTAATAGTTAGTTCACACCACAGGGGACTGTTGTGATTCCATGAATTAATACATGTATATGAAGTGCCAGGCACATAATTAACAACATATAGGTATTTGCTGTTATTATTCAATGTACATCTGACAATTTACAAGAAAAGCAAAAGATGAGTCCAGATCTAAGGTGAATGGGAAGAAGCATCAGACAGTCTCAAAAAAAAAAAAAAAAAAAAAAAAAAAAAAAAAAAGGATCTGGAAGAACAGGTACAGATAGAAAAATGAGGAAATTACCCTAAAAAAATTCAACAATGGTGAAAGCACCAATGCTCTAAGTAAAAAAAAAACAAAAAAAAAAAAAAAAAAAACAAAAACAACAACAACAACAAAAAAAACAGTTTATTTAGAATAGCAGCATTCCAGTAAGGATAGGAGTAGAAGTGGCAGCCACTAGTTTTGGGGCAGTAGTAAGTAGGGCCTTGAGTCTCAAGAGATATTTATATACTCACGTTCACAGTATTATTCACAATAGTCAAAATGTGGAAGCAACTCAAATGTCCATTGACAGATGAATGGATAAGCAAAATATGGCATATACATAAAATATTATTTGTCCTTAAAAAGGCATTTCTGACAGGCGCTACAACTTGGATAACCCTTGAGGACATCTGCTAAGTGAAATTAACCAGTTATAAAAAGACAAATACTATAGGATTCCACTTTACATAAAGTACCAAGAGTAAACTTTTAGAAACAGAAAGTAGAACAGTGGTTGTCAGGCAGGGGACTGGGAGTTGAATGGTATGAAGCTTCAGTTTGCAAAATGAAAAAGCTGTGGAGATTGCACAAAAATGTGAATAAACCTAACACTACTGAACAGTACATTTAAAAACAAGATGGTAAATTTTATGTGTATTTTGTCATCATCTAAAATAAAAACAAAAAATAGAAAAAAAAGAAGGGCTCTGGACACTTAAGAGATTAAAGTTCACTGGATAAACCAATGAAGGCTAAGCTGGTTTGGGGAAGACTGATCCACTGAACAAGAAAGTCTAGAAGAGGGGCACCTGGGTGGCTCAGCAGTTGATCATCTGCCTTTGGCTCAGGGAGTGATCTTGGAGTCCCGGGATCAAGCCCCACATCAGGCTCCCTGCATGGAGCCTGCTTCTCCCTCTGCCTACATCTCTGCCTCTCTCTGTGTCTCTCAAGAATAAATAAATAAAATCTTTTTTTTAAAAAAAAAGGAAAGAAAGTCTAAAAGAGTAAACACTAGTAGCAAGGAGATCATTAAAAGCCAGTTACATATCTAGCAATAGTTGGATTATGGTTTATTTTTTTGTCACCCTCCTCTAGTATAGAGACTTTCTCCTCCCCTTTTTCTATGTACAGACATTGTACTCCAAGTTTCTTCTTAAATACCATTTTAAAAAAAGAGAATCAGTCTGTATTTTATAGTGAAGGTCAGTACATTTTATTTTCCTTTAAAGGTTATAAAAGACTACCCAAACATCTGAAACACTTAGATACAAAAATCTAGAATAAAAGTAGAGGATATAATACCATTAGGAAAAGATGAAACAAAATTGAACTATCATTAACTCTATAAATCCAAGGGAAGTCTAGAACTAACTACATTCTCATTACTAATAACCAAACAATTCTTCTCTAAATTTTAATTTGTAAAACCAATGAATTTAAAACAAGAATTTTAAGAAAATCTTTTTGAATTATATGACTCTCATTTTCTTTTGAATTTCTCATAATTTTGACACTATTCTGCTCCATATTCTTTCAAAACTGAAAAACATGAGTTGTCTTTATGAATACTTCTAGATCTTTAATGAATCACATTAGTATTTATTCATTTAGACATATATTAAATCATCAAACTTGACATTTGCTGAATTATTTGGTAATTACATATTTGTTGATCAACTACAACATACATGTCCATTGATTGTGGAATTAAAAATGGACAAAATGATACCTTCCTTTAAAGAATTCAATCTTTAATACTGGCAGAGGAAAAAAAAACCCTCAAAATTAAAAACTTACTTCTTTATGGTGTGTTCCTGCTGTAAATACTTCTCTTGCACACACTTTTCAAACATAACTAATGCACGTTCTCCCTTATTCATTCCATTTGGTACTCGGTGTTCTGCAAACTCTGTAGATAAGAGCTCAGATTCTATTTCTTCCAACAAATCCTCTGATGCTGAAACATTTTTGATTTTTGAAATAAGTTTCTTGGTGCAGTCTGTATCATAGGGACTTTCTGAGTAAGTCTTTTGATTTGCTGCTTCTGTAAATGTAGATGACCTTAATTCCGCCAATATTTGTGTTACTGTCTGCTCGGTTTCATTTGTTTTCAAAACTTGCTTTGTAAAATCTCCACCAGGAAAACTGGCTATTTGTTCAGAATTTTCTGGGCATATGTCTGTTTTAGCACAAGAATCCACACCTCCACTATGATCCTGAATAGAATTTTCCTGTGCTTCGATTTCATTATGTTCATTAGGCTGACATGAAGTTTTATCAAAGTTTAATGATGACAGTTTAGATTCATTTTCTAAGCTGCTTTCATCACCAGAAAATGAGTTGCTGGAGTCTTCCTTTAATTCAAATGTTTTCCCAATATTTTTATCAGAGGAAATGGAGGCTATGTGCTCTGTCTCTGACATGCTGATTGACACCACCTCACTCTGCACTTCTTCAAATTTGTTCCTGATCTTCGTTTGACATCTAAAAAAGTCAAAATATCAAAATTTTAAAAAGTTAAAGTTTTTTCAAACCAAGACCTCATACGTATTTACACAAACTCCATGATGTGGAATAACTAAGACTACAAATTTTACCACTAGTAACTCTTTTAAGACTTCAAGAGCGCAAAAATCCAAAACCTGAGTAGCACAGTCAATCCGAGTGTGCTGCAATCAGTAGGGTGCTACAAAGTCTTACTCTTTCTCCTTTAATTGAGTCACACAACTTCACTTTAGCTACAATTTGGCATTTCTTAACACCCCCATAAAGATGTTGGGTATGAAATAGCTAGAGTTTAAATTGTTAGAATTCAATTGACTTGTTTATAATTCCTTCAACTCCATGAGGGGAAAAAGACGATCTCAAAAGTCTGTAAGAAAATATTGAGGGATCCCTGGGTGGCGCAGTGGTTTAGCGCCTGCCTTTGGCCCAGGGCGCGATCCTGGAGACCCGGGATCGAATCCCACGTCGGGCTCCCGGTGCATGGAGCCTGCTTCTCCCTCTGCCTATGTCTCTGCCTCTCTCTCTCTGTGACTATCATAAATTTAAAAAAAAAATTAAAAAAAATACTGAGGAAATATGACAACAGTGGACACACAAGAGAATGATTATAAAACAATACACATTAATGATAATAAAAATTTACTGAGAAGGAAAATAACAAAACACAAGTATCAGCCCAGGCACCTGAAGCTGAGCTAAAAGAAGTTTGGACATTAAAGATCCCTGATAGGAATTTGGTTTTTTTATCCAGGCAAAAATCTAGGAAAATACCATGGTGACTTTCAAACATTCTCATCAAGAATACATAATTTTCAGGGCAACTCAAATGGAGCCCACATACACTGCCCAGATCATAAAAGAAATACTGACAAAACTAATTTAACAACTAGAATACGTTTTTAGGCTGTTTATGAAGGTTACTATTTTAGCTACTTTCTGAAAATTAGCCAACTCCAAAAATTATCCCAAGACAGATAAATATAAAATATTCCAGCAATCTTGATGAAAAACAATTATCAACTTCTTTCATCACATACCAACAAAGCATATATAGGGTGGTTATCAATGTCATATAAGGTTGGATTAAAAAAAGGGGGACATCATAGTTCTGACAAACTAGAAAAGAAATAATTTCAAATGGAAGATGTACTTATGAAAAAGAAACAAATATAAAATTTTTGAGTAACAGAAAGATATACATTTACATCGGTCTGTGATGGAAATGCTGGTCTGAATGCTTTGATTTGCAGGAGTGAATTTTATGACAATAAATCATAATAGACTTGTATACTTTTGTACTATAGTTTCTAGCACATAGTAGATTCTCAAGTATTGAATTAAAGTACAGAAGTGATGTGATAAAACTGTTACTTGAGGAACATTATTCTAGGAATGCAAAAAATGGGGAAGAATACTACTAAGAAAGACAGACCAGTTTGTTAAACGCCTCGTTTTTAGTTTAGTCTGTCCTTTGGAGCATCAGCTAGGATGGACCTTGGCCCTACTACCACAAACTACCCATCTGTATTAACATATTTCCAAACCACTAAATAGAAATTATCATTATCTTACTGCATACATGTTATATATAAGACGAAGCCCACAGTAGTGTTAAAGGCTTGGTTTATACAATACAAATTAATGCAGCAAATTAATAAAAGGCCTCATAGCATGCTGCATTCCAAAATCTAGAACAAAGTAAAATAATTCTCATATAGGGATATTAGCCACTTATATAGTTCTCCCTAAACTAAGTCACTTTAAGATATAACTTGTAAATGTGTTGCTGAATTTGAAATCTTAATTTAGAAATCAATCAAAAAATGAATGGTTTTAAACATAACCAGTAAATGTCAGCAACTGACCAAAATGATAAAGAATCTATTTAAATGAGAATACATAAAGGTATTATGACTCTCCAGCATAGAGAAGAAACTTTATCATTAGAGACTGTGTGCCATGCTTTGTCAAGAGAAAGGCACTAATTGTCGCGAATTATCCTTTTATCCAGCTTTCATATTCTCCACAATTCAGTCTTCAACATTTATTTTCCCTCTTAGAATTCAAGCACTTTGATAATTTGAACAGCTCTTCACTGATACCCACATTAGTTACTTTCAGTCCTGTGTTGAGTTACAGATAACAAATCTTCACCTGAATATAGACATTTCGAATGGATGTTCCACCATAACCTCAAACACAAAATGGCATAAAAGCCAAATCAAAATGATAGCTCCTATAATTGAGTATTCCCAGTTAATTGTCAATGGTATCATTTTTCTTGGTTATGATTTCTTCTTTTCCTTTGTCCTCATATTCTTTTACCAATTTCATGTCTCCAATTATACCCTCCTTTCTACTGCCACTGTCCTCTACCTGCAACTCAATCCAGATATAATCACTTCATATCTGTAACACTTGAAATGTCAGTTTCTCAATCTCACTGCATGAAATGGGCAAGTGATTTGAGACAGCACCAGGTCAAGTGTCACCCAATCCAGAGAAAGGGTTGGAGTATATACTATAATAACTCTGCCAAAGAGGAATAGCAGCTGCCCTATGAAGTGGGCCAGCCCTAGATGGCAGAAGGGACCAGGAAGCTACAATACTGCCCCTAAAAAATCCACACACTACCTCTACAGAGACCACCACCAAATGCAACCAGATGAATCAGACTGAGGCCCTATCTCTTCCCTTTTTAGAGGTTTCTGAATTAAGAATTCTGCCTCCACTGGGTGGTCTCCTTCCCCCAACTCCAAAAGGGCTAGCTAGAGGAAAAAAAGGGACATATTTTGGAGCCAAATTACCTCTTCTTTAATCCAAGCAGCTAGAAGCTAATACCTTCAACGTTTCTTCAGGTAGAACAAGGAGTCTGTGATTAATGTTTTGTGTTGCTTATTTTATTTTTCAAATGATTGAAACCTGTCTTAATTTCTGGAATAAATTTTCTCTAGTAATCAAAAGTGGCAGAAAGATACAACATCAAACTAGAACATTAGGGGACTGTACTTCAAAGGGAAGTGGAAAGGATGAGAGCATTTTACACAGTACGATGAGAGACCCAATAAGGAAAAACTAAAACCATTTTATGCTGCAATCCCTCAGTAAACCAGTCATCCTACTTTCCCAATCTTATCTCTCAACACATTTCTAAAACCCTAGGCCTTCACCATAATCTACCAGTCTCTGAGCTGTCTACTCAAGATTCCTCCAATCTACACATTAACATTTCCATGGCTTTGCTCCCATCTACAATGTCATTCTCTTCAGTCTATCCAGAGCCAAATTATATTCAAAGGTCCAATTTTATTTTATTTTATTTTATTTTTTTTAAAGATTTTATTTATTTATTCATGATAGTCACAGAGAGAGAGAGAGGGGCAGAGACACAGGCAGAGAGAGAAGCGGGCTCCATGCATCGGAAGCCCGACGTGGGATTCGATCCCGGGTCTCCAGAATCGCGCCCTGGGCCAAAGGCAGGCGCCAAACCGCTGCGCCACCCAGGGATCCCCAAAGGTCCAATTTTAAAGCCACATCTTCCTCCAAATTTACTCTCACTTTAAGTACAAAAATACTCTCATGTAAATGAAAACATACTGAGTTTATACTCATTAAGCACACAGCCACAGCCTTCCTTGTGACATTTCTGATCAGTCTTCAGCTTTTTAAATGATCTCATACTTGTAAGAAGGAACATCATTCTGAACTAAACAAACCTCTTAAATCTCTAGCAACATGATCCTGATAATAAAACAAATATAATCTCTACTACATTTACATTCATTCTTGCAAATGTTAAATGTTGTTCAGTAGTTCTCAATGAGGGTGGGGTCCACTGAGTTTATACAATGATTTGAGACTCAATGTACAAACAGTGCAAAACAATAGAAGTTTGTCTCATTCCGAATATTCGTCTACGTTAAAAAAAAAAAGCCTGTTTTTATAACCTTAGCTTAAACTGTTTTATATATTATCCTCCTGTAAATTAAAGAAAGCTGTTCAACCTCAAAAAACAAGTACTTTCTATACTGTTGCTCAATAATACGCCCGACTCTGAAAAAAATCTTCACATAAATTGATATCTGGTATCCACTTAGCTTGCAAACTTAGTTTTCTGAAACTCAAATGAATACTAATTGGACACTAAAGAAAAGGAAATGGATTATGGAAAATCTATGTATACATGTGCAACAAAGCCATCACCAAAGATTAAGTGTAAAAGATTGGTGGGGAGGAGGGGCACCACAATGAGCTTGATTGTGTGCACTATTAACCAGGTAACTAGAGGGGGAAAAAAACCAAAACGGTCAGCTGAGCCCTCTTGTAGGCCTCCAGTTAGCCATACAGATGTAGGCCAGTTTGGTTGTTGTCCAAGTTTTTTCTTTGGGGGTAGTTATCAAAATCACTGAAAATCCAATAGCCTAAGAGTAGTTTAAAGGAAGAGGATATAAAACTAGACACTTGCTTACAAGAGTGTTTTAAATAAGTGCTTCTACAAATGGAATCCACATTCACATATGAAGATGTAGTGATGATATAGATTACAACATCTATTCCTTTTTGGAGGTTAAAAAAAAAAAAAGCCACAGGTTATTTGACTTTTTAGCAACTCTCACTCATTAGGGAAAAATGCTATATTTAAAACTTAACAGTCACAAAATTCCTTTCAATTTAAGCACTTTTTTTCAGAGTTGTTTCTGACAGTACTACAGGACCAATTCACACTTCAATACTGTTTCAGTAAAGTGAGAATTGGTTTCGCTCTTACTGGAGCTCATCAGCTGTAGGCAACTGGTCAAGAAACATTTATCTGTCTTAAAGCCCTCTGTTATCCACCTTTATTTTTTCATGAAAAAACTCACATTTCTACAAAATTATTTCCATATTAAGAGCCTTACAAATAAAAACATTATCTTTAACAGCTTTGAGTACTAATACTTGTTCTCTTAGTAGTTAGCAGTATATATAAACAATAAAAAACTTACTCAAGAAACTGCAAATACAAATGAATCCAATCCACAGATATTTGGCAACAGCCTCATACAAAGCCTCATACAAAAGTACCAAGTCACAAATATATTTCCCAACTATTAATTCATTCCCCAAACATGTATTAAACATGTACTGTGCACAGGCAGTATTCTAGGTGTTGGGAACATGGCAGTGAAGAAAACATGCATCCCTCAGGGAATTTACCTTCTGGTATTGTGGACCAATACATATAAAAGCTCCATGTTTAAAAAAAAAAACAAAAAAACTCTATGTTAAATTTTTTACTCTTTGTGGTCACAGTATTTTAATACTGTTAGTTATTTAACTAACATCTGTTAGTGTTCCCTGAGAAGCTATATAAGATATGCGTAAATGTTTTAAATCCAATAGAAAAATTTGGCTCTGTACAGCATAAATATTATTTACAACAAACTATAAATTTTTAAATTACAAACTATATCATGTGAATCTCAAATACCACCCGTATATTTCTCAAATAACATCCAATAAGCAAGTTGAGTCCATGAGACTGGTCCTGTTCTTCAATATAATGGCTTCCTGTCCTTTGCAGGCAAAGTACATTGACAAGTTTTTCACATATTCCCTAAATACACTTTGAAAGCAACATGAACAAAAGAATAATTTATCTGTCTGACCAGTTTTGATGACAATTAAAATCAGAAGGAATATATTACATCAAAAATGCATCTATAATCCAACATAATCTGATCACAATCCTGAGTAACTGATTTTTGATGAACATTACCTTTAAAATAGAAACACTTTCTGGATAAGGTTTTAAACATAGAATAAACTAATAGAATAGAAAGGAACCTGTGTAAGAAACATGAAAACTTTGTTTCATGTGATGAAAATACCAGACACTGAAGTTCACAGAAAGTGAATCTATGCAAATCAGATTAAAAAAAAAAAAAAAAGGCTTAAAAACTAAGCTAGCTTTTTTTTTTTTTTTTTAAGATTTTATTTATTTGCTCACGAGGGACAGAGTGAGAGGCAGAAGAAGCAGGCTCCCTCTGAGGAGCCTGATGTGGGACTCGATCCCAGGACTACAGGATCACGATCTGAGCCAAAAGCAGATGCTCAATCACTGAGCCATCCAGTTGCCCCTAAATTACCTATTTCAAAGAACTCTAGGTTAAATTCTATCAAAAGGGAGAAATATTTTGTACAGTACTCACATTCTAATTAAGTTCCTAGGTAAAATTTAACCTTTATACCTTGAGCTTCCTTTACGTGAAACATCACTAAATTTTAAAAGTTGCCTTTATTCTACTAGTTTAAAGAGTATGAAGCCAAGGTCAATTATCCCTGTGGGGGATTGTTTAGCTTTGCACGAAAGACTCAGAGTAAATTTTATGGTTATGTGTACTACATTACCAAAAAAAGATGTTAAAAAGACAGACTCGGGGCACCTGGGTGGTGCAGTTGGTTGAAGGTCTGACTTGTGGTTTCAGCTCAGGTTGTGATTTCAGAGCCCTGAGACCAAGCCCCAAGTCAGGCTCCACACTCAGTGAGGAGTCAGCTTGAGATTCTATCTTCCTCTCCTGTTTGTGCTTTATCTTGTTCTCTTAAATAAAGTCTTTAAAAAACAAAAAACAACAAAACCCCAGACAGACTCAGGGCATTAGATGCAGGAGTCCCTGAAAAGAGTACCAAATCCTGTGACAGATTAACAGGAAAAAGAGCAATTATGGCTCATCAGAATTCCAGGAAAAAAAGGAGCCACACCATCTATCACAGTATCAAACCATGTATCATATTATCATTTTACTAACTTAGACCCATCCAATAAGTTTAAAAGCAGAAAGCTGTTAATAAAGATATTTTTAAGCTATCTACAGAGAGATCACTATACAAACTTTAACAAGTCTCAGAAAATATAAAAAGTATTTTTGGCTAATTTTTTCCCAAATCTGAAAATAAAAGGAAAAAAAATGACCTATAGTTCCCTTTTCAAAAAGGAAGACTAATAAAAAATTAAAGGTAAGTTGTAAATCTGACTTCTATTAAGAGGTTCTGGTTAATGTTTAAATTTTGAAACCACCTTTGGCCTGCGTTCAGTTAATATGGCATGATAAAGTTTACCAAAAAAATTATTCATTAAGTAATTACTCCATAATCACCCCTATACCAACCTATTAGTTCATGTGTCTTAATGACAAATACACTCACAATCCAATCAACACTTTCCTTTGCTGGGTTTAATTTTGACTTTGCGTCTATTGCCCCTTCATGTCGATATCTTTCCTTCTGTTTAATTCTTAGCCTAATAGATTTTTAAAATCTCAGTAGCTAAGAAATAAAGTTCAAGAAGTCTGAAAAAAATAAGATTAGAGGGTTATTTGTAAATGTAAATGATCTATAACTCCCAGTGTTGCCCTAAAACACTAAATATTAACATTTGCAATATCCTAAACCCAGTGAACGTTTATGAGAAATTCAAGAATCAGCTTAACTTTTTTAAGATTTTATTTTAGAGAGAAAGAGATGAGAGTGGGTGCGCGCATGTGCGCGAGCGAGCAGCAGACTCCTCTCGCTGCTGAGTAGGGAGTCAGATGCTGGCTCAATCTCAGGACCCTGAGATCATGACCTGAGCATAAGTCAGATGCTTTAACCCACTTAGCCGCCCAAGTGCCCCTCAGTTTTATTATTTAAAGCAGGAAATAAGGGATAAAAGAAAAACCTAAATTTTACTGAAAGAAAAAAACAAACAGAATTCGAGGTCAAGGATTCTCACTTTAACCTGAAATTATTAGTGGAAGGATAGTGGGTGGCTCAGCAGTTGAGCTTCTGTCTTTGGCTCAGCACGTGATCCCAGAGTCCCGGGATCAGGACTTCCTGCATGGAGCCTGTATCTCCCTCTGTCTATGTCTCTCTGCCTCTCTCTCTCTGTGTCTTTCATGAATAAAGAATTAAAAAAAAATTGTTAGTGGAAAACTTCTACAGATTACCAGTCATTCTTCAAAGGCAAAGACGATTTTTCTAAATTTCTGTATGAGGCTGCTTCAACCTATTATCTCTTCGTTTGCATCAACATGGATGGAACTAGAGGGTATAATGCGGAGTGAAATAAGTCAATCAGAGAAAGACAATTATCATATGGTTTCACTCATATATGAAATATAAGAAATGCTGAAAGGGACCATAATGGAAGGGAGGGAAACTGAGCAGGTAAAAATTAGAAAGACAATCCATGAAAGACTCCTAACTCTGGGAAACAAAGGGTTGCAGAAGGGCAGGTGGGTGGAGAGATACGGTAACTGGGTGACGGGCATTAAGGAGGGCATGTGATGAGTGCTGAGCGTTATACTGTATGTTGGCAAATTGAATTTAAGTAAAAAAAAGTATTCTGTGCTGTTTTACCTTCACTTGATGAAGTCAGCATGTAGCTGTAAACATGTTTTTAAACTTAATATACAAAGCAACTGCCATCAGTTAGGCTCTCACTGAATAGCACTAAAGGAAAACTCTTGGATTTATGGATGAAAGAACTAAAAGCTTACAAAGTAGTTACTGTGCTATATACCGTGTTAGCAGTAAGACTGGGACACACCAATGACACTCTCTTGAACTTTCACTGTTTAAAGAAATCTCCACGTTTATATGCTAGTATTCTGAACTTGATAATGTTTCAAGAATAATAACATCGACATAAACACTATCCATGCAGGGATCCCTGGGTGGCGCAGCGGTTTAGCGCCTGCCTTTGGCCCAGGGCGCGATCCTGGAGACCCAGGATCGAATCCCATGTCGGGCTCCCGGTGCATGGAGCCTGCTTCTCCCTCTGCCTGTGTCTCTGCCTCTCTTTCTCTCTCTCTGTATGACTATCATAAATAAATAAATAAAAAAAACACTATCCATGCATTTCCAGGATAAACGAAATTTCCAGGTAGATTCTTCAGTGTTTATACATGTTTGCCTGCTGCAATGTAAAAAGGAATTTTAGTTCTTTGTAAGATTTGCGAATTACTCAACACCTTCACTGAACTTTAAAATGAAAGACTGAAAAGGAAAAAAAAAAAAAAAAACGAGGCCAATCATCACTTTTCTATTTTTGTAATGATGAATAAAAGTTGAAAAGTAGTTGTACAGAGACTAAATAGGCCTTATTCACACGGAGATTGTTCAGTTTTATTGTCAACGCCTCTTGAACCTTAATCTTTCCCACGAGATCAACTGTGCAAATAGAAAGTTGTAGTCTGTAGTTGGGAAAGCTACACCCACGATTAGTGTACCAACACAATCTTTTTTCTTTTTTTTTTTTGAAATTTTTTGATTACCAGCACATCTTTTGAAATACTGTTCCACTGATTTACGGCACGCTTTTCTTACAAAAAAAACTTCCAGGCCATCATTCGGTAACAAGTAAAAAACGCTCTAGCATCAAGGCACATCACACACACAAACACACACGGAGGAAACTGCCAAGCGCCTGG
This sequence comes from Canis lupus familiaris, assembly GCF_011100685.1. Lineage (NCBI taxonomy): Eukaryota > Metazoa > Chordata > Mammalia > Carnivora > Canidae > Canis > Canis lupus. The sequence continues at coordinate 25,319,262 of NC_049249.1, forward strand.
CACTATACACCACTATCTTTATTAGACTAACCCCCATAAGGTAACAAAACGAGCAGGTCAAAGGCGGGGGGGGGGGGGGGGGGGGCAGATTCTAATCCAGGCGCTCCGAATCCAAATCCAGGCTCCTTTACTCGAGACAAAAACCAAGACGTAAGTCAACGTTAGCTGCAGTTGTTGAATTGCTAACAGCTAAGCGCTCGTGGCACCTGCGCTCTACCCGGGCTTGCTGGGGGGGGGGGGGGGGGGGGGGGGGGGGGGGGGGTAGGGGACGTGCAAGGCTTTCTCATTCCCCTCCTTGCTCGGAGTTTGATAGGCACGAATTTGAAATGTCCTTACCGGCCAGGGCTCGTCGGATCCCTCGATGTCCTTGGAAGTAAAGGCAACATAAAAACCAAGAACACTCTTTTCTCGGGAGACCCCCCCCCAAAAAAAAAAAAATCCCAAAGAACCGTCTTGAAGTTACTTAAGATCACAGTGACGGAAGAAGTGTTTGTAAAGAGTCGCCCCAACAGTGAAAACACAAGACCCACAGTCAACCTGGGGGAGAGAGAGAGGCGGGCGATGGAGTACACGAAATCTGGCCGAGCAGGCGGGGCTCGGCTGCCGCTCGCGCCGGGAGGGGCCAGGCCATCGGCCCCCAGTGCGGTGGCCCCCTCCGAGCCCCGCGCCCCGGCCCCGCGCCCCGCTCCCCGCTCCCGGCCGCGGCCCCCGACGGAGGGAGGGACTCCTAACTGCGCCCCCCAGCGCTCGCCGGCCTCCCGGCCCCGGGGCAGGCCGGCCAGGCGCCGAGCCGAGCCGGGACCCGCCGAGCCGCGGGGGCGGTGAGCATCCCTCCGCCCAGACCCCGCGACTCTCGGCGCCGGGCGGCCAAGCACTCACCCCACTTCTCCGAGCCCCGGGCCGCGCCCCTAACGAGGCCGCTGAAGCTCCGGCTGAACGCCTAATCTCTCCATCGTGGGCTCCGGTAGACCAGGAGGCGGGGAACGGGGCGCGGGGAACAGCGACCAGGGGCAGGGCCGACACCGCGCTCCCTCCGTCTCCGCGTCCCCAAACCCCCGCGGAGCTGACACATCAACAAAGATGGCGGCGACGCCGAAGCCGGCCCCGCTACAGCTGAGGGGGCGGGGCTCCCTGGAGGAGCCAATCGGCGAGTCGCGGGCCGTGTGACGCAACGCACCTTCGGTGGGCGGGGCCAGGGCGGCGCCGCCTCCTGCCCCCGGAGTCCCCAGCCCCGCGCTCAGACGCGCTGGGCATCCACGCCCGGGCTGGCTCGGCTCGCGGGCGGTCCTGCTAGTCCTGTCCTGTCTCTCCCGCCCCAAGCCAGGACGCTCTCATTGGATAGAAGCCCACCTCACCCTTGAGCCCTCTCGTATTAGTCAGGGGCATAAAGCAATAAAAGAATTCGAAATTGTGACTTCCTTGCTCCGATGCGCAAACCTTGCACCTGACCTGGGCGGCATCAGCAGGAGCAGTTTACCTGGTCGCCTGACAGTTCATCCCTGGGACAGCTTCTGAGGGTTTCCGTAACACCGCGTTCCTGTCTACAGCCTGGCGCCCACTGCCATTGTTTAATAATAATAATTCGTGCATTCGTCTCTGGCACCGGACTGTGAGAGCCTTGAGCGCAGGAAGTGTCCTCGCCTGGCTGGGTGTGATCCTGGAGACCCGGGGTCGAGTCCCGCATCGGGATCCCTGCACGGAGCCTGCTTCTCCCTCTGCCTGTGCCTCTGCCTCTCTCCCTCTCTGTGATTAAATGATTCATGATTAAATAAATAAAATCTCATGATTAAATAAATAAAATCTTAAAAAAAAAAGAATGGGGACTGACATGCAGGAGCTGCTCAATAATTACCAACAAAAAGTGTATTGCATACTGTTGCTTAATCGGGTGCATATAAGTAAGGGAAACAGTTTCAGTCTGTGAGGGTTTTGCAAATCTGCGCTGTACACTGGTGATGTTCTCTGGTTTAGGGCTTCCTACTCACAACTCAGGAGTGAAAATAGTAATTCTGTCAAGTTGTCAACGTGAGAGTTTGTAAAGCAAAGCTTGTTCCTGTTATGTGAAGCTTCTTTGATACCAACTGCTGGGAGAAAAAAAATCACTAGAAAAGTTCAACATTGTGTAACTTTGTTCCTCTTTCCTTTTCAACAGGAAATCGCGCCTCCCTCCTTAAATGAAAATACTACAGTAAAACACACTTTGCAGTTAAAAGTGTTTTTGACGGTGAAGAAATGATTTGACTTTAAATTTGACCAAACATTCCCTGTGAGATATATAATCCAAGGGGGGAAAAAGTAAGCCTTTTTCTCAGCTCATAATTTCAGTAATAACATCCTTATTGTTATTTTTAAAATATACATATTAGTATAAGCATATAAGTAATTATGGTTCTGGGAACCAAGATTTTCAGTATTAGATAAAGGAAATATAAATACAAAATCAAACAAGTTAAGTAAAAATTCTGAAATCCTAAATCTGAATTTAGAAATATCAGTATGAACTCATGGTCCTTTTTTTTCTTTTTAAAGATTTTATTTATTTATTCACGAGAGACAGAGAGAGAGAGAGAGAGAGAGAGAGAGAGAGAAAGGCAGAGACACAGGCAGAGGGAGAAGCAGGCTCCATGCAGGGAGCCCCATGTGGGACTCAAACCTGGGTATCCAGGATCATACCCTGGGCCCAAGGCAGGTGCTCAAATGCTGAGCCACTCAGGCGTCCTATACGTTTTTTAAAATTAGAAGTCTGTCCACTGAAAAGGCCTGGAATATCATTCAACATAATGCACACCCTTTTTTTTCTCCATTATTTCTAAGTATATTTTCCCACAAAAAGTCACTTGGACTCCCCTTGTAAAATCAAGGGCAGATTCTTAGTCTGGGGCAGGAAAGGTGCAAGAAAATCTAAGACATGTTGGTTTTATCAGAAAGCAAAGAAGAAAAATAATAGTTGTGTCAAAGACTCAGGAGCCAATTCAAAAGTGTGCCCACCGGCCAAAAGACAATATAGCATTAAAAAACTAATAGCAATTGAGACTCCTCTACTATGTCAAAAATTAAGGTGTATTGGGATTCCCTGGGTGGCTCAGCGGTTTGGCGCCAGCCTTTGGCCCAGGGCATGATCCTGGAGTCCTGGAATCAAGTCCCACATCAGGCTCCTTACATGGAGCCTGCTTCTCCCTCTGCCTGTGTCTCTGCCTCTCTCTCTCTCTCTCTCTCTGTGTGTGTGACATAAATAATAAAGAAAAATTAAAAAAAAGAATCATCACAGTCTGAAAAGTAAAAGAATCAAGCATCATAACTTTCTGTTACAAACTGAATCTCACTCGGAAAGTCAATGTGGAAAGGTTATTTAAAGAATTCCAGATAATAAATGCAGAAAATAGACTACCAGGAATTTGCAACCCCTTTGAAGTAATGGATCTAGGATCGAAAGGATCCGACTGTGGCATTGTAAATGTCAATATCCCAAGGAGTGGGGCTGAGATTGGAGGTGCATTTGGAGGAGAAAAGCACACTGGTGGTGGTCGGGAGTCCGGGAGTGATGCCTGGAAACAGTACATGAAGAGATCCACTTGTACTATCAACTACAGTAAGGACCTTCCTCTGGCTCAAGGAATCAAGTTTCAATAAAGGTGACGGTAAATCAGCATTACTTCAAGTCTTCTAGGCATTCTTGCAGTTCTTTGTTCTGAAGAAGACGAAGAAAATTAAGATTTGCCCTGAATAAATGCATCATTTTGATTAAAAAAAAAAATGGATCATCAGAGAGTCTAGAATCATTAGACAAAAAGCCAGTGGAAAACTTTATAATGGATCGATGGGGCTGACAACACTGGAACCTGTTATATGAATTTTAATAATTCCCCGAAGAGAAACAATGAGATATTAAGTATCTTCTGATGTGATGCACTAGAGGAACACAATACCACCTGTGAAGTATTCTTGCCACAGGGGATATGCTCAAAATTTAAGAAAAACTGCCATTACTTCAACATATAAATTGTAAGAAAGGGATTAAAAGGAAATCTCTTTTTAAAATACATCACTGAATACAAAATAGGATCTTGCTTGGAGCCTGACTTGAGCATACCAATTATTAAAAATCATCTGAGACTCTGGAAATTTTAAATATTAATGATATTAAGAAATTGTTAAAGGTGGAATAAGTTTTGATGATGTTTTTTAAAGTTATGATCTTTGAAAGATACATATGTATAAAGATACAATGTCCCAAAAAGTAAAAGTGATTAAAAAAACCCAAATAAATAAAAATAACCCCACATTGATGGGAATATGTCAAAGGATAACAAGAGCCAACTAAAAGAGCTCCCAATGGCCAAAGTTGGAAAAATTTGAGCAAGGAAATAAGGTAGTGTTGGATTACAACCCAAAGCATAAAATAAACACCAGTTCATACTAATATATTTACAGTATATATGGTCATATATATAACGGAGAAGAGACAAATCTCCCATGCAAACAAATATGAAATAATTCCAATATCCAGCCCTCAAAGAGGGGGAGCATAACTTCTTTCTTAGGTGTAAACTGTGTTTAATGACTTCCTACCAAAGTATATAATAGGCAAAGGGAGGGAAAACGCAACTAACTTTAGAAACTGAAGAACACCAGTCAGGTGGTGGTGTCTTGAGCATGTTTTAAAGGTGTGTGTAAAAAAAAATAAAAAATAAAAAATAAATTAATTAATTAAAAAAATAAAGGTGTGTGTAAAAGTTGTGTCTTTCCACAATGTCAGCTTTATTCAATCATAAAATACGGTTAGTACAATAGCAAGCAGGTTCAGGATTCTAAACTCAATGACATTTCACTATGTATTTAACTTGGCTTCATATACATCACACAAAGTACAATACAAAGTTATGCAACAAACAAGATACAATAAGGGTAAGAAGTTAATGAAACAAAGCAAGTCAGTCTGTGAGCACAGTTAAGATGAGGACTTGGTCAGGTGTGGGCCAGCTCTAGGCACTTACTGCTTAATGTTTAAAAAGTGGAGGAGCTTTATTATGTTGGGAGATCAATCAGGCAGTCTTCAGCAGCAGTTGCCTTTTGATGTGGTCAGATGAGGAAGGGTCAGCACTCAGAGAGTCTGGCAGTTTGCTGCAGAAATCCTCCCTTTTTACAGTTTATTTACTTATGTATTTATGTATTTATTACTTTTTTTTCCTTTTTACAGTTTAATCAGTCTTGAGCTTTGCAGGCCTCTTTTGGTTCTAGTGATTAATCAGCTCCTAGTTCTTCCAGGCCTTATGGGTTATTAGTCCTTAGTACTCCCAGTCTATACTAGTTTTGGTGATATCTGGTCATAGTTGCTTTTCTGATTATGTCACTACTTGACACGAGGGACACCATCTTGCTCCCTACAGGTGGAAAACATCAACTGTTATGAATCATGTACTTGATACGGTACTATACAGATGGCACTTTACCTCTATAGCCTTCCTTCCAAAAACCCCTTACCTCTAGTCTTATCATGAGAAAAACCTCAAACTCCAACAGTGGGGCATCTTACAAAATACCTGACAAGTATTTCTGGAATCTATCAAGATCATCAAAACAGGGAAAGTCTGAAAAACTGCCATAGCCAAGAAAAGCCTAAGGAGACATGACAACTAAATGTAATAATGTGGTATCCTGAATGGAATTCTGGCTCTGGAGAACAATAGGTAAAGCCTCCAGAAATCTACATAAACTCTGGACTTTAGTAATAATGTATCAATATTGGTTCCTTCTCATAGTTAATGTATCCTACAATGAAATATGAATAATAGAGGAACCCGGGTGTGGTTAATGTGGGGAAACTCTGCGCCCTCTTCTCAATTTATTCTGTGAATCTAATACTGTTCTTAAAAAAAAAAATCTATTACAAAGAAAAAAAGATGCAGGCCAGAAATTGCTTCCGAACAACGGGAACAATGTGTTTTGAAGTATAGACGCGAGCAAGACTGATGCTGGTGAATTGACAATGTTGAAATTAGGTGGTTAAGTTTTTCTCTTGACTTTGAAAGGTTCCTAGTCCAAAAAAAAAAAAAGAGGAAAGGAAAGGAAAGAAGGAAGAAAGAAAGAAAAGAAAGAAGAAAGAAAAGAAAAAAGAAAGGAAGGAAGGAAGGAAAGAAAAGAAAGAAAGAAAGAAGAAAGAAAGAAAGAAAGGAAAGAAAGAAAGGAAAGAAAGAAAGAAAGAAAGAAAGAAAGAAGAGAGAAAGAAAGAAAGAAAGAAAGAAAGAAAGAAAGAAAGAAAGAAAGAAAGAAAGAAAGAAAGAAAGAAAGAAAGAAAGAAAAAAGAAAGTTTTACAAATATTTGAGCAGCATCAATAGAACCAGGTGCCCGTAGTCAGGGGGAAAGTGATCACCTGTGCTTAGTTTCCAGGCGGAGGTAGATTAATTTGGGAAGCCTTGTAAGATGTTAAGTGGTTAATGCAACCCAAGTGACCATTGCAGAGAGTGTGCGTCTTTGCGCTCAAAACTCGCCCCCGGCATCGGCAGGGCCACGTACCTGGGAGCAGCCCCGGGAGCTCTGCGCCCCGTTCTCTGGGCGGAGGAACTCGGAGCGCGCAGCCCTGGGGCACAGCGCGGAGGCCGCAGCGCGCGGAGGGCGCGCGAGGGCATCGCAGGGCGCACGTGGGCGCGGACTGCGCAGGCGCGGCGCTGGCGCGGGGCTGGCCCGTGGAGGCGAGGTGAGCGCGGGGAGCGCCTCCGGCCGGCGAGGCTGCAGGGCCCGGGGCGGGCGCCACCACGGCCGGGCTGCAGAGGCGGCGCGGGGTCAGCGGCCCTCCTGCCTCGTACCAGGTCAGGGTTCCTAGGCGCGTGGGGCGCGGGGAGTGGAAGGGGCTGCGTGAGGGCTGCGGGGCTTCGGTCGTTGGGCGCCGGACGTTGGGCGCCGGACGTTGGGGTCGGGCGTTGAGGTCGGGCGTTGAGCGGGCACCGGGGGCCTGGAAGTGGGAGACAGGATGGAAGGGAGGAGCCCTTGGAGCCGGGGCTGGGAAGGGCAGGCCTAGGGTTGGAGGTTGTGGTGGGGGAGGGGCGAAAGGAAAAAGAACTGAGCCCCCTGGGCCTGGGGGGGGGGGGGGCGGGGGGGAGGGCAGGGGGGGCCTGTCGCAGGCTTGGAAAATATTTTGTACTTCCAGGCATGACTTTGCAAAGCGTGAACGTCCGCTGGCATCCCACCAGAGGAGCTCTTTGCGCTCTTGTCCCTGAGAGAAACTAGTTTGTGGATTCGGTCAGTGCTTGCGTTTTAACTCAGCTGCAGTGCAAACAACACTAGCACTTAATAGTGTCCTTAACTTCCTACCTTCTGTAGGAAAGGCAGATGCAGCACGGCTTTAGCTAGATACGGTAAGCTGGCTCTGGTTCATTTTGCAAGTGTTTGTAGCGTGTCTGCTGCTGTGTGCCAGTCGGATATTTTTTACTTGGGTTCCTGCTATAAATATGCTGGCCCTGTTTGGCCTCTGGAGTAGGAGAGGATGCTTCTAGTTCCCTTGTTGAGTCCTCCAGGTACTGCATGGGAAAGGACCCGGATTCTCAGCTCAGCTGTGCAAGAGCGCCTGCCCTGGTGGGGTTTGGCAAGTTCCTCCACCTGCTCAGGTCTCCCTTACTTACGTGGACGAATAAAGGAAATAGGAATATTTTATTTTTTATTATTATTTTTCAGGAATACTTTAATCCTCATTATTTCAGTGTGCCAAAGTAGTTACACATGAGTGGAGGAAATTCTTTGTGGGAATGGCAATAAAAGTAAAGTTTGAAATGCTAGCTGCCTCTTAAGAACTTAGTAAGCACCAGCTGCTGTGCTAAGTAGTTTACATACATTCTTGAATTTAATCATCACAGTTAAGTGTTATGAGGAAGTTACTAAGATTGGGCCGCATTTTACAGAAACTCAAACCGAGAAAGATGAAGTGTTTTTTTTTTTTTTTGCCTCAGATAACATAGCTGAATGAGGAAGATGAGACTCTGCTTACATTTGGGTATGACCCATTTTAAAGCTCACGTGTTGCTGAACCTTTGAGCTCCATAGCTTTAAAACTGAATGCTTCCATAGGTGTGGGATTTGATAAGTTCTTTATAGATTTTGGATACCAGTCCCATATCTGATAAAGCATTTGCAAATATCTTTTCCCATTCTTGTTTTTGTCGATTATTTCTTTTGCTGTGCAAAAAGCTTTTTATCTTAAAAGATAAATGAACTATTGGACTTAGTTCATTTCTGCCTCTGTTTCCCTTGCCTTTGGAGACGTATCTAGTAAGTTGCTGCGGCTCAGGTCACAGAGATTGCTGCCTGTGTTCTGTAGGATTTTGAAGATTCCTATCTCACATTTGTCTTTCATGCATTTTGAGCCTATTTTTGTGTATGCAGTTTCATCCTGCATGTGGCTGTCCAATTTTTCCAACACCGTTTGTTGAAGAGACCATCTTTTTTCCTTTGGATATTCTTTCCTGTTTTGTCGAAGATGAGTTGACCATAGAGTTGAGGGTCCATTTCTGGGTTCTCATTCTGTTTCATTGATTAATGTGTCTGTTTTAGTGCCAGGACCATACTGTGTTGATGATTACAGCTTTGTAATGTAGCTTGAAGTCTGCAATATAGTTTGTGATGCATTCAGCTTTGGTTTTCTTTTTCAACATTCCTTGGCTATTCGGGATCTTTTCTGGTTCCATAAAAATTTTAGGATAATTTGTTCAGCTCTGGGAAAAATGTTAATGGTATTTTGATAGGAATTGCATTGAATGTGTAGATTGCTCTAGGTAGATATTTGTTCTTCCAATCCATGAGCATGGAACGTTTTTCCATTTCTTTGTGTCTTCCTCAATTTCTCTAATAAGTGTTCTATAGTTTTCAGAGTACAGATCCTTTACCTCTTCGGTTAGCAGCAATGTCCACAATAGCAAACTATGGAGAGAGCCCAGATGTCCATTGACATTTGAATGGATAAAGAAGATGTGGGAGGTGTGCGTGTGTATGTATATACATATATATGTGCAGTGGAATATTAACCATCAAAAAAAGAAATCCTGCCATTGGATCAAACTACAGGGTATTATGTTAGTGAAATAAGTGAATCAGAGAAAAATAATTATGCTTTCACTCATGTGGAATTTAAGAAACAGAACAGGAGCATAGGTGAAGGGAGGCGAAAAAAATAGAACAAGGTGAAATCAAAGAGGGAGACAAACCATAAAACACCCTGAACCATAGGAAGCAAACTGAGGATTGCCAGGTTAGGTGTTAGGGGGATGAGGTAACTGGGTGATGGGCATTAAGGAGGGCACGTGATATGAGAGCTGGGTGTTATATGCAACTGATGAATCACTGAACTCTACCTCTGAAACTAATAATACACTATATGTTAATTGAATTTAAATAAAAAAAATAAAAACCTCAATGAACTGAATGTTTCCTTTGAGTAGCCATTCTCACTGAATGCGTGTGGTTACCAGAAAAACAAAAAACATTAGAGAAGAAAAAAAATCATAGCTAAGTGTCTGCTACAAGTACTTTTGGTAGTAAAAGAATTAACTCACCATGGTAAAAATTAACTTTAGCTTCTAGTCTTCTGGGAAAGAAGGAGAAGCCTTACAGTCACTGGTTGCAGGTGTATCCTGGGATGCTTTTGACCAGATGGAGGAGGGGGAACAGGATTCCAAGGGAGTAAAAGACAGGGTTTGCCCCTTAGCTTCATGTTTTGTTGGTGTCAAATCATGAAGCACAGAACAAAAGTCAAGACCTTATTTTTGCCTGTAGAACTATGATAGTTACTTCCATTCCACTGGTCTTTTATTACATCAGTGATTCCTTTAACATAAAGAAATTTGGGGACCCTCCTAATTAACCTCTTATGTTAAATAACTAATCATTGTGGATTTGGGGATAAGTATTCATCACCAGTAGCATGTAAAAAAATAGTAGATTGTATATGGGGGAACTGTTTTAAAACTGAGTAGGATTAGCCTATGAGGTATCATGACTCTTGCAGCAATGTCTGTAACACCCCTATACCTGTATACCAGAAGGAAGCAGCCCAAGGTGGGAAAGCACAGCATTATGGAATAGTGTCTGCCCATTCCAGATTCAGATATGCCCAGTGGCTGACATAGGATAAAGCCAAGCAGGGATCATTTCAATTTCTTACAGGTGTTTAATGTTGAAATACATTTTAGAATTCAGAGGACTGTAAATCAAAAGAAAAAAAAGGCAATTTTTATGTGATAATAAACACATTTTAAAATTCCAAGAGAGGGGTGTGATCCTGGAGACCCGGGATTGAGTCCCACGTCAGGTTCCCTGCATGGAGCCTGCTTCTCCCTCTGCCTGTGTCTCTGCCTCTCTCTCTCTGTATCTCTCATGAATAAATAAATAAAATCTTTAAAAAACAATTCCAAAAGATGTTAGGTTAACTGCAAGTTTTATGTATACTCACAGTAGTCCTGGCTGCTATTCCAGAAGCTGGTGCATAAGGGGAAATAGTGTTCAAAGTAAGGGGTAGTATAATGATTATTCCGATCGGCTGTTGGCTCACATCTGCAGTCCAGTGTTCAGTTAGGAGAAGGATGTCTATCTATGTGAGGGTTTCTAATGAACTAGAGAAAGTCCAGACTTGTGAGGACTCTCAAAGATGTTTATAAAAGCTGGTGAAGGACCTGGAGCAAAGTGGAAATGGTAGATATCTCAGATATTTGAAAGGTTATGGTTACAGGGCAGCAACAGGAGTCAGTCAATTGGGAAGTGAACGATTTTATAAAAATGCAGTACAGTTGGCTGTCTAAAATTGAAGTCATAAGCTTCTAGCTATAGAACAGGTCTACATGTCTATTTGCCCTGGGCGTTGTAATGAAAATTCCTGAATAGGGTGAGGCAAGTGAGGTGTCTTTCTAACCTACATATTCCACTCTAGGTGGAGCTTCTTTTAAGCTTAAATCTTTTTTATTTGGTGCTTAAACTTCTGCATTGGGTTTAAGACTGATTTTGGGTTTTTTTCTGAGTCAAACTTAATTACTAATTTTTGGACTTTGGAGGAGTGGATGTAAGACTTGAAATTCTGCTATTAAATTGGAGAAAACCTCATAAGGTGATGTAATTCTCTATTTAAGATTGCCACATGTAACTTTAGACTGTGAATTTCATTTTCACTCTCCAGATTGTCATGAAAACAGTGCAATAATGCACTTTAAATAGTTTCATCATATAATTATCTTTTTAATGCCTCATTGTACAAAACACTATGTTAGGTGCTATGGGAAACCAGGGTTTTTGTTGTTAATGTTTTTAGTGAGACCTGGTTCCTGCACAAGCTACTTAAAATCTAGCATGTAGACATAACTATCTATGGCTATGATACAGGATAGAAAGCTGTGAATTGCCTTTCCATCAGCCTTACTGAATAAAGACAAAGGAAAAGCTATTTCAAGAGTTACATGTTGAGGGTCCCAATGGTGTCTTGAAGAGGACTATACCCTAATTTTGTGTGTGTGTGGTTTTTTTTTAAGATTTATTTATTTATTTATCATAGAGAGAGAGGCAGAGACACAGGAGGAGGGAGAAGCAGGCTCCATGCCGGGAGCCCGACGCGGGACTCGATCCCTGGACTCCAGGATCGCGCCCTGGACCAAAGGCAGGCGCTAAACCGCTGAGCCACCCAGGGATCCCCTGATTTTGTGGTTTTAATATTACTTAGTCCTTTACTTGGTTTATTTTTTTAAAGATTTTATTTATTCATGAGAGATAAAGAGGCAGAATCATAGGCAGAAGGAGAAGCAGACTTCCTGTGGGGAGAGCCTGATGTGGGACTCCATCCCAGGGCCCCAGGATCACGACCTGAGCCAAAGGCAGAGGCTCAACCACTGAGTCACCCAGGTGTCCCCTTTACTTGGTTTGAAATTAACAACACTTAAGGGAAAATAGCTTACTTTAAATGTAATATTAATATTTTAGTCTTTAAAATGCCTTTTTCTATAAAAGTAATCTTTAAACACTTGGAAAATGAAAAAAGACTGTAAAAAAGATTCATCAGCCTACTTACCCATTAACACTCGTTGTTATTTAAAATTTAATGTATTTCATTGGTCTTGCTTACATGGAGAAGTTTTCTTTTTTTGTAGTTATTCTGAAAATAGTGTTTCTGATTTTCTTCATTTCTATTCTAACATATTGTATAATTTTGAAAACTAGGATTCTAAATGGTAGTGTTAATATTCTCTCTAGTAGAGATATCACAGTTAACCTTTTTCTTCAATTTTTCTTTTACTATATTAAATAGGATCTTTAGATATTCAGGATTATTATTATTTTTGATGAGGGGCAGGGTGGAGGGGCAGAGGGACAGGGAGAGAGAGAATCTTAAGTAGGCTTCATGCCCCAGGAGCTCCATCTCACAACCCTGAGATCATGACCTGAGCGGAAATCAAGAGTTGGACACTTAACCAACCAAGCCACCCAGGCACCCCGATTTTAATGGGATGATTTCTAGATGTAGAGTTACCAGATGAGTAGCTAGGAACATTTTTAAGAATACACATATACCTGAGGTGACTGGGTGGCATGATCCGTTAAGTGTCCAACTCTTGGTTGCATCTCAGGTGGTGAGATCCAGCCCCTTGTCGAACTCCCTGTCAAGTGTGAGGTCTGCTTAAGGTTATCCCTCTCCCTCTGCCCTTTGTGTGCTCTCTCTCTCTTGCATGTGCTCTCTCAAGAAAATAAAAAGAATACATGTATACCTTAAGTGTATATATCTATCGGGCTCCTCGGTGGCTCAGTCGAGTGTCTACTTTCGGCTCAGGTCATGATCCCAGGGTCCTGGGATCTAGCCCTGTATCCTGCTTTTTGCTCCGTGAGGAGCCTGTTTCTCCCTCTCCCTGCTGTTCCTGCTGCTTGTGTGTACACATGTGCTCTCTAGCAAATAAAATTTAAATATATATATATATATCTATAGACGTGCAGATGTGTGTATGTATATCCAAACTGTCTTCCCATAAGAACATATTTATATTCCCTGCAATGAGTGTCCATTTTACTTTCCAAAGATTTTTATCTATTTTTTCAAAGATTTTATTTATTTGAGAGAGAAGGAGCATGAGCAGAGAGGAGGGGAGAGGGAGAGGGAGAAGCAGGCTCCCTGCTTGGCAGGGAGCCTCATTTGGGGCTCTATCCCAGGACCCGAGGATCATGACCTGAGCTGAAGGCAGATACTTAATCAACTAAGACACCCAGGTGCCCCTAAGGCACCCAGGTGCCTCTCTCATTTATTTGAAAGAGAGCCTGTGCATGAGAGGGATAGGAGGAGGAAGGGAGGGAGGGAGACAATCTCAAGCCAACTCTGCCCTGAGCATGGAGCTCAACACAGGGCTCAATCTCATAACCCTGAGATCATGACCCGAGTTGAAGTCAAGAGTTGGTCACTTAACTGACTGCCGCCCAGGCTCCCTGATGGTGTCCCTCTTAATTACACCCATGCTGAGCAGAAAATAATAGTCATTTAATTTGAAATTTTTTTATTACAGATGATGTTGAATATTTTCCCCATATGTTTATCAAGTAATCTTCATGTTTTGTGCATTCTGTTCATGCCTCTTGCTCACATTTTAGTGGTATCTGTATCAATTGGGCTGCAAATAGCAGAAAACTTATGGGTTTATTTGATGCCACAGTGAGTCTATGCATAGACAGATCAGGGCTGGTGTAGCAACTCGAGGACACTGCCAGAGACACCAGGTGCTCTTTTTGGTTCTCCTATCCTTAAGGTGTGCTCTCTTCCTTTTTGTTTATTGCTTCCTGATTGTGTTACAGGAAGAAAGGGGCAAATGCAGCCAAAAATGTTCCTGTTCATCAGGAAAGGACAGAGCTTTCTGAGAAATTCTGCTCAGGAGAATTGATTATGGGCAGTATTGTCTCTAACTCAAGCTGCTAAATCAGAGGTAGAAGATGGCCTTTGGGTCATATAGTCTGCTATAGTATCTGAATGTTTTTACTATTTATCCTTCTTTTTAAAAAATTTGATACTGCATTTTCTGTCTTTTGTTAATCTTTATTTTCTGGCTTATTTGCTGTTTTTTTGTGATTTTTGTTTTTTGTTTTTTGTGGGGTTTTTTGTTTTGTTTTCCGTAGTCATGTTTGATATTTCCTTTGTGATATTTTACCACCTTTAAAAAAAAAACAAACAAAACCCTTCACACACTAATGTGGCTGTTGTAGGCTGATTCTCTGGGAAACAAAACTTGAGATGGAGGTTTGTGTACTGTGGCAAGTGAATGTGTTTTGCATGGCATTAGTGTTTTTGGAGTTAGTTGAGGTGGCTTTTCTAGTCTAGTGTATGCCCAGTGTTGGAAAAATGAATGTTGTTGATTGTATTGGTCCCTACTAGATCAAGTTTATTGTGGTACTAAAATATCACCACTTGTTTTCTGTTGACAACTGTCTAAGGCATGTGTGTCCTCACTGTGGACTGAATTTCTCCTCTTTCACTTTGTTTTATAGATCTGGGGACATTGGCTGCTCTCTCTCCTCCAGTAGTCATCAACATAAAAAAATCTTTGTCCCAATTGAGTTCTGTTTTATCAGTTATTAATATTAGTATTCCATCTTTTTTGGTTATTTACATAGCACATGTTTTAGTTGTTATTTCCAAGCTTGCCATATCATTTTGTTTTATTTGTGCTGCTTGTGTGTAACATCTAGCAGGATGTTTTTCTCCCTAAGTCTTTTTCTCTTTTGAGACTAAATCATTGATAACTGGATTACTTGGGTTTGGTTCTGTCATCTTACTTGTTTTCCATTGACCATACTTGGATTTTTTTCCTGTTAGTCTGAGTTTTTTTTCTGTAATTTTAAAATTATGCATTGTTTTGTTTTGGTAGTTACCCTAATATTTTAATGCACATTCTTTGTATTTCTTTTACAGAGTCTGGAGTTACTCAGTATTCTTAACCCCACCAGTTTTCCCCTAGAAGTTATTTTCCTTTTGTAACTTCACAGTATTTCTTGCTCACTGCGCCCAACATTCTCATTCTCACTCACTCTGATTCTTTGGTGTAGGTGTGTTCATTGCCACACGTGCTTTTCCTGAGCTGCAGGGTCTCCCACCATAACTGCCTGTCTACAGACCTTCAATTAGGGATTTTCCCAAGATCTGGCCCACTGAGAGTTCCATACCTTTGAGTGTGCCTGTGCATTTCTTTATTATTTCACTCTCTTTTCTGTATTGTCATGGATTAGGCTAGACCTAATTTAAATTGAGAAATTAGAAGAAAATTTTAGGACACCAGGAAGAAGGATGTTTTTGCTATTTGTTCATCTTCTATTTATTTATTTATGAATTAATTAATTAATGAGAGACAGAGACACAGGCAGAGGGAGAAGCAGACTCCACGCAGGGAGCCCGATGTGGGACTCGATCTCAGGACTCCGGGACCACACTCTGGGCCGAAGGCAGACGCCCAACTGCTGAGCCACCTAGTCATCCCTGTCTTCCCTTTAAAACAATGTTAAATCACTTTTAGATACTATGTATTCCAGTTTAGTTTTCTGTGGCTCTTTTATTTTAATTTTTTCCCCCTGAGCAGTTTTGGGACAATAGGCAGTTTTACCTGCTGCCTACAGACAAAGCTGTAGGTCACAACCTCAGAAAAGTTGTTTGTCTGCTTTTATTACTTCCCTTGGGCAGGACACTTAGTATTCTTTAAGAGTAATAGAAAAACAAGCTAGCATAGGGTCTGGATAGAGGCTTTTCTAATTTCAAAGGCAATTTGTAACAATACATGTACCTTATTTTCAGAGAAAGGTGCATAAAGTTAGGTCTTTAAAAGCAGTAGCTACAAGTTATAATTTATGGAAGCTCAGCTGGAGATTATCAAAGCAAAGGACTTGGGAAAAACAGACCAAACAGGGGTCAGCTGAGGCAAACCCTAAGGGATGACTGGGAAGGAAGGAGTTTACCAGGCCAATGAGGAAGAGAGAGGGCACTGGGGAGCTGGATTCAGCGTATACAAGATCTTAGTGTTGAAAGTAGGAGTCGTAGAGGGATTCTGGAAGGCTAGAAAGATAGGTGATGACCTGATGAAGACAATACCCTCTATTGTATTTCACCATTAAGTTGCATGCTCTGGGTTGGAAATATTTCTTTTAAAACATGAAAGTCCTTTTTTATTCCTGTTGTTTGAAAAGCTTTTTAAAGTAAAAAATGGTATCGAACTCTGAGATTACTCTTTTGATGTCTCTTGTGTTAGCCTTTTGTCTGTGGTTGAATTGTGTGAAACTTGGGAGTTTATACTTACCAATAGAGAATCATTCTGTTTGTGTCTTTAGGCCAGGCTGTGATATCATGGTTACCTCTGCTTTGGAATTATTCATGAGCATTACTTGTTACATAAAAAGAAATCACCTGGGCCTGCAGTGCTTCTACTTTTGTCATTAAAAATTGCCTTTTAAATACACTTCTTCCCATAGACTTCTGTGAATGTTAAATTGCCACATAATATGATCTCAAGAAATAATTTGGAGGCATCTACGTGTAAAATGACAGAGCCATTTAATTTCGAGAAAAATGAAAACCAACTTCCAGCACCTGATTCTTTAAGAAGTCCTGGAGGACATGCTAACCACCCTAATTTCCGGTTGAAAAGCCCAGAGAATGGAAATAAAAACAATTTTTTGCTTTGTGAGCAAACCAAACAGTATTTGGCTAGTCAAGCAGACAGTTCAGTATCTTCAAACCCTAACAGCATCAGTGGAGAGGTGGTTGGATCCAAAGGAGATAGGAAGACGTCAGCAGGTGAGTGAAAACTATAGGCTTACTAATTCTTGAGTCTGATAATTTCTTTGGCTTATCACAGGTATATAATCACACATCCGTGGGCTATTAACAGAACAACTAAATGGCTACCGTACAGTATTTGCATTTAAAGATTTAGAAAAGCCACATGCCAAATAGCTTCCTTTGACTAGTTTCATCACAAAAAGGATTTAGGAGAAGAGAATGTTTACAGATGAGCTTTCTCCCCACAGTGGGAGAACTAACTCTACTAGGGATATAAAAAGGACATACTATGGCTTTTTAAAGATTGGCCGTATTTTTAAAATGCTGTACAAATTATATGCATACAGTAGCTCACAAAGATATATGTAAGACGTTAAATTGTTTCATTAGATTTTTAAGAATTGTTCCTTTAGTCCTAATTCCAAAACCCTGGTTTTTAAGGAAGCTGGGCCTTCAGTGAATACATATATCAGATGGGATCTTTTAATGTAATGGTGATTGTAGTTCACTTGTGTGGCCCTTGGGCCTCTGGGGTTTCCTAAGAAAGGGGTCAAAACTGTTTTCCCAATAATATTAAAATATCATTGTGCTGACTTTACAGTGATGGTGCAGAAGCAAAGGTGAGTAAACCACTGATGCTTCATTAACTCCATTGTAGGTAGGGATACCTGCCTGGGCTAGTCATTGGTTTTTCATTGCTGTGAACTTGTAGTTAAGACAAAGCCAGAAATGCCTTTTTTAGGGATGTCCTTGACAGAACTCTAAGAATTATTACTAAATATTGATACTCGTTACAGTTTGGTATTTTGTGTAACACAATGGGAATTATCCCTACCTTCTGCTTTATAGGCAAGTATGAAAAGCATGTGTGTGATTGAGCTCTGAGCTATATGGAAACTTTTTGTTGAAACATCATTTTTACTTGAAAAGAATGATAAAGTTGGTTATTCAGATTTAGATATCTGGCATTCATTTTCTCAAAAATGAACAAAGTGAGGCTGTTACTTCAAGGAAAATACTTGATAGTATTTTGTTGCTAATGATAAAATTCAAGATTTCGAGCAAACATGAGAATTTCAGAAAACCCATTTCTGCCACTCCATAGTGACAGCTTTTCAATACTTAAACTTTTCTGGTGAGATGCAGTGGTGATCTTAACTAACACACATGATTTTTAAAATATTATATAATGAAATCTGTCCACATTTGAAGATCTGCATAACTCCGAGTTTCTTAGTCTTTTCCAAATGACCAATGCAGGATGCATAGTCATGCATGGGTAAAAATCCACTCAAAGTGCAGGATAAATCAGTGGATTCCAGTGTCACATTATGAACAAGTTTTAGGTTCCACATTGCAACTACCAATTAAACTATCACTTGAGTTTTGGCATGATGTTAAAGGAAAATATCTGTAATTATCTGAGAAGGCCATTAAATACTTCTTTTTGCAACTACGTATCTGTGAGAGGCCAGATTTTATTTTATGCTTCAACAAAGGCAACACAGAGGATTGAATGCAAAAGCAGGTATGTGAACCAACTACCATTAGTTATACCTAAAGAGATGTGTAAAAACATAAAACAATGATACTCATTTTTTTTTTTTTTTTTTTGCTTTGGAAAATGTAGTTGTTTTAAAAACCATGTCAATGTAATGCATTTATTTTTAAATGTATTTAATTTTTAAAAGTTTAAAATTTATCATTTTAATTTGTTTTTAACATTTTGGGGGGCACAGAGGGAATGAGAAAATCTTAAGCAGGCTCCATACCTAGCACAGAGCCCCACACAGCGTTCAGTCTCGGGACCCCTAAAATCATGACCTGAGCTAAAATTGGGAGTTGGATGCTTAACTGACTGACCCACCCAGATGGCCCTTAATTTCTGTATGTCTGTAATTACAGACATATTTCTATGTCTGTAAATATTAGTAAATATTAGTAAATATTAGTAAATATTTACAGACATAGACCATATAAATGAAATCTCTTTAAGGTTCTCAATTTCTAAGTGTATAAATGAGTCCAAGTTCAAAAAAGCCTGAGAACTTAGTGAATGGAGAAAAATTTACAGTAAGAGGAGTAGTAATTAAGTTTCAAACAAATCCTTATTTCTCATTAGGAAAATTAGGATGTTGCTTATTTCTAATGTAGGTTTAAGGCTATTTTGGTATAGCTTTCTTATTTGAATATCTAATTACAGTATTATACATTTTTCAGGAATAAAGTAATTTGCTTTTATGTTTTCTCTCTTCAGGAAACTCAGTGTCACCATTAAATGTTGGAAACAGTTCACCACCCAAAAAAGTAAATAATGTAAGATTTTTTTTTTTCTATTTTGTGTTTTTGTTGGGTAAAAGATTCTAAGCATGTATTCTGTTAATGTAGAATTACTCAATTTTCAGATATTATTCAAGGTCAAGCTTCCTTTTCTTTATCCTAGTATCTTATAAAAACCGTTCTTTTTAGGTAATTGTAGTAATGCTATACAGTTGTAAATGCAGCCTTATTTGACATGCAGAAATATTACCGATCCTGTGTAGCTATTCCCAGTTTCTCCCTGTGTGACATGCTGCAGAATTTAGTGTTTAACAGTCAGGATGTTGGTGATAACAGTCAAGATACAGACTATTTCCATCTTTCCCTTACATGCTGTTTATGGTTACGTCCATTTCCCTCTTGCCCCTACCACCTCCTTAAGCCATGGAGCTACTAATCTAATCCACATCCAAAAGTTTGTCATTTCAAGGATGTTACATAAATGGAATCCTTTTCAGTGTAACCTTTTGGGATTCACTCAGCATAATTCTCTGGAGATTCATCTAGGGTTGTTGTATCAATAGTTTTATTTTTATTGCTGAGAAGTAGTCCATGGTTTAACATTCACATATTGAAGTACATCTGCAGGGTTTTCAGTTTTTGATTATTACAGCTAAAACTCATAAACATTCCTGTCCAAGGTTACGTGAACATAAGTTTTTTGTTTTTTGTTTTTGCTCTGGGATAAATGCCCAGGGGTGAAATTTCTGGGTCATGTAGTATTGCATATTTAGTTTTTTTAAGAAGCTACTAAAGCGTTTTCCAGCATACCTATACTATTCTATGTTCCTACAGAGAATATTTGCAGTATCACACCAGCATTTGGTGGTGGTGGTGGTTTTTATTGTCCCCATTCTTAGAGGTGTGTGGTGATATTTTGTAGTGGTTTTAATCATGTTCCCCTAATTGTTTATAATAAACATCTCATGCATATTTGCCATCTCTGTGTCCTTTTTGGTGAGCTGTTTATTCATGTCTTTTGTCCATTTTCTTTTTTTTTCTATTAACATTTATAGAATCTCCTTTATTTTTTTTAATTGGAGTTCAATTTGCCAACATATAGCATAACACCCAGTGCTCATCCCATCAAGTGCCCCCCCCTTGGTGCCCATCACCCAGTCACCCCCACCCCCCGCCCACCTCCCTTTCCACCACCCCTTGTTCGTTTCCCAGAGTTAGGAGTCTCTCATATTCTGTCTCCCTCTCTGATACTTCCCACTCATTTTCTCTCCTTTCCTCTTTATTCCCATTCACTATTTTTTATATTCCCAAAATGAATGAGACCATATGTTTGTCCTTCTCTGATTGACTTATTTCACTCAGCATAATACCCTCCAGTTCCATCCACGTCGAAGCAAATGGTGGGTATTTGTCGTTTCTAATGGCTGAATAATATTTGTATACATAAATATACCATGTCTTCTTTATCCATTCATCTTTCGATGGACACCGAGGCTCCTTCCACAGTTTGGCTATTGTGGACATTACTGCTAAAATATAAACGCTTGGTGTCCCGGCGTTTCATTGCATCTGAATCTTTGGGGGAAATCCCCAGCAGTGCAATTGCTGGGTCATAGGGCAGATCTATTTTTAACTCTTTGAGGAACCTCCACACAGTTTTCCAGAGTGGCTGCACCAGTTCCCATTCCCACCAACGGTGCAAGGGGGTTCCCCTTTCTCCACATCCTCTCCAACATTTGTGGTTTCCTGTCTTGTTAATTTTCCCCATTCTCTCTGGTGTGAGGCGGTATCTCATTGTGGTTTTGATTTGTATTTCCCTGATGTCCAGTGATGCGGAGCATTTTCTCATGTGCTTGTTGGCCATGTGTAGGTCTTCCTCTGTGAGATTTCTGTTCATGTCTTTTGCCCATTTCATGTTGGATTGTTTGTTTCTTTGCTGTTGAGTTTAATGAGTTCTTCATAGATCTTGGATACTAGCCCTTTATCTGATAGGTCATTTGCAAATATCTTCTCCCATTCTGTAGGTTGTCTTTTAGTTTTGTTGACTGTTTCTTTTGCTGTGCAAAAGCTTCTTATCTTGATGAAGTCCCAATAATTCATTTTTGTTTTTTTTTTTTTCTTGCCTTCGTGGATGTATCTTGCAAGAAGTTACTGTGGCCAAGTTCAAAAAGGGTGTTGCCTGTGTTCTCCTCTAGGATTTTGGTGGAATCTTGTCTCACATTTAGATATTTTGAGTTTATTTTCGTGTATGGTGCAAGAGAGTGGTCTAGTTTCATTCTTCTGCATGTGGATGTCCAATTTTCCCAGCACCATTTATTGAAGAGACTGTTTTTTCCAGTGGATAGTCTTTCCTCCTTTGTTGAACATTAGTTGACCATAAAGTTGAGGGTCCACTTCTGGATTCTCTATTCTGTTCCATTGATCTATGTGTCTGTTTTTGTGCCAGTACCATACTGTCTTGATGACCACAGCTTTGTAGTACCACCTGAAATCTGGCATTGTGATGCCCCCAGATATGGTTTTCTTTTTTAAAATTCCCCTGGCTATTCGGGGTCTTTTCTGATTACACACAAATCTTAAAATAATTTGTTCTAACTCTCTGAAGAAAGTCCATGGTATTTTGATAGGGATTGCATTAAATGTGTAAATTGCCCTGGGTAACATTGGCATTTTCACAATATTAATTCTTCCAATCCATGAGCATCGAATATTTTTCCATCTCTTTGTGTCTTCCTCAATTTCTTTCAGAAGTGTTCTATAGTTTGTAGGGTATAGATCCTTTACCTCTTTGGTTAGGTTTTTTCCTAGGTATCTTATGCTTTTGGGTGCAAATGTAAATGGGATTGACTCCTTAATTTCTCTTTCTTCAGTCTCATTGTTAGTGTATAGAAATGCCACTGACTTCTGGGCGTTGATTTTGTATGCTGCCACGCTACCAAATTGCTGTATGAGTTCTAGTAATCTTGGGGTGGAGTCTTTTGGGTTTTCTATGTAGAGTATCATGTCATCAGCAAAGAGAAGGAGTTTGACTTCTTTGCCAATTTGAATGCCTTTTCTTTCTTTTTGTTGCCTGATTGCTGAGGCTAGGACTTCTAGTACTATGTTGAACAGCAGTGGTGAGAGTGGACATCCCTGTCTTGTTCCTGATCTTAGGGGAAAGGCTCCTAGTGCTTCCCCATTGAGAATGATATTTGCTGTGGGCTTTTCGTAGATGGCTTTTAAGATGTTGAGGAATATTCCCTCTATCCCTACACTCTGAAGACTTTTGATCAGGAATGGATGCTGTATTTTGTCAAATGCTTTCTCTGCATCTATTCAAAGGATCATATGGTTCTTGTTTTTTCTCTTGCTGATATGATGAATCACATTGATTGTTTTACGAGTGTTGAACCAGCCTTGCATCCTGGGGATAAATCCTACTTGGTCATAGTGAATAATCTTCTTAATGTACTGTTGGATCCTATTGGCTAGTATTTTGTTGAGAATTTTTGCATCCATGTTCATCAGGGATATTGGTCTATAATTCTTTTTGGTGGGGTCTTTGTTTGGTTTTGGAATTAACGTGATGCTGGCCTCATAGAACGAGTTTGGAAGTATTCCATCTCTTTCTATCTTTCCAAACAGCTTTAGTAGAATAGGTATGGTTTCTTCTTTAAACATTTGATAGAATTCCCCAGGGAAGCCATCTGGCCCTGGACTTTTGGGAGGTTTTTGATGACTGCTTCAATTTCCTCCCTGGTTATTGGCCTATTCAGGTTTTCTATTTCTTCCTGTTCCAGTTTTGGTAGTTTGTGGTTTTCCAGAAATGCATCCATTTCTTCTAGATTGCCTAATTTATTGGCGTAAAGCTGTTCATAATAAGTTTTTAAGACCGTTTGTATTTCCTTGATAATGGTGGTGATCTCTCCTTTCTCATTCATGATTTTATTAATTTGAGTCTTTTCTCTCTTCTTTTTAATAAGGCTGGCTAATGGTTTATCTGTCTTACTAATTCTCTCAAAGAACCAACTCCTGGTTTTCTTAATCTGTTCCACAGTTCTTCTGGTCTCTGTTTCATTGAGTTCTGCTCAAATCTTTATTAACTCTCTTCTTCTACTGTGTGTAGGATCTATTTCCTGTTTTTTCTCCAGCTCCTTTAGGTGCAAGATTAACTTTTGTATTTGAGTTCTTTCCAGTTTTTGGATGGATGCTTATATTGCGGTGTATTTCCCCCTCAGGACTGCTTTTGCTGTATCCCAAAGATTTTGAACAGTTGTGTGTGTCTTCATTCTCATTAGTTTCCATGAATCTTTTTAAATTCTTCTCTAATTTCCTGATTGACCCTTTCATCTTTTAGCAGCATGGTCCTTAACCTTCACGTGTTTATTTTATTTATTTTTTTTAAATTTTTTTCTTTTTAAATTTATTTATTCATGATAGTCACACGGGGAGAGAGAGAGAGAGAGAGAGAGAGGCAGAGACACAGGCAGAGGGAGAAGCAGGCTCCAAGCCCCGGCAGCCTGATGTGGGATTCGATCCTGAGTCTCCAGGATCACGCCCTGGGCCAAAGGCAGGTGCCAAACCGCTGCGCCACCCAAGGATCCCAACCTTCACGTGTTTAAAATCCTTCCAAACTTCTTCTTGTGATTTAGTTCTAATTTCAAGGCATTATGGTCTGAAAATATGCAGGGGACGATCCCAGTCTTTTGGTGTCAGGTAAGACCTGATTTGTGACCCAGTATGTGGTCTCTTCTGGAGAAAGTTCCATGTGCGCTTGAGAAGAATGTGTATTCAGTTGCGTTTGGATGTAAAGTTCTGTAAATATCTGTGAAGTCCATCTGGTCCAGTGTATCATTTAAAGCTCTTGTTTCTTTGGAGATGTTGTGCTTAGAAGACCTGTTGATTGTAGAAAGTGCTACATTCAAGTCACCAAGTATAAGTGTATTATTATCTAAGTATGTCTTAACTTTGGTTATTAATTGGTTGATACACTTGACAGCTCCCACATTCAGGGCATAAATATTCATGATTGTTAGGTCCTCTTGTTGGATAGATCCTTTAAGTATGATATAGTGTCCCTCTTCATCTCTTACTACGGTCTTTGGGATAAACTTTAATTTATCTGATATAAGGATGGCTACCCCTGCTTTCTTTTGAGGACCATTTGAATGGTAAATGGTCCTCCAACCTTTTATTTTCAGGCTGTAGGTGTCCTTATGTCTAAAATGAGTCTCTTGTAGACAGCAAATAGATGGGTCTTGATTTTTTTTTTTTTTATTCAGTCTGAAACCCTGCACCTTTTGATGGGGTCATTAAGCCCATTCACGTTCAGAGTTACTATTGAAAGATATGAATTTAGTATCATCATAATACCTATTCAGTCCCTGTTTTTGTGGATTGTTTGCCTATCTTGGAAGCTCTTTATCTCTCCTTCCATTCTGAATGAGAGCCTTGCTGGATAGAGTATTCTTGGCTGCATGTTCTTCTCATTTAGGACCCTGAATATATCTTGCCAGCCCTTTCTGGCCTGCGAGGTCTCTGTGGAGAGGTCTGCTGTTAATCTAATATTTTTCCCCATAAAAGTTAGAGATTTCTTGTCTCTTGCTGCTTTAAGAATCTTCTCTTTATCTTTGGAATTTGCAAGTTTCACTATTAAATGTCGAGGTGTTGAGAGGTTTTTGCTGATTTTAGGGGAGATCTCTCTATCTCCTGGATCTGAATGCCTGTTTCCCTTCCCAAGTTAGGAAAGTTCTCAGCTATGATTTATTCAAATAATATTCTTGACCTCTGTCCTTTACGGCGCCCTCGGGAACCCCAATTAAACGTAGATTTTTTCCTTCTGAGGCTGTCATTTATTTCCCTTAACCTATCCTCATGATCTTTTAATTATTTTTCTTTTTTCCTCAGTTTCCCTCCTTGCCATCAACTTGTCTTCTGTGGCACTCACTCATTCTTCTACTTCGTTAACCCTTGTCGTTAGGACCTCTAGTTTGGATTGCATCTCATTTAATTGATTTTTAATTTCTGCCTGATTAGATCTAAATTTTGCAGTCATGAAGTCTCTTGAATCCTTTATGCTTTTTTCTAGAGCCACCAGTAGCTTTATAATTGTGCTTCTGAATTGGCTTTCTGACATTGAATTGTAATCAAAATTTTGTAACTCTGTGGGAGAGAGGACTGTTTCTGATTCTTTCTTTTGAGGTGAGTTTTTCCTTCTCGTTATTTTGCTCAGTGCAGAGTGGCCAAAAACAAGTTGTACTTGATAGAAGCGCGAACTCTTCTCACTGTAGCATTCCAGCTGTTCTCTCTTTAAATCTCAGACCAAATTAGTAGGTTTTCAGGATGATTTGAAAGTTATCTAGGTAATTTGATGGGGACAGGTGACTTGCGGACCCTACTCTTCTGCCATCTTGCCCCCTCCTCCTTTTGTCCATTTTCTAATTTGGATTTTTTTTTTTTTTTTTTTTTTTTTTTTTTGCTCAGCTTTGGAAGTTCTTTATATATTCTGGGTTCTAGTCTTTTGTCAAATATGTGATTCAAAAATGATTTCTCCAGTCTGTAGCTTGTTTTTTCTTTCTTTTAAAGATTTTATTTATTCGAGAGAGAGAGAGGCAGAGACACAGGCAGAGGGAGAAGCATGCTCCATGCAGGGAGCCCGATGTGGGACTTGATCCCTGGACTCCAGGATCATGCCCTGGGCCGAAGGCAGGCGCTAAACCACTGAGCCACCGAGGTGTCCCTGTAGCTTGTCTTTTCATTCTCTTACCAGGGTGTTTAGCAGAGCACAAGTTTTAATTTTAATGATGTCCTGACCACTTTTTCTTTTATGAGTTATGCTTTTGGTGTCTAGAAATTCTTTGCTTCTTCAGATCCAGAAAATTTGGGGGTTTTTTTTCCCCATAAGTTTTATACTTTTACATTTAGATTTGAGGTCTACTTTGAGTAGATTTGAGTTAATTTGAAGTTTTATTTTTTATGTCTAATTTCCCCCAGCACCATTTGTTAAAAATGCTATATTTCCTCTACTGAATTGCTTTTGCACTTTTGTCAAAAATTAGTTGGGCAAATTTGTATGGGTCTATTCTGGGTTGTCTATTCTTTTCCATTGATCTATGTATCCCTCCTCCAGTATCACGCAATACTGGAGCCAAGTCCTAAGTCTTAAAGTTGGGTACAGTGATTTCTCCCACTGTTTTTTTTTTTTTTTTTCTTTTCCAAAATTGTTTTAGCTACTATAGTTCCTGTGCCTTCCAATGTTCCAGTGTACATTCTGGAATAATGTTGTCCGTAGCTGCAAAAAGTCTGGCTGAGATTTTGATAGTAATTGCATTAAACTTGCATATCAACTTGAGGATTATAGGTATTTTTGCTGTGTTGAATCTTCGAGCCCATGAATGTAATATCTCCATTTATTTAGCTCTTCTTTGATTTCTGTCCCTTTGTAGTTTTCAGCTTGTTATATTTACATCTGGATTTGGGTTCTTTTTTTTTTTTTTTAAGTCATTGTAAATATTGTATTTTTTTATTCCCCTGTGTCCTCATGTTCATTGTTAATATATATAAATATGGTTTTGCATGTGTCTCTTGTATCCTGTGACCTTGCTAAAGTCACTTATTTAATGAATTTTTTGTAGATTCCTTGGGATTTTCTATGTAGACAGTTGTATCTTCTGCAAAAAGGAACAGTTTCTTTTCAATATATTTTATATTTCCTTTTTTTGCCACATTGCACGGGCTAGAACTTCTAACACTGGTGATGGTGGGTATTGTGCTTTACTTCCAAACTCGGTGGGAAAGCGTTGAGCCTTTCACTATTAAGTGTAATCTTAGCTATGGGATTTTTATAGATGATCCTTATCAA
Organism: Canis lupus familiaris; assembly: GCF_011100685.1. Taxonomy (NCBI): domain Eukaryota; kingdom Metazoa; phylum Chordata; class Mammalia; order Carnivora; family Canidae; genus Canis; species Canis lupus. Next base: position 25,346,145 of record NC_049249.1, read on the forward strand.
CTTGGTGAAATTTTCTTTTGCTACTTTTTTTTTGATGGTTTTGATCATGCATAGGTGTTGTTTTTCTAAATGTTTTTCCTTCATCCATCAATAATTGATCTTTAATCTATTACTATAGTGGATTACATTGGTGTTTTAAAATATTTAACCAGCCTTACATCCCTGGAATAAACACTCTGTCATGGTGTATAGTTAATTTTGTATATTGCTGAATTATATCTGGTATCATTTTGAGTAGGATTTTTATATCTGTTTTTATGAGCAGTTTGTAATATTCTCTTTTTAACTACCTTCATATGGGTGGGGAACCAAGGTAATATTACTTTTCTGAGAGGTTGTATAAGATTGGTATTAATTCTTTAAGCATTTGGTACTGTTCTCCAGTGAAAACCATGTTAAGTGTGAAGGTTTCTTTTTTAGGAGTTTCCATTTCTTTAACATTTATAGGACTATTCACATTATCTGTTTCATATTGTGTTAATTTGTGATTTTTGAAGAATTAGTCTGTTTGTCAACATCATGAAATCTGTATGTATATAGTTCAGAGTATTCCATTATTATCATTTTTATGTCTTCAGGGTCTGTAATAAGGTATATGTTTCATTCCTGATATTGGTAATTTCTGTCTTATTTTTCAAACAGTCTTGCTAGATCAATTTTATTTTTTTTTGAAGATTATATTTAGTTGAGAGAGCTTGTGTATGCAAACTGGAGTAGGGCAGGTAGAGGGGGATCCTGACCCACCATGGCTTGGTCCTAGGACCCTGGGATTGTGACCTGAGCTGAAGTCAGACACTTATCCAACTGAGCCATCCACTTGACCACTTGTTGATCTTATCAAAGAACTAGGTCTTTGTTTCATTGATTTCTGCACCCCCACCCCCCAGGTCATTTTTCATTTCCTTGATTTCTCCTTTTATCTTTAATGCTTCCTTGGGCATGTTTTTGTCTTATTTTTTAGGTTCTTAGGATGGGAATTTAGAAAGGAGACTTTCTCTTTTTTTCTAATGTGTGAACTTAGTGCTATAAATTTACCTGTTGGCAATGCTTTACCTGTGTCCTACAAATTTTGAATTGTTAAACTTTCATTTTATTTTCACTTTTTAAAAAAATTTCCTTTGAGACTTCCTCTTTGATTAATGAGTTTAGAAGTGTATTGTTTTCAAATGTATGGAGATTATTTGTCACTTATTTATTTCTAGTTTGAGTCCGCTGTGGTTGAAAAACATCTTCTGTGTGATTTAAATTCTTTTAAATTTGTTGAGCTTTGTTTTCTGGCCCTTTGTGTGGTCTTAGTGTATGTTCTGTTAGTACTTGAAAAGAATGTCCTTTCTGTTGTTGGGTAGAATGATCTGTGAATGTCTAACAGAATCTGTTGGTTGATGGGTGATCTTGAGTTCTTCTGTATTCTTGCTGATTTTCTGTGTAGTTCTATTAATTGTTGAGAGAGGGATGTTAAAGTCCCTAGCTATGATTATATTGTCTCCTTCTTTCAGTTTCATTTTGCTTCACAGTTTTTTCTATTCTATGAATCTGTAGCGCTTGTTGTATTTTTGCTTTAATGTGTTCTTTTCTTCAGACATTCCTTCATTATTTCCTTTACGTTTAGAGAATTTTCTTTAGCCATTTTTCTAGGATAGGTCTGCTGGTGACAACTTCTTAGTTTTCTTTCATTCAAGAATTCTTGATTTCTTCATTCCTACAGGACACTTTTCCTGGATAAGTTTCTCAGCTAACAGTTTTCTTTTAGCACTTGAAGAATGTTGTGTGACTTCCTCCTGCTCTGCATGGGATCTGTTGAGAAATCTATTCTCTTCTGAATTACTTTTTCCCCTGTAGATAAGACATCATTTTCCTCTCTCTGCTTTTAAGCTTTTCTGTCTTTAGCTTGAAGAAGTTTGACTATATGCATCTTGGTGTGGATTTATTTGATTTGGTTTGGGATTTGCTTAGCTTGAATTTGTAGATTTATACTTTTGCCAAATTTTATAAGTTTGGGGTAATTTTTTTTTGTTGGAGAACTTCTCTACCCTACCTTCTTTCTCCTCTCCTGGGACTCCAAAGACATGAATGTTAAATATTTTGTGATAGTGTCATAGGTCTCTGAGGCTCTTTTAATTTAGTTTTTTCTTCACTTTTTCTCTCTCTTGTTAGATTAGGCAGTTTCTGTTGTTCAGTCTTCAAGTTTACTGATCCTTTCCTCTGTTGCCTCCATTGCTATTGAGTCATTATATTTTTAATGTTTGTTACTTTACTTTTCAGTTGTAAAGCTTATATTTGGCTCTTCTTTATATCTTCTGTTGCTTTGTTGAGACTCTTTTCATTTGCTTCAAGTGTGCTTATAATTGCTTATTGAAGTATCAATGGCTGCTTTAAAATAAACTCATCTTGGTGTTGGCATCCTTTTCTTTAAATTCAGTTATGATTTTCCTGTTTCCTAGTATGACAAGTTACTTTCTATTGAAACTTGGACATTTGGGCTATTATGTTAATGAAATTCTGTATCTTAAACTTTGTTTTGGCCAGCTTCCTCTGACCCTATATCAGAGGAAAGTGGGTGCTTCCAGGTAGGAATCAATGTCTAGGTTCCCTATTCAGTCTCATTTGGCACTCAAGGACCAAGCTTCCTTGTGTTTGGTTGAGGGTGGGAGTTCCAGCTTCCTGGTAGGCCTCATGTGATACCATCTCCCTGCCTGGGAATGATTAGTGCCTCTTTACTGATAAAGGAGTGAGATGGAGTGGGGGAGAGAGTAGGTGTGCCAGGGAGGAGAATTAGAGTGTTTGGAGACACTCATTACCTTTGAATGGTGATGAAAAGTCCTGACTCTCTACAAGGCCTCCTCTTCTACCACCCCAGTAATGGTTGAGGGAGGGGGAGTACTTGCTGGGTAGAAGTCAGGTTCCCTATATGGGCTTTATGAGGACACTCCCAGGGATGAAGTGCCAGGTCCCTACTCTAGAACAGGGCCACGGTTTTTTCTGTGGTGTTTGTCTAGGGTAAAACACTTACTAAATTTTTCTATATCGTTGGGCTGCCCTTTTCCTGGTCTTTTGGCTAAAGGGAAAAGACTTTCTATTGGAGGTTTTATTGCCTGTACCTTTTGGCATTTCTGGGTTGCTGGCTTCTCCAGAACCATGTCTGGGGTATGTGAGGCAAAAAGAAAACTGAAGAAACTCATTATCTTCTCTGGGTCCCAAGTTTGTAGGCTACCTGCTGACTTCTTTCAAAGTGAACTTATATTTGTTTAACCACAAGTTGAGGGTTTTTTAGCTGCACTTAACGGGAGGATAGAGAAAGGTACATCTATTTTATCTGCCCAAAAAAGGAAATCCCAAATATGGTATTTAAAAACAATTGCTACCAAGTTTTAATATTACTATTCTTTTTTCTTAATAGAAGCCTAGCAATAATGTGCCTCCTGCAAAATCAAAAAAAGTACACAAGTTGGTTGAGAATTCCTTGTCCATAAATAATTCAGCACTCTTCAACTCCTTAGGACCTCCTCTTCGGTCAACAACTTGCCATCGCTGTGGCCTATTTGGTAAGCATATTTCCCTCACGTGTCTGGATTATTTTTTCACACATTTGAAAAATATTTTTTATTATTAAAGGTTTTAAAACATATTAAGTATGAACAGAATAGTATGTACTATATACCCATCTCAACTTCAGCTACCAACACCATATAGTTCTTGTTCATCTGTACCTTTCCACTCTTGCTGCTTCCTTACTTCTTATTGCCTATAGTTTTGTTTGTGATAAAATTTACATGCCTATCAAGATACAGAATATTTCCATCTTCTTAGAAAGTTCCCTCCTAGCCCCTTCCAGAGTCTCTATACCCGCTAGAGATGACCATGCTGTTTTTTTACACCATAAATTAACTTTGCCAGTTTGATTTAAAAAATTTTTTTATATTTATTTTTTATTGGTGTTCAGTTTGCCAACATTTAGCATAATACCCAGTGCTCATCCCATCAAGTGCCCCCCTCAGTGCCCGTCACCCAGTCACCACCACCCTCAGCCCACCTCCCTTTCCACCACCCCTTGTTTGTTTCTCAGAGTTAGGAGTCTCTCATGTTCTGTCTCCCTTTCTGATATTTACACTCATTTTTTTCTCCTTTCCCCTTTATTCCCTTTCACTATTATTTATATTCCCCAAATGAATGAGACCGTATAATGTCTGTCCTTCTCTGATTGACTTGTTTCACTCAGCATAATACCCTCCAGTTCCATCCACGTCAAAACTTTGCCAGTTTTAGAATTACATATAAATGGAATCTTACAGTATCGACTCTTTTGTATAAAGCTTTTTATAATTTAAAACAATATTTTTTTAGATTGATCCGTGTTCTATACACAGTATTATTTGTTGCTGAGTAATATTTGTATGATTATATCACAATTTATCTGGTTTTATGTTGAACATTTTGCTTGTGTTTAGCTTTTAGCTATTATGAATAGAGCTCTCTACACATTTTTGTACAAGTCCTTGGGTGGGTATAGGTTTTCCTTTCTCTTGAGTACATACCTAGGAGTATAATTGCTGAGTCAAAGGTTAGATATATGTTTAACTTTAGAGGAAACAGCCAAACCATTTTCCAAAGTACTTGTCCCTTTTTACCTTCCCAGTGATAATGGGTCCACATCATCTTTATGACAAGATGTGGTGGTTCCACATCTTTGTCATTCAGTTTTGTTGGTCTTTTCAACTTTAGCCCTTCTCATGGTTGTTTAGTGGTATCTCATTGTGGTTTTAACTTGCATTTCCCTTATGATCAGTGAATGATTTTGAGTATTTCATTACTTACTGGATATTTGGATATTTAGCTCCTTTTTTTCTTTTTATAAAGATTTTATTTCAGAGAAAGAGAAAGAGAGCGCACAAGCATGAGCAGGGGGAGGGGGAGAAGCAGACTCCCTGCTGAGCAGAGACCTTAAGGGGGGAGGGCTTGATCCCAGCACTACAGGATCATGACCTAAGCAGAAGGCAGCCTCCTAACTGACTGAGCCATCTAGGCACCCCTCCTTTGTTTCCTTCTGTTTAGAGTAGAAGCATTCAAGGCCAGCCTGGATTTTTGTTACGTGTTTTTTTGTTTCTTTTTTTTTTTTCTGCCTGTATATTCATAGGATTTTTTTTTAGTACTTTATTTTTAAAACTTCTGGGTTTTTCTGGGTGTGATTTTTCTTCATTGGTTTTTGTCTTATATATTTTTTTAATAGTGTGAAGTGGTAAGCTATGTCTGAGTCTGCTTGCACAAGTCTGTTTTCACTACCACACATTTTATATTTGCTTTGTTCCTTTTATAAGGTGTTCTGGACTCTACTTTAGGAAAGTCAGTTATGTTTTCATTCTGTCTTCATTTTCATCTTTGCATTCCTATTTGCAGTTTGAGAAAGCTGCAAAAATTTAGTCTTAGCACCTAGTCATAAACAGCATAATCTTTTTCAAGTAATCTTCTTGATGTGGTTAATAGAATGGTGTTTGATATGTCTGGTCTTTGAAAATGTCTTGCTCTCAGCAACAAATCCTTGGAATAAAACACTGGGCTGTGTTCTGTAGGATCGCTGAGGTGTTCACAGTGCAAGCAGACATACTATTGCTCCATAGCATGCCAGAGAAGGGACTGGTCGGCACACAGCATTGTGTGCAAACCTGTTCAACAAAAGTAAGTGTAATTTTTTTTATTCATTAGAGAATACTTAAAAGGGTTGTGGGTTTTTTTTAATAGTGTAAGGATCAAATGAGGTAAGCAGGCCTATCTATGTAGAAGTTGTCACTTTTTATTTGAGGTATAACATAAAGGGTTCAAATCTGAAATGAACAGCTTACAAACTCAGGACTGAGTTCTCATGAATATAATTTTATTAGCACATATTCATGGTTAGAAATTTGAGTTTGTAATCATCAGAGCTTTAGAATGCCTTTTTTAAAAATAAGATTTTATTTACTTATTCATGAGAGACACAGAGAGAGAGGCAGAGGGAGAAGCAGGCTCCCTGCAGGGAGCCCGAGGTGGGACTTGATCCTGGGTCTCCAGGATCAGGCCCTGGGCTGAAGGTGGTGCTCAACCGCTGAGACACCAAGTGTCCCTAGAATGCCTTACTTTTTAACCTGTTCTTTCCTGAAGTTTGGGAAGGTAGAACTCTCACAGTGCCTCTTGAGTTGTGATTTAAAAATACAAAATTCTTCCAGGCATGGAATTTACCAGTTTAGACAGCAATTTCACATCTGTAACCTCATTTGATCCTCAAAACTGTTGAGAACCTGTAGCGATTATCTCCATTTTGCAGATAGGAAAGCTTGGGCCTGGAGATCGTGGCCCTGTATATATCCCTTTAATTAGGTGGCTGTGGGCTAGGCCAGCCCACACACAGGGTAGACTGTCCCATGGCTAGCTGTGTACTATTTTGTTTTGTTACTACTGTGATTCTCTCTGAAGGAAGCTGTTTTTCTCCTTCCTGGATTTTGTTGATTGAGAATTTAGCATCATGTGGCCCCTACTCTTAACTGACTCCGTACTATAAGTATTATAATCAGCTGCTTTATTTCAGTTTCCATAAACATGAAGCTAGTAAATCACCTTTTGAAACAAAGAACATGGAAGTGAAAAATGAGGTATGATGTATTTTTTGCCTTTACAGTCAATTTTGAATGACTTCCTTTTATTGAATTAAGAAGACTTAAGCTAAATAAAATATGTATTGCTTATTTCTTATTTCTGCATTTCACCAAAGTTTATTCATGTAATCTCCAGTCTCAACATGTGGCTCAAACTCAACAACCCTGAGATCCAAGAATGAGTTGCAGGCTCCTCTGACTGAGCCAACCAGGCACCCCTGTACCAGTGTTTATTTAAAAAAAGTTTCCTGTTGAATAAATCTATATACCTTAATAACCGATTGGGTGACTTTTTAGGGTTTTTGAGCATAGTGTGTGACCAGCACTTTTCCCAGAAGGACTTGGGATGCCTGTGTCTTAGTGTAAAATCATTTGGACTCCTGAGAAAGAGCCCCTGTCTGTAACCCCAGATAAACACATTCTTGGGCTTTGTGTACTGCGTTCTAATAGGTTCCTATTATCAAAGCATTTTTTTCTGTAATACCCCTCTTCCAGTTAGATGATTATATGGGCTTATTCATAATCTGAAAAATATCACTAGTGCTTGTCTAATTTTTAGCCTTCTTTAGCTGGTTCTAGCTTCTGCTTGAGATCTGACTTCCTTAAATATTTATTCTTACAAGATGTTAACAAGTACAAAATAACCCCCCTTTTTTATTTTATTTTTTAAAAGATTTAATTTATCTATTCATGAGAGACAGAGGCAGAAACAGAGGGAGAAGCAGGCTCCCTGGGGAGCCTGATGTGGAACTCAATCCCAGGACCCTGGGCTCATGACCTGAGCTAAAGGCAGACACTCATCCACTGAGCCACCCAGGTGCCCCCCACCCCCTCTTTTTATTTTATACTCAACATTATTAGCCCATTATGGCCTGATTCTTGAGTGATCCCAGTGCTATGTACATTGCCTATGGACAGAGGCTTTTATCAGCTCTCAAAGGTATACACTATTTCTTTGACTCACGTGTTTGTTTGTTTGTTTTTTAAACCCTAGAGTGACTACCCTCTTGGAGTTACTAAAGAAATAGCCATTTGTACTGATAAAATAATGTTTTCTGATTTGAGAAGTCTACAGCTCAGGAAAACCATGGAAATAAAGGTATTTAATTTCTATAGACAGAGATCCAAAGAACTATAGACTTTTATTCCTTGTTTCCTGTTTTTAGTTTGAGTTTATAAGATAGCTACAGAATGTAACTGATGAAATTGATAAAGATTGCAAAAACTGTCTTGTAATACCTTTTTTAAATTATTAGAAAGTGTTAAGTTCACATTTGCTTGTGTTCTCCGTGAATTATTGCACCTTTCCATCTTTTGAAAGGGTACAGTTACTGAATTCAAACACCCAAGTGACTTTTACGTGCAGTTATATTCTTCAGAAGTTTTAGAATACATGAACCAACTATCTAGGAGCTTCAAGGAAACATATGCAAATATGACTCAGGAGGAAGATTACATTCCTGTTAAGGGGGAAGTTTGTGTTGCCAAGTACACTGTTGATCAGGTAACTGCTGATGAAATTAATTATTTAATACACTGTTTTAATTTACTTTGGTCATATAAACTTGACACCAGAGCTTTTAATAATGCATTTGACAGCTTAATAAGAGGCTATCTCATCCTCAGTCAGTAATCTAGGTCTGTTGGGTCACCTCCTGCCTGCCCTTGCCCCCTCCAGCTCTGTTTGTAGGCTCCCCTGCTGCCAGTTACAGACTGATGGTGAATCCTGGAGCTTGTGTTTATTTTTGTAGTGAGGCATTGTGTGTCATAGTATCTTCTGGGTTAGAATAACCCAGGGATAATTGTGCATATTAAAGTCTCCTAAATTGACAAATTTTGGGATTTCTTAGTCAGATTCTTAGAAAATCAACTTGACTATGTCAGAACAGAGCTGTAGCCTTTCCCTTGCATGTTCTGTAGATTGGCTGAGAGTTTGTAAGCCTAAGATTGTGAAATACTGTTTTGACGCGAGCACCTTATATTCCACTTTCAGACCTGGAACAGAGTAATAATACAAGAAATTGATATGCTACAGAAGAAGGCACAAGTCTTATATATTGATTATGGAAATGAAGAAATAATTCCAATAAACAGAATTCACCAACTAAACAGAAACATTGGTTTATTTCCTCCATGTGTGAGTCTTTCACTTTCTAAATGCCTAATAGTGTCCCCAAAGACCCCATTTTGATGGGCACAGTATTTGCCTGTTCTATTCTGTGATGGTTATTATGAAAAAGTACCTATTGGTATATTTTTCATCTTTTACTATGTAGATAAGTACTCAATGGCTTTCTTGGCTCCATTTAATAAGCATTATTTAGTTAAATACTTTCTCAGATGAGAAACTTAGCATTTTTAGGGACATCTTTTAAAACAGTCATTTCTATGTTGATTACATTGTCTGGAAGCAACCTGAATTTATATGTATTTGAGGGATAATTATTATCCTTTTATGAGTTTCTCAAGCTTCAGGTCCCAAAAGGAAAAGCACTGTGGATAGAGTAGCACAAGAGACCGATACTTACACATAAGATTGTTCATTTGGTTAGTTCTTGAAGACTTCTAATTAATTTTCAGCATGAAATATATTTTCTTCACATTATTAATTAGTAAAAATCATTTTCAAACACTAATTTTTTAGTAATTCATGTAAAATCTTTCAGGCCATAAAGTGCTTTGTGGCCAGTGTTATCCCAGCAGAGGGGAATTGGAGCAATGAATGTGTCAAAACTATTAAATCGCTGTTAATGGAGCAGTATTGCTCTATAAAGATTGTCGACATCTTGAAAGAAGAAGTGGTTACCTTTGCTGTGGATGTTATGCTGCCAAGTTCAGGTAAGATCAAAATCTTTCTTTTTCACATGGAGCATTTAATATGTTTAGTCTTCACCCATTAATGCAGAGAAAAAATAGAAACATGAAGTGAGGCCAAGTAAGCTCCACTCGGAAGTCATTCAGGTTGTGATGAAAGTATGGCTTTAGCCCTGCTCCTGCGGTTGTTCAGAGACCCGGCACAGGTTCATGGAGCTGGATGGGTTAAGAGGCTAGGTGCAGACTTAGTGTGGGGATGACTGTGCTAATAACCTTTTGATATTGACATTATGGTCACTTTTCCTGACTTCTACCCATTTATGGAGAAAAACTCAAGAATTTATGTATATGTCCATGGTTTCACCACAAAGTGCATTTTTCCTGAAGAAATTTTACAGAACTGCATTTGGTTAGTATTGAGCCCCAAGTGCCTAGTATTTAAGTGTGAGATAGAAACGCCTTGGAATCCTACTCTTCTGTTCCAGCTTTCTGTATGTTTGAAAAGTGACTTCTGACCGTATGCTTATAATCGCTTCTCAGTTTCCAAAGTATTAATCTTTTGCTTTTAGAGACCCCACATCACTTGGTGACTTGCTAGAAAATTCAGTTAAGCCATTTGTGAAATTAAGTATAAAATCTATTTTCTTTCTTTGTATGTTTTGTGTTAGGACTCTGGCTTCTGGATGCTGTTTCAAGGAACTTGAAGTTTATGTCATGCTGGCTACCCCTTGTTTCAGCCAGACTTTATGTCTGAGAAAAGTAGTCTTGGTTTAACACTAAATTTATTTTTTCTCCTAAATGGTGGCCATATTCATGCCAGTGAGGTGGTAACTAAATCTTTCATGTTACCTAGAATTTGAGGTGAAATATTTTTATAAAATTTCCTGCCACATGACAATTGGAATTTTGACTCAATTTTTAAGTTTGAACATTAGTAAACTGTATTTTGCACACAGAAGCTGAATTGAGAAATAAGCCAGTATATTAATAGCTATAGTCTCTAGATCAGATGATTGTGATTCATTTGTTTCATGTTTATGCCTTTCTTCTAATACTTGGTATAATATCAATTATGACACATTTTCTTAATCATTTTTAGGAAAACTCTTAGATGATGTGCTCATAGAAATGGGATATGGCTTGAAACCCAAGGCACAAAATTCTAAGAAGCAAAGTGCAGATCCAAGTGAGTATACAGATTAATATTGAACAGTATAGTGACTGCAGGTACTAAAGAATATTTTCTCTACTGAACAAAAAAAAAAAGGCAGAGCTATCACACTGTCAGATTTAATGGAAATGAAATCCATTCTTTGATACTTTTTCATTTAGTGGTACATTATGTCTAATCTTAGTCTTTCCTGCCTGTTTTCCTTCCCTGTCTTCCATGTTCATCTTGACATTATCAGAAATCTCTAAAGTAGTAAGTATCGTGACATTCTGGGTTAAATTTTTCCTTCTTTTTTGGGTATGCCAGCAGTAATAATAGGGGTATAACATTCTATTCTGGTAAGATGGTGTTTCTTCTTAAAGTTTTTACTTCTCATGTGTGGTTTTTCATTTAGTATAATGAGAATCAAGAAGGTTTGTTTTTTTGGTTTTGTTTTTAAAGTTCTGTTTATTTGACAGAGAGAGTACATGTGCACATGAGCAGGGGGGAGCAGCAGAGGGAGAAGCAGACTCCACGCTGAGCAGGGAGCCAGCCATGGGGCTCCATCCCAGGACCCTGGGATCATGACCTGAGCTAAAAGCAGCCGCTTAACCGAATGAGCCAATCAGGCACCCCCCAAGAAGTTTTGCTACCAACATTTCATTTTCTCATTGCCCAGTTTTATGTGTTACTGTAGTGTTTTTTTCTTTACTTTGTTCCTTTTGCCAGTTACTTTGGATGTGAACATACCTCATCGTCTCTTGCTTATTCATCCCGAGGTGATTGCCAGGTTAATGGTGCTGTGATTAGATGCATCCTTTTATTATTTTTTAAAAGATTTTTAAAATTATTCATGAGAGACAGAGGCAGAGACACAGGGAGAAGATGCAGGATCCATTCAGGGAGCCTGACGTGGGACTGAATCCCAGGTCTCCAGGATCACATCCTGGGCTGAAGGCGGCGCTAAACCACTGAGCCACTGGTGCTGCCCAGATGCATCCTTTTATATAAAAAAGGTTGATTCATCTTTAAATCTACCTTATTCCTACCTCTTGTCCTTTGCTTTGTCTGATTGGTTGACAAGTCTTTATTGGTTCTTCTTCCTGAATATCTTTTGTATAAGACTTTTCTGTTTTAAAATACTTGTTTTCTTACTGTTTTTCTAGTTGAGGAATCCTTACCATTTATGGATAATTGCAAGAACCTTCTGACTTAACCTTTTGTCTCCTGTCTGTATTCTTACAGTACTACATACATGATATCCCCCAAAACACAAATCTTGGTATGACAGCTCTCCTGAAAAGCTTTCAGTAATTCTTTGCCATTTGGAGAATACCAAATACTTACTGGTCTGATAGTAGTCATAGTTGAAACCATAAATGATGTCATCTTAGGGTGAGTGTGGAGAGAGGGGGAAAAGGGGAGATAAATCTGGGGCATACAACATCAAGTGAGAAGCCATGATGGGAGAGGTGGACAAAGGATGGGGAAGAAGTTGCCAGAGCAACAGGAGGGTGAGTACTTCTAGGAGTCAGTCATCAGTAATAGTAGCAAGTGTTGCAGAGGTATCTCGTGGAAGGAACAAAAATCTTCTGGGCAGCATTTACTGCACTGAGGGACTGTGGAGGTGCCTTCATGGCGGTTATTCTGTGGTCAGTGCAGACATAGAAGAGACTATAATAAAATGGTATGAGGAGGAAGTTCATGCAGAGTACAGTGGGAGCACCTGGGACAGGCACCTAACCTGGGTTTGGAGAGAAGCCTTTTAAGGTGACACCACACTGAGCAGGAAATGATGAAGTTGCTGGGGGATTGGGAGTGTGTTCTGGGAAGGAAGAGTAGCTTATAGTATGGAAGGAGCCTGATTGGGCCTGAAAAACTCCACATGTTGATTAATGAAACCAAAATGCCTTGTTTTTGTTTTCTGTTAAGATGACCTTGAGGATGTTGGAAAAATGACAGCTGAAAACAAAATTGTTGTAGACAGAAGTGATCTAATCCCAAAAGTGTTAACTTTGAATGTAGGCGATGAGTTCTGTGGTGTGGTTGCCCACATTCAGACTCCAGAAGACTTTTTTTGTCAACAGCTACAGAGTGGACGTAAGTAAAGTTTCTTGTTTTGTGCTATCAGTATAGCCTTATATACTTCAAGAGAGTGAAAAAGTGAAAGGGAAGTTAACTTACAGATTTGTATTTATTTTAAGATGTGATCTATATCTGCAGATAAGCTCGCTGAACTTCAGGCATCCCTTAGTGAGTACTGTGGTCAAGTGTCTCCACGCTCAGATTTTTATCCAACCATTGGTGATATCTGTTGTGCACGATTCTCAGGTAACGGAAGAGTATTACTGAATTTTTTTAAACTTATAATGAAGTAAAAAGAAATGAAACAATCTTCAGTTTGCGTTGGATGGCTGCATTCGAAGTCTGAGTATTAAAGTGCACCAATCATATTTTTAAATATGTACAGTGAAACAATTAAATTTCTGTAATGAAAGAAGGCCTGTAAATGCTGGAGGAGTTGGTAAAGGAAGTTGCTATTGTTTCATTAGCACTTTAGTTTTTGTGGACTTTTGCAGATAATTCCATTTATATCAGTATATAAACATGTAATCTTCCAAGGTTATGTGTTCGCCAGTTTTCTTGGGACTAGCAAGAGGGCCTGGAAGCATGGAGCTGTCATGGCACAGCTATGATGACTGGGTTCATTTTTTCTCTGCTGAAGGGAAAGAAGTCATTGGCCTCACAGAGGGGAGATACAAGAAGGGGAGACACAAATGTGCCTCCATTAAATTGATTGCCTGGTCAGTGGAGTCTAGTTGACTCCTACTGCCAGGTATTCTAAAATTAGCCCTGCTTGATGCTTAGCAAATTGTTCCTGTATTGATTAGGCATCATTGTGGATTCATTCACAAGATCTGGACATGCTCTCTGTCCTAAGGAGTTAAGTGTCTGTGGGGAAGACAAAGCATGTTGTAAGGCATGACTGCCAAGGACGTGAGTGGTCTAGTAAGATAAGCATAAAGGTGAGATTTTAGGAGTTGAAGGCTTGTGAGAAGCACAAGTAGCAATGTTGACCAAGCATATGTTGTTCTATAAAGCTTAATATTCTGTTAAAGTAAGACCTACAGAAGACTATGTCTAGATTTGAGAGGTAAAGTTTTTGTTTGTATCTGCACTGAAAAATCATCTGAGATGGAGTATCTCCTTTTTTCAGAGGATGATCAGTGGTACCGTGCCTCTGTTTTAGCTTATGCTTCTGAACAATCTGTACTGGTTGGATATGTAGATTATGGAAACTTTGAAATCCTTAGTTTGACGAGACTTTGTCCCATAACTCCAAAACTGTTGGAATTGCCAATGCAAGCTATAAAGTGTGTGCTGGCAGGTAAGATGTTTTTGTGGCCCCATATTCTTAAAATATTAAAACCTAAAGTAAGAGCATTAGAATTGAGATTAAACTACCCAGAAAATAAAAGAATGTGTTTAGATATAACTTCTCTTAATGCAAAAATAATCCTTAATAGAACATTTCAAATACACAGGACTATTTTGCTCTCTCTAATAAATAAGTTTAATGTATCTGTGGTTATGAAGTTATTTTCTGCTATTCGTAGAGTCTGCATTATTGATAAATATCATAGAAGCTGACTCATTACATAAAGTAGGACAAAACCTTATTAAAACAGTATGAACATTATGAACATATGTTTAGGATTATTTTGTTTTGAGATTTTTATTTATTCATGAGAGACACAGAGTCAGGGACATAGGCAGAGGGAGGAGCAGGCTCTCTACAGGGAGCCTGATATAAGTCTCAACCCTGGGAACTCTGGAATCACAACCTGAGCTGAAGGCCACTCAGGTGTCCCTGCTTAGTATTATTGTATATAAAATTTATCCCACCAGGAGCCAGAGCTTTTTTTCCATGTTAATAAATTGACTTCTATAACCTTCATTCAGATATATCAAAATTAAAGTACTTTCTGATTATCAGAAGGATATTTCCAAGGCTTTGCTACTAGCAGTGATTTTTTTTTTTTTAAGATTTTATTTATTTCAGAGAACAAGGAAGAGGGAGCAAGCATGAGTGGATGGGGCGGGGTTGTTGGTGGCACAGAGGGAGATGCAGACTCCCTGCTGAGCGAGGAGCCCGACATGGACCCCTATTCCAGGACCCTGGGGTCATGACCTGAGCCAAAGGCAGACACTTCACTGAGCCACCCAAGCGTCCCATAGCAGTGTTCTTTTAACTACATTTTGCAACCTGTCCAAGATCCTTTCGTTAGGATTGGCTGCAAAATGTCGTTCTACAAAATTCCTCCTTAGGTGAAATGGAGGTGTCTGTGGATATGTTTCTTTTCATGTTTCTGATATATATTATGATTGTTCTCCAAAAAGGGTAGAACTAGTTTACACATCTACCAGAAAGGTAGCAAGCATGGCACCCGTTCCTTCATGTGTTTGTACACCAAATAGATACACCTCTTTGTTGTTTCATGTTGGCAGTTTTGGGAGGTTAAAACTAAATCATTTCAATTACTTTATTACTGTGAGGCTGAACGTTTTTTTCCTGAGTTACTTGTATTCTTATGAAAAGACTAGGCATAACCTTGGGTTATTGATTTGCAAGTGCCTTTGCAATAAGTGCTGCAGATGTTTTTTATGTCATTGTAAGGACCAGTATTTCTTCCTGGACCGTTTGATATTTTTGTTTATAACTTTCTAAACTTCTTGGGATATAATCTATATACCTATGATTCTCAGTCTTAGGTATATACAATTCAGTAATTTTTAGTAAATTTACTGAATTGTATAGACATTACCCTGATGAAATTTCTTGTGCCAGGTGGTAGTTAATCCTAGCACCCCAGGAAATCACTCATCTATTGTCTTCGAGATTTGCTTTTCTGGACATTTTATATCGATGGAATTATGGTTTGTTTACATAGAAGTACAACAGTTTTCTATAGGCTTTTTCTTTGTAATGTTGCCTTCATTTTAATTAGAAAATCCTTCTGCTCAGGTGGGACTTTTTGGTTTTGGTGTTTGTCAAATTCCTTAGGTTTAACTTTTTGGAAACTAGGATCTAAATTTCTAAATGCCTGTTATAAGAAGGATTTTAATATTCTTTTAAAAATTCCTTGCTAGGTGTAAAGCCATCATTAGGAATTTGGACTCCAGAAGCTATTTGTCTGATGAAAAAAATTGTGCAGAACAAAATAATCATGGTGAGAGTGGCAGACAAGCTGGAAAACAGCTCCCTGGTGGAGCTCGTAGATAAATCTGTGACGCCTCACGTCAGCATTGCTCAGGCTCTTAGAGATGCTGGCTTTGCTGTTGGGGAGACAGGGATGTTGGCAGAAAAACCCAGTGTCATGAAAGAAGCCAACGGTAAGTAAAATGTCTACTCGATGATGTGCTGGAGTTCAGATGGTTTTGTGTATGTGCGGATGCTCGCACTCTCAGAAAGAATGGATGTTGTGTCTTTTTGAATCAAGCCTTCATTTAAATACATTATGAGTATGTTGGAAAACTGAAAAAAGCAAAACAACTGTGGGTCACTACAGCTGAAGGATCAGTCAGAAATGTGAATTTGAAATTCAGTGAGGTGTAGTTATGGCTAACTGTAATACCAATGAACTTTCCTGTAAAGTCACTAAAAAAAAGTCACTGGAAATTCAGTTCTTCAAAAGCAGATTCCTCACCAGCCCCATCTCTTATCCTCACTTTGACCCTATTTTGCATAAGTTCATTTATTTTCACAGATCCCTTGGGTGTAGAAGAAAAACTAAATCCATTGGAGTGGACATGGGTTGAACTTGCTGTTGACCAAACAGTAGATGTTGTGGTCTGTATGATGTACAGTCCTGGAGAATTTTATTGCCATGTGCTTCAAGAGGATGGTAAGTGGACTCCTCTCATTTATTTTTTCTTACAAATACAGTGGTATAGCTTCTAACTGAAGAGGAGTTTACTGAATAATAGAAGTACTGTCTTTTCAAGAAGGGTCAAGTGGGTATTTCTACTTCCAAGAAAGATTTGGTTATACTTAATTGCTTTTTATTCCATTTTAAGCCATTATTTCTATTTTTAAAAATCTCTTAATAATCAGGGCAGCCCAGGTGGCTCAGTGGTTTAGCGCCGCCTTCAGCCCAGGGTGTGATCCTGGAGACCCAGGATTGAGTCCCACGTCAGGTTCCCTGTATGGAGCCTGCTTCTCCCTCTGCCTGTGTCTCTGCCTCTCTCTCTCTCTCTGTTTCTCATGAATAAATAAATAAAAATCTTTTTAAAAAATCTCTTAGTAATCAAATCAGTTTGGATTCCACAGAATGTGTTTTAAATTCTTTATTTTTTTTAACTCATGAGAGACCCAGAGAGAAGGGCAGAGACATAGGCAGAGGGAGAAGCAGGTTCCCTATGGAGAACCTGATGTGGGATTCAATTTCAGGACCCTGGGATCACACCCTGAGCCAAAGGCAGATGCTCAACCACTGAGCCACCCAGGTGTCCCTTAAATTCATTTTTGAAAATTAAATATAATGGTTGATTTTATTAAAGCATAACGTTCATCTATATAAGTGCACGTTGTGATAATGTGTTATTACTACACTAAGGCAAAACCCTGAATAACCAATATCTTGGTCAAGAAGTGAAGCATTACCAGTAATCCAGAAGTTTCAAACCTCCGTGTGCCTCTTTTGATGACTACACCTTCACTTTAAAAAGTTAATGCTTGGGATCCCTGGGTGGCCCAGCGGTTTGGCGCCTGCCTTTGGCCCAGGGCGTGATCCTGGAGACCCGGGATCGAGTCCCACATCGGGCTCTCGGTGCATGGAGCCTGCTTCTCCCTCTGCCTATGTCTCTGCCTCTCTCTCTCTCTCTCTCTGTGACTATCCTAAATTAAAAAAAAAAAAAAAGTTAATGCTCTCCTGCCTTCTAATAGCATAGTTTTTCCTGGTTTTGAACTTTACATAAATGTAATCATACAATACGTACTCCTGTGTGCCTTGTCATCTTTTTTCACATTGTTTGTGAGGTCATTTCTTCATTTTTACATGTAGCAGTATCCTGTTTCTTGTCACATTGACTGTATTGCAAATTTGTTTCTTTTATAAAGTTAGACATGGGTTATTTCTAGTTCTGAGCTATAAAATTATATTGGTATAAACATTTCCATGCAAATTTGGTGCATGTGTATATGTGTTTCTTTTGAATATATACCCAGGAATGAAATTACTGGCCATATCCTAAAGGGCATATATATTTTCAGCTTTGACCAATGAATGCTAAAAAGTTTCCATGGTGATTATGACAGTTGTCAGTTTGAGAGTTTTAGCTGCTCCACATTCTCACACTTGTATTTTCCTTCTTTTTTTTTGAGGTATTCTGATAGGCATTATTAATTTTAACATTTCTAAACCTTGATTTTCTTCTCTGTCACTTGGGGACTTTAAACTAGGTGCCTACGTCCCTATCTGGTTCCCAGTTTGTGAGATTGTCATTCCTCCTTTTGGAATCATCTGGTAGATAGGCCACGATTTCATATAAAATTAAAAATTTTTGAAGTTTTTATTTTCATAGGTGATTATACAAGCATATTGTACGAAATTCAAAAATTAAAAAGAGTATATAGTGGGAAGTAAGTTTCTCAGTCCCTCTCTCAATTTTCTAAATATCTTTTTAGTAGTCTATGAGGGCAGCCCGGGTGGCTCAGCAGTTAGTGCCGCCTTCAGTGTGATCCTGGAGACCCGGGGTCGACTCCCACATCAGGCTCCCTCTTTGGAGGGAGCTTCTCCCTCTGTCTGTGTCTCTGCCTCTTTCTCTCCGTGTCTGTCATGAATGAATAAATAAATTTTTTAAAAAATCTATGCAAAAAGAAAAAAGAAGGGTAGTCTACATATGCTTGTGTGAATGTATGTATCCCTGTTTGCTTAAATGGTAAAATACTGTAAATGACTTATGCACTTTCATTCTCCACTAGGTCTTGGACTGAGAGGCAAATTTACATAGTTTTTTCTTTTCTTTTTTTTTTTAAAGATTAATTTTTAAATTTAAGAAAGAGTGTGTGAGCCAGGTGAGGGGCAGAGGGAGAAGAAGAGGGAGAGAAGCATTCTCTGAGCTGAACAGGGAGCCAGAAGGGTGGGGGGGAGGATCTGTCTTAAGACCCTGAGATAATGACCTGAGCTGAAATCAAGAATTGGATGCTTAACTGACTGAGCCACCTAGGCACCCTTCAGCATTTTAAAGCTCTCCAGCTTCTGGCTGGTGTGTTTGAGTGATTCACCTTCCATTTCCCTACTTTGCCAAACTGCTCCCTCCGAGTAAGTTTTGACTGCTTAATTGTATACTTTACCTCAGAGCCATTTCTTCCTTCTGGAGTACCCTCTCCTTGTCTCTCCTATTTCCTATAAAAGCTTAGCACACATAAGTCAGCCCTCTAAATTTCCTTAGCAGACATCTGTGCGTCCACATAGTAATTATGTGTCCTCCTTCAGGACAGCTTGTATGTCACATTCTGTACAGGCTTGTGTGCATGCTCTGATAGGCTGGTAATAGTGCCATAGTAGGGGGTTACCAAGAGCATGAACTAATAATGACTTATTTTCCCAGTTAACTTTTTAATAAGGAAAAGAGAAAAGCATCTCGTCTATACTTAATAGTTGTTTGGGAATGTACCTGAGACTGTATGATCAAAACATTTCCTAACTTTAAAGGAAAATCTGTATTCTGCATGCTTTTTAAATATTGAATGTGATATGTGTATTGTTTTCAGCCTTAAGGAAACTCAATGATTTGAACAAGTCATTAGCAGAATATTGCCAGCAGAAGGTGCCCAGTGATTTTAAGGCAGAAATAGGGAGACCATGTTGTGCTTCTTTTGCAGGTAAGTTGCAGTTGAAACAGTCTTGATTTTGATAGAAATTTCTGTTTCCTGACATTGAGCTCTTATTTTTAATGCGTATTTTCCTCCTTATATTTAAGCAAATATTTCTCACAATCAAGACTAAATGGATGCTTAGAATACCATGTTTTGTCTTCTCTTTGTAACAAATGAAATTTTATTACCTCAGCTCTGTTAAATTTTGTTAAATGCTTTTCTTTCAAAATTTCTGATATTAAAGTTAGGTAACAGGGAACCTGTTCACTGCAGGTTCATTGTTTCTTCTGGTCACCCCATGCATGTTTAGTGTGAAAGTGTATTTTATTAAACACTTTAATTTCACTGTATGAGTTTTTGTATTATTTTACTAAAACCAGTAAAAAAAAAAATTTGTCCTTAGTTACGAGAGTATTATAAGGCGTCCAGATGACAGATATGTTCAAGGTTATGAAGTCTTCCATTCACTTTCATGTTCTTAATTATTGGATGAGTGATAAATGAAATATTTAATTTATATCTGATGTTAAAGTTGTGCTGTAAAAATTTTGGATGTATTCTAAAAATGGATTTTGAGAACTCACCTGGGGATTTCTGAATGAAAAATAAAGTCATCATCTGGAGAAGAGAGCAAATTTATTTGGTTACTTTAGACACAAGTTTTTTGTTGTTGTTGAAGATTGAAAGTTCAAATGTTAATAGAAGGGAAATAATGTTCCATGTTACAAACTTTGTGTTAAATATAGGTGATGGTAATTGGTATCGTGCTTTAGTCAAGGAAATCTTAGCAGATGGAAACATTAAAGTCCATTTTGTGGATTATGGGAACATGGAAGAAGTTACTGCAGATGAACTCCAAATGATCCCATCCAAATTTTTAAAACTTCCATTTCAAGGGATACGGTGCTGGTTAGTAGGTATGGTGCAGAATAAGAAACTTTCTCAACTGTTTTCTAATTCTTAGAGTATATGGACTTTTAAGTATTAACATTTATAATTTTACATTTGAATTAGAAGATCCTGCTTCATATTATAACATTTAGAAATGTATTTTTGAAGGTATTTGCTGAAATGTTCAGTATTGATGTTAAAGTAGGGAAGCAGCTACTTTTCTGTGCTTGAGAGTAAAAACCAGTGTGTTTTCTTGCAGGCATTTTGCAAGACTTAAGAGTTTCAAATATTCCTTTTTGTTTCCACATTTTTACTCATAACAATTTATTCCCAAAGACATGATCTTGGAATTTCAAAGTTTACCTACAAGGAAATTCATTATACTTCTGTTAATAATAGCAAAACCACCTAAAAAGCCAATTACAGAGGATTGGTTAGATGATGATCCATATAATTGACAATAGTAACACCTATTTCAGTTGATTGTTGTGAGGGCTAAATGAATGCTTAGAAACAATTTTTCTGGCATGCAGAGTTTGATTTTAATTGTTTCCTCTTATCACCCAGAAATTAAAGGGATGTTAACCAAGTATTATTAATGTAAAGAATTGTTCATGAGGTACATGAAGCATGCAAGTTACAAAAGAGATACAGGACAGCATTATAATTATAAGGACAGGCTCTGGAACCTACTCTCCTACCTACTGTGAGAATCTTAGCAAGTGATTCAAAGTCTCTGGTGCATCTGTTTTCTCATCTGTTTCTATCCTCTTCCTCAAAGAGTCATTAAGAATAGAAGAGATAAAAATATAAAGCACTTAACGCTACCTGGCATTATATCCATAATAGCTGTTATTATTGCAAAGGTTTCTTTGCATATGCACATGAAAATTATGGAATATTTGATAACAAAATGTTAATAGTGCTTATGTCTGGAAGCATAGATGCTTTTTATCTTTCCTTTTGCATGTTTTCTTTCTACTTAACTAAATATGTTTCAGATCATTTTTAATTACCATGTTTTATGTCTGTGCTTAAGATGTGGCCTCCATGTTAAAAAAAAAAAAAAAAAAAAATGTGGCCTCCGGACAAGCAGCATCAACTTGAGAACTTAAACTGCAGATTCTTAGTTCCCAACCAAGATCCACTAAATTGGAAATTCTAGAATATGGCCCTGAAATCTGTTTTAATGAGCCCTGTAGGTAATCCAGATGCACACTCAAGTTTGAGGATTACTATTATAAAAATAAGGGGATAAACCAAAATTATCAGAAAAATAATTTTTGGTTGTTTAACATTTTGAAATCATTAGAAAACTGTCCAGAGAAGTGAAAATGTATGGCTGATGTCTTCTACCAGAATAATTAGTAACTCATCATTGTCTGTGTAACAGAGTACAGTGATGGCTTTTAACCATATTTTTGCCTATTGGAAAAATGCCAGGTAAAGATACACTAGTGGGGAAAGTAAGGGAAGTTTCTGAGCCTCCTAAAACTCCAGTTAGTATGTTTACCAATGTGTTATATGTAACTCAGGCATGAAAGGTGTAGAAATGTAATTGAACATTGAAAAAAGATATTCAAAATGCCTGGCCCAAACTGGTCAAGGCCAGTTCCAGACGCTGTTGAAGCAAAAATGCAGCTTGGGCACAGAATTCTTTTTAATGCTATTCTTATTTGCCAGATATACAGCCTAGAAACAAGCATTGGACTGAAGAAGCCATAGCAAGATTTCAGATGTGCGTTGCAGGGATAAAACTCCAAGCCCGAGTGGTTGAAATCACTGGACAGGGATTGGGAATCAAGCTCACTGATCTCTCCACTTCTTACCCCAGAATAATTAATGATGTTCTGATTGATGAATATCTGGTTTTAAGAACTAGCTCACCACGTAAAGACATGACAAATAATAGATCTGTGGGTAAATATAATCTTCAAGTTGATGTCATGGGGCTTCAAGGTAACATTTAAACCATTGATTTGTTATTTAAATTTATGTTATCCTTTGCTTTTGGAGGCTACAAAACTTTTTCTATCCAAGTGATGCAGTTTTTCCGTAGGAATACGTGCTTGTGGAAGTAGGTTAATAATAGGTTATTAAAATTAGTATTTATTTGGGTGGCTGAGTGGTACAGTCGGTTGAGCGTTTGACTCTTGTTTTCAGCTCTGGCTGGGAGGGATCTCCGGGCCTGGACATTAAGTCCTACATTGGGCTCTGTGCTCAGCATGGAGTCTCCTCCTCTGCTCCTCCTGCACATGCACATTCTCTCTCAAATTAATGTCTTTAAAAAAATAGTATTTATTGAAACATGGCTTTATTAAACACTGTAATTATTTATCAGATAATCTTGCATCATACAATTATATAGCCCCTAAAGTGAATCATTTATAAGAGTTAAATTAAATATACTTACAGAAATGGAAATATACTACATTAAATATACTTTAATATACTTTAGAAATGGAGTGTGGTAGGTCAAAAATTCTCATTCTAGGTTGGACTTTTTTTTTAAATTTTTTTTTAAAATTTATTTATGATAGAGAGGGGGGTGCAGAGACACAGGCAGAGGGAGAAGCAGGCTCCATGTACCGGAACCCGACGTGGGATTCGATCCCGGGTCTCCAGGATCGTGCCCTGGGCCAAAGGCAGGTGCTAAACCTCTGCGCCACCCAGGGATCCTGGTTGGACTTTTTTTTTTTAACAGAATCCCTCAAATTGAATAGATTGTTTTTGTGAAAATACAGATTGTCATTTTAGAGATTTGTGAACGTTATTAGTTGATGAATAAATTAAGTGATTAAATATATAACTGGGAGAGAAAAACAACTTTGATCTGTTTTATACAAGATCTGTTTTGTATGTTTTCAGCCGTCTCTTTAGCTGAGCAGTGGAGGACGATAGAATTGCCAGTTAATAAAACTGTACAAGCAAGCATATTAGAAATTGTAAGCCCACATTTATTTTATGCTCTACCAAGTGAGATGCCAGGTAAGAAACCAAAATTTGAGACACATTTATGCTCATCTTTTTAACTGTATAATAAAATGCTTATCTGAACCCTTTAGGAAGTGATAGAGAAGGGAAGGCTAGTGATTTTTGTTTTGTGCAGTGTTTTAAGGAAAAATTGGCCATTATAACATTTCAGGCATATTTAGTTATACAAACACAAATGAGAGCATGAAGGGAAATGCTTTTGCATTTAGCACCTACCCAACACAGTCAAATCTACAGCTTTTTATAAGGAAATGGTGTCCTTAACCACTGTATAATTTATTTTTAAAAAATATACCACCACAAAAATAGATACTATCTATGTTGAATTGCATTTACAAAGCTAACCTTCTATGACCTTTTAAAAAAATTTTGGTATATTGAAAATACTTTGTAATCAGTCTATAATCAGTGTTTTTATAGCTTAGAAACTTAGAGAAATGTTTTATACTGGACCTACTCCTTAGTAAAGTAGCATATAAATGTTTTCTTTCTTGTTTCGTGGAAGTTTATAATTAAGAAATCTCTTCAATATATTTGAGTTTATCCTAGTAGTGTCAGAAGGAGAGTTAATGCAAGGTGGATGATGGCTATTCAACATAATTGCAGGTACTTGAAGGCTGAGAAAGTGAATCTTTGTTTCAAATGGTCAAACCACAAATTGTGATGCCAACAAGTGCTCTTAAATCTATCTCTGGGATCCAAATAATCATCTTTAATTTGTGTAGTGGAAAGCAGGGACTTAGGGTTATTGAATCCTGATGAATTGGAAATATTTCATTTTATCTTATTAACTGTAACATACCGAAATGAAAAGTATACCGAAAAATTGTCAAAGGATGACTTAATAAGTTTCTGTAGTATGAACACATTGGTACAACCACCCTGATCTAGAAGTTAGCTGTCCAGAGGCTTCCTTCTTACTCCCTCCCAGTATTACATCCCTTTTGTATAAGGTAAGCACTATTGGTTTTATATATTCTTAAAATATAAATGTAAACAGATTTTGTTTTTTAGTGATTCAATTTGACATTCTTTTTATATACTGTCTAAACAGCACTGCAAATTTCTTCACAAAAGATCGCCTTCTTATGTTTCAGGAGATCAGGAAAGATTGAATATATTGACAGCTGAATTGTTAGAATATTGCAATACTCAGAAAAGCCAATTGTCTTACAGACCCAAAATTGGAGATGTGTGCTGTGCCAAATACACAAGTAAGGTTCTTTTAGGTAAAATATTAAAGAGGAATTATTTGGTTCTCTTTTAGATGAAATTTTGTGTATTTTGTTAGATTAACAGCAAGATTGTAGGTTTGATTCATGTGTTGGGGTCATTTAGCTTCTCTGTTCTATAATTATAGATTATATTTAGGTAAGGATATAGGTAGATATTTACAAATCTATCAGTATTTCTAGATAATTAGCTTTAGATAACTCTATATGGTGGACTGATAATATATGTGGAGGAATTGCAAATAATTTATAGAACTTTATGAATTTGCTAAAAGAATGAGTGCCTTAGACTTGTTAAATCAGGTATGCTTTAGCCATTATCCTGTTGTTTAATATTTCATATTAAAAGTTAACAAATATGTTTTAGGAATAAAAATAATACTTAGAGTAAAAATTCTTGGACAGAAATTTGAGGAATTCCTGAGTCAAAGGATGTAAATTGTTTTGTAAATTTCAGAAGCATATTGGTCTGTAGGCATCTTAAGGAAATGTCCATATGTACCAAAAGTTTGTGAGTGGGCCCATGTCATCTTTCTCTTGCCAGCAATGGATTTAAAATGCTTTTGATCTGTTGCCCACATGGAATTCATTTAAAAAATCTTTAAATTTAGATACACAGTTAAATGTATTTTTAGTTTTGCTTTTCTTTTGTATGATACCTGGATCTATACTTTCCCTCCCTTTCTTCCTGATAGAAATGTGTCGCAATTTTTGGTTAGATGAGTATTTACAATTACTTTATTGGAATTGCATAAACACTATTCACAGCCTAGCTACATAGTATACCATGACCTATGAGATTCATGGTTACGTATCTCTTTTGCAGCCTTTGTTGTTATTAGTGTTTTGTATATTCTCACTGATTATCTCCAGTTCTCTGCATTGGTATAAATTCTCCTATTGAGGGCAGCCCAGGTGGCTCAGTGGTTTAGCGCTGCCTTGAACCCAGGGCCTGATCCTGGAGACCCGGGATTGAGTCCCATGTCGGGCTCCCTCCATGGAACTTGCTTCTCTCTCTCTCTCTCTCATTAATAAATAAATAAAATTATTTAAAAAATAAATTCTCCTAGTGAACACTTCATGTACTTTGTCAGCTTTTATTACATTGCTAGTGCTTGCAGCCTTCTAACCTCCTATCTAGACTGCTTGTTCTCCAGACTTGAGTGATCACCCTGGAAGTTTTCCTTCATCATCATATTGGGGTTGTTTCAACACCACTCCCTTGTGTTTAGATTTCTCTCCCATCCCACCATGTTGGCTCCGTTTCTCCCTTCCTCGTGTCACCTTGTTTTCTGAAATCCTTACTTTGGATTTATTATAATATTTGGTTATATCCCATCCTCCAGAAGCTGAAAAAGGTACGTGTAAGATAAATTTTCTGTTATCTCCCCATGTACTTCCATGTTTGAAAAAATGTTGATTTTACCCTGATAGTTAATTAATAGCTTGCCTAGATACAGAATTCTAGATTGGAAATCATCTTTCCCTTAAAATTTTGAAAACATTGCTTTTGTTATTTTAAGATTTTTTATTTTTAAGTAATCTCTACACCCAGCATGGGGCTTGAAATCACAACCCCAAGATCCGGAGCCTCAAGCTCCACTAACTCAGCCAGCCATGTGTCCTGCTTTTATTGTTTTTTAGCTGTTGATGTTGCTGGTTAAGAGAGAGGTCATTTAGAGTCTCCAAACTTTGTATTTTATTTTCCCCTTTCTGGAACTGTTGGTAATCTCTTTATTACATGTTTTGAAATTCATAATGTGACTTGGTACTAGTTTTCACTATTGTGTTGGGCACTCATACTGGGTGGGCCCTTAAGTCTAGAAATTGATGAGCTTCGGTTTTGAGAAATTTTTCTGAAATTTTTTTTATTACCTTCTTTCATTTCCTATTCTGTTAGAAACTCCAGATAATCTTTTTTTTTTTTTTTAAGATTTATTTTGGAGAGAGAACAATGGGGAGGGAGTAGAGGGAGAGAGGGATAGAGAGAATCTCAAGCAGACCCCCTGCTGAGCATGGAGCCCACACAGGGCTCAATCTCAAGACCCTGAGATTGTGACCTGAGTTAAAAACCAAGAGTCAGATATTTGACTGAGCCACCCAGGTACCCCAAGGAACTCCAAATATTCTAATATTGGACTTGAAATTCTTCTGCTAAGTTTCCTGTTCTCTTTCAATTTTTTTGTTTTTTATAAGAGTTCCTTGATTCTATCTTCAGTTTATTATTTCACTTTTGATACCACATATCTAGTTTCAGTAGCTTTTTTGTTTCTTTTTTCAAATGTGTGTCTTTAATGCTGACTTGCTCTTATTTCAAGGATGAAAGGCGATTTTGTTAGCAGATTTTAGTATCATTCTTCTAATTGTCCCTGTCTTCTCCCTGTTTTCTTGAGTTCCTGTTTTGTTCTACTCTGTCACGTTGGAAGCTTTCTTCAAATGTCTGGTGATCCTTTGTTGTTGACTTGCAGTGGGGCACTTAAAAGTTAATTGGAAGCTTCTTTGTGGGCAGAGCTTGTACACTGCTGGCCTTCACTGTTGGGTCATGGAGCTGTGCCATTTCACTGAGGCTCCTGCTGTTGGTATCTTGAAGTGCATTTCACTTGGTGGAATCATTGTCTCCTGGTTGGTGTGCATAGCTTGCCCAACAGTGTTCTTGGTAAATTTCTTCCTCTTATTGAGTCTAGTAGTCTATCTGGTTCATCCTCTCTGGAGAAGAAACCTCTAGTCTTCTGCTCTTGAGTAGGAGCAGATGCCTGGAAATAGGGAGGACATTCTAAGCTTTATTAAAACACGTGAACATAAAACTGATCGTCCTCTTTAGCAGCTTTAAAAATAAGTATGTGTAAATGTGTTTTATAAACTATTCAGATGTCTTGAGAAGTAAGTTTGCTTTCTTTACTCAGCCCTCATTTTCAGCTCCATCCTCACTATTATCTTGGAATGCATTAATTATTAGGGCTTGGGATTCAGGATGCAAATGAAGATGCCTCTTTGCCTCCCCATAGCCAGCTTTGGTTGAACTCTGCTAAATCATTTCCATTCCTGCCATCTGCTTTCCAGCTTCCAATATTACATTGTCTTCTCTCTTGTCCTCTATATCCTTGTGGTTTTGTGCCATTTTCTTTTTAATCATGTAGTTATCTTTTTAGTAGCATCTGGAAAGAATGGAGGTGATGCTTGTGTTTCATCTGGACTCTAACCAGAAATGTTGGCATGAATTTCTCACTGATGTAAATGTAACTGTGAATAACCATCTTAAGGGAGCGGAAGAGGGTCATTGTATGTAACTTCTTACCTGAGCTTCCATCATATTTTCAGATGATGATTTCTGGTACCGTGCCATTGTTCTGGGGACATCAGATGCCGAAGTGAAAGTGCTCTATGCAGATTATGGAAACCTTGAAACTCTGCCTCTTTCCAGAGTGCAGCCAATTTCTATCAGCCACCTGGAGCTTCCTTTCCAAATTATTAAATGTTCACTTGAAGGTAGGCAGTCAAGTCACTTTCCGATTGGGATATCTGTGTGATTTTTCTTTTTTCTCCTCTGTTTTGTAGCCTCTGTCTGAATCAAATGGGCATTTCAGAAACTGCTCAGACTTCTGAATATCAAGCAGAGCTAACAAAAACAAACAAACAAACAAAAAGAAACCTATCTTTCATCCTTTATTTCATTGTCACAGAAATTACATTGGTAGCTCATTTGTTGTTCAGAGATTGTTTGGCCCCAGATTGCACAGCTAGAAGTGGCAAGGCCAGGGAGAAGTAGGCCATCTGAGCCTTATCCAAGAGCTTCTAGGCTCTGTCACGGTGCTCTCTTTGGAGACAGAGATAATACCACTTGGGACTACTTTACTGTGTACTCTATCTGCACATGTTTAGCTCTTTAGTTGGTGGTTGAATAAAGTGAATGAGTGTTAAAGTAGCTTTTTACTCTTACTCCTGATTTCATTACATAGTGGTCCTAGCAGATAAAAACTCACTCGTTGCCTCTTAGTTTGCTTGGTTTTGACTCAGGGAGAGAGTTGGAACATATTATTGTTTGCTTCTCCCATTATAATGGACATAGGTCCATGGCAACAGACAGTTGTCTGCTTTATTCCCTCTAGACCTAGATTAGTGTTTGACAGGTAATAGGGATCAATGAGTATTTTTTGAGTGATTTTTTTTTTTAATGCAACAGCAGTAGTACATCAAAGCTTACCCAAGCCAGCTAAAGTGAGACTTTTGCTTATTATCTTTAGATGATATATGTAAATATTTATCTTTTTTAAAGGGGCTCGAAGATTAATATTTCAGGTTTTTTTTCCCAGGACTGATGGAATTGAATGGAAGCTGCTCTCAATTAGTAATGGAACTACTAAAAAATTTCATGTTGAATCAGAGTGTAATGCTTTCTGTAAAAGGAATTACCAAGAATGTCCATACAGTGTCAGTTGAGAAATTCTCTGGAAATGTTACTGTCAATCTAGCTGATAAGCTGGTGACATATGGTCTGGCAAAAAGCATCACATCTAAAAAACAAAGTACTTTAAGTACGTATATTTTTTCAAGTTTAATGACAAATATAAGTGTAATTAAGAACAGATGTAATCCATGTAGGTGACTTGGTTTATCCTTAGTCTCTGTGGTCATGTTTCTTTCATCCTTCCCCTTTGTAAGACTCATGCTGCCACCTCAGGGGACCCACTGGATAGAAGCAGGCCTCCCAGTCCAGATTTTCCTTAGCTTAGACTCAGCAGAGTTGAGTGATCCCATTGGAGATAGCATTGATTCTGAGAGTTTTAGAAATGTCTAGCATTCAGAATGACTTCCAACTACATTCGATCCTGACCAAAGTGAGAAGAGTTTGTATGTTTGCGATTGGATCTCATAGTTATCTCTTAAGATGATTATTTGGAAGGCTTGCCCTTGGCTGAAGAGATATCCCACATATGATAGGCAAAAGACCTAGAATTTTGGAGATGGGGACGTTACTTTGGTGAAACCCAGGGCTCAGTAGTAGAAAATAATAAAGCCCAAGGGAGAAGTTAATTAAGTCTTTTATAGTTAGAACCCATGCCTAAGGGGTAGAGCTGTGTATATTCAGACGACTCAGTTTTTTAATTCATTATGGTGTATATTCTTTAATAGTCTTTTGTACTTGCTTTTAGAAAAGACATGCAGGATGAATTGCTGTTGCACAGAGTTACAGAAACAAGTGGGTAGAATTTCCTTGAAGTGAAATTAATACTCATTACATTTTTAGAAATGAAATAATACTATTTTTTCTTCTTCCATAGGTTGAAAAACATGAACAGATTCTTCTCTTCCTCTTAAATAATCCAACAAATCAAAATAAATGTATTGAAATGAAAAAATTGTTAAAAAGTTAAGTAAGTTAAGTTTAATGTTTTCACCACTTCTGTAACCATCAACAGGACATCTCCAGGCATGTCAGGGTAGAATTGATGGTGTGAAACACATCATGCAGCGGTTCTTTATTTTGTGACCTAATGATCTGAGGTCTGGTTGTAATGTTTTTGCTGTCTTCTAGGTTTTGATACTCTTACTTTGGCACTGCTAATGGGATTGGGTCCAGGGCTGTTCAGGTTGCGGCCACTCACCTTACTGTTGTTTAATTCTGAATGCTCACATTACTGATAAACCTGGAGGGACTTGTAAACATTGTGAGATGAAGCTCTGCCTTAAATTCTGTGTATCTAGGTGTGGAATTAACTCTCACTTGTGCATACTGCTATAAAAATGTTTAGCACTTAAAAAAAGATTTATGTATTAGCATGGAAGTGGGATGGGGAGGGGGCAAAGGGAGACAGAAATTCTCCAGAAGATTTCCTACAGAGTTTAGCGCCGGACTTGGGGCTCAGTCTTAACAATCCTGAGATCATGACCTGAGCCAAAACCAAGAGTTGGACTCTTAACCCAGGCACCCCCTGTTTAGCACTTTTTGTGAAGCAGTTCTAAAGGGCCAAGAATAGAAAGGGGGCTGCACTGATAGTGTATTTCATTTCCAAACAAAACTTCTTCGCCTTTGGCCATGGTGATTCTGGTGCTTACAGGCAATAATTAGTGTGTTTTAAACAAAAGTTCCCCTGCTTTTGTACTGTTTGGGATGCTTTGTTCCAAGATAGCCCTCAGAAAGTACTTCGTGATCAGTTAGCCAATTAGAATTTCTGATTAAAATGAAATCATCCTTCCTGCCTTGTCTGACTGATAAAATTCCTGCCAAAAGCAAATGATCTTTTGATTTACTATGATTTAGTATGTGTATTCTTGTTGGCTGAAGCACAGCCTGTGTCAGCCCCTTTGAGTGGCTCTGCGGGTGGTAGTGCCTTCCAGGGGTGGGATAGCTCTCTAGCAGGGCCTGCTGTGAGCTGTCTTCTCGGTTCACTGTGGCAGTGCAGTTGTGTTGTTTCTAAGAAAGTGTAACTGAATTCTAAGTTGCGTGTCATTAATGCTAGAGCAGCAATTTTGAGCCTCCTCATGTATTTCCTTTACAAGTTTTGTGTTATTTCTAATAAACGCTGACCTATAGTTGCAGTTACAACCTTTAGTCCTTGTTAATACATGCAGTTTCAATACTGACTGCTGTCTTTGTGTACTTGAGTTTAAAATTTTAAATTTAAAAAAATAAAAAATAAGGTAGAATCTTAAATTTAATGATTACTTCATAGATGAAGGGATATACAGTGACACGAACTTCTAGAATTTAGTCCTAGTGCCAAATTATCATATTTTTTTTAATCTTTATCTTTTCCATAAGGGTTTTGAGAGTGCTAACACACAAGATGAAAGGTAGATTTTCTTTTGTTTCTATGAAGATTGTTTTTTTTTTTTTTTAAGATTTTATTTATTTATTCATGATGGACACACAGAGAGGCAGGGACACAGGCAGAGGGAGAAGCAGGCTCCATTCCGAGAGCCCGACGCGGGTCTTGATCCTGGGACCCCAGGATCACACCCTGGGCCAAAGGCAGGCACTGAACCACTGAGCCACCCAGGGAGCTCCCCAAAGATTGCTTTAAGGAAAAAAAAAAAAAAAAGCTGTTTTAAATAAAGCATAGTAGTTGAACTGACTTTTCCTTTACTGTGGGAATAAATATTATATCCACATCTGAATATAGTGAAACACTTTATATATTATCTTAAAAACGTTTGAACATCTAGTCACGTATTTAATCATCAGAGTACCCCTGAAAAGAAAGCACACCCCCTTGTACAGATGAGGCTGAGGCTCAGAGAGGTTGAACAGCTGCACAGGATGCACACACAGGGAACCAGGTCTTAGACCCCAAGCCGCTCTCTTTCCACTACAGTGTTCTTAGATCAGTTGTGGAGGGCAGGGTACCAGGGGGTTATATTACAAAAAATTACATACACGGTTGCTTAGGCATACTTGCTTCGTTGTGGTGAAAGTATAGTTGAACATTTACCCTTTTAAATTGTTCTTCCTAGACACAGAGAAAATAGATTTCAAATGGAAGTGTTTAGTTTTTTTCTGGAGAAATTTGTTAATAACTGTAAAATTGCCCCCCAAGTAGTATTGTGATGAGAAGAGAAAACTGGTATCTGTGGCTTAGACATGACAAATAAGTACTTCAATACACAAGTTAATAGAAAATTTTCTATCTGAAAGGGAGAGTACAGCTATGGTTTACATTGGTCAAGGGTAATACAAATGGCTGTAGTTAACACATAGCACGGCGCGGATTTCTTTAACCGTCAGACCTGACTTGAATGTATACTTTCAGTTAAAAGTGTTCGGTTTGTTTCTCCCTCTGCCTATGTCTCTGTGTCTCTCATGAATAAATAATATATAAAAAAAACATAGTGATGGAGTTTCTATATAAGGCATAATGAGAGTTGATTTTTCTCTTTCAGAAGCAGTCTTTCTCAGAGATAAATATGTAGAAGAAAGGAGACAGCGAAGGTTAGACTTCCCGGCAGCACAGCATCTTATTTTTTTTTTTTTTTTTTTTTGTTTATTGGGAATGTTGTCTCCTGTGCCTCTGTCTTTGTTTGCCTGCCATTCTTCTGTTAGGTTGGGTAGTTTTATTTTTCTCTCTGAGTTCTTCCTCCCAAATAAATCTTGCATGAAAGTTTCATACCATGTTTATGGGGATATCAAGAAGGGATACACAGGGACTTTCTACTGTATATATAAATTTTTAGGACTTAAAGGTATTGAAGAAAATACGGGCTTCATGTTACTAGAAGATAAATCTACTTGATGTGTAGGAGTTTTATTTTTTTGGATTTGTTTGTATGTTTGAAATACTTCATAATAAAATGTGCCCTGCTCTCCCTGTCATCATCTGCCTCTTCCACATAATAAATGTTCTTTGGCTTGTTGTTGCTTTAGTCCTGGCTCCTCTTTTCCTGTTCACTCTGTGAGGTCATCAGCTGCTTTCCCTCAACCCTGACTTGGATCTCTCTGCTTTTGGCCTTAGGGTACCAGTCTGTCCGTAGGCTCTTAACCACTCTGAGGGAAAGGAATTTGCTCTTTTCTGCTCCTGCTATCCACATCCTTCCAAATCAGCAGCCACTTAGACTTTTTTATTGTCAGTAGGATTTACATTTCCCAAAATATATGGTTAACAAGTTAAAAATAAGAGTACTTATTTTTCTTGAATCACATAAGGTAATCTCATGTGCAGAATTATGGACCAACTGACTTTCCTGCTAGCCTGTAAGTTTCTGTTTGGAAATTTTTCCATGATTTAAGTATCAGACTCCAACAAACCTAAGATGTTGTCACCGACTCAAAGAAGAAATTAAAACTTTTTTTTTTTTTTTTTTTTTTTTTGCTTTTAACTGGTAACATGTCAGCCAGGTTACATGGAATTTTTGCTCATGTAAAAAGTTCAATTAAAGCAGTCATCAGAAACCTCCCAAGAGGGATCCCTGGGTGGCGCAGTGGTTTGGCGCCTGCCTTTGGCCCAGGGCGCAATCCTGGAGATCCGGGATTGAATCCCATGTCAGGCTCCCGGTGCATGGAGCCTGCTTCTCCCTCTGCCTGTGTCTCTGCCTCTCTCTCTCTCTCACTGTGTGCCTATCATGAATAAATAAAAATTAAAAAAAAAAAAAAAGAAACCTCCCAAGACACAAAAGTCCAGGGCCAGATGGCTTCCCAGGGGAATTCTATCAAACGTTTAAAGAAGAAACCATACCTATTCTACTAAAGCTGTTTGGAAAGATAGAAAGAGATGGAGTACTTCCAAACTCGTTCTATGAGGCCAGCATCACGTTAATTCCAAAACCAGACAAAGACCCCACCAAAAAGAATTATAGACCAATATCCCTGATGAACATGGATGCAAAAATTCTCAACAAAATACTAGCCAATAGGATCCAACAGTACATTAAGAAGATTATTCACTATGACCAAGTAGGATTTATCCCCAGGATGCAAGACTGGTTCAACACTCGTAAAACAATCAATGTGATTCATCATATCAGCAAGAGAAAAAACAAGAACCATATGATCCTTTGAATAGATGCAGAGAAAGCATTTGACAAAATACAGCATCCATTCCTGATCAAAAGTCTTCAGAGTGTAGGGATAGAGGGAATATTCCTCAACATCTTAAAAGCCATCTACGAAAAGCCCACGGCAAATATCATTCTCAATGGGGAAGCACTAGGAGCCTTTCCCCTAAGATCAGGAACAAGACAGGGATGTCCACTCTCACCACTGCTGTTCAACATAGTACTAGAAGTCCTAGCCTCAGCAATCAGGCAACAAAAAGAAAGAAAAGGCATTCAAATTGGCAAAGAAGAAGTCAAACTCCTTCTCTTTGCCGATGACATGATACTCTACATAGAAAACCCAAAAGACTCCACCCCAAGATTACTAGAACTCATACAGCAATTTGGTAGCATGGCAGCATACAAAATCAACGCCCAGAAGTCAGTGGCATTTCTATACACTAACAATGAGACTGAAGAAAGAGAAATTAAGGAGTCAATCCCATTTACATTTGCACCCAAAAGCATAAGATACCTAGGAAAAAACCTAACCAAAGAGGTAAAGGATCTATACCCTACAAACTATAGAACACTTCTGAAAGAAATTGAGGAAGACACAAAGAGATGGAAAAATATTCGATGCTCATGGATTGGAAGAATTAATATTGTGAAAATGCCAATGTTACCCAGGGCAATTTACACATTTAATGCAATCCCTATCAAAATACCATGGACTTTCTTCAGAGAGTTAGAACAAATTATT
This sequence comes from Canis lupus familiaris, assembly GCF_011100685.1. Lineage (NCBI taxonomy): Eukaryota > Metazoa > Chordata > Mammalia > Carnivora > Canidae > Canis > Canis lupus. Next base: position 25,380,958 of record NC_049249.1, read on the forward strand.
TTAAGATTTGTGTGTAATCAGAAAAGACCCCGAATAGCCAGGGGAATTTTAAAAAAGAAAACCATATCTGGGGGCATCACAATGCCAGATTTCAGGTGGTACTACAAAGCTGTGGTCATCAAGACAGTGTGGTACTGGCACAAAAAACAGACACATAGATCAATGGAACAGAATAGAGAATCCAGAAGTGGACCCTCAACTTTATGGTCAACTAATGTTCGACAAAGGAGGAAAGACTATCCACTGGAAAAAACACAGTCTCTTCAATAAATGGTGCTGGGAAAATTGGACATCCACATGCAGAAGAATGAAACTAGACCACTCTCTTGCACCATACAGGAAGATAAACTCAAAATGGATGAAAGATCTAAATGTGATACAAGAGTCCATCAAAATCCTAGAGGAGAACACAGGCAACACCCTTTTTGAACATGACCACAGTAACTTCTTGCAAGATACAACCACGAAGGCAAAAGAAACAAAAGCAAGAATGAACTATTGGGATTTCATCAAGATAAGCTTTTGCACAGCAAAGGATACAGTCAACAAAACTCAAAGACAACCTACAGAATGGGAGAAGATATTTGCAAATGATGTATCAGATTAAGGGCTAGTTTCCAAGATCTATAAAGAACTTATTAAACTCAACAGCAAAGAAACAATCCAATCATGAAATGGGCAAAAGACATGAACAGAAATCTCACAGAGGAAGACATAGACATGGCCAACACGCACATGAGAAAATGCTTTGCATCACTGGCTATCAGGGAAATACAAATCAAAACCACAATGAGATCCCACCTCACACCAGTGAGAATGGGGAAAATTAACAAGGCAGGAAACCACAAATGTTGGAGAGGATGTGGAGAGAGGGGAACCCTCTTACACTGTTGGTGGGAATGTGAACTGGTGCAGCCACTCTGGAAAATTGTGGAGGTTCTTCAAAGAGTTAAAAATAGATCTGCCCTATGACCCAGCAATTGCACTGCTGGGGATTTACCCCAAAGAAGCAGATGCAATGAAGCGCCAGGACACCTGCACCCCGATGTTTATAGCAGCAATGTCTACAATAGCCACACTGGAAGGAGCCTCGGTGTCCATCGAAAGATGAATGGATAAAGATGTGGCCTGTGTATACAATGGAATATTACTCAGCCATTAGAAACGACAAATACCCACCATTTGCTTCGACGTGGATGGAACTGGAGGGTATTATGCTGAGTGAAATAAGTCAATTGGAGAAGGACAAACATTATATGGTCTCATTCATTTGGGGAATATAAAATAGTGAAAGGGAATAAAGGGGAAAGGAGAAAAAAATGAGTGGGAAATATCAGAAAGGGAGACAGAACATGGAAGACTCCAAACTCTGGGAAATGAACCTAGGGGTGGTGGAAGGGGAGGAGGGCAGGGGGTCGGGGTGACTGGGTGACGGGCACTGAGGTGGGCACTTGACGGGATGAGCACTGGGTGTTCTGTATTCTGTACATTGGCAAATTGAACACCAATTAAAAATAAATTTATTTAAAAATAAAAGTTCAAACATTCCACTTTTATTAGATGAAAATGTGTGCTGCTTTGCTCAAAATTCTTTCACTTTTTCATTCTTATGTTCTTGTGGCTGCTGTTTTGCTAACTTTCTCTATATAGTAGGAGCAATGGAAGATTAGTTCATTCTCAGTTCAATTCCAGCCACCATGAAAATGCAGATGAAAACCAAGTAATCACAAAATTGGCCTTTTCATAGTGGAACATTAGAGAAGCAAGTCAAAGAACACATAAAATAAGTCAGTTTCTTAGATTCCACTGTTTTTTATGGTACTAGAAATCTGAATACAAAGAGTTTAAGTGGAGTTTAATATTACTTGGTGGTCCACCTATTTGTCTTGTTCCCCCAAAGAGACGAATACTGATTAATCTATAGCACTAGTTTCACAAGTAGAGATCTGAATTAATGTTCTATAATCCTCTACTGGACCTATTTTAATTAACATTCAAGTATTTATTGACCTCTAGCTACTTACCTGGGATCAAGGTAGGTGCTGTGTTTATTGTGCATTAGGGTCATGTATGATCTATCACACCTTCTGATTTGGGTGTTCCATTTCCCTCAAAATACATAGTTCAGTCAGATAAGTACAATATTGCTGAAACTGTATAATCAAATTAACCTTTGGCAGAGGCCATGTAAATATTGAGATAAAGGTGTGGATGTGGAAGTATATTTGATATGCCTTTTTTTTTTGGTAGAATTCTTTCGCCTGGGGCAACTAGACATGTAAAAGTCACAAAACTGAATGGAGGTTGTTAATATGCTGAACTTGAGCTCTCCCGCTATATAGTAAGCGTGCCAGAAAACCAGTAGATGAGGATCTTTATCTGCCTGCAGGGCCCTCAACAGACATATTCCAAGAGGGGAATTAAGTGATCACAAGACTTGCTCCTGGGAAGCTGCCAGCCCAGAGTGGTAAACTATTAGTGTAACTGGTGGGCTCATCATAACACAACTACTGCCCAGACTGGGCAAACTGATCCCTTCTGGGGCAGGCTGGAGAGTAGTAGCCCGAGGCTACTCACCAGTGTAGGTGGTTCTGTAGCTGGTCATGCACCCACACTGTGTTTACTCATTAAACACACAGGATTCTTAAGGATGGTTTTTGCCTTGTTTTTCCAGATGAAAGGAATTGGAGGGCAGCCTGTGATTCCAAACACTCCGATTCCTAGGGTGATGTTTTGCTTGCCAGAATTAAAGCAAGGTTCAAGTTATAGTAAGACTACTGCATGTGTGCACAGGGTAGGAGTGGCAGAGGCTCACCCAGAAATCTGACAAGCTTTTTGCTGCCCTGAATGTGAGTCAAGTTCCCGCTTAGACACGGCTGTCCACTTCCCTAGGAAGCCTCGAACCTCAGCAGTAGCCTTCAGATAACCTGGAATTGGTTTCACTGAAGACTTGAACTGCCCAGCCTCATCCATTTTCCTGCACTTTCCTTTTTACCTTCAGACACTGAAGTGATGCTACTCTTAAAACCTTGTACTGATAAACCTTCCAGGAAATGAGACAGACTGAGGCTTATAATAAGCCCATTCTGCCCCCAAGGTTGGGCCCAGATTCCTCTCAGAATGCATTCAACACACAGTATGGCAATCATCCATGTGTAAAAACTGAAGATAAAAATTTGGAAGTATTGGCAGTTAGGAGAAGTGCTTACAGTTTTGGGTGTTGGTCAAATGACTGTTACCCAAGCCCTTGCCTTTGGAGGCATTCTGTGTTTCCTTATTCAGCCAGAAAGCATTCCATTTCCCAAAAATAAATCCAATAACCTTGTGTGTGATTCTTCTCATTGTCTTAAGGAGTTGGGTTGTATGCTTTAGCTCTTAGAGCAGTTGGTGCTTACCCCAAACCTAAGGGTCTCTAGGGCTTTGAGATGCAGTGTTTCTGTTCCTCAAGTCCCCCTGCCACGACATTGTTCTTTCACTGCCCTTTGCTCTGTGGGTTTTACTCTGGCTTAATAATGTGCTGCCTGTGGAGCACTTGAGAATCAGGCCCTTTGTTTCTTCTGGGATGATTTCTTGGCCATTTTAATATGTGGTTTCCTGTTCTTTTACCTTTCTAGTGAGTTCTGGGAAATCCACATTTGCAGTTCTATAACCTATCCTCCTCTGGGTCTTTTCATACCTGTTCCACCTAGCTTTCATCATTTAGGGGGACGAGGTACAAATAATTTGGGGCTTCCACAGGTTTGGGAACCATTGCACTCCTAAACCTGTAATTTTATAGGCCAGAAAACTGAGCATTTAAAAGTGAAGCATCTTTTCTCTCTCACAAAGCCAGTAGGTGGGAGAGCTGGATCGGAAACCCCCGATTCCCTCATTTCCAAAGCAATGGTCATTCCACAACACTGGGGGGGTCTCCTTTGTATTGCTGAGTCCTGAAGTCCCCAATTACTCTCTGCATGAAATTCATAGATGTTTTCATGCCTTGTATGTTCACCGAGGCATGCTGTATAGGACAATTCATGTTGTATAAAGGCACGTCATAGAGTTAGCAAGTATTGGGGCTACAAAGATGGATAAGGTAAGTCCTTGGAAGCAAGAGCCTCACAAACTCTTTGGGGTGATGGTCAATGACTTTTAAAAATTTCCACAAATCTTTACAAACAAGGATTTGCTGTGGATAACAGGAGTAGCTGCCCAGCTTTGTGTAAAAAGCCTCCACCTCTCCCATTCTCCGTAGCCTGGTCTCCTGCCTTTCCCTCTACCCTGTATGCACGTTTGCCAGATCTGACAGGACTATACTTTGATGTGAAGGAGTTTGAAGCAACTGGTAGCTCCACCAGTATTTATAGTTGTAGCCTTTTACTACTCCAGGATTAATGGAATGAAAATGTGAAATGCCCCCCAGTTAAAGCCATCAAGCTGTCAGCGTCCAGAATTGAAATCTGGCTTTTTTGTTAAAGATTTTACTTATTCATGGGAGTCAGAGACACAGAGACATAGGCAGAGGGAGAAGCAGGCTCCATGGCTCCATGCAGGAGCCTGATGCAGGACTTGATCCTGGAACTCCAGGATCACATCCTGAGCCAAAGGCAGAGGCTCAACCACTGAGCCCCTCAGGCATGCCTGAAATCTGACTTCTCTAAGGTAGACCTTATTGGGTCAAGATGTGCTGATAAATGTTAGCTTAGCAACCAATCGTAACAGGTGGGAGAGAGGGCTGTCAGCTATGAAATTTCCACTTTTGGCAAGACTTGGTCTGCCCTTCTCAAACCTCTGCAGTGGCACAGGACATTCCCTACATGTGGCTATTGGACACTTAAAATATGGCCAGTCCAAATTGAGGTGTGCTATAAAATGAAATACAGAATTCTGAAGACTATATATTTTACATTGGTTACACAAGATATTTGGGATCTGGGCTAATATTAGTTTCAACTATTCCTTTACGCTTTTTAAAACGTGGCAGCTAGAACATTTAAAATGACCTATTTACTTGCATTACCTTTCTGTGAGACCATGCCGATCCAGAAGTAGAGATACAACACCCCCCTTTCTTCCACTAAGCATTTAGATCTGCTAAGTTCCCCTGCATGGGTCTCCTGTATTGCTTATGCTGCTCTGGCATGGCTCCATTTTTACCTAGTGTTGGAAGGAATTAGGTGAAAAATGAATCCTCCTTTCCCCCAATTCTGTGAATTTGAAAGATTTACTTATCACAGGTCACTTTCACTGGAAGCTGTCAGTGTTGGGAATGTTGGAAATCAACTGACAATGAGACAAAGTGAAATGTCTTAATTTGTTTTAAAGGAAAAATGTAAACTTGGTCTATTGGACTGAAATTTCCAGGAATAATGGAGGGGTATGGAAAAGAGGAAACAGTTTGATGTTCCTACAGGGAAGTTTGACAATACACATCAGAAGCCTTAAATTGCCTATACCCTATAATCTAGAAATTTACCTTCTTGCACTCTGCTCCAAGTAAGTGAACAAAAACAAACGCCTAATTCTATAATTAAAAGTTAATGTTCAGGCAGCCCAAGTGGCTCAGTGGTTTAGCACCGCCCTCAGCCCAGGGCGTGATCCTGGAGACCGGGGATCGAGTCCCACATCAGGCTCCCTGTGTGGAGCCTGCTTCTCCCTCTGCCTGTGTCTCTCATGAATAAATAAAAATCTTTTTAAAAAAAGTCAATGTTCAACAGTAGGTTAAATACATTAGAACAAAGTAGTGGCTAAAAGTATAGATGTTCAAAAAGAAATTGTTGATTGTTATGGTGTGTATGGACTGAACTGAAAATGTAAATTTTTATGTGAGTAGAAGGACACTGGAAGAACACACACCCTGCTAACAGTGATTATCTCTGGGTGGTGAAATAGGTGTGGTTCTGCAAATTCCTCACAGGCATTTTCTTTGCGACGAACATACATTGTGCAAATGACACCTTATTGATGAAACATGAAACTATAGATTATGCAGGAATAGCCAACACTTACTCAGTGCTTAACGATATATGGGCATTATGCCATTTTGCTCGCTATCATTTGATTTTTAAAAATCCGGCACCTCCTAGGCTTAATCGAGGACGCCGGCCAAAAAGACCCGCTTATTACTTCCCACCTGCAAGAACTGCACAGGCAGGTAAACGGCATTTGCCGCGACAAATAGAAGCGATGCCAAAGCCAACATTTTCGCACGGATCTGAGCAATAAATCCTGCGGAGTCGACAGGGGTGCCAGCGTTCCCCGCTCCCCCGCTCAGAGGCCGGAGACCCGCGCGCAGGTAAGTACTTTGGCTTATTTGCGGGCCGTGGCCACAGTGTTGTCAAGCCCGAGGAGCGATGCAGGCTCAGTTCCCGGAGCGCGGCGCTCGCCGCCTCCCCTCGCGGCGAACAACAGGTGCCCACGTGGCTCCCCACCCCCCGCGCCCCTCCCGCGGGCCTGCAGCGCCCCCTGGCCCGAGCCGAGCCCCAGGGCCAGCTCTGCAGCCGCGCCGCCCGCCCGCCCTGCGCTCCCCGCCGCGCTCGTCCGGGTGAGCCCAGCCCCAGCCCCGGCCCCGGCCCCAGCCCCAGCCCCAGCCCCAGCCCCAGCCCCAGCCCCAGCCGGCCCCGCACCCCGCACCCCGGACCCCGCCAGCGGCCTCGGGCGGGGGGGTGGGGGCGCCGGGTCCCAGGTGGCGCTCCCGGGGTGGGGACGCGCGGCCCCCTGCGGCCCCGCGTGGACGCCGCGTTGCGGGCTTTGTTCGGCTTTGTTGGCGCCGCACCTGAGCGCTCCCCGGGCCGCGGGCGTCCCGGGGCAGAGCGCACCTGGCGCGCACCTCCTCGCGCGGGGCTCCCGGCCGGCGGCCTGGGCACGGGCCGTGCGGAGGGCGCAGGGGTCCGCGGCGCCGAGCACAGGTAAGGGGCAGGGCTCGGTGCTGTGGGTGGAGGACGGAGCCAGGTACTAACCCCGACCTGCCTGGGACAGCGATTCTCCTGACCGGGAGGCTGCGGGGGGGGGGGGGGGGGACTCAGCTTTCTGATAAATGCTTTGGGGACATGCTCCTCAAGGCGTGTGCTGCCGTTAAGGGGACTCCTGTGCGGTTTTCTCAGCAGTGGAGTCCCCCCCCTCTCCCCCCGCCCCAGCGAAGCCTCTGCAAGAAGAGCCCTAGAAGGGCCGTCCAGAGCCACTTGCCCCTGGGCATGGGGAGGCTGGGGGATCTGTACTCCTGGTGATTCCGCATCACGGGGGATCCCCCACCCCCACCCCTTCCTGCATTCCTCCTCCTTGGGGCCTGGGCGCTTGGCCACCTGCTGGGAGAGTACACGGAGGGCCTCAGAATTGCACCTTTGAAACTTGCCAGGTGGCATTGATTTAAAAAACTAATGGGTACCCAGGCAGAAAAGGGAGGAGGCACCTTCCTGCCCCTGTGGAATCTGTGGCTCTCCAGCCAAGAGGGGCCTTTCAGTGGGGACACCTGCAGTGTGTTTGGTGTCTTGGAACTGAATAATCAGAACCTGTATGACTTTCAAATTTTGAGGTTCTCTAATTAAACAATCCTCCCCCCCCCCACCTTTAAATGTTTTATAATTTCAGATGTAAAAATTCAAAGTCTGTCTGGCTTCCGTTGTGGCATTATAGTAAGAAATGTGCATTTGTTGAGGAAAGAGTCAGAAAAGAGTAGGAACAAGTCAGAAAAGTCAGAGAGGTACCACTGCAGTTGGCAAAGGCCATGTGAGTGAATTTGTTTAGTGCTGTTGGCTTTCAGCAGCCAGCCTACAGCCATTCTCTTCTTGTTGCTGATGGAGGCACAAGGCTCCATGGGCTGTTCTTCACCTAGGATATGGTCCTTAACTCTTCTTTTGTAGAAATCCAACCCAGAACTGTCTCTTGATGGTGTAAGAATTTTCCAGACAAGGTCCCCAGACAAATCCTAGGGAAGAGACAAGGGAATTCCTTCATCACACCTGTTTGAAAACCATCAGTGACCTATTTTTCTTTAAATCTAGTTTTTGGCCTACCATCCAAAGCTTGGAGTAACTGCCCCCTTCCCCCCAGAGGCTCTGGTCCCCTTCGAAGTGAATCATAGATGCCCATATTCTTACAGATGAGGAAACAGACCTCGAGAGGGCAAAAGACACCCCAGGAACCCAGACTCCTAGGTTTTTAATGAGCTGTATAAATGGCACAGTCATTAATTGGCAAATGATGACATTTGGGATAACCTGGTGTAAATAAAGAGCCTTTGTTACTAGTGCCCCCATCTTGTGTGTATCTTGCAGAGTATTTTCATTGTGCCCCCAATACCTGACAAGGTGCTGGGCACAGGGCAGATGCTTTATAGTTTTTGTTGAGGAAGTGAAATTCTTATATCGTTGGAAGGGTCAGGAACACTGTGAGATGTTTTAGAGCAGTTGTCCTCAAACGTTTGTGCTTCTGCACTACACAGATTCAGTTTAAGAAGAATTTTCATCAGGAGGAATGCAACAAAATTTTAAATTTTCATCCCAACTTTTAATTTTATCCTACAAGGAATTTATTTTTCCAAATAAAATAAACCCCTCCCATCATCCGCAAGGCTCATGTAGGTTTCCCGGGGATGCTGCACGAGGGGGAGGGAGGCCTTTCCAGCCCCTGCTGCAGCATCACCCAAGGCCAGCTCCCTGGGACACCTGAATGCACTGGAGGTCCCCTTTCTTTAGTTTACCCTTCATTTTGTAGACAGCTCCAGACCTCTTCCGTCCTTACCCACAGGCTTACCTGTGGCCCTGCCCTCAATGTGATTACTCTTTTGGATCCTTCATTCCCTTTCCTGATCTGAGTCCCTTCTCTTCTACTGGGTTTCCTTACTCTCCATTTAGGAAACTTTGCCCTCACCCAGGACACTTTTGCACTGTGGTCTCATGTGATCCTGGCATCCTTCTTGGGTAAATAGGATGGATGTTGTCACCCCCACTATTGAGGGAAGGAAATTGAAAGACTGAGGTGAAGGAATTTACTGAGAGGCTCATGTCTGGGCTTTCCAATGCCCTATTGCTCTTTGCACTTCTGTTTACTGCATGTTTCTTGCACAGCCAGGCTGCCCATGTCAGAAGACCTGGGCTGGATTCCAGACTTGTGGTTCACCAGCTCTTCAACCTTGGGTCTCAACTTCTATGAGACCATTTTCTTATGTATAAAATTAGGAATGATCATGTCTGCTCTATGGGGTTATAGGTATTAATCTATTAAATGTCATGACCATTCTTTAACATTGTACATGTAGAAAGGGTTTTATATTAAAGATTTTATTTTATTTATTTTTAAAGATTTTATTTATTTATTCATGAGAGACACACAGAGAGAGGCAGAGACACAGGCAGAGGGAGAACCAGGCTCCCTGTGGGGAGCCTGATGCAGGACTGGATCCCAGGACCCGGGGATCATGCCCCGAGCCGAAGGCAGACAGTCAACCGCTGAGCCACTCAAGTGTCCCTAGAAAGTGTTTTACCATTAGGAGGGATGTTCACATCCTGTTTCACTGGATCGTTATACAGCGCGGCCTGAGTTCCAGAGTTTGTGAAACTGAGATTCACCCCAGTTGCTAGATGAATGACCCCGAGACCAGGGAAGCTGTTCCTTTTGCAGTCACCCAGGTAGTCAAAAGCAGAACTAGTCTGGAATTCTGTCTCTGGACTTATAGTCCTATGTGCATTCTCTTATACTCCTGCTTCCCAAAATCCAATGAACTTGGGTCTTAGGGGGTTTTCAAATATCATCAGAGCAAACATCAGAATCCCTCTTGGCTACAAATGTCTCCCAGCAGGTGTGTCGAGAGTAGGGAGCCCTGAGATTCATGCCTGTCTGACCAGGGAATCCGTGCAGCACATCATTCATCCCTTGGTGCTGGCTTCTGGTTTTCCAACTGTTGGATTCTAATAATTTGTGATTCTTTTAGAGGGAGCATGACTTTTCCTGAGCAGCTTTCAATATGCTCCCTCTGCTCTATCAACCTAGAAACATGTGGTCCGAGTCCCTGGGCCTGAACCAAGTGTTTTGCCAAAAGGCCAAGGCAGCTGAGTATTATAGTGAAAGACAGCAGGGGCTTCCTAGCTTGATGCTTTTACCTCCGATTTTAAAGTCTGTCTGTTCAGGTGTTGCCTGTTCTTGTAAAGGGCTCAGATTTCCATCTAACTGATTGAGAGGAGGCTGCCAGAGGCTAATCTAATATTTTGGGGTTGGCATTGCATTTTGTAAGGAGGTGGAGGTGGTTTCCTTTTACACCTCGAACTTATTTCATTTCCAATCATAGAGGAAAAGGCAGGCATTGTCCTGCAAAACTGCCTTCAACTCTTGCCAATCTGGCTCTTCTTTTTCAAAAGTAGCCTTTTTTTTTTTTTTTTTTTTTTTTTTTTTGCCTTTGTTTCTTCCTGTATTATGGCAAGTGTAATCCCTGTGTTTTGTGGAGCCCTGCAGCCAACCTGACTTACCTTCTGCCCTCAGTGCTGGGGGGTGCTGCGTGGAACCAGAAGAGGGAGGGCAAGGGGGTGAAGAGCTGCTGGGCCCATGTGTGAGGGCCCCAGGAGCCAGGAATAATGTGGGATTAACATGAGTAATATGACAAAAAGGAACAAATGAGGAGTGAGGTGTTTGCAATGGAAAAGGCTTGACAAGGCTTACTTGGGAACTAATGATTGTTTCTGCCCTAGGTTGCAGACCACTCCTGACTACTGTGTACAAGAATGCAAAGAGTTCTGGAAATCTTTTCACATTGTGTGCTGAGTGTGGGAGTTGCTGGCAGATATTAGCTTGTGGAAAACTGCCAAAGGGCAGATTCAGGTGGCAGATTTTTAATTATGCTCCTGTTCCTCTACTTTAATCTCCCAGAATCAGGAAGGGGATGGGTTGAACAGATCACTGGGAGGCCAGAAGGGAAAATGATCCACTGATGAGCTGTGTAACCTGGGGCAAAACAACTTTTCTGTGCCTCAGTTTTTTCATCTGTAATTTGGGGATAACACTCTTACTGGTTGACTGCAAGGATTAATAGCAAAACTATGCAGCAGTATGGACCCTGGTGTTAGACACATGGTATTTTTACTGCTCACTAGATGGTAGTAGCTGTTGGATTTTTACTATGAAATTCATCCTTAAAAAAAAAGTTTTTAGATGCAAGGTTGTGTTTAGCATGTGGAATTAGTATTGCAAGCAGGTTTTGGTATGGGGGTAGACTGAATGTTTTTAGATGATGGGTGGGAACAGACAGCAAAGAGTGCTATTAATACTTCACCAGCACCAAAGTGGCATTCATTTCATTTATCTTGGCATAAAAAAAGAATGCAGTGAGTGTAGTGAGCACAAAGATTCGTCTGGAAGTAGGCGTGCTGGTGTGTAGTTTACCCAGCAAGCACACATCTCACCTACTGTGTGCCAGACAAGCGCAGGCGGCTGGGGCTCCAGCAGAGACCACAATTCAGTCCCTGAGGCTTTTGCCACCTGGCAGGCGAGATAAACATATAAGCAGGCAGTTTCAGGGTGGGCTGTGTGAGATGACGGGCCGTGCTGTGGGCACACGGGAGGGAGGTGGTGCTGAGGTCCCAGAGCCAGCACCATCTGGTCTACACACATATCGGGGGGCATTTGACTTCTTGCATTGATTTGCAGATTGCCAACATAAATTTTGTTTTAATGAGCAGACACTTAGAAGATTCCGAAAAAAAAAAAAATTCACCTGGGCATGCAGAGGCACATAAGAGCAAGACGGAGTTGCTTTGGTTTGTTTCATAGCAGAGGGAGGGGACACCATGTTTCCTGAGTGCCTTACTCTGCATTAGGAACCTTTGATACTTCATGGCAGCCTGGGGAGGCTGCTAGAATCCTGCTTTTATTTAAAAAAAAAAAATCGATTGGCCTCAGAATCCTGCATGTGCCCAGGGTCAGAGCTGTGGCCCTAGAAATCATCCTGAGCCTAAGGACTGGACAGCATTGCACTGTCTCTTGTCCCCAAGCCTTAACCCTGCCAGGAACTTGTCCTTCATCTGTTGTTTGGAGTGAGAGGAAAGGAAAGGTGTTTTGGGGGAAAGGGAAGGTCTGTCTTGCTGGCATGTGCCGGGCGGGAAGGTAACAGGAACTGCGTCAGCCACACCACCTGTATCCTCTCTGTCCATCTTTACCTCTGTGAGAGCTCCTGACTCTCTTGCTTTTGTAATATTCACTCTCCACTGGCCACTTAGATTAGGGGAAGATGTGAGCCTCACGGTCATTTGAGGCACAAAGACTATCAGCTGATTGGGACGTCTGATCTACTTTGTTTCAGAAATGTTTGCAATCCAAGAAGCTGAATAGAGTAGAGTAAGGTCTGACCATCATAGGTCCCCGATGGAGATATTTGCCACCAGAGGCCACCTTAGCAGCATCCGGCCCAGCCTCCTTGTGTTGTAAACAAGGCATCCATGTCATCCCATGAGAAGTGGGGTTCCCGGACTCCGGGTGCAGCCCCTCCCTGGCCTAGTCACCTGCAGGTGTGCCTTTTCTGCCTGGATGGAGTTCTGAGCGGGGGCTCAGGGTCCCAGAGCTGACCTCAGAGCCAGAAGCGGCATGGTCCAAGGCAAGCATGCTGGATTAGGAGCTGGAGACCCAAGGTGTGTGACTGTCAGGGACTGCCCCCAACACATGCACACTGGCACTTGTGTGCCTCTGTGACCCTCCTGTCATCTCTCAGGTGTGTCCAGCTCATTCACTCTGAGCTTCCCCTTCCACACCTTGTCATGACCCTCTCGGTCCCCAGAGCCTGCTTCCTGAGAGAAGGAACGCAGGCCTGAGGGGTCAGTGCTGTCCCTTGAAGCACTGCCCACCGTTTATTCAAATTTCCTGCAGTTCCAAGTACGTCTGGCAGTAGCACCTGATAGGAACACGAGCTGGGTCATTTTAAACTTTCTTGCAAGAGAATCTACATTTCTTGGAGAATTTTGATTTCCAAGGCAGCCCTTGCTCCCAGCCTGCTCAGAACCCTCTCAGTGAGGACTCACGTTCTGTTTTGTTGCTGCAGCTGGGAGACGTGTTCTCAATGCCCCAGCAGAGACAGTGGAGTGTGTCTGACAGCAGGATTCATTTTAGTGCAGGGTATGTTAAAGGCACTTTGGTGAGCTACTGAGGATGAGCAGGAAACTCTTACCCTACATTTTGGATAAGTGACGTCAGCCAGTGGAGATGTGGAAGTTCCAAGACCCAAGATACATCAATGAAAACTTGGCGCCCCAGCCTAGCCAGCCACATTCTTAGATTCAGGAGAGCGCTGTTTACTTAAGAGGTTACAGGGAGGGACACCTGGGTGACTTAGTGGTTGAGCATCTGCCTTCAGCTCAGGTCGTGATCCCGGGGTCCTAGGATTGAGTCCTACTTCCAGGCTCCCCTCAGGGAGACTGTTTCTCCCTCTGCCTGTGTCTCTGCCTCTCTCCGTGTGGCTCTCATGAATAAATAAATCTTAAAAAAAAAAAAGTTTACAGGGACTTTCTATATATATATTTTTATTTATTTATTTATGATAGTCACACAGAGAGAGAGAGAGGCAGAGACACAGGCAGAGGGAGAAGCAGGCTCCATGCACCGGGAGCCCGATGTGGGATTCGATCCCGGGTCTCCAGGATCGCGCCCTGGGCCAAAGGCAGGCGCCAAACCGCTGCGCCACCCAGGGATCCCTACAGGGACTTTCTGATTTGGGTACATCAGATAGAAATGAGTTTCTCTGCCCCAGGCTGCCCCCTGAATACTCCACCCTGTGACCCACCACCTCACCCTCCGCTGTGAGGAGGCACCTGGGGGGACCCTGCAGTGTTTCCCTTTCCATGTCTGTACCTAGGATTTTTCTCTTTGGAATTGTCTCCTGAGTGAGTGTCAGCATTATGTGTTTAACAGAAAGAAACTTCAGTCAGACCTATCTATGGCCTTGCTCTTTCACATCTTTTTTTTTTTTTTTTAACAGGTTTAATGTGGAGGGTGAGACATTGAATGTATTAGATCCCAATAGGCAAATAATAATAATAATAATAATAATAATAATAATAATAATAATAATTTCTAGAACCTTCAGGTAGTTTCAGATTTTTCCCTGCTAAATTGTATTGGGGAAAAAAAGTCTAAATTTCATTCTTTGTGATCCTTTCAGTTCTTATACTACTTGCTAGTATACTTGCTAATGTGTAAGAGCATCTGAATTGTACATCATATCTTTGTGGTCAAAAAGATAATGAATGATCCATTTCACAGCTAAAATTAGAAGTATATCTCATGTATGTGCTCTTACAGAATCAAAGTTATTATCTATAGTTCTTTTTTTTTAAATAAAATTTTTAAAATTTTTATTTATTTATGATAGTCACAGAGAGAGAGAGAGGGAGGCAGAGACACAGGCAGAGGGAGAAGCAGGCTCCATGCACCAGGAGCCCAACGTGGGATTCGATCCTGGGTCTCCAGGATCACGCCCTGGGCCAAAGGCAGGCGCTAAACCGCTGTGCCACCCAGGGATCCCTTGTCTATAGTTCTTATTAAAAGCTCTTACTTTCCACCCCTATCTCCTTCAAAAATTGTTATCAGGCTCCATGGAACTGAATGTTACCTATACTGTAAGCGTTATTAGGCAATAATAATAATAATAAAAAAACCTCTTTTGTTGGCTTCCTTAGCCACACTGCTTTTTATAAATAACTTAGAAAGTGGAGGCTTCATCACCTTGCTAGAACATTTCAGAAAATGAGGACATTGGAAATCAAATCTTCAATCTCTCTAACTCCTCATAAGAAACAGAGGCATTGAGAGGGAGAGACTTAAGGTCATGTGGCTGGTCAGGGCCTGGCTGAGGACTCGACCTTGGACAGAGCATAGCTTCCTGGAGTCTATGAAGGACCTGCAGGGGTTGGGGGGGGGGGGGGCGGGGAGCAGTTAGGTGTCTAGGGAAGATGTTAGACTGTCCTTTGAAAGCAAAATCATTGGAGTAAAGTCTCCCATGACTTTTAGGGAGTTTGGGTCTTTTCCTGGCTAATATAGTTTTTGTGGCAAGGAGGAGCCTGTAGGGTCATCTTTGTGCCTGGGAAAGGCTGAGTAGCTGTCCTTTTATTTGGGGGTGACTTGGGGTGAACAGAACTAATTGCTGATGCTTTTTTCCTGCCCTGTAGTTGTACCAACATGCCCTCTGTCCCATGGCTGGAAGTTCTCTTCGTTTTCCTGTTTTCTGGAGGTAAGTTTTTTTGGTCAGGAGTAAGGTGTTGTGGCATTTGGTTTGCTTTACATTCTGTTGATTTTAACTTCTAGAGTATTTTAACTTCTCAAATACATCTGCAACTCCCTACTCCATGGCCACCTGCCTAGTGTGAGCCCCATTGTCTCATGATTGGATCACTGCAGTAGTCTCCTGATTGATCTCCCTACCTCCATCTGGTTTCACTCCAGCCCATTGTCCACAGAACAGTCCTTTCAAAATGCAAATCTGGGGTGCTTCAGGATGGCTCAGTTGATTAGACATCTGACTCTTGATTTTGGCTCCAGTTATCTCAGGGTCATGAGATCAAGCCCCACGTTGGACTCTGCACTCCAGAGTCTGCTGGAGATACTCTCCCTCTGCCCCCACCCCCTCTCACTCTCTTTCTCTAAAATAAAAAAATCTTTTAAAAAAACAAAAATGAAAAAACCAAAAGGCAAATCTGATCATACCAGGACCCCTCTCCACTCCTACTAGCCCTTGCCCAAAATTTTTTTTTTTTTTTTTTTTTTTTTTTAGTTTATTTGAGAGTCACAGAGAGAGAGAGCAGGAGCGGGGAGGCTCAGAGGGAAAAGAGAAGCAGGCTTGCTGCTGATCAGGGAGCCTGATGTGGGCTTGATCCCAAGACTCCAGGATCATGACCTGAGCTGAAGGCAGATGGTTAACCGACTGAGCCACCCAGGCTCCCCTTGCTTAAAATTTTTAAATGGTATCTACTGCTCTTAAGAGACCTTGCTTGATCTGACCCCATACCACCTCTAGTGCCCTCTGGTACCCTCTCCCTCTGCACCACAGCCCACATTCCTCCTAATCCTGCCCAGCTGCCATGCTCCCTTCCTGCCTAGGGGTTTTCAGTAGGTGACCCCACTGCCTGGATCACCCCCTCACCCAACACTGCCACCTGGTAAACTACTTCAGCACCCAGTACAGCTCCTCCAGGTTCCCCAGGTCAGGTCAGTTCCCTTAATACCTATAGCCCAGAGCACCTCTGCTGTGTAACACTTAACACAGATAGGAGTTTACTTCTGTGTGAATTTTTAAAAACTTAGTATCCATCTTCTGTACCAGATATAAGCTCCATGAGAAAGAGATTTTGCATATTGTTTATGTGCTGCTATATAATCTTGGCACCTAGCATTGGGCCTGGTGCATAGAAGTGCTCCAGAAGTGGATTAATGAATGAATAATGGAGCAGATCAACTTTGTCTTTACTCCCCTCCCAAGTTCTAGCCTTGTTAAAATGAGGTGGTAGAAAGGAATCAGAATGTCTCACAGGTTGTCCTACAAGTAAGAACAAGTGGACAGCCTGTCTGGCCATCTGAGTCTGGCTCAGGATTCTCTTGTGATCTGTGAGACTCTCTGCTATGTTGAATCTGTCAACACCTGCCTGTTCCCTGGAGTCTGGGGACATGAGAGAGGCTGAGAAGGTGGGTGGTTGTTCAACCCACCCAACCCCCTCTCTAAGCCATGTGGATAGATGGAATAATATAGTAGCTTCTGGGTTAGGGGCCTGGGGCAATGAGATATGTTTGGGGACAGGACCTGAATGAGGTCCTTGAGGCTCAGGCACAGTCCAGGTTCCGCTGTAGTTTATTGCAGAACTTTACCTCCTGTAGCCCTATCCAGTTTACAGAGCACTTGATATGACCATCCCTGGGCTGTACAGATGAGGTGGGGGTGGCCCAGTGATGCCTGTGACTTGCTCAGAGTCACACAGCTATTGGTAGCAGAGCTGGGACAAACACCTGCCTCGACTTCTCAGCTGGCCTCACCACTCTGGGTTCCTCTGCGGGGAGGAGAAGGTGCAGGAATCATCTGACTAGGCCTCTGCTCTCTTACCGGTAAAGTGAAAGGGTTTGACCAGACTCGTGATTCTCAGTCCTTAGCGCCCACCCCTCCCTGCAGGAGATCAAAGTTCTGGCGCCCAGGTAGATGGCCTCCAGAGGCTGAGCTGCTTTGGTTAGAAGAGGAAGCAAGAGTCACCCAGTCATCAGCCCCCTATTCCAGGGGCAAGCTCTGCAGAGTCCTGAGGTAACTTCACAGGAGAGCAGTGGGGACGTCACCCAAGGCACAAGCAGGGCTCATCTGAAGCCTAGCACCTGCCGTAACAGCTGAGCACACAGCACAGCACACATTAGCTGGGTAACCTCTTCAGTGAGTGGTCTCTGGTCTCAGAGCTCCTCTTCCTTCCTCTCAGGGGGGAGGCTGCTGGCTGGTCTTCAGCTGGGAAATTTGCTGATAAGATTTTTAAAAAGGAACAGTGTTTTTCTGTTCTTTGGAGGGTCTTGGAGGTTCCTTGGCTCCTGGAACCTTTGCAGTAATTCGTGGACTTCTTTGGGAAGCCTTAGTGTGCTTGCTTTGCATGGAGAGCTGGGCTAGGCTTTGCAGAGGATGGATGGAAGTATTCCTGCCCTTGGGCACTTCTAGGGCACCTGGGCCTATACAGGAGGGGGCCCGAGGGGGCTGGTGGGTGGCTCAAGTCAGCAAGATCTTACTGCTCTCTGAGTGCAATGAAGCAGCGCTTCTGTTTTCTGGAAGACCAATTTGCTGAATTATTGAGTGAATTTTCTGGTTTTGAAGTGTTGCCCAGCCTCTGTCCCAACATCTGCCATTTTTAAATGCAAATGGGATAATTTTTTTCTCCCTGCAATTCAGTCTACTGTCTTTATGTGTAGTTTGTCTTGTTTCTGCCTCTGGTGGCAAAACCGCAGTGGCCAACTCTCCCAGACCTCATGAAAGATATTGGTCTGACAGCTCTTGTCTGTGGGGCTAATTACTGGTTCAGCATTCTGGCCAAGAACCATCCTCTGTGAGTCAAGGTTGAGGCAGGGGCATCAGGTGAGCAAAAACCATCCACTTGAAGGTGAGGTGGGGAGAACTGGGAACTACTTTAAGTTTGCCCCAGGGAGTGGTGAATGGAGAGGAGCCAGAAAAGATAGGGCTGGGGCCAGCCCTGGGGGTGGCTGATGCAGGGAGGAGTACTGCAAAGCAAGAGGCATCCCCATCCCAGACCTTGGCTTTTTCTTTGGTTTCTCCCTCCTTATAACTTCCCTGGCAGGCAGTCATAAATCCCCTTGGGCCCAATGGTGCCTGCTTGGTGCGATTCCCCACCGCCAGTCCCCTCTCCCCCTGGCCCTAGCAGTTTCCCATGTTCATATTCCTTCATCTGCCCCTGCCTGGCTTGCTCCCCTGCTCTGCCCCCTTCACTTTATTTCCTCAGTGCTTACCCACCACACATTGGCATTTAGAAAGCAGCTGCACGTGGACTTCTACTACTAGACCTCAACCATGTGTACTTGGCTTTTCAAAATAGCCCTCAAGGTGACACTCTCATGGCCTTCAGGACTTCCATCATGATTGGCTCATCTTCAGCAATCCTGGGGCTTCCTTGGCATGTCACCCCAGCTCCCAGACTTTATTTTTTAAATATACCATCATTATAATTTTACTGGACATCAGTCATATAAAAGAATGAAAGACACGTTCATGAACTTCCTACCCCAAAACTTCTTAGCCTTGTTCATATTAATTGCACTGAACACATTTATCAACACTTACACGTAGCCCTGTCTCTCTGGATATTTGTTATCTCCAGCATTCCTCCATCACAAGTAACCCTGAGAGGAGAGTCCCAATATACCTTTCCCCTTCTCTATGATTGGTTTTCCTTTGAATCCTTTTCCAGGTATGATACTACAGGGGGCACAGGCTGTAAGCAGCTTGATGACTCTTAATTCGTTCGGCCCGGCTGTTTTCTAAAAGGGTTGCACCAGTTTTCAGTACCACCACTGGGAAAGCTTTTCCTGATTTGATCTTTCCCCAATTACATTTGAATTTAGAAGACGATCATTTAAATTTCACAGTTACAAGGGTATCTCATTGTTTGGGTTCAGATATTTTCTCCTGTGCTTGTCTATGAACTGTATGTTTATATCCAAGGTTAATTTTTATGACAATGTGCTGTCTGCCAGAGGGGCA
Organism: Canis lupus familiaris; assembly: GCF_011100685.1. NCBI lineage: Eukaryota > Metazoa > Chordata > Mammalia > Carnivora > Canidae > Canis > Canis lupus. Next base: position 25,400,138 of record NC_049249.1, read on the forward strand.
CCCGATTATTATGCCTAGCCAGGGGCAAAACTCATCAGAATCACAGGCTCTCTGTATTCCCCTCTATGTATATTCTGAATTTTTTGCTTCAAAATACCCAACTTTAAATACAAAGGTACCTGATAGAAGTGAAGTAATTGGAGCGTTTTCTTTATGCTATCTATCTGGTAATTTTTGAGGGACAACATCATTAAATTCCTCCACATTCCAGTTTTCTCTTTTACTACCTGTTGGTTCTGGTCACATGATGCGGACTAAGACTTTGTCATGATTGCTTCTGGTGTTTTCTCTCGTAGTACGCCCATCTCATCCTCTTCAGGAAGTCCACGTAAGCAGGGAGACCATTGGGAAGATTTCAGCTGCCAGCAAAAGTAAGGCCATGTGTTATTCAACTGCCTAGACTCCCATGTTCCCCTCTGCATGATGGACCCAAAGGAAACCATGTTATTCCAGAATGTTCTTGCCCCAGTCCTATCTTTCTTTCACACTGTGGCAGAGTCATTTTCCCCAAACAGGCCTGACCCAGGTCTCCATTCTGGGTGAAAACCTTTGGTAAATCCTTGTTCCTAAATTTCTCGGTCTTGCTTGGGAGTCCTCTGCTATGTGACCACCATCCCCCCAACCAGCCTCATCTCCCACCATGTTTCTTCCTCTTCCACCCTTTTCAGCATCTACCCTGTGTGCTCAAGCCACACTAACCTGTTCCCAGAGACCCTGTATGTCCCTTCCTTGTCTCTCTGGTGAAATCTCCCTCAGTCACTGCCTTTTGGGTGGTGCCTTCCACTCTGACTTCCACTCTCCATCAGGTGAGGTGATGGTTGTGGATTCTGGAGCTGGACAGCCTGGGTTTGCTTCCCAGTTCCATCACTTACTGGTACTTTGGCCTTAGGGAGGTTACTGAATTGCCCTGTGTCCTTTCCTCATCTGTCCACCGGGAATAAAAACCATACATCTATTTAGGAAAGGGGTGGGGAGCTAGGGAGCTGATAGCTTAAGGGTATAGGGTTTCTTTTTGAGGTGATAGACAATGCTCTAAATCCTGTGTCAAGGATGGAATGTATCTGTAAATGTACTAAAAGTCTCTGAATTATATATTTTATTTTATTATTTTTTAATTGTTTATCTTTTGAGAGAGAATACATGCACAAATTGGGAAGGGGCAGAAGGAGAGGGAGAGAGAAAATCCCAAGCAGGCTCCACACTCAGCACGGAGCCCAGTACGGGGCTCGATTTCACAACCCTGTGATCATGACTGCAGCTGAAATAAAGATGTTTAACCAACTAAGCCACCCAGGTGCCCCCTGTATTATATACTTTAAATAGATGGATTTTATAGTATGTGAATAGTATCTCAATAAACCTGTTTAAAAAAATTTTTTAAATAGCCATTTACTTAGGGTGGTTATAAGAGTTAAATGAGAATATATAAAGTACTAGAGGCAGTGCATGGCATGTTGGGAAGACACCGTCAATGCTCTCCTCACTTGAACTCTGGGGTAATGCCACCTTCTGTACCAGGGTATCTGGCTGTATCCTGGACTCAATTGTGGCCCCCAAGGGCTGGGACCAAGGCTCTTCAGTATCCCTCACTGGTCCAGAAGCCCCTCCTCTCATCTGGCTCAATTGGTATTGTTGAATTAGACTCTTCTAAGTATTACAAAGACTTCCACACAAGCATTGTGTGAATTGTGCTTTTTTTGGGGGGGGGGGGTGCAGGGGGCGGGGATCGGGGGAAGCGCACTTCCTGCCACAGACGAGGGCAGCCTCTGGCTGGGGCCTTCTCTTGTGTTAGTTTTGCCCATGCGCCCCAAGGAGCAGCAGCCTGATCCACCCCAAGGTTGTTTCTGCCTCCAGGCTGCTTCAGGAGGGAGACCCTCCTGGGACCAGGGGGCAGGGAAGCCGGTTGTCCCCCGCTGTATTCTTCTCTTTCCTAGTGATGCAGTGCTCAGCTGCAGTGGACATCCTGTTTCTGATAGACGGCTCACACAGTGTCGGGAAGGGGAGCTTTGAAAGGTCTAAGCACTTTGCCATCATGGTCTGTGACGCTCTGGACATCAACCCTGAGAGGGTGAGTGCAAGTCTTGTCATCTTTGTATTAAGGCATTGTTGGTTGCAAGTGACAGAAATCCAGTTCTAAGCAGAAGAGGACATTTACGGGGTGCCTGTGCTGCTCGGTGGGTTGGGCATCCAACTCTTGATTTCCACCTGGGTCGTGGTCTCAGGGTCTATAGGATCGAGCCCTGCCTGGGAAACTGGGAATTCTTCCTCTCCCTCTGCCCCTTCCCTGGCTCACACATGACCCCACTCTCTCTCTGTCTCTGAAATAAATAAATAAATAAATAAATAAATAAATAAATAAATAAATAAATATTTAAAAAAAAATAGAAGAGGACAGTCACTGGCTTGTGGAATGGGAAGACCAGGGGATGGGTCTCAGTTCCAAGCCTGTAGGAGCCAAGGACTTAATTCCATCTCTTTTTCTCCTCAATTTTGTATTCCTTGATTGGCTTCTTTCCCAAGAAGGCTTTCCTTACATAGCACATTTGCCCTGTACTACCCTGCAAGCTAATGATCCCAGTAAAAAGAAAGTGGATTTCTTTCCCTGCCCAGGTGGTGGAAAGTTCCAGGGAGGGCTCTCACTGGGGAGGCGTAGGTCACATGACAATCCCTTGCAGTCAGAAGGGAAAGGTTATCTGGCCACCTGTGAGTCATGGGCTGAGCCACCTTTTGGGCTCCCCACTAGAAAGATAGGTGTTTGTCGAACTGTCAGAAACAGAAAGCATAGTGACAAAAACTACCTCAGAAGAGGAGAGTCTCAATGTGAAGTGCAGCTCCTACCCTGTACGTTCACTTGAGAGGAACTACCCCTCCCTGAGTGAATCCAGCTAGTTTTTTCATTTCTTATTCTTCCTGGCTCTGGATAGCTGCTCTTACATAGCTGCAGAATGTGCTGGGCATGGCCCTTGCTGCTGAAAGGGGTAGCTTGGGACAAGCCAATAAAAAAATTGGGCAACAAACACAGTTTCTAGACATTGAAACACAAACGGCCTTTAGATATCTGAAAAGATGGCCATCCTCCCTCAGTGTAACAGCAGATTTCCCACCAAAATACCATTTTCACTTCCTGGGTTAGCAAAGTTCCGGTTTGTGACACACCCCGTTGGCAGATGTGTAGAAAAGCAGGTACACACTGATGGTGGGGGTGTATGTAACCTGGTGCAACCTCTAGGAAGGGACTCGAACAGTATCTGTCGGAATTAGAAAGGCCTGGATGCTGTGACTCAGGAATTCTACCCCAAGGAATCTATTCTGCAGATACTCCGATAGATGCAAAATAACTCACACACAGAGTTGTTCCTTGCAGTGTTGTTTACCATCGTAAAAGATTCCAGGTTATCCAAACACCCATTCATAGGGAGAGGTGATTTCATTATGGTGCACTCATAAGGGAAACACTGGGCAGCTAGATGAAGTGGATGGGGAAGCTCTCTTAGATGGAAAGGCACCAACCCAGATGAGAATTAAAAAGTAAGGTGCAAGTGGTATGTGTAATGTTTTACTTTTTTATGAAAAAGAAAGGGAGGTAAATAGAATCTTTTTGTACTTGGAGAAGTAAAGAGGTTAAGAGTATGAGCACCTGGGTGGCTCAGTGGTTGAGCATCAGCCTTTGACTCAGGGCGTGATCCCAGGGTCCTGGGACCGAGTCCTGCAACAAGTTCCCTGAAGAGACCCTGCTTCTCCCTCTGCCTATGTCTCTCCCTCTGTCTCTGTGTCTCTCATGAAGAAATAAATAAGATCTTAAAAAAAAAAAGGCTAAGACCAGTGGTTTGCTGTTTATAGGGAGGGTGGGAACTGAATGAACAGTGGGATGCAAATCCAGGGGGGGATTCATCCATTTTATATATTTTTATACTTGATGGATTTTGAACCATGTGAACCTACTCAAAAATCAAAATTTAAGAAGGGCATTTTGGTCTGAAAAAGCCATACTTAAACTTGAATTAAAGCCTGCTTGTGAACAGGTTGCAAAAGGAAGTGGTTTTCAAAGATGACATTCCTGGGTTAATCCCAGAAAAACCTCTAAGATTTAAGAGCAAGAGTGGCTTTAAATGAAAGCCAGTTTTCTCCAGAATGGCAGGTAATTTGGGGAGAGTGAGCACATTGTTTTGGACCACAGGCAGTCTGGAATGGCCATCTGAAGACCCGTAGCAGATTCCATTCCATCTAGGCATGAGCAGCCCAGAAGTTCCAATCATGAAGTCAGCCCATCGCAGGTCCCTAAAGGGCCAGGGCCAAGGACTGCTGAGATCCACCTTCTGCACAGGGTCCTGCTTTTATTTTATTTTTATTTTTTAAGATTTAATTTATTTATTCATGGGAGACGTGGAGAGAGGCAGACATAGGCAGAGGAAGAAGCAGGCTCTTTGGAGGAAGCCTGATGTGTGGTACTTGATCCCAGGACCCCGAGATCATGCCCTGAGCCAAAGGCAGACATTCAACCGCTGAGCCACCCAAGCATCCCAGGGTCCTGCTTTTAAAAGGAAATGATTCCCCCAGAAAGTTTCATCAGTTATTTGTGGAGGAGGGCCCTTAAAATCAAACGTCTTGTTGATGTTGGCACTGATGTCATGTGTCCTTGAAATGTGTGGCCTAGAGGCCCAGGAAGATGGTAGGTTGAGAGATAAGAGCTGTATGGATTATTGGTGAAATACTTCACAGATAAAGAAACAGGCTCAGAGAGGCTAAGTAACTGCCTGGGGTCACACAGTAATCATAGGGAACAGCAAAGAGTAGAAGAACGGGGGCTCTTGACTTGGAGCTCAGGACTTGTTCCATTAGGTCATTTGTCCCTCCCAGTGGGTAGCCCCTGGGTCAGGATGAGGTGACATTCAGAATTCACACCCTATCACATGGCAAATAGTGGCATTGTGTGTGTGTGTGTGTGTAAGGGGTGGGTGATTACCAAAGGGTAAGAAAACCAACACAAAAAACTTCATGGCTGGCACTATTGCTTTGTGCCAACCATTGTTGGTGTAGTTGTGTCAACCACACGTCCCCAAAGTTCAGGGAATTAAAACTCAGTGTTGCCAGACTACATCTAAAATGTGCCATTATATTCTAGAGGCTGAGTTTTAGGTTAGATACTGGCAAACCAGACGGTACCCACCACCAGGAGCCAGGACGGTGAGAGCCATGGAAACCTCCATACGTGAGGGCAGCTGATGATCGTGTTCAGGTGAAAGGGGGTGCAGAGTGGCTCTATTTCATTCAGATAGAATCTGGGTGTTCAGAGATGTTACATTTGAGCTTGACCTGAGACAAACTTTCTCACAGCAAGACTCACCGAGCAAAGGCGTTGGGGGCTCTGAGTGAGCAAGTGAGCATCCGGACCTCGAGCCACTCAGACTTGCTGGAACGTAACAAAGGGTGTTTGCATGAGAGCTGTTTCAGATGGTTCCATCCGATTTGTGCTTCAGGGTTTATGCTTTTGCTGCTGCATTTCTGTGACTACTTCTACCCCCATGTGCAAGGGATTTGATTTGCACCTTATTTTGCTTTCTAAAACTTTAGTTTTCCAGTTGCTGTAAATTAAGGCTTGTTATGGATGCTCTGTTGTTGAGGTGGATTGGAGGTGTTTGAGGTCTTCCTCCCAACAATTAAAAGCTGAGAAGTTTGCTTCCTGGCTCTAATACAGGGTTGCAGCAGAGCAATTACAGTGTGGTAAGAAATCTGGGCAGGCTCGCTCCTGAGCATACAGTAAACCAAAGATAAAAGGCAACTATTTTGCTCCCAAACCACTAATTAAATTAAGTGCCTTAACCACTGACTCAAGCTATTTCCATCTTGTTTTGAAGTTGTATCCTTCCTGTTTAATTCAAGTAAATACACCCAGCTGCTGGTCTCAAGGGAGTTTTTTTTTAACTAAGTAATCCATTACATGGTTCAACTAAAACACATTCAATGCCTAGTGTTGCTCCTACACGTGTTTTTCCATCTACCCTGTTTCCCTACCTGCTTTTTTTTTTTTTTTGAAAAAAGATTCAATTATTTCTTTGAGAGAGAGAGAGAGAGTGCATGAGTGGTGAGGAGGGGCAGAGAGAGAGAGAGCATGTCAAGTAGATTCCATGGTAAGCATGGAAGCCCGACTCTGGGCTCAATTGCACGACCCTGAGATCACGACTTGATCTGAAACCAAGAGTTAGACATGTAACCGACTGCACCACTCAGGCACCCTATCCCTATTTACCTTCCTGAGCATCCTTCTGCAACTGCTACACACAAACACAAGAAGTATGAAGTATATCATGCTATATGCACTGTTCTGTCCCTCACCTTTTTCCCTTCACATTATCTTGGAAGTCTTTCCATATCTATGTATATAGGTAACATAGGCATTAATGTAGATCTGTATCATTTTTTACAGCTTATTAACATTTTATCTTAAGGATTTACTGAGGTTTAATTAACCAATCCCCTATTGATGGACATTTGATATTACAAATGTACTGTGAGCTTGTAAACCCATTATCTCATATATATGGAAGTATATCTGTAGGAAAAATTCCCAGTAGCCCTATGCGATTTTAACTATCAATAAATATTGAAAAATTGCTCTCCATGGATAGTGACATTTAGGTTTTTACCAGCAATGTTTGAGAACTTGCTAGTTGCCCCTGCAAACATTGTGTTTAGCTTTTAGCTACATCTCTCTGTGGTACAGTTAAGCATCTTTTCTCATACTAAAGAGTCATTTATATTTCCTGTGTGACCACTGTTCATATCCTTTGCCCATTTTTCTATTGTGGTGTTGGTCTTTTACACATCAATTCCTAGACACTCTTTATATATAAGGAAAACTAACCCTGTGCCTCTGACTTGAGTTGCCAACAACTTTTCCATTTGTCTTCATTTTTGATGGCATTATGGTATGTTTTCCTTGCAGAACTTTCCTTTATGTAGTCAGATTTGTCAACCTTGTCCTTTATGGCTTCTGGATTTCAAGGCATAGTGAGATCTTTATCCACTTTAAAGTTAGGAAGAAATTCTCTCAAGTTTTCTTCTAGAACTTCCACAATTACATTTTTTCATGCATAAATCCTGAATCCAGTTGTCATTGATCCTCTATTCTTTTGTAGGTGGCTGTTCAGTTGTCCCAATATCACTTACTAACCAGACCATCTTTTCCCCCACTAGTTAGAGATGCTACGTTGGTCATAAGCTAACTTGGAGGGAGATTTCAAAAGGGTTGTTCCTCAGAATCTCCTGAGCTTCTCTTCTGCTCTGTTTTCCAATGTCCCACACATGCCCCACTAAGACTTAAATTTCCTCCTATTGAAGATGCTCACCAGCTTATCCTCAGAACTTCCTGTTAAAGCAAGGTCTGTTGGGCCATGCTCATTGGGAGCAGATGCAGCTGGCTTGGTGGGGCTGAGTGCTTTGATGGGTCTCTGAAGCCTGTTCAGGGATCAGCAGTGGAGGAATTCAAGTAGTAGGTAAAAGACAGCCTCATTGCTTAATTATGAATCACTTGACCTATTTGCAATCTTGGCCAGAATTGGGGTTGGTTAAGAGCACAGTTGCCAAGAATGCAGTTTCTCCAGGGGTTCTGGAGAACCAGTGATTGGGTCCAGGGTGTGGGCCCTTAAGAGGAGGCCTATATGTGTATAGCTTTTTCTGTTTGAGTCATACTAGTGTCCTAACTGCCCAGAAAGTGACTTTGTTCAGTTTCCCTTCTCCAGTTTTGGAGGGCATTAGATTTTCTCATATGGCCTCTTGAATGAGGATGCAAAGTCTGTTTGGAATCACTCGTGGCTCTGACCCTTTCCCCTGTGGAGGGACTTCAGCTCCAGCATTGCTTGTGACAAGTTAAGATGTTGATTGTCCTCCAGCATGACTCTGGTCTGGAGAGCTGGCCTTTCCCCAGCTGGCAGGAGCAGGCCCGGAAGAGCTGCCCCAGCCCAGCCAAGGATGCACATGTGGTGCCTGTGGTCAGTGGTGAGCCACCAGTGAAGGAGGCTGTGGTTCACTTTAGCGGCACCACTGGTTGGGTCGGCAGCATTCTGCTGAAGGCCCGTGCTGGCTAAGAAGGCAAGCCGTGTAACTGAGGCTTAGTGAGGCACGAAGGCCAGTGGCCCAGTTCTCCTCCTCATGAGCCCTGGGCCAGATCTGTGTCCTCTCTCTATTTTAGTTTCTCCAGCAGTCAAGTGAGTGTCGATGGCGCTTCTGTGGGTTAAATGAAATAAGGTGTGAGGTTGCTTAAAACAGTGCTTGTACCTGGGAGACCTTTGCAAGTGTGACCAGAGACCCTGCCCTAAAGAGGCCCACAACCTAGCCGGGAGAGTGGCCAGAGTGTGTAGGTTGAGAAGTTTGAATTGGTGGTTGTCAGTACAGCACACAGGCAGATTCACCATTTCCTTCCAGAGGCTCCTCTTGATCTTTGGAACCTTCTTTTAGGGACACTGGAGAAAGCCTTGGCACTGGTATTTGTTGAGTGGGCCGCAGGGGGCAGGGTGGGTGGTCAGGGTCATTAACCTTTCTTCACCCTGTTTTCCCTTAAGCATGTTTGTGACTTGGCCTTGCTCTCAGACCCCTGGGCCCTCTGTCTCCTACTACAGGTCAGAGTGGGGGCAATCCAGTTCAGTTCTGCTCCGCATCTGGAATTCCCCTTGGATTCATTTTCATCCCAACAGGAAGTGAAGGCAAAAATCAAGAGGATGGTTTTCAAGTATGTATGATCAGATACCACCACGGTTAGGATGAAGCCAGCTGCTCTTAACATCGCTCCCTGGAAGGGTGTGACTGGCCTGAGAGAGGGCTGTGATTTGGCCTCCAGAACCCCAGCTGTGCACCCCAGAGTAATGAGAATTCCCTTCCCAAGAGTGCTCCTTATTATTATATAACAGTGTCCCAGATGGGAACTTACATGCAAGTTAAAAAGGAAAGTATTTCTGTTACTATTGTGTGGAGTTGTCAATTAACCAGGGACAGAGTGCTAGTGAAGGTCAAGACCGGTCCAGAGCATGAGGTGATGGGAAAAATGCTGGCTCTTTCTCCCGATTCTTTCCCTGGTGACCACTGCAGCTAGGACGGCTCACCATACCTCTTGGAGCTGCGTTTCTGTCTTCTAGAAAGAGTAAGTGTCCCTCTGTTTTTAAGAATGCTTTAAAAATGATGAATAGCTACTTATGTGCTCGTACACGTACACACCCTATAAATTATGTATTAGTAGGGTCATAATTTTATTCACATTACAAATCAGCTGATGTGTGTGTATATGCAAATATGTATATGAATATACACATATTTTGTGTATACATTATATATGTGTGTAGAATACACATATCTATATGCATATGAAAGTGTGTTATATACACATGCTTCACACACACATGTTCACAAACCATACACAGAAGAATACCATTCTTTGCCATCTGATCTCTGGATCCTCTCTGGACCCTTTGTGCTGAAGTCCCACTGCTGTCTGTGGTGCCAGCCACCAACTCCAGTGGTGAAGGCCCTGGGCTCTGTGGCCCTATTCCCCATCACGGGCTTCTCTATGCCTGCCAGTGCCCTCAACAGGCCTGCATCCCCACACTGGGCACCCCCAGTGACTTCATCTCAGGCTATTTCCCCCAGCCAAGGGGTGCCCTGAACAAAATGAGAGACAAGTCAGATACAAGAAAATACAAAGAGGAAAAAAGCACATTGAAATGTTTGCTAGAAACAACATCAGTGTATCCTGGCCTCTCCTAGTTCCCTGGAGCCTTCTACCCTTGAGGGCTTTGAGAATGGTTTCCTATAGAGACACAGTCTTGGGCTCCAGTACCCTATAAAAGGGGCAGCCCTTGTAAAAGTTAGATCTTTGGCCAGAAGGTCTGGGTTAGAGTTGCCTAGGGAGTGTGTCAAAACTGCACATGCATTCGTTCCCTCTCAGACCTACTGATTCCATCTCTGGGCTGAGGATACTTAGATACAAGATACTTAGGATCTGAACTTTTAAAAGGTCTCTCCCGCTGCCTCTGTGCCCTCTGATTCTTATGCAAGTTAACCTTTTAGAAACACCTTTATTAACATATAATTTAAATACCGTAAAGTTCACACATGTAATGTGTACAATTCAGTGATTTTTAGTGTATTTTCCAGAGTTGTGCAACTATTACTGTGATCTAATTTTAGAACATTTTCATCATCCCAACAAGAAACCTTATAAACAGACTTTTCTCCAGAGATGATATATAAATGATTAATAAGCCCTTGAAAAGATGTTGAGCATCATTAATCATTAAGGAAATGCAAAACAAAACTGTAATGAGCTACATCCACTAGCAAGGTTAAGATAAATGACAGACAATAGCAAGTGTTGGCAGGGATGTGGAGAAATTGGAACCCTCGTGCACAGCTAGTAGGATTTTTTTTTTAAAGGCTTTGTTTATTCATGAGAAACATAGAGAGAGAGGCAGAGACACAGACAGAGGAGAAGCAGGCTGCATCCAGGAAGCCCGATGTGGGACTTGATCCCGGGACTCCAGGATCACGCCCTGGGCTGAAGGCAGGCACCAAACTGCTGAGCCACCCAGAGATCCCCCAGCTAGTAGGATTGTAAAATGGTGCAGCAGCTTTGGAAACAGTCTGGCAGGTAAATACAGACTTACCACATGACCCTACAACTCTACTATGAATGAATTGAAAAATGTATGCCCCCAGAAAAACTTGTATACTAATGTTCAGAGCAGCATTGTTTATAATTGCCAAAAAGTGGAAACAATACAAATGTCCAGTGAATGAATTGATAAACCTAATGTGGTATATCCAAACAATGGACTATTATTCAGCCATAAAATGGAAGTATGATGATTCATGCTCCAACATGGATGAACCTTGAAAATAGGATGTGCTCGGCGAGAGAAGGCAGACACAGCAGGCCACATGTTGTATGATTTCACTTATATGAAATGTCTGGAATAGTCAAATCTGTGGAGACAGCAGGATTAGTTACCACCAGGGGCAATGGGGAAGATGGATAGGGAGTGACTGCTGATGGGTATAGTAGGGCTTCTTTTGGGGGCGATGAAATGTTTTGGGCCTAGTGGGGATGGTTGCACAATTCTGTGAATATACTAAAAAACTGGTGAACTACATATTTTAAAAGGGTGAATTTTATGGTATATGAAGTATATCATTATTGATCTAACATTTTATTACAAAAACTTCATGGTACCCATTATATGCATGCTAACACTGGCAAAAGAAAAAGTAGCCTGTTGATTTAAGTCAAAAATTGTTTGGGTGATTTTGACTCCATCACTTGGCCCCTTCTTCTGAAAACATGAAGCAAATTGCTGCAATTGGCTCAAAAGGCACTTTTGAGATCATCCAGTATCTATTCCAACCCCTCATTTTATGGAAGAGGCTATTGATGTTGAGAAGGAGCAGGTGACTTGGCCGGGACCTCAGAGTCCTGTTGCTCGTCCAGTAGGCCCCACCCAGCTGTTCTCCAGCTCTTCCCACCAGCCTCAAGAGTTGGTTGACCCTCTTCTCAGCTATGTTGAAAATCAGAGTGAAGGGCTTGAGAGTATTATTCACAGCACAGGAAGTCCAGAGACTCAGCATGTGCCAGATGAGGACATGGCAGGTAGAGAAGGAAGCCTCTATGTGTCTGAACAAGATCAGCTCTTCTTATGGGGCTGTGCCTGGTTAGCACTCGTGTGTCCTAGGATGACTATAAGAGGTAGCAAACAAGGCAAGGAGGCAGTAACTAATTTTTTGGCCACAGTTGCAGGGTCGCTGAGGATACTAAACATTAAGACAGTATTATTAATCAGTACAGAGGAATGTTGGCTGAGTGGGAGTCATGACCTCCCCAGGACTCTTTACCCTTTTTCTGCAGTGCAATTTTAAATCCTGGACTGATTGGGACAGCTCTACCCAAACCCCCAAATAGTTGCCTCTTGAGACCACAGCAATCCCCTGAAAGTGTGTTTTGAGATGGCTAAGTAACTGCCCTGACAACCACGTATCGCTACTTTGCAATCAGAAGTTTAAAAAATACTACAATCAAACCTTCCAGTATTGCACCCCATGATAACATAAAATCAGATAAAGCCTGGCCAGCCAGATCTGCTCCAAATATCCAGAGCCTCCCGGCCAGCTGGCTGTGCAAGCTCATACAGTCATTTTCCTAATCTTTTAAGAATGCAACTCTTGGGTTTTCTGTGATTGCATTTTTTTTGGACCCCATCTGTAGCTTTATCAGATTTATACTGTATTTAGAAAGCTCTACAGTTTACCTTAGAGTAAGAGTGAAGTAGCTCCACTTTACCTTAGCACAAAGACTTTTTAGCTAACTATGGGGTCTTTCAATCATCATTAACATTTAAACATAGCTTTTATTATTATTATTTTTTATTTATGATAGTCACACACAGAGAGAGAGAGAGAGGCAGAGACATAGGCAGAGGGAGAAGCAGGCTCCATGTACCGGGAGCCCGATGTGGGATTTGATCCTGGGTCTCCAGGATCACGCCCTGGGCCAAAGGCAGGCGCCAAACCGCTGCGCCACCCCGGGATCCCTAAACATAGCTTTTAGAGTATTTATAATTACAAAGCATTTTGCTCTTTTTTAACTTATTATTCGGAGAGTCTTTTTGCATAAAGCTGCATTTTTCATGTTGATTTTTTAAAGTTTATTTATTTATTCATGAGAGGCACAGAGAGAGAGAGGCAGAGACACAGGCAGAGGGAGAAGCAGGCTCCATGCAGAGAGCCCGACTTGGGACTCGATCCCGGGTCCCCAGGATCACACCCTGGGCCGAAGGCGCAACGCTAAACCACTGAGCCACAGAGGCTGCCCTCATGTTGATCTTTTTATTTTTTAATTAAAAAAATTTTTTTTCATGTTGATCTTTTTAAATGGTTATATAATAACCCAATGAATTGAACTATCATAGTATATTAAATCATTTCTCTGAAAGGACACATTTACATTGATACCAAGATTTTTGTCTATTGATTTAAAATAGCAAAGGAAGAAAAGAAAAAAAAAAAAAAACAACTCTGTAGTCAAAACCCCTCTACCTACAGTGAGTTCTCTGATGAATTATTTTTCAGAATCTGTTCTATGGACTAACCGAATCAGAATCACTGGGGCAGAAGGGGATGGTTTAAAATGTAGATTCTCAAAAAATAAAAAAATAAAATAAAATATAGATTCTCAAAAAAAAAAAAAATGTAGATTCTCAGCCTGGTCACACACCCACCACCAATTTAGAGTCTCAGTTGACACCAACTGAGAATCTCCATTATTCTGCCTCCAAGGAATTTTTATGCTCATTAGAATTTGAGACTAACTCTCAAATTCTCCTCTTGAGTAGGACAGCTAGTTAGTTTATCATGGTAACTGTCACTGATGGAGCACTCATTGGGTACTGAGAGATACTGGGTGTAGCATTTTAATCCTCAATACTCTTACTTACCCTACTTTAACAAGGAAGGAAACTGAGTCTCAGGTTAAGTAACTTGTCTAGTTTACTTGGCTAATAAATTTCAGATCTAATATTTGAGACTCTCTGACTCTAGAGCCCACGTTCTTAACTACTTGAGTGGCAAAATATTTAGATTCTAGAACCCCACCCAATCCCTGCCAAAAAAAAAAAAAGCCCACGCATTGCAATCCCAACTCCCCCAAGACAGTAGTCAGTCTGTGTACCTTCTGTTTTCAACCTGGTTTAGTCCCATTCGAGAAGAATTGGAAAAATCTTGATGAGATGCTGGCCTCAGACCTCCTTCACAGACCCTGAGCTCAGAATAGGCTCTGAGATAGAAATGTTCCACAGCCAGGAATGAAGAGATGGCAGGGTTTTTTTTTTCTTCATTTCCCAGAGTTCAGAAGTCATTAGGAATCTTACCTGACCTGTAGAGTATTCCGGTGGGAAAGGCACATTAGGGAGAATTGGAGAGGACAGACAACACAGGCATTTGTGTGCTGAGTGAGATGAAGGACAGACACACCACTGGCCAGTGGAGTTGGGAGCCTGGGCTCCTGTCTTTGACATTTGGTTTTTCTCTAACCACAGCCAGGAGGCTCAAAAGGCATACTGCCAGGGATGTGAAGGCCCAGGGAGCTCCATGGTGACAGGGCACCTTGGCTTTTGGTGAGCAGAGAGTATTATGACCATTAGGTTGAACAGCATAGAGCAGGGATCAGCAAACTTTTTCAGTGAAGACTCAAAGAGTAAATATTTCAAGCTTGCTGGCCATGTGTTCTGCATAGACAATACATAAGTGAATGGATATGGCTGTTTCCCAGGAAAATTTTATCTATAAAAACTGGCAATAGGCCAGATTTGGCCCACAGGTTATAATATGCCAACCCCTGGAGAGAGAAAAACCATTGGCTTTGGAATCTGTTGAAACTCCAGTTCTGACCTTCACTACTTGGGTGAGGAGCAGGTGACTTAAATGGCTGTACAGTGTTATAGTTAAGAACTTGGGTTCTGGAGGTGGAGGCTCCAGGGTTCGAGTCCTCCCTCCACCATTCATGAGCTGTGTGACCTTATATAAAGCCTTTTCTTGAACTCTCCTATCTCAGAGAGCTGTGGTGAGAATGATCCAAGCTTAGCACCCGTACACACACACACACACACACACACACACACACACACACAATATGATCCAAGCTTAGCACCTGTACACACACGCACGCATACACTCAGCACAATCATGCCTGGCACACGAGAAGTGCTCTGGAAATATTAGCAGTTAATATTACTATTCTCTGGGCTAGGATTTCCTCATCTGTTAAATGAGGGTCATATTAGCACCTTTTACCATAGTTGAAAGGATTACATTCAGTAGCAGGAGCTACGGTATTTGGCATGAAGTGGAAACTCAGCACTAATATTATCCTTTAGAAACGGGAAACAGTTTGCCTTTCTACAAGCCTTAGAGAAAGACTCTTTGCAGACACATGAACTTGTAAAAGTAGGGGTCTTTTCAGAAATTAAGTCTTGGTTGTCTGCAGTATTTGATGTGGAACCCAGCACTGTGTGGGGAAGTCTGGGAGCACTTGGGATTCATTGGTGTTGGTATGCTCTGTTCCCCTTGGATAAGCCCCTTGCCCAAGCCAGGCTGTGCTCACCAGCCCCAGGAGACGGCTGGTGGTGGTCTCCAGTATCCTTGCTTATACCCCTTCCCCTGATTGGAGTGGCCTCTTCCTTTCCCAATTCCCTAACTCACCAAGATCCCATCAGATACTTCCCCTGCTTGAGCCTGTTCCTGACAGCTCCTCCCCACAGTGGACTCTGGTTAATTGTCATCCTTTCATTCATAATTACAATTTGCTTATAGGTCCTGTTTCTTCAGTTAGACCGACAGTTTGTTGAGGGGGGAATCATATTCTTCCTGGTCTCCTTCTCACTATCTTCCATGTAGAGAATCCACAGTAAACACCAGTGGGCTGAAAATTGGCTTTCTGACTGATGCAGATGCTGAGACATAGTCGGCAAAGGGTCTTAATTCTAGGAGCTACCCACTCTTGTTGACATCTGTTAACTTAATGGAGGTCCACAGAGAGAATTGCCCCCATAAGACCTCACTTAGGACAGAAAGCAGTAAAAGTGAAGAATATTCTGGGCCTGGTCCTTCCAAGCACACTCCTCCTTGCTCTTCCCTCACCTCTCTGCTCAATGGTCTTTGAGGACTGAGAGGAAGGGGGAGCCACAAAGTGAACGGAACCTGGCTGGATCTCTGAGGAGCTGCTCAGAGGAGAGCAGACCAGGAAAGATGTCTGGGCAGGAGGACCACGTCAGGCTTGCATGAGAAGTAAGCATTTTCGGTGTTGAGTTAAAAAAGTATACACACATTCACACCTGCACACACAAGGCATTCCCACAGAGATTGGCCATGCCTCTGATTAGTCAGATGTTTGCATGTTAGAAGAATCACTGTAGGGCCCTCTGAGAGGCAAGCATTGCCTCAATTGACATTCAGTATAATCTGAGAATAAATGCACCCCCAAATCTACAGTTTATGATTAGCAATGCAGAACGATGCTCTAACAGTTTTCTCTGTGTGTACAGTTAGTATCCGTGGTGATTCCATCAGCCTCGACATTGTTGCTCATGTTGGATGTGTTGCCACCCACTGAAAGGTTTGACATACAACCCATTGTAGAGAATCACCACTTTCTGCCCACTTGACCCTGAGAGCAGACAGTTCTCCCCATGAGGACACCTGTGTGAGCCTCCTATTGTAAGATTTAATAGAGATTCTGTGCTGGGATTCCAAGCTCAGTAGACCATCCCTCTAACGAGAGGCTGTGATGAGGTGGGACCACTGTAACGTCCCCTGATCTGGAAGTCGTCCAGCAGTTCAGCCTTCCAGCACCCAACCTTGAGCTGGAAGTGAGCCTCCTCAGACCCTTGGATCAAAGCCCTGTCCTTCACTCCTACAGATTCACACAATATTCTTAAGTTCAGGGATTTGCTTTCTCCACTCCAAGGAGATGCTGAGCTGTAACAAGAAGGGAATGATACAGACAGGTGGGTGTTAGACACACAGTGAGGGTTGTCAGCCCTGAGCTGTCACTGGAGGTGGGGGTAGGGTGGGTGTGGGAAAAGAGTCAGAAGACCCACAAAGCACGACATCGTCCTGGAATACAACAGAAGTGTGCAGGGTGAATCTTCAGTCCACAGGAAAAGCTCATTTCTAGTCTTCACTGTGTTTCAGAGCATGAGGAAGTGCACACCCCCTGCTAGAATGGTCACTCTGACCCTCTGCTGGGAGAAAGTGGCTGTCACTAATAACGGAGGAGCCCCTCGTTTCAGGCTGTCATTCCAGTATCATGTCTGTGGGTGACTGACCCTTGTCTTTGTTTTCTCCTTCTGTGTGAGCTCAGAGGAGGGCGCACAGAGACAGGCCTTGCTCTGAAATACCTTCTGCGCAGAGGGTTCCCTGGAGGGAGAAATGCCTCTGTGCCCCAGATCCTCATCGTCATCACTGATGGGAGGTCCCAAGGGCATGTGGCAGTGCCCACCAAGCAGCTGAAGGAAAGAGGCGTCACCATATTTGCTGTCGGGGTCCGGTTTCCAAGGTAAGAGCCTCGGTCACTCTGGGTAGCCCTGGAGACTGTGGAGACACTCCACAGCCATGGGAAGGGAGGGGATCTGGGCAAGCCACCCTGGTCCTTCCCATGCTCTGTCATATGTTGTGCCAGACTGCAGGGAGCCTGAAGCCTGAGAGAGTGCACTGTCTCTGATTTAGTCTGAATACTTGGTTGTAAGTGCCAGAAACTGGACTCAAATTCATTTGGGCAGAAATGGAAATTCTTGGACTCATCTAATAGAACTGGGTGGATCGGGGAGTGTGGGGTCTTGGGGTGAGCAGGAGCTGGGGACTTGAACATCATGAAGATCCTGTCTGTCCTCCATGCGTACCTGCTGCTCCCTCAGCCTGGCCCTCGAAGGAACCTGGAACTCTGGCTGTAGGCAGCACCCAGCTCACCCCGCAGAGAAAAGACTCATGTTTCCAATTTCCATTTGAATAATCCAAGAAAGGCTCCTCATTAGCTTGAGTCACAGACCCACTCCTGAGGCCAGGAGAGTGGGGGGGTCTGTGATGGGCTGCTCCCCTCTCCAACCACGTTCTCTAGAAGCTGAAATGTGTTTTCCACAGGTCCTCCTTGCTCTCAGCCTGAAAATGAGAGGCCCCTTGTTATTGTGGGTATTAAGCGACATGACTCTGGTCTGGGTACTGGGCCTACATAGTAATTAATGAGATCTCTTCATTAATTTTAGTACATTTTAAAATTCTTTCTGTCAATATGCCAGATGCTATGTTCTTCTAAGTTGTCAGGATACAGAGACAGTACAAAGTACCTGCCTTCATGAAGCTTCTATTTCTAGGAAAGTTAACTGGATGAAACACAAGTGAGTGAATAAGTAATGTCGTTTCAGGTGGAATTAAAATACGAAGAAGTAGTAAGGGAGGAGGTTAACAGAGTGACAAGAATTAGAGAGCTCCGCTATTCTAGAGAGAGAAGTCTGGCAGCAGTTGATTTGTGAACAGAAACTTGAGTGAAAAGAGAAGCAAGCCTTCCTTCCAAACAGCAGGGAAGAGAACAGGCAAGGCAGGCGGGTGGCAAGTACCAAGGCCCTGAGGCAGTAGCTCGCTTAGTGTGTGAGAGGAGCAGAAAGACAGCCAGGGACTGTCTGGAAGCTGGTAAATGAGGTAAATTATAAGAAATGGGATAGAAGAGCTAGGTAGGAGTCAGGTCTAGAGATTCAGTGGGTCATAGTCAAGGCTTCAGAGTAGGTTGGGAAGTCTTTAGGTGGCTTTGAGCAGGGAAGTGACAGGTATTGGCCAATGTTTTTAGATCACACCAACTACCAGGTAGGGAATAGACTGGCAGGGTGAGGTGGAAGGAGAAGCAATATCGGGAGGAGTGGGGGCATCTAGGTAGGCAGCCTTTGGAGCTGCTCAGACAAGAAGGTGGTGGTGTGTGGTGGGAAAGCATTGCGACCCACTGAGGAATGGTTGGACGGAGGCTGTGTCCTGGAGGCTGAGCAGTGGAATGGCCGATGAATTGAATGTGGAAGAGTCAAGGATTTTGGCCTGAGCCCCACAGTGAAAGGTATTGCTGTTTACTGAGATGGTGGAAGACTCGAGAAAAGGGAAGTAGAGTTCTGTTTCAGGTCAAGTTTGAGGAGCACATGGGACATCTGAGTAGGGTAGCTGAGTCCGCAGCCGGATGTAGAAGTCTGGGTCTCTCCTCCTAGAGAGAGGGTAGACATTGAACTTGAGGTTGGCATTTATTGCCTGATGATTGCCTAGGAAGACCACCAAGGACCAGCATGTTCGGTACCCAGGGGATATCCCGGGCCATGCCATGTCCTGGTGGTGCTGTCCGTCGCTACCACCATCCTCGAGGGCTGTTGTTACGCGCAGCGAGTGGGTATTTAACACAGACCGCCCTGTCATGGGCTCTTTGTGTATCCTCACATACAAGGAAATAAACTCGGTGGGAAAGGAGACAAAAGTGTCACTTCCTGGCTCACCTGCTACCCCCTCCCACATGGTGCCCAGTAGAGTATGTTGCACATCACAGTTCCCCAAAGGTTTGTCAGTGAGGATGGAGGCCATCGGACAGTAGAAATACATGGCCCATTCTGGGGCTCTTTTCTCCAGCTGCTAGCTGAGCAGTGCTTCTCAGATGGTCTGTGGTGGAGGTCCGTTTTGTTTTGTTATGTTTTTTAATCCATCATGGCCTGATACTTTAGAGAAATACAATAAAAATGAATCACTAGGAAAGAAAAATAAAAAAGAATATGAGCTCAAATGTTTATTATTTGATCCAAGCAGGCAGAAAATGGCTCTGTCAAGTTGCTGTACCACTGGGTTCTGAGTGTTCATTCTCAGGGTCTATGCTTGTCTGGTTCTGGATGAGGGTGAGTTTGGGGGCCTACTGTGAGTATCCATCACTTAGAGGAATCGAGAAGCTATCAATCAGGAGAGGGGACATTGTTCAGCTCTGAATGTCGTGAGCTACAGCTATAGGAACTATCTGAAAAAGCCCGCCGTTGGGTTTCTCAGCCTTCCTGACCCATTCCCCCCAACTGCTGGTAAATGACTGGGTCACTGTTGACCAGTGGTTCTCAAAGTGTGTTTCTTGGACCAGCAGCCTCAGCTAGGAATGCACACAGTCGGGTCTGCCCCATAGAATCCAGAACTCTGGGGCCAGGTGCCTCCATTGGTGGTTTATTTGGCCCTCAGTGATTTTGATGCCCATCGAAGTTTGAGAACCACTGCTATGGGCAGTGTGAGACTTGCTATGGGATTAAAAACCTGACTCTTTCCTCTTTTTAATATTCATTGAGCCCCCATTTCTGATGGTTCTCAGCTCTGGCTTTTGGGAGAATCTGCTGCTGGGTCAGGTAGAGCTGCCCTCTGAATGCTACTGCAAGGCCAGGACTTAGAAGCTGCCCTGTGTCTGCCAGGTGCCATCCTCACCCTGGGGGGGCATGTCTGGTTTATATAACTTCGAAGGAGAATGGGGACTTTTACATAAGTGAATTTTGGAGATAAATGAAGTTTTTGCCATATTGCCAAACCTTGAATTTCTGATGGGCCAGGTTCTAAATGCATTAGTGACTACCCTGACTTCCCAGAAAGGTTTCTCAACATCATTTAATGCTTCCTTCATGCCTAGGTCCTTATGCCTGGGCCCTAAGAGCAATGCCCTCTGGCTGTCGAAGTGTACTCCTTCCTCCACACAACCTCACGTTGCCGACTTTTGAGTGTGTATGGCCCGTTTACCATTCTTCAGGATTTTTCTCTATCACGAGCTATCCTTGTTTGTTCTTCTTTTGCCACCCCCGCCCCCAACCACTTTCTTTCATTTCCTTTCTGGTTAAATTTTTCTCATCAGCTATGGGTGACCCAGCCAAGTCACTACATCTGTGAGGACCGTGACTCAAATAAGAGCTGGTGGTTCCGAGGGTGAGGCTGTCCTCTGAGGAAGCTTGTGAACTTGGGCATGCACACATTATGACCCGTGCTTGAGCATCCTTGGGGGCTTTCTGTGGTTCACTTCTGGACCTTACCTGTATCCTAGGTGGAGGAGGTTGTAGCTGAGTGGCTTCTGGAGCAGTGGGGTTGTGTTGCTGTCCACAAGGAGCCCATGGTTTAGGGGATGGGTGGCCAGGAGGGTGAGAGGTAGACAGTGAGCTGCTCTAACTTCTCTGCTGGGGTTGGGGACAGATGGGAGGAGCTGCACAGACTAGCCAGCGAGCCAAGGGAACAGCATGTGCTGATGGCTGAACAGGTGGAGGATGCTACCAATGGTCTTTTAAGCACCCTCAGCAAGTCTGCTGTCTGCACCGTTGCCTCTCCAGGTAAGGCCTTCCAGGCTGGAAGGAGTGGTCTTGCCCATGTGGAAGTGGGGTGGGAATGGTTCCCTGAGGCAAGAGGTCAGGAGGCTCCCCAGGAAGGGGGAAAGCAAGAGGAATGGGGTCTGGCAACTTTGGTGCTGGGGTACCCTGCTCTATTTACCTCCCTGTGTCAGGCCCTGTGGGCTTTCTCAGCTGGGAACCTGGCTTGTCTCTGGGTTAGAGGGGTCCAGGCTTTGGGACCCAGATCTAGGGAGGCCCTGTGCCTGTCCACTTCCTCAGGGAGAAGAGCCAAGTCAGCTTTCTGGTCATGGTCAGCACAGGGACACTTCAGCTGGGCGGGGAGGGCTCTGCATTCCTAGTTGTCATTGTCATGGTCTGACCAGGCGCACGTTATGTGAGAGGTACACATGTGCGTAAGATATAAAAACTGTGTGCAGAGGAAACACTCAAGAGACCGGCTGCCCAGCCACCACGCAGAGCAGGACTCCTGCCCTGATGTGCCCCGCCTTGCAAGAGGCAGAGGGGAGCTGGGGCTGAGGGTGATGGAACCACGGCTGGGGGGAAGGAGGCGTAACCCTGTCCTCTTCATCTTCTCTGTGCCCTGTGGACACAGACTGCAAGGTCCAGCCTCACCCCTGTGAGCGCAAGACGCTGGAGACGGTCAGGGAGCTTGTCGGCAGTGTCCTGTGCTGGAGAGGATCGCGGCGGAGTGATGCCGTGCTGGCGGCACTCTGTCCCTTCTCCAGGTTTGTCCTCCTGCTGGGGTCAGAGGCCAAGGGCGCACCAGGGTGGAGATGGAGGCCCCCAAAGCTGCGTGCTCACATGCTGTGAGATGAGTGGCCACAGAGTGTGACAGGGATCAGAGAAGACGTGGGAGGGAGACAGGGGCAGAGTTATGGAGTCCCAGGGAGGGTCCTAGCTACACAGTGGCAGAGTCTTGTAGACACACTGCCTAGGTGCCCATAGTGAGCGAGGGGACAGGGTCACGGCTGTTCTGGAAGGCTCATAAGTGAGCCAAAGCCAGTCCTCTAGGACCATGGTCTGGACTTAGGATAGTGGTCTGGTCATTTGGTTCCTCTGAAGACCGGTTTCTGTATTTATGGGGCCAAGGGAGGCGGGAGGCTTAAGGTCTTGGTTGAATTCCAGTGGTGGAGGCCATGTGGGGTACAGCATCTGTCAGAGCGCCCGGGCATTCTTGAGCACCTGCTGCTCGGTGGTCAACCATTCTCTCAAAAATTCCTGGACTGTCCCCTGGCACTTTGTCCAGGCTACCTGCAGTACAGCAGATCAGCAGCTGGTGGTCCCATCCTCTTGCCTTTCCTGGAGAGCCAGGGGTAATGTTTGAACCAGCTGCATCTTTGCCCTGTGGCCTGCCCTCAGTCATGAGCTCAGGAGACACAGAGCAATGAAATGGTTGGCTGAGAAGCCATGAGCCATTGCACTGGGCTGATGGAGCATCCAAAGACCATCTTGGAGGAAAGGGCCAGGCCCTGCACATGGGTCAGGGGAAATAGGGCCATGTCAGAGGCCACTAGAGGCCTTCTTCAGAACCCAAGCTTTCAAGTGAGGGGACGCAGTTCTTTGTTCGCAACTGAACATGTTCTAAGTGCCTGCTCTGAGCCAAGCAGTGTGCAGTGACACTGCCCTCAAGAAGCCCATGGTCTGAGGACAAGGCATTGGACAAGAGGACCAGTGACCGTCAGGTGTCTCAGGTGCCAGGATGGGGCCTGTCCTCCCTGGGACATCATGGAGAAGAGGCTGCTTGAACAGTCCTGAGAGATGTGGGAACTCAGTGGCACCAGGCAGAGGCATTCAGAGTTGGGAGCCCCAAGAGAGGCTGGCGGAGGGTACATGTCATGGCTTTGTGCTCAGAATCTGGAGTCAGGCTGCTGAGCTTTTAATTCCAACGTGGCCACTTTAGGAGCTGGGACCCTCCCACCCCCTTCCTTCTATATTTGAGAGGGGGCTAATGATAGTACCTACCCCATGGGGTTGTGGATGTAGAGCGCACTAATATTGCAGGTTTCTGGAATGACGCCTGCATATAGTAAGCTCTTCATCAACTCCCTCATTCAGGAAACCCTCACCGAGGGTCTCCTCTCTGCTCAGCATGTCCCAGGTCCTGGAGAATCAGCATGAATGCCTCAGAAGCAAATCTGCCCTCATGAGCTGATACTCCAGTGGCAGAAGGCAGCAGCAAATCAATGAATGCATAAAATGAACTATTAGGTAGTGAGAAGTGCTACAGAGAAAAAGAAGGAAGGGATGCGTCAGGGTGGGGAGGTGGTGGTTGGGAAGCAGGGGTGCAGTTTGTTTATTAAATAGAGTGGGCAGAGAAGGCCTGGCACAGCGTCCAGACCTGAGGGAGCTCAGGAGGGAGCCATGTGCAGATCCAGGCAAGGTCCTGGGGCCAGTCTCTGCTCCAACACCACCAATTCCCACTACAGGCCTGGGAGGAGTCTGAAGCACTTTCTGGGCTAGGACTTGTGGTTTTATGAAGTCATTAGGAGCAGATGTGGAAAGGGAGAAGATTTCTCTTTAATGAGCTGGCAACTTGGCAAACTTTGGATTTCAGCAACTCCTCAAGTTCATAATTGACTTGGCCTTTATCCCAAGTGGATGTTTTGCTCCAGGGAAAATTCTGCCCTAGAGGTGAGCCCAATTAGCCTGCCCCCGTGGTGGGCAGCCTGGAGGAGTAACAGCCACAATCTAGTTGCCTGATTTCCACAATTTCCTGCCCTTCCCCTCCCTCTCTGTATGCTAGCCCCGGAAAGTAACTCATAATAGGACACTCTTCCCACAGTTCAGAGTTTTGAACACAGATTATTTTCAAATTCTGACAAAGCCAACTTACATTTTTAAAAATTGTTTCTGGTTAGTTTGAAATGTTCCCTAACCCATGTGTAGCTAAAAGCTGGGGTAGAATCAAGGGAAACAAGGTGGTCTTTCTTGACCAACATCTGCTTTAGAATCTCCTATCAGCTTTTAGCACTTCAAATAACCTTCCAGGTTAAACCTTTGATCTCTATCATTTGCTCCCTTGGATTATAGCTGGAAGAGAGTGTTCATAACCCACCCTGCCACTTGCTACAGGACCACCTGCCCAGGTACAGTCTGCTTCTTCGATTCTCTAGCTCTTTCTGGCCCCTGGCACTCGGCTGGCCTCTAAAGGGGTGTTTGCACTCTAGGAGCAGAGAGTGGGGTGGGAACCAGCCCTGGGGCGGAGAGACATGGCATTTCAGAGGCAGAGGAACATGTTCAAACTGTATGCATTCCTCCTTTGCTCGGTGGTATTTTTCACTAAGAACGGACAGGAGACTTTGGAATAGCCTTCCTTCACCAGTGCCCCTTGCATTGACAAGATGCAGAGGAGGGCGCACATTGAGCACCAGCTTTGCAGACAGAAAGCCTCACATCCAGCACCAAACTCCAGGCCAGACACTTAAGCCTGTTTCCTCCACTGTGAAACAGGGATAATGGTTGTCCCTTGTCTGGAATCCCCATTTCCTTACACGGTGTGATAGGGGGTATCCCATCATCAGTGGGATCCTGGCGAAGATTCAGTAGGTAATGCTCACAGGAGTGCTTCATCAGCTCCAAAGTCCCACGCAGTCAGACTTACCAATACCATTAGGCATCATTCAACCTGTTCCTCAGTGGGTCTCCTTGCTCCTCATCCAGGGGTCTAGTGCCGCCCCTTCCTGCCCACTGACCTGGGAGTACAGAAATTACACTCAGGTGTGTTGGTATCAGTCCCCCATGGATTTACTTCTCCTGATGAGGCAAGGAGCACATATCCTGGAAGCAGAGCCAGTGATGCTCCCATCCCCGGGTTTGGTGATCGCCTGGGCATCCTGTTGTAAAGTTCCCACATTTCTGGAACACAGCAGAAAGTGAAAGATGGGGTTTTTTTTGCTCGGAAACTAAAGTTGGAGCACATAAGGCTTTGGAACCACAGTGACTTGGGTCTGAGTCCCAGCTCTACCCCTTTCCAGCTGTCTGATCTTCACGTGACTTCTAGTCATTGAACTTCAGTTCTCCCATCCAAAACGTCTTTATAGGATGCACCCCATTGGGCAGTGAGGTGAGATCATGCATGTGTGGTGCTTAGCACAGTACCTAGCACGTACTAGCTGCCCAGTGAAAGGCCAGAGTGGGTGCTGTTGTTGAGTTCCCCAGTCATTTCCATGATACACCAGAGGACAGAACAGCAGGCCGGGGTGCCCGCAGTGAGCCTCAATAATTACTGCCATCGCACAGCATACACTTTAATTTCAGTGAACAAATAGTATATCAGCATTTGTCTGTAGAAAGGACAGAAATCACCAGTTCTAGCAGTAACCACACTCAGCTACTTAGTAAGCCCCTTGAATATAAGACACATGAATTCATGAAGATCCTGTCTGTTGTCTCTAACTCTGGGAGGACGGTCATGTGGTATTATCTGCATTTTACAGGAATTGATAAGGAAATTGACCAGGAGCTTACATACTGACTATAGGGGATCACAGGACACTTCAGAATGGGCCCAATTTTGACATGGGCCGTGGTTTCCTGTGCAAAATATCCCCTTTAAAAGAGACGTTGCCCAGAATCTGGACCTCACATCCAAAACCAAATACTGTCTATACCTATTATGGAGTGTTCGCCTGGTGCCAGGCTTTATGCTAAGACTTTCCATGGGTTAGTTTGAGTAATCCTCGTAATAGTACCATGGGACAAGTCTTCATCATCCCTTCTTGGAAGAGGATACTGGGCTGGCTGCAGTGAATTAAGGTGCCCGGAAAGGCTCGCTGTTTTGCTGTGTCAGCCTGCAGAGGCCGTTAAGGACAACCATATAGAACTTGAGGAAGCACCTCCTGTGCCGCGGTGTTCCCTGTCTTGTGACACCTGCGTGGTCACCGTGATGCTGCTGCAGTCTTCATCCTTATTGAGCCTGGGTCCAACACCAGTTCATCGTCACGGCCATCTCTAGACCTCAGCGGGCGGGGGTAATGAAGGGATGTTAATGCCGTTCCCTAGCGCTGCCATAACAAACTACCACAGTCTAGGGGCGTAAACAACAGAAACTGACTTTCTCATGGTTCTGGAGGCTGGGAGTCCAAGATCAAGGTGTCAGCAGGTTCTGTTTCTTCGGAGGCCTCTCTGCTTGGCTTACAGATGGCCGTCCTCTCCCTGTATCCTTAGGTGGCCTTCCTTCTGCGCACATCTCTAGGGGATCTTCCTCTTATGAGTCAGACTGGATTAGGGCCCATCCTATGAGCTCATTTAGCCTTAATGAACTCTTTAAAGGCCCTCTCTCCAAATACAGTCACATTCCAAGGTACCGAGGGTTAGGACTAATACACATGAATTTGGAGGCCATAACAGTCCAGGGCCCATTGGCACCGCCCCAATGAGCCTGTAATTCACAAAAGGCCTTACGGAGCCTGCCACCAAGTGTCCTTTACACCCACACCCAGCCCCTCCTTTATGTACCTCATTTGCTTTCCTTGCCCTCTTTGCCACAGGTGTTGTGGCTGGGTACCTAGTGGTCTTGGGGGAAGGAGGGAGCTGGGCCCTGGTGGGGCAGGCTGGGCTGCTAGACTCCCACCTCTGCACAAACCCTTTCATGCATCTGAGCTGGCATGCGAGGCTGTTAACAGGCATCTCTTTGATAGACCCTTGTGACTCACAGCCCTGTCAGAATGGAGGCACATGTGTTCCAGAAGGACTGGACAGGTACCACTGCCTCTGTCCACCAGCCTTCGGAGTGGGGGCTAACTGCGGTACGTATGCAGGGGACTTCCAAGGCTGGCCATTGGGGAGCAGTGGGGCCTGGGCTCCTGCTATCCACTTCCCATCCCGCTAGCTCCTAGTTAGAAATGGGGCCTTGAGTGTTGCTAAGCCCAATTATGGGCTGATGGCAGTCTGACTCTGAAGCCTGGTCCTGGGCAGAGTCTCTTCTCCCCTCTCCTAGGAAAAGGAGCAAGGAGCCTAAACCCTTTTTGGTCTTAAAGGTATGACATAAAGATTATGATAGGCTTTTACCCTGTAGGGTTGTTGAGAGTTTTAAATAAGGTAGACATAAAGTGCTTTGTCACCATGCTTGACATATAGTAGGAACTTGTTAAAGAACTTTAAAAAATATATATATATATACATATATATATATTATTGTAAAAGAATTTTAATAACTTTAAAAATCTAGTGCTGGGTCAACTGGAGAT
Source organism: Canis lupus familiaris (assembly GCF_011100685.1). Taxonomy (NCBI): domain Eukaryota; kingdom Metazoa; phylum Chordata; class Mammalia; order Carnivora; family Canidae; genus Canis; species Canis lupus. The sequence continues at coordinate 25,427,232 of NC_049249.1, forward strand.
CTATATAGAAGAACTAAATCTTGACCCCCTACCTCACAAGCTATGCACAAATCAATTCCAGGTGGATCACAGATCTAAATATAAAAGGCAAAGCAGTGAAGCCTCTAGAAGAAAACATAGGAGCATATCTTCATGATTTGAGGTAGACAAAGATTTCTCAAACAGGATGCAAGAAGCGCTGACCATAAGGGAGGAAAGATCTAGATCCCATTTTAACTTTTAAAAAGGTGGTCAGAGGGAGACCCATAATGAGAGCCAGGAGGCAGAGCTGTGTCTGACCCCGTCTGACTCTGTGACGAGATCCCCGGCCCCTGCGGCCCCTGCCACCTCGTCCCTCTGCCCCGTCTCCCTGCTGGGAGGGAGGATTCTCCTGCTGGGTTTGGCGTCTGGGCATCTCTAGGGTGGCCGTAGCGTGACCGGCGGCTGCTGTGACCCAGCAGCCCCGAAGCTGAGCGTGGAATGCAGGATCGACGTCCTCTTCCTGCTGGCCAGCTCAGCGGGCACCACCCCCGAGGGCTTCCTGCGGGCCAAGGCCTTCGTGAAGCGGTTTGTGCAGGCGTCGCTGAGCGAGGACTCCCGGGCCCGCGTGGGGGTGGCCCGGTACAGCGGGGAGCTGGCGGTGGCCGTGCCCGTGGGCGAGTACCAGGACGTGCCGGACCTGCTCAGGAGCCTCGACGGCGTTCCGTTCAGCGGCGGCGCCACCCTGACCGGCAGCGCCTTGCGGCGGGCGGCCGAGCTCGGCTTTGGGAGCGCCGCCAGGACGGGCCAGGACCGTCCCCGCAGAGTGCTGGTCCTGCTCACGGAGTCACCCTCCCAGGACGAGGTGGCCGGCCCCGCGCGCCACGCCAGGGCCCGGGAGCTGCTCCTGCTGGCCGTGGGCACCGAGGCCGTGCGCGCAGAGCTAGAGGAGCTCACAGGCAGCCCGGAGCGCGTCCTGGTCTACGCTGGCCCGCAGGACCTGTTCCGCCGAGTCCCTGAGCTGCGGGAGAAGCTGTGCAGCAGGCCGCAGCCAGGTGAGGGCCCGGTGCTCGGCAGTAGTGGGCGTCCTCGGGTAAGACGTTAACAAGGTACATTTGTCGGGATTAAGGAACCCACGGGGCGCCTGCGTGGCTCAGTGGTTGAGCATCTGCCTTGGGCTCAGGTCGTGATCCTGGGATCCTGGGATCCTGGGATCGAGTCCTGTATCCGGCTTCCTGCCCGGCTGGATGTCGTTGCTCCCTCTCTGTCTGCCTCTACCCCTGCTCATGCTTTTCTTTCTCACACACTCTTTCTCTTAAAAATATATATAATTTTTTTTTTTTTAAAGAGACTTTCTTAGTTTTTACCTAGTGACCTTTCATTGTTCCAAGGATTCTTTCTAGGTCCCTGCATTCAGCTAGTCATCGTGTTGTCTTAGGCTCCTCTTAGATATTCCTTGTGGTGGAGTGGTTTTTAAACACCCTTAAGTCTGATCCACTCACTCCCTACCTAAACCTTCCTGCTGGCTCCCTTCTGCCTTGGAATAAAACCCGAACTCCTCCTGGCCTCTGAGAACTCCGTGTGGTTGGTCCCTCAGACCTCTCTGCAGCCCCTGCATGGGGTGAAGGTGGGGGAGCGGCCACTCAGCCCCCTCCCTGCCTTAGACGCGCCACCCAGCCCTCAGCTTACTCTTACTCCTCCCAGAGAGACCCTGACCCCTTCTCCCAATCTACTTATGTCACGGCTCCTGCAGATCCCTTGCATAATACCCTTTCTCCCCACCCATGCCTGGTCATGGGATTTGTGATTCTGCGTTGGTTTCATATCTGTCCCATTGAGGGGAGGCATGGGCCCATTTTGTCCACTTGGTATAATTAGTGCATGGAGTACAGTGCATGGAAGGTGCTCAGTAACGGGATGGATGAGGGCGCCCAGAGCTCAGTGGCTTACAGAGGACAGACGTTTATTTCTGTCACAGTTCAGAAGTGAATGGCTGCAGCCAGCAGGGTGGCTTGGGTATCTTGTGGTTCCACCTCTAGATCACTGTTTCTCTGCCAGCTAGAAGTGGGGAGAAGGGAAGTGGAAGGCAAGTAGCTTCCTTTTGAGGACGGATTTCAGAAACTACAATTTTCAACCATGTCCAATCAGATAGAACTTAGATACATGGCCACACCTGTCTGCTGGGGAGTCTGGGAATGTGGGCTAGCCTGGCTTTCCTGTGCCCTTATATCTTAGGAGAGGGTGGAGGACGGCCACTGACCCGACCTAGGCAGCCCCTCTTTTGCTGGCCTGGTCCAGAGGAGGGGCTCTGCTGGGCACAGCCTGCCCCCAGGCTCACTCTGTTTGTTCCTCACAGGCTGCCGGACACAGTCGCTGGACCTTCTCTTCATGTTGGATGCCTCAGCCTCAGTGGGACCCGAGAACTTCGCCCAGATGCAGAGCTTTGTGAGAAGCTGCATGCTCCAGTTTGAGGTGAACCCAGATGTGACGCAGGTCGGCCTGGTGGTGTACGGCAGCCAGGTCCAGACAGCCTTCGGGCTGGACGCCCATCTCACCCGTGCGGCGGTGCTGCGGGCCATGAGCCAGGCCCCCTACCTGGGCGGGGCAGGCTCTGCAGGCACAGCCTTGCTGCACGTCTACGACAAAGTGATGACCGTCCAGAGGGGCGCCCGGCCTGGCGTCCCCAAGGCTGTGGTGGTGCTCACAGGTGGGATGGGCACGGAGGATGCAGCTGTCCCTGTCCAGAAGCTGAGGAACAATGGCATCTCTGTGCTGGTGGTGGGCGTGGGGCCTGTCCTGAGGGAGGCACTGCGGAGGCTCGCAGGTCCCCGGGATGCCCTGATCCACGTAGCCACCTACGCAGACCTGAGGTACCACCAGGATACACTCATCCACTGGATATGTGGAGGTGAGTGGGGGAGTCCCTGGCCTACGGTGTCCCATCCCCCCCAGGGGAACTCAGCCTGAGCCCTCAGGTACCAGGTTGCAAGGATGGCAGTGCCTCCCAGCTACCCCATGCTTTCTGAGTGCTGGGTTCTGTGCTAACCTCCCCGCTCACATAAAACACTGCAGTGGGCACAGCTGGCCCCATCTGATGGTGCAGAGAGTTTAAGTGACCCCAGTACCTCTCCCCAAACTCGAGAATTTTTGCACTTCATTGGAACAGAAGACCTTGCTAGGATACCTACAGATTCCCCAGGAATCTAAGGACCCAGCTGACATTGACCTATAGTGATGACAGAGCTAGGAACAAACCCAGCCAGGCCAGCCTGGCCCCAAGGCATCTTTTTGCCAGTGACCACCTTTCGGTCTCTTTAAAAGTGCATCCATAATAGTAAACACTGCTGTGTGCACAGCACATTTGAGAGATGAGAGTCTCTGTGTACAGTAGGTGAGCCAGGTGAAAGTTGGGTCTCTGACCTAGCCAAGTAGAATGGGCCACCAACCATGTGCTGACACTGAGAGGTGTGAGACATTCTTCTGTGGCCTCACCACTGTCCTGGGCTTTTTTTTTTTAAGATTTTATTTATTTATTCATGAAGCAACACAGATAGAGAGGCAGAGACACAGGCAGAGGGAGAAGCAGGCTCCATGCAGGGAGCCCAGTGCGGGACTCCAGGATCAAACCCTGAGCGGAAGGCAGACACTTGACTGCTGACCCACCCCGGCGTCCCTGTCCTGGGCTTCTTTGGTGAGGGGGGGCCTTGGGGCTGACCCAGGCTGGGCCCGCTGGGCCCGTTCTCTCTTGTAGAAGCCAAGCGGCCAGTCAGCCTATGCAAACCCAGCCCGTGCCTGCATGAGGGCACCTGCGTCCTACAGAACGGAAGCTACCGCTGCGAGTGCCAGGATGGCTGGCAGGGCCCCCACTGTGGGAACCGTAAGTGGGGCTCTGGCTCTGCCTGTGGGGCATGGCAGGGGGGTGGGGGGCAGGGGCCTTCAGACCTACTGAGCCCTAGGGACTCAGCTGAAGTCAGGGTCTGAGGTGTTCGTTCAGCAGAAGGCCACCTGCAATTGTCTGTTCATTCCCGCATGAAATATTCGGTGGGGGGGGGCCGCCCACATCCCAGGTGCTGTGCTGGGGGCACGACGAGAAGCTCTGCCCTCCTGGAGCTCCCATGCCAGTGGGGGAGACGGGCAGTGAATAAGAACAACCTGCAGTGTGGTGGTGCTAGGCGTATGTGAGAAAAACAGCGGCTGGGAGGAGGGTCTCCAGAGAGGCCTGTGTTGGGAGCACGGTGGGGGTGGAGTGGCTGGAAGACAGGACGAGGGCACAGGTGCGGTGGGTGGGTAGGTAGAGGGTGCTGGAGTGTTTCTCTCTGCTCACTAAGATGGGAGGAGGCACTGGTGGTAGGAGCCGAGAGCAGTCACGGTCCAGGAGAGAAGGGGTCTGCACCAGACAGTCCATCACGGTGGGCAGCATTATGGCTTCCTAGGGCTCCTGCTCATGAATTTCAAGTTAGAGGAGCCAGCGACCAGAAGAAGACACCCCTCAGAGCTTTAGATTTTCAGCCACCAGCAGAGTGTGGCTTCCTGTGGCTGGACCTGAAGGCAATCAGATAGGCCTCTGATCTCGTTTCTGCTTGGGCTGTGGAGGGAGAGAGACATGCAGGGGTGCACAGGCTGCCCGCTGGTGAGGAGAGGACTCGGACCCTCCTCCTGTCCTCAAGGTTCACTTCTCTCCCAGGGTCCTTGAGAGGAGACGCCCCCAAGGCACGCGGCTCCCGCCGAGAACCCTGCAGGAGGGCAGTAGCCCTACCCTTCCTCGGCAACTGCCCAGAAGGCCTTGGTGCCCGACCCTGAGAGCACGCCTGCCCTGTCCTGTCCTGTCTCCCCGGGTCCTCTGAGCGTCTGCCTCTAGCTCTGTGCGGAACCCTCCTGCCCACTCCCTCAGTCACAGAGAAGAGCTGTCCCTACTGCAGACCACACTGCTTGGGGACACAGTAGCAGCTGATCCCACTACTAATGCAGATGTTGAAAAGTCGTGATGCGTAAGTAAATACCTACTTTCTGTACCTGGACCATGCCCTGGTGAGCTTGTTTCCTCTGCCAACTTCCCCTGAGGAGAAGCTAAAGGAGCTTGGAGACTTTTGATGGCCTGTTTGAAAGCTCGCTTTGCAAAAAAAAAAAAAAAAAAGAAAAAAGAAAGCTCGCTTTGCACATAACAAATGCTAAATAGAACGCTGTTGGGATGGTAATGCTCAGGAGGAGGCATGGACTAGAGTGTCATTTGGACCACTGAAGCCATAGCATTTCAAGATTGGAAAACTGTGGACCTTTTCATATGTCTTTTCCCAAAGATATCCAAGTGGATTTGCTTTTAGTTTGAGAAGGGACTTGAGTGGCATTTGTGACTTTTGGTGACTGTGACAAAGACCTAGAAAAACTCTGGACTGGAATATGACCACTAACTTGTTTGACTACGGGGAAGGGGCTGAGCATGCAAATCGTCCTGGTCTCCAGGGGCCAGATGACATTGGCCTGTGTCCTGGGCTACATTCCCTTGGAAGGACTTGCTTGAGGGATTACTGAGGGGGGCTCATTGTGGGGTGCTTATTGCTTGTCCTCAAGGATTGAATTTTTAGTAGCACAAGGAGTGGAATTCTTAAACTCCGCAAATAAGGCATAAAGAAACTTTAGAGGGTATTGGCTTTTTGAAGCATCGATCTTCTGTTGTCTAGGTGATTTTGCTTTTCATGTCTGGTTTTGAAAGGAATACTTTAAGAAATGCTGTTGGTTATTTCACAGGACCCCGTGTGGCAAGAAGGCTCAGTTGGGACATTTTTCTGGCAAACTAGGAACTCACCCAAGCAGTTTTTAGGGAACACTTCTTCCCCTTGTTTGGATTTGGGTTTTCAGTAGAAACCTTTGTAGAGCTGTGTCCTAAATCCAGACACTTTATCCTGACTCTTCTTTTTAATGGAAATAACGTAAAGGTTTTTACATGCAAATATTCAAGGCTACTTTGATTTAAAGTACTGGAAGAGGTCATCCAGAGGCTGCTGTTAGATATTACAAAGGAAAGGTCCAGCAGTACTAAGTGTAGTTATGACAGTCATTGGTGTTCAAGGAATATTTTCACTCCCATGATTACCTAGAACATGCCAGAAGGTGACATCAGAGCACGGTCACATGTCCACCTGGCAGGTGCTGAGAGGTGATGTCAAAGAACTTACATGAACCCACTGTCTTTAAATTAACAGCAATTTCATCATTTTATAGTGTAGGCTCTTTGACTTGGTCAGGGCTCCATTTGAATTGCTTCAACCTAAAAAAACACACCACAGAATGGTGGGCTCTGGGCATACACGTGAAAGGCTCTATTTTTAGGTCTCAGCCCTCGAGCCATTTTTTTTTTTTTTTGGACCTTTTCTATGGAAGGTGCCACTGAATACTTCAACCCTCTCTGTACCCCAGTAGTGATACAGGTAATTCCTTTCTTTTTAAAGAAACTGACCTTTAATTCCACAAGTAACATACAAATTTGTTCTTGGAAAAATTAAACTGCAGATAGGACATCAATCTTTTATGTTCTGAATGGCCCTGATTCCAACCAACTTGCTGGATGCTCTAGTCCTAATAGTTAATTCTCTTTTATAGAAAGATATTTATAAATAATGAGACTCCTCTCTTCCTTTTGATGTTTATACCAGGAACTTCTCTTGTCAGCTTGCATTGTCTAGGACCTAGGAATAATGTTTTAAAAAGTAGTGGTATCTGTTTCTGGAACTGAAGGGATCTTCCATCATTCTATGTTATTTTCTGTGGATTACTTTGTTAGGAGTACTTTATTATTAGAAATACTTTATTTCTCTTCCTGGATTGCTCAGAGCGTTTATTAGGAGTGTTGAGATTTATGGTATGCTTTGTCCACTTCCTTTGAGATGGTGTTGAGATGATGTTTTTAACATTTAATCATCTGTTCATATCATAAATGGCACATTAGTATATTTTTAATTGTTGAACCACCTTTGCTTCCTTGGAGAAATATGATCTGGTCATGATGTGATTCTTTAAACACTGTTGAATTTCATTCAACAATATTAAGGTTTCTCATCTTTGTCCAGAAAATCCGAAGATCTGGTTTTCTTCTGTGATTTGTGTTAGCATTGTTCTGATACCAAATGGCTAACTTTATAAAATGGAAAATACTTATTCCTCAAATGTAAGGCCTTTTTTTCAATTCTGGGATTTAATTTTGCCTTAGCTTGTCTCTTTATTGTATTAGTCATTTCAATGAGCCAGATTTCATCCTTTTTTAAAATAAACACATTCATGCATGGAGCTTTCTTAATTACTCCTTAGGCAAGCTTCCAAGTATTGGTATGTTTCTTTTCCCCAAGCATTATTTATGAGCGTGTCTAACTTCTAGGACCATTGGTTTCCAGCCTCTTATCTGCAGAAACTGATCCTATGTGTTTCGTTTATGTTCTACTGAGAAAATCCTCTTCCAGCCTTACCTGTGCTGCCTGAGTTAAGGAGGCGTCAAGTCTCCTGCTAGGATGGCACCTTGTGCAGTTGTTATTGCACATATTTTGAACTTTAATGTATAAATAACCAAGATGTTTCCCCCTTTAAGGAAGATTTCTACCAGGCACTGCCCCCAAGTCATTCTATGAACTACAAGAAAACCCCAAAATACAATTAATGTTTTATTAAAAAAAAAAATTGAACTCACCACTTGGTAAAGGACACCAAGTGTATATGACAAAGGAAATAAATGCCCTGGGATTAGAAAGATAATAGAAATCGAAAGACCTTTAGTTCTCAGGAGCCAGTGTTAGAGAACTCTGATTGACAAACCCCCAGAAACGAGGCAGGAACCACAGATGAAATGTTTCAATCGGTGTTAAAAAAAAAAAAAAAAAAAAAAAACAAACACAAAACACTGCATCAGAAGAGAAGACACAAAAAACAGCTCTGCCAATTTTAGGAAGAGGAGGAGAGTCAACCCAAAACAGAATTCACCACATTTTTCTTGGAAGGCGCGTGGACATTAAGGACTTAATGAACTTTTCCCCTAAAAATGGCCCAGCCACAGGACGGCATCTGTAAACAGTGGGTCATCTTTCCTCCTACGCTAATGTAAAAAGTCAGAGCTCAAGAAGATACTTTTTGACACTTTTCACTGTTCTAAATTACAGGATTTTAAACTTTTTCTATATAATACAGCATCACATAAATTTTTATCTAAAGGCAATGGGTTCAGGCCTGCTTTAGGCTGAAAAAAAAAAAGTCCTTAACTTAGTGGGGACAGCCCCTACTACCTCGGCTTGGTCCCACGTAACTTCCCATTACTGTTTCTCAAAAAGCATGTCAGGGATGGCTTTTACACAGGTGGTAGCGATGCTGTTTAAAACCACAGAAGACTGAGCCGCACCTGCTCGTGGTGGAGAGGCGTCGACACATGGAGGAGAGACGACAATCAGGAGTTGGGGTCTCCTGGGTCACCCAAGCCACACGACCAGTGGGATGGGGTCTTGCTACCTTGATTTCTTTTCCACCAAAGTCCCACCATCAGATGCTTTTCACTACTTAAAAAAGCTTGATAAAGCAGTTGATGAAAATTTCAAAGAAGAGACACAGAACACCCCTAACTACAGCAATGTCTTGTTTCCACCCAGGAGCGATTAGGTCTCCCAAGAAGCCTTCTCTTTATTGTTGTAGTATTTCCTCTGGCTCTGAAAATGGACAGAGCCCCCTCTTAGCCAGTGCTCTCCACCCAGAGTACCATAGTCCATCCTTTTTCTTCTGAGCAGACTCACCCTTTCATAGAGTTGCTGCTTTAATGAAGACTTTAACGAAGCTGGATTGTCACCAAGGCCCGTGATGGCAGGAGAGTCTTTAGATGAAGCTTGTTTCCTAACTTGTTCCTTTCTTCTCCCATTCCTAGAGTACCATTCAAATTCCAGCACCCCCCGCCACCCCCCCCAAGAAGGAAAGTTAGTTATCCTATGTAGCAGCCTCCATCTACATAGAACAACGTAAGAAGTATTTTTTTGAAGCACAGAAGCACTGAGGAATAGAGTTGGCAGCTATGTTTCAACCCTTGTCTGTTCACGATTTGGGGCACCTGCTACGAGATTTTGAGGCTGCAGCACAGCAGAGCATGCTGGGAGTGATTGGCAATATTGGCCACAGCAGCAAGGGATTGGCGGCTCACGTGTTTGTGTGGACTGAGTAGTCAGTCATCCGGTGCAGGTGCCTCAAAATATCTCCCGCAGGTAAGCAGGACAGAAATGAGGAGCAGAGTTTGCCAAAAAACAAAAGTTGCTCTGGGCATGTTCTTTACTGTGCACATGAGTAAAAGACTTCTAGCCCTCAGGGAGGAACCCAGGAAGGGCGTCCTGTCCTTGCTTCCACCTTACTGAGCCTTCCACCACCAGTTGGCTCGGGGGCTTTGGGCAAATCCTATCACCTGTCTGAACCTGTTTCTTTACTTTTAAGGGCAGAAGGCCTTTAGAATCACTGACTTTTGATTTGAAAACTGGCCAGTCCCAGCCCGTCTCTGAACTTAGGCTTATTGCCCTGGAACCTACAGATGATCGAGCGGTGGATAGTTGCAGGATCACATGTCCTCAGGCTGTCCGCTAAGAACCCCGGACCCCAGTGCTCGCCTTTCTGGGTGGTCAGAGCCAAAGGCACCGCAGAGCCTCAGCCCCTGCGTGAGAGCAGAGCCCTCTCAGTGCTGGTGCCCGAGGCAGGGAGGTGCTACCCCCTCCCACAGCTCTGCCATCCCCCCCCCGGAGGGGCCCCGAAGAAGGCTGCGAGTGACCACTTACCTTCGCTTTCTGGAGGACGGTGCCTTTGCCCGTGACCATGACCGAAAGCGGCCTGTTCTTGAGCGCCGTAGCAGAGTTGACTGGGGTGCAGTCTGGGGCAGGGGTGGGGGTGGCAGCTTTGGGCTGTAGCGGCGAGAGGAGCACAAGGCCTCAGCCCAGGGCAGGGCATGGGACCCGCCTCCCCCAGCCCCGCGCCACGGACTCCCGCCGCTCACCCGGGGGCTCACGCTCTCCAGGTGGGTGGTGTCCACGGTGGTGCCCAGTGTCACGGGCCCGGCCTCCGCCTTCTTCAGGTTGTCCTTCACCTCCACGATGTTGAGCTCGAGGTCCACACGCCTTCTCTCCTCGACCCTGCACTCCTCATCGATTTCCTTCAGCTTCTGCTCCAGGCTGGCCAGGACCCCCTTGTCTGCGGAGGGAATTAAGCTGGCTGCGGGGAGTGGCACCCCAGGGTGGGTGGGGCCCAGCTCCAGCCCCGGCACCCAGAGTTGGGCCCCATGTTAGCATTCTGCAAAGGCTGAAGGAATACGCTGTGGGAAGACGGCTCTGCCTTCACAGGAGGGCATGCGTCTGAGGTATAGAACCTTCTGGTAGGTTCTTAGGGGCTCTCAGTTGTTTCGATACTGGCTACTGTGGCAGCAACCCTCCCAGGGAGAGAGCAGCTTTATTAGTGACCCTTGGAGGATGGCTGTGCTGTTCCCACCTGGCCTACATAGTCCCCTCAGTCCTTCTGGTGCTCAGGGCTCCCCTAAGCCCATTGGGAGCTCATTGAGAGCGGTGGTCCCCAGCCCTGGCTCTTCCTCAGTCCTGTTTTATTCTCACCCTGGAGTTCTCAGGTTGGTACTGAAGCTCCAGGAACCGACGGCTCAGAGCTCATTGCTAGCGGAGCCCATGGTGCCATGTGGCTTCAAGTAGAGTCCCAAGCCAACAGCCACTGAGATGACTTATGCCCTGTTTCCAAGCCCAGGGTGAGTACCCCCCCCTCCCACCACCATCAGCCCTTGTCCAAGGGCAGGCAGGCACAGGGCTCACTGTGAAAGAAAAATTCACAGAGAACAAGCTGAGAAGATGTTAACGATGGTTCTGGACCCGGACTCTCAGAATTACTTTCCTATGCTCTGTGGACTTACTGGCCTAGGATCTTCAGGGCTGCTTTGCCAGGAGAATAAACCATAGTGGAAGTTTTCTCCTGTCCAGAAAACCCACATGGGAGAGAAAGGGTGGGGGATCCCTGGCCCTGCCTCACCGCCCAGCTCACGCCCCAGGTTTGCAAGGACTGTCGGGGATAAGCCTCTGGTCACTCTGGTTAGCACATGTCCCAGCTCTGCACTGTTGGCTGGGTAGAAAGGACATCTCCTTTCCTCTGCGCACCAGCAGCCAACACCACTGAGCCTTTGAAACCAGTGGCACAAATTTATAGACAGCAGATTAGTGGTTGCCTAGGGAACTGAGGGTCGGGGGAGGGTGGGAGGGAGGATGACCACTAATGAGTATGAGTGGTGAGATGTTCTGAGGGTCACTGGTGCTGGTGGCACAGATCTGGGAAGATACTAAACACCACCATGGTGTTGTACAATGTAAGTGGGTGGGTGGTATGGTCTGCGAACTGCATCTCGGTAGAGCTGTTACAGGACAAAGGAAGTGGGTGACTCCAGTGGAAGGAGGTACGGGAGCGCAATCATGTCCTAAGCTTTCCCAGGAGGCAGCTGGGTTTGTCCTCAAACCTGGTTCTGCCAGTTGGGCTTGTGGGTGCAACTGTGCGATTTAATTATTAGGTCAGCACCGAGCTGCACTCTGTAAGTGAAAATGAGGTGCATGCTTCAGAAAGGTCCCATAAAAGGCAAGTTTCTTCTAGGAGATGGCTCCTGAGTGATGAGGGGGCAGGATCTGGAAAATCATCTACAAAGACTCCGATTTCTTTGCAAGAGTCTTAAATTTTTCTACACTGTGAAGAAATGAAGGCTGGAGATGCTGGATGCCGTGGTACAGGTGCAGTTAACGCAGGAAAGGGGGCACAGGCCACGTCTCAGGCAAAGGCCTTGGCACCACGTTAAAAGACGAAATATGTTTAAGTGAAAATAAAACATTATGGGTCTAAACGTGTCATTTTTAGAGATTTCCTCCTCTGACCGTTTTTTTTCCCCACTACCTTCTGGTCCTGTTGACATCAGGTCAGGGGATCTCTATACAGAATAGCAACATTTCAGACAGGGCAGGGGGGAGAACATGGCAGGGGAGCACCCAGCTGCAGCAAAGATTGATGGGGTGACGGCTGAGGGGCTGCAGGCAGGTGCACAGATCAGGATTCTTCCCAAGGAAAGCCCAAGCACTTCCCCGCCCCCGACTCTCCACCCTGGAGTCAGTCCCCTCACCTGTGCATTTTTTTAAAAAAAGATTTTGAGAGAGAGAGAGAGAGAGAGAGAGCGCGCAGAAGGAGAGGGAGAAGCAGGCTCCCCTGCAGAGCAGGGCACCTGACACAGGGCTCGATTCAGGGACCTCCAGGATCACGACCCGAGCTGAAGGCAGACGCTTAACCCACTGACCCACCCAGGTGCCCCTCTCACCTGTGCATTTTAACACAGTCTCTCTCAGCTCCCGTTTCTCTTTCCGGAGCTGAGCCAGGTGCCCCCGGATTTCTTCCTTCTTCTTCTCGAGCCTCTCCTTCTCCTCTGTGTACCGTTTCACCTCGGCTTCTGTCCTATTCTTGCCAAGTTTGATCTCTACAGACCCAAAGAGAAGAAGCCCCAGGTCAGCCAGGCTGGGACACAAGGGCCACCCCAACCCACTGCGCAGACTCAGACACAACCCCAGGGCTTCGGCAGTGGGGCAGAGCTAAACACCAGGCCAGCCAGGCAGGGACAGACAAGACAATTGGGCCCACACTTTCTTTGCTATGTGACCTTGGGCAAGTCCCATCACCTCTGAACCTCTATTTCCTCATCTAAAAGGGAAGGATCTAGACTAACTGCCCCAAACCACTTCCAAAACATCCAACTCATCTAGCACAGGCACCTGCAGTGGCCACCCTCAACCTGTCCTTCACAGGAGGGCTGGCGCCAGCTGGGGTGACAGCTGTGGCATCGGGGCAGCTCGACGGGAAGGAGATCTTCTGCTGTTCAGTCTGGATTTTGACTGTTGTGGTTCTCAGGGGAAGGCTCCTCAGGGTCTGCACTCTCCTGTTGCGGCGTCTGCTTCAGGAGAAAGCAAACACGGCTCAGCCGGCCCAGGGGCTGTGAGGGCGAGGCTGGCTCACCTGCTGGGGGGCAGCCTCACCTGCAACTCGGGGTTCTCTGGAGACTCGACAAGGGGTTCAGCCAGGGCAGGGCCTGAGTCCGCAGGGGCAGCCTCAGCTGGGGGTTCCAGGTGGGCTGGCGGCGGGGATGGGGTCTGGGCCTGGGCCCCACTGGAGCTGTGCAAAAAGGACTTGACAGGTGTGAGGTCCAGGTAGACTCGGTCGGGCTGGGATTCGCTGGGAGCTTCTGTCACAGGGGCGGCTTCCTCAGGAGTTTCCACCTGCAGAGGGGAGATAGTCTGGTGGCTCTCATCATCGCCTCTGCTCCCTGCGCTATGGAGAGGACACCAGACCTGCCTCCTGTCCCTGCCTCAAGCTGGAGTTTGTGGGGACCCGCCTCTTTGGAAAGCTTCCTCTGAGCTGGACTTATAGACCAGGGCTCAAGTCCAGGGTTTGCCATTCAGGAGGTGGGAGACCCGGGACACAGTACCTAACTGTTCCTGAATCTCATTTCTTGATCTGTAGAGAAGAGACTAGTGGACCTCCTTATCAGGTGGTTAGGATTATTTTTTGTAAGATTTTATTTATTCATAAGATACAGAAAGAGGCAGAGACACAGGCAGAGGGAGAAGCAGGCTCCCTGCAGGGAGACCGATGTGGGACTCGATCCCAAGACCTCAGGATGATGACCTGAGCTGAAGGCAGATGCTCAACCACGGAGCCACCCAGGTGCCCCAGGCGGTTTGGAATAATTCAGATAATCCACAGAAGCCCTCGGCGCAGCAGAGTTCAGTGCCTAGTAAATGGAAGCTGCTTTCGCTAAGATTGTTTATTATCTGTTTGGGCCTCAAAGGTTAATGGTGTCTCTGTTCCCGATCCTGACACCACACCTCACACCAACTAGGATGGTTAACCAGCTATTTTAGCTAGAGAAGTCCCCAAGCCAGGAGCACTGCACAGAACATGGCCTTGTTGCACTAGGTGACTTAGGATCCGCCCATCTTAGGGACAACCTGCTGATCTCTGGCATCGAAGCTTGATGGGAGGAGGATGGGGACAGCCCAGGTCACTGCCCAGCCTGGGTCCTTACCACAGCCGTCAGCTCCGACGTCTCCACGTCATCGTACAGCATCTCCTGGCGGTCTGGTCTGGGCAGGCCGTCGATATAAGTGTTCGGCTCTGAGAACTTTCTCTGCATCAGTCTGGAAGACCCAGCAAGACATGGCAAGAGGAGGATGAGGACAGGGCGGTCAAAGCCACCAGTGGCAGAGGATTCATGACAACGAGAGGTATAGTAGGAGCCAGAGGGCCTGCAGGGGACCCAGGGACTGGCATCGACCTCATTTTCAACTCGTCTATTTAGGGCTATCTCCTCCCTCTCTTCCCAGGGCCTTCTTACTGGAACTCCTAGTTCTGAACTTCTCTTCCAGGAAAACAAACTTCCTTTGCCCCCTACCCCTCCTCCAGATCCTACTGCCTTCTTGCCCAGATTCCTCCCTTATAGGACCTCCTTCCAACCACAAAATCCTTTCTCATTTCATCATCACGATGCACTGGGGTGGCCCAGACCAGGCACTCCCCGCTTTTTGTACAGAAAAGGGAAAGTGGATCCCACTGCAGTGGCTTGGCCAGCTTCCGTCAGAGCTACCTCCACCACCCTGACCCAGGAGCGCTTCTCCCCAGGCCCGCTCTGCTTGCCTGGAAAGCAGAAGTACCAGCTCTCCATCAGCAGTAAGGAAAGTGGATGGTCAGGAAAGGCACCAACCCTGCCCTAAGGAGTTGGAGAGTGTCCACCCAGGCCGAGGGTGTGGCCGCCCCCTGCCCAAGGCCTGGCTCAGCTCCTAGCTGCTAGCTGCTCCTGGGCCCCGGGCTTCCTGCTGCCGGGTAGGACTGGGCGGACCCTGGCTTCTCAGCTGCTGCCCTGCGTGATGGAACAGGCCACGGGAGGCCAGCCCGGGCCCACGTTTTGAAGCGTGGCTGGGAACGGGAGCGTCTGATGCAGGAAGGCCCCGTAACACTCACAGCAGAGAGGTTTTGGCCGCACTCACGATACAGGACACCCTGTCTGCATCCACGTAGTCGTAGGTGAATTCTTCTGGGTCTGTCTTGGAACCTGACTCGGAGAGCAGGAGGCCCAGCCAGTGGCCCATCTCCTCAGAAGACTTGGCCTGCGAGGAGGCGGAGAGGGACATGAGCAGAGCTGGATGGATGTGCCGGCTGCTGCCCAGCCCTCCCAACCAGTAGGGAGTAGCTACTGGGTGGGTGCCAGTAGGGAGGGTGCCAGTAGCACCCTCGCCAGGATGCCCACACGGGCAAGGCCTCTGAGACAGGCGGGGGCCATGCACTCTCATTTTCACCAGCCTGTCTCAACCCTGTGTCTCTAAATAACATTTCCTGCCACCTGGATGCCACCTCGGTGATGCTGTGGACGTTTGTCCCAGGTATCAAATATGATTCATACACATGTATTTCTAGGAAGCTGAAGAGCCAGGAGAGCATGCGTTCTAGGTTGACACCTCTATGTTATAAACTGTCACATGGCAGTTTGTCACCCTAATCCGTATATACAAGATCGGATCCCTAAGAAGTAACAAAATTCAAATTTATTTTGTTGACAATTTCAATAAAGTCAGTCTTACAATAAAGGTTATCTTAAATACACCTGACATCAAGCCCACTTGCTCTGATAAATAATGAAGTAAACCCCAGTGAGGCTGGAGCCTGTTTTTTTGTTTTGTTTTGTTTTTTTACAAACACTGGGTATCTATTAAAATGCCAGCATCGCTTCTTACCATTCATTCATTCATTTATTTAGATTTTATTTATTCAGAGAGAAAGAGAGAGAGAGAGAGGCAGAGACATAGGCAGGGGGAGAAGCAGGCTCCATGCGGGGAGCCTGGTGTGGGACTCGATCCCAGGTCTCCAGGATCACGCCCTGGGCTGAAGGTGGTGCTAAACCGCTGAGCCACCTGGGCTGCCCGCTTACCTTTTTTTTTTTTTTTTTTTTAAAGGGAATTCTGTAAATACTACAGGTTCACTTTCGTAAGAGAAAACAGCTGCCTTGTTGGCATGACACAACACAGCTCTACTTATTACCGCATTTTCTTCATCAGAGAGGCAGCTGTGAGCAGAGCTGGACATCGAGCTGCTTTTCATTTCCCAGTCCTTTTCCAGCAGGGGTTTCCATCCAGCTTTGCGTGGGCACCCTTAGCTCCAGCCACCACCCTCTCTGCCCTGGGCAACTGTGACAGCTTCCTTACTGGTCTCATCTTGTCCCTTCTTGTGCCCCTTCCATCCGTTCCCCTGCCCCAGCTGCCAGAGGAAGCATCTTGAAATCCCAATCTGAGCATGCCACCGTCCCCTGCAACCCTCCAGGGTCGTCCCCGGGCCCCATTGCTCTGAGGATCAACCTTCCTTCCCTCCCAACCTCATCATGCCCACACCCCACCCTCAGCCCCGGCCCCCAGCCCGCAGGACTTTGCACAAAGTCATCCACTGGCTAATTCGCTGAGTAACGTCTCACCCTCACGCTAGAATCCAAGGTCCATGACCGGGAGCGTATCTGTCTTGCTCACCACATTACTACTGTTCGGGGTCTGTAATGTCACCAGGAGAGCTGGATGGATGGACACAAGCTTGTGCCCGGCTCCCCTCGGGGAGGTCACTGGGACGTGGAGCTTTTAGCCACCAGAGGGCAGTGTTGGAGCACAGTTTGGATGAAGACCCTCGGGGGAAGGACCCGGTGCACGGGCTGAGCCAGAGGGTGCTTCCCTGCGTGCGAAGGGCTCTGGCTCTGGCCTCGCCTGCCCAGCGCGAGGCATTAGGTCACCTCTTATTTTTGCAAATGTAACATCACATCAAACAGAGGGCGGGGAGTGGGAGAAACGTAATTGTATCACAAACCTCATTCTTACCCCAGATAAGCCCTAACAATCGTCCTCGACTCTATGTACGGCGCCGCAGCTGGTGATACACAAACCAAATCAAACCCACTGTGAATCCCCAGGAGGTTCTGCAAGCCGCTCAGGGAGTTATAAATACTAGCGCTGCCCTCAGCGCAGGAAGCAGCTCATTGTCCCTTTCCTATAACACAAGCACTCTGAGGTCAGAAAGGGAATGGAAAATTTTTTTTTTAAATGCGAAGAAGTAAAATGCAAGGGAGAAGAAAAAAAGGCAAGACTGCGCTGCCTGTGGATTGTCGATTGTGGGATGACAGTGATTGTGGGGTGACAGTCCGAGCAGCACGGCCCGCCCCCCGCAGGCTGCAGTACCTCCAGCTTGGCCAGCTCCTCCCCGTGGTGGAGGATGCGGAAGGAGTACAGGTGGTCGGGGCTCGGGTCCGGGACCACCTCACAGCCCAGCAGGCTGACGGGCTGCTGGGCCACCTTGCTCCGGTTCCGGTCCTGGAAGAAGTGCAGGTGGCTGTCCCTGACGGAGCACCAGCGTGACTTCCACTGGCTGTTCACCAGCACGTTCAGGTAACCTGCGGGAGGGGACGAGGGTGTCCAGGGCTGCGCCACCCCCGCGCCTCCCAGCGTCTCCCCCAGAATCGCAGGTCCGAGACCCATCACCGCTCTGCCCGAGGAGCTTTCTCACCCCGAAGGGGCTGGATCTCAGCACGTCCCCCCCTCCCCGCCCCTGCATGCGGCCGGACCCCGGCAACGTGGGCTGCACGGCTCCCCTGCGTCTCGGACCGCGTCTGTCCCCGGGGAAGGAGCCGTGTCGTTGTCTAGAGCAGGCTGGCTGGGTCTGGTACAGGACAAGGCTCCCCTCACCCCACCCCTGTCATGCCCCCACCGGCAGCGGCCCTCCTCCCCAGACTCCGGTCACTTAGGCCACGTGCAGGAAGGTCCCCAGCCAGGGGCACCTGGCGGCAGGTGCAGTCAGTCCTCTGGCCTCCACAGCCTTAGCCTCCGGGTCACTCAGCCTCAGCCCGCAAAGGGCTGCCCCCCTTGGCCGGCTCCCTCTCCTCCTCCCAAACGCAGCCAGCCTCGCTTGACCCTCCCTGGGTCCTGCACTCCCTGCTCTGTCTTCCTTCCGAACCTGTGGATCCCAGAACAGTGAGACCTGCTTGCGTACAGCCTCCCCCAGCGGACACGGAGCTTCTCAAGGGCAGGAACTTGCCCCCTTCACCTCCAGCGCCCAGGGTGTGTGCCCGTGGCCTCTCGGCCAGGAGCCGCCCTCTCTGTCGGCATGCAGCGGCTGCCAGCACTGGGCTGCGTCCATCATGCCATCCTTTATTGTTCTCAGGTGGTTGCACGTGTTGGGTTCGGCTTCCTAAGAGGAGGACAAGCCTTTCCCTTTGCCCCCCACTCAGAGGAACATTTACGGAGCTGACACCATGTGCCAAGCACAGCCTTGTCCCCAGGGCTACAAAGATGCATAAAATCCAGTCCCTGCACCCCCGTGTGCTGAGCATTCACACCTCTCCATGCTGCCCACCTTCCCAGAGGGACTGGCCTACAAAGTGGACGCCTTCTCCATTCTAGAGGATTGCAGCTGCTCTGAGCCTTAACTGGGATGGACAAGGCCACCCTCCCGCCCACCCAGTGCTGGGCCAAGAGTGGAGATCGTGAGTTTCTCAGAGCCACACGAACAGTAGCAAAGTAGAAGAATTCACGCCCCAGACCTAGGAAACCTGGCTCATCCAGGCAAGTGCCCCACTGCCCATCTCAGTTCTCTGGACCAAAGAGAACTCTGAGTCAAGAAAGCAGGGAGCTCAGATGCCAAGTCTGTTCTCTGTCACCCTTTCCCTAGCCACTGGGGACAGGAGCATGCTTCACTGCTGAAGAGACTTCCAACAATAAGCCAGCCACCTCTCTCCCAGTGGGACTCACTGAGACCAGGTTTCTGTGCCAAACACGGTGCCCCCCCGAGGCTGCAGGGGCTGGCAATGCTGGGGCACTGCCCGGTGTCCCGCCCAGAGAATTAAGAGGCTCCCAGCGTGAGGCTCCCATCCGATGACTTCCGGTTCCACCCACTCTGCCAGCCTCACAAGCCAGACCTGGACTGGGACTCGGGAAAGGAGCCCAGGGCTGGCACAAGGGATCCACGAGGAACAGCCTTCAGGCCCTGGGAAGAGCCAGAGCAGTGAGTCCCCGGTTAGAGCCAGGACAGAGGCTCCCCCAGCATATTTCCTGGGAAAGGCCTCAGTTTCCTCAAGGCAGAATGAGGGGAGTAGAGCTGACCTCTGTGAGCCTAGCAGCACCCACACACCCCCTCCGTACCAGCAGCACGGGCTTCCGTCGCCCTAAGGGACCTCACTGTCCCTATCTCTGAGCCCTTGCTGCTGCCCAGAGATGCCACCTCAGCCTATTCAGCTCCAGCCCGATCTTCAGGACTCAGAGGGTCCAACCTTGGATGGGAATGTTCTTTCTGTCCCTGGAAAGAACCCCTTACCGCTGCTACGATGACACGGCGTGTGGTTTAGGGGTATGAAGCCAGCACGGCTCTCGGGTGTGAGCTCTCAGGACCTGTTCTCCCTCTGCAGGGTCCCCTCCCCTAGCACCGCTCGCCGCGCTCCTTCAATGCTCATCAAAAGAGCAGAACTTTTTAAAGACCACTGGGAGGACCCTCGCGCAAAGGCTCAAGCACCACAGCAGGCAGCTGAACCACCTGCAGCGAAGGTCAAGAAACCTAGAGCCGCGGCTCTGCCCTCCCAAGAGATGGTCAGGGCGAGACCCAAGTCCCTGCCTGCGCGGTCCCAGCCGCCTTCCTGGAGACGGGCTCCGGCCCGGTGGGTGAGCCCGCAGGGCCTGCAGGTGGCTACGGTGCTTACTGGATGTCTCGAGGGACCTGTCCGGAGGCTCCAGCGAGGTAGATTTCTTCCTGCCCAGATTCATTAGGTTGCTCAGTTTGAGGCCAGGAGAAGATTTCTTCTTGACTGTCAACATGAGAGAAAAAGCCGTCAGCATTGCAACAGCCCACTGACAGGCCGCAGCGAAAGATGGAAACAGCAGACCCATTCCCATTGCCTCTGCACCTCCCCGTGTGTGTGTGCACATGCACACTCACACACACACATGCACACACGCATACATGTACCCACACTCTGCTGCCCAAACCGGGATCCACAGTCCAGAGTCAGGTATCCCTGGAATCAAACACTCAAGAAGGGGGCACATCAACTCATTTGTTTTTTTAAAAATAATTTCTATTTTTAAAAAAGAGTTATGTGGGGATCCCTGGGTGGCTCAGTGGTTTGGCGCCCGCCATCGGCCCAGGGTGTGATCCTGGAGTCCCGGGATCGAGTCCCGTATCAGGCTCCCTGCATGGAGCTTACTTCTCCCTCTGCCTGCGTCTCTGCCTCTCTCTCTCTCTCTGTGTGTCTCTCATGAATAAATAAATAAAATCTTAAAAAAAAAAAGAGTTATGTATTTGAGAGAGAGGGACAGAGACAGAGGGAGTGCAAGCACAGGCAGGAAGGGCAGAGGGAGAGGGAGAATGTCAAACAGACACCCCACTGGGCACGGAGCCGGAAGCGGAGCTCGATCCCACGACCCTGAGATCATGACCTGAGCCCAAATCAAGAGTCACACAATCAACCCACTGAGCCACCCAGGCGCCCCACACCAACTCCCCTCATAGACTATGTCAGCACTTGAGAATCTTCACAGACTGCATTGGCCCAAAGAGCTGGGGTCAAAAAAAAAAAAAAAGAGCTGGGGTCAAGGGTTAGCAGCAAACAAGGAGAGATGCAAGAATATTCTACTCCTAGCAATTCATAAAACTTGACTTCAATTTGCTCATCCCTCCCTTCTTCCTGGGCTTATCAGCTGTGTTATTTCCAAGCAGTTTAGAAGTTGGAGGCATGTTGCAAGCAGCTGTTAAAACCCATGAGGCATGAGCCAGACAGCCATGTCTCGCAGCCTGGGACACCCTCCCCCTCCCGAGCCCAGGCTGACAGCCACAAGCATCGGTACCATCTTTGGCCTCTGGAACCTCAGGGTGGCCATCTATGGAGCTTCCATATTCCGAGGCTGACAGGTACTTCTCCATTATATCTAGCTGTGGAAAAGAGAGACAAGTGGGTGATCTTGTCTGGGAATGGTTACCTGGGGGATCACAATGTAAGAGAAACTAATAGATAGCTTTTGGGTGTAGGCTAGAGGCCCCGCGGGGTCCAGGTCACTGGCGGCACATTGGCCAGCCTTCCCTCGGGCTCTCTGGGAGACCTTTCCTTGCCCCATCCCCATCCCTCTTCTTCAGGCCACCACTCATCCAAGTTCACAAGTTCCCAACATGCCTGCCCAACCTAAGGCAAGCTGCCAACCCCAGCGGTGGCATTAGAGCTGACATCCCAGCTGAAACTGTCGGGCTGGGAACCACCCGTCCGGGAGCGTGAGGATGGCTTTGCAGAACTGACTGTACTACTAACATAGCAGGTTTCAGAGAAGGGCCAGCCTGTCTACACAGCATCAGACCATGATCTGAACCCTGGCTGGAGCATTCTCCATCCAGACCAGGTGCTCGACTTAAAAGTCTTTCTTGGCCCTGCTGTGCATGTGTTTAAAGAGAGGTAATACCCCCATCTACATCCCCAGGGCTGTTAGGGGACTTGGGAATTTCTAGGAGCTGCTGTTAGAATGTGAAGCGCTCAGAATATTCCAGACAAGCTGCTCTCAGAGAACAACATCCTCCAGACCTTTGGGAAACAGGCTGAGGGACTCCCAACCAACAGGCAGGCCGTAGGCAGGGACTCGAGGACTGCTACACCTGGCCAGGGAACTCCGAGAGGGATGGTCTGTGCCTTCCTCCTCCCTACTTGAGACATCTATGTATGTCCCCTCTGCCCTCTTCCTTGCCAGGGCTGGGGAGCCCAGGGAGACACGGTGCTGCTGTTCTGTGTGCTCCCAGACTTCAGGGCACCTCCCTGCTGATACTTGGTGACATGGACTGAGAAGCCACAGGTGTCAGCCCTCCCCTCCAAGAGCACCTGGCCCAACTTTCTCAACCTTGGCCCTTCAAAGCAGGGGCCCCATGGCTCCATGCAAATGAGCAACAGAGCCCTTTGGAATTGACAAAGGGACAGTAAGGGGACAGTTCACCCAGCCCCAAAGCTCTACCAGGAGCAAATGCGAAAGAAGGGCCACATGCCATGAATTTCCCTGCCTAGGAATGGAGGGCACGCTGACCTTTGTTCTAATAAAGCTTCCTGCACCCAAGCAAGAAAGGATCAACTTCATCGGTTTTCCTGCCAACCTGAAGCTACTGGCACCGTGCATGTCTTACTCACTGGGCTGACGGGCAAAAGCAAAGATCTCAGTTTTATACTTTTAATTTTGACAGAGAAGAGAGAGAATTGAACTCTCTCCCAGGCAGCACAGAGGCTTACTTTCTGACAGTTCAGGCGCTGGGCATCTGGGGCGTACTGGTTTCCCTCGGACGCTCCTTCTGAAGGCAGGCCGCTCACCTCCTGGATGACCTGAAGGACAAGAAAAGCCATCACCGGAGGCCCTTCTGGCTCAGACTCACAGCCAGACCCAAGCTAGGGCCCCTCGAGGTCAGGGGAAGTGGGTGGAGGTGAGACAGGGGATGCACGCTTTCCAAGGCACGGCGACTATCCCTCCCACCTGCAGGCCTGTTCCTCAGCCCACTCCCCGGCAGACCCCCACATGTTCTGGTGGCCGGCGGGGCAGGGGTGGGTGCTTTACAGCAAAGCCTGAAGATGGCCAAAGCTGCCAGCCCTCAACTCTGCGAGCCTCCTCCTCGGCCTCATCCTGGGCAGGGGTGGCTGCTCGGTTGTGGGTATGAGAAAGAACTGCGTTTGCCATGGTCCCCTCAGCTTTTGGGGGGCCATGGAGCTTGCTGTGGAGGGCCTCCGTCGGCTCGGGAAGCAGGCCTGCCAACTGCCTGAGTCCAGCACTGGCTCTCTAGACCTGGTCTGTCACAGTCCACTCCACCCTCCTCCAGAAGGAGCCTTTTCCCTGGCACCCAGGGGCCAGGGCTAGGGGTGCACATGTCAGAGGTAGCTCTGGCCACACAAGCAGCACTGGGGCTCTGCACTGGGAGCCCCCTGGGAGGTTCCCAGAGGGTAACAGCCCGAGGCAGCCACACACACATCCCCACGCTGCCCATCCCAAGCCCTGTGGACGCAGCAAGAGTACTTTCAAAGACCTTCCTTCTTCAGTCTCTGCTTAGAGCAGTTTATGGAAACAAGTTTAAAATTAGAGAAGCCAAAGAATAAAAGGAAGAAGGCTATGGGGTTGGGGAAGCATAAAGCATTTCTCACTTCTTAGACTGACTCCAGTTCAGGCCCTGGTCCACGTGGGGGACCAAACATGCCCCATGGTGCTGTGCGAAGGAGAGAGGCACTGCAGTCCATCACTAGTGGCATGACCTGGGGTCTAAGCTTCGGTCACCGCATCTGTCGGATGAGCCACACCTAGAGTCTGGGGCACCGTGAGGACCCGTGTGATCCTTATCAGCTGGGGCCTGAGTGTGCGGACACTCTACGCAGGGGAAGCATGCAAAGCCGGACATCCAGGCCTGAGCGCTTCTCTGGGAGAGTCCTGCCTTTCCTGGGGCTCTTGCCCCATCCTTAGCATTTCCCACCCACTGCCATATACCTGCCCCACCTGTGAGCTCAGGGGTGATCACTGAGAGTTGGGACATGGAGGCCAGGGAAGGTAGGTAGGCTTGACAAAACAGATACACATAGATGGCCGAGAGCCCATCACACAGGCTAACGGGTCCTACCAAACTGCAAGTGTGTGCAGCTGCTCAGAGTCAGGCCCTCGCAGCCAGGTCCAGCTCCATGCTCATCTGACCAGGGAGGAAGGGGGCCTCTGTGAAGGCCGACAGAGAGGCTATTCCTTCTGAAAGGGTTCTCGTCTTTGAAACCACAAGCAGGGGTTTCAGGATGAGGGCATGTGAGTGGGAGAGAGAGGCTGGGAGTCAGAGGAAGGACAGGTGGGTCGGAGCAGCAGAACAGCACTGAGAGCAGGAGCACCGTGTGTGTGTGTGTGTGTGTGTGTGTGTGTGCGCGCGTCTACAAGTCTTTGTGTGTATGCAACTACTTGTGCATGTGTGTACACGTGCATGCAAGTGTTTATGTGTACATCTGCAAGTGTGGGTGCACACAAGTACTTGTGTGTATGTACATAGGTGGATAGGGCTAGAGGGCAGACACAGCACTTCTACGAGAAATGCATTGGCGTGGCCATGATGGAGGAGGGGGCAGCAGGAACCAAGGAAGGAAGGGACCTCTCTGGCTGACCAGGGTCCTGCCCCCAAACCAAGGGCACCTTCTTGGTACAAACCTTCTACCTTCTGGCATTGTCAAGCTCATCTTTAACATGGGCCAAACCAGGCTTCGTCATCACTGGGGGCTACCCCCATGTACCTGCAGGCAGACCTGACCACATGCATCTGTGATGGCAGGACACACAGGACTGCGGTCAGACAGTCACACCTACTGCTTGCCAGGTGCCCTTGACTGGTCACCTCCTCCCTCAGAGCCTTAATCACCACCCCTGTAAAATGGTGGTATGAACCTTGTGCAGCTACCCTCGGCGTGATTAGGTAGGTTAAGTTTGATAAAAGCACACGGCCCATGATAAGTGCCTTACGGGTGACCCCGCCATCCATTCTTCTTTACTAAGGAGGCCGGTGATGCCTCTCCAGAAACCAGAGGGCTAATGAGTCTCTACTAGAGCCCAAGTCCAGGAACAGTAGCGGAGAGATCCTTTCCTTAGGACTGACGGCTACCACTCAGAACACAGAAACCCTGGGAATTTGAAGGACTGTAGATCCTCTACCCTTGACAGCAGTCATCCCTTTTAGAAAAAGCCAAGGAGCCCTGTAGGGGGCCAGGCCTGTGTCCCCAGCAGCCCAGTGCCACCCTCACCCTGAGCCACTGCTCCGCTTGGTCCCTGCTCTGCAGGCCCAGCACGATCACGTCGGCGTTCATTGGTGTGATCTTCAGCTTGTGCTCCTTCTTCCGCACTTGCTTTTCCTTGTGGACGACGCTGCTGCCCAGCAAGTTCACATCCAGCTGAGGGCTGTGGTCCTTGGAGGATTTGTAGCACTAGAAGGGAAGAGAGACACTGTGCCACTTTGCCAGGGGTGCCAGGCCTGGCCGGGTGCTGCAGAGATGGGCCACGGGCACGGCAGGACCCCTGAGAGCTCAGCTCTCCCCAGCAAAACCAAAGGTGCAGAATGAGGCCTCAGGTATCAGTAGCTCTTGCTCTTGGCATCAGAGCGACCAGGGAGACTGTCTCCTCTCTCTCACACCCCCTTCTTGCCGGCCTCCCCGGGGATGCCCTGCACCCTGCTCATCCAGGCTGCTCCAAGGGCCCCGCAGGCCTCAGCTAGCTCCTGAAAATAGTCCTCTGCAGCCAACTCTCACACCTTCAGGTTGGACTCACTCTTCCCACTTCCCCGCCTGTCTCTATTTCTTGCTCACCAATCTCAGGGAGGGGCGCTTAGGGAATGAAGACCAAGCTCATTATCTGCTTAGTTAAGAAGATGATTTGTAGCGAAAGAAAAGAAGAAAGAAAAGAAAGAAAAGAAAAGAAAGAAAAGGAAAAGAAAAGAAAGAAAAGAAAAGAAAGAAAGAAAGAAAAGAAAGGAAGGAAGGAAGGAAGGAAGGAAGGAAGGAAGGAAGGAAGGAAGGAAGGAAGGAAGGAAAAGAAAAAGAAAGAAAGGGACTTGCTTCCCCTCCCAGACAAAATACTCTGCCCCTGTTTGTGATGGGTATAGAAGGGTCCTCGCAGGGCTGGGGACAGCGTTACCAGAAGGAGCATCTGCACAGGGCAGGGCATGTCGTGACCCGGGAGGAAAGCGTGCTTATAATGATTCCAAGGAACTTCCAATGAGGACATAAAAAACTGTGAATTGTAATTTAGAATAACAGGAAACAGGGCTGTGGTCAGAGTAATAGCTTCTGGTTCCCTTATGGATTTTTTCTTATAATCGGTAATTCAAAATACCGTGACTTCTGTGACAATGCCTCCCTTTCTGCCTCTGCACAGGTGAGTGTGGCGGCCACAACCAGGGGGACTAGGGGGTCCTGACCGGGCACGGGGCTCCACCCCAAACGGCCAGGGGTCCAGATGTGAGGAAGAATGAGCCCTCAGACCAGGGGACAAGATCCCTGGGAAAACACGTCTATGGGATGGGCCTGGGGGCAGGGGGTGGTCACCACAGCCCCCTTGGAGGGACCTGTGAAAACCACTAGACTTTTTTTTTTTTTAAGATTTTTGTTTATTTATTCATTAGAGACAGAGACAGAGAGAGAGAGGGGCAGAGACACAGGCAGAGGGAGAAGCAGGCTCCACGCAGGGAGCCTGATGCGGGACTCGATCCCGGGTCTCCAGGATCACACCCTGGGCCGAAGGCGCTGCTAAACCGCTGAGACCCCCCGGGCTGCCCCCATTAGACTTTCTTAGTTAAGAGGCACCACACTCATCCACGCACACGGCTCTGCCTACGATTTCAGATCAGGGACAGGAGAAAACCTCCACGTAGGAAGGGCTCCGTCCGCCTGGCATGAGGGGCCGCCTCCCCTGACCCCCCCCAGACACAGAGGACAGCACCACAGCACGAGCCCAACCGACCAGGAGCCTGGTGTCCTTGATGACGCAGAGCTGCTTGGCCCACTGCCCCAGCCACTTCTTGCGCCACAGGAAGGCACAGATGCGGGCGTCGCGCATCAGCTCGATGCTGGCCTCGGGCGAGGGCCACTGGTGGGGCGCCGACTTGCCCTTGCTGTTCTCCTCTTCATCGTAGGACTCGTAGGAGCTGCTCACCGCCTCTCCGTCCTCTGCAAGGAAGACCCACGCGGTCACGGCCCCCGGGGCAGGGGAACCCTCGTCCAGGAGGGAGGGCGGGGGCCCCCAGGCCGCGACCGCCCGGCCCCCGTGTCCCTGAGCCAGCCTGACAGCCGCCAACCACAGCCCCCTCGGTGACGCTTCTTGGAGGCGCTTCTGGCCACAGACACAAACAACCCAAACCAGGAGTCTCTGCCTTTTCCTCCTCCAATCTGTCATCCCAGACTCCACAGATGTCAAGTGGACAAGACGCTGCCCGCAGGCGAGGGTCCACACTTGACAAGGCCAGGCCCCCCTGCGGGCCTCTGGATCCTCACCTGGGGCTTTAGCAGTGGGGCAGAGGGGGGAGCCTGGCACCCGGGCACTGTAGGGGGGCCCAGGGGAAGGGTCTCTGGGAGCCCCCGCTGGGCACCAGGTAAGCCTCTGAGGGCTGGGCCACCTCTGTCCCTGCTTGTCCTGGGAGGAAAGGCTGCAGCCTCTTAAGGGGAGACAAACCACAGCAGGAAATGGCTCTGTGGGGAAGGCAGCTGTCCCCCCTGGGCCCGGCCCTTGGGCCAACCCACTGCCAGCCTCCCCGGGCTCTGCTGGCTCTCCCTCCCCACGGCCAGCCTCCCCACACACACAGCCGCCTCTGCTGGTTTCCACCTCTGGTCAGCCTCACGCTTGTTCTGCTCGAGAGAATCCCAAAGCTCACCAAGCACAAACCATGTTCAATCCTGTGCACGCTCCCTGTGCCTCAGTTTCTCCTGCCCCCCCCCCCCCCCCCACAATGTACCCTGCGAGAGTCATTCTGTTCTCCGGGCCTCGTTGTGCTGTTTAAGGCCAACAGAAACTAGGGGAAGGAAAAAGTAAATCAGTAAAACCCCAAAAAGAAGGACGTGGAAAAAAGAGAACCTCAGGATCCCAACCTAGTCCAACCCCTGGCTCAACACTGGAATCCTGTCTGTGGGAATCCTGACACCGCTCCAGCCTCTGCTTGAATTCCCCCCAGGACGGGGAACTCACTATCTCCTGATCCCTAGATATGACTGGGTAGAAAGTCAGGCCACCATCTACTTCCCTGTCACCTCTACAGACATGGTCCATCCCCTCGAGTCAGGGTGAATGCAACTCCTCTATCCGCCCCTCCAGTCTCCTCCGGAAACACGTCAGCCCGTGGGCCCTTAGTGTCCCTTCTGCAGAAGCCCCTTCTCCTCTCTGCCCAGCAAGGTTCCTCCACGCCAGGAAAACAGAACCACATTTGACTTAGAATATAGAAAACCAGAATGAGGCCACTGCCATAGTTACCCTCGCTACGAGGCCAATGGAAATGTGTTTTCATATTTCTAAAAATAACACTTCCAATATTTTAATATCCACTTTCTTTTAAAGCAGTGTGGTACTGCTCCCCTTCACAGCTTAACAAAAAAAGTTGCACAGCTCATACCTTCACACCTATTAAATAAGCAAAGACTGGAAAGAGCGGCATAGCCAACGGGAGACCCGAACTTTCCCGTTGCTGGTAATAACGTACATGAAACACAAGCCTCTCAGAAAACAATCTGGCAGCCTGTTGTTTCAAGAGCCATAAAGATACCCATACCCTTTGACCCAATGATCCCAGTCCTGAGAGTTGATCCTAGGAAACTAGTTTAAAAAAAAAAAAAAAGTAAGGAAGGAAAGCGGTAGGTTACGTGCATCAAGTTATTAATTCCAGTGCCATTTACAGTCAGTGGAAGGCGAGTGGGGGGGAAAGTGTGATGCACCCACTGCAGAGCATGCCGTGCAACCCTATTGGATGGGAACTCTGAACAGCAGTCCGCAGCTCAAGAAATATGATGGTCAGTGAGGAGGCACAATTAAAATTCTATGTGCGAATAGATCGGTACCAAGAGGCAAGAGGAAAAACTCAAGAGAGCTGACTTGATCAGGTGGTAGGATCAGGGCAATTTTAGAAAAAGTCCTCATCGTCAGTGTGGTATACTCTGTACAATAAGGGAACTCAGAATGATACAGTGTCACTGGGATGCCTCCTTCAGTAACAGAAATTAATAGAGGGCGGCCACAGAGTTCAGCAGGAAGAAGCTGGCCAAATCTCCCCATTGTTTGTGCTTCCGGGGTTGGCACAAGCGTTCGGTGGAGAATTCCAACACCTGCCCATCCACCGTCAGGCAGGTATGAGGAAGCTGAGAAGACAGCAAATCACAGTATTTCAAACTACCTGAAGTGGCTTAGGGGAATCTTGGAGCAAATGTATTGTCATTTTATTTATCTCCTAAGAGGGATCACAGCATGGCCATGACTGTGGGACAGTCCTAAAGCAGATATGTGGCTTCTGGGGCTCGTAGGATGAATGGGAGTAAAAGGCAGGAGGCTCAGGGAATTCCATCCCATTTCTGCACCCCTGGTGGACCACCCCCCACTGTGTGCTGCCGGAGGTCTTTGGGAGAAGGGGGCAAGACAACCATGCAGCGCTCTGGTCCTTCACTCGTGCATTCAGATGCCAGTGGCAGGGGGCTGTGGCAGGTAGAGAAGTCTCTCCTAGAAGTATGATACACGATGTACACATGCAGGACCCATGCAGAGGCCGCCCCCAGGGCATGCATCCCATCTCTGGAAGCCAGGCAGCAGGCATGGAATCACTGGCTTTCCAGCTCTGGGGACAAGCAGTACCCAAGGTGATTGTAGCGTAAATGACTCCTTCAGGCACCTGCACCCATCTGGGGACTCCAGTGGGGGAAAATCCGCCAGAATGACGACCTGTATGAGATCCAGAAGCACAGAGAAAGGCAAGATGGAGAGACACAAGATGAAGAGAGGTACAGACCCCAGTGCAGAGACACAGAGAGACCCAGATGTGGCCCCGTGGCTGCTTATCCACTGTAAGCTAGTACTTTCCCACTGGAGGAGTGGACTTAGCAGGACAGGCCCCAGCCCAATCAAGGACACCTTCTCCCAGCCACTTCCCAACCAGAGATGACCAGGTAACTACTTGTCACCAATAGAATGTGGGTAAAAGTCACTTCTGGCTGGCGCTTTTAAGAAACTCTTTTAAGGGATTCTCTTCTCTTTCCCTGCAGAGGATTCTGTGGTCTTAGAGGGTGCTCAAGCCCACCCAGGAGGGAGCCTAGACTACCTACCGACCTAAAATACCCACACTGAGCTGTTCATAAGAAAGAGATTTGTATTGTGTCACTTTAAGCAGAAAGGGGGATTATTTGTTACCGTAGCTGCCATGACCCCAGCATGAGACATCATGGGCCAAGTAGCTGACATCTCGCGCAAGTAGGACTGACCCTTGTATCTCCTGCACAGGCCATCAGGGCACTTCCTAAACTTTTTCTTGGAGAGAGAGGCCTGACCCTTCAGAGCAGTGTGGGGACAGTGCTGATAGAGCAGAACAAGAACCCAAGCAACCAGTCTCTGTAGGAAGTCTATGAATGGCTGGTGGCCAAAGGTCATCCCTCCTGCCATGACCTGCAGGTTTCACCGCTCAAACAGGTGTGGGGACAACGAGCAGGAAGTAAGGGCAGACCAGGTTACAAATGCAGGTGAAGCCCTCCCTTTGTGGCATGGGACCAATTCTCTCCAAAAGTCATCCTCGGTTGTTGTCCCAGCAGGAGAGGAAATGCAGCTGGCAGCTTCCTACCCACCTTGCTGCGTTCAGGCTGTCTTCACAATGACGCCCCGGTCTTGGCTAAAACCAACATGAATTTGCAGCCAAATGACAAACACCATGAAGCTTGGGCCCACTTGTTTATGATAAGATAAAGTGTCTGCCCCACAAACAGGCCCCCGGGAGCGTCTGGGATGCAGGCCCCCGCTGGCACGGGCCACACCCGAGAGAGTTAGGTTTAAGACCCATGGAGGTACTCGTCCTGGTGAGTCACAGCTTCCACCTTCCAGATGCATCCAGACAAGTAGCACCGCACCCTCCGCTTTGGTCTGAAATCACGGCCCCGCCGGTGACTCGGCAACATCCCACACGCTCCGTGGGTTCAAGCTAAGTGATGTCTGCCCACAAAGCCAGCCTCTTAGAATAAAATAACCTCAATCCAAACAGGCCCCTCACCTCCCACACAGTTCCTGGGACCGGAGGCAGTAGGTGAAGTGTGAAGAAAGAGAAGAATCTGAGGTGGCTCCGAGAGACTGGTCCTGTCCGACCTCTGGTCCGGCTCTTTACGGAGCCAACAACACCCCTTTTCAGCCAAGTTCATTCCTACCCATGTAGACCCTTGCCTTTTATATTTGCAAATTGCTTTATGCTTTCAAAGACCTTTCGCCTACCAAGGAAGGAAGCTGAGTGAGGTAAGAAGGGCAGAGCGAGAGGACCAGAGACCAGCCTCATGCGTGAGTAGGCCACAACACTGTCTTTCTTCCAGAATTTTTGGGGCCTTTCTGTGCTATCAAATCCCTACACCAAGAGCACAGCATGTCTGATCTGACTCCTCTGGCTGAGAACCACTGGCCAAGGACTCACCCTATAGCACAGGCCCCCGAATACCTAATGTTTTCACTGATACCTAATGTCAGTCACTGAGGCCTGAGGTCTTATCAGAAAGAAGCCAAAGTCCTCACCACGGCCTGTGGCTAACTTCTGTGTCCCCACCTCTTGTCTCTTTCCTTGCTCCAGCCTGGGCTCCTTGCTATTTCTTAAGCATACTGAGAGCCCTCCTGCTTCAGGGCCTCTGCATGGGCTGTGCAGTCTAGAAAGTTCTTCCTGTAGGTCTCTGCCTTCCCCACTTCACACTTCATTCAGGACTCAGCTCAAGGTCATGCTATCAGAGAGACCCTCCCTATCTAAAATAACACCCCCTCCTGCCCCAACCCAGGCCCTGTGTTTTCCATCCTACCACTGTATCATCACCCGACACAACCTGTGTTTATCTGTCATCTGTCTTTCCTCACAGAACCTAAGGGCTGGAACCCTGGACTCTGCTGAGCTCTGCTGAGTTCCTGAATCCTGGAAGCATGCCTGGCGTACAATGAGAGCACGTTAACTATCAGTCTAATGAAAGAACCCTGGAAAGGGTGCTGGTTCGGCCTCACCACATTCCCATTGCTTACGAGTGCCCCTGAGCCAACACACCTCGCCTCCCTCACATTTCTGTGCTGAATCCAGCACCGTCCAGGTGGGGCCACCGAAAGCATCAGACTCAGTAACGCAGCTCACTGGGGACCATCCCAAGCCCCTCCTTACAGGCAGCCTGGGTCTGCTGTACAGCTCAGCTCCCCACAAGAGCAGCAGCCCAATGCTCTGTGGTCAGTTCTCAGTTTGGGCCACACTCTCTGGAAACAGCAGCCCAGGCCGCTGTCTGCTTCCAGCACTGGCATCTGTGCAGGAAGTGGTTGGACCCCCTCCGAGCCCCAACCCTGGCCCCGGGATGTACCATTGAGGGATGTGTCATACGGCTCAGCCTCTTCATAGTAACCCTCTGGAGACTCGATCTTTGGGATGGAGAGTTGTTTCCGCTCTGGAATCTGTGGTATGAACAAATAAACATTTTCAGATAGGATACACTGGGAACGACTTGGAATTAACCCTTTGGGTGGAAGGAGGGGAGTCTGGAGGGAAAAATAGTGCCCAGCTGGTCTTCAAGCCAGCTGGGAGGGAGAACATGGACTACCATGGCTCCCATAAGCCACCACGTCCATTGGTTTGCTTCCAGTGAAGGGCTGCGGGTGTGTTGCTTAGCCTTGCTGAGCCTCAGTGTTCTCTGCAAAATGAGGTTCAAACCCTCCCCCAAACACACACACACACACACACCAGCATTGTGTACATGATGGGGAATGCACATAAAGGTCCAGATGGTGTCAGGCTGTCATGGCCTCTACATAGCATGTTCTTTCTAGGATGACAAGGGCTAATCAAATGCTGATGGAGGGAGATGACCAGGGTTCTAAATCCTAAACTTTTCCCAGACTAAGTTCAATCATTCAGCCAGCAAATGCTGGATGGCTCCTGCACCCTCGCTGTGGGGAATGCATCCCAATGTTCAGGAGCCCATCCTGGGCAAGAGTCAACTAGGCAGTGAACGTTCAAGGCTCCCAGTCAAGGACTTGCGTCATGAGTCGTGTTTTAATATATGAGGTCGAAGCTCTGTGGGAATGTGTGGGGTGCGAGGAACAGTTACCACCTAGTGGACACAATCTTTGAGCTGAGTCTCAACAATGGCCCTGAGCTGCTTCCATGGTATAGGGATAAATGCACACAATTTGAGAAGAAAAAGCAATATATGCAAGTAGGTAGAAGCATGGAGCATGAAATCCTCTATTCCTCCATTAGACGGTGAAGCTAATCTTATGAGTAATAGCAGGAGAGGGGGAAAAAAAAGTAGATTGTTGCATGAGTAATCCTAGATACAGGTCATAAATATGCAAGGATCCATCCACACGAGTCTCTGCAGTCTCCCTCAATTGTGCAACCCCTGAGGAGGGCTAAGGGAATATTTATGAGACAACAGAAATGGCAAAATCTGAAGCACATTCCTACTCCTGGTTTTGGAAAGTCCTTGTGCTGGGTTTGGGGACTTTCAAATGAAAACAGTAGAAAGTGAGGGGTGGGTGTGGGGATGGGTAGCCAACGAAAAGACCCCATAGGGCCTTGGAGGGTTCCCTGCCCTGCTGGCAGGAGAAAGGAAGGATCTAGAAACCCCAGCCTCTGAAAATGAGTTTTTTTGAGGGAATCTATGACAGAGACAGTCCCCCTGGTCTTGGCCTAGGGGAGGGCAAGACGGCAGTTAGCCTGAGCTGGGGTCCCTGGGGGACAGTCCTTAGCATGGACAGCAGGAGTGTCCACTCCCAGCCTCCTCAGGGGCAGAGCCATGCTCCTATGGCTGCTTCACCAAAATCAGCATCCCCGAGCCAAATCCTGTGTGGCCTGGTATCTAGAGTCTATTCATATGGACTCTGGAGTGAATATAACTTGGTTTGAATCAGGGTTTAGGACTCCACATATTTAATTGTGGGGTTAATCAATCTCTCTCACTTTCCTTCCCTGTAAAACAAGAATAAAACCAGGGTTGTCTTGGCGGGTTCAGTGAGGGAAAACATGACAGGGTCTCCACAGCGCCTGGCCCGCATCAAACACGAGGAGGCTGTCATCATCGTCTGGGGGCCATCCACAGCCTGGTGGAGGGTGGGGGCTGCAGGACCTGGTCACCGGATCACCGTCCCACAAGCTGACACAGGCCTATGGGCGGAGGGTCGGCGAGGCCAGGCCACAACCTGCATCTGATGCAGGATCCTTCTAAATTCATCTGACCTTACGTCAAGAGAGTGGATACAAGATCGAGAGGCAGACTCCGAGCAGCTTTGGGCCCCCAACACAGAGGAAGGAGCAGGGTGATGTGCTCCTTTCCTCGGCAGATCAGCTGCTGCCCTGGGCCCGCAGACACGGCTGTGAGGGGCACCCCGGGTCAGCCTCGTCCCAAGGGCACCCGGTGTGCGCCATCAGTAGCTGCCAGGGGATGGCCTTGCAGCTTTGCTGCCACAAGCCTGGGGAGAGGCCTCTGCTCCTCTTGGCCATTCCCTTGATCATGTCTGACAAAGGGCGGCCCAAGACCCAGCCCTGGTCCTCTGGGAGCCGGCCTCCCAGGGTCTGAGGGGAGAGCATCCTCTCCCCTGGGAAGCAGCAAGATCCCTACAGATGGGTCCTGGAGCTCACGTTTCCTAGGTTTGCTGGGCCTCCAGCTCCAGCCTCTAGGAAGCCCCACCGCCATCGGGTGGTCCTGGGACCCTTCTCTCTGTGAGGAGGTGGGTCCCATCTACAGAGAAGCTCCAAGCACCCAAGATCCAGGTCTGGCCTAGATTCCTGCAATTAAAACAGGATGATGGGGGAATGAACTTTCTTCAAGAGTTCCTCAGTGGTCCTGCTGTCCTATCTGGGGGTAGAGCACTAGGGAGTGTTTTCTGAGAGCCTCCCATGTCCGGCGCTGTAAAATCACCTATAAATGGAGAGGCAGGAAAGGGCAGTGGTAGGCATCCGGTCTCCAGGGCTAGGGTTTGATTCCTAACACTGGTGCATCCAAGCTGTGTGACCCTGGGCAACTTAACTGACCTCTCTGAGCCTCAGTTCCTCCACCACACAATGGGGAGAGTAGAAGTACCTGTCACATGGGGCCACTGTAAGGATTAATGTCTGCCCAGCACTATTATTCAATACATATGAATTTTTACTAACCTAAAAAAATATAAGAATCAATGAAGGGAGAAAGGTTGCCTATATACATGTTTGGTGGAGGAAGAACAGCTGTATCCTGAGGAGACCAAGGAGATGTCTGAAGCCCAAGCTCAGCCTCATTAAAAAGGACAGTCCCTGCTCTCCAGGCTGCGGGGACAAAACCGAAACCCTGGAGTCAAGTTAAAGGATAAAACGATTCCCCCAAAGTTCAGAAGAGAGTCATGTAATTGCACAGGCATCATGGCCTGTTTCTGAAGTCAAAGGAGCAAGAGACGCGGATTTCTCAGGGCTAAGAATAAAAGAGCACTATTTCATTGTCATCATCATTGTCATGGTCCAGGTTGTAGACACTAAATAAAGAGGCAGAGGAAGGTGACTTTACAACTGGAAAGAAAGTTCTGAGAATCCTCAGGAAGGGACGGGGAAGAAAGCCACTCTGCTCAGCAGGATTTGCCAGAGGTCTGCAAACTTTATCTGCAAAGGGCCAATAACACATACTTCAGGGATTTGCAGGCCATTTAGAGTCTCTGATCTCAGCTATTCAACTCCACGATCGCCGAGCAAAAGCGTCCACATAACTGAGAAGTATGGCTATGTTCCAATAAAACTTTATTTACAAGAGCAGTGGCTGCGGATTTGGCCAGGGGGCTAGAGTTTGCAAATTCTGATTTTAGATGAGACATGAGAGCTGCATGAGCACAGTAGCCCAGATGACCTGAGGTGTCTCTGCTGTTATGAGCAACCTGCCCCAGAGTGCCCTGCGGAACATTCCCCCGGCAGGGATAGCAGATCCAGCCAGCCCCAGCTCCCCAGACCGACCATGGCAACGTCCTTTTGTGGAGTAAGCTGCTCCCCCCATAGAGCAGCTCACTTCAGATCGGCGCCAATGCATGTTCAGGCCTCAAAGGGGAGCTGGGGTGGAGAAGGCTGGGCCAGCCAGCAGCATAAACGACGCCAGCAAACATCTGTTCTCCTACAGTGACCACAGCACCTGGCTGTGCACACAGCAGCCTGGAAGTGCCACAGCTGCCTGACTCACCGGTCACACCCACGAGGTTGCTCCAGACCTGTGGCTGCCTCTTCCACTGCTGGACATCTGCTATCCCGCGGACTCTGCGGGGGTGGGGAGGGGACCCAGGCCACCAGAGAGGGAGTCGGGGGCACCCTAAGCCTGCCACAGAGGCTACATTCTGGGCCCAGCTGTAGGCACTGAGGACCCCAGGCAGGCCTCCAGGTGGACAAGCTTCCCATCACCCCGAGGCTCTGGAGTCGGGGTGCAAAGGGGCATGGCTTTCTCTGTCTCAGGAAGAGAGGTCACAAGGTCATTCCAACCTCACGCTGCCACGCTCCCTCCCTCCGTCCAGCTCTTGCTCTCCTCCTTGCACAGAGCCAGAAGACACAGCTGTTTCCCACTCCACCCTGACGCCACTCGTCAAGGGGCTGGGACCCAAGTCGTGGTTGCGGCCGCCAGACTAGAGCAGAGAAGGCGTGTGCGAGCAGGAAGGGCGAGCTCCGGGTTAGGCCAGGCCTTCCTCACTCGGAAAGCGGGAGTCCCTAGGGTGGGGGTGGGCACCCGGGATAGGACCAGGAGGGACCGACAGGGGGCTGCTGTCAGGTCAGCACCCCCTGGCCTTCTCAGCAGAGAAGCCCCGCCAAGAAGGATGACTGTAAAGTCGGTTTGTCTAGCTGGAACCCTCCCCACGGCCTGGAGTTGGGCCATCTGAACAACTGCCGCACGTCTGAAGGCCCCCCTGGGGCCGTGCTATTATTGGGTGATGGTATTTCTCCCAACTCCAGCACTGGGTTTCTCTCAAAGGTCAACGCAAGCCTCTCTGGGCCCCGAGGGGCCCCCAGTCACAGCCAACACAGGAAATCTGCTCTAGGGGAAGGCCGCTCGCCCTGGTCTTGTTCAGAGGCCCTGCAGCTCCCATCCCGGGGCCCTTGGGGCCTCTGTGTCCATGTACAGGAGCAGGAGAAGCCGGTGCCAGAACCCCAGAGGCTGCTGGGACACGGACTCATTCTCACTACAGCCTGGTCCCAGCGCCTGGGCCTCCCAGCAACCCACCAGGTCCGTGAAGCACAGATTTCTAGAGCAAGTCATGATGCTCCACCCAGGGCGTGGTGCCCACGACGACACTCGGCCTGGTGGAAGCCTCCCCCCGCAGGTGCTGACCTGCTGCCCCAGGCTTGAGATGCTAGGTGGCGGCACCCGATGCTGACCCTGATCAGAATCAGATGCTGAATTCGAGAGAGGAAAGTTCCAGCCCAGAGCAGCCACCCCCCTTTCCCCACCCAGCGAGCAGTGCCTGAAACACAGCAGAAAATCACAGCATCTCCCCCAGGTTACTGTGGCGGCAACTGGTCAGGCGTGGAGGGGCCGTACCCCCTCTCCCCGGTCCTGGGCTGGAAGTGAGGGGAGCCTGCAGCTGGCAGGAACAGAACAGACCCTTTTACTCTGCTGAAAAGAAGTGCTTCAGCAGGCGGCCTGCAGAATGGCCTGGAGTCCAAGAACCTGCATTCAAACCTTGGTCCTGGTACCTCCCAGAGGTGAGCCTGGGGCTGGCTATTTGAACTGAGCCTCTGTTTCTTCATAGGAAAAGTGACAAAAGTCTGCACCCCTAGACAGATGGTGGGGAGGACCAAGCCTGTGTGCACCAGGACGGCTAGCTGCTCAGGTGTAGCAGTTACCTGCTTTGTCAGCATAATGGGGACACCCAGAACTCAGGGTCAGGCCACCAAGTCTCACTGGGGCTGAGATGAAGAGTCTCTGCCAGCTGTCACCCAGCTGGAGGGCTTCATGCGGTGGGATACTCCCAGGTATTCCAGAACTGCCTACCAGCTGCAAGAGCTGCCTGAGGAGCCCTGCTGCCTTCAGGGAGGCATGAAGGGGACCAGACTAGGGTTGGGAAACCCTCAGCAGTGATGTGAGCGCATAGATCTGCCCCTGGATGGTGTTGTGGGAGCTCAGTGACCACAGAGTCACACAGCTCCCTGCTGGCACTGGCCCCAGGACCCTGCTGCCCATGGAAATCCTTCCCATTTCTCCCTTCATACTTCTCAGGAAGCCTCCTTGAGCAGGTTCTAGACAGGAAAGAATTTGGGTTCAAATCCTGGCTCTGTCACTTTCTATGTGTGCCAACATTCAGACACTATAAACCTGCCGATTCTTGGTTTCCTCCCCCATAAAATATAAACACTGTTGCCTACCCCCCTGAATACTAACCTCCTAGTACGCCATGCCCAGCCTTAGCCCGTCAAATAAGACGATCTTAGGAGACAGAGATTCAGATTCTCTTAAACACCAGGAACAGAGGGCCAGAGACCTTAAATCACTGGCTCAAGGTCAAAGAGCTAGTAGCTGGCAGAGCTGGGATCTGAACCCAGGTCTGTAGGTTTCCTAATTCATTCTGTCAATCCAACCACCCATGAGCAAATACATGTGTATGGTGTGCAGACACAGGGCACGAAGCAGTCAACGAGAGCCTCTCTCCCTGTCCTAGGAAGCTCACATCTGGTTGGGGAGGCAGAGAATACCAAGACCGTCTCAACAGTGGTGAGTACCATGGAGGGGTAACTGGCCATGGGGCAGATGGTAACTGGGGTGGGGATGGGCGTGGGCTGCCTCGTGCAGATCAGGGAAAGCCTGTCCATGAACGTCTGAGAGATGAGGAGGTGGCAGCCACTGGAGAGCCAGGGTCCAGAAAGTACCAAGTCCCTGAGGCAACACTGACCATATGGTCCAATCCAGGAAGAGGAGGCCAGTGAAGAGCAAGTGTAGTGAGGCTGGAGATGCAGCTGAGCCAGGCTGTGTAGACCGTGTGGCCCATGGGGCTGGGTTAAGGAATGCGGATGTTTTTTCCTAAGTTCAATGAAAGCCTTTGGCTGGTTTGAAGCAGGAAGTGCCAGGGGATATGATTTACATTTCTAGAAGTTTGCTGCGGCCTGAGCTGGTGACCACAGCTATACATGGCCCCACTCACATGGTGCTGGGTGTAGCCTCAAACACACGGTGGCATTGGATGAAGGCAACTCCCTGCATCTCCCATTCCCATTAGCCTCTGTCCTGAGCACTATGGCCCTGGGCAAATGATGTCACCTACGTGCAGGTATCCTTTTGTTCATTCTCTCCCAGGGCCCTGCCCCATGTCCTACACACAGTAAGTGCTCAGAAAATGCCAGCCACTTGGTGGACTGACCCCTGTGTAGACAACTGGAAGTTCACAGGGGGCTCCAGTCAGGAGGTCAGGGGTCTCTGACGAACACTTACGATCTTGGGTGGTGGGAGGTCTGGAAGACTCTTCTGAGGGGCCAAAGAGTGCTGGCCAGGCTCCCCGTTGGTCAGTGGGTTCTGCTCCTCAGGTGCTGCGGGCAGCAAACAGGAGAAGCTTTGATGAGGGGTGCCCAGCCTCACAGCAGGTCCCGTTACCCCGGAATGTCTGGTCACATGTGCCATGAGATCTATTTGAGCAGGTGTTAATTACCCAGGCAGGCGGTCCCAGGAGCCAATGTGGTTTTTCCTCCAAGAATAGGGTGCAGTGGTGCCTGAGCCATGGGCAGATTCCTCAGAAGGAACTGCTCTGGGGTTTCGGGCAGGCTCCGCACCCTCTCTTCCATTTGCCCTATGCCAAAAATGGCCCAGCCACAGAGCTTTAGCGAGCAGAGGAGCTGCCCTGTGGTCATTATGTGGAGCAGCTCCCAGCTCCGACCCTGTGATTATGGCTCTTTCCATCCCAGTTTCCCCAGAAGGCAAATGGCCCTGGGCACAGTGGCAGCTTGCATGTGGATAATTTCTACTGAGCCCCAGGCTTGGCAGTGGAATAGGAGGTGCAAAAGCCACACTGGAGAACTCGGCCACCAGCCCTCTGTGTGCTCTTAAGGAAAAGGGCTCCAAAGGCTCTTCTGAGCTTGACCATTTCAGACAGCGGCCCGGCCAGCCCCAGGACAGACAGGCTCACACAGATCTGACCCCGGGGCTTTGGTGGCAGGCATCCTGAAGCCAAGCCCTTAACACGACTGAATGCTTTGGAGAGCTGCATCCCCACCTCTGGCTAAGCCTCTGCATTTCAGTCACAGGCTTGGGAGTTGGGAGATGGGGCTTCTAATCCCCTTTCCTCTACAACTACGCAGCTCTGCAACACCTCTGGGCCTCCCCTCCCTAGGGTTTTGGCAGACCCATTCCTGAAGGTTTTCAGAGAAAAGAAGAGAGCAGAACAGAGCAGAAGAGTAAGTAAGACGTCATGGGAGACACAATATGTCCTTCCAATGTTAAGATATAATGTTCTGCCAAGAGAACACCTTTGAGCAAGACTTTAGAATATTAAGGCAGGTGCTGACATCAGCATTTCCATTCTCTATTCCCGCCCCCTCTCACAGGCACATAAAATCCAGACTTCTACCAAAAGATATAAAGCTGGGTGTGGAGTCAGCACTATACAGTGACTGCTTTCCTAGAACATCTGACCATGACTTCCTATTCCTGGGATAATGCTGGGAAAAGCTGAGAGGCTTTAGGGTCAGATTGCTTATCCACAGAGGGGACATGAGACCTTTAAGAGGCAAGGAGGTGGCCTGATGAAATATCCCAAAATACATCAACCCGAAATACCATCAACCAAAATGTGAATGCCAGAAATAACTCCCATGGGCTGTCTGGTGCTGGCTGGGGAGGAAGGGGGTGGGTGGGACCAAAGCTTATGCCTCCCCATCCCGGAAGCTGGCCAGGCCATCAGCAGTCCTAGACAGTACCTTTGTCTTGGGACTCAGCATTCTGCGGCTTGTTGACGGTCACTTTGTTCATATAAATGTACTCCTCATCAGAACCTGCAGAGGGAAGATGGGAAGACAAAGGTTTCCTGTGATTCCGCAATGGGAAATGGCTTGTAGAGAGAAAGTGTCCCCCGAGAGACGCTGTCATTAGCATGGGTTCCAGTAAAAGCATACAACATTTTGACTTGATTGAAAGAGTCCATTATAGAGTTGACAGATTTCCAAAAACAGAAATGCCAAGTTGCTGACTGTTATGTTTTCTAACCTGGGAGTGGGGTGGGGGTGGGAGGGGAAAAAAGATAGGTACAGAAGGATAGCTTCAGGAATAAAAGTCTTAAGTGGAAAGGCACCCATACCTCAAAGATCTGCCCCATATTCTACCCAGCAGATTTCTCTGGGTTTCCTAGCATTTCATTTAAATTGTAAACTATCTCATATGAGTCATTCTCACTCTAGTCTGAGTTACTTGCTCGGGCTCATCAGAGTGATGTCTCTGTGTGCGAGGTCACATTGAGGAACTGGAAACTTAGTTCCCAATGGCTCTAGGTGAGGTGCCATTGTGGGGGCTTGAGGCCCCCAAATCGCGAGCTCTGTGTTTGGTGGGGTGAGTGTGCTGGGAATTAAAAGCAGAGCACTAAAAAAAAAATAAAAAATAAAAATAAATAAAAATAAAAATAAAAGCGGAGCACTGGGCGCCTGGGTGGCTCTGTCCATTAAGCGTGCGTCTGTTTTTGGCTCAGGTCATGACCTCGGGGTGCTTATATTGAGTCCCACATCAGGCTCCCAGTTCAGTGAGGAGCCTGCTTCTCCATCTGCCTCTCCCCCTGCTTGTGCACTCTCACTCTCTCTCTTTCCCTCTCAAATGAGAAAATAAATCTAAATAAATGAATGAATGAATGAATGAATGAATGAATACATATGCTCATATGTATTCATATGGAGCACTGCCAGGCACCTGTTCTACCCTATAGATTGAACCCTACAGCAACACAGCTCTTCCCTCTTTTAAAATCATCTCTGTGTAGGTTACCTTTCCAGGGCCTGTCTGAGCAGAGAAATATTAGTCTCCTAATACTTGCTCAGTTTCTCATGCCCCAAAGACCTATTCTTCAGAAGACTGCAGAGGAAGCTCATCCTAGTGCTCTTCCTCTTAGAAATCCTCCTGCATTTCTTTCTTTGCCCCTTAATTTGCATTTCCTAGTAACCTGTGGCTACACTAGTTGGAGACCCTGTTACCCAGCCAAGGTGCCCGTATTCAAGCCTCTGGTGAAGGAGGCAGGTCACAGTGTGAGATCTGTGCAGATCTCACTGCAGGTTGCCCGGCCTCCAGCCAAAAGGCCTGCAAACACAGAGCCCTGGAAACCCAGAAGAACGCGGGGAGGACGCAGCCAGAGGGATCTGCTGCCATCAGCCTGCGGGACCAGTCAGCAACGTCACCCCATACTGCAACAGTTCACGGGAGGGAATGATAAGATCGAAATGTAGTTAGCCACAACTGGTGTACTCCCACTGCCTGAGATCCAGACGGGCCAGGTTAGTACCTTCTCCAGAGGACAGCACACAGGACGAGTGCTCTGCAGGGGGAGGCAGCAGGCCCTGCCATTCATCATGCAATTCTGAGCAAAACAGCTAACCCATGTGCCTTTCCTGCATTGCATGGAAAAACTATTGTGATGAATATTGCCTGTTTTTATCTAACTCTTAAGTTTCCTAGAGTACAAAACTCAAATATTAAGGAACTTGAAAAAGTTAACACTATAACTAACAAGGATGAAAAATGACAGCCTAAAACAGGGGGAATAGCTCAAAGGCTCAGTAACGGGAAAAGGTGAAAAGAAAATGTGGTACATCAACATTTATAACAGTATGTCACCTTTGACAATGAATGGATTACTAGAGAGTACATAAGTTGACACAGACATTTTGGAAGTGATTTTGGAGGAAAATTTAAGTGTTCATATTTTTTTTTCTTCAAGTGTTCATACTCTTTAACCCAGCATTGCCACTGCCAGAAATTTGTCCTAAACTCGAGCATATAAACAAAATTTTATTTGAGGATGTTTATTGTAATGCTGTATGATTTTTAAAAAAAAATATTCTATTCATTTGAGAGAGGAGAGAGACTAAGTGAGCACAAAAGGGGGTGGAGTGGGGAAGGGGACAAGCAGACTCCCCACTGAGCAGAGAGCCTGACGTGGGGCTCCATTCCAGGACCCTGAGCTGAAGGCAGACGCTTAACTGACTGAGCCACCCAGGTGCTCCTAAGGTGTTTTTTTTTTTTTTTAAGATTTTATTTATTTATTCATGAGAAACAGAGAGAGGCAGAGACACAGGCAGAGGGAGAAGCAGGCTCCATGCAGGTAGCCCGACGTGGGACTCAATCCTGGGTCTCCAGGATCACGCCCTGGGCCGAAGGCAGGCACCAAACCGCTGAGCCATCCAGGGATACCCTCCCCCCCCCCCTTTTTTTTTTCCAATTACAAAACCTGAATGCCACTAATCAGAGACTGGTTAAGCATCACTGTTCATCCACTGGTGAGCACTACCCAGCTGTGAAAAATAACAAAGTAGCTCTGTCTACTATTTACAAAGATATCCAATATTTACAGTTAAAGGATGTTTCAGAATAGCAAAAAGAAAAAAAGAAAAAGAAAAAGTACGTGAACTGTCAGCACATGGAAATGTGCACAGACAGCAACTCTAAATGTAAAAATAATGTAAAGCAGAATACAGAGGCAAACCGCAACTACATAAAAATATTCAGATGCTTCTGATAAAGATCAAAATAGGAATCGAAGGAATGTAAATAGTGCAATGTTCATCTTATGTTCATTTATTTTTTTCTTGCTGTTGACTAAGCCCATGCTCCTGTAAAAAAATAAAAGAAAAAAAAAAGGCAAGATATTGTTATCCTTATTTTAACTGTTAGATATTAGGCAGGTGCTTCCTCCCCAAGATGGCAGCTTATAAATTGCAGAGAAAATTCACACTGGCCACTCCCCAGGCTGCATCTCCCACCTTGGGCACTCTGCCGAAGGCCATGGTTAGTCACGGTTTTGGTTTTCATGGGTGCTGGTTTCATGGGTGCTGGTTACCAACCATCCAGGTTGGTAGCTAACAGGCTCTCAGGACCATCTGCAATCCTGGGAAATGCTCCAAGTGAACTTGGCCCTATAATGGGAGACTACTGAGCTGTCTGTCCCATGTCAGCAGTAGCCTTGGGTTGGAGAATTTTCTCTCATTCATTTTCTTCACAAGTGCACTGGGCATGGGCACCCTGCTAGGTTCTGGGGATACAGGACAGGACGAAATAGAAGACACTGTTTCTACCTTTATGAGCCCAACATTGGTGGGGGAAAGAGAGAATAATGGGATCACTAACACGAGCATGTGGGAAATGACAACTGGTGTGGTTGGAAAGGAGAGCTCAGCATGCTCCTGAGTGAGCATGTGGCTCCTGGGGAATGACCCTGGTGTGCAGGGGGTGGTCCTTCCCAGAGAACTGGATGATAAGGAGGGGCGAGGGATAGGGACTACCATTATATAGACAGAACATGAGCAGCTCTTCCCCTCAGAGGGGCAGCCCCTGACACTTTTCCAGAGTCTCTGAGCAGGGCACTGGGGGACCCTCGGCCTTCTCAGCTGAAAGCAGAAACCAACAACTGGCTCCCGATAAACCTCAATCCCTACCTTGACCTCGCCATCCAGATGAAAGGTAGAGAGAGTAGAAAATTCTCGTTACACTCATACAATAAAAGATCAGAAAACCCAAATGGATAATTTGAAAAGGGTAAACACACACACTTTCTCTCTTTCTCTCACACATACTCTCCCCAAAATGTGTGGGAGTAAACAA
Organism: Canis lupus familiaris; assembly: GCF_011100685.1. Lineage (NCBI taxonomy): Eukaryota > Metazoa > Chordata > Mammalia > Carnivora > Canidae > Canis > Canis lupus. Next base: position 25,471,756 of record NC_049249.1, read on the forward strand.
CAGTTCAGCCAGTGTAGACCACAGACTATCTCAAAATGATCACCCTGCCTCCACATACAAGTCCCATCAAGCTGAGCTAATTTGCTGGAAAAAAATACAGCAACACAGGCCTGGGAGGCTGAGAAGGAAAACAAATGCTTTGATTTCAGGGGGACTTTGGATTCTGTGCTGTGTAGCACAACTACTGTGGTGCAGATGCATCTGGAAAATGGGACAATGAGGGCAGTACAGCGGTTACGTGCACCTGCCCAGGCCTGAGCCCTGGCTCTGTGCCTCACGGCCGTGGGCCTTAAAGAAGTGATTCTCTGAGTGTACGTTTCCCTTGTTGAGAAGATGAGGACAACAACTCTCTCACTGCCTTGGGATGGGGGCTAGGGGGCACAGTGCACACCATTTCCTGCATTGGGACTGTGCTGGGACACAGTGTACATGCACATGGGCTGCTAGCTGCTGCTCTAACCACCCTCCTAGCTAAGAGAGCACGAAGAGGACCTGAATGGACATCAGCCCTGAGAACAGGAGTGGCAGCCACAGGTCTCAGTAAGGCTGTGCACGTACTTCCGGTGGTCTGAGGGATGCACTGCGGGCAGTCCACATCGGGACGCCTCCTGCAAGCTGCAGACACCGACGGTGGGGGGAGGGCCTGACTCTATCAGAGCAGAACATGCAGAGATCTGGGGTGAAACAAAGGTCATCCTACAGGAAGCTGCACAGCACATTAACCCAAAGAGGGGACCCCACCCAGGGGGCCCCGAGAGCATTCAGAACCAAGAACCAGGGGTCGGGGCCCATCACATGGGTCTTCCAATTCCCGATGGAGGTGTCGTCTATCATTAAACATCACAAGTCAGAGCACATCCAAACGGTCCACAAGTGCTCCTTAAAGGGTTGTATTGATAGATTCCGCCCAGGTGACTCATCTTGAACTCCCCTGGCTTGGTAATGTGGATTTCCCACCTAGCATTCCCACCTTTGATGTGCTGCTGACCAGTGCTCAGCCAACGCCAGCCAGGGAGCCGCCAGCCAGGGAGCCGGGAGGAGCCTGGGAACCACAGGGTGGCCTGGCCAGCAGCAAAGCCCACAAATGGGACTTAAGGAAAACACCTCTTATGGAAGGCTAAGAGAGCCAGCTCATTCCAGCAGAAGAGGCAGCTGCTGGGCATAAGGCAACATGCCTCTGCTTTAGGACTCTGTCTCATTTATTCCACAGGGAACAAAGAAAAGGAAAAAAGCCCTTGAAACGTAGCCTGGTGGATCCAGGTTGGCTGAAAGGGAGAATTTCCTGACAGTGATGGCTACAGAGGGTACACTTCCCTCCTCCGGCATGCATTTCAGCTGCTCTGAGGCAGATGGATTAGATGTGGTCCCTTACGGTCCCAAAATATCACTTCCAGTTCTCAAACATCCGACATAAAAATAGACTCAACTAAACTGTCAGGACTTCACAAGAAAGCTTTCCTTTTTTAAAAAAAAGAAATCTGAATGTGCTAGAAATGAAAACAAATGTCCACAAGAAGACTTGTGCAAGGGCGTTCAGAGCAGCCGTATTATTCATGATAGCCCAAACCCATGAACAACACGCATGTCCATCAACAAGGGAGCAGATCAGCAGATTGTGGTGTATTCACAAAACGGAACACTACTGAGCAACAGAAAGAACTACTGACGGAGCTCATAGTGTGGACAAATCCCCTGAGTGAGAGACAACAGACATAAAGTAGACACAAATGATTCCACTTATAAGCAGCTCTAGGATGGGCAACACTAACGTATGGTGGGAGAAATCAGAACAACGGTTACCTTGGGGTGAAGGGTGGGGGTGGGGAGGAGTTTGCTGGGAAGGGGCCAAAAAGAACCTTCGAGAATGATAAAAATGTTCTAGGTCTTGTTTTGGGTGGTATGTACACAGGAGTACACAACTGCCAAACTCACTGAATTGAATGCTTAAGATCTACATCCTTGATTGTAAAATCTACCTCAATAAAAAGGATAGGAGCCCCGGTGGCTCAGCGGTTTAACGCCGCCTGCAGCCCAGGGTGTGATCCTGGGGACCCGGGATCGAGTCCCACATCTGGCTCCTTGCGTAGAGCCTGCTTCTCCCTCTGCCTGTGTCTCTGCCTCTCTCTCTCTCTCTGTGTGTCTCTCATGAATAAATAAATGAAATATTAAAAAAAAAACCCAACTCTGCACTCAGAGTTCTGTGATCTACAACCTTAAAACTATGTTTTCCTTTGGGCCATAAGACACCAGGCAAGTAATTTAAACTCTCCAGGCCTCATCTGTAACATCCTCATCTGTAACAACAGCACCAGCCTCAGAGGGGTGACTTGAAGATGAAACCAATTACTATGTGTGCAGGTGGGAAATACTCAATGAAGCGCTGGCTATTATTGGAATGGTGTATTTGCCCTTCTCCACTTTGAATAAGTGCTTTGAAAACACTTTGTTTCAAACCACACTCAGGGCTGCTGTGTTGAGCATTCAGAGATTTCTGGGCTCCCATCCACGTCCCATCACTCCTACACTATTGCAATGGGCTGAATTGTGTTCCCCCGCTCCACCAAATTCATGTATTAAGTCCTAGCCCTGAAAACCTCAGAATGTGACTGCAGTAGGAGAAGAGGTCATTAAAGAGGTAAGTAACACGGTGTTCTTGTATGAAGGAGATTTGGGCACGGACACATACACAGAGGGAAGATGTCATGAAGACCCAGACAGAAGACGGCCATCTACAAGCCAAACAGGGAGGCCTCAGAAGGAACCTTCCCTGCCCAATGCTTTGATCTCAGACTTCTGGCCTCCAGAGCTCTGAGAAAACAAATTTCTATTGTTTAAGTCATCCAGTCGGTGGGCCTTTGTTATGGCGGCCCTAGCAGGACCACCCTTCTGTTTCCATGGGGATCTCTTAAAGGCCCTCAGGCCACACTTACTGCTGCTTTTGGTATAAAGTCGGAGGAGCTCAGCCAGGCCACTCTTCTTCACCACCGCTGTGCTGCTCAGGTTCTCCTGGTCGAGAATCTTGAGGAAGTCATCCAGCTCTGTCAACAGCTGCTCCAAGGCTAGAAACAGAAAAGAGAATCCCCCTTTATAGCCACTGCCTTCTCTCCAAATACCCAGCTCAGATACGCCTTCAGATCCTGCATCACCTCACCATGGACCTTATGGTCCCGAGTGGGAGGGGTTTGGGGTAAGCCTGGAAGCACCTGGAAGGCCCAGCCGAAAGGTGAGATTCTCAGTGCTAGGGTCCTGGGGAGAGGAAAACAGACCCTTGGATTTGAGATGTCTGACCTTGGCCTACAGTAGGCCTACCATTTGCTAGAGTGACAGTGGCCAAGACGGCCCAGTCAAGCCCATCAGGCCATGAGTCTGGAAACAGGATTGCTTACTTGATAAAAAGTCAGTCAGGACAGTTCCGGGTTTGGGGAACTTGAACACAGATCAAACCTATAACCATCAAATGAAATGCTGTGGTTGACCCACTTATTCATCTTTCCCCATGGACAGAAACACAGTCACTCCAAGGAGATAAAACAGTGATTATGCTGTCCCCACAGAAAAATGGATGACCCATCAGAAGCCACAGCTGGGCAAACAGAAAAATAAAACCTTCCTGAGTTTCTTCAGTAAATAAGCCACCTCAACTAAAACTGAGTCCAGCATCACTCCCAAGCTGGCCAAATGCGCTGGTCCCAGGGACTCAAGGTACCAAATTGGCTCCACCATTGTAGAAGTGCCTTTCAATTTCTCACTGGAGCCACCTTGCAGAGATGCTAGTGCAGAGGACAGTGCAGAGGACAACAGTGTAGAAGCAGGGCATTCACCACTGCTGCTGTTGTTATTATCTGTGATCTAATCTCTATTAAGAATAGGATACTGTATTTGCTCATGGGGTCATCTTAGCTCTGCTGCCCAGCTGGCTCTCCAAAACATGCTCAGTAATGGCAGCCAGCTTCTTGAGCTTCTACCCTGTGCTTTCCAACCCTGGTACATTGGGTCACCTGGAGAGCTTTAAAAAATCCTGATACCTGAACCACATCCCAGACTGATGATATCAGAATCTCTGGGAGTAGAACCCAGGACTTAGTAGTTCTTTTTTTTTTTTCTTTCCTTTTTAAAAGATGTATTTATTTGAGAGAGAGAAAGAAAGAAAGAATATGAATGGGGCAGAGGGAGAGGGAGAGAGAATCCCAAGTAGACTCCACGTGGAATGCAGAGGCCAATGTGGGGCTTGATCCATGACCTGAGCCAAAACTAAGACTTGGATGCTTAACTGACATTGTCACCCAGGTGCCCCACGAATCAGCAGTTCTGAAGCCTTCTCAGGTAATTCCAGTGTGCAGCCAACACTGAGAATCGCAGGTCTGGATGCAGTGCCAGAGCCCACATCTGGGGCCCTGCTCCCAAAGATGGCAGCCAAGAAGTCCTGATTTGTTCCGTATCACCCGCTGTGGGAATTTTGAGCAGTCACACAAACTCTCCAAACTCATTTCCTCATCTGGAAAGTAGAGAAGACCACATAGGCCCTGCCCATTTCACAAAGTTATAAATGACAAAATCTACCAGCTCGATGAGAGGACATCTATCCTACACTACAACTTTGGCACCTGCACTGTTGTGTTGAATGAATGTTTATGGGATGAATGAATAAATGAATGACTTCACTAGGCACCTACCAGTTCACAACAAGTTGAAGAGATAAGCACAATTATGCCCACTTTGCAGACATGGGCCTAATGGCCCAGAGAAGGCCCAAAATGTCCCACATGGCCCGGGGCAGAGAGCCCGTTTGCTGTCTGACTCTTAAGACCAAGCTACTGGCAACACCCCACTGGATGCCTCTATCCATGTAGGGCATCCTTCCGACATCCCCCAAAAGCCTAGCTCCCCAGAATGGAACAAGAGCCCTAGATTATCTTCTTACTCCCTTCATTTGAGAAAGAAGCCCTCATGCTCTCCTAGTTCTAAGGGAGAGCCCAGTGGCCTCTTTCTCTTCAAACCCTCCTTGGACCTCAGTACGGTCATAGCCTTTGAACCCCATTCCTATAAATCCAGACTCCCTGGAATGAATATTGCCATTGCTGGGAGAGCTGGAAGAAGAGATGGGGGTGATGATTTGCTTGTTTCAGAGGAAGGCAGTGCCAGCTCACGTTACTATCAGATCAAATACAAGGGTCAGCCAACTCGCCCACATGGGTGTGCACCGCCTCGCATAATCAGAGCACTCTCTTCCTGGCAAGGGTGCTCCTGAGGGAAACTCTAGTTTGCCAAAGCCAGAGAAGCAGCAGAGAAAGCTCCACGCTCCCTCTCAAGGTCCTGGTAAAGAATGAAGAACAAAACGAGCTCCCCAGAGGGCTGTGTGTCCACTCCCATCTGGCTTGCCAAAAGCCAAGTGAAGGTAAAATGCAGCCAGCAGCCCAGATGCTGCATGCAGCCAATGGCTTGGAGGGTGGGTTGGAAGGTGGCCCTCATCTCTGCCAGTGAAGAGATGGATAGATGGTGAGAGTTCAGATAAGGCCAGAAGGAAGCCACATTTGGGTAGTTCTGCCTAGGAAAGGCCCTGGGCCAACAGCAGAGTCTCTGGCCCTGTTCCTCAGTATTGAAAGAGTGGGTCTGCAAGAGGCCACTGGCCTTTGCCGAGTCTACTTAAAACCGATTAGATTCTTAATGGAGTGGGGTTTGAAAGGGTGCCAGCAAAAGCTAGCTCCCAGAGCCCACCAGTCAAGACGGTGGGACCTCAGGATGTGCCCAACACTTAGCTGGGCCCTTGGCCTAAACCAACCAGGAAAGTAAAATGGATCCGGACAGTGTGCTTCTTGCCTTGTGCAAGCACAGAGGCAGAGCGAGACCAGCCCGAGGGATGAGATTTACATTCAGACCAAGGCACACCACCAAAACTTCACGTCAAAAAACGTGAGAGGAGATCAGACAAGACTCCTAGGCCTGGAAGGCTTCTGGGAAGAGGTGCAGTAGGGCAAGGCCTTAGGTTGTTTTTGTTTGGTTTTGAGTATTTTTTTGAACAGCTATTCAGGACTTTCCTGTTGGCTGCAGGAACTCGACAAGCTAAAAAGCAGTGAGTTTAAAGAAGTCAAAGCAGGGAAAACAAAGGATAAATCTGAGGAAATGACACTGAGCCTTGAACTCAGCTACAGGGGATGTGGAAAAGTGAACGGGCCTTGCGAAGCAGCTAGGATCTCAAGCTGCGCTTTTCCTGACCTTCTGATCCCTTCCAGGCTGTTACTGCTGCTACTTCCGCTTACAAAAAAGAAAAAGGCACTAAAACTCGTGTCTTCAGTTTCACATCCTCAGTGATTCCCCAAAGCTGCCGGATTCCTGGAAAACAGCTTTGGTTTATTTTCAAGCAAGCTTGCAAATATGTACCGGGGCCAAAGGGTAAAGAGTGTCGTGCCTGTTTCTGGGGAGACGAAGTTGACCGAGATGAGGTCCCCCGTCTTTCCAGAAGTGCCATGTCTGGGGAGGGGGGCCGTGAATACACAGGGTGAGAAGAGAAGTGATTCAGGAATGTGTCCAAGGATCAGGAAGGCGCCACGACACAAACTCAGGGGTGATGTGCAGGAGGAATTTATACGCTGGCCACTGAGGATGAATAGGAGTTCGCGGGGAAGAGGCAGAGGCACTTTAGGAAAAGGAAGAGAGATGTTCAGACAACTCAACACTGAAAGCACGGGGGATATTTGAGAAGCCACAGGTCTGTCGGTACCTCCGGGCGCACGGAGCACAGGGGAAGGGGTGGGGGTGGGGGGAGATCCGAGGCCAGAACTGCAAAGTGAAGATCAGGCGGGCAACGAGGCTTGCTCCGCTTTGCTATGGAGCCTGTGCTTGTCCCGCAGGGGAGGCCATGGGGAGGCCATGCCCATCGCTGGCCCAACACGCCAGAGATCGAGTAAGTACAAGCGGTGGGGAGGACAGTGGAAGGGGACCAGGGGACCAGGAGGGGAGGCAGGGCAGATGAGGAGGACGAGGGTGTGGGGGCGGGCTTGCTGGGGGCGAGGTTGTGAGGAGGCTCAGGAGGTGCCTGCATCAGGCCCACCGCTAGGGCTGATTGGCTGGATTGCTGGGCCCAGGATGGGCCGAGGGTGGGGGTGTCCACTTAGAGACCTTGGACTCGAGTGGTAGTAGCTGGAGCTATTGACCCGTGCCCGCCTGATCCTCTGCCTTGCCAAGCTCATGGCTCAGGGGAGAGGTGGGCTGTGTCTTCTGTTGTGTAGCCCCACCCCCGGTGGAGCGGAGACCACGGCCTCTCCTAAGGGCTCCCGGGCTCCACTGGAACTCGGGGGACCCCTGGGTAATGGGGAGGGGGTGGAATCTGGGGTCAGGCTCAGCAAGGGTGCAAGAACCACAGGTGGCGGGGGTGGGGCCACGCAGGACCCTGTGCCCTGCCACCTCCAATTCTCCCCGCCACCCTGCAAAGGCACAGCATGGGAATGGGCTCCGAGGCCCAACCATAGTAGCAATGGCACTGGGGCTCAAATCCACGTATGTCCAAGTCAAAGTATTTGCTATCTGTCATCCCGTTCCCAAGGAGTCAGGGAGGTTTCTCTGGATCACGACCCCTGCCTCCTGTTCCACCATGCTTGGCCAAGGGGCAGCGGGCGGCTCTAGACGAGTAGCCGGCCTGGCCGTGGGACTTGGTGATGATTCCACTAGATGCAGGGACTTCAGATGCCCTGGGTGAATGAGAGCTGCAGAATGCCATCAGACACAGGCCTGTGGTCCCTGCCACTGGGAAATGATGGGCCAGGCAGATGGGTGGTGGTGGGGATAGGGGGGTGCAGGAGGGGGAGTGGGAGAAGCACCAAGAAAGCAGAGAAACGCTCCCCTTTTCCTCTAAAACAGCAGTGCTAGGTGAACGGTAAGCCCCCATGTTGAAGAAATACAGGACCAGGAACCAGGGCCCCAAGGCCTGGGGATGGCATTTCTATCCCTCTGCAGATCTGCATCATCCTTCAAGGCCCATCCAGGTCCCTTCTCTCCGGAGCAGCCCACAACCAGCAGCAACCAGCCTGTCTCCTGAGAGGCCTTCCTATCATGGCCAGTTGTTCACGGTCGTCTCTGAGCGTGCCCAGTCTGCATTCCGGGCTGGGCATGAGCTCCTTCCCGGAGAGGGTCAGGGTCAGCCTTTGCAGGTCTGAGGCTCTGACGAGGTGCTAAGCACAGTAGAGGCCGGGGATTCTCCTGTGGTCGGCTCCCTTCAGGCCCAGCTACAGACCCTAGGAAATAACAGTCAACAAAAGCAGGGCCCTAGCGGGTGCCAACCCTGCTGACATTTTTCAGCCCTCGGAGCTCGGAGGAATGTGGCCATTTCATTGAGACTCTGGAAGGCACCCGTCCCATTTCCCTACACCCCCAACACCCTCCCCCCTACCCCTTCTCACTTTGGTCTCTCTCGTCCTCCAGCAGAGGGAGGGAAAAATAAGTGTGTTGTTCATTCTGGAAACTGTAGGCCCTTGTGCAGGCTTTCCATCCTGGCTCTGTTAAAGTTCAGAGTTGTCTGCTCAGGGTCTGACGAACCATCAATAAGATTTTTGTTCAGGGCTTCCAAGGCCCACGCACAGCCCGGCCGTTCAACTACTCGATTCAGCACCCGAGGCCACAGCCAAGCTGCGCCTCCAGATGACCTCCGCCCCCGGGTTCTCCTCTTGAGGCAGTCTTGCTCTCTGGCCCCCAGCTTCCCAACCATAAATGTCTTCCCAACATGCCGAAAAAGCTGTTCATGCTTCCCCTGCTGTTTTATGCCCACACTTGTATTTATTCAGGTGCATTTGTTGAAGACCCGTGATGGAGCAGGATTTTCCTTCCAAACACGAAACTAAACAGGCCTGTGCTGTCAGTACAAAGACATGCACCCTGAGCCCTGCCCCGGCAGTTCCCAAGGTGGAGCCACCGGGCATGTTCCCTGCAAGAACCCCACTGCTGGGGACCGACCCGGTTCAGAACACGGGATACGTTTCTGTGACGAGCAGCAGCACCCAGGGTTGTGGTTGTGACCCAGGGTAGAAAAATGTCAAGTCCATTCCTTCTGATCCCAGAGAATCCTCAAGTCCTCAAGAGCGAGCTTTTGGAGAAACACACCCCTTCATTCCACCTAAGAAGGAGCACATCGGGCCAAAGTCTCCTTTCCCCGGAAGTGCCGCACGCCACGCCAGCCTTTGCCAAGTACCTGCCGAGTGCCTGGCATGTTAATAAGTGGCTTTATCCTCTTTGGTGTTTTATGGTGGCAACAGACGCATACCATAAAGTTGACCATTTCAATCACTCGGAGGCGTACAGATGAGCGGCACTGAGTACGCTGACAATGTGGTCCTTCTGGATCTGCCAATTCTAGACACTTCTTACAGACGGAGTCGAGGGCGATGTAGCCTCCTGTGGAATGGCTCCTCTCGGTGTGCAGGGCAATTCACGGTTCAGTCACCCTGTAGCTTCTATCAGACTTGACGCCTCCTCATCCCTGGCAACCTGCTGAGCCTTCGGGGTCTAGTCCTCTTCCTTAATCTTAAAATCATTTGAGATTTATCTATGTTGTTGCCTGTATGACAAGTTTGCTCTTCTTGATTGAGGTGTGGTATTCCACTGCATGGATGTTGGAAGCCCAAATGTCTCCACATGTCCATATATCCCCTCTGCCGGGTGCTTCTCCACAGACACAGCAGGGTCCTGCATCCTGACCCCAGTCTGTCATGCTCCTGAAAGCACCTTTCTGCCAACTCGAAAGGACGTGCTGCATTCAGAACACTTACTACCCTTCATGCCTACTCAGGGGCACGGATACAAATGGAAAAGCAGTGATTCTCAGCGGTGGCTGCACAATGGAATCACCTGGGAAGGTAAAAAAAAGTTCCTGAAACCTGGGTCCACCTCCAGAGATCCTGCTGCAATTCCTCTGGGTGTGGCCTGGGCCCCAGGAGTGTTTCAAGCTTCCCAGGAGATTCTAATGTGCAGCCAAGTGTATGAACCACAGAGATAAATAAAGGTGTGGTTTTTGCTTCATAAAAGATTTACTTTATACATTTTTAAAGATTTTTTTATTTTTAGAGAATGTGAGTGTGTGTGCGCGTGCTTGGGTGTGAGGAGGGGCAGAGAGAGAATTTTAAGCAGACTCTGTGCAGAGCATGGAGGCCAACACTAGGCTCCATCTCACGACCCTAAGATCATGACCTGAGCCATAACCAAGAACTGGACGCTCAACCAACTGAGCCACCCGGGTGCCCCTACGTCACTCTACTTCTTAAACTCTTTCATGACTTCCTTGCTCTTAGGATTGATTCCAAATCCTTAATGTGACTTACAGACAAGCTGTTCTAAAATCTGGCCCCTGCCTGTTAGTACATTATAAGATTCCTTGCAAAATAAACTTCCACAGTCCTTCTTTACAGAACTCAATTCTGAGTTTACATGTAGAACTTTCTAGGTTGATGCCTGATGCATAGTCAAATATACTTGAAAATACCTTTTTCCACCAAAAAGTCTTTTCCCTTCTGGAAAGTAAGGATGTGGAAGGCAAGGACCAATATGTCTCCATGTTTACATGCTGTTGAGCTCAGTTCTTTGTCTTGCTTAAATAAGTGGAAATTCTTATCACTGGTGAGCAGTACCCAAAAGACCTACATTCACAGGCTAGCCCTCTGGCAAGCTCATTGTTCCTGCCTCCTTCGACCCCAGAAGACTGAGCCAGAAACGGACATAACTTTCTCCAGTATAAGAAATACTCCAGGGGGCATCTGGTACCTCGGTGGCTGAACAACTGCCTTTGGCTCAGGGCATGATCCCGGGGTCCTGGGATGGAGTCCCACATTGGGCTCCCCACAGGGAGCCTGCTTCTTCCTCGGCGCCTATGTCTCTGCCTCTCTCTCTGTGTCTCTCATGAATAAACAAATAAAATCTTAAAAAAGAAAAAGAATAGAAATACTCCAGGACTTTTTCTTTATCTCTATTCTCAAGAAATGGTGAGGATGAAAGGGTTTTGCTTCCTTTACCAGCATTGCGCATGCACCACTCCTGGCAGGGCCTGGCCCTCAAGGTCAGCTTGTCATCGTTTTTGCAAGATCTGCTTTTTCTCACCTATCTTGGAGTCTCATCACTTAAAACACTTTCCCCACGAAGAGGCCGCCCTCTGCATTCCCAGATGAGCTGTGCGGGCCGAAGAGATGGGACAGATGCTTTGCTGCAGCTTGCCCTACTGGAAAAACAACTCAGGCTGCTTGCTCACTGGTGACCTCTCCAATGGAACAAACCTCCCCAAGAGCAGAATTCCAACCCCAGCTACGGAGCCAGCTGGAACCAGAGCTGCTTCGCCGGGGCCCTTCGGAAATTCACACGGTAACAGCCGAAGACATCAAACTGAGCAGAACAAGTGAGAGAGGCCCGTGCCTGCCCAGGGCCCCCTCCACTCTGCCTCAGCCTGCCCAGAGGCACCCCCTGGCCCATCGGCCATTGCCCCATCTCTACTGCTTGCTGTTGTCCCCTGAATGTGAGTCCTTGGTCTCCAATGAAAATGAAAGCCCTGTGTAGGCAGGGGAGACCTGGTTTGGTTTCCCCACTGTGCCCGGGCAGTGCTTCACTCAAAGTCGGTGCTTGGAAAACACCTGCTGAGCATAAGGCTTCCACGCATGCACGCACAAAAACACACAAAAACACAGCCTTATGAAAGCTCCTCCTGAGCCTGGGTGGCTCAGTGGTTGAGTGTCTGCCTTCAGTTAGGCTGTGATCCTGGAGTCCTGGGATCGAGTCCCGCATCAGGCTCCCCATGGGGAGCCTGCTTCTCCCTCTGCCTATGTGTCTGCCTCTCTCTCTGTGTCTCTCATGAATAAATAAATAAAATCTTAAGAAAGAAAACTCCTCCTGAGTTGCCTCCTACTAAAAGGGTCTGGGCAGGGTGCCTGGGTGGTTCAGTTCAGTCGGTTAAGCAACTGACTCTTGATTTTTGGCTCAAGTCATGATCTCAGGGTCACGAAATCAACCCCTGAGAGGGATTCTTTGCTCAGCAAAGGGTCTGCTTGAGATTCTCTCTCTCTCCCTCTGCTCTTTCCCCACTCATGCTTATGTGCAGGCTCATAGATAAAGAAAGAAATTAATTAAATAAATAAATCCTTTAAAAAGTAAAGCAAAATAAAAGGCTCTGGGCTATCTGTCCCAGTAGGTCTGGGCAGAGAGCTCACCAATCCCTGGCCGTAACTGTGGTCCTCCCACCTGGGCCAGATAACATCTCTGGAATGACCAGCCAGAGGCAGCCCCCAGCAGATGGGCCGGGAGCACGCAAGGCATCTCCCTCCCAGATGGCACCGTGGTAGGCAAACTTGGTCAAGGGTGCAGGTAGGAAGGACAGGGAGGCAGTCACTCCCCTTGAGACCAGGAACCCTGGGGGGCAGCACTCGATTCCCTAGGGCACTCCAACAGTTCAGGGGGGCACATGAGGCCAGGGCAAGACATGCCAGGTCCGAGCCGCCACCAGAGGCCAGGCCAGACAAGGCAGCTTTGGGGCCTGGGAGGCCTTTGTTCCCTGACACAGTCAGGACATTCCTTAAATGCAATCTGCCAGAAGAGTGGCTTCATTCAGCCTTGGTGGAGGCCGGCTGTGTGGGTGGGGCGCAAAGGGTCGGCGGGGTGGCCCTCCGCCTGGCAGGTCCCGCAGCTGGCACAAGCCGTTGCAGTCTCCGAACAAGAGGCTGTCAGGGTCACTCGCGTTCACACTGGAAGTTTGGGAAAATACTGTCTGACACAGAAAGAAGCTGGGAAGTAACTGCTTATCTTTGAGTGGAGAGCTGAGGGCAAGTTTGTAGTCTCCCTTTATACCCTCCCCGGTTCCTCAAAGCAGAAGAGCGACTTGCTGCGCAGACGGAAGACACCATGGCCGGGGCTGCTATGTCTTCTGTTCACTCGCTTTTTGTATTCTGTCCATTTGCTATTAGTAAACATGCATAGGAAGAAGAAAAAAATCACCCTCCATCCCAATTTCCTGTTTCTTTCCAGCGTTTGGCAAAAGTAACCAAACACTGGTGGACTGATGTGCTGGAGGAAGCTGCATCCTGTTCAGGCCTCCATCTCCAGCGGGTAAAAGCAGCCCTGGCAACCTAACACCACCACCACCCTGACCTTGGACTCAGCTTGCCCCCCTTATCCCCCACGCTGATCCAGGGTCCAGAGGCCCACACAGGCAAGGGCCCTGCCTCGAGCTCCATGGGAGTTGGCCTAGGGAATGAAGGCCTCCTGGATCCCCAAGCTTCTTTGTCTGGCCAGGACCTTGGTGGCTCCCAGAGAATGGAGTGTCTCACCCCTGTCCTCACACTCCCCTGGGTTCCTGGTACAGAGGCAGCGATGTCAGTCAGGTCCTTCCCACCTGTATGAGGTTCCAGATTCAAAGCCCCCAAGTCTTAGCCCCAAATATTAGTTTACTCTTGGCTTCACCATATACTGGCTGTGTGGCCTTGGGGAGCTTAATTAACTTCTCTGGGCCTCAGTTGTCTCCTTTGTAAAATAACAGTACCTACTTAATAGGATTTGTATAAAGACCACAAATAATCCCATCACGTGTGTATACTAAGTTCAATGTTAGCCACTAAATAAAACCTAAATTCCTCTTATAAGATGGCTATAGAAAGCCTTCATAAACATCGCCCCCCACCCCTGCCAACACATACCACATACATTATAATTTTAGTAGGGTGGCTTTCAAAAGGTGACGGGAAACATCCCTATCTGATTTCGTAGGACTATGAAACCATGTCCTCACAGAAGGTCAGCAGAGGCTCCTGAGGTGGAGTTTGGGTTAAGCCCCTCTAGGGAACCACCTTCCTAGAAACACCGCTGAACATAAACAAATGAAGGGTTTCAAAGCTTCCTAGAGCTCTCCAGCCTGGGCTCAACAAGTTAAAATTGACCCCAGAAACACGCGGGGAGAAGAGCCAGTGCCAGGCCGTGATGTGAGAGCTAGCTCTCAGGCCCTTTCACCCTCTCGTCCCACCCTCTGTCTGTTCTCCAGCCCCTTCTCCACCCACAGGCTGCCAGCTGCCTGCCTCCACAACCAACCCAGGCAATGGTCCTTTGGGCAAAGAATACGACGCTATCAAAATTACCGCCTCAGTGGGGATAAGCCAGGGAGTGAGCAGTACCCATCGGCTGCTCAACCCCCTAGCCCCCAGCATCCACCTAACCTTCTCATCTGTACCCACCTTCCCTCTGGGAAGTCCCTGTACCCCACCACATTGGTGGTCTGGGTGAGACTAGAACCCCGCCGCTACTCCTTGGGCAGCCACATGACTTTGGACTCAGCCAATCAGAGTATCTCATTCTCCCAGCCAAGGACTGCCTTTGTGAGGTCCCATGACCAGAGACGAGCAATGGGCCTCAGCCTTGGGACTCTGCCTAGGCAGTGCCCGTCTCCTTCTTAAGGCTCCCTCATCCACTGGGACGTCACCCCTGGCCCCAGTGGCCACCTCTGGGAATAGTGTGCCTGAGAAGGAAAACAGGGCCTGGAGAGTCTGAGAACAGCATTTCAGCCCAGACACAGACTAACCTTCCCCTCTACCACTCAGTTAAGTGTGGCCAAGACATCCCATTTTTTCATTAAGCCAGATGGGGGGTGAGGAGGGAGTTTCCTCTGCTGGCAAATGGAGTGTAGACAACCCAGCACACCTTCTGATGCTGGAACCTGGGCCAGGCAGTCTGCATGAATTTCAGTTCACCCTGCGAGCTAGGCATCACCATCCCTCTTTCACTGAGGGGAGATCGGGTCACACTGTAAATATAGAGCCCAGAATCAACAGGTCCCTTCATCCAAATCTACTCTACACTGGTAAAGATTTGCTTATTAAACTGTCCAGAAAGTGAAATTCTAAGGAAAGCAAAGTGTGGGGAAAGGCCCAGGGAAAACCAACACACACACACACACCTTGAGAAGCCTGAGATGAAACGTCACAAAGGCCTAGGGTAAGGGCAGAGGACAAGGAGGCAGAGGGCAGTGAACACAAACTTCAGCCAGCCTCAGGAATAAGGCAAGAGTAGAAACCAAAGGGGAGGGCGGGGGGAGACTCTAAAAGCCCAGTGGGGACTCCCCAGACAGTGTGACATCTGGAGAAATGGAAGTGTCTGAACAAAGATCGTCACTCATCCCAGGCAGTGCTGATGGGCTTCAAGATGCTAAGCCCCACGGGAGCATCCAGGGGGTGCAAGCTGCAGCTCCTGGCTCTGGAAGTAGAGCTGGGAAAATGCACCTCTCCCCCTCCACACCTGACTCCCCAGTGCCAGGGGCCAGACCCCAATGATCAAACAGCTGATAAAATGGGTGTGGTGTGATTAGGTATGGGGGGGGGAGTGGAGGGAGAGGGAGAATCAGCCTAAAATGGTCCTTAATATCAGGAAGAATGGAAAAGCAAAAGTTCCACACAAAGGAGCAATTTTAACAAAGCCAAGCAGATCTGAACAGCTGTCGAGCTAAACCAACCTGCTTCTGTGAGCAGAACATCTCGAATGGACAAGAACTGACTATCACATAGAGAACTGTACGTAATCCCTTTATGTGAACCCCATCGACTTCGAATCAGCCCCTTGCAGGAGTGAAGAATCAGTAAGGAATGAAAATTAGTGATTTTGGTCTACTCAGCATTCTTGCTCCCTTCCTTTGGTAGTGGGACGACCTATTCTCTGTGGTTCAGATTTGGCTGACCCCACCTCGGGAGATGGGGTTGTAGCTGAGGACTGGCCATCCTTCGGGCCACTGTGATGGGTTCAAGCAAGGCCAGAATTTTCCTTAGGATTTGCTCTATGGGCTTTGGGAGCAAGAGGTCTTTCTTTTCTTTGGATTACAAGCCATGAGGATGTATACTTGGAGCTGGAGTGGACCCCTTTCTAGTCTGAGGACGAGGCCAGTGCCCAGAGAGGAGCAAAGCTAGTAATCAGAGAAAGATACAGAGCCCTACCCAAATTGCTAGAGTCCCTAGGTCCAGCCATTCCTGAAGCTAACTTTGTACTTGCCAACTACATGAACCAATAAATTCCCCCTTTTCACATAGGCTGGTGTTTAGTCACTACTGACCAAAAAGGTCCTTATTAACATGGAAGTGAAGTCCTAACAGTGGCTCCACCCCCTTTAGAAGGCACACCTCAATTTCCCAAAGCCATAAAAGGGCTCCCTTTAAAAGGTCCAAACACAGAGCCTACAAGGCCAGGCAATTTTCTTGGATGACCCACATGGTACCCAAACCACCAGAAAAATTGCTGACAGTGGCCAACAAACACTGAAGGCACAGCTGTGTAGTCCCGGTTAAACCACGGTAGAAAGCAGCAAGCATGGGGATGGATGCTGGGAGGGGTGGGGGTGGTGCTGCCTGCCTGCCAGGAACCCATCTCTTCTCTCTTTTCTGACTGGGGCGATGTCCTTGTGCTGATCTCCATGATCCACAGTACAGGGCTCACCCCACCTTCAAATTGTGGGCAGGACACATGAGCGGGCTTTGCTGTCCACTCAGTGAGTAGGACCTAGAGCTATTAAAAAAATAAACAAACCACAATTTAGCAGAAAATATCAAAATGCACTGTATCTAGTAAAGGAGTGGAATCTCTCATAAAACCTTTGGTTTGGGGGGGGGGTTGTGGGTGTGTGTCCTGGGATACTATGTAAAATACATTTCTTACCAAGGTCACAATAAAGGTTTGAAAAACACTATTGCAGACCCATAATCTCTCATCTGAAACCTTCAATGCCAGAGGTGCTTTGAAATTTAGTATATCTCAGATTCTGGAAAAGGAACACAGCACAGATGCCCCAGCGAGGTCTGAAGAAATACCCGGGAACCAAAGACATTAATATTTCTATAGCAAAATGCACAAAAACTCATACGAAGTGGTTGATAGGTTTATAAATGGTCTCACGTCATTTTAGATGCCTCCAAATTCATTTGTGCCAACCTCACAGAAAAATTTCTGGTTTTCCCAGTTTGGGAATTGGGGGAATTGAGGAGATGAAACTGTGGGCCTTTCTTGGGATTCCCAGGATCTTTTTCCTTCTGTGGCCTCAAGATTGGCTTTTAATTGTCCAATTTTTAAAAGAGACTTCATGGATGGTGGCAAACCCACACTGGCTTTTAATAAATTAGTGCAAAGCTGCAAGATCTGTGGGCAAAGCTGTCTGTGGGCAGATGGGTCCACTAACCAAAATAACTCTGCTTCCGAGTGGGACTGACTTTTGATCTAAAATGGGATTGCCCAATTATTTTGGCCACAGGTAGCTACTGAGCAAGTGCAATGTGGTTTGTCTGACCTGAGTTGTGCTGTGAGTGACTTCATGCCACTTCCTCATCGCCCCACCAAAGAGAATGTAAAATATCTCGAGTGTATGTGTGTCTTCTTTAAATATCAATTATATGTTGACATGATGGTATTTTGAATGTATGGAGTTAAAAAAAATATTCTGAAAATTAATTTCACCTAGGTTTTGTTAATTTTTTTGTTTGTTTGTTTGTTAAAATCATGAAAAAAACCCCTCCTCCTGATTCCTAATGCAAACAAAACAGCATTCAGAGACCGGGAGCAAGAGACTTTGCCAAAGTCACACAATTAGTTTGTGGAAAGCTCCATTTCCTATATCCACCCAGGGCTTTCCAAACCTGCTAACTGAAGCAATTCTGTATCCTGAAGAGCAGACGAAGGACTAAAGATCATTCTTGAAGGAGAGTTCAAGGGAATGGTGGTAAAGGGTTTGGGAAAGGTGGAGCCTTCTCAGTGCATTGGCTCGGCTGGATCAAGGTGAGAGGGGCGGGGAGAGAAGTGCTCTTCTAGGAAACCAGCCATGACAGTGATGAAGTAGATTTGGTTACTGGGTGCAGGCTGTACTCTGTTGACACGAACGAAGGCCAGTTATTCATCACAGAAATATTCTAAATTGAAACCCTTGAAGCTCTGTTATATAAACAATGTAAAGGTATCACAGAGTTTTGAGTAGGACCATTGTTTTCACTTCATGTTTCAGCCAAAATTTGTCAAAAGAAACTGCTGATGTACGACTTCCGACTCTTCCAGTGCATTTCAGTTTGGGGGAACATTTGAGGTTTGCATTTGGCTCTTGATACAGATCCCCTTTCCTCTCCCGAGCCCATCTCAAAGGGACCACTCAGCTCCTCCCTGCCTCACCTCCTCACCCTATACCTTCTCCCACACTGTGGCCCCAGCCCTGCACACTCTGGAACTGTCTTTAGCCACTTCTCTGGCGTAACCAGGTTCTCTAATGCAACAACCACACATGCCACATTCTGAGCGATTATCCCCTCGACCCTCAAACCAGGCTTTCAGAGCACCCCAGTCCGGGTCATCATTTCAGCCTATCAATGTGCCCTGCTCTGTCCTATAACAGCTGTTCAAAAGTATTTTCCAGGTGCCAGCTATATATCAATACTCTTTTTTAAAGATGGGGAAGGCAAGCAAATACCTATTTCTCATGACTATATTCCTTGAAACTATAAAATAAGAATGCATGTTGCAACTGTTTGCACATAAGGCAGAAGCATTTCCTTTTACTTCCTCACCTCATCTGTGGTGTTACCCAACTGAGGATGCTTCTTATAACCCATGACATCTCAGAATCAACCTCTTCTCAATCAGTCCCTCTGCTTCCAACCACGGTGAATTTTCCATTTCCGCATAGTGAGGGGGCTGTTTGCACCATATTATATTTCTTTGGACAAGAGATTACTTGCTAATTTTTCCAAGTCCCTAGAATTCCACCTGTCTCAAACCTCAAATCAGATTTCTTGAGCACAAGGGTCTGCATCCTGGCATTCACTTTGGCCATTCCCCTCCTGCACCTGGTCAGGCATCCATCCAGCCTAGAGCAGGAGCTCACAGGTTTGAAGACCGTGCAGGGAAGGGGAGGGGCTGGTGAAGTGTCCCCCTTCCTCCAGACCACGCTTCTGAAAATTTCAGGCCTTTCCATTCAAAACTGGTCATGGGGACCCCATTCAGAATCTCCAGAACAATTCCAGCTCTGAATCCCAAACTTGGTTCAGGAGTTGCTTACTTAGACGTGAAGCTTAATTAGAAAAACCTGGAAATAAAGGAGTTTTGTCTTCCCATTGTTCTGAATGTCATTTGGCAGAAAGTAAAGCTAAAATACAATGAACTCTAAATTCAGCAACAAGGATTAATAGATGTTATGATGGGTCATTTTCTACTGAAACTTAAACTATGAAGATAGAATTACAGTTAAATAAAGAACACAAAATGCTATTAATAATAAACCAGTAAAAGAACGAATACAAACCAACGGAGGGGAACTGCTTTTATTAAGAATAAAGTCAGCCAAATGGCTGACCAAGCTTATCACACTGAGCTCTTCTAATAAGCCTATAGGGTAGATATAATCATCTCCCTGATGAAGAAACAGACTCAGGGAGGTTAAATAATTTGCCCCAAGTCACTCAGCTAGTAAGTTCAGATCTGAATTCAAGTCATTCTGATCCTTCCCCCCCAAGGGGAAGGATCCCACCTTGGCTGGCCTCCCTCGCAATTTCTTCTTTCATGTCCTGAAGTTTTTAAGCAAAAACTTAAGTAGTTTAAGTTTTTAAGCAAAACTTAAAAAAAGAAAAAATCCAGTCATTTAAAAACAGACCCTAGCAGAGAAGGCATGGCTAAGGGTATATTGTTTGCTTAGATTTATATATGAACACAGAAAACTCTGCTAGCCCATCTCCACCCTGATTATTATCAGTACAAGTCATCAATGACCAAATCATATCTTATGAGAACGGTAACACAGTAGAAGAGAACAGTAAAAGACTTGAGAAATACATTTAACTTACAACAGGTACTGAGATCAGTATGTGCAAGTCTCTGGTGACAATGAGTCGTTCAGAGTGATAATGAGTTGACAAGTTTACCAGTAAATCCCGCATGGTAATTATTTTGCTAATGCAGTTAGGCATAGGTGGCCAAATTGCAAAATGTATCAGCCTTATTACTAGGTTTTAAATGACTTTGAAAAGAGTTAGCTAATGGAAAATAATCCACCACCGAAATGTATTTTGTGAGCCCCATGTGTAAACATGCCTTACACAGCTTATCACAGCCAGGAAATGAAAGGTGGCCAGACGAACATCCGTAGGCCAGCACCACGGATGACAGTTGTGAGTCCTCTGGAAATGAATCCACTTTCCTGTTCCCCTGCACAGCAGGTCTCCTCAGACAGGGTTCATGGGGAGAGTTACACCTATTAATGGAAAGGTAAAGGAAGGGGTTTGGCTGACGAGTGATGTTTTAGTCAAAGTCTTCTTTTGGCTATTAGAAATAAGTTTTAGGAGCGCCTGGGTGGTGCAGTCAGTTGAGCATCCGACTCTTGGTTTTGCCTCAGGTCTTGATCTCAGGGTCATGGGATGGGGCCCCACACGAGGCTCCGCATTCAGTGTGGTATCTGCTTGAGATTCTTTCTCCCTCTCCCTCTGCCCCTCCTGCTTATGCGCATACTCTCACTCTAAATTAAAAAAATATATCTTAAAAAAAAGAAATTTCAAATGAGTGATCTGTGGGCTGGTCAAAGAAACCCAAATAGCTCTCCCTGTACTATAATAAAATATCTTACCCATCCTTTCTTTCATTCATTAAAACAGGCATGCTCGGGGCAAGGGACAAAGATTGCCAACTGAAATTTAGAACTAAGAAAACAACCCATGTCATCAATCTCTTTTTGGATTTCTTCCATAAACCTTAACACTCCTGTTTCAACTGGGTATACCTTTGCTAAGGACACCAAAAAGGGTCATTCATATGACATTGCCACCTTATTGAGCTAGGAATGAGCAAATGCCACAGAGTATGATGGTTAGTGTTAGGTGTCAACCTGATGGCCCTCGGCCTCCATAGTCTTATAAGCCAATCTCTTCCTATACATAAGTAAAGGATGGATGGATGGATGGACAGAGACAAATATCCTATTCATTTTGTTTTTCTGGAGAACAAGGACTAGTACACAGAGCTTTTTGCCAAGGAGATGTCCTGCTCACTTTGAAGGACATTTAGAAAAAGGCAAGAAACATGTTATATGCTTGGGAATTATCCTGAAACCTAAAACCTCCAAGGTGCTCTTCTAACCCAAACTTACTCCAACAAACATAGTTCAAAACCCCACAGATCTGGACAGTCTCTTGGGTGCTGAGGCTCAAAAGCCCTCAGAACTTTGGATGTGCATTTTCTTCTCCAAGCAAAATTTCTACATCAGTACAATATTTTCTTCTATTTACATATATTTTACTCCTATGAAATGAATCCAGACCAAAAATGGTGAGCATTATTCTAGACAGATGGGAAGATATAGAATTCTGTAGCATTACTGTGAGGTATCCACTGATCCCAGTCTGGAAATATCAATCAAAATTATTCTCAAACTCCTGATACCTGATGTTTAATACAGATGCCTACCCTCAAGGAATTCTGGCAAATGTTCAATTTAAGGCCTAAGGCCAGCATTCCCTTGAGAAAAGCTGGGTCAGAGGACCAGGACATTTCTACACAGAGACTAGGAGAGTCCTGGTGCAAAGAGTCTGCAAAGATGGAACCACCTTGACCTCCATTTGGCAACTAAGAGGTCACATCCTATGGTGGGGTGCTGCCTCAAGCTGACTCTGCCACTGTTTTTCTCACATCTGGATTTCTCACATTCATTTCTCCACCAAATACTTATGGAGCACCTTCTTTGTCTTGGACCCTTAGATTCAACCACTAAATGAAATGGGTAAAATGGGTACCACTGAATAAAAGGCCCCTTTGAATACACACCAACATGGTTCATTGTAAGTCCTCTTGCTATAGTGATGTTAGTTTTTCTGTGTATTTTGGATGAATACAAACACAAACTTTCTGATACTCTATTTTCCCCCCAAGATTTTATTTATTTGAGAAACAGAAAAGCATGAGAGAGAGAATGAGCAGCAGTGAGAGGCAGACGGAGAAGCAGATTTCCCACTGAGCAGGGAGCCTGAGGTGGGAATAGATCCCAGGACCCTGGGATCATGACCTGAGTGAAGGCATATACTTATCCAAGAACCCCAAATATCCTGGTATTCTTAATGTCACAGTATTCTGTGCTTCTCTACATATGAATGGATGGCAGAAAAACCTGTATGTTTTCCTATAGGTCTTTTATTACAACAGCTTTTTTCCCCTTATGATGAAGGGAAGGGGAACAGACGAGGCTACCTCAAAATATGCCACTTTGGCATATTGATTATTTAGTTACTTAAGAAACAGCCAATGCAAGGACACTGACCCTCCTTTGTCCACCTGAAAGCAGGAAATAAATCTCCCACATGAAGGTACCCTCCCTATACCAGGGGGGCACAGAGCATCCTTATCGCAAGAGATAGGGAATTCAAGGCCGACATGGCTGTACAAACACACTTTGTGTTTGTACAGCCATTTGCTACCCCAATTCCAGCCCCTTTTGTTTTGTCAAATCCTGACCAGTAATTGTTCCTTTGTCTAAAAGGTAGGAAAGCTGACTGCCTTGGTCATTTCTTGAAGCCTCTGTTTCTAGGAGTTTCTGTACATATGAAATTAGATTGGTTTTTCTCTTATTAATCTGTCTTATGTCCAAAAATTGACCTCCTCTATAGAACAATCCCAGAGTGGTGGAAAGAGTTTGGTTAGCTTTCAGTGACTGTACTAACCAGGCAGGTGAATGTCGGAAGTTTGATAAGCTCTTTGAACTAGAGATTTCCTACTTACACAAGTGGGAAAAAAATCATACCTCTTTTGCAGGGCTGATGTGACAGCTAAATGAGAGAACACCTGAAAAGCACCAGACACAAAATATTATTTAGTAAATGTTAATATTATCCTCTGTAGCGGGTTGCATAGTGGCTCCCAAGCAATGTGTCCGAGTCCTCAGCCTTGGTCCCTGTGAATGTGATCTCACTTGGAATTGGGTCGTTGCGGATGTAAATAAAGATCTCGAGATGAGATTGTCCTGGGTTTAGGGTGGACTCTAAATCCAATGACTGGTATCCTTCTAAGAGAAAGCAGAGGGAACTTTGAGATACAGAAACACAGGGAAGGAGGTCATATGGAGACACACAGAGAGACTGGAGTTAACGCTGTCACAGCTAAAGAAAGCCAAGCCCCACCAGGAGCTGGAAGAGGCAAGGACAAGATTCTCCCCTAGAGTCATCAGAGGGAGCCCAGCCCTGCCAACACCTTGATTTGGGGCTTCTAGCTTCCAGAACAGTGAGGGAATAAGTTTCTGTTGCTTTAGGTCACTAGTTGGTGGTAATTTGTTACAGCAGCCCTAGGGAAACTAAGACAACCCCTTCAACTCATGGAACTAGGAGATTTATACGCAGCTTTAGGAAAAAACCCAAGAGTCAGTAAGGGACAGACTAACAAAAAATTAACCTGGTTAGAAAAAGTCTGATTTCTCCACTGGATTATAAGAATCTGATTAGATTTAAAACCAGTCAGGACAAAACTTCTGAATTTGAAAACATTTGTTCTGGCAAAAGAGAGCCTTCCATTTCTGCCATAAATAATTATCAACAGGGGCGCCTGGGTGGCTCAATGGGTTAAGCATCTGCCTTCAGTTCAGGTCACGATCCCAGGGTCCTGGGTTGAGCCCCACATCAGGCTCCCTGTTCAGTGGGGAATCTGCTTCCCCCTCTCCTTCTCCCCCTCCTCCTCCCCTTCCTGGGATATGCCCAGCTGCCCTCTACTGGGCTCTGCCCCTCACATGGTGACCGTGGCACCTGAGCCTCTCACATACTGGGAGATGTCTTGCAGGAGCAGTTTCCAGACCTAGGAACCACAAGCTAGGAAAATGGGTTTCTGGGAGTCGGGGTGAGGCAACTCTTAGAACATACACCAGATACAGAAATTCCAAGCTGCATCTCTTAGAAGGTTCCTTGAGCCTGCTGGCTTCCCATCCCATGTGCAGCCTGCAGCGTGTACACCACACATGCCACAAAAGCCAGTCAGGCCAGCTGTCTAGCGTGTCGTATCATGTTAGGCAGTGCCCTGGGCCACCAGCAGCCCCGAGCCACAGGCACAAGGCTGAGCCCCTGCCCTTAGACTCTAAGTCCTGGCCCTTCTGGACCAGGACCTGCCCCGCGAGCCTCCATCCAGCAACGCTGAGCACGAGGCACTAGTGGGGCACTTGCCTAACTTAGTATCACTTACTTAAGCCTCTACAATCTTATAAAAAAGATTTTATGAACCAATGTGTAAAGTTACTTCACTTTACTAAGGTTACAGAAACAACCAGTGACAACACTGGCTGCCCAGATCTTTGGCCTGGCATCCATGACTTCCCACACCTGCCCCCAAATAGGGGAGACCCTCCTGCTTAGTCCAGACGACTTTGGGGCTCCAGCACGCAGCGTGCTCTGTCCAGACCACTGAACTGACAGTGCTGGCCTGCTATGGCAAGGCACTCGACCCCCACTATGCCTTCATCCTGATGACAGCCCTCAGTGCCACATTTCGTTGTCCCTATTTTATAGATGGGGAAAACTAAGGTTCCCCAAAGAAAACATGTCTGCTCAAAGCCATACTTGTGTGATACAGAGAAGGATCTGAGCCATGGCCCCAAACCCCATGCCTTTCTTCCCAAGCAGAAGCCAGGCTATGCCACTGACTTGAGAGGGAAGCCCTCTCTGAGCAGCAGCTGTTGCTATGAGCCTAATTAGAGGTTAGGGAGTGAGAACCAAGCTGTCAACTTACATTCCATCCTTTGAGTCCCTCTTCCCTTGCTGACATCTCCTGTGCAGGCTGCTGCTTTGTTATAAACTCAGTCAAGTCACAGCTGTGACAGCTGCTATGGGTTTGCCTCTGGGCTCCTGCTGCTGCCCAAGTCGGAGGTGGAGGGTGGAGGGGTCCTGGCCTCACCGTTCTTGTGGGCAAGACCCTTGGGGCCTGTGTTCGTGTCCTCGGGAGGCCATAACAAAATACCATGGATAGAGGGGCTAAAATCAGCAGGAATAGATTCTCTCCCAGTCCTGGAGGTGAGAAGTCTGAAATCACATGTCCAACAGGGCCATGCTCCCTCTCAAGCATCTGGGGAAGAATCCTTCCTTGCCTCTTCCTCATTTCCCGTGGCTGCCAGCAATCCTTAGCCTTCCCAGTTTGTGGCTCCATCACTCCGATCTCTGCTTCTGTCATCACAGATCTTCTCCCCGTGTCTCCATATTCAAGCGGTCCTCTTCTCATGAGGACACCTTACCTTCACTGGGTAAGAGCCCACCTGAATCCAGGATGGCCTTATTTTAACTGGATTACAATCTACAAAGATCCTATTTCCAAATAAATTTGCATTCCAGGGATTAAGACTTGAACATATTTTTTTAGGGATATCACTCAGCCCCAAACAGTACAATGGCAGCACAGGTTGATTAAACCATTGGTGCAGGAGAGGTGAGGAGTCATATGCAACCAATGGCTGACACGCCTTTGCAATGTGTTTCCTGGGTTTCCCTGACTCTTCTGACAGTCCTGATTTGTCAAGACTTGTTTGAGGCCTGACCCTCCTTCCTCTGCTTCCTCCCATCTCCTCAGCCCATCAAGTTCATGAAGAATATTCCTTCATGTCGGCCTTGATCACCACTCACTCACAGTGCCAAGTTTGGTGGCCAGCACAGAGCAGGCCCTCAATACAAGTTTGTTAAATGAATGAGTGAGCCAACAAATGGACATGGGTACCATGAAGGGCATTTTGGAAGAAGACAAAGCTACATCAGGAGGGTAAGTTGAATCATGCCACCTGCCCAGGAGTTCATAACTCAGAAGGTGGGACAGACTCATCCCACTCACCACCCTGCAATTCAAATGACAATGTGTTAAGTCTACATGATACCATTGTATGGGGCAGGAGAGTGAAAGTGATTGGGGTAATCAGAGAAGGGAAGACAGTCTCTGGACTGGGCTTTGGAGGGTCTGGATAAAATGAGGGGGCAAAGACAGTGTCTAAGACAGACTCGAGAGCCAGGGGGGCCACCAAGAGGGAGGAACGGCTGGAGCACAAGCTTCTTCAGCAGCCAGAGGTGACTCCTATAGGGTGAGCCAGGCCTGAGAGAGTGAGTCTTGCCAACTAGGTGAAGGCAGGTCACCCTGCTCCCCAGGTGATGCCATCCAGTTGGCACTAGGGAGTCACTGCAGGTTCTCAACAGGAGGGAACTCCATCCCCACTTCCCAGTGCACATACTTATTAAATCACGGTGGCCATTTTGGCAAAGAAAGCTACTAACTTTTCCAAGCCCTGCTTGACTCTCAGTAACGTACCAACACAATGTTCTACAACTACAATGCGCAGAAGTGTCTAGGCACATATATTGTTCTTTTCCATTCCTAAACTAACATACAACCCAGGAACCACCTCCTCCCCCCATACCCTCCAGCATACCCTTAAGGAACCTCCAGGGAGTCCAGTTCTCAGTGGTATTTCGGTGATCCCTGGGCACCAACCTCCAGTGAATATATATATATGAGGCGACAAACTCCAAGTCATAAGGTGGCCATCTAGATGATTCAGGACAGGTTTAAATAATTTAAAAAACTAATACTAAAATGGAAACATAAAATTTTAAATCCTCATAGAGAAACAATATCTAGGACACAGTTTGAGGAACATAATCTTTATAGGTGATACAGGAAAGCATCCACAATAGGCTTTCAAGGACATCGTCCCCTCCCCCCACCACACTCCCCACAGAGCTCACGACCCTCACAAATGCTTTCCACACAGGTCCATCCCAACCCAGTGACCACAATTAGTGTAAGGCACAATCTGTCTTTGAGCATCTTGATTTTCTGGATGCTGATCTCTAACTTTGGGGCTGAAACTGATAAGAGAGGTAAGCATGTTCCTAGTAGGATTGTTTAATGAGCTGATTCTTGAATTACAGCAAAGAGTTGAGGGTCTCAAGTCCCAGGAACAAGATGCAATCCGTTAGCAAGAAGGGAAGATTCTCGGGGCACCTGGGTGGCTCAGTCGGTTAGGCATCTGCCTTCAGCTCAGGGCACGATCCCGGGGTCCTGGGATGCAGCCCCGCCATCAGGATCCCTGCTCAGCAGCAGTCTGCTTCTCCCTCTCCCCCTCTCTCTGCTCGTGCTCTCTTCCTCTTTCCCTCAAATATATAAAATCTTTTTTAAAAAGAAAAAATGATTTTTAAAAAAAGGAGGGGAAGATTCTCAGATATTAGTGGACACACCTGAGAGAGGCCCAGTAGGGAGTCTGTCAAGAGGATGCACATGGTCCCCAGCACCAAAGCACAGAGCGATGAGCAACGGGAAAGGGAGCACAGCCTTTGAACAGGTCACTCCTTTGCACCCTGTAGGCTACCTAAAGGATTTCTGAAAAGGTTAATGGAAAAACCAAAACCCAAGCTGAAAGAAAGGGTAAGAGACTATACCCCAAAGCCAGGCTCACGTTGTAAAGAATATGAAGTGTGAGCTCTGCCTTTCAAGGCAGTCCAAAAGGCCAGGTAAAGGAGGGTGGCAATCATTCCTATCTGATCCAAGATGCCATCCTTCCGGAGGGACAAGCCTTTCCCTGATGCTAAGTTTTAAGAGGAATGCCTCACATTTGACAGATGGAGGCTCCGTCAGTGTTTTTCATACTGACGACCATCAGCAGGGCCACGCAGGCCAGCAAGGATGGTCGGGCCACGTCCCCGAGCAAGGCCCCAGGTGCATGGGAGGTGACAGCCCACACATCTCTCTCTGGCTGAGCCAAAAGGGAAACAGAGCTTTGGGTGACTTCCCATCTCCCCTGAGAACAGGGGTCCGTCTTCGCGACCAAAGGTCAGAAGGCAGGACACCGCGGGCTGTGCCAGGGCAGACCCTCATCCGGGCCTGCAGATGGACACTCGGGGATCTAGACTCATCGCAGGCCTACCCCGGGTTCTCCGTGAACATGTCACAGAGAGCGAATTTCGGGGTACGCTCCCTCTCCAAAAAGCCAGGGGGACGATCACCCCTCCGTCTATGGGGGCTGTCTCCACTGCACACCCCTCCCCTCCTGCAGCAGGGGCCGCCCGATGCCAGCGCTGAAGGGACAGGACGTGGCCTCGGGCAAGAGCTAACCATGAAAGGGTTGTTGGCAGAGCAGCGAGGAACTGACCACTAAGGAGCCAGGGTCCCTGGAGCAGATAACAGGAGGCCGGAGGCCGCTGGAGCCCGTAACCTCCAGCAAATCACTGCTAACTGCCGGGGAGAGCGGAATGAAGGCTCTGCTTGAACTTGCAAGTTTATTTCAGGCTATTCCAAAGCCTTCCGGGCCCCTTGGCAAGGAGGCGGGGGGCGGGGGGGTTGGGGATGGAAGAAAAGCCTGCTCTCCGCCCTTCTCGAACTGTGGGATAACGTTTTGCAACATCACGCAGCCGCTCATGGCTCTGGGAGTGCACACACGCTTAATCCTAACAGCAGGTTGGCCCATCTTCCCACCCTTGCAGGCCGGGCCCAAGCAGGGCACACGATCATCAGCCACAGGGACACGTTAACACGCTCCGTGTGCGGACAGGGACAGGGAGCAGCGCAAGCAGCGTGGGTCGCCAGGAGCCAGATTCTGCATATGAGTCGCTGCGTGGGAGATAAGGACCTGGAGGCTGCACCTGCCCCCACATGTGGCTGCTGGGCAAGTTGTGGGGTGGGAGATAAGGACCTGGAGGCTGCACCTACCCCCGCACGTGGCTGCTGCAAGCCGCAGTGTGGGAGATAAGGACCTGGAGGCTGCACCTGCCTCTGGGGAGCACAGCTCAGCAACGGGTGCCAGGCTTTCCTGACCGGCCCCGGGGCAATGGGTACAAGAATCCTATCTGTCGTGAAACTGATTACGGTGGGCAACCACAGGTGTTCCTTCTGACAGTGGTTTCCTTGGCTGGGTGTGGGGAAAAAAAATCACTCTGATTTTTAAAAAGTTCCTAGGAAAAATTATCAGTGAAATTTAGGAAAAAATTTCAAGGGAAAATTTCAAAGGAAAAGAGAAGCCCTCCCCGCCATGAATCCACTGCTGAGCATCACCGGTTATACAAGTTTTGCCCTTCTAGCTCATCTCTGCCCTCTTTTTTGCTGGAATACTAAAAACCAATCTATTTAAGTGGCTTAGCGGTTGAACGTCTGCCTTCGGCTCAGGCTGTGATTCTGGAGTCCTGGGATCAAGTCCCGCATCAGGCTTCCCACGGGAGCTTGCTTCTCTTTCTGCCTAGGTCTCTGCCTCTCTCTCTGTTTCTCTCATGAATAAATAAACAAAATCTTAAAAAAAAAAAAAGAGGACAGCTTAGATACTGCAATATGCATCAATAAATACCTCAAGGTGTCTACTTGATAAAATCTTTTTACATTAATTTAAAACCAATGACCATACTCAACAAAATTAATATTCCAAAACCATATTCTCTGATTTTTTTGGGCACCTCTTGCCCAGAAGCAGGATGCAGAGGGTAGGAATAGCAGGAGGTGAATGTCCTCTTTTGCTGCCACCAAAGCAGGGTGACCCTGGACAAGCTGATCAACTTCCCTGACCCTTAGCCTCCTCACCACTAATAGAAAATCAGAGGAGTCAGTTTCTCAAGTTTTATCTAAACTCTAAACACTTTTATCCTTGGGCCTCTGAGAGTCCTGGCAGGTTAGCTATGATGCTGCCTACACGTCACTTTAATACTCTTCTTTGAATAGTGTAATATATACGTGCATGTACGTTAATTTAAATCCACACCCCAGGGTGGGGAGCTAATGTTTAAAGTATTTAGACTCTACACATCACAGGCTGCTGGCTAGCTGAAAGACTCCACCCAGAAGTCCATACCCCAGAGGCAGCTACTGCATGGCTTCAGATACATTTATGGGTACGAACATGATTTCACCTCTGAAATGAATATTCAGGATAAACAGAGTGGCTGGAAATCTTCCTCCAGCACCTGCACGGTGGCAAAAACAGGATGTGAGAATCTAGGTAAACCAGCATCCTCTCTCATTCAGAGTCACACCCTAGGCCCAGGAGGAAATGCAGCACAGCATTCATAACGTTACTGGAAGATTCTGCTGTCCCAGCCACTATGGTAGCTAAATAGTGCCACTGGCATTCAGTGAGGTCCTGGGGGCAGGACACCTGCGCGCCAGAGAGCCATAGCAGCAGCAGCAACAACATCAACATCAATATCATCATCATCATCAGGCCCAGGGAACACACTGTTAGACTGTTCTTGTATCTGCTTGCTCACAGATGTCTGGGGTGAAGCTGATTTCAGAGACTTGCTTTCACTTTAGCATTAAAGGGGGTTGTTTGTGGGGAAGAGACCTGTGGCCACTTCTAAATCTTACCATTTGGAAGCCGCCATGTTTGCAACAGTGCCCTTAGTGTGGCTATCTTCCCACTTCTAAACTTCTCCTTACATTATTTCCCTCCATCTGGAATTCCCTTTTTGTCTCCCCCACTTCTCTATAAATCCTTTCCATCTGTGAAAGCCCAGTTCAAGCCCCGCTTCCTCCAGTCTTCTCCAGCCATCAGGACTTAGGTGGCAGTAGGGTGATAACTGAGCTCATCCTCACATTTCCCAGGACCATGAAATATATTTTGGAATATATTTGGAATATCTAGGAATACTGGGAGTATTCCTGAGACAGCCTAGCATCTGCCAGGCCTCCCACAGGACCCCAGGAACAGGATATTCCCAGGACTCGGCCATTAGCCACTGGCCTGCTCTGTTTCTCTCATCTCTCCCCATTTGCTACTGGGCAGAGCAGCAAAAATAATGCTGAAAACATTTCTCAGTCTGGTTGTCAACACACTCGGTTCTCAAAGAAAAAAGCCAGGTGGGCTGGCACTGAGGAAGAGAAAGGGGAGGAAAGGGCAAGGATTTGGCCACCATCTTGGAAAGAAGCAATTCAGCTCCACTGGGGAACAGTCAGATCACGGGGTAAAAGGGCTTCTGGTGTGGGTAGTTGTAAATGCTGATTCTGAAGAAAGACCAGCAGGGCAAGACCTTTCATCAATCCGGGATAAACAAACAAAACAAAAAAAGATGATTTACCAAGGTCAGTATTTGGGTCACGGAAAATTCTTTGTGTTTACTTCATTTTTTTTTTTTTTTAAACAGCACAAGAGCAGAGGAAAAATGATTTTTTTGCAGGGGGTGGGAGGGGGGAGGCCCTTTTATAGATCATAAACTTAGCAAATGAAATAGGATTCCAGCAGGGGAGTAATAGTGGTGAGCCCTACTGTATTTTATCAGGGAGAAAAAGGATAAAATGGAATGCCTCCCCCGCCCCACGAGAACCACTACATTAACTTCCCCCCAGCAAGTCACATCCTGTAGAGACAGTAACAACAAAGGTTTCTTGCCTTTAATGCAGATGAAACAGCACAATTCTTTACTTTGTTCCAAATTGAAGTATCTTCTTGGGCTTAAGGAGTGATGCTATAAGAATATAAGACCTGCTTTGTGGAGACTCTCAGGGTAGCTGGAGAGTTTGAACCCCCCAGAAGGAGCACTGTCTTGTCCCCAGGTCCCTGGACAGTCATGGGGGCAGGCTGCAGCCCCCCCTTGTGAGCCCCTCCCTCCCAGTCCAGAAGCCTTGGGCGCCATGTTTCATTCCAGTAGGTTCCCAGATTTTCCCTCTGGAAACGCCAAGCCCAGCCCCAGGCTGACTTGCCATTGTTCGTTGCAGAATTTATGGCTCAGATAAGGGAAGCTGCACAGGGCTGGGTGGAGTGGGAGGACAGGGGTTGCCACAAGTGAAATAACCTGGTATTTTCTTTTGCTTTATTCTCCATATCTCAATGTCCAGAACGAGCAGAGGGTGACCAGCTCCGGAAGCTTTCATGATGCCAAATACCTTCTCAATGACTTCTTTTGTGCATTTTCTTCTATTTTTATTGATTTAAACTTTTACTGGGAAAATAGCATGCATGCACGTGGTAAAAGTACAAATATGCAATGAAAAGTTTCCCTTCCCTCTCAGAGCCCCCTGCATCAGCCTCCTCTCCTCCTCCTCCTCCTCTTTCTTGGCCACTACTGTCAATGGACTGTGTAGCCTTCCAGGAATTTCCCATGCATACTCTTCTATATAAAAAGATAGAAAAACATAGACAAATCTCTTATACGAATCTCTGACGTAGGCTCACACTACATACAGCATTCTGAACCTTGTTATTTTCATTTGTCCCTTCGTGAGACACTTTGGGCAACGTATGGATGTGCCACATTCTTTTTCACAGCTACATGGTATTCCACCGAATGGATGCAACGCATGTTTAAAAATATACTTTGTTTATAAAAGGCAATGGTCATTATTTTGCAAAACTGCATTACAGGAGAGTCATAATGCCTCTCATTAACTCTCCCTCTCACCACCTTTGAAAGTTTCAACCCTAGCACTTCAGAGTCCCCCTACCCCACTGGATGACACTGGGACGTTCACTGGGGGGTCAACAGGGATGTCAGTAACTGGAAAGGTCAAGGTCAGACCCTCAGAGCTCTGCCCGCCCCCAAGTCTCCCTCTTTAAAGTCTCCAGGCCTTGATCACCATGGTTATCTGTCAATGTGCCCCCTCCGACTCCCTACAGCCAAGTAGTAAGATAATCTGGTCCCTTCTCTGCTGGTAAAATCATCAAGACCACAATAGACAGAGACACCATCTGGGACCCAAGACCACATCTGCCTAGCGTTGTAGAAGATTCCAAAGATAGGAGCCCCTGCCCTTGTGGCACAACACAGTCCCACCGATGAAAACCGTCTCACACAAACGCCACATGCCCAATCCCCTCTTGCTGGCTTCTCTCTGAAGCCTCAGCATTCCAGGCTTGCGAGGACATTTTGTTGGTTACTTCACAGACCTTAACATGCCCTCCCCAAAATCTCCCAGGCAACATGACCCTAAACATCTCAGCTAAAGTTACAGATTTGAAACGGCTGCACATTATCATTGGATTTTTCTGAAACTTGGTCATTTAAGCAGAAAGGGAAAAAGTGTTTCTGGAAACTTTCTCCATGAGACAATAGCACAGCTGGCTAACCCTCTGGCACGAATGAGAATGCCGGAGGCAAACGGCACCGACAGACAGGACAGTGGTCTCATTCGAGGAGCTGCAAATGTGCCTGCTTCCCTAGAGGGTCTTCACAGATACCCCACCTGAGCCAGAGAGAATGCTAGTGGGTCTCAGAAGACCCTCTATGAGGCTCCCCTTCCCCAGCCCTGGCCTTAAAAGAAAGGCAGATGCTGGAAGTCTTGGCTTTAGGGAGGCCATTCTCACTGGTTTGGGAGCAGCAGGGTTTGCTCCATATTTGTTCCCAGATTTGTCTTTAGCTGCTCAGCATTTACACAGGAGCTGCCAGAGTCCTGAACTCACCCCCTCACTGGATAATTCTAGAAGAAAAAAAATCATGCAGCTGTTTCAGCTTCTCTATCCTTGGAAAGACCTTCCAAATAGGAGTTGGAGCGGGCCCAGGGCTGACGTTGCATCCTGAAGAAACTCTTTCCTAGACAGATTTTAAAGAACTAGGTCTGTGGGATAGGGGGGCTGAGTAGGGGTGTGTGGTGGCAGGGCTAGGGGGAGGCGGGTGGGTTTAAATCCCTCAGACCCAAGGTGTGGCAGGTGGAAACAGGAACATGCCTCATGGCTGCAGTGAGAAGGGAGTTTGTCACAAGACCAGACATTACTTTATCTAGTGTTATTTCAGGTTCAGTAGAGTCTCTGAGCTACCCTAGTCATGTCAGGCATCACTGGGGGCTGCTGTCTCACCCTCTAGAACAGGAGTCAGCAAACTGAACCACTAGCCAAATGGAGCCCATCACCTGTATGGTTCTTGAGCTAAGAACGACGTTTACATTTTTTAAATGGCTGAAAGAAAACCCAAAGAATAACATTTCATGACAAGTGAAAATGATATGAAATTCAAATTTCAGTGTCCTTAAATAAAGTTGTTTTGGAACACAGCCATACCTACTTGTTTACATACCATCTATGGCTGCTTACACACTACAATGGCAGAGTTGAACCATTGCCACATAGACCATATGCCACAAATCCTAAAATATTTACTATCTGCTTTTTACAGAAAAGTTTCCGACCCCTATTCTAGAACAGACCAATAAACAAAAGTGAGGATATAATATAGCTACTACAATAACAAGAGAAAACACACGTCCACAAATTTTCTATTGACAAAAATCCAATATCATCATCATCATCGTCCAGTGCAATATTTTATAATAAAAATCAATGAGAAGGAAAATATTGTTTTAGAAGGGAATAACATTTTGCTTAATTGGGATTCAAAGTCAGTGTTTCCTGTCGTCCAATTCCTTGCAAATGTTCAATGGTAAAAACCATTCTTAGCCTTAAAGTCACTGGCCTGTACAAAAAAAGAGGTGACTTCGATGTTCTGATTTCATATTTCAGTCTCCATCAGAGTTTAACTGGGGACAAATATAAAAAATTTAAATCGGACTCAGGACAACAAAGTATTACACGGCCAAATGCATGGCTCCTCCCCGGGCCCCTAAAAAAGGCGCCCTCTTAAATGAATCACACACACTAAACTATCTGAGAGATTGAGATCTTCCAGAGGAAGGATGGTGTTTGTTCATCGCTGTGTAAGCACTCTGACTTGTGAAATAAACCATCTTATAAAGAGTATCAACTGTGAACTCGGCCTTGTGCTCAGATCTGGTGGAGCGGGGTAGGGAGGGCAAGTGCGAGGCAAAGCCCTGTGAGAGGTTATCTACACTTAAGGACTTTCCACTTAGAGAAGAGGAAGAGTAAATAATGGAACTAGCTCTAATACTGATGTTCTTGCCATGGTAGCACCTGACTAGTAACCAAAGAGTCTTCTTTAGATCCTATAAATGGCAAATTTCATGCATGGTAGAGACTCTACAGTTTCAGAGCCTCTGTGATCATTGCTCCTCTTGGAAAAGGATTACAGTAAATTACCTAACTCAAAAACCACAAGGAAGAGCATTTTGAAACAATCACATGGGCTAAAACAACACTGCACATTCAGACCCGATAACGCAGTTGCTGAACTCCTTATGTCCAGAACTGTCGACACTCAATTAAAAACACACACAACAACTTCAATACTATCCAAGGGGTAGAAAGACTGAGGACTTAAGAATAGAGAAGCATGGGAAGAATAAAAGACCACCCACAAGGAATCAGCCAGAGACCGAGAAACCAGTGGAGCTTTCAGGCCTCCCCAGAAGCCACCACCCACGGAGCCAGGAGCAGTGGGAAGGAGATGGTGAGGACACCCCAGGGGACTGGGCTTGGCACATCCTTCACCTGCTTTCCCAACACAGGGAAGGCAAAGGGCCACATAATACTTTGTTGTCACAAACCCAGTTGAAAACTTGGTGTTTTCATATACCATTAGGAGGACTTATACCATTACACAAGTCAAGGTCATAATATACAAATCAAACACGTCCTTTGGCCTGCAATTTACTAATTCACACTTACCCCCTTCCATCCTATCCCCAGACTTTCCAAGTCAAAAAAACACTTCCGAACAACCGAATGTGAAATGCCGGTAACTTCATCTTAAGGAACACATTCATTTAGCAGACGGAATATTTTTACCAGGTTATCTGAAAAACCTAGCAGAGACACTCCTTTCTAAGGCTCTTCAAAAAGGTCCATCTCGAGGCAAGGATCAAGTGGAGTACAAAGCACAATCCATAAACTGGATTACCCTGGGTGAAGTCCAGCCAAGGATGACATGTTTTTCCGAAAGAAGCCGTCACTATACCCATGAAGGTGTGGTGAGTGGGAAAGACAAGAATCTGCCAACTATCTGCTATATCAGACACTGTAGCATACACCATAGATATTAAGACAATACAACTTTCACATCTATAGCCAATGCAGTTGGCAAAATAACAGTTAGCAGATAGAATGCTTACTGGTTTTTCCCCAGTGTGATGGTGGAATTATTGAATAATTATTGAGCCTCACACTCTTCTAGATACAAAAATGAATGAAATGCATTTCTACTCTCAAATGCCTTCATTTCACTTCTGCAAGATAGCACTGCACCAAGGGCTGGGAAAGCACAGAGAAAGGAGTACCTATCAGCCTAAGAGGCTTCCAGACATAGCTGGATGTAATACAGACAAGGCTGGGAAACAGACTTTCCAGGGGAAGCTGAGAAACTTTCCATGAATAAATATTAAAAGCGTTGTCACTGTCTTCATTATATCCCTAGAGCCCAGGAGATTTAGGATGTAAATGGATACCTTCTAATAAAATGGACTACAGTTTCTACAAGAGAAACAGTCCCTCATCACAAAGCAATGTTGTCTTCATTTTCCTGCAAATGTATTCTGCTTGTCAGAGACCTCTGCTTCTAGGATGATGCCTGAAATTAAATTAATCCCCAAAGACCAAAGCTAAGGGCCTAGAAGAGAAGTCATGGCCCCATTTCCCAACCTCCCTAGACCATACATTTTGAGAAGTCCCAAAAAAGGACCCATGGAGGAAGAAGTTTGGTCTCTAGGCCTATAGGAATGTTCTGGCCGCCACAGAAGACTGAAAACACATCACTGGTCATCATTAAGGGTGTCTGGGCCAAGCAGCCCCAGACACACCACCCCTGAAGATGTACCTGACCCTGGCAAGTCTTGGGCCAAGACACACACCAGATGTTGGACTATACTAGCTCAACTAGCTCCTCTGCAATGGTGATGTCTGCAAAACCAGGATATTCAAACCCAGGTCACACTGACCCAGCCTACATATCCTATTTTCCCACAATAAGAAGTGAACAACAATCACCCACCTGCCCAGCGGAATAGTTAAAATTTTACCAAGAGTTTCCCATAAAACAAATGTCTTTAAAAAAAAAAATGTCTTTGGAGGATGACAGAGAGAAGGAGGAAGAGACAGACATTTGCTCCTTTAGCCAAAGTTTTGAAATATCAAGGCAACTGTGACTGTATTTTTATTGCCATTTCCAGGCAAAATCCTTTTGAGACTTCTTGTTCCTCATGGGTTTACCTCACATTCCTACAAGCCAACACTTCCAGGGCAGTTCCATCATGCTCTCTTAATCCCATGACCCCCAAGCCCCAAGTGTTTGATGAAGTCTGAGGAAGTGAAAGTTAAGTAGGTCTCTTCCCTGAGTAAATCAGTTCCCTTGCCTTACAACTCCCCGGAGGGTGGAAATCAGCCAAGGTCAGAAGAGTGAGTCCGCCTGGGAAGAGACGATGATTTCATTGGTCGGGACTTTATGAGGCTTTGTGTGTTTTATGTGGCAAATACTTTTGCTATCCTTTTGCAACGGAGGAGAAAACAAAACAAAACTCCATCCCTGGCAGGGATCTTGAGTCACACAATATCTGGGAAGAAAAAGTAGCCAAAGTCTAACCCCACTTCCCCACCGTCTGGGTTCTCAATGGCAAGTCGGTGCTGGGGAATGACCAAATTTATGTTCAAGAGCCTTCCATTCCAAAGTGTGGGGCTCTCCTCCAAGGGCTCACTGGTCTTAGTTATTCTACCATGAGGGAGCAGACCCTGGTTGCAGGGGAGACCCCAGGTGGAATTTCCCACCACACTGCCTTGGATGTCTCTCCATTGACAGACACCCAAAAGTACCTGACCTAGAACTTTTTGAAAGCCAACTCTGTCTTTTTTCTGTGTCAGAGTTGTCTGTCTCAAAGACTTGAATGAGATGAGATGAATGAGATGCATTTCTACCCTCAAATGCCTTCATTTCAATTCTGCAAGATAGCACTGAACCAAGGGCTGGGAAAGATTGGTTTCCTCAATCTACAGCAGGAATGGAAAACTCTACTTACCCTCATAGAATTAGAAGTTTAAATAAGATGATTCACGTAATGTGTTTGTTAGAGGGTATGGCAACGAGAACTAACTCTTATCTACCACAAGCTTCTGGATGGCAGGAACAATGTTGGATTTGATTTATACACTAACTCTGTACTATACAGAGATGAGGGTTTAATAAATGCTTGTGATGAGGGTTTTTTTTTTAAAAACTTAAGGGTGAGGTAACGTCACAGAACTACAAAAATTAAAGCAGTGTGGCAATGTTATATGAATGGACAAATAGATCAATGGAAAAGACTAGAGTACATAAAATAAGACCAAATATATATAATGATTTATGATAAAGCCACTGAGAAGGAAAGATTGAAAAAGCACTGTTGTTACAATGGAAGAGCCACCTGGAGAAATACACATTTAATCCCTAGTCATACCTTATAAAGAACTTCAGATTGCTCAAAAGCCTAAAACATGGGATGCCTGGGTGGCTCAACAGTTGGGCATCTGCCTTCGGCCCAGGGTGTGATCCTGGAGACCCGGGATCAAGTCCTACATCGGGCTCCCTGTGTGGAGCCTGCTTCTCCCTCTGCCTGTGTCTCTGCCTCTCTCTCTCTCGAATAAATAAATAAAATCTTTAAAAAAAAAAAAGCTTAAAACATGAAAAATAAGATCATGAAAGCACTAGACAAAAAAACATAGCTGGTGGGACTGTAAAATGATGCAGTTGCTTTGGAAGACAGTCTGGCAGTTCTTCAAATAATTAAACCCCGGGGGATTCCTGGGTGGCTCAGCAGTTTAGCGCCTGCTTTCAGCCCAGGGCGTGATCCTGGAGTCCTGGGATTGAGTCCCACATCGGGCTCCCTGCATGGAGCCTGCTTCTCCCTCTGCCTGTGTCTCTGCCTCTCTCTCTCTCTCTCACTCTCTCTCTCTCTCTTTCTCTGTGTGTCTCTCATGAATAAATAAATAAAATCTTTGAAAAAAAAACAATTAAACCTAAAGTTACTACATGACCCAAGAATTCTACTCCTAAGTATATACCCAAGAGAAACAAAAACATATGTCCACACAAAAACTTGTATACAGATGATTACAGTGCCATTATTCCTAATAGCCAAACAGTAGAAACAACACAAATGTCCATCAATAGATGGATAAACAAGGTGTGTTCTAGCTACATCTATATATACAATGAGATTAATTGGCCATAAAAAGGAATGAAGTACAGATACCATATGACAACTTAGAACCTCGAGAACGTTATGCCAAGTTACAGAAGCCAATCACAAGAGTCTACATCTGATGTGATTCCATCCACAGGGAAGTCCAGAAGACAGAAATCTATAAAGACAGAAAATGGATTAGTTTAGTGTTTGCTTGGGGCTGAGAGGAGGGGAGGTGCAGGCAGAAAAATGAAGGGTAACAGAAAGGATATAGAGTTTCTTTTTTGAGGTGATGAAAAGTTCTAAAATTAACTGTGGTGACAGTTGCATACTCTGTGAATATATGAAAAACCACTGAACTGTCCACTTTAAAATGGTAAATGGTCTAGTATGTGAATGTTATCTCAATAAAGCTACTTTTCAAAAAAAGGAAAAAGATTTTTAAAGTATAATTTTAGAGAGACTAAGTATTAAAAAAAATCCCTAGGGCCATAAAAGGAGATAAATTTGACCACACACATACAAAAAAATCTACTTTGGAAAAGTAAACATAAAAGCAATTCAAAAGACAAGAAACTGGCAGGGAAGGGGAAGGTCCTGGGGGGGGGGGGGATTTACAACTCATATTCAAAGGGTTAATTTCCTTAACATTTAGAAAGACCAACAACCCACTAGAAAAACAGATCATGCATATGTACAGATTGTGTATACACACACACACACGGCTTTTAAATGTATGAAAAGATGCTCAATTTCATGTATAGGAAAAAAGGGAAACCTTGCAGAAATACCTCTGCCCAATCTGATGGGCAAAGATGGCAAAGTGTAATAACATACTGTGTCGATGAGGGTGGAGGGGAACAGATCCTCTGACACTTTGCTTATAAGGGTAAAAAGGACACAGCTTCTAGAAGGACATTTTGGCAACATCGAATCAAACTATTAATACTCATGCCCCTTCAACCCAGTGATTCTACTTCCCGAGATTTTGGGAACTGCTGCATAAATCCTTGGTGTGCCTGAAATGAGCTCCATGCAGGGAAATTCACGGTGGCATGGTCTGTCCCAGCAAAGGACTGAGAGAAACGTAATACTCCACGATTATGCAGATCTAGCAGGAGCGAACTCCAAGAAACATCTCGAACTTAAAGAAGAATGTTACTGGTGAGTGGGTTCCACCTGGAGAAAGGGGGAAATTATATACACACATGGCTACTTATATATGGACTCTTTAAGAAGGCTACGTGCTAAACTGTTCAGGTTTTTGGGTTGTGGGTTTTTGTTTTGTTTTGTTTTTTTAGCTTTTGCTTTTTAAAACTTTATACCCCTGGGGCTGGAAAAGAGGAGAGGGAAAGGAGAAAGAGGAAGGGGAGAGGCAGAAACAGAAGGGAGGGAGGGAGCAAGGGAGGGAAGGATGGGGGGATGGAAAAAAGAATGGTTGCAGAGGAAGAGAAATATTTGGATGAATATATCCTTGACAGATATTATCATCGAGGGTGGAATTCTAGGGATTTTCACATTCCAGGTTATAAATTTCTGCCATGGATGCATATTTCATAATAAGCAGGTATGGCTTTTGCCATAAAAATACATGTAAAATTACTACCCTGAGCCCCTTCCAGAGAGAAATAGCAATGTGTAGCTGTCGTCTGCGCTATTCTCAATGATGTAAAGTATCTCCATCAGAAAAACGAAAACAACAAAAAGGAGAGAGAAAAAGTGAGTTTGCCCAGTTGGGCCTGGCCAGCTTAGAAATTTGACATTTTACCCTTTGTTCCAGAAAGTCAACAGAGACAGAAGCAGAGAGGGAGAGCAGACCCAGGACTTGGTGGAAGGGGGGCTTGCGGATGCCCAGTCTGAGGCCGGCAGCACAGAGACACCTGCTCTCAGCTGCAGCCTAGGGCTGTGGCCACAAGTCCCTGCAGGTTCTACCTACCTATCCAGCTGATCTTTTCTTTTTCTCCACCATCCCCCTCCCCAACCTGGCTATGGGGAAAAGGGGTGGGGGAAGGGATTCAGGCCAGGAGTCAGGGTTCATGTCCTGGCTCCACCCCCTCATCTCCCTTAGCCCAGTACTCTCATCCATTCCACAACCTGGTCTAGAAACATGAGGCCCTCCCAAACCCTGGGAGGGTGTTGCAAATGTATTGAGAAGAGCTATCCTGCCATAAGTCAGCTCCTAGAAGATGGTATTTGAAAGGAGGAATCATTCACTCTGCTTAATCAAGGTCTGTCCCCGCAGAAATGAATCCCATCCTTTTCTCTGCTCCTTGCTGCCTTCAGCCTAACTCCACGGCTGTTAGGGCCTTCCTTGCTGAATCAATGGCATCTTGTCTATGGTCTTGACCCAGCTCCAAGTGATGAACCAACTTCACTGGGCGCGTCTGCTGAGAGCTCTCTGAGAAGGGCCATTGTTCCCCTTGCACTTGTCCAAAGCCTCCATTTAGGGACGGCTGTGACTGTGGATGGAGGACATTCATCTCTGGGAACATTTGCCAGCAAATGAGAGACAGCTGTTGGGCACGAATGGCGTGTGGCTGAATGTTGCCTGTAGTGAGATTTATTTTCCAAGTGAGAACACCCTAACTTATCTTTCCTTCCAAATGGTGAGAAATGGGAACAATGCTCACCTCCCTCCTGCCGTGCACACTAACCGCCCTCATCACACGGTGTGCAAGGTGGGGGCACACAGCACACAGGGCCTCCTGGGCGCTGGTTAAGGACCCACCTCCAGGCCCACGGGGAGAAGTGTGGGTCACGCAAGCCATGCCTGTATGGCTAGGGACCACAGCTCACCTCTCTCAACCCTCCTCGGGCCCACAGCAGCATTGAGTAGAGAACTCCATAGAGGCTTCTGAAAGCTCAAGGGCTGCTTGAAACCAGCAGATGAGAGACTGGAGAGAAACTCCTGGGAATCGTCAGACAAGGTGAATGCCCACCTGAGTGCCCAAGATCCCACTGTGTGCTTCAGGAGCTATAAGATGAGCGGCAGGGACAAGACAGAGAGCCACATGTGGCAGCACAGGGAAGGGTGGACTGGGTCCCATGTGGAACATGAACAGCTGGGGCCAGGTGTGACCAATGAACGCTGGCTTCCAGGGTGAGGGGGTGGTAGATGAAGGCGGGGTGACAGGGAGGGGCGGAGGGAAAGAGCACACGTTCCCTGACATGAGGAACAGCATGAGCAAAGGCCTGGCTGGGCCGACAGGGAACACACTTGGGAGGCTAAACACCTGGAACCCCGGCACATAGGGAGCACACAGAAAAGCTCCCCTGCAGGGAGGTCTGCTCTATCAGGCTAGGGCACTCCTAGAGACGGCCGAGCAGCAGCCGTGAGCAACGTCAGGGACCCCCCCTCTCCACCCCAAAGGGGTGCACCACGTGGGCCGCAATGCAGCCCGCAGACTCACAGCCCCCTCGCATCAGGCTAAACACGGCTTCATGTCTAGGATAGAGGTCATGTCTAGCTCCATCGGGCTAGACCAGGCAGCAAAAGGTGTTCTAGAGTCCAGTGGAGCTCGGTCTGGATCCCACTGCATTGGCTGCAAACTGGTGCTTGGGCCGCCTCTGGCCTCAATGTCTGGCTTCAATTTCCTCCATCCACAGAATAAAGATAATAATATTTACTGCTGGATTCCTGCCTCCCCAACTCCACGCCCAGTCCTGATTCTGCAGGCCTGGAGGAAGATGAAAGTGTCTGATGGAAAAGCTCTGGGAAGCCTTTTATTAACATTCTCTGCTCAGTCTAGCTCAGGGGAACAGGTCCCTGCATTCCAGGGGACTTCTCCCCCAGGGAGAAATGCCAAGAATATCACTGAAAGAGTCTAAGAGGCTTCTCTCCAATCAGGACCCTCCCAGGTAGGTAGTCAGCCACCCCCGGGAAGCTACACAGGTGCTGGGTGAAGGGTGAAAGCCGGTCCTGCAAGTTCTCACCACCATCCCTCCAGAGTCTCTATGGATTAAGCAAGATGATGGGAATAAATGCCTAGGGAGCTGCCCAGCCTGGGGACAGTCACTGTCAGATGCGGGCAGCAAGGCTTACCCTTGGCTCAGAGGCTGAACATCCACCTTCCGGGAGATACAATTTCCTACTCCATGGCTGTGTGACAGTTACACTCAGAGAGGCTCAAACCCTCAGTTGCCATAGGAAGAAAAGGGCTGTCACGGCATTTCTGATACAACTCACTGGGATATTGGTAGAGGTAAAAAATGGAACATATAATGAAGTAAAAAGTAAAAGGTAGTAGTCGTAGTATTTTTAATAATCATTCTTGATTCTTGATCATTCACTTAATATGAAGCAGACAGCAGCTGCAGAGCAGGGAAGATGAAGAAAGTCAGGAATGGAGGGGGTACTCTCCCCCAAAGAGAGGTAGCGCAGGAAGTCAGGAAAGGGAAGACAAGCCCATGCCAAGAAGCCCAGCCCTTGCCAGGCAGCAGCTGCCAGGAGATTGGGGCTTCCTTGGGTCCAGGGGGACCCCACTGCAGGGCTGGGGAGCAGCAGCTCGAGATGACTCAGCTAAAGAGACCTAGCAGCAACATGACTCTGAGCAGATGGGGCTGCAACTGGTACCCAGGCCATGTGGGCACTAGTTCTGGGATGCAGACAGCTTACCACCCTCCACATCTTGGGGCGGGCACCTGGCAAGGCAGGACCCGTTGCCTACAGGAGCGAAATGAACTTCACTAGCCCGACTGAATCTCTTCCTAAGACTTCACTTAAGTCGACTGTGATCCTACATCTAATTGCTCATTCCATCAGCCAGATTCAAACATGATTCCACCCAACCCTGGGTTCCCATGACCGACAGAGTCTGCCTTCTGGCCATGAAGACCCCCACGTTGAATTGGAACAAATCGCAATGACTTGGAAAGCACTGCGGACTTCCCTTCATGTGCGATGCAATTCCAACCCAACACTGAAATAATCGCCTTTTTATGCATGTTCAGTGCTTTCCAGCTTTCAAAACACTTGTATGCATAGCTTTCCACTGACCCTCCCAACAAGCCGGGTGTGTGGGTAGAGCAGTGACTATTCTAGATGAGGATGGCTGGGGTGACAGAGGACTAATGAGGCACAGTGTTCCCATACTGATGGGTTCTGAGACAGGAAACAGCCCTTCACGAGTCTGCTTCCCCTCCCCACACAGCCTTAAGGGCAGTATCATCAGAAGCAAAGATTTTTTTTAATAAATTTATTTTTTATTGGTGTTCAATTTACCAACATACAGAATAACACCCAGTGCTCATCCTGTCAAGGGCCCCCCTCAGTGCCCGTCACCCATTCACCCCCACCCCCTGCCCTCCTCCCCTTCCACCACCCCTAGTTCCTTTCCCAGAGTTAGGAGTCTTTATGTTCTGTCTCCCTTTCTGATATTTCCCACACATTTCTTCTCCCTTCCCTTATATTCCCTTTCACTATTATTTATATTCCCCAAATGAATGAGACCATATAATGTTTGTCCTTCTCCGATTGGCTTACTTCACTCAGCATAATACCCTCCAGTTCCATCCACGTTGAAGCAAATGGCGGGTATTTGTCGTTTCTAATGGCTGAGGAATATTCCATTGTATACATAAACCACATAGAAGCAAAGATTTTAGGTATCAGAAATAAACATGGTGGATCCATGGCAAATTCGATGTCTTGTTTCACCACCACCTACCACCAATAACTAGCACTGGAGCTCTGTGTGTGGCACCTACTGAGAAGTAAAAGGTTTCACTCCATCCTTACAAACCTCCCAGGGAAAGGATATTGAGCCCCTTTCAGATGAAGAAACAGACACTCAGAAATAGCAAGTAATTACCCGAGATCACAGGAATCCAAGCTGGATATGCACTAGTTCTGCATGAACCCTGCAACCTTCAACATTATATTCCCTACAGTCTCAACAGTGAGGGAG
Source organism: Canis lupus familiaris (assembly GCF_011100685.1). Taxonomy (NCBI): domain Eukaryota; kingdom Metazoa; phylum Chordata; class Mammalia; order Carnivora; family Canidae; genus Canis; species Canis lupus. The sequence goes on from NC_049249.1 coordinate 25,516,584, forward strand.
TAAAGTATTTAGTGCCTCCTGAAGAAGCAATTCAGACACAGGGTGGTTCAGAAGTTCTTCCGTGGCTTTGCCTGGTAGGAAAGATGTTGGGACCATCATGATTCAGGTATCTCAGGCCACTGTCCTACACCCACCACATTAATAGTGCACCCAGCTTGATCTCAACAGACAATACTTGATACATACTGAAGGTCAAGAAAATACGTATTATGTGAATATCTGGAAATTCTCCCATGCTGAGGGGCTATTTAATATGGGAGCAAGTTCATTGCAAAATCACAAATCCTTTGAACTGGAAAGGACCCTGGGGGTGACACTTGAACTTACAGAAATGAAGATCTTTGTTGTTCCATCACTCAGGTGCCAACATGGCAGTGGAGCCAGGAATTGGGAAAGCAGATCCAGAGATGTGGGGCAGAAAATGAACACTGTCAGCAAGTGGGACAGGTGGGATAGAGAACATCCAGAAGAAAGAGGTCCTTGAATGATTCCAGTGCATGAGAAAGAACAGTGGGAAAACTGTCAGACCAGCAGAACCAACCTTAGGGTTTTTCCATTTTCTGAAAACCTTTAGTTCCTGGCTTTATGAATAGCTGGGTTTGCTGCCCACCGCAGAGCCACACGGGGAAGGGGGGAGCGGAGTTTGCTCTTCTGCCCACGCTGATAAGACCCTGGGGCAGCTCCAGGTCCCACCCCCCGGCCCAGGAGCTTCCCTGAACACACCACTGGGCAAAGCAGAAGCAGCTGGTGCTCTTCCTCATCCAAATGGCTCTTTATCACCTAAACTCTTGAATCTCAAAAAGACAAAAAGACAAAAAACAAAAACAAAAACAAAAAACCCTACAGAACTATTAAGTAGAAACAGAGATGGAACAATGTTAAAGACCAACTCTGTCCCGATCAAACAGACCTGGGGTGGGAGAGGCAGCTTATCTCCTCTGGATACACCTATTTGGAATAAATATTCCCATCTCGGTGGAAAGGAGCAAAAAGGAACTGTTGCACAGAGTCTAATAACCTCATTTCCAGTCAGATCCTGGAAAAATCTAATTCCAAAGCATTCTACTCAATCTGATGAACCTTTGGCTATAAGCTCTTGGCCATGACCTGCACTCAGCAATGTGGACCCAAGGATGACTCCAGGTGCTCAGAGTAGCTGGAGACAACTGAAAGATTCTCAGCTATTAGAAGCCAGCCCTAGGATCCCACGCTTATCCGAGGGTGGGTTACAAGCATCCCCTCCCCTCGTGACAACGGCAGGTTGTTAATCACCACTATAGCTCTGACAAAAGGTGAACTTTGGAGTCAACTGGAAGGGCTGTCTATTATAACAACCTCAGGGGCAAAGGGTTTTGAACAGCCCAGCAATTAATAAGGAAAATGATCTCTCCACTGACTCCTCCCCCTGGGGTGGGTATGGGGGAGAGAAGCTCCTGTCCCCCGTCTTCCCACAGCACTCCGCTTGAGCTTCTGGTGTTGCCCTCACTGTGCCATGCTTGCTTGCTTGCTTCAAGTCAGATTTGTAGGCTTCTGGAATCAACACCACGCCATAAGCAAACTCCTACAGATTCCCCTTCATCATATCCCATTCCTAATCCCCAGATGAACTTTCTAATATGGACCGTTTTGTTTATATGAGTTCCTACTTACGTGTACTGCTGTAGGAATTTATAATGGCTGTAAACGCTGTTATCAGATGTCCTAGTTGGCTTCTTACCTTTCAGCGCTGTGTCTTCAAGATCTGCCTATGGTGCTGGGTGGATATCTAATCCTCTGCTTCTACCTCTGGGTGATTCACTAGGATGTGCGTCCACCATCATCGTTCACCTGTCCACTCTCCTTAGGGACACCAAAACCCATTCTCCACCACCACAAATAGTGTGTGGACCCGTGCAGAAATTTCTGCATGTTCTGAGAATACTAGGTAGCCTGCAGCCTCCCAACGTGGTCAGCCTTCCAGGTGGTCATTTCGGTTGGTTTATCCCTGATGACTAAAGGAGCCTCGTGCTTCTTCAGATGCTCGTTAGCTTTGCGGAGGCTCCTTCACTCGTCATCTCCCATTCATACCCTTTACTCATCTTTCTTTTTTTTTTTTTAAGATTTTATTTATTCATGAGAGACAAAGAGAGACAGAGAGAGAGAGAGGCAGACACACAGGCAGAGGGAGAAGCAGGCTCCATGCAGGGAGCCTGACATGGGACTCGATCCTGGGTCTCCAGAATCACACCCTGGGCTGAAGGTGGCACTAAACCGCTGAGCCACCCGGGCTGCCCTTCATCTTTATTTCTATTGCAATTTCTGCCCTGTTCTGGATGATTTTCAGGAATTCCTTGTATGTTCTAAATGTTAGTCCCTGGAAGGTTTTAGACACTGTAAAGCTCTCTCTTTTTGTCAGCTGCATTAACTTTGTCCAGGATATCCGCTAGTGAGCGGAAGCCCTTAACTTCAATGTAATCACACTCTCAAAAAGATTGAGGATGGCCCCTATTTCTCAATCACACAATGACAGTTTCTTGAACACTTACGATACACCACCCATGGGGTTAGGTGCTGTGGACACAAAGATGGCTTTGACCTTCACAGCCTCCTGGAAACATAGACTTTCCATCAACTGTAACATGGACATGATGACCATGGCCATGGTGGGTTGTGCCAGGTGCAGTGAGGGGTTAAAGACAGATAAGCTTGGCAGGCAGCCCCGGGGGAGGACATCCAAGCCAATGGAACAGCAAACAAGTATAGTTTGGAAAACCACAAGGAATCCAGTATGGCTGGGGCATAGAGCAAAGTGAGGAACGGCGGAAGACACTAGAACAAACAGGAAAGAGCCATGCAAAGGAGGAGCTCAGATTTTCTCCAGGGCAATACAGAGGACAGCACCTCTCCCTCTCTCCCCTACAGCCACTGGCAAGGTGCCTTAGACCCCCCACCTGCACTCGAAGAAGAAGGCCTGGTTCAGGGACCTTAAGAAATCTGGGCTCCCCTGAGCTACAGTGGCAATATACTGAAATCTCAGAGAAACCCAAAGACAGAATATTCTAGGAAGAAAAGGGTTGTGAGCATCCAACTTAAACTACCAAGGCAGATATGAGACATCCACTGAACAGGTCTGGGTTATCCTGAATGAAATGAGGCCTTCCCTTCCTGGCCTCAGCTGGGAGCTGTTGCTGCTGCTGTTCTTGCCTTGATGAAAGTTCTCAGCCACAAAATTCCCCAACTGCCAAGGGTGCTTGTGCCGGAAATGTACCGAATAAAGTCATTAGTGACACAGCGGAATCTTACCCAAGACCCCACCAGGATCTCTGCCAGCCAGCTGTTTCCTCTTGAATCTAAACCATTTTCACACTCAATGATGGTAAATTTTTTAAGGGGGGAAAAAAAGCCATTTGTAGAGAATATTTTGTTCCAAGCTATGTGACTGCCTTTATTTTTTTCCAGCCAGGGAAGGAATCTAGATGCACAAACACACGGCAGCCAAGTATGAAAGCATAGAGGATGGCTATGCGAGGTGCAGGGAGGGGTTAAAGCCTTCAGGGGGGTTCAAGGTCATGGTGTCAAGGCTGAGTGAGCCTCAATGAATAAGCTTGGAGTCTGGAAGTCACTCCGCCCCAACAGAACAGTCTCTTGGCACTCTTTACTTTTTCTCTCCCAGCTGCCTCAGCCTCCCCAGGGCAGAAAAAGAGATTTGCTAAGACAGCCATCTTACCCTTGGGGGGCATTAATAGCTTTAGGAGATTTCAAGAAAATGGGGCTGATTGTCACCTGAGGGTCCCCTCCTCTGGCATGAGCGCACACACACACACACACACACACACAAAGGTAGGAGACTAAATTCTCCCTCTGGGAACAAAAGGGCCCTTCCCACCCTTGAGGGAATCAGTGCGTGGTGAGCTGGGAGCAACACCTGGATCTCATAACTCTCAGAGATCTGCTTCCAGCCTGAACTGTTTACAGTGACACACACCAAACCAACATCAGATGGGCAGGAGATGGACGCCTGCCCATTGAGAAGCCGGGAGGTCAATGGGAAAAAATTATTTTAGTCAATGTTGAGTCTTCATAGTTTAGAACTCTTATCCAAACTGCGGCAACTTTCTCATGCTCCCCCTGCGCGGGTGCCAGGCCCTCCTCTGATGTTCGTTTCCAGGGAGCTCTGGACGGCAGAGGGAGGAGCCCTCACCCCTCGGAGGCCAACAGGGTGCTGTTCAAAGACCCACAGAGGGAGGATCAGAATGCTCCTTCCTGGGAATCTTAGTCACTGTGACACGAACCTGCACGAGGCCAGGTGGGCTGGCCAGGAGGCTCCAGGGTTAGCCAATCAATGACTTGGACCATGAAGCTTGGAGAAGGTGGCCTTCTTCGCATTAGGCCACACAGAATGGTACTTTCTAGGGTCTGAGGAAACACCAGGGGGAATGCTGAACAGATTTTCACTATGGCCTCCTCTGCTAGGAGGGAATGAGATGCTCTTTGGCTGAGAGCAAGCCCCACTTTCCCTACCCGGACTCAGGTCATCAGCTCCCCAGGGAAACCTAGGTTCTAGCCATGGCTACTACAAATGGAAGCCTAACACTACTAGAGACCTGGGGTCAGGGGGAGGCTCTTTCTGGACTCAGGTTCTCAGAGGGAATCCCCCTTTTTTTTTTTTTGGATCATTTATTTATTTGACAGAGAGAAAGAGAGCAAGAGAGCACAAGCAGGGGGACCAGCAGAGGGAGAAGTAGGCTCCCCACAGAGCAGGGAGCCTGATACGGAACTCGATCCCAGGACCCTGGGATCATGATCTGAGCCAAAGGCAGACACTTAAAAACTGAGCTTCCCAGGAGCCCAAGAATCCTTTTCCTAACCTCAAGACTCAGGAGATCTGAACAGATATGGCAGGGAAATAAAGAGAGAAACCAGCAGAAAGTCAAAAGGGGAAAACAGGGAATGAAAGAAAGAGCAGGGAGGGAGCGGGGAGAGAAAGAGGGAGGACACCCCACGTGCAGGAGCAAGAGCAAGCCTGTGTGCAGCACCCAAGAGAGGTCCCGGAGCACCTAACACACTTGCCTGTGATGGTCCTGTTGTTAACCCAACTCACTCTACCACAGGCTAACTTCCACGCATCTGGGATGCTACAGACTTGAACCAGAGATGGGCTCCCACTGTCTCCAGCAGGACACAAGCCTCACCCAGCTCAAGTACCTGCAGTGGCTCCCTCTCTCAGGAGATCCCCAAGAGCTCCAGACACCAGGAGCTGTCACAAGACAACTGTGTTGCAGCCATCCAGACAACTGGACCAGATCATCATACACCATGGTCCTCAGCCACCATTCCAGCATTATTGACTGCAGGAACCCTGTCTCTAAAACATGCTAAAAGGCACACAATTCAATTTTACCCTATCATGGACCAGCCACACCACATTAGGCATTCGAGCAGCAGGAATGAGGCTGTTTGATACTTGCCACTTCAGCCCAAGTCTGCTATGTCACCACCATTTATTTCCTTCCACTTGTACTAGAGGGGATGGCACAGAAGGCCCAGATGATGCAAAGGGCAGTTGGGTGGTGACCATCTCAAGCTCATTAGGAGCCTGGTATTATAACTGAGAATATCCAATCCTTGTGGACCCAAGACCAAGACCATAAAGATGAAGAGGAGATGCCCCAAGCAAACTCACCACCCAACAGGTCCCAACCCCAAAATCAGGGGTACCAAGCACCCTAGCAGAATTCCTTCCAAAAGGACTATATTTGAATTTTAGTAAATCAGCTCAATATGTTCCAAGACTGTGGGTATTAAATAAAAGAAGTCAGTGAAATCTCCAAACAATAAGCTCATTCAACACAATCTCTTTTTCTCCCCCCATCTGGGGACTTGAATACAGTCAACATGAATAAATCCTGTTGTGTAAAAACTGGGGGAGAAAAAAAAGAGGGTGGAGGATAGAAGGAAATGGCGGTGTTCCCACTTGCTGGTCTAACAGGGAGGCTAAGATCATCCCCACAACCCAAAAGGATGCCAGCGTGCCGGGGTAGCCCTAGGGAGATGGCGGCAACAGTCCGCAATCCAGGTAAGGAAGTATCCGGAACTTCCCCAGCCAGGCATTCCCAGCTTCTCCTCTGCTGCCTTCCCATTCTTGTACTTGAACTAGCAGTGGACCCCTGGGGCTGCCCCAAACCTAGCCTTTCCTAGGTGGACCCACGATAAGCTAGGTCTGACCCTGCACAGGGATGTTTCATTTCAGATACATACGAAACAGATTTCCCTCCCACTTCAGCGCCTTCCAACAAAGTCGAGACAATTAGAACTAAGGGCTGCAGGGATCCCCTGGGTGGCTCAGTGGTTTAGCGCCTGCCTTTGGCCTGGGGCGTGATCCTGGAGTCCCGGGATAGAGTCCCACGCCCGGCTCCCTGCATGGGGCCTGCTTCTCCCTCTGCCTGTGTCTCTGCCTCTCTGTGTCTCTTATGAATAAATAAATAAAATCTTAAAAAAAACAAAAAAACAAAAAAACTAAGGGCCGCCCCAACATTTCTTCCTGCATATCCCAAGAACAGATGAAACAGACCTGCCTCTGCAGGTGACTAGTGGCTTGGATATATTTGTAAGAAAAGTTGCTCACGTGATACTCTAAGTAATTCACGGTTGAAAGTGATCTAGGCCCAGATTGTCCTCATGGATGAAAGTTCTACAGCCTTTCCATACACCATCTTTAAGATGGGAAGAAATAGGTTCAGCTCCCCAGGTCATAGATCCTGACACAGTCCACCTAAAGAACAAGGCAATTTGACATGGATTTTGATTTTAAAAAAAAGAAAGAAAGGAAAAGGAAAAAATAGAAACCACCAAGATCTTCAGATTGCATTAGGATCACCAGAGTGACTCTTCCATTCTCGAGGAATTCCACGTCCCATCTCCTGGTGATGCTGCCCTTGCCTATGAGGCTTTTCCCTTTCTGGAACCAAGAGGGCTGCTCCCTTACATCATATGGAACTAGGTGCATTATTCTGTTAAATCACGGGCTCTCCCTGCCTCAAAATCATTCCTAGCTAGCATAGACAAGCAGGACTTCCAGAAACAAAAAGTCAGCCAGGAAGTAATTATGGTGCAGACTTGAGTACTCAATTCCAATTCAACAACTTTATTGGTGAGGGGAGAAGAAAAAAGAAAAAAGATTTGCAGGAAGGCTGCCAAATTCAATACATTAGATCCATGTGTGTAGCAGCAGAGTTCCCAGGGTGGGAGCCCAGAGCTAATGCTTTGCTATTCCGTGACCCTCTTGGGCTCATCTGCTGCCTGGGTTTTAGGAGAACTGCTTTCCCTTTTCTCTAAGTAGAGGGAGAGCTTCCACCCTCACAGTGTTTACTGTGGAAAAGTCTCTTGCATTTAAGATGCTGTCAAGCAGTCAATCCTTTGGTTTTCTACCCAAATTCTTCACTCTCTTCTGCTGTATTTCCAGATTGCTGCAAACATGAAAACACGGAGACCTCAGATTCTATTTACAATCTGTGATGGTCAACGGGGCACTCAACAGATTCACCAGCTTATACCACGGCACCCCAAAATGCTAGAGTTTGTTTTATTTTTAAGGTTTCATTTATTTCAAAAAAAAAAAGATATCATTTATTTCAGAGAAAGAGCACATGTGCATGCAGGGAGGAGCAGAGGGAGAGGGACCAGCAGACTCCCTGCTGAGCAAGGGTTCCGCTGTGGGGCTCTATCTCATGACCCTGAGATCATGACCTGAGCTGAAACCAAGAATCAGACACAACCGACTAAGCCACCCCGGCGCCCCACAAGGGCTTAAAGTCAGCCTCCTAGAGGTATAATTTACACACAGGAAAAAAAAAAAAAAAGCCCTGCTAACTGCACAGTTCTGAGTTATCACAGACACCTAGAACTCTGGAAGCACCACCACCATGCAGATTTGAGACAGAAGGATTTCTATCATCCCCAAAATTTCCCACATACCCCTTTGTGGTCAACCCTTTCTCTCAAGCCCTACCTACTACAGACTGGTTTTCTTTCCCCATAATTTTGCCCTACCCAGAAAGTCACATAAATGGAATCCTACTGTGTGTATGATTTTTGAGTCTGGCTTCTTTCACTTAGCATGGGCATGTAGCTGAGGTACAAACTGTTGGTTTTTAAGCTTTGGACTTCTGCTTTCTTGCCAAGGACATGAAATGATTGGCTCTGGCTCATCTTTGCTATGGGGGAACCAAATTCTTGGTTTGGGGCCTTTTAATAAAGCAGAGGCCTGGGAACAGGGTGACCTCCCATCTCTATCCACCCAGAACTATGGGATTTCCTGGGGCTTGGGGCTTGCAGGGGGCAAAACCAGGCAAGTCTCAGACAAACCAGGCTCACTGGTCACTCTCCTTGGGACAGCCACCTCCGAGGGCAGGGCTGCACATCTGCTCCTCTAGATGCTTCTGTGAGCAGCAGGTTGCACTCTCTGAGCTAACAGCTGACTGTCCTCCCATCTGCAATCTATTGGGACTCACAGAGAAAGGGGACTCGAAGGTGCTCTGGGCTCACTCTGCTTTGGCTCTGGTCCAGTGCAATGTGCCCAGGGTAATGCTGGCTCCTGCTTTTCCTGTATGTTCTCCTCACTCCTCCCTCCCAGTGGGGTTTTTCACTGGGAGACTAGGGAGAAAGTGAGAGCCAAGGAGTAGTAAATGAGTACAAAGAGCTTGAAGTTCTTGTTAGAATCTAAACCTAAGGGCTTCTCCTATATAAACTTACTGAGACATCAGAGAAAAGTCAGGCAGGGCCACGACAGGAGGCTTGAGAGTGAGCCATTCTGCACCCACCTCCTTTCCAGGACACTTGAGAGAAATACACAGATGCCCACTCTCTCGGAGAGGCTAGTTTACCTGGGAACAGGCTGCACATCCCCAACTCAGGGCTCCCAGCTTGGCAAAACGTGTGATGGGCATCACTGGTGCCCAAATGAACGGAGGGCCCCCCTCGATCCACACACAAGAAGGCAGGAATGGGTGGGGTCTCAGCCATGTCCTAGAGGTCTCAGGGGAGCTGCTCCCCGGGATTCATCTAACATTGCCCCTTCTCAAAGTATTTACCAGTAGCTCTTATAAATCATTCTACCAGGCAGTCGGTGAGGCAGGTTAGTAGTCATTATCCTCACTCGTACAGATGAGGAAACAAGGCCCAAAGAGATTAAGTGACTTGCCCAAGGTCGCACAGCGAGTTAGTGGCAAAGGCCAGATTAGAACCCCGAGCTCCAGAGTGCCCAGGCCAGCGCCCAGCTCCACAAGATCCCTCAGCCGTCGGTCCAGAGCGTGGGCAGAGCCAGGTCTGCGCCCTCGGGAGCCCTGGAGGCCAGGTGAGCTGCTGCAGAGAGCACAGGCAGGCTCATACTCACAGGCAGAAACCTGCAGGATCCTTCTCTGTACCACCAGACAGCAACACCCCTGTGCTGGAACAGACAGAAATAAGGCTCAAGTCGGGAAAGCCAGGGGCCACCTCTGTGGGCTTCCGTCTCCACTCAGCGGGGTGTGGCTTTGAGATTTTGCTTCATTTCCCTTTGTGAACCCGGTCAGCCCTTGAGGGCCAGAGCATCAGAGACTATGTGCTCCTGTGGCCTAGAATCAGTCATTCGCCCAGGCCCCAGTCATGCCCCGGGGACCCACATGCTGGTCCTGCCAGGTACCAGGGGCTGAGGGGGGGCGGGGACACGGGGAGGAGAAAGACAAGATTTCTGTCTTGAAGGCACGCAGTGAGAGGAAACGGACGTCTGTACATACAAGACATCGTGATGTTAATCCAACAGCTATTTCTGCTGAGTACCTAGGATGTTCTATCGATGAGGCTATCCCTCTAGTAGCCCAGGAACGCAGAGGCAATCAGGGGAGGCTTCCTGGAAGAGGAGGCATGTGCACTAGGTCCTGAAGATCGAGGAGCATTTCTATGAACAGCTGGCTTACGGGACACAGAGAAGGAAGTAGTTTGAAAGTGCTTTGAGTACTTCTTTCTAAATAAACCCTTGCTGTTAGGAGAACAGGAATTCTACTCTTTAGAAACTCAATTCTCGGGGATTTTGCATCCGGTTTGAGTTGTTGCTTAATCTCTCTAGATCTCAGTTGACCCGCCTGTCAAATGGGAGTGAATAATCCTGTGTTTCGGAGTGGGGGGTGGCTCTGGGCTTCACTACCAATCTTTGGAGACACACTCACGCAAAAGTCCTTGAGAAACGAATTCCTCGCAAGGCCAATGGCATGCTCTTTCCCACTGTCTGCTGCTCTTGGCTCTCGCCAGGAAATTGATTTTATTTATAAGAATCACAACCCTAAACTGACCTCTGTTGGGCTACCCATGTCCCCTCCCTCGCTTCCCTCCCCTCAAGACACATCCTCCTCCAAAGATTCCCCAGTGACCACAGCACAACAGCTTTGAAGAGTGCTCAGAAAGTCAGGCTCTACCCACCCTGGAGGCTGTTTTCTAGATAGGGAAACTGAGGCCCGGAGAGCTCAGTGACTTGTCCAAGGAAACCAAAGTCATGGGTCTCCCCGCTTCTAAGCCACTGCTCCCTCATCACGCCATGACTGCTCTGTTTCCTGCCTCGGCCTGGGCAGATGTGCCATCTTCCCTCAGCTAGGGAAACGTCTCCCTTCTCTGAATGACAGAAGTCTTTAGAGAAACATTTCCCATCATTAAAGGCATTTGCAAGAAAACTGGCACAGCTTCCGAAGCTTTGAAGCTTGTTGGCCCCTCCTGGCCCTTTAATTGTGCTTGGCTCCAGCCCAGTTCCCAGAGCTCCTACCGCTTCAGAAGAGGGGCAGGGCCCAAAGTAGAATTCCCGCCACCCAGCCTGCCCTTCAGCGCCAGAGGGGACCCCTCTGTACTTCTGTTTCCGACCATTCCATTGCCAATCAAGGCCTCCAGACAAGGAGCTTCAAAGTTGAAGGGCTCCAGGTCAAGTACAACCATGAGCAAACCCTGAGTTTAGGATTGTGCATCACTTTCGAGATGGTTCCGAGCAGTGTTCCCACAGCCTTTAAAGCCTAGGACAGCTTCAGGTGAATCCCATTAGCTTTCCGCAGGTGTCACAGATTTGGTTAAAGCCCATCACAGGAGTATGGGCATCAGGCTTTTACGTCAGGTGCATATAGAACCACTTATCCTTTTTTCCAGTGATTCTCAATTTTGGCTACACATCAGAACACCTGAATAGCTCAGCTGCACCCCTAGACCACCTGAATCAAAGTCTTGAGTGGGGCCTACGTAGCAGAAGGCAGATTTTACTCTTAGGCTCCTTTAGATAATCTTATGAAATGCTCTGCATGTTCTTTATTCACTTCAGCTTGGTCTTGAAGAAAGGGGACACCTGCGGCTCAGGTTAGGAACTACTGCCCAAGGTACAGTTTTTTTTTTTTAAAAACATTTTATTTATATATTCATGACAGACACAGAGAGAGAGAAGCAGAGACAGAGGGAGAAGCAGGCTCCATGCAGGGAGCCCGACGTGGCACTTGATCCCGGGTCTCCAGGATCATACCCTGGGCTGAAGGCGGCGCCAAACCACTGGGCCACCGGGGTTGCCCTGAAGTACAGTTTCAATAGGGAAAAACCTGAGCTCCTAAGCACAGAAAACAAGAACTCAGAGACAATGCTTCTGACGTGGCTATTATCAAGCCACCCATCTCTCTTAGTTGTTTTTTCTTTTTCAGACCTTCCCTGCCCACAGATCTCCGCATTCTCAGTTTAGGCTCCCAAGTATTTTTACTGGCTTGACTCTTCCCCACCACCTCTACCCTTGCAGTACCTCAGAACAAAGTGCCCTCTCCTGGGAATCAGGTGATCTGACTCACAAGCAAACAAAAACAGAAAAAGACAGATTACACCTTCAACCAAGTACTGTGATCCAAATTAAAGTGAATAGCTCAACCATGACGGCTTGGATCCAAGTGTGATGCAAATTCAGGAAGCTTCCTCGGGATGTTCCAAGTGTAATCCACAGATAGTAGGTCAGTCACATTTGGCCCTGGCCACACTCACCAGCTGGAAGAGCAGTAGGAATCAGAATCCTTGACCACATGGTGTGAGTTCAGCCAATGGGCTCCTGCACAGTGATCCAAGGGTGCTCTTATGAGAGTCATAAATATGTAAACATCCAAGGATGGGAACCTCTTCAAGGGACCCCGTGGAGCTGGCGCTGCTTATATAGCACCAAAGAGACTCACGTACAAGAAATAGCAACTCTACCGTCACTTTTTATGAGAACTCTTATAAAAACTCCATCTCTCTGGGAAGACACCCCCCGCCCCCGCCCCAGCCCTTGCTTTTGCTTGAGAGTCTTCTCACCACCCGTACCCCTTGCTTTTGCTTGAGCGAGCCATGACTAACAGAATGGCTTCGATGGGATGGGAGAAAAGTCTGGAAACCTTTCTGCGTTAGACAGAGAGTGATATTCCAACCACTCTTTAGCTCCAGACCTCTCTTTCTATCCTACAAAACAATGGAAAATCAGCCCTGAGTCTAAAAATGACAGGCTAGTATTGGAGAAGATGTAACAGACTAGAGAGCATGCAAAACAATTTCACCTACGTTGACTGCTTTATAAGGCTTACAAATTAAAAAAAATAATAACATTTTGAGAATCTGGACACAACAATCAGGCATTCTATCTATTTGGGAGAGGACAAAATTGGGAATTTAGAAATACAGAATGGGGCATTTCAGTAACAAAATTGAAAAGTGTCACCAATGAGAATTCTTTATAACTTTTATATGTTCTAAAAGTCCATGTAGATCTTGCTTTTCCATTTAACTTTTAGTTAATCTTACCTTAAAAACAAAACACCCTCAATCTCTGATGAGCAAGAGAAGACTATGGATTCCAGTTAGAGTTGCTCTGATTAATTGGAGACTGGGCCCACATGCTTCATTTTGCACAGACCAATTTTTCAATTCAATCAGAGTTCAAAACACAAGTCATCAGCGTCTCAAAAGAATGGGGAATTCTACATTCCTGGTTCCTGGGGTGGGGGATCCCTAAATTCCTAGGCTGAGGTGTAGTTCATAAACATTAGCATTCACTGGTGAGTCTTGAAGACTCTGCAGTCAAACAGGAAAAGAGGAGTTGGATTAGACTCCGCAATCCAGATAATTCTCAGATGTATCCATTTATCACTGATTTACCCAAAATGAGGCAGATACATGTGTTACCAAAAACATAAACACTCTGAAATGGAAACTAAGTTGGCAAAAAGCCCCTAACTGATATTCAGGGGTGGGAAGATTTTAAACTCCCGAGAGAAAAAGATAAGGATGACAACTTTCTCAGGTCAAGGGCCAAGTCAAAAGCTATTATTAATACAAAAAGCTTCTGATAATACTGGGCATTTAGAAAGAAGACCCCGAGTGTTATCATTTGCCCTTAGATTAATATACTGATTTGAGAAAGTACCTTCGAACAGGAGCTAACCCTCTCTGACTTCACAATTCAGAAATGGCTCACCCGGAGTTAAAAGGGACCTCAGAAGCCAATTCTTCCAACTGCAAGTCCTGAATTCCCTATGGGGGTCCCTCCCAAAGGGCGGAGGGCAGGCCGGGAGGGAGTAGCAAAGTTCCATTTTACAAAGACAGGGGCTGTGGCTTCCTCAGATGTCCTGAGACTACATAAGGGCGCATTCAGTCATTCCAGCACAAAACTGACGTGATCTCAGCAGAATTTGGGATGAAAAAAAAAAAAAAAAAACCCACCCCGTCAGAAATGTGAGAGGCGCTCCAGGGAGGGTTCACAGAAAGAAACCAAAGGTTGCCAATTAAGTTAACCCAGTCCCCCCGGTCGGCTTCCCGCGCCCTTGGCAAAGACCCTTTCTTTCTGCATGAAGTGCTGCCTCGAATGTACATCTTTCACCCTCACCTGTAACCAGGTGACCCAGATGAGAAAAACCAGTGGGAAAAGGTCCGAAGACATGACTAGTGCAGGGAACTCGAGCCGGTCCCAGAAGGTTCCTTTATGTCAGTTTCAGAAATGAGAAACCACCGGGAATGAGATTCCTTGGGAATCTGAGCGTTCTCCTTTATTGCCCTCTCCCAGGGGAAAATAAATATAGAAACAGTATTTCCTCTCCCAGGTTCGGCGGGGACCGAGTCCAGGACGAGGAAATGCAAGAGACTTTCCCAAATGAAAGGAGGGTCGGGGGCGTCCGCAGCGCCCCACCGAAGGGGCACCTCTTTAGACTCTTTTTTTTTTTTTTTTCCCAAAAAAAAAATGAGCTCCTCCGTGCTTGGCTTCCAGACTGCGGCCCCGGGTTCTGGTCCGAGCACCCGCGCGGGCCGGGCTGCGGGCACCACCGGGCCGGCCCGCCCTCGGCCAGGGCTGCAACTCGCCCAGCGGCGCCCCGGCCCGGCGCCCCCGCGCTCCACCTGCCGGGCGTCGGCGTCGGGGTCGGGGTCGGGCCCCCACCCTCCGCCGGCCCAGAGGACCCGACCCTCACCGACTCGGGCCTCGGCGGCCGCCGCATCCCCCGCGGGCGTCCGGGGCTCGCGAGGTGGGGCCCCACGCGCGGCGTCTCTCCTCCCGCAGGTGGGAAGCCCCGCCGCGCCGGCCCCCGCCCTGCGCGCCCGGGAGGGTCCGAACGCCGGGGCCGCGCCCACCACCTCGGGGCGCGCTGGTCTCCCCGGAGTCGGGGCTGCAGGGGCGCGGGCGGAGCGCCCCTCCCCGGCCCCCTCCCCGCCGGCCCCGGCCCCGGCCCCGGCCCCCTCCCCGCCGGCCCCGGCCCCGGCCGCGCCGCGCGCCCTCACCTTTGTAGCGCTCCATCGGGGCCGCGGCTCCGGCTGCGCTCTCTGCGCTCTGCTCCGCGCCCCGCGCCCCGCGCCCCGCGCCGCGCTGGCCCCTCCCCGTGAGGTCACGCCCGCCGCCGGACCTCCCGGGGCGCCCGCACCCCGTCCCCGCCCGGCGCGCCGCCCCCGCGGGAACTCGGCCGCCGAGCCCCGCACGCCCCGCTCCCCTCCCGCGAGCGCCGGGCGGCTCCTCCTGGGCCGGGGCCGGGGCCGGGGCGGGCCGGGGCGGGGGGGGCTCAGCCTCGGCCGGGCCGGGCGGCGGGGCAGGTCCTGGCGACGGGCGGCCTCGCGGGCCTCGCGGGAGCGGCTCTCCCAGCCGCGGGGCTGCAAACCCACTGCCCGGAGGAGGAGACTGAGGTCGAACCGGCAGGCAGAGGCGTGCGACAGCGCCCCCGCCCCCGCCCCCGGGGACGGCCGGCCGCGAAGGCCTCGGCTTCCTCGAGAGGCGACCGAGGGCCGGGGGTGGGGACACCGAGCCCTGCCCCGCGCCCGTCCCGGTTCCTGGTTCCTCGGGACTCCGCACCGCGCTGCGGCGTCCGAACGGCCTCCCCGGGGGCAGGGGTTCCAGGCCCCGCGCGGACCCGAGTTCCTGGAGCCGCCTGGACGGGCCCGGAGCCCTGGGCCGCCCGAGGCCGCCCCGCCCCGCAGGAGCCCGCTCGCCCGGGCCCGACCTCCACCCCGCTCGCTGCCGCCCAGGGCCGCACCGCACCGCGTCTGTCCGTCCACCGTCCCTCCCGAGTCTCAGCCTCATCCTCCCCTGCGGGGGGGGGGGCGGGGGGGAATCCGTGTTTTCCTTTAAACCTAAACTTTCCTTTCACTTTGAAAAATCTCAGTCCTGACTCGCACAGGATGACTGGTTTGGGGTGGGGGGCACGTCTCCCCCACTTTCTCCGGGGAACATTAACGGAGATGGGTCGTGTGCGGTTTCTTCGAAGAGGTTCCTTAATTCTTCTCGGAACAGCGGGGTTAGCTCTGATTTTTGAAGACCTCTGACCCGGCAGTCTTAGGAATATTTTTCTCAGTTGGGTTAGCTGCTGACATCCCTGGAGCCCTCCCTACAAGCTGGGCGTGGTGCTTAGGGCTGTCCACCCACCGCTTTTCATCCCCCCCCCCCCAATCCTGGGGGTGGCCAATTATTATTAGTTCTATCATCTAGTGGAAGAAACTAAAGTTTGCAGTGGCTAAACAACTTGACCAAAGTCACACAGCTAAAAACAAAACACCAGAGCAGGCTCTGTACCGAGGTCTGCTGCTTCCTGATGTTTGTTCCAAAGCTTTCCTGGCACTTTGGGGGCCAGGCTGTCTGTCCCCATCTTGCAGAGCACTCAGACAAGTGAACAAGGTCAACACAGGTAGGTGCTCTGATCAAGGCACAAGGGATTCTGGGAGCCCCAGTGGAGGGGCGGAAGCAGGCCCACCGAGCCTTGTAAGTCCTAGGAGGAGATGGCTGAGGCAGTCTTAAAAGGTGAGTTGGAACTAGTGAGGGGACAGGAGAGACAGAGTGAGTGCAGCCCTCCAGGTAGAAAGGACAGCAGGGATGAAGGCCATGAAGCAGGCACTGCAGGATCACAATTCTGTCACCAATGCCACAAAGATGAAGCCAGGAATGGAAACGGTGAGGCTGGGGAGGTGGGCGCAGGCCTGCTTGAGGGCCTAGAAGATGGAGAAATCTGAAACCCAAAGGATTGGGCAGCACTGAAAAGTGACAGAGCCCTGGGGTCCTCCCAGAGGCCAAGTGGGAGGTGGAGTGCAGGAGACAGTTGCTCCAGGTGTAGTGAGAAGTCACTAGAAACCTGGCTGAGGTGGAGAGGACCCAGGGCAGAAGAAATATGCAGGAAGTGTGATGCCAGGGCTCCGTGCCTGAGCACAGGGTGTGAGGGAGAAGGAAGAGCAGAGATTGACCAGGGTTTCCTGGTGGGTGGAGGGTGTCAGCACTTCTGGGCTAGGTCAGCCCGCAGATACTACCCGAGGCCCTGTTGGGTGCCAGGGGCTGCCAGGTACTGCACAGAGCCTGAGCAAGGCGGGTAAGGGGCTCTCAAGGGACCACTGTTGGGACTGGGCGCGGGAGGACAATAAGCAGGACAAACGATGTGTGTCCCTAAATGGGATGCAGAAATAGCCTGCTGGGGTATTAGGGTAGAAAGCGAAGGGGCCCTGGTGCCTCCAGGGGAGTTAGAGACTCCCATCTGGGGCCTTAACTTCACCCACTATTTTATTTCATTCTCTTAGCTGCTCTTCCAGGTGGGCTGGGCCCTTGGGGATTCAGGAAATAGAAAAAGTGGAGGTTGAAGCAAGAATGTGGACATGACGGGGAATCGGAGGACGGGCAGTAGTGCTCCTCCTGCAAGCGGGGCCCGGTGCAAGCATGGAACCCGGTGAGGATGGAGGGCACTCCTGCCTTTTGGTGTTCTCCTTTGCCCTCCTTCCCCTCCTCCCTCACTTTCCTCCTCTTGCAAATGCCCCTACGTGGTGCCACCCCTCCAATCTCCAGTGTCCACAGACTGCTGTCAGCGACCCCGGGTTTCCTTTCTAGTGTTCAGGGAGGATCTGATTGTGTGGCTGTGGCTTCTGAAACGGGTCTCGAGTCCAAGTCCGGTAGCCGGCCCCTCTTGGCCAGATTCCAGCTCTAACAGTCAGCAGAGGCCAGCAGAGGAGGTTTCAGGTCCAGCCGCACTCAGCAGGGGCTTTGTTGGAGGTGACCCTCCCAGAGGGGCTGAAGGCGGTGCTGGCTCTGACCCAGGTCACTGAGAACAAAAGACAGGGATTAAACTATCCCCATTGTACTAATGAAGATGCAAGTTAGGGGACCGGCTCCAGTCACAAAGTCAAGTAATCTCTCTTCCAGAACTAGGACTCAAAAATCAGGTCTCTCCATTCCAAGCGCTGAGCTTTGTCACACCCCCTGGTGCCGGGCTTTGCCAGGGCTCTAACCGGATGGGGCTCTACCCCCTCAGGTCCTCCGGTGGCCGTCTCTGCAGGCACTTCCAGTAACTGCACCGGCTCTCTGCAGGCTGGGGGGCCTCTGGGTGCCTCCTTCAGGCACGCTTCCTCTCCTCTCTCCTCTCCTGGCTCCAGCCTTGTAATTACCTCTTCTGAAGTCCACTCTCGTGTATCAATGGAGACTGGGCAAATCCCAGAGCCTCCAGACAAGCACAAATCAATCAGAGATGTATGCAGAGTGAATTTAAAATGGGAATTCACTGCCATTTCCAAGAACGAAACCAAAATACGATTAAAACCATCAATAGAACTCTTAGGCACTGCTTCCCCCTCTCTCTAAAACCTGGGTCCAGCTTTAAGTCCCTTTACCCACGGGATCCAAAATGGGCTGATGCAGACAGTCCTGAGACCGGATGGAGGCCCTCACCCTGGAGTCTAGGTGGTGGGTGTTCCTGCCGAGCTCAGCTGGGGTGGGCGTTCGTAGGGCCCTCTGGGTGTGTGTGTATCAGGGACACACAACCCAACAGCAAAAGGTTTTGTTCTCCGGCAATTCCTCAAATTCTCAGCAGCGGAGAGGTTTCTTCGACCACAAGGGGGCTTCGCCAGCTGACTCAGTGAGGAGGGGTGACGGCTTGCTTGACAAAATTTATCCCAATTCTCACAATGATCCAGGCAGATACTTTTGTCCCTTATTTCACACATAGAGACTTTAAGTAATTGTCCAAGGTCATTGCTGGGCAAGGCCCAAGCCAAGCGAATTGAAGTGACATTTCTCACCCGACTTCCCCACCCAGGCTCTCTTTCGTAATCATGTTTGGTCATGAGCCATCCCAGCAGCTATCCTTTACTACATCCCTAGTCACTCTTCAGAAGTCAGCTCAAAAGCCACCCCCTCTGAGGACAGCCCCCTCCTCCCATCACCCTCCACATCCCCTCTCCTCCCTCCTCTGTGTAGTCATGTGGTCTTGCTCTAGCTGTCTGCCTCTACTCACACGCTGGACCTTGTAGATCTTGGTGCTGTACTGTGTTAATCCTCTGTCCCCGAGCTGAGTATATATTCCCTACACAGGAGGTGCTCCATCATCCCTGTTGAATGACCCAATGAAGGACTTTTCCATTTTTTTTTTTTCCCTCTTGGGGTTTTTGTGAAAAGGAAACACACACAATGTCTTCTCTGGTTCAGACTGATGAAACAAATCACTACCAAAGGACATATCAGATGTGGTTGGGCATAGGGTGGGATGAAGCAGGAGGAGATCCCATTTGAACCAAGTCTTGAAGGAATGACTTGTTGTTGTTGCAATAAAATATACATAAAATCAGGGGATCCCTGGGTGGCTCAGCGGTTTGGCGCCTGCCTTTGGCCCAGGGCGCGATCCTGGAGGCCTAGGATGGAGTCCGCGTCGGGCTCCCGGTGTGGAGCCTGCTTCTCCTTCTTCCTGTGTCTCTGCCTCTCTCTCTCTCTCTCTCTCTCTCTGTGTGTGTGTGTTTATCATGAATAGATAAATAAATCTTTAAAAAATATATATACATAAAATTTACTATTTTAACCATTTTTAAGTGTACAGTTCAGTGATGACAAATACATTCATGTTATGCAACTATCACCACCACCCATCTCCAGAACATTTTCATCATTCAAATCTGTAACTATACCCTTAAATAATAAATCCCTATCGCCCCACCTCCTGGTAACCACTATTCTACTTTCTGTCTCTATGGATTTGAATTTTCTAGGTACTTCATATAAATGGAATTATATACATATTTGTCCTTTGGTTTATTTTGCTTAGTGTAATGTTCAAGATTTCATTCATATTGTAGCAGGTATCAGAATTCCATTCCTTAAGGCTGAATAATATTTCACTGTATGTATATACTGCATTTTATTTATCCATTCATCTGTCAATGGATATTTGGGTTGTACCCATCTTTTGGCTGCTGGGAATAATGCCTATATGAGCATTGACGTATACATATCTGCTCAGGTCTCCCCTTTCAATTCCTTTGGGTATATTTATATATATATATTCCTTCAAGTATAATTGGTGGGTCATGTAATAATTCTGTGTTTAATTTTTTGAGGAACCACCATCCTGTCTTCCCCAGTGCTATACCATTTTACATTCCCACCAAACAATGCATCAAGGCTCCGGTTTCTCCACATTCCCTCCAACACTTATTATTTCCCATTTTTTATTTCCACCTTAGTGGGGTTCTTTCCTTTTTAGAGACTCTGAAGTCAATATGGCATAAAATTAACATTTCTTAAACCCGAGTGGTCACTCCATCAGTGTGTTTGATATTACATGGTAAGGACCACTGGTGGGGGTCCGATCATCTTAGAGTGTTACACTTGAGGAAACAGAGGCCTAGGATCTCAACGATGGAAGTGTTCATTAAATACCCAAGTGACTGAGCCTCCCAGCCAGCATGTTTGAAATACTCTAGAAAAACAACAACAACAATAAATATTTGGCTTTAAGAAAGAAAGCAAAGGCTGACAGGAAGGGGAGTAGATAGATGGAAGAGAGGAAAGCAAGGAGACTGGGGGAGGCATCCTGGGGGATCCTCTGAGTTGGGCTCTGTGCCAGAATCTACAGCAGGTGACAACAGGGAAAATGGGCACCATTGTCACCCCTCCTGGTATCTACACCTGCGTATCCCCCCAGGTCTAGTTAGCATGGCCGAGGGTTATAGGTCTGCAAACAGGGGTGAGTATGATAGCTTTTAGCTGCACCTCTAGAAAAAAATTGCAGTTTAGAGAAATACCCCTGGTCTATTCTGGTCAATATTCCTATAATGACTTAGTTTATGTAAAGAAACTATTTATTCTTATACAATTTCCTTAAAATATTCCTATGAGGTAGATTAAATGAAAGGTGACTCTCTAAAGACCTACATTATTGAAGATCAAAGAGTCCAAGAAAGTCAGTTTGGGAAGTAGTAGGCATAGGACGCTTCATTCCATATAGGGAGGCAGCAGTTCCAGGAATGAGTATGCTTGTCCAGGTCACCCCTTGAGTCAAGGGCTCACAGCCCAGGAAGGTCCAAGGCTCCTCTGGATTCCCTTCCTGTGGCCTAAGTGGCCTGTCCCCTCTTTGGTACCTAGGATTATAAATAAGCAGGGCTGCTGAGTTTCCTAACTCTGTATGAAGGTTGTGCTCTCTTCTCAAAGCTCTGCGGTGCTAAGTTCCACCCTTTCCCTCCCACTGTAAAAAAGCTCACCAGATGCTACTGCTGCTCCTACCACCCTCCAGATGTTGATATGTGCCTCCCCCACCCCTGGCTCTCCAGGAGGAACCAAGGATTGGCTCCCTCATCCCCTTTCTCAATTTCCTCCTGAAATCGCACATCTTAGTTAACAGGGAAGAGGCTCCAATTCTCTGTTGGGGCCTCTCTCCAGTAAGTTGGGGTTGTGGGGGAAGCAAAAGACAAGTTCCCCAGTCATCTTTCCTCCCAGAGGTTCTGTAACTCAATAGACAAATGCATCCTTGTTCTGTCTTTTTCTTTGCCCGTTTCCCTTTTGTCTTTGCCTGACACGTTCCCCAGCCCACTTCCAGGCCCTTTGCTTCCCCTTTCCTGCCGTGATTCCGTATCCATCAATGTAGAACATTTCAGAGCTGTTTGGAAACTTGGAATCCATGGCAAATCCAACTGTGTGACCTGATGTTAAGGATGCAGTAACCCAGAGAGATGCCAGCACCCGCCCAAGGATACCAGCAGTGGGTGGTTGGCATCGGTGCCCAAACACAGAATCCATCTGCTTCTCCTTGGGGCTCAGCTGTCTGTTCTCCCTGGGGAGTCCAACCTTGTGTCATCCTGAGCAAGTCATACAGCGCCACAGCAGTTTGCCAGAATTCTGGTGTCTGGGGACTTGCCAGGGTCCTGATCTTGGATTCACTTCTTTGATTGTCTTTGCTGACTTTTCTGGTGATTGCTAAGATTGCCACTTCCCAGATAAGCCTCAGGCAAAAATGCAGCTAGACCAGAACTGGCAGCCCCACAGGTTCCCTGGAGTCCTCAGACAAAACGTTGGAGAGGAATCATTCCTTCATGCCTGGAAGCAGAGAGCACTTTCTGCTTTTCCCCTTCCACAAATGCCCTTCCCCTCCTCAGCAGAGCTCCAGCTGGTCCTTCCAGACCCAGCTCAGAGGGCTTCGTCCGCCATCAAGGCTTCCCAACATGTCCTGAGAGTATTGAAGGATTGAAAGGATTCTCCAAATCCTGTAACACTTTTCCCTAAGATTCATTTCTCATTCAGTAACAGAAAATAATGATCATCTTTTCAGGTCTTATCTCTCTGAATAGGCTTTAGGATCATGTGAAGAGGAACTCGGGAAAGGTCCCTTGGTAGCCAGGGACGCTATTTGGGTCCCTTTAAGTGGTTGGATGGATGGAGTAGAATTTTATGTCTTCTCCCCAAAGTCATTGATTGGGAGAAAGGGCGGAAGTGGGAAGACATTATTATTTAGAGATCAGCCCAATCTTGCAGAAACAAGAGTTTTTAAAAATTTTAGTTGACATATGATGTTGTATTAGCTTCAGGTGTACAACGTGGTGATTCGACAATTCTACACATTCAGTGCTCACCACGATATGTGTAGTCACCAAACATTATTACAATACTCTTAACTCGGGATCCCTGGGTGGCTCAGCAGTTTAGCACCGCCTTCAGCTCAGGGTGTGATCCTGGAGTCCCAGGATCGAGTCCCACATGGGGCTTCCTGCATGGAGCCTGCTTCTCCCTCTGCCTCTCTCTCTGTGTGTGTCTCTCATGAATAAATAAATAATATCTTTTAAAAAATTGTTTTAACTCTGTCCAAAAGAAGAGTTTATTAGTGTCTGAGGAAAAATGAGGCTCCTGCCCAAGCAGCCCCTGTGGCAGGCAGGAGTGAGGCGGAAGGCCATCTGGAAAGCACGGGTGCATCTCTGTAATCCCTGTGTGCTCTTTCTAGTTCACCAATACCTACCCTTAGAGTCATAGCAGGTTATTTTTCCTTGGAAGTGCCAACGTAGTTCAAACTCCTCAGTTTCAAGGCTGGAAACAGAGGTGCCAAGAGATGTAATGACTGCCCCAGAACCACACGAGCAGGTTAGTAGCAGGACTGGGGGGGGGACCCCGAGTCTTCTGACTCACAGTTCATGGCTCTTCCTGCAGCAGCCACTGTGCTAAGACTAAACACTGGGTCTTAGCTATTTCCTCCATGATGGGAGATGTTATTGCATCTGGCCAAGACCCCTAACCCTGTTCTGCCCAAAAGCAGCCTTTCTAGAGCCTCAAACGCCAGGATCCTCATCATAAGGACAGCCTAGCACATAGTAAGTAACCAACCACAAGTCATTCATGAAAAATGGAGGCATTCCCCCATGGGAGTGATTGTATCCCCAAGGGATTAAAGGCTGGCTCTTTAGGGAGAGTGAAAAAAACTTACATAAACACAGAAAATAAACAGATATACGGTGTGTCTGTGGCATTAACATTTCGTGGAGGAGCAAGATCCTGGCCACCCATTACAATGCATATGGGGTGAGGGGAGGTCCCCACACCACCAAAGAAATTGTCAGACACCAGCTGGGTGTCCTACAATTCATCTCAATTCTGATACCATCTATCTGGAGATAGCATCAGATCCCACAGGTGAAGGGCTCAGTCCTACAAGACAACCCCGAGCCCCATTCCCTCTTCAGATGCCAATCCCAAGTTTAGGCTGTCATCAGCTCCAGGTTGGCAGTTCCCAAGACCTCTTCAAGTTTTGCTAGAGCAGCTCACAGAATTTAGAGATACATTTTACTTCCTAGATTGCCGGTTTAACATAAAAAGCTGTTAACTCAGGAATAGCTATATGGAAGAGATGCAAAGGGCAAGGTTTGGGGAAGGGGCACAGAAGCTCCAGGCACGCCACTCTCCCCAGATGTCCACATCCTCGCCAACCCAGAAACTCTGAGAGGCCTCTCCTTTTGGGGTTTTCTGGGTGCCTCATGATGTAGGCATGGTTGATTAAATCATTAGTCACTCGTGATCCATTCCTCCACCAGCCCCTCTTCCCTCCCCAGAGTTCGGGAGGGTGGGACTGAACGCTCCAGGCCACCAATCCCAGGTTGTTTCCCCTGGCAACCAGCCCCCGTCCTCAGGTGCTTTCCAAAAAGTCAGCTAGTTAACAGGAACTCAGGTGTGGCTGAGAGGTATGTATGGATCGGGACACCTTGATCATTCTTACCACTTAGGAAATTCTAAGGGCTTTCACATGGAGATTGGTGCCTGAAAGAGGACCCAGACCGAAGATCTAGTTCTTATTATGAATCACAATATCACCAGGAGCAATTATGACAGAATGTCTAAAACGGCTCCTGGAGGGAGAGGGTAGTAAAAATGGAAACACTGGAATATAGGCTCTGGCTAGACTCTCCCCTGCACCCTTGTTCTAGCTGGGTGACTTGGGGCTGCTTACTTAAGCTTTCCAGACCCCAGTTTTCCTCTTAGTCAAATGGGAGTAAAAATTATGTTTATCTCAACCAGAGCTACCAGTTGTTTCTGTAATCACTCCACATACAGAAGGCTGCTGGTTGGTGCCAAGGCTTGGAACTTGGTGTTATGATTTCAACCACCCGGCCGTCCACTCACTTGCCCACTCGGGGCTCCACCCTCCACTGAGCATGGTACCAGGTGCTTTGTCAGAGAATAAAGTGCACAAAGCCTTTAAGGGTCCTCAAAGGGGAAACCAGAAACTCCAACGTTACTGGCAAAAAGAGCCTAATCTACTGTTAAACAAAAAATTCAACTGAATAATTTAAAAGATTAAATTGCCTTTATTGAGCGATTCGTGGGTCGGGCAGCATCCCATCTAGCAAACAGAAAGGAGATCTGTTGAGCTGGAGAAAAGGAAAGGTTTTAAAGCAGAGAGGGAGTGAAAAAAGGAAATTATTAGCAAAGAATGTATTGTTTTAGGCAAGGTTGCCCTCCTAAGGGGAAAAGAAGGGTCTATCAGTAAATTTCCTAGTGCTGACCAGGAAATTCCATGTTGATTGGTTAAAGGTTACATTCCTAGGGGCGGGGAGGTGGTGGTGTTGAAACTGCCCCTCTGTTAGGCCGTAACGTCAGTGACTCCATCTTGGGTCTGTGGTTTTTTTAAATACTACTGAGCCAGCGCTTCTCAAACATTAACTTGTATAGGACTCACCTGGGGGTCTTGTTAACATTCATATTCTGATTCAGTAAGTCTAAGTTGGGACCAGACATTCTGCATTTCTCTCTCTCTCTTTTTTCACTTTAAAATTTAAACACTTGGGCAGCCCAGGGGCTCAGAGGTTTAGCGCCACCTTTGGCCCAGGGCCTGGTCCTGGAGACCCGGGATCGAGTCCCACATCGGGCTCCCTACATGGAACCTGCTTCTCCCTCTGCCTGTGTCTCTGCCTCTCTCTCTCTGTCTCTCATGAATAAATAGATCTTTTTAAAAATAAAATTTAAACTTTATTTATTTGCTTGTTTGTTTTCCAGCCTTCTGCGTTTCTGCCCAGCTCCCAGGTGATGCCAACGCCGCCACTGGCCCAGGACCACAAATCTACAAATGGAGGAGGCAAGAATTAAAGAAGCTCTTCTCTCCTTTCCTACAGTTAGCCAAACTGGGGAAGTGGTGTTTTCCCTTTCTCTACTGATGGCTGCACAATACTTTGACGTCTTATGGGGCCCACACTAACGTGTTTAGAAGATTTCACGCTGGTAAATTCTGGAACAAAACCATCAAGGCGAGTTCATCCTGCAACCTGGGGTCATGACCGGTTTCTGAGTATTTTGAACACTGTGTTACAATGAGTTCGCTTCACTGCCCTGCTGGATCACACAGTTGTATTTGTTTTTCTTTCATGATCAAAACACTTAAGGCGGAGGGACGGGAAAAGACAAAGGAGGGAAGGAGCGAGGACAGAATAATTAATGCAGCTTCTCCACATCCTTTTGGAAACAGCCTCAGGTAGCTGTAATTTCTTCCCAGACAACTGAGAGAATGTTAATGGGATTCCTTTACAGAGGAGTCTCTATCAGGGCACAACATTTGAAACCAGGCCACTGCAGTCATACAGTGTCTGGGGATCTCATCCTGTCACTCGGTTAGAATTTTAAGTGTAATTCAAGTATGGTTCATGGAAAGTCCCAGAGCAGAAGGGATAGTGCTGTGGGGTTTGGAGCCAAACACAGGGAGGTCCTAGATAGCAAGGAACAATAAGATTTTGTTATTAATTATTATTATTGGTGCATTGAAGTAGCCATTTCCTCAGAAAAGAATAACCTATTAACACATCAAGATGTGTTGGACCTTCCAGAAAACAAAGTTTCAATGTATTTGACCTGTGGATTGAAGGCTGCTGGTAGCATTCAAATCCTACTGCACCTATTATTGCCTAATTCAAACAATAACTGGGAATACCAAATTAGTGAGTACCCTACAATAAGAGTACAAACGAGTACCCCAGTCTAGCCAACAAGTGGGCCTCCTGTAGGGTTGGTATAAGTGGGACAGTTTGGGAAGCTCTGAGAAAGGTTTTCCTGAGCAGGGTCATGTCTTGATTCAAACATGTCCCAGTGGCACCTGGCTGGCTCAGTAGAGCTATGCGACTCAATCTCGGGGTCGGGGGTTCAAACCCCACGTTGGGCATGAAGCCTGCTTAAAAACAAAACAAGGGGCAGCCCGGGTGGCTTAGCAGTTTAGCGCCACCTTCAGCCCAGGGCATGATCCTGGAGACCCAGGATCGAGTCCCACGTCGGGCTCCCTGCATGGAGCCTGCTTCTCCCTCTGCCTGTGTCTCTGCCCCCGCGCCCCCCCCCCCCCCGTCTCTAATAAATAAATAAAAAATCTTAAAACAAAAACAAAACAAAACAAAACACGTGCTTCAGAAGATTGGAGTGTCTGGGTTGGGGTCCTAGCACCATCATTTCTGATGGGTGCCATTGGGCATGGTTCTTCATGTGTAGGCTGGGATAATACCTACTTCATAAACATGCTGTAAGGCTGCTACAGGATGAAGCACATGAAAAATTTAGCATAATATCTGGCATTGAGTGAATGCTCAAAAAATGGTAGTGGGTGCATTCAAAAGTGCTCAATTCTTGGGGGCAACAGTGAAGGAACAGGTGGAAGAAAAAACTAAGAACTTAGAAATCTGTTTTTCTACCAATGCCTTCCTTCATGCACCTTATTCAATGCTCCTCATCCTAAGCCATATATGTACAACCCACCTGCCTAAATTTCTTGCCCCTTCCCTACCAGGGAAAAAGCCAACACAGCAACTTCTGAGACTTTGGTGTCAGAGCTCTGGACACGCACTGCCCTTGCTCCCAGTTTCCACCTCTGCCAAGCGCCCGTCCTTCTGCATCTCCAGCTGACACTTGGCTGGATCTCATTCTTCTCCAAATCGATTGCATCTTTCTCCGCAGCATAAAATAAACTTTATTTACATATTTCCAAATTAAGTGCCCTTGTCATTGGATGCATTTTTAATTGTTTTAATTATATCTTATTGATATGTCATAATTTTTATATAACTATGCTTTCATGAAGGGGTGTTTGGGTGATTTCTAGATTTCAACATTCTAAATAGAATATCTGAAACATCTTTGTGTGGATTACCTTTCTTCCTTTCTAAAAAATAGTTTTTTAAGGTATAACTAACTACCATACAAGTCACCCATTTAAAGTGTACAAATTAGTGGTTTTTAAAATATTAACAGAGTTGTGCAACCATCACCACAATTAATCTTGGAACATTACTCTATGAAAAGAACCCTCATACCCACTAGCAGTCATCCTAGTTCCCCCATGTCCCCAGCCTTGGGCAACCACTAAACTATTTTCTGACTCAATAGATTTGTCTGTTCTGGAAATGTCCTATGATACAACTTCCTAAAGACCATTCCATTCTGTGGTCTTTTGTGCCTGGCCTCTTTCGCTTAGCATAATGTTTTCAAGTTCACCCAAGTGGTAAAATGTATCAGTATTTCATTCCTTTATGTTGCTAAATAATACTCCATTGTATGGATATATCACATTTTGTTTATCCATTCATCAGTTGATGGACATCTGAATTGTTTACACTCTTGGCCTATTACAAATAATGCCGCTACATACATTTATGTCCAAGTTTTCATGCGGATGCATGTTTCCATATCTACTGGGTCCACTGCATTGTTTTACCCTTAATCAGGTGTTGCTTCTTTCTAGCCTCTCATTCCTAAGCTGAATTCATGATCTTCCTCCCCGCCCCAAATATGCTCCTTCTCCAAAGTACACTACTGGTTCCACCACCTACCGACTTGCACAATCCAGAAACTTACCAGTCATCCTTTGCACCGCCCTCAGCTCTTCCATCCCACACCCTACTGCAGCCCATGCCCAGTGCAAGCAACTCAAAGAGAAGCTTTCCCCAGAGGAGGCTTTGCTGACATTCTAGAATCAATTGGGAATTAATCAGAAGCAATTCTTCGCAGACTTATACCCTCCATTTACATTTGTGGGATTTTTAGATCAATGGTTGCTCACTATTTTATCTCAAGTGCTTAGCACAGTGCCTATTTCTAGCAAGGCGATCAGCCTCTTGTGATTGGATGTGGATCACATTTCTTTTATAACATCTCCCAGATCCCAATACAAAAGTATTGCCATGGAAAATGTGTTGACTTGAACTGCTTTTCTGTCTCTTTTGAAGAATTTTTAAAAATTAAGGTATAATTTACATATAGCAAAATTCACCCTTTTGGGTGTACAGTTCTGTAAGGATTGATTGATTGATTGATTGATTGATTGATTGATTTAAAGTAGGCTCTACACCCAAAGTGGGGCATGAGCTCACACCCTGAGATGGAGTATTATGCTCTATGGACTGAGCCAGCCAGGTGCTCAGTTCTGTACGTTTTGACAAATGTCTACAGTCAGGTAAACAGTTAAGACGCAGAACATTTCACTAACCCCCAAATTTCTATGTGCCCCTTTGTGGTCAACCCTCCCCCTCCCCTGTTTCCTAGAAACCTCTGATTTGTGGGGTTTTGTCCCTATAGTTTCACCTTTTCTAGAATATCTGACAAATCCAATCATATGTTATCTAGCTTTCTGATTCTGAATCTTCTTTCACTTAGCACGATGTATTTGCACTTCACTAGTGCTGTTACGGTAGATTATTCCTTTTCATTGCTGAGCACTATTCCACTGTGTGGATGAATCCATTCCCCAATTAAAGAACATTTGGGATGTTTCCAGTTTTTGGCAATTTGAATATAGTCAGGATAAATACTTAGATACAAGTTTTTATGTGACCCAACCAGTTTATCCAATTGGTTTCAATTGGACAAATACCTAGCAATAGGATGTGGGGGTCATATGGTAACTGCATGTTTAACTTTATGAGAAATTGTCAAACTATTTTCCAAAGTGTTTGAATCATTTTGCATCTCTGCCAAGAGAGTTTGAGACTCCTGGTTGCTCTGCATCATCCCCAGTGCTTGGTATGTAAGAATTCTCACATAGTCTGGATTCCAGTCCTTTATCAGATACATGATTTGCAAGTACTTTTTTTTTTTTTTTTTTCCCAAATGGAGGCTTGTTATTTCATTCTCTCTAAGATAGCTTTTGGGGAAAAAAGAAAAAAAAAAAAAAAGCTTTCGAAAAGCAGAAGTTCTTAATTTGTATTAAGACCAATTTATTACTTTTTAACATTTTATGGATCATGCTTTTGGTGTCACACCAAGAACTTTTTGCCTAACTCAGGGTCATGAAAATTTTCTCCTAGAAATTTTGTATGTTTAGAGTTTTTACATTTAGGTCTTTGATCTATTTTATATCTTCTCTATCTTGTGAACTTTTCATCTGCTTTGGATCCCAAATCTAATCTATGGTTTACTCATCTATGGTGCTCTCCAGCCTTTCATCTTGTTGAG
Organism: Canis lupus familiaris; assembly: GCF_011100685.1. Lineage (NCBI taxonomy): Eukaryota > Metazoa > Chordata > Mammalia > Carnivora > Canidae > Canis > Canis lupus. The sequence goes on from NC_049249.1 coordinate 25,546,243, forward strand.
GGCAGAGATTGCATCTTCTCGGGGTTGGCAGGTGCATGATCCTGAGAGGGAGTTCTGCTTAAGCTGTGAGCCCCAGCCCCTCACATTACTCATCCTAGTCTTGCCTGATTTAATTCATGTTTATATTTTCCACAACATCAATCATCGTTTCTTTTTTTTTATTATTAATTTTATTTATTTGACAGAGAGAGCACTCGAGCACAAGCAGGGAGAGCAGCAGAGGAAGAGGGAGAAGCAGGCTCCTCGCTGAGCAGGAAGCCCTATGCAGGTGCTCCACCCCAGGACCCTGAGATCATGACCTGAGCTGAAGGCAGATGCTTAACCGACTGAGCCACCCAGGTGCCCCCAAGTATCCTGTCTCTCCCTATTCTGATACTGAATAGATGTTACTGAAATTTTAAAATGATATATTAGGATGGCTTTAGGGCTGCTTATGCTATTGAAAATTAAGGGAAATTAGCACAACTAGTAAAACAATTTCTAGTTATTCAATAAGCACTGACTGTGCACTGTACACCTACTACACACCAGACACTTGAACACCTCTGGGTGGCCAGACCTCCAGGAAGTGATTTCATGGCATGTGACCTTATAAAAGTGTGTATCCCTTTCCCCGGAAACCAGAAATACAGGATTGTATGACCAACCAAAGTGCTCTGATAGGAGGTTTTTAAAATCTGAACTATATGCAAGTAGAAAGTAGCACTGGATACAGAAACAATGTAAGACGAGGGCCAAGGTTCCAGGGCCACTTCTCACAAATAGAATCTCTGCTTTTGTCCTCCCATGGGCTTCTTTGCATGTATCTCTATGTCTTCTGCTGCCTCTTTTTAAAATTTATTTATTTTAGAGAGACAGCAAGAGAGCACGAACAGGGAAAGGGGTGAAGGGAGACATAGGGAACCGGTCACAGGACTCGATCCCTGAGCCCTGCGATCATGACCTGAGCTGAAGGCAGATGCCTAACTGTCTGAGCCACTCAGTGTCTTCTTCTTTCTGGTCTCTTGTAAAGACCCACATTATTAGATTTAGAGGCCCCCCAAATCTAGAATGATCTGGTGTCATCTCCAGATCCTTGCCTTCATTACGTCTGCAAGGACCCTTATTCCAAATAAAGGCATATTCTGCGGTTCTGGGTGAACATATCCTTTGGTGGTTCATTATTGCAACCCACTATCGATGCTTTCATATATTAGGATTCAAAAAAAAGTAGAGGGCACCTGGCTGGCTCAGCTGGTAAAGCATGTAACTCTTCATCTCAGGGTCATGAGTTCAAGCCCTATGTCGGGGGCAGAGATTACTTAAAATAAGTAAATAAAAACAGCTGCTTTCATGTAAAATAAGAAATTGTAATCACAAGTCCTGGCTTCCTGGTTCTTACTCTCACTCCAGCCAGGCCCTGAAGACGGTTACCAAATTTCCTTGGAGTGACTGTCTCAATAGAAAACATAAGACTGGGTTTCTTCCCACTTACCCCACTAGCCCACAATAGACTGAGGACACAGTGAACACACTGGGGGGAAAAATAAGTCATTTGATACAATAACAGGATTTCTAGGCCATTTTTCCAACACTCAGAGGTTTCTTACAGTTGTGGGCAGAGAAAGGGAGAAGAGATGCCAGGGGATTGTTTTCCCTTTCAACACCAGTGAGCCTGACTGGTTCTCTCTCATCTCAGGCTTCTTTCAATGGAGACAATCTCCTTCATCTTCTTGCAAATGAGGTGACATTTGAGCAGATTCTGATGTCATCTCTTCAGAGGGCCCGGCTCCAGGGGTGCTGTAGGACCTTGCTGGTGACTTTGTAGGAGGCCACTGGGGGCCCAAAGGCCTCTCTGCAATGGCAGACTTCCAGGCCTTGTCTGACTGTTGGTTCCATGAGTTAGGGTGACAAGGAGTGACAAAGCCTAGTGATGGATGCTCGGGTTAGTCACAGGCCACCTCTGCTCTTGACCTGAGACTATGCTGTGTGGGGGCAGGGGTTCCCAAACCAGGTGGATCATCAGAATTATATGTAAGTCTTTCCATTTTGTTCAAAGATACAGCTTCTCAGCTCTCACTCTAGAACTTATGGAATCAGGATCTCCTTATGGACTGAAGCATGAGCTTTGCAGTTAGACCTGGGCCCCACCTTCTTGGCTGCTTCCACAGGCAGCTGGTTGTATCAGGCAACCTCTGATTTGCGTAGCCAGGGTTCCCCCTCTCCCATGTCGCTGGTAGGGATCATTCATAACGCATGCGTACAAAAATGTGCATTTGGTGGAAATTATTTGATTAACGATGACTAAATATTAGCAATTTACTCTCAGTTGTCCAAAACACTTTGTTTTTATGGGGAGGACAGAAGTAATTATTCTACTCAAACAAATAAGGAAAAAAAAAAAAAAAACAAAAAACCAACCCCAGGAGAATCCAGCTGAGTTTTGCTCCTATCTGATGGGAAGTAACCACCATGAATATTTTCTAGCTTTCATTACGAGAGGTATGTTCCAACACAAAAGTAGGAACGAAAGGACCTACTCTTTCTGTGCCAACATCTGTCCAGTTTAGAACAAAGTGTTGTTATTCATGGCCAGGCTCCACCTTGCCGAGAGAGGCTGTATTTGTCTTTGCAAAGATGGTCCTTTTGGCAAATCATGAGAAAACCACGTGCTCACAGGGAGACCCCAGAGAGCTGTGGCAGCCTTTGGAGGAATGTGGCTTCTGGACTTGATGGGTTAGAACCTGACCCAGCCCTGGGTTTACCCTTCACAGATGAAGTGAAATAATCTACACAAAGTACAGAGCCCAATGCCTGGCGTTCCAGAGGCCCTCACCAAATGTCTGCTGCTGCCACCACCCACCCCTTCCTTATCATCTGGACTCGTGTACCCTGGAGCCAGATTCCCAAACTGTGTCTGGAAGCCGCCCAAGGCTTTGCCCTGCCTCCAGGCCCTTAGGGATGTTCTGGGAGGTTCTACCACTGAAGCATGCTAAGGGCAAAGCAGAAACTGCTTCTGCTTTGGAGTAGAGGTTTTCCTAAGCCAACTTTTCTTTTTATCTGAGGGGAAGGGCTGAGTTAAAAGACAGCTGCAGGGGTACAGCACAAGTAAATACGGAAAATCCTCTCTAGGGGCTGCCATTGTACTTAGTACAATGGCAATGGCGGGCTCAGAGAGCAGTTTTATCCAGTTGAGATTAGAAAGTAAACTCAATGTGGACATATTACCCCCTTCCTCCAGAGCCTGACTCTACAGCCCACCCCTGAGGGCTCTAGGAGTGGAAGGGGGAAGACCCTGACTTTTTGTCAGAGTCCTGGCCTACCGTGGGCGGGGTGTGGGGGGTGGGGAAGGAAATTTAGGGTGTGGAGGCAGGTTCTCAAGGACGGGGTTGGGATTCCCAGAAGTTTTGGGCACTTGTCCTCTGACCACCCTGGGCTTTCTCAAAAGCTGCCAGCTCCAAGTCCCCACCCTTCCTAGGGTTTTCCGGCCAACAATGAGCATGTCCAACAGGGCAGGGCTGGTGACACACCCAGGCAAAGCTGGCCCGCGGGGAGGGGGACCCCTCTTCCCGTGATGGGCAGGAGGGGCTGAGTAGGACTGGTGGCTTTCTGGAGCCGAGGAAATGTGCCCAAATACTGTAAGGACGGGCAGCTCAGCGTTTGCTGCCTTGGTTGTTGTGAAGTAATATAGTTAGAAAGATCTTTTCTCCAAGCAAAGTCATCTTTCATGAAAATGAGTCTCAGTTCTTCCACAGGTGGTGTTTCTTAGCATTCCTCATGTGGCTTAGGGAAATCCTCCTGACCCAGGAAATATTGGGGCCTAACAGGTTTGAAACCCCTTGGGGAGAGTGGAGCTCCGAGCTGACCCCTTTGGATGCTTCTATTTTGAGCAGCCTGCCACTTTGGCTGGACCCAGCGCCTGTGGGGGCACCTGAGCCCTTCTCTGCGTGACAGTTGCCTACATGCTGAACTTGAAATTGGGGAGTTGGGGGGTGCAGGTGGAGGGGTAATGTAAAAGCTATATGGAATCAACCACATGATACGCTTAGCTCAGGGCTGGGAAAATATAGGTCCTTATTACACGGCAGCGACTTTTTTAAATAAAAGCTTATGCTTGAGTGTTCATCTTGCATTATGTCAGGTCCTGTTCTATAGGAGGCTCACAACAACTCTTTGAGGTAGCTGTTATTACTCCTATTTTATAGAAATGAAAATTGAGGCTTAGAGAAGGTAATGCAAATTGTCAGTAGTTACATAGCTAATTATTGGTGAAGCTGGAACTCAAACCCAGACAGTTTGACCCCATAGCCTGCACTCAACTGCTGTTTAATACTTTCTGTTTTTACTATTCACTGGCACATCTTCAGAGGATCTCAATCCTAGAGTATTATTGGACAAAGAGCGGGCTGTTGTTGAAGCATATAAAAGAAATTGTGGGCTTGCTTTCATGCTGCAGTACTTATAAAAGACTGGGGGAGAAAAAGCTCAGAACAAAAACTAAAATTCTTGAATGATTTAACTATTTAAAGTAGGACCAAGAAACCCTCATTACCCAACACCACCTATTAATGTAATGCTTTCCCATGTCTGAGTACCTTGCTTCATTTGGCCTAACAACCCCAGAATGTAGCCAGACACAGGTATTCCTTCCTAATTTACTGATGAGGAGACTGAGACTCAAAGTAGATGGAGTTCTTCAAGTCTAAGCAGCTATTTACTCTTAATAAAGATTGCTGTTTCTTGAGCAATTACTATGTTCTGGGTGCTGTGCGGTGCTCAACAGTTATAATGTAGCAGCAGTCTTCTGATGGGTATTATTATTTTGTCCATTTTGCAGATGAAAAGTTGAGGCCTGGGAGGTGAAATAATTGGCCCTAAGACTTAGAGCTAGTGAAAATCCCCTCAAGCTTGCTCATAATAGCACAATGGCAGCAGTGATGGGGCTCATGGCCTAGTGAAGGGAACTGGCCAGTCTCACACAGAGAATCTCCTCTATGCAATGCACCCTGGGAGACTGAGAATGTGGGAGACTCCATCCTTGCCCCTGGAAGGTCATGGAGATGCAGAGGAAAAACAGTATAGGATTTGAAGATAGGCCTCAGTTCTGTGGCTTACTGGGTGATGATCGGGCACATTTCATTAGCTTCTGAGCTTTGGTTTCTTCACCTGTATATAGCACAGCTACAATTACCTGTCTTATAGGGCTGTCATGAGAAATATGGTTAACATAAAGTCTGGCACTCAAAAGAGACCTCACTGCAGTTCAACAGAGGAGCAGAAACACAGGCAAAGCTAGCAGTACTAGGCAATGTTTGAAAAGTGTCACACGTGATGTTCAACCATAGGCGTGCAAAGAATTTTCTGGGGCAGGTTGGGTTGGGCCCTTCAAGGCAGGCTCTTAGGGAGGGTGTGAACTCAGGCTTGTCTTTGATTTAGGGCAAATGGAGCCCTTGGGAAATTCAAATGGGTAACTCCAAAGAGCTATGGATGACCGATTTCAAATAGTCAGTGTTGCCATTACCTCCTGTCCCTGGGGCCAGATCCTCCCGCTCTCCACCTCCTTGAAGAATTAATTGGACATTGTACAGGAGAAATGCCATTGTCAAAGCTACAGAGGTGGGAGAGGGCATGGTGTGTTCTGGAAACTTGCAGTGGTTTGGGAGAGCTGGAGGGCAAGATTCAAAGGTGGGGCATTGTGGGAGGGGAAACAGTGGGTGAGGCAAGGGCCATCATGAGAGGCCCAGGACTGCCAGCCATAGGCCAGGCCAGGACTTGGCTGTGTGTGAGGGCTAACCACTGAAGTGACACAGGGAGTCAACCTTCAATAAAATGGTGATCACAGTGGCAAAAATCACAGAGAGCTCAAGATAAGGGCTGAAGGTCCACGCTGACTACGGTAACCCCCCAGAGGTGATGCAAGTGGAGAGGCCTCTCACTGGGCCTTGTGACCTGTTTTCTACGCTAGCAACCTAAACGTGCCAACTGTCTGGAGTACAATCTCAGCTTCTGCCTTTGTAATGAGGGGTCCACATGGTTGCTACTATGACTGGCCCCTGGACAGGTGTTGTGGATTGCATCTTTGTGTCCCACCGCCCTCCAAGTTTATACATTGAAATCCTAATCCCCAGTGGGATTGCATTAGGAGACAAGGATTTTGCTAATTAGATCTTGAGGATGGAGCCCTCATGATGGGATTAGAGACAGAAGAGCTTTCTCTCTCTCTCTGCCATGAGAGGACACAAATAGAAGACGACTATCTACAAACCTAAGAACATTCTCACCAGACACCAGATCTGCCAACACCTTGGTCTTAGACTTGCCCAGCCTTCAGAACCGTGAGAAATGAACATTTGCTGTTCCAGCCACCCAATCTCAGAACTCTGTTACCAGCACCCTGAACTAAGACAACAATTTTGATAGACACGGAGTGGAATGGCTGTGGTCAGAATAGGTCATCTCAAATCTAAACACATCCTTGTATTTTCTAGCAGTCCCCAAACTGTGGCAGTGAGAATAACATGTAAATCCAAAATCTAGAAGACCTTCTTCCCTTAAAGTCTGATAACACAGGGGAGGTCAAAGCTTTGAAAGACATCTTTCTACCATTGCACTGCAGCGACTTAGTAAATGGCCCATGCTCACGGTGGTTCAGAAGCTCTAGTCCTCAAAGTTCCTCAATTGTCCTCCAACTTCCTCAATTCCCCCTTCTTGTCCAGATGATGAGACTCTCACTGCTCTGTGTCACAAAAGCGAACATCAGGTAGACCAGGACACCCCAACAATTCTTTTAAATATTCTCCTTTTAGGGGTGCCTGGGTAGCTCAGTGGGTTGGGCCTCTGACAATTGATTTTGGCTCAGGTCACGATTTCAGCATTGTGACACTGAGCTCTGTGATGGGCTCTTCGCTCAGTGGGGAGTCTGCTGAGGTTGTCTCTCCCTCTCCCCACCTCACCTCTGCTCATGCCTTCTTTTAGTCAAGTTGGTCAATACGGTCTGGATGACTGGACACACAGTCCCGGAATATACCATTGCTATTTGTTGCATTTCCCTCTCTACAGGGCCCTCTGTGTGATCAAAATGCATTCCTAAGGCTGTGGTTTGATCCTTTGGTTGTGTTCTGGTCATTTAAAGTCGGACTGTACTTCTTCAAATGGGAGAGACCTTTAAAGGAAGCAGGAGGGTGAGAAAGGAAACACGGCGTGGAGGCGTTAAGTGAATAGAATAAAGCACACAACTTTATTCACTGAGTGGTGAGTGTACAGCAGTGACGCAGAGGACAGGGCGGGGGAGCGGCGAGTGCTGCTTGCAACAGGAGCGTGGAGCAGGTCAGGACCAAAACGCACAGCAACGCGGGGCCAGCTGGCTGCCCCTGCCTCTGCACACTAGTCCGTGGTATTCAGGGCATGGACGGACACCCACTCACTTTCACGGGGGGACACAACACATCTTTAACACAGCAGTTCTTCCAAATATTCACTTTCATATTTTTGAAAGGGGCGGGAAGGAAGAACTAACTGTATGTCTTCTGACACTTGCAAAAAAATTCCATTAAATTGAACTTAAAATGAAAGGACTCCAAAGAGATATGATGCAGGATCGTCGGCAACTCACAGAAACCACACACATTTATTATTGGACGGGTCTGTACACAGAACCCAAGAGGAACATCAATATTGTGGACAATTGTTTTTTTTTCTTCCATGGGATAAGGAAACATAGGCATATACAATCACTAAGTGGCTTTCTGAATGGTAGTGGATGTAGTATTGTCTCCTGCTACCTTTGGTGAATGGGTTCAGAAAGTGGCTCATGGGATCTTCACTCTTGAGAAAGACACTTTTGGGAAGAATTTTATTTAATGATAACAATTGCCAGTCGATTACACCAACCATCAGAAAATACTGGATTTGTTTAATTTTGCTGGGTTTACAATATATTGTTTAGAAAGTTTCTTTCAACTTAACCTGACCACTTCCCCCTTCCTTTTGAGTTTGCCATAAATTAAATTCACCCGAATAAAAACACAAAAATCCATATGCAAAGTGTAGCAATCACTATCTCTTCATGGCTTCCTGGGCAGCAAATGGAAAGAGTGATTTTTAAAGCCGGAGTAAAAATTTCTCTTTCTTTCATTACAACATCATTGGCTAGTTTCCTTAATGTACATTATCACTATAAGGTGGTGTCACAGCATATCTCAAGCCTGAAGTAATCTCTTTTTCTGAATAGAACATTCTTCAAAAGGGTACACTAATGAATGAGTTGTAGGGTTTACTCACAAACGGTTTGTCAAAAGAAAATTTTAAAGATCAAGTCAAGTCAAGGCTGGCCTAGGGAGGGTAGATTAAACAGTGCCCGGTAATACAGAAGATGTGATTTATAAAAACTGAGCTTGCCTCAGAGGTCACAGAGGGGAGATTACATGGAGTTCATGTTCTTCCACCATCTTACCTGACAGAGAGAGGGCCTGCCTGCCCCTTCAATGCGCAGAATGCTAACATCAAGCTTTTTGAAAGAATTTTTAGAAAGACCTACCTAGTCAAAAGTGGTTAATTTCATTTTTTTTTAACTTGCAAAAGCATAAATATTTTATATAATCATCTGAGAAGCAATTCTTTAGAAAAAGGTGTTTGCTTTAAAGTGTAAAGAAATTAGGTGAAAGTTTTATAAACATTTCCAACAAGACTTCTCTAGGTAGAGTTGATGGACATCACCAGATTGAGAGGATGAAAGTTGCAGTGGGAGTGTGCACCGTATTACGCATTGACCCTGGCTTTTCTGTTTGAGGTTTCAGAGAACAGGCAGTTTATTCTTTAGTTATTGAAGGAGTCACATTAAGAACATTTCATAACTAACCCAAACTGAAATGTAGATGCATAGCTGGCTGTATGAGTTCCCAAATGCTCTTTATGTCTCATCTTAAATCACACGGGAAGAATAAATGGTATCCTGGCTCTTACGGAAAAAAAAATTTAAAGGAAGCGCACTGACTTTCACGTTGTCAGAGGCCTCTTTTGCTTCATGCAGTGGTTGTGTGTGCTTAAGGAAACACAAATAAGCCCAACGCTCAAAAATGTAGCCCTTTGGGTATATACCAGGAAAATGTGCCATGTCTTGAAGTCCTTCCCCAGAGTGAATAAGCCCTGTTCATTTGCCTGTGTTAACAACTGGAATTTCTATGTGCAGTGCAGACTGGGGTTCAAGCAGAGAACACTGATCTCCTGTACAGTGGCCTAGACATTTTGAGGACAAGCATGCTGAGCCCAGTTTAGAACAAAAATGGATAGGTCATTGTAGCCCATGTATTAGATTTGGCAGTTAGGAGAACCAGTTGCCTCATGACCCATCCCTCCAGCTGGAGCTTTCTGCTGGGACTGGAGTTGGGGAAGTCACTCCAACATTGTTTTCCCATGACCCTCCCCAGAGCACAGCACTACTCTGCTTGCAGACAGGACGCTACTGACATTTCCTGGAAATGCATTTTTGCACGGTATAGTTTAAATTAGCTAATACACTTGATATAGGAAGAAGCTCCTCCAACCCCCCAAGTTGGATGGAGAACTGAATTCTAAGATATAAGAAACATAGAGTTTCATTGGTGGGAGCAGACTTTGGGTTCAGATCTTTAACTGTCATTGCAGTTGTTCTCACACTGACATTTGCTCTGCATGTGCATAGGTCATAATTATTTTTTCTTTTTTTTTTTTCCATAGGTCATAATTAACCAATGAAAACACTGAGGATCTTTTATTATCCCCATAATGAAAAAATTCTCCCCACCAGCCTAGCACTAGGACCCATCTGCCATCCTCATTATTGATTATGGGAATATACTGTGGTCCCCACTCCTCATACTTTGCCAGAGCAAAGCAAGGACTGGGATACACAGGCACTGCACCGAGGCTGCTGATGCCAGAGATATCAGAGAGAAGATGGGACAGCCGAAATATTGAATTAGAGCAAAAGGCCATGGAAGGCACCAAATAGCAAGTTGCAATCTGGGGCCTTCAAACGGAGGAGGAGCTGGTCATCTCACGTTTGCCCCATCAGAATCATTTACAAAATATGTTAGTAGGTCCAACACACACACACACACACACACACACACACACACACACACACACACATGCATGCTCCTATTTGTGAGAACAGTCCTCAAACATTCAGTGTCTAGCACTGAAAGGACAGAAGAGGCGCTTGAAAGCAATTACAGAGCTCAGTACAGCACCCAGTTGATGGAGCGTGTCCCAAGGTAGAGGTCTGCAGCACAGGTTCTGACACTATTTTTACTTGTTTTTTACCACCAAGATCAGCTACTAACTAATCCGAATCCGAATCCGAATCCGGTGGCAGCAGGAAGAATTTCTGAGCTTTTATTAGTAGTGGCATATGAAGAGAATTTGAATGATTTCTCCTTTGGCTTTAAAATGGAATTTAAATTCCTAGGCAGAGCCCCCAGAGCACAAGAATAAACGTGAAAACTGTCCACGGGTGGAGCTGGAGACACCCTTCCTTGTCCGCCTAACTCACGTGAGTCGCAGCCAGAGGCTTCCAGGAATCATGATGGGGTCTTACACTTGAGTTTTGGTGTAATCCTAGGCTCCACTATGAATCTTGTGTTGCTGAATCTGCACACTCTGGTGTGTTGCTCTGATGTCCACATATAGCCTGATGTGAGGTCCGGGCTCTTCACTGTGCTGCTGACCTGAGCTTCATGAATCATGGAGCATGCTGGCTTCTGACACTGACACCCTTCCATGAAGGATGCCCTGTGGGGTGCAGTTTGGCCTCAATCCCGACCTCTGAGTCATGCGCACGTGTGCAAATGTTCCTTAGAAGCTGCAGCCCAGCCGGACAAACATTCAAGCAGGGATGAAATGTTAAAAGAACATGCAGACTCCCCAAACTACTCTGGGTGCATTCACTTACACACACACACGCGCGTGCACACACGCACACATACGCACCATGAAGTCAACAAAGCTAGGCAAGAAGGAAAGCTGAAAAGGCCAAATTAAATCAATCTAAGGCAACAGATCTTGGGGTTGCAGAGATTTCAAAAGGAAAAGCGTGCCTTTCCTTAGCCTACTACTGAAGAGACCTCAAAAAAAATCCAAAATCCATGTGGGCTGGATCAGATTCAGAGGATGCTGGGTGAGGAGCAGAGGATGCAGGGAGGAAGAACTTGCATTGGCGGGACACAGAATTTTCTTTTCCTTCTTTCTTTTTTTTTTTTGCTAAGAGTACTGTGGCCCTAGGGGCAAAAATCATCTAAAAGCACACAACTGGAGATAATCTCTCCCTTTCCTTTCTCTCACAGCTCCTGTCCTTGCTGGGGAGGCAGAATGAAGCGTATTGTCTGAAGCAGAAAAAGAATTCAGGGAGATATTCCTTTTGTTCCTTTCCCCTCTCTTTCTCTTAATTTTTTTTTTTTTAATAACAGCTAAGTAATTTGCCAACCAGGTCCTAGCAAAGAGTAGAGAAAAAGGAGCATGTTAAAAATGACTTTGGCTGCTAATCAGCCCACTTACACAGAGCCGCCCAGATCCCGGACTCTGATTCCCATCGTGCCGGGCTTCATGAGGCCAGTGAGGACAGGGGTGTGCAAAGTGGTGCGACCACATGGATATGTCCCTCAGGCTCTTCCTTCTTAGCCACGGTGCTACATAATAAATAGATTCCCACTTTGGAATTATTACAACTGCTTTTTTCCATGCGGCATCCTAAGGGCACTTGCTGGCTCTTACCCATACAGTCAACACTATTGTTAGACAACAGTTAAAGGAAATGAAGGAAGTAGCTCCTGTTGTGTACATAAGGTGATGTAAAAAGGTCACGTGTGAACACTACTGTCGAGTGTGGGGAACACAGAAATTTCTACCCCGTTGTTGCTTGGCAAGTGTTGCCGATGGCTGGCCCCATATTTGGCTTATGGGTGTTTTAATCGGCTTTCCCATTTTGTTGTTGTTGAGGGACAATAGTTTGCAAATTCTCCAATCAAGTTTGGGCCTTAACACAACATCCTATGTGTCACCGCCATGTCAGTCCTTTTTCTAACTGCTGTCTACGCGGGGGACTTAGAAGAGTTTCGCTTTCTTCTTCATGTCGTTGCGTCTCCAAAGAGGTAACTTGTCAAATTCCTGTATGGACATTCCAAAGATTTCCCGAAACACTTCTGGGGCTAGGTGGCGCTGTAGTGGGAGAAAGAACAGTGGTCAGTTCTACTGGCCACATGGATGGCCTTGAGACTTGCTCTGGAGTCTACAAGTGATCATCTTGAAGAGCAGGGTAGAATGATGGCAGAGGAGTTTACCTTTGAGAATGGTTAGCAGGTGCTTGACCAACTGACTCCTTACCTGGTTGGCCCAGGCGAGGCACCTTCCCCAGCAGACAAAAGAGCTGCCAGAGGATTAATGATTATTGTAACACACTACATGGTGATGGGACATAGAAAGGTTATTCATTATGCTGGAGGCAGTTCCATTTCAGGTCCTTGGGATGTTGAGGAGATGCAGGGAAAATGGGCCATAGCAGTCAGAAAGCCAGAGAGAGACTTCCAGAGTAGTGTCCCTCCTAAAAAGTTCCCTTAGGACAGTAGAGCCTTTATTCCCTGTGCCAGACTGACTTCACATACAAAGGTAGAGCCTCATGTCAGGGGAAAGTAATGATTCTTTATAAGACTGGTAGCCTGAGTTTTTCTTAATTAAAATCACTCATATGGAAAAGTATGATCCGCCTTGCATGTCTTGGATATGTGCACCCAGATAACCCTTCGGCAAGCAATGTGGAAACAGCCAAGAGGGAAACTGGTCCAGGGCAAACCTCTTTACTGAGCACTTCCTTCCCTCTCTCGAAGATCTCATCCCAGGCTCTGGGATATCTGAAGAGGCTGGGGATTCCATTCTACAATCCCAGCCATAATTACAGCAACATCAAGTTTCCACAGAAGACAGCTAAAATCATACTGTGTCTCTTGGCTCATCTTTTGGGCTTTACTACACATTTAGGCTGATCTCTTTAAGTGTATATTATTCAGGTTTCAATCCCAAGTTATCTTAGTTCTACCTGCCACATGAGGTTGATTCTTTTCTTTTTATTTCTTTTGTTTTATTTTTTTGCCCTCATTGAAACACTTCTTAGGGGAAAGTTGGGGGAAATGCACAGGTATCTACAGTTGGGACTGGTTGGTTAATCAGTTTACCTCCAGCCTGGTTCTGTCCACGTCTCTTAGGATTTTGTTGCGCCCTCTGTTGGTCACCATCAGCATTTCATATGGAAATATCTGAGGAGCAAAGAGAAAACAAGTTTTTTTTTTAGAACACTGCTGTCCGTTTTATTAACAAGCTGAATCTACCTAAAATCTAGTACTCCCAAGATAGAGCATCTAAGACATTATAATTACGGTATCTGAGTGATGGATGATCCTTCCATATCCAGCGGACAGGGACCAGTTCTTTTTTTTTTTTAATTTTTATTTATTTATGATAGAGAGAGAGAGAGAGAGAGGCAGAGACACAGGCAGAGGGAGAAGCAGGCTCTATGCACTGGGAGCCCGATGTGGGATTCGATCCCGGGTCTCCAGGATCGCGCCCTGGGCCAAAGGCAGGCGCCAAACCGCTGCGCCACCCAGGGATCCCCAGGGACCAGTTCTTATACATTTTCTCAACTCACCATGTCTCATGTAGCACTGTGCCTTTGGAGGGCTTTGTTGAGTGAAAGAATACAAACTTATTATGTCTTGGTGGTAAAGGTAAAAATTAGAAGAGAAATGATAGGAACATGGTTTATATGGCCAGGGTACCTCTACAGGGTTCAACAATCTTGTTCCATGACTGGCTCATGATTTCATGGAACCAGGCAGACCCAGAAACAGTGTTCTGTTGGAGGACATTGAAATAAGCCCCAGTTATGGTCACTAGGAAGCACAGCCTTGGACACCTCTGAAGTTTCAGGATGGTCTGGAGCTAGGGTAACCAGCCATCCTAGCTTGCCCAGGACTGAGGAGGTTTCCAGAATGCTAGACTTTCAATGCTAACACTGGGCAAGTCCTGGGCAAATGGGACGTCTTGGGCACCCTATTTGGAGTGGTCTGCATCTGCCCCACTTAGCACTGGGTATGCCTTGAGGTGCTCATGGCAGGGACAAACGGAGTACGAAGCTCATAGGAGAGGCGTGCTGGTACCTCACTGTGAACACACAGCAGCATATCCCATGAGGGCTTAAGCCTCTTGACTCCGTGTGACAAAACCAGTGGGGTGTCCAGATACTTTGTGACATGGCTCGTGTAATGTCTCAGCCTGGAAGCTAATGGACCTTAACACTGAGCATGATGAAAAGAGAGAAAACCAAATCTTTTCAGGGTTGTGCCTGCTTTGCTGTCCCCATGTGAGAGCAGAGATGGCTGCACTTGCCTTTGGTTCCAACATGTTGGGCATGGACACCCCTCGATCCATTCTTGCCCCAGACATGTGGCCATCTGGGAGAGTCTGCAAGAGAAAAGCTGGTTTAAGGAGGAGCACACAGTGGCATGGGGAGCTGAGGGGTAACTCTGTGACCTCCCAGAATTCCCTGCTTAGGCCTCAAATCCTCACTGTTTTGTCGATGTGTCATCTTAATCACCATAAATTTTTCAAAATGAGAGCCTTGCTGCATAAAAGCAGGAACACTGGGAATACTGTTCTAAATTGTTTTATTTTACTCTTCGTTTTCTTGTATTTTTTTTTCCTTTTCTCATTCTCCACCATAATTTTTACAAGGTTTAGGGTCTAGGAAAAAAGGAATGGTACCAAAGCAGCTCTTTCCTATTGACCTATTGTTGTTTCTTTTCATTTGGGACCATAGGAAAGAGGGGAGGACCAAAAGTACTGAGCAGTTATGACTCAAAGGAAAAGCTATATTTGAGGAGACCCTTGATGTTGGTCTACCTCTACCCCAGAGAGGACTCTCTGAGGCCAGAGCAAGAGTCCCCTGATGCCTAAAGGGGATGTCACATCCCTGAGGCCTGCAGGGCCAGCTTGATGTTGGCACCCAGCATGCCCGATCCTCATGGCTCCTCACACCTATGGACTAATGAACCAGAATGATCCACCCAAATAAGGATCTTCTCAAAAGAAACCCTTCCCTGTAGCAGCAACCCATGTCTGCATTGGACAATGGCTGTTTTGCTGGTGTGGCCAACTGGAGAGAGACAGTGTTCCATACCTGGTAGTCTAGAAAGGAAAGAAAAAGAAAATATCAGAAGGGAAAGATCATAGAAAGACATGGAAACATTAATATTAATATTGTTAATATTAATATACCATGTCCTATTGCGATTCTCCAGACACTCTCCAATGCACCATGTTCTTCTTTCTGCTGGAGTCTCTGTACACACTACCCACCTGGCTCCCTAAAGCCAGGAAATGCCTGCCCCACTTTAAGTGATCAGTTAAAACACCCTTTCCTCATGCAGCTTTCCCCCCACATCTTGAGGGTGTTTCTGCCTTCTTCTCACCCCAACCTGTCCCAGTCTCAGTCAATCATGTGCATTTTTGACAGTAGGGCTGCGTCTAGCGCACTGTAACTCCAGATACCTATCGAATTGAGTGCTCTGCACATGGCAGGAGCAATGAGTTCATTCTCATGCACCCTGCTTCTCATGGTCTCGTTTCAGGAGAGATGCTTTGCAATTTTAACACACGCTCCACTAGCTCACACAGGCTAGCTGCGATCCGGCTTTAGGCAGCACGAACCCAGGCAATGCACGTGTGGCAGGCAGCACAGCCCTGTCTCAAGCTGGGCCAGCAGTCAGCAGCTCGAGCGCACGGGCCTTACCTCGCACTCCCCCACTGACGTCCCCATAGCTGTTGTACTGAGCAAAGTCTGTGGAAACAGGCTGAAGCGAGAAAGAACACATCGTTAGACCATCTACTCCACAGCGATGGTTTTGGAGTCAGGTGAAAAGGAAGAAAGGGTTTACAAGATCCTCAGAATCCTTCCCAGCTGAATTCCTGGACCTTCCTTATTTGTCTTCTATCATGAAAATCTCATCTTTTGCAGCGTATCCACGGCCAGCAGGCCCTGGGTAATAAGCACGTTATCTTTTGCCGATAAATAAAAATACATTTCACCACACAGCTAGTAGCTGCATAATTACATTTGTTCTATGCTTTGCACAGTGGGCAACGACAACAAACTTTCTCCTACCTTTTTACAGCAGAGATAAGGGCTCAGGTCATTACTTTTAGCTTGGTTGTGGAAATATTTGCCACATAATTAATTAATGTCATCTTCCCACAAGCTTATAGAGGCTACTCTTTCATCTAAAGTCAATTTCTCTTTCTCTCAGTAGAAATATTTTATTTTGCCTCTAAGTCAAAGTGACTTGCCAGGACTTCAGGGAGATTACAATTTTCATTATATTCTAACACTGAGATCATATTATCAAACATATTCAGATTTCCACCAGGACCAAAGGGGGAATTACCTCAGGAACAATTAATTGAGGAATCTTACCCGGTGAAGCCCATTTTTTCCATAGCCTGGGAGAGATGAGGTTTTGGATGATAAAACATGTGCAGCTGAATGAGAAAAAGTAAAAAAGGAAATCAGAAGTCCAATTCTTAATAGCTTCTCTTGTTTTCCAAGTAAACTCTACCTCCAACGTGGGGCTCAAACTCACAACTCCAAGATCAAGAGTCGCACATTCGACCAACTGAGCCAGCCAGGTGCCCCCAGAAGTCTAATTCTCTAATGAAACTGCCAATGTATCTTCTACCTTACAGAAGACACACAGAAAAATAGAAAAAATAACCCAATATGGGGCTCTGATGTTCACGAAAGGCCACCATATTTGGGTGATGCAGGGAATGGATGGAGAAGGAAGAGGTGCTTGGGACTGCTTTACCTCTAAATCCTCAATACAATCCTAATAACACTATTATTTCCACTTTACAGGAGAAGAAATAGGGGCTAACAGAAATTAAGTATCTTGCCCAAGGTCACTCACCTTATAAATTGCTAAGCAATGATCTGAACCCAGGGTTTTTTTGGATGCATAAGCTCATGCCCCAATTGGTATGGTAGCAATAACTGACCTGAAAGCCAACCATGTATGTTAGCATGTTCTCCTGGCCCACCACAGTTGAGTTCCTGAGAGGCGTGGGATAGGCTATCCCATTAGTCAACATCATGGCACTACATAAACTGTGGAGCATGGGCGGGGGGCAATCTGGGTTTGAATTCTGGCTCCATAACTTAACACTTCTGCATGGTATTTCACATTTGTAAGTCTTTGTTTCTTGACTCATGTAGATATAGTGCTATCTGTTCTTATAGAGCGGAACTACAGGATCAGAAGGGACACTAAAGATTAATAAACCACCAAACACATGATCCAATGAGGCATGTAGGCTCAGTATGTAGCAGGGCATTCCATTCAGCATATGGACTCTGAGGTTTTATGCCTGGACTCCTGAATCTTAGTTTTGCTAGTTATTAATAATGTGACATTGGGTAAGTTCCTTAAACTTCCTATACCTGTCTCCTGATTTGCAAAATGGGAATAATAATATCACCTACTTCATTGGCATGTTGTAAAAATAAATGGACCAATGTTGAGCAAAAGTACTTGCATGTAGTAAACACTAAACACATTTTTAAAGAACTTTCCAGAGGGGAAAATTATGTACCAATTCAGAACATGGGAGAAGGAATCTTGTGGGTGAAGAGAGAATTGGCTTATGACAAATATGAGCAGGGCAAAATATACCTGATAGACTATTTCAGCCCAATATATAAATAACCTCCTTCAAAAAAGTGTCCAAAACAACACTGTTGGTCTTCAGCTCATTTATTGAAGATCTAAATGTAAAATCATAATGTTTTGAAAATGTTTTTCAGGTTCTCTACAAGCACTCTATTCTCTTTCTCCCTCTTTTTTAAAGAGTACAATAGTCAAAATGAAATGAACTATAAGGTTCTTGATTCATGTTGTCATATTGTGTTCTAGATTGAAAGGATGAATCAATTTAATCAATTGTTATGAAGCCTCTTTTGTGAAACGGAGTTCCCTGAGCCAAAAATCACAATTCCTTCCTAATGGAAATAAGGTAATAGGAGTTCGAAGTACATGGGTTTAGAAAGTATGAGACCCTTTCCAGGATAAGATACTACCAGTGGTGACTTCTGCATGTGCAGATATCTTCCCTTCCCAGCAGAGAATGTAAAAACCATAAAGACAGAAAATCCTGATCATGTACCTTCTTCCTTCCTTGCCTGATCTAGACCTCTCCTGATTGAGCTTATGTTTAGTTTTAATTATACACACACACACACACACACACACACACACACACACACACACATTTACTCCACATATTAGAGCTAACCCATGTTTTCAAATTCTCCAAAAGCATTCTGTTCTCTATAAGGATTTCCTTTTGCTCATTCCAAGATGAATTTTTTTAAAATCTACTCTATTTTCTTAACCTACTATTTATTGTGTATTTCTTTTCCTTTTTTTTTTTTTTAAGATTTTATTTATTTATTCATGAGAGACACAGAGAGAGGCAGAGAGAGGCAGAGACACAGGCAGAGGGAGAAGCAGGCTCCCTGCAGGGACCCCGAAGTGGGACTCGATCCTGGGCTCCAGGGACACAGGCCCTGGGCTGAAGGCGGCGCTAAACCGCTGAGCCACCCGGGCTGCCCCCACTAAGATGAATTGACCTTCAGGAAATCCTCCAAGGGATTTAGACATAAATCCCCCATTTCCAACATAAAGAAAGTATACATTTAAGGAAGAACTCTGGCATCCTTATAAGCTAAGGTGACATGCGGCGCATTTTGTACACTTCTGCTCATATAGAACACTCTGTAGTTTCCACCAGGAATGGCCCTGCCTCTTCTGGAACAATCCAGGCAGGCTCTCGGCTGGGAGAAGGCGCTGGGCCTGTTGTTTACCTGAGTTGATGGGAGAATCATAGCGACTGGCTGACAGGGATGACCTCTCTCGGCTCTCCTTCTCCATCTCCTCTTTCAATATTAACTGCCCCAGGCCTGAGTTGAGCTATCATAAAGAAAAGCAAGATGAAAGTGAAGTCCACATTTATTGTCATAGAATGACAGTTTCTGTTTTAGAAGGTCCTGCAAGAAGTTCCTGACTATGGAGTGGCCTGGATACATACAGTGGCAGAGCCTGGGGTCCCTCAAGGGATAGGCCAGATTTTTGTTTGTTTGTTTGTTGGTTGGTTTGGTAGGCCAGATTTTGGACCTTGAACCCCTCTTGGTCTTTTTCATGTCAAGGACTCCATTTCCCTAGGCCACGGCCAGGCTCCATGTCAGGAGAATGTCCTCCCTCCTTTGCCCTCCCCAAGATGCCAGCAGGTAACCTTAGGAGGTATGTATGACTGTGTGCAGATTTTTGATGTGCAAAGGGGGGTTGGGGATAGCATCCTTTAAAAAGAAATTACATTGATTTAAAAACAAGAAAACAAGAGTAATATATGCTCATTTGCACAGATTTTAGAAAATCTAGAAGAAGAGTAACCCATAAGAGATAACCACCATTTACATTTTTATAGCCATCCAGCATTTTTCTCTGTACATATCATACAAAACTGGGATCACGCTATAAATGCAACCTTGTATCCTTTTCTTCCATATAACTAGTATCACGTATATTTCCCTTATGATTGAGTATCTTTGGAATATGACAAAGATGTCATTTCTAAAATGACATTTGGAAAATGTCACTTGAAGAGATTCATCATCCCTTATTTGTGGGAGAATGCATAATGTCCTGGCTCCCTCTACCCCAGGCTATAATGGATTATCCTTCTTCTGGTCTTCCAGGACATTGTGGGAAGGGTATAATGAGGACGTCTTGGTGGCAGTCCGTTTTATCCCTTCTTTCCTGGCCCAGATGTACATACAAGGTCCAAGTCCTAAGGGAGAAATACTCAATCCCAAGGGAGTCCCCTTAGCAGAGCGTGCATGAGGGAAGGCAGGTGTTGCACCATGTGGGTGTACAGCTTGGCCCTACTTGGCCCTTTCGACATGTGCACTGCACACACATACACCATGTGGTCTGGCTCTCCTTACAGAAGCTCGAACATTCCATGTCTCTGACCTCCAGCTTCCAGGCCATCTCTTCCAGAACCCACTAAGTGCCCTGCCTCATGGTCACTAGAGGCCTGTCTTCCCTTGCCTACTAGATTTCCAGCCCTTTGAAGGTTGGGACAGCCTCTCATTCACTTGGTGGCTCACTCCACGGTACCCGTTCAAAAAGCCAGATCTATGGAACTGAATTGAAGACCACAGCAAAGTAGTTTAAGGACAAACCTTCATTAATTGCTCTTCTTGCAGCTGCCGGCGCCTCAGAAGTTCCTCCTCATCTTCCTCTCTGCCACTAGATCTGCGTCTCATGTCGGCTCCTAATTCCACAGCAAAGACAACTTCTCACATTAGCCCCACGGCAAGGGGATCCTAAGGGACTAATCCACCTGTGCTCAACTTGTCCGGCAGGCAAAATCAGCGGTTTGTGAACAACACACCGAGAAGAGCCTACCACCAACTCTGCACAACTGGCAGGTGTCGTGTGATGGGCCAGTTCAACGTGAAAGCTAGTAAGTCATGAATTTTGGCCTCCTAACAACTGACCTGCTCAATTAGGACTCAGTGGGTGTGCCATTATGATTGGGGCTAAGTCATCACACGGGGAGGAATCCAAATCCACGTACATACCATCAAATAGGTAAGGCAATCACTCTCTTGTGACAAGTTTGAAATCTTCTAGTTTTCTGTTTTTCTGAATAGACTTGTCATCATATGATCACCCTATCTTCTGCCCTTAATAAATTCATTAACAAGCCTGCTTTTACTTTTCCTTTAAGGGGTGAGTCTCGAACGTTTCTTTCCCTTAGTCCTTTGGAAAAATGGTCACAAAAGAGTTTTATACTAATGGGTCAATAAATAGTGTCAATACAGCTAAAAAGTTAGCTAAAGTCCCATCTAGAAGATCATTTACAACTTTTAAGATTCTTGGAAAAGGGGAGTCAGGGAGTAAAAGGGAGGAGTCTGTCTGAACGGTTGTAAAATTAAGATAATTATTGTTTTTCCTAAATTGCTTGGATTAATCTGGCTGTGGGAGGAAACAGGAAAGCTTGCTAATCTAATCAAAATAAACTTTAACTAATCGTCTCGGTTTTTATCATTTTGACTAATGGGCCAGAATTGTTTTCATTTTGGAATCCCGAAAGCTTTAAACCACTTAGTGATGATGATTTTAACAACAAAATGTTAACTCTCCCTTTCCTCTAAATTTAGCTGCTTATGTCCCCACTAAACAGCATCACTGAATGAGGAAGGAACCTCAAAGGCCCAGTGTCCTGCCTGTGGGGCACAGTCTGGGAGAGGAGAGCTGATGATGGAATCTTAGG
This sequence comes from Canis lupus familiaris, assembly GCF_011100685.1. Lineage (NCBI taxonomy): Eukaryota > Metazoa > Chordata > Mammalia > Carnivora > Canidae > Canis > Canis lupus. Next base: position 25,567,639 of record NC_049249.1, read on the forward strand.
TCCTAAAATCATAAATGCCAATGTGAATGCTCTCTCTTCCATCTCTACTAATAACAATTAAAAAGACACAAGTTTGCAAGAATCAGATAAGTCTTAAATCATCATACTATAGAGAATACTTGTGAATCATAAACCCATGGAGGTAGATTTTCCTTCAAGTATTTCTATAAGTACAGATTGCTTTAAAATCCACTAAGATTGTTTGTAATAAAAATTATTCCAGAAAATAACTTGATGAGGAAAAGCACGATGAAGGAAATTTGGAAAATTGAAGGGTTTCAATTTCAAATAGGTTGTCAAGTAGGTTGTCAATAGAAATGTGAGGAGATAGTTCTGTGTAAAGCTGACTCACTACATTTTCAGTATTAGCTCCTAAATTTGCTAATACCCCATTTTAGGCCAAAGTGATTTCACAACTGACAAAACAGTAAAAACACAGACACAGTTCTGAGGCATAGATTCGTGGCTCAAAGCAAAGAATGAAACAGCTCAAATGTGACATTTTAGTACAGAATGCATGGAAATGATAGATGGAAAAATCACATAACTTCACACGAGGAGTATTTCAGGGCACCCCTGACTCTGTGACAGCCCTTCTTAGTGAAGGAGACCATGATGTCACAAGAAAGGTGCAGGGCTTCGGTGTTAGGACTGGTTGTTAAGAGAATTGTAATTACAAACCAGAAATAGTCTAAAACAAACTCAACTGAAAGAAATCATGCCTCTGTAGACACTCAGTAAGTCCACCCACCGGACTCTAATTATACAGAACAATGTTCTTGGCAGGAGGCTTTGGTTCAACTGTTTCGAGAGTTACTGATTTTGCAGTAATAACTCTGAAAGTCCATGCAAATCATCCGTTTTAGACCAGTTCTGTCTGCCTCTCAGTGGGTGAGTTAGTGCAAGGCTCTGGTGATTGGGTTTTTATAATTTTGAAGCACTTTGCACACACACAAATATGACCTTAGCGCTCTTCTCTACCTCTCACCATACTTTTCTTAAAAGTCTTTACGATGGGACACAGTCTCCTGCATACTTCGAAGCATTTCATTTTGTCATCTCCTACCAATTTGTCCATGTGGCTTAGCTGTTGCAGTTGCATACCTACGGCGGCCAGTGAGGGGGGACCAGGCCAGTGGTCCGTCTCAATCTTTGGTATCTCGCTGGGGTCTGGAGCTTGGGCTGCTGGGAACTTGGAAAACTTGATGATATCTTCTGAAGACTTGCTCTGGGCTGCCAAGGCAGCTGCATCTAGGCGGGAATCGGGGGGAGCTTAGCTACGGGTCTGCAAGGCCACGGTGCTACAACCCACTTAAACAGTTATCTTGTTTTCTGGCAAAAGTTTCAACTCCAGAAGGCTGTCTATGACCGTTATCAACTGCCCAGCCACTCAGTGGTGCCTAGCAACAACTCATTTTCCTTAAGTTCTGTTGGAAGCAAAACTTTATCCTACATCTGAAATACCGTGTTCCATTGGGCGGTCCAGTGCTAGCTGTAGCTATACGTGGCTACTTAAATTTCAATTAATAAAATTAAGTGAAGCCAACAAAGGAGTAAAATTAAAATGCAGTTCCTTGGCTGCACTAGCTGCATTTTAAGTGCTCAGTAGCCACATGTGGTTAGTGGCTACCATATTGGAAGCACAATTGTATAACATTGCCATTCTGTCACCACAGAAAGTTCCATCAGACAGAACTCCTTGAGAACAATTAGAAATTTGAATTAGCAACTTGAAATTAAGGAACTGAGTTAAAAAAACGACACTGTCATTTGATTGTAGTTGTTAATCATAAGAGTCTGTATTTGTGTCTGTTCATTTTAGCCATCATCTGTCCAGTTCATTCTAATCCTTACATATTATATGCGTGTCTTGAGTCCTAGGAGAAATGGCAATGGGAAACTCTACTCTCAGCTTGTAGGAATTTTGTATTGTGCCTTATGTATGCTGATTTATGTATGTATGCAAAACACTACTTGTTTTCCTCAAGGGTCTGCACATATAAGTGAGTCATCCGACTTTAAAACAACAAAAGCCAGACTAGTAAGGGCTTGGTTCACAGGGTTCTTTCTTAACGGCTCTGCTTAGAGGAGGAGTTGCTGGCTTAGAGTTCCAAATCTAATCACAGAGCTGGAACAAAATGAACCAGGTTTAATGGTCAGACCCTGATTCTGGCTAATTTGGCAGACTGGCCTGGGATGTTACTACACATTTTAAAATACAGTTAGAATACTTTAAATAAAACGTCTCACCCCTGCCGCCCACCCTCCTGGGCTCACATATTTTAAAATCTGGAAATAATTTTTTGAATCCTCAGCTCGAGTTCCCCATTCTTAAAGTAACCTTCTGGGTCTCGTTTTCCTGAAACGACTTGACCAAGATCATCTTATATACTCCTAAGGGGTGAAGTCTTGGCCAAGCATAGAGTAGTGTTTCTACTCTTTAACCTCATGAGAAAAAAATAAAAAAAATCAGCTTGGAAAACACTACAAATCACACTGTCTTCTTAAAGGAGGACAACACGTGTTAGTTAGCATATTGCATATTATAGACTGAGACGTTCTGCATTACAAAAAAAAAAAAGTGTGACTTTATTTAAATCTAGTATTTTCCAAACACATTGGGGCAAAGACACCAGGTTTTGTTGTGCCATCTAGTTCTGTCACATGGAACTGCTCTTTGGCACCATGTCCTTTGGGGAAGTGCCACTCTGTGCTACTCTTAATGATAACAAAGAACGAGTTAAGTCAGAGTAGTTTCATGAAGAAAAGCCAATCTCTTTCAAATAAATAGCTAACAGTATCCAATCTCTTTAAATCCTAATTATTTGATTCTTTTTGTTTAGAGAGGCAGGGCCTTAGAAATTTTAGTAATAAAAAGAGTTTCTACATTGATAAATCAAACTCTTGGAGTCTCATTTGTAAATTTAGAAAAAAAAGCATGACTTCAAACAGTACTTACGCATTAGAATTGGTGAAGTCAGTAAACATTCACATGTTAATGAGTGGGTGAGAAGACATTAAACCATAAAAAAAACAAACAAAAACAATGTTAACAAACTTAAAAAAGCAAGCACATGGTGTAAAATCTTAAAAAAAAAAAAAGGATGAGAAAAAAAAAAATCACAGTTCTAAAACCATTACAATATGTACATTGTCTTTTTTTTCCCCCTAGAACGTTGGCCTAAATTCTTTTTCCTTGTGCATTTTCAACTTTCTTTCCATGTCATCTTAATCCTTAAGGACTCATTAATGTCCTTAATGAGGACTACTAGATTTTAAAGGCAGCCTTCAAATTTCCACACACATTTTGTGTATCATTTTCTGAAATCACCTGAAGACCAGTCTTGGCTCTTTCTCTGTTCACAAAGATTTATGGTACCTAATTTACAGAGACCTAATAATGGTGGAGGGAAACATGATTCACCTACGGTAATGTGATTCCCTGGGTTTAAAAATTCTGTATTTCCAGGAAAGGAAAACACAATTATAAATTCAACTTAGGGATATTAGTTTGCAGGAATTTCAGAGACTAGCTGGCCTAACTCACTGGTTGTTGTCTGTGAGAAAACGGAGGGACAGAGAAATTGTGTTCATGATATCATAGAACAACTGAGGGCAAGGGCTGGGAACCACAGCTAGGACCTTGCTCTCAGAGTGTGTCCTGTCCATTCCGCTGCAAGGCACAGACAACTGCATCCCCTTAAGAACTGGAGAATTGGACAGTCAAGTTGATGTAGGCTTGGTCCAGTTAAATTTTCTAGGTAGCTGGCCTTCACTGTTTTAACTAAACTAATTAGAAGTTCATCCAAATAATTATAGAGGCTGGTTAAATTATTTGATGGCAAAAAAAAAAAAAAGATGTGAATTATTGTGCATTCTCTGGGAATGCAGTGCTACATGGTCTGATGGGCTCAAAAATTGGCTATGAGCTTCCTCACTAAGCTAAGCGTTCTCTTTCTAGGAAAACCAATCTCACAATATTTGCATCTTAGGGAACCATAAAGGCATAATATGCTGGGCGTCCCAGTTTGATTCTCAAAAGCAGCAGCAGGGAAGCCTTTCAGAGGACAGCAAAGAGTTCAACTGGACGGCGCCGCTAACTTAAAAGCTACGCAGAGGAAAGCGGGTTTTACCATGCTGTTTGTAGATGGGTGGTTTTCGGTAAATGTTGATCCCTTGATCTGTGGAAATGAAAAGCAAAGGTGTGTGATTATGGGAACCGGTTCAGCAGTGGGAAAAACAGATCAACCGAGAGGCAAACCAAACTGAAGACTCTTGAACAAAAACATCCCAGAAGGTTAACTTTTGTATTACAAAGATTGAAGTTACTGGAAGAAGTTCCAGGAATGAGTGAATTACCACAGACAAGTGATATGGAATCCTTTGTAATACATCTTAGGATATATAGAGATGTAGCTAATTCATGAGCCATTTATTGCAAATACACACTTCACTAAAGGTGGGGTTAAAACAGGAAGAAATGCAAGCAGTGGAGGGACTCCAGTGGTGAGGAAGACATAACCAGTTTGGGGAAGATCCCCAAATTGCTACTGTCTAGAAATTGAGCTCCCAGTAGATACCAGGGACTCAATTTACTTTTCAACTAATGAGTGGAACAGTGGAAAGCAATGTAATATAATTAAGAATAGTTTTTTAAAACACAGAAACAGTTTTTTTTATGTGCAAGGCTAGTCTGTTGTGCTGATAGAATGTTTGAGAGACTCTTAACTTGTATAGGTCAAATTTAAGAAAAGAAAGGAAAAGAGATGCCAAATACTATTCATTTACTTATGCAGGACCCCATTTGATAATGCTATAGTTTTGCTTTGACTGCAAATACTCAGGAAATTTCAAAAGGTTTGTTTCCCCAGGATTTTGGGCACTGTATCTTGGTGGGGGCATTCTTCATGCAAAAAGTTGCAAATGTACAATACTGATTTTCAAGGTTCAGTGAAGCTCTATATTAAAAGGCAGTTCTATCTTAGTGGTAGGACTCTCACTGAACTTTCCCCTGTTTTATTAGGTAAGTTTGGAATGCAAAAGAAAAAATACTATTACAGATTCCAAATATGTGTCCTAATATTAACATAATGGGTAATTTATTAAACCACTTTCAGTAGCTTAAAAGAAACAAAAAATGTACTTCTGATGGAAAAAAAAAATATCGTGACCTCCGATGGCCAATCTTGCCCTTGAAAATTGAGTTGACCCTAAGTGTTGATATTGATGGGTTCTGAGTTTTCCAGTAGTTGATGGGAATTTACTATTTGTACCATGACAGCAAATGCTTATGACTTCAGCAAAGCTTACAGCACCAAGCCTAAATTGCAAGATATCTTTATGGGCTAAGAAGGTAGTCAGTTGGTTATACATTGCAGAAAGACCAACCAATTGATCCAATTTTACACTTCTCTCAAAGGTCCATAGAAAGAATCTCCATATTGGAGACCAACAGGAAAAAATAAAAGTACTCTTGAGTGACGCTGTGGTTTAATCTTTAGGATGAGAAGATAATTAGATTGCCATTGTGATAATCAATGACACGAAACCACAGAGTGCTATCTTAGAAGGCATTAATATACAGGTAAAAATGAAATCTTAGTCAAAACAAAGCAACTCAACCCTCCTTCCTTCACTCTCTATTTCCCATCTCCCTTCAAAAAATTTTGAGAAAACTCAAGCCTTCCATACAATCCTTGGCATTTCACATCCAAAACCTCTGAATGGCCCTCTGGGTCAGATCCTGCAATTTAGGGTTTGTCGACTGTGTGCACCCCGATGAAGAGAGCGTGAGGAATGAGACGAGACAGGTCACAGGGCTACAATCTACACCGTGACAGGACACCCAGACAAAGACTGTGTCAGCTCCTACCTGGAACATGGAAATGTTTAGGGGCCTGAGCATAAGTTGGAGTGAGAGGACGACTGTCTGGCCGGTAAGGGAGAGGGGAGTTCCGGCCGCTGGACGGCTCATTGCCTCCAATGAGAAGAATGGAGAAAACAAAATAAGAGAAGGGACAGCAATAAAGAAAACAGAGCAAGCATAATAAAAATTCAAAACAAATCGGAAGGAGGTACATCCAAAAGGAGAAACAAAAGAAACAAACTCAATTTATCAACTTGGCTCACAAGGTGATAGAGGGTTTAGTTTTCCACAAGAGAGACTGGAGTTCGCATGGAACTGGGTTAAAAGCAGCTAGCAGTAGGATGCGTCATTCCAATGGCATGCGGTTGACGGCCGTGAGCTAGCAGCAAACTGATTAGATGGAAAGTACATTAAGAGTCATGGAAGGTCACTTGCTAATGATTCAGGTTCAGTTGTCAGACGATTAAATCCCAAGCATGTGAAGGGGCGGGAAATGCAAGCCCAAATACAGTCACTTCCAGGCACGATGGCAGAGGCTGATGACTGCAGTAGTTTTCTCTGAATGGAAGGCTACGTCTGGGAACCTGCATGGTCACCCAGTCCCTCCCCTCAGCAATGCAAAATGCCTGCACTTGCAGCAAATGTTTCTGCTTCCTCACCATGAAATACCATATACACTTTCTCCCAGGGACTTTGAGACCACTTATACCTCTCTCCACCTGTCTCTTCCAAGAGGCTCCACCCAGTCCCACAATTCACCATTAGGTGAATTGAGGCCTCCACTGAGGCTCCACCCAGTCCCAAAACTCCATCTGTGAAACAGGTATGGACACCTACCATGGCTGGGCACTGAGCTATAACCAAGGACATGGAGATGAATAAGATGTTACACCTGCCTATGAGGGGGTCAGGTCTCAGAAGCTAAGGAGACAGGCTATGACGTGGACATGCTTACTCAGGTGACGGTGCCATCAATTCCTCTAGAAAGCTAAGATGTTAGACTGAGCAGGGCATTGAGGAGTAAGCACACCAGGTGGGTGGTGGGCTGAGCGGTGAGCAGGCCCAGATTCTAGATAGCTTGAACTCATCTTGAGGAAGGCAGGCCCATGGTGTGTGGGAACAACAGGACTGGCCACTGGGACTGTACAGCAGGGTGTGCTTAGAGGAGAGAATAGGTAAAGGACTAGAAAAGATTGCTGGCACTTGGCTGTAAAGCTTGGAGTGCCACCAAGGCCACTGTCACTCCCTTCTGATCAGGATGAACTGAGGTCTGTGCTGAACTGGTTGGAGATTAATTGTTATCCTAAACTGTCCTCCTACCTCATGTCTAAGAAAACATCTGCCCCAAGAATACACCAGAAGATGTAGGGGACTATTAAAAGCTAATAAACTATCATGTGATTACTTTTGTTCCTGAGTTATAAATAAGACTTCTTTATACATTCTGGATACAAATCCCTTATCAGATAGATATCTGACTTGCAAATATTTCCTCCCATTCTGCAGGTTGTCTTTCACTATCTTGATAGTGCCCATTGAAGCACAAAAGTTGTAAATTTTGATAAAGTGTAATTTATCATCAATTAATGGTGACATTATGAAATAAATCATAGATCTATAGAAAACAGAGCATGAGCTCATTTCCTCAAGTAAGCCAAGCTTTTCTGAGTCTGTCCACAAAGTATAAAAGATGCCAATTGCTGGAGTTTTAAAATAACATGCTTACTAGAGTTTTAACTTCTCAATACGGTATTTTTAGGTAACCAGAGCACACATTTGTACTGAATGGGCAGCAAGATCTTCCAAATGAGATTTGAATTTGTTGCTGGCTTCAGTTTAGATTCCAGATTTCTGGTTATCATGTTCTGAAGCTTTTCTTTCTTTCTTTTTTTTTTCTTTTTTCCCTTAAGAGTCAGTTTTACAGTTAGTTCCCCATACATTGTAACGTGGACTTTAATATTTAGATCAGATATTAGCTTTGAAAAAGTATGATGTTTCACCCCCAACTGCTGATCTATTAAAAGGTTAATTAAAAAAAAAAAGTTATTTCATGTGTTATCACTATTCCAAAAGATAACCAGTTCATGTCTGAAAAAAAATGAAAAGACACAGGTAGAGGTGAACAGAAGGAAGAATGTGGTTTGCATTTAGAAGGAAATCCTGTCTTAAAGCTGAGGCTGAATTAGAACTGGGTCTCATTCATCTTTCTACGCTCAGCATAGTGCCTGGCCAAGACTAGGTGCCTTCTAAATGTCTGCAAATGAATGACTGAAATAGCTCACAAATGAATTCTTGAGCTATTAATGGCTGCATTTAGTAAGCACCACTGCAGGATTAACAACCATCATCTTGCTCTTGAATAAAGGCAGTCAGATGCCAGTATTGTGCAGCAGGGTCACAGCGGCACCTCTTTTTTTATAACTTTCCCACTAGATCCTCGATGGCCCCAATTTAACTATTTCACTTCAGAGGAAGTGAACAGAATTTATTCACAAGAGTAATCCATAATTGAAAAACACAATACTTCTTGTGAGCTATTCTCAAAAGAAGATCTAGAAAGACAACTTTCTCACCTTATTTGGGGTTGTCTTTTGAAGACTTGCTACATATCTTGAGCACTGGCTGCTACTGCTTCTGAACCATGCTGCTCCCTGCCCTTCAACTCTACCCTCCTTGTACTTGCAGAAGAACATTAGACATCTCAGGGGAATGTTCACACAGGTTTTGGTGATAATGCCCAATCGGATGAAACTCCATTACATTTGTTTTGAAGATTATTAGCCAGTGGCATGCACACACAAAAATATCTGCATAGATGGGATGCAAAGGTTTAAGGATGTTAGAATTAGCATTTGCCCAAGTATTAAGAATCTATCATGGAGATGCTCTGCTGGCAAGTGGCAGTAGGAGCCCACCGCTGCTCAGATATGGTTGACAATTCTCAAAGGCTGGGGAGTGACTGTGAATTCCTGATGGGTGAATTCTGGCTGAATGCTGTTTCTTGTTGGATATAGTTCTATATTAGGCTGCCTATTTCAGCAACCATTGACCTTTCTAGTTGTTTAAAAAAAAAAAACAAACAACCTCACTGCTATGTTCAAGTCCTTATAAATAGATTTAATGCTAGAATCCATTAAAATCTCCCACGAAACATGTTAAAGCACTAGGTAAAGAGAGACTAAGCAATGTACCCATCTAAGGGATTCTGTGCAATATGATTTCCACACGTCACAATGGTTCACTGGGAACGATGTCTCAGAATATTGTTGCTAGGTACCAAACTCTTAGCCCTCAAAATACCAAAGGCAGTAAACATTTTTTGGCTTTTTTTTTTTTTTTCTAATGTAGGGCTTGAAACTTACAACCCTGAGATCAAGACCTGAGTTGAAATCAAGAGTCGGACGCCCTCAACTGAGCCATTCGGAGCACCCCCATTTTTTGGCATTTTAAAAGAAAAAGCAAAATTCTTAAGATGAGTCCTCTTTCCTTTTTCTGACTTAAACATCCAATCTTGAAGTGATAAAACTTTAAATGTATTCTAGAAGGAAACAACTGATGAGGGCCCTAAGAGCTTATTTTTACGTTTGGTGCATTACTTAGGCAAAGTAATATATATGGTGTCAGATGAAAGATCATATACAGAAGATATTACCATCATCATCATCATCAGTTTGAAACATACACTGTTTAAAGGTAATATAATAGCATATATGTTATAGAATGTTGTATCTATCACATTCACAGCCATTTTGTTTCTTAAATAAGTCCTTCCTTGTATTGATTGTCTCTCAGATGTTAGTGATCTTAACTACTGTGATGAGAAGCTACTACGTATATATATTTCTCAGCCTTCATTTTTAGCTCCTTCCATATTGACCTGATAAACCAGTTTTTCAGTCCTTGGGAGAGCAATCACTTGCAGGATTCTCACTGTACTTAAATTCAAATCCTTTGACCTCATTTTCAATCTTCTCTGGTATCCTGAGAGCCCACATGACAAATCCTAAGACAAGTAAATCAAAATGACTGTGCATGAGCCTGCTGGGGCAACCTGTTGGAATACTGCTTGGTTTTCTGGACTTTAGTGCTTATATTCCAAAATATAAGCAAATGTTTTGAGAGGACCTTCCAGTTGGCAGCATCTAGAATTTCATGACAGAGTTTCAGGATTGCTGGTTCTTGTCTAAAGTTTTCATAAGCATTATGTTTTTCTTCAAGCAAGTGTCAAATATTTGCATCAGAGCAAATCATTTCTACAGCAGAACAGCAGAGTCCTTTCAAAGAGACTTAATATATGTAGCCCTCCTGTTACAAATCTGACTTATATACATTTCGTGGACACAGAACATAATGTCTAACAGTATTTCAAAAGGGAGGGAGGAGAAACTCATGTGCAAACATGGTACAGACATAGCCCAAAACAGAGTGTAAAGCTTTCCAAATTTAAGCATGCACTTGTCCACGTGGCTCAACAATGACATACCAACCCAGAGTGAGGCTGAAGGGGAGGTTAGGGAATAGAAATAGAGACAGAGTGGACATTACAGAACATGGATGGAGAAGCCAGTGGAATAGAGAAGCAGCCTGTGACAGGCAGCTTAGCTTTACACGTATGCAGCATCCTTAGCTCCATGAACACCAGGGGCCTGGGCCCATGCATCAGAAAAGGACCAGGGAGTGGATTCAGGACATGGGGCTGGGGGTAGGTGGTCTGCACTTCTGGTGGCCAGAGTGGCAAGGGGGCCCCCTGCTTCTAGCTACACATTTCTGAGATGGACATCCTGCCCTGGCATCCTCAGGCTGCCCGGCTTACGTTTGTTTTAAAAATAACTGCCTTGAGATCGTAAGGACAAGCTCTAAGATAAAAAAAGTGAATGTAGGACCATGGTGGACTTTGCTCCATTTTAAAGATACCTTAGATGTGTTTCTCCAGTGGCCATAGGTGCTCTCCATGTCAAAATTTCCAAGTGCAGAAGTGTTCCATGTAAATGGATACATGTTTTTTTTTTTGGATAACTAAGAAGTAATTCCTTAAAGAATCGGGTTTTAGTTATTCAACTATATTAGGCTTTTAAAGCAGTATCTTTAATGTACAAATTCCCCATGATTTATTTTGTAATTTAGCAAAAAGCACATCTGATTTTAAAACTATGCATCTACGGTTATATATATTACATTTTGTATCTGATGTTTGGAAACTATTTTATAGGAATGAACTATAGACAGATGGGAGAGAGACCATGAGAGACCATGTTTTTTAAGTGTGTGCTCAGGGTCAAGCTAATCCCTCTTGGCCTGATGCTCTCTATGATTTAAAACTACAATATTTGTGTCAAAAAGCTCACATTCAGTCTGAAGACAAAAAAGGATGTACCTTTGACCCTTGAATGACACGTGTTTGAAATGGCATGGGTCCACTTATACATGGGTATTTTTTGGTAAATGATATAGTACTGTAAATGTATTTCCTCTTGATTTTAATAACATTTTCTTTTCTCTAGCTTACTTTATTGTAAGAATATAGTCTGTAATACACACAACAAACGAAATATGTGTTAATTGACTGTTTGTGTTATCAGTAAGGGTTCCAGTCAATAGTAGGCTATTAGCAGTTAAGTTTTTAGAGTCAAAATTTATACAAAGATTTTTCCACCGCACAGGGGGTCGGTGCCCCTAATCCCCACCATGTTCAAGGGTCAACCGTATACCTACATTTTTCATAAGGCCCCATTTGGGCACACAAAGGTATTGTAATTTTTATGATTATTTGGTATTCCTATCAAAAAGTAAAAATTCAAATGATGTCTTAGTCTCAACAAGAATGCAATTTCCTGGTTAAATAGAGATGAAAAAGGAGTTTTGCTCTCAAAAGTATACTTCATGTATATGTATACTGAAACATACAGGGGGGATTGGGGGCCTGGGGTCTGGTCCTGGTGCAGCCCCCTCCCTAGGTGTGAGCCCTCGGCTGGGGGTGGGAAGGGGGTCTTAACCAGAGAATGAGATGGAATGATATAATCAAAAGTGCCTTGGGATGCCTGGGTGGCTCAGTGGTTGAGCATCTGTCTTGGGCTCAGGTCGCGATCCCAGGGTCCTGAGATTGAGTCCCATATCAGGCTCCCTGTAAGGAGCCTGCTTCTCCCTCTGCCTATGTCTCTGTCTCTCTCTCTCCATGTCTCTCATGAATAAATAAATAAAATCTAAAAAAAAAAAAAAAAGTGCCTTAAGGGCACCATGCCCAGGGAGAAGTTGTCATGGAGAAGGTGAATTGGAAGTGTTTACTACACACCAGGGGCACTTGACTTCATGTACCCCCGGTGACCTAGGAGAGGTTTTGTAGATGAGGGAGGCAAGTGACACTTGATAGGTTAAGTCAACCAACCATCCAAGGTCCCACTGCTAGCACAGGACAAAGATAGTATTTAAACTTAGGACTTCAGTATCCATTTGGGTACTCTAGCTCTCCATAATGCTGCTCACAAACACAAGGTTTTGTGAGTCTTGATATTTCATGATGTGTTTCTTGTACAACTTTTGTATAACTTTACAGGACATGTGACATTTTTCTTCCTACAAAAAGCATCTCTTAGGAAAGATGAAACATGTAATAACCAAACAAGGCATTTAAATTTACATAAAAATTTACATTTTTAAATTAAAACCCTATTTTCTCTTTCATATTAGAAGCAAACAAATCATAGTTTGGCCATGGGCTTCTATATTAAAGTCTCTTTAAAATACATCTCTGAAGTTTTTAAATAATTTCTTACAGTTTTATAAACATTCCCTAAGCCCCCCCCCCATACTAATTAGTAATAATAATTTTAAGTAATCTGTCAAGAATTTTAGAAAGTGCTGCTCCAACTGAAAAAGACTGATCTTAATGACAATGTGTGTCTTCCATAAGCATGTCAGCAACATTTTTTTTACAGCATAGAAAATGCTAAAGTAGCACACATAAAAATAACGGCAGCTGGTTAAGTGCAGTACATCTATATTTTTGGACTCAGTTGCTCAAAAATCCATGTGAACAATAAGAACATAACTTGGGTAGACTGCAATTGAAAGCTTAGTCAACTAGAACAACATTTTGGCTACTCAGTAGCAATGCTCATGATCCATGATCCAAGCACTTGGAACACAGGCTTAGAATCTGTTATGTCTGTCTCAAGTCCTGTAACAACATCTGTGATTGCTTGCCACTCCCTCCTTCAGCTACTGTCATTGGTTAATTTGGTTCAAATCAAGACTGGAAAAAGTTAGCAGCATGCTTCTGGGAGCTCATACATATTTTAAATTATGTCCCCTTTGAAACCATTTCAGGGCTCTTGGATCCCCCAACACATGGAGGGGGAAAAAGAGCCCCAGTTGAGGACGTCTACAGAAGCTTAATAGACAATGAGGAAAACAATGGGAATGCCATAAAGGGAATGGGCAGGACTATGGGGCAGAAACAGAAAACAGAAGACAAAGCTCCTCTTCTGCATCATGCAGAGATCAGGACCAGTCAAAAGAGGATTGGTTTAAGGGTTGGCTCAAGGAAAGGAAATTAAGTCACCTTGCCACAGATCTCTTCATACTATCCAAATGTTTTACTAGCATTAAGTGGCTAAGTGGCTTATCGCCAGTAAGTTTCGCCTATTGGTTGCTAAATGCTGGTATGATTTGCTGAGCCACATCACATATCAAAATCAGGAAAAGACCCCAACTATATATTATATTTTGCTTTTGACACACGGAAAAACAAAATGATAATATATGTTTTTTTTTTTTTTTCTAAGCAGTAGATAATAAATCTTACGGTCTTAAACATACTTCCTGTTTCTTCATCTAGAGCCCTTAGAAATGACACATTTCTCTCATGGAGAGATGCCATGCCAGTTCTAAGATGCTGGGTGTAGTCATGACACACGCAGGCATGCGGAGAGGTGGAAAGCTGGGAGCTAACTCTTGGAGATGCGCCTTATTAGCCTTCCCAGGGTGCTAATAAATCTCCACTCTGCGGTGCTGCCTGGGGAAGCCTGCCTCCTTACCTTTGATATGGGGAATGAAGTGGTGTCGGAAGGGGGAGTTGGGGCGGGAGTCGCTGTGGGTGGAGCTGAGGCTGCTGGTGCGCAGGTGGGACAACCTTTGCACACCAGGAGACAGCAGCTCTGTGCAGCAAGGAGTCGGGGGTGGGGCCAGGTGGAAACAGAAAAGAAAAACAGAAATTAACACAGGAGCAGGGACAACATTATCATTCCAAGGGGGGGTAAATAAAATAAAGAACGTTAATCAGGAGTCTGAAAGAGGAAGAAGGCAAAAGGGTTAAGAACGCACCTGCTAAGGGCGAGGCAAAGTGGGGAGAATGTGCAAACAGGTTCAGGTTGGTACAGAGTCACTCTCTGAGAATAAATGGCTTTATGAGAAGGAATGGCCACCAGGACATTCTCTGTCAGGATGACACCAGCCACCCGGTACTGGCACATCATTTAGACTCAGAAATAGCTGTTTTTAAAAAGCATCTGACAAAACAGAACCCTTGAAACACATGTTAAAAAAAAAATAAAAAAGATAATCATTTCAAGAACCTTAAGAAGTACTTCTATGTAAGGGCCAGATTCTTTTTCTTTTTAAGCTGCAAACCTCTCCCACTAGTGGTTTGATTTTATTCTGCCTGTATAGAAAAAACAAAAAACAAAACAAAACAAAACAAAAAAACCCTGTTTGTGTTCTCTGGGTGGCAAAGAGCTACTTCTGATCCTGAGAACCATGTGGTGGCAGCGCTGGGGGCCTGGAAGCTTCGTTATCTTGGAAGGAAAATGGACCATTAAAACTAAACCCAGGCCCGGGGGCTGTGCATGCATCATCACCTGGCATCTAGAACCCTCGGAGTGGATAATCAGTATTTTATACTGAGCACAGCCTTGCTGTCAGAACCCCATTGGCTTCACTTGACAAGAGTAGATCTTGAAAAAAATAGCTATAAACCCTAATAATTGGCATCATGCTTGCCCATAATATATTGCAAAGAGGGGGAGGAGCACTGAGAGTGAGGAATGTTCCAAAGGCTGCTGGCATCAGAATTTTGACTGAAACAGAAGAAAACTTCCAGTGCTCAACAATGATATGATCTTTTAGGGAAATAATGACCCTGGCTGGCCACCCCCTCACTATTCAAGGGCCCATGGAAAAACAATTTCCCTGTAGCCGCACATCATTCTGACAGGGTCATGGCTCTGGTCTCAATGACCTCAGCACATGCCTATACAGAGGAGTGGTGACGTACAGAATTTCTTGTCCCTCCACTCAGACAAGGGCTTAAATCCAGACCCCGGTCCAGGGCATGAATTAAATGAATGTAGTTGTACATGAAAAAAAAAAAATTTTCTTGAAAAACTCTCATTTAACGTAACTCAACAAGTAGTATTTATGAGCTAGAGAAAACTGCATGTTATTGAAAAATCATAGAGTAAAAATTTAATCACCGATAAGCATTATTAAATCTATGGCTTTAAGGGAAAGATTGCAGCCTTTTTTAACATTTCATTCATTTCCTCCGGTCTTATGTTATCAAATAAGTTAGCATATGAATGGGTTTGTTCTCATCAACCCATCCAGAAGGAAGAAGCTTAAAATGAAGTCTTCATAGATGTTCCCTGCCACCAACTTTGATTAAAAGACCAGAGTCTCCCTCTGGGAATCTACTTCTCGAGGAACCTTGATCCATGCTGGGATTTCCACACTTCCATTCCACACATGAGATGCCCACTAATAGTGATAGTGACTATACTGTGCACAGATGAAGGTCACCTGAAGTCCATTACTATTCCATATTGTCTATCATAATACATCTCTAGTGTTTTTCTGTTTCCCAAGTCTGGTTCAAAATCTAAGGGCTGGAATGGATCTGAGAAGTTATGAAACACAACCCTGAGGTTGCATGTGTTATTTCCTTCTGGAAGGTACTTAACAAAACATGCTTAATAACACCCTGTGCCTGGACTGGGGAAACACAACAAACCCACCAATGAATGACTAACGCTGGATTTAGATGATGTTGAGTGTCTAAGAGGCACATTAAATATTCTCTTGGGAGATCTTCATTTTAAGTCTCAAAGTGATGAGGTTTTCTTCAAGTCTAAAAAAAGAAAAAAAAATCTCCCTTGCTTCCCGTTGTTCACTGTCAAAATATAATTATTTAATAAATCATGATACATATAGCCATAAAATAACACAAATTATAGTTGGATATGAGTCTTTTTTTTTTTCTGGGAAAAGGGGAGATCTATTTGGCAGCTAGATTTTTAATACACTATCAGTGGTAGGAAAAAAAATCACAAAGTAACATAGACTATTATATAGTGGATCTTGGGAACAGGTGCCCTTACCAGGTCTGTGAAAATGCTGGGGGGAGCGAGATGTGGTTGGAGTGTAGCTGTGGCGGCTGTAGACAGGGGAACTGATGGAGCCCTGGCTGGTGGACCGGTGGATCACCCGGTCCCGAGAGTCCTGATAGCCCTGGAAAGAAAGTGCGAGAACGCAGAAGCATAAGGCACACATTTAGGCTATTATCAGGTCCAGGCGAAATCAAGTTCTATAAAGGTTACCTGGGAACTATCATGTCTACCTGCGTATACATTTTAGTGCCATATTCTTAAAAACATATGCAAAGGAGCATTCTGTGGTTAGTGCATTTTTTCGAAACCTGTAGTACTTGCATTTACCCAAATTTTAAGATGTAAAATGGTAAACTCCTGAATCAGAGCTCTGGGAAAAGAAACAGCCTGATGGCCACATTTATATTGTGCTGTTATCAATTTTACAAAGTACGTTCATCGTTTCATCTGATTTGCATTATAAGGAAGGTAGAACACAGGGTATGACCTCCCTTCTCTACAAATGCAGAATGTTTCAGAGCTGGTAAGAGACCAGTGTGTAGGTGTGTAGGTCGTACAGCCAGAGCCTGCTTCAGAACCAGCCTCCGAGCTCTAATCTTACCCTCTGTTCTGACCGCCAACCCACACTGTCTAGAACATTGATCTGGTGACATTTTAAGTTGATTTTCCTGGAGAACAAGCTGGTGGTGGCCTCCACTCCAGGAAATTCTATTTCCTACTTTGAGAAACATAGCCCAAGGGAAAAAAAAAAAGTGATCTTCAAATGGGAAAATTGGCTCAAAGATATTTATAATACCATCATTTACAAAGCTGAAACTTTCTCAACAAGTCAGGGAATAATTAAGTAAATTAGGCATATCAATTCAATGGAATGTAATACCACTACGAGTATGCCCACTATGTCCAAATCCAGAGAAGAGCAGATTCGGTATGAAGTACAAAAAAAAAAATCATACACACATAAACACAATATAAAACTGTTCAAAGAATTAAAAGAATAGAAAGGAATATTTTACATTTTAGGCACTGTTTGTCTTATGAAGCTTCTACGGCTACAACTGAAATACAAATTTGAAATACCATATGGAAAATGCCTAAATTAAAACCTCAGTAACCATGGCTGCGTGAAATTTGAGAGCAAGTGACAAGGAAGCTTTGGTTTGATCCTAGTTGCCTATAGCCATAAATTAAATAAAAACAACAAAACAAAAAGTCCCCAAATGATGTGCTTCAACTTTGCAACTGGTCAATACTAGAAGTTAATGTTTCATAACATCTGTTGTGATTGGGATACTAACAGAAATTAGTTATTCACAGCACTCAGTCATAAACCATCAAAACAATACAGAGTTTTTACCATGTTAAATTATGATGGTTATCTAAGATCAATCCAGTTTTATTTAGAGCATCCAGAAAGTTGCTTAAGTTGCTTAAAGTTGTTGTTGTTTTGTTAAATATCTTCCTTAAGCAAGACTTGCCTTTAATAAGACTTATTGATTTTATTTTTTTATTCATTTTAGTTTTTTTTTAAGATTTTATTTTTATTTATTTACTACTGAGAGAGAGAGAGAGAGAGAGAGAGAGCGCTCAGGAGGGGAGGAGAGAGAATCCGCACTGAATCTGCACCGAACACAGAGCCTGACGTGGGGCTCGATCTCACAACTGTGAGATCATGATTTGAGTCAAAACCTAGAGTCTGATGCTTAACGGACTGAGCCACCACCCGGGTGCCTCTTATTTTATATTATTATTTTTTAGATGGGGGTTATTATTATTATGATCATTTATTATTTTTAGACCTAACATCTGAGCAGTTCACTCACTGAATACATAAGGAAATGCAAAAAAGTGAGAAGCATGCTAAACATACAAACCCCCTGGTTATTGTTATCTGAAGTAGCAAAAATGAAAGGAAGTGCTAGGTCAGGCCTTGCTGCTGGCCCACACTCAGATTTGGGTCAGCCTGAGCTTAGGCCACTGGTCCCAAAGCCACCCACTCCCTTTCAGGGAAAAAGTAAGGAGGGGCAATGGAAAGTGCTTCTAAGGCCTCTGGTCACCATGCAGGCAGTCAGTGTGGGGGTAAAGCTAAAGCAAGAAACTAGTGACTCCAGGAGGAGATAGTGTGAAGGAGTTGTTGATTTTCTAGATCGGTATCAGCTTCCTGAAGAGCCTTTATTAAAATGGATTGTGAGAGTAACTAATCTGGGGGGTGTGTCTTTGGTTTTGAGTCCTTCAGAGTGGAAGAGTGGGTATGGATTGACATGGGACCCATGGCTGACTATGGAACAATCACTGACGGCTCCGAGTGATCCGGACACATAGGAGTTATTCCCAAAGGAAGAGACGGCCTCATGGACTGGATAAAAGTCATTGTGAGATTTCTTTACCCTGAGAAGGAGGACAAGACTATTGGTTTTGGATTAAAAGGAGTGGCCTCCCCAGAAGATGGCTCTGCTTACAGAACACTCTCTGACCCCCGTAGGCCACTTCAGATAATCCACTATGTTAGGATTCAGATCAATTCAATATGAATGAGGGGAGAGAACCCCTAATCGGGACAGGTGGCCTCACTCCCTACAAACCCTCACCTGGCACTTGGAGGCAAAGGCTCAGGTATGGCTGTTTCTACTCACCAGCCCCCAATCTCATTTGAAAAAACATTGACTGCTGTGTCCGAGAGTCACATCTCACATGTAGGGAATCTAACATTCATTATAATTTTGCACAAAGTTTTTTGTTGTTGTTGTTTTGTTAAATATCCTTCTTTAAAAATTCCAGTCTAGGGATCCCTGGGTGGCACAGTGGTTTAGCGCCTGCCTTTGGCCCAGGGCGCGATCCTGGAGACCCAGGATCGAATCCCACGTCGGGCTCCTGGTGCATGGAGCCTGCTTCTCCCTCTGCCTATGTCTCTTCCTCTCTCTCTCTTTCTCTGTGTGACTATCATAAATAAATAAATAAATAAATAAATAAATAAATAAATAAATAAATAAATAAAAATAAAAATAAAAATAAAAATAAAAATAAAAATAAAAATAAAAATAAAAATTCCAGTCTAGGAAAAGTCCAAGTAACTCTCAAATTCCACCCGTTATAATGTTCAAGAATGGCACTTACCTCTGCTGATGGAGTAGGAGACAAAGTCCTTGGAGACTAGAAGAATAAAAGAGAATTGAAAGTCACAGCGCTTCCTGATTCATTATCAGTTTAATTATTTATCAGAATCACCTGGAAACAGTGTGCCACATACACATGCGCGCTGCCCTTGCCCATCCCTGTCTTCTGATTCAGTAAGCTGAGAGTGGGGCTCAGACAGGAACACAACTATACTCCTGGGAGACCGGCGTATGTCCCTGCCTGAGAACCGTGAGTTTTGATAAATACGTTGTTATACTTTAGATGCTTAAGTTAGACAAATTGGAACTATTTTTTCATCTGTGCTCAAGCTATGCTCGGTTTACTACTATGAGTCACAGTGTCTACCCAAACACAGAGTTTTGTAAACATGGTTGTTGACTAAATTATAATCACAGCAATCACATAAAATCGCCTGTTGACTGACATAGGCCGGTGATGACCAGGTCTGTGGCATCCCGCCCTGGTGGCTTGCCAACAACACTACCATTCACCTTCTGGCTCTCGTCCTTCCAGGCACAAAGGCTTCCTCAGGGGGCAATGAACAGATCAAACCCTCTCTCACCACAGGGCCTTTGCATTTGCTGTGCTCTCTGCCCACAGTGCTTTTCACTCAGACACCTGCTGGGCTTCCTCATCTTCCTCAGTGAGCTCTCTACCCAGGTATCACACCTGTGCCTTCTGTGAGCCTCCTATTTGAAGGGGCAACCCAGCCCCACATGCTTTCTCCTTCTTCTGCTTCATTTTTACTCTAGTGCTATACCAGGGAAAAGTGCATCATATATCTTTTTATTGTCTCTCTCCCACCTTCCACTGTAAGCTCCGTGAGGGCAAGAACTCTGCTCCTTTACAACTAAGTAGTCCCAGCTTCTGGCACAGCTTACGTGCTCAAAAAATATTTCCTAAATGAATGAATGAAATGTTTGCAATTAAAATGCAAAAAGCATTAAAATAGAAATGAAATGCAAAATGAAATGAAGAACATGGCCAGTGATGGATTTCTCAGTGTCACAGTTTGCCCTTATCCTAAGGTCACAAGAAGCCGCCGCCAGGCTCTCTGGCGGATTCCTCTCTGTGCTGTGGATTCCTCAAGCCCCATGGTCTCAGCTACAGGTATAACCTATCTCTGGGGGGTGTTGTTAGCCGGGTGAAGACAGGCTCCTTGAGGTAGGAGCCAGGCCTGAGCCTGCTGACAGCAGGCCTCTGAATCTGCCCTACTAATGCTTTAATGCTTTCTTTCTTTTTTTTAAAGATTCCATTCATTCACTCATGAGTGACACAGAGAGAGGCAGAGATACAGGCAGAGGGAGAAGCAGGCTCCCCGTGGGGAGCTGGATGTGGGACTCCATCCTGGGACCCCAGGATTATGACCTGAGCCAAAGGCAGACGCTCAACCCCTGAGCCACTTAGGTGTCCCCTACTCATGCTTTCTGAAGGCACGTATGGCTACACAGCATGTTAAGTTTATCCCTCCACTGTTTCTAAATTGGCAATCTATGGATTCTTTGGAAAAATGTTAATAAGTAAAGGGATAAATAACCAAAGGGCATGTAAAGATTTCTAAGCTGCAAGACTTGTGTGTTGGGGAAGAGATCACAAATCTGTCTGGTTTCTGATCTGAGGGATCATTTTCCCATCGAGATTCTGTGAGATTTCTCAGAGAAACCCACAGGTCATCATTCCAGGTTAGGACAGAAATGATGCCGACTATGAGAGCAGCCAGCATTTTTGTTGAGCATTTACGTGCCATGTGCTGTTCTAATCTAAGTATTTCGCTTAATCCTCACAGAAAACCTCTGGGGTAGATATTACCATCTTGAGTTAACAGATAAGGAGATTGAAATACATATTTTTTCCCAGAGTTGTATGGTTAGTAAATAGGAGTCTGACTCCAAATCCTGAAATGTTCACTTCAAAGCCCAAACTGTTGAGTGCTTGATGTTTTACTGCTCAAAACAGCCACTGGGAAAATAGACACATCAAACAGCTCATCTCCCCACCTTGTTTGTGTGACTTGAATATCAGAAAATTCTCATCCACTTGCTCCAGGACAAGGCCCTGTGCACCCTGTTCAGGAACTGTCCTTTTTCTTTTACTCCCTGTGCAACTCTCTAGGGTCCAAGGGCCACTGGACAGCCCAGGCCGGATCAACCTGCATTTGAGCAGCTGCAGATGCAGTTACATCCCTGTGACCACGAGGGGGCACTACATGAAAATGAATGTCCCTTCCTGACCAGTGGGCCGGTTCAACCCAGAGCTATGCTCTGGAATAAAACCCAAACTGAAAAATAAGTAAATAAAAGGAGGCTCTATGGAGAGCGAATTACACAGAATCACCATGGTTTTCATGGCTTTTCTTCATCTAAGACCTCCAAGCACTGTGGGGATGTTAGGTAGTTTACAGTCTGTCTTAACCTTGGATTGAACACCTAATTTCAGTCCAATACTTGGGTAACATCTCCATGACCGCACTCAAGCCAGTCCACTGAGGATTCCAGTTTTAAAAATAAAAGGGAAAAAAGTTAAGAGTGAGTTGAACAGACCGGAGTCCACGCTACCCGGGCTGGGAACTCCAAATCCTGGGAAGGGATGGGGAGGAGCCTAAGGAGCTGAGAGTCTGTGCTCCAGTCCCTGGACCATTAATGTTGGGAGAGCATAAATCAGCCCCAAGAGGACAGGTAACGACCCCCGTAGCAGCTGTCATTTGCCGAACATTTGCCATGGGTCTCTCTGCTAATTGCTTTAATAGATTAGTTTATATAGGTCAGTTTTAACAGATAGTACATGATCTAGATATTATATAGATATTAACCTTTAATAGATAGTTTATTTAATCCTCACTAACGTCCTATGAGGTACATTTTGTCATCCTGTTTTTCAGATGAAGAAACCAGGGTCAGAATGGCTGCCGCATGGCCATGGTTGTACAAGCAGCATGTGGAGTCCCAGGTGGAGCCCGGATAATTTGATTCCAGAACCCTGGCTCACATCGCTGTGCCATACTGGGGTCTTGAGCTCTCTGCTGTTTCTGTTCCTGCACATTCTATCATAAGATGCTGCAAACTGCAGGGCAGCCTGGGTGGCTCAGCGGTTTAGTGCCACCTTCAGCCCAGGGTGTGATCCTGGAGTCCTGGGATCGAGTCCCACATGGGGCTCCCTGCAAGGAGCCTGCTTCTCCCTCTGCCTGTGTCTCTGTCTCTCTTTTTCTCTGCATTACACACTCTCATGAATAAATAAATAAAATCTTAAAAAAAAAATAAGATGCTGCAAACTGCAGGTGTCGTGATTTAGGATGTATTGTTCTCTTTCCTCATGATCCCCATGACTATACTTTGGCCTGTCCCCAGACCAAGGACCCCCCCTAACCCCCTCAAAAAGACTCTCCCTCTCTTACACCCTCTGTCCCCCCTCACAGAATCTCCCCTGAGAGCTCTGACTTCCTTCCCAGTCTATCTGCTCTGCTATCCCAGTCTGGTACTAGCGCTCATTCATCCTTTCCTGTTGTTTCCTCTGGCTGGTCTGTCCTTCGGCCTCTCTGTAACCTCCTGACGCCAGGGGGATGGTGTGATAGGCTTCTGAGTACCTTGAAACACCTGGTACAGAGACCTGCAAAGAGCAGGCAATCAAAGGGACCCTGTGACTTATTTTGATTCCCCTCAGTCGTCCTCATACACATGACAAAAGCAAAGCTGTTATATAACTCACAGCTTCTAGAATTTATTACCTCTCCCAGGCTCTGCCTCTCCTGTTTGTCATCATAGCCCGAAGTGTAGAAAGGCTCATAGGTAATAAGATCCGGACGTTCAATATCATAAATTGCCTTGACCTTGGGAATGGCTGCTAAATCCTTATAATCCAGGATTTCATTGTCCACTTTTGCCTGGCAAAGTTAAACAGAAAGCAAAATTACTCTTGGTCTCATTTCTTTTGGGAACTATTGTTAGTACATTTCATGTCTGGCTTGAAAGGTGAAGACCTTAAAAATAAACCCAAATCAAAACATTCTGCTTAGTTTTAAAACCAAAAACGTTTTGCTTTAGAAAGTTGCCTATTTATTATCATGGTTTTAAAAAAAATAGTCATCAAAATCTTAGGAAAAAGTCTGTGTAGAATAAACTAAGTAGAAAAGCCTATAAACCTTCAAGATAATTTCCCCAAATGTATTACAGAGATGGAGAAGCTCAAACAGATGGTCAAAAAATTTTCCCAGATGGCTAAAAACAAGAACTGCATATTTGATAAACCAAATATTTAAATATCTTTGTGGCATAATTTAAAAATACTCAGTATCAGCATTATGAAATGTATAATTAATCCCCAAGTATGTATATCCAAGTTGGCTGTGGCAATTTTTAAAGTCCTGCACGGTATTACTGCACTTTATGGGTCATTGATGTTGCTGGTCACATTTGTATATAAATTTAATTACCCGAAGGAAAACATGATTGAGAGGGTTGACCTTCAAAAATGAAAACTGGAGCTCATAACATAAATAGAAGTTGTTTCAAATTATTCTATTTTGGATTACCCACTCCACTAATACAATCTGCTGCTTTACCTGTCCCGAAAGGGTCTTCTCCAAGTGTAAATACTTACATAGATAGTATGACCTGGGGAGCCCGGGATACTGGAGCCTGGTCTAGAATAAATGCTTTCAGAGGAAGTCCTGGTAGGCTGTAAAATAAACAGTGTGTTGTAAGGCTTCAGACCGTGGCTTCAGAATCAAGACTGGCCTGAGTCCCTAGCATTTATTAAAAACTAAGCTGGTTAAAGAAAGATTTGTGACTTTCCTGAATAAGGAAAAATATAACCTAGAGAGAAAGGCAAAGGAGAACCAGCTGTGCAACCAGCCTTGAAAATGCATTTGGGGACTTTTGTTTTTACTCTCTCTTCCTCCTCCCTTCTATGACCTTCTGGCTCTGCCTTCGTGCACATTTCCCTCCACCCAGCCCCAGGCTCGAACTCTGCTCATCTGGACTATTGCAATGATCTTGCCTGAGGGTGTCCTGCATCCATTCTTGCCCTCTTCAAATCCACTTGGTACCCAGTGGCCAGAGAGATCTTTCTTTTCTTTTTAAAGATTTAATCAATTTATTTGAGAGAGAGAGTGCGCACAAGTGTGGGGAGGAACAGAGAGAGGATAAGCAGATGCCACGCTGAGTGTGGAGCCCAACATGGGGCTCGATCGCACAACCCTGAGATAATGACCTGAGCTGAAATCCAGAGTCATACACCTAACCACTGAGCCACCCAGGCGCCCCCTGCAGAGATCTTTTAGGAACAGAATTTGGTCACTACTTTTGGCTTCAGCAACCACTTAAAATCACAACTCCCAGCACCTCAGGGTTTTGATCCTGCTTTCCTCTCCTCCTCCTCACTTACTTCACACCATCACTCATGGAACATGGTACATGTCCCTGCTTCAGGGTTCTTCTATTCCTCGCTGTTCCCTCTGCCTGAAATGCTCTGATCCCTAATTTTACTTGGTTGATTTTTTTCCCTTCTTCAGTCTTGGCTTTAAACATCACCTCCTCAAGGAAGCTCTCCCTGATCTTTCAATCCAGAAGGGTTACCCTTATTTTCTCTTAGTATCTCTCTTAGTTTTCCTTTAGGAATAAAATTTATAATTCCATATGAATTGGGGTGTTTTTGTTTGCATCCTATCTCCATCATTAACTTCAGTTACCATCCCTACCCTCACAGGAATTTTTTTTTTTAAACCACTGTGTATGCCTGTTTTGCACAGGTATGTAGAAGGCATAAGTATTTATTGAGGGAATGAGCTACAATTTATTATTCGTAAACACTCAGTTTGTGGATACCCGGCTAGTGTTAATTACATGATGTGAACCCAACCACACAGAGTCACTGAAGTCAGGTTAGTGGTCAGCCGCTGGGAAAGACAAAAGAAATTGGCCTTCTAATACATGCTTAGAGGACCCTGAGACTGAGTGGAGGTGCTAGCAGTGGGAAGGAAATGTATTAGTATTAACTAGGATTAATTGCCTCCCACTCTCCCTGGCACATTCTGGAAAGCTCCACAAAGAAAACCAAAGGTCTAGTCTTAAAAGGCCTTCTCCCCTCTGTACAGACATTTCTTGGAGAGGAAAATTCGTAATTCTCCGCTAGGAATTGGATCTTTCCTCTTTGCTACCGTTTCTACTGATATTTGGCACCTTGAAAGTGAATGTAATGGAGCCAAAAAAACTCCTAAAAATAAGGATGTTGTATCACTCTGTAATTCATATCTGAAATAATGAGAGCAAACCCACCTGGCCAATTCAAGGCAGAGAGTGATTAGACTCATTCTAACAGATAATTCACTGGAGGGTTGTGATGGATTATTCTCGTGTCTTTGAGATACCAGGGTGGAGGGGGCTGGAGAAGTCACAGTGCTGGTGTAGCAGGCTCATCGCTTCTGGTCCCCCTCCCTAAGACCTGCCACATACAAGTACTTTCCTCCAAGGCTTAAATTTTCCAATCACATGCACATCTCAATGTGAGAAAATTCTCAATTCTGAGTCTACTGAGAAAGAAAGGGCTCACATAGTAATACTGCTCAAAAAACTCCAATTCCTTGGTCTGTTTCCCAATCAAAACAGAGAAATGACACTACACCAGAATCTAGTCCTCCTTTAAAAAGATGCCATCCGTTAATAAAGTTGAGCCAGTATGCCTCTGTGTGGGATAACTATTAACTGCAGGTGGTCCTTCGGCTTCAAGTGGCTGGCAGCAAATATGTGCCAACCCAATATCAAAGTGAAACCTGGTAAGTAACAACGCAAGAATATTAGAATATTAGTGGCAGCTAAAGTTTGTCGTCTGCTTACTATGTGGCAGGCTCTGGGAGGAGCATTTTCCAGGCTTGATCTCACTTTCATCTCCTCAATAACACCTTGAGCCAGGTTCTGCTATCATGAGGAAGAAGTGTGCAAGCTCTCAGCTACACACATACTCAAGCGTCAGGATATGAAGCCAGGTGCCCTAGGGGTGGAGCCCAAGCTTTTAGCTCCTGCACTAAGATCTCCCCCATATTGTAAGACAAATGTGACCATTTCTGTCTCATCAACATAGCTAATGGGATGGATGAAGTGAAGATAGAAGAAAAAAATTGAGATCAACTAGCAGAAGGCAGTGTCCTTAGCTCCACGAGAAGACTGCAGTGGCTCTGAGTTGGGGTGCGGTAGGAAAGGAGGTAGTGAGGGACAGTCAGGCATCTTCAGCTACTGACATGGTTATGACAAAGCCCTGTTTTCACTGACAAACAGCTAGGACATTGTGTGAATAGCCTGAGAATGCACTGAGTCTTGGGGTCTCTCCCATGTCACTCATTTTTGCCAAATACGGGTCAGGGATACTCTCTGCCTTCCCTGTAATCATGCACCTGGGGTGGCTCTGAAGTATATGGTTCCCTCGTGTGCTGCGCATGCAGATAGGAATGTAGCTGGAGAGCCAGGTGAACGCATGTCTGGGAGGAGGTCTGTAAGCTTCTCTTCCAGGGTTGAGGCACTCCACAGAGGGAAAAGTTCTCTTGGCTGAACCAGGCTGTTTCCACACAGGCTCTCTGTACCTTCTTTCTTCACCACGTTAGAGGATCTGTGGCTTAAGCAGGCTTCCTCTGAAGCCTTCAGCTGGTTCATTTACATCATGACTGGTGGAGCTTAAGGTGTCAAGGGTTATCTGACAAGTCTCATTTCATTCTTAAAGGTTTTCAAGCTGAACCACCTCCATTTTGCACACACCTGCCCCGGGCTCTCTGATTCTAGAGTAAATATTTTAGATTTTTACAGTCAGACTTGTGCTCAAAGTCAAGTTGGCTATTCACCAAATCTAACGATGCCCTGGCTCTCGTGGAGAGGTCAGGCCGCCGTGAGCATCTTCAGACCATTTAGCACTGGGAAACGCTCCAGATGTCTCTTGGAAATTCAGAAGTTCCTCTTCATTTCACCGCATTTACTGTTGCTTGCTTTTGCTTTATTCTGGTCTCCTAACCTTACTTAAAATCTACTTCCTACTCATAGGTGTCTTGCTTATGAGTTACATCCTTGCTTATTTTCTTACAATGGCTCTTCTTCTGTTTTCCTGTCTAAAATGAAATAATGGAATAAAACATGACTCTGTGTAGTATAGTATGGGGGGCGGTTAGAAGGCTGGATTTGGAGTCAAGATTTAGTTCAAATCCTGGATCTCCTAGTTGTGTGACATTTTATGAGTTTTTCTTTCCTTTCTTGCTTTCTCTCTCCCTTTTTCTTTTGACTTCCTTTAGCTTCAGCTTCTCAAAGGAGGAGACGGTACTTGAATCTAGTTTATAGGGACAAAGGAAACACCTATAAAACTTAAAGCACCTTACCTCGCCCAGGGCACATACCCATTTTCAGCATTTTCCAGACACTGGACTTAGACTGGATTTCTTTGTTAATCTCACGTAGTGAAGGAGAGCACTACCGGTGTTTTGTTCTTCATGACAGAAGAGTCCTTTCAAACTTGAGCTCCGTGGAGAAG
The DNA here is from genome assembly GCF_011100685.1 of Canis lupus familiaris. Lineage (NCBI taxonomy): Eukaryota > Metazoa > Chordata > Mammalia > Carnivora > Canidae > Canis > Canis lupus. Next base: position 25,595,518 of record NC_049249.1, read on the forward strand.
AGGTCCGTAGAGCCCTCTACAGCTACTGCACTTGGATGCACTCTCATCAGAACTTAGATATGTGAAGTCACTTATCATCATACATGGGGCAGCAGTCAGATTGCCAAATGCCCTTCCCCTTCTCAAGAACTCTATGAAGTGAAAATGTATCCGCCTGAGATGGTGACTTCCTGCCTAGGTCTTAGGTTTACTAATTTATGCCCCTGCCACGCCAGATGGCCAAATACCTTGCACATGCCTGTCTTATCTACCAGTACAGTTCCTGGTTCTCTGTCTCTTTGTGCTCCAGGCTTAAACAGCATACACGATTGCTTGCTTTCCTGCCACAGTCCCAATGGCTCCCGAGGTGTATGTGCTCGACCAGTGGAGGTTAGAGGGCCCTCCTTCGTGAAGATAATAAGATTACTTTTTTAAAACACAACATTGGTTTGGGTATTTTAATCTTAAATATTTGGAATTTTACATTTCAATTCAAAGATCTAGAATTCTAAAAATGTTGTATTTTAAATGAACAACTTTATTATGAAAAGAAACCATTTTACTTGCTGAGGGTCTCTGATGGCCAAGATAGCCTCAAAAGGCACAAAGCTGTCTTCCAATACAGCAGCTCAAATCCACTCCAATTGAAACTCATTTAACCTGAAAAGCAACAACTTACTGCCATGCTTTCCCTCTTTCCAATCCCACTGACTGCTTCTTCTTTACCGAACTTAACTCTAGTGTCACCCTGCTGGGCTAGAACAAAGTTTTACAGGTGAGCCACATTTCCACAGATGATCCTTATAGGCAATTAGTTAACCTACATTACTATTTTCAACCCATTCTGATATTCAAGGTAACAACAGTGACCCAGTAATTACTAATTGAGTTCAATAACCCAATGGGTCAGCAGCCTTCGTGAGCCTCTATGAGAGTTATGACAAACAAAATTACTCTCTCAACTACACAGCTGACCCTTAAACAATGCCAAGGTCAGCAGCATTGACCCACTGTGCAGTGGACAATCCACGTATAACTTTTGACTCCACCCAAAACTTAATTATCAAAAACCTGCTGTTGAACCTGAAGCCTTACTGATAACATAAACAGTTGAATAACATATTTTGCATGCTATATGTATCACATACTATACTCTTATAAGAAAGCAAGTTAGAGAAATGTAATTAAGAAACTCCAAAGGAGGAGAAAATACATTTGTTAGTACTGCAGTGTATTTATATTTAAAAAAAGCATATGAGTGGACCCACATAGTTCAAACCTGTGTTGTTTAATGGTCAACTATATTATAAAAGAGAATTTCTAATATTTATTCTCAAAGATATATCCACTTCTGTTCTACAGAGAAAGGAAATAGGATCTGTTGTTAAAAGCAGATGCAATTTACTTATTTTAATTTAAGCACCTTGCCCCTCATGCCTTATGGAAAAAAACAACTTGTGGAAAATTCAGTTCTATTTTTTAGTGTCATCTTTGGCCCCCCCCCCCCCAAAAAAAAAGAAAGAAAGAAAAAAGAAAAAAGGCAAGGCAAGGGTGGAGAAAGCAGAGTAGATATAGAAAGGGTTATAGACTGGCTGTGATTTCTCAAAGTATTATGCTAATAAAATTAGGCAAAGAATTTAATCCTCATTTTGGCAACAGGAGGAAAGGAGCTTCACTAAGAACCTTTTATTGCATGTGGTTGTCCTCGTTCACTCTCTCATCAAGGGGTCCATGTGACCTACATTTATTCCCCCAGCACATGTTCATGTGCCCACTTTTGATTTCAAAAAGGTTTTTTATTTTTCTCAAAAAAATCAACACGGATAAGTCTCACCAGAAGACGAGTAGTTTGTTTCAATAAGGAAGAGAAAAAAAATGGCATTTGATCCCTTATAGTGGTTGCTTGAAAATACATGTTTCTTTGTTTTTGGCATACAATCTTTTTAAAAGCCCTCTAACTACCTTACAGATGATTTTTTCTCTATGCCTTGACTTGGTCCATCTGTCCTACCATTCAGGAGGCATAGTCACAAAGTGAGAATTACATTGAAGACATCTCTTTATGCTTCCATGCATCTCTAATCCTTCTTCAGATTTTGACCATTAAAAAAGACTTACCAGAGCTCTGCCTGGTGAATAAGCAGAGAAATAATAGTTTCCAGTTACTTCCATTAAGGGCCATCGTGCACTCTGGTCCCTTCTTGGTGGGGGAGTGCCAGAAAGCACTCTGCTGCCCCCGCCCTCCCCACTTTCAGCAGGAGCAAGGGTGCGACAACTACCCATCTAACTTGCATTCTTCCAAAGCCATGCTCTAAGAAGGAGGGGACACTACAGGCAACTGAATGGGATAGAGTTGATGAATGCCAAGGGATGACTACTGATATAAGGTGATTGACACCTTATACGAAGTGCTGCTGAGATTGACAGTACCTGCCTTGGGTTTTTGTTGAAGTTCACTAGACAAGGTGGTGATAATAGCTGCAGAAGAAGGAATACTTTTAAAATCTGCATACATTGCATGTTCACTGCTAAGTCAAGGAAGGGTGAAATTAATTCCTTTGGAGAAAGAAGTTTTGAGCTAATGGGCATACCAGACCCTTCTCTGGAGAGTTTCACAAATGCCATCACCCTTTACTATGGCCAAGAGCCTCAATGTCTTTCCAGAATAAATCTTAATCCCTATAATTCTGATGAATTATAAAAACAGACCAAAATAGAATAAAATATTCGAATAAAGTAAAAGACTGGAATAAAGCAGCATGTATTGTAGTGATGTTAATAAAACAATAGCCAACATTATCTCCTTGTTCGAGACATATATAAAGCCTCTATTTAGCTCTTTAAAAAATATACACACGGTATATGTTTGGTATATTATAGGTTTGCAAGTGCATATAATAGTGAATGTTAGTTTCAAAAGAAAAAAAATCTCATGCCCATTTTGTATGGCAGTCCATTCATGCTTTAGCCTCCAAACACACATCAGAGATGCTCCTTTTTAGAATTTAGCAAGTGATCCACTGTGGATTCTAAAAAACTTGGTCTGGGAATGCCATCTGCTTTGTCTATAATGAATTATAGCAGAAATTACAAATGTTTAATATTGACTTTTACCTATAGACAAAATTCACTATTCATATAAAACTTGTCCAAGTAAGTAAAATTGAATGTTCTTCTTAGGTAATTCTACTTCATCATTTTCTTTTACCCGTATTTCAGCCCGAGGAGACAAGGAGCAACTGTAGAATATAAATAATAAAATGACTTTCCTCCTGTAAATTTCTTCTACAACAAAACCAAGACTTGCTTCTGGAGCACAGAGGGCTGAATGTCCCTGCAAGAGTACAGCTGATTTACCTAATAACTAACTATCATTTCTGGTGAAATGAACTGCTTGTGTAAGGCATCTAAAAGATCAATATATCTGTATGACCTGAGGATTGCCTTGGAATTTTCAGGCTTCTCAAAAGTTCTGGTGAGCTGTTCCTCAATAGCCAATGGTAAAGGGAGACCTTGTCAAATGGCCTGTTTCCTTGCCAGATCCCAAGCTGTTTACAACTTTCTGTGATGGAGCTGAAGTTGACTTCATTGATATTTATGGCTGGATAATGGGAATCAGATGTCCCTTTTGAACCAGGACAGGAAGAGAGTAGTTATTAAAAACAGAGCTCTCTCTCCTTCAACCCACCACTACCTAAGAGGCTCTTTCAAACTTAAGGGTCTGGAGCAAACCAAAAAATCTCACACTCAAAGATTAGATTTTTGTTCAAAATGCATCACTTGACTATAGCCTCAGGCTAACAAGACAGAACACTATTTGAGTTATAAAGCATACTTTTGGGAAAGGGATCCAAAAACTATTGAAAAAGCAACGTCTTGCCAAATAGAGGTTCTAATTCTGAGCAACACTCATTTGCAGTGGGGACAGTCTTTGGCTGTTCCACTGGATTCAGGAGACTATAATTTCACTGCATGTGAAAACTCTGCCACTGGAGCTGAAGCTTTAAGATAGAATGAAGATCATAATGACAAATACAAGTTGGAGCGTAACCCAGTATCATGGGCCAACATAACGCACCCGAGGCCTGGAATCTGCAGTTAAGTCTTACTGCTGATGCTGGGGCAGGGGGGGCACTTTGGGCTTACCTCATTCTATAGATGAAGACACTTGGGGGGTGACGTCTAAAAGGTTCCTTTCTGCTCTAAATGTATATGCTTCAAACTCTCTTCCAAACCATTTAAAGAAAGAATGTAAAGTTTTAATGAAATTACACTAAGCAACTCTCCTCAACCTTAGCACTGTTCGAGCAGGCACAGAAAAAAAGGTGTATGCACAGAGACCAGACTAAAGTGTTATGTTATAATCTGGAATTGTTAGCAGATCTAAAAAAAAAAAATGGGTTTCATCTGGGCCAAGATCAACTTGTAGAAAGTTATAATTGAATTGGTTTCAGCAGATTCTCAGGAACCCCAGAAGGAGGTCAAGTATGTGAAGGGAGCACCATCTCCTGCTTCACTGCTCATCTGGAGAGCTGGATGAGCCCTCTCCTGGCTTCTGGATGGTTCTGCACGTCATGCTGCCCTCTTTCTTAAAAACATCAGACTTAGCATGCGGTCTTCCCCTCCTATCTTCCTAAGTTCCCCTGTGGCGTAGTGGAAAGAGCACGAGTTATGAACTCAGAAACCTGCCTTCCACTCTTAGCTCTTCCACTTACCAGTGGGCTAACTCTTCGGGAAATCACTCAACTGTGATGAGTCTCAGTCTCTCACCTGAAAATGGGGGTGAGGACAGCTACCTCACAGCAATTCTTAGGGAGAGCAACAGAGAGTGTATTTAAAGCTCCTGGCCTCGGCAAAGTAGGCACCTGGTCCCTCTTGTCTCCCTTCTCACTTCACTACTGCTTTCTTGAGCCAAAGTGCTCCCTATCCAAGCACTGTGTTCCTCGGCTTGGCATTGCTGCTGTTCTCACCAGCCACACCCCCTGGCATCATCTCTATGTGTGCTCATCTCCACGGACCTCTACAACTCAACTCAAAGGCCACTATCCCCGGGAAGTGCCATTGAGATTCTTTTTCTCATCTGACATGCCCTCATCTATGTGACAGGTTTCTAATACCACTTTATAATCATTTGTCTATTATTTATGTGTCTTTCCTGCTGGTCTAGGTCTAGAGCATCCAGCCTTGCACTCATTCTACCTGGGTGCTTGGCAAATATTTGTTCAATGAACAAATGTGTAGATACAGGACCAAAGGGGGAGCTTCTAATGTGCTCGGTTGAATGAAAGTAATGCTTTAGCCAGTACTCTAATGAAAACAATACTCAGAAAAGGAAACAGCCATATCAGAATGTGAGATGCACTCTGTGGGTGAGAAAAAGCATTTGCTTCTGCAGGAGCCACAGAAGTTATGTGGGGAAAGCAGCATGGACAGGATAAGCGACAGAAGCCTCGGACTAGGACAGCGTCTCTAAGCCTTGGCTTAGACACAGCGCCAACCTGCAGAGACGGTGACCGTCCTGTGCGTCGAACCAGACTTTTGGGATAAAAGAAATCGGAGGAAGAACGATGACTGTTTGGCAGCTGCCATAAAACATGAAAAAAGGGAAGAATGAACAAAGAAATAAGCTCAATTTAGAAACACCACACAAACAAAACAAAACAAAACAAAACCTTTGGGAAAATGAATTTGATAGTAAATGTCAAGTGGCATTGCTTTATAGTTGTGTGTGTGTGTGTGTGTGTGTGTGTGTGTGTGTGCGTGCGTTGGAGAGCCCATGTTTAAAAGCATATTAACTGGTCTTCAAGTTATAGTTTATTCATCTACATTCTAACTCCCCATGATTCCTTTTCCCTTTATTTCGGCTTAGAAATTTCTATACATGGAGAGTAAGGAGCCAATGAAGCCATTGAGAGATGTCCTTAAGAATCTGTCATTACAAATGCCCTGTGAGTTCTTAAATACCAAGAATGTGGATTACTCAGTGGGGTTGCAGAGATTCTTAAAACATTTTCGTTTTGCTATGGTAACTGCACTGATGTGATACCCTGTGAAAGGCTTGGAAATCTTGGCTCAAGGTCTGTGATCTGTAGACACACCCTTAAGAGAGCACAACATTTATTCCCTTATTCAAAAACCAATTCCCCTTTAAACCCCACCGACGTCAGCACATACCTCACTCAGGGCACCCTGGAACCTTTTCCCCTCTGGAGTGCTCTATTCTATACACTATGGGGCTTCCCAAAGGTGAGCAAGCTGAGGGTTGGCCTGCCCTCCCAAGTGGTTGAATGTTGGCTTCAGGAGAAAAGCTTTGGAATTTTCTGGAAAACTTTACTAAAGGAAGAAAAGCTAATAGCTCTTCTTGGCCAGAAAGAGAAGTATTTCACTAGTTGTTTTCATAGACTTAACCAGGGAGTTCTATCAAGATGCAATCAATTTTTTTTTCTTTTTTAAGTATCATTTTAGTCACACTATCTGCAAACTCAAGCAATCCTTATAGAGAAAAGACCCACATTCCATGTAGTCTGGTCTCATTAGCATTCTTCTCCTCATCTCCCAAAAAGCTTCATTAGGGATGAAGTGAAAATGATTATTCAAAAAACTGAAAGCAACACTGTAGAGAGTACAGACCACTAGCTACTTGGGTGGTTTCTGGGCAGTGTCCTCAAGCTATGCTATGAATTTTACATTCTTATGATAAGAATGACAATAATTACTATCTTTAATGTTTTAGGATTTTATAAAGATACAATAGTCTTTATATGCTTTATATTTCACAGCATCCATAGCTCCTAAAAAATTTCAGACTCTGGTGCCCAACATGGGTGACTGCCAGTGTGCACCTGCCTGGTGGATGGGCTTGAGGGTTAATACACATCATGCTCAAGCTGAAGCTGTTATGTCGAAATAGAGACCAACAGATTCCTTTTCAGTTTGTCTTTTTACTCCATTCTTCTAAGAAAAAGGTTTTTAAAAAATCTTTTCCATAAAAATATGATGCCAATGGGGTTAGGATGCATAGATGCTTATATCTACTGATGGCAGTTTAAGCAGATCTGACACCATACTCCAGAGTTTGGCTTCCAAAATAAATTCGGGCCATTCTTTTCCCTGAGATGCCAAATGGAACACAAACTACAGTTTTTCCAAGGGTACCACTAAGTCAGCCAAACTGAGAGGCCGTGGCCTGGGTTCCAGTGTGATTATTGCTCAGAAAATATTTCACAGTCTAAGGAAAAAACTAGGGCATCTGAACAGGATATAGATAATGATCCTGACTTATAAGGGTGTACAGCTCTTTGCTTCTGAAACACATAAAATAGTGTCATCTGGAGGTCTTGTCAGGGTTGAATAAGACCAGGAGAAGGCTTCAGAAGTGGGAGATGAAGAGGCTCTATCCTTCTGTGAGTGTGCTTCGGTGAGGACAGTTACTGAAGCATTTTGATGTTACCTAAGAGTTAAGTTACCAGAATGCTTATTCACATTGACACTTCTGGGCTCATCATTGTTTTCCCTAAATGTTTTATCTGACAAACCACTGGCTTTTGGAGATAGAGGCTACTCAGTGAAATTTGGACTTAAGAGGTCAGTAAAATGTACCATGGATGCAGAGTTTGGGTCAGGGTGGTACCTTATGGGCTAAGTACAAAAACGTCTGGTGAGGTCACCAAATGTTGGACCTAGAACTTTATGAATCATTTTTTCCCATCTGTATGGTTTGGTTGTTCCCTTGAATGCTTTCCTATGAACCCGACTGGTGAGGCAAGGCTTACTTTCTCCGACACAAACATTTGGAACAAAAAACACAATCGGTTTAACATAGGAGGGAAGAGAACCTCCTTCCTTGGCCAAATGGTCTTTCAACTTGATGCTATTAAGAAAAAAAAAAGTCATGAAAAAGCAATTTCACCCAAACTCCAGCTCCAAGAATAAGCGACTATGACACAGACAGCGGCAAATGCACCTGGCATCACAGTTCTAATTGTTTCCTTACCCGCAGCTTTTCCTCAGTCTTGGTAGATTGTTTACAGTCGGGATGCCAAACGGTGGAACCTGGAAAGACATGGTGCCCGCAAAGTGTTAAAGGAAATGGAAAGAAGCCATAGTCCTATTAGCCAGAACTCCTGAGAACAGATCATATCCTTCTCTACGGAGAGAGGGGAGTGTTAGAGCCCTGTGCCCAAGTGAATTATGACAACTCTAACCTCTAGGTGAGTTTTCCTCAACCAGTCTGAGCTTGCTCTATAAAGGTCATAATTCTAGACCACAGAGACCACTAATGGGCACAACAGTGTTTTGATTCAAGAGACATTTAGTTCTTGACTGAGCGTTGTCGCTGTTGCTTTGGACCATATTATTATCCCTTAAAAGTCATGACTGTATCTTTACTACAAGCTGTATTTAATTTAAATATAATCCATAAACCATGTTTATAGAACATCAAAACAACCAAGCAATTGAGATGAGGGAAATAGAGTCAAACCAGATAGTCTATATCCAGAAGCAAAACTCACTGAATTTTTTGTTGATCCAATTACACAGTCATTTACAAAGATACGGAAAAATCAAGCCAAGTAGTAGAAAGGTTGAAAGTTATATTCCGAATGCAGAAGTTTTCTTTAACTTTTAACCTTTAATTAACAAAAAAAGGTCTCCACTTGTGAATGAGTGAAATTACTGGTTAAGTGCCTTTTTTTTTTTTTTCTGTCCCTGAGTCAATGCTTTACCTTCTTAGAGTATGAAACCCTTCTCTGGATGGTGCTCATATCACACAACTAAGCAAAACACTTATATACCAGAGAAAGCTCTTATAAGAATCCAAGCCCACTGATATGATTTTGTATGCCTAGATATAGATGTCATTTAAAGAGTTGTGGGTAAGACCTAGATGTAAGTCTTTTTTTTTTTTTTAAGATTTTATTTATTTATTCACAAGAGACACACACAGAGAGAGGGACAGAGACACAGGCAGAGGGAGAAGCAGGCTCCATGCAGGGAGCCCAACATGGGACACAATCCTGGGTCTCCAGATTCACACCCTGGGCTGAAGGCGGCCCTAAACGGCTGAGCCACCAGGGCTGCCCCTTAGATCTAAGTCTTATGATCACATAAGGATATGTTTAAATATGGTTATGGGCAAAAGAACTGAAGGAGCCCTGGGTAAGACTTGAGCAAATAAAGTTACTAAGTTGAAAGCAGTAAGTAAGTGATATAAATTTAATAAGTGTCAGCAAGAATATCAGACCTCCCGCATTTCATTATCAAATTTTTATCTGTTCTGTGTGTACTTGAAAAGTCACTAAATTACAGTAACTCTTGAATTATTTTATACCACTGAGCTAAAATAGCTAAAATAATATTAACCACAAGATAATACCTTTTATATCAGAATAATACTTGAATCCCTATTTAACAATCATTTCTATCTTGCTTAACCAAGAGCCAAAAAAAATAAAAAATGAAACAAACAGACCAGACAGACACATAGTCCTTTCAGCATTAACATTTACTCTGAGGCTGGCTACAAAGCACAGGAAATCCTCTTAATGTGGAAAGCCAAGGGTTGGGGTGGACCCAACAGCAGCATTCGTTGTGAAGGTTCTATTGAGTAAAAGCCTTTGGCCAGAATACTGGGTTTGCACAGTGTCACACTGTTCTTCAGAGGTCAGCCACACAAGGAATGTGACTTGGGGAGAATATCAGATGCTGAGGAAGATGAACTACTCATTCTTCAAGGATGTGCCAAGAGGGCAGGCAGAGAGCGCTGAAGCCCAACTCCAGAAGACATTTACAACAATCCCTGGAATTCTGAGTATAGCCCATCTTAATGGATACTTGTTTATTTGTAGTATGAATGTGCTGCATTTGTGCACAGCTTGAAATCACTCTCTATTCAGGTTCCAGAACCATGTGAACGTGCAGAGCTGCACCCAGAGCCTTTGAGTCTCAGTTCCTAGCAGACATGGGGTTAACACACACTCTTGTGTCTTTGTTTTTGAGTGCTATGATTGACACACTAAAATCTAAAACAAAGCCTGGAGATCAAATAGAGAATAAATCTGCTTCATGCTGAAAATGCAAAGTGACACCTGCCTATTGCTAGGCAGATTCACAGCCTGCCCTCGGGAAAATGTGTCATATAAAGTCCACATGAGACCATGGTTTTGGGGGCTTGTCACTTGTCTTTATTGGGACCTTCAAAATTCAGTGACTTTTTTCATCAGAACTTTGCAAAGTCATCATTAAAACTAAGGGATATTTGGATTGTCAATTTCTCATTTACCTAGCATTTTTTAGAGGAGAATAGGTAAGACTTTGCTTTAATATTCAAGAATCATTTCTATAGACATTTCTTCGTTGTATAAAAACAACATAGAGAGCAAAGCAAACCATTCATTAAAATACACATAGTGTTAAGTGCAGAAAGACAAAGAAATGAATTCGAAGGCAGATGAGACCCGGTAATTACCAAACTAAATGAGCACCAGCTCTCATGGTTCTTGCTAATTTTACTGATAAGCCCTTGTCGATTTAATGACTCTTTTTCCAGCTAAAAATAGTAAAATGTTTGTGCAGATGGTGCTGTCTGACTGGAAGAGAATCCTCCCCTAAGCTTCCCTCTGAGAAGTTTCAGTATTTTAGGGGAGATAAAAACTAGTTATGGTTGTACACTGGGAAGATTTCTCAATTAAAAAAAATCTGGGGGGTGCCTTGGTTAAGCATCCAATTCTTGATTTCGGCTCAGGTCATGACCTCAGCATTGTGAGACTGAGCCCCAGGCTGGGCATGGAGTCTGCTTAAGATTCTCTCCCTCTGCCCCTTCCCTGCTTCCTCCCTCAAAAAAAAAATCTGATGGCCCTCTGGTAAGTAATGAGTACTTCTTTGCCACGAGAAACTTCTCCATTTCTCTTTCTACTCTGGGTATGTTTTCTCTCATTCTCTCGCTCTCTCTTTCGTTCAATAGGACAGCTACATCATCTCAATGGGATGAAATACATCTGTGATGCAATTCACCAAGTATGACGTTTTCTTCTTCCTGAAAGCCTGCGTAAGAGCAGGCTGGAGGGGTCAAAAAATCCTTCTCATAGGATAGTGAAAGGAGCAAAGACAAAGTAGCCTCTATGAATGCTTTTCCTCTTTTGTCTTCTTTCCCAAATTTCCTGGTGAAGGTTGGGAGGAGGTATTTCTGATTTTCAATCTTACCTCACCTCCGTAGCACCAAACATCAAGGCCTATTCATTTGTTCTAGAAGCAACACATTCCTTTTTTAAAACAGATTCAGGAAAAAAATAAAAAAAAAAAATAAAACAGATTCAGGGGCTCACTGTCAGCAATGTCAACTGCTTGGCTGACTAATACTAACTGACGAGGTAACTTTGGGCCACATTCATTTTGGATCTGGGGAGCCTGGCCACTAATGAAATGCCTCCTTCTCTAGAAACAAACAAACAAACAAACAAACAAACAAAGCAAGGTTTTCTTTTCCCAGATGGGAAGAACTTAATAAATTCTTGAGTCCACCTTACCTTGAAGATACATTTCCTCTCCTTCTGTGAACATCTGGTTGCATCTGCTGCATCGTGCACAGCTGGGGTGGTAATGTTTGTCACCTGCCTGCAAGAGAAGAGGTAGGGACTATTTAGTTTACACCTTGTCACAGCTCTCAGCCTCTTTTCTGGACTCAGGGATTTAGAGGAAAAGCGAACAGCTGAGGCAAGAAAAATAATTGTCCAATTGACCTAACCTCCGATACCAGCAGCCCTGGAAGCTGAAACTGACCCCATCAGAACTGGAAGGGGCTCAAAGACCGGCTATTGATGCCTGGATGATGGGGCTGCCTTGCTTCTCGGGGTTTCCGGCATCCATCTCTCTCTTGGCCTGGTCGCTCTTGGATGGTTGCCAGTCACACACCACGTGTCTGAGATGAGTCCACTCCGTCTCCAAAAATGGTATCCCCAAAACATTAATACTCAAATTGATGTGGAGACTAATACTGGTTTGTACTAATGCAATAAAAGGAAAGGATTCTCATATCTAGCAGGTTCTTGCTTTCTTAACTACACGCTCTAAAAATAATAAAATCTATTTAGCTTACATCAAGATGGGAAAAACCATAATAAAAGACATCAACAGCTTTCACCTCAGAAGGACCCCAAATTCTCTTCTTTGTTGCTTATAACAATCTTTTACCAAAGTCTTATATTGTTTTCTGAAAAAGGCATTTTACTGAGGCGGCCTTGCATTATTCATGAGCATTTCACATTCCTAAATATGACAGATGCCATCACAGCAGGTGTTGACTTCCCCAAAGCAAAATGTCACTGGACACAGGGACAATTCTGTAGACAGGTGCCAAGTCACATTAGAGTCATGCTCCAAATGCATGCCTGACAAAATGAAATCTTTCTGTTTATAGCTTAGCAAAAAATCTTCACCACCTGAAAGTTATCAAATATACTCTGCAATGAAATTTTATCAACCAACTGTGAAGCATTTCTTTTGCATCAACCACATGCAAGGCAGTTAGTGCTGAGAACCCAGAGTTAGAAGTAACTGCACCCTGTGCTTGCATGAAATCTCAACAGGAAATCAGAGGTCAGGTAGTGATTCCTTTCTCACACCCTCCAGTAGAAACTACAAAGCCACTTAGTAACCAGAGTGTGAGATGGTGGTTGGTTACTCAAGACAATCAAGTGGAAAAAAAGTGAAGTTATCTCAAAATAGAAGCCAGGAATGAAATCTGTTCAATGCTGCCAATCAGAAAATTCTAGAAGTGGTGCTCTTGTTTTGGTTCACACACTATTACTTAATTATTTTTTTCCAGGGGATGAAGGAAGCATAGGAAATGTCACACAAAGTAGCTCCTTCCCTTAGGCCACCCAGGGTCAAATGTGAGTGAAAGGGGAGAAAGAGAGAAGTCACACTAAGTTCTAAACCACTGTAGTTCAGCTGGGATGCCAATGCTGAGAGTTCCCAGCCAGTGTGGACAATCTCTGGATTCTCAAGGAAAATGTAAGTGGAAAAATTAAGGCACCTTGACAGGAAGCTTGTGTAGTCTACAATAAAAAGCACACTCCTCAGAAAGCTGGGAGTAGAAAGAGAGATCTTCAAACTGATATAGTGTATTTATCATATTTAGTGGTGAAACATTAGGTGCATTCTCAACAGACAGCACTCACACAATAGCTGACATTTTCACCAAAGTATTTAGGTTCTAGTTTTTTTAGTTTAGTTTTAATTTCACCAAACTCTTTTAGTCTTAGCCAATGTGATACAGTAAGAAGAAATAAACATGCAGGTCACCAATGAAAGAGCTCAAACAGCTTGATAAAAAAACAAAATAAAACAAAACATCTAAAACCTCACAGCTTTCCTATAGACTAGCAATACAAATTTAGTTAGTGTAATGGGAGAACAGGACTCCATTTCTAACAGCAACAAATAAACCTTTCAATGCAAGATCTACATAAAGAAAACTTTAGAATTTAATTGATGGACATAAAGGGCTAACAATCATAATGTAGACATGTTCATGGGTGGTACTGAAGGAAAAGAGAATCTAAATGTCTTTGGGGTCAAGGTCATCTCATTTAGACATGTATTTCTGGATGAGGAAACTAAATGTTTAAAGATGTCAATTTATCTAAAATGAACCTATTAATGCAATGCATTCTCAACCACAATACTCAAAGGAATTTTGTCTACAGACCTTGACATCCTGATTCTGTAAGTTCATATGGGAAAAAAAAAGTGCACAAAAATACAGACATTTTTTGAAAAACAGAGCATCAATTAAGGGGGATTTTCCCTTCCTGACATAAAAAATTATTCTAAGGCTCAAACAATTAAAGTCCTCCAATACTGGTACAGGAATAGAAAATAAATTGGTGAAACAGATAACATAGAAAAACCAGTTGCACAGCTATACACAAGATAATTTAGTCTATGATAAAGGTGGCATTTCAAATGAGTTGCAAAACAGACTATTCCATTAATGGTGAGAACAATGGATTCTCTACTTAGAGAAAGGTAAAACTAGATTCCTAGTTCATAACCTACACTGAAAAGAATTCTAGAGAGTTACAGAGGTAAATATAGAAGGGTATATAGAAGATAATTTAGTATACTTGGGCTAGGAATGCTTCCTTAAACAAGGCAAAATCTAGAAACAATAAGGCAAATAATGACTTCACACACACATATAAATGTCTATACATAAGAAGGTTAAAGGAAGAGTAACAGGGAAAGATACTTGCTGTGCATTTCAGACAAAAGATTATTATCCAGAATATATAGAGTGTCTCTAATAAAAAAAATAAGTGGCAATATGGGCAAAAAGCATATATATATATATCTCCCCCCAAAAAACAAATAATTAGCTCAACTCCACCAGGAGTCAGAGAAACACAACTTAGAAAAAAAATTTTTTTCTTCATCAAATGGGCAGAGATAAAGAGAAGATTAATGTTAGGAAAAAGGCATTCTCACACACTATTGGTGAGCAAAATTCTTTTTGGGAGGCAGCTTTGGCAATATTTATTAAAATTTAATATGCATGTACTCTCTGATGCATGATTCCACTTCTAGGAAGCTATCCTACAGAAACTCTCATTACTGCTTAAAAGTATATGTATTAAGGATCTTTAACATTATTTATAACAGCAAAGAATAAACAACAGAAAGCAACCCAAATAAGAAAGTAGTTAAAGGAAATATTAAACCATATGTAGCCATTAAAAGAATGAAATAAACTTACATGGAAAGAGTTCAATTGAATGCTACCAAGAGAAAAAAATCATGCAGAAAAACAACATCTATAATATAGTTGCATAAAATACTAGCGGAACTTGTGGAGACATTGGGGTAAGTACGACTGGATTCAAATCCAGTTTCAGCACTATGTGATCTTGTGAAGGTGGCAGTCTCAACCATATAACACTCCACTGCTGACACTGCCTCACAATGATGTTACTAGGGCGAACGATCATATGATATTTTGAAAATGGTGCAGCGCACTACTACACATAATAATAATAGAAACAACAACAATTAGCAATAACTCTCTGAACAGAGGTGGTCCCGGGGCCATTCACAAAGAGAAGGCTTGTTAGTGCAATTTGGGACGCTGGCCAAAGGCCCTCTCGGTGTCCGTTCTTTTCCCAAGGACGGGCATAGGAGAGTAACTGTGTTACATGAACTGTCACATAAGGTGGAAGAAAGATACGCCAAGACCCAATGTGGCAGGGCTTTGGTCTATAAATCATCAGCAAAAACACTGCTGAGAAACAATACTGTCATAAGACCAGGGGCATCAGTCTTGACCCAGGCACTCACTCATCTCAGGATGCTGAACATGTCAAGTGATTCAGTGAGCCAGAATCAAAGGCCATTTGCAGCCAAAAAAGTCTGTTTTTG
Source organism: Canis lupus familiaris (assembly GCF_011100685.1). Taxonomy (NCBI): domain Eukaryota; kingdom Metazoa; phylum Chordata; class Mammalia; order Carnivora; family Canidae; genus Canis; species Canis lupus. The sequence goes on from NC_049249.1 coordinate 25,610,911, forward strand.
TAGCAGTGCGGGCCTGGGGGACCACAGGGTCAGGGGCTCAAGGACAAGGGAGCCTCTGCTTTGCATGCAAGAGCCACCTCCTTGCTTTCATTTCTTCTTACACTGGTACCTATGACGGTTCACACTCAAGCCCTATGCACAGGGCCAGGAAAAGGGATCAGGCCTGAACATAGATGTAGGCTTATATGCAAACTCACCCCCCAAATGGATGTAGCTGAATCAAAATCATTTACAATGGAGTCATTTACAGAAGCAGGAGAAGTATTTCAGATCGTGAGCAAGATGGAAGACTAGTGCCTATAGAAGGACAGATGAAAAACATACAATTCGTTGTGGAGAGGAGGTCATTGATTACAAACTTTTAAAGCACAGTGTGGGCTTTGTTGTGACAGGTGACCTCATAAGTGACAGTTACTAGGTACCTGGCCCCAAACTTATACCCTACAACTCTAGCTCTGCTTGAACCTGTGGGGCAAGATGCGCTGCCAAGACTCACCAGAGCTCTGCAATCACTGTTCTCCACCCATCTTTCTATTCTGCCATGTAAAAAAAAATTACAATCTGTTTTCTTCTTTTTCACATATTTAAAATGCACGTGTTAGAAGTCTACATTCTGGCTGGCATTAAACTCTATGGAAAATAAACAATTTGCTTATTTAGTTGAGTTTTATAAAGCACCTGCCTACACATTCAGAGTGCAAAAAAAAAAATGGCTTGCCTTTAATAGTGCTGATTATGTCAGACTTCTGTGGTAATTATTACTATTTGGTTAATCTCTAAATTGGAGTAGGAACTTTAGCATACAGACTAGAATACCATCTGGAGTAATACCATTTACTATAAGGCAGGATTTAGCACCACATTTAAAAATAAAATCCACTATCAGGAACAGATAGTTCTGAATACCTCGTGGATGAGGAGGCCCCCCGATAAAGGGCTACCATATTTGCAATCAAGAGATTGGATGTCATTCCTTAATGTGTTACCCGTGAGACCTCAATGATGCCACTATTTAACCTCTCCAAGCCCCCAGGCCCCTCCCCTCATCTGTAAAAAGTGAAAGGCTGGACTAGCCAATTTCGAGTCTCATTCAGCCATAAAATTCTATGATTCTGTGTGAAATCCCATACTCCTATAAGCTCACACAGCAGTGTTAACTGAAAAGCAATTTGGGTAGAGAAAGGATATTCTTGATGGCAGGGAATGGGGTTGAGGCAACGACTCTATAGTGTCCTATACCCAGGAGGATTTCTGGATTCCCCAAGCCCTGTGATGACTGCAACAGCCCACTGGGAGTAGCAAGAGAGAACCATAATTACAGAACCCATCCTTGGGCAAATAATCTGCTTGCCTGATAATCTGCTTAGCTTCTGGATGACCAACTGTGCTTTTTAGCTTTTCTTTAGCCTCTTTCTCTTGCCCTACTCCTAACACAAGCCCAGGAGATGTGGAGGATGGGCCTTGAGGTCAACCTTCAGCCATTTATAACTAATGCCCTACCTACTTCCCAAACAAAGGCTTGCAGATTCTTATCAGAGAAAGTCATGATCTATAAACAACCGGACAAAAACCTTAGAGGAAAAGAAAATATTGAGACTCCAAACTCAGGCAAACCTGTTGTGATCTGAGTTTCTCAGCAGATGAGGACAAAAGGGAAAACGGGTCACTAAAAGTCTCACTGTGTGAAAAAACGGCCGCATAACAATTGCCACTAGAGAGGCAAGGTTTTCTATTCTAAATTAGTAACAGTCAATTGTAGGCCGAACTTCCATATGATGCCACACATTGTATCAAGGCTCACAACATTCCTGTGATGTAGGTGCTATTTTTACAATCTTATACACAAGCAAAGAAGCTAACACTCAAAGTGGACAATGTACTCAAAGCTCTGAGTGCTTTCAAAAAGTAGAACCAGGCCTACCATCTGAAGGCACCGAAACAATTCTCATAGAGAGACCTTCGTTTTGGAATGGAAAATTATCTTCCACACTAATTTTGCTGATGGTTGGAAACACTGAAGTACTTCTTTCTTATATAGACCCTTGAGAAAAACCAAGGGTGTAACACTGAAAGATAATTGAATGTAGTCATTTCCATATGGGGAAGTTAAACTACCAAGGTCGAGGTTGCAGTTTTTTTTTTTTTTTTTTTAAGTTCTAACTTGATTCAGAGATGATTTGCTTAGAATACCCAAAGGAATAAACAAATTGCTTTCCTGTCCCCAAGACTTACAAACACAGCTCTGGTTGATGGTGACTTTAGATGAAGGACATGCAGACGCTTGGAGGTGAGTGTGCTGGCCTAGATCAGGACTTTTCTAATTTCACTGTCTATAAGCAACACCCAAGATCCTTTAAAAAATGGATTCGATGGCCTTAAAAGATAGGGCCTAGAAATCAGCTTCTTTCTTTGTCTTATAAGCACTGAAATGAGTACATGAATCATCATGAACTGGGGAAACACCAGTCTAGGTGATCTCCAAATCCTAAACCTGATAGTAAACGAGGAAGCCAAAGTGGGTAACAAGGATCTGGTGCTTCTGTGGCAGATGCAAGGGTGGGAAGGGAGAAGCAGAATCACATAAGTTTCCTGTTTTACTCCTGCCGAAAGGCAGTGTAGGGGCTGATTCAGCCTTCTTTATGCTTGTTGTTGTTTTCCTTGAAGCAGGAGAGGTTTCCACTGTGACTGGACTGGCTTGATCTCCAAGTTTACACTCACCTGTTCCAGGGTTTGTTTTTTTTTTCCCCAGATAATGCAGGGTCCTGAACAGACAGGATAATGAGGGTGTGCCTTGGCCCAAAGTCTGTATCCTGGGTAAAGGTGAGTAAATCAGTTTGCCCAGGCAGTGTTCACAAAGCCCAGAGGGCTCTACACAAGTCTGTACAAAGCCAACCTGCACAGATGAGAACATCCCATAGCTAGACAGCCTTAACAACCCAACTCCAGCTGCAACTCTGCTCCAAACATATGTGTGATGTCGGAGGGAGGGGTGGCAACTCATCTTCCCCAGAGAAGATGCACAAAACAGAGAGAAATATACCATTGCCTTCCAATGATCTGGTTCCCTTTGACCAGCTGCTCAAAATATAAAAGACAGCGCATCAACACCCTTTTATTTTTTAAAAACTATTTATGAGAGAGTGTGTGTGTTGGGAGAAGGGTAGAAGGAGAGAGGGAGAGGGAGGGGGAAGGAAAAAGGGACAGGAAGAGAGGGAGAGAGGCAAGGAGAGAGAATGAGAGAATCCTCAAGCAGACTCCTTGCTAAGTGTGGAACCCAATGCAGGACTCAATCCCAGAACCCTGAGATTATAAATTGAGCCAAAATAAAGAGTCAGCCACTTAACTGACTGAGCCACCAAGTCCCTTCTTTTAATGAGGGGTAAAGAATGAAAAAAACTGGCAACACCCCAGTGTAAATGCATATTGCGTTTTTTGCAGATGATTACTGCTTTCTCATTTCCTTCCAAGGAAGTAAGTGCAAAAACTTTAAAGCAGTCTTTACAATTTAATAGTGCTAGATAAATGTTATCTATAAATGTGTGCCTTCCCACAGGACCTAACCAGTCTCTTTAAATTGATCTCTAGATTCAATGCAATCTCTACTGAAATTCCAGCTGGATTATTCAGAGGGATTAAAAAGCCGATCCTAAAATTTATGTGGCAATACAAAGGACCTAGGAAAGTAAAGAAGCAAACAAAAAACAACAAAAAAACTTATTGAAAGAATAGAATAAAGCTCGTGGACTTAAACTATCTGATTTCAAAAGCTTCTATAGAGCTAGATGTTATCAAGACAGCATGGACTGGCATTAGGATAGACATATAGGTCAATGGAATAGAAGAGAGATTTATTCCGAAATAAGCCCCCACATTCATGGTTCATTGATTTTAAGAAAAGTGCCAAGGCAATTTGATAGGGAAGGGATAGTCTTTCCAACAAATAATGGTGGGACAGTTAGATATACATATTCAATGCAACCCATACTTCACACCATAAATGAAAAATGAACTTAAAATGGATCATGGACTTAAATATAAAAGCTAAAACTATAAAACTTCTAGACAAAAGCATCAAATCTTTGTGATTTGGGTTTAATACTTATATATTCTATAAAAACAATCCATAAAATAAAAAAATTGATAAATTGGGTATCATCAAGATTAAAATTTTTTTCTCTTCAAAGACATCATTAGGGTACCTGGTGGCTCAGTCAGTTAAGCATCTGCCTTTGGCTCAGGTCATGATCTCAGGGTCCTAGGATCAAGCCTACCATTGGGCTCTCTGCTCAGTGGGGAGTCTGCTTCTCCCTCTCCCTCTGCCCCTTTCTCTGCTCATGCTCTATGTCTCTCTGTGTCTCTCTCAAATAAATAATATCTTTACAAAAAAAGACATCATTATGAAAATAGAAAGATGACCCACAGATTGGAAGAAATTTCTACAAATCATATGTCTAGAAAAGGACTAGTATCCAGAATATTTAAAAAACTACATTTCAAAATAAGAGACCAACTCAACTGAAAAAAATGCACAAACGATTTAAAGAAACATTTCACAAAAGAAGATATACACATACTGAATGAGCACATGAAAATATTTTAAATACCCTTAGTCATAGGGAAATAAAATGAAAACCACAATGAAATACCACTACACATTAGCTACAATGGCTATAATTAAAAAGACTGACCATACCAAGTGTTGAGGAGGATGTGGAAAAAGAGATACACTCATCCATTGCTGATGAGAATGTAAAATGGTGCAGCTAGTTTGGAAACCTCTGGTAGTTTCTCAAAAAAGTTGAACATAAATATATCACGTGACCCAGTGCTACCACCCCTAGGTTTTGAACTAAGAGACATGATAACATATGACCACACAAGGGCTTTTGTGCAAAAGTTCATAGCAGTGTTATTCATAATAACCCCAAACTGGAAACAATACAAATGTCTCTCAGCTGGTGAACAGATAAAGTATGGAACATTCAAATAATGGAATACGGTAAACCTATTTTTTTTAATCAAAAGGAACAAACTACAGATACGTGCAAGAACACAGGTGAACCTCAATGGCATGTTAAATGAAAGAAGCTAGACACAAAAGACTACAGATTGTAGGTCCATTTGTGGGAGGTCTCTAGAAATGGCAAAATGAAGGTGATATAAGGTAGATGAGTGGTTGCTGGAAATGGAATGGGGACAGAATGTGGGGCAGGATGGACTGCAAACGAGTAGTCATGATGGGGTGGTGAAAAGTTCTAACACTATGTAATAGTCACATGTAGTATAAAAAACAAACTACACTTACAATGAATAAATTTTATGGTATGTAAACTATTCTTTGACAAAGAGACATGAGAAAGAAAGAAAGAAAGAAAGAAAGAAAGAAAGAAAGAAAGAAAGAAAGAAAGAAAGAAAGAAGAGGAAGAGGATAGCAGGGGTTCGGGAGGGAGGGAGAGAGGGCGGGCAGGCATATCATTCCACAGAACATAAGCCCATGCCCCCGCACCGACAACCCCCCTCACAATTAACCTTCCCTTCCCCTTCCACCCGGAATCCACAGGCCCCCTCCACTCCTCCCTCCTTCCCTTCGCCCGGTTCCTGTAAGGAAAGGAAAAAAGAAGACAGTGGGGTGGAGGGCAGGAAACCTGAGTGGGGTGCATGCATTCATTTCTTCTGGAGGCATAGTGTCTACATTATTTTGAAAGGATGTTGAAAAATATGGATTCTTTTTCCAGAATAAAATGGACCTTTATATATAGAAAGCTAGATATACACATGTAATATTTTATTATTAGCAATTATCTGAAGATTTAAAGGTTTCTGAAAGGATTAAAAAATAATCTGCTAATCTAATTACTATTTCTCTGTCTTCAGAAGAACTACCATTCTTTTTTGTATAAGAAGAGAAACCGGACTATGGAGAGAGTAACTTGCTCAGGACTACACACGAAATCAAAATGAAAACCTGGACAACCACGTTCACCTTAGTGTAGCTACTGGGACTCTCCCAGGCTGGTTCTTTGTGTGCTTTTACACACAATAGTTAACTGGATGCTTTTCTGATCCTTTGTAATAGGCGATATGATTCTTCTTGTTTTGTGATGATCAGACTGAGGGCTCAGAGACCCGATGACTTGTGCGCCAAGACCAAGGTCATACAGCTAAGTTTCAGAACTAGGAAACATCCCAGATCTTAGTATACAAATTCGACTCTCTTGGATAAATACCACCACAACACCTACAGGGCTTCTCATTTCAGAAATCTTAGGCAACAAGAAAAAGAATTCCTGTGTGATGCAAAAGATGGTTAAGATGATTGAGAAGAGACATTTTATTAATATCTATCTTGGATATTTTTCCAAATTTTAAGGCAGAGCAAATAACTACATTGAAGGCAAAAACGTAAATCTGAAACTAATCAAGGTAAATCTCTACATTTGAAACTGATCTTTTCTCCCTGGTGCTCCCATAGCTCTGTGCTTGCACTGTCAGATGTGTTTGCTTTTGCCTCCGGTTGTTATGGCTGGACTGTCTGCCCCACCCCATTGTGCAACATGCAATGGAAAGAGATGGGCTTTGGAAGCAAGAGGACCCAGAGGTCTGCATTCTGGCCTTGCAAACATTGTGGCCTTGGGCACTTTTCTAGAATAATTTCTTCATCTATAAAAACTAGCCTAGAAAAATCTACCATGTAGGATTATTATAAAAATTAAACAACAAAAGGTAAGTTGATAGCAATGTATCTGGTAGCCATCAATGTAGATGAGCTTTTTCTCTTTCTTTCACACTGGATTATGCATTCCTTTGAAGACATGGGCTACACCAGTACCTCCATAACTCCAGGATCTCTCTTGCTCTCCATATAAGGGCTCTAGAAATGTCTTAGTAGATTAGTGTTAGAAGCTCTTATCAGAAAACCTCTAAATCAATTAGCCACACTGTTCCCTGCACAATTATGGCAGCCCAAAGGGAAGTAATGGATGAACTTCAGTGCCCCGGGTACAATTTCATTATTTACTTATTTCCAGACACTGTGCTAAGCTCCTCATAAACCATATCCCATCTGACCCTCCCTGCAGCACTGAGATGTAGGTATTATATTCCTTTAACAGATAAGGAAATCAAATGTTAGCAAGATCGAGAAATCGTCCAAGGTTACTCAGCAAGGTACAGAACTGCCATCTGAACTCAGGTCTGTTCAGCTCCACACTGCAGAACCACCCCCCTGTAGCCTTCCCAGCCCTGGGCAGCTCAGTTAATGAGGGAGGCCCCCTGTTGAGATCTGCCCTGGCTCTTAGAACTTTTATAGGATCATCTTTCAACTTCTTTGTCTTTCTCTACGGATACAAATAAAAGTTTGTCATGCAAAACTAAGGCTTCCGTATTTTATGATTTGCTAATGCTAAAGACAGACTAGATAATTTAAGTTCTTAACAATTTTACTTCCATTGCCCCTCCTGCTCCCAGCTATCTACAGTGTAATCAAATGTTATTTAAGAAACCACTCTAAATAACACCAAGAAAGCCAACTATCCTAAGTGTGATTCCTCAACATAGGCGATCTTCATGGTATGGGACAGTGTGATCCTAAATCCTTATAGAATAGGCCCAGCAGCTTTATCTAGGCTGTCTGTGGTTTCCAGATTCAACAATAGCAAAGTCATGCTCCCAGGTACCAAACTTCCTTGAAACTGATGAAATAGCATGGTTGACGTCATCCCATCATTCTCTTCCGGTAAGTTACTAAGAAATACAAATGGGTTAGAGGGTAGCCAGTGACCTGAGGATTTGGTGTTGAATTTCCTTGGGTGTTCCGTTGAATTTGGTATTTCCTGACCAGGTGCTTTGTTTGTGGTTGTTGCAATCTGTTTCACAGTTTGGTGCTTTCCTTTTTTTGGTTAACAAAGAATGTCATGCATTTTACCTGTCCTATCATATTGTTCTCCCTTACAAGGTAGGTAGGAAGTCTTGAATATACTTTTTTCTCCCTCTTTGGAGTAGGAAAGAGGAATGCCTTTATTTTTTCATTTAGGTAAACTTCTTTATTGAAGTATAACATACCCTGAGAAAAAAAGCACAAACTCTTAAGTGTACAATTAAATGAATTTTCATAAATGCTCCGTATCTTCTGACTGCCACCCAAATCAAGAATGAGAACATTATCTGCACACAGAAGCTCCTCTCATGCTCTCTTCCAGTCATGTGACTTCTATTCACTATGCTGACTTCTAACTCCTTTACCTAGTTTTGAAGTTTACATAAACGGAAATAAATATGTCTGGCTTCCTTTATCCAATGGTACTAGAATTATCCACGAGGCTGCGTGTAGTTGGTCCTAATTACATCTTGTGTTTGCATAGTATTCCTTTGTGTAAATATGCTACATTTTATTTGTCCACTCTTGGTGGGCAGTTGGCTAGTTTGAAAGCATTGGCCATACTGAACAGTATTGCTGTGAAAACTCCCACCCGCGTCTTCTGATGAACTATATAGAAGTTTCAGTTGTGCATATACATAGGAGCAGATGGCATATGGCAAGGTCATTGGGTATGTTTATGTTGAGCTTTAGCAGCCATTGCCAGACTGTTGTTCAAAGTGGGTTTTGCCTTTTATTACAATTTTAATCTGAGAGGAATTAAATAAGAAGAATCAAATTAAGAGCACTCTGCCAAATGGATACCCAAAGTGTTTTTCTAACCTCTGTGAAGTGAATGATTTTTTTTTTTTTACATTAAATGGCCTCTAAGTAGAAGCTCTGTAGCTTAATCCCCTCAGGTCTCCATTATTCCTTGCCTTCCAGAGAGAGTGCCACTGAGCAGTTTTCAATCCTTCTTTCATCCTTGTCCTTCTGTTGGCCATATCCTCTCAACGGATAGGGAGATGTAGATGGAATGCAAATAATGCTCATATTTAAGTCCTAAATTGACTCAAAATCAGCAGTCGATGGCTGGGGTTGCCTGGGTCACTTTGCAGAAGGCTTTGCCACAAGGCCTCAAAAGTGCCTTCTAGTTAGAGCCAAGGTCCACTGGAAAGAGTAAATAAGAACTGGGTTTGGAAGGCTGAGGACTTCAGTGGCTACTAAAAGATCTAACTTTTCTTCTCATGATTGAACTTAAACATTTCATATCCATTACTTTTATTGGTAACAATACCCTTTGCATTTGTTCTATAGCAGGACATTTAGAAAGCATGTTCCCATTTAATCCACCCAGTGCTTTATGGGGTACCCTTATTACTTTTATGCCTATTGATAGGCTTAGAAAAATCTTCAAAGAACTAGTGTTCAAATCTATGTGCTTTTTTTTTTTTATTATTTTTTTTATTAAGTCCACTCTCTCCCTTCCTCCCACAACCTGCTACATGTCAAGGGTCAAAAAGGCTGAAAATTACTTTGGTGGCTTGGACAGCTTAAAAATAAAAAGCTTCTATCCTCTCTTCTATAAATTACCATGAAGGGATGCAGAAGCTAACCACCCAGGTGAGATCCAGTGGAACTTTGTAAGACTATCCCTCACACAATAGTAACTCACTTGAAGTGATGATCATTTAGGATCGTTGACAAGGAAAGAATCTTGGTTCTTGGGGCCTATTTCAGACATGTTATTAGGCTGCCCCAGTTTTCATATGTGTGATGTCAGGGGGGTGGAAAAGAAAAAGGTGGATGTCTGAGAAATCTGTTATGTTGAAAATTTCTGAATGAATGGATATACTGGGACCCAACTGCTCATTTCCCCCAATCCTGTGTACTTTCCAAAAAGACTTGTATGTTCTAGAGCATTAAAAATGTGTAAGATACTGGTACTGCCTTGCTTGCAGGATTGCTGTGAAGGTAAAAGAAATGTTAATTATACATAAATTCACTCTGTTTAATATGACACAGGGAGAGGATGAACTAGGCTGTAAAACACTAGGTGACTTTAGGCCAGTTTCTTTACAGATACTATACTCTAAGAGGAATTTTCAAGGGGTCTCTTCAGAAGTTGAAGCCCAGAGGGAGAGACTCTTGGGATCCAATAGAATATTGGATAATACTGGACAATAGTCAATGTGAACATTGACTAGGATGGCAAGTCAGCTGCTGCTCTGCGTGAGGTGAAAATTATTAGTGTAGTTCCTGGGAAGGAACAGTGAAAAACGCATCATGCTTCTGGTTTAATATGACTCGCTTTTCAAACTCAGCCACCACCCTACCGTCAAGGTCAAAGGTTTTACATCCTTTCCTTTCTTAACACCAGAAGATAAATATTTGCCTTTAAGTTCAGCACTTTTGAAACCTAATCCCAGTTAGATAATTTTTGTCTCTTGCGCAAGGGCAAACGCTTAAGGTTCCTTATTACTCATGATCTCATTCCTGGTCTCCCTTCCAACACGAGAGCATGCTAGAGTCAGGAATGTACAACAGCAATCCAGTCTTTTCCATGCCAGCTGTTCCAAGGCAATCAATGATCAATACACATGTCCTGGTGGCCAAATGGCACAACTAAATACATGGGAGTGGGGTGGGGTGGGAAGGAGTATGGTGGGATCAGATTACAAAACCCACCCCCCTTTAGCAAATGTCTTAGTAATTAATGACTTTGTCACTTGTAGGAAACATGCAAAACGCAGGAGGTTTTTTTGTTTTTAATGAAAACTTCTAAGTTTGTTATATAGTGTGCAGCAAATGTGTTATCCCAATTCAGTAAGACTCCAGTTTGTCAATTGCTTTTCTTAGCCAAGTTGCTCTCTCTAAAGTACATTCCAGTTCTGTGATTTCTGTCTTTCTCTGGGAATTACAAATGATTCCCCAGCCCAACCCATTCTTTCTCCTTCCCAGTATTTCTATTCTAAAATAACTCTTAAAGACCTTGATAGGAACTGGGTAAGATGCAGAGCCATGTATGTGGTCCGTGCCCCACTCTGCAGTCCTGGGTGATCCCTTACATGTTATTTCCACTAAAACCATTGCTCTGAGTTATCACCTCCTTTACAGATGGTTCAGCTCTTGGGCTGCCGAAAGCATACTATCAGACTAAAAATATTTTTTCTTCCCCAGGGTTAGAGGAGCCTCGGGGTGGGAACCAATACTAGAGCAGTCGGAAAAACACAGCTTGCTTTTAAAAACATCCTTGTCTGATTTCCTATCCCATTGTGGCTGGACTTCACCCCTTTTAACAAAAACTATGCTTTCCAGGCCTGAATCTACAGAGCCCAGACTCTATCATTTCATTGGGAGCAGTGAGGAGGGGTGCTTCTACTCACTGAGTGTCAGTTCTGATTGCCAGTAGGAAGAAAAAACAGGGTGGAAAGTAAATAGGGAGGGGAGGCATATGAAAGAATTCAAGACCCCTGGGTTTGGCTGTACCCCAAATCAGAGCCCAGTGAAGGCAAGGCTCGTGTCTCTGGATGACAACTAAAGCATTTCTGTATCCTGCAAAGAAACAGATAGATAGGCAGATTTACATTCCAGACTCTACATGCTGGGTGGGTGCTTCCCCTGTGCTGAATCCTCTGGATTCTTCTGGAAGGATAGGTCTCGGGGAGTGTAGCCAGGATAAGCAGGGAGTGCTGTGCAGGCAGGTTATCTCCCAACTGCCATGCCTCAACTGGTCGCAATCAGGTGACAGGGGACCTGCCAGAGCCAAACCAGTGACCCTGCTATGGCTGGACGCTGGAACCCTGATAACAGCCTAAGTCATATACATCAACCAGTGATTTAGTGAACTTTGGGCTCCATTTTCTGTACTCGTACAGCTCTGTAACCTTCAAAGTATCAGACTGTGCCACCAGAGCTGATGTCAAGCCTGCATTTGGCCTCAGGGCAGCAGACCAGCCTGAGTTCTGAGGTATGAGCATCTAAGTACTCCTTAGTAAAGTCTACCAAACTTAAAAGTCAGAGCCAGCTAATCCTCTGATGACAGACAGACAGATGGATAGACAAGAAAAGCCCCGCTGCCCACGCAAAGCAGCTGCTCTGCAAAGAAATGCTGGTGTTGCCTCTGTGGTCAGTCCTCTCTCTCCCCAACTGCTAATCAACCTAAACTCTGAGGCCTTTTACCAAGCTAAGGACATTTAAATGTCAGGATAATTTTTATTACACCCCATGTGGATCACAGTACTCTCTGGATAAGAAGCTTTTGACACTGCCCATTACATACAGACAAAGTTAAACTTCTAAAACCCTGGCATTCAACAACCTCTGTAATCTGGTCTCAACTGCTTGTCCAGCTTTAAAAAGTTATAGGAGCCCCTCGAGAGAGAGAGATGGAGTAGCTCTGGGGCAGGGCTTAGGCATCAGTAACTTGAAAAAGCTTCCAAGGTGACTCCTACATGTGCCCAGGTTATATACTTCTAGATGAGAACAAGTCTTCCCCAGCTCCCCTGGCTTAGGCATTCCCTTCTATTTGCATTTTTTTCCTTGTTCCAAAGATACACTTTTTATACATTAATATAAAGTAGACACATATTTATCTCATGCAATAAATTATACTATAACTGCTGGTTAATTAACACATTTTCCCACTAGACTTGAGCTTCTCAAAAGCAAGGACACTTTGGGGCACCTGGCTGGCTTAGTAAATAGAGCAAGTGATTCTTGATTCAAGGCTGTGAGTTCGAGCCCCATGTTGCATGGAGAGAGTACTTAAAAAAAAAAAAAAAAAAAACCTTAAAAAAAAAGACAAATGAATAAGGACATTACCTTATTAATTTTTGTATTTCCAGAGTCCAAAAGGTTTTGAGCACCCATTAAGTATTTTTTTTTAAATAGTCTATTTTATATAATAGAATATCAGTGTTCCAAGCTTGGCTCAGATGCTGAATTATCTTTTTTTTTTTTAAAGATTTTATTTATTTATTCATGAGAGGCAGAGAGAGAGAGAGAGAGAGAGAGAGGCAGAGACACAGGCAGAGGGAGAAGCAGGCTCCATGCAGGGAGCCCAATGTGGGACTTGATCCCAGGTCTCCAAGATCACACCCTGGGCCGAAGGCAGGCGCTAAACCGCTGAGCCACCCAGGGATCCCAAATGCTGGCTTTTCTAGGGTCTTTTTCTCAGTGGTCTCACCTGGACGTGATCCCTCCCTCCTCTACTCTCTGATAACATTTATTTATTTCACTCAAATGGCCTTGAGCTTGTAGATATTTATGTGTTTTATGACTTCTGCTAACATTTTGAAAAAGATTTTATTTATTTGAGAGAGAGGAATACGAGCGGGGGGGGGGGGGGGGAGGAGCAGAGGGAGAGGGAGAAGCAGACTCCCTGCTGATCAGGGAGCCCAATGTGGGGCCCGAACCCAGAAGCCTGAGATCATGACCTGAGCTGAAGGCAGACACTTAACCAACTGAGCCACCCAGGCGCCCCTGACTTCTGCTAACTTTTAAGTTCCATGAAGGCGGGGACTGTGTCTTTTATAATTATATGTTATAACTATAATTATGCAATCAGCTAGCATAGTAAAATCACAAAATGTTATATTCTTGTTTAAAGAATGCATTATACATCAAACTAGCAGACCAAAAATGTGTTATCTAAGTATAGCACTGGAGAAAATTGTAGCACTGCGGAGCAATGGTGGAATAAATTTTTGAGAGCAAGTTATATTGGTGAAGCCACATTAGGATTTTGTTCTATTCTAAGCTATCTCTTCCCTCTAAAAACTCTTTTTATACCTCCTCACCTCTTTCTAGAATAGTCCTATTTCCTGTAATTTTCCTCCTCGTGCCTTTCCTGGAAAAGAGTGATTCTCATTCTTTCAGTATCCAACAAACAGGTCACTTGCACAAAATACTCCCAACTCTGAGCAGAAAAAGACCACTGTCTATATTCTCCAATATTCCCCTCTAGCTGCCCGGAACATCATAAAATTTAAAGGCCTCCCTCTCTTATCGGACCAAGTAGTTCTCCCTCTGCACCCTCTCAGACCTGACCTCGGTGGCATCACTCTCCTACCAACAAACTATCTTAGGTGGACAGATGCTCTCTCAGTGTCTTCCTGGAGCAGAAAAGCCAGCCCAGGCAATCCTCATCCAAGACAAGTCAATTGCCTTCTGTCCAATTAGGACAGTACAGCTGCCCCACTTCCTTGCTGCAGGCCAGCGGGGATGAGTACAAGATGACTCAGATGAACATTGCAGGGAGGCGGGGAATACTTCTATCAAAAGTAATCAGTCTATTAAAGGCAGGCGTGTGAACAAAATGCCGTTTTCTCTTGTGCATAAAAAGGCCAGTACTAGTGATCTGAGGAAAGAAAATGTGTGCCAACCCAATGCAACGCACACATGCTAAATACTAGGATATATTAATGTCATGCGAAATCCTCGAGGGCCAGAGGCCCCTCCGCGTGAGGTCAAAAGACTTTAGGCAGGAGCTTATTCATCTTTGTATCCTTGATTTGTACAAATAGTAAGCGCTCAGTAAGCATTCACTGCATGAAACACTCTGGGCACAGATCAAGAAGAGGGGACAGTGGTTAATTATGATTCAAGAGGTCAGAGAAGACTCCGTGGAAAGTGGACTTATACATTGAGATGAGAGATGAGCAGACTCTCCCTTTCATTCTATATGTATCAAAACACTAGGATTTTTTCCCCTATCGCTTGTACTGTAGTCAAGAAAATACCATCTGGACTACTCCATTCATGCTGTTTCTCCAACAAACAAAAGTAGGCCTGGAAAACCAGACATTTCTTTATCTAAAGTTACTTTTCTATGTAATTTCCAGGTACGGCAATCACCTGACAGTTCATTTCTTAGCCCTCGTACATTTAACTGATAAACAGGTTGACCCCAGACCAAAAATTAAAGAAGAGATAAAGAAGAGAGAAGAAGTCTGGTTCTTCATTGCAGAAAAGCAGCTTTCTTGGGAGAAAACTGGGTTTCAAATGTCACTACCATACAATATAATGGCTGAGAACAAAAAGAAATTAGCTTTATTTCAGTAATAGCCTGTAGTGTGCCACCTCTTAAATCAAGCAAAAAGTAATTATCTCTCTCTCTCTCTCTCACACACACACACACACACAAAACCCACTGGCAGCAACATCCGACAGTAAGGATTTCACACCCAATTTATCCCGAGCTGGTTTATACTACATCATAGCAATTTCACCACATCAACATGCTTCAATTCACCCCTTCCTACGCTACAGTAAATACCCAGCAGTTGAAGTCCAGCTCAGTGTGCGGCTCTACTGTGCTTAGAGTCAAGGTGAATTTAGAGCCCCTCACTAGGGCAGCCCTGGTGGCTCAGCGGATTAGTGCTGCCTTCAGCCCGGGGCGTGATCCTGGAGTCCCGGGATCGAGTCCTGCATCGGCCTCCCTGCATGGAGCCTGCATGGATCTCCCTCTGCCTGTGTCTCTGCCTCTCTGTGTCTCTCGTGAATAAACAAATAAAATCTTTATAGATCAATCAATCAATCAATCAATCCCCTCACTCATTCTGGTGGCCGGGGAGACCAAAGGGTGACCTGCATTAGCTAGGAATGAAAGACCCACTAAATGGGGTTTTAGCACTTTCTGCCTCATCCAGAGCTCACTGATATGAGCAACTGATTTTTCTGTGAAAAGTGATGAATTTGGTACTACCAAGAAAGATATCCCTTACCAAAGAGATGCCAAGGATTAGTGTTCTGGCGGATCTACTTAGTTCCTGGGATGGCCAAGTTTGGGTCATGTTATAAATTTCCAAGGCAGAGACTCTTGAGAATGTTATCACAAGCCTGAAAAGTTTCCAAACGAAGCTATCCCTCAAATGATTATACCAGCCGGGTCACTATGTCTGATCTTTAGGCTGTATGGGCATCTCCTCTGGGATTATCTACAGATTAGTTATCTTAGGTGGCTTTCTCTATGCTGATCGTAATAGACTCAGAATAAAAAGTTATTTTCTACTAGTAGCTAAAGGCAAACATAATTAAGCAGTGAAATGAGCTTTCTGAATTATGAGTGATTTTGGTAATTTACTCAGTCCCCTAAATTAATTGTAATAGTTGCAGTGCACAGTACCTTTTCTTCCCACAGTCCACTTAGCAGAGTTTAGAACTGTTTCTGCACTAGTGTGATCCTGTTGAGAAGTTTAAACACCTTAGTCTGAAAACTGAGACCGAAAGTACCTGTCGTTGATACCTAGCACCGCTGAATCCTTAGAGATTAAAGATGAAATTGCTAGTCTCCACGTGCTTTCTGCCTGAATGCAAATGAGCTGACCTTTCAGAGAAATTAAAAATCTAATAATACATCTGAGGACATCTCCCAGAACCTGAAAGTGGGTTAGTCCAGGTTAATGCACCAGGGATGAAAAAGAACAAATCCATGCACATGATCACATTAATAGCAAGTCAAGACAAGGGTCATTTAAAAGTAACATGTGACCACAGCTACACCAAGCTCACATTCCCCACCCCACGCACACCTGCAACCCCCATGGCCACGTCAAGGCCACCCTGGTCTTGGGGGGAGCCTCATGCTCCCTCATCAACAGACATAGGAGCTGCCATTTTTTCCACGACCACCTCTGGCCATGGTGAAGGGTCTGGGAGGGATGGGTGACCACACTGCGATGGAATCTTCCCCAGAACTTCCTGATGTGAGATGTGAGCAGGGGCGAGAAGTGCTCCCTCTGTGGAGGTGGAGCATGAGTGCACACTCAAGAGAGAAGCCGGCAGAGCTAAGGGCATGCCAATGGTGCTTGAGGCCCAGGCTGTAGTCCCACCTGTCCCCTGCAGCTGGGTCGTTTTAGTCCCTTTCTGCTCTAGCTGGTGGTAGGGGTGGAACTGTATCTCCTAAAAAAGATTAATTTTGAAGTTATAACCCCCAATGCCTCCGAATGGGAGGTATCTGGAAACCTTCTTCGGAACCAACCTTATCTGGAAATAGGGTTGTTGAGGATGTCATCTGTTGGGACGAGGATGTCCTAGAGTAGGTTGGGCCCTAATCCAATATGACTGACGTCCTAAGAGGGAAGGGAGCCTGACGAGGAGAGGATTGCCAAGTGACAAGGAGGCAGAGACTGGATGGAGTCACCACAAGCCAACCAATGCCTGGGGCCATCCAAAGTTGGATCAAGCAAGAGGGATCCTCCCCCGGAGGCCTCAGACTTCCCTGGCCCTGCCAACACCTCGATTTCAGACTTCCAGCCTCCAGGACCGTGAGAGACTACGTTTCTGTTGTTTTAAAGTCACTCACTTTGTAGTACTTTGTTATGGCAACAAATTTGGCTGCTGAGAGGGGAGTTTCTGTCACTTGTGACCAGAGGTGCTGTCTCAGAGTCTGAAGTGAGAAGGCGTTCCTCAATTTGAAGAATTAAACCCTTTTTGCATCCAAGTGCCTTGCAACACAAATAACAGCTGTTTCCTCAAACTCTTACAAGCAGATTACATACCCAGCCACGGTCCTTGACTTTTGCAGTAATCTAACTTTCTCCTGAGAAATGACACAAATGAAATGAAATGTAAGTAAATGCTACAAAGGATGGTCCTGGTTATCCAGCCTGCACACTGGATTCAAACTCCGGAAGGCAACAATTCATGGTGGTTAATTTTAGGGAAAGCCTGGCACCCACAGAACTAAGAACTCCTGGGGATGATTAAAGACAGTTTCCTTCTGCTTCCTTTTCAATTAAACTATCAGATATGCAAACACTTTTCGCATTAGCTTTGCCTTTTGCTAAACTCCGCAAGAAAAATCCTAGAAGCCTGGCAGTTCTGGCTGCTGGTTTTCTGCAACTGATTTTAGATTTTTGGATGATGAACATCAGGTGCCATTCCCTGGGCTCCCAGGGTTCTCCAAGAGCAGGGCTTCTGATGAGGACAAGAATAAGGCTTTTGCCCCTTCCCTCACAAACAGGAGGAAAAGCCTGAGAAGGAAGACTACTGGTTTTCAGACAGAGGACATGGAGTGGGTTGAACTGTGACCCTCACAATATATGTCTACCTGGAACTTTCAGAGGGAAGTTGGAATAAGGGTTTTTGCAGATGTAATTAAGGTAAGGATCTTGAGATGAGGGTCATCCCGGATTCCAGTGGCAAGAGAAGGGAAAACAGATTCAGAGATGCAGAGATGCAAGTCCAATCTTTGGAATGATGTGTCTGCAAGCCAAGGAATGCCCAGGATTGCAGGCAGCCACCTGGGGCTAGGAGAGAGCTATGGATGAGTTCTCCACCAGAGATTCCTGAAGGAACCAACACCTGCCCACACCTTGATTTCAGTTGTCTGGCCCCCAGAACTGTGAGAGAATAAGTTTCTGTTGTTTTAAGCCACCAAGTTTGTGGCACTTTGTTATTACAGAGGCTCCAGGAAAGTAACACAGGGTATCTCCTATTGCACAGACCTTAAAGGCGGAGTATAGTGCGTGGTGTGGGTCTATCCTGTTCACTACAGTGCATACTCTACAGCATTACAAAACACGTGGAATTTTCAAGGTTTTACAGAAATCTCCTCATAATCAACCATGATGCTAACCCCCAAACTTGCTCTGAACCCTTCAGTCATGCAACGTCGTTTATCAACTCATGCTTGGATACAGTGCTGAGTTAGGAGCAAATCAGGCAGAAGCTAAGTACCCTCTTCAGAAAGGCTAACATGGAGGGGTACACCTGGGTGACTCAGGCAATTTAAGCATCTGCCTTCCATTCAGGTCATGATCCCAAGGTCCCAGGATAGAGCCCCACTTCGGGCTCCCTGCTCAGCGGGGAGTCTGCTTTTCCCTCTGCCCTTCTCTGAGCAACCCCCCACTCTTGCTCCTGTGCATGCATGCGCTCTCTCTCTCAAAAATAAATAAATAAAATCTTTAAAACAAACAAAAAAGGCAGGCTAATGTGGAGTGTCACCAGATACATGTGACAATGTGAAGCAAACAAGACATCATCTCTGACTGTTGGCCAGTAGTTATATATAGATATAGATACATTATTCTTTTGTATTTGGTATGATTTCTTGGTGGACAGAAAGGATGGAGACCACTATGTACCCATTAAAAAGGAGTCATAAATCAACAAAGCACTGGCACTGAGTCATTGCCAAGTGAAGAAAAGGAAACTATAGAAAACTATGTACAACATAATCATATTTGTATAAAAAAGACTATTACCCTCCCACGTGTATCTGTACAGAGGAGACAGGAGCAAAGCAAGGTACAGACCTATACATTCTGTAGAACAAGATTTATGTGGCTAAACCCCATATTTGTAAACACATTGATGCATGCCAGGGAGAATGGACTGACTCTCAATCAATACCCACCTCTGGGGAGCAGGGTTGGGGAGTGGATGGAGATGTTTACTTTTACCCTATGTCAGGGTTAGCAAACTGTAGTCCAGAGGCCAAATCTGGTTCACAACCTGCTTTTATAAATGCAGCTTTATTGGACATAGTCATGTCCATCTATTTACCTGGTATCCATGGCTGCTCTGGCCTTATGCAGCAGAGCCGAGTAGTTGAGATAGAAACAAGTATGGTCCATGAAGCTGAAAATATTTACCATTTACCAGAAAGAGTTTGCTGTCCCCTGTTTTTCTGGTACCATAAGCAGAGAAGTAGTTGAAGGTGCAGCCTGGGGCGTGTTGGGAGTTGGGGGGCCACCAAAGTGCTCTGAGGTCTACTTTTGGCTTCCTCACCAGTGGGCTTTGCCTTCTTGTGTTTCTTGGGTCTAGCGTCCTCAACTTTAAGAAGGTCAGACTAGATTAAATCTATGGAACTTTTTTTGCCATGATAGTTCTAGGAGTCTTGAGCAGGAATTACCTTTAACACAGAAAAGCAGGTAGAGAAGAGATCTTTTTAGTTGGTACAAGGCCAAGTCTGGAAAGCAGCCAACTGAGCTGCAGCTCTTGTTGGTATGAGTTCAGATTAGGCAAGGCCCCAGTTACCAAATGGCTCTAGCCTGGGAGTGGCATGAGTGAACAATTAACCAGTCAGAAACTCATTTCTAAATCTCTCATTGCACAGTAAATTCAATTTCAAATCACAAGACCTATTTACTAGTGAGCACATCCAAGGCCATTATGCCACTAGAGAAGCTATGTTAAAAAGTCAAAGTCTCTCCAACCTCCCTCGGGATGGTTAAAAGAACAGTAAGTGGCTGCTTTGTGATGGATAGGGACGCTGGATGACCCACTGGGGTTCACCCACAGATTCCTCACACATGCCATAGCTGAGCACTCAGTGGTCCTACCCCAGTGCTGGAGGGCCTGTGGAGTTTTGTCATGTCCACAAATAGCCTGTGGGCATCACCTTCCTGCTTGTCATGCCTCCCACCGAGGAAAATGGGAATCAGCTGAGTTGGCCCAAACCTGGGTGAAACTTGGTTATGTGCCAAGAAAAGCTTTGAGGGACCAGCCTGACGAGGCTGCAGACTCTGAGCTGCTAGAGCTGTCATCAGGGATTGTGTGCTGGAAAATTCAGCTGTCAGACAATGAGGGGCCCGCACCTGACATTCCAGCACAGGCTGCCTTTACTCCTCCCGGAGACTCACACCAGTAAGTGTGAAACCTTACTAGGCATGAGCACAGTAAGCAATTTTCACCTTGGTTCTGTGCAAAGACAGTGGTTCTACTATCTTAGAATGGGCTAGGAAATTACATCTGCATGTCAGCAAAGGCTCTTGAACTTGGCTTTCTACTTCAGCAATGGAACATCTGGGGACCAAGCAAACTCATGAACACAGGTATTAAGGAAAGCCAGGCAACTGGAAGCACTTAGTTGCGTTAAAAATACAGAAGAAATGCTGACACTTTTACAATTTTTGTTGGCTTTTTCATAGTCTTTTTCACAGAAATTTCTACCTACAGCTGCCCAGTGGAACCCCCTCGTGGTTAAAGAACACACATGTGACAGTAGCAGTTGAAAGTTTTACTAATAGATATGCTTACATAAGGAAAATGAGAGTTTAATCAATTAGACTATCAGTTAAAAGAAAAAGTGACATGATATACAAGCTAGCTGTCCTTAGAGATGAACTAATCAGCTCATAATTATAATATTTATGTAACTATTACACACATTATAAATAATATTTATAAGCTTGAACAGTGAGGAAGAGAGAGAGGGGGTGAAGTCTCCAGTTTCATTCAGTTGGCAAATACGGTGGACCTGTGAGTCAGACACCTGATGAGGAGAAAAAGGCCATAGAAGATGGGCTGGGAAGACAGACACCTTGGATTCAAATTCTGACCGTGCTAGAAACCATCTGTATGCCATTGTGCAACTGCTCTGAGCCTCAGTTTTGTTATTTGTAAAACAAAGATGAGAGTAATACAGAGTACCGCCCATAGAGTTGGTAAAGGCACTTTAATAAGCTAGAGGGTATTATCCTATGCAAAATGAGTCAGTCAGGGCAAGACAACTACCACATGATTTCACTCGTATGTGGAATTTAAGAAACAAAACAGATGAACTTATGGGAGAGCGTGAAATAAAAAACAAAAAAGGAAAAAAATTAAAAAAAAAAAAGGAAAAAGAGAGAGGGAAACAAACTATGAGACTCTTAAAGGTAGAGAACAAACTGAGGGATGATGAAGGGGGTGGACAGTGGAGGGGTTAGACATGTGATGGGTCTTAAGGAAGGAGGGCACCTGTTGTAATGAGCACTGGATGTTGTATGTAAGTGATGAATCACCGAATTCTACTCCTGAAACCAATAGTGTCTGTTAAGTAACTAGAATTCAAATAAAAATTTGAGGGAAGAAAAATGGGCTTTAATAAGATAGGTTTATAAAGTACAAAGGCAGTAAGAACTAGTAGTAACTACAGCCATAACCGCTTTTTATTTTTTTTTTTTTTTTTTTAATTTTTATTTATTTATGATAGTGAGAGAGAGAGAGAGGCAGAGACACAGGCAGAGGGAGAAGCAGGCTCCATGCACCGGGAGCCCGATGTGGGATTCGATCCCGGGTCTCCAGGATCACGCCCTGGGCCAAAGGCAGGCGCCAAACCGCTGCGCCACCCAGGGATCCCCATAACCGCTTTTTATTGAATAGTCCTGCCCTCAAACAGCTTACCCTGCAGAGAGGAGGCTGATCCAGAAACAAGTGCCTACAAGAGGGTAAGACTGTTGTGTAATGTACCGAGTGAGACGGGTGTTGGGAGAAAATCATCGAAGACTGCTGTGCAGGGGAGTCAGGGAGACATCGCAGAAGAGGGGCACTTATATTTAAAGAGGAGTAGGTCTTTCTTAAGCAGATAGTTCTTCCTCCCACCACCCCTTCCCAGTCATTCATTCATCTACCATTTATTGGATACCTACTGTCTATCGGATAATATTTTAGGTGCCAGGTTTATGGCTGCACCTGTCATGAAGTTTATATTCTAGCAACAGGTGATAGAGTAGACAAGTATAAAGCATACAAGAATTTCAGTTGGGGGGTGGGGTGGGTAGGGAGTACCAGGAAGAAGATAAAACAGGTCTAGGGGATAGAAGATGACCTAGGGTCTGGTATTTGGAGGCAGCTTCAGCTCGGGTGATCAGGGGAGGCTTCTCTAAGGAATGGCAGGCAGGTTGAGAAATGAGTACACCAAGACTTGGGGGAAGGCTGTTCCAGGCAAAGGAACAGCACGTACCAAGACCCCGTGATGGAAAGAGCAAGTCTTCGGGGCAGAAAGGAGGCCAGGAGGACTGCTGTGAATGAGGGGGACAGATGGAGGCGACCAGGGGGCAGAGCAGGAGCTTACTCACAAAGAGCTGTGTAAGCTGAGATAAGATTTTTCAATAGGTTTTTATAATTCTGAGGTTTAAAGTCAAAACAAAAAATTCAGTCAATAACTTTTTTTTTTCTCAAACTCTTTAAAAAATACAAAGGAAGGCTGGAAATCTACCCTGCCAGTCCTTAGGCCCTAAACTTTGTTATGTAAGAACCGACACCTTCTTTAATCTATTGCCAGAACCAGATACACTTTGCATCCTAAACAAGCTGCCAAAACAAAGCAGAAAGCCAGGCTTAAACTCTCTGTTAGAGGATGTTCTAAACTTTGCAAAAACACATTTCTCTATCTTTCAAGTATGTTTATTTGGACAAGGTATACGGATATAAGCACGGATGCAAGGAGCCAGCTGCAGAGGACCAAGACAAACCAGCAAAATGATTATTTAGCAGGAGGGAAAGATAAAAGCAGTCTTAAGTATAAGCAAACATTTCTGCTGCTTCATCTAATGTTTATGAGCAAAACACGACCTCAACGTGAAGCAATGCTGAGGAGGACACAGACGCATATTTGCCACAACCATTCTGGGCTTGGTGATCAAGAAAAGTGGTAGGGTGTGCTTCCTTTTTCACTAGGGCCCCCTCACCCCAAGGCCACACCTTGGTGCCAGCAAGACTCATTCTTGCTCATGCAGACTCATAGCAGTGGCTCTGCTTAGGAAAATGGAGCTGGGATCAGGGTACCAGGACAGCATGAAGGCCATCTGCAGCTACTCTCCCATTGCAAGTCGTCTGCCTTATTGGGACACTCCACGTCCTGACACTTATTTCAGGAAGTGGGGGCTCATTCCAACCCCCCAGGAGACACCCCCAATACTCTAGAATGTCATGTAAGAGTTAAGGATGTACATTTTTCATTTATGATCTACAAGTTCTTTCTTTTGAATGGATTATTTTCAACAAAGATGTTGAGAACATCATAACTTTGGGTCAAATCTTAGTGTTGGTATGCTTTTTAGGATATTAAATCCATGTGGTACCTTTAGTATGTGGGGTATAGCAGAACTTTAATTTCTGGGCATCATGAAGAAAAATTTATAAAGCTCCCCCATTCCAAATTCTACAATACATAGATCTACTTTCCTATATTCTTAAGATTCTTCTGGTAGTCCCCCAAACATTAAAAGCTGCTTTCATGGGGATTGGATTTGTCCTTTTGAAAAAATTACAGACTATGTGAACACGGCATGTGAGCTTCTCACAGACCAAAATCCTGGTAGTCTTTCTTTCTATGGGAATCATCGACGTTCACTCATTTATTCAACAACTACTGAGCAACCAATATGGGTAGACACTGTGCTATGTCCAGAGAAGACAACAGACCTAAAATACTAGCATTCTCTGTGCTCATGGGCCTTAGGTCTAGTGAAGGAAGGGGCAAATTCTAATAATGAGACAGTGTTTCTAAGAGAGCACATGATATCCAAGAATGGACTCCAACAAGTAAGAGGCATTTCCAGATATGTTTGGCCAATACCAAGTGCCACCTCCTACTACTCCCCAACTGGCTGGGCTTGGGGGAGTCCTCCCCAGACTAGCCTGTCTCATCTTGTTTGGTGGTAGCTCCAGAAGTCATAGTACTCAGTGCAATGTACCATGTTCTTGGAGAAACGCCATGAAACTGTAACACATATAACTTGTTTGCAATAGAACTATTTTATGGGGTTATGAATGTATACTTGTGAAATTTAAAGCTATAATTGGAACATGGGTCCACCCAAAGAAGTAAAGTGGAACTATGAAAAATTAGCTCTTTTAGATGTTTTCATATCAGTGTTTGCTACAACTTCATTCGCTATGTAACCTGTTAACCTTTGAGAGCAAACCAGCAGCAGCACATCCTAAAGGTGTAAGAAAAATTGTAAAAGAAAAAAATTCCAGCCATGGACTTTTTTGTTATCTGTGAGCTGGAGAAAGGCTGTGACTGTTCTATTTCACCTGACAAAAGAAACCCAATTTCTAGAAGATCAGAAAGTTTGAGACTTATTGGTACAGAAGGGGAAAGGAAAAGAGAAATGAAAGCTCTCAGTTGCAGGTTCCAAAAGAAAAACCCAAACAGGCGTGCCCAGATTTACTCAAAGCCCACGTATCAAAAAAACCTATATTTGCAGACTTGATAAGTTATGGGTAATTATTTGCTTTATAAAGTGGGCTATTATGTGAGATTCCTTTCTAAAAAATATTATCTTCCTGGGATGCACTTGGGATGAGATTCACTTTAGAGAAGTCTAACTACTATACAACCAAGGCACTGTATCAAACAAGGCTCGTAAGGGATCACGATGGGGACAGCCAGGAGCAGAAGAATGTATATCCAGAACAGTGTTTAACCCCTGCTCCTCGGCCCAGGCTGGGACATGACTTCAAACAGAAGCAGAACAAAACAGAAACCAACATGGTCAGGGCTAAGTATTTGTCCTGTCACTGTTCCTTTGACTCAGCCACTGTCCCTTGGGGTCTGATCTCCCTCCTCATAGACCTCTCTTCCTCTCTGTGGCAGTTGGCCTCAAAAGTGTTTTTTTTGACAGCAGTGGTTCAGCTGGTGTGTGATTTTGCCTGGCAGGGAACACCTGGCAACACCTGGAGACATTTTTGGTTGTCGTAACTGGGGAAGGAGGGTTACGGTCAGTTATGAGTAGAGGACCAGCAGCGCTTGCTAAACACCCCATAGGACAGTCCTCCACAACAAAGAATCATTCTGCCCAAATTGTTAATAATGGTCTGAGGCTGAGAAACTCTGGTCTACAGAAGGCAAAATCATGATCATCCCTCTACAGAGCTGGGATGCAGGGATAGAGTATTTTGGACTTTTCCATCCTTTTAAATGAGCTCTTATTTAGTTGGAGGGAAAAACCTGTAAATCTGATGTCCTGATATGATAGTCCCTGAATCAGTTGGATAAACCACTGATACAAGGGTCAGACTCATTGACACATAAAAATGGCTAAGCACCCACTTGAAAACATTTGGTCAAAACATGCATTCAAAGAACTATAACGAGACACTTGGCAAGGCCGCATACTTGGTCTTAAAAAGCCTGCTCAAAAGTAATTTATACCAATGAGCCGTGGCAAATTCACCTATTCTGTAAGTACATCGTGACTCAACAAGCCTTTTGATCCATTATAGAATGGCAACAATTATAGTTTAATGAGTTATTTTCACTTACTTGTCAGAACCTGTTTGGATAATCTAAATAACTTCACATCCTCTTAACATTCCTCATGAGACCGTCTCAGAGAAAACAGGCTCAATTTTCTTTTAAGTCTCCAATCCCAGTTAAGTGACAGATGAAGCTGCTATAGCGACCACTCTCCTGCTGGGTTTTGGCTAGACTCTTTTTCCCCTCCTTTCCAAAATCATAAATCTATTTCTTTCACAGTGGAGATTTTCCTTGTCTCATTCCTTCTTTAGAGCTAGGGTAGCATATTTAAAACTTTTTCTCTAAAAAAAACCCCCAAAAACAAAAACAAAAAAACAAACTGCAGGGCATGGTTTAAGAAGCAGGTTTTTAGGAAAACTATTTTCATCCTGAAGGCAAGAATCTCTAGGTTGCTTTCACCTCATGCTCAAAGATGGTGGGACAGGTAAGAATCAAGACTTTTCTATCTGCAGCTATAACAAAATATGAATAATACCCAAACGTTTTGCTTCCTCATTTTCATTCATGGGGAACTTTTTAAAAACCCCCACACATTTATAGTAACAGATAAATCTACTCAAGTCCCTGCACCACCAAATCCCCCAAATAGGACTCTAAAACCCTTTCATCTCAAATAGAAATTCCACAGAGCTCCACAAATCACAGACAAAACAAAACAAAAAAGAATCTGGAAACCACATTCTCCTTTCAATCTTGGGGGTAGTAGCCTGAAAAAACACAAACATTGTTAAAAGGTCAATAAAACCAGGACTCTCAAATAACCCGCCTTTCCTGCTCTTTATTCTAGCCCTGTACCAATGAAAGAAAAAAAAAAAAAAAAAAAAAAAAGCTCCGTGGTTCATTTTGTATCATTAAAAGACCCCCCAAAGTTTAAGTAAAATGTACTGCAGGTCATTGCAAGCGGCTTCTGTGGCCGGCACCCAGCAGAGCACATCTGGATGCTCTGAGGTCACCGGGGAAGGCAGGAATTTCACGTTTGCCCTGCAAAGCAAAGGACAGATACCTCGTGCACTGCCTGCTTTACCTTCTGCGAGGGCTCCTTTTCTTCTACTTCTGCTCCTCGGCTGGGCTGAGCTGGGAACGCCTCTGGGCTTCAACCTCAGAGCACAGCAGAGGCGTGTGAAGGCCAGACCTCAGCCCCGCAGCCTGGGGCTCCCTGCCCTCCTGGGTCCCATCCGCCGGCCTCTCTCTGAACCTAAGCAAACGCAATGTGCATCTCTCTAGAGGCACAGACAGGAAAAGAGAACAGAGTGGGGCAGGCGTTCTCACGCCTCCCTCCCCTTGCTGTACTCACTAGTTAAACACACCAGCAAACCACTACGGGCCAGTCCAAGTTCCCACAAAAAGGAGGGGGGTAGGGTTTCTTTTCTTTTTTTCTTTTTTTTTTTTTTAAATGCAGGTTGGGGAAAGTACCATTTCTTCACGGGGCACTCCACAATTGTCTGCATCACAGATCTGACAGTAATTGTTACCGAGGCAGAGGCTTGCGCTGAAACGGGATTCTTAATGCTTTTTTAAGTTTCTTTCTCGGGTTTGGGATGATGGAAAGGTGTTCATGCGAACACAGCTATCAAACAGCTGGCTATCTCCTCCGAGTCACTGCTTTTGAGGCACATATTATGAAATCCTTTATGGAGTAAAATTGAGAGTGACTTGATTTTGATTCCCATCAGCTATTCAGAATTTTCTGATTTTCATGGTCATATACACACATACACACACATTTTTTTTAGGGAAATGTGACCAAAAAATGACTTTGCTTATCAAGTTTCCTTGATTCATATTTCTGGTACACTTTGTGTTCTTTTATTGCAGCCAAAAAGAAAAAAAAAATCAATAGGCACCTTCTATATTCCAGGCACTTTCTGCAATCTCATTGCCAACTAAACCATTCTGCAGAAATCCCAGATGAGCCAGTGACAGAAGGTGAAGCCACAGGCTATTCATATATGTGAACAGAGAGGAGGAGCCAGAAACCTTCTACTGTGATAGCACAGCACTTTCTGTGTAACCCCTTTCTTAGGACTGGGGCAGCGTTCTGTTACAATTCTTGTCATTTTTAATATGACTAAAGTGATTTAGGGAAATTTTTCATGCAGACTGTTTGCCCCGATAAAATGAGCTAGTAAAAAACACCCCTTGTGTTCATGAGGAATCTCTCTAAGCTGGTTTGGAAGCAATTCCCAATATCAGTGAAGAAATGTAAGGCTTTTAGCAATAAAGCAGTGCTTCCAAAACACTGGATTGCACATTACAATAATTAGAGGGTATTTTTTTTTAGCACATTTTTCTTTCAAGGAGTCACAAGCCTCCATGAATGTGCCTTTACCACACCCTTGTTGGGCCAGTTTCTCCCAGTGTGATCTGTGGAATGATCACCAGAATCACCCAGAGCAGGGTGGCATGTTTACATGCAGTTCCTGGGCCTAGGCCTGGACCCCCTTGAATCACAATCTCTGGGTGTGGCCTGGGAATACACACTTTAAACCAAGTATCTAGGTGATTCTCAGGCACAGCAGTTTTAGGATGCCAGCCTTAAAACCTTGGCAGTCAGGGACTATGCCTTTTACTTTGTGATCCTAGAACTTTGTCCCATGTTTGGGATATTAGCAGGTAGTTAGATGTTTGACAGAGGTGGGAAGGAGTCCGTTCTTACGAAGGAAAAGGGGAAACTCGTGGCTTTCAGTCATGGCCGGAAATACTGGAACTTCAGAATTGGGATCACTGATCCCCAGATTTTATCTTTCTACTCTCCTCTATTTGGAGGATTGGCCCCTTTCAGATTTTGACTACCTATCTTCTAAGACGGGGAGAACAAGGATGGTTTATCTTCAAATTTACCAAGCAAATTGCCAAATTTGTGACTTTCCAAGTAAAAGGGGCCAGGAAATAATCACCATGTGGAGTCAAGAGGTTTGAGAAGTCAGCCTGGTTGGACAGTCCTTGTGAAGCAATAACGAGAGGCCTTTCCTGTTGACCTGCCTCTTGCAGATGCATATGGATATGATTTGGGGAAAGAAAATAAAGAATCAAAGGGTGGGCACAGGGATCTGTTTGAGGTGATTCCAGATTCTAACCATGGGATGCCTGCCGCTTTGAGTTTTGCTGCAGGGCCATGAAAATAGGTAGTTTATAAATTGTTTGCATTTGTAAGGCCACTCCAAAGTGTCCTTTTGGGAAGGAATTACTATAGTGGTTCATTTCCGCCAGGATGTATGGGCCCCAGCTCTAACCGTCATTCTTCCTAAATAGCTGGCAAACTCGAAGCAGGTCCATCTGCTGGAATTGGCATAACATCCCTCACAAGGTGGGAAGCCTTGAGGTCCAGGAAGCAAGTACGTTCAGGTGGAAAACAACGAGAAGGAAGCCTGTTCCCAAAGGACAGGCAGGAGGGCGGCATTGCTGCCTGCGGCCAAGAGGACCAAATGCTCCCACGTCCCCTAGAGCATTCATCTCCTAGGCTGCGTGGAAATTTCACATCCTTACCTAGAGAAAGCTGTGCCCAGCATGGAAGTTGTCCTGGTGACTTTTGTGCCATTTTCAATGTATGCCCCCCTGCCCACCAAGATGACCCATTCTTGTGGACCAGTCCAGCTCCACAAAAGCCAGTTTACCCTATAATTATACCAAAATAATTCTAGTCCTTAATGGGAAAAATTATTTTTAATTTTAATTTTTAAAATGTATAACCAGACTACTAACAAAAATGATCTGAAGTGGAAAATAGCATACTATAAGCACGCAATTAAACCAAATAGTAAAATCAAATCACATGTTTAAATCAAAGAAACACACAAGGCTGGATAAAAAGTGACCTAAGACTTCAATAACAACAGCAAATGAAGATAATTTCCCACCACATGCCTCAAAATCCAAAGCTGACTGCTTTTCCAAAAGTTGACAAGAATGTCTTTTAAACCTGGGGTATTTACTGTGTGTGCCTCTTCCTCGGACCTCACACTACTGTGGATCCGCACTTATGTTTTGCGTACTGATATACATTGCCAAAGATTAAACTCTTTTTCTGTTCCACCTAGAGAAGGTCATGGAAATCACCCTGGAATTCACTGAACACCACCTGTGAGGCTCCTTGGACTCAATCACTTAGAAGGAGGTGTATAATCATCCTTTAGCATAAGAGCAGTAAAAGATGTGTGTTGAGCCAGAAATGGGGGCAGGCAGGTAACGGCAGGAAGGGAATGGACTAGTGCTCTGGATCCATGAGACATCGGACACATGAGCCCTTCTGAGGCCCAGGAAGGACCCTGAAGAGTAGAAAGAACAATTCTGACGGGTCATCACTTCTGTGCCCAGAGCACTGGCCAGACCAGGAGACCCATCCCATCGCTATACCGTCTAGGTAGGCTGTCTCTCTGCTGTCAGATCTGGATCATTTCTTAAGTTCAATACCACCACTGATAATCACTCTCAGACTCTGAAGATGCTGTAGTAGCCTTGGGCACTTGAGTGCTGGTGGTCACCTGGACCCTACAGGGGCTGTAGCTGTAGACCTGGACACCCTAATACTTTTAGAAATGTATATTTCATCTATCTATGGAACAAGTCCTAAATATTACACTTTCTTCCTTTTTTTTTTTTTTTAAAGATTTTATTTATTCATGAGAGACACACACAGAGAGAGGCAGAGACATAGGCAGAGAGAGAAGCAGGCTCTTTGCATGGAGCCCAATGTGGGACTCGATCATAGGACTCAGGATTACGACCTGAGCTGAAGGCAGATGCTCAACCACTGAGCCACCCAGGTGTCCCAAATCTTACATTTTCTTTTGTGGCCCCCAGTGTTGGGCCACCAGCCTAATTTCAATACTATTGGTTCACTTCTCTGGAAGGGTTACTTTCTACCATTTAGTTCACTTGTCACCCTCACCACCACCACCACAACACACACACACACACACACACACACACACACACACGCACGCACATTTCACCAGCAATAAGCTAAACTCTCTGAAGTTAACACTGAAAGACAAAACATCGTTTTAACTCAAAATACAAATTCTTCTCAAAATGTCATTTCCAGATAAGGAAGCTCTTCCATTTGTGCTGACAGGAAATGGGGCGATTTTTTTTTTCATAAATATTGAAACTTTACTGCTTGTGAACATAGTACTTTGTTACCCTGGTGACACATTTGCTCTTTTCATTAATGGAGGAGAAAGTGGATAACTCTGGGTGAATCAGATTTTCCTCAAATCATTTATCATGCCAATGTGCTTATGCCCTACTGGGCCAATTCCAAATCCGTACATGACGGAGGGGGACAAAATAACCAAGTTATTCTTTGCAAATAAGCTGTTGCAAACAACACATCATAAACCATACGTTGAATATAAACTTGAGTTTGCTTTCCTGTACTGGGAAGATTTTATATCAGTCAAGTCATACTTTGAGATCAAGGGAAGTGTTCTGTGCAATGGCAACCTGTGGCTTCGCAAGCAAACAAAAGTTCAAATGCATGGGAAGGGGAAAAACCTGGCATACAATGTCGCAGAAAGACAGTTATTGACTTGAATCCCCGAATCTTGCCCTCTACCCACTGTTCTTCTGCTTAATAAGCTAAACCATTAAAGACTGGAAGAAAGGGCAGCCCTGGTGGCTTAGCGATTTAGCGCCTGCCTTCAGCCCAGGGCCTGATCCTGGAGACCAGGGATCGAGTCCCACATAGGGCTCGCTGCATGGAGCCTGCTTCTCTCTCTGCCTGTGTCTCTGCCTCTCTCCCTTTCTGTGTGTCTCATGAATAAATAAATAAAATCTTAAAAAAATAATACTGGAAGAAAGGAGGAGACAAAGAAGGAGGAGACAAAGTACTACCCTCAGTACTGACTGTACTGTGCCAGTGGTTTTGTCTGCCTTCTTCTTCTTCTTTTTATTTTTTTCAAATCCTGCAGCCCTGAGAGGTAGTGATTAGTATTCTCATTTCACACGGAAGGAAATGGAGAATAACAGGACTCCAGCTCCCTATCACCTTGTATATCTCTGCATAGACAGATGATACGTGTGTGCGTGTATACAAATTTAATTGGGACATTATCCACATACCGTAAATTTCATCCTTTTAAAGTATACAATTCAATGGTTTTTTAGTATTCAGAGTCGTTCAACCATCACCACTATCTAATTTGAGAACATTTTCATCAACCCCCAACTCCCATAGCCATTAGGAGTCATCTTCCCCATTCCTCCAGCCCCTGGCAACCACTAATCTACTTTGTCTCTGTGGGCTTGCCTATTCTAGACATTGATGTTTCACATAAACGGAATCATATAACATGAGATCTTTTGCGCCCAGCTTCTCTCACCTGGCATCACGTTCCCAAGGTTCATTGCCTGTGGCAGCGTTATCAGCACTTCATCCCTTTCTACTGTTGAGTCTCTATTGTGTTGCTATACCACATTTTTCTTTTTTTTTTTTTAAGATTTTATTTATTTATTCATGAGAAACAGAAAGAGAGAGACATAGGCAGAGGGGGGAAGCAGGAGCCCGACGTGGGACTCAACTGCAGGACCACCACCTGAGCCGAAGGCAGACGCTCAACCCCTGAGCCACCCAGGCGCCCACCACATTTTTCTTAATTCATATTTGAAAACGAACCTGTGTCTACAGTTTATTGTTAAACTACAGTTTTAAATCAGGAAAGATGACTGGTATATCCCTACATTGGCCCTGCTTCACAGGACCTTCTGCCTATCTACTGAGGTTCAGAGTCCTACACTAGAGCTCTGTGAAGGGTGTGCTAACTGAGCCAGCTTCATCCATCTACAGTATTTTCCAAGGGCCTATGCCAGGTGCCCTCATGGAGGATACAGCTGAAAAGGAGATGAGACACTGTGAGCTAGGACCTGCATAGACCAGATCTGTGAGCTAGGACTGCACAGAAGTACAACAGACTCTACGAAAGGGGTCACTGACTTTCAGTGCCATTTTACACAGACAGGTAAAAAGTAAACCAAATAAGCAGCAAATGTTTATCATCCTGAAAATCGGTATAACAGGGCTGCTAGTGAGCTAGACTTTCTCCATTTCACGGGGAATGATAAATTTTGGTCCTTCAGCAAGTTATTTTGGGAAGTAATTACTCGTGTTCTGCAATGATTACTGCCAGGTGGATCATGAAGCAGTGCGTACTTCTTATCTTCGGAGAACTGAGAAACCTGGCTTCTAACTGTGGTCTGTTACTAATCAGCCCCCAAGCTGCTGGCACTCAGTAGCCTCATCTGTAAATAGAGGTCAGTAGTAACTGCCTTGACCACTTTATAGGCCTGTTGTGTGAATTAAATATTTATGAGATCATTAGCAAGTGTTAAAAATATTATACAAGAGCAGGATATTGTGGTGTTTCACTGTCCCCCGAGACACGGACCATCTCAACCAACATTACCAGGATTCCTTGATTCCTTTTCCTCTCCCTAATCCTCAAAAACATTTGGGTTCAGAGTCAAGTCGAAGTATGAATTCCTTTGAGCACAGTGGGAATAAGAAGAATGCAATCAGTTTTCAGTGAGAACATGGGTTGCTGTTTTTGCTTTGCATGTGTATGACCTACACCAAGGAAGAAATGGGCAGCTGGCATTTCAGTCTTTTTTTTTTTTTTTTTTAAAGATTTTATTTATTCATGGAGACAGAGGGAGAGAGGCAGACATAGGCAGAGGGAGAAGCAGGCTCCCTGTGGAGAGCCTGATGTGGGACTCAATCCTGGGATTCCAGGATTGCACCCTGAGCCAAAGGCAGATGCTCAACCACTGAGCCACCCAGGTGTCCCTCAGCCTGTCTTTTTAAGTGACATCTATGATGGTCACAGACTATCATGCAAGTGCCATAGGGTAACCACATTTCTTCTCGATACATAACAGATTAGCCCAGAACAAGACCAGCCCACTGCTCACAGCTCTTATGGCATAACATGCTAAAATACCTGTGCCAAAAGGAAAGAAGGGGCCTCCATTTTATAATGTGAATTAGTTTCACAGGAACATCATAAACATTTGTTCCTGGAGTTTATGAATAAGCAGTCAAAAAGTTTAACAAAACAAAGCCTCAGAGAATCAAGGACAAGGATTTAGTTGAATTGTGTTATGATTCCATTTCCTCCAGTGTAGGAGTTCAGCAGGAGGGGTCTAAAAGCAAATCTAAACCCTGTCCTTGTGTCCATCCATTGGACAGACAGGACAGCATAACCCAATAGGTGTGTATGGGAAGGCATCAAAGGGGCAGAGGACCTGCCTTGGGCTGCCTGTGAGGGTCTCCCTCTCACACTGTGCAGGACAGGCTGACCCATCACCCGCTTGTCCCCAGAGGGCACACACACCACATAAAGACACATGCCACCAGCTTTTCTGGAAAGAAGGACACCCAAGACAGGAGGATTGATTTTCCTGGGTGTAGTGACGTGGGGAAGAAGGGAAAGGAAAGAATATGAGACCCAGGCAGGAAAAGCAGAGCCCCACCTTCCTCCTCTAAGAATGCCGACACTGCAAGAGGAAGGCTCTGGGGGCTGTAGTCTAGCGGTACCTGCCCAGGGAGGCCCTATCTGCAGAGGGAGCCAAGCTCCCTGGGGATGAAAGCATTTGTCTTGAAGGAATCAGTGGAGTGCTGGGTAAATACAGAGCCCCTGGCAGAAGGGAATTGTGTAAGAGAGCAGAGAGACTGCTGATGGAAGAGCCCAAGACCAGGGGGAGGGGACAGGGGACAAGCCCTTGGTCTGCAGATGGAATAGCCCAAGATCAGGGAGAGGGGACAAGGACCAAACCTTTTTTTTTTTTTTTTTAACCCTCAACACTTCTGGTTCCAGCCTGACATTTTTCTTCCCCCCTGGTGCTACTTTCATTTTGGAATTTTCTATGTTGCTGTTTTCTTTCTTTATGAAGTTGGCAAGTAACCACATTCCTGTGCCCAAGAAAGGAATTTTGATGGAGTCAGAAATCCCCAAGGGCCATTCACCAAAGATGGAAGGAAATTCCTACCAAAGAGATGCCCAATGTCTGCTGACATCTGGGATCTAAGTCCGAAGTCTTATGTAGCTTCCTGTACTATTAGTCTGCTAAAGCAGGAGGAGGAGAGAGGAGTGGTTGGGGGTGGGAAGAAACAGGGAGGAAGGTTGCTTCAGAGGAGACTTTTGAGGTACAGATGGGGATAGGAGGCTATTGGCAAACTCGAGTAATTTGCACTAATTTGATTCTGGACTTAATTAGGAGGCAGGTTGTAAACATCTTCAGAACGCTCCTGAATTTATAGGTTTATTAGCATAAGCTTTTAAAGATGTGCCATTTATAGCAAGACCTCTCAAAAAAAGAGAATCTTGTTGCTGAAAACAAATTTGAAAGCTAGCTAATGATAAATCATGCTACAATTTGAGTGTATGCTACATGCCAGTTTACAGAAAAACCTCTCCAGGAGAAAGAACTGCTGACTCTGAGCCCTTAGACCTAAGACGTGAGAATTACAGAGCTCAGGTCCCAAGAGCCAAAGAAACTTGAAGTCAAGAAGTCCAAGGCCTGGATTCACATATATATTTTTAATGCCTGCACTGAAAAATTAAGGCTCAAAGAAGTTGAGAGACTGGCCTGAGGTCCCACAGCTGGGAATTCCAGAGCCAAGAGTAGGTCCCTGATTCCCTCTCACGTGGAGCCCTTTTCATGAAAACACATGAAGACACTCCTCCCCAGCCCATCAAGCCAAAGCTTCCTTGGGCATCTGGAGACATCTCAGGTGAAAGCACCCAGAGAGGAGGCTATAGGGCACCCCTGATGCTTAGTGAGGGTCACTGGATGACACTTGTATAAGTCCCCAGCTTTACCAGAGTACATGTGAAGGGTGGCCCAAAGGATATATCTGCAAAAATTCTCTGGAACCTGTGAATGTTTGGAAAAAGGGTCCTTGCAGGTGAATAATTAAGCTAAGGATCTTGAGATAGATCATCCTGGATTATCTGGGTGAGCCCTAAAATCCAATGACAAGTGTCCTTCTAAGAGCAAAGCAGAAGGAGGGGTGACACAGAGAGAAGACACAGAAGGAAGGTCATGTAAACATGAGGGTAGAGATCAGGGTCACGTAGCGAGAGGCCACCATAACCTGGAAGGGGCAAGGGAGATTCCCCTTGAGAGCCCCTGGAGGGAGTGTGGCCCTGCTCACACCTCGGGTTTGGACTTCTGGCCTCTAGAACTGTGAGAGGATAAGTTTCTGTGGTGTTAAAGCTCCCGCTGTTAGAGCAGGTACAGGAAACTGTACAATCTCTATGGATAAAATCAATCAGAAAAAACAACAGTAACAGAAAAATAAGGATCACAGAATGGAGAAGCAAAATGTGGTATATCCGTATAACGGACCATTTTTCAGTCTTGAAGGAAATTCTGGAACATGCTACAACATGGATGAACCTCGAGGACATTATGCAAAGTAAAATAGCCAGTCACACACACACATAAATACTACATGATTCTACCTATATGAGGTGCCAAAGTAGTCAAATTCATAAAGACAGAGAATAGGATGGTTGATGTCGAGGTCTGAGGGGGAGAGGGGGATGGGGATTTACTGTTTAGTAAGTATATAGTGTTTCCATTTTACAAGACGTAAAGCGTCATGGAGATGGATGGTGGTGATGGTTGCACAACAGTATGGATATATTTAATACCAATGAACTGTACACTTAAAGATGATTAAGATGGTAAATTTCATGTTATGTGCATTTGACCACATATTTTAAATAGAAGGGGGAAAAAAATCCCAAAAGGCAAGGATCACAGCCTTTATAAATTACAATCATAATGTTTCAATGATAGGGTCTGAGAATGAAGTCATGGGAGGAGGGCAGTCTTGAGATCCATCCTGTTTTATATTGGTACCCAAGCCAAGCTGACTCAGAAAGGGTCACGTGTCAGTGTGCTACACAGGCAGGACATTTTTCTAGATCACACCCTTCTGGGGAGGTCGGCATGCCTGCTGGGTGGGTCTTGACTCTACTATGAGGCCCCAGGCGCTGTGTGGAAAGCTTCCATGGACTTCCACCTTACAGACAGATGGCCCTCGCTGAAATTGGAAGCCAGTCTGGTGAGAAGCTCCTGCAGCTACAGTGAACACCCCCTTCAGGGGGAGGGAACGGGAATAAGCAGATGTTTCTTCAAAGTGCCATGTTCTTGGACCTAGTGTATTTTTCTCAATCCTTCTCATGGTGGCTGAACTAAATCTGAAGTAATCTACAGCAGCCCCCTGCCTACCTACCTCCCCAACTCTTTTTGGGGAACATTTCCATACGTGGACTGAGACAGCTGTTTTGGCCCGCATCTACTGTAAACGTGGCTGGCTCAAATCTGAGGACTACGCTCGGTGTCTTCCCACTGTTTTTCCTACAGCCAAACATCTGGGAGATGGTTCTGATATTTTATTACTGTTTTAAAATGCAATTTCCCGATTGCTCCCAACTCAATGGGTTTATTTCTGTCTTACACAGATCAAATTTGGGACTCCAAAGGAAATGCTATGGGGCCCTACTCAGAGCTCTGGAGAAGGATGAGAGATGTTCAGGGGACAAGTGGTTGGGGGCACCTACCACTGCACTTTGAGTCTTGGGATCTGACCACCTGGACTTCATGCTGGACTCTGGATAGCACACAACCATCTTCTCCAATAGCTTTCCTACAGAGGTGCTTCACCGAGGGCCAAAAACCCAGCATTTGACCACACTTGGGCCAACTATTAAAACCACTGGAAAGACCATGAAAACTTCTCCTCCCACCCAACTATGTGTGGAGGGTGGGTCTCCCTTGCATCAGTACTTTCAAAGTTCTATGCACTGAGTTCTGCAGTCGTCTCCTGTCTCTACCCTCACCCCCTTTCCAAACATTTTTTTTTTTAATTTGAGGTAAAATTCACATGCCATAAAATTGACCATTTAAATGTGAATAACCCTGTGGCATCTAGGATAGTCACAATGTTGTGCATTTATTACCTCTATCTTGTTCTAAAACATGTCATCACTCCAGCTGGGTCTCAATGGTTATTCTTATCCCACCCCCTACCCCCCAACACCCAGGCAACCACCAGTCTGCTTTCTGTCTCTATGGGTTTATCTCTTCTGGATATTTCATCTAAATGGAAGCAAACCATATGTACCTGAGCTGAAACCAAGAGTCAGATGCTTAATGACTGAGCCACTCAGGTCCCCCGTGCATTCCTGACACAGCAGTGTGATCCAGTCACATTCAGCTCCAACTGCAATCACTTCAATGGCTTCCCACCATTCTTAGGATAAAGACCAAAGTCCTGACTATGACTCTCGAAGTCCTCATGCTCTGAGCCCTCCCCACTCCCTTAGCATCATCTCTCACACCTGCCCTCCTGTCCATCTGACTTTTTTTGTTTGTGCTGTGCTTGTCCTCACTTCTGGGCCTCTGTGGGGGCTGCTCCTTTTTGGAACCGCCTTCCCCTGGGTAAAAGACAACTGCCTGAAACAGTCACTTCCTTATCTCCCAAATCTAATTAGCTACACTAGGTCCTAGCACAGAGCCAACACTGGCCCTTCTGTGTTTCCTGGAAAGAAAGGCACCCCAGAGCTTGCCGTGGGATTAGGAAAGCTATGCTAGACCTCACTGCATAACCCCACAGACGCTGCCCATAGACACAGGGGGGCCTCTCAGATTTATGTGCAGTGTCTCTGAAACACACCCTGCTGGGAGGTTTGAATATGGTTATGTGGATTTGGTGCCCCGTCTGTCAAAGCTGTAGGACCAGTTGGTCGCCTTCCCAGCTGCTAGGCATCCTGACTTACCTCTGCCCAGAACACATTCTCCACCCTGAAACATGGGACAGATATGAGGTAATCTCTTTTGTTTAAAATTTTTTGTTGTTTTTGTTAAATCAGATCTTGTTAACTAATGCCCCACAGGCCAGGGAGAAGTGGGGCAGTGACTCCCTCTGAACTCTGGCCCCTAAATCCACAGTTTGGGCTCTGGTCCAAGAGGGGGCTCTGCTCAGCCCAGAGGCAGCAGTTGGTGGGGGTGAGGTGCGGGGGTGAGGCACTGCTGAGAAAGCAGGAACCAGGCTCTGTGGCTTGAGACATTCACACCTGAACCTGACAGGTTTGAGCTCAGCCCAAGCCACAGGGCGTTCTGGGTCACACAGGATGTGGTTTTTTTAAGGGTGGGGAAGTGTATGCCTTCACCTTTCACCCACCCTTCCTTTGCTTCAGTACTTTGCCCCTGCTCCGAGTCTGTAGACTCTCACAAGCACACACATACATGCAAGAGCGCACATGCACACGCACAGACACCTGCTCCCACACAGGTACATGTGCATGCGTGTACAGGTCACACACTGATGCACAGACACACACACAGGCACACATTGGCTCTAATACGCTCTCCGTTTCCTATTTTCTGACTTCTAAAACTAAAAGTAGTCTCATAAAACCCTTCCTTCTCCATAATTCCTCCTAGTCCCTCTATCACTTTTGATAAACTCCCCATCATTCCAATGTCGCATGAACATTTAGTAGAAACTGCCTGTGAAGACAATCCGACGCGTAAAATCTCGACAAATACTTTCTTTCCTCCAGAGGTGAAGATGAAAAAAAAAAAAAAATGGAACAAGAGCCTCTTTTGTGTTTTTGAAGAGTCTGAGGAAAATGATGGTAGCTTTAACGGGAGCCTGGCTGTCACTTACCTCCAGGACTTTCCCTGTGATAAACTGGTGACAGGCTTCGCATTTCACCCCAAAGAGCCCCTGGTAGTCCTTTTCACAGTACGGAGCGCCATCCCTGCAACACAGAAGGGTGTTCAGCTCCTGAGAGGGGGTCAAGGGGGCAGGGAAGACACCAGGACCATAATTCTCTGAGCCCTTCTCCACGGAATGGTAGCAGACCATATTTCTCCCCCACCCAGCCTTCACAGGCCTGGAGATCTGGTCAGACATGATCCCAATGCAGGAAACCAGACGATGTGGACGGAGGGCTGTTTCTCTGGGCTATGCAGAAATTACAGCCGAATCACCATACGATTAGCACTGCTGCTTCCCTGTTGTCTCAGAACTAACTAGCAAAAGTGCTGGCACCATTCCCCTTCCTCACCAGGCCAGATGGGCGTCAGATGTGGTGTCAGGGTTCACCCTCCTCTGAGGAGGCCCCAGGGCCACCTTCCCCTCATCGCCTCCTTGAGCTCACATGCCAGCACCTCCCGGCAGCGCTGAGACGCCATGTCTTCAGCCCTCAGGAGGCCCGAGGGGTGCAGGGCCGTCTCATCCAGCCTCTCAAGACCTCCTTAATTTACCTCAGAGCACAGTAAAAATGTTTTCTATGTGTGCCATTAAGTGGAAAAGTCAAAAAAGCACCACTGTACACAGCCTTCCGGGTTACTTTAAGAGCTGAGCATTTCCTCCCTCCTTCTTACTTTAGTTGTGCATCAAGAAATCACCTGTGATGTGTCTTCCTTCTGATATAGGTGTTTTGGCTTCTCCCTGACATGCCGACCTAGATTTCTAGGGGATGGGGCCCATGCTATTTTTTTTGTTTCACTCTATTCTTAAATTATTATTAAATTCACTTTATTTTTTTTTTTTTGAGTAGCTAATATAGCATAGAAAGTTTTATAGGGGAAAATTTTCCCTCATTGCCACTGTACCCCCATATTCATTCCTTTTTTTCTTTAAAGGTAACCACTGTAACTACTTTCTTTAAGCTACATTAAAAAAAAAAAAAAAAAAAAACCGGAACAATACAACACTCCACTTTGGATATTATCCACACAAGCATCTGATTCTAATATGAGCCCCCTCCCTGGGTGGGTGTTTTTTGTACATTGGTCCTCATGGGCTCAGGGTTTAGACCCTATGTGGTTTTTTAGGGTGGGGGAGTGTCTACAAATACATTCAAGTCCCCTTCCCGAGAGCAGGGCCCACTGGACCCCTGGGCCTTGCCTCCAGCCTTACTTGCTGATGTACTCTCCGGTGAGAACCTTCCCACAGGACTTGCATTTAAAGCACCCCAAGTGCCACTGCTTTTCCAGGGCCAGCAGGGCCTGCCCATTCTTGATATCTCTTCCACAGCCAGCACAATCTAGAAAAGAGCAGAGGCCAGCAGTTACCCCACATTTGTTTTGCTAAATCCAAGCATGCAGGTCCCAGTGTGCGCCCATCCCACACTCAACAAATATCTACTTAAGCACCGTGTCATTCCACTCTCCCTCCCTGCGCCAAGTCTTTCGTATCCTCACACAGCATGGAAACGTCGTGAACCTCAGTGGATCCAAGGGCATGGATGTCCTTCATCCGTTTATTTCCTTGGGGGTTAAATACCCTCTGAGCTCCAGCTGGCCCAGAGAATATTTAATTACGTTGTCTTGGCTGGGATTTCCAGAAAGCTCTCATATGCCTTTATTAATTGAGGGCACGTGTGAGTCGCTAAGTACCTCATGCTGGATGCCTCACTTAACAATATAGATGTGATTCCTGGAAAGCTGCCTATGAATCTCATTTTACTACACAGGACTCTACCTCCTTATCATCCTAAACCAGACTTCTGAAGAGTTGTGACCATCAGTTTAATAGCCCTTAATCCCTTAGCTTTAAATCCTCCATGGCAGCCTCCTGTGACATAGACAAAGGACACAGGGCTGGCTTCTTTGAGGTAAAGGGAGTGGGCTCAACAACTTGTTGGCCCGTCATGTGACCCAGGTCCCGTCTCCCCCTCTTTGAAGCCTTGGTTTCCTCACATGGAAGCTGGGAAGTTCTTAGTGACTGTCTCAAGCCTCCAAAGAGGATTCAATGAAATAATGGTTATTAGCACTGGGGCCGGCACATGGGAAGCAGCCCTATAAATGTTTCCTATTATAACTGTCACTATTATGATTACTAAATACTCCATTGTTAGGGAAGTTAAATATTTAAAAGAACTCAGAAGAATGTAAATTGATGCAACCTTTTTGAAAGCAACATAAACTTCCACAGACATTTAAAATCAATGTGGCTGAGCAAATGAAACACAGCATCGCCGGGAGGTTGGCCATCATGTCCCCTGTTGATTGTAAGAAACACTCATGGAATAAAGCAATGCCGGGACGGGGCCACTGGCTGTGCAAAATGATGAAACACCTCCCCCTTCCGACTGCATGTGTGACTGCTGCTCCTTTACCAGTGACAGTCCTAGACCAAAAAATTTTTTTTAAGGCTATTTATTCATGAGACACACAGAGAGAGGCAGAGACATAGGGAGAGGGAGAAGCAGGCTCCTCAGGGGGATCCTGATGTAGGACTTGGTCCTCAGGACCCAGGATTATGCCCAGAGCCAAAGGCAGACGCTCAATCACTGAGCCACCCAGGCATCCCTAGCTCGACTTTAACTCTCTCTCCTCCTGGAAAAACTGAGATGCCCAATCACTGACCTGCTCCTGCATCTTGACAGTACCTAGTCCATAACTGCTCCTGCTGCCTTGACTCCTTAATACCAGCCAGTAAGACCTCTATCCCCTCAGTTCCCCCACAGATGCTCCTGACTCCCCTGGTCTTCTCCCTTGCTACAGTTTAAGTTCACTTGATTGTCCTCCTGCCCTTCTGTTTGACTACTGGTGTGTTTCCAGTGATCTTTGGTCAGTGCATATTTTTTTAAAAGATTTTATTTATTTATTCATGAGAGACACACAGAGAGAGGCAGAGACACAGGCAGAGGGAGAAGCAGGCTCCCTGTCCAGAGCCCCATGTGGGACTCGATCCCAGGACCCGGGATCACATCCTGACCCAAAAGCAGACGCTCAACTGTTGAGCCACCCAGGTGTCCCTGGTCAGTGGGTATTAATGCACCTTTACATCTAGCAACTTCATAGCTAAGATTTTTAGTCTACAAATAAATTAGCAAAAGTGTGTGTATGTGCTATGTGTCCATGTACGTATTCCCTGAAGAAAATGAATTTATTTCCTGCCGTACTTTTGTAACAACAAAACTGAAAATAGCCTATGTGGAATTAATGAGAAGCTAGTTAAATTACTTATGGTATAGTCAGTAGTGGAATACTGTGTACTGTTGAAAAGAACAAGGTCAATTTGTGTGCTGACATGGAAAGATATCCAAGATAGGTTAAGTTAAAAAAAAAAAAAAAAAGCAACCTGTGGAATAGTATGCATAGCAGAAGCTCATTTATAAAAATTGAGTAAAGGGTATAGATGTGTTTGTACACATGCTCGTATATGGAATAAAAGACTTCTTGAAAAAATAATTGAAACTCCTAAGATATTTTCTTCTGTGAAGGACTTTTCACTTCACATCCTCTGTTGCTTGGATTTTTTGTTGTTGTTACCATGAGAATGTCAAAAAAAGAAAAAATTGAATAAATATTTCTAAGGTTAAAATATAATTGCTAGACAAGTTCTAGATTATTGCAGGTTAGAACTTCTGTAAGTATTGCCCACTATTAGCTGAGCGGGGCTTATATGATCACAAAGCATGATTATTCTTTTTTAAGCTGGAGTTAACATTTCTCAGCATCTCAACAAAAATCTTATAAAGTGGATCTCACATCTGGTAGTTAACTATAAGGATAAGAATGGAAGGCCTTGACATTTGCTCACAAATACAATATTTAAAGGTTACGAGCACTGGATGAGTTTAAGATGAATTGACAGTTCTTAATCCAGTTTGAACTGAATTTGTTTTTCATTCTTCTGATTAGGTCAAGCCACGAGGTGGCAGTAAAGATTTAAAATAATAAGGAAGATTCTGGCTGGTAGATTCTTGAAGTCAGAAAATAAATTTGAGGGATGGCTTTCAATTTTAGAAACTGAAGACAGTTGGGCTCAGGAGGGTTGGCAGAGCCATTTGGGGTCTCCTCCTGCACAACGCTGAGATCTAGGGAGATGGAAGGCAATGCTAAGAGCCCAGGCTTCAGAATTAGGACCTGAGCATTTACTTGGGCAAGTTACTGTCTCTGTGAAATGCCAACTGTGACGAGCTTTGCAGGACACTTAGAATGATGGGATGAGCACTGGGTGTTATTCTATATGTTGGCAAATTGAACACCAATAAAAAATAAATTTATAAGAATGCTTAGTTCATGTTCGCCTCTCAGTGTGGCTCCACC
Source organism: Canis lupus familiaris (assembly GCF_011100685.1). Taxonomy (NCBI): domain Eukaryota; kingdom Metazoa; phylum Chordata; class Mammalia; order Carnivora; family Canidae; genus Canis; species Canis lupus. The sequence continues at coordinate 25,654,824 of NC_049249.1, forward strand.
TTTCTTTGGTAGGAGCAGAGGTGAGACTGGAAGGCACGTTCCTGGATGGTGAGTCTTGTTCACTTTACAAGCACATTAATGCCCAGATATCCCAGAGCTCTGAAAGCAGCTGAGACACAATTTGAGAGCGGTGACGACTTTTCTGATTGTTCTGGATGAACCAGGCACCATGTGAGGGCTTTGTAGATATGGTACCATTTATTATTCAGTCAGGTAGTCAAAATGCCTAGTGGTTTGGAAGCCTCTGACCTCATAGGTGGTGTCCCATACCTCTCAGATCCTCTGCGCCCTGCAGTGTCCCATGGAGGGCAGATGTTCATTCTGCAATTGACTTTGATAACGGTTGATAGAGAAGCAATCATGGGATGCTGAATGCCTAGAGCTAGGCAGCTGGTGAAACGGGGCTGGAAGCAGAGGCTGAGGAATGAGCCTCCTTCCTCCCAAACCTTAAGACATAAACCAAGCAAATCAAAGACCACCTCCTAGAAAGTGGAATACTGGCCCACACTGGCTGATTCAAAGTATTCTGGTATATGCCACAGAGGCTACCTACCCACTCACTCCTCTCAGGACAAAACCATAAATTCTCCACTTAAGCCTGATGTCACGCTGGGAAAAGTGGAGAAGATGCAGAGACAAAAAGATTCGTGCTGGATTGTTCATTCTTCCTGTGCTCATCCCAACTAAGCTCTTTTATAAAGTACAAAATGTCCTACTCTGTATCTTCATGGTTTTCAGCTGTTGAGAAAATTGTTTCCACATCACTGAAGCAGCTGCCGATAAATATAGAAAGCTGGTGATTGGCACCGGAATTATTGCCGAAGTCAGAAATAGGTGAATATGGAGCAGCATCAAGGAAATCAAGCCCTCTAGCAACTTGCCAGTATTCCATCAAAAACAAATAATCACCAAATGTGGCAAGAGAAAAACAACAACCATAAACACTTGTCTCAAGCCTTTCATTCTTGGTGCCAAGAGCCAAGAGAAGAGCAGGAATTTGGCTACTTATGTCTGAGTTAAACTAATACCCAATGACACACCTGGTTCCATATTTGTATCATTTTGTTCCAAGGCAATAAATATCCTTGAGGACAGGAATCCTGTCTCTTTTTTTCTTTTCTGGGGGGCATTGGGTCATGCATACCTGGGCTTTGAAAATATTTAAGTTGAAGAAGGTGAAAAATGGCTCTCAGCAAGAAAACCTGTGTTCCCAAGCTAAGAAAGATGTCCTCACTTGAACAGCTCTGAAGGTTCTATCAGAAAGGATACCTATGTTCTCCTTGGGAACTATTTCTAAGGCCAAAAATATGTCTTCCTCTGTGAAGATGCCTCTCTGGAGAAGAAGGCTGAGCAGATGGAGCTCTAGAAAAGAAAACCAGGTGATAATTAAATTCCTATCCCCACCTTCCTAGGCCTGCAGGCTTCATTCATGCCCAGAACCATTAATGAAGGTGGGCATTGCATTCACAGTAGCTACTCATCTGGGATTAAAGCTTTCAGAAAACAGAAGAGGGATCTTCCTAGTGCTTTAGGCCATGGTCTCAGAGCTGAAGATAATGGTGATAAATATTCCGTCTCCCAAAGAAAGGTGCCAAGAATATCCTTGTAGGACTTTCCAAGAGACAGTAGAGTTCACCTGATGACTATCAACCCCTATTCCCTACTTACCTCTGAGAATCAGAAATTTTAAAACACATAACGGAGACACCAGGGAGCTGGCCACACAGCAGGAGTGTGGTGGTGTTCTCTCCCCTCTGCTGTGACAGGGATTAGAGGACCTTGGGAGAAGGACCTAGATGTTTACTGAGTGGGGAAGCTCAGGCCCTACAGCTACTATGGGTCCATGAGAAGCTTGATGTTAGAGTTCTTGGAACAAACTGGTTTGAATGTCCTGAAGCTTGGAAGCATTCACAAATAGAGAAATCTAGAGTCTGCTGAATTTGGAAGACAGGCAGCTGGTTAGAGACCTCTCCCTTCCCCTGGCAATGGCAGGCTAAGGAGAGGATGGAGTGGGAATGGTGTGCACTCCCACCATTTGGCTCACTGGGGGATGCACTTATGTCCTGCTGCTGGTACCCACACCCAAGCATCTAGAATGAACCCACTGGAGAAAGCTGCCTGCTGGGAGTGGGGGACTTCATTAATAAGAGGCTAGGAGACTACATGGGAGCAGGACCTGAGGCTGGGGAGGTAGGGAGAGCTTGTTGCAAGAGGTTAACCAGAAATTACATGCTTTTGTCAAAGAACTCAAAGTGCACCTCCATAAGAAATATCCCTGCCTGGCCCACCAAGGAGCCACAGGACAGGAAGGAAGTAAATGCAGAGTGAAAGAGAGATTGTGCCCACTGTAGGTCTCCAGTTGGGGTCAGGTCTGAGCTGTGAAAGGATGCAGCTCTCAAACACACATGAGAATCAAGTTTTCAACCAGCTTGGATTTCTAGGGGCTGAAGACCAGAAAGCTGTGGGATCTGTGTAAGATATGATTAGGGTAGGAAAGGGAACTCTGATCAAGGATAATACAAGTTCATGACAGGGAAAAATAAGGCTGCTCATCGTTATGTCGCATATGTCGCACATGTGCTTTGGCCTGTTGTATACACAAATGGTGCATTTCCCAGCAGTCAAGGACTTTGGAGGCAGAGAGACCTGGAGTAGAAGTCCAGCTCTGACACTGAGTGGAGGGGCCTTGCACAGGCTAGGTAACCACCGAGTTTCGGTATCTCCATCTGTAGAATGTGCAGGTTGGCAGTACCTAGCTTCCTGGGCTGCCATGAGGACTGGAGAGTGTGGGTGCATGTACATATTCACTGTCTGTTTTCACAGGTCCAATCATCTCACAAAACCTGAATTTCCTCTTCTCCGTATCAAATCGGCAAGGCCCACCTTCAGCCTCTGGAGAAGGCACTTCGGTCTCTGTGGTTCCACCACCACCATCACCACCATCACCACCACCACCATCATTATATTAATCATTATAGTAATCATTATCATTACTATTATTACAGTTTTTATTCAGCTTTTGACTTTTGAAAGGTCTGGTGTGTCCGTTCTCTCCCCCACTCTCAGGGCTCCTGCTAACCTGGGAGGGCAGTGATCATCTGCATTTTACAGATCACAGAACATCTGAGAGCCAGAGGCACCTTCAAGACTGGTTTGATGCAAATGCTTTACTTTCCACACAGGATACTAAGATCCAGGGTGGGCTTTGGCTTTGCACACAGCCACACAGCTGAACAGTCCAATTAACTGCACGGTGTGAATCTTCTGTTCTCAAAGGCACGTGAATTCAGGCCTTTATAGCTTACAGGGCTTCTCTGAACCTGAACCTCCACTTGTGGGGTTGTTTTCCTGGTTATCATCTCTTGAGCTGCCAGTGGGCAAAAACAGCCAGGATGGAATCAGAGCACGAGGTGTTCACTGGAGCAGAGAGACTGCATAAGTAGAGAATTGTTTTGAAAATAAATAATAAGTATTTATTATTAATAAATAATTGGTACATAGATTGTAAAAGGAGCCAGAGAGAGACTTTCCTCATTTAACTGATGCTTGCAGACATCTTGGGATGTTATAAAATGTTCACAGGGGTTTGGGGTCAGTTCTGAGTATTTCCTTACTTTACTGAAAAAAATGTTAAAAATTAAGAATAAAAAAGAAATCAAGTTTCAGTATTTAAGCTGTCACCCATACAAGCTCCAATTCCAGCTTTCCCTGGAATCCTTTTTTAAAAATAATAATGAAACAGAAACTCTATTTGTCATCAACTGAAGATTAGCAGACAAGTTCAAGGCTATACATGGGGATGAAAAATAAACAGAAGCAAAATAATTTCATATTTAGATTGTTATTATTAGAAAGTAGAGTAAGACTTTGGAGTCCCTATAAAATATTCAAGTGGCGTCCTTTTAATAGACCGTTAAGTAGAGACACTTTATCCCTGGCCAGGACCCAATCTAAAGAGCTTCAAGGAAAAACCAAACCAAACCCAAATTTAAGTTCCAGAGTTTGGCTAACTTGAGATCCTGAATTTAACGATGCTGGATCTTGTCATTTAACTCTTCCTACAGGATACAGATTTCTCATTATCTGTGTGATAAAATGGTGAAGGTAGGATGCTGGAGAATAGCTATTCTATCCAAAAGAGGGGGAGAAAAAGGACGCAAGAGAAGAGTGACCTGATTCTCTTAGGTTAGCAAGCTGCCTTTGACACAAGTCTTCAACACATGTCAGATCAGCCTCTGACACATGGATTCCTTCATGGGAATAATGCTTTGGAGGTATGTGGTGGTTGCCCACTTTAAACAGAAGAGATAGTTCCAGTTTGCTAGGGTTCCTATCCCTACACAATCTAAATGTCAATTGCTACCCGTTGTCACTTTTGAGCTGACCTGGGAACTCCGGTTCTTAGCTTGGACTTTTCTGTAGGCACTTCAGTTTGCAATCCATAGATTTAAAAAAAAAAACCCAGACTCTCTTTGTGTTATTATTATTTTTTAAATAAGAGTTGGCCTAGAGTTTTAATGTCTTTAAGATATAAAGGACTTGGGTATTTGAAAACCTTTCCTTGCCAAGAAAGGCCACATTGTATTTAGTAGTGATAGGAACATCAATCTAACGAGTTGATACTGTTGAATGGTGATTTACTTTCATCACCTGGGCTGTTCAGTGTGGTCAGGTTTCAAACCAGACCTCTATGAGTTAACAAATATTGACTGTCCACAGTCCAGTTTTAAAAAAAAATTAAACCAAGTCACCAAGTTCTTTTTTAGCATGTCATGGCAAATACCAAGGGTGCAGGGTCAACCTAAGAAGGGGTAGAAAGAGGCTAAAGCACAATACGAAGCTGCAAATGTGTTGGGGTAATAAGCACGTCTCACGAATTAGTTTTTTAAAAAAGCACTGACTTCTGAAATTCTATGCTGCCATTAGCCAAAAAAGCAATATGAAGTCACAAGATAAATACTGGTGGGAGTGGTGGTGGTGGTGGTGGTGGGGGAGTAAGAATGTTCATACAGGTACAATGTACTTGCCACTCTATGGCCAAAGGGGTCTCAGTGCTATAAGTAATTCATATCTCAAATCACTAAAAATGAACTATTTTAAAAGGTTATGTGCCACCATGTAACCTTGAACCAGATTTTTCCATAACATCTCATGTCCCTTTGCTGTCTTGATGGCCATGATGGAAACATCACAAGCCAGAGCAGCCCCGGACCTGCTATTTTAAGTGAAGGTTCTTGTTGTCTTTGGAAAACAATACTGCACAACAAACAAGTTTTCGTGGGCCATAATAGCAACAGATTATCAGCCTTCATTAGGAAAGCTGAGGGCAGGTCTGGCAGCAAGCCTTTTTCCAAGTCCTCCAAATCCTATCTTTCCTTCTTTTAAACTGTGTATCATATATACTTAAAGAATTTCAGTTACTTTGTTCATAATTTTTACAAATATAGACCATTTACACATTTGAAACTCCCAATTCTAATCCCTAAACCAGTATTCACAGAATTCTGTTAGGAGTTATTATGAATTCTCAAGGTCAAGAAGCCCTCTCCTAAAACTAGGATTTGTGTATGTTTTCCCCATATTCAGGACCAGGATCTGAATGGGAAATTAAAAGAACCAGCTTGCTTGCTTTTCCTCTCCATTAATTATGAATTTACTAAGCAGGAACCTCAAAGCTAATGCTGCTAGCACGATAAACATCAAAGAAATAGAACACAGTCTGTCATGGACTTGGAATCAACCCAGATCTGCACCCCAAAAGCATTGGAATGGAGAGTCTGAGAATCTCTGCTAATTCCCTTCAATGATGGCTTTGAATGACCCATAAACATGCCACGGCACTCAGTACTGGATTCAATATTGGTTCCAAAGGACCTTATTTCTCACTTAGTCTCCCACGGCCTGCTTGCAACACGGTGAAGGATGTGGGGGTCTTATATACAGGGAGGATGCCAGACACTTGACACTATGCATTTATGGAATAGAGCACATCCTTTGGGAAGGTTACTGAAAACAGGTTAGAAGTTGGGAACTTTAACATCTGCTTACAGACAGTGTCCACTGCTTTACACAAGAATCTCCTAAACAACTTATCTTCCATTCTCTGAGCTACAAATAAAAATTATACCATGCTGGGGTGCCTGGGTGGCTCAGGTGGTTCAATGTCTGACTCTTGATTTCAGCTCAGGTCATGATCACAGGGTCATGGGATCGAGCCCCACATGGGGCTCTGCTCTCAGCATGGAGTCCGTTTGTCCTTTCTCCTCTGCTCTTCCCTCTCCTACTCTCTCTCAAATAAATAATACATTAAAGAAATTTGAAAAATTATAACATGCTTGTATTTCCTAGAAATGTGATGAGATTCTTTGATGGGAAATAAACTATTAGCATAGAACATTAATACTATTTTGTCATCTGCTCTAATTTGTAGGTTTATGGTCCTATCAAAGAGAACTCTGTGTGTGTGTGTGTGTGTGTGTGTGTGTGCATGCATGTTCACATGCATGTTTTCAGAACCAGAACTAAAAAAATGGAGGGGTAGCTATATTCATGGAATAAACCACCATCCTAATAAGGACAATCACAACCTCCAAATTTCCAACTAACAATTTCAAAAGCCCAGCTGGTGGAGGGCAGGCCCAAAGGTTCACTGTTTTTTGGGCCTTTCCTCTGCACTGTCAGTCTGAATTTGTTTCACATGGTTGCTCAGCATAATTTCTGATGATGCACACATCACAGGGATTCACTGGAGATCATAAGTTGGATTCTCTTTTGACTGAAAATGCCACCAGGACAGTAAGAGGAAGTTGGGGAGTCATGGGAACAAAGCCAAACACCACCCAATCATGGATGCTCTTGGAAAAGGCTATGGTCACATGGTAGCCTCAAGGATACTGACTTCCAACCTGCAGAGGTGGAGTTCAGGCCACAGTCTCACTGGACTGGGCACCCTTGCCATGATAAATGACTACTCACCCAGCACATGATTCCACCAGCACTTCTCTGTGGCTTGGAGCAGTTCTTTCTGCTTACAATGTGTAATCCAGACATGTCTCATAAACATTGTTTGATCCCTGAGCCATCCCTCAAAAGGGATGTTATGTTAGACATATTTGTATAGGAAGACAGAATTAAGATGTTTGAAGTTCAAAGCCTGAGTCCTCAGCACTACTGATACTCTGCTGGACAAGGTGTAGAAAACTGGGGGGTCAGACTTCTACCAGCCGGACGAAATAGTTCTCTGCTCAAGTTATGGCTAGCAATGGAGGAGGAAAACAAGTAGAAAAAGGAATGAAGAAAGAGTAAGAGAGGGAGCAGACAAGGTACCCCAGATGAAGGCTGCTACCTGTGGCCATTCTGTGGTGCTCATGCCACAGCCTGCCACATATGAACATTAGTGGGACACCAGCCTGACAGTTTTGGGGGAGATTCAGAAAATTGGTAGCCACTGCCTTTGAGATTTGGGATAGTCTTTAGCAAACCCTACTTAACATTGTACCAGGACCCAAATGAATTAAAGACCGGGGCTCAAACCAATACTCATCCATGTATGTTCACAGCAGGACTATTCATAATGGCCAAAAGGTTAATGAACCTTTAGGACATATCCTAAAGGTTGGATAAACAAATGGATGAATGGATAAACAAATCATGTTCTACCCACGTAATGGAATATTATTCGGCCATAAAAAGGAATGGAGTACTGGTAAATGCTGTGCGAACCTTGAAAACATTTTTTTAAATAAAGATTTTGTTTATTTATGAGAGAACGAGAGAGAGAGAGAGAGGCGGAGAAGCAGGCTCCATGCAGGGAGCCTGATGTGGGACTTGATCCCGGGTCTCCAGGATCAGGCCCTGGGCTGAAGGCAGCACTAAACCACTGAGCCACCCAAGCTGCCCTGAACCTTGAAAACATTATGCTAAGTGGGAGAAGACAGAAATGAAAGGTCACTTATATATTCCATTTATATGAAATATTTAGAATCTGGAAATACACAGACACAGACAGCAGAATGGTAGTTGCCAGGGGCTTGGGAGGACTGAGTAGGGAATAACTGCTTTATCGGTATGAACAAAATGGTTCACTTTGTTATGTGAACTGCACTTCATTGAAAAATGTACCAAGAAGGGTTTTTCTTATACTGGTTTCCCTAATTTCCTTGTAAACTTTAACCTGGTGAGGAGTTCTCTGATAAATCTTTAACTGGCTATGGTCACTCAGTATACCCGAGCTCTTGCCAAAGGGGAAATCACACTTGAGCTTGACATCAGTTTCTTAGGTTCTATACTCATCAGCAAACAACTCATTTACTCCCTTCCAGAGACAGGAAGAAGGAAAGAAGGGGTAGAGTGTCCATTTCAGGACTTCCATCATGTGACCAGTCACTTAATCTGTACACATTGAAGGTCATAGCAAGGGCAAAGTACACCAAGACTTCAGTCTGGAATAAGTCTTTCATTTTATTTTGTAAAATAAGTATCATTTTATTTTTAATCTACTTTTGTTTTAAATAGGTAACACATATACACATGGTTAAGAAATTTTTTCATATAGTGAAAATAATTTCCTTCCTTCCCTCCCTGCTGGAGACAAGTACTACAAGTAATAGCAATTTCTCAACTATCCTTCTGGGACAATCCAAAGGGACATACAACTCCTGATATACACGGTTAGATTTTTACTCCAACTGAAAAATTAAAATTAAACTGAAGAATGCTGGTCCAATCATTAAAATCCTAGTTTTACTGGTACATTGCTACAAGGTGTGGGTCTTATTATGTAAGAGGCATATCTAGTGAAACAAAGCAAATAACAAAATGTCATTAACTTTCCATTCCCTCAGGCACTTTCTGTATTCACTTTTATTTTTTTTCCCCCATAAATCATACCCATTCCCTATTAAAACAAACTTTTCTTCCTTTCTTACAACTGAGACAATTGAGTCTCTGGTAAAGTGAAAAGATGTGTCACTCTGCGTCAACAGGAGTCAGAACTCAACATTCTGGACCTGGGAGATGAAAATGAGTCCTTCAAAGGCCCTCCAGGGATGGCATCCATTCACTAGCTAAAGGGACATTTATATATTTGCTATGTGCATGGTACCAAAAAAATATATACCGTCCTTGTTACTAAGTAACTCATAGTCTGGTAGGAGAGAAAAACATAGAAAGAACTAGCAGGAGTATATGGTAATAACTGCCTTAATAGAAATGCGAAGCACAGCTTTGGTCAAGATACATGTGCACTGACCCTGTTGCCAAGGGGCCCAAGCAGATTCAAGGCTTACAATCTTTTGTGTGACACTCAAAACAAGGAATGATTTTTGAAAAGAAGATATGTGAACAAAATGCTATGCAAAGAATTTATATAAAGTTGTACATATCGGGATCCCTGGGTGGCGCAGCGGTTTGGCGCCTGCCTTTGGCCCAGGGCGCGATCCTGGAGACCCGGGATCGAGTCCCACGTCGGGCTCCCGGTGCATGGAGCCTGCTTCTCTCTCTGCCTATGTGTCTGCCTCTCTCTCTCTCTCTCTCTATGACTATCATAAATAAATAAAAATTAAAAAAAAAAAAAAAAAGTTGTACATATCGATAGCACTTAGCAAAATCCAGAAGAATGTTCACCAAAATGTTCATAGAGATGCTGTCTTGAGATTTCACGTTATTTTTATCTCCTCCTTTTAACTTTTCTGTATTTGTATTCTAATGTTGGCATTATTTTACCAACACCTGAACCCATTAAATCCACCTGAGCCCATTGAATGCCTAAACCCATTAAAAAGAGAAGAGTGTTATTTGCCTGTTTTGAGAAAGAAAAGGCTTTGATTCAATTTCCAAATGCTGATGTTGGGCTTTATGTACTACACCTTGTGAAAGAGAAAAAAAATAGTCCTTGTATTAATGAGGTCATTATCTTGGTGGTAGAGGTGGGCATATATATGCACAACTAAAATGCAATAGGTTACGTACCAATGTTGGTTTCTCAGTTGTGACAACTGTCTCACAGTAATATATTAGCTATATAATAAAGAATTTGACTGGCTAGAACATCGTTGGTACTCAAATGTTTGTTGAATGAATGACGGACAACCTATAATCTTTCTTTGACAATCACACTCTTCATCTTTTCTCTCTTCTACCTCTACCCACAATCAATGATCTCCCCAACCCTGATCGCTGACCCTAAATCATTGATTTTGCATGCTACTACCACCATTATCATCTTAACCTTTCTAGAACATCGCTTTCATCTGGTCATCCTCCAGGTTAAAAGCTTCCCTCAGGAACTCCACATTGCCAAACTCTTCAAGGCCTCCCAGGACAAGTCTCAGGACACAGAACAAGGTCTTTGGTCTATTGCATTTCTCTTTGCATTACTTTCAAAAGAAACCTCTCCACATTTAGATTGTCTTTTCTTGCAGTATCTCACTCAACTCTCATAAAAACCCTTGGAAGTAGTTACTTTCCAATTTTTAGATGAGACCACTAAGATTCTAAAGCATCAAATAACTTGTTCAAGGCTCCTTGGCTCAGAAGGGGGAGGATTAGGAGTCCAACTCAGGCTTTCTGAAATGTAGAGGCCATATTCTTAACTATTATGCTATGTATGCTGCCTTCTTTTGTTCCTTTCTGATTCTAAATATCTCTAAGCTCAAGCTCTAGTCCTGTAACCTCCATAAAGAATAATGGTTAATACACACATGAGCTTATTAGATGTCGTGAATCTTTCAAACACTTTACTTATACAAGTCCTCACAACAAATCACTGAAAAATGAACTTTTATTGTTTCCCATTTTGTAGGCAAAGAAATGGAGGCAGAGATTGGGTTCTCAAGACCATACAGCCTGTGCATGGTACAACTGGGATTAGAACCAACCACAACCTGTCTGGAACCCATACGTTCACTCTTACAGGAAGAGAGTGTCTAAATAAGAAGAAGCAGATCTGATTTTGGAGACCCTGCCATAAAATACATCACCATGAGTCAGACTTCAACAATGCAGGGGCTCTAACATGTGGATGTGCTCCTGCCTTCATTGGATTCCATACTGGTGGAAAATATCAAACGAGGGGGATCCCTAGGGGGCTCAGTGGTTCAGCGCCTGCCTTTGGCCCAGGGTGTGATCCTGGAGTTCCAGGATCGAGTCCTGCATCAGACTCCCGGCATGCAGTCTGCTTCTCCTCTGCCTGTGTCTCTGCCTTTCTCTCTCTCTCTCTCTCTCTCATAGGTAGATAAATAAAATCTTAAAAAATATCAAACGAGCAGATAAAGACAGCTATCATGAAGAGCAGAGTGAAAAAAGAAGAGTCACAAAAGTAGTGATGGTCTGACACAAATTCTCAAAAATTAATGCCCGTAAATTAGTGCCATATATGTACTAATTTAATCCTACAAGGTAATTATTACCATCCCATTTTACAGATAAGGCAATGGAAGCTGGAAAGGTAAAAAGAATGCTAGCAAGTGGCAGAGCTAGAACCTGACCCAGGCAGTCAGACACCAGTGTCAGATCATCACCACCCCACCTATTGCTAGGTGTCTCAATAGAGGAGTCCCACTCAAACCACAGATGATTTTTGGCAGGATTATCTTTATAAAGATAAAATAAAAATTATCTTGCAACTATTAAAAGAAACATAAAATAATGGAAAAGTTCTTCCTCCTCTTTGAAAACATACACATGATTCTTTATCCAAAGTGATTTAAATTCAGGCCAAGTAGAGCATTTGCCCTGATACCTGTAGGAGTTCCAAATGCAGTTGGAATAATGACAATGCTGCACAGAGGGGGGAGGAGGGAGGAAGATGGGTTTGGATGTATTTGTGTGTGGGTGGTCATCGTGTCAATCCACCAAACCCACACGCAATCAGACACTAGTCAGACACCCTTTGAAATGGAAAGGGTAATTGTAGACAGCAGCCCACTCCTGCTCAGGTGCCTGAAATAGATGGGAGCTGTGCAGGAAATGACAATCCAAACCCAATTCTCTACACTCTAGTTGCTGTGCACATATTTCCCTCACATGGCTCCTTAACCCATGGGAATCCAGTTCCTCAACTGCTGGCAGATATATGAAGACTGGGAAAGAAGTGAGCATTTGAGGAGTGCCTGTAACCTTTTGGTTGGTTTTAGTGTCTTCTGGATGTCAGTTTTTATTTTTAAAGTGTGGATCAGCTGGACCTACACAAAGGATTTTTTTTTTTAATAGTAAAGGCAGTTTAATTAATGTTCATCACAACCCTTTGAGGTAATTTTTACTATTATTTTCACATTATAGAAGGTTTATTGCTTGTTGAATTCAAATTGCATCAGACCAGATGCAGCAAGAATTTTAACTAATTTAGGGGCGATCATCTTTAATTGAAGTAGTTTCTAGGAATAACTTCCTCATGGTTTCCATTCATCAAACCTGGCGACCAAAGGAAGGCAGCTGTGGCGTGTAGAAAGGGCATAGCCCTTGGGGACAGGATACTTGGGGATATGTGCAGAGAAGTCAGGCATCGCTTGAGGCTCAGCAGTGATGCCTACGTTGTGCAAGAGACATCAGGGACACCAGCATGGCATCCGAAGCCAGACAGCCTGCGCCTATAACTCAGCTCCACTGCTTACCATCTGTGTCATCTTGGACAAAGTAACCTCTAAGGCCCTTTGTTTCTTCTTCTGTGAAAAGGGGATAGTTTTAGTAACAACCTAGTGGGTGGTTGCATGATTTAAATGAGTTAAAATTCATGGACCAGCACCTGATCCACAGTGAGTACTATATGAGTGTCTGATGAAGAAGACAAATTAAATCTAAAGATTAAGAAATGATTACAAGGTGGAAGGAAGCACCATGAGGTCACAGGCACGCCACTGGGAGTCCTCTCTAAACCAGATCAGTATAGATGAGGCAGCTCTGGGCTGGCTCTGGATGCAGAAACTGGATCTCTATCCAGGAAGCTCAAGCAGACACTGTTTTGTATGAATTCTCATTGCGTCATTGACTTAGCTTCTGCTGACCACCTTCACTTCTCATCCTCTCACACTTTCACCTCCTATTCAGTGATGATGGGAAACCAGCCACTGGACGTGAAATAAAATCACAGTTCAGAAGAGCAAATTCATTTCTGAAAGAACATTCCAAAGGAGAAAGAGGACCTTGACTCTGATATATGTCATTGACTCCGTGATATATTTCACTGTTTGCTTTTAGGGTGATCTGCCAAGTTTAAGAAATTTTTAAAATAAGAATTAAAGTCACATCAGGATAGTTTTCATGTATAGGGTAATTCTTACACAATTACAAATAACAACCAAGTGTCTTCTAATTATGCTCTAGTGAATTTCAGCAACTTGCTGAGAATTCCCTTGTGCTAGTATTTGTGTGCCTGCCCAGCTTGGGTATTTTGCATGTGTGTATCCTCATATAAGAGCTCTTTTTTAACACCCACATGCCCCATAAATGTTATTTGAGTACTGATCTAAATAGACAAGTACTTGTTGAAAATAAAACTGCTCTGACCAAAGCAGTTGCAGAGAAAATAGATTTCACCCATTGAAAGCAAAGGAGAAAATATGATCTGGTCTAACAATGTGCTCATATGCAATTGTTATTATATCTAGCATTAAAGATATAATGAATTTGGGTAGGATACACATTTTTACATTTAAAATTTTTATTTTTATTTATCATTATTATTTACTTTTATTTCTTCCTTCTGTGCATGTGTCATATAAAATGGAAAATATAGATATTAAATATGTTTAATAAAAATTGGAATAACCATTTTGGCAACATTGTGAGGAGAAAACCCATTCCCAAATTGCATGGGCAGAGAGGACAGGAAGCCTTTAAAAATATCTACTTCTGTTTCTTAAAACAAACAAGGGAGAGTATGAGGTGAAACAAAAGAGAGCCTCAACACAGGACTCAAAAGACCCACCTCTAATCCTGCCTTATTATGGGACAGCTTGTGTGGCCTTAAATATGCCTGTGGGCCCTAATTTCCTCACCTATCAAGAAAGTTATGGGCTGGCTCGGTTGGCAGGGCATGGGACTCTTGATCTCAGGGTCATGAGTTCAACCCCCACACTGGATGTAGAGTTTACTTAAAAAAAAAAAAAAGACAGTTGGACTAAAGGACTCTACAGAATTTGAGGATAGTCATTTCTATCATAGGCCCCTGGACATGATCCCCTATTAGCAGCTGTCATTCTTTCTTGTGATTCATAAAATCTCCTTTTTCTTAACTAGATTGAAAAGCTCCTCCAAAGTTCTTGATAATGTACTTTCCAAGTAGACCCTCCCAAACAGTGGGGTGACTATTCCCACTCCAGCTCACCGCCCCAGTGACCTGCTTGGGGCAGGGTAGGTAAGAAGTGTGAAGCATTTGAAACCCTCCTAAGGGTCCAGGGCTGAGCCTTGCTTTGCAGCTCTTGTCCTGTCCAGGCTGCTATTATTTATCAGCAGGGCATATAAGTTCATATGCTAAGGATCTGGTCGTGTTGAATAAGATGCACTAATACATTTATTTTCTTCTTTCCTCCCAACCGTCAAATCCAATTATGCAAATACTTTGGTCAGAACATTATTCTTGAAAACGGTATAAGGACTCTTCTTTAACAAAAAGATTTGGAATCACTGTTATGGAGTGCACAGAAGCACTCCTCCAACTCCAACTCCAGAGCAGAAGTGGCTTATTTCATTCTTGTATACGGAGACTGGAGGGGCCCAATAGAGTTTGTTCCAGATCTCCCAAAGATTGGCAAAATCCACAGAAAGCAAGGCAAACCTCTGGTCTACTTCCTCATGCCCCACGAAGGAAGCGGAAGGAAAGTTTCATTGTTTGGTGCCAGAAACCAGGATACATCTCACTTAAAAGTTAACTGACTTATCCAACGTTATTTACTAGAAGAAGCAGTGCTGGCACTACGAGGGAAAGAAGTTAGCTGGGGGCAAGTTTCCGGGCAAGTTAGTTTTCTCCAGATTCCCACATGGAAGCCAAGACCTCATCATAAAGAATTGCAAATCCCATGACAGACATATCTAGAACTTATTCCCACATTTTATTAGAGTCTCCTTGGGCGTCACCTTTTGAGAGGTCTCCTCTGATGCCTCATATAGATGCAGCTCCTTTACCCTGCATTTTATTCCTGCTTTAATTTAGATACTAGATATTTTTGTGTATGCATTTATCACCTGCCTGTTTCTGCTAGAAAGTAAGCTTCCTGGGATGCCTGGGTGGCTCAGAGGTTGAGCACCTGCCTTCGGCCCAGGGCATGATCCTGGGGTCTCAGGATTGAGTCCCACATCGGGCTCCCTGCATAAGCCTGCTTCTCTCTCTGCCTATGTCTCTGCCTCGCTCTTTGTGTGTCTCTCATGAATAAATAAATAAAATCTTTTTTTTTTTTTTTTTTTTTTTTTAAAAAAGAGGAAGCTTCCCAAGGATGCTGAGTTTTTGTTTGCACCTGTATCCCCGGTGGGAACCACATCACACATTGTAGCTGCTAGGCAAATCATCTGTTCAATAAAGATGTGTCGGAAACCCTCCAAGTGCATAAATACTTAAGGATAACAGATATAAAGAATTAAGGGTAAGTATAAGTCATCATAGCTGTCCTAGGCCCAGTGGGCACAGCTTTTTTGATACCCAGAGCTTATCCATCACTTCACTGCCAAACGTCTGCACATCTCAACCTCCATGACTAGGGAACAAGCATTTCTCATAGAAAGCTTTATCATTCCTTTTCCTTCATTTACTCTCAGAATGTACAGTTTGAGGTCCAATTCTACTTATGTCTTTTTGAAATAAGGGAGATGCTTCTCACTGCTTCTCACTTCTCACGGGGTTTTAGTGAAGGCTTGACATTTTACAACTGCAAATGCCTCGGACACGACTATGTGCAGCTCCAGCTAGTGGCTTCACAGAAAGGCAGGCACTCGCCTAAGCTATGTCTGAGCAATGAGGAACCCATGTCAATGGGTGACTGGGGCACTTACTGCTGGAGCAGGAGGCTTCTTTGGGGCTGGATGACATTGGCTGTGCACACAGTTGACAGAGGCAGTCTCTCCCATTGAACGTGACTCGGTCTCCGGGTGGAAAGGGGCGCCTGGAGATAGAAAGACATTGCCCTCAAGGTTATTCCAACAATTTAATTTCTTTCCCTTACTCCTCCTGCTGGCCGCCCTCCCGTGCCAATCCATTTCTTTGAGGAGCACCACCCAGAATGTCTGAAATGCAGTCTTAACCAAGCTAGCCAGCTGGGTATACTCCAAACAAATAAACATGCCTCATTTCGAGAAAGGAGAACGCACCACTTCTCCCAGCAACCCAGACAGTAAAATGGAACGATTTACCTCTACTCATTAGTGGAGGGATGTTCCAACAAGTCACCTTGCCAGGTACACACAGGAAAAATTTTCCATTTTCTAAATGGAAAATCCTTCAAGAAGAAATATTTCAAATGCCATACATTCCTTTTCAAGCTTAGGGGCCCCTCCCCAGAGAACTGATGACAGGTCAAGCATTAACTCCTTCCCTTCCCTGGACGTTGGTGGTGTTCGTGCCTAAGTAGACTTTGTTCTGGACATCTGAATGGGTGAGCTGGATGTTTCAGGGCTGGAGACCTCACACCCGGTGAGCAGTACAAGACTGCTGTAAACACCTGTTTAAAAATGATTAGTTTCTAAAAACTTTAAAAAAATAAAAACCTATTAGCTTCTTTGCAGAGAGATAATTTCCTTTTTGCATCAGGCAGCAATAACATTTTGCAAAAACACTGCCCCTGCACGTAGGTTACGAGTCTCTTCTCCTGCCAGTTCAGCAGGCAGGTAGCTTTTCAAAAAGAAAAGTCATTAACAAAGAAGCATGTGACACTTTCCACGCCTGCTTACTTGTAATTGGCAATTTGCCCATACTCTTCATTAATGTGAGTTTTCAAATGTGTGATGCTGTCAGTTAGGAAATGTAAAACTCACAAGCAAAACATCCCCGCACATCTGAGTCAGAAGCAATTACTTAAGAACAAACTCCAGCGCCTTGATAGGAGTTTTACTTTCCCAGCTGTTAGCCCCCCTTTAAGTGGCCCGTGGGCTGCCTAACAGTTGGTCATTAACCGTAATGCACGCACAGGTAGTAAATTTGGGCTTAAAACGACTCCACAGATGTGCTTCATGCGAGTCCCCCAGGAGAGTTACAGGCCCTCACACTCCCCCGCCCCTTCATTCTGCAAGTGCTGAGCTGAATCGGGCTCTTTTCCCCTCCTGGTGCTGTGTTAACTTCCTATTGTTCGGATAAGGCCCAGAAAGGTTAAGTGACCTGCCTGGATTGACCAGCTTGGGGGAGACCAGGCCACAGGCAGGTGCCGGTGGCATCCACCAATCCAGGACTTCTCTATCTTTAACCATCCAAATTGTGCTCTGTTGGATGCCAGTGGGCCTCTTGCTTCATCCACGAAACCCAGACGAGCCCCCAGTCTGCTCTATGAGGGGGTATCAAGAGTTAGGAGACCACAGCACAACAAATACAGGCCTCTGATCGGGGTGAGGTCTGTGAGGCTCCTGGGGCCCAGCATTTAAGGAAGTCCTCTGTCTCAGGTGTGGACCTCGAAATGCATGCCCCCGAGCATGAGTTCCCCTTGCAATTGTGCAGCCTAGCCTCCTCTCTTGCCTCTGAGCAGAGCTTGTTCATTTAGACTTGAATCCCACCTGGATCCACTAGGGAATAAGCCAGAGTCTGGTTCTCAGCACGGGGCCAGCCCTTCTGAACTTGGCTTTTGTGATTTTACACATGGCCCCCTTCTGCCCACTGTGCCCTCTGCTCACGTGGGTTCACTTCCTTCTGCTACCTGTGTGAACGTGTGTAAACAAGGGGACTGGATTTGGAGTTGGGAAACCAGAGTTCAAATCTTAGCCTTGCAGTGTTAGCCTGGGGAAAGTCCCTTAAACCCCAAGACTCAGAGTCACTCGTAATTAGGGATACTAATTCTTGGCTGACTTCACAGAATTGCCAAGAGGGGTAGAGGATACGAATGCAGTCTGTCACCCACACGGGAGGCCTCCACTGTAGGGGGAATATCATCAGTCAGCAGTGACAGCAACAGCACGCTGGTCGCAACAGGGAGTACCTCTTGGCTGGCTCAAATGTCCAAAGATGGGCCTATCACTAATAGATGTCTGTCCTTCACCGCCGACCTTAAAGCAAAGATCTCTTGAGGCCAGGATCAGGAGGGCTCTTAGAGTTCATCTGGGCCAGGGCTTCCAACCTGGCTGAGTGGCACCATATTTGGGAGCCCTCCAGAAACTACTAGATCAGCAGAAGAGTTGGGGGAAAATGCTAGAAACAGGGATTTGTGAAGAGACCTTTCCCAGGCGAGGAGTCCAATGCTCATCCTGGTTTGGGGAACCACTCAGATCTAGTCCATAGCTTCCTACTTACAGATGAAGCAATTGCCTTGGAGAAGTTAATTCCCATAGTCTGGGAAGCAGGACTAGAACGTGGGATTCTCAAATGCCAGCCAAGGGTTTTCAACCAGGCTGGGGGGAGCGCAGACTGAAAGGGGAGAGGTCAAGAGAAAATTTTGCTTTGGATTAAATTCAGAAAAATTTTCAGCTCAATAATCCAGAATTTTACAATTAGGATTTAAAAAGATATACTGAGAAATGGACTAATAGTTATAAAAAGTCATTACAATAATTTTACCATGAATACTCCATCTAAATCTGATATGGTTCATTTGTGAGCATTACCTTGTTAGCTAATTAGATAAAATGAAGTTTACCTTTCTAGAGTTTAGATCTCTCTGGCCTAGGAACACGAAATGCTGTATAACAAAGCAAAACACCTCCTCTGAACTTTTGTTTTGACAAAGGTGCAGCAAAATGGAGCACATAGCCATCAATAGCACACCAAAAGGAATGGGACCGCCCGATTAGGACAGATCAGTAAAGTAGCTGACCCTTGTTGGTGACTCTCCTTGCTACAGGAAGCAAAGCCATCTTAAGTTCTAGAACATGTAGCATGTGGAAGACATCAACAATGAAACCACCACCTTTCCCCACTCACATTTCACATACTTTCCTTCTTCTGACTAATCATTTTAACCAAGCTGGTTTGTGCAGTTAAGATTTAACTCTGCTAGAGGACAGAAGCCTAGAGAGCAGGGGTTGGTCGACTTTTCCTCCTGAAAGTTGAGACTGTAAAAACTTATTTAGATTCTGCAGGTCCTACGATGTCTGTCACAACTACTTGACTTTGCCACAGTAGCTTGAAAGCAGCCATCAGCAGCCATGTGCAAACAAATGGGTGTGGCTGTGTCTCAATAAAACTTTATTTACAAAGACAGGTATTGGGGCTAATTTGGGCCATGAGGCAGAATTTGCCCAGCTCTCTGCCACAGAGTAAATAAGACTATTTTTAAACACACATGCATATGAACTTCTACTTCTAAATAAGCTTTATCTTTCCAAGCAGTTGTGCCATTTCCTCCTAGTGTTTCCATTGCTCAAAATGTTTCAAGACCTAGAGCTCCTTTCACACTTGGTTTCAAGCCACTTAAAATCATATTACTTAGCAGAGGACATCACGTGTAAATTTCCCAACTAAATTACTTTTTGACTAAGACTGTTAAAATAGGAAGATTAAAAAAAAAAAAAAACTTTTTCTGAAGGGTGGCTCAGAAAAAGAATATTTCAAGACAGTACGGCTCAAGACAAAAGGTGTATATCCCAGGCTTTAAGAGCAGAAGCCAGTGCTTCTCTGTTGGGGAGAAAGCACCACTTACTTGCAGATGGTACAGGCAAAGCAGTTGGGATGATAGGTCTTGCCCAGGGCAGTCACCACCTCTCCTTCCACGAACTCCCCACAGCCATGGCAGCGTGTCCCGTACATCCTCTGGTAGTCCAGGGTGCAGAGATACTCCCCGTTCTTTATGAAGAAGCCCCCTTGTGCCAGGTCACAGCCGCACACTGTGGGAAGACAAGTCCACGTTTGGTCAACATCTGCTAGGCTGCAGGGCAGCAGCTGTCTTCCACTGCATGCTGGGAACTTACTCCATGATCTCAGTGGCTTGGGGTTAGGGGAGGGGACTGGTACAAAGAGCTATTTATTGTTGGGCTCTGAGTTCTCTCTTGCCTCCCTCCCCTTTCGTTCCCCTCCTTTTGGGAGCGATGCAATACCTCATACAAGTAAAATGCATTGGCTGGGGCTCAATGACTCTTGTGGTATGCCTAAGATTCAGAGATAATCAGTCTTTGATGGAAAGATGCCCTTGGTTCATGCTGTCTCAAATATGAACAAAGGTGTCCCTGGCAGTGCGATTTAGGAAAGGTATCCACAGCTTGCCCACACAACTGCTTGGCTTGGGCCAAGACTGCTACTGAGCTGAGTAATAAATTCCCCACTATACCGAAAGCAGTAGCTGGAATGTCCAATGTCCATTTTTTCCACACTCTGGAAATACTTTCCCATAGCTCTGAAAAATTCAGACGTTTAATTTTCTCTGTGGGCAGTAGATAGGATAAACCAATTATTTATATATTATAGGGAGAGAGAAAAATGAACAGACAAAAGAAGAAAGAAAAGGGAAGGTGTCTAAGATAAAACTGTTGGTTGGGACTTCAGTACACGCAAAAGGGAATGCCTTGCTGCGTCTGGATGTTGGTGCCTCTTTTGAAACTATGCAGCTGTGGATTATGGAGATAGTGCAAAGGTCCCGGGGTGCCAGGGGCTTGGGCGTGGCCTACATGTTCAGACAAGATCAGAGGAGGACACAGCAACTTATCCAAAAATAAAGCCTAAGGCATACCCTGGGAATAAAGTGTTTCCACCGCCAAAGGACTGGGAAGCAGCAGCCATAGATAGGCACCTCTCGATGGCCAAGCTTGGGTGATCCTATACAACTGAGGGCCCTAGGCAAAGAATCCTGGATTCTTCCCAATTCGTCCTGCAAGCAGCTGGACTAGGCACCCAGTAGGCAGGGGGAAGGTGAGCTCAACCACTAACTTGCTTTCCTAAGAATCCTACTGGAACACCTCCAGTGTTCCTCTAATTAGTTCCCGTTGACTCATCAATGCCTTTGGATGATTAGTGCTGAGCACAGTAAGGTACTGACCGAATACTCTGACAACTCTCCCACCCTCTGTTGGCAGCCTTCCCTGTCGCCAGCTATTAGAGATATTCAAGGTGACACCGAACCTACAAACAAGCCTTCCACTGTGGATTCATCAGCCTTTGTTTACATCAACACTCCACGGCTGTGACCTCCTTCTTTGCAATTTATAATCAAGTAACCCAAGATGATGGCCTGAGTCCATCACGCCTGAAAATGACCACCCTATAAATACGACTCTGATCACATTACCTGGAAAACAGCTCGTTCACCACCTGCTGCCTCCTCCAACCTGCCAGTACCCTCGCTGTGCACACACCTGTTTCTTCCTTAACAAACGGGTCCTACAGGTTGGGGTGGGGGGTGGGGTGGGGACTCAGGTATGAATTGACTGCACTCTGATGGCAAATTCCTTCAACAGCAGAAAACACAATCCCAGGTGGGGGGCGGGGGGGGGGGGTGTCGCAGAACACCTCCGAGATGCTTCTTCAATATTTTTTTCTATGTACATATCTTACTTCCCCACAAGACGACACCATAAAGCACTTTATGGTGAGAGTCCTCATCTTTATTTCTTTTGATTCCACCTTCAACCATGGTATCTAGGGTGTGACGAGGAACACAGTGCTGGAATTAAATTGGATCCAGAGTCAAAACTGGCAGGCTTCCCGGGATGTCACTCCCCAGTGACATCAGCAGTTTTGATGACTCTTTCTTTTCCAAACACGGGTATTTCTTAAAGCCATGAGAAGTGACAAAATAACGCATTTGGACTTCCGGTCCTTGTCTTTATTTCCCCCTCCAATCACCTTGGGTAAGTTTAAAAATTCACAGATCCCTTAAGAAAAATTCTGGTGGCAACAGGGTCATCTTCATGTTAATACGGATTGTTGCGACAGCTTCAGAGCTGACTGTAAATATTTTGGAGATTCCCTGTGTCTGCTGCTTCCTTCCGTGGGTCTGCGCAGCCGCTCTGCTTCACATGCAATTGTGAAACTGATATATACTCTTCAAGTCCTAGTTTATATAAACCGAATGACCTTGTGACTTCTGTTGAGAGTAGTCTAACTACAACTGAACTCTGCCCCTTTGAGATTTGATTTGGCCTAATCTTTAAATTCAAAGCACTGGCCCAAATTGGCTTATCAAATTGTACCATTGTTTTTGGTGGTTTGTATGCCAGGAAACCAGCATTTGAAGAAAGCCTCAGAGGCAGGGCTCATTAAAGTTCTTCACTTGCTGTTCCTCCTCCTTCTCTGATGACCGCTTCACAGTCTGCTTAGCCAGACCCTTAAACACAGGTAACTGCCATGAACACCACCTTCTTCCTCTAGAATAAGGCTGCCCTGGGGACAGATCTCACCGACTCCCATAGCTTCAACTGTGATCAATGTCTCTGTCTGTGACATGTTCTCCAAGCCTTAGATCCTTATGTTTTGTTGCCCAGTGGGCACAGATAGCATGCCTATCTTTAGCCTGGCATTTTATTTTATTTTACTTTTTAGAGAAATAGAGAGAATGCACACATGAGCAGGGAGGGCAGAGAGAGAGAAGGACAGAGAATCTCAAGTAGGCTCCATGCTTAGCCCAGAGCCTGACCAGGGGCTCGATTCCATGACTGCTGAGATCATGACCTGAGCCAAAACCAAGAGTTGGTCGTCTACTGACTGAGCTACCCAGGTGCCCCAAGCTTGGCATTTTAAAAACAAACCCTATCCTCTTGCTTCTAAGGCATCTCTCTATAACCTTGTTGTTCTTCTTCTACTCCCTTTTTCAGTAACATGCCAGCACTAATCCTTCTCCACTCTTGCACCAAAATTTTCAACTAGCCCCTAAATCTAATCCATTTTCCCAACAAAGTGTTCCTTTCAACAATTCCCTCCTTTGCCTTCTTGTCACTACTGAGCTCCTGACCTTCAACATCACTGTCCTGTATTATAACATTTTTATAGTAACAGTGTTTATACTGGCAAACAAAACACAACTGGAAACAACTGAATTTCCATCAGTAGAGCAATAATTGAATAAATTATGGCATATCCAGTCTATGGAGCTGGTATTCGAGAGAATGGATTAGATCAATATCTAGAACCCAGAGGCCTGTCCTTGATATATCCTTAAGTGAAAAGAACAATTGTCAGAGTAAAGAATTTTAATAATCTCCTTTTTAAAAGAAAGTCTATGTATGTTTTTATGAAGGAGGAAAAGTTAACACATACATAGGGTTACTAAGGTGGTCATCTCAGGAGGATGAAGAATTGTTAACTTTTCTTCACATACCTATGTGTCAGCTTATTTAATTCTTTCAACTTGTGGTAAAATACATATAGGATTATTTCATTACCCAGGGCACTGGCTCTGTGTTTGACAAGCTCTTTACTATTGATTAAAGGCCCAGCCTTTAAAGTTAATGGTGACTTATAGATTTTTGTTCAGTAGAGATGCAGATGATTTGTCACGTTTTGTTGTCCTATTGGACTGTTAATCAGTTTACATTAACCCTGACATCTTATCCTGACATTCTTTCTTGAATGCCTTTTATAACCTATTCCTTTGGTTCTCCTCTAAGCCAGCTCTGCCATCCTGCTGGCTCCCTTATTAATGTATTAAATCAATCTTTGATACATGTTCATTCTGTATTTGTGTGTCATATATTTAACTTTTGAAAATTACACTTTGACAAAGTGGTTATTCTCTTTAACTAAAAATATCTAAAGATTTAAGAAACCTTTGGTCTGTTTCATGCTACCAGCTTAGCAAATACTTCTAACTGGTGGCACAAAGCAAAACTTTCATACCCAAATGATCACAAAATCTCCTCCATTGGTAAGGTCAAACTTCAGTAGGATATATTTAGATTTTTAACTTTGGGTGCTCCATTTGTCTTTGCTCCAGCTGATAGTTAGCATATGCCTAGGAAAAAGCACAGACTCCTTTCATTAAAGAAAGAGAGAGCTTCCAGTGAAAGAGATTAATTGCTTTCTTCTCAATGACCAATTATTTAAAACATGCCCCATTCAAGGCACCGCTGAATGTTGCCTGGTTTGCCATCACTAAGGGTTGGCCACAGTCAGCCATATGCCTTGTTGATGGTATGCTCTTGAATTCATTGTTTGCAAACCACTGAATATCATTAATTGGGGAAATAAGAACATATATGTCTAAGCAATTTTACATAAAGGCTGTGAAATTAGTAATAGGCATGGTTTAAAATCCTAAATCTTAAAAAAAAAAAAAAAATTAACAGGAACTGCCTGGGTTGTAAAAATACCACGGAATAAGAGGGGAACAAAGTACGGAGTTGTCAAGTAATGGTGAAAACAGAACAGTATTTTAGCAGCGTGAACAGGGATGTGGTAGCAGCTATTTCTCCAAATTTCTGAAAACAGCGGATAACATTTTATGTTACAACAAATTCATTTCTGTGACCTTCCATCTCCTGTCAGTTCACACTGCCAAGAACATAGGAGAATAGATAATACTTAAAACTCTGCCCAAAGGAGGGCTTGGGGGTAAAATGCAAACCATGTTTTCTTTTCTATCAGACTGAACATCTCTGCTGGGCTACTGCTCGCGTTGGTGTTTTAATCAATTCATGCCAGCAAGAGAGGGAGGGATGCTAAGCAAATGTGATCACTGTTTTCAATTTGGTTTTGAGTAACACAGGAATTTTAAATGGGGGCTAGGAGCCTCAGCAGGGCAGGGCAGAGGGTGTCTTGCCTTCTGTTTTTTAGGGTCGGCATGAGGTTTTTGGTCTGGCACTCGGCCAGCTGGTCAGCCCATCACAGACTATGAAGAGCCCTTCTGAACTTGCATAGTGACTGAAGGCCCTGAATGGCTGGGACCTGGGTTACACCTGTTCATTGGTGTGATGAGGACCATGTACTCCAGAGGTGCTACTTCACCCTCATCCAGCTCAAAACCGCAACTCCCCTGCCTCCTCCTAGGGCGTCATGCGCTGGAGCTGGGAGTGGGATGGATGCAGGGAATGGAACTCCCAAGACTTCATGATGGATTAGTAGTGTGAATACCAAATACTTCCCATTCTCTATCTCCATCCTCTACTCCAACTATATTTTAAAAGAATCTTATTTCATCCAAGATGTTATTCATTTCCTCAAATCCTTTCTTGATGGAAAATATAAAGGTAGACTTTAACATAGGGTCTTCCCAAGCCACAAAAATTCCATTACAGTGTGGGGTTTCATTTAATCTGCCTTTGCTCTGAAACCCAGAGCAATGTGTTTGAAAGTATCATATACGGAAGCTCAAAAGTACTCTATGTTGTAGCTCAGGGCTCAAAATAGCAGAACAGAGACTCAAACAATAATGTGAGGGGGCAGCTTCTCACCAGAAATAACTATTTGCTAATGCATCATCCTGGAAGCAAATACTAAGCTTCAAAAAAACATATTTAAATAGTTTTTCACATTCCCTTCTGCATGCCCGTCAAAATGCATGATCATTTCTGAGAAAGAAGATAGTTAAAGGTCCATCCAGATGGCAGAATGGATCTCCAATGGAAGGCACTGGAGGGCTTGTATTTCAATTCAGAGTTTGAATTTAGAATAAAAGGTCAAGGGCTTTAGATGGTAAAGGATCACTTTGGAACCTCTTTTATTAAAGAGGTTTGAGCACATAGTAAGTTGGTTTTTTTAAGACTTGTGGAATTCCATGTGCAAATAATATTAACTATAACAAGCTCAAATAACAAAGGTATTACTCAGAATAATATTTCTTGCTCAATGTCTATCAAACATTCATCTCAGTTTCCCTGAACACCAGCACTTTACTTCCAACTGAGCCTCCCACGCCCCTATGTACATTTCCACTCACCTCTCTCCAACTTCACCCTGCTTGCCTCGTTCTACTCAGGCCTGATCTCCTGGTGAGGCTACAGCCTCCTCAGTCCTTCCAGCTCTGCTTCCTCGGGGCTCAGAACAATTACTGATGGGGCACCTGGGTGGCTCAGTGGTTGAGCATCTGGCATTTGGCTCAGGTCGTGATCCCGGGGTCCTGGGGTTGAGTCCCACATCAGGTTCCCCATGAGGAGCTCATCTCTCTCTCCTACTATGTCTCTGCCTCTCTGCCTCTGTCTCTCATGAGTAAATAAATAAAATCTTTTAAGAAAAAAAGAACAATTGCTGACATTTGATTCCCATTTAGTATATGTTGTCCTGTATCTTATACCACCATTGTGATTTTCTCCTTATCTCAACTCTAAGCTTATTGAAGGCAAAGACCACCTTTCATGCTATTGCATGTCTTCCACAATATTTAGAGAGATGGTAAATTCTTGTCCCTTTCCTTCTAGATCATATTGCTGGTATCTAGACAGTGCGGGCAGAGCCAAGTGCCTTTGGCAAGCATAAGGAAAGAACATTTCAGCATGACTTTGAGCCAGGAACCCTCCCTACTTCTGAAATCACCTAATGGACATCAAGATAGTGGTGCCAAGGTAGTAATTTCCCCCTCTCCTCAACTTCTCACCTCTTTTAAGACTCTGAATTTTATTAGCAATTGAAATTAACTCAAGAGACCATTCCCATGCACAGAATGCTATGTACGGGGTCAAACTATGCTCTACTTTGTGTTGAGCAGTACCAAGAAGGACTCAAGTACAGAGAATAAGACTGTGGTTAAGAACTCCATTATCTCAGGTGCATGAGAAGGAACTAGAATAGGTTCACAGGGTAGCAATAGGAATGATTGAAGGGCTTTAAAAGAACACTTAAGGAAAAAAAAGTCAATGAAATTGAGATTAGACCAAGAAAAAGAGGTCAAGGTAATAATGGTCTTTAAGTGCACAGTGAGTTATTTTAAGGAAATCAATAATCAGCTCTTCTCCAGCCAAGGACAAAATGGGGAAAAGTTTGTTTTATATATGTACCAAGAGATGTAGGTTAGATAAACTCACAGCTATAACCATAGAGGTGATTATACCTATAGTACAGCCAAAGGAGGCTGTACTGTACCTATGGTTACCTACCTATGGTTAGGAAATATTTGTGATAGAATAAATGGCCTTTCTATCCAGGATAGCAAGTGCACTTATTCTTTTAGATATGGACAGTGTGATAATATTACTTTTTTGACCTTTTTTCTAGGTCAAATCACAGGGATTACATTGCAATGAAAAGAAAACCAAATTCATAATTTTACCACTTTCTAAAGTTTTACTTTGGAAATACAATACAAACATAAAGAGTTCATTCTTACAGCATATAAATTAGGTAATACAATTTTATTTTTTTAAAAAAGATTTTATTTATTTGAGAGAGATAGAGAGTACAGACAAGAGAGCACAAGTAGAGTAGGGCAGAGAGAGAGGGAGAAGCAGACTCCTCGTTGAGCAGACAGCCCAACGTGGAGCTTGATCCCAGGACCCTGAAAACATGACCTGAGCCAAAGGCAGAAGCTTAACTGACTGAGCCCCTCAGGCCCTCATACAATCTTACTTTTAAAAAACTGAACACAGTTAGCAGCAATGTCCACAGTAGGCAGGATATGGAGAGAACCTAGAAGTCCATCGACAGATGAAGGGATAAAGAAGATGTGGTGTGTGTACACACACACACACACACACACACACACACACACACACAGGAATCAGCTGTCAAAAAGAATGAAATCTTGCCATTGCAATGATGTGGATGAAACTAGAGTGTATTATACTAAGTGAAATTAAGTCAGTCACAGAAAAACAGATACCTTATGATTTCATTCATATGTGGAATTTAAGAAAACAGATGAGTATAGGAGAAGGGAAGGAAAAATAAGATAAAAAATTGAAAAGGAGGCAAACCATAAAAGACGTTGAACTCTAGGAAACAAACAGGGCTGCTAGAGGGGATAACTGTGTGATAGGCATTAAGGAGGGCACCTGATGTAACAAGCACTGGGTGTTACACACAACTGATGAGTCACTAAATTCTACCTCTGAAACTAATAAAAAAATGCATTCAAAAAAACCTAAATACAGAAAATCTTTAATCTGTATATCCAACTTCCCACCTTACAATTTCCATCCATCTTACTCCATAAAGATCCTTGCATTTTATAAATGCACATATTCTACATGGAATGATCCTGACCTGGTAAATATCCTCCAGACCCTAAGATGGCAAATATGGAAGGTGCTATCAGAAATGGGATGTTTACCACAAGCCCCTTTACAAAACTTAGCCTTTAAAGGGTAATTCTTGAAAAATGTACTACAATTCATTGACATCAGTAAGAGTTATAGCCTGAATTTTCTAATGGTTTTACAAAAACTCCTTAAAAATAAGTTTGATATTCATGGGCTCTCTTGATGTTTAAACATTATAGAGGACAAAGGGTTCTTCAAAGCCTTCAAAAGGTGACACTGTCCACATTCTCTATGTCCACTGAGACTCACATCACTAAGTAGCAACAGTCTTTATTAAAACATAATTCAGTATAATGATTTCTGCCAATGCTATCTTGAGGGAAGACTTTACATGATCTGATTTTTAAAATTTTCCACTGACACCCAATGTTCAGAAGTCTTTTTAAAACTATGGGACTAAAAATAACATAACACTAATTCCATTTTTGAAAAGGAATAGCTACTATAATTAATGTTTAAAATGCCATCTTTCAAATGACAATGGGAACATAATGGCTCCATTCACTTTCGTAGGAAGTTGTTTGCCTGAATGAAGACCAGTGTCAACTCCAGCCCCATCCTTGTCTTCGCCATCTGCTGCCTTGAGGGTAGAGCAGCCCCTACACCGGACCACAACTAGCGTGCACCCCTTTCCATTCCTGGGAAGGCTATGAAGTTTTCTGGAGCACCCATGCTTTCTCATCTGCTGCTTCCCCCCAGCAACATCCCCAGACCACTGAGCTCTAGGTGGATTCTCAGCCTTTAACTCAGCACACCTGGGCTCTGGACCACTTGCCTACACCTGTCTGCTGCCAGCGATGGTTTCACCAAATCGCAGGTTCTTCAGAGGTAGGTACCATGTCCTATATACCTTTCAATCCTCCACAGACTGGCACAGTGAATGACAGAGGATAGATGCTCTATAAACATTTCACACGGTAAAGATTTGAAGGCCGTCAAGCATCGATATTCCCAGACTGATTTATGTAAAAATCAAGTGACTCTTAGGAAAAAGGAATACAAATCTATTCTTTGGAACAACGGAATCTGTTTAGTTGACTTTTACTACTAGGAAGAATAGTGTTGGTTGTATTTTTGCTTTCATCTCTTAGCTTAAACTTCTCTTTTTAGAGGGGGGGGCGGGGGGGCTTTCCTAACCACATGCCCCTCCCCCCACCATAAGCACACCAAGATCCTCCTGCTGCAAGCTCACATCTTTGTTCATGCAGCTTATTTT
Organism: Canis lupus familiaris; assembly: GCF_011100685.1. NCBI lineage: Eukaryota > Metazoa > Chordata > Mammalia > Carnivora > Canidae > Canis > Canis lupus. The sequence continues at coordinate 25,684,279 of NC_049249.1, forward strand.
CTCTTTATTGCACTAATCACAGTTGGTAAATCATATTTGTATGATTATTTGAACATCTGATTAATGTGCTGTCTTAGTCCATTCGGGCTACTCTAGCAAAAAAACACAGACTGGGTGACGTATACACAACAGGTCTGCAGGCTGGAATATTCAATGAAGTGGACACAAAGGTGAGGTCTGAGCAGGGGACACTCCAAGGGTTCGGGGTCAGGAGATGAAAAGAACCAGCAATATGACTGGTTCAATGCTTGCTTTAAGAGCTCATAAATTCTCCAAAATACAGAATTAACAATTCTCTCTTACTGGGAGATATTTATCCATGGGTCTCTTATGAGCAGACGCACAAGTAACCACTTGTTCTGAATTTTCTTTTCAAGGAGGTTTGTAGAGCCAGTCTTGGAAGATAGAGATAGTGTCTCCCTCTGGAGTACAGGGTAGATTTGTTTGCTGTCTAGTGTATTCAAAATAATACCTACATCTGAGCCCAAGCTCAGCTCTTAGAGATATAAGAAACCATTTCCATTTAACTTGTTTCATCAATTTCCTACTTGAGCCACAAAATAACCCATATCCTGCCTGCCCATCCAAGCCCAGAGGAGAAAGCTCAAGAGCCTAAACCAGTATAAAATCTAAGCAGCAGCAAGATTCTTACCAACAGCTCCCGGACAGGACCTACTACACTATCTCTTAGCTGTTCTACCTGCTAGGCAGATGCACAGCTCTATCATCAATGAAGGAAAGCTTTCTTTACACTCCTTTTGGAAGATGATATTACTGTCTAGTAACCATAGGAGGAGGACATATATTACCTTAAGCACTTGATATATCTTGTTGACTAGCTATGCCACTGGAAACATTAGTAAATATTCACGTTCTGAAGAAATACATGGTTATTGTTCATTGTTCATGCACTCATTCATTCACCTTATTGAGCACCTACTATACTGGACATTGTTCTAGGCACCAGGTATACGGTTGTCAACAAAACAGACAAAAGTCCCTGTCCTCAATAAGCTTACTCTCTAGTAAGATAAACGAATAAAATGTTACATAATGGTAAGTGTTAAGGAAAAAGAGAGAAAGCAGGGAGAAATGTGATAGAGAGTAGTTAAAATCTTATACAGGATCGTCCAAGAAAGACTCTCTGAAAACAAAGTTATTTGCCCAATAGACCTTCTTGATCCTCTCTCTCTCTCTCTGGTCTCTGGTCTGGTCTATCTATCTTATTTATGTTTTTTTGGTACCTGGTCTTTTCTAAATGCTCTAGAACATTCTAGCAGAAAAATGAATCTAGGGCATTATTTTGAAAAAAAAATTAAGATAAATAAAAATTATAACAAATAATGTATCAATATGAACCATATAAATAATTACAATTAAATTTTAATATATATTATTTATATATTTAACTATATATTAATATTTAATTAACTGTATATTTAATATTTAAATGGTTTCTTACTCTCTTTGACCATTATCACTACTATGATGAAGACAAGGTGATAATTAAAAAACAATCACATCCCTGGATCAATATCAGAACAAACAGAGCTTTAAGGAAAAGAGTCTTACTTGTGATGAGTGCTGCTAATTGGAAAAGATGAGAGACAAAGCTACTAAGTGCTAAAGACAAAGTACAGCTCCGTCCAGAACCCTGCAGCCATATTTCACTCCCATTGGGTTATTACAAAGAATAATAGGAGCTTTGGGGATTTCCCTTTCTTTTAATTATAGAACCCATCGTTAATTGAAATGCTTTCCCTCTTTCTTCATCTCATTAGCAGTTGGGTACATTTCCCAAGGTTACAAATAGAAATTGGGTTCTACCTCCTTCAGGTGCTGGCATTCTTTATTACTCGTTTCCTGCCTTTTGCCCTTTCCTAGGGCAATGTCACACACAATCATCTAGACTCAGCCACTATCTAGATGCCAACACACTTTCAATTCCTTCTTCCCAGGGTGCCTGGCTGGCTCAATCAGTAGAACACATGACTCTTGATCCCAGGGTCATGAGTTTGAGTCCCATGGTGGGGTAGAGTTTACATAATAAAAATAATAATAATAATAATAATAAATCACCCTTCTCCCCATCCAGACCAGTAGCTATCTCTTGAAGTGCTAAAGCTACTGGACTCTAAATGCACCATGTATCCTCAGCCTCAATGTATCCCAAGCTGAACTCTCTGCCTGGAATTACCCTATCCAATGCTCTTGTACTTCCTTAGTGGGTGGCAACCATCTGTCCACACAGTCAGTCCAACTGGAAACCTAGATCATCTTCATTCCTCACATACGGTCACCAAATCCCATCAACCTTAACCTTAAATGTCTCTTAAATCTGCCCCCATTCTCTATCACACCTGCTGCTACTTTACATTATTTCCATCTAGACGACTCATATCTCCTCTGAGTCTCCCTGCTTCCAGTCTGCATCCTATATATTTCTCCATCACAGCACTTATTACTCAATATTATGAATTTTGCTTATCTGTCTCTCCAAATATCCTATGGGTTATTTGAGGACAAACACAGTGTGCTATCTCTGCCTAGTCTAAGAACTTAGTATAATATCCTGCAAGGAGTATGTGTCCAATTAACATTTACTAATTGGATAAATAAGTCCTACACCATCAGATCCCAAGATGTCAGACATTTAGGGAAATGGGTTCACCAATAAAATTCCTGCTCACCACTCCTCATCATGTTACAGCTAACCCTGTGAACTCATGGAGTCATCACTGGTTTAAATTTGTGCTCTGCATTCTAGGTTCCTCTGAAGCGACCCTTTCCTACCTTCATACATGTTGGGCTCTCATGTAAGATGTTTGCTTTTTCCCCCCTCTCCTTTCAAAACTCATTCCAAGGAAAAGATTTCATCTGTTTTTTATTCCTATAGGTATTTGCAGGTTAGGATGTTCTAATTACAGAAATCGACCTCTGGTCCCATTCAAGAATTGTGAGGCTTTGGCAACAAGGTATGTGGGTGAAGGAGACTAGTGTGGGAGGGAGCAGAGAGAATTTAAGAGAGAAACTGTTTGGCCCCAAAATCATAGTCAGAACCTGACTATAATTGTTCTTCTTCTGCACTTGGCTAGCTCTTGCCCAAAAGCCCAGGCTTGTTTTAGCAGCTGCTCTCCACCCAAAATCCTCTCTTCCAGAATATTAGCTCACTATCTGGACATGACACCTCTGCTTTATATGTAACAGGAAGAAAACAAAACTGTTGTTTTCAGACTTAGCTATAGTCTGGGCCATGTGGGTTAAGAGGAAGATAGCATTCCTCAAGGAGAAGACTTTTGTTTCTTCTGGGAAACCATCCTAATGGATTTCTAGAAAGTAGAGACTAAGAAAATTTAGCATCAGCACAATGACGGAGAAGGAAATTGGGGTCCCTAGGGGTGGTGGGGGAGGGTCCTGTAGAGAGAGGAAGACCTACCAAGATGGTGGCAGGTAGAGGTTCTGAATACGTATGATAAATAGCCCTGGTCTGTACTTTCTGTTCACTTTTTCTGTAAAGCTAAAACTGTCTGAAAAAATTAAAGCCTATTAATTAAAAGAAAGAAAGAGAGAGCCCTGGTCAATGAGAAACTTCTTATTCTGGACATGGCCTGAGAATATTAGGACAGCTGTTGCCTGTTCTGGACTATACCTTCCCTCCATTATCCCAAACCTTCAGTAAAGTCTGCTGAATTAGCTGCCTTGTGTTAGTGGTATTTTGGAAAATAAAGAGACATGGTAGCCAATGTGGAGTGAAGCAATGCACAAGGAGCAGCATTCATGAAGGGAAGCCAAGAATTTGGTACTAGAAAGAATTTGGAGCAAGAGGGGACCACAAGAATGCAAACCTCAAGGACCCTTGGGGTGTGTGGGTAGCTCAGTCAGTTAAGTATCAGCCTTCAGCTCAGATCAGGATTTCAGGGTCCTGGTATCAAGCCTGGTATTGGGCTCCCTGCTCAGTGGGGAGTGTGCTTCTCCCTTTCCCTCTGTCCCCCGCCATGCATGTTCTTTCTCTGATAAATAAAGTCTTAAAGAAAAACAACAACCTCAAGAACTCTCAAGAACTGTGTTGCCCCATACTGTAGCCACTAACTACAAAGAGCTTCTTTTTAAAAATATTTATTTATTTATTTTAGAGAGAGCGAGCACGCAAGGGGTGGGGAAAGAGGAAGAGAGAGGGAAAGAAGCAGACTCCCTTCTGAGCACAGAGCCCAACTTAGGGCTCATTCTCATGAACCTAAGATCATGACCTAAGTCAAATCAAGAGTCAGATGCTTAACTGACTGAACCACCTAGGTGCCCCTACGAAGGGCTTTGGAGCACATGAAATGTGACTCTTCCAACCTGAGATGTCCTATTAAGCTAGTATGAAAAAAATAATGTCAAATATCCCAATAGTTTTTACATTAATAACATGTTGAAATAATATTTGGGGTATATAGAGATAAAAGACATTATGAAACTAATTGCACCCACTCCTTTATACCTTTTTAATATGGTTATTCAAAATTTTAGATACATACGTGGTTTGCATCATATTTCTATTTGAACAATGTCACTTTGGAATCTTGAGTAAAAGGAATGAACTTGCCAGGGTATAAGGACTTGAGGAGCTTAAGCCACTTTCATTGGGTATTAAAGAAAAGAAATTGTGAACATAAGACAACAGATGTTGACAGATTGAGTGTGAGAAAATACACATTTACAGGAATAGGAAACATTTATTTTAATAAAGTTTTGTTAAATTAAAAATAGTTCCGGGGTGCCTGAGTGGTTGAGACAGTTAACTATCTGCCTTCAGCTCAGGTCATTATCTCAGGGTCCTGGGATGGACAACCTGCATTGGGCTCCCTGCTCAATGGGGAGTCTGCTTCTCCCTCTGCCGCCCCACTGCTTGTGTGCTTTCATAGTCTCTCTCTCTCTCTCTCTCTCTCCTATTCTAATAAATACATAAAATCTTTTTAAAATAAATAAATAAATAAATAAATATAAAAATAAAAATTAAAATAAAAATAGTTCCCACAAATAGCAAGTGCTCCCAAAATATGATTCAATTTATATAAACATTTGACTTTTCAGGAACACATTTGTAGCATGAAAGAAAGTCTGAGGGACAACGTTCCAACATAAATAACTTACATTCAGTCCTTAGATTTAAACTAGAAGAGAAAAATAGCAAGGAAGCTTCTACCCATGGGGGATAAACATACACATCTTCTAATTTCTTAGTGTGTTAAACATTGTGACTACCCAGACCCGAGACTAACACTTTGTACTTTCAATTAGAAATACAGAACACATGCAAGGCCCCCATTGTCTGTGGTCTGTATCTATTGCAGACCAAATCTACCCCTTGAGCCATGTCCCAGGAAATTTAGGAGCAAAAAATAAAACAGAATGTAATGCCTGACTCTAAGTTGACCAATCGGATATAATCAAAGAATTTTTTCTCCTACATTCTAAGAGACTCTAATTTGGTAACTCTGGGTTCTCTGTTATACATTGTTCTGTGTATATAGAATCGGCAAACTTCAGATGTGGGAGGACTTAAATATCACATGGTCTTTTTTTTTTTTTTTTTTTAAGATTTTATTTGAGAGACAGAGAGAGAAAACATGCAGGGGGAGGGGCAAGGGCGGAGCAGACACCCGGCTAACCAGGGCCCCAGTTGCCAATGCTGGCTGGATCCCAGGACCCTGAGATCATGATCTGAGCCAAAGGCAGACACTTCACTGACAGCCACCCAGGCACCCAGAGGTCTAGCCTCTTTATTGTACAGATAAGGACATGGGGCCAGAGAGAGACAGGTAAGGTGCCTGAGATCACAGATCTACTTAGTGGCAAGGGCAAGACGCACAGAGTGACAGCACAGGATGTTGGGTGTGACCCTCATGTTTCTTGAGGGCCAACTGGAGTTAGGGATTTCTGGTACTGCCTCCTCAGGGTTTGTGGAAGGGCTACAGAATCCCTCTATAAAATGCGCATTACGGCCTTTTGTCACGCTTCACGGGAGGTAAACTGATGTCATCCCCTCCTCTTCCATCTTCCATATGTTAATGCTCTTTCTCAGAAAAGTTTGCCCTCAGTGAAACAAACAGCTGTGGACTCCAGATAAGCCCCTGCCCACCCCTGTTTTTATGTATTTGACGGTCACTAGGTAGCCTGGCGTCTACTTGAGAGCCTCCCTGGCCATGGATGGATGGCTTAAGATGGCAATGCTGAGTTCAAAAATTAAGACACTGAGAAGGAATGCAGTTTCCAGGGATGAGAGTGACCAGCACATGTGGGGGCCAGAGAGAGCTATAGAACAGGCTCATCTGGGGATCCCTGGGTGGCGCAGCGGTTTGGCGCCTGCCTTTGGCCCAGGGCGCGATCCTGGAGACCCGGGATCGAGTCCCACATTGGGCTCCCGGTGCATGGAGCCTGCTTCTCCCTCTGCCTGTGTCTCTGCCTCTCTCTCTCTCTCTCTCTCTGTGACTATCATAAATAAATGAAAAATTAAAAAAAAAAAAAAAAAAAGAACAGGCTCATCACCTTGTCTCTCCCCCCACCCTCCTCCTGTATCCCTCGGCCCAGCCCGAGCTCCCCACACGTCCAAAGCTCAAGGAACCTGTTCCTCAAACACAGAAACCACTCTCTTCCTCCTCTCTTTCCCTACTCAGCCCCACCCTGGCTCCAGAATAACAGGTCAGCATACTTCATACTGAGATGCCAACAGTGACAAACCCCAAAAGGGAGGCTTGTTAATGGAAATCAACCTCTACTTGTAGCTTCTTGGAGAGCTTCCAAGAGTTGTTGACGAATTCTCACTTCTGAATGCACACACGCACACATACGTTCCCCACTTACCCACAGGATCCGGTGATGTGGAACCCTAATCTTACAAGCTTGCCAGCCCTCCTATAAATAATGGCTGTTGGGACAAGGTGACTTTGGGGTAAGAGTCCCTCCTTTCAGGGTAACATAAATATACAGTAAAAAACACAAAACTGCAGTTTTTACACTTTCACTCATCCCAGGATCAGGACCCTCCCTCAATAAACACGGAAAGGCCTGTGTACCACTGGTCTTCAGAGGACTTAGCCATCCCCTTCAACCTAATCCCACCCAAACCAGAGAGGGTCAGTGATGCTAGGGCTTCGGAGCACCTTCACTTCTTGTCAGGTGGTCTGGCATGGGGTTAAAGGGATGGACCCTGAGGTGAGCATGGGTTGTGACACGCCACTAAACCAGGATGCTGGAAGCACCGTACCTTTGCAGGTGAAACATTTGATGTGGAAATGTCTGGTCTGGACCCGAAGGACTTCGCCCTTGCATGGCTCCCCACATTTATGGCAGTGAATGACCGGCTTCTCTGATGGGTGGTGAGGGTCCTGGGGGTGCGCCACTGGAAAAAAATAACAAGAGACCCATGTGAGTAGAGAGCATTCCTACAGAAGGGGTCATTCTGGGTGCACAGAAACAGATCCATAATACATTATCCATGGAGCCACATGTTGATCCAGGAAGGATGAATCAAACCCCTTCCCCATGCTATGATCATGAAGATACACAGAAAAAAATTAGAGAATTGTGGCTTTAACAGTCCAATGAAGAAAACACTGGGCTTGTTTGTCTGGGAGCCAGCAACCCTCTTTCTGCATCCCAACCTTTTCTAGGACTACACAACTGAGCCATTAAATCTATGATATTGTTTGGTTTAATATTTTGTAATATGTATCTGTAATACGTCTTTATCTCGGTTTAGAAACACCTTTCAGTGAGGAGTTCACTGCAGACTCTAAGCTCCTCAAAGAGGGGGACAATTTCTTACAGTTCATCTTTTTTTTCCCCATTTGTACTCCTCTTTCCATCTCCCAGCTCCTCGGAACACAGCAGAATGTGCACACCCCAAAGGAGCTCAACAAATGTTTATTTACTCATTAGGTAGCACATACCAGCTAGTTGCTGGTCTAGTCTACCAGAGTCGTCCCTGACCTTCATTTGGCAACTCATTTAACCTGTTGGAGGCCTATGATGAGCCTCATGTTGTGTGCACATTTCCTGATACACACCATGTGGGCAATGATTGAAAACAGAAAGCTCCTAATAACTATGTGGATCTCTCTACACTTCAGCTTCTTTTCCTGTAAAACAAAAGGAATTGCATCAGAGGATTTCAAAGGTCTTTTCAGGCTCTAAAATCATAGGATGGGGCTTCCCAGCTTTATTCTCTCAGTTTCCAGAGGTTGGCCTTCAGAAAACGGAAGTTTTTATGACCATCCTGCCCCAGGGATAGGACTTACAGCCTCTCCTTATAAAAGACAGAGAAGGCCAGGAGAGGACACTGTGGCTTTAAGCTGATCAAAGGTCTTCATTTAACTTACAATTCCTCCAGCCAGCCAGAAAATGCAGATAGGCACTTTTTGCTATTTTTTTTTTTTTCTTGATTTGGGTCCTCAGGAGGAGGAACCATGTGATATACAGAAGTGTATTACATAAGTATCCACATGAGCGTGAGATGGGATAAGAACAGTAAACCTAAAATTAATCAACACAAAGAACAAAGACGATTTTTTTTTCCAGCAACGGTAAAACCAGGTTGGGGGTGGGGGGGAAGATATGGAGCGATATGCTGAGACTCAATTTAGAAAGCCTGTTCCAGCAAGGAGCTCGCTGGACACTACAGGTATAATGGTGCATTGTTTCTCTCAGACCCCTGTAATGTTTCATTTCACCTGGAAAGAGTTTGAAACAACCCGGTCCAAATCATCCATTACTGGCTAAATTCTGAGAGACAAGGTGGTCCTTGTGAGATTTTGACTAGGAGCAGGTGTGGTTTCGGGTTAAACATCTGATCCAAATTCTCTGCACTGGGCCCGGGGAGTGTCTGCCAAAGGTCCCAACACTGTGACACACCTGCATTTCCTTACCTGTCCCCTGGGATCTCTGTTCTAAAGGAACAGAGGGGCATCCTTTCAAGATGGCTAAAAACCCACTGACTTTTAAAGTGATGTGTAATGAGGCTCCAAATCTATTTACCTGGGTGTTAGAAAAAAAGTTTCTCTTAGGGCGCCTGGGTGGCTCAGTCAGTTAAGCATCTGACTCTTGGTTTTTGGCTCAGGTCATGATCTTAGGATCGTGAGATGGAGCCCTATGTCGGGCTTCGCATTCAGCAAGGACTCTGCCTAAGGTCCTCTTGCTCTCTCCCTCTGCCCCAAATGCTCACATGCTCTCTCTAAAATAAATAAATAAATCCTTAAAAAGAAAGTTTCTCTTTACAGTATCTACTTTAAGTGCTAGAGGAAAATATGAGTTTTTATTTTTTTAATTCTTGCTTCCTATGAGAATGGAGGAAAGTGATATTTATTGAGCATCTGTCTACTAAATGCCAGGCATGGTGCTAGGTGCTTACCCATAAGTCATCCTATTCTGTCCTCACCACTACCTCCCCCTCTTGGTGAGGTAGGTAATAGTGTTCCCTTCTGACAGATAAGTAAATAGAAAAAGTTCTATTCAACCTACCTAAGGAGCTATAAGTGGAAGCTTGAAGATCTACACGCAGGTGTTTCTGACTCCGAAACTTAGGCTTCTCTCATGCTATTTGTCTGAATCACAAACTGTTTTAAGTCAGGCAATGATTTATTGAGCTGAGCTCCAGTGTAGCTCTAAAAGCAGCAGCTAGGACATGACTGATGCAGGAAACACACAGTGTGTGTGACAAAGTACTGCTAGTGGGCGTAGCACCCAGTGGTAATCCTCAGGGTAGCTCTGCTGTTCCTCTCAATCAGGACCCCCTGTGCCAGAGATTAAAAATGCTGATTCCTCAGCCCCACTGAACTCAGGGTGGGAATTAAGGGTTCTGTTATTTTAGTAAGCTCCTCAGAGGATTCCTATGCACATTATCATTTAAGAACTATTTTCCTTAAAGTTCCGACAATATGGATAAGCAAGTTACGGGAACGTTAGCGTGAAGAAAGCAATCCACAAGACCATCCTCTTCAGAAACAATATTGAAGCTCAGCGGATCTCTTGGCCATAAGGGAGAATGCTTTTTTTGGATAAGAAAACTGCACTGCAGTTTCTCTTGACACTTGAATTCTTTATAGCTAAGCAAGTAAGCCATGCTGAGTAATGATGAGAGAAGGAAAATATCATTTCACTTCTTGGCTTTTCCCTCTGTCTCAACAAAGGTGCCAGTGTAACTGCTGGCACCAGTCACAAAGGTCAGAATTGGGATCAGCATTTGCATTTTGCAAGCATTTCCCTTTGGAAATATATATTACACTATGAAGTTCTCCGTGCCCAGAGGTGACCTCTGTTCTCACCCAGAGACGAGCAGAGCCCATATCATGTGTACTTGCCTTTCCGTCACATATCAGCCTAGGCAGACACGAATCAAGACCACCCCCTTGTGAAGGGATGGGGTTTTCTTATTAGAGAATTGATGGAATCCAAAGACCAAAAGAGAGTGTTCATTTCAACCCAAGAAGAGTGTCAACAAAAGAATCTCTCTCCTTAAAAAAAAAAAAAAAAAAAAAAAAAAAGAATCTCTCTCCTTTTTAAAGATTAATAAAGAGGTTCGTTTTACATAAGTGCCTTTGGCAGTTTGGTTAATACCAAATGTATGTTCATTGGCTCGATTTTACCTTTTTGAAATATGCTGAGTCAGTTGCAATATGGCAATGTCAGTAATTCCACACTCCTCCCATTGCCAGCTGGCTCTGCTTCTAGCTTTTACATGACTGCTCCATCTTTCAGAGCTTGGGTGGTCCCTACTTAATCTACTGCTAGGGAGGATGAGGGGTGAAGAACTTACATTCCTTGCCCAAAGTTACTAGCGAGTTATCAGCAGACGAATATGTAATAGGCTTCCTGACTCATTCTACTGTACCAAATGGTCAATGATTTACCCTGGGACTTGCATAGGCAAGCTTCAAGTCTCATGGCTCATCAATTCATTGCTAAAACAAGAGTATAACGAAAGACCAACAGCGTGGTTGCATACACTCTGAATAATGAGCAAATATATATGAAGAGCTAAGAGTCCATTTGCCCAAAAAGGTAAAGGGACTCCTCCACTGTGTAATATCCTATTTAGAGCGGCTCTGACTACTCAGATAAACAGCCACTGCAAGCTGAAAAGTTTCACATTGTCTGTCCCAGGCAAGCAAGGGAAGACAGTCACATCTCTGAAACTCCGGTTAAGGACAAAAGCCCAAAGTGCCATTTTGGATGCGTAACTTTTGCAATACCTATGAGGTATGACAGGTGAGAAAACTGGAGGATTGAATTCAGTAAGGAAGTCCCAGTAACCTTCAGCAGCCCCAGCAGAGGCCAATACAGGAGGTAAAAATGCCACAAAGAGGGGCACCTGGGTGGCTCAGTGGTTGAGCATCTGCCTTAGCTCAGGTCATGATCCCCGGGTCCTGGGATCGAGTCCCACATCAGGCTCCCCAGAGGGAGCGTGCTTCTCCCTCTGCCTGTGTCTCTGCCTCTTTCTCCATGTCTCTTGTGAATAAATAAAATCTTAAAAAAAAAAAAAAAGAATGCCACAAAGGTTAGACAAAGCCTGCCCTTCTAATCCAGAACCAGCCTCATCTTGCCCAACAGACCGTGGATCTAGACCCCCTAGAACTGGAATATCTGAGAGAGCGAAAATCTCCTTAGCAGGTGACGATCACAAACCCATGACAGAACATGCAGTGTGACTTAGATCTTGCCCCGGATTATCTGAGAGCATCACGACCCCCTCCTGGGTGCCCTCCTCTCCCAAAGACCCTGGGACTCCCTTAGCCAACCTTTGAAACTGCAGCACTTTGTGCCCAATGGCTTTCCTAGAGCTCACAACTACTTTTTCTCATTTCACTCTCTAAGAGCCCCAGAAGGCAGGAAGAACAGGGACTGTCAGCCCCAGGTAATAATGGACAGAGACTCAGAGGAACAAAGTGACTCAGCCAAGGTCACACAGCCAAGAAATGGCATTGGCGGGCCAACACATGCAGTGCTCTCTATACTTAAACAATCCAAAAAAACAAACAAAAAAAAAAAAACAAACAAAAAAAAAACAAAAAAACAAAAAAAAAAAATAAAATATACTTAAACAATCCCCTAATCACTGCCACTTGGAGCCTTGCAGTCATCCTTGATTCCACCTTTTCCTCTTGCACTAAATTCTGTCCACTGTCACATCCCTGAGCTCCCCCTTCTCTTGCCATGTGAATCTAGCCTTCTACCCCTTTTTCTTAGAGTGTGGAAAGTTTACTACTCATTGGCTCCTTCTTCTCCAAGGTGACCTGCAAAGAGTAGTCCACACAAAGGACGTGGCATATAAGTCCTCACTCCCTAAGTGTGGGCTGTGCTTGGTCACTTCTTCCAAAGAGGGCAGTATGGGTAAGGGGGGAAGAGAGTGACTTTATGGTGGGCAAACCTGATGAGCACTACCTTACCCAGGTGCTCAAGGTCAATATCAACATATCAACAGTTCAAGGTGCTCAAGGTCATTATCAATAGTGACAGGCATTGTTGATAGTTTGTACCTTTGGGATGATGTGGGAAAAACTGGCCCCTTGCCTCTATGATCTTCCCTCCAAATAAACCCCATAATCCTAGTCTAATCATAAGAGAATTCCCAGATTGAGGGACATTCTACGAAAACCTGCCCAGTACTCTTCAAAGTTGTGAAGGTCACCAAAACCAAGGAGGATAGTCCTCTTGTCATAGCCATAAGAGCCTGAGGTGACATGGTAACTAAATGTAATGTGGCATCCTACAGAGATCCTAGAATGGAGAAAGAACATCAGAGAAAAACTAAGGAAAACTAGAAGAATTGACTTTAGTTAATACCGCATTGATAGTGGTTCATTAATTATAACAGAAGGATTATATTAATGTAAGATGTAACTAATGTGGGATATTATCAAGTCTATGGAAATTCCCTGTACTAACTTCTCAAGTTTTCTATAAATCTAAAGCTATTCTAAAAAAATAAAGTTTATTAAAGTAAAAACAAAAGAACTTCCAATAGCTCTCTCAGTCCCAATCCATCAAGTCTAAAGTCTAGCTTCAGGGATCTTCAATTAACACAGTCCACACTAACTATTTAAATATCTAAGAAGGAGCTCCATTTGCTGAGTACTTAGCTTCCATGTGCTAAGTGGTTTTGAACTCAGGCAGTCCCACCCCAAAGAACGCACACTAAAACACTCTATTATTTGTTCATGTAAATATACAAATACCTCTTTGGTTAGGCCTTCCACTCCCTGATCTATGATCTTCAGCATCCCCAGAGCCTCCACACATGGCTCTGTGCCTCACCTGCTTTTCCCACCTGCTCAAATCCACCCTGACTCATGGGGCCCAGCCTAGCTCCTGGCTCTTTTCTGAAGCTTTCACTCTGGGCTTTATTAATCAAATATTTCATTCTCCCCATGTTCTTCCACACTAAATACCGGCACTGTCACCCAGCATTTGATTTTTCTCTTGTTTTTTGCTTATTTTTCTTTTGTTTCACAATATATCAACCCTAGCCTTATACAAGGGCAAACTCAACGGTCGATTCGTCCAAATTCTGGGATACGTCTGTTCCACACATCAAATAATCCAAGCTATCATCTCTGTACTTCTCAGCTCAATTTTTGGATCAGGGAAAATATGGTTACTGGCCAATACTATTCTTGGAGCATCTCCCACACGAAGCCACAGAATTCTGAACTTGTGGCATCTCAGTAAATAACTCCCTAACACCACTCTAATATGATAGCAGGTCCAATTCATTGAAAACTTACTATGTTCCAGGCATTAAGATAACTAATTGATACCCATGATCCACAGATAATTCTCACCAATGCCTTATGAGGGTGCTGTCCTGTTACTCCTGTCCTGCTAAGGAGGGTGCTGTGGCTGAACTGGATACCTTATCCCCGATCACACAGCTAAAAAGTAGGCTGACTCCAAAGCCCACACTCTGAAGCACCGTGTAGGGGATTTCCACAGGAAAGTCTTATCCAGCACAGAAGGAAATCAAGCTAGTGCAGTGTACTGGCTCAGTTCTGATTACACAGCTCAGAAGGAGTGAACACCCAGCTGCATCATAATCCCAAAGGTAACACCTGCTAGTAAATAAGCAGATGGGAAATAGCACTTCAAATACAAAAGGAAATTATTCCAGGGTGCAGCAATTTCTGGGAAAAAGAACACGCACAGGGTGAGGGTGAGACAGGGAGGAAACACAGCCGGCCATCAGGAGGGCCCTCCCTGTGGCCTCCACCCCGAGTGCAGGCCTGGATTGGAAAACTGTCTCCGGTTAGGATCCCTCTGGATTTACGATCATGAAATGATATTCTGTTGGTAAGGTTAGTTTCTGCTTACAGGTGGGAATCCTATGCTCCTGGGAGCCTACATTTCCGAGCCTGTTGGATTACCTAGAATCTTTTCTCTGCTTCTACTCCATCAGGTCCCGTTTGAGCGTAAACACACATCACAAAGAGGTTGTTCTCCCTGCTTCGGCTGCTCTCCACCTCCTACTCCCCTTCTTTGTGCTAGAACGGCACTGGTGTTGAGCCCAGGAAATAAGAAACTCAAGACTTTAAATCCGTGCATAGGGTGTGCTTAATTTGTAGTTTACCTAAAAGTCCATTCCCTGCTGCGGCAAGTGGTAGTTACTTGAAGCTACACGCAGTAACCCCAACATTAGTTGTCCAAAATGATCTTTCTCTTTAATTGGCTTCCACGACCTAATTTTTTTTTATACCGTGTTAGTTTGTTAATCAGGATTATTACGTGGCACAAAGCGCGGGGCTGCCTTGGCACAGACACTCCCAGCAGGCGGCAGGCAGCAGGACGGCTGCATTCTAGTTTCTTTGCCACTTGTGGTGCCCCCATACTTGATTTGCCCTTCTGAGGCAATGCAACAGGTCTTTACTATTCCTCTAAACATAAAGGGCACGGTCAGTGATCGGTCAGCTGGGCTCCTGATTATAGAAACAGTCCAGGCACAAATCCAGTTAATCTGATTCTCGAAAGGCAGAGAGGTCCTAGGATTACAGTAATTCAGCCAGGAAATTTCCCCCTTGTAAATTACATGACACTTCTGCCCCGATGTGCTACACCTGCCCTCCATATAGGAAGGCAGATCTTAGAAAGGGATGTAAGGGATGTAAGACCAACTTGGTGGCTTCTCCAAGGCTCTCCTTCTGCAAGAGTGACTCCCGAGACACACCTCTGAGCTGAGATGACTCACTGAGGCAACACCCTTCTGTGACCTCCCCTAGCCTTTGCTCTGACACAGTCAGTAATTTTACTTTGGAGTAAGTCTCTGCTTAGAGTCCCACCTCCTCTCCCTCACAGTAATTAGAAAGGACTTGGGATTAGGAGGCAGGTTCCTTGACTCCCAGGCCAGCCTTCCTGCCATGTGCTTCTCTTCCCCAAGACGGTATAGAGAGACTAAGAATCCAGGTCCCCCCTCCCAGGTGACCACATGAGGTTATCCCCTCATGGGAGCCCCTCCAGCACCAGACTGTCAGGCAAAGGCCCATGGTAACAGAGTGTCAGTAGAGACCAGCACTAACCTGTATGAGCAGGCATGCCTTGTAACAGAAATCCCTTCTGAGCTTTGATAGAGCCTTTTAGGGGATCCCTGGGTGGCTCAGTGGTTTAGCACCTGCCTTCGGCCCAGGGCTTGATCCTGGAGACCCGGGATCGAGTCCCACATCGGGCTCCCTGCATGGAACCTGCTTCTCTCTCTGCCTGTGTCTCTGTCTCTCATGAATAAGTAAATAAAATCTTACTTAAAAAAAATGATAGAGCCTTTTACAGTCATCCAGGGATCTCACATTGTCCTTGCACTAGAAATTCCATTTAGAGATGGATCAAGTCAAACAACTGGGCAGGTGGCTGAACCCTGCTGGCAAACACCACATCTTTTAGGGGCTGCTAGAGAGTCATGTCCATGCTGACCTCAAGACTGGGAGGGACCATGGTCTCACTGGAGCCATTTTGAGAATGTAAGTTTAGAGACAGGATCACTGTCTATTAGCATCTGGGCCTAGGGTCCCGGGACAGGGTTTAGCTTAGGCATGGTGCCAATATTGCCTTCTACGCCCCAATTCCAAATCCAGACACCTTAGAGGGGTTAAGTAAAGAAAGACCAAGATGTAGGTCAAAGTGTCCCTGTGAGGTACAAACCGCAGTCTAACAGCACAGGAAGCTCCCAGCTGTCTTTGCCTTTTCTTTTTGGCTGTTTCTCCTCAATGCTCAGGATGCTCTGGGAATTACCAACTAGTTAAAAATAGCATTTTAGACAAACCAAGGAAAATGATGAATATGTGCATGGTACTTTGCAATTTATAGAAGGTGTTTACATAGAATACCTCTCTTGATCCCATCAACTTCAAATTATCCTCATCCTACAACTATAAAAAATGAGCTTCAGAGATGCTAAAGGACTTGCCCCACGAGTGGGGAGCTGGAGCAGGCTCTTGCTGTGGAGAGCCAACTGTGCAGCCAGTGACTTCACCTTAGTAGCTTGAAATAGGCTATGGGGGGGTGGGGGTGGCATTGACAACATGGAAACTGGCAGACTTTACACATCAGGGCCTTCCCCCATTCCCCTCCCAGAGCTGGTTATTAAGCATTCACCAGCACACCAATGGATTGAGGTTACAATGTTGGTAAACAGCAAAATAAGCCTTTTAGTTCAAGTAAATTCTAAACTTCTAAAATAAGAATTTGAACCTTCCTGAAAAGTCACTTCCTCACTCCTGATTTGTGAATAAACACACCAACTCACCTCCCCTGGATCTCTCTGGTGTCTGCATACCCAGCAGGGAGACAAAGCAATGCTTTGAGTTCGCAGTATCCAACATGCAGAATCAGGCATGATTTTACAAATGCTTGAACTACTCTCTAGGCATCTGAGCTCCTCCCAGATCTGAGGTTCTGGTCCATTCAAGCTTTCTGTAGGGCAAGACTTTGCCTGGTGCTACCATTGCAAGAAGAGGCAAACATGCATAACCTATAGTTGTCACCTTGCCAGGTGTTCTCCTAGTCACGCACATGCCAGCATAACGCTGGGTGATTTGATCATTCTTTTATTTAACTTCAAGGATTCATCTGCCTGAGTGGAAGAGAAGAGATTATCTCTTGAAATTTAAGAAAGCTTAGACTTATTGAAGTCCAATATGGAATGGGGGAGAGGGCCAGAGAGTTATTAAAATACGCCTCCATGAAAACTGAATGCAACCTTCCAATCCTTGGGACATAATTTCTCAACAACAGAGTCAACACATTGACCAAGTGAGTGCCGCTGTGCGTTCTGTGTTGCTCAAGCTCTGTGGGGACTCCAGACACAGACTAGCTAGGCCATCCCTGCCGCTGAAGGTGAGCATTCTAGGTATTTGTACGGCCCACAGGAAACCCTACCTGGGGAGTTGATCAACACGGAGAGACAACCCACTCCGGACCCTTTCCTGGGAGGTGAAGAATATAGGACAGACACTATGTGAGGACTTCTGAAGAGAGAAGCAAGCAGTAGGCTGAGACAAAGCAGTAGAGAAAATTCCTCTAGGGAGAAGAGTGGGATTTGACATTGGGCAGCAGGCTGCAGGTGAAAGGAAGCTAGTTCAGAGAGCAGGGTCAATCTAAGCCCTTAGGGCCTGAAGAGGGGAGGACCTGGGACACGTCTAGGGGGATGGTAAGTCGGCCATCATTTTCTGAAACAGAGGCTTCGTGGTCAGAGCACTGGAAGGGGAATGGGGTAGGGTTTCTCCCTTGACATTCCCGTATACCCCATGTCCTGCCCTCACAGACCTTACAGTTCAGTAGAGCAGATGGAGGGAGGTAGAGGGAAAGTGGAGAGATAGAGATAGAGAGAGAGAGAGAGAGAAAGTAAATGAGAATGAAGATGAATACAAGGTAGAGAATAGGTCATGTGCCAGAAGAACACTGTGAAAGGGGGGAAGAGAAACCAGAAAAAAGGCTTCGAGAAGAAAGGGTAAGATCAAAATGAGTTGGAAGGAAGGGGAAGACATCTTAGCCAATGAAGGGTGAGATGGGGTGTGTCTGGGGATCATGAGGAAATCTGGTTTAGCTGAAGCACAGAGTAAGTGAAAGGAACCTTGGAAGATACGACAATGAAAGAGGTTTGCCCCTGTGCCTCCTCAAAGGACAAGCTGAGGAACAAACTTTGGGGTACCTTATCGCCATGCCCCACTGCCCAGTAGAGGTCTTGAAAGGAGTGACAGATTCAGAGTATAGTCTAGCTTATCTCTTAGGAGCTGAGATAGGACTATTTTTCAGCTCACAATGCAGGCAAGCTAGGCGCTCCCTGCTCTCACATGCTGGTGTTCGAGGAGGGGTCACCCCCAGGGGTGAACCAGGCACTGTACATTCCAGTCAGACAGACTTGGTGCGAATGCTGGCTGCACCCCTCTTAGCTCTGTGATCTTGAAGCAAGTTACTGTTCTTCCCTAAGCCTCAATTTCTTCTTCTGTAAAATGGGGATAAATCCTACTTTGACACTTTGGAGCATACATGAGTTAATGCATGTAAAGTGCTCGGCCCTTTTCCCAACCGCTAAGTGAGTGTTTGAGAAATGGAAGCCATTAGTTTCCAAGGGGTTTCAATGCAGGAGTATGGTGGGTCACCGTTTAAGGTCCTTGATCCTAAATACCCATGTGCTCTACCTCAAACTCCAATTTCCAGTCTTGTTGTCTTCTGTGACTACTGGAAATGGTTTCTTGCTTTGTGACACCCAGTGAATGGTCAACTCAATCGATGAACCTTGCAGCTGTCAGTGTACCATTCCATGTGATAAGCTTATCACACTGGGCTGTAAACAGTAGGTTTTATTTTAATAGCCTTTTAAAATTCATGTATCATACAACTCATCTATTTAAAGTATACGATTCAGTGACTTTGGGTATATTCACAGAGTTGTGTGATCATCATCACAATCTAATTTTGGAACATTTTCATCAGCCCTAAAAGAAACCTCATACCCATTAGCAGTCACTCCCCGATCCTTCCCCTGTTCAATCCTTGGCAACCACCAGTCTGTTTTCTGTCTCTATAGATTTTAACCAGCAAGTTTGACTCGTGTCTGTTAGTCTCAGCTTTTCAATGTTTGCTCAGTAATCAAAGGGAACAACTGTATATACACAAGTAGATAGGAACCACCCAAACCCTCCGCACGTCTCCCATCTTATTAATGCATAGTCTTCCCCACTAAGATTTATGTTTGTTTTTCACCAGCACATCCCCACCATAAAAAAAAAAAAAAAGTCCTCATTATCATTTCATCTCTGCCCCTCTCCTGGGAAAGGGCCCATAAGAAAAAAAAAATTTGATCCAGACACCATCAGACTCCCTTCACAGCTCATGTGGGAGCTTTCTTGATCACCACTAGAGGTATGTCAACTCCAGTGTCAGAGCCAGAGATTTGTCAGACAATTAGAAACAAGGGGGCATGCCTATAAGTGATTTAGCTCCTGCCCAAGCTGGGTGTTGGGGGGCATTTACAGAATAGTCAGGAGGAATGCAGGGAGTCTGCATCTTCAAACAGCGTGGGCTTGGGACTCATCCGTTCAATTGTTTTACCCCACAGCAACCAGAATGATCGTGTAGGACAAAATTCAAGCACATCATTCCACTAATCAAGCCCTCCAAGCACTTCCATTGCACCAGCTGGGTTGCCCCAGAGCCCTGCCCACCTCTCCCGCCTTCCCAGGAGCCCTCCCTCCAGCTCCCAGGCACCTGTTCCCGAGGCTTCGGGTGTTCCACGTGCCCTCTTCCCTTCCCTACAAGGCTCATCCCTGGCCATTTGCTACACTGGCTGCTTCTCCTTCTGGTCTCACCTGAAAGCAGCCTATATGCCATCTCTCAGAGGGCAAACCGTCTAAGGAAAGGCAGTCTCCCTGCTTCCCCACCACCCCATCTTCATTTACCTTTTTTATACTTACAATCTAAACATTCTGTTCCTTTATTTCTAGGTTCTCACCACAAGGGTATTGCCACTGTGTCCCCGGGTCTCACATAGTCCTGGCACCAAGTCTGTGCTCAATAACTGTGTGTTCAAATACATGCATTCATTTAACAGAGTCTGGGTTTCTTTCTTAGCAACAGCCTCCAGGGAAACTGCTAGCCAGTTGAAGATCTTGGGTTCACCACAGTGTCTCTCCACTAGGTCATTCTGATGATGTCAATAAACTCAACTAATGACAAAAGATATAACGCTTGCTTAAGACTCTGGGGTGGGGGAGCTAAGCTTACCAACTGGATCAGTGTCAAATCAAGTCTGGCTAAGGTTCTCTCTGACTGAGAACCACACAACAAAGCACAATTTCCAGTTGAACCGACCAGTGAGAAGGAGCCAAGGTAGCCCCAGAGCCTTGGAAATGCTAACGACAGTGTCCCCAGGGCATGGCATGATGACCTGGAAGAGCCAGCAATGGGCAGGGACCACTGCAGGGTGGGTGGCTCGCTTCCTTCAGTGAGAATCCTGAACCCATGGGGCCCAAAGCACTTTAAAACCCCGCCTTTTAGCAGGTGCCCATGCTGTGGCCCCAGGTCATTATTAGACATCTCATTGCATTCCACAACAAATAGATGAAGTAGAGTCGTCAGCTTGCTTGCCCAGGGGATGTGGGCATCACAAACCCAGCAGGAAGAACTCCTTGGAGGAGTTCTATCAGCAGACAGGGGGACCGTCCTGGCCACAGGAAGCCACTCATGTGGTCCTGGAGTAGCCTGGCACGACAACGGTTTGCAGTCTGGCTCTGCTTTAGGCAAACTCCAAAGAGATTGCCCAGCAGACACGGTGGGCCTTCCCTTGTTCCTTGACTCATCTAGCTCAGCTTTACTTACTTGCCTGGGTCTGGAAACTAATCTGATTACTTAACTCCACAACCATGAACCTGTTGTCCTTGATTTTACTCACCCAAGAGGAAGAGTAGTAGTAATAGCAACAAGGGCAAATAATCACTGGGCTCTTGCTGTGTGCCAGGCATTGTTTGTAATGCTTTACATATACTAATTGATCCCATTCTCACAACCGTCCTATGAATTTGGTGCTGTTAATACTTATTTATTTATTTATTATTTATTTATTTATGATAGACATAGAGAGAGAGGCAGAGACACAGGCAGAAGCAGGCTCCATGCCGGGAGCCTGACGCGGGACCCGATCCCGGGACTCCAGGATGGCGCCCTGGGCCAAAGACAGGTGCTAAACCGCTGAGCCACCCAGGGATCCCAAATACCCTTATTTTCTATGAGGAAATTGAGGCATAGGGAAGTTAAGTGACTTGATCAAGGGTAAACAGTAGAGCTCCCCCACAGAAACACAACTTGCTTTCCAGATAAACTTATAAAATCCTGACGACTTAGGGGACAGCTTTACGAAGCCACCAAGGCAAATGAAATGATAATTATACCACAAAGGACGAATGAGAAAAAAAATATGGATGCATCCAGGGAAGGGCTTCATAAGCTCAGGCTCTGAACCTGGCTCTACCGGAAATCCCAGCTGAGGCAGTTTGACACTGCCCTCCATCCATTACAGATTTAATTTTCTTACCACCTACATTTCAGTCTTGTTTTCTCTGAGCAGGAACTTGAGCCATTCCCTTTGGCTTTGAGCTGTGCACTTACCCTGCTACTTAAATAAAACCCAACTCCAAAGATCAGTTGACCTTCAGTTAACTTTATGGAGCACCTACTGCATGGCAAGAGGCACATTTGAATCTTTTACAAATATTATCTCCTTTACATTAATCCCCTGACAATAAAATATGGAGACGGTCAGATAGTTTTTCTCCTATGTTTTTATTTTTAAAAATATTTTATTTATTTATTCATGAGAGACACAGGCAGAGGGAGAAGCTGGCTCCATGCAGGGAGCCCGACGTGGGACTCGATCCCAGGACCCCAGGGTCAGGCCCTGGGCTGAAGGTGGTGCTAAACCCACTGAGCCATCAGGGCTGCCCCCTATGTTTTTATCTTTATCAAAGTTTAAGAAACTAAATAGGCCTATATGCATAAAAAACAAATCCACTTACAACGCTTGATGGCAATTGCCTGCTGTACTCCGTCTGCCACCCAATAGGCAGACGTGTTCCATGTCTAGTGTTTCTCTGGCCTTCAGCGCTACGTTTCTTAATGCTGTGCTTACACCAGCTCAGCCATTACTTTTAAACATCCTACTCTTACCAATGTGGCTAGAGTTTAATCTGTGGTCTGCGTTTACAAATGCAATTATTGTTCTCCTAAGCTCTGGGTTGCATCCTGTGAATAGATTCCCTTTCTTGGGCAGTATTTTTTGTCTCCTAGACTTAATCATTTCCTTTTCTACCGTTTGCCTACTTTCTGATAAACTGTCATGGTTATTATTTCTTTTTATCAGTTTTTGTTGTAGATCTAGCAATAATTTTGCCCAATGCTCAAACTCATCAGGTAATTTACCAACCCTCTCCCTTGCCCCCCCGCCATGCTCCCCAACCTGGAGAAAAAAAGTAGGCGTTCTAAGTATCATTTTCACTGAAAAAGAAAAAAGGAATCTTATGCAGGGTGTGCACTTGGCTCTGGATCCTCTGGGAAGTGGCAGAGACGTGGTTCCTCTGATACCAATCCCAGCATTCACTCCCTGGCAGCACACCGCCTCTGGTAAAGAAGACGTGCAGGCTTTGGGCTGCACAACTCCAGAGGGATGCTGCTCTGCTACAGGAGGATGAGCACAGTGCCCTGGAGGGAGCAACGCATGGGCTCTGGAAAGAAGGGGCTTTGCATCTGGTATCCAGACACTGCCCCATCATCTTGCACAGGACTGGCCCCTGCCCCTCATAGTCTGCATCTGCTACCCTGTCCTAGTGAGCTGTGGCTCTCTGGCTGGCCTTGTTGGCTTGATGCATGTTTAGTATCCACCTTCTCTGCTTACTTATGCAAAACCACAATATTAGTGCTGCGGTCCTGTGGTTGTGGGACTCTCATGGTAGGCATGGCCTTTCCCCGAGGGTGTCTCCCTCGTACCAGCTCCGTCCAATGGCAAGATGCCACTTTTGGCCTCTTGTTTCAAGAGTCCTGTAGCACATTGCTGGGGTGCCTCTCACTCAAGATAGGAGTGATGGCAGACATGCCCTGAACCCAAAGGATGGTCATGCCTTTCCTGCTGCCCTGGAGGCTTGTTAGGACAACACAGCCCTCAGACATTCCCGAGTGAGGGGTGACCTCTCTCCAAAGCCCCTACATTGCAATATTTCAGGAAATGCTCTGACATGTGAAAAATGAATGCTATATATAGCACAAGGTCCCCAACAGATGGAGGGGAGGAGCTTCTGCAGTGATGGTGGGGGACATGATGCATGACAGGCTGCCCAAGCCCTGAACTTGTCCTTCTCTCCTTGGCTGAGATGCAAAAGCCAGGAAACCCAGTGAGCACGGTGACAGGAAGTGGTGACGCAGAAACACAGGAAAAATTCTTCTAAATGAAAAAGTAGTTCCAGAAATACCAGGCTTAGAAGCTGATGAGGCCTGAATGGGCCAGGGGTGGCGGGTGGGGGCGGTTCCTTTGGCTTTTCTGCTGAACTTCACCCAAGTAGCATTTTACTCAATTTAGCTGTCAGTTCTTAATCGTATCAAGCACTCAAAAAGATGACGCCAAATTCTGGCCAACTTCTGTTTAGGATAAAATGAGCGCTAGAAGATTCTACAGGGATTTTGTCAAAACTTCTCCAGTTGCAAGGGAAGAAGCCCAACTTCACCGAAACACAGCCATTAAGTACTATCGTAACAATATCCAGGATAGAAATGTGGTTGCCCAGGAAAGTACCTCTTCTGTTTTCATCCAATAAAACTTTAGTGTAGATGTTCTAAACCAATGGTTTCCAAACTTCAGTTTGACCCACTGAAACATGAAATCGGTTCAATGAATCATGACCAGCATATTTAAAAAATAGAAAATAGAGTAAAAATGCCTCATGTGACTTTTATTTTAGTCATTTATATGCATATGTGCATGAGTCCTAGGTCTTGATGTGTGAAAATATATTCCTTGCTGTGGGTAGGTTTTGGTGAGAGCTGCATTAAGCCCCAGACCACAGTCTGGAGGCCCCAAGGCTCAGTCCTGCCCACAGACATGTTTTGTTTGGCCTTCACAAAGATTTTTTTGAAGAGAAAGTTGAATCATTTGCCAACATTTAAACATCTGGAGATTTTACATAAAAATTCCTATTTCTAGTCACTCTTGAAAATTGGAAGCTCTGGCTACTTGGCACATGTCCCTTCACGAGAACTAGGTTGGAGCCACAGAGTAGCTTCTCTCTTTTGAGGCCCACACCATCCAGTTTGCTCTAATCTCCACACATTTAGGTCACCTGCCTGGTTCTTGGAGACATCTGTATGTACAACCTCCAGTTCTAACCAATCTCTACTCATTCTGACCCATAAAGCCCTCTGTTTATCCTTCCTTGTATCCATTGCTGTATTAAGTGACCAACTAGAAGCTCCTGGCAAACTCAGCTGGCTGTGTTTCCTCAAATACAAGTTGTACACTTTGGTGCTTCTGCTTTGCTAATTTGGCCACTTCTCTCATTTCCTCTTTATCCACTTGTGGCACTCCTATTCATCCTGCAATGCCTAGCTTCCCATGACCCCCCAGCAGAATTAATCACTGCCTGCACTGTGGTCCCATATTACTTTAATAGCTATCTGTCAAATACATTTCATGTTGTATCATAATTACTTCTTTACGTGTCCCTGTTCCTTGCTAGAATATGAGTGCATTCAGGTCAAGAATTGTATTTTGTTTCTAGATTGCTTACCTTTTATTGGGTTCTGAATACATATTTAGGTTAAGTACAACCATAGCCTCCACCTATACATATCATTCATTCACGTATTAGTACATTCAGCATCATTGAGCACTTATTATGGAGAAGACATTGTCTTACGGATACAAATTGAATCAAATGCCATCCCTCACCGTAAGAAACTTACGGAACCCCTCCAGGCCAATCTTAAATACTCCCTCTTCTAGAGAGCCTTTTTAAAAATTCCTTTGAACGACGCCTGGGTGGCTCAGCAGTTGCCTTTGGCTCAGGGTGTGATCCCGGGGTTCCATGATCAAGTCCCACATCGGGCTCCCTGCATGGAGCCTGCTTCTCCCTCTGCCTGTGTCTCTGCCTCTCCGTCTCTCATGAATAAATAAAATCTTAAATAAATAGATAGAATTCCTTTGAGACATAACTCTTCCATTGACACCCCCCCTTGCCACTACACACACTCAGAATACTGTTTATACCCTTTCTACTGCCTTTTGTCCCCTTGATTTGCATTCTCAGCCAGCACCCCTTCCAACACTGGCTAATTAAATAACCCACTGAAGGCAGGAACCCTTCAGCATCTGAGGCTACCATCTAAAATGCCTTGCAGAGAGTACACCTCCCAAAATCTGTGATGTGATCATTAAGCCCATTGCTATGGTTCATCATTTCAGGCTGGGACCATTACCTATGGCAGAACTACTTGGGTTTTCCAGATGAGCAGGTGCAGCGTACGTGGACTACAGGCTGGCAGGTACCGTTCCTACCACTGCCCCCAAACTCTATTCCTCAATGGCTATCTAGACATGGTTTCCATGAGTGGCACAGAGAGGGCAGCCCAATAGACACGCACCCAGCCCATGTGTTACTTATGGGACCCTCCATGGGCCTGGGAACCCACAGTCTCTACCATCTTTTTGAGGGGTACTCAGCCTGCATTTCCCATCAGTCCATTGTGGAACGGCCTTGCTGTCTTTTTCTACCATTCTGTTTTTCTTAATTTTTCTTAAACTTCCTCCTTCAGTGTTTCAAAAAATGAACAGAAAGAATACAGCTAGAATATAGACCGAATATAGTGGTAGTGAGTAAAACACTCCAAGTATTAATAATGTGTTTTAGTTCCTTAAAGAAAGAACTAAAGAGGGAGTTGTAGCCTTTGTGAGCCAAGATACCCACTGGAACCATCCTTCACCAAGGATTCCTAGAGAGTTCTGTGAACCCCAGGAAAACAGCTCACCACCAACCCTTCAAGAATTAGGAATGATGCCTAGAGAGTGGCACACCTGTGCCTTGACTCCAAATTAGTGTTGCCCTCCCCAAGCCAAATGGAGCATCACTCCTGGGAAGAAGAGCTTTGTATCTTCATCCCACACTCCTCCTCTACACACCCAGTGTCCTATGCTGACAGCAGTATCTGGCTGCTGGAATCTCACAGCAGCTCTGCTTTATTATAAACTATAGCCTCATTATACCCTGTGGGAGAGTCCATGAAAATAATGCTCTTTGCTTTCTCTTTGACTTCTGTGTACCGTAAACAAGATAAAGTTAGTAAAATGGAATGGAGAGACTACTTACATAAAAGTTCTCACTTATCTGCTTACAGGGCTGATCATTTTACCCACAGAAACCATGGGTTACCTAGATCATGTCAAAGTGTGGTCCCCGGACCAAGAGCTTCAATACCACCTGGAAATTGCTAGAAATGCAACACTTCAGGCCTTTCCCCAGACCTACTGAATTGGAAACACTAGGAGCAGAGCCCAGAAATGTGTTTTAAGGAGGGTGTTCTGACGCTTGCTAACATTTGAGGACCACTGCCCCAGACAAGAATTTCCCTGGGAGTATTCAGAAAGCCAGCATCTTCTTGGTTAAGTCTAAGTATTCAAACAAGTCAGCCTGTTTGATTGCAGTGGGGTATGGAAACTAGCCCCTGTGGCCCCCAGGGCACACTGGACCATAATAGCATTAATCATGTCAGTGTGAACACAAATACAATGTTGCAGAGAAAAGAGGTCATGCATACAAATATTCGCCCTCCCCAGTGTTAACAAAATTTGCCCTTGAATACACAACTCCTGCCAATTTGGGATAAACATACCTCTCGGTATGAGTCACCATCAGACCAATACACAATGAAATAGGAAGCTGGCTGGTTTCTACTGTGGTGTGCCCAGATCAGGCTCAACCACAATGGGAGAAATCTGCACCACTCACCGATCACTGAACCTTCTAAAAAGTTCTCTGGCTCTCGAATGCTGGCTCAGGAAAACACTTGGCATTTTGACTTCAGCATACTAGAGGTAAACAGTATCAGGACTCTCTTGCCCTCCAAGGGCTGTGAATATGATGTCACAGGTGTCCCCTCCTCAAGGTGAATCAGACGCCGAGATTTGCCTTGCAGCGAGTCTACCTTAGGATGTCCTTTCAGTGGGAACTTGGAAAGGTCAATTTGTTCTGCAGATGAGGGTTTCTGTAATGCAGTACAGGTGGTTTCATCCTTTCTGGTCACTGACCAGGTAATCAGAGGGGCAAGAGGCAGGGCCACCTCTCAAAGTCTGGCCATAGCTGACTCAACCTCTAGCTTAGATGCTCGTTGTCTTCATGTTTTGTTCTCTCCCTCACCAAAAATTGCTCTCAAGAGCTCCAGGTAAATTTAAGTCAGTGTTCCTTCTCTCAGATTTTCTTATATATTAAGCCTCAACTCTAGTTGCAGAAATGAACACTTCTTTAATTTCTGGATAATTTTTTTTTTTTGGATAAACGTTTTATAGACATCAGTGAGTAGATGGCACAGGGAAAGGAATTTAATATTTTTTAATGTGAATTTTTTTTTGAAGATTTGATTTCTTTATTTGAGAGAGAGAGTGCAGGAGCGGAGCAGAGGGGCAGAGGCAGAGGGGGAAGCAGACTCCCTGATGCTCAAGAAGTCCCACATAGGGCTCAATCCCAGGACTCTGGGACCACGACCGGAGATGAAGGCAGATGCTTAACTAACTGAGCCTCCCAAGCACCCCTGAAATTCTTTCCCTTAGCTTTGGAATTCCCATTATCTGGACAGCCCTACTATAGAGAAGGTGAGCTGGTGAGAGCCATACTTGTGGCGAGAGTAGCAGTTTCATTTACAGCATAGTAAGAGCTAGTCACACTTGGATTTTTTTCCCTCTCAAGCAGAATATGATAAAAACTGGAGCTCCCCTCCCTCCAAAGATGCAAAGTTCAGAATGGAGTTGTGTGCATAAGTCACTGAACAAGACAATTTATTCTGAAACTTGTAGCATTATGGTGTCTCCTTTAACAGACAGAGCTTCTCTTTAGACCTTCTTTAGGAAATGTCCCCATTTGTGTCCCTTGAAAAGCCTGGGATTTTCGAGTTAAGGAAAAGATGAAGAACCGAGACAAGCCCAGGAGTGGGCAGGGGCATGGCATCAAGCATTAATCTGGGAAGCAGGGTTAGAAAACCAAATCTAGGAGAGGCTCTCAGACATTAAAAAAGGGCCTGAGGGGCAACTCAGACATGTGGAATCAGTACACCACAGAGAAAGATCTACCGTTCCCAGATCTCCCCAAAGAGCAAACAGAAATGGGTTTCAACTACATTAGGCAGTGTGTATGCACCTGAGTGGGTAGTGTCTGTGGCTGCGTGTGTGTTGGGAGGAGTGGAATTGCAGGAGGCAAAGACCAACACTTCACACCTGTAAAGGTTGTTCTACAAGACTGGATATAAAGTCAACAAATACTTGAGAGAGCACTTCTTAAGTTGCACCAGTGACTCAACTGTTGTTTAATTTCCCTGGCGTTTACTTAGGTGGACAGAGTAATTCTAGAAGAATTTACAGAAGGATGGGCCTTTGAGAGGCATTAGAAGGAAGGTGAACGTGAGTTAGGTCTTTGACAAATACAGAAAAGAATATAGGTATTTCCCATGAGGGCAGGAGGGACAGTCATACAGAGGCTGGAGGAAATCTCCTTCACAAGGATTCCAAAAGGTAAAACGTGGCGGGGGAGGGGGGGCAGAAGTATAATCAGCCCAGGTTTGGGATGCAGGGGTGGGCCTTGGTAGAAAATCAGCAACCCTACTTTCCAGCTTAGTGATCTCTGGTGGGTTTCTAAACTCCTACCAGCCTCCTCTTCCTCATCTATTAGAGGGGAAGGAATAGCACAGACCCTGATGATTCAAAGGTTACAGATGACGTATGTAAAGCTGTCAACACAAAGCCTGTCATTTGATATGTGTTCAATAACTGGCAGATTTAGTAATAATATTAAAAATAATAAAACAAGATGGGCTCAGATAGGGGTGGGAAGGAGGCAAGCTCAGGACTTAAGGACTCTCAGTGGTTAGCAGGAAGTTGTGAACTTTACCTTGTCACTCGTTTAGGTTTTTGAGCTGGAAATATGATGACAGCAGTGTCCTAAGAGGATTACTTTGGTGCCAGTCTGTAGAACACATTTGAGACACAATACACCACTGTTCTCAGAAGCTACCAAGAAGCAAGATTTTGTGTGTGTGTGTGTGTGTGTGTGTGTGTGTGTGTGTGTGTGTGATTCACCTGAATGTCAGGTGGAGAGTGAACATCTCTCCCTCAAGGGCAGACTGGAATAAGTTTCATTGGATCCCACTCTACCTTAAAAGCATGTTGGGCCATCCGACGGTCTCAAAAGGCTTCCAAGACACAAAAGAAAGAAAACAAAAAACGATGTGCCCAGATGTAAAATCCTCCTTACCTTCATGTGTCTCCCTCACAGCCAAATTCTTATTCTTTCACATGGTTTCCAAACCATAAGCATCCCTTATTATTTCAATTAGATGAGTGCTCACCTAACTTAATCTCTAGTATTTGTTAGAAAAAAACAAGAACAAAAATAATAAACCCCTCTTGTACTTTTAAAACTTGTACTAGAACACACACATAAGCTAGACAATTATAGCTTTTAAATGAGTGTAGGGGCCTCTGGGGTTTAGGTTGATGAGAGTGCATTAGGGAAGACATATTGACTGATAAACCCACAAAAGTCTCTCCTACTTACGATACAGGAAGGGTAAGATGTCCTTGAACACCTAGAGAAATAACTGTTTCCTCAAGATTCCTGGATCACTAAGTGTCTGCAACTGGAAGTGGACGGGCCAGCGGTTAGGAGAAGAGAGGGAGGCTCAAAATATGTCAGCAAATGCCATTCTACCCTAGCAGAGGTGTGATCTGCCAGCAAGCTTGCTCTCCAGTCAGGGTCAACCCCAAACCAGGCAGATATATGCAAACTTTCCCCAGCAGAGAAAAGGATGCATCAAATCAATGTGAGCTAAGCCCTAAGTGGTGAGCACAACAGGGAATCTACATCCCTCCTTCATAAGGCCCCCCATGTTCCTCAGGATGGATGCTCCCACCATGCAAGCCTGCTCAAGGGTGATTTGTGTCAGCTACAGGAGGAAGAATCAAGGTGTTTCTGGGAGCAAGAAGAAATGGAGAGGACCAGGAGAGTTTTGGAACTGAGTCAGGCCCCAGCTCTGAGCACAAGCCAACCTGTTTCAACTGTTGAGAATCTATGATGGGCCTAAGTAAGAGCCCAAGTAAGCTGTGCACTAGTGATTTACAGATGGCGACACAGCGCTGCTTGTGAGAGGCTCCCCGTTTAGTGAGAGAGCCCCTAGAGCCCGTGGATGTCAACACACTGTGCCAAGTGCAGTCAGTATCCCTACACACCATCTGATGGAACACAGAGGTTGAACCCTTGGTCCAATCAGCCTCTGTGTGACCTTAAACAATTTATTTACCCTTTCTGAATGCCATTTTTCTCATCTCTAGGATGAATGCCTGGACTACGTGCTCCCTTGTGCCCCTCTCACTTCCAAAGCCATGATGGAATTCCTTTCTTTCCACAGAAGCTCTTGTATACCTGCCCCAAATCCTGCCTACCTCTGTCGCTGGCTAAGATTGGTGCCATCAGAGAGCTGGGACGTAGAAGTGTGGACTGGCCCAGACCTCAAAATAAAAAAGAACAGCCTTTAATCAGTGGCTAAGGGCTAAGATAATACCAGTATGTGACCTCTCCATGGCCTGCCAATGTTCCAGTTAGACAACGGCTACCGAGTTAGGAAGCAAATGTGAACCCAGGCAATTGGTCTGACTTCTAAGGCATCTGCAAGGACTTAGAGAGCTGCTCTTTGGGGACCACTGATCTGTGATATATCCACCACAAAGAACAAGTCTGGGGCTTTCATGGGCCCCACAGGAACGGAATCGAGAAGTGGCTTTTATAATCTCCTTTCCCATCGAGTATAAATTACTTATATTGGGGAAACAAATCCATTAGCAACAGGGCTGGGTTGTTCCAGTTGAGTAGAAGGTACAAATGAAGATACCTGGCCTTTATTAAAGGTCAGCATCTGTTTTTGTTACTCTGGGGGTTCCTGAAAACATCCCCAAAAGAGAGGGCATGTCATTAGAAGCATCTTTATTCGCACCCAAACATTTCACTCAATTACCACTTACTCAGTGAAAGGCCAAAGCTAACGCACGTGATTACGAAAGATACACAAGAGCAGAACGGATAGAGCAGAACCATATATCTCTTTGTCCTAAGGTGCAGTCTTAGCGCTGCGAGCTGTCGTGATCCTGTTTCTCCAGCCCATCCATTAGTATAATAAAACCAAACTGAGTTTCCAGCAACAAGGATCAATTGGAGTTCAGCATGTTCACCTCAAAGTTATTCCCTGGAGGGGCTTCAAGTGAAAATAGATACAGATAAATCATTGAAATGGTTCAAGACAGCCCCAAAAGAACAGATATCCGTATTTAGGGAGGAAGTTAGGTCCCATAGCAAGAAAGTGTGGCATAATAAATCCTAGCTTCCCAAAGAGCAAAATCAAAAGGGTGGTTACTCATATTATAAGATCATGTGGTGAAAGTCCCTAAAACACATTATTAAGAGGAAAAAAAAAATCAAGTCACAGTAAGATGATAGAACGATCCCATTTTTATACTCCTCCTATCTTATTCCTGTTGAGAAAGATACACGGTATCAACAATTTTACCTCTAGAGAAAAGGTGGAATGAGGCGGACAGGGTAGGGACAAGAGGCTTTCACTTTTGGTTCTCTGTTCTGTAGCATTTCACTTTCTTAAGATCTGTTTTATATATTACTTGGATAATTTTTTTAAAAAAATCAAAGATCGCTAGGTTCTTTTGCATGTTCCAGACATGCTAGTAATTTAAGCTATAATTCGATTCTGAAAGATTTAACTTGCATTTCAGGACCACGCCCAGTTGGTAAATAATGTGCACCTGCGCAGAGTGCCCCCACCCTCTCCCTTTTGACACTCTCCTTGCCACTTGATTTGCCGGCTTTGACAGGCGCCCTGCATCCTTTCTCATCCTTTCTAAGAGATGCTTGGAGGGGTGATTAGGGATGCCAGGTGATCAAAGCAGCACACCTGAAACCTTCAGAACAGCTCGCTTCTCTTTCCAGCCCATCCCAGCTGGGCTTGGGCAGGTCCCAGCGCAGCATACACCGGGGAGGGGGACCCTTTCGTCTCACATCTTCATGAACTTACTGATTCGCTTGGGGGCAAGGAAGAGAATGGAGGCCGGGATGGGGGCAGGGAGGCAACTGTCAAACACAACAAAAATTTCAAGATGCAATGACAATCAAAAGGGACACACAATCCAGGGGCTCAGCTGTGCAAACACCCCAGATATAGGATGTGCCGTCGACCGCCGCGGCTAAATGAAAGGTTCTTCAGGACTTCACAATACAGAGGTTCTCGCCCCAAGAATATGTCTGCCTGGCTTTCCGATTGATCATCCCCCCCCACCCCCACCCCACCCCACCCCACCCCCGTTAGGTGGCCGAGCCCTGCAGCACCGCACAGCATTGCAACTTCTGCAAGCGTGCACGGGGATCGATATTTGTAATTACCTTTCTCCTTCACCATGGCAACCGGGTCCTCTGGCGAGCAGCGCCCAAGGAAACAGGAATGCAGGGTCGGGGCGGGAGCGCTCCTGGGCGGACAGGTCGGCGGCTGCAGACGCGGCTGCGAGCAAGAGCCCGCGGCATCCGCCCGCAGGTCCGGGGCTGCTTTCTAAAATCCCGCCCCCAGCCCGGGGGGCCGAGCTCCCGCGCCCGCCCCGCGACCGCCGCCGAGCGGCCGCGCCCAGCTCGGGGACTCTGCCCTCGGCTGAAACCGCTCGCCCGCAGCTGCCGCCGCGGCAACAAATGCAAAATTCCACCGTCCTAATCTCTGGTCACTGACACCACTTTGCATTCCTCGCGCCGGGGCCTGGGGGAAAACCGGGCAACGAAACGCTGCCTCCCGCAGTCTGATAAATGATTGCCAGGAGAGGGGGGCCGAGGAGCAGCCCAGGGACTGTGTCGATAAATAAAAACCAGTCAATTGGTAGCGCATTAGTTTTCTGTTACTGCTGCTCCCACTTCTTATTGCGGCTCCTTTCGGACACACTGACTACATAAAATTAACCATAGGAGAAAAACAGACAAAAATAATGCCAGGGACTCCGACCAAGTTCATTTTCTTCGACTTTCGAGGCTCAATTATGATGAATAGAGACTGGCCTGGAGCTCACCTCTGCTTCTCCCTCCCCCCCACCCGCCACCCCCCAACATGGTTTTCCTGAATGGTTGGGGGCGTGGGGAGAAGCCAGAGGGGACACTGAGACCAGGAGAGCCCAGCCTGGGAAGAGGATCTTGCAGATCCTTCCAGGATCAAATTCAGGATCAAAGCAAAAATCTGACTTATCCAGTTAGGTAGGATTCTGACGTCCACCTTCTCTCTCTGCTTCATTGGAGTTTTCTAGACAAGCCCCTTGGATATGGGTATAGATGAGGGAGGGTAAGGGGGGCAAACAGCCACACCCCTCACACCCTCCTCCACCCCCTCTACCACCACCACCCTGGGAGCCTGGCACAGCCGCAGTGGCTGCTGACAAGGCTTTTGATTTCTGACCCACAGGGTCACAGGTCCGTCTCCAGGGAGCTGAGGACTTCTGGATCTTCAAAGCCCATGCCCACCCCACTCCAGCACCTGTCTCCCAGACCTAGATCATTCGACCGGCCGCACATCACATACATCCACCATGTGGGAGAAATGTGATGAGCAAGAGACAAAAAGACAGACATAGCCCCACTCTGGGGAGAGCAGCAGATGGCCAACACATCTTTCCCAACCAGAATGCACAGCCAGTATTAGACTGTATTTACTGCAAATATTGTACCGTGTTGGGTCTAAGAGCGCCAGGGTAACAGAAAGGAATGAAGTCAATCAACCTGCCTCATCTTGGGAAGGTTGTTGATAGCTGGAATGAGGTTTCATCGGGTGAGGGGGCCCTTTACTGCTGGTTTTCTGATGGGTAACAGGAGCAGATCTCAAGCAGCTGTGACATTCCTACATCTGTGACTCAGGGCTTTACTATTAATAGCTTGAGTGTCTCTGCCTGTAAGGGCTAAGTCCCCTCCAACCCCTGAATCGTCTTTTCTATGAAATAGACTCTGCCCACGGTGCTCCCTGCCCCCACTGTAGCCCCATGGGTCATGTTTTTCCTAAGTCAGCAGCCAGCTGGAGTGTAAGTGCTGAAGAGCCTTGAAACAGCTTTTCCAACCTCCATTCATACATCCGCACCACACGTTAGAGCAACCCCATGAGTCCAGGGAGATGGACAGGGCTCAAGAGCACGGAGGGGACAAGCCCTTTACAATCCCAGATTTTCATGCACTAAAACTGCACTTGTCCGCTTCTCCCACCCCTAATCACCCTCAGAGCTCATAAAGAGATGCTGACAAGCAAAATTAACCTCAGAGAAGTAGAATTAGATTGGTGCCATGAGCCTAGCAGGTGAATTTATTTTATTATATTTTTGCTGCCTAGGCTCTGGGGTCTCTCCAAGGCTTACCTGTTATTTGGCTCAAAGCTAAGGGAATAGTGCTCTTTAGTCTTTCACCTCTCCCTTGCTCTCTCTCAGCTGGTACATGACAGTAAAACACCAGTGGGTTTCTAGTCCAAATCCAATCCTACGTCAAGTGTTCCAAATACTATAAATGCAATTAGTTCAATTTCTCTTTTACTCGGCATGACAATTTTTAATCCTGAGATTTATTAACCAAACCGGTCCCTTATTACAGTTCTGAACCTACCTGTATACCTTGGTGGATAAAATGCACAGAAACCCTGATTTAGAAAGGCTCTTGGGTAGCGTTAGAGACTAAGCTAGCAGAGTGACAGTTGGTGCCTATTCATTTTCAGAGAAGCCTTTTCTAAAGGAAAATACTACACAGTGGTTCGGAGAGATTCCCTCCCTCCTGCATTTTCCGTGGAAAGAATTTTCCTGCACCACAAAGTGAATGAGTCACCAGCATTTAGTTGCTAAATAACAGTCATATGGCTAAAGTTCCTCCCAACACTCAGACACTGCTACTTTAGGATAAAAGCATCCATTCGGCACTTTTAAGATAACCAAAGAGGGTATTACTAAAGTTATTTTTGGAATGTGGGAGAGTAAAACAAAATTGTTTTTGTCTCCTTGCCTCTGGTCAAACAGTTAAGAACTTAGAGAACAGAACCAGAATGTAGATACTTTCTACTTTTTTTTTTTCTTTGCAGTGCAGCAAAAGAAATCAAGAAAATATGAAAAATGTAAGGTTCACAAGATGGCAGGACTTCTTATTCCTATTTTTAGAGATGATTTCCAAAGAACTTATCTCAATTTCATTTCACGCAAATGAGATAAGACTTCATAATACAGACACCAGCCCAGAGGGTTTTATTTGCTTTATTCACCAAACTGCTTTATTCACCCAAACTGACTCACTGCCGCCTTTTGCATTTGCTCACGAAACGAAGCAAGGGCTGTCCACAAGTGACCGAAGGACAGAAACCATTTTGTGGGAGAGAAAAGCTTTGGTAGCATACAACCACTCCTGGCAAAAATTCAAGAGTACATCATTTCAGTAGAAGCTATGCCAGCAAAGAGGGAAATGTTGCAACCAGAAAACAAGCAACTTGGCAGAGTTCACTTCCTCGTTGTCCTCTTCCTTCAACAGAGCCACAGATAGCCTACTGCTTGTGCACCTGTACGGCAGGAATCTCAGGACCCCTCCCTGATTTTGGGACCCCAGGTTTCCAGGTAGCACACATCCCGAGGGACCCATTGGCAAGAGAGCATGCAAAATCCTTTCTAGCAGAATTTGGCTGAAAGCAAATTCAAGAATGAGTTCCTTATTTGCTTTTTCTTTCATGTTTATACCAATCACCCTCACTGCAGACATTTATGGAGCACCCCCAGTGTGCCAGGTACTACTGGGCCGGCCGTTCAAACACAGGAAAAGAGAAGCTATTGGTCTGGAGTTGCTTACCATCTACTGGAGGAGATGCATGCACACTAATGCTCTCAATGAAGTTAGGAATGTGTCAAAGACAGAAGTGGGGTGCAGCGGGTTCCAGGTAGTGCTGGACCCAGCAGGGAGCCGGGAGAGGCTTCCAGGAGGAGTAAGACGATGAGAGGAGGGGAAAGGGACTCCTGAGTGGCTCAGTGGTTGGGCATCTGCCTTTGGCTCGGGGCATGATCCCGGTCCTAGGATCAAGTCCTGCATCGGGCTCCCTGCAAGGAGCCTGCTTCTCCCTCTGCCTGTGTCTCGGCCTCTCTCTGTGTGTCTCTCATGAAAAAATGGATAAAATCTTAAAAAAAAAAAAGAAAAGAAAAGAAAAGAAAAGGAAGGAAGGGAAAGATCATTCTATGCAGAGGTAATGGGGAAGGAGAAGATGTCAAGTAACTCACAGTTCATGGGGAAGAGGGAAAGGCTCAAGCTGAGGCTGGGGTGGCAGGTCTCAGAGGGCTCTGAACAACATGCTAAGGAGGTAGGACCCTAGAACTAACGCAGTCAGAATCTCAAATCTGAGCTACCATTCCTTTCCAAATTAAGTTCAAAAGACTGGCTTTGTCTCAAAGTCTGCCATAGACTGTTTCCAATGATGTTCCTTCCTTCCTCCAAATTAGGTGGGTTGGTGTATGCATGTCCAACGAACTATGTTTATTAGTTTATTTAGATACTTGCCTGATACATAGAATAAAATGATAGCAGTGTTCATCTCACACACAGCATTTTAAGTAACTTCAACCATCGGGGATTGTAGTCATAGCTTCATGTCTGCCACTAGGCTGTGAGTTCCATGAAGACAAGAAGGGTTTCACGCTTTTCTAGACTCCCAAAGGTACAGTTTGCAGACCTCCAAGGATGGAAATACTAGGGATGTTTTAAATGCAGACACTTGGTTCCCACCCAAGATCTGATGATTCAGATTCTCTGCAGAGGAGGCTGAAGCTGCAGCCAGCTCCCTAAGTGACTAAGGACCACTGGCGTAGCACACTGGCCTGTAAAGCAGGAAGTAAATGAATGTGAGATGTGCAAACACAGCTATACACCATGCTGCCACATCTAAACAGCAACCTCTCTCAGTTGGCTAAGATAATAATCATCCCGACATTCACTGCGATCTTAATGGAAATTTTTGGAAGTGATGATTCCAGAGTTTCATAGGGCCTGAGATAAATTCCTAAATGTCTGAGCCCTCATGATCCTACTCTCATGTCCTCAACATACAATTCCTAGGATTTTTTCCATATGAATCTCACAGAATCAATGCCCAACAAAATTATTTTCCATGAATTCTTCAAGTAGAATCATTTCACATTTATATGCAAAACTTCCCCCATGGTCCTTCTCAGAAGCCAATTCTGATTTTAGACCTGAGCAATAGTTTGCAGCTTAAGAAAAATTGCTAAGGTATATTTTAAGCTTCCTATAAATAAACCACTGAAGTTATAAACTGCAGAGTGAGCATGAAACAAGCCATTTCCCTACACATGTACTAGAACCTATTACCCGAATTCAAAGGATCTCTTGATAGTAGAGTTTCACGGATTGTAGCCTAATTTGAGGCATGTGAGAAGTTCACAAGAAATACAGAAATAGCTCTGAATTGCTTGGGAAAAACCCCTTTAAGAAAAAAGTTTATTGTTAGCTTTTTTTCTTTAATATTTTCTAGGTAAAAATATTTACAGGTGGTGGGAAAGAACAGTCACTTTCTATCATATGGAACTGTGATGGCTTCCCTAGTAATACTCCCTTTTTTCTGACACTTAGTGCCACCAGGGCTCTGGGCTTGACTATAGTGCAATGAAGGATTTACATGTCTATTTTTGAAAAAGGCTCTGGGCTTTCTGAGGGAAGGGATCACATGTGAATATCTGTATTAATGAATATTAACAATAAACGTCCCTAGCTCATCATAGTAAGTCAAAATACTAGATAAGCATTCATTTTTAGAGTCAAATAGACTGATTTGAAAATCTAACTCAAATAAAACAAAAGTCAATTTGGTCTCACACCTAAGTCAATTTAGCAGTTGCTTGAAAGTATTGGCCAAGATATAAACCCATAATTTACCTTGGAGAGAAAGCAGGCTGAAAAGAAATGTAATCAGATAGTCATCTTACCAAGTTCCCTTAAGAACTAACTCTCAATACTACTTTTGTCACCATTTACAGAATGTTTATAATGTGTCTGCCACCATCCTAGTCTGTTTACATTTATCACCTCATTTAATCCCCATACCAACTGGATGAGATATTATTATTACACTTCACACATGAGGAAAGAGATTTGTCAGAATCCAAAGCCACGGGCCCTCCCTTTGCTCTGTTTGGCCTTCCCTTCCATGAAGGTCATGAAACAGCCTCTCCTTCCCTCTACCAACCAACCAACCAACCACACACACAGACACACACACACATTTTTTTTTTTTAGTTAAGATGTGCTCAATGTACATTGAGGTCTTTGGCATTTCCAAAATAAACCTGGCACGATAGAAATGATGTTGCATTTTGTCTTGTTTGAATAGAATAATCTTCTCTTGATACCTATCCCTCATCAGTTCTTGACCTTTTTATGATAGGACCTCCTAGGTAAACAACATCATAACCTTGGCCTGCTGGGCTTGTCCTTCGCTAGACAGGGGAGGATGGTGTGCCCAGGATCCACACACCATGTCTTTTAAGATACAATTCACTCACCCTGTCAAATCATTCTCAAGGAC
This sequence comes from Canis lupus familiaris, assembly GCF_011100685.1. Taxonomy (NCBI): domain Eukaryota; kingdom Metazoa; phylum Chordata; class Mammalia; order Carnivora; family Canidae; genus Canis; species Canis lupus. Next base: position 25,723,168 of record NC_049249.1, read on the forward strand.
TGGCATTCCTATGCTTTAAATAGAAAGATAATTTTAAAAATTAGGGAAAGGGTGATTAGATCAGATATATATATATTTTTTTTTAAGATTGGTGATTGCCAGTGGTTCGGTGGGGGAGGGGCAGATGAATAGGCACAGAGCAAGGGATTTTTAGGTCAATGAAACTATTCTTTTTTTTTTTTTTTATTTTATGATAGTCACAGAGAGAGAGAGAAGAGAGAGAGGCAGAGACACAGGCAGAGGGAGAAGCAGGCTCCATGCACCGGGAGCCCGACGTGGGACTCGATCCCGGGTCTCCAGGATCGCGCCCTGGGCCAAAGGCAGGCGCCAAACCGCTGCGCCACCCAGGGATCCCTGCAAGGTTTACAAACCTCCATTTGCCCTCTCCCATTTAGCCTTACAACTCCAATTATGCCCCTTCCTTCTCTGGCACACTCCCATAAAATAACCTCTTTCTTTAAAAAAAAAAAAAAATATATATATATATATATATATATAGATAGATAGATAGATATATAATTGAAGTTCAATTTGCTAACATATAGTATAACACCCAGTTCTCATCCCGTCAAGTACCCCCCTCAGTGCCCGTCACCCAGCCACCCCATCCCCCCACCAACCTCCCCTTCCACTACCCCTTGTTCATTTCCCAGAGTTAGGAGTCTCTCATGTTTTGTCTCCCTCTCTAATAACTTCTCATTCTCCCCTGACATTTCATCCATTATCTGTGGGACAGGCATGCCAAGTCCACAGCCAGTAGCACGTTTGCTGCCACCAGAAGGGCGGCACTGTCACCCAAACCAAATCTCAGTGGGTTTCTTCAGTTCTTGATGCAAGGAGAGAAGGTGCTGTGCACCCAACCCTGTGGTTTGGGAAACACTATAACATATAGGAAAAAATCAGCATCAGTTTCATGTGTATGTAAGATGAAAACTAAGTCCTAAGGCAGACTTGTCCAAGGTTGCACAATTACCTACCATTAGGCCAAAACTGATGTCTTACCTCTACTCAGTGATTATGTCACTATGTCACATGGGCCACACAGGCAGCCTGATCAAACACAGCCAGGGTCTGAATCCCAGCTCCACCGTAGGCTAAGTGACCTTGGGCCCATTTGCTCTCTCTGGGTTTCAGCAGTCTCCTCTGTGAACAGTAATAATACATTCCACTTGTGAGGAATCTGCTTCAGATTCTCTCTCCCTCTCTCTGCCCCTCCTGGTCCTGCGCATGTGCACACGCTCTTTCTCTCTCTCCTTCTCTCATAAATAAATAAAATTTTTAAAATATTAAAAAAATAAAATTTTATTTGGGACATTTAATAGCAAATAAAAACACTATGAAAGTGAGAAAGAGTGTGGAATAAGAAAAAAGGCTTTATATTTTAGTAACTTTTTAAAAAGATTTTATTTTTAATTGAGAGCAAGGGAGAAAGCACACAGAAGGAGAAGCAGACTCCCCACTGAGTGGAGAGAGCCTGATACAAGGCTCGATCCCAACACCCTGGGATCATGTTCTTAGCTGAAGGCAGATGCTTAACTGACTGAGCCACCCAGGAACCCCTATATGCATCTTGGAGCAGGAGAACTAAACTATATTTTAGTTCCTTTAATGGTACTTGATTCCTGCAATTTAAACAAGGTACCCCTTCTTTTCCTTTTGCAGGGGGCCCTGCAAATGAGATGAAAGTGCCCCACGCTGAGACCAAGTATGAGGAAAGGCCATAACAATTGTTACGGTTTGGCTTCTAACTGCTTCATCAAAATACAACAAAATAGGATAGGCTTGAAAACCATAAAATCCCAGTTTTCAAAACTATTTTAGGATATCAGGAACCTTTTGAAAATATTGAATCTGGGGGATTTAACTTACAATGTCTTGAAGAATTTTAGCACCTCCTGATACCTTAGCATATGACCTTTGCTGCCAAATGAGTGAAGGCATGTGATGCCCACCAGTGAAGCAAGAATGGATGTCGGTGTTAGGAAGTCTTCCCAGAGAGACAAAGTTATTCTCCTCAGCCCATTCACTCATTCAGTAAGTACTGACTGAGTGCTTACTAAGTGTCAGAACCTGTTGTAGGTGCTGGGATATCACAGTAAACAAAATAGAAATCTTTGCTGGATAGAGCTTACATTCTAGTTGGGGAAGGGGGTGCTGATATAATAAAATATATAAATAAAATATTATAAATGATATAAAGGATAATAACTCTGGGAGAAAACATCAAGGCTGAAGAATAATGCATGGGATGAAGGAATTGGGGTTTTAAGCAGGTGGCCTAGGAAAGCCCCTTTGAGGAAGGGTCATTTGAGTAGGCCTAATGGAGGTAGGAACATCAGCCATGTGACATCTGAGCAAAAAAAGCACTCTAGACAGAATGAACAGTAAGAGCCAAGGTTAAGGTGGAGCTTACCTGGTGTGTTCAAGGCCCCTGTGGAGGGCAGCGAGGATGGAGATCTTGCAAAGACTTTGGGTTTTATATGTGAGTGAGGTGGGAAGCCCCTGGAAGCTGTGAGCAAAGTTGCACTATGTGATGGCCGTTTCCTGGCCAGGATCCAGAGGAACGGGGAGCAGGCATGGTTGCAGAATGTTGAATTGGTGCATGAAATTTAAAAAAGAGCTTAAGAGCGAGATGAAGACATGACAAAATGAGATAAAGGAAAAGATTATAGAAACAAGGAGTGAAAACTTAGGACCAAGATAGTATCAATAGCAATACATGAAACACCAAAGAACAGAATAGACACTGATACAATATCCACTTCCTGGCATAGGGACGAGCTTGAAATGATCTCAATGAATGCAGAACAAAGCACCTAAAACAATGAAAGGAAGTCAATAGATGTTCAAAATAAAAGAAGCCTTTAAAAAAAAAACCTTATGTCCTAGATGTGGAGAATGTAAAAAGCAGAAGCTATATTCAAAGATTAACCCATAAAGGCTTCCTGGAAATGAAAATAGGTTTGAGGGGCACCTACCTATGTGGCTCAGTGAGTTAAGCATCTACCTTTGGCTCTGGTCATGATCCTGGGGTCTTGGGTTCGAGTTCTATGTTGGGTTCCCTGCTCAGTGGAAAGTCTGCTTCTTCCTCTCCCTCTGCCCCTCCTTCTGCTTATGCTCTCTCTCTCTAAGTAAATAAATAAAATCTTTAAAAAGAAAATAGGTTTGAACTTGCAAATTCAAAGAGTATAGATATAATATTTTGGCAAAATTTATACAGATTGCTAAGTCCAAGTTCTGGTCCGAGCTTCTGAACTTCAAAGGGTATCATTCTCCATTTATTCAGGCAGAAAAAAACCTATAATCCATGAAAAGCAAAAATTCAGGCTCACCTCAGACTTCTCAACAGCAACACTGATGTATAGAAGACCATGGGGCAAAACCTGAAAACCTTGAGGAAGGGAAGTGTGCAACCCAAGAACCTTACACACAGTCAAAATGTTCAGACCTAAAGGCAATGGGCAAACCAGAATAAACACAAGGGGGCTCAGGAAATACACCACCACACGCCCTTCTTGGGGAAACAGCTTCACAACAACATCTAGCCAGTTATGAGATGAGTCCGCCTAAACTCAGGAGTGCAGTTGTGGTGAAAGGGCTGGTAGTGAGCAGTGAATTCGATTAAATATGAACCTGATACCCCGATTACTGGGTTATGGTTCTAGAAGAAAATAGGAATGTCCTGAGCAAAGAAGGCAAAGAAAAACATGAAGACAATATCATGATGGACAAAAAATCAGCAAGTGGGTAGGAGGACAAGTCCCAGAAGCCAACTGTCCTGGTTTTCACAGCAGGAAGGGAGAGACCTGCATTAGACTGGCCACGATTCTCATTGTTGGCATCTCTTAGAAGAGTCTGAAAGCATATCATCCAGTTGCTTCATCTTTGCTTAGAGATGATGCAGGTGACCTCATCACGGTTTTTATACGTCAGCTCTCATTTCTTGGACTTGGTAAAGCGAATATATACCTGGCATTCTTTAAGAAAATGTAGATGACATATCTTTGCTTCTTTACTGATTTTTTTCCAGATTCTTAGTTCAAGAACTGAAATTTGTTGCTAGTTTATTTATATATAGGATTTCCATAGCATCTTTCCTCTAGAAAGACGATACATTAGTTCAAAGGACAGCCACACAGGGTTTTATCTCTCTAGTTATTTACTTTATACATTTATGAAAATGCCATGAAATTCCTCATGACAAGACTTTCATTTATCAATATAGTCTTGCCCAGGTGTAACGATATGCCTTGGGGGGACCCTGCCCCATTCATCCCCCTCCATTCCCATTCTCCCCCCTCTTTTGCATAAGCACTGAGCCATATGGCTTCTCACCATGGCTGACTGGATCAATAGTAGACACTGGATGGGGGTGGGAGGAGGTATTGGGAAACTCATACATCAGCTAGCCAAACACTTATAATTTATCTTCTGCCTTGGAAAAGGTGAGCTGGGCCAACTGCTTTTCACTCGGGAATCTGAACTAAGAGATACGTAGAAAAGCCCCAGTCAGTAGTGGGTACTTGCATTAAAAGGTCAGCGACCCACCTCACAGAGCCATGTAGCTACTAAAATTCTGAGGGGTAGAGTGTCAAAGGAAGCCAACTAGGAGTGAGGAGTATAGGACATTCCACAAAACTGAACCAATGGTCCTGGAAGGGACTGGAATTTTATACTTCCTGAGGCCTGGCTGTTCAGCATTTCCTGGATTCCTGTGAACTTCTTTATTGTTCTTAGACTATACATTCTCCCCTCTTTTGTTTGCTCATATCTCCTTGGCATTCACTTCTACAATTCAAAACTGGTTACTAGAAACATCTTGATGGGTGAGTTAATGCACCTGGAAGCAGCTTTTAACCAATGACAGATGGGGAGGTGGTAGGTATAAATGTCCCAGCTGGGATATCTCTGAGGCATATTCTACACTATTCTCCCCGAGTTCCCAAGTAGTTCAGTTTTGGCTACTGGTAACTCATTTGATAATTCACCTTTTATTAGCTTCACTCTCCTACCAGTGTTCCCTGGGATCACCTTCTAAATAAGTAACTTGTGTTAAATCTTTGTCTCCGGGTTTGCTTTTGGGGGAGTTCAAAACGAAAGAGAATTTAAGTTATTCATATTTTTATGATAAAAAAGAAAGAAAAATTTGTTTTGATCCTCTGATGACTTTCAGTCAGCTCTTTACTAAGTCAGAGACAGGTTCTAAATAAAGCAATACCCTGAAGTAACCAAATATGCTCCTCAGACAATATATTCTTTTTTTCTCAACAGAATCAATGATTCATTGGATCATTTTATTGTACAAACATAATGGAATTTGTATGCACACAACACTTTGCTAATGTGCTTCTTCCTTTACAATATGCAAATGAGCCTACTTGGATTAACTCTGGTAACGCGGTGAGAACTAACAACTGCCTCATAAACAAATATGACCCCAAATGTCCAATAGCCTGCAGGTATGTTTTAGGGGGAAGGATGTGATTTATAACCTTTACCAATTTCTACGGAAATGAGTTATTTTATAATGAAGCCTACCATATTTACATCTATCCATGAGATCTCTTTAAAGAATTTTAAACAGGGACGTGTGGTTGGCTCAGTGGTTGGACGGCTGCCTTCAGCTCAGGTCATGATCCCGGGATCTGGGATCGAGTCCCACATCGGGCTCCTGCGAAGAGCCTGCTTCTCCCTCTGCCTGTGTCTCTGCCTCTCTCTCTCTCTGTCTCTCTCTGTGTCTCTCATGAATAAATAAATAAACCTTTAAAAAAAGAAAAAAGAATTTTAAACAAACATTTCTACAATCCAACTAAAGACTGTGCTAGTACTACTAGATGCGATGTATCGTGTTGGCTGAATTTCTGACAAGGTATAGAAGGTAGTTTTGTTCCCTTCCTCCCTTCTCACCAGTCCCTAACAAGACAGAAGACACTCTGCATATGTATTGGATTTGTTAGGGTTTTAGAAGATTAGAGGGAGGACAGGAAGAGGAATATTTAGAACTTAAATTGTTCTTGGTTTTGGATCTGGATTACAGAACATAGTTTTTCCCTTCCTGGATAAAATATGCTAAGAGTGCTGAGCATTTACCAGTATGCTTCACTGGCTATTATGGTTACTCACAGGAAAAAAGCACTAAACCACAAGAATAGCAGGAAGCCATAGCATCACTCAACTGAAAGCAAAGAGAGCAAAAATCAGGGAATCATGAAAAGAAATAAATTACAGTTGACTCATTAATTATGCTAACAAACATTTACTGGGCACCTACAATATGCATAACGTTCACCTCTAAGGAGCTGAAGGTGGTAAAGAAGTCAAAGATGCCTAGATGAAGCCCTCGGTGAGCTTGCGTTCGAGCACAGCAAATAAATAGCATCCAGTACCTAAATTACACTAAAAAGAGGTAGTGAGGGGTTGGAATCAGAAATGCCGAGAAAATGCTATTAAAGTTTGAGGGAAGGAATGCTTGCTCTGTTGGGCTCACACCTTCTCACCAGAAATGGACTAAACCACTCCTGGTACCTACACAGAGATGCTAACCAAAAATGTATTAGAACCAGCTGCTTGTATCCTCCTTTAAACTCTTAAAATAAAGACAACTGAACAATGATCTACGTTGTTTGTTTAGATTACTAATCAAAGTAACATCGCATAGTACTTTCATCAAGGATAATCCTGGACCTATTGATGACCTTAATGATTAGGCAGCAGTGCTGGCTCCCAAGTGATCCCAGAGCTTGACTGTCCTCTTCAAGGACAAGTCCTGCCCGAGGAAAAGATAACAGATGAACATATCCAGCTACGTACTTGAATCACATGATGGCACTTCAGGGAAAAGGGTGATATGAAACAGAACTGGAAATTGTCCCACAAGAGGAGCAAATGCTGAACACCCTGGAATATTCTGCTGAGGTCAAAAATGAGCTTCCAAAATGACCTGAGGGGTGATGGACAGAAAGAGAGGAGGATAAGTATTTGGCTTTTCTTCCCAAGCTTATCTTTTTCCCATGGGGACCATTTTTCTGTCATGAGAATTCTCCCTCTCCACTAGGCCACATGTAGACCTTTGTGAGCTGGATTTTTCTGGGCATTGTGAGTCAGACCATCTCTGACGTCCTCTGATTCATTTCAGTTGCTATCTCTGGCCGCAGAACTTGGATGAGGAAAGATCTCTACACAGCAACGAAACAAAAGTTGGGGACACCTGCACCATAATAAAGACACCAGCCAATTCATGTCTCAGAGTGAAGCTCCTACCTTCCTGTACAGAATGTGTTTATAGACCTTTAAGTGGTAAGGATCTAAGGGTCAAGATACAGGATATAAACAGACATGAATGTCCATACGGGATTTTTTATTTTAGTGAAAACTGGTTATTTTGGGGTAAGAGCTTTGACTTAATTTAGAATTGTATTAAGTGTAATTTTAATGCCAAATAGTGTAGTCACTGGGGAAAATGGTTTGGCAGTTCCTCAAAAAGTTAAACATAGAGGGACCATATGACCCAGCAATCCCACTCCTAGGTACGTACCCAAGACAACTGAGACATATGTCATGCAAAAAAACTTGTACTCCTGTGTTCACAGCAGTTTCATAATGTCCCCAAATCAGAAACAACACAAATGTCCATCATCCAATAAATACACAACCAAAATGTGGTATATCCATACCATGAAATATCATTTGGCCATAAAAAGGAATGATGTACTGACCTGTGCTACAACACTGATGAACTGTGAGATATTATGCTAAAAGAAAGAAGCCAGACATAAAAGGCCACATGTTGTGTGATTCCAATGCTAGAAAATTCCAGAAGAGCCAAGTTCATAGAGACAGAAAGTAGATGGGGAGCTGCCAGGGGCTGGGGCATGCTGGTAACAGGGTATGACTGCCAATGGATAATGGGTTGTTTTAGGGGTGATCAAAATGCCCTGGATTAGAAGGAATGATCATTATACAACCCATGAATATACTAAACAAGCCACAGAACTGTACATGTTTAAAATGGTAGGTTTTTATGGTGTGTGAGTTATGTCTGAAGTTTTATTTTTTTATTTTTATTTTTTAAAGATTTTATTTATTCATGAGAGACGCAGACACACAGAGAGAGGCAGAGACACAGGGAGAGGGAGAAGCAGGCTCCGTGCAGGGAGCCTGACGAGGGACTTGATCCCAGGTCTCCAGGATCACGCCCTGGGTTGAAGGCGGCGCTAAACCACTGAGCCACCCGGGCTGCCCATGTCTGAAGTTTTAAAAATGTACGAAGTACCTTCATTTATCAAGCACTGTATTATACACTAGAGAAACAAGACCACCACCACATTCCTGCCCATAAGAACCTTAGAACCCAGTAGGGAGAGATGTGTAGACACATATATCCATCCATGAACGAGCATTTGTGTGGTATAGGAAGGGCCCCCAAAGAGGAGGAGCCCGGAGAGGGTGCCCAGCAAAGTTTCACCTGAGCTGAGTCCCAAGCTAAATGAAAAGCAATTCTGAGAATACCTTGGTCTTCTCTTCTGCAGTGTGAACGGGGGAGAAAGAAGCCTAATTTTTCATCGAGTCCCACCGCTCTATTATATGACAGGCCCTGTGAAAGTCATTTTACTTCTCTGAGCCTCAATCTCCCACTCCCTTAGGAGGGTGTTGATATCAAAGTTTTATTTTTACCCTTAAGAAACATCTAGAATTCTAAGGCATACCATAGTCCATCCAGAGTTCTAGCATATTGAAATTTGAAGGTCTCATGAATTCTGATTCTGCAAAGGACTCCCTTAGTGCATTCTGGGTGTGGTGCCCTCTGAAGGCTAGAAAGGATCCCTAGTTCTCCTGGGTACCCCTACATCCTAAAATGTAGGTACCCCTACATCCTAAGGAATAGTGTGTATACTATGCTACCTTCCCATAGGCAGTCCTTGTCTTGCATCCCAGGGTCATTCCAGACTCGTGTCTGATTCACTAAGTTAACAGGAGTCTATGATTCTGAGTTCTGGGCCATACCCCACAATCATTAGGATCAAATGATGCTAAATCAGAGGTTTCTGTGAAGGCAGGCCACTCTTAGTAAGAACCTTTTTTAAAAGTCTTTTTAAAGCTAGGATAAACACACACACACACCACTTTTTTTTTTTTTTTAAAGCCAGGATAAAAACAATGCCAGACAATAAATTTAAACAGATTGCTTTACCCTCTAACTTTAAATAAGATTAGTTTTTTAAAAAGATTTGAGAAAGAGAGAGAGAGAGAGAGAGAGAGAAAGAACACACAGGCAAGAGGTGCAGAAAGGAGAAAGAATCTCCTCAAGCAGTCTCTGTAGGAAGCATGCAGACCAGCACAGGGCTCAATCTCATGACCCTGAGATCACAACCTGAGCCGAAACCAAGAGTCGGATGTTAGGCCACTGCACCACCCAAGTGGCCTAAACACGATGAGTTTTTAAGTATATATAATTAAAACTAGTGGAGCATTTCAGCATACTTAATTACTCAAGGAAGTAAATTAGATGGGAACATTTCCTGTGAAAAATAGTTACCTGTCCACATTCCTGGACCCAAATAAATAAATAAATAACAAAGAAACAAAATAACAAGGCTTGACCAAGTAGAGTCAGGCAAGTAAACCAAGTGACAAATGTCTTTTTTTTTTTTCCTACTTTCATATTACTGAGATAGTTTCCTTCTGTTTGTATTTTGGGGATATCTTTTCTGTTTTCCAACTCAAATCCTACTCTCTCTGGCCCCAGGACCACTCCAGACCCAAATTAGCTTTCCTTCCTTTGAAAACTAATGGTATTTATTACCTAATCATTTATTGGGCTTCTCTCACTTTTGAGATGGACAGAAACAGGAATGGGGGCAATGCTAAGAATCCACTCTAACCTACACTTAATGCTGGTATATTTTCTTCTTCTATATCTATATTTTGTCTCAGTCCTCATAATATTACTGAATATCATCTACACTCGACATGTCATAAAACCAAGGCTCAGAGATACTAAGTAACATGTCCAGGTCACACAGCTAATGAGGAGTGATGCTGGGATGCCTGCATGGCTCAGTAATTGAGCGTCTGCCTTTGGCTCAGGGCGTCTTGGGATCGAGACTCACATTGGGCTCCCTGCATGGAGACTGCTTCTCCCTCTGCCTATGTCTCTGCCTCTTCTCTGTGTGTCTCTCCTGAATAAATAAATAAAATCTTAAAAAAAAAAAAAAAAAAAAAAAGGAGTGGTGCTAGACTTTGAACTTGGCAGGGTGGTCTGACCCCACAGCCTGGCACTCACAGCCACTGCACCACGTAGCCTCCTCCAGCCTCAGCTATTGGCAGGCAGGGAGACAATTTCATGCCCCTTGTGTTCTAATGCAGTGATTTGATTTCTGCAAACATTCATTCATTCATTTACTTGCACACATAAAGGCTTTCCAGTGCCAGGTACTGTAATAAAATAAAAATATGAATGTGGCTTTCTCCACACCCTAAAGAGAGGAACTCACGGTGCCCTAGAAGAGAGGCTTATAAATAGGCAACCCTAACAGAAATGTGCATAGGCTGCTGTGGAAGCACAGAAGAGGCTGGAGCGAGAAGGAAGGTAAGCCTGCCTAGAGGAGGAAAAGCTTAAACTCAATCCTAAGAGTCAGAGGAAGCAGGAAGCCTGTGCCAGGCAGCAGGAGAGCACGTGCAGGGAGAGACCCAAGCGGCAAGGGGCCTTCCAACATCTGTGACAAAAGGAATCTGCTGTGGGCGTTTGGGGGTTAACGGTAGGATATGATAGAAAGGCAGGGCCTGACCCTGAAGAGCTTGAAACTGTGATTCTGGGAACTGTATTAACCTAATGAAAGAGGAAGACTTGGGAAGGCAACAGGGGTCATTGCTAACTGTGAATGAAAAAAAAAATGCAAACGATCTAAAGCTTTACCACATGGACAAAATCTCTAACCTGTCTCCTTCGGTGCTTTCCCAAGACTTAGGAAGAAGCTGTGCCACCCATCATTTCCATCCCCAGTGGAATAAAAGTCAAAGAAAGACTGCTGTTGTCAGGGAGCCACATCCCATTGACCAACTGGACGTGGCCCAGCATGTTGGAGGAGCAGGGGCCAGCCCTCCACGAGCACCAGATTCCTGTTACCACTTTGTGTTCCCAACAGCCATGGTCTAAGCCACCGGTCAGGTCAGCAGGGCTGAAGGGAGGAACCAGACGTTCCTTCTTGCAGCCTCTCTTGGGATACATATTTTTTTTCATGGCCAGGTCAAACACTTCTCTCAAATTTCAGGGAGGGTCTTTACAATTCAGTCTGAGGTTTACAAGTATTAAAAACATTTTCCCCGGGGCGCCTGGGTGGCTCAGGGGTTGAGCATCTGCCTTTGGCACATGGGGTCCTGGGATCCAGTCCTGCATCAGGTTCCCCGCAGGGAGCCTGCTTCTCCCCCTGCCTATGTCTCTGCCTCTCTCTGTGTGTCTCTCATGAATAAATCAATAAAATCTTTAAAAATAAAATTAAAAATACAAAACAAAAACATTTTTCCTAACAGAGCATTGCAATACCACCAGGAAGATGTGATAGAAAAGCTCCACAGAGTCCTGAGGAATATCTCTTCGAATTAGACAACAAAGTCCCTCAGTATCGAAGCCCTTTCCCTGGCCCTTTGTTATACAAGTCTGATCTGTGGGGCTGGGATTAGTGACAGTGAGTAGAGTGAGAAGGGGACACAAAAAGAGAAGTTACAGAATCGTAGTGTTGTATCTTATGGTCAGTTTGCACACAGGTTGATATTGCTTTAAGGAACAACAATGCACAAACCTCGGGAGGTCCCCTCAATCATGTGGTAAATCTGAGTATTTGAGTCTTGAGGAGACCACCCCAAGTGAAGACAGTCCCTAGGGTGGCACTAAGAATAATAAGGAGGACACAGCAGGTGCCTTAACCAAAGCAAAAACACCTTCCTATGTTCAAGGATATGAATTATTTTTCCAGGGAGGGGACTGCCAAGTCTACTTTGGTCCCTGGTCTCTAGTCCAGAACATTCTGCTTTGGGATTTGGACTCAGCTGACAACATAATCACTGAACTCTTTCCAGATATCCTTAGGGCGTTTGATTAACAGTGCCAGTCTCTCCTTGTTTGTTTGTCAAGAAGATACTTGCCCTAAATATGTTCTTTCATTTTCACCAGTTACAACAGCTCAGAGAGACAGAAAGAAACATGGGTTCAAAAACTTATCGAAGCTCCTACAGTAAAGCAGAGAGAAAACCCCATACAGATAGCTTGTGTTTGTGAACTAGGGAAAAGAAATGTTTGCTAATTTTCTTGGGAAAAACAATTTTATGAGAGTATTCAAATTCGTGCTGCTAGAGGACTCAATTAGTCCTACTACTTAAAAATTCTAAGGGTGCCAACGCTCAGGCAATCTTGTGGACAATCTGTCCCTATGCTTGTAGGGCTGAGGCCATACAACATGAGTAAGACCCTAAATGTGGGTAGTGAGCCAAGCTGGCATCAAGTCCAAATCTAGCTCTTCCACTCACTACCTCTGTGACTTTGGGCAGGTTTCTTGTAACAGCATGTGCCTCAGTTTATTTATAAAATGAGGCTAAAAGTAGTACTATCTTTGTTGAATTATGATGAATATTTAGTGAGGAAAAATTATAAAGCAGTGGATGCAATGTTTGAGACATAGCAGGCCCTCAACGAGTGACAGCAGTTCTTCTAGAACGGTGCTGTGTTCTGGATCAGAGACAGAGCAACAGCTACATGCAGAAGCTATTTTGTATATTTGCTTATATGTTTGCTTTGTTCATATGTCCCAGCTTTTTGCCAATTCCTTTCCTGTTCTTAAATGGAGAACATTTTTCCTCCCCTACCAACTTCCCAGGGCTGTCTTGAGCACGACAAAGGAAAGGCATATGTAGGGACACTCTGAAGAGTGTGGAGCCCTGCACAACTCTAAGTAGGAGCTGAGGCTCCAGACAATAGGTAGCTGTAGCATCCTGAGGTCTTTCTGGCAGCTGCAGGAGGCCTTTGCCAAATATCCAGGAGCATCCTGCCAGGAGCTGCTCCTGAGTGCTTGGCTTCGCTAGCACAGGAACACGTGTGGCTGCAGAAGGGTGCACTTCCTCCAAGCACTTGCCCTAAACAGGAATCCCACTTCCTCTATTGTTCTGGGCCCCAGCAGCACAAAGCCTGAGCTCTTCTTGCTTCACAGCAGTGGAAGATAAACAATAGAAATCGTAATTTTTTTTAAATAATAAACAATTTTATTGTATTACTATTGTAGCTAAAATTTAGTGGATGCTTGCATGTACCACTGTACCGTACATGTTCTCATTTAACCCTCATAATTGATACTGCCCTTTGGCTGAGCCCCTAGCCCTAAACCATACCTTCCTCGAAAGTACATCCGCTTCTGGTGCCTGGGACCAGGTAGGGCCAGCAGTGATGTCTAGGTGGGGCACTGCAGCCTGCTCTTTGGAGCTCTCTCTTATGATGATCCTCTATGTGTCTCCCATGCTGTGCAGGGGGTTGACCAGATGCCCTGAAGAGCTCTAGGACTCCTGTCAATGGGGATTATCTCAGGGCCCTGGAGCTGACTCGATTCCAGGAGGGGATTTTGGTGAGCGATCACTCCCTCAAGCTGGCATGGTATTTCTTTTCCATGATGGAACAAGATCAGGCTGTTGACACATTGATTTCAGGTGACTCAAACTGCTCATATACACAGGGGCTCCACAAAAAAAAAATTCTGCCCAGGGACACATTTACCCTAGGGGGTAAGATCTGTTCACAGCAATACCTTATGGATGGACAAACAGCGACTTAGAGACACTAACTACCCCCCAAAATACATTTAGTAAGTAGAAGAGCCAGGACTGAAATTCTGGAATGTCCAACTCCGAAGTCACACACTAAACTAATCCCTCAGATTTCCTTATCTGCCTTCACTGAGATACAGACATCCCAATATTGGTTACTCTTTCCTCTAGCCAAGGCTCTCTTTGATACTGTTTGTTCTCTTGTTATTGAACCTACTGAGAAGCTATTGTCCAGCACACTCTCATTTAACCATGGTTTACTGGTCACCCCTTTACTTCCTGCCTTCTCCTACCAGCAGACCTTATCTCTTTCAGGAGCATCAATAGCTCAGTCCAAAAACATCTGATTTGCATCTCTTTCAGTGGGGGCATTCAGCAGAAGCACCAAATACATTCACAATAAAATGTTAGCTCCAGCAGAAATCTGCATGTTTAGTTTTTATCCCTAATTGTGGAATAAACTTTTTTTTTTCCTCAATAAAGGGATTTAGGTTTCTGCCAGCACGGAATGTGATATCTGAGAGGCATGGTCAGCTGGTTCTGAATACAGTTTTGCTAGGGTGGCTTATAAGGCAACTAGGAGCAGACGTCATGGTTTCTCCATCCCTACTCCAGGCTCCCCCAAAAAGGATGAAGTAAAGACTGCTGGGGAATGAGAACCAAGGAGCTGTCACAGCAGCACCTGTGAGGTCCCCACGCTGCCCTGCCTTCGCACTGACCTGCTAGCCACTCCTCCCTATCCCCGTCCAAGCTCAGGATAGCCACAGTGAAATACCACTTCATCCCCACTAGGATGGGTAGAGTCACAAGTGAGATAATAACAAGTGCTAACAAGGATGTGGAGAAATTGTAGGCTTCATACACTGCCCGTGAGTATGTAAAGTGGTGCAGCTGCTTTGGAAAACAGTCCAGAAGTTTCTCAGAAGGTTAAACATAGTTCCCATGTGACCCGCAAATCTCTCACCCACAAATCTTTCTCCTATCATTATACCTAATAGAAACGAAAAGTGATGTCCACACAAAAACTTGTATGTGAATGTTCATAGCAGCATTATTCGTAATAGCCAAAAAGATGAAAACCACCCCAATGTCCGTCAACTGATGAGTGGATAAACAAAATGTGGTGTAACCATACAATGCAACACTATTTAGCCATAACAAGGAATGAAGTATTGATATATGACACTACATGGATGAACCTTGAAATCAAGCTGAGTGAAAGAAGCCAGGCACAAAAGATGGGTAAGCTGTATGGTGTGTGAATTATATCTCAAAAGGCTGTTAAAAATAATTGCAAAAAATAATAATAATAATAATAATAATAATAATTGCAAAAAAGCAAAATGAAACACCCCAATACAGGTTAACCCACTTACCTCACCTCACTTTAATCCAACCCTGCCCTCCTCCTAGCTGTCCAGGAATTAGCAGGCTATCTATTTGACTTTCTGGCTCCTTTGGCTCATGTTCCTATGTTTGCAGGGACCACATCTAACAGCCTTTGCCTCCTGTACTTATTCTAGCCTGACTTGGATAAGGAGCGAGCAGCTAGGTACCATCTTCATTAATTATAAATTCAACGTGTGCAAACTCCCCACCTGTGGTTATTCTTGCCCACAGGCTGCACTTGCTCCCTCTCTTTCCCCGGCAGGTGCACAGGTGGCCACGTTCTAACGAGCTTGCCTGAAAAGAAGCCTCAACAACCTCTCCAAATATTCCAAACCTTTGCTCTTTTTCTTTTTTTAATATCGCACAGGACGAGCACACTCTAGGCGGTAACACAGTTTAGATCTCGCCTTTACAGAGGTCATTCTTGACTATTGTCAATATGCTGCCTTGAATATATATCTTTTCAATCCACGCTTTAACATATGAAAGAACAGCATGCATGGCTAGAGATCTTCCTTTCCATCACACTTCCTAGTTTGGAAAGAGACACGCTGGTTACTGAGATTATAAAATCATGGATGAAAATATCTCAGAACTTAGCTCCGTGGCTCTACTTAGGTTACATTTTCCTTGCGTCCCATCCTCTCCCCGTTAATTATATATAAGGGATAGTGTTTCTTTTGAGGAATACATTATGGAAGAACGACTCCAGATAGCACTTCATAGGCCGATCACAAAACACAAAGCCGTGTGCAGAGTGGGCTCCTTCACTTACCAGGAGGTTCCAAGTGGCTAAGCAAGTGCTCCAGCGTGCAGTAAGCCTCGGGGTGCAGATACACCAAGTGAGTCATGGTGGCCCGCCGGTGAGCAGGCTGGGGGATCCCAGTGATGCTCACATCCTCCACAACCAGCCTCCTTCTGTACGAGCCCGTGGTGCTGGCTCTCTCAGAGGAGGGGACTCCACTTTTCTCAGAGCTGCACAGTTTCCCCAGACACTTTAAACCGAGGAAGGAGGGCATCTTGGTATGGATTGCAAACAAATGAGAAAAGGACACCAGGAGCCCAAGAGGCTGTCCTTCCCCTTCAACTCTCCTGGCTCCTTGTTGTTGCTTTTTTTTTTTTTTTTCCTCACTGCCAGGCAAAGAAGATTAGGGAAGATGTATTTAAGTGATTACCCTCAAGGGCTTAGGGCTCCATATATTCAGATGACCAGGTATAAAAGCAGTTGCTACCAGGAACTCAAGCCTATGTCAGTCTGAGATGTGAATGCATATATTAAAAAACAGACTAATATCCACAGCCAGAGAAAGGACATAGTTGTAATATCTAAAAAAATTCACCTGCCAATAGTCCTAGTATATTAATATCACCCAGCAGGAGTAGCACTACTACATATATTGTATGTAACCTAAAAATGCAGAGCAGAGGAAACTCAGATAATAATTCCAAGCTCTTCATTACTTCAGATCTCACAGGAGGGAGACCTCAAGAGAGGACTTCAGCTTCAACTAGCAACAAACCCAGCTCCAGGCCACAGTCAAGGATCTCTTCCATCTTGGGGAGAGAAACCCTTCCTCCTAGTACCATGAAAATCTTTCTGCCTTATTCCAGTAATCCAACGCTAATAATAGTCTTAATGTTGTTTCATGGGTTTTTTGCTACTGCAGAATTACATGACGGAGGTCTAATTACCATGTGGGTAGCTGTGTGTTTTCATAAAGTTAGAAGCTAGGAGGACCCGCATTCAACTAAGGTGCTGACCTACCAAGGGTGACCTAGCCACGAGTGTTTGCCCTCTGACATCCACTCAGGAAGGTCAAGCACAGTATACGACCATCTGAAATGACACAACAGTCACAAGTGAGAGTGAAAAAACCCATACCGCCTTCCCCTGTCATGGGGCTATTATGTTCTGATACCATTTTCCTTTCATTAAAA
The DNA here is from genome assembly GCF_011100685.1 of Canis lupus familiaris. Lineage (NCBI taxonomy): Eukaryota > Metazoa > Chordata > Mammalia > Carnivora > Canidae > Canis > Canis lupus. Next base: position 25,740,301 of record NC_049249.1, read on the forward strand.
CCCTTACACACTTTAAACAGAATAAAATTATAGAGCTGGAAAGGCCTTCAGAGATAATCTAGCCCAGGGCTTCCCAAATATTGCTGCGCCTAAGAATCTTCTGTTGAAGCACTCAACTGTGGAATACTAGCCCGGATCTTTGAATGAGATGCTTTGTGGGGGTGAGGTTCAAGAACCTATACTCCTCAAAGTTCCCCAGACTAGGACCTGCATTCAGGAAGCACTGATCAGCTCTGGCCATTTAACTTTAAGATGAGGAAGGTAAGTCTCAGAGACGCTAAGTGACTTGCCCATGACAACACAGCAAGCCCCTGGTGGATAGGTCTCCTGACTCCTATGACTGTTGCTACCACAGTCATCAGGTTCTTCCATAAAAGCTAAACAGATGAAGCAGAGAATGGAAACTAGTTTCTAATCTTTAACACAAGATTTGGCAACAGAGCTCAAGAATCAGAGAATCCAAATGTGCTAGAATGACTCTAGCCCAATGGAAAGCACAGTGGGAATGGAGGCGTAGACTCTGTCCCTAAGGCCTTCCAGATTGGAATGGAGCTGGGGAGGGTGGAAAATATGGGATCTGTCTACTACCACAGTCACATGGTGAAATTTCTGTTCTCAAATTTGGGGAGTTAAGCCCTAGACCAATATTGCCACTAGAAAATAAATCCTTCCAAGGTCTTCCTCTAAAAACAGTTTACAAAGCAGGTAAAACAATCCGTAAGTGTTCTATTTCTTGCTTGTCTGTTTCAAAGATCCTTGGGATATACTACGTAAGATATTTTACCAATGTTTCCCAAAGTGTGGTTACTGGACCAATCTGTTTAAAACACAGATGCCTGAGGCCCATTTCAGACCTAGGTTCTTCTAAAGTGTTTTTCTAATAAACTAAGTAGAGTGGGAACCTCTGCCCTATACCCTTAATTCCTTCTTCCTCTGGTTAATTTCCAATAGCCCTGCTCTTTGCAAACTGAGCACCTGAGCAGCTCTGTTTATGTGTGTTCACATGGCTCATTTGTGAAATGTGTGTGTACGTGTGTGTATTTATGGAGAGGTCGGATGCAGCCACTTTAAACATAGGCTCTAGTATACATTAACAATGTGCAAACATAGACTTTGGACAGATAAGATGATTGTTTTTTGTTTTTTGTTTTTTTTTCAAATTCAGCATCTTCTTGACCAAGCCAAAGTCCAACTATTCCATGGCAAAGCTGTTGTACCTTTTTGACACCTAAACTTCTTAAGCATTGCCCACTAAAACAAATTCTATAGTATGGGCTCCACCTCAACACTCAGCTGTTGTTATCAGCAGATATTCAGGCTACCCCTGAATTTTTTGACAAGATTAGACATCCATATATTCAGTTCAAGAAGCAATTGTGTTCCGATAGCTTATATAAAGGAAAAATTAAATTCTTCAATAAAAGGATTATATGTAAATTTGACCTGTTTTATGATTTTTATTTTATATATATATTTTTATTTATTCATGAGCAACACAGAGAAAGAGGCAGAGACATAGGCAGAGGGAGAAGCAGGCTCCCAGCTGTGAGCGTGACATGGGACTCCATCCCAGGACCCCAGGAACACACCCTGAGCCAAAGGCAGATGCTCAACCACTGAGCTACCCAGGTGCCCCTATTTTATGAATTTTAGATCAGGATGGAAAGTAAGCAACATGTGGACTATAAACAAGGCTGATGAAAATACCAGAGGTTTGTTTGCTTGTAAAGGCTATCGGCTACACATAGATGTGAGAGGTGGCTCCTTTCTCAGGTAGTGGAGAGAGATAAAGCTCAGTTACAGATTGCTTGGGAGTTGGAACCAGCATTGATCATGGGTACTCATGAACTAAGATCCTCTTGCCAGAATGTCCAGAGTTCTTAACCTAACCTCTTCCACATAGATCAGTGTAAGCACCCAGCAGAGGACAAGCCTCCTATCTTTTTTTTTTTTTTTAAAGAAAGACTTATACATTTTTCTATTGAAGTACAGTTGACATATAATATGATATTAGTTTCAGGAGTATGACACAGTTGGTCAACATTTATATACATTACAAAGTAATCATTATAAGTCTCACTGACACTTGTCACCACACAAAGTTGTTGCAGTGTTAACCATTTTCCCTATGCTGTATTTTGCATCCTGTGTCTTATTTTATAACTGGAAGCTTATACTTTATAATCCTCTCCCCCATATTTCCCATGCCCGTACCCCACTCTCCTCTACCAAGCCTCCAATCTGAATGCTATGTTTTCAGTGGCATCTGCCTGATAGCAATCTATCCTGATAGCCAGGAAAGCCCAGTCTGGAGAAGATCCCTAAAGAAGCATCAATGCACCGTCCGCCCCCCTCCCACCACCACCACCACCGCTACATGAGCATCAGCCTTTTGCCATGGCACATAAAATTACAGCATAGCATTTACTGAGTCGTGTAGAGGGCTTGGGGACAGTTTATAGGGTTGTATGACAAAGTCTACAAAGCTAATGCTAATTACAAATGCTTAACATTCACCCAAAGATATGGGTGGCCTGTGTATCTCATCAGGTAGGACATGCCTAATCTGCTAGTAACAGTTCCACTGTACCTGCACAGCTCTTCTTCTAGGGTAAACTATGAAAAGAAACCATCAGTGGGCAAGTTCACCAACTGGCTTCACCTTGCCCTGAGAGGCCCTAGCACTCTGCATGCTGTAGGAGCTCAATGATGAGATGAGCCGCAACCTCAGAGCCAGGCATTCTGAGGCTACATAGTATTCAGAGGATGGATGCCTTCACTACTTTGTAATGTGCCAGTCGCAGGTCAATTCCTACAGCAATTTTTTTTCTCAGAAATGAACTCTGACTTTTCTTTAATTTTATTCTATGTTATGATTAAGTCTTTTTTTCCCCCTAGACAAATGCCTACCTCTCCCTTTAAAGTATCTGCTGAGATCTATCTGCTTCTTGCTAAGAAGAAAACATTTTAAGAGAAAAACATTTTATACACCCTCAAATGTATATCTTGATGGCATTTAGCTTTCTAAGGGAATGGTCTGAATTCACAGCCTGTGGCTTTATCAGTGATAATAGGGTTACTGGCTTTTCAATTTGGGTTTTGGTTTTAATCAGAAATGAGTAAACAAAAGAGCTCAGCAAGTGCATGGCAAGTGGCTGCAGTAGCTCCCAGTTATCAGGATGATCTCTGCTGCTGAGCAGAATGGAGAAAGCAGAGAAACAGCTTTCCAGTGGGAAAGATCAGCAGAAGGGGCACAATCGGACTTTCAGATGCGCCTCGGCCCATTGGAGGTTCACCTTCTCCAGCAGCTACAACTCTTCCTGCGACAGGCAAGTCTCACGTTTAGCCCTTCTCTTTGCCTGCATTGTCCACCCTGGGCATCGCTTCTGCAAAGCTCACTGTCTAAGGAGTCTTACCCTTTCCTCCAAAGCACGTTGTGATTTTCTGAGTATACTGGCACGGGCTTCCATCTGGGTAGGGCTCCTTGGGAGGGCTTGCTTGGTCCATCCTTCTGTAAGCGGCGGCCTCTCTTCCTGTAATGCCACCCGCCCAAGACCTGCTCAACCGAACAAGCAGCCAAGCCCCTTTTCCATATCATCTCCATTAATAATTCAGATACTACATCAAATCTGCTGAGCATTCAGGATTGAGAGCACCAAGGCACTCTGAGGACTGAATCATAATTAGTTTAACAGACAGCAAGTGTGTCAGATTACTCTCTGACAATACTCTCCATAGACAAGATTTCCAAATGACAGTGAAAGCCAGGTTTGGAATGCCTTCAAGGAAGAAGCTACAGACGGGGATCAGCTCTGGGAGGGTCACAGGCATCCTGGAGCTCAAGCCCCAGATGTTAAATGAGGCTGCCCTATAAATCTGCCCCATAGGGTCACAGTACTAAGTTTCTGGCCACATAACACAACCCACCAGCTTTGGTCTCATTCAGTTTCTAAACTTTCTCTCTACCCTGAACATATCCCATACTCCCCAATCTGTAATTGTTCCCATGCTTTTTTCTCTTTTCCTGAAAACTCCTCAGCCTTCTCCCATCAGATCCTTCTGAAAATCCACCTGGGCTTAAAAATGCAGATCAGGGATCCCTGGGTGGCGCAGCGGTTTGGCGCCTGCCTTTGGCCCAGGGTGCAATCCTGGAGATCCGGGATCGAATCCCACGTCGGGCTCCCGGTACATGGAGCCTGCTTCTCCCTCTGCCTGTGTCTCTGCCTCTCTCTCTCACTGTGTGCCTATCATAAATAAATAAAAATTAAAAAAAAAAATGCAGATCAACTGTTACCTCTTCCATCAAGGTGTCCAGAATTACTCCAGCGAGAATCAATTTCTTTCTGTCTTGTCCCAAAGTAGCAGCTCTACCACAGTGTTTCTTATATCCTGCCCTGTAATATGGTTATCCGTAGACTTGTATTTCCTCTGCTAGCTGCCAAGCTTCCAGAGAGTGGGAGTCTTGCCTTTGCCACCCTGTATCTGACATGTCTCCCATACATACTAGGTGCTCAATGCCTTGCAAAGAATATTTGGCTGTTCTCAGTAAGAACTCAGTATGAAATATGAGTCTCTAATACTTGGGCAAAAAGCAGGTATCAAAGACAAAACACACTTTGGTCATTATTAATTGCTTAAAAGGAGAAGACAATAAAGACCTTTTATACTGATTGGCCTGAGATCTCCTATTCCTCCCTATGCAGGATGTGATGCTCTTCCTGCAAGTCAGAGCTTATCTAAGTGCCACTGAACTGGAAGGCATTAAGTGACAGGCACGTGCCCCAGAGGCCCAAGCCAGGTGTGGCCACGAGAAGCCATCCCAGTGGTTGGTCATTAGGAGACAAGCCATCCTTGCTGATGGGATAAATAGCTGACCATGGACCCAGAAACCCTGGTGTCAGCGTTTCTCAGGACGTCTGCTGACGTAGGTGCTTGCCCTGGAGCAGGTGCGTTCCAGGGCCTGCCCCAGCTTCCCCTCCCCAGCCATTCCAGAGGAAAAATGCAGAGGGAAGTGTTTCCAGTGACACGGTTTGAAGTATTTATAATTCATCTATCTCAATGTAGAATAGCTCTGACATACCCTGGCAAACCTCATGTTCATGGTCAGTTTATTAGAAAACGTCAACCATCCCCAAATAATCTATTTCCTGACTATGCTGCAAGCAGGGCCTCCTGCTCACCAATGTCTTTTCTTGCAATCATTCACCTCTGGACTTAAGCTTGGACCTCAAAGGGGAACTCCTTGTAGTTTATGGCCGCAAGAAATATGCCAGATAGATAAGGAACAGAACAGGATGCTTGAATAAAATCAGTGTCAGGCTTTCACTATCCTTTGTTTAAGGGAGCTATCTTCCTTCTGCAAATATTTACTGAGCACCTACAATATGACAGGTCAGGTGTCAGCCTCCTTAATAGTGAATAAGACAGGGGCCCTCAGAGAGCACATAAATTAGCAGGCGATGCAGGCACGTATATGCTTGACTATGGTGCAGGTTGGTAAATTCCACACCAGTGTAGAGTTATAGCAACAAATGGTTGGCAGTTTGACATAGAGATGTTGGATATGGTGAGTAGTACCTCTTAACTTTCTGTCTTTTTTTTTAAGATTTTATTTATTCATGAGAGAGAGAGAGAGAGAGAGAGAGGCAGAGACACAAGCAAAGGGATAAGCAGGCTCCATGCAGGGAGACCGATGTGGGACTCGATCCCAGGACTCCAGGATCACGCCCTGAGCCAAAGGCAGACCCTCAACCACTGAGCCACCCAGGCGTCCCTTAACTTTCTGTCTTAAAGAAAATGTGTTTCCAAAAGACAAGTGGTTTGTGTTTCCTCTCTTACACAGACAATTTTTATGTATTTCTATTACATTCCCAACAATGACACGCAAAAATGTGTTTCCCTTAGGAAGTCCCCACAGGGGGTGTGTGTCAAGCGTGTTCCCTCACCACACTCTCAATGCCATGCTCTGATATTATGAAAGGGCATGCAAGGGAAACAAGGGTAACACTGAGTCAGCCTGGTGCTGATGGGATTATGGAAAATACGAAGTTTGATCTGAACCTCGAAGGAAAAACTTACTAAGAAAATAAGTGGATTAGGGGAAGGCAGAAACCAATCCAAAGAGAGGATGCTCTGGAAGAACGCGTTATTCAGATCACACCTGATGACTGGAAGGGAGCCAGGAGACAGGGAAGGCCTTAGAAGAAAGAGTCTATCCATCCACATATAAACAACTAAATTTAGAGAAATAAAATGGCACTACCTTTGAGCAAGCAGAAAGAAAGAAAGAAAGAAAGAAAGAGCCTCTAAACAATCTGCTCACTGCCATTCTTTCTTCAGTTTCTTATGTCCATAAGTGCACTTCACCCTGATTCTGTATTAACTGTCTTTCTCCATGCTCATTCTTGTCCAAGTACTTTATAACCCTAAATGTGTTAATCACGGCAGCAGTCCTGAGAGATGAGGGTGTGGCACAGAAGCCCCCGCATCTCAGACTGAGAAACTGAGACCCCCTGAAACTAAACCCACACTCAGAACTCGATGTTGGAAGAGAACCTAAATTCCCCAAAGGCAGATCCAAGAACTTAATATGAATAAAAGATGCCTCTGACTATTTGGAATTTCGGGCCGTAAAAGGTTTTAGAACACAGTGTTTCAGATGTGGCTGCAGATTGACAACTATTTTTCTAACAAAGGAGAACTTGCCCTTGTCTTTCCAGAGTCTGAGCTGATCTGGGGAGGGACTTTCACAGCACCCTTGATCTGGAAGGGACAATTTTACTGGATACAAAATTGGGAGTCTCTGAGGTGAAAGATGCTTTCAAGAAAAATCATCATCCAGGCATCATTATATCTACTGTTTGCCAAAATAGGGTATGCAACAGCTAAAAGATAATCTATTGCAATGTAGAAAAGAAAATTCTTATCTCTCTCTCTCTCTCACACACACACACACACACACACATATACATGCACACATATGGTCTCATTCTTCTCTATGGTCTCTCATATTTGAGCAAGCATACACACAAAAAATCATTCAGACCCTGGCTGTATTACTTACTGCTGGGCAACCTCAGGTGAGTTTTTCACTTTTTTAAGCCTTATCACCTTGGCTGTAAAATGGATATAATAACTGTATCTCCCCTATGTATCTACTAAAGCCCTTAGCAGTTCCTAGTCCCTAGGAGGGGCTCTATACACATTAATTCAAAGGCTGGAAATTCAGACTCATAGGGCTAAAAGTTGATATTAAAACAATTGAGGCCATAAGTTGGTCCCGATATACTTGTGAGCAGTAGGATGTGTGTAAAATACAGTCTCTCCCTAAAGGAGGAGCCACTACTCAGATCCAGGCAATTATTGCTATTTTGGGATGCAGGCCAAGTATTGCCAGATGTTCAGATTTTTACATGAAATCTCCCAAATTTCAAACACTTGCAAAAAAAAAAAAAAAAAACACACAAAAAACTGTCTAGATCCCTACCCCCCACCACACACACACACACACACACACACACACACACACAGAAGAAATAAAAAGAGAGAGAGAGAGAGAGAGAAAACATGCTTACAGGCCTACCATGTCTGTGGGCTAGCACTCTGAGACCTGTGTATAAGTTATTTCAAACGTTGTTGTAAACTTTCCCATCCACCAAGATTAAACTAAACAGCTGTGATTTTTATTTCAGGTATTGGCGGGAGGTGGTGGGATGCAAGATTTTGAGAAGCACTGGGAGTTCTCTCATAAAAGATTCATACCTCTTTGTAATCGGATTTTAACTTTGGCATCTCTGCTATGATGCACTGCATAAAGGTCCATGTATTCCCAAACAATCAAGTGTCAAACTCTAGCAGTGCTTTCAGAGCAGGGTTCATCACATTATCACATTTTCTTCCATGCCACAAATATAGGTACATATTCTTTCTCCATTATATTATTGTTTATATCCACATTATATAATTTTTTATTTTAATCACTAGTTGGATATGATTACACACACTACTCAGTAATTTTTCCCTAAACTTTTTATTTCTTTCATAAAATTAAGGTCTAACTTTCATACATGAAGAGCATAGATCTTAGGTGTCTAAGTTAATGAATTTGACAAATGCATTCACCCACATAACCCACATCTCTATCAAGATATAGACTACTTCAATCACCTCAAAAAGTTCCTTGTGCTCCTTCCCAGTTACGCCCCCTCCACGCTGGAAACAACCACCTTTCTGATTTCTATCCTTTTTGCACATTTTAGAACTTCATGAAGATTATCCAGGTTGTACCCCCTTTGCCTCTAGCTTCTTTTGTTCAGCATGTTTTTGAAATTTATCCACATTTCCCTGTTAAGTTTTACCTCTAATATTTCCTCTGATGCAAAAATCATAGCTTCTCTCCAATCCATTATGATCTAAGTCCTAATCTGGGTGTTATTACCCCCTGCTAAACACCCACTGCATGAATGTTGGAACTGACAACAAATGCAATACCTACTTTTGGAGTCCCAAAGCTTAATGCTGTTGATACCATGTCATTGACTGAGGAGGCCATGATTTGGGAGGCTGTCCGGTTGGGCAGTATTGGTTGGAAGACTTCAGACTGTGCCAAAGTAGAAGGGGCAGTGCTTGGGGGAGGAAGAACTGTCTGTCTCTGGAAGTACTGAATCAAAAAGGGAAGTGGAAATGGGAAAGGAGTCAATTATGCATCAACATGTGGGAGAAGGAAGACAAGGAAGAGCACACAGCCCAGGTTGAGATGGGAAGAGAGATGGATAAACTTGACCAACCATGGGACAAGTGGAGTAAGACAATGGTATTAATAGATAAGGAACACAAGATAGTTGTGACAGTTTCCCATGAATACAGAGTACCCCATGGAGCCATCCCTTTCTTGCATGGATTCATACACCTGACCAACACTGAGGATGGACTGTTCATAGCAGTTGACTCCAATGGACCCGAATGGCCAGAATCCAAAGATGTGGATATTTACTTAGGGGGAAATAAATCTGTGATATGAGGGGTTTGGTTAGAACTCCAAAGAACAGAGCCAGAGTGACTAGGGAAAAAAGTACAGCCATTGAGACAAGAGACACAAGAAAGAGATGGAGTTTTGTTGATAATGAACTCATTTCAGATATAATAATGAATTTAAGATGTCATCATAATATCTACAAAGTGAGGTCTAACAGACAAATGGGAATGTTCCTCTGAGTCCCAGTGGAAAAGTCAAAGTTGGAGCTGTACTTTTGGGAGTGTCCATCAAAGTGAAAGCTAGGAATAGATGAAAGAGGAAAAAAATCACTGGACCATGAACTTCTTGAAAGCAAAGGTGGCCTTCTCCATTTCTGTATCTGCTTCAGGGGAGATGCATCACACATATTTATGAATATTGCACCTTAAAATGAATCTCCTTGTAGGTTATCTGGGAAAAATAGAATTGCCCATGTAGGCTCAATTTACTCAAGTTGACCCTTTGTGCATAAATGCTTGAGCCTCTCAGTTCATTGCATTAACAAAATGATCCAACTCAGCAGTACTTCCTACCATTCTAATTAAAGACACATGCATTTTATTGATTAAAATTTCCAGTAACACAGCATAATGCTATTACTTATCTTGCCAAGAAAAGGAGAGAAGCAGTAAAAAAAAAAAAACACTCCAGAAGGCTTCAATTCGTCCTCCAATTCATCACAGATAATTTGAAAACATAATAATTAAATTCACCTAAAAGGATATAGGTTTGCAGAGAACAGATTCAGAAAAATATTGGATTCTAAAGAATATTACCCTTTCCATAATCCACTTCTTAATTATAAATGTGCACCCATCAGTAAAACTGTGCCCAGGAAAATCCGAATGTAGCATAGACCATGATCTGTATAAAGGCAACTCAATCAGCATTTATTGAATATCTCTTTGTGCATAGCCCTGCAATAGGTATAAAATAGAAAAACAAAGTGGTTTGCTTTTCATTTTCTGGTGGAAACCAAAGTACTCTATAAAGTCTTCCAATATAGGACTCTCAAGACAAAGCAAACAAAAATAGCCTGCACCAGGATGAAGTGGGTGGTGGATGTCTTCAACAGGACAGATGGATCATTTGGAGCTCTGTGTGTGTGCGTGTGTGTGTGCGTGTGTGTGTGTGTGTGCGCGTGTGTGTTTCTGTGGTCCTTTTATTTATTTTTTTTTTCAGAAGGAGAGAATTGCTTGGCACAATTTTTAAACTCACACTGGCATATGGAGAAGCAGAGCAGGGGGGTGGGGGTAAGGCAGCCTCAAAATAGAGAACAGAGCAAATGGTAATGCCTAAGGATGTTAAAGGATAGAAAAAGCGCTTTTTAAGAATATGAATTACGAATGGTTTAAAAGATATTCATGTTAGAGTCATAGAAAAAGTGATTATATACGTGAAGGTCCACAGGATCCATGAGGTGGAGAGAAACAAAGTCAGACCAGGCTGAAGGAAACATCACACTAAGTAAACTGACTACCCACCATCCCTGACTTCAACCACACCACTTCCTCCACGCAATCCCTCCTTGGGTTCACTCCCCTGGGAAGCCCTCTGTGATTCCACTACCCTGTGAATTCTCCTGTCTCTGAACTGTTAATTCACCTCTGAAATTGCAAACTTGATTCACAATTGAGGGTCAAATTCCCTCAAATATTTTCTTAGCTATAGTTTCCTCCCTTTGATTCTCTGATTTTCCATTCCTGATATTCTTCATTAGAGAAATTTGAGAAACAATGAAAATTATAAAGAAATGGAAGTAACATGATCCTACCATCCAGAAACCACCATTAATCCCTCAGTATATTTTCTTGTGGTTTTCTCCCATGAAATTTTTTATGTAGTTCGAATCACATTACCTGTGCAATTTACAACTTTTTTTTTATCAGAATTTTCCTCCACATCACTCATCCTTCGTAGTGTAAGTTCTAATGTTACATTTTTTTATTGAAATACATCTTATGGTAAAGTTTGCACATCTCAAGTACATGGCTCAGTGAATTTTTTTTACATCTGTACAACCATGGAACTACCTCCTAGATCAAGATTTGAACATTCTTAACACCTCAGTGAGTTCCTTTCCACCCAGTCAATACTGTACCCCCCTTCCTCCAGGTAACCACTACCCTGGTTTACCAGAGGAGATAAGTTTTGCTTGCATTTGAACCTCGAGATAATTCACACAGTATGTACTATTCCATGTGTGGCTTCTTTGGCTCAGCATAATGCCTGTTCAATTCATCCATGTTGTGTGTATCAATAGCTTTTCCCATCTTGGGTAGTATTCCCTTTAAGCAGTATACCACAACCACAACTAATTTATACATTCTTCTGTTTTAGGACACTTGAGCTTTTCCAGTGTGGGGCTATTATGAATAAAACTGCTATGAACATTACTGTATGTGTCCATTTATGGACATATATGCTCATTTCTCTTGAGCATACACCTAGAGGAGTCATCAGTTAGCTTTTGAAGGTACTGGCAAACACTTTTCCAAATTGATTAGCTCAGTTCAGACTCCCACTGCATTGCAGAATTCCAGTTGTTCCATATCCTCACCAAGACTTGGTGCTACCAGTCCCTTACATGTTAGCCGTTCTCATAGATGTATAATTGTATCTCACTGGGGCTTTAACTTACATGTTGAGGACTCCTGATGGTGGGACTTTTTCCATTTGCTTACTGGTCATTTGAAATCTCTTCTTTTGTGAAGTATATGTCTTTGCAAGTATGGATTATCTGCTTTTGTAGAGATTCTTTATATACACTGGATATGAGTACTTTTTCAGAGAAACTTAAGCAACTACTTTCTACCAGATAGTGGCTGGCCTATTCATTTTCTTAATGAATTTCTTCTGATGAATAGTTCTTAATTTTAACAAAATTCAATTCAGCAACTTGTTCCTTTCATGGCTAGTGCTTGCTTTTGGTTCTTAAAATTTTTTTTTTTTTTAAAAATCTTACAAAGATATCCTCCTACGTTTCATCCCAGAAGCTTGATTGTTTTAGTTTTTATGTTCCTTCTCAAATTAATTTTTATAAATGGTGTGAGATAGGGATCAAGGTTCATTTTCCCCCTACATGAATACTCAATGGCTCCAGCACCATTTATTGAATTCTAGTGGCATCTTCATTGTAAAGCAAATGATCATGCGTATTTAAAACTATTTCTGGAATCCACTCTCTTCCATTTCTCTATTTTTTTCATTTCTCTATGCTAATAGAGAAATTTACTTTTAATTTTAATGCACCCAATTTACTTTTAATCATTTTTAATTAAAAAAAATTTAACCACATTAACTTGTACAACAATCCTTCAATATTTGGTCATTGCACAATCCAACCCCAAGCTCTTACTCTGGCATGCACTAATAAGCATCTCTGTCTTCATCTCTTGAAACCTTCATCCTCACTCACTATGCCAAAGTCACAGAGGTTATCTTTCAGTTCCTTGAATGAGACACATTTTGTTCCCACATCAGAGATGCTCTTCCCTCTACCAGGAAATCTGTATGGTTCCCACAACTGGGAACCATATTCATCGTTAGGCCCCAGCTTAAATGTTACCTCCTCTGTGAGGCCTACCAGGGTGCGCTGATCTAAATTAAATTCTCCTATTATGCTACATATTTTCTCATAGTACCATAACTGATAATTATGCAGTTATCAGGATAAAGTCTGTTTTGCCAAAAGCCTGCAAAGGACACCATGCAAGCAGGGACCACATCTATTGTATCTCTAATTACCTAGCCACTCTGGTCTATAATAGTTATTCAAAAATTACTTATTTAAATCCATTTTTGTTTTCATTAAAGATATAATCACTAGGGTTGCTTTTTAAAATTTATTGAAAAAAGAGGCCTCATATTGGTACCACCCATGCTGAAACCCACACTGTAATAAAATAATACTGTGTGACAGCCACTATTGTGCACATTTATTTACATACATTAGCTCTGTAATACTCACAATGACTCTATGCATTGGGTAAATGTTTTTGCTTCCTGGGGCTGCCTAAACAAAGTAGCACAAATTGATTGGCTTAAATGACAGAAATGTATTGTCTCACAGTTCTGGAGTCTAAAAGTCTGAGAGCCAGGTGTCAGCAGGGTTAGTTCCTACTGAGAGCTGAGAGGGAGAATCTATACCCTGAATCAGTACTCCAACCCCCAACCCGCCCCTGGCTCCTGGTGGCCTCAGGTGTTCCTTGGCTGGTAGATGGCTGTGTTTTCCCTGAGTCTTCACATCATTTTACCTCTGTGACCGTCTCTGTGTCCAAATTACCCATTTTTATAAGGACATCAGTCATCCTGAATTAGAGTCCACCCTAATGACCTTGCCTTATCTTGATCATCTGCAAACACCCTAGAGCCAAATAGGTTCATATTCACACACACTGGGGTTAGGACTCAACATGTTTTGCAGGGGACAATTTAATGCATAACACTAGGAAAGTAACTGACCTAGAGGAAAGAGAACTTTCTAAGGAAAGAAGTAAAACATATCTATAAATGTATCTTACATAAAACTGTAAGATAATAATCAGTAACAGTGAGAGTGGACCTACATGATTATGTTACCTGGGAAAATGGTGCTTTTCCAAGAAACTCAGGGGATGTCAAATTATTGTGTTCTTAAAACTTCCTCAGGATTTCTTTTAATTTTATCACCAACCTCAGGTGTAATGACTAGGAATGGAGAATTCTAAATCCTTTTAAGGCACAGCTTTTTTTTTTTTTTTTTAATCATAGGTATGTAAAATCAGGAGGGAGTTTATTTACCTTGAGAAAAATCCCCCTCACTTTTGAAGGAGACTGGTTCCTTCCCCCCTGGGATTCCCAGCACGTTGAGATGCTGTGGTCCACTTGTCTACAGCCTATATGGGTTCATGTGAGCCATGAAGGGAGGGATCAACTTCTCCACTATGCTAACTCCACATCCTACAGCAGTGACTGGCATGAAGCAGAGCTCAAAAAATAATCGTGAAATGAGTGAGATCGAACCACAACTTCCAGACCCTGTCTTCCATGTATATTTTGACATCTTCTGCAAGGAGAGAAAAACCAAAAAACAAACACTCAAGGAAAATATGGAGCTTTAATTTAATAGGAGTGAGGCTCTTATCCAAGAGGTATTCCTTCCCACCTTTCCAAAAGCCACACTCCAAACTTCTGTGTCTGGATTTAATGAGCAGTAATCTCTCCAAGTACAGGCCACTGACAGACTGAGTGTAAATGAATAAACAGGTAGTGAAGATTTGGGGGAAAAAAACAAAAACAAAACCCCTTGACTTCCAACAGTATTCTGAGCTTTTTTCTATCTTCAAATATGGGGAAAAACAGGAAGATTGTTAATGAATTCTAAGTGAAATACAATTGAGGTGGAAAAATGCTCATTCGAATCCTGCATATTCTTCACAGTTAAACATAAATCATCCCTTATTAATCCCCTTAGCTCCCTCATACAAATCTAGGTCACATTGGTCAAATAAAATTTTTAAAGTGGCATAAAATCAAATCATTTTAATTAGGTATTTCTTTTACTTTTTTCCCAGACTTTTCCCCTCCTCGTTCTCCAGCTAAACAAAAACACTAACGTTCTTAGTAAGCATGGTTTCAAACAGGCTTTTAGAGGCAGAAATGATCTGTGTTGAATAATACCATCGAAGAGTGTAGAGTTTTCACTGAACCACATTAACCTGTGGGAAAGTTTACCAATTAAATGACCATACAGGTTTTACTGACTTCTCTAAAACATGTCTTATTACTGCCTTCAAGATAGTTGTTCCTTTTTTCAAAAAACCTCCTCTAGCAAAGTCTTCCTTATTTCCTTCAATATTCTAGGTTAGTGGTCTATACGCTAATGCCTGCCATCTGTTTTTGCAAAGTTTTACTGGAACAGCGTCCTATCCGTTCATTTATGCATTACCCACGTGCTGCTGTGTTACACTCACAGGGGGCTAGTTGCAAGAAAGGCCACTTGGCTGACAAAGGCTAAAATAGTTACTATCTTGTTGACAAAGAGTTGGCTTTAGGCTAGTCACACAAAGTGTTCAAACCTCTCTTTCTTAGCTTTTTGCTCCACCAATATCTTATTCATTGGCTTCATCTGTAGATCATTTCCTCAAGTATGGTTAGGAAGGTCCCTGAGGGCTAAAAAGTCACTTTCTTGTCTTAAAAGTAAAAAATAAGGGGCACCTTGGTGGCTCAGCGGTCAAGCGTCTGCCTTTGGCTCAGGTCATGATCCTGGAGGCCTGGGATCAAGTCCTGCATCGGGCTCCCTGCATGGAGCCTGCTTCTCCCTCTGCCTGTGTCTCTGCCTCTCTGTGTGTGTGTCTCTCATGAATAAATAAATAAAATCTCTTAAAAAATCAAAAATAAAAGTTCTGTCAGGTTAACTGGGGCATTGACTTTTACTTCGGTGTCAATAAGGGTCCATTGGTACCAAACCTACTGCTACAGTATAGCAGATATGACAGACTGTATTAGTGACCCTAATTTACGCCTCCTTGCAGCCAAGTCCTTTGCCATGTCACTTTCCAATATCCGCTCACTTTGAGACTGGGTTTGACCACGGGACTTGTCCGGGCCTGAAGAGTAAGGAGGACATGTTGGTGCACCGGTTCTGAACTTAGGCCTCGAGAGATCATGCATGTTTCTGCTTGCTCTTTGTCCTTCTCTTTCACTGGGGTGAGGACATGGCTGGGACAAACTGCTGGTTCCAAGAGGAGGGAGAAAGACGCACGGAGCAGAGCTACCTCCAAACACGTAAGTCTGCAAGCTGCCCACTAATGCCACAGACAGCACCTGCCCCTCGGCAAGCAGACTCATGAAACATAATAAACGATCGTTGCTTGAAATTTCTGAATTGGAATGATTATAAAGCAGCCATAGGTAAGTGGTAAAAGTTTACCCTGCCTGAAAATACTTACTGCTAATACTTAACATTTCCTTGGAATCTCCAAGGCAAAAATGAAAAAGTTGGCATTTTTTTAGGGATGTAGTTTTTATGTGACTATATTCTCAAATAGTACACATACATGTCTCTTGCCAGCCAAAGAACAAAA
Organism: Canis lupus familiaris; assembly: GCF_011100685.1. NCBI lineage: Eukaryota > Metazoa > Chordata > Mammalia > Carnivora > Canidae > Canis > Canis lupus. Next base: position 25,756,381 of record NC_049249.1, read on the forward strand.
GATAAATAGCTAATCGATATGATTTAGTGGGCATCTACCATGTGCTCATTACTGAGATCTGAAAGATATAAAAATTATCATTTCTATTATCAATGAAATTATAATTCTGTTGTAGGAAAAGGAGAAATGTGGGATAATTAGAGTTTGAGGCAGTAATGGAGTGCCAAAATCTATACAGACTTCAAGCTTCTGGTTAAACATAGTACTTTGTTCGGGTTTATTTTTTTTTTTTTTTAATGATTTTATTCATTCATTTGAGAGAGAGAGAGAGAGAGAGGCAGAGTGGCAGGCAGAGGGAGAGGGAGTAGCAGACTCCCCTCTGAGCCGGGAGCCTGATGCAAGGCTCGATCCCAGGACCGTGCGATCATGACCTGAGCCGAAGGCAGACGCTTAACCAACCGAGGCACCCAGGTGCCCCTAAACATAGTACTTTGATCTCTGCATCTTCACAAAACCCCAAAAAGAACGAGAGAGGAATAACTGCAGATAAGAGATGTGGACACAGTTTATAAGCTAGAAAGTGAATGAATGCTATATGCCAAGAATGGGGAGGCTGTAAGTTAAGCTGGAGGGAGAGGTGTCTATTAGGGGCAAACCAGGAAAGGTCTGGTAGTGGGGGCACCAGGTATGTACTGCTGAAGGCAGGCATGTAGGATAAGACTGAATAGGCCTGACAGTGTTTATGGGAAGGAATTACACCTCCATTCCCCTCCTCATCTTCTCTGTGCCTGCAGACAAATCCTCACAGATGCCCGCTGAAGAGGATCTGAGGTGCTGTGCCAAGGTGGGAGGTCCCCTTCCCTGGATGTGGAAATGGGATAAGAGAGAGGAAGCAATCTCTTTCAATTTTCTTTAGCTATTTATTCTCATCCTTAATTCCATATCCCTATAGAAGATGCTTATATGGCCATCTCTTGATTTTTTTTTCATGGTAGACATTACCTATTGATTTTCTACAAAGGAAGGTCAGGATTTAACTCTTCTATACTCTCGACTATGGATAACATCTAAACACAAAGGTTCAATGTGGCAACTCAAACTTTCCAAAACCATAATGTGTCATGTGTCGGAAGAAACGATGAGATAGATAAACAAAGAGCCACACTTAGGAACAGGGAGAAAATGTGTCATCTTAGGGAGTCAGGCGAGAGAAAGTTTAGAATCCTTGACTTTCTTGCTTTGTCTCCCTTTCATGGGAGAAGACACTCTTTTGTTTGTAGAATGAGGGACATGAATTACTTTGATGAAAATAAAATGAATAAATAAAACTGATAATAGTAGTTACCCCCTAGGTTTGGATGGTGGCCAAGGGAAGCTTTTGCCTTTCATATACTATTTGAAATGTTTACAGTGAGAGCTTATTCTCATATGATTTGTATAATTAAAAATAAAATAAAAATACACACACAAAAATTAAAAAATAAAATAACCAAACTAGAATCAAGGTCTTGGATTCTAAGGCAGTGTTCAACAAACTAAATAATTTGGAAGCATCTACATCTCTCAGGTGGAACCATAACCAATAATTATATAAATCATTCATTGTTAAATGTAAGGCAGTGTGTTGTGAGTTTTTTAAACATAAACATACTCATTTAATATGATCTTATAAAGCAGGTAGTACTATTACCTCCATTTTATAGATGTGGAAACAGGCTTGGAGAAATTATGACATTTGCTCAAGGTTACACAGCTAGTAGATATCAAAGCCATGATGGGAACCAAATCTTTCTGCCTCTAGAGCTCTGTATCCAGAGGGAAGCTGCTTTCCTTCTGCAAGTCTGAAATTATAGGTTAACATTAGAAAAAATTACTTTGAAATTCACCAAAGAATACCATTTTAGCAAGGGGAAAATAAATCCCCAATCCCTTATGGCTCTGGCAGTAAGTGGCAGCAGAGATGGTTCTTGAGAACAAGAGGCAACTTCCTCCATGCTAGAGCCACAGTGAGAAGTGATTTGTGGTCAGATTGTGACCCTTGAATCCACTGGGCTCATCTCTATTCCAAGGAGCACTTCAGCCTTCTCTAGCCAGCGTCCTAATCTCCTGAGGTGACTACCTCCTCTAACATCTTATATTCCTATCCTTGCATTCTTCACCCCGTTCAGGTGCTTATTAATTTGTCATGTAGTTGAATTGCTCAGCTCATCTTTGGCACATAATGCCAGTGATCCTTCCAAGATTATAGATATTAAATGACAGACTTACTCTGCACAGTACCTAACACAGTACCTGCCACCTGCTGAAAGATGCTTAGTAAATTAACGATAACAAACAGAACATTAATGAGCTGCTTTAATGCCAAGTCCAGGGAGGGCTCTATGACACATCAGCAGACCCTCCCTGAGGAAGCTACCAATTAGAGAGACAGACTATTACAGTGAGAGTTCCTTTAAACTTAAAAAAAAAAAAAAAAGTAAAATAAAAACATGGGTGAGGCCAAGAGCCTCAGAAGTAAAATGGCTAATCAAATTCATGAATCTGTGCCTGCACGTAAGGGTTCACATAGCCAACAACACCTTATATAGGGAAATATAGGGAAAACAGAGCATTGAAATCATTTAAAAATAGTCAAGAGATGTGCTTTCCACAAAAGAATACCACTCCCCTATTGCAGTGACCCTTTTTCTAAGGGCACTGTGTGTTCCAGTTCACCTTTTAGCTCTTTACCACTTCAATTCACGTGTCAGCGTGAAGTATGATTCCCATGAAAATTATCATAAAAAAGAGTACCACCAGGCTCAAGGAGTTTCTGTTCCATTAAGATCTTCATGATAGTGGTCTTCAAGGGTAGTCATGGTACTGTGGTGCAGTCAGAAAGCTAGGGAGCCTGCAAGCATCTACTGCAGGGGAGGGGTGACTGGGACAGGTGCTCTTAAAATTCATTCTATTGTTGACTGTCCTATGAAAACCCAATAGCCAGTGCTCTGGCAGCCTGCTCCCACTGCTTGGGCATGTCCCTGGCAATGTCATGCTCTAGTTGACCCACTGGTCACTGACCTTGGCAGAGCTCTTTTGCAGTGGCAGCTGTGACTGCCTCTTAAAGCAGAAAAACCTGTCCAGCATTCCATTCTCTCAGATGAAATCTAAAAGGAGTTCTCATAAGCACGTTGCATTTTCTCCCCCTTTTTTGGAAAGGAAGGGCACTTAGACAGAATTCTTGCAAACTTAATCCCAGTATTCTGAATTGATATCCTATCACTCCAACTTTTAAAATATGTGTTATGACAGAGAAGTGCAAGTCAACAATCAGATTTTTTAAAAGGTTTTATTTCTAAGTAATCCCCACACCCAAGATGGGGCTTGAACCCACAATCCTGAGATCAAGAATCGCATGCTCCACCACCGGAGCCAGCCAGGCACCCCAACAGTTAGATTTTAATATAAAAGAGAAGGCTGGGTGTCTTGTATGCCCAAATTACTATGAATTGTATGCAAACACTAGCTCTAAGCATATCGTTTAGCGTACAAGGTAGTAAATCAACAGTCATCTAACTAGCTAATGCCTTCAAGGTGTGCCAGGCAAGAAAGGACAGAATGATGTACTCATTAAAGAGGGAAGGGCGAGTAGAGAAAGCTTTAAGCTGTAAAGCACCACGGATCCACCTTCAGGAATAAGAGACAAAATTTAAGAGTGGTCACGCTTGTTCATTATATATCCATTCAGAATATTCTTCTATTTAAAAAAATAGGTAATTGGAATATATTGTCAATTTTCCGAATGGAGGATACTTTTAAAACAATGCAGAGTAATGAAAGTCCTTATGTTCCAAACATAAGGTGTGCCTGTTTTTGAGTCTCAGAATAATCTGCCAGTCTTCCAATTTAATTATGACCGAGATTCAAGTCAACTGTTGAGTGTTCTAGAGATACACTTTCTGTAAATTCCAGCTGGCAGCAAGTGGAAAGACTCCAAAGCCCTTAAAAAATATGCCATGGAGTGGAAAGAAAGAGTAGTCAAAAAACGGGAAAAATAAATGAAATTTTTTTGGAAGAGTTTCTTTTTTTTCCCCCAGTTTGACCTCAAAAAATATAATCAGATATACGGCTTACTCTGTTTACTTATAATCTCTCTATCATGTAAGATTTTCAAAAACCTGCCCTATCTTTCCTGGAAATCAAAACTAAAATCCTCTCTTTTTACAGTGCAGGGAAAACAGAGGGCTTCAAGTTTATTCAAGTAGAGACATGCAGACATCTTGAGATAGTCTAATTTTATCCCTTTCACTTAGGAAAAGCCATCGAATCGTAGTTTCCAATTCTAAATACTAGTAATACCTTAATAAAATTAATACACACATTATCATTAAAATTCAGATTCTATCTTCGAGGAGAGCCCAGAGATTATTCAAGCATCTGGAGGCCTTTTATAACATCAGAGGATGTCACACTTCAGAAAGAATAAGGAGGAACAAGCTTCAATAGAATGGGCGTACTGCCCATACAGGGTCCCTATTAGCTTTACATTTTATTATTCTTATGTTTGCCAACTTTTGTCTCCCCAGTAAAATATATGAGGCAGTTCAATAAAGAATACGAAACATTACTAGAGTTTTAAATCAGCGCTGTCTTTCAAAATCATGTTCATTTGCAGGAGAAAGTTTAATGGCACAAGAAGCCACCATGAATTATTCATCAGTTATAGAGTGTGCCAACCTGCAGTTCCTCTGTACCTCCCAACAAGTGTGTACATGTGAAGTGCAACACGGCCAGGCTCCCCGGTGGGAAGGAAGGCAAACCCAAGGCCTCTGGAGGTCCCAGTAAATTGAGACGAGCAGAGCGCTCAGAAGTGAAGGTGGGAGGGTAGAGAGCTTGTCCACCTTACGTGGAATTATCCACTAGCCTGTTCTCCTGAAACCGAAATAAGTTACAATCTCTTATCTTAAGGAATCCGGTATCAAAAGAGGCAGCATGAATCGACACAGGCTGCTGGTTTCAGTGGGGTGGCCCGCAACACTGTGCTGGGCCGCCTCTGAAGTTGGGGTGTTGTCTGCTAGTCCCTGGGGATGCTGAGCCCGAGAAGCTGGGTCACTCCTGAAGCCAGCCTCCCCAGGAAACAAACTCCCACAAAACCCAACTCTAGGGGAAGCATTCTAGGGACGGCATCCAAACTCAAAGCGCCTACATGCCCTGTGCAGGAGCACAAAAGGACAACATGAGAAGGAAAAAAGTCATCTCAAAGCTATGTTAACACAGAAGTATGGTCACGGAAGTGGGGTATAGAAGAAAGAGAGCACAGGAGCAGAAATGGGATCATGGGGTTCACTCACAGTCACCGAAGACTCTTTTTTAAAGTGCTCCAACAGTCTAAATTTAATTCAATTTAATTTTGCTGGATTCCCGCTACAAAACTCATGTCGATTTTAAGACCCCATTATATTAATAATATCTTTAAACATGTTGCTATAGAAGATAGACATTTTTATACAAAAATATGTTATGTGTATAAATAGAGTGTTAACATACTGTAATAAGCATAAAACCGTTCTAGCCAATGGAAATGCCCTTGCCCTCTCCCCATCTTTAAAGACATGGTCTGCCCCAGGCAGTGCACATGCCACGTTTACAAAAATGAACAAACCAACCTTGGGTGTCTTCAACCACGTGATGAGGCTCCATGAACTCAGTCTCTCCCCAGGTCATCAACATGCACAAATCTTAGAGCTAAGATTTCAGATTTTCTTCGCGAGGTGCCTGGCCACACGGGAGGACTGCATCCACTCCTCAAAGGAAAGGCTTGGGCCCTGGCTCTCCTCCCAGGAGTTCGTGGGCTGAGCTGGACTCCAGAGAGGGGTGTGCCACCCAAGGGTGTGCCGCAGCCAGCGCAGGAAGAACGAGAAGTTTCCTGCATGATTCTAGCTCCTTCCTCACGTACAGAATCCTCACCCGCCTCTGCTCCCCACTCTATCTCCTATCAATTCTGAAGACCACTCTCAAGAACACTTCAGTTCCGATATTGCACCTGCAGAAAACCATCCTTTCTGAGAAGCCGGCATTAAAACATGCCCAGAACGTTCCTCGGATTTTCCTCCACTCTGCACAATCCAGAATCCAGATTTTGGTCACTGTCATTTCACAATAACTCAAACACATGTGGCGAAGAAGAAGAAGAAGAGGAGGAGGAGGAGGAGGAGGAGGAGGAGGAGGAGGAAGAGGAGGAGGAGGAGGAGGAAGAAGAAGGAGGAGGAGGAGGAGGAGGAGGAGGAGGAAGAAGGAAGAAGGAAGAAGAAGATTGATCTTCCCAAGCCTTCTGCCTTCTTTTTTCACTTAATGAGTTATCGCCTCACCAGATGGGCTCTTATTACTTTTTTTAATACAAGGATTTAACAAAAATACTATAACTTGAAGAGGTTCCTTTTACTATCAGCCTATTCCTCGTGGCTTTGGACGTTCTTCCCTGACAAAACATTGGTCTGAGGCAAGCTGTGGACTTTGAGTCCGTTTATATTAGGTACAGGCTGTCTGAAAACAATGACCTCATCCGGAAAGGCTCAGGAAAGAGGCATTTTTTTCCCTTTAGTCAGGAATGCCCTGATGCTGGGTTGGATTACCCGCCACCCACAGTCCAGCGTTTCTCCTGGTTATTTTTGAACACCAGGGCTTTTACAAACTGGAAACACTATGAAGATAGAGTTTAAATGGGAAAAGACACTTAGGACAAATATCCCCAGCCTCAGATACATTTACTGGCTGAAGAGGTGGAAGGAAACTGCCATAATTGTTTTAAGTGTGAGGGTAAATCATTAAATTCCTGTAATAAAGACACAAGCACGAGCAGCCATTCTGAGATATTAATTTAATATAAAGCCCATAATCTGCCCACTGGAAGGAAAGACCACACAATCACATTGTTTCAATATCAAGTTCGATTAATTGTACGTCCCCAGCTTACTCTCTTCCTCGTCTAGATGGCTTATTTTGTTTTGGATTGGCTCTGGGGATAGCCATAGGCCTGGATTACCCCATCCGCCGGCCTCCTAGTCCAGGCCACTGCCTGGAACTTCGTGCCTCCGATAACGTCCTCCTGACTTGGCCGAAGCACCAGGCGCCAGACAATGGAGCACAACTGGACTACTCGTTGATAAAATGCTTGGCATCTGCAGAGCTGTCTTATGTCAGCTGCTGCCAAGATGCCAGTCACATTGATTGAAATCTTCTGATTATGCCTAATGCCTAACATTCTCATGACAGTGATTTCATGCTTTCATGTTTTTTGGTTAGTGGCTCGGAAGTCTTACCAAATGATAGAACAGAAATCTTTCACAACTGCATTTTTTTTTTAAATTCCCATTAGCATCATTTCAAATGTAATGGAAGCCAGTTTTTTCCTACTCCCTTGAAATCTCAGATTATGATTCCTACTGGATTTTATGTGAAAGGGGGAGGAAGAAACCACATGTCATGCTGCCACTATTTCCTGGAGCTAACCCAGGACTCTAATGAAGAGTAACTTGCATGGGTTCCTTGTCTTTCATAAGGCAGCACTGTGGAGGTGGAAGGGCAAGCCAATATTGAAACTTTGACTTTGTGAACAGTTAGCCAATAATGTAGCTCCTTCCAAACCATGACCCGCCCTCCGCACTCCCCCTCCCCCGCCAGATTTGACTTCTGTTAGTTGAAGTACAAATACTTTGGTGATTTATTAGACTTCGCAAACCAATTGCTCAAAAATTGTTTAAAATGTATAACCATATTCTAATGACATGGCAATGGTACTTCTGCAAAGTCATTTAAAGATCAGCGATACTGGGACGCCTGGGTGGCTCAGCTGGTTAAGTATCCAACTCCTGATTTCAGCTCAGGTCATGATCTCAGGGTTGTGAGATCCAGCCCCAAGTCAGCTTTGCACAGGACATGGAAACTGCTTAAGATTCTCTCTCCCCCTGTTTCTCTCTGCTCTTTCTATCACCTCTCATGTGCATGCTCTTTTTCTTTCGAAAAGAAAGAAAAATCAGAGCTACTGCTGTGCGTACTTTGCCTTACATAACTCAATCATCTAGGAACCTGGAGCATGAGCCTCTCCCTCAAAACCCCTTGGAACTCTTCCCAGGAAAGCAATCATCAGTCAGCAAAATTAATGAATAAAAACGTTTTAATTTGCCTAGGTACCTATATTTGAGAAATGCTTGATTAAGCGTTGTTAGGTTTCTTAACCATGGACTTCTCAGAGACATTAATATGCATGGATGCCATGTAACTCTGTAAGAGACGAGGAAAAAGATAAGAAGCATCTCCTAAATGTATTTGGCCAGAGAACCCTAACCCCAGCACAAATAATAACTTAGCACAGAACAGAGTTTGGAAAACTCTGCTTAGGGTAAGGAGATCACAAGATGGGATTTTTGAGATCATTCACCTCATAGCGTCAGAGATGAAAAACCTTAAAGCCAGAGGAATTTAGGAACCTGCCCAAGGCTGCACAGAATGCAGAAGCAGGTCAACTCCACCTGGCAACGTTTGGTTCTGCTGTGGGGGGGCTTTGAGGGGCCACGGTGCCTGGCTCTGTGTGCACGGAAGGTATGGGCCCCAGTGATGCTACCACACCCTTGGTAACAGAGATGCTGCATGTTCTTCGGCAAACAGCACATCTTACAACAGATCATGTTAAAAGAGCTGGCCTAGGAGACGAGGATCATGAGATTTATGACAGAGCTGAGAGAAAAATAGCAGAGGTCAATAACAAAACATGCACGGGGCCCTGGCCTCACCTTTCAAACTCAGCAGAAGAGAAAGAAACCTAAAGCAAACTGAATTCCATAAGAAAAATGATTCCCTTGGGAAAGATGAAAACTACATTTCTTAAAAGGTCATATTCAATAAGGAAGAAGACCCTTCCAGACCCTAACTAGAAAGGTACAGGAAAAAAAATCAAGAACTCATTTGTCATTCCCCTTGAACTTGTGATCCAATGATACTCCCTTATAAGCCCAGATGGTTGGCACCAGTCCAAGCTCAGCTCTGTGACTCCATTGGAAGGATCAACTTTAAGAACTGAATGAACTTGTAGTTCACCAACCTCTTAAACACAAAGCACTCTTGATGGTGGCTGAATCTGGAAAGGGTCTTTATAGTGCACAAGTATCTCTGTGCTATCGGACCTACATTCTGCTTATGCTTTCCAGGTGGATCCCATGTGATTATTTTTATGACCAGAAATGAAATTTTATGGACTTTACTAAGTTAATATCGATGCTTCTTACATATGGTCATGTCTGTCCGCTTCGTAAACTGCAAATAGAATAGCCTCATCACTATTCATAGCTCACATTTACTGAGAACTCTCTCTCTACAGGCATTGAACAAAGATCCCCTCAATGATTTCTTATAACCCTCTGAGGCAAGCACCATCATGATCTCCACCTTAAAGATGAAGCAACTGAAGTAGAGAGAAGTGCAAGAAATTGTCCAAGGTCACACCCCCTGCGAGAGATACAGCTGTGGCTTGGGCCCAAGCAATCAGGATCGGAGGCCATACCCAAGATGCTGAAACTTCCTCAAGACATTAAAACAGCTCAGGGAGAATGATTATATCAGAGAAAATGCCAAAGCCATCTCCACATCTGAAATTATGATGAGTTGATGCAAAGCATGAGTTTAGCAGTGCATGGGTTACTGCAAAGAGGGCAGCCTGGGTAGCTCAGCGGTTTAGCGCCACCTTCAGCCCAGGGCATGATCCTCGATCCCCCCAGGATTGAGTCCCACGTCTAGCTCCCTGCATGGAGCCTGCTTCTCCCTCTGCCTGTGTCTCTGCCTCTCTGTCTATTTCTCATGAATAAATGAATAAAATCTTTTTTTTTTTTTAAAGTTACTGCAAAGGGGGAAGAAGCAGAAACAATGTACTTAGTGGTTGCCATCAGAAACCACCTCCATCACCCTCCCCACCACCACCATAACTAAGGAGTTGACGACAGTGGACTTATTAGCTCCTCGCCCCCTTATCCACTCATCTGCCTAGACTTTTGCTCTCACCTGCCTTAGCTGAACTACAGGGGATTAAAGGCATTCTGTATTCCCTGCAAAAATAACGGGCATTTCTCTTCAGTGACTCATTTGACACAAATAAGCTGTAGGGACTGGGGATTCCAATCTTTCCATGCTTTTGAAAAAGTGGTGAGGATAAGGTCTACAAGGAAGAAAATTACTGCAGAATGCGGAGGTCCTACCTCACTTTCATTGTAAGAGGATCAAATGTTAGGTTAAATCATAATGACTTACTAGAGTCTGAATTTTTATAATTTCTACATTAATTACCGTTTGGCTTACAGTGATAGATGACTGTGGCAACTGCAAAGTATTCCACACCTAGCTTCACCCCTAGAGAATGATGGAGGATATTTGACTGTATTATACACAGAGGGCTGCATTTTGTATGGAATTTTGGTTTTTGGAGGGTAGGAAACAGAATTAACATCCAGAAGATACATACCTGCCCTGGCAATGTTACTACATCGTTCTAGGTCACCTATACCTTTTGCTGTGGGTACCACTCCCAAGCTGGTCCACAACTTTTTTGGGAGCTGCATTCAGAGTTAGTGGGAAAAGAAAATATGGCACATTTCAATGAGGATGAGAATGTTCCCTCAAACCACTGACTCTGATTCAACCTCCCAGCTCACTTTGGGGGACTTTAAATTTAACATTCTGTATGACCCTGCCTAGTTAACAGTTTGCTGACTATAAAACAATCATATTTAGTCTCTACTGCAAGCAACCATTTACTCATGGTCACATGCAAACTCATTATTCCAAAGATGTTCTCACTGACTTTTGAAAATCTTAATGGTTTGTCTCTGCCTGCTTTCAACTTTCATTTGATGATCCAAAGGGAGCTGGACTAGTTTGTAACTATGTGTATCACAATTTTATGACTCTAATCAAAAATCAAAACAAAAATCTTCCTACTCTTCAAATTTCAAGAGAATAAGTCTAGTTTAAGGGATTTTAATGATACGACAAAAACAATATGCATTAAGCCTTTCAAAATAAGTCAACCCTGAGGATGTTTTGCTAAATGTTTTTAAGCTTCCTAAAAAACAACCTCTAGGGTCAAGGACAAAGTTGCCTTAGCAGTCAAACACCTCTTGCAAACAGAAGCCTTTAGATATGCACATTCCTTTGAGCACACAGACAGGGAGTATGGAAGCTGGAGGTAGTGGTGTGTGTCTTTAGATCATCTAGTCTGGATGTTTTGGAGCTCATATACAGAATAATCAGGCTTTCAGGGATTGGTGAGGGGTTGGGGGTGAAGGGTTGATTCTGGGTTCCACCCCAACTTCCACCAAAGAAACTGTGGCTCATCTACTTCATTTTCTAAGCTTCCAGATGAGCCTTTATTTGAAGAAAGGGTTCCATAGCTAAAAACAAAACATACTCTTTGAAAAAATGCCCATCCTGTCCAATATTTTCATTTTAGAAAGGAAAAGGAAAGGAAAGCCAGGTGAATGTGCAGTCAAGGCAGGGTTACACCAGCCAGGGGTTCTGAGTAGCATGCTCCAGTGCAAGCACTTTCCCCAAACTGCCAAGTCCACAGCCCCCAATAAACAGGTCCTAGTCCTTGTCCATGAACACCCTCAGGTCTACCTGCTGCAAGTCCTACTAGAACTGCCCACAGCCCTGCGGCACAGGCTTGCAGTTGTGGTGGTGGTCTTGTTCTTGTTCTTATCCTTATCTTTATCCTTATTCTGATTTTAGCTTTTTCTAGAGTACTAGATAGGTGCAGGACAGGAGCAAGAGTCCTGCTGATGGGAGGTGAAAAATGAAACCTTCTGAAGTTTTATGTAAATTAATAGAAAATAATATTTGGTTGATAAAAGTTGAGTTTACACTCAAATTAGGATGGGAGCAAGGTATGTCCTGCTTGCTGTGATCGTCATTCTCAAAGTTTTGTTACTTAGCAAACCACAGCCAAGCTTACGGTGTGGGGTCTTGTCCCACGCCTTCCACAATTCCAAGGCTCTGCGGTTAGTCTGGGATTGCATTCCGGACAAACACCACAGTCGCTGGTTCCAGGAGGATGGGTGCTTCATTTTGTAAAACATGATGAAACCAAAGTGGGAGGAACAAAAACTAGTAAATTAAAGTGAACTATTCCAGCTATCCCTGGGGGCTCTGGTTGACATGAGGTTCCTTTATTTATTTATTTTTTAAGATTTTTATTTATTCATGAGAGACGGGGGGGGGGGGGGGGGGCAGAGACACAGGCAGAGGGAGAAGCAGGCTCCATGCAGGGACTGACGTGGGACTCGATCCTGGGTCTCCAGGATCAGGCCCTGGGCTGAAGGTGGCGCTAAACCGCTGAGCCACCCGGGCTGCTCGACATGAGGTTCCTTTAAATAAACTCCTAAGATGATTCTGGTTGCCATCCACCAGGTGAGTGGTCTGAGCAAGCTATATGTGTCTCGGTTTTCTCGCGTGTAAAATAGGGATAATTATAGCGCCTACTTTTTGGGGTGTTGTGAGAATTTAAGGAAATAGTTCCTGGTACATAGTAACCTCTATATAAATACTAGTTATCATAGTTATTCTTCTTATTAAAAAAAAAATTAAGTACTAGACAAAGACCAGGGGCCAGAAAGTAGCAAGAGCCCCAGCAATTTAAAATGAGAAATGAGGGGTGGCAGGGTGGCTCTGTTGGTTGGGCATCTGCCCTTGGCTCAGGTCAAGATCTCAGGGTCTTAGGATCAAACCCTATGTCAAGCTCCCTGCTCAGCAGTGAGTCTGCTTCTCTCTCTCCCTCTCCATCTGCCCCTCTCCATCCCTGCTCATGATTTCTCTTTCTCTCTCAAATAAATAAATAAAATCTTAAAAGAAATTAAAAAAAAAAATGAGAACAAAACGAAATTGTTCTGAAGTTTAATGTAAATCAATAGAAAATAACCATTGGTTAATAATAGTGGAATTTACAAGTTGGGATCCTTGTCAGCCTCACTGTCTAATCTAGGGTCATGCTGCTCCAAGCCCCCTGGAGCAATAGTATCGCCATCGCCGGGAATTTGTTAGAACTGCAGAGCCTCTGGGCCCACCCCAGCTCTCACCAACCAAATCAGAATCTGCCTTTAAACAAGGTCTCCAGGCAATTTCCCAGCCCATAAAAGCTGGAGAAGGCTGCTTTATGGCATATACCGAGATTTCCCTGTTTGTAAATGAAAGGAGTAAGACCTCATTCTACAGTTACATCTCCACACGTTATCCTAAATTCTACTGCCCTTTCCAGCAGCAGCCCTCATGTTACATCGTTTCACTAACCTGAGTCTTAAGGTGGATGCTCCTTTTATGGGACAGAATAATAGTTCAGGAGGGCATCCAAAGCCACAAAGTCACCTCTTGTTAGTAATGTCAATGATTTGAAAGCGTCATCATCATGATCATCCGCCAATGGCTCACATTCATTGAGCTCTTAAAGTATGCGAGGATTATTGCAGATTAGTGCGACGAGCTTTCCAGATGTTCTCATGTACTCGCAAAACCCTTTCAAGTAGGGGTTACTCTCCCCATCTTACAGAGGAGGGAACTGAGCTCAGGGAGGCAACATCACTTTCTTAATGCAAAAGGGCCTTTCTGAAGTCAGCTCTTACTATAAAGTATATGCCTATGACATCCAAGTCATATCTCTGTGGAATGGGGAGCAGTGATTATCTCCCTTTGTATGTAAGGAAAACTGAGTCCACAGGGTGAAAAAACTGTATAGAATCAACCACCTAAGACTCAGGTCAGAAGTCAGGCTGTTAGGGTTCAAGTTTTTCAAATTAAAGAATTCTGCTGCCAGAAATGCCAGAGATAGGGGTGCCTGGGTGGCTCAGTCAGTTAAGCATCCGACTCTTGGTTTTGGCTCATGTCGTGATCTCAGGGTCATGAGATCGAGCCTGTGTTGGGCTCTGCACTGGGTGTAGAGCCTGCTTGAGGTTTTCTCTCTCTCCCTCAGAACCCCCACCAAAGAAATGCCAATGATAATGCAACAGCAAGGAAGAGATGGGGAGGAAAACCCCATATAAAGTGAAAAAGACATTTTCCATTCATGAAGTTTTGCACAACCAAATCAAGGGACTTCACATTTTTATCTCAGTGGTCAAGAGCTGACTGGTGTGTCAGATTCTTTGGCAAACTAGAACATCCAGATTTTTATTGCCATCACTTGTGGCAACTGGTCCTCATCAGCATATCACAGCTAACGTCCCACACAATCATCCTCGCACACCTGGGAAATTCCCCCAGTGACAGTCTCTCTGACTTCCCTCGCTACATCTCTATCCATGTTTGATACCAAAGAGTTCAGCAAGATTAGTCACAATCTTTCCTTGATAGCACCATCATCGTAAAGTCAAAGATGCAGGTTTTAGGATCAAGAGGTTGGGGCTGCTTGCCCAGGCCCCAGAGAATGCCTTCCATCCTCATCCCTGAGGGCAGCAGGGAAAAAAACAGAATTTGCTGACTTTGGACTCTATTAGTTTGTGAGGGCTGTCACAACAAAATACCACAAATGGGGATACTTAAGCAACAGAAATGTATCTTCTCTCAGTTCTGGAGGCCGGAAGTCCAAGATCAAGGTGTCCACTGGGTTTGGCTCCAGAGGCGTCTCTCCTTGGCTAGCAAATGCCCACCTTCTCACTCTGTCCTCATATGGTCCCTCTGTGCGTACATGTGTCTGCTACCTCTTCCTCTGTGTCCAAATATCTTCCTTTGTGTGCTTCTTGTAAGGACACCAGTCACATGAGATTAGGGCCCACCCTAATGACCCCATGTTAACTTAATTATCTCTCTAAATTAAAGGCCTAATTTCCAAAAACAGTCACATTCTGAGGGACTGGGAGATAGGGGCTTCAACATGTGAATTCTGGGAGGACACAATTCAGCTTATAATGCACGCTAACTGGATCTTGTCATCCATCATCACCAAGTCCTAGTGCTAGGCTGAGGCCAACTCATCCAGTCCTGCTTCAGTAAGAACAAGAGTTTCTAAGAATCTGAATCTTTCAGGCCCTCGACTCACAGCAACCTGGAGGAGGAAGGAAAAGAACAGGATTCCAGATCAGACCTTAGCTTTTCTGGTCTATGCTGTCAGAGACAAATAATTCTCGGCCTCCCTTTTTATCAACATAGCCTCTCTTCTTCCCCACCCCCACTTGTCATGTGCTTATGTAAGGTCACTCAGAGGTGGGTTTTTGAAAAATCTAAGTGCCACTTGTAAAATAGTCTGAGTTAGAGATGAGCAGTTGCTAAAAAGTATGAACTGGAATGAAATGCTGGAATCTGGCAGCCCTTAAGGCCTCTCGTGCCCTGCAGTAAATGCTCCTGAGTGTGGGATGGATGAGTCCTGGGGAGCTGGCCCTGGCCTCCCAGACAGCTGTTTGCTATGGTAGGACAGCCAGGAGGCAAGAGCAGCCCCAGGCTGGCCCACTCAGCCTGAGAGGCAGCACCAGCAAACGTCAGCAAGTAGGAGGGAGGAAACCCAACACAGTGCAAGTGTGGCAGGAGGTTCTGGCTTCACACAGTGTTGTACAGATGGCTTCTAACAACGATTGGCATTATGGACATTATGCGTTCGTGGACGCCTAAACCATGATGTCATCATAGGAATAGTGCAAGATGAACATGAAAGTGGCACTTAAACGATGAAAGAGAAAACCCACATGCATCATTCAATCTAATAAACCTCTAATTTAGACTGCCATAAATTTCAATTTTAGTAATTCGGCTATTCTTTACATCATCAATGTTTAAACTTGCTTCCCCAAACCTAGTCATATTAATATAAAGTTCTATAATTTCCCTGAGGCTTTTAAAAGTTTATTTTGCCATTTTGGGGGGTGTAAGTGCTAAAAGGTAAAAATTATTTTGGATAAATATATTAAATATATTAAAGATTATGCTTTAGAGACCTCTTATACATGCAGACCAACACTACTATAGTGGAAAATTAACACCAGCAAGGAAACAAAAGAAAAAATCAATCCCCCAAATAGAAATCTCCTTTTTAGTTCATTTACATAGATGAAGAAACAACTAAGAATTACAAGATATTTCCAGAAAACAACCAGCACAAAGTGGGACCAAGATGAAAATAGAAACATAGGATTCTAGAGAAAACATGTAACTCATGCAACAGAAGAGGCCCTAAACACAAGCTCAAGTTCAATTCATATCCTTTAAGGTATCTGAGAACACACTGTACCCATGAAATAAAAATGGCAAAAAAAATTAAAGGAGCCTGAGAAAAATAGAGTTTTGGGAAATTAAAAATTATTATTAGGGGTGCCTGGGTGGCTCAATCAATTAAACGTCCAACTCTTGATGTCAACTCAGGCCTTGATCTCAGGGTCATGAGTTCAAGCCCCCATCCCCATTAGTCTCCATGCTGGGGATGGAGCCTACTTAAAATAAATAAATAAAAATCATTATGAAAATAAAAGAAATTCAACAGGCTAGAAAAAATGTCAAGATCTCCAACAAGGTAGAGTAAAATATAAAAGACATTGAAAATATGAAAGAAGAATTAAGAGAGGTGGAGGATGTCTAGCATCCATTTTAATAGGAGTCTCAACAAGAGAGAACAAAGTAGAAGGGAGTAAATAATAACAGAAAGTTCTCCATATGTTAAGAAACTGATCTTTATATGGAACGGCCAAGCCAGGTGCCAAATAAGAAGGAGACAAAAGACAAACAGCAAGACGTGTCCTGGTGGAATTTCAAAACTCTGAAAATACAGAGAAGATCTACAAAGAGATCAAGAGTATCTATCAGAGACCAAATCAGGCTCCCAAGAAAGGAAAAGAATTCTATCCACGACCAGACTTGGCAGACCCTCGGGATGTCAGAAGATAGTAAAACAAAGCCTTTTGAGTTTTAAGGAAAACACAGCTTTGAATCTGGATATCTATACCAGGCCCATCAAGTATGTGGGCAAAATAGGGCATTTTTCAGACATACAAGGATTCGATTTACCTCTCATGCACCCTACTGAAAAAAAGTTACTTGAAGATTAACTCATACAGAAGGAAAAATTAGGGGCATCTGGGTGGCTCAGTCACTTAAGCCTCCTACTCTTGATCTCAGCTCAGGTCTTGATCTCAGAGTTGTGAGTTCGAGCCCCACGCTGGGCTCCACACTGGGTGTGGAGTCTAATTAAATGAAAAAAAAATTAAAAAGAGAAGGAAAAATTAATCCTCAAACATAAAGTTACTGACTCCAAAAAAATTTAGAATTAGTTTAAGAATCAAATGCGGGGGGTGGTGGTAGGGTAGAGAATCCCATAATGGCAGTTACGCCACAGATCTAGAATCCAGTGAGTCCAAATTAGAACATGGTCAGAAGGTTCCAAGAAAACATCTTCAAGAAAATATATTTCATTCAACAAGTTAGTATGATTAAGAGGATGGAAGATCTTGGTGATGCTATTGATACATACATTTTGCTTAGGAAAAAAATTAGAAGCTTTATATAACTTAAAAATTTGTATAAGAAAATCACGGTCCAAATGTGAAGCAAACTAAAAAATAACATAATTTTGAGAAAAGAAAAAGATTTTGGAAAAGGGCATTTTGGTGATGATGCTTTGATAAACGCCAGAACATTCCCTTAGAGTAAAACAGACTTCGTTGCACAAAATCCTAATTCCTTCCCTCTAGATGCAATCATGTATCACTTCTGCAGTTAAAAATGTTTACATATTTTCAATATTATAAATGCTTTCTGCTGGTTTTCAGAGCTAAAAATCAGCTTATAGTAAATATAAAAGCATAAAAATTAGAAGATTTCAAATATTTTAACCTTGACCATGTGAAAGTGATGTACAGCCAAGAGCAATGAGAAGGCATCATGGAGAGTCGTATTTAAAGTCAGATGAAAAACAGTATATCATTTAGAGCTTAAAAGACAACCAATCATAGATTTAAAACTAATGAAACTCTGGACATGAGTGTTAAAGGTAGTTAACAGTGTTGAAAAAAGTACAAGTAATACTCAGAATATTATTTAGAATTACAGAAAAAAGAAAAAAAATAAAAGAAAAAGAAAAGAAACCAAAGAAAAAGAAACCAAAAGAAAAAAATAAACTTTTCAAAGACAGTTTTATCTGTTATAAAAGAGCAAACATAGGGATCTTTTGGGTGGTGGAACTGCTCTGTGTCTTGGCTCAATCAGTGTCAATACAGTGGTGATATCATATTAAAGTGTTGCAAAGTGCTGTCCAGTTCCAAGACAGAATCAAGCAGAAAAGTTATTTAATTGATTATATTCTTAATTCTACCAAGCTAATCTACTTCTTTCCTTTTTCCAGATTTATTGAGATATCATTGACAAATAAAATTGTAAGGCTTTTAAAGTGTACAATGTGATGATTTGGTGTACAAAAGATTCCCATCCTCAGTTAATTCATACATCACATAGTTATCTTTTCTGTTTCAGTGAGAACACTTGAGATTTACTCTCTAACCAAATTTCAATTATACAATACAGTATTACCAACTACAGTCACCTCATTATACTTTAAATTCTCAGAACTTATTTATCTTATAACTGAAAATTTGTGCCCTTTTACCAGTCTCTTCCTATTTCTCCCACCTCTGGGGAACTACCAATACATTGTTTCAATGAATTTTATTATTTTTTTTATTCCATATATAAGTGACACCCTAGTACATTTCTAAATGTATAAGCAATTATTTCATTGCATATTATATGTTCAATTGACTTTTTACAAAGGCCGCAATGCAACTAAATGAGGAAAGGAATCTTTTCAATAAATGATGTTAAAACAACTGGATATACATGTGGGAGAAAAAATGAGCCTCAATCCCCACCTCACGGCAGTCTACACAAAAATTATTCTGACATGGATCATATGTGTAAACTTAAAATCTAAATGCGTAGAACTTTTAGAAGAAAACATAGAATACCTTTGTAACCTGGGGTTAGCAAAGATTTATCAGATAAGATACAAAAAACACAAACCATAAAAGCTGATAAAGACACTACTAAGAAAAGAAAGAGCAGGGCGCCTGAGTGGCCCAGTCAGTTAAGCATCTGCCTTTGGCACAGATCATGATCCCGGGACCCTGGGGTCCGCCTGAATCCAGCCCCTTGCTTAGCTCAGCGGATCACCTGCTTCTTCCTCCCCCTTTGCCCCTCCTTCCTGCTCTAGCGCACTCTCTTGCTCCCACTCTTTCTCAAATAAATAAATAAAATCTTTAAAAAAAAAAAAAAAAGGAAAAGAAAGAGGCAAACATCAGGCTACTGGGAAAAAATTTTGTAAAGCAAAAAGTGGACAAAGAACTTCTACTCAGAATACATTAAAAAAAATCCTACAATGCAATAATACAAACAACATAATTAGAAAGAGCCGAACCAGCACTTCAAAAGATAGACAAGCAAATGACCACTAAGCACATGAAAAAGTTCCCAAATAATGGGCTAATTAGCCACCAAGGACATACAAATTGAAATCACAATATGATGCTACTATACCAAATGAAAATACTAAGTGTTAAGTGAGGATGTAAAGCAACCAGAACTCTTATACATTGCTAGTGAGAATATAACATGATGAAATAATCTTGAAAAAAAGGTTTGGAATTTTCTTATAACATTAAATTACACCTATCCTTTGACCCAGCAATTCCACATCTGGATCGTTACCTAAAAGAAATGAAAATACAAACCACAAAAAGAATTTTTTGAGAATGTTCATAGCAGCTTTATTCATATTAGCAAAAAAATTATAAACAAGTCAAATCTCCATTAAAAGTATATGGATAACATGCAGAAGAATGAAACTAGACCACTCTCTTTCACCATACACAAAGATAAACTCAAAATGGATGAAAGATCTAAATGTGAGACAAGATTCCATCAAAATCCTAGAGGAGAACACAGGCAACACCCTTTCTGAACTCGGCCACAGTAACTTCTTGCAAGATATATCCACAAAGGCAAAAGAAACAAAAGCAAAAATGAACTACTGGGACTTCATCAAGATAAGAAGCTTTTGCACAGCAAAGGGTACAGTCAACAAAACTAAAAGACAAGCTACAGAATGGGAGAAGATATTTGCAAATGACATATCAGATAAAGGGCTAGTTTCCAAGATCTATAAAGAACTTCTTAAGCTCAACACCAAAGAAACAAACAATCCAATCATGACATGGGCAAAAGACATGAACAGAAATCTCACAGAGGAAGACATAGACATGGCCAACATGCACATGAGAAAATGCTCTGCATCACTTGCCATCAGGGAAATACAAATCAAAACCACAATGAGATGCCCCCTCACACCAGTGAGAATGGGGAAAATTAACAAGGCAGGAAACCACAAATGTTGGAGAGGATGTGGAGAAAAGGGGAACCCTCTTACACTGTTGGGAATGTGAACTGCTGCAGCCACTCTGGAAAACTGGGGAGGTTCCTCAAAGAGTTAAAAATAGACCTGCCCTACGACCCAGCAATTGCACTGTTGGGGATTTACCCCAAAGATGCAGATGCAATGAAACGCCGGGACACCTGCACCCCGATGTTTCTAGCAGCAATGTCCACAATAGCCAAACTGTGTTAGGAGCCTCGGTGTCCATCGAAAGATGAATGGATACAGAAGATGTGGTTTATGTATACAATGGAATATTCCTCAGCCATTAGAAATGACAAATACCCACCATTTGCTTCAACGTGGATGGAACTGTAGGGTATTATGCTGAGTGAAATGAGTCAATCGGAGAAGGACAAACATTATATGTTCTCATTCATTTGGGGAATATAAATAATAGTGAAAGGGAATATAAGGGAAGGGAGAAGAAATGGGTGGGAAATGTCAGAAAGGGAGACAGAACATGAAGACTTCTAACTCTGGGAAATGAACTAGGGGTGGTGGAAGGGGAGGAGGGTGTGGGGTGGGGGTGAATGGGTGACGGGCACTGAGGGGGGGGGTACTTGACGGGATGAGCACTGGGTGTTATTCTGTATGATGGCAAATTGAACACCAATAAAAAATAAATTTATTATTAAAAAAAAAGAAGAAACTATGAGTAAACAAGTCACTAATTTACAAGGCTTTATGTGAGGATTTTTTTGAAGTTTCTTACTTAATAAAGACAGTTACATGTCGGAAAAGAATATAAAAAAACAAAAGTAGGGATCCCTGGGTGGCGCAGCGGTTTGGCGCCTGCCTTTGGCTCAGGGTGCGATCCTGGAGACCCGGGATCGAATCCCACATCGGGCTCCCGGTGCATGGAGCCTGCTTCTCCCTCTGCCTGTGTCTCTGCCTCTCTCTCTCTCTGTAACTATCATAAATAAATAAAAATTATAAAAAAAAAAAAAAGTATATGGATAAACAAATTGTGGTATAGCTTTACAGTGGAATACTACTCAGCAATAAAAAGGGAATGAACTATCTCTATATGTAGGAACATTGATGAACCATGCAGACCTTACCCTGAACCCTACACAAAAGAGTATGTAATATATGAATCCATTTATGCGAAATCCTAAAACAGGCAAAGCTAATTAGAACCATGGTTGTCTGGGGGTTACAGACTTCACTGACAAGGAACACAGGGACTATCTGGGGGATACAGAACTGTTCAATATTGTGATACAAGTATGGGTTACAGGGATGTATCCATCTGTAAAAGTTGTGTAGCCAAGGGACGTCTGGGTGGCTCAGCAGTTGAACATCTGCCTTCAGCTCAGGGCGTGATCCCTAGTCCGGTGATCGAGTCCCACATCGAGCTCCCTGCAGCGAGCCTGCTCCTCTCTCTGCCTGTGTCTCTGCCTCTCTCTCTCTCTCTGTGTCTCTCATGCATAAAAAATAAAATCTTAAAAAAAATCATGTAGCCAAGATTTGTACATTTCAATGTCCATCAATTGCACCTTTAAAAAACAACACTAGAAGGAACAGAAGTTTAGATAAAGCAAGGATGGCAGAGTATTAATGACTGTTGAAATCGAATGATGGATCTATGAGGTTCATTATACTATTTTGGTCATGTTTATGACTGAAATCTTGAAACATATGCAGAGTAAAGGATGTACACTGAATTTTAACTGCGTGTCACAGCAATTCATGATCAGATATTTAGGCTTCTAATATTTTTTAGCTTTAAAATTTCAACTGGCTGATTTCTGTTCTTTGCATTCCTTCCTTTTTGAATGGCAAGCAAAAAATTTCAGTGTTCTATTTTCAAGCTTTTTCTCTAAATACCACACTGTTTGTGAGGGAAGTCTTTATTACTAGTAATCAAAAAGACAAATTGTACACAATTACTAATACATTGCCTTTCTAAAGCATCGGTTTTTGAAATACCATAGATATTTCAATTAGGAGAATTTTAATTAGATGAGTAAAACTTACAGGTCTAGTAAATAATCTGAGGACAGAGTTTGTGGAATTACAAATTTTAATGATAAAAAAATCTGCTTGTATTTTAACACCAATGTTTTCTATATTTCTTGTCTTTAGCCCATGGTCTGTCATGACTATACATTGAACAATATACGAGAAAGAATAAAAACATAGTAAAATGGCATCATACTCAGTATCGCTAGAAGTGTTCATATAAATAAATTAACCTCACCAATTAAAATACTAGACATTCTGAGGTTTCCATATGATTCATTTTTAAGTGATTTAAATATCTTATTTAAAAGATTACTTCATTTGTTAATTTTTTAAACAGAAATTATATCTGATACTATTACTAAATACATGAACTCGAGGAGTATCTAAATAAATTAATTCAGACATTTGTAAACCCTAATAAGAGAAATTCTATCACATATAATTTATGCTGAGTAAAACTTGATAGTTATGATGCATGGAATAGCCTTCGCGAAATACTTTGAGTTTTACAATCTTAGATATAAACAAAATAAAATTATATGCACCTTCAGCCCGAAATGCCTTATAAACTTCCTCACCGACATACTCTCTACCTACTGATCCAAAGTATTTTACTCACTTTTGACAATCAATTCAAAGACCACTTCTTCCTTGAAGCTTCCCCTTCAGTTCCTAGTCTAATTCATTACTCTACCTTCTGCTGCTACAGCAGTTTATCTAACCTAAATTATAGCACATTGATGTCATGGGATCATTTGTTGCGTGTTTCCCAACAGATGTAGGTTTTTAGTAATGGTGGACGAAGTGGTAGGTATTACTGTACTCATCCTACAGATGACAAACCAAAAACTGAGAAAGATGAAACTTCCCCTCGGGGCCCACTGCCTTCAGTGGATCCTTGTGTCCCAAGCCCATGCTCTTAAAGACCATAGGAAGACTGTCCTCAGAGCTGCCTAAGCAGATGACAATCGCCTCCAAAGTACCTGGTCTGTGCTTTACACCTTACATATTCTATATGTTGAATTTGGTCTTAGTTTACATTCAACACTGTGAGAATAAGACATTCAATTAAAATAGCTTATCAGTTCACTCATGTGAGCAGAGTTCAGAAGGTTCCCAAACGTGGGCTGGGGGCATGGTACACCATCACCCTCTACTGGAGAATCAGTTTCTCACATGAAACTTGCATGCCTTCTCACCAGAATGAGCTAGACTCCACTTAGGAGTCAATGTACTCAATATTTATTCCCTGGGGAAATCTGTGGATTCTCTTTGTAGAAATAATGTGTAAAGTGTATACTTACATGCCCAGAAATGCCGGAAAACAAAAGCTATTGGGCTTATGCCCCCATGAAACATGAACTAGTTCTCAATAATGTGGTTAGATCAGCAAGGACTGACTTGAATAACAGGGATATTCTATGCCTGTAGGACTCTATGCCTAACTTCAGGCTGCCACTTGCCACCTGTAATTTACTTGGCATTTTTGTGGTTTGGCTTTTCTAATAACTTGGTGATTTGAATAATTTCCCATTTTCTCTCTCTCTCTCTCTCTTTTCCCTTCCCTCTTCCTTCTGCTCTTTTCCCCTCTTTCTGCCATACATGCTCTATCACAACATCTCTAAGGTATCTTGGAGTAACAAGAATTTAAATAGTAACCATATAAACTATGAAAAAGTAACTGTGTAGTGCTTCTTAGTAGAATATTTTTTAAAAGGGAAATTATCTATAAATTTGTGTTAGCCAGCTAGCTACTAAACTAGAAGTTGGGATGTGCATTACTCATTGGCAGAGATTTCCTAATGCTCTGTTTCAGCTTTCCTTAAATTGGTTATAGCTCATTTATTTTTCATATAATTTTCAATAAAGTGATTCACTGGCAAAGCCTGACTTTGGTCAGTCCGAGGGGGAAAAAGATTAACTTAATGGCAGGGTAAATCAGTCTCCCCCTTCTGAGTGGCTGTGAGGTCCAATGTCTTTTTTCTGGCAAGCCTGGGAATGTGAAAGTACACTTTGTTACAGACTGTTTCTACAAAGAGAATCCACAGATTGTTTCCAAGGATAAAGATTTAGTGGATCACCAACTCTAATAAGGAGTCAAGTCCAACTTCAGTGAGTTCTGATTCTCAAAGACAAACTCATGAATAGTTCATAAGCTGAAGTAAAAAAGCTGCTTTATAATTCCTTTCATGTATACTAGTCTTAAGACTTTTTCAAAGGTTTGGGTAATTTTGCCAAACATTTCTGAGCTCACTGAAGGACCTTTTAAATAATACGGTGAGGGCAAAGAAATAGAAGTTTGAGCTCCCTTTTTCATCAGCACCAGGTCTGGTTCTTCAACTAAACATGTGCAGAGTCAGCTCAAAATCAGCTGAGAAATGTCTGGTTCGTGCCATGACCTCTAAATGGAAATGTACTTAGATATAGGGATATTTGTGCTTATGCTCAAGACTTCTGGGCGAGAGCATAGGAATTCTTTAAATGCTGAAACCAGACAACAGGCAGAACCCTGGCTTGACTAGAACATACCAGCCTGAGCTATGTTTTAAAGCAATAGTTTATTGACAAAGTCTTAAGAACAGGATATGAAGCCAACAAGTAAGTATACTCGCTAGACATCAACCGATAGCCGGAAGTCAGATATGAGCACCCATGAGGATCTTGCCAGATCCACAAGGGGACACAGGTCACTGGTGGGCAAGATGCAAGTTAGCCGGGAGGGGCAAAGGCCTGAAATGTGGAAACTAGAAGGAGTATTCCAAAAAACATTGTTTGAAAGAATGAAGGAACTGGGGGTGGTTTGGGGATAAGCAAACACAGGAGACAGAGAAAATATAAGAAGCCACTCATTCAACAAAACTGGATGTAGGCCCTTGGTGAAAAAGTCTGTATACCATGCCAGGCACAAAAACAAATGCACTCTCTTGAATATAGTGCCATGCAAGAGCAGAAATGAGCAAGAAATGAAGTCATGGCATCTTCCAAGGACAGTGATTTAAGATATCATTTTACTTTGTGCAGGTAGCCTCAACATTCAAAATCATAACAAAAATGTGAAAGTGTTTGAAATAATCTTGTTTTGTGTGTAGAACCCTGCAGAATAAGGGCCTCGGTGTGGGTGGTGGGACAGGGGTGCTAATCAAATTGTTTGTAAATATATTTCTTTACGTTGTTTTCCAAGACAAATAGCCAATGGGTCAGGTTTACCCTGCTAACTCAAATACAAAGCAATCACCACTCTTCCCAAAAAGGACTGGATCCATTTATAAGTCACCAAGTCAAACTCAAATCTCCAAACCTGAATTTCAAGTGCAAGACTATACTCCTTCTTGATGTCACCCAAGAATCTGACAATCAATTAGCCGGAATCTGTTGATTATCTATTACGAGCAGAATAAATGATATCTAATTAGGTAAGGAGACAAAACGAACGACATGCAAATAAGTACAGCAAAGGGCAAAGGATTAGAAGGCCTTTGGGAGTTAAATCAATTTAGGCATAAAAAAAATTAGGTATAGGCTCTCTTTATAGGACAGACTTCATATTATTTTTTTTTACAAAGCTCATTCTATTATCTGAGTCACATAAATAATAATGTATTAGCAGCAGCAGCAGCACCAGCGTGGTCACCAATTCACTGTCAGTTTCCAGGATACCCTTATCAATCAGTAAATCCTATACAATGAGTTTTTCTCACATATGTCCCCTAGCAACATTGATACCAAACTTGACCCTGAGAAACAAGTCAATGCGCATTCCAAAATGCTGGAAGTACAAACAGCAGGCAGTTACAAATCCCAACACCCATTTTTTTTTTCCTGGTATACAAAGTACAGCTTGCAGTCTACAAGAGGAGAGAGAACCATTTCCAGACACCAATGTGACGAAGCCTGAGGCTAGAGACATCCAAAGCAATTGCTGAATTATGATCGGCAGAAGAAGGGTCATAAGAGATAAGCTTTGAGGGAAATATTTTCCTAAAAGCAGAGAACTTGTTCTGTTGTTTGACATGCAACATCCCCCAAAGGGTTTCATTATCCCAACTCGATATAAAAAGAATGACCTGCTACTCTGATTCATTATGTTTCGGAGTTTTAACAGTAAAAAAAAAAAAAAAAAAGGTTAAGGCCCTGCCCAGTCCTGTGGAAAACCAAAACAACCTCTCCTTAGACTTCCAGGAAGCCTATATACTTTCACACATGCAGAATGGCAAATGAGGCCAGCTCTGCTCATAGAAATAAAATGTGAGTCAATGCTATCATTTAACTCTTCCTAGTAACTGCATTTAAAACGTAAAAGGAAACAAGTGAAATTATAACAATTACTTCATCTAACTGAACATATCAAAATACACTATCCCTTCAACGAGTAGTCAATTAGACACACAGGGTCTACTATGGGGCCACTGCTGGTCAGAGGCCATAATGCCTCCCAAGTTCTCCAGTTGGTAGGATTTGGTTTTGCTTTGGATGACAAATCTAAACTGCCTTGGGCCTCCTGAGCACTAGTCATTGCAAACTGGTCACCAACAGAGTTTTCAGCGTTTTGCTAAGCTTCTTTGCTAATCGCTCTTCTTCCAAGTCTGTTTTGATGGCAGGTCTTGAATTTGTCCACATGTGGCGCTGCAGACAAAGCACGTACAACTCCACTGTCCTGGTGATGGGAAACCCTATTAAAACCTTCCTTAGCCCTAAGGGAGAGGGCATTCTAAAAAGGAATGACCAAGAGGAGGATGGCAGGGGTGAAATGCATGCTGAGCCATCTCTAAAGTGACCCAGCCACTAGCACACTCTGCAACAAAACGATGTCACCGGGCCCGGTTCCAAGGCTGTCATGTACTGGTGAGACAGCTCCGCCCTCTGACGCTGGTGCAAAACCTCCTGGCCTGAAAACCAGCAGGTATTTCCCTGAAAGTGCTTCCTCCTACCAGTCAAGTCCTCTCTCTGTGCTCTCTCTGCCACAGATGTCTTCTTGCCAAGCATGAGGCAAGGAAGGGAAAGGGGGAAAGGAGCCCTCCTCCCATGGGACCCTAGGGGCCTGGTAATCAGAGGCAGAAATGATACACATGAAAGTGGTGTATTTATGGTGAAATAAGAGGTCAAGAGGAGGTAGAAGAAAAAAACTGAAGAAAGTCCAAAAGGAAGAGAATGAAAGAACAGAAAATAAGTTGATTTTTAAAAGAAATACTTATTCTCCTCCTATATTTGGGGAAGAAAGAGAGGAAGGAAGGGAGAGGGGGAGGCAGAGGGATAGAAGGAGATAGGAGAAGGAACTGAAGTAATAAAACCTACCTATCCTAAAAGTCAATTCTACCTAAGAATAAAATCTAGGGTCAGTTTCTTAATGCATGAGTGAGGTAGCAGACAAGCTTTCTAATATAATTAACAGAAGTGGATTTATCATGAAGCTAATGGTGCTTAAGCTTCAGGGACTCTCACTTGCTAGGACCCCATTCAAAGTCCTAGGGGGACCCTTAATATTTTTCACATGGCCATATGTCCATAAAACTTGCACACACAGACATACATATACTCAGATATTTTAATCAGAATCTTTAAAGACTGTCATCTCTTGGGGTGCCTGGCTGCCAGTTGGTAGAGTGTGGGACTCTTGATCTTGGGATTGTGAGTTTGAGCCCCATGTTAGGTGCAGAGATTACTTAAAAATAAAATATTTAATAAAGACTGTCATCTCTTTACATTTTGACCCCCACTCACCCCCCTTCTGTAGGTTAGTATTGAAGTGGCACCAGATATATTTTAAGAATCGGGCTTGGGAGCAGCTGAGTCAGAAAAATTTAGTTTGAGGTTTCATGGGATATATCTATGGGGCTCATGGTCACTACTCTGTAGAGTTACATTATCGCTAGCTATTGCTGCAAAGTGTAAGAATGACTTCCAGGAAGACTCTCACTGCTTATGATGCTGACTCACCTACTGTCATGACTGAAGACATGAGACAAAGGTCATGTGTGTTTCATGGCATCCAACACAAGAACCATGTGGGTACTAGAAGAGACAAAGTTTAAATTGTACAAAGGAGAAAAATCGCCTATAGAAACAAATCATCCCACCATCAGACGTGTAAAATCAGAAGCAAAAGATTCAGTCCTCCTCAACATCAGAGGTTCCTTCCCATCATGGATATACTTGGCAATGAAACGGAATTATAAATGGAGTAGACATTTTTAATGTAGACACATGAAATGGAATTTATCAAAATTCTGGTTTTTGTAGATCCCAAACTGTAGCAGTGAGCACAACTCTCTGTGAAATTGTTTATGTATTCCAGCTAGCAGTAACAACAAATAAAAACCAATAAACTCTGTTAGAAGAAGGATAAAAGTATTTTCCTTTGTCTTTGTGGAAAATATTACAAAATTGTTGTCATGTGAAGAGGCAATCAAAGAGTATGCCATCAAAAATGTAGAGGGAAAAGTATTATAAAGACATGCCATATCTTTATATGCCTGTTATTCTATATTTTCTGACCTTTGGTAATTGTCATTTTTAAAAATTTGGCATTTCCTACGTTTTTTTTTCCTCATCCTAAATAAATACGCACTTATATGCCTAATTTTGTATTCCTAATTTTCCATTCTTTTACCTAGAAGGGGCTCCTCAAATTATATAAGCTGCAGGCTTCATGAAACCTGAATCTTTCCCTGATTAGCAAAAATAACGACATATACCATGATCCCTACCATGTGCACATGTACACACACACACATATCTACTTGGGCAAGGAAAGCTATCAAGTAACTAAAATCTGTGCTTCTCTTAAGTAAATGGTTTGCCCAAGTCAAGGATACCCACAGTATCTACTCCTTTCACAGATTTAACTGCTCAATTGATCTGGAGTTAGAGTGACTCAGTTGGGCTTTGGAAATGCTCAGGATTGTATTAAAATGCAATCTTGACAAAATACACACTTCAGCTTTGCAGAAGGAAACACATGGATCCATTATTTGCACACTGTTTGGGTTCCATGATCTCCCTAGAAAAGGTGAGGTTCTGGAATGTTTGCTTGTCCCTCACTCACTCTGTAACATTCCAAAGACCTTCTGATGTGTCCTACTCAGAAATGACCTATAAGTTCATACCAGTTTATAATGTGGGCCTGAAAAGGCCAGTCAGTGATTATGATACTATGCAGGCTATTCCTCTTCCATTTTGGAGTCTCTAGCCCCCATAAGGTGTTTCTGCTACAAGACATCGTTACTCACCTGTCACAAGTGAATTTTTACCTGTCACAAGAACAATAGTAACAAAATTCATCTTATTTCTGGTTGTTATAAGTGAGGCAAAGGATACTGCTATCCAGCTTCCTGTTAGAAATTTGGTTTTACATATTTTATTTTGCTGATTTTCCTATTAACAGTCATCCCATTTCATCTTACTATTGCTATAAGCCCTTCTATTTCTATAATGATGGCTTTTATAGGAACTGGGTATGTTCCCTGTCTTTTGATGTTCAATTTCCATGGTGACAGTGTTAAGATCATTGAAGAAGCCAAGTGTAAAGCTTATGATAGACCCAAGTCTCACAGTCCCACACACCACTCTCAGGACCAGGGGTGGCCTAGCCCTCATGCTAGACTTGCATATCAGCCAGGGTCCCAGAAGGAAATACATGGAACATTCAAACTGGATCATTTGAAGAAGGTTGAACAAAGGGTATATTTACCAAGGTTTGGGAAGGATTTAGGTAAACCTAACAAGGGACAGACACTGCATCAAGGCGTGCCACAGTGGAACACCGTCACTACTTCTAGGCCTAAAGAGGCAAGAGTTGGAGAGGATGCCAGAATCTGAAGTGGGTAGCTGAATGGAGAGGGCTACTTCAAAGGATTTTAATAGAGGGACAGACAACCAGTGGTGACTTGCTGGGGAAGAGTCAAGGGGCATAAAAACCCCAACCATATTTTCCTGTCATTCTCAGGTCTCTTGTCAGGGCCTCCCATAGGTGGACCCAGATCAAAGCAGAAGTCAGGGGAGCCACTGATGGCAGGTGTAGAGGTCAGTCTCTGGGAGCACAGAGGAGGGTAAAGGGTAGAGAGAGTGGGGTTGAAGGGCCAGGAGGAATATATTCAGTATATCCTTCAGAATGAGAGGAAAAATTTTAAACTACAAAGTTCATTAATGCTATAATTAAAAGCTACAGTAGTTCCTTCATAAGACCTAAAAATTATAATGTTAAGGTATAAGATGATTTTCCAACCAATCTAATAAACGCGTAAGATAGAAAATTTTAAAACAAAAAGACTGGGATCCCTGGGTGGCGCAGCGGTTTAGCGCCTGCCTTTGGCCCAGGGCGCGACCCTGGAGACCCGGGGTCGAATCCCACGTCGGGCTCCCGGTGCATGGGGCCTGCTTCTTCTGCCTGTGCCTGTGTCTCTGCCTCTTCTCTCTCTCTGTGACTATCATAAATAAATAAATAAAAATTTAAAAAAATAAAATAAAAAAAATAAAACAAAAAGACTGCAGCTTATTAGAGGCTACATTTAGTCAGTTTGGTTACACTTAAGTGTATCCTCTATTTGCTGGCCTTCCCAACATCATGCTGACTTTCCCGGTTTGTTTTTCCACTTTGTTGCCACCATATTGTGAGACATACATGCTCTGTTGATAAAAGCTAAGAAGGTGACAGCTTTCACTCTGATGTCACCAGTGAAAATGTATAGTGGTATATGGAACGACTACGGTCTATGACGTGGGAATATTTGAGGCTTTGTAGAGCAACTCCAAATCTGTTCAACGAAACTGTCAGTGACTTCATATGGTTAGTCCTTACTTACCACAAATCAAACCCTAGGGCAATGGATTGTCTCCTTTTCCTACAGTTCCATCTACCAATGAAATACTATGCATCTTCTCTCCCAGGTATTTTCTTTTTTGAAAACAAGATTTATTCATCTACTTGAGAGAGAGAGCTCCTGCTGAGCACAGAGCCCAACATGAGGCTCAATCTCATGACCCTGAGATCATGGTCCTGAGATCATGACCTGAGCAGAAACCAAGAGTTGGATGCTTAACTGACTGAGCCACCAAGGCACCCCTCTCCTAGTTATTTTCATAACATGACTGGGCAAAGCACTTTGATTCATGACTCAGGAGGTAATAAGGAAAAGAAGAGTAGCTGAGGATGCATTCTCCTGGTATAAAAAAAATTCTGGAGAAGGAAGAAGCCAGTTCCTCCTATGTTGGCCTCTTCCTGGACACATGTGTTACTTGCCAGGGATGCGGAAGTACAGGGTGAAGTCTCTGCTCCAGAACTAGTAGAGAACACCCTTTTCAGGTGGAACACCCAAAGGTCCCATGAAAATCCTTTGCATTTTGAGGGGTGTTACTAAAACTCTTATTCCATCATGAAGAAACAAGGGAGCCATGTCCCCAAGGGACAGCATTCTTTAAGTACCCAAAATAAGATCTGGCCATAAACCCCACATCCTAGAGAAAACAGAACCAAGGGTAAGATGATGAAAAGGGAAGGTAAAAAAGGGAAACTGTCAAGAAGCCACCACTCTGTATTTCTCTTACCCAGTGGAGGGAATGATAAGGCTTCTAACCTCACCTTTCCTGCCACTGAGATTTTTCTTAGAGAAAGCACAGCATTTTCATTTCTGTTCATCTTTTTCTAGTAACACTAAAGAACTTTCAGGGAGTCATAACTAGCTTCCTGTTTCAACCAGCCAGCTTCATTCAACAGGATCGTTTCCCCTCAATGGGCAGCTTTTAAGAAAACTTCACTCCTTTCGGTAAAAGTAGTAAAAAACAATGAGGAATTCACACACTTCTTTCTCTAAATGCAAACAATAGTAATTGATAAATATCACTATTGCACAGAATAGCTGTCTTCCTGCTTAAAAAGATACACACAATGGATTGAGTGACAGCCAAAAGGGACTCAAATGAGCCAAAAATGGGAAGCTACCTTCCACCTATTCTGTTGTTAACTGCACTCTGTACTGGAAGGTGTATGGCCTACACACCAACTTCGACCTGAAAATCATCTCCCAGAAATGTCTATAGAGAAACGTCATATAAACATACCATAATGAGCCCTCACAAACACTTTACTTTTCCAGAACATTCTTCCCAAAAGAACATTCTCTGACGTGGCCCTCCTGTGTTTAGCCTGTGATTGGGTGCCTTCTCTTCCTGTTTATGAATCACAGGACTGGAGCTGGTTTTTTAATTAACTTCATTTAGGTCATGAAATCATCCAGTTGGACCTCAGACTTTACATCTCATTTTATAGATAAGAAAGCTAAAGTTTGCTGAGGTTAAGAGGCTTGCTGCAAGCTAATCACAGTGGGCCCAGGTCTTTGGACATTGACTCTAGGGCTTTTTCTGTAGTAGCACTTCTGGGTCCTAAGCCAAACACAGCTATTCAAAGAGAGGCCATCCACAACCAGCGTTGAAAGAAGCCAGCAATCCTGGCATCTGAAGTTCAAAGCTGCACTTGAAAAAGACTTGGGAACTCTGGAGGTCTAATGTCCTTGTGACTAATACTACCCAAAGATTCCTGAG
This sequence comes from Canis lupus familiaris, assembly GCF_011100685.1. Taxonomy (NCBI): domain Eukaryota; kingdom Metazoa; phylum Chordata; class Mammalia; order Carnivora; family Canidae; genus Canis; species Canis lupus. Next base: position 25,789,238 of record NC_049249.1, read on the forward strand.
TTGGAGCTGGATGTGTCCAATGACTACTGACACTGTGCCATTCATTCTCCAACCTGAGCAGCAGCTCCACAGAATGTAAAATGCTCCATTTGTTCATCTTGGAATTTCACACCCACTTGGAGAAGTTTGTTTTGGTTTGTTTTAAAGCAGCCTGCACAGCAGTCAATAGTAGATCACTTTATGTAAACTATTTACAGATGCTGAAAACTAAGGGAAAGCCTTAAGAAGGCAATTATCCATCTGCTATAATAAGAAGTAAATAAACTGACCCGATGGTATGTTTTTGCAATATATATAGAAAAAGGATTGTTATTTAAAAATTTTTAAAACATTCAAAATTCTCTTTCTTTCTCTGTTTCCCTATTATGCCATGAAGGCAGAGGTATCGACTTTTGAGTATTCCTAAAGAAAGATGGAAAGAAAGGAAAAGAAAAAAACCTACAAAAACCAAAGGTGAAATCACAACTAAAATTGCAATACTGAAAAGTTACCTATGTTTAAAATGATATTGTTCTTAATGAACTTACTAACTTTCATGGAAGCACAGGCTTTCTTACGTGATGCAAGGTTTAAGGCAAAAAAATTTCCCAGACAGGCTGAAGGCCAAGGGAACTGGAAGAGAGAGCCAAGAATGAAAATTCCAGTCATCTTTGCTGCTGTAATTAGGGAGCATTGCCCTTTCCTCCTAATTAGCTAGCCAAACGCTATTACAAACACACCTAGGAGAAGTATCCAACCCTCTTCCTTCAATTCTTTCCTAGTAAAATCACTTGCTAGAAAAGGACAAGCCTGGGAATTTGGGAATCTTCTGCTCTTTCCCTAGTAAGAATGCATTTAGTAAAACAAAACAAAAAACAAATTACATTCCTTCAAAGACACGTATTTCCTAACGATGTCTCCTCCCTGATTAGCGAACCAGGCTAGCAGTGTGGCTGACCTGGCTCTGCCACTCGGCCCAGTGGGTAAAACTGCCTGGCTACTCACACACAATGTCCCAGGAAGACAAATTGTGGAGGAAGCCACATTCTTCTTGACTTCCACCTTTCCCCTGATCTTTCCTTTCCATAAGAAACATATAGCAACATATTTAATACCTTGACTTTGGGGGCTGGTTAAGCTTAAAATTCCAGAACATCCATCTCCAAGAAAACATATCCTCTGAACACTACTTTTTCATTTTCAACCAAATATCACACTTCTAAATTCTTTCATTTGCATACCAAGAACAAGGAAATGTTAGCAGAAATATAACATAAAAAATGAACATAAACAAAATGAACATGTTATAGACTATCCTTAAAATAGTTCTAAGAGTTAGGTACACAGATCAGAGCAATCAAATTCTCCTACATCAACATATGGAGCCAAGTCATAGAAGTTCTATCTGTTCCCACTGCTCCCTCTATTTACCAACGCAAACAATCAAGTGTTTCCACACAGGGATAGTGTGAAGATAAAGCAGAAAATCTCTCTGGCACCATCAGAAGTGTGAAAATGCACCTACCCCAAGAGTTATTCTTTACTGTCTTGGACTATCATCTGGAGTCCTCGAGGCCAGGGAAGTAGCTATCCAATGAGAAGTGGAGAAAATATAGATCCTTTCTTTCATCATCATCCAGCATGTCCTTCAATAGAAAGACAATTTGTTCCTTCCATCTTCTATGGTGATATGGTGCTAGAATTGTTTCTCTAGCTCTGGTTGCCATTCCTAAGCTCATAAGGAAGGCGGGTAGACATATGCAAATTTTAATGGTTTTTCACAGATAAGGTCTAAACTTAGTAGAAAGAAAAATAAACAAGCAAAAACTCCCCCATGGTCTCAAAAGGAAAAAGGAAATGGTGCCAAGGTAAATATATTCTTCTGATTTTCTTCTGTGGGAACCACCACCTTTGAATTTATAAGGGATGTTTTCTTAAAGATAATCACTTTTCTTCTCATTGATAGACTTCATCTTGAACACACATGCTAACTATTAAGATCATGGGCAGTTTCCAAGTTAAAATATCAATGATTTGGGAATCCCAGGGAAAATTGAATTCCTACAGAATTCCAAGAACAAATGATCCTATACCTGAGTGGTATTTATGCAACTCTTCAACAACAAGTTCATTATGTACTAGCTACTTCTGCAAGATCCAGCTATGTATAGATTTCTTCTGTAATTGCTTACACTGTTTGGAGCTGTTAATTGACAGGAACAACAGGAAAATAAAGGAGAAATGGTCAACTCCACTAGTAGAAACTAACAGATGAACAGAGTTGTTATGGAGGTCACAGTCACCATGAAGCCAAGTATATGCTGGTGCCAAGTTTCTGCTCACATCACTGCCACAAGTCTATCAACTGAGGCCAAAGCATCTTAATATCTCATCCATTCATTTAAATTGATATTTACTGAGACCCTAGTAGGACCTGGAACCAGGGACATTACAGCAAATGAGAGGCCTCATTTGTGATTGATTCACCATAGGTTAATTCTTTCTGTCAATGTTTGTTAGGAAGCAAGTGAAGTGCTCTGCACTAATGTCTTTATCTACTGATAATGAAGAGATTCTGAGAATCTTATACCTGGAAGGGATGTTTGCGGTCCTAAAAAATATGCAAAAGCAACAAAATTGATTCTGCATAGCAAAGCTAAACCATCAACAAAATGAAAAGGTAACCTGCTGAATGGGAGAAAAAACTTGCAAATTATATATCCGGTAAAGGGTTAACGGCCAAAACATATAAAAAATTCAAACAACTCAAAAGCAAGAAAAACAATCTGATTAAAAATGGGCAGTGGACCTAAATAACCATTTTTCAAAAGGAGACATATAGAAGGTCAACAGGTATATAAAAAGATACTCAACATCACTAATCATCAGAGAAACGCAAATCAAAACCACAATGAGATAAAACCTCACACCTGATAGAATGCATAGTATTAAGAAGACAAGAAATAACAAGTGTTGGTAAGGACATAGAAAAAAGGAAAACCTTTTCTCTATAAACTGTTGATGGAAATGTCAGTTGGTATAGCCACTATAAAGACAGTATGGAGGTTTTTCAAATAATTAAAAACAGAATTACCATATGATCCAGCATTCCACTTCTGTGTATTTATCCAAACAAAATGAAAACACTAATTTGTGAAGATACATGCACTCCAATGTTCACCGCAGCATGACTTTCAATAGTCAAGATATGGACACAATCTTAAGTGTCCATCGATGGATAAATGCATAAAGAAGATGTGAGATACATTTTTTTTTACACACACACATACAATGGGATACTATTTAGCCATAAAAAAAGAATGAAATCTTATCATTTATAAAACATAGATGGATCTTGAGGACATTATCCTAAATGAAATAAGTCAGATAGAGAAAAATGAATACCATATGATCTCACTTAAATGTGGGATTTAAAAACAACAACAAAGCTCATAGATATAGAAAACAGATTGGTGATTGTCAGGGATGGGGGTTGAGAGTGGGAGAAATGGATGAAGGGGTCAAAAAGTATAAACTTCTACTTATAAAATAAATAAGTTATGCAGATATAATCTGTGGCATGGTGAGTATAGTTAATACCATAAGAACATGGATCTTAAAAGTCTTCATCATAAGAAAAAAATTCTATAATCATGTATGGTGACAGATATTAACTAGAATTATTGTGGTGATCACTTTGCAATATATACAAATATTGAATTACTATGTTGTACACCTGAAACTAATATAATGTTATACGTCAATTATACCTCAATTTTAAAAAAAGAAACTCAACAACAAAATTGAAATCATGTAGAGAGAGCACTGAACTGGATCAATCAACTAGGAGTCTTCACGCTTAGTACCTTTGACACTTTGGGCCAGATAATTTTTGTTGTGGGGGGATGTCTGAGCATTGTAGGATGTCAAGCCACACCTCCGGCCTCCGCACACTGCATGCCAGCAGCACGCTTCCTCTAGTTGTGAAAACCAAATGTCTTCAGACAATGTCATATGTCACCTGGGGGGCAAACTTGCCTCCCACTGAGTACCACTGAAACAAAGAACCACTACTATCTCTTGTAATTAGGATCTTATGATATTTTAAAAGGCAGGATACTAGAAAGAGATGAAATGCACATGGTGTCCCTTTGAATAAAACTGCCAAATTATCAATAGATGACCCCAATGAGTTAAGTGACTTACCATTTACCCTACCCCAACACCTTTTTTTCTCTCTTTTATGATAGGAAGCCCAGTATGGAAACACCTTTTTTATGACCTGCTGTATAGTCTAAAAAGAATCACACGTGGTTCCATTTTGTAAGAAATTTTTCCTTCCCCAAAATCTATTGGTAATGAGGACAAAGAATGGAGCATTCTCTCCTGATTCAGGCTGGATGATTAATTACTTCTGTGGAACAGCAAAGCAGCAGCTGTGTCTGCCAAGTGTCCCTGGGACCCATAATTAACCCAGAAGGTCTTCTAGAGGGAATCAGACTAGAAGCCAAAGGAATATAATTAAATCCCTTGCAGTTTTAAAGGTGCTCAAGTCCTAGATTCTAAACAACATTCATTCTTTGCCTTGAACTACGAGTTCCCTTCCCATCTTTTGTCCAAGATTTTCTAAATAATCTAGCTTTGTATTACTCAGTATTAATTTAATGTAAAGTTAAAATAATAACAACAACAACAACAACCCAAAGGTACAGAAGAATGTGCTTGGGCTCCTCTCATTTGTATAAAGAACAAGGCACATATGTGCACAAATACAAGGGAAAAAAAAATGTTTGGAAGGAAACAAAGGAAAGTGTTAACATGGCTACCTCCAAGGAGCATAAGTGGGGTCACAGGAAGCTCATTTCACTGAATAGCCTTTCATGCTGTTTGAACTTTTGTTCACACGCATATGCTATTAAACAATAATGACCAACCATCATGGGGCAAACTTGGCAAGAAGGGCCTGGGTTATAATGAAAAGTAAGAAAGATAAAGGAAAGCCAATAGATCCCATCCCCCGACCCCCACCTCCCTCCACCCGCCACAAAGGCCACCGATCTCCCTGCTTTAAATGACAGAATTTATGTTGGCTATAATTCCAGAGTCTGACAATTAAATATCTAGGCTTTCTCCATAAGAAGCCTAATACACAATTTTTGACTACCTACTATGCCCACAATATTGTACCAGGTAGTTTACATAAATGATCTCAAGGTCACTTAGTTGGTTAAATGGCCCCAGTGAGCCTTGAGCTTGATGCCAAATCCCACACATCTTCAGAGTGCTAGGTGGACACAGCCTATCTGAGCCAATGAGCTCATCCCTCCTTAGAGTATTTTTGAATTAGTGGCCTTTTAATGGCTAGAAATAGGCAGACAGCCTAATTCTAGGGATTGCAGTTATGAGAGTGTCCACCTTGGAGTCACAGTCTGTACGTGGTAGGGCAGGAAACAGAGAGGCTGGTGTTGATGTTCATCAGACTCCCCTCTTCTGCAAAACCATCCCAGCGGCTCTGTGCTGGCCATTCTGGCTAAAGTCAGGGGCTCCCTGCTCCAGCATTCTGGTGGCTTCTGTGAATAATCTCATCTTCCAACTATTCACATTTTCAAAATCCCTACTTTTTAATCAAACATATATGCCTTTTCTTCCATCCCTTCAGAATAATTCTCAATAATGAATCCTATAAACTAAGCCATGACGAAGTGTCTATGAAAAGTCCACACAGCATGTCCAACTAACCATCCCTTCAGAATAATTCTCAATAATGAATCCTATAAACTAAGCCATGACGAAGTGTCTATGAAAAGTCCACACAGCATGTCCAACTAACCATCCCTTCAGAATAATTCTCAATAATGAATCCTATAAACTAAGCCATGACGAAGTGTCTATGAAAAGTCCACACAGCATGTCCAACTAACCTTTCTTTAGTGATGTATTTTCACAGGACTTCTAGGAAACTAAATGGCCACTTTGGCCAATGAACAAGTGCTAGAGGATATCTTTAGGAAAGAACACTTCTACTGTTCCTCTGAACCACAATGCTTACTCATCCCAAACCTCTTTGTTGATGCCTCCTCAATTCCTTAAGGAGGCCACAAGACCAGGGAGATGCATTCAGATCAAAAACAGCAGGTGTGAAAACTTCAATCTTTAAGAAAAGAACCAACTCCACCTCTCCACACAACACGAACCGCAAAATGTAGTCCTTCCTATTCTCTGCTGGACATTTGCCTGTCTCTTACCTTCAGTCTTCAGTTCCAAACACAAAATGTCTGAGACCCCAATCCCTGCTCTGCTCCTCAAGGGTCCTGAGCCAGGGTCAGCCCAACTGATAAATCTGGCTCACACCACATGTAAAGTACCCTACAAAAGGCTGTTCTGGAAATTAATTGGAAATTGTGCTCAGTTAAGATAAGGAGGGATGCCACGCTGTTTATTAATAAATCAAGTAGCTTTCCAAAGTCTGCTTTGGTGGCCATGGGGATTAACTGGGTTCTCTTCCAAGCACGTTACTGGTCTGATCCCTTTTGGGACAGCTTCCTTAGCAGTAATTCCCTTGCAGGTGACCTTCACCCCCGGGGAATGGAGGCTGCACAAGAAAACCTCCTAGTCTCAGGAATAAGCACTTTTACAGTTCCGGGAATGATGGCTTGTAGACTCCACCTGGCCAACAGGACCCCACTGAGCACTCACATCTACAGAGGTGTCTGAGTGGTGTCTCCCAACTTTCTGCAGACAAATCAGCCTTGAGGGAGATTCTCAGTGAATGGGCAAGCAGACCCTGAGAATAACTACATGATTTTAGATGACAACTTTTAAATCTCATAATCAGATCTTGATGTCCAATCATATCTTTTTCTTCTGATGAAAGTTCAGAAATGTGAACTCTGGAGAGAGAATTTCAGAGATCTAACTTCTAAATCAATCCATTAGCCTTAATTAAGAAATAAAAAGTAGAGGTCCCTGCGTGGCTCAGTCGGTTGAGCATCTGACTCTTGATTTCAGCTCAGGTCATGATCTCAGGGTCATGGGATCAAGCCCTGCATTGGGCTCTGTGCAGGGCATGGAGTCTGCCTAGGATTCTTTCCCTCTCCCTCTCCCCCCACCCCTGGTTTGCGTACTCTCTCTCTGTAAAATAAATAAATAAATAGCCTTAAAAAACAAAGAAATAAAAAGTAGTTGTAATTTACTCACAGCTCCATCTCCTATTTATTTACACACACACACACACACACACACACACACACACTTTAAGGGACAAGGGGAGGAAGAATATTCGTTTTCCTGTTTTTTGTTTTGTTTTTTGTTTTGTTTTATCTTCCCATCTATTTGCTTACAGGAATCCCACTGGTGCCCAAAGAGGCCTCTCAAAGCAGAGATGCTTTGTCCTTGCCTGGGTGGACAGAGCTGAGGGAATGGCCAACTGCCTGTCACTGGCTGGCCAGGAAGACAGGGAGCTCAGCCCCTGGATCTCTCTCCCTCCTTCTCTTACCAGCAAAATTCCACTCGTGCTCTAAGACTAGTTTAGGTTGAACCAATCCCTCTATCTTCTGTAATCACAGCTCAAGATGTGCAAACCTCAGCCACAGCACGGAGCCTGTTGTCCCATAATGACTATTTACATGGCAGCCTGGCCAGTGGACCACAACTTCCTGCCCAAGCTATTGCTCCTCTGGTGCCTCGCACAGTGTACAGCCACAGGGCAGCAGAACACATCTCTGTTGAGTAAATAAATACTTATCCTAATGTGGTTCGCCTACTCAGTATTTCTAAGTGTCTGAACAGATTTTGGTGAGGAAGAGAAAGTGATCGATCCAAAGGAGAGGACTTTCCAGGGGAGGCAAGCTCAGGAGACAACGAGGGTCACCATGGGCAGAGGATGGTGTTGGGTGCCAAGATAGATGTACAATGACCAGGGACAGGTCTCTATTGAAAATACTCAGGTTATCTAAGAGCAAGCTGTAACCTGACAGAAAGCTGGGGTCTCTGGAAACAGGGTGTGGGGCAAGCAGATGTGATGGCTGACACAGGAATAAATGAAAGCACAGGCCACCAGCCAGGAGGGCACGTTTGGATGGGATTACATCATAAGGCTGAACCAGACAAGCATGGAAGGACGAGGAAAAGGTCAGCGTGCATCTTGACCTTTTCAAAGCCTTGAAACACATCATCAATCTACCTTCGGCTGACTCTTACCCCTCCTTCTCCTTACCACCAACCTACCAGGGAGACTGCCCTCTGCTCTTTCAGCCTGTTCTGGCATACCTCCAGAAATTGTGCACAGATGGATTCATGTTTCAGTGAAAAACTGAGGCATTGGCTGTGTACAACACAAGCAAAAGGGTTATGTGATTCCAGCCCCATTCGTTGTCTTTGAGTCCTTCTGAACTTTTGTGTTGCAGGTGACCGAGAAAGACACATAATCCAGTTCGGTAGAGCTTCAATGATCTTCCCTCCACTCTGTGGAAGACTCAGGTCACCTCCATTAACATATTTGTTTCAGTATTCGTGAAATCCAGAAATTTGTCTGGTTTTCAACTCTCTTTTAGAATGGTTATAATCTTGGTTAGGTTGGATCCTCCGTCGATGACTGAGTAAAGCAAAACCTCTCACCAGTGTTCATTTTGAGATCCGTGGGAGGACCATGACTTTACCCCTTCTTAAAACTATCTTTTAGGGATCCCTGGCTGGCTCAGTGGTTTAGCGCCTGCTTTCAGCCCAGGGCGTGATCCCGGGGTCACAGGATCAAGTCCCACATCGGGCTCCCTGCGTGGAGCCTGCTTCTCCCTCTACCTGTGTCTCTCCCTTTCTCTCTCTCTCATGAAGAAGTAAAAAACATCTTTAAAAAAAAAGAAAAAACTATCTTTTAACAATTGCTATTGTCTCTACTCAAAACCTCAGTATTTTTAACAGGAAGATGCCTCATTTCACATCTAGAGGGCTACTGATGAAATTCAAACTACACAGTCTTTATTACTGCCCGGCAGAAAGAGTTCTTGATAAGAGATTCCTTCTGGTTCTGCCACTTACATGTTGTGTGTCCTTAAGTGAGTCAGTTGATGTCTTTGGGTCTCAGTTTCTTCATCTGTAAAATAGAGTCAGTGGGAGGATCCAAGGAGAAATGTGTACGAGAGCACGAGCCCAAGTGTCAAGCACTGCAAACGGGAGCTAACACTGGTATCATCACCATCTTTATGGAAACAAAGACTTCTTTAAACTGGAAAAACTCAGCCCCCTCCTGTTTCTGTCTAAGGACAAAGCAGGCAAAATTGCCTCTGGCCATAGACACCGCCTCGCATCAGGCCTGGCTTTCTTCCAGACCCCTTCTCCTTCCCTTCATTCCCTGAAAGCTACACTGAACAGTATCTACGTTTTTTTTTTTTTAAGATTTTATTTATTAGAGAGAGAGAATGAGCAGGTGGGGTGGCAGGGGAGAGTGAGAAGCAGACTCCCTGCTGAGCCTGGAGCCCTACTCGGGGCTGGATCCCAGGACCCGGAGATCATGACCTGAGTTGAAGGCAGACGCTTAACCACTGAGCCACCCACATGCCCCCAAAAGGTACCTATTTTGTACTTAACTCATTCAAGGTCTTCCAAGCTGAAGAGTATTCCCACCCAATTAACAGGCCCGGGAAGCCCTGAGGAGTCCCGCCTTTCTCCAGGAGTACAGCAGGAACATTTTACAAAGATCTTCTAGGGCCAGGCCTGGACTGTTCAACTCTAAGGAGAGACTCACAGAGGGCTGTGAGGCCTGAGAGGCAGCAAAGCCAGTTACCTCACCAGGAGAGACAGACAGCTGGGCCTCAGTGTGCTCCTGAACCACACCAGGAGTCAGTGCCTGCCATGCTTCTGCTGGTAAATGAGCCTGCATGCTCTCTTACTGCAAGTGCACCAGATTAAGTGAAAACATGCTTCATATTTTCACATATTAGATACACCATGAGTAAAATTATGTTTCTCTTTCCTCTTCTCTCCTTCCTCTCCCAACCACACAAAATAACTCAATGTTATTTAGAAGAAGAAGAAGAAGAAGAAGAAGAAGAAGAAGAAGAAGAAGAAGAAGAACAAAAAGAAGAAGAAGAAGAAGAACAAAAAGAAGAAGAAGAAGAAGAAGAAGAAGAAAAAGAAGGAGGAGGAGGAGGAGGAAGCTTCCTCAATGAGCCTCAGACTTTCAATCCAAAATTAGCATTTGGGAATGTATGTTTTTTAATCTTCATTTTTTAAAAATTTATTCATGAAAGACACACTGAGAGAGAGAGGCAGAGACATAGGCAGAGGTTTGTACTTTTATTTATTAAGAAGCAGGCTATATATATAGGCCTCTATATATAGAAGGCTTCTATATATAGGCTTCTATATATAGGCAGGCTTCTATATAGAGAAGCAGGCTCCATGCAGGGAGCCTGCTGTGGGACTCCATCCTAGGTCTCCAGGATCAGGCCCTGGGCAGAAGGCAGATGTTCAACTGCTGAGCCACTCAGGGATCCCCTTAATCTCCATTATTAAAACAAGAATTTTTAAAAGCATATAATGGGTAAACTAACAAATTCCACCACTGGAAACTGACCTTCAGATATACTAGAAACGATAGGCTAAAGATACATGTATGGGATGTTTGCTGCAGCATGACATGTAAAAAGCAAAACCAAAATAGAAACAAACAAACAAAATCCTACAAACACCTGAATACCCATTAACAGGGACTACAGAGGTAGATTTTTTTTAATTGGTTGGTTTTTTGTTGTTTTTACAGATTTTATTTATTTATTCATGAGAGAGAGAGAGAGAGAGAAGAGAGGCAGAGACACAGGCAGAGGGAGAAACAGGCTCCATGCAGGGAGCCCGATGTGGGACTCGATCCCAGACTCCAGGATCACCAGAGCCGAAGGCAGATTCTTAACCACTGAGCCACCCAGATGTCCCTAGATTTTTTTTTTAAATGGAGATCATCCATACAATAAATATCATACTGCCGATAATGAGGACCCAGCACATCTGTATGTGCAGGTGTGACACATCCCCGCGGTAGATTATCAAGTTTAAGACACAAAAGAACAAAATAATATGTCAGGAGAGATGAAGTGCACTTCTTCTAGAAGAAAACAAAACAACTCTCTGTGGATGCCAGGGAACGAAAAAGTCTCAGCAAGCATTGTTCAGATGTAAGTTATGTACGTATATATCCCATTTCTTGTTTTTAAATGTCCATAGGTATGATCTGGATTGTGTGACTTGGGTTCCTTTTCTGTGCATTTCCATATTTAATTGCTGGTTTTTTATACCTCCAAAGAATATAAGTGGCCAATCTGTAAAAGTTTTAGGGAACAGGCTGAGAGATTTGTTGTTGTGGTTACGAAACAAAACAAAACAGCTGTTACAAGTATGCGGGAAAGCTATTTTCTGCAGTTTTTACAAAAATGCTTCATTTTGCCAGTGGGCAAAAGGTTTTTGTGAGCTCTAGCAATTCAATTCTGTCCACCTTGCAGAAACAGCATTAAATATGAATTCATACAAATAATAGCAATAAAGCAACCCTCCCCCCAAATTTGAAAGAATCTCAAAGTGTCATCATCAAAAATATTTATCTCCCTTTGGGAAGCTGCTATGTCCCAGGGCATAAACAAATCAACAGACCCATTTCATTGCCTTGCCATCTTTTCTAACATGACAGCATACTAAGATAAAAGTATGGTGTCACCTGCCCAAACAAACAAATCTATTAAAAGCTTTCACCGGGGAAGAAGAGTTTCACCCTAGGAAAAAAGATGAAATTCCAAGTGACAATTCAAAAGTTGGTGTTTTGATACAATATCAAAAAAAGTAGAATATGGGATTTTAGAATATATGGGGGAGGGAAAAACATCTTTGTTCTACCCATCTTAGGTTCTTGGTTGAGTCTCTAGAACAAAAGACAGATTAGCAAGAGGAAAGTGTACAAAGTCATTTAACCTGAGTTCTACATGACACAGGAACCTCCAATAAGGAAATGAACCTCCCCTGAATGGTTAAACCTGAGTGTTTTTTATACTAGGTTTTCTTTTAACTGAGGTATAACTGACATATAATATTATATGTTAGTTTCAGGCGTATGACATAATGAATCGATATTTGCATGCACTGCAAACTAACACAATGAGTCTATTAACGCCCATAGTTATGATGTTTTTCTTGTGATGAGAACATTTAAGATTTATTCTATTAGCAACCTTCAAATATATAATACAGTACTATTACCTATAGTCACCATTCTGTACATTCCATCTGCAGGACTTATTTATAATTGAAAGTCTGTACCTTCAGATCCCCTTCACCTATTGATCACCCATGATCATCCGCCCACCACTACTTGCCTCTGGCAACCACTTATCTGCTCTCTGTAGTTATGAGTTCTGTGTTTTTGCTGCATTTGTAGAGAGTAGAAAGCCAGGGGAAAATATAATAGGACAAAGGTTCTGAGCTAAGGTAGGAAATGAAGAATCAGCAAGATTTGTTTATCCCGACTCATCTCGGCATCCCATGTCTTGGAAATAAGGTTGCTCCTTTCCTCCAGGTGTAGGGAGGTACCTCTCACATGAAGGTCTTGTGACCTCCTTCAAGGGAAGGTCAGAAAATCCTTCCTTCATCTGCCATTTTTCAAATTCTTTCAGCATAAAATAGTCAGTATGCCAAGGTGCCATATTTTGGGGTAGCATGTCCTGAACTTTGCCAAACATCTAAAACAAATGCAGAAAAGTATTTCTATCTGCCATCCACAAATTGAGAATTTCACCAATGTTAAACAAAGTGGTCTCCTGTCAGTTGGTGCCTGTGTCAAGTAAAAAAAAGCTAGATGCCTACTTTATAATATACACACAAGTAAATCCTCCAAATGGATTAAAAATCCTAATAAGAAAAGCAAAACTATAGAACTTTTTTTTTTTAAGATTTATTTATTTATTTGAGAGAGAGATGGCAGGAGAGGGAGGGGCCAAGGGAAAGGGAGCATTCAAGCAGACTCCTCACTGAACACAAAGCCCGACTCAGGGCTCCATCCCATGTCCCATGGCCCCAAGATCATGACCTGAGCTGAAATCAAGAGTTGGATGCTTAACCAAATGAGCCACCCAGGCACCCCAAAACTGTAAAACTTTTAGAAGAGAATAGAGTTTCTTTTTTTTTTTTAAGATTTTTTATTTATTTATTCATGATAGTCACAGAGAGAGAGAGAGAGGCAGAGACACAGGCAGAGGGAGAAGCAGGCTCCATGCACCGGGAGCCCGATGTGGGATTCGATCCCGGGTCTCCAGGATCGCGCCCTGGGCCAAAGGCAGGCGCCAAACCGCTGCGCCACCCAGGGATCCCGAGAATAGAGTTTCAATGAGCACAGGGTAAGAAAGAATTTCTTAAGCAGGGGTTCAAGAGCACAAACCATAAAGGAAAAGTTTTAAAAAACATTGAAATTTAAAATTTCTGCTCAAAGACTCCCACCATAAACAAACAAACAAAAAAAAATTCAGAGATTTGTAAAAATATGATAGAGATTAGTACCCAGAATTTATAAACAATATATAAATTAATAATAATAACACATAGAAAGTCACTAGAAAGATAAATATATTCACAAGCAATTCACAATTGAGGGAAAAACCAATAATCTCATATAAATGTATGAAAAGTATTCATATTAATCAAAAACCAAAAGTACAAGTTAAAACTAACATGAATTATTTCATACTCAAACCTGACAGTGACAAATGTTGGCAAATTTGTGAAGAAATGGGAATGCTCTTACGATGGTGGTAATATAAACCCAGGAAAGCACTAAGGAGATCAATTCTTTAATATATATTAAAATTGAAGAAATACAAACCCAAAGCCCTGGGAGTTCATCTTCTGAATAGGCACCCTGCATCAGGAGGACACATATGAAAATGTTTATTGCAATGTTATAATAGCAAGAAATTGGGAAGAAGGGAAACCTAAAATATCCATCAACACCAAGAATGGATTTATAAATCGATAGTCATAAAATACTATAAAGCAGTAAAAAAAGAAAAATAAAAAGAACTATAGCAACCTGTATCAACATGAATTAATTTTAAAGACAATTAGTAAGCAAAAAAAAAAAAAAAAAAAAGCAAGCTACAGAATAGTACATAATGCTTTTATATAAAGGGTAAAACATGAGAAGCTGTGCTGTATGTTGTTCATTTACATACATATGCAGAAATACTCTAAAAGTGTGGTGGCAATAATAAGACACTCATGAGGGATCCCTGGGTGGCGCAGCGGTTTAGCGCCTGCCTTTGGCCCAGGGCGCGATCCTGGAGACCCGGGATCGAATCCCACATCGGGCTTCCGGTGCATGGAGCCTGCTTCTCCCTCTGCCTGTGTCTCTGCCTCTCTCTCTTTCTCTTTCTGTGACTATCATAAATAAATAAAAATTAAAAAAAAAAAATAAGACACTCATGATTGCAATTATCTCTAGAGAGAGGGGATTAAAGAGATTGGGGGTGTATAGGGGAATTCAACTATTTGTGAAATTTTATTTCTTTACATATCTGAAGAAGTATAGTAAAATTTTATAGTTCTAACTATCAAAAAATAATTAACCTCTTAAAAAAATAATTAACCTCTATAGTTCTATCAGTGTGTATATTATGTTTTTTTTCTCTTCTATTCCAAATACTTTCTATTTTTAAAGTGTTCATGTTTCCCAACTGGTAGTTGGAACTCCTTCCACTCACACCTACATTCATTCATTCAACGATTATTTACTGAGCATCTGCAAACTCTGGTTCTAGGTCCTGCAACAGCATCATTCACTCTGTGTAACGTGTGCCGGGCACGGTGCTCACCACCTTTCATGTTTAATTCACTTTACTCATCACTTCACTCAAATGCTCTTATTACGTTATGTTGCCAGTGAGGATACTGAGGCTTAGGGAAAGTACTTGACTAAGTTCTTAGAGCTAGCAAGGGGCAGAGTCTAGAACTCGGGGTGCCTCAAGGACAGGGCTCCCCTCAGGGAATTCACTGTCGGCCTCCAAAGGTTTCAAGACATGGGTATACCTGGAGCTCTGAAATATGCAGGGGCTTTCTGTTCGACATAGATCACAAATGGTCCCAAAGCTGACCACCCCATCAAACGCTGGGGTGGTATCAAGGCCTTAGGGAAAGGAGGATCCTTTTCACAAAGATTAAGAACTTCTGGGCTCTGGTGGCCAGAACTAATTACCTAGGGTATAAAACCGGTGCAAAGGTGCAAATCTTGAAGTAGTCTGCAGAATCGGATTCCCTAATTGCAAGAGAAACTGCTCAATGAGGTTTTAAGTCCTCTGACCGAGAATGTCCATAGCTTCACTCAGGACATAGAGCATAGGAAACCATGTGGCATGCCTAAGGAATGGAGTCTGAACATCAGTCTAGGGTGTTTCTTAAACCCAGCCCTGAGAAAATGAGACCATACTACAGAGTTGTTGGAAAGAGGGAAAAGACAACATTTGATGGAACAGAAGTTTGCTATGCAAAACTCCTTTCTGATGGTTTTGTTTTGTGCTCGTTAAAAACCATGCGACTTGTCTCGGTCAGCACAATTATTGTGTAAAACTATCAGCCAATTAAAAAGTAACAGTTTCCTCTCTTTCAGCCACTTCACTAGAATATAAACATTTTGAGAACAGAGGTATTATTATGTTGGTAAACTTTCATACAAACAAATCAGCCTAATTCAGTGGCTTTTCATTCTTCATTCAAAAACTGCTTTGCTATTCATATTGCTGGGTTATGTTTCTTTTCTAAAATAACATGTAAACAAAAAAATGTATTCCTTGAAGAAAAAATATGGAATATAAATAGCTGGAGTGCTGTTTCCTCTAGTGAAATACAAATTCCAGCTAGAGTGAAACGGCTGATTGGTCACCGTGATAAAACCCTGAGCCACTGGACTAATGACACTATGGATTATGTAACTGATCCATAATTCACACAAATTAGAGCTAAGCTCATAGCCGACCAATAGCAAGTACATGGACCTTTACAGGATAATCCCAGTTTTATTCCCAGATCCAATTTATATCTATATGCTTATTTCAATACTCTCATCTACTTTCTTTTTGAGATATCATACATACACCGTACATAATTCACTCTTTTAAGATGTAAAGGTCAGTGGTTTTTAGCATATTCAAAAAACCGTACAACCATCATTTAATTCCAGGACATTTTTATCATCCAAAAATAACCCCAGTATCTATTAGCAATCCTACCCCATTTCTCCCTCTCCCCAGTCCCTGGCAATTACTCATCTGCAGTCTGTCTCTATGAATTTACTCTTTTTGAATATTTCATATAAATGGAATCACACAATATGTGACCTTTTATGTTCGATTTCTTTCACTTAGCATGTTTTCAAGATTTATCCATGCTGTAGCATATATCAGTACTTTATTCTTTTTATAGTTAAAAAATATCCCATGGTATGGATATACTACATTTTCTTTATCTGTCATCAGTTGATGTATACTTGAGTTGTTTGCATTTTTTGGCTATTGTGATAATGCTGCTATACACATTCCTGTGCAGGTTTTTGTGTGGATATACATTTTCAGTCCTCTCAGTGATATAGCTTAGTAGAATTGCTGGGGTCATACAGTAATTCTGTATTTAACTTTTTTGAGAAACTGCCAAACTGTTCTCCAAAGTGGCTGCTGGTACATTTCTGCTAGTAGTGTATTAGGGTACCAATTTTTCCTTATCTTCACTGACACTTTTCTGTTTTCTATTATAGCCATCCTAGTGGGTATGAAGTAGTATCTTGTTTTGATTTGCACTTCCCTGAAGACTAATGATCTGAGCACCTTTTCATGCATTTATTGGCCATTTGTGTATCTCCATCAGAGAAAGGCCTATTCAGGGATCCCTGGGTGGCGCAGTGGTTTGGCGCCTGCCTTTGGCCCAGGGCGCGATCCTGGAGACCCGGGATCGAATCCCACGTCGGGCTCCCGGTGCATGGAGCCTGCTTCTCCCTCTGCCTGTGTCTCTGCCTCATTCTCTCTCTCTCTGTGACTATCACAAATAAATAAAAATTAAAAAAAAAAAAAAAGAAAGGCCTATTCAAACCCTTTGTACATATTAAAATTAGGTTACTTGTGTTTTTTTTGGTTGAGTTGTGAGGGCTCTTTATATATTCTAATTGGCCCTTATCAGATATACAATTTGCAGGGGTGGCTGGGGTGCCGGGGTGGCTCAGTCGGTTAAGCATCTACTTCTGGCTCAAATTATGGTCCTGAGTCCCATGTTGGGCTCCTTGTTCAGTGGGGAGTCTGTGTCTCCCGCTACTCCTTCCTGCTGCTTATGCGCTCTTTCTCGCTCTCTTTCACCCTATCTCTCAAATAAATAAACAAAATCTTAAAGAAAAAAAAAGATATGATTTGCATATACTTCCCCTTTGCGAGTTGTATTTTCACTTTCTTGGTAATATCCTTTGGAAACATAAAAAATTCTAATTTGGATGAAGCCCATTTTATTTATTTTTCCTTGGATGCTTGTGCTTTTGGCGTCATATCTAAAAAATTGTTACCTGGGATACCTGGGTGGCTCAGCAGTTGAGCGTCTGCCTTTGGCTCAGGGCATGATCCCAGGATCGAATCCCATATCGGGCTTCCTGCATGGGGCCTGCTTCTCCTTCTGCCTATGTCTCTGCCTTTCTCTCTCTCTCTCTGTCTCTCATAAGTCAATAAATAAAATCTTTAAATAAAACAAAACAAAATAAAATAACAAAAAAATCGTTAGCCAATCTAAGGTCATGAAGATTTACGCCTACGTTTTCTTCTTGCTCATCTACTTTACATTATGCAATTCGGTTATATTTCATATATATCATTAAGCTGCTCTAAATCACTTTTAGAAAAAAGCACCCTATTAATGAGTTGATTTTTTAAGAAGTTACAGTCGCTGAAAAAGACAACTATGTTAATTACCTTAATATATCGAAATATTTGTAACAAATACTTAACCAAAAAACTAAAAAATCTCAAACTCAAAAATATGGACGTGAAATCTTTATACTGTCTTGGGCTCCAATTGAACTTCGGATGATATAAATCTAGTTTAATGTTTGGATTCTCTAGTCTATATTATTGTGTTCATTTAGTACGAATATAATGATTAAGAATATGCTAGAATTATTGATCCCATATTATAAATCCTAAAAGTATATTAGGATCATTTTGCAGAGGGCCACGTGTGTGAGGTTACAGAGTTTAGACTCTGCAGTGCAAACAAAACCATTTAGGTTTTTGAGCCAGAGAGGGACACAATCTCAGTGGTATTTTAGGAAGATCTGGTGGGCTGCCAGGCACAGGGTGAGGTAGATAGGTGTGGAGCTAGGGTGGAGAAGCAAGGAAGGAGAGTCCTAAAGAAGAACTGCAAGGAAAACTGCAACTTCTTCTGAATCCTTTAAGAAGGATTCTGAATTGTCTGACAATGCAAAGCAGGTCAAACAAATTACACTTTAGGACAAAAATATTGTAAATCATTGCTCATGTGTCTTGATCATAGGTAATACAGCCACTGCAATGCTGTACCCCAAGCGAAAACATGCTCTTTGAAGATCTAAAGTTTAGTTTCTGGAATTAATTTAATCAGCCACACTGAACAATTTAAAAGTCAGCCTTCTTGTAGCATGCTGGGCTGAAGTTATTTATTTATGTACTCAACTGGAACCTGCTGAGATAAATCCTTAGAGACATCACACCCCATTTTCTTCAGGTCCTAAGGAACACAAGTGGTGCAGGAGAAAATTGATTTACAACACCCAGATTCAGTCTCCTTATAATTAGATAAAGGACTCATTTGTTCCCAGTAAGTAGGAGACCAGGTACTTCTGCCAAATATCACCTGTATCAGGAACACACTCCTGCTGCTTTCATGTCCTAGTAAAATGGTTTTGGCATCTCATTCCTCCTTTGTATTTTTCACCACCAACTCCCTATTTCAGGACCTTGGGACTTTAATAGAAGGATGCAGTAACTCTAACTGGTCTTCCCACCTCTTCCTGCCCCAGCCCCCCACCACCTAATTTAATTTGTCCTGTAGCTGGCTCCCCACCAAATCTTCCTAAAATACTACTTAGATTATCAGTCTCTCATTCAAAAACCTTTCAAATGTTTTTTTGTCTACACAGCAAAGTCCAAACTGCATAATCTTACACTCATGGACCTCTGTAATAGGCTCCTACCTCACTTTTTCAACCTTCTAAACTAGTTCACTCTCCACAAGTCTCCATTCTGGTCAAACTGGTCTTCAGTTTCTCCCAAACACATTCTGTACTCTCCCCAACTACCACATTTTGCTCTCTTCATCTTCCTTCTCTGGAAGGCCTGCACACATATGTATCTTCCAAATCCTTCCAACCCAATGAGACCCAGCTCAATTCCCCATGGGAGGAAGCCTTCCCTGACCAGTGGGCACATAATAGAGTTATGTTGCTTTCCTGTCCATGACTCGACTTACCATGGCATCAAATCCTCAGCAGGTCATGACATGTGGATTACTAAATTTTTCTAAAAGGTTAAGTCTTCTCTTTATAACTAAATGCAGTTTCCTGAGGGTAAGGTCTCTTTAGTATGCCTTTCATCTACCAAAAACTTAATAAATATCTAATAATTAAAGTAAATATACTCAAGAAGTTAAGAAAGTTCTTACCAGGAATAGTTTTTAAATGAGAACATGCTATGTAAACGGGTTCTGGAAGGGTTTTAAAGCAGTTCACAGGACTGCATAAAATGTGGCAAGTTAGCAAGTACAACTTTGGAATTTTTATGCAATTGTAAACTGCAAAGGTTTACAAAGATAACATCAATCCTTGAGTCCCTGGCCTCAAGAAGTTTGAAATCTAATACACTTGTTCAGGCACCCAGTTACTTCTTGTACATAATATGTTCCAGGTAGAGGAAATGGCACGAAGGGAGAAAAGCAGGCTCCGTAGAGTAATGCTGAACGGTTTTAGCCTGAATAGTCATGATTTTCCCAGGTATCCAAGAGTATTTATTTTGTTATCTGTAGAGCCAATAAAGTACTGTCTTTAATTTCCTTTGGATACAGATATAAATATTTTCATTTTCAAAATGTTCCAGCCAACTGAAATTCCTTTTATTTTTTTACTTAGAGTTTTATCATATTAATAAATGCAGTAATTGGTCTTCTAACAAAAAAATATTCTAGTAAAACTGCTGTGTGGTCAAGTCAAAGTTGTACTTGCAAAGCTGAAGCAAGAATCCAATAGTCAAATATTACAACATAGGACGTGTGCCTCTGTCACTAAGGAGACTAGGTGAAGGAATGTGGATGGGTAATCACAAATCTCTAAATTACTCTCAAAATATCAAACCACACATCCTTTACCAACAGAGGGCCACAGATCTCCCTGCCTCACCATTTGTGGAGGAATGTGTCATCTACACTTGCTGGCAAAGGAATGTTTTTACATAATGCACCCACAAGGAGAGCGAGAGTTTCTGCAAAAGAGATTTTGACAGGTTGTTTTTCTACAACCATTTCTCTCTAAGGCTAAGGTGACCCCCAGGAGCCAGAAGACACTGGTTCTTAAGTCCACTATTATACTATCTGTCATACGTGAAAAATAGCCTGGCCCTACAATGTGAGCTAAAACAAAGATACCACTTGCATTAAGCAAAGACCTCATAAATAAGAATGTAATGACTAGGCCATAGTGATTTAATCCTCATTGCCCTTTGGGGTTTGATGATCAAGCCAAGCCAAACAGAGACAAAGGATTAGATGAATATGTTGACTGACTGGCTTGTACATTAAAAAAACAACAACCCTAAGGTGTCATTTTACTCCCTGCCTAAAAAGCAATAATACTGACAATTACATGTATTCATTAACCATTTTTTATAAGTAATAAAGGAGATTTGTGCTGGGAAATATATAAATGGTACATCCAGGGACAGCTATCTAAACATGAATTCAGGGACAGAGTGAGATTAGCAATACACTGGACAGAGCAGTCTACCAAAAATAGAAAATGCCCTTAAATCTAGTGACCAACATGTAGCTACAAATATTACTTCACCAGTTTGTGTTTTTAAAAAGCCAATTTAATGCAGTGATGCTTAAAGTATATGTATTTAAAATTAGTTTCAATTTGCGTGTTGCTGAACATCTAGTAACTCCAGAAAAAGAAGACACACTGGCACATCCTGGATCCATCTGTGGGACAGTGACAGCTACCATCTATAGGAAATAACATGGAGCCAAACTTGGATAGTCCTTAATTAGTTTGGGGGAGCCACTTTTTCAAATCTGACCTCTTGAACTCGAGGCGCTAGTCTACCTTCATCTTTGAGACCTTGCATCATCCCCAGTGCTTCCTGACTCCTTGGTTTCAATGCAATAGCGGTTCTAAATCCAAACCCCTCCTAACCTGAACCTTGCTATCTCCTGGACTCCAAATCCTGATCCTGTAAAGGGGCCTGTTCATATCCTGCTGAATCCTTCTCCTAAATGAAAGAAGATCCTACTCTTGCATGAACAACACATACAAATATCACTTAAGAATTTTTCCAAGAATTTTATCTCACATTTGAAGATGAAGTGCTAAAGACACAAAAAATAGAGTTCAAAGCCACTCAGTAAGAAAATCTCTAAACTTGTTGCCACACAATGCAGAGAACACACAAACAGATCTGAATGATTATAGTCTTAGGAGACAGTGGCCAAGAACAGAATGATTTCACACTTGCATATCCACATGATAAAATACTTTGCATTTTTAAAGGAAATGCACTTCTCAAAAGCTAATGTTCCCTCAAGAGTTGTTCAGCCTCAGAACTGTTCTCATAAAAAAAGGCACCATTATGGCTGTTCATCCTAGATAATGGATACATATTCACACTACTTTATCCACTTTTGTGGATATTAAAATATTTTACCAAAAATAGGTTAAGTTGCATAATCTTGTGACTTTACTAAAAATAACTAAACTTACACTTCAAGAGGGTGAATTTTATGATATGTGAATTATATCACAATAAGAAATTTTTTTAAGAAGCATTATGCTTTCCAGACCGGAGATGGGAGAAATTTGAGGCATCTGGAGAAACAAAATCATTTGTTTAAAGCCAAATAGGATATCCACAGAATAATGTGCAAATGTGGACAAAATCTAATGCAGCACTTTATCCCCTCCAGACATTCAATTAAAGAGAAAGAATAATTACAAAATCCTTTCACTCTCTTGGTTTAAAAAGGAAAAATGCAGAGACTGCACTGAAACAGAGTTCAAGAGATAGCCAATAGCTTTTGGTGACTTTACACAAATGGCTGGGTTTTATCTCAAAACTGAAGAGGAAAAAAAAAAACAACAATTTCATGAATAAACTTCTAGTTGGCTCTATAAGAAATAGAAACTAAAGCATAGTAAGCAAAATAGGATCAAGAAGCTAAATCTTAGTGATGTTGGGAAAACATAACATGTCTTCTCTAATCACAAAAAAGAAAGGTACTTAGGGCGCCTGGGTGGCTCAGTTGGTTAAGTGTCTTGCTCTTGATCTTGGCTCAGGTTATGAACTCAGGGTCCCAGGGTCAAACCCCACATTGGGCTCCATGCTCAGTGGGGAGTCTGCCTGGGATTCTCTCTCTCTCCCTCTGCCCTCTCCCCCAGCTCGTGCTAAATAAATGAATTAATTAATTAATTAATTAATAAGAAAGACACTTGAAACCTTCAGAACAGGCAGAGAAGGTGCTATTATGTGACTAGAAACCAATAAAATTATGCAGATAGGAATCAATTAAAAACCAATAAGTAATGTCATTTTGAGTAATTGTGGAATATAAAAAAGGGAAATCCATTCAATCTTAATGCTTTGAAGATGTTTTAGGAAGCACAGATCTAGTTACATGGAGTTGCATTTCCTTCCCTAGGTTCCAATGTATTGAATAAACCTTAGACAATACAGGGTAAGTTTAATAACATCAGAATGTAAATGTAATTTTTGATTATGTAAGAATAGTGATAGAGCTGATGGAGTTCAGGAATTGGAGTGAAAAAGTTTTGAGTTGTACAGAAACACTAGTTCTTCCACTTACATCCTAGTGAGTCCATAGAGTTTAGATGACAGAAGAAGTTGGGCAAAGAGAGGTAGAAGTACAAAAAGTATACTATAATCTTTCTTAGTGAGGAGTCTAAAGTTAAGGAATAAAAAAAAAGAACAACATAGTTTTTAGGTGTTTTCCTCCAGAACAACAGCTTTTAAAATAGTTAATTCCAATGCGTAGAGCAATTGGGTTGGGATATTTTTTATTTTTACTTAATACCACTTAGTACTGCTTGTGTTTTTTTTCTTTTTACCTTACACATACATTGCCTTTATAATAATTTCTTGATTCTTAAATCACAGAATCAAGGGGGGGAAATGATCTGCATAACAAATGGCAGTGAAGACATTTTGCCATCAAAAACATGAATCCACTGGATATGGCAATTTCCCACTTCAGTGCAGATGGTCAAATGCCAACTCGGCTGGCATTCAGGCAATGTTAGGTCCTTGCTTTAACACTAGAAAAGAAATAATAGAGGCTAACAGGCTCAAAGGAAGTTCAACCAAGATATTTTCTTGGTAAGGCATATTTCTATTGGTAAAAAAGAAAGTAAAAAGTAGCAGTACATGCACTGGCCTTGAGTGTAATGGACCAACTCCCTATTTTCAGTTAGAATAAGGACAGCTATTTTGAAAATAACAACAAACCTGGTAGCACCCATGTTTTAAAGTTTTAATCTGAGCATACAATGCGCAATTATAGCACACACAGAAAGAATTGTCACCAAAATGATTTAATAGTGTTTCCAGGCAATAAATGGAGAATCCCTTACAATGTCATAGTCTAACACACATTTACATGATTCTTTTAAGATTTTATTTATTTATTTGAGAGAGAGAGAGCACAAGCTGGGGCAGGGGGCAGAGGGAGAGGGAGAAGCAGGCTCCCACCCCCCCAAGCAGGGAGTCTCATGTGGGACTCAATCCCAGGACCCTGGGATCATGACTTGAGCTGAAGGCAGATGCTTAACCAACTGAGTCACCCAGTCGCACCCACATTTACATGATTCTTAACCAAACCTGGTAAATCCTAGTATGTGCCTCAAATTTTTAAAAATACCCATTTTATTAGTTATTAGTAAGAATTCCTTTAAGAATAGGTATTTTCAGGTTTTCATCCATGTAGTTTATACTGCATATAAGAAAAGCAGGAATGTTAATACAAATGGACAGTCAGATTTTAGCAGGAGCTTTACCTCCTCCCTACATTCTCTTAGTGAAATGTGTTGTTGCTTTGCTTGGGACTGTGTAGAAATAAGTAATCCTCGGGGACTTCCATCACTTCCCCTTGAAGTCTTTCTTATTCTACCCAGGAGGAAATCTACCCAGGCACGATTAAATCTCAACTCCTGCACATCCTCCTAGGGGACTTGTTAAGATGGAAAATAGTGGGTACAGAAAGGAAGTGACTATAGCTTCAACTTTAAACATACAAGAAAATCAGTACTATACCAATTACAATGGATAGTCTTTTGGACAGAGCTGATATGGAAACAGACTTCTGGAATAAGAAAAAGTTCTGCTTTCTGAGGTGATATGCAGACAACAAACCAGGGAAGATGCCATCTCAGCATCTTGGAAACCATTGAACAATAATGGTGTGCTCCTTTCAAGTCATCCTAAAGAATTCTGTGAGACAAACAGCTTGGTAGGCTTAATCTTAATATGAATTCTTTAAAATCATGAAAGAGCCCTAGATTTCAAATCAAAAGTCCTGCCAATAACTGAGAAGATATGTGCACAACATATATCAGAAAAAAAAATGGTTAATTTAAATGGCTAATATCTCTTCTTTATGAAGAGAGATGGAGGGACATCCTCCAGTGTCCACCCTCATCCTCTGCGAATCCCCCACCATAAAAAAAAAAAAAAAAGGAGAGAGGATCAGACAATTCACAAAATGAAGTATATGGGAGAAGGTCAAAATTCTTCCTCGTCAAAATCATGTAAGTTCAAATGAGATTCTTTCTGTTCCCCACAAGTAACTGACAAAGATTATTGTAAATTAAAAATCCAGAGACTGTGAGGGCTCTATTATATACTGTTAATGGATGTCTAAAACAATACAGCCTTTCAGGAAAACAAGCTGGCAATATGTCTTCAAATTGTGGTACATTCATGCACTGCAATACTATGTAGTCATGAAAAGAATCCTGTGGAGGTTTTTATAGACATGGAAAATTATGTATGGAAAAACATACAAACATCTGTACAAAACATAAACACAGAAAAATTACCTTGTTGCCAAACACTTGAAGCACAACCTATTCATAACTTGTGGACTTTCCATATTTAATAAGGATGGTCAGGGTTACAATTAGGATAAAGCAGATTGCTTCTACCCATCATTCTTGTAGATTTGGGTAGGAAGTTAGCTTATCCCGAGCTGATTTCCTTCCTATGAAATATGAATGCTCTAAGACAAGAAAGTACTAAATTGCATTATAAAGCAAATGCTCTACTAAGTGTTCTTCAAAAGTCCTTGAATATTCTTACTTGATATGTTTATTTTAAACCTTATCAGATCAGTTAGTTAATTGCAAAAGGTCTAAGTGTTTCTAATGATAAACAACTGCCAAAAGCACAACTGGGTTTCACAAAAAAATGTGGATAGGTACAATTTATCTTTGTATCCCATCACTGTATTATTTATTTCTAACCATTAACAAGCAAAACAAAAATGCAATCATTGCACTCTACTACATATGACCTACGTCCTTAAGCAGAACATCCAGACCATCAAAGTGAAGATGGAAAAAACCCTCCTCCTGACTCTGACTTTTAGCCAGTTACTTAATTTTGCTGTGCCTCAGTTTCCTCATCTGAACTAATATTCAGACTGGGTCATAATATTACCTACTTTGCACAGTAGGAATGCTCATCTCTAATCGTATGTTAAAATCCTAACCCCCAAAGGTATTAATGTTAATAGGTGGGGCTTTTGAGAGCTGATTACATCAGGAGGGTGGAGTCCTCACAAGGAGATTAGTGCCCTCATAAAAGAGGCCACAGGGATCCCTGGGTGGCGCAGCGGTTTAGCGCCTGCCTTTGGCCCAGGGCGCAATCCTGGAGACCCAGGATCGAATCCCACGTCGGGCTCCCGCTGCATGGAGCCTGCTTCTCCCTCTGCCTGTGTCTCTGCCTCTCTCTCTCTCTGTGACTATCATAAGTAAATAAATAAAAAAAAAAAAAAAGAATTTTTAAAAAATAAAAAAAATAAAAAAAATAAAAGAGGCCACAAAACACTCCTTTCCACCTTGTGAGGATGCTGGCTTATATAAATCAGAAAGAGGCCCCTTACCAAAACATGACTATGCTGGCATCCTGATCTTAGACTTCCCAGCCTCCAGAACCATGGGCAACAGATTTCAGTTGTTTCTAAGCTGCCCTGTCTGTAGTATATAGCAGCTTGAACAGACTAAGACATGCCTCAAGGATTATCAATTAATTAATCTGTGTAAAATCTTGTTTGGCATGTAGTACCCCAATAAATGTTAGTTTTCAAAATAAAAAAGTAAATAAAGAAATGTTAGTTTTCATAATTATTATTTTTAATTGAAGTGCAGTTTGACATTAGTTTTCTTTTTTTAAGATCTTATTTATTTATTCATGAGAGACACACAGAGAGAGAGGCAGAGATGCAGGCAGAGGGGAAGCAGGCTCCATGCAGGGAGACTGATGCGGGACTTGATCCTGGGACTCCGGGATCACGCCCTGAGCCAAAGGCAGGCGCCAAACCGCTAAGCGTAGTTTTTGTAATTGCTGTCAGTACAGCGTCTACTAAGAAGTAGTACACTTTTTAGCATTCTTTTTTGTTTGTTTGTTTGTTTTAATTTTTATTTATTTATGATAGTCACACAGAGGGGGGGTGCAGAGACACAGGCAGAGGGAGAAGCAGGCTCCATGCACCGGGAGCCCGACATGGGATTCAATCCTGGGTCTCCAGGATCGCGCCCTGGGCCAAAGGCAGGCGCCAAACCGCTGCGCCACCCAGGGATCCCCACTTTTTAAATTATTATTACTACTATTATTATATGTAAGGATAGAAGTAATAGCAATAATGTGACTAAAATACAATTAAAGCAACTAGAAAAAGAAACATCAGGGTAATTTTGCCTAAAAATGAAGATTTAGAATAGCATCTAGAATGAAGGATTTATATTTCATTGGGGTTGACTTGGAGTAAGGAAACCTCAATAGCGTTCACCTCGTGGACATGTCTTGGGCATCCGTATGGAAGCACTCTCAGAATAAGTGACTCAATCAGCTATTAAAGGTATCATCTTTTAGAACTCAGGGAAACTAAAAGTCAATAGTAGAACCACTTGTACTTTCTTAGGCTCAAATTGCCAAACTCAGATACGCTGCCAGATTTCGTGCATAAATTAGATAAAATCATCTTGGGTCTTTATGAGAAATAGTAATGTTCTTAAACCCAATTTTAAATCACTGCAAGTGGTAAAATAGCACATTTTTTGTTCTTTATTTTTTGTTCTTTTTTTCCAAAGCATGAAGAATTCTTAGACCTCTAAAAGCCAAATTTGTCCTTTTTGAAACTATGAGTTAACTGTATTAGTAACTGTATTAGTCAGTAAAACATTTAGGAAACAAAAACCCTACAGTTCGTGTAAAAGATGAGGCCAGGCTGAGCGAGGCTGTCAGCTGCCCTGCCTCATGCCCCCTATCATGGACCTCATGTGCATGAGCCGACATGCAAGAAAGAGGACAAGTCCTGGGGAATGGAGACAGGATGGCCCTGTTACTCAGCTCTGCCACGCTGATGAGGTCTGAGGTCTCTAAAAAGAGGGGCTCCTGTAAAAGAAGAAAAAGTTGCTTTCTTCAGGGACTCATAAAATATAAAAAGCCTAAAGTATAAATAGGGTTTCTCTGGGGACCCATGTGACAAAATGAGACAAGAAGTTGGGGAGAAGGAGGTGGGTGCCTGGGTGGCTTGGCGGGGGAACACCTAGGTGGCTCAGTCAGTTGAGCGTCTGACTCTTGATTTCAGCTCAGGTCATGATCTTAGGGTGATGAGATTGAGCCCCACATTGGGCTCCACATTTAGTGGGGAGTCTGCTAGAGATTTTCTCTCTCTCCTTCACTCACGCACTCACTAAATAAATAAATAAATCAGATAAATAAAATCTTTAAGAAAAAAAAAGTTGGGGAGAAAGACCAATGTGGAGACCAAGAGACATCACTTGGACATGGAAGCAGAAGTTACTTGATGGGCTCACACTCCACTGGTGTCGTATCATGGGCCTCCTTATGGTCCCTGCCTAGGGAAGAAGGCAGTATGAAATTGCAGCGAAGCACCTGCCCTTTGCAGACAGACAGCCTGGTTCAAATCAAAGGAAAATCAGTTTTCCTTCTACCTTACTGGCCATTTATTCTTAAGCTTTGTTTCTATGTCTTCCTTCTCTCCTCAGACTTCAGAGCCATGTCCCTCAACTATCTGGGGAGAAGGGAGAAGGGCCAGGTGTTTTTTGTTTTAACTTCCACTGAGGACTGCCACTTTTGTAAAATGTGATAAAAACAGATGATCAAAATAATAAAATCAAGAGGCATACAGAATTATAAGCCCCCAACCAGACCTTTGTTGTAATTGCTATTAATGTTCCAAAAATGTACTCTCTATTCTGTTTTTATCCCACTGGGGGCCAGTATCAGGGTGTGGGCAGGCACCAGGCTGTAGACCACCTTTGAGTAGCGTCACTCTAGAGAATGCAGTTCTCCATCTCCACGTCCTTCCTAGGTAATGTCCCAAATGTTACAATAACAAATCCCCAATTTAAGGTTCTTGTCTTGATGCTTCCCTACAGTGGAGACTCCAGTGTCCTACTTCCTGCCCAACCATTCCTCTGGGAAGTCTCGGGGTATCTCAAATCAAGGTGCTAACAGAACTCCTGATGTTATTCTCAACCCGAACCTGTTCTCTCCCTTCCCGAAACAGAACCCTCACTCTTCTAGGCACCCCCCCCTCTCTCTAGACTATAACTCCATTCCATCAGTCATTCCTGCCTCAAATATTCCACCAATCTGTCCACCTTGTCCTCCCTCCACTGCCTCACCTCCAAGCCACCATCCTCTCATCCCTGCATCACTAGAAGGCATCCTGGCTGTTCTCCGTGATGGCTCTCCTGCCTACCCCATACCTGACAATCCACAAAGCAGTGGAAGGGAAGGCTGAACACGTGCAATCAGATCACAGCACACCCCTGCTTAAAACCCTCCAGTGGGTTTTCATTACTATCAGAATAAAATCAAAATCTGTTACTACAGCACACAAGACCCACCCTGGCCTGGGCTCTGATTCCCCTCCAGCCTTCTCTCTGATTTTCTTCCCACAGGCAACAGATTTCTGGCTACACAGACCTTTCTGTTCCTGAAACACGCCAGGCTCCTCTCTCTGTGGGGACCTTTACATTGCTGTTCCTGCGACCTCTAACCCTGTTCTCGAGATCTTCAGGTGGCTAGCTCCTTCTTCTCACCCTGATCTCAGCTCACAGGCTCCCTCCCAAAACGGCTTCCCTGCAATCTCCAAAGATGCCCGATCCACGGACCAATGATACTGTTGTAAAATGCAGTCAAAGGACTCACCAGTCACTCTCTCTCACATAACCCTGCTTTACTTCCACCGTCCAGCCCTTCATCAGAGTCTGAAATTCCACTTCTGTTTCACACCGCCCAGCTTCCAACAGGTTACAAACCTGGGAACAGGGGACCCCTAACTGGGCTGCTCACTGCGCTTGCCCAACACTTGAATATGCCTGGCATCAAGTTGATTTCCTCCTAAAAATATTCATTAAATCAATAAATGAGTGATTCTGACAACTGCCACTTATTAACCCTGTAAATCTGTAATCTCAATGCCTGTTTCTTCAACTGTAAAACAGAAATAGTAACGTTTACCCCATTAGGTGGCTGTGAGAATTCATTTATTCATAAATGAAGTAATGTGTGTAAAGCACCGGGCACGAGGTCTGGCATGGTGGCCAAGAAGTAAACTGTGTGCAGTGGCCAGCAATAAGGAGCTTACACCAGAACACAGTACATTCATTCACAGCACATGTAAGACACCCCCTTGCTCTGCCAGGAAAGGTAGAGAGACATTCAGGGAGGAAAATGCTCAGGTCTTCCAGTTTTTCAGGTGACGGCCACCATGCCAGCAAAATCTGAATACTTACACAAATACATGCTCATTTGTACTTCCTGGCCGGGGGATCCCTGGGGGGAACTTGGCACACATTTGCACTTACACGTCTTTCATACTAAAATACCAACCTAGGTTTGCAGACGTCTGGATAGAACCTGGAATTTCATTAAATTTTATATTTAGAAGGAACTTACCTTGACAACCTACCATTTTTCTCAAATAGGCCAATATAGAAATATGACTCCAATTTTGGAATCTTTTTCAAGGGAGCAGGTGATAAACAATCATGCCCTTTTCTGGAACATCCAAATTATACTAAGAGCCGCCGGGAAAATAGAGCACATGTACTCTACAAATTGCAGTTCCCTCAATTCATCCTTTCATAATTTCAGAGTGCTATAGCATGACATCACTCCATCTCACCAAGAGTAGTACACATCACTCCAGCGTTATTATGAACTCATCCTCCTCAACCCCCCTGATCTGCCCACCCTCAAGGGTAGGTCTGACCAACGGCCAGCTTTTTTCATTCAGTGACACCCCACCCTTAAAATGACCTATTTTTTTCTTTTGTTCTTTGAATATTTTTATTAGGCTTTTGTAAATCTGTATTTATCACTAATTTTAGTTGAAGGAATAGGGAATTAAACCAGATTAGAAGTCCCTAGCTAATGGGGTACCTAAGAATACATCAGGCATATCAGAGAAGGGATGATGATCACAATTCAAAAAATTGCCTGGGGTGCTGATGCTCCTCTGATTTGTCCCCTTGCTTGATAAGTAGGGGGATTATGGTAGCACGAGAGCACACAAGAAATAGGCATGCATCTATCTGTGCAAGCTGGTTGATTTTTTCCATGCCCGAAGAAAAGGGAATGAGAACTTATGAGCATTTGTGAAAATTGTTACTGCAGGGCTTATTATTTTGACATATTGCATTTCAGCCTCCCCGTCTTGGCATTTCAACATGATTGATTCGACTAGATCAGTTACCCAGAGAGCCAAGCACAGGCCTTCCTTCTTCAACCTACAGGCACATCAGACAGGGGAAACACTGACCCTGTGTTAGTGCTTGACATGTTAAATCAGAAGATAGTATATGAAATGGGAAATTGGGTATAATACAGTAGAATTGTTACCAAATGAGTAGATTCCAAGAAGGATGAAGATATTAACCCAACTTTTCCACTACTATCTTTTAGTTGAGTGAAAATAAAACTGAAGCCTGGACTAAGGCATTAATTGATCACTTAAGTTGTTAAGAAATTTTAGAAAGCAGCATATTTTAATCACAAATACTTTATGGCCCTATTACAGGGAGGAGCTTTTTTCTTTTTAAATAGATTTGTCCCACGATATCACGCAGAAAAAGCAGCTCAGTGTTGCAGTCAAATATTATTTAAGGTTAATGGTTCAATCTCGGGGTTATTCTGACTGTAAATTATCTCTCATCCCTCAGATATCCCCCCAGTTAGCCAGGCTCCTTTATGCAACCTTAGTTCCTGCTTCGGCTTGTCCTTGTAACTTAAGAACTACTTTTCCCTCATGCTTCCTCCTTTAAACTAAATCTCTTTTCTCATGTTGTCTTCTCTAAACTAAGTCAGAAGAAAAACAATCAGATAAAAGGAATTCATTTGTAAGACCTTTTCATGTCACTGCATTTTGAAAGAGGATATTGGTTAACCCCACCACAAACTTCTAAATCGTGCCCCCTAACATAAGATTGCCCCCCTCATGTTTCATGGTCGTTGCTAGAATAACAATGACCAGCACTTTTTTTTTGAAAGGTTGATGTGTCTTATCAAAATTGTGTTTCTCTCTCTCTTTTTTTTAAGACTTATTTATTTATTCACGAGAGACACACAGAGAGAGGCAGAGACATAGGCAGAGGGAGAAGCAGGCTCTCTACAGGGAATCTGATTCAGGATTCGATCCCAGGACCCCGGGATCACAACCTGAGCCAAAGGCAGATGCTCAACCACTGAGCCACCCAGGTGCCCCCAGAATTGTGTCTCTCATGGT
Source organism: Canis lupus familiaris (assembly GCF_011100685.1). NCBI lineage: Eukaryota > Metazoa > Chordata > Mammalia > Carnivora > Canidae > Canis > Canis lupus. Next base: position 25,821,503 of record NC_049249.1, read on the forward strand.
ATTTAAATTTGACTAATACAATGATAACTTAATAATAACAACAATAATAGTAATAAAAGTGAGGGAAAGAACTCATACTCCTCAACCGCTTTCTATACATGAGGCAGTTAGTACTGGTTATCTCACTTAATCCACACATTTACTCCTCTACTCTATAGAGTAGCTATTATTCCCATCCTTTTACAGAGGATGAAAATCTGAGGCAAGGTTTAAATGATGTCCTGAAATTCAGACAGCCAGTAAGAGGCAGAGGCAAAATCTGAACTAAACTCCTGTTCGTTTTTGTATATTCTGTGGCTTCATAATTGCAACTCAAGAGATATTTATTAAGCACCTATGAGGTACACAGCACCACATTAACAATTTTTTAAATGGGTAAGACCCATATTGTAGTCAAACAAACAAGGTCCAAATCTCTGCCACTCACTAGCTGTATCTTTACTCTCACTGAGAGTAAATCTGAAACCCCCATTGCCCCCTTGAAAATGGGGGTAATATAAATCCTGTAAGAGTTTTTCTTAGGATGAAATATTATGTTTGCAAATAGTAATCACTAATATTAACTGAGTGTTTACTATGTGCTAAGCACTGTCGTAAATCCTTTTTCCACTGTCTTAAATCCTGAATTCATGTAATTCTCTCAACAATCCTATGAGACACTTGCTCTTTATGAGGAAACAGGCACAAAGAAGGGAGGGAACTTGTCCAGGGTCACCCAGCTATAAGTGTCAGTGCTGGGATTTGAATCCAGGCAGTCTGGCTCTAGACTCATCCTAACTACAGTGCTATAATGCCTCTCACTGTCTGGTAGACAGGGGGAATTCAATAAATAGTAACTTTAAAAATGTTTCCTTCCTAGGGGTGCCTGAGTGAGAGAGAGAGTGTATACAAACAGGGAGGAGGCGTAGAGGGAGAAGCAGCCTCCTCGCTGAGCAGGGAGCCTGATGTGGGACTCAGTCCCAGAAAGGCAGAAGCTTAACCAACTGAGCCAACCAGGAGCCCCAGGGGTGGAGAACTCTAAAGGTAATTCAAGAGGCAATGGGAGTCATGGAAGCTTTTGATAGGGAAGCCATGCAATCAAGGCCAAGTTGTAGAAAATTAATAGCTATGATACACAGAATGGAGTAGAAAGAGGATATGAGTGATACTGATAACTGCAGTCCATATGTTCTAATTGCTTTCTTTACACATTCTCACAATTTAGAAAGAGAATTACCTAAAATTAATCACTTAGTAGGCTTTATTAGACACTGGAAACCATGACATGATCATACTTGAACTGCTGAACTGCCAAAACCATGGGAAAGAATTATAGACCATGAGAAGTCCTGTGCTTGAGTAACCCTCATTCTAATGGGAGTCATGATCTAAGTTTGGGGAATTAAGCTGACTATATTTTTAGCCTATCATCGATCTGCTATCTCTCAGTCCTTACAAAACACACATAGTAGTAAACAGACATGAAATTAGCTACCGTCTTTGGTTGACCAGCTTACAATATGCAATCTATACAAAAGCAATCCAGAGGGGAAAATGCAGTTCAATCCCGTAATGATGCTTCTACTGTCAGATATGCAGAGGCAGATGTAAAGACAACAATGAAAATGTTATCCGAGCATGTTTCAACATAGCCCCAGGCCTTCAGAAGTCATATCTGCTGTGTGTGCCCTTCTCGTGCTCTGTTCAATGTGTATGCATGTCCAATAAGTTCATCTGTTCCTTCCATTTTGTTTGCTTTAAAAAAAAATTAAAACACCCTGGTACATGTTACAAAAGCCCAGGCAAGGATGGCAGCTGAGATGTTTGAAAGGAGTCACACCTCCATATAGTCTCTGTCCCAGGGGATGAGTCTCTAGCTCACATTATATATTACAATCAAGACTGCCTAGTAATTTCTTTGGTGTACCATTTAAAAATCCATGAGTACATTGAGAATATAATGATTTATCATGACACATCTTGACTTCTAAGCTTAGTCACACCCTTCACAACATGGTTATCTAATTTTACAGCTTTTCCTTTCTGAAACCACAGAAGGAAGGGGTTTGTCTTCCTCTCGTAGCTATTCCTCTGGACAATATGAAGCACTCTAAGCCAAATATTAGGCAATGGCTGCCCATTATGCGTTGGCTATATCTGCTTCTTTCTTGTTCCCACAATGGGGGTGATTTGCAATACAGGATATACACTTTGTTTGCTAGCTACAAATCGTAACAGTTGCCAGAGCTAAGTTTTATTCACACAGTTATTCACAACACACACACAGGCCAGGAGGAAGGTGAGGGGAGTTAGGTGTCTAGAGTGCAAAAGATAAGAAGGCATCACTCTCTTGGGGGGGGGGGGGGGGGGGCTTATACCCTGCACCCTCATGCTGGCTCTGTGTGCGTGCATAGGCACAAACACCACAAAAGCCAAAGATGACCAAATATAATATAAGTAAACAAGCCTAAAGCCACAGATCAGGGTTTCTCATGTTTTCATTAAAGGTACATTCAGTTCGGGTCAAAGTTTAACTGTGTTGGTCCACTCAACACTCTCCAATGGTTCGCATCTCACTCAGAGTAAAAGCCAAAGTCCTTATGGTGGGTCAAAGCACATGACCAGTCCCTCAAACCCTCACCATCTCCCTGACTGGCCCCTCCTACTGGCCTCACTATGCCTGAAACACTCCAAGCACATTCCTGCTGGGGGTTGCACTGGCTGTTCCCTCCACCTAGAACACGCTTACTGCACACACTCACGTGGCTTGCGCTCTCTCCCCCTCTTTGTTTAAATGCCATCTCCTCAAAAGGTCTTCCCTGATCTCTCCCATCCTGTCCTTTCCACCCCCTACTACCACCCCTGCTTCATTTTCTCCAGAGTACTATCACCATATGACATGCACAACTTATTTTTACTTATATTTCATAAATAGAGTTTTTACATAAATGAAATTAACAGAACTCAAGATGCATGCTCCCTTGTAAGTTCCCACTGGCAAGGATTTTTTTTTAATGTGTTTTGTGCAATGTTGCATCTATGTCTCCAGAATAGCAGGTGCTTAATAAATATTTGTGGAATGAATGCACAGGGTGCTAGCCAGACAGGTTTAATCAAGATATTGCTTCTACTATTCCAGTAATATTGCTCCCCAAATAAAGTAAAGCCTGCCAAATTATCTCCACGAGGGGCTCTGTCAGTGTGTTGATGTTGTTAACCTTATTATATCAATATAAAAACTTCTTTTTTTAAGATTTTATTTATTTGAGTGAGAGAGTGAGCAAGAGAGAGAGCACAAGCTGGGGGAGAGGCAGAGGCAAAGGGAGAAGCAGACTCCCTGCTGAGCAAGGAGCCCAACTCAGGGCTCAACCCTAGGACCCGGGGATCATGACCTGAGCTGAAGGCAGATGCTTAACTGACTGACCCACCCAGATGCCCCTCAAAATTTCTTTAGAGAAGCAAATGTAAACGCTCGCCATAATAAGTGCACACATATGCATAATCTAGTTTAAGAAGAATACAAAACCCAAGAAAAAAAACTAAGAAATAAATTGGAAAAGAGACAGCTTAGGAACATAAAAATGTTGACAATATTCTCAACAAAGCTGAAGGCAGAGCATATCCCTTCAGCCATAGTTCATGTCATCAATATTCATGACCTCCAGAAGGATTCTGCTGAATTCTAGAAGTATATTACATATGACAACAATTTTCACAAAACATCTTTCTTCTGGCATTCTGCTAATGATATATATTTCCACTAAATGTCATCCCTTTTTATGACCTAGTCAATAAGATAAAAATAATTTTTCAAAATAAATGTGTCCTAACTTGCATTAAAGTCATATTTTACAGATTTCATTTAGTATCCCAACATCAATTTCATGAGAGATGTGTTCTTCTGTGATGAATAATACAAAAGAAGAAATTACTATGTTTACCATATAACAGCCAATAAGTGTGTAAGAGCCTTTTCCCCCCTCACTTATCCATTAATGCTTCCTCTCCTTAACTGAGGAAGATGTTGTATAATTTGACTATCATGATCCCAAAGATTGAAATGCCTGATGGAGAACCTTTCTTTAAGGGAATATAAGGGAAGGGAGAAGAAATGTGTGGGAAATATCAGAAAGGGAGACAACATAAAGACTCCTAACTCTGGGAAATGAACTAGGGGTGGTGGAAGGGGAGGAGGGCAGGGGGTGGGGGTGAATGGGTGACGGGCACTGAGGGGGGCACTTGACGGGATGAGCACTGGGTGTTATTCTGTATGTTGGTAAATTGAACACCAATAAAAAAGAAATTTATTAAAAAAAAGAGAGAACCTTTCTTTACTACCAAATTCATTCTTGTTACAGAAAGAATGTTCAGTCACTGATGCTTGTTGCAAAGTCAAGGAGCTATATAAGGAAACTAAGCATTGCTCTGCATGGACACTCAAATAGGCAATCCTCATTTCCCAAATTTGCATTTCCTCTTTGCCAAATACATTTTTGGTATTTTTTGTTTGATTGATTTGTACCAAAAACAACAGGAGGAGGCATATACAAAAAAAAAAATCAAATAAGATGATGACATTTTGCTGGTTCTTTCTACCATCTTCTGCCATCAAAAGTTGGCATTTAAAGTTTTTTTTTTTTTTTTTTTTAGATTTTATTTATTTATTCATGAGAGACACAGAAAGAGAGGCAGAAACACAAGCAGAGGGAGAAGCAGGCTCCATGCAGGGAACCCCATGTGGGACCCGATCCCAGGACTCCAGGATCACGCCCTGGGTGAAGGCGGCAGTAAGCTGCTGAGCCACCCAGGGATCCTGGGTCTGCCCTTTTGATAATTTTTAAGGAAGCACATTTGGAGTCAGCCTTAAAAAGAATTCATTTTCAGAACTTTTTTGATGGAGTATAAGAAGAGACCATGAATAAGAATAAATAATCCAGCCTTTGAGAAATATATCAGCACTAGACTATTTTGTGATTATCTTGTACTGAAAGCAATTGATCCCTTGTTTTCAATCATTCTGGAGAAATTAATCCCGTAAGAGGCTATGAGGTTGGCTTTAGATGAAGCAAGGATAAATAAATATCCTTTTTTCCATGGGGCTAGAAGTGGTCTGTACCTTGGTATAAATGAAGGAAATGTCTGTAACATTTTCCAGTGCTGAAGAAAGAAGGTGCCCCTAGCTGGGCAGAGGCTGAGTAGGGGGAAGGCAGCAGGCTCCAGGGGAGAGAGCACAGGGTAAGTCAACCACAGAGGAGTATCTGAGGTATTATCTGGACCATGCTCCTTTTCCAGGTTCTCTGAACTATCAGTAAAGCTCCCAATAAAGTTCCCAAAAGTCACAGTCTAATACTGCTGGCTGTGTAACAAAAATCTCAGCAAGACATATGTACAAACATCTTCAGTGTAGCACAGTCTATTAAAGCAAACAAGCAAAGCATCTATCGATAAAGGACTATTAAATCAGGTATGGAGCAACCATATGCTTGAACATTATGCAGTCATAAAAATGAGCTACAATCTGTATGTAAGTAATATGGAAACATCTCAAGATATATTATGTAAAAAGGCAAAGCGGAGTTTTTTTAAGGAAGTAGGTAGGTAGATCATTTTATAGGGAATGGATGGATTGATTTTAGTGCTCATTATATATATAATGGAATACTACTCAGCTGCCAAAAAAATGAAATCTTACCAATTGCAACTACATGGATGGAAGTAGAGGGTATTATGCTAAGTGAAATAAGTCAGTCAGAGAAAGACAATGATCATATGATCTCACTCATATGTGGAATTTAAGAAACAAAACAGATGAACACAGGGGAAGGGAGGGAAAAATAAAATAAGATGAAATCAGAGAGGGAGACAAACCACAAGAGACTCTTAACTATAGGAAACAGACTGAGGGTCGCTGGAGGAGAGGTGGGGGGGATGGGGTAACCGGGTGATGGACATTAAGGAGGGCATGTGATATAATGAGCACTGGGTGTTTATATGCTGATGAATCAGTAAACTACCTATGAAACTAATAATACACTATATGTTAATCATTTTTATTTTCTGTTTTGTTGTTGTTGTTGTTAATCATTTTTAAACAAAATTTTTTTTAAAAGCTTGTAGTTCGTTTTCTAAGTCACACCTTGATCTTGATTATGCTGTGGCGAAGGCTTCTGGCCCTGCTTAGCTCCAGCCAATTCAGGGAGGCTAGCGGCCAGACTGGGTAAGGGTGGGAGAAGTGACCAGAGGCCCCTGCAAGACGGCAGTTCCCAACGAAGTTGTGTACACCAAGACAGCAGGGTTTTAGCCAAGCTGGATGTCTGAACGTAGCTCATTCCTAGACACATGGGAGGCAACACTTTATGAAACTCTTAGAAATAGCTGAGACAGGGTGAAGGGGGCTAATTTACAGCTGAAATGCAGCGGGCACCACAATAACATAACGAATGCACACCCCATTCGGCGTCGCTGCCACATCCTGGCACCTGCTGATGGGTGGGAATGAGGAGCATGGGTGTAAGCAGGGGCCAGGGGAGAGTCCAGGAGGCCTGACAGACAGGGGATGTGGTGAGATGAAATGCAGGGCCAGGAGCAGTGCCTGCCCGCCAGAGCAGCCGTCTCAACGCGTCTAGCCTCACTCCTTCAAGGACGCTGCCCACTGAAGAACACGGCGGATCAGGTTCGAATCTGCACGTCGAACAGTCCTCACCCAGGTAGGAAAAAGCCAGCTCTGTCCTCGGTCGGGTTTCAGTACAGAGGAGGACGAGGAAATGAACTTCCAAACCACGTCCAACGTACAGGAGTTCAGCTCCAAGTCCTGAGAAATTTCTGAGACGAAACCTTATTGGCCCACCCCCAGCCTGGGTCTCCCACCAAGCTCTGGACTGGGTGCCTGGCAACCCTTTCCTCCTAATTTTCTCAGTAACTACTTATTAAATGTCTACTCAGCTGCAGGTTCTCAGGCGGCCTAGCATCTGGGAAAATGTGTACTTGGCTCCTCAGAATTCACAGTCACAGAGGGTACAGCCACCTAGACAACTTTGCACAGTTCAGTGTCAGCTGACAGACACAAAAATGAAAGAGTCTGGTGGAAGGGAGGAAGTGTAGCCATCAGAGGATAAATAGAGTTATACCACCAAGCTCAAATTGTTGTTTATTAGCAGAGAAATCAGGGCAAAAGGACGTCTCCAAAGCAAGGCCCTGATTTAATCAAAGGGATTCAGGGAACCAGGGCAGACTCATCTTCAAGAGACACTAACAGGATGCTCACTTAAAGCAAATGTTCTGGGGCACCTGGGTGGCTCAGCGGTTGAGCATCTGCCTTTGGCTCAGGTCGTGATCCCAGGGTCCTGGGATCAAGTCCTACATCAGGCTCCTCACAGGGAACCTGCTTCTCCTCTGCCTATGTCTCTGCCTCTCTCTATGTGTCTCTCATGAATAAATAAAATCCTTAAAAATAAATAAATAAATAAATGTTCTGAACACCAGCGAATGAATATCCTTACCCCTTTAGAAACTTGGCTGTGGCAGGAGAAAATGCTGAGCTAAATGATTCCATTAGACTGCCACTTCTAACCAACTCCCCCTGTTCTTTTGTCCCTTTTTCAGGACTCTGTCTTTCCAGTAGAACATACCTACCTACCTTGCTACCTCTCTCCCAATGATAAAGGTGTGCCAGGGTCACAGGGAAGCCTGATCTTAACCTTAGAGTAGACAGACACTTAGTGTCTGGAAAAGGGTTAAGGCTTCCGAGCAGAGCAGCCTATGGAGGGTGAATGTTCCAGAAGGCAGGATAGAGTGGAGGTGACCATGACCTTCCAATCAGATATCAATCCCTGGTCCAGTGTGGCCTCTTGAGGTAGGGACGGTGCCTTAGCTGTTGCCGTACCTCCTGCTACACCCTCTGGTACTGCAAACTCTCCCTCCATGTTTATGGAATGAATAAGTGAACGCCATCCTCAGAGCTTGTCTAGCCTGCTTTGTGCAGAGAGTAAAACTTCAACGAAGCCCTCAGGTGATCCCTCACACTAATAACACTCTCAAAGCCTTTGCCAAGCTCTCAAAAAGGCCCTCAGTGGTATCCCAGGCCTGTCTCTGCCTCTTCCCCTGTTACCCGCTGGCTGGACTTTCCTGGTGCAGGAGGCCGGGTTCAAGTCAGCTCAGCTGGGGTCTTGTGAGCACTGCAAGCCAGAATGAAGAATGTGGTATTTTTAACCACACAGAAGTCTTTTATTTTTATGTAGCTAAATGTATCTGCCTTTTCTTTTATGACTTTAAGGCTTTGTGTCCTGTATAAAAGGTCAGGAGCCTTCTAACATTCTCAGGTCATAAACTCACCTGTGTCTTCTTCCAAGGCCTTGATTGCTTCATTTATTTTATACTTATTTATTCAATACATTAGGAATTTTGTGTGTATATGGAATAAGAAAGGGGTCCAGACTGACTTTTGTAAGTTGTCCCCACATTACTTAGGGAATAATCTCTCTTCTCACACAGATACTTAAAATGTCACTTTACTATAACTAAATTCCATATATAGGTGTTCACTAATCTATTTCCACTACTCGAATTTTTCTCCAAACTAAATTGGTTTAATTACTGCAGTGTCATATCGTTTTAATATTCAGTTAGGCTAATCTCTCTTAATTACACTTCTGTTTCAGAATTTCATCTATTTCATTGTACAAAATGAAGAACAGTATCATTTCGCCATATCCCTTAAAAAAAAGTCTGCTGGCATTTTAATCGGGATTTCCCTTTTTTTTATAGAGAGACTTAGGGGAAATGAGGATTTTTACAATATGCTGTTTTGTTACTCAAGGGTACCGTAGCTCTCTCTAATGGTTTAAACATTTCATGTTCCCAAAGGTAATTTTTAAATTTTCCTCATAGCATTCCTATATGCTACACTTCACTTCATATGTCTTCTTAATGCTTACTATGCTTAATTAGCATTTTTAAAATTCTAATAACATGCTGTTTCCTGTTTTTGGAATACTTTCCTACCACTTCTTCATTTTGCAAATTCCACTCATTTTTCAAGGCCTTCCTCTAATATCACTTGCTTGTAAAGTTTTCCTCGGTTCAGTATACACCAGGATGGACCGCTCTCCTTCCTCTATGCTCCTTTGACAACTTATGTGTACCACCATCACACCACTGGCCCCTGGCAATTTCTGTACACAGGTCACTCATCTTCCCTAGACTGAGAGCTCTGTAAGTAGAGGAACTAGGACCTCCCTCTACTCCCAAGCATTCAAAGATTACATCAAGTGAATGAGTGGATCAATGTCATATGCTTCTTCATGTTTCAGTAGCATTTTTGCAGTGCTAACGACAGTACTCATAAATGGTAAAATTTCTAATAATGTGATAACAGGTTTTTTTCCCTTAAGCACAAGCTATGTTTAAAAATGCAGAAAATTATCTCATAATGAAAAATCATAATAATTAAGATTTTTTTATTTTTTATTAAATCAAAATAATTAAGAAATAAACACTAGATACATTATTTTCGTGGCATATATTTCAGCTTAATATAAAGAGGCAATATTATGGTGTGTACAGCATACTCTGGCATTAACAAGACCTGGATTTAAATCGAGATGGTCTCAGGCAAGTTACTTCTTCTCTGCCTCATTTCCTCCGTCTGTCAAAGGGGCACAATAAATACCTTCAGAATACAAAGTCTAAGAAATATCTCAAACTGAACTGCTTGATTCCCCACTCCCCAAACCTACTCCTTCTACACTCTTCCTCATCCCAGTTAATTACATGCTACCCTCCCAGGTGCTAAAAAATAAAAATAAAAAGAGAGAAAGAGAAGAGAAGAAAGGAACAGAAAAAAGGAGGCATCCTCAATTCTTTCCCTTTCACTCCATGCTTCCAACCCACCAGCAAGTCCTATAAGCACTTCCTTAGAAAAATAGTTCCAGAACTCAGTGACTTCTCACCAGCTGCTCTAAATCACTATCTTCTCTTGTTCTGGCCATTACAATAGCCTCCTTACTGGTCTTCCTGCTTACTACAGTCTATTCTCCACATGCATGACCAAGCAATCCTTTTAAACTCCATCAAATCAAGTCACAAGTCTGCTGAGAACTACCCAGGGCTCTCCCATCTCCATCATTCTCACTCAGAGGAAAACTCAAGATCTCAAAGTAACCTGCAAGGATGACAATCACATCCCCCAACTCTCCAACTTCTCCCTCCTTCTTGCCTGTCCTCTCTGCCCCAGCCACACTGGCCTCCCTGCTGGTCCTCAAGACAGACATCAAAGCCTTTGCATTGTTTGTCTCTGCCAGAATCTACATGACCCTCCTCACTTCCTTTGGGTCCCTGCCCAAATGTCACTTTATCAAAGAGGCCTCTCACCCTCATCCCATATAAAATGGCACCTTCCCTGGCCTCATTTCCCTAGCAGTCTCTCTTCTACTTGTTCTTCATTTTTCTTTATAGCTCTTTATCACCACCTGTCACATTATATATGTTCATGTGGTAAGTGGCTGTCTTACTCCAATGCCAAGAACAACCTGAGTACTTATCAGGTGTTCAACTAATACTTATTGAATGACTGGACACACGAACACAGAATTTGTAACTACAATTCTACAGTTTATATAAAGTCTAGCCACAGAATAGATTCTCCTAAAATAAACAGTAACTAAGGAGCTGGTAAAGAAACTAAAATCATCACTGGATGCTCAGGCTCATCATCACTTAACCCAATTGCTTAAATGAATCAAAATAAAGATTCTCTTGTTTTACACAGAACAACAACAACAAAAGTCTCCCTGGGATCCATTAGAGGTTGCCAACCTAAACCTCTTTTCTACATTTTATTTGTAAGGTTTAAAAATTATGGCTTTCCCCCCTTCCTCTCCTTCCCCCAGACTCTGGGGCTCCTCTCCTTCTGTTCATTCCTATTTGGAGCTGAAAAGCCAGAAATAGCTGTTTACTTCATTGTCCTCATTTCCCTGCATTGTTACCATTCAGTTCTCTGGTGGCTACCCTGTGGTGGACGTGTTTTGTACATGAATTCTCAATCAGTTGGAGAAGAGAAACTTGAGTAAAGACCTTGGACACAGTTTTAAGCAAAACATATTACAGGGTATTTTCCTCAGGAAAAACTATAAGTTGACCCTAATAGTTTCATTTATACCATCAAATATTGTTTTCATAGGTAATGATATTATAGAGCTGGGGAAAGAACACACTGTATAAAGGACTTTAATTTATTAAGATGTGGATAGCAATAATTTTATATGTAGAGTGCTTCCTCTTATAAGCTTGAGAAAAACAATCTAACAAAGGACCAGAGTCCTATGATCTCTAGTCAATCAGCAAGTAATTTCTGAGTGCTTGACCCATAATGCCTGCTTTCTTTGTTAGTCTAATGGAGGGCTCAGTAAGACAAAAGATTTTCTATGTACCTCTACTAAATAAGGACTTGCCCATTCAGTTATCATAAAACAAACTACGGATGAATTCCTTAGAGTGATAAATGCATATCACATAACTTTCCCAATAAAATAATGCAACGTACTAGGGAAATACATCTCCAATACATCAGAGAGAGTCATCAAGTAGGTAGTGAGTCCAAGAACAACCGCAGGTAAATCGAACACTTTAAAGCTGCTTCAAAACTGCATTAACTGCAAAAAAGAACCATTCATTTGGGATGCCTGAGTGGCTCAGTGGTTGAGCCTCTGCCTTCAGCTCAGGGTGTGATCCAGGGATCTGGTGATGGAGTCCAACATCAGGCTTCCCGTGGGGAGCCCGCTTCTACCTCTGCCCATGTCTCTGCCTCTCTTTCTGTGTGTCTCTCATGAATAATAAATAAATCTTGAAAGAAAAAAAAAGAACCGTTCATTTAAAATGATTGACCGGGGTAGGGGGTACCTGGCTCGATAGGTTAAATGTCTGACTCTTAATTTCAGGTCCAATCTCAGGGTTGTGAGATCAAGGCCTGTGGTGGGCTCCAAGATTCTCTCTCTCCCTCTGCCTTTCCACCCACCCCCTCAAAAATAAAAATAAATGAATAAAATGACCATAGAGGGACCCAAGATACTAAACATTTCCATTCCACAATAGCTCTGCACTAGATAATTTACCCCTATTGGAGGTAAATTCTATTATAGAACATGAATTACAGTCCCCCCACCAAAAAAACCCACAAATACTCCAAAATTTCATTTGGGTTTGACTTTGTACTAAATGTTATTGTCTACAGTAGTAATTACATCTGAACGTACCAAGTTCCCATGACAGGGAACAGCCAGAAAAAGTGCTGGATTGAAAGGGAGGAAACAGCCAGCCTACGATTTAATTTAAATTTTGATGCTGATAATGTACAATGTAGCTAATGCTACAAATAGATATTCAGAAATTGACCAAAATTCTATCTTTTGAGACAAAGGAATACAATTCTACCAAAGTATGTTCTGGCTAGAAACTATTAGGGAAGCCATGGTCCCAATTTGCCTGGCATAGCCCACTATCTAACTGTTGTCCAGTATCCCATCAGGTTTAGCATTTGTGCTAGACAGAAATATCACATTTAGATGATTACTTATATGGTACATACAAAATACATTATATATTCAAATGGAAGCAACAAATGTTGACTAACCCTTAATTGCCCCAGCCACATTTAATGACAAATCTTAACACCCTTTACTATTTTTCTAACCCAAAACCATGAGAATCCTCACCCTGGAGTGTTCATTAAATATTTGAGTGTTCATTAAATATTTGTTAAATTACTCCATTAATTAATATATGAGTACCATTAGTCCAGGAATGAATGAGAATTGGAATAAATCTGGCTACTTTAGGAGAAAGGTCCAATAATTATTATCTGATTGAGTATCAGTGAGAAAGGTCAAAAGATCAAAAAAGTTAACTACTGCCCATCACAGTCTTGCTTGCTATCAAAAAATTTACAGATAAATGGTTGACAATTCTATTCCTGGAGGAAGAGGAGAGGAGAAAGCATACATTTCCTTAACTGTGGAATCCCTTTTATAACTAACATAAATTGCAACTCCCCTGGCTTCTGTTCCCTTCTCAATAAAGAACAAATGTAATAACAATTTATCCTAGCAAATACTTTTTTTACTCAAATCCAATCTCTCTATTTTCAATGTTTAATAATCTTATTTTAGCTCTATCAATCCCTCTATTGCTCACATATATTCTCCCTCTCTCTTTTCCTCTCTCATTCTCTCTCTTTCTCTCTCTCTCTCCTCTCTCCTCTCTCTCTCTCTCTCTCTCTCTCTCTCTCTCTCTCTCTCTCCACCCTAAAACAGTTTCTGGTACCATTTGTACATGAGTTGGTTTTGGCCTGAGGCTGTTGTCTGTGACAGAATGATGATATTTGTGTTCTAGACCATAAGGTATTCACAAAAAAAGCAAAGAGCATACCCGAACCTGCATGGTAGAAAACAAGAGATAAAAAAGGTGCTTCAGGTGAGCCTGCAGGAAATGGAGGGCTGGCTCTTTCCATAGGCTAGAGTCATAGGCACCTGTGTAGCCTTGCCATGCTTTTTCTAAGATGGGTAGACAAGACAGGCTACAGGAGAAGACAACAAACTTCAAAATGTTTCTCACAAAGTCCTTTAAGAAAAATGAACAAAACTGGGTCTTTTGGCACAGCTGCTTTGCATTTACAAACTACACATTTTGAGAGAGAACAATGATACTATACCAGTATAGTGAAGGCAACATGTGCTGTCAATTCCTAGTGACATTATGAAATATAATGAGTACAGACAGACAGTTGGATTTTCATTGATGTGTGTTTGATTATGAACTCTAGGAAGGCTCAATAGATGTCTATGGGATGGAAGGATGGATGGATGGATGGATGGATGGACATACAGAAGGATGATATTCCTAGAGAATATCATCATCATTCCTGCTACTTTAACCAGGGTGAAATGCTAATAACCACTCACATTCTTTTTCCTTTCTTTATCGAAGTACATTGGAAACCAGGGATCAAGCAGATGAGGGCAACCACAAGTGAAGTACATTTGAGGTCTTACTAAGCAGCATCTTGTGAATGGAGCAACAAAATGTCAAACTGTAGCAAGTGATTAGTACTACTTATATCAACAAATACTGATATAGATTAAGTTAGAGAAGAACCTGAAACCATAGGCTCATGAAAAAGAAATATTTCTCCATAAAAGACGGTAAAGACTAATTTACCATCTCAAAGGAAATGTTCCATAAATTTTACAAAATTGCATCTTTCATTTTAATGGGCTCTATTAATTAGTGCTGTTTTGTTCCTTCCCTAGAACTGAGTGAATTAGTCAGGTGCACATAAAAATAGGATCAAGTTAAGAACACACACTTCTCCTGGGGGAATGGCCTCACTCCCTTCCCCTTGCTACAGTTGAACATGTTGTTTGGCCATTCTGTATTCGGTCTTCCTGTGTGCCAGCATTCTTAGCACTGGGATGTTCTGGTGTCCAGTACAAAGCTAAGGATAAGGCTCCGATAGCCTAGTCTGCCATCTGAAAGGAAACACAAGAGTGGGCTTTTGGCAAAATTTCTACCTCAATGAGAACTGCGGTCAGGATAAAATGTAACTCACTGCAACATTATTTGGCGATAAAATACCATCTTTAATATGCATTGTGGGCAGCTGCACAACCAGGGACAAGTTACTCTGAATGTTACCAAGAACAGACCTCTCACTTCCCTTCTCTGCATTTGGAGTTCTCTGTTTAGGAAAAGACTTTGATGTAAAGGCTTACCAGTTTCAGATGTCATCCCTCTGTCTTCCTGTTCTTTTCCTCTTCCCACCACAAATCTCCTGCCCCCAGATTTCCCAGACTTTTTCCTCCTCACGTACCCTCCGCTTTCACTCCTCCACGTTCCTACCTGTGCTGTTCCTTCTGAAAGGAAAGCACATCTTTAGTGATCTGCTGGCCAAATTCTACTCATCCTCCAAGATCCAACTCAGATTCCATCCCCTCTGTGAAGCAAAGTTGTTCTTGTTATCAGCTGCCACAATTAATTGACCCTCCCATACCTCGATGATAATCTTTATCACATCCTATTCTGGTCAGCTGTGTATATAACTTTACACACACACACACACACACACACACACACCCCTAACTCAGTTTACATTCCTCTGAGATGAGGACTAACCTTTTTAACTGGATTCTGTTAGTCCCTAACAGAATAAGGCATGGTATTATATTAAGTGATGTAAAACTTCCAAATAAGATCAGAAATATGTATATGTTCATAAAATGTTATTTTAGAACTTGACTAGCCCTCAAAAACACAGAATACACATGGAACATACATAAAATGACTTGATATTCATAGTTTTAAATATGAGCTGGTCTAAGAATTGGTTTTGCTACAAACTCATGAACATGCAAATCAAGTGTATTAGAATAGTTCCCTATGGGAGAAAAGGAATGGGTGAGGCACCTGGCTGGTCCAGTTAGAGGAGCATGCAACTCTTGCTCTCAGTGTGGTGAGTTTGAGCCCCACATTGGATTTAGAGATTACTGAAAAATGAATAAATAAATTTTGAAATAAATAAATAGATATCTAAGATAAGGGTCTGATGAACTGATGACAGTGAGCCATGACCTAAGAAAATATGATCAGCCCAAACTTTTTTACCTGAGGTCTCAAAATAAAAAAAAAAAAAAAAAAAGAGAGAGAGAGAAAAAGGTAATGCTGTTTACAGATCCAATGTGGGAACAATTTAACCTTCTGAAAATCTTTTCTGGAACATGATTCTCCCATTTGTGGGATACTGATGTCAAAAATTATTTCTCTTATGTAAAAAAAAATCCATTTATTGAATTACAACCCATTTATTTTAATACAGTTCTAGAAGTGTAATGTGTTGCTGTGATGATTTTTTTTCATATCAAAACTAATAATGGCTAAACTTGGCTTACAAATATATCTTATTTTCTTCAGCTTGATAAACTGCTTGAGGCTCCGTAACTCACAGAGAAGAAAAACTTAGCTAATACAGGCCAGAATAATGGCCCCCACATAACACCAAACAAAAATCCTCCATGCATTCATCTTTACAGCATCAACCTGGCAAACTGATAAAGGTGGAGTGATGCAACTGGTGGTTGTAACAGCCATCCATTTCCAGGAAGAAGTAACAGAGAAAGAAGAAACAGAATGGAAGTCCTCCCTTTATCAATGAACAGATAGAGTTTGTTGAGCCCCACGATAAGCCCCACCATAAGCATAGAAGTGGAAGAAGTCAGCAAAAAGGAGTGTAGCTCTGGGACACCCGAGTGGCTCAGTGGTTGAGCGTCTGCCTTTGGCTCAGGGCATGATCCTGGGGTCCCTAAATCGAGTCCCATATTGGGCTCCCTGCATGGAGCCTGCTTCTCCCTCTGCCTGTGTCTCTGCCTCTCTCTGTGTGTCTCTCATGAATAAATAAATAAATAAAATTAAAAAAAAAAAAAAAGGAGTGTAGCTCTGATTTTTATAGTCCCCCTGTACCCCAACACTGCGGAAGGAACCACTGTCCAGCAGAGGGCTTTACTGCTACTCTAGAAAGCTGATGGCAGCCCTCGCCCATCTCTCTGCCTGCAGTAGATACAGCCCAGGACTCAGCACGGTCTGCAAACGAAGCCCCTAATGCCAAAGCAAGGACAGTTGAGGCCAATCATGCCCAACTATCTCTCTCATTCCTGCAATCTGACTCATGGAAACGATGAGGAGCTCCCAATCCCTGTTCATTTCCTCTCCCTTCTTATCCCATTCTGCCTTGTGCTTCTTCCCTCTGCACATCTGCCACCACTGACAACCTTCCACTGTGCTGTCTGGAACCACAGCTCCTTGTAAACAAAGCTCCCTACATCCTTGGCCTTTCCCCAAAGTGCCCTCTGCATCTCCTGACTCAGCTGAGATTTGGCTCTCCTCTCCCTGGCAAGCATTAAATCCTGCACCAACTTGCTTTCCAGGTCAGCACACATTGTACTATTTCTTTTCTATGCCCCTCTCTCTAAAAAGCCTATCCCTCAATCCATTCTTTGTCATCTGGCTCATCTAAGAATCCAGATCATTCTCCAAGAACACAACTTTCTTTTCTTCAAGATCTCATGGTCCTTACCCCCATGGCTGTATTCAGGGTCACTCTTTTGTATCATCATAATTCTCTCTATATATATCCCATATTATCTTTCTCTTTCTCTCTGCACTCAGCATATCCTATTTTTATAAGCATTTATGTATTTGTCTCTTCCACAAAACTACGAGATCCTTGACGGTATACACTGGGTCCTGTTCACCATTTGCTGGCACATAACAGGTGTTCAATAAATGTTGAATGAATGAATAAAGACCTATGTCCCTGACTTGAGAAAATGAATGAATGGGGAAGAACTGATACATTTTTTTCTTTACTGGATTTTTCTCTCAGTCTTTTAAAGCTATGTCTACTTGCTAGCAAACAGAAAGATGTATTCAAGGAAAAGTCAGCTGTCTCCTCTCCCCACCCTTGCCTTTGAGGTAAGTAACCCTGGTGTGTACTGTTCTATGATACTCTCTGTGCCTACAGAGCACACACACATGCACATAGCTCACAAAACTGGGATTATATATTACATACACTTTATTCTAAAACTTGCGCTTGGGACCCCTGGGTGGCGCAGCGGTTTGGCGCCTGCCTTTGGCCCAGGGCGCGATCCTGGAGACCCGGGATCGAGTCCCACGTCAGGCTCCCGGTGCATGGAGCCTGCTTCTCCCTCTGCCTGTGTCTCTGCCTCTCTCTCTCTCTCTCTCTGTGTGTGTGACTATCATAAATAAATTAAAAAATAAAAAAATAATTAAAAAAATAAAAAAACAAATAAATAAAAATAAAACTTGCCCTTTTTCATTTAAGTGTATCATGACCATCCCTCCAGATCAAACACATTTTGGAGCTAAATCGTTCTTTCTAAAAGTTGTGTAATAGTCCATTGTATGGATACACCATAACCTAGTCACTCATTCCCCAATGGATGAACATTCAGATTTCTTCCAGTTTTTTTTTTTAAGATTTTATTTATTCATGAAAGACACAGAAAGAGGCAGAGACATAGACAGAGGCAGAAATAGGCTCCCCACAGGAGCTCAATGCAGGACTCAATCCCAGGACCCTGGATCATGCCCTGGACCAAAGGCAGACACTCAACCACTGAGCCACCCAGGCGTCCCTCTCTAAAATTCTTAATAAAATCATTTTTCTTATGAAATTCAGTAGTTTTCAACATTTAAAAGATATTTTTACCCCACCATAACCTACAAGCATAGATATTAGAAATAAGCAGAGATCATTTCTTAGATTAATGACATTTATCTTTCCAAAAGTCTAAAGACCTTCCCATTTATAAATTAGGTATTTAAATAGACACATTAACTTTCTGACCCTGAAGCCTTATCTATACTTTCAGGAGTAAGAGGTGAGAGCAGATCTGAATTAGAAAACCATAGCAGGGACTCCTGGGTGGTTCAGCGGTTGAGCATCTGCCTTGGCTCAGGTCATGATCCTGGAGTCCTGGAATCAAGTCCCGCATCAGGCTCCCTATAAGGAGCCTGCTTCTCCCTCTGCTTATCCCTCTGTAACTCTCATGAATAAATAAATAAATAAATAAAATCTTTAAAAAAAAAAAAAGCTCATAGTTTTGACATCTTTTGTAAATAAATAAATGGCAAACAGACATTTTTCCACACGAGCTCATTTCAGTAGCTATTCTACTAGGTAGTCTGCTAATCACTTGGAATTGTTGTTGTTGTTTACAAATTCATAAAAATAAAAGTGCTTCATAAAAACATTGGAAAAATCCTCAGTCATTTGTAAGATGTAAGAAGTTCTCGTCCTCAAAACAAGTAGGAGGAAACACAGTGGGAATAGCAAGTTAACAACAGTAGGGGTCAAGTAGCCTTGTTTCCTTCACTCTGCATTTACCAAATGACCCTGAAGGTATCAGGAATTCCAACCTACTTACAAAGACTCTTTCCTTTAAATCTCAAGGATAGGACATTTTTCTCTTTCTTTTTGGTAAATCAATGATTGAGATGTTTACTATAATATTCAAAGGACTAATAACGAAAGACCATAAAACCATGTGATGTGATCAGAGGTCAGACAGACCTGGATGGAAATCAGGATTTGCCACTTACCAACCATTTGAGCTCAGGCAAGTTACACAATCTTTCAATACCGCAGTTCCTTCATCTGTGAAATGGGGAGGTAATAACAGTATCTACTTGTTATTGTGAAAATTCAGTGATTTAATACATGTAAAGTACCTGACACACAAGAAGTCTGCAATAATGGATATTAATTATCATGGCATTTTGCCCCCGCAATGTTAGTCAGATTTTTAACTGTTAAATGCAAAATTATCAACGCAGAATTTGAAGAGAAAACAAGACAATTGAGTGACATGTCTATGTCTGACTCCAAATCATTCTTCTTGGAACCAGGTTCAAGAAGAATACGTGAGAAATATTGAGAAATATCTAAGGCCAACTTAAGGCTCTACTCCTCTGAATCCCTGGGGCCATCCTCATTCATATCCTCAGATAAGCCACAGAGACCCTATAATAAAAAGGACCACAGACAAGGAGAAACTTCTAGGTGTGTGTGTGGGGAGGGGGAGGGGGGTGTTTTTTAATGCACTTGATGCTTGGTTTCTTAATGAACTTGATGCTTCTTAGGACATACCAGGTTCCTAGTAGTTACATGGTTCCTACATTGCGCAAGGTACTGTACTAAGGGGTTTTGGTGATGTAAAACTGTATCAGAAGTGGATTCTGACCACAGAGACCTTTACAACCTACAAGAGATATTCTTCACATGTTCTTTGTTGTACTTAGGACAGAGATCAGAACCAAAAGCCTCGGTGTTAGAATACAGTTCAGAGATTGTACAGCTGGAATCATTTGGAAGATCCCATACACACACCCAGTCCCCTCCAGTCATTCTGTTCCATCCTCTTTTTTATTTTCTTTAATCACAAATCATTAAGCAATATTAGGCAGGTAGTATCTTGGGGCTTCGTGTCACTTCTATAGTCCAGAATCTACAAATATAAATTCTGTCTTCCACCTAGCCCTTACCACCTCATTTCCAGGTATGGAGCCAACTGACCATATTGCCAGATCAACAAAGACCTTAAAAAGTCCTTAAAAAGAAATTTAAATATTAGAAATTAGTCTATTCGTTACATGCCACCAGAGTGAACCCTGAAAAGCAGCACTAAATTATCCAACACGTTATTAAATTCCTTAACTGCCCCCCCTCCAAAAGCAGAGTTAACCCTTCAGAATCAAAAAAAAAAAAAAAGAAAAAGACACAAAAACAACTCTGCAACTCTTTCAAGTTTTACGGTATCAAAAAGGGTGGTACTTACTGCTTTGCAAATAAACTTTCTAAAGATCATCAATATTTTCCTTAAACGCTTATGGCAGAGCAACCAAGTCACTTCATTTTAATTGCTGGCAAACTGCACAATGACTTGATCTCTTTAATATTTCACTCATAGTAGCAGCCCCTGAGCTATGACTAACCCACTCTTCCCAGCATCACCCCTGGCTCCAGATGGCAAAAAATACATTCCCTTCACTCTTGCCTGAAAAGCAATTTGGATTTTTCCTTCTTTTTTTTTTTTTTTTTTTTTTTTAATTTTACTTTCACCCGGTTTTACCTGCAGTAATTGTTTCACTCCAGAAAGAAAACGGGTGGGGCGGGGTGGGGGTGGGGTGGGAGGAAGATTAATGCTAAAGAGGAGTACAGGTATAGGGAATTTACTTTTTTTTTTTTTTTTTTTTTTAAATGGGGGTATAAGCACTGCAGCTTTAAATCTTACTGCATCAAGCCCTGGATTCCTTCCATCCCCAAGCTGCAAAATGGTAACAAGAAAGGAGGAAAAAAATGCCTCTTCCTCTCTCCCGGACAGCCCCTGGGGCGGCTCCCCAGCAGGTCGGGCAGCGGGAAGCCCATCCCCCACGCCCTCCCAGCCCAGCCGCGGCGCGTCCAGGTGAGCCAGCGCCGACCTGGGCCCTCACGCTTCACCCACATCCGGGGATCAAGGTCAAGGGCGAGGGCTGCCTTCCACACCCCCGCCCCCGCCCCCGCCCCCGCCCCCCCCGCAGCCGCCCAGAGCCCAGGGATCCGCCGCCAAAGTTTCAGGCCGGGCCGGGGCCAGCGCGGCCCCCGCAGCCCCCCGCGCCGCGCACCTGCCGGGCCCGCCCAGGTGCCCCCCGCCCTGCCTGCCCCGCGGGCCTGGCGCGGGGGCGGCGGCCGGTCCCACCTGGGCCCCACTCACCCCTTGCCGCCATGGTTCAGGCGCGGGAGCCGAAGCGGGGAGGGAGAGGAGCAACCCGGCCGGGCGTGGGGAGGGAATTACCCCCGAAACGCACCGCAGCGCACAGGCGCCGGCCGCCCGCGTGGGGAGGCGCTGGCAGCGCGGGGACGCCGCCCGCAGGACACCTGGCCGCCCGCGGGCCGCTGCGAGGCCGGCAGGCGGGGCCGAGGCGACCGCGGGGACCGGCCGCGGGGCGCGGCAGCGCTGACAGCCCGCGGCCCGCGCTGGGCGGGGCCCGCCCTCGGCCTCCCCCGCCCTCGGCCTCCCCGCCCCCGCCTCCCCGCCCCCGCCCCCGGGCCTCCCCCGCCTCCCCCGCCCCGGCCCGGCCCGGCCCACCCTGTCCTGGGCTGCGGCGCCAGGCGGGGCTTTTGTCCCCAGCGAGGTGGGGCGTGCACTAGGGGTCTGCGTCTTCCCCTCCCACCCCCCCACCACCACCCCCGGCTGGGATTCTTGATTTAAAATAATTAATAATAATATTGTGGCTGCTGTTAGGGGCTTTGCAGCCTCCTGCTTTGGTCCCCGAGAAAGCAAGCAAGAAAGGGCCGTTCTGCTCCCTCCCCTAAGTGATGCCCCAGGGGGGCTTGGCCCTCAGTGGGTACAAGGCCTTGGGCAGCTCATGCTTGGGGGGTCAAAGCAGAATTAGTGACCCACGCACGAGCCCTTTCGAAGTCGTCTGGGTGGGATGGGCGGGACTCCTCTTCGGAGGCCTTGGAGGTAAGCCCTGCAGACAGAGCTTAGCTTAACGGAGACGCCCCAGGAATGTCTGTGGACACCTCTGAAGTGTCACAGCTCGGCTAGGTTGGAGACTAGGGTGCACGCTCCAAACAAATCCGCTTTTTCCATATGCCAGGGTAAAAAGAATATACAAAAACAGCCTTCTAGAGCCCAGAAGAGAGACCTTGATGGTGGAGCCTGATGGTAGTAAGCAACATAACAAAGCCACCAGATCCAGAAGTTATAAACTGTATAAACTGAAGACGTGGAATTCTAAGCTTTCCGAACAATCAACAGCACCTTATTTAACCCGTAAGACTGGTGGGAGAATTCCAAGTTTCAGGAATTCACACTCACTCCCTTCTCTGTCAGCTATTCCTCCGTGCACGCTCACAACACACATTCTAGTTATTTTCTACGTGGGCGCTTCCCAAATCCGTCCTGAGAGGTGCAATAGGTGTGACAATCCAGAAGTATTCAAAGAACGGATGAGCATAATAGCTCCCGGGGGGGGGGGGGGGGGGGGGGAGGGGGGGGATAACAAATTGGTGGAAAATTGAGCATCATCAAAGAAAGCCCAATTGAATGATCATCTGGAGAAGGAAATACTAGAAAAAAGATAAGTGATGAAAGTAGAAATTCTCACATTCAACTACCCACTACAAAAATTAACTCATTCATCCATCTTGACAACATTTTTTTATTGTATTCTAGGTGAAAAACTTGCCAATAAATCACAATCCAGTTGGTTCGATCTCACAATAACTCTTCTTTCTGGCTATCCTCAACCCACTATTAACCCTTCTCACCCAAAGAATGATCACATGAATAGCCTACCTGACTTCCCCACATCCAGTCTCCACCTCCTCCAGGTGATTCTGTCTATAACCTTGAGGATAGTTTTCCTAAGACACTGTTTATACTCGGGTATCTTCACACTCCCAAACTTCCTGTGAATCCCCACTGATCTCAAGATAAAGCCTCAACATTTCAAAGTGTCTTCATCTACACAATGAATCCATTCAACAAAATTTCATTGAAATATACCATGTACCATTCTCTACAGTAAATAGTAGAGTTGTAATGGTGAACAAGATAGAAATGTCTACATGGAGTCTAAGGTCTACAGAGATTTTAAAGTCTTCTATAATCTGTGCTCTCCTACCTCCCCAGCATCATCTCTAGCTACTTCCGCTAAGGAAATGATGTTGTAGTACAACTACTTTTGTAGATGGGATACTGTCCCCTGTTTCTCAATAATATTATAATATCCAATGTCTCTCATTCCCATTGCTCATTCTCATTGCTCTTCCCAAATGCCCTTCTCGCCCAAATTAACTTATACATTGCCTCCTCATAAAATATTCTCCAGCTACCTTAACCCACACTGGGGATCTCCTCGTTCTCTCAACTTCTATAGTCTGTATTTTCAGAGCCACCCATTTTTACTTAATACAATGCTGTGCGTTGCTGTTGAATGGTTTGGGTATATATGTTTCCTGTCTCCCCAACTGTTTTTTAAGTTCCTTGAAATCAGAGACTTGGATAGTTTTGTGGAATTGAATTTGTTCTGGAAGTATATTACAGGACATTTTTATATCCGATACCATACTGGTAAGATAGGGAGGTCACGAAATTATGTGTTTTTCTATATTCATCCCTTAGTTAATATCCAGTCCTTTTCTCAAACTGCCACAATAGTTCTGATCCTGAAAACCTCACACCAGAAATACAGGTAGACTGCAAAAGTCTCAAAATGAACAGATCTTATTCTTATCCTTAAGGTGCCTATATAAAAGACTAACACACTCCCTATATAAGTTGGAAATAAGACACCTTACACAATACACAGTTAGTACTCAGGACCTGATTGGCAGCTTGGGAAATTGTAAGTTTATTGTCAAAGATTATCTTTGACTATAGAGTAAGTTTTCCCTATGAATTTAGCATTAGCCTTCAAGTTATGAATCAGTTCAGATTTTTAAAATGATATGATTTGCTTATATTTTGGAGTTACGAGACTTTGATATACCTTTGATATTCATGACATCCCAGAATCTCTTCCTGTGATGTTAGAACTCTAAAACTCATTCTTTCTACCATATAGCACCAAGTTTCTGTTAGTAGCTTAACATTCTAACAACTTCTCATCTAAAATAACTGATAATACTTTAGAAATCATTGTAAAAACAATATGCAAAGTGCAAAGAATTTTAAGAGAAAAATTAAATGCCAGTTTTTTGGCACTTGCTTCTGTGAGTGGGGGGAGGGGCAGAGGAAGAGGGAAACAGAGAATCATAAGCAGGCTTCCACACTCAGTGTAGAGCCCAGCACAGAGCTCTATCTTACAACTCTGAGACCATGGCCTGGGCTGAAATCAAGGTTTGGAACCACTCAGGTGCCCCTACGTGCCAATTTTTAAAGTCAGAAAACAATTATATTCTATTGGTTGAAATTATAAAAAGGAGTTGTATATACTAAGGGGAAAAAATACATTTCAGTCTGTGTTTGAAGAAGATGTTACTATTTGATTCTTGCCAAAAATACCCTATCAATTTCTTCTTTTAAAAAAAAAAAAGATTTTATTCATTTATTCATGAGAGACACACAAAGAAAGGTAGAGACATAGGCAGTGGGAGAAGCAGGCTCCCTGTGGTGAACCTGATGCGGGCCATCCCAGGACCCCTGGATCACGACCTGAGCCAAAGGCAGACACGCAAACACTGAGGCACCCATGTATCCCTCAACTTCTAATAGAAGGCAATTTATTAAAAAAAAAAAAAGAAGGAAATTTATTGTACATTATCAGTAATTTCTATTTTTTATTGATTTTTTTTAAGTTTTAAATTTTAATTCCAATATAGTTAACATACAATGTTATATTAGTTTCAGGTGTATAATACAGTGATTCGATACTTCTATACATTACTCAGTGCTCATCATAAGTGTACTCTTTAATCCCCATCACCTGTTTTACCCATCACCCCACCCACCTCCCTTCTGGTAACCATCTTCTTTATTGATTTTTTAAATGATTGAATATTGATTCTTACTCCCACAGTTTTCAACTGCTGACTTACCATCATTTCTCATTCTGAACTTAAATTTCTCATAAGTAACATGACAATAATTCTACTTTTTGTATAACTTCAAGTTTTAAAAAAAGGCAAGCTGAGCTGTTCAATGACTTTTCAGCAAACATGTTTGAAATTTATACCATGTAGTAGCCAATGAGGAAGGTATGGCAAACAATTAGATAAAGTCCCTGTCCTCACAGACATTTGCATTCTAGTAGACAGATATACAAGCTGAAGAAGCTAGACCTAAGACTCTTCATTAAGCCAGGCCACTAAAAGGGGTTATAATGATCCCACATCTGTACCATCCGTGGCTCCCAAGAGAAGCAAACAAAAATCCTATTCTGGCAAAAGCATTCCTAATTTAGACCCCCTGGATTCCACAGATGATCAACCAAAAATGAGGTCATAATAAAAAAATTATGAAATACATAGGGTGCCTGGGTGGCTCAGTTGGTTAAGGATCAGACTCTTGATTTTATTTTATTTTTTTTAATTTTTATTTATTTATGATAGTCACACAGAGAGAGAGAGAGGCAGAGACACATGCAGAGGGAGAAGCAGGCTCCATGCACCGGAGCCTGACGTGGGACTCGATCCCGGGTCTCCAGGATCGCGCCCTGGACCAAAGGCAGGCGCCAAACCGCTACGCCACCCAGGGATCCCCAAGACTCTTGATTTTAGCTTAGGTCATGATCTCAGGGTCATGATATCAAGCCCCACATCAGGTTCTGTGCTGAGCATGGAGCCTGCTTAAGATTCTCTCCTCCCACTGCCCCTCTCTGCTCATGCTCTCTGTCAAAAAATTTAAAAATTACAAAAAGAAAAGTTGAAATGTATAATGTAATAAAATAAAATAATAAAAGATATAAATCACAAAAATGAGCCAACAAGAGACTATCAAAAACGACCAAGTAGGGATCCCTGGGTGGCGCAGCAGTTTGGCGCCTGCCTTTGGCCCAGGGCGCGATCCTGGAGACCCGGGATCGAGTCCCACGTCGGGCTCCCGGTGCATGGAGCCTGCTTCTCCCTCTGCCTGTGTCTCTGCCTCTCTCTCTCACTGTGTGCCTATCATAAATAAATAATAAAAAAAAATTAAAAAAAAAAAAAAAAAAAAAAAAAAAACGACCAAGTAAATTTCAAAAAGAACCAAACAGAAATTTAAAATATCAACAGATTTTTTGAAAATTCAATGGATAGGTAAAACAGAAAATTAGTTGGAACCAAAGAAAGAATTACTGAAGTGGAACGTAGATATTAAAAACTACTAAGAATACAACTCTGAAATATAAAGAGATGGATAATACAAGAAAGGTTAAGATATATGAAGAAAAGGATGAGGACTAATGTATAGTTAACACATTAATTATAATTAATAGGAGTCCTACAAGAGAATAGAAATCATGGAAGAGAAATGCCATTTGAAGAAATAACAGCTGAAAACTTTATAGAAAACCATAAATCCATAGATAAAGGAAATACAGCATATATCAAACAGAATGAATAAAAATTACATTGACTTAGGGATCCCTGGGTGGCGCAGCGGTTTGGCGCCTGCCTTTGGCCCAGGGCGCGATCCTGGAGACCCGGGATCGAATCCCACGTCGGGCTCCCGGTGCATGGAGCCTGCTTCTCCCTCTGCCTGTCTCTGCGCCTCTCTCTCTCTCTGTGACTATCATAAATAAATAAAAATTTAAAAAAAATTACATTGACTTGAAACTGAACACTGAAGACATTTAAAAAAAAAAAGAAGACCCGAAAAGCAAACAAAGAGAAGACACACAGCTTATAAGGAGATAGCAGACTGACAACAGACTTCTTGATGGGAATGATGAAAACCAGAAGACAGTGAAATTCTGTTAGACTATAACTAGTCATTTAATTTTGCATAAACAACAAAAATGTCTTTAAAACATGAGGGCAGCGGCACCTGGGTGGCTCAGTGGTTGAGTGTCTGCCATCAACTCAGAGCTTAATCCCACAGGGAGCCTGCTTCACCTTCTGCCTGTCTCTGCCTCTCTCCATGTCTCTCATGAATAAATAAATAAAATCTTTTAAATAAATAAATAAAATAAATAAACAAAATGATGGCAAAATAAAGATATTTTAAGATTGAACAAATAATGATATTTCCACTAATTTCTACATTATATATATAATGTAAATATATAGAAAGAAATGATCCCTGTTAACAGGTATGAGATAGAATAAGGGAAAAATATTTGTTTACATAGATAAATCTAACCAAATGTTAACACATTTGAAATGATAAAGTAGGGTAAAATTTTGTTCTTTTAAAAAATTAAGAAAATATACAACCTTTAGTGAAATTGGTTAGGATACAAAAAAGGCATTAATGAACAATATTAGAAATTGAAAGAGATATTTAACTATAGGTAGAGCACATGTTTAAAAGAGGCTATGGACAGGGGTGCCTGAGTGGCTCAGCAGTTGAGCATCTGCCTTCAGCTCAGGGCATGATCCTGGGTCCAGAGATCAAGTCCCATATCAGGCTCCTTGTGAGGAGCCTGTTCCTCGTCTGCATCTCTCATTCTGTGTGTGTGTGTGTGTCAACCTCTGTCTATCTGTGTCTCTGTCTCTCTCACTCTCTCTCTGTGTCTCTCATGAATAAATAAAATATTTTTTAAAAAAGAGGCTATCGACTGGGGACATCTGGCTGCCTCAGTCAAAAGAGCATGAGACTTTTTTTTTTTCAAATATTTATTTATTTATTTTTGAGATACAGGGAGAGCTGGTGGAGAGGCAGAGAGAGGGGGAGAGGGAGAGAGAATCTCTAGCAGACTCCCCACTGAGTATGGACCCTGACATGGGGCTTGATCTCACAACTCTGAGATCATGACCCAAGCTGAAATCAAGAGCCAGATGTTTAACCAACAGCTACCAGGCACCCCTCAAATTGCTATAAACCAGTAACAAAGAGAAAATCATACAAGTGGCTAGAATAAAAAAGATATACTGCATGCAGAACAAGAAAGGTAAGAAGCAGAACAGACTCCATAACAGAGCTAAGCTATAAAGAAGACAATAGACTTTTTTAAGTGTTGAAAGAAAAAACTCTCAAACTAGACTTCCATATCTAGCAAAAGTACTCTTCAGAAACATTCAAAGCTTTCTTCAACAAACAAAAGCTGAGAAAATGCATCACCAGCAGACCTATACTATAAGAATGTTGAAGGGATCCCTGGGTGGCGCAGTGGTTTAGCACCTGCCTTTGGCCCAGGGTGCGACCCTGGAGACCCAGGATCGAATCCCACATCGGGCTCCTGGTGCATGGAGCCTGCTTCTCCCTCTGCCTGTGTCTCTGCCTCTCTCTCTCTCTCTCTGTGTGTGTGACTATCATAAAAAAAAAAAAAAAAAAAAAAAAAGAATGTTGAAGAAAAAGAAATTTTTCAGGAAGAAAGAAAATGATACCAAATAGAATCAAATAGAACCAGACTCAGACATAACCCAGGTTTCAGAATGACCATACAAGGGATGCCTGGGTGGATCAGCGGTTGAGCATCTGCCTTCAGCTCAGGGTGTGATCCCTGGTCTGGGATTGAATCCCACATTGGGCTCCCTGTGAGGAGCCTGCTTCTCCCTCTGCCTATGTCTCTGCCTCTCTTTCTGTGTATCTGACAAATAAATAAATAAAATCTTTTTTTTTAAAAGATTTATTCATTCATGAGAGACACAGAAAGAGAGAGGTAGAGACATAGGCAGAGGAAGAAGCAGCCTCCATGCAGGGAACCCAATGTGGGACTCGATCCCAGGACTCTGGGATCATGCCCTGAGCCAAAGGCAGACGCTCAACCACTGAGCCACCCAGGTGTCCCAAAAAATAAAATCTTAAAAGAAAAAAACAAAAAAGAATGACTGGACAAGAACTTTAAGGTAACAGTGAATCTGGATCTGGTGGAAAAGAAGGACAGATAACATAAAGAGATGGGGAATTTTAGCAACAAGACAGAAACAATAAGAAAAGTGGAATGGCAGGGCACCTGGGAGGCTCAGTGGCTGAGTGTCTGCCTTTGGCTAGGGTCAGGATCCCAGGGTCCTGGGATGGAGTCCCACATCAGGCTACCTGTAGGGAGCCTGCTTCTCCTTCTGCCTATGACTCTGCCTCTCTTTGTGTGTCTCTCTGATGAATAAAGAAATAAAATCTTTTAAAAAATAATAATAAAAAAAGAAAAGTAGGATGGAAATACTAGATATATCTGAGATGAGAACTTCTTCAGTGAGCTCATCAGTAGACTGAACACATCTAAAGAGAGAATCAACAAATTTGAAGATATGTAAAACGAGGTATGGTTCAGTCACATATTGGAATATTATAATTTATGATAATGAATGCACCACAGTCGCACCCGACAACATGGTTGAATCGTAGAAACAGAACATTGCTAAAAACAAGCCATACTAGAAAATGTATCATCTAGGGATACATACTTGCATGGTAAATACTTTTTTTAAACAAGAGAATTCTTTAAACCACACTATAACTCAGTGATATAGCAGTCTCTGCTTGGCCATAGTTGACTGGACTGGAGTGAAGACTTGATCCAGACTGGACAAATCCAGTTCTTTCTCCAGAGAATTTGGATTGATTGGGAGAGAGGACACTTATTAGTCTACTATGTGGCCTCTGACCTGAGAATTGAAGTGTTGTGAACTGAGTTGTGTTTCCCCAAAATATATGTTAAAGTCCTAGTCTCCAGTGATCGTATTTGGACAGGGAGCCTTTGGGAGATAATTAGATTTAGATGAGGCGTTAAGGTAGGCTCCTCACTATAGGATTAGTATTCTTACAATAAGAAACACCAGAGTTTGGCGTCTGTCTTTCCTTCTACCATGTGAGGACACAGCAAGAAGAATGCCATGCTTCAGCCAAGGAAGAGAACCCTCAGCAGAAATCACCCACACTGGTACTTGACCTTGGACTTGGTCTCCAGAACTGTGAGAAAAAAATTTCTGTGGCATAAGCCACCCAGTCTGTGATATTCTGTTATGGCAGCCTGAGCTGACTAAAATAGACATACAACTCTGTGAACATACAAAAAGTCAATGAATTTTACATTTTACATGGGTGAATTGTACAGTATGTGAATAAAGCTGTATTTAAATAAATCACTAGAAGCCCTGGGCTCAATTCCAATTCTAAACTTCCTGGCTGGGAGACCTTAGAAAACTCATTTAACTCCCAAATTTAATGATTAATTGCTTGGAATTTTTAAATCCTGGCTCTCTCATTTGCTACTCTTACATCCTTAACCACAACCTCTTTGAGCCTCAGATTTCCTCGTCTGAAAAATAGTTGCTTCCTCTTTGGGATTTTTAATGAATTAAAAGAGGTAATCAATGTTAAATATATCACCATAATCAGACATATAGTAGATACTCCATAAAATTAGCTATTGGTTCAAAATGTACATGATAGTGGTGCCTGCCTGGCTCAGTCAGTAGAGCACATGACTCTTGATCTTGGGGTCATAAGTTGGAGCCCCACACTGGTTGTGGAGCCTACTTTTAAAAATAAATTAAAAATGCACATAATAAGAATAATATTCACCTCACAAGGGTTATTGGGAGGAGAAAGTCTAATACTGTATATGAAAGAACTTTTTATTACAGACCATTGGGCAAATGGTAATTATTTACCTGGTTGATAACAGGCACTTTTTGTGGATCCTAACACTTTACACCCCCAGGAGGGTCTTATTTTTCACCGAAGGAGCTCCTGAGCTAATGCATGAAGACATCAACCTGTCTGCCACTTCCATTCTGGAATCTTTGTTCAATTCATCTCAGCCTCTAACTGTGCCCATCTTTCAGAAATTTAAGTGATCATGCTTAAAATGGCTATTTTGATGTGAAGCATACTGCTGAGTTTGATATCAGTCAGTTTCTTGGGAATTGTGTTCTGAATGGGATCTATTCTATCCTTCAGTAAATAGTAAATGCTTTACTTACCAGTATGGGGCGGGGGAGCTTAACATAATGAAACTGTTAGCTCGAAGCAGACGGTGAGAGGCTGATCATACAGCATGCTGGAAGAGTTACGCATAAATTGGCAGTAACTGGGGGGATATTAAGAGAAAAATTGGACCAAAAATGGGGAGATAAAGTCAAAACAGAGGAACAAGTAATTGAGTCCAGATTTAGGCCAGAACGTGAAGCTTGAAGGACCTTTAATTTAGACATGAGGGCTAGTGACAGAGTGGAGATTGTAACTATTTCAGAAGTAGGCTCTGCCATTAAAAGACATCAGTACAAGGAAATAAAGGCAGTAGGTAAGAAAAGATTTTATTCTCTAGCAGGAGTCAGGTAAAAAAAGTACTAGCTGTCCAAAGACACCCACTCCAGAGACTACTGCCCTTAAAGGAAAAAAAGAAAAAAAGAGAACACAATAAGAGGGAAAGTATTCTACACAGCCTAAGAAGGGATCTGGATGTTGCATGGGACATTTAAGGGATGAGAAGTGCCAAATGGCAAACTCTAATCATCAAGGATTAGACATCTTTGATGGCTAGTTTCCCCTTAGTTCAGAAGAGAGGAAGGCACCCAAGCTATATATAATGGATCTCATTCTAAACACCACAGATAGGCCATTGCTTCTTGGCCTTTGGGCTAAGATCAAGTATAAACACCAGAGATAGGCCAGAAAGGGCATATTAGCCACAGGAAGTTCTCACTGTTCTGTTTCACTTACGACAAATCTCCAGGAGTGTTGGAGACACATAAATGACATATGCTTAGCCAATATTTAGATACATTAAATCACACCAAAGGGACCAACAGTCGAAGGATGGCATTGCTGCTTGTAACACTGAAATGTTCCATTTCTCTTCACACTGCAAGCGCAGGAAATTCTTTTTTTTTTTTTTTAAGGTTTTATTTATTTATTCATAAGAGACACAGAGAGGCAGAGACAGAGGCAGAGGGAGAAGCAGGCTCCATGCAAGGAGCCCGATGTGGGACTCGATCCCAGGAATCCAGGATTCTGAGCCAAAGGCAGATGCTCAACTGCTGAGCCACCCAGGTGTCCCAAGTGCAGGAAATTCTTAAGTAACATGAAAAAAACAATGTCCTAGCCTATATCTTGTGACTAAGCCACAAATCAGATGTTTTTAATGGCCTAAAAAGTTCCTAGTCAGGGGCACTTTGGTGGTTCAGTTGGTTAAATGTCTAACGCTTCATTTCGGCTCAGGTTGTAATCTCAGGGTCATGAGATCCAGCCTGGTGTCAGGCTCTGTGCTGGGTGTGGAGCACCTCGCTGCGTGCATGGATGCTCACTCTCTCTCTCTCTCAAAAGAAAATATCCCTTTTTAAAAAAAAAGATTCATTTATTCATGAGAGACACATAGAAAGAGGCAGAGACATAGGCAGGGGGAGAAGCAAGCTCCCTGCAAGGAGCCTGATGTAAGACTCAATCCCAAAACCCTGGGATTACAACCTGAGCCAAAGGCAGATGCTTAACCACTGAGCCACCCAGGTGCCCCTCAAAAGAAAATATTCCTAATCACTGAAATCAATATTATATATTTTAAAAATCAGAATAAAAGCTACTAGTACAAGTAATATTCCTGATATATGGGCAGAAAGCTCTTGCTAATAGGGTCAAAGCAATCTCAACTCTTGATGAGAAGATCACAGTGATGCTATGATTTGATTGCAAAGTCCAGCCCGTGGAGTACAAACATGAACATTGCCTTACAGGGGTATAGAACTCCAATCTGCACAGCCTGGTATGGATGATCTTTATGTCATTTGCAAAGTCCCAAATCATGTAATATTCAGAGGGTGTGAAGCGAAGCTAACTCAGGGTGCTGAAGAGAGTTTCAGAGGACCTATATATGATCATAAGTATGAGACAATGAACAAATCTATCTTTGACTTTGCTTGCATTGGCTATTATTTCTCTTGACTATTGATCATATTTTCCTGCCTTTTCATAATTTTGTAATTTTTATTGTATGCCAGGCTTGGTATACAGGAATCCAGAGGCTGCAGATGATGTCATCTTGCATTAAATAGGCAGATCACCTCAACCAAAACAGGGATATTGTTGTCTCCATTCTTCAGGTGTGGCTCTCCTGGCTTTTGATTGAGACCCTACCGGGTCTCTATCTCTTCAGTTCTTCAGAATTGGTTCTGTCATTTAGAGGTTTTGAATTTAGCTTTTTACCTTCTGACCCCATGCATCTTTCAATATTTAGCAAATGTTTAAAGGGGGTAATTGACTGTATATTTGTGGCAGGATCTCTCCTTTTGGTGGGACTTTGTCTCCCAAGTTCTGTGAAATTAGGATATTTCATTCTGCCTTTTAGAAGTCAAGTCCTCTAGCATCCAGGAATCAACAAATGCTCCTTTGTGTTCAGTTCTAAACTGGTTTACAATCTGTCAAGCCAGCCCCACACCATTACCAAAAAAAGTTCCACTAGTTTCTCTTTTCCCTGGAGAGGTCCCTCTTCCTAGGCCATGCCTGATTTCTTAGTCCTCGCCTGGAACTGGCAAATATCCCCAGAGAAGAAAATGGCCAGATATTGTTAGCTCATCGAGGAAGGGCTCCTTTCTCTCTAGAATTTTGGTTCTTATGGTCTTACTGTGTCTACAATCTCTGATGTCTTTTAAACTATGATTCAGTAACTTATCCTTTTTCCCCCCTACCTATTGCAGCAAGAGCACTGGCTTTCAATGTGTTACTATATTCTACCTTAGAAGCAGAAGTCAGGAATCAGCCTGTAATATTTCTTCAAAAGTTTGTATGTCAAAGGTGAGACCTCTCAATAGAATCCCTTGATCTGTCTGAATAGGCAGGTTGTTTTCAGTAATCTTTCCACTGCAATACTACACAATTAAGATCACCTTTTGTCACGATCTTTCCAAACTTGTTATTCTTTACTTCTCCCAACAATTCTTCCCTTCCTCCATCCCATCAACCACCCAAACACACATCCGCATACATAAAAACATACACATACTGCATTTCAGCAATACCAAACTACCGTA
This sequence comes from Canis lupus familiaris, assembly GCF_011100685.1. NCBI lineage: Eukaryota > Metazoa > Chordata > Mammalia > Carnivora > Canidae > Canis > Canis lupus. The sequence goes on from NC_049249.1 coordinate 25,855,638, forward strand.
GTTTCCTCAGATAAATCATGATGTTTTCTCTGCCTGGAATCCCCATTTCTTCCTTATTTTCATAGGTAACTCTTCATCCTCCTAGAATCTTCACCTCTTGCTGGAAGCTTTCCTTGTTACCAGCCATTCCTTTCTTCTATAACTCCATTCATTGTTCTGTATTCCTATCACAGAACTATGTTGTGTTGAAATGATCTGTTTACTGATTGATTCCACCCTCCACCACACCCCCTGTCACACAAAATGGGATCCTTAAGAAAAGAAAATTTGCCTCGTTGGTCTTTTTGTCTCCAACACTCAGTGCAATGGGTTGGCATTAATATTGATTGAACTGTACTCTCTCCAGTGGGCCATAATGCATTTTGATCCAGGATGACTAGATAACAGCAAAGCCATTAGAAGCCTCATCTCCAATGCTGTTGACATTGATTTTTTTCTTTTAAGGTACATTTCCTGAGGTCTCACCAGTGCCAAAATATGAAGAAAGTAATCATTTCTCTCTGACTAAAGTGGGATAACTAGTGATTTATTCTTGAGTTAATAATATTAGCTAACACTTACATAACTCATGCTAGGTGCCAAATATTTTACATACATCATTTTATTTCATCTTTACAACCACTTTCTGAGGTAGGCACTGTTGTTAACCCCAGTTTACAGAGGAAAAATCAGAAGCACAAAAAGGTTAAATAAGTAGCAGACTATAATGTGAGTATAGGTTATCTGGTTCCAGGGGCCATAAAATTAACCACTGTACTATCCAGCATGTCCTCTTGGCTTCCTTTCCCTCTTGTCTCTTTCTCCTAAATGTTCATTATATAAATAGTACATTAGGAAATTCATATTGTGAAAAATTCAAAAACAAAGCAAAAGCCCACTTTAACTTCCCCACAAGTCCAGATTTCTTCTGCAGAAGTACTCACCACTGTTTGGTTGGTGGATATCCTTCTAGACCCATTTTTTCTTTGTTTGCATACATATAGCTATCGTGCATACATGTCCATAAAAACAGAAAAATATTTTTCTAAAAATTGCTGCAGGTTTCCATATCAGTATTTGTAGGTCTATTCCATTCTTTGAATGCTGCAGAGTGTGGATATATTCCATAGTATGGATGCATTCTAGTTTAGTTAACCATTTCCCTTTTTTCCTGATTTCACCGTTACAAACAATGCTGCAAATGAATATCCTTGAATGTGTCTCTTTAAAATTGTTTGCAAATATATGTCTAGAAGAAACACTCAGAAATAAAATTGCTAGGGAGGAAGATTGTGTCAACATTTTTTTTTTTAATGGTGATACACAAGTGGTCCTCCAGTGAGACTGTAACTTTTATTCTTTGTCATTCACAGATAAAAGGGGTTGAGGCTGCTGTGTTTCCAGGAAATCAATTCTGTATATAAACACTGTCACTCTCTGACACATGAAGGAAAGCCCAGGTCTTCCCTCTTAACCACTTCATCTTCAGGAAGAAAGAGTTTTGATGTAGGTTGTAGATAAACAGAGTCCTTGAGAACACACAACAGGATTCCTAAAAAAGGAAGTGGCAGGCCAGAAGGAAGTGAATTTTCTGTGAGAAAAAATGAAGTGAGTCAAAGCCTTCTTTCTCCTCTTTAGTTTCTCTTTATGTTTTGTGACCTGTGTGGTAAGACCAAGCCAAGGGTATGTCCCTTTACCCTTGAAAGGCCACACTAGACGGCACAGGGTTCAGGGTTAAGAGAACACAGAGTGAGCAGTTCTGGAAAATTCTGTTCTAATCCCTAAGGAAGATGAGGGCAAGAGGCCAGAGAGAATGAGGACTGAAGATTTAGCTAGAAGCAATATGCAATTGCCTGGATGTTCCCTTGTCCTCATGCCCCTCACAACTCTAGAAAAGTCACAGACGTAGTGGCTAGTGATTATTAGTAGCATCAGAATCACTTCTCATGAGACAAAACCAACAGGTATTTCAATACATTTCATTCTTTAAATGGCTTTAAAATTTGATGTAAGTACTGGTTTTATTTTATATGCTATTTACAATGTTATTTTAAACATTATTTATAATGTTATTTTAAATCTTATCTTACTTGAATTTACTCCTAGTATAGAAAGTTGTTGATATTACTCTCTGAAGCCTTTTTTGTAAAAAGAAAAAATAATAACAAATGTTGCTCCATCCTTATACTCTTACTGCATGCTCTAAGGATAAACAAGCTGTATTTTTAATATGAGATTAAGGTTGCAGAACTCTCTGATAGCAAAATAACTGACTCAATTTGTAATCATATAACTAGAGCATATTATCATCACGGTCTAACTTATTATATTGCCAAAATCCAAATATGCTCTTTCTAATACACGTTTGACCGGGGAAAAACAAAAGGTATTTATGGCTTCATACTGTCATTGGTGTTTGTTTCCTCTTATACTATTTGGGTTATCATAAATATGCAATTTCTATCAGCAATTCTAGCTCTTTGTCTCATAAGTACATTTTAGTAATTCGAGGCATAAATACCAATGATGCTCTGCTTAAGTAAGGCTATCCATCTGTGAAACTAGGAAGTAAGACTATCCTGAGTCTTCATACTGCCACCTTCAGGACACGAATGCTTATTCACAACTCTGGAATGCTAACTATTAAATTAAATTAAATTTTAAAATAGTTGTCCCCTAACCCTCTAAGAAAGTTGCCACTTATTTAACCCATACTGTGCAGGAGACCTTATGCTAAGAACTTTTTAGTACTTCTTTCACTATTTATCTCTCTATAAGGTAAATCCTAATTTATGTAAGTAGATAACATCATTCATTCAACCAAGAAATAAATAAGGGGCTGAAATACAGATAAGAACAATCAAAAGGTAGATTTAAATTGATTTATAATTAAAGCAACTGTAAGAGCTAATCATAAAGAGAGCAAAGAACAGATCATTTTAGACAAGGGGTGCATATACAAGAGTTCTGTATGGGGGCAAAGGGGGAGGGGACTTGGCCTGTCCAAGGACTAGAAAACCAACTACAGTGGGCTTGAGCAGAACAGAGTGAACTTGAATTATCACATTTCCAGTTGGACAGGTAAGCAGGGACCAGTTCAAAAACCTGAAATTTGGGCAGCCCAGGTGGCTCAGCATTCTAGCACTGCCTTCAGCCCAGGGCGTGGTCCTGGAGTCCCAGGATCAATTCCCATGTCTGGCTCCCTGCATGAAGCCTACTTCTCCCTCTGCCTGTGTCTCTGCGCCTCTCTCTCTGTGTCTCTCATGAATAAATAAAATCTTTAAAAAAAAAAAGAAAATGAAAAAGAAAAAAACCTGAAATTTTATTTTTAAATTAAATATAATGAAAGACCACCGAACGATTTTAAGCAGGGAAATGGTGACTAGACATAGGCCTCAGCGTGAGGGTAAATGTTTAACAATGGGGGAAAAGGTTCTAATTTGTGGCATTTGCTGATTTTCTGTGATGTAAATGCTCTCATTGTGATAAATTTCAAGCCACCAACATGTCTTTACTTAACTGGAAATTGGAAAAAGCCACACATAATTAGCTGTCAGGTACCATTACTATTAGGCTCCAGGACACACTGCTGCTGAGAGGAAGCATGAGATGAACACAAGAAAATGTGCATTGAATTTGACAAAATGTAGGTCATTAGTGACCTTAATAAAGGTTGTTTGAGACTCTAAGGGCAGAAGCAAGTTTGAAGTGGGTAGAGGAATAAAATGAAGGCAAAAAAGGAGTGACAATGCATGACTTTTCTAAAGAGATGACAGCTAAACAAAGAGGAGGAAAGATAAAAAAAAAATTAAATGAGATTAAGATTTTTGCCCTAAAATACATCAAATAAGTATAAGTGGAAGGGATAGGATTTGAACCCAGCTTTGTTGGACTCTAAAGCTTATGCCTTATTTAGAGCTACCTGGACCCTAGAGAGAAAAACAACATAGAATTATAGATGATTTTTTAAAATACTTTTCTGTATTTTCCAATTTTTTCATAAACAGAATACTCTTATAATCAGAAAAATACTTATAAAACTATAATGGATTTTATATTTGCAGAGTAACTACTGAGATATAGCAAAGTATATGAAAACCATTGGTTAGTCAAGTTCAACATAAATAGCCTATTACCAAACAGTGCTACCTAGTACAAAGCTTACTTCTCAGATAAATATTTAAACGTTAATTGTATTTTACTGCTTATAAATCAACACATTTTAAAATATCTGTGAACTAAAATACCTAAAGGTGCAACCTTCAAAACTCATGACTTCATAGATTTTAATTCTTAAATGACTTCACAACATTAGACATGGGAAGGGACCATGTTCTGAATTTTGTGTAGTGCTTAGTACACTGACACAGCTCAAAAGACAATGAATAATGGTAGGAACCAGAAAATGATGTAGTTTTCTGTAAAAAATGAAGCCTCTTGCATTGAAATTCAAAATAAATGATGATTGTTTTTCTCTAGAGTACAAGGGTATAATAAGGGAATAAGTTACACTTGGGACTTGAATTTCATGAGGATATTTTTCCTTTGGCTTTGTAAAAAGACAGATCTCTGTGATCAGAGAAAGCATTCTTAGAACAGATCAGAGGTTGGGGCATGTATGTAAATGCAATTGACAATTATGGTTCCATTTTATAATTGATACCATATCATTCATGGGTAAATACAAGCTATAAGCTTATGTTGTATGTTTAGATTACAATACTAAACTATTATAATGATAATTTTGAGTGAATATAAAATTTCAAACTAATAGAAATCGTTTTTTAAAAGATTTGTTTATCTGAGAGAGAGAGAGAGAGAAAGAAAGAATGCACGTAAGCATGCGGGGCCGGGGAGTGGGGAGCAGAAGGAGAGAGAAACTTCACAGGCTCCATATGTGTGGAGCCTGATTTGGGGCTCGATTCCACCTCCCTGAGATCATGACCTGAGCTGAAACCAAGAGTTGGACACAATGGACTATGCCACTCAGATGCCCATAGAGATAGCTTTTTAAGGGCATCCATATGATCATTTGTTTCTTTTTAATTCTACACTTAATAGAATTACATTTAGGTTTTTTTAAGTAGGAAAAAGAAATTGCTATTTTCTCGAGAGGAAAAAGTATATTACTTGCAGATAATTCATCTACTAAAAAAAAATTCAAGAGTATTTACAGTAACACTACTTGAACTATAGAGTATGGTCTAACACAAAAATGAGCATACAAAAATCAATAGCTATCTTACACATCAGAAGCAATGTGTTAGAAAACGTAGGGGAAAAAAGATCCTATTTACCATATCACAAATATCTACATAATTCTGAAAATACCATTAGAAGTATAAAAGGCACTGTTGGCCACTAGGATTGGACTACATGTGTGTTTAAATCTTTGATGGTTGAGTTGTGGGAAAGTTGAAGACTGACTTTATTTTTCTTTTATTCATGATAGTCACACAGAGATAGAGAGAGAGAGAGAGAGGCAGACACAGGCAGAGGGAGAAGCAGGCTCCATGCACCGGGCGGGAGCCCAACGTGGGATTCAATCCCAGGTCTCCAGGATCGCGCCCTGGGCCAAAGACAGGCGCTAAACCGCTGCGCCACCCAGGGATCCCCTGAAGACTGACTTATACTTAGTTTTGAGCACCTTCAAAATTTATCTTTCTTTTATGAAAACTTACTTTCTATGAAAAATAAATGCTAAACTGTGTGTGTGTGTGTGTGTGTGTGTGTGTGTTTTAACTTAAAAAATAACCTTGTTAATAGATGGAGAAGTACTACAGTATTACCCTTGGATTTGCCAAGCGGCTCCCATTAAATCATTTGATCAGACTGCCACCTACAGGTGACAAGAAAAGCAGAATGGCACTAAAATACCATCTGCCATGTATCAGGCATCATATTAAGAAAAATGACCGGATAGCCAGATAAATACAGAACTCTCCCTTAAAACTGTTTTCAGTTAATTACCAATACCTTTGTAGTATAAGTATGTCCCAAGTATTGCCTATGACATACCGATATAAAAATTTTTCATTGCTTATCTGAAATGAAATTTAACTGGGCATCTGTAGTGTTATTTGCTAAATCTGGCAACCTTTAAAAATAAAGATAATAATGTTGAGCACACTCTCCTGCATAAAACCTTTCATTGGCCTCAGCGGAAGGTAGAAGCATCTTAACATGGTGTGTAAGAACCTTCATGTCTCACCTCCCATCCGGCTCCTCTCTCCTTACTATCAGCTTCCCATCAACATCAAAATCTTTCTTTTGCTTAGGTATTTTGCTTGGCCTAGAATGTAAAGTTTACTAGTTTGTCTGTCTTTTAATATTGCTTATGGTAATTTTATTATGTAATCACATCTTGCCTCAAGACTTAATAAATTAATGTCAAAATTATAGCAAAATTAATTATAATTAAATTATAATTATAGCAAAATTAATTATACTTAAATTATAATTAAATGATACATTACTTCAAGATAAAAACTAATAAGAACACATAACTTACATAAAAATATTATCTTGGAAAGACACACTGGAAATAGTCTATCTCCTGAGAATTTTTGTGTTCTTATTTGAATGTTAGTGAATCAAAAGTCCTATTGAACTTAAACTGTATGTTTGTTTGTATCTAGCTACAGAACTTGCAGAGTCCAGTGCGACATAAAAAATGTGGAGCCTCTTGTTCGAAAATGATTAAGAACTTCAATATGATACAACCCAACATTAAATCCAAGCATGGACCCTTATAAGAGCAGATCGCTGGCTGCTCAGGTCACCTGCTCTGTATATACATTTTCCTCCAGACTGAATGATTTTAGAATTGAGATTTCTCTAAGAGAAGTTCCTTTTTGCTTAAACTAGGACATGAATAATTTATAATTTGTGACGTTTTGAAGATCTTGCTAAATGGACCTACTAGACAATCAAGAAGAAAATTAAGCTTATAAGAATGTGGAATTTGCAGGTACACCTGGCTGTCTCAGTCAGTGAAGCATGTGACTCTTGATCTCAGGATCATGAGTTCAAGCCCCATGTTGGGTACAGAGACTACTTAAAAAGAAAAAAATCTTAAAAAAAAAAAAAAGGAATGTGGACTCTGTAGTCAATTCAAAGCCTATTTTCATGGCTGCTTGGTGGTCTTACTGGTTGGCTTTAGAGATCCACAAACTTCCTCTAATTATGATCAAAATTATGTGTGTGTGTGTGTGTGTGTGTGTGTTTACATATGCATTTTTTAGGGGAGAGCTTTCATTCAATTCTCAAAAGGGTCAATAACCAAAAGAAACTTAAAAACCACGGTTCTATGAAATTATTTCTCCTTGTTTTGATGTTATCTCTATGGCTATCCATGCTTTGCTTAAAGAAACCCCTGCTGGTAACTGTTTTTTTTTTTTTTTAAACTTTAAATAAAGGGATTGATACAGATTTTTAAAACTATGTTTATTTCAAAATACAGAAAAGAAATGTAAAAAGAGAAATATAAGGAATAAACAAGTATATCAGAATCCCAGTCAGAGAAATGAAACCCGAAAGGATCTACATTAATCTCTTACATCTTAGCTGCTACTGTTAGAAAATTTGAAAGATAGTAAAATTGATCTTTAGTTGCAATATTTATTATGTAATAGTATATAATACTTACTGAACACGTACCATGTGTTAGGTACTGTCCCAACTATTAATTCACTCCATCCTCTTACCAACCCTATAGTCTCCATTGTAGAAATGAGGAATCAAGCAAACAGAGATTAAGAAACTTGTCCAATGGTACACAATGAATGGTAGAGACAGGTCCTGAATTGGACACAAAGTCAATATACTTTATAAGCTTCATTTTTTCTTCATTATTTAGTAGGCCCACTTAGCAAGAAACCAATACTTCATAGAACAGTTAGGAGGTATCAAGATTAAAGAATTAGAACACTGAAAACGTATCTTTCCAGAAAACCTTTTTCACTTGGCTTCCAGGACACTGCTCTTCTGTGGGTCTCCTCCTGTCTCTGCCTGCTGCTCCTTCTTCAGTCTCCGTGTACGATCCTCCCCTTCTGTCAGGCCTTGAACCTCTTTTCTCCATCTATATACACTCCTTAGGCAAAATTAATCCAGTCCCATGACTATAAATGCTGTCCATATGTTGGCGATTTTCAAATTTGTATTTCCAACTTGGGACACTCCCTTGAACTCTAGATTCATGTATTCAGCTGCCTTCTCAACCTCTCCATTTGGCATCTAGTCAACATTGTAAACTAAACCTGGCCAAAATGAGCTGCTGATTTCCTTCTCTCAGGACTCTCATTCTCTCTCATTCAGTAAGTAGCAATCCCATCCTTCAGTTAGAACAAAAAACTTTGAAGGTCTGTGTCTCTTCTCCCTCCCTCACGCCTCATATCAAATCTATTGGCAAATGATTGGCAAATCTTTTTTTTATAATAAATTTATTTTTTATTGGTGTTCAATTTGCCAACTTACAGAATAACACCCAGTGCTCATCTCGTAAAGTGCCCCCCTCAGTGCCTGCCACCCAGTCACCCCCACCCCTCACGCTCCTCCCCATCCACCACCCCTAGTTCGTTTCCCAGAGTTAGGAGTCTTTATGTCCTGTCTCCCTTTCTGATATTTCCCACACACTTCTTCTCCCTTCCCTTATATTCCCTTTCACTATTATTTATATTCCCCAAATGAATGAGACCATATAATGTTTGTCCTTCTCTGATTGGCTTACTTTACTCAGCATAATACCCTCCAGTTCCATCCACGTTGAAGCAAATGGTGGGTATTTGTCATTTCTAATGGCTGAGGAATATTCTACTGTATACATAAACCACATCTTCTTTATCCATTCGTCTTTCAATGGACACCGAGGCTCCTTCCACAGTTTGGCTATTGTGGACATTGCTGCTATAAACATCGGGGTGCAGGTGTCCCGGCGCTTCATTGCATCTGTATCTTTGGGGTAAATCCCCAACAGTGCAATTGCTGGGTCGTAGGGCAGGTCTATTTTTAACTCTTTGAGGAACCTCCACACAGTTTTCCAGAGTGGCTGCACCAGTTCACATTCCCACCAACAGTGCAGGAGGGTTCCCCTTTCTCCACATCCTCTCCAACATTTGTGGTTTCCTGCCTTGTTAATTTTCCCCATTCTCACTGGTGTGAGGTGGGATCTCATTGTGGTTTTGATTTGTATTTCCCTGATGGCAAGTGATGCAGAACATTTTCTCCTGTGCATGTTGGCCATGTCTATGTCTTCCTCTGGAGATTTCTGTTCATGTCTTTTGTCCATTTCATGATTGGGTTGTTTGTTTCTTTGCTGTTGAGTTTAAGAAGTTCTTTATAGATCTTGGAAACTAGCCCTTTATCTGATATGTCATTTGCAAATATCTTCTCCCATTCTGTAGGTTGTCTTTTAGTTTTGTTGACTGTATCCTAGCTCTGCAAAAGCTTCTTATCTTGATGAAGTCCCGATAGTTCATTTTTGCTTTTGTTTCTTTTGCCTTCGTGGATGTATCTTGCAAGAAGTTACTATGGCCGAGTTCAAAAAGGGTGTTGCCTGTGTTCTCCTCTAGGATTTTGATGGAATCTTGTCTCAGATTTAGATCTTTCATCCATTTTGAGTTTATCTTTGTGTATGGTGAGAGAGAGTGGTCTAGTTTCATTCTTCTGCATGTGGATGTCCAATTTTCCCAGCACCATTTATTGAAGAGATGGTCTTTCTTCCAAAGGATAGTCTTTCCTCCTTTATCGAATATTAGTTGACCATAAAGTTGAGGGTCCACTTCTGGGTTCTCTATTCTGTTCCATTGATCTATGTGTCTGTTTTTGTGCCAGTACCACACTGTCTTGATGACCACAGCTTTCTATTGGCTGCTTAACCTTCAATATATGTCCAGAGGAATAGAAAGCAAAATCCATCCAAGTCACCATCATCTCTCTTACCTGGATTATGGCAAAGTCTCTGTGATGGCCATGAGAATATGCCTCTCAGAGCTCCCAGTGCAGATGGATAATTGACTGGTGGTTCCATCCATCAGTGAGTTCACAGGGAAGCCACACTTCCCACAGAGGCCATACTTCCCACGGACTGCTTCTAGCTTCTGGATGGTCAGGAATACTGGGGTGGGCCCATTCCTGGGAGACGGGGTGGGGGTGCTTTGCTGGTAGGTGACTTTGGCTCCAGACCTCTCTGTTAGCCTTACCAAATTTTCATAGAATCGCAGTTTCAGACTGCCCCTCTGACCTTCCTGCCCCCTATCTGTCCCTTACCTGGGTCAGACCTACACTGCAGTCTGAAGGCCACTTAATGTCTATTCTGGTCCTTTCCATGTGCCCTTTCAGGGGTGCCTCTTAATGAATCTCTCACACATCTAATCCCAACATTCTCAGAGGACTCAGGCTGACATGAACTCAGTCTGTTCATTAATCTTCCTGCTTCCACAGTTACATCCCTACAGTCTCTAGACACAGCAGCCAGAAGGGATCAGGTGAAAACCAAACTCTTCACCTCAGGCTCTAGGCTCTACAAGATCTGCTCCTTGCTTTACCCATGGATCTCGTCTCCTTTCTGCTGACTCTGCTTCAGCTACACAAATCTCCTGGCTATTCTTAACCCTCTCGGTATAATTTGCTGGCCCTTGCACTTGTCTTTCCCTCCGGAATACTTGTGCCCCAGACATACACAATCTTGATCCTTCTACTCATTCAGGTCTGTCACTCTCTATCCTCTTGTTCCGCTTTATTTTTTTCTTCATAGCATTTAATCACCATTTGACATATTATACATCTATTTTGTTTATTTGCTTCTTGACTCCCTCATCCCCAGTACAACACAAGTGCCATGAAAACAGACACTTTGTATTCATTCCCACATTCCCAACACAAATAAAAGTGTCTGGCACATAACTACTTAATAAATTTTGTTGAATGAATAAGAACAATGAACTGTTTTTTTTAGAGGGTGGGCATGGATAGAGAGAGAGAGAGAATCTTAAGCAGACTCCATGCCCAGTGTGGATGGAGCCTGACATATGGCTCAATCTCACAACTCTGAGATCATGACCTGAGGTGAAATCATGAGTCAGAGGCTTAAATAACTGATCCACCCAGGTGCTCCTTGAATAATAAAATTCTTACTAAAGATCATGTATAAGGTCATAAAAATCAAAGGAATTTACAAACATAAGTTTGATTAGGAACATTGGAGTTTTCTAAAGAATGAGAACACAACCAGAAAAATGAGTACCATAAGTAATAAAGGATATACATTTTTGTTTTGTTTTCTTTTTTTTGCTGATTATAAAAATGCTAATTTTTAAAAAAGCAAAATTCACATTTATCACTAAACTTTCATATAAATATGAAATAGTATTTTATCTCAAGAAAGCTTAAGCCACACTTAGTTAGCTGGATTATACTGGGAAAGTGCTAAAATATCAAGGGAGTAAAAGCTGTCTTTCTATGACTTTTGAGAGGATATGTGATGCTAGGGAATAGTTAGCAAATCTATTTTTTTCAAGCATAGAGAGAAAAATATATAGGAAAACATTCAAAAATCTCCCTAATGTTGGGAATATATGACAGCAAATTAACTTACTGACTGTAATGAGAAGTAATTGGAAATATATCTGAATTTTTGTGAGATTTAATGAAATTGGAGTCTTGAACACACTTGAGATTAATTTTTCAAAAAATCATGTTCTCATGAAATTCAAAGCCACTTTCCTACTTTTCTCCCTGCTTTTCTCCTTTTCCTACTTTCCTAGCTATATTCTTAAGGAAAGAAAAATAAAATCAAAATATTATTTAATCACACTTAGAAAATCTGAGTCCCAAAGTTTAAGTCAATGGGTCATACAAAATTTCTCTGACATAATAGCTATGTGCATCCAATTGGCAGACTCTGTGGCCTGGAAATAGAAGCCACAAAGTGCCTTTTTGGCAATCTGCCCTTCTCTGAAAATTACATTTAGAGACAACAGACAGAAATGCAGACACTCAATCCTGGCATTGATTCATTGCACAGGAAGGTCAGAATTATTGAAGGATTTAAATGATATAACTACTACCGGGAGTCTATGCCATTTTTGTCAGTGATTAAAAGAAGCCAAGTAGAAATTACATTTCTGGTTTTACCACTAAGATATTGTACACACTTGAATTAGTCTTCTCAATATAAGCATGTTTTAGAAATGCTTATATATTATTATATGGTGGGGACAAAGAAAGCATTTATCTTACTGAATTTTATTCTGCATTCCATGAGGAAACCTGGTCCAGTTTTCTTTTTTCTTTGTTTCTTTGTTTCTTTCTTTTTCTTTTTTCTCTTTTCTTTCTTCTCTTTCTTTTTTCTTTTCTTTTCTTTTCTTTTCTTTTCTTTTCTTTTCTTTTCTTTTCTTTTCTTTTCTTTTCTCTCCTCCTTCTCCTCCTCCTTCTCCTCCTCCTCCTCCTCCTTCTTCTCCTTCTCCTTCTCCTTCTCCTTTGATGAAAAAACAAAACTATGATCCTTTGAACTTTTTTAGATGGTGCATGTGTGATTACTTCTTAGGTTATGGAAGGATTCAGGGATGGCTTAACTGGTTCTGGCTCAGGGATTCACATGAGCTTGCAATCAAGATATCAGCTAAAGCTGCACTCATCTGATGATTTACTGGGGCTAGAGGCTCTGCTTTTAGGCGTACTCACACGTCCAATGGCAAGGGCTTCAGTTCCTTGCCATGTGGGCTCCTCCATAGAGTTGCTCATGATACGGCAATTAACTTCCCCCAAGGTGAGTGATCCAAGAGTGAGAGAGTAATGAGACAGGTGCTGTGATATCCTTTGTCACCTAACCTCAGAAACAATTACCATCAATTCTGCTGTATTCTACTGCTTGTGTAAGCCTACCTTGATGCGCAATGGGAGACAGACAACACAAAGGTGTGCATAGCAAAAGATGGGAATCTCTGGGGAGCATCTTGAAGGCTGCCTACCACACTCTAACATCATTTTCCTCATCTATAAAGATTTTATTTATTTATTCATGAGACAGAGAGAGAGAGAGAGAGAGAGAGAGAGAAAGAGGCAAAGACATAGGCCATAGGCTAATATGAGGTGTTTTAACTAGATGACTTTTAAGATTGGTGACCTCCTCTCTCCCCAGTGCCATTTCCAGACCTTGATTTTCACTCTCACATTGGCAATTCTATTTCTATTACTAAGCCATCAAAAAGAATGGAATCTTGCCATTGCAATGATGTGGATGATACTAGAGGGTATTGTGCTAAGTGAAATAAGCCAGTCAAAGAAAGACAAATACCATATGATTTCACTCATCTGTGGAATCTAAGAAACCAAACAGATGACTATAGGGGAAGGAAAAGAAAAATAAAATAAGATGAAAACAGAGAGGGAGGCAAACCATAAGAGACTTTTAACTACAGGAAATAAACGGAGGCTTGCTGGAGGGGAGGTTGGTGGGGGGAATGGGATAATTGTGTGACAGGCATTAAGGAAGGCACTTGATGTAATGAGAACTAGGTGTTATAGGCAACTGATGAATCAATAAATTCTATCCCTGAAACTAATAATAAAAATAAAATAAAATAAAATAAAGTAGAAAAATATCCTATTTTTCTTAACTTTAAGCCATATAGCTGTACCAACCTCCATTCATCTATGTTCTCATTTATAGACTTCCTGGTCGCCATTCTTCATCTCTGTAACTTAGCACCTGACCTACAGTTGTCTTTCTCACTCCAAGTCCTGCCATTAGCCTAAGACTTCTACGTCCTCTTGGGTGACCCAACCTTCACCATGGCCTTCCACTTCTTTAACCTCCTCATCTCCAATGCCCTTCCTAGCTACTTTATTTCAGAATCCAATTCACACTAACACCCTGAATTTGTCATCACCAAAACTGTTCAACTTTGTAAACAATAAACACAATCACCTCCTCTCTTGTTAAAAGTTCCTGTTTTTCTGATTCTCTAATCAACTGCCCCAGACCTGGTTGGAACTTCTGGGAAACTATCACATCTACGTTCTCTCTGTATCAGATCTCTCTTGTCTTCACTTCATATTGGATTTTAAAGTCCATTACTTGAAATACTCTCTGGATAGATTCCTCACATCCTTTATTTCATAATCGCTTTCACATCCACCTGGAAAAGCCTTAGTCCTGATTGCTTTCAACTATCTTACACCTTCTCTATCACCTACAACCAGACCACTGAAAGCTGCTGGAGAAAATCATGTGAGAGTGTGAGCTGGATAGATGATCCTCACATTCATACAGGCTTCCACAGTTGTCCACCAGTTTCATAGTCAAGGTTCCCTAGTCAGCTCTATCTTCCAGTCCCACAGAGTCTATTTCAAATAATCCCCACTTCCCTCAAAACTCCATAACTGCCCCTGCCACCTCCCCTAGCACCTTCACTTACTCTTTTACCTCCCAAAGAAAACAGAATCCATTAGCTGAGACTCTTTGTGTCCAGACTCATTCTTTTCTTCTTTCCTCTTATCATAATGAAAGAGGAGTTTCACCTCTCATCTGAGGTCTGTCCGTGTCTAAAATTCCATTCCCTCTCACCAGCTCAGAAACTCTCTTTTTTTAACCCAGTGCAATCTCACTTCCATCTTCCTGTCTTCCCTGAAGTAGTTCCTTGTTTTATTCTGTTGACTTTCTCTTTTGTCTAAATCTACTGTCCAATATGGTACCACTAGCCACATATAGCTATTGAGCACTTGAAATATAGCTAGTCCCAAATGATAAATCCTCACTGCTTTAAAAACTTAATATTTAAAAAAAGAATGTACATTCTCTCTTTAATCACTTTCCATATTGATTGCATATTGAATGTATGGCTTTCTAGGGGATGGGACAGATTGACCTCTAATTCCTAAATATTCTATTCCATGACTTGGTATTATGAAGTTATCTGGTCTGCTTTATCTGAATGAGATAACATATTTTCCTCTGTATATATACAAAGTTAATATACCATGATATAGTATATTATATAAAGTATATAGTCTCATACATTATATGATGTGTGGTATTTATATAAAAGATTAATAATGCTGCAGATGCTATTAATATTTGAATATAGGGTTTTTTTGAATTTTAATCCAGTGGAGCCCATTCCAGACCTCTGTCCTCTAGAACAATGAGATAATAAGTTTTTGTTGTTTTAAGCTATGAAGTTCGTAGTAAATTGTTAAAGCAGCAATAAAAAACTGATATACTAATTTTAGTCTCTAAAGTCTTTTTTTAAACGAAATGCGTTTCTGTGGGTCAGGGGTTGGCATAGTTTAAATTGGTCCTCTCCTCAGGGTCTTACAGATGGCAATCCAGGCATTGGCCAAGCTATGCTTTCTTGCTCGTTATCAGTTAGGAGCTGCTCTCAGCTCCTAGGGACCCCCAAAGTTCTTTTTATGTGACCCTCCCATAAATGGCTATTTGATTCTTCAAGGCTAGCATGAGAATCACTCTGATCTCCAGATGCTGCTTTTATATTTCATCATGATAAATGTACTCTTTAATCCCCAGGACTTATGTCTCCATAGGTATATCTATTTCTTGGTTTGTCTCTCTCTCTCTCTCTCTTTTGTGGATTGTTTTGCTGTGCAGAAACTTTTTATTTTGATGTAGTCCCAATGGTTTATTTTTGCTTTCATTTCTCTTATTGTCTCATTTCAAGTGACATACCTAGAAAAATGTTGCTAAGGCTGATAGCAGAGAAATTACTGCCTGCGCTCCCATCAAGGATTATTATAGTTTTGGGTCTCACATTTAGGTCTTTAATCCATTTTGAGTTTATTTTTGTGTATAGCGTAAGAAAGTGGTTTATTTCATTCTTTTGCATATAGCTGTCCAGTTTTCCAAACACCATTTGTTGAAGAGACTGTCTTTTTTCTCACTGTATATTCATTTCTCCTTTGCTGAAAATTAATTGATCATATAACTGTGGGTTTATTTCTGGGGTTTCTATTCTATTTCATTGATCTATATGTCTACTTTTATGCCAGGACCACACTGTTTTAATTGCTAGTGCTTTGTAATATAACTGGAAATCGGGCAGCCCGGGTGGCTCAGTGGTTTAGCACCGCCTTCAGCCCAGGGTGTGATCCTGAAGACCTGGATCGAGTCCCACGTCAGGCTCCCTGCATGGATGGAGCCTGCTTCTCCTTCTGCCTGTGTCTCTGCCTCTCTCTGCCTCTCTCTCTCTCTCTCTCTCTCTCTCTCTGTGTCTCTCATGAATAAATAAAAAAAAATATATATATATAACTGGAAATCTAGAATGTGATACCTCCAGTTTTGTTTTTCTTTTTCAAGATCACTTTGATTATTTGAGGTTTTC
Source organism: Canis lupus familiaris (assembly GCF_011100685.1). Lineage (NCBI taxonomy): Eukaryota > Metazoa > Chordata > Mammalia > Carnivora > Canidae > Canis > Canis lupus. The sequence goes on from NC_049249.1 coordinate 25,871,954, forward strand.
TGTGGTTTTGTACAAATTTTAGGATTGTTTGTTTTAGTTCTGTGAAAAATGCTGTTGGTATTTTGACAGGAATTGTGTTCAATGTATAGATTGTTCTGGGTATTATCAACATTTTAACAATATTTGTTCTTCCAATCCATGAGCATGGAATGTCTTTCCATTTCTTTGTGTCATCTTGAATTTCTTTCTATTTTTTTAAAGATTTAATTTATTTGGCAGAAAGAGAGAAAGCGTGAACAACTAGAGCAGCAGGCAGAGGGAGAGGGAGAAACAGGTTCCCCACTGAGCAGAGAGCCCAACACAGGGCTTGATTCCAGGACCGCAAGATCATGACCTCAGCCAAAGGCAGATGCTTAACTGACTGAGCCTCTGAAGAAACTCAGGTGCCTCTTGAATTTCTTTCATCAGCATTTTACAGTTTTTAGAGTACACGTCTTCACTTCTTTAGTTAAGTATATTCCTAGATATTTTATTGTTTTTGGTGTAATTATAAATGAGATTTTAAAAAAAGATTTTATTTATTCATGAGACACACACACACACACACACACACACACACACACAGGCAGAGGGAGAAGCAGACTCCATGCAGGGAGCCCGACACAGGACTCAATCCTGGGACTCCAGTCTCACACCCTGAGCCGAAGGTCGGCACTAAACCGCTGAGCCACCCAGGGATCCCCCTGGGATTATTTTCTTAATTTCACCTTCTGCTGCATCATTTAGTGTATAAGAATGCAACAGATTTCTGTACATTGATTTTTGTATCCTGTGACTTTACTGAATTCATTTATCAGTCCTTGTAGTTTTTTTGGTGAAGTCTTTAGAGTTTTCTATATCACATCATCTGAAAATAGTGAGAGTTTTACTTCTTCCTTGCCAATTTGGAGCCTTTTAAAAAAAGATTGCCTAATTGCTATGGCTAGCACTTCCAGTACTATGTTGGATAAAAGTGAGAGTGGACATCTTTGTCTTGTTCCTGACCTTGGGCCAAAGCTCTCAATTTTTCACCATTGAGTGTGATGTTGGTTGTGGGCTTTTCATACAAGGCCTTCATTATGTTAAGGTATGATCCCTCTAGACCTACTTTGCAGAGGGCTTTTATTATGGATGGATGTTGTAGTTTGTCAAATACTTTTTCTATATCTATTGAAATGATCATATGGTTTTCGCCCTTTCTCTTACTGATGTGACATATCACATTGGTTATTTTTGTGAGTATTGAATGACTCTTGCGTCCCAGGAATAAATCCTACTTGATCATAGTGCATGATTTTTGTAATGTATTGTTGGAGTTGGCTTGTTTTGTTGGGGACTTTTACATCTATATTCATGTAGATATTGGCCTGTAGTTGTCTTTTTTTGTGGTGTCTTTATCTGGTTTTGGTATCAGGATGATACTGGCCTCATAGTGTGAATTTGGAAGTTTTCTTTCCTCTTCTAATTTTTAGAATAGTTTGAAAAGAAAAGGTATTAATTCTTCTTTAAATGTTTGGTAGAATTCACCCATGAAGCCATCTGGTCCTGTACTTTTGTTTTGGGGGAGTTTTTTTTTAAATAATTGATTCAATTTCATTCCTAATAATTGGTCTGTTCAAATTTTCCACTTCTTCCTGCTTTTGTTTTAGTAGGTTATACACGTCTAGGAATTTATCCATTTCTTCAAAGTTGTCCAATTTGTTGGCATATAGGTTTTCATAATATTCTGCTACAATTGTTTGCATTTCTGTGATGTCGGCTGTTATTTCTCCTCTTTTATTAGTGATTTTGTTTATTAGGTCTTCTCTCTTTCTCTCTCATTCTTTTGTTTGAGTCTGGCTAGTTATCAATCTTGTTGATCTCTTCAAAGAACCAGCTTCTGGTTTCCTTGATCTGCTGTTGATCTATTTTTTTAAGTTTCTATATCATTTATTTCTGCTCTAATCTTTATTATTTCCTTCCTTTTGCTGGGTTAAGGTTTTGTTCATTCTTATTTCTCTAGCTCCTCTAGGTGTAATGTTTGGTTATTTATCTGAGATTTTTTTTTTTTTTTTGGCTTCTTGACATAGACTCTCAAGTCTTTTGACAGTTGTTACCTAGCCATTAGTTAGTACATTATGTCTCATGCTGAACAGAAATACTTAATTTGATATAGTAAAGCCCTCAATGTTCCTCTTTATGGTTTGCCTCTTGGGGTCTTGTTTAAGAGAATCTTCCATTCTATAGTCTCTTACATTTTCTTCCATTTTTTAGATACAGATTTCCTTTCATGTTTATGTCTTTAAACCATTTGGTGTTTGTTTTTATATATACTGTGATGAAGAGACCTAGTATAATTGTTTTCCTTATAGCAATACAGAATTTTTTTTCAATAATATGCATTGTTATATTGGTTTATTAGTTTCTTCCTACATTATAACTGTGCTATTTTATTGCTTTTGTGCTATTTTATTTCATTTATAATTTTTTTAATCGAGGTAAAATTCACATACCATAAAATCAAACATTTTAAAGTGAACAATTCGGTGACATCCAGTACATTCACCACCCATACATATTCTCATAAATTACAGTTCCTTTTAATATTTGGTAGGATATTTCAACTTTGCCTCAGTTTCCTCATCATTAAAGAAAGACAACAATTTAACCTAACTCATAGAGTGTTTATGAATATTTTTTTAAAAGCTGTATATATTAAGTGCTTAGAATAGTGGTTGGTAGGGGCACCTGGATGGCATGGTTGGTTAAGTGGCTGACTCTTGGTTTCAGTTCAAGCCCTCATCTCAGGTCATGAGACTGAGCCCCATGTTGGGTTTCATGCTCACTACAGAGTCTGCTTAGGACTCTTTCCCTTTAGGGATGCCTGGGTGGCTCAGTGGTTGAGTGTCCACCTTTGACTTAGGGTGTGATCCTGGGGTCCTGGGATGGAGTCCCACATTAGTCTCCTTGCAGGGAGCCTGCTTCTCCCTCTATGTCTATGGCTGTCTCTCAGTGTCTCCCATGAATAAATAAATACAATCTTTTTAAAAACCCTCAAATAGTTTCCAGTTTCACTCAAAATAAAATCCCAAATCCCCTGTGGTAAGATCCTCTGGCACTTGATCTAATGGAGACCATAACCGAGTAGGTGTTTTGGAAATCTATGGAGGATTATAGCAGGGAACAGTACCATATATCCTGCAATATATGGTATGGGCCCATAAAAGAAAAAAATTCTCTCTTGTTTTATAGAATTCTTGAATTTCTGGCTGGATATTTATGTAGGTGGCAAACCTATTTATTATTAGTTGAGAATTTAATATATAATACAATATCCAGGTAACCACTACTCTGTAAATTAAGGGGAAGTGGCACATTATTTTGTTTGCAACATTATCAACAATTGCTCACCACTTTGGGAAATCACCTTATTCTTGGCAACACCATTGGCAATTTGTGTCACTTGTATGAAACACCTGAACAAATTTATAGCTATCATCTTCGTGCTGATTCAACATGTAGATATAAACATCTTTTATATTCCTCTATTGCAATTGGGTCTCTGCATTTATGTGTTAAAACGCATATAATTCTATTAAATTGGTCCAAATCTACCCTTCTCAACTCTACTTTCTGGTGTAGGTGTAGGTCTTCTCAAGCTACAGTTCTTTAGCAGGTAATGCTGTGTTCAGTTCTACCAGCAGAGGGTACTAGAGGGAGGGTATGAGGTAGAAGAAGAAAATAGACTGCCTCTTCTCATCCTGAGTGTGTGGTTTCTGCCACAGTGACTTCAACACTGCTTCTTTCTGCTACTGGCAGTTGGCTCTTCTTTAGCTTCTTTGGCACTTCCAAAATGAGCCTTAAGGTGCCCCCCTACAGTACTGGTATGAGCAGGACAGCATCTTCTTCTCAGGGGTCTAAGCCCTAGCTCTATGTAGTCCCTCTTCTAAAGCCCCTAGTTTCTGAAAACACCAACATCTTCTCTTTGTTCCTCTGGCAGGTCATTATATTTGGGCCTCAATGTTTCCTTCCTTCAAGCTCCACTGTAACACATTCCTCATATTCAATTATCTCTGTTGGGGGTGTCTAGGTGGCTCAATTGATTTAAGCCTCTGACTCTTGATTTCAGCTCGGGTCATGATCTCAGAGTCCTAAGATTAAAGTTTGGGTCATGATCTCAGAGTCCTAAGATTAAGCCCTGCATCAGGTTCCATGCTCAACAGGAAGTCTGCTTGAGATTCTCTCTGCCAAACAAACAAACAAACAAACAAACAAATTCTCTGTCCCTTTCCCTCTGCCCCCCTGCACATGTGCTCTCTCTCTCTCTCTCTCTCTCTCACACACACACACACACAAATAAATCTTAAAAAAAAAATTCTCTCTGCTGAAATGACTGGTGTAGTTTCAGTTTTCTTGACTTCTTTCTCATGAATACTTGGTGCCAGAGTGGGTCCAGGAAACAGGCCCTCAAAGATGGGATTTGGGATTGTTTAGTTATGTCCTTAACTTTGCAATCAGTACTGACTGATTAACAATTTACTAATAGAAAATTGTTATCTGGTTATCTGTGGCCATATAAGTCATTATGATTACCTAAAGTGTTACCTGTAGTTGATTGTGCCTCCTGAAACAAGTGGCCTGCAGGACCAGGTGGTGGTTCCATTTGACTGCTATGGTAAGAATGATGACTACAAGAACTGTGGGGTCAATAGCTGCTTCTGACCATGCTAGGGAGCTTATGGAAAGGAAATAACAAGATTAGGGTTTTAAACTTTCATCTCAGGTCACAGCCAAGGAACTAGAGAGTATCTATGGCAGCCCTAACATAACCTACTATTTCTCAGAGCTGCAGGGTCAGACTTACTGAAAATCATCCCCAAAATTTAGTTGTCTGGGTTGCAAAAAAATGATTTAAGTTGAATTCGCAGAATGCACATCTCTTATGTTAAACTTATGGCATTAAGAAATAGACCTGAGGCTTGAAATGAGGACCTCTGATAGAACTGAACAAAGATGAGAATTTGAATTCCCAAGTCTCTCTGAGCCCCTCTTGCCAGCACAGCCTGCTCTCCCATGTCTGAGGAGACCAGATTCACTTAAAAATCTGGTATAACCTCACCTTAAGGAAGTTGCCTTGCAAAGATATGTCAATCATTCTCAAGACATCCCCTGACCAGCCCCGAATGACTCTAGACTCAAAAGTAGAGTCGGATCTCAGAACACCCCAAGGAGATGAATAGTTTGGCCCAGGATGACATAGCTTACACTCTCAAAGAATTTCCATGTTTTTCTAAAATAGAAAGATAAAAACTAATACATATAAAGATAAAATGTTGGAAATGGATTTGAAGAGTACCACTCCAAGGGGGAAAGAATACAAAATAGAATGAGGGCAAATGTACTGATATATAAGTGCCTTTGCAAGAGGTTCCAGAGATAGTGTGTAAACTAGCAAACCTATCAGCTTCCCACCACACTGCTGGAACTGCTTGACCACTTGATGATTAAAAGGCAGAGAAAATCAAACCCTTTTATCACCATTTAAGTCAGATGCAGGATTAAGATTGTTATTTGACAGATATGGCTTAATAGCTCCAAACTTCAGGTTGAGGTCCTTACTTTAAAAGGGACTTTTCAGAGCACCGGTGTGGCTCAGTGGTTGGGCATCTGCCATTGGTTTAGGTCATGATCCCAGGATCCTGGGATCGAGTCCTGCATCAGGGTCCCTTTAGGGAGCCTGCTTCTCCCCCTGCCTATATCTCTGTTCACTCATGAATAAATAAAAATAAAATTTTTATTTTTTAAAAGATCTTATTTATTTATGAGAGATACAGAGAGAGAGAGGCAGAGACATAGGCAGAGGGAGAAGCAGGCTCTATGCAAGGAGCCCAATGCAGGACTTGAACCCAAGACACTGCGGAATGCTGGGATCACACGATGAGCGTGATCAGTAGTAGTAGATTAGTAGATGCTCAACCACTGAGCCACCCAGGAGTCCCAAAATAAAATCTTAAAAAAAAAAAGTTTTGAAAAAGGATTCTTTTTAGAAAGACGAGTTTCACAGCTAAAGTCACGGTGTTGTTAGTAGCAGACCTCCTGTTTCTATTATCCCTACCATGGCTCCTTAAACAGTGTCAGTGCCAAGCCACAGATTCATAGTGTAGATCCCACTTTCTCAGTTCACACTTGTCAAATCAGTTCCTACAACTGCAGTTTTGATTAATCCACAATGTATGGGAACCCAAAACATTCTCATCACCACCAACATGGTTTCATGACAGAATGCAATGAATGAGCCAAACTCAATTGAAGAGAAAACAAGATGACCACTATAATACCATGTTAAAAAAAAAATACATATAGCCTTGATGTATTTCAAGGTAATGAAATGAAGCACTTTAGATTTTCTTAAGTTGTATCTTAGAAAACTTTAATAAAATTGCAAAAACCTGTGAAACTGGTTTTATAGAGCATGAGTGGGGAAAACGAGGAAGATGATAAGAGAAGGAAAAATAACGTTCCTTTAAATACCATCTTATATAGGTCTGTATCAGTAAGGATTTGGTCAGAGATCCAGAACCATTAGGATCTCTTTCTCTCTCTCTGTCTCTCTGTCTCTCTGTCTGTCTCTGTCTCTGTCTCTCTCTCTCTCTCTCTCACACACACACACACACACACACACACACAGATTTACTATAAAGATTGGGCCTTATGTGGTGGTGGGAGCTGATAAAAGACAGTCTCTGTAGAGCTGTCTTCATATCTGATGCCAGACCTTGAAATCTGCAGGCAGGCAGTTGAGAAAAGAGATGTCAAGTGGTGACTGGAATCTGTGTCAGTCTCACTGTCTCCAACTTTAATGATGTGGGTATCTTGCAGGAGAAGCTGGTGCCCTGTGTCCCAGAGATAAATGTACACCTGGAGGAGGAGTCAGAGGGTTGAGGGAAGATCCAGGGGAAGGTTAAGCAGCTGTGGGCTGGCTGCGCACACCAAGGAGGTGAGTCAGCAGATAAACAACAATGTGCATGAGCTACAGAAGCACCCGGAGACCTTTCCACAATTTTCTGAGCATAAGAAATTAAATGTCTGCTGAGGCCTGTTGGTGCGCACATCTCACACGAAAACTGTCTCTTGTGGCACACCCTACCTGGAAACATATATGGGAGGGAATTGTGGGAGATGTAGTTCAGCCCAACCGATTCAACACATGACAAAGCCTCTGCAGTCGATGGATTCCCAGTCAACCTGGCACTCATACACATCTCTTTAAATTAAACTTAATTTCCAAATGAAGACAATTAAAAAGCCAAGATTCTACCTAACAAGTACAATTATCCCATATATAACTAAAACCACATTAACCATATTCCCAAAAAAGGCTATGAAATCTTCCTTCTCGTCTTGGGTGATGCTCATTCTTTTTTGAGCTAATTTATACTTTCTCTTTGGTACCCTACAATTTAACCACTGAGATGATAGGGGAATAAGAGGGGGGAAGAAAACAAGTTTTGGTATACATACAAAAAAATAAGCATATTCATATAAAAATAAGGAAGAATTACTCATAACTGCTTTAGCCCTTATTTCTGCAACTGGTCATACGGTGATAACTTGTATATACCACCTTCTACTATTAATTTCATATTTCCCTTACTCTCAGCAAGTGCCTCAACTGGCTGTGGTTTCTTGGGTGACTCACACCTTTGTTCCAGAAGAGTCTGGGCCATTAGCAATATAGCCTAAATGGGGTTATTGCAGCTTTCCATTGACTGTAATCAAAGGACCTGGAAGCAAGACTAAGAGGCAGCCCCGGGGATATCCTGCATTCTAGACATACTCCTCCTTGTTCCCACTGAGTAGCAGCAATCCAACTCTTCTTTTAAAATCAGGATAAATAACCCCAGTCAGTGCAGAACGCTCCTTGTTTGCCTGTTAATTTATTGGCAAGAAGCCCAAAGCGGGCAGGTTGGAATCTCAACTTCCAGGTCAATGGAATCGCTGGTGTGCCCCCTTTTGGAAACATTCCTCTCTTTCCAACTAAGTCCTTTAAACTAGCAGAGTCTAAAGTTATATGGATGAAAAGCACTCATTTGTACACTCATTGTACACTCATTTCCACCCTTAATTTCCAGACCCATAAACACTCCATGATACTGGCACTGTAACTGAGCTTCAAAAATGCCATACCACTGCTCTAGAAAGCCAGCTGCTTTAGGATTATAAGAAATATGGTAGTCATCAGGAATTACATGAGCAGCATGGACCAACTGCCACATTTCATTTGCTAGAAGTTATTTGATCAGAAGAAATGCTGTATGGAACACATTGATGGTAGATAGATTTTTAAGTCCGTAAATTATGTTCTGCCTAAGGCATTGAGGGATGAAAAGCAAGTCCATATCCAGAGCAAGTGTCTATTCCAGTGAGAACAAAATGCTGCCCCTTCCAGATGAAAGTAGTAAGTGGAATCAAGCTGCCACAGGAAGCTGACTTATGCCCCTAGGGAATGGTTCTACCATGGGTGCTCAGTGTTGGTCTCTGCTATTGGCAGGTTGGACACTCAACAGTGGCTTTGCTATATTGGTCTTGGTGAGTGGAAATCGATGTTTCTTATCCCATGCTTAACCTCCCATCCTTGTTGAAATAGCCATGTTGGGAGCTCACTGGGCAATGATCGGAGTGGTTGAGGACATAGGCTGACATCCACAAAATGGGTCATCTTATCCAGCTGATTAAAATTCTGTAGAGGTTGCCCTCTGAAGGGCATTTACATGGAATGCAAATATATTTATATTCTGTTCCCAGAGAGCTCTATCTACATACTTATTCCTCAGACCTCCTTGTATACCAATCTTCCAATCGTGTTCTTTCCAAGTTGACATACAGCCAAACTATTGACTGTATCTCAGGAATCGGTGGACACCCATATCTCTGGCTAGCTCTACTTTCAGGAAAAGCAAACAACCTGGTGCACTGTTCTACGTTCTGCTCCCTGGAGGCTTCCCTTCACTGTTTTGCAAGGTCATCTTGGAGTGGGGCTGTAGTGCCAGAGCTGTCCACTTTCAGGTGGTACCAGTATTATCATGCAAAACCATCTGCAAACCAGATTTTTTTTTTCCCATAGCAAACTGGTCAGAGAATTTCTCATGAGGCCATAAATGATAACTAGGGTTGGAGGAGTGCGGATTGTTGTAGAAGTAGGGCCATGGTCATCTGGGCTACTTCCTCATGCAATTTACTTGCATCTTCAGAATCTTCTTGAGCCCAGTCTCATATGTATGAAGTGCTGCTGTGCGTGCCCAACTTAATGGATGACTTTATGAGTCACACAGTACCAGGACATTAAGCACAGCTTACATCTCATAGTAATTTGGTGTCCACTGTCTATCCAAGTATTCAGTCCATACTAAGGCCTCATAGTAAGTAAAAAGCTGCTTTAAAAAAGCATAGTTTTATATATATAGAATTTTATATGGCTTTGCTCCAAAATCCTGAGAGTCTGTACTGCAGCTCATGTATAAGAGCCTGCCAAATGCTCCACGCAGTAATGTCTTCCACCAACACTTCATACACCATTGAATCTGCTAGGTCATATGGCCCAAGCGGCAGAGAAGTTTATATCACTGCCAAATCTGGTACAAAACCACCTACTGTTTGGAGACCCACTCGAAATTGGTATTTTTTTGGGTCATTTAGTAAATGGCTCAGAGTACTGGGCAAAGAATTAGGTATATATTGCTTCCAAATTCCAGAGTGGCCTACTAGGTATTCTATATCTTTATTGGTGGTAGCATGGGGCCAGGTGTTACAACGTGTTTCTCATGTGGAAAAGATAGCTTGACATGCCCCAGACCTCTGAACCCCTAGAAGTGTCACCAAGGTGGCAAGACTCTACATTTTTTTTTAATTTTTTTTAATTTTTTATTTATTTATGATAGTCACAGAGAGAGAGAGAGAGAGGCAGAGACACAGGCAGAGGGAGAAGCAGGCTCCATGCACCGGGAGCCCGACGTGGGATTGGATCCCGGGTCTCCAGGATCGCGCCCTGGGCCAAAGGCAGGTGCTAAACCACTGCGCCACCCAGGGATCCCAAGACTCTACATTTTTATGGGTTTTCTTTCCTGTCTTCTGGCCCATATGTATCTTAACAACATGCATAAAGATGTTAATACTTCTTGCTCAGCAATCAGCAGAATATCATCAATGTATTAGACCAGCATGATGTGCTATGGAATGGAAGGGTAATCAAGGTTTTTCTACACACCAGGTTATGACAGAATGGCAGAAAGTTAATATATCTTTCAGCTAGAACAGTGAAGGTATATTGCTGGCTCTGCCTGCTGAAAACAGACCACACTTGATAATCTTTAAAAAAGGTCAGCAAACTGTGGCCCAAAGAGAAAAATCTGGCCCACCACTTGTTTTTATAAATAAAGTTTTATTGGAACACAACCCTGTTCATTCATTTACATATTGTCTATAGATGCTTTCACACTACAATGCATATTTGAGTAGTCATGACAGAGACCCATGGCCCACAAATCCTAAAATATTTACCATCTGGCTATTTACAGAAAGGTTGCTGATATTGAGAAAAATACATTTGTTTTATTAATAGCTATGAGCCAGGTGCAAGAGGATATGTTGATTTGCCTCAGCAATGAAAGTGCATCTAGAAAAATGGCTGCAATCAGAGTTAATACCTGACTAGGCTTACAAACATCTACTGCGGTTATACAAGTTACATCTGTTCTCTGTAAGGTAAACAGCAAGTTGAATGGAGATGTGGTAGGAATCACCATTACTGCATCCTTTCAATCCTTAATAGTGGCGCTAATCTCTGGAATCCTTCCATAAATATGATATTGCCTTCCTATTTTCAAATTTTTAAATTTAATTTTATTTATGATAGTCACCCAGAGAGAGAGAGAGAGAGGCAGAGACATAGGCAGAGGGAGAAGCAGGCTCCATGCAGCGAGCCCGACGCGGGACTCGACCCCGGGTCTCCAGGATCGTGCCCTAGACCAAAGGCAGGCGCCAAACCTCTGCACCACCCAGGGATCCCGCCTTCCTATTTTCATCAATAGAGGCAGTTCTAGTAGATTCCACTTGGTCTTTTCTGCCATAATAGCACTCACTCCCTAAGTCAGGGAGTCAGTGTGGATTCTGCTAATTGCTGAGTGTGTCTACTTCAGGTATGCATTATAAAATTGGGTAAATACCCACAGGCTAGATTCAGGTACCCAATGGGACCAGTATGAAAAGAATTTGAGCCAAAACTCCATTGATCACCTGATAGTGATATTTTTCTAAGGCCCTACTGTGGTATTTTGGGGTCTCTAAAAATTAGTTGAGTTCAGAGCTAGGATCTAGTAATCCCATAAAAAGTCTGGCTCTTTTTCTTTCCCCAGTACAGAGTCACTTTGGTAAATGACAACACATCCCTTGGATAGAAGGCTAGAAAGAAGACCAACAGTATATATACTTGGCAGTATGGCATGGTCCTTTCTCAAGAGTACCTGGTTTTCCCTTCATTTAAGTGGCTCCAGATCTGTGAAATGACTCAAGTCTGGGAAATGACTGAGTAACTGAGGCTTTCTACTTTGGTGATTCAAGTCAGACTTCCTGGTTTTTTGTTTTGTTTTGTTTTTGTTTTTACAGATTTTATTTATTTATTCATGAGAGACACAGAGAGACAGAGAGGCAGAGAAAGAAGCAGGCTCCATGCAGGGAGCCCGATGCGGGACTCGCTCCTGGATCCCGGGATCACACCCTGAGCTGAAGGCAGGCGCTCAACCACTAAGTCACCCAGGCATCCCTCAAGTCAGACTTCTGTTCATTAGACTTAGAGATCAAGTAAGACTTCAGTGGTGATACTCATCTGCCTTAAATGTCGAGACACCATGATTAACTAGCTAATGCCAAAGATCTCTGCAGGTTAGGATACTCTAATGACTACTTTGCCTCTGTTGCCCATTATAGCAACTAAATCTACCTTGACTCTGGTAATTAAACGCTACTGCTTGGCCCTACCATCCTAGGAGCCCATTATCTCCATTTAATTTAAGGATCCCAGCTCAATGGTGGTAGTCCCAACTGCAATTACTTGCCTAGAGAAGACCCATCACGGAACTCTTCACAGAGGATGGGGCTCCCCTCATGACTCGATATCTCACTGCTTTGGTAAAGAATGTATCCCATGGGTCCTCCTGAATATAGTGGGAGGCTGGATGAGCAGGTTTTATATGATTAATCCACTAATATTCCAATTTCCTTAAACCTTACAATTTCCTGAAGAGCTTCCCCTGTAATATATGAAAGAAGTTTGGCATTTCTACTTCCTGTAATGGGAAGTGCCTTTGGGTCCAGATTTTTGGTCAGCCAAACAGACTATTAGATCTATTCCATGCTCATTCAACACACTGAATCTGGAATCTATGATTAGTGAGCCAATATTTAGTCTGATCCAACTCCACATTCTTTCCCTCCTGATCTTGTGGCCTTAAGATCTATTCCCAAACATATTCTCTAAGTTTCCTTAGTGGGCAAAATCATGCTAGGGAACACATTACCCTTAAGAAAGCAATACTAAAACTAATAGCTGACTCCTCAAAAAAAAAAAAAAAATGGAAACCAAAAAAATGGAATAACATCTTTAGGATGCTGAAAGAAAAACCAAAAATTCTAGTGAAAAATTCAACATTAAAAGTGATATAAGTGAGTAAACAGATAAAGATAAAAAAAATACATAAAGTTAACAATATCTCTCAATATAAAGATGAAATAAGGATGTTTTCAGGCAAAAATATAGAAAGAAAGAAAGAAAGAAAGAAAGAAAGAAAGAAAGAAAGAAAGAAAGAAAGAAAGAAAGAAGAAAGAAAGAAAGAAAACAAACCCCTAAAACCAAAAAACAAAACTCAAGGGGCACCTGGGTGGCTCAGTCAGTTAAGCGGTTCAGTGTCTGACTTGGACTCAGGTCATGATCTCAGGATCCTGGGACAGAGCCAAGTGTTCAACTCCCTGCTCAGCAGGGACTCTGCTTGTCCCTTTCCCTTTGCCCTTTCTCTCACTTGTGCTCTCTCGGTCTTTCAAATAAATAAATAAATAAATAAATAAATAAATAAATAAATAAATAAATAAATTCTTAAAAAAACACTAAAAAACCTCAAGAGAGTTCTTTAGGGCAGAAAGAAAGTAATGTGGAGAGAATCAGGAATTGAAGGGAGGAATGAAGAACAGAGGAAATAAATATGTAGTAAATATAAATCGATACTTGTTGCTTATAATAATAATAGTATGTCTTGTGGGGTTTAAACTATGTATAGGGATCCCTGGGTGGCGCAGCGGTTTGGCGCCTGCCTTTGGCCCAGGGCGCGATCCTGGAGACCCGGATCGAATCCCATGTCGGGCTCCCGGTGCATGGAGCCTGCTTCTCCCTCTGTCTGTGTCTCTGCCTCATTCTCTCTCTCTCTCTGTGACTATCACAAATAAATAAAAATTAAAAAAAAATTTTAAACTATGTATATATTTCATTTATATAAAATGTCTGATAACAGTCCAAAGAGCAAAAGGCAATTGATGAAATTAAGATATTTTAAGGTCCTAGCATTATCAGAGAAATGATAAAGGTAATAGTTTGTATTAAAATATGTCAAGAAAAAAAATAAAATATGTCAAGGATATATGTTATACTCTCTAAGCTGTTAAAAGAAAAGAATGTATAGTTAACAATTTTAATTTGTTATATAATATTACAATATCAATATTAAATAATTATAATTACAAAATGGAAATTAAAAAATCTTGATTAAGCCAAGAAAGGTAAGATATGAATGAAAAGTAAACCAGAAAACAGATAAAATAGAAAACAAATAGTTAGATGGTAGACAAAAATCCAAATATATCAGCAATGACATTAAAAGGATTAAATATTCCAAGGAAAGAATTAAAGACTGTCAGACTGGGTGAAAAAGAAAAACATATGTTTATAACAGACACATCTTATTTTTTAAGCACATAAAGTTGAAAAGTAAAAAGATGCAGAAATATACTGTGCAAACAGCAACTAGCTATACCTATATGAGATATAGTAAAATTGAAGACAAGAAGCATTATTTTCATAACAGGGACATGCTAAAGGAATCAATCCATCAGCAAGTTATCAAAAGTCAAAATCTGAATATACATGTAACATAGCTTCAAAAGATATAGAATGAAAATTGGCATAACAGTAAGAAAAAAAAAAAGCCATAACCATAGTGGATGACTTAATCACATCTCTCAAAAGCTGACAGAATGAGAAAATAGTCACCGAGTATAGAAGATCAGAACCACAAACTTGACTTTTAAAACACTGTACCCCCCCAAAAATAAAAATAAACAATAAAAATAAAACACTGTACCTGACAATGACAGAATGCATATTACATCATTCTATGAATACAAAGTTCAAAATGAGGCAAAAGTAATGTACGGTGTTAGAAGTCAGACTAACAAGAGCCCGTGGCCAGGGTTAGTGCCTGAAGATGGACACTGGAAGCTTCTGAAGTGGGGCCAATGCTCCTTCTTGGTGAGGCTGTTGTTGATTGTCCCCGCCATTCACTTTGTGACAATTTGTTATGCTTTACACATGACTTTCCTGTGCTTGTTAGACTTCTATTAACATTTTTACATGAATAAAAGGAGGAATCTTTGGATTTGATAGCATTGGGAATAACTGCCTTCCATGATCTGACTCCTGGCCACCTCGCTACTATTCAACTATTTTCCTCTTCTCATCACCTACCTGCTCCAGCCACGCTGCCTTCCTCACATACACCAATGTCTTTCCCAAGATAAGGCATTTGCATTTGCTGAGAATATTTCTTGGCCAGAAATATTCTCTCTTCTAGGTGCAAAGTTAATTCCCTTACTTTATTCATACGGCACCTCCTCAGCGACGCCACTTTATTAAAATAAGACTTTCCCAAATCATCTTCTCTCCCCTTCCTCTAGTTTATTCTCTTCATAGTGTTCATCACTACTTGAAACTTTATATTATTTGCCTTTTGTCTTTTCCCCTTAGGATGTAATGTGTGTGTGAGTATGAGTGGTTGCTCAATAAATATTTGATTACAGAATGAATATAGAGTCTTTGGAATTTCCTTCAGCTTCCTTGGTGGCTTGGTAAATAATCAAATTTTGTGAATGCTCCATATATGCTTGAAAATGTGATTTCTTTGATGAGTATAAATGTCCACATAACTTTCAGTTCAAGCTTGTTAATTGTGTTATTCAAGGGGCGCCTGGGTGACTCAGCAACTGAGTGTCTGCCTTCGGCCCAGGGCATGATCCTGGAGTCCCGGGATTGAGTCCCACATCGGGCTCCCTGCATGGAGCCTGCTTCTCTCTCTGCTTGTGTCTCTTCTTCTCTCTCTGTGTGTCTCTCATGAAAAAATAAATAAAACCTTTTTAAAAAATTGTTATTCAAATAACCTATATCTTTGCTCATTTTCAGAGTTTGATGTATCTCTTTGTGTTAGGGTTAATTAAAACTTCTAAGTACAATAGATTTTCTTTCTCTGTAGTTCTGTCAGTTATTGTTTTCTATATTTTATGTCTAAATCATATATATTGTGTGTATATCAAGTACATTTATGAACATGAAAATTATGTCTTTTAGACCCATTATTGTTTTACAAATGTTTTTACCTTTTGTGATGTTTTTCTTTTTTTTTTTTAAGATTTTTTTTTATTTATTCATTCAGAGAGAGCAAGAGAGGCAGAGACACAGGCAGAGGGAGAAGCAGGCTCCATGCAGGAAGCCCGATGCGGGACTCGATCTCAGGTCTCCAGGATCACACCCCAGGCTGCAGGCGGCGCTAAACCACTGTGCCACCAGGGCTGCCCTGTGATGTTTTTCATCTTCAATTCTATTTTGTCTTAACTTGTTACTCTGTTTTTTCTTTGATCCATATTTCTATGGTATATCTTTTTCTATTTCTTTATTAGAGCCTTTCTTTTCCCCTTGGTTTTGAACATGCCTCTTCTAGAAAATATAGTACGAGGTATTTTTAAAAATCCAATCGATGCGTCTCTGGCTTTTAATTGGTAAGTTTAATCCATTTATGTTTATTATAATTATTATAAAAACCGATTTTATGTTTTCTATTTTTCATGCTTTTATATATTTCATTTTCCCATATATTCCACTGAATTGAGCAAAACTTTTTCTATTGAATTTGGAAGTTATACTTTGCATTTTAATTTTTTTAGTGGCTATCCAGAATTAAACACCACATTTCTCAACCACCAAGTGTGGTTATGGAAGTTCTGGCTGATGAAATGTAAGTAGAAATGTAGAACTTTCAGAAAGAATTTGTTAAAAGGGAAGAAATAGACCCCTTTCTTCTGCTTCCTCCTGCAACTTTCCCCAAAATTAGAAACTGGAGTTACAGCACCTATATAGGACCAAGAAGTGATTTTTTTTTTTAAGATTTTATTTATTTGAGAGAGACAGAGCACGGTGTGTACTTGAATGCACACAAGCACATGAGGTGGGGGTGGTGGGAGGGGAGGAAAGAGGAGGGAGAGGCAGGCTTCTGGCTGAGCAGAGAGCCTGATGCAGGGCTCAATTCCAGGACCATAAGATCATGACCTGAGCTGAAGGCAGACACTTCACTGACTGAGCCACCCAGGTACTCTGGGACCATGAAGTGATTTTGCATGCAGCAGTGCTGGAGGGTGTACAGAAACTTAAGACTGTCTCTATGATAATGTCCTGATACTAGTTCTGGCTACCTATCAAGCAAAATTCTTTTACCTGAAAGAGAAATAAACTTAAGTCACTGTTATTTGGGATTTTTTTGTCACACGCAGCTGGACCTAACAGGGCCCAGCTCAATTCCAGGAATTGTTTCTTTTATGGTAATTAATCTCTTAGCCTGTGGGATGAAGGCATATCTCTCTTGGTCTGTTTCCAATTTGTGGCACTTGGCCTTTCCTTCTGGACTTCTTCCACTCTAATCCCCACACAAAGTGGGTTTCCTCAAAAACAGAGCCTGAGATGAAGACTTGACTGTAAGTAGTTTATTTCAGATCCAGGGAAGTGAGGGTGTAGGGAGAATAAGAATGAAGGAAGAAAGGCATAAGAGGGCTATTGAGGTCACCACTGTGATTGATTTTCACACTTGACCCCACTGGGACCTCCTGAAAAGTGCTCGGAACACTTCCTAGGATTGCTTCTAACCGTAGAGATGGGACATTGGAGTATGTATCCACTAGATTCCAATCCCTGTTAGCTAAGAGTTGTCCCCATGGGTTCTAACTCTACCATGTTTTTGGAAGGAGCAGGCTCCCCATACAGAATTTTCAGTGGCAGAAATTCCAAGGAGTAGCATGAGGCTGAGATGAGATGCTGTAACCATGAGGGGAGTTGAGCTTGCCCAGAACTGCCTACTGCAGCGTCAACTGTAATCAGAAATGGGTCAAGATGAGGGATCCCTGGGTGGCTCAGTGGTTTAGCAACTGCCTCCTGCCCAGGGCGTGATCCTGGAGACCCAGGAGACCCAGATCGAGTCCTGCTTCAGGCTCCCTGCATGGAGTCTGCTTCTCCCTCTGCCTGTGTCTCTGCCTCTCTCTCTCTCTCTCTGTCTCTCATGAATAAATAAATAAAATCTTAAAAAAAAAATGGGTTAAGAGGATGTGGCAGAGACACCGGCAGTGTCTGCTACGCTGGGCAAGGAGTTTTCACAGTTGCTATGGAAGTTTCTGAGATCTTTTGGCTTCCTTCTCATTTTCATGACAGTTGTAGGGTTGAGTTCAGGAAATGAAGTGTGTAGCCTATGCAAATTCACCATTTTATCTTGAACCAAATTCCCAATTTTAGAAACTCACTTCTCTGTGAACGTTTTTATGACACGTTTTCCCATCCATTTGACTGCTCTTTTCCATGAATTCCTCCTCCTTATTCCAACCCTTAAATGCAGGGAGTCCTCAAGTTTGTATTTATTCTATCTTTCTTCTTTCACTGTATCATCTCACTGAACCATCTCCCTTATTTCTGTATCTCATTTACCACCTATGAGAGAAAACTTTTTCCATCTTTTATTCTAGTGCAGATCTCTCTCCTGACTTCCTAATCCAGACTGATCACCCCAGACTAGACATGGTCACATAGACTTATCATACAAGTAAACAAATCTAACATATTAAAAAAATCTCATTATCTTTCCACATCTCAGTTAAAAGCATCTTCATCTAACCCCATCCAAACGAGAAGCTCCAGCAATATTCTTGCTTTCTTATTCTTCACTCATATTTAATCACTTGCAGAAATTTGGTTGCTCTTACTACATCTCTCCAGTATAACCTCTCCTTTCTATTCCCATAGTAATTAGCCTTTATAATCTTGTATGAGGTTTTTAAAAAGTACCAAAAATGATTTCTTGCCTACAGTTTCTCCCCTTGCCAAATAAAGGGCATATTGTTTACACCAGTATATAGTTTAGTCAAGAAGTTTTACACGGTTTGTTTTGAAAGCTCCTTATCCTTCCTCCAAAACTCCCAGTCTCCTGGGAGGAAAGGGATCTCTTTCAGTACCTGAGCAGACTCTTATTATTTGCTTCCTTTCTTTAAATAACAAAGATATGCCCATAATTTCACTTCATATTTCTGTTCTAAGCAATATCTAATGTTTCCTCACAACAGATGAGGGTTTAGCTTCTGTCTTTCTCTCACATACACACCCCACCCCTACTTCCACCACATAACCATCCTTTAATCTTCCCAATACAGCAGCAATAATATAATTTTAATTAAATCAGTGTTTATATTACTATGGTTATATAGACATATAGCTGAGCCATGGATGTATTATGATTACTTGTTCCTACAGAATATTTTTCTTTTCCTTGGTATTTATAATGATTCTCATTTTTTTTCTTTGTTTAGTTTTCTTTGTATTTATCACTAGTTCAACCTCAAACTCTCCTATCTTGTAAATCTTCTCAAACACACAGATAATCCATCTAGAAGTTTTATCTTCTTGAGGACATCTCTTCTGACCTGCTCCAGTCTGGACTGGTTGGTTAGCTGTCTCAGCTTGATGCATAGTTGTTATCTTGGAATACTACTTCAGCAACATCCTAGGAATTTCCCTCACCTCCCTCTGATGATGGGCTCTCTATTCTGATTCCTTTATCTTTTTTTCTTTTTTCCCTTTGGTTTACTCCATGAGGTTTGATGGAGCACATCTTCTGATAGCTTGAGAGAGTAGAAGGTAGGAAAGATTTTCAATACCCTGCACATCTGAAATGACTTATTTACTAAGAAACTGTAAACTAGGAAACTTCGGTTCCTAGAATTCTAGATTGAAATTATTTTATTTCAGAATTTTTAAGGCATTGTCCTAATGCCTTCTTACTTCCCATGATGTCATTATAAAGTGTTATACCTTCATAATCCTTAATTCTTTGTATGGACTTCTTTTCTCTTTTCTCTCATTGGAAACTGTGTAGTTTCAGATCTTCTCTGAACTCAGAGTTCTGAATTTCAAAATAACATCCTCTACAGTGAGTCTATTTTCATTTATTGTTCTGGCGTTTGTTTGTTTATTTATTCATGAGAGACACACAGAGAGAGACGCAGAGACATACGCAGAGGGAGAAGCAGGCTCCATGCAGGAAGCCCGATGTGGGACTCAATCCCTGAACTCCAGGATCACACTCTGAGCCAAAAGCAGAGCTTAACCGCTGAGCCATCCAGGTGTTCCAAGAATTTTTTTTTAATATTTTTTATTTATTTATTTATGATAGTCACACAGAGAGAGAGAGAGAGAGGCAGAGACACAGGCAGAGGGAGAAGCAGGCTCCATGCACTGGGAGCCTGACATGGGATTCGATCCCGGGTCTCCAGGATCGCGCCCTGGGCCAAAGGCAGGCGCCAAACCGCTGCGCCACCCAGGGATCCCGAATTTTTTTAAAAATATTTTATTTATTTATTCATGAGAGACACACAGAGAAAGGCAGAGACATAGAGGGAGAAGCAAGCTCCCTGTGGGGAGCCTGATGTGGGACTCCATCCTGGGACTCCATCCCAGGACTCTGGGATCAGGCCCCTGAGCTGAAGGCAGATGCTCAACCACTGAGCCACCCAGGTGTCCCTGTTCAGGAAGGAATTTAACAAACTCATTCACTCTGAAGTATAATGAATGATAGAATTTGGCACATTATCTCTCCCAAGAGTATTTCAATTTTTAGCAGGGACTAAATTTCTTATTTGGCTTAAGCCAAAGGAATGAAGAAATAAAATCCTAATTGGGGAATTTCAGTTTCCCATATCTAAATGTTCTGGAGGCCAAGGAAGCCTGTATTATGCTTTCTCAAATCAGACTTCTGTTGCAGGAGGTCCAGTCCACGCATGAGGCTGGTGCTAATGTTAGTGTCACTACAGACTATCTAAGATGAGAAGAGGTAAGGCTATCTGCTCAATTATACTTCTAGCCCAGCGTGTATGTCTTGGAACATACATCAGACATCAGGGAGATGAATCATCATCCTAAATGTTGATATTTTGTCGAGTAAAACATTTTTTATTATATTCATAATAAGTATACAAAGACAGGCATCATCAAATGCAAACAACTCTAAATAAGCCTGTGTTTAACAGACCTTCTTATACAATTAGTGGTTGTAAGACATTATGAAAATACAAAATATCATATAAATGTATGACAATTAGGTCAGGAAAATAATCACGGTTTTTAATATGACTAACCCCCTCAAGCTGTGTGCATAATAAAAAATATGTACTCTTGCTTGAAGCAGACACAATTAGTCAGAATTTGGTAGGGAGCATATTTCAATTTTTGGCATACAACAGAGAGTGCTTCCAGCATTCTGGAGACCAGTACACAGGAAATTAAAGCCAAATTTACCTGTACTGCGAGGATACAAGCAACAAAAACAAAAGAGAAAAGAAGACAAAACGACAGATAGTCCCCTGCTTACAATAGTTTGATTTACAATTTTTTGACTTTATGATGGTGTGAGAGTGATACACATTCAGTAGAAACCCTACTTGGAACTGGATCTGTTCCCAGGCTAGCGCAGTGATACGCTCTCGGATACCTGATGCTGGGCAGCAGCAGCAACCATGGCTCCCAGTCGGCCACTCGATCACAAAGGTGAACAACTGATGCACTTAAGATCATTCTAGTTTTCAGGATGCCTGAGTGTCTCAGGGGTTGAGCATCTGCCTTTGGCTATGGGTGTCAAACCAGGGCCCAGGGATGGAGTCCTGCATTGGGCTCCCAGTGGGGAGCCTGCTTCTCCCTCTGTGTCTCTGCCTCTCTGTATCTCTCATGAATAAATAAATAAAATCCTAAAAAAAAAAAAAAAAAAGACATACTGTTTTTCACTTTCAGTACAGTTTTCAATAAGTTACATGAGGTATTCAGCACTATTATAAAATAGGTGTAGTGTTGGGTGATTTTGACTATCTCTAGGTCAATGTAAGTGTTCTGAGCACATTTAGGTAGACAGGTAGACTAAGTTACGATGTTCTGTAGGTTAAATGTATTAAATGCACCTCGACTTAAGATATTTTCAACTTATGGAGTTATGAGGACATAACCCCATCGAAAGTCAGGGGAGATCTATAGTTAAAGTCTCCACTTAAACCTTAATATCTGGTCCTATTATTTTTAAACACCATTATTACTACTAATAATAGAAGTAATAACAAATGCCAGCATAATGCTTACCATGGACTGGACGTGGTTAAAGTATTTTACATACGTTGTTAAATTTCCACACAACCTCACCGGGTAGGTGCTACTCTCCCCAATTTTGCAGATGAAGAAACTAAAGCATAAAGAGATTAAAAAGCCTGCCACGGTGAGTGGCAAAGCAGGAGTTTAAATTCAGGCTATGCACCTCCAGAGACTGGCTCTTAACACCACTGCACACTGCTGTTCCTTTCTGCCTTTTTTTTTTTTTTTCCTATTCAACAAATTCAATGACAAATACACACCGCCATCACCAGTTATGCAAAACTTACTCCACCCTCGCCTTATCAAGAACTTAACGGTCCTTTTGATAAAATACCAATACCGGCAAAAAAAAAACAAACAAACCAAAAAACAAAAAAAACAAAAAAACAAAAAACAAAAACAAACACAAAGTTCTCCAGGACATGAACATTTTCGTAACTTGTATCAACCCAACCTAAAATTCACCACCGGGCATTGTGCTTCTTCAAAGCCTGGCTAATAATACTGTTGCACAGTATTTTTAAGAAGTCTCCACCCGAGCACTTACATTGTAGCCCCACTTACCTGTCCTATGCATTTAGCAGAACCCCTTCAGGTTGTTTCCCTCAGTTATTTTCCATTCGATAAACAGAATAGAAAATACAACACTGGGCAGCCCGGGGGGGGGGCTCAGCGGTTAAGCGTCAGCCTTTGGCCCAGGGCGTGATCCTGGAGTCCCAGGATCGAGTCCCACGTCGGGCTCCCGGTGCATGGAGCCTGCCTCTCTCTCTCTCTCTCTCTCTCTGAGTCTCATGAATACATAAATAAAAATCTTAAAAAAAAAAAAGCAAGAAAGAAAATACAGCACTGGATGCCCTGCACCTATCAAACATGTTACAAACTATGAACTGAGCCATCTTACCATTTGTCCATTCGGGACTTCTGTTTTAATACTTAATTACTATTAATAACTATTATTATTATTATTATTATTATTATTATTATTTTGCAGTTAGCAAAGCCATTTCAGCAACATTGGCTGCCTTGTTCTAATTCGTCGTATCTAAATGCACGGACCATGTTTGCCTTGGGAGCACGGAGCTGCTCCTTACCAGTCTCCCAAACCTGCCCTTGGAGGGGAAACCTCGGAGCTATGCCCTACACAGCCACGGCGAGGCTCCCCTACAAAATCGGCCTGGCAGTCCCCCTGCAGACACGGCACTGGGGGCCGGCTGAATTTTCCCGAGCTGAGGACGCCGGTGCGGGGGCGCCCGTCGGGTCCGGGTCCGCGCCCCCCGCGCCTGTCCCGCCCCCGCCGCGTCCGGCCGCCCCGCCGCTGGGCAGGCTCGGTCGGGGCCTCCCCGGGCCGCGGCGGCGCCCCCTGCAGGCCGCGGCGGGCAGAGCGGGCGGAAGAACCCGAGCCGGGCTGCCACCGTGTCCGAGTCCGAGCCCGAGCCCGAGCCGCCGCCGCCGCCGCAGCAGCCGCAGCAGCAGCGCCGCGGGGGCCCCGAGCCGGCGCCGATCGCCGCGTCCCCGCCGCCCGCCGCCCGCCGCCCGCCGCGCCCCAGCGCCCGCCGGAGCCGCCCGCCGCCCGCCCGCCCCGACAGCCGCCGCGCCCGGGCCCCGCCTCGGCCTCCGCTCGTGCCCCGCGCGCACCGGCCTTCACTCTGGAGCGGCCCGGGCAGCCGCAGCAGGGGCGGCGGCGGCGGATCGAGGAGCTCTCCAGGTCGTCCCGGGAGAGGCTGCTGCAGTCCCGGGACAGGATGTTCTCCAAGTTCACCTCCATCCTGCAGCACGCCGTGGAGGCGGTAAGGCGGCGGGCGGCGGGCCCACGGCAGGCCGGGGATGGCGGCGGCCTACGCTCCCGCGCCCGGGCCTGGGCGGCCGGCCTCCCGCGGACGGCGAGGCTCCGGGGCGGGCCTGGCTCGCGGCAGCCCCGGGCACGACCGCGCTCCCGGGCGGGGGGGGGGGGGCGGCTCGGGGTCGCCCGGCTCCCGGGTGGGGCCGCGGGGCCGTGGGCCTGCCCCGGGGAAAGGCGGCCGGCGTGGGCAGGACAAAGCGGCGGCAGCGCGGCCCGGGCCTCGGGGCCGGGGGGACTTTGCAGGACCGGGCGGGGGGGGGGGGCGGCGACCCCAGGGCGGGCGGCGCGGGGCCTCTGTGCAGGCCTGGGCGGCGGGACTGCGGAGCCGGAGCCCGAGCTCGGGGGTCTCGCGGCTGCGGGGAGGCTCCCCAGCCCTGGGTCAGGACCCCCCAGCCCTGGGCCGCGCCCCCCCAGCCCTGGGTCAGGACCCCCCCAGCCCTGGGCCGCGACCCTCCAGGCCCTCGGCCGCGACCCCCCAGCCCTGGGTCATGACCCCTCAGCCCTGGGCCGCGCCCCCCCAGCCCTGGGCCGCGCCCCCGCAGGCCCTCCGTCTCCTTTCCTGCCCTCTCTTCCCGGACGCTCTCCTTCGAGGGACCTCACACACCAGCGTAGAAGGCCGTTCAGACCCCCCAGCACACTAAACTAAAAAAAAAAAAAAAAAAAAATATTCCCTCGTTGTTGTCTTCGTAAGATAGAGGTCTACTTTGCTGCCCTTTGGTGGTTTCTCTTTACCCAGGGAGAGTTGCCCAACTTGGAAAATGCATCCTGTGGAAGAAACCAGTACTTTCCTAATTTAAAAAAAAAAAAAAAGTCATTCTCTATATTTAGCTTGTGCGAATATGAATAGCACCTTAAAATCCACCCAACTTAAAAACAACAACAACAACACCCCCCCCCCCGCCCCCAGCTGCCACAGAACCATTTTCATGGTCAGATAAAATAAAAGGTATTTTTAAAATTAAGTGTGAAAACAAAAACCTCAGTACAATTGTTTTAAGTGATATGTGGGAAATGCTTAGGGATCACGTTAAGCGCAGCCCAAGTTCTTGAGGAAAAAGTGTATCAAATCAAAGAGGGTTTTCATGAATGAAGAGCAGGATCACACGTGAAGGAGATGACAGTTTTAGACTTCAGGGCAACAGTTTTCCCTTCTTATACACAATCTACGGCATCTTTATGTTAAAAGAATTGAACCAAAACTTATAAAAACAGTGGCATTTACATTTTATATTATTCTTTAGCTTAAAATACTGAGAATCATTTCATTTTAACATTGAGTACAGGTTGATATTGAGATAACTAGGAAAAAATATATTAGGTTATTTACATCCTTTACCTATCAGGTTGATATTTACAGAAAGAAGTACTGAGAAAAAGAAGGACAGCTTTCACACTCTCCCACTAAAGAGTCCTTTTTATCCTGAGACTTGTGTTTTCTGTCCTCGTTATCTTTTTATAACTGTGTATGCTAGCGTCTACCAAACTGTCCGT
Source organism: Canis lupus familiaris (assembly GCF_011100685.1). Classification (NCBI taxonomy): domain Eukaryota; kingdom Metazoa; phylum Chordata; class Mammalia; order Carnivora; family Canidae; genus Canis; species Canis lupus. The sequence goes on from NC_049249.1 coordinate 25,896,994, forward strand.
GGGAATTGACTCTGGCATATCCAGGTTCTCTACTTTGCTGAGATGAGAAAAAGTTAAAGAGTGGGTTTTGTTCACCTGGTCCTAGTAACTGATATGTTGCATTTGGAAAACTAATGTTTTTACTTGATTAGAGTTCATGTTTCCAGCTGTGATACCTCCCAGTTTACTTTGATAAGGAGGTTAAATCTGAAAAAATTTGGCATACTTTTTCCTTTCTCTCTTGGAAATGAACTCATACATAATGATAAATAAGCCATCCTTGCGGTATTTGAAGAATGTTTTTGCCTAGCCTAAGATTGGTTTCTAGTTTTTCAGTTCTGTTTATTTGCCTGGCATTTTCTTCTATAAACTACTTTTACCATTCAGCAGTTCATTAGTTTTTCTCTGTAGTCCTTTTAATTTGTGTGCCCGAATAGCATTTCTGATATAGTAATGCAATTAACATTATTATCTGGATTTTTCAGAGGTGGGACATTATCCTATGTGCTGGTGTTGACATCATCTTTTTCCAGTGTCGCTGTTTTTAACCATTTTGATATTATTACTTTATAGGTTTCTTTGTTCAATTAGTTCAGCCTTCAAATCTTCAAATGTTTTTTTTTTAGGGTTGGCCAGATAAACACATTCATTTAAATGTGATTCACATGTAGAGTTTTCCTTATTTAATTAACGCTTTCTCCTCACTTTCTGTTAACTAGTACTAGGAAAAAGTATATAAGATTTTCAAGATCAGTATTTGAAAGCATGTTAGTAAGCTGATAGATTACATTTTGAGTTTAGGAGAGAAATTCATACCTTGATCAAAAGCAAAAACTGTAATGTAACTCTTGCTTCCCTTTTCAGAAATGAGTCTTCCCTCAGTGAAAAAAATGATTGGCCAGTAAGTTTTGCAGTGAATGAATCCATTTTGTTAGCCTGTTGCCACATGTCATGAGTGAAATCTTGTAGTTAGTGCCTAGGTTGGACTAGATCATGTTAGCACAGTTTCTCCAAAATACAAGTAAAACACTTTAGTACGATTAAATATTGAGGGCCTAGTCTGTCCCAGGTAATATTGCCTGGTTCTTTTTAAATTTCAGCCAGTTTCACCCTTTGAGGGCAGATTTATTCCAAGAGGATAGGGGAAGAAAGTTTTATCTACTTTAATTCAATGGAAGTCATCCTTCAGAATTTGAATCTTCTTTTTGAATTATAGTTAAGAGTTGTTGATTGTTGGGACTGGCAGTGTTTTAAAAGCTATTCTGCCCTGGGAATTAAAACCTCAAATCAAACATATATATATATATATAGTGTTTTCTTAGGTGTATTTTTTTTTTTAAGATTTTATTTATTTATTCATGAGAGAGTCAGAGACAAAGGTAGAGGGAGAAGCAGGCTCCCTGCAGGGAACCTGATGCGGGACTCGATCCCAGGACCCCGGGATCACAACCTGAGCCAAAGGCAGATGCTCAACCACTGAACCACCCAGGTGCCCAAAGTGTATTCTTTTTTGATGGGATCTCTAACTTTTAGTCCTTCAGTCATTCAGCAAATGTTTGTGAGCCTACCATGAAAGCATGGCACAGTGCAGAGGAAACACAAGGCTTACAGCCTAATTTGGGAGACAAAACAAATACACAAGTTAAAGATTAAACGGTGCACAAGAGTACAGCCTAGCCTCTAGAACCATCCAGAACAGAGTCAGTCCTGCCTCTGTCCCTCCCTTCTACACAGGACAAGGTTAGTCTTTGTACATTTCAACATCCTCATTGTAAAATGGAAATATACCTATCTCATAGGATTATTGTGAAAATTAAAATGAGGTAACATATGTGAAGTGCCTAGTGCAGTGCCTGGTACATAGTAAGTGCTTCATAAATGTGAACCATTGATATTAATTTTTGGTTGATTGTTCAGCCAGTGAGTTTTGTGGGGACAAGCAGTTAGGATTAGTGGGCTTGGAGAAAGAAGGGAGGCCTGTGCTGGATTTGGAAGAGGCCAGGGAGATAGGAGGCACCTGAGGGAAACAGGAAGGAAGAAGCATTTTGAAGCTGAGGGTGTGAAATGTCCATGTTACAGGTGAGAGTGAGCACATCGGGCTTCTCTGACAGATGCTGGCTCTCTGAGTTACCGCTGTAGGTCCTTCTGTGTGGTAGGCCTTTGGGAGAGACAGTCTGGGTTGCTAGTTACAAGCAGTGTTTCCCCTTGGGTGAAGCAGTTAACTGGCTTTGGATCTTAATAGGAGTTTAGGGGGGGGATCCCTGGGTGGCGCAGCGGTTTGGTGCCTGCCTTTGGCCCAGGGCGTGATCCTGGAGACCCGGGATCGAATCCCACATCAGGCTCCCAGTGCATGGAGCCTGCTTCTCCCTCTGCCTGTGTCTCTGCCTCTCTCTCTCTCTCTCTCTCTCTCTGTGACTATCATAAATAAATAAAATAAAAAAAAAAAGTTAAAAAAAAATAGGAGTTTAGGGGAAATTGGAGTTTATTGTGAGATCATTTAAGACTATATAGGAAGTGAAAACTTCGCAGCACTGTGTCTGGCACATAACTACTCAGTAAATGACAGCAACTGCCGTGTGGATGGATTATTCACTCGGTAAAAATTACTGAATGCTTACTTGTGTCATCACTGAGTTGGAAACCAGCAGAGAATTCGGTGATGAGAAAGATGACACAATCCAGTGGAGGAGACCAGCCATGACAAATGTGGGATAAGGGCTAGGAGAGAGTGAGCAGGCTGGGAGAGGGTGCAACGGTTTGTGGGAAGAACTGGAATGCTCGGCAGGAAGTCTGGCAAGGCTTCCCAGAGAAAGCCATGCCCCAGGTAGGCACTCATGTCCAGTTTTGGCTGAGAGTGTGATTGCGTGAATTTTCAAAAATTCAATCTGTTTCGTAAAAGGTAAACTCAAGTGAGAATCCCCTCATGCTGATTCACACACCTCTTCCTTTTTTTATTTTTAAATAAATGTTTATTTTATGCAATGATAAAGCAAGTTATTTGCATGTTAGAATTAGTAATGAAAGACCATTTTAGTAGGAAGTTTTACATAAATAAGGAAACTTACTCATGTTTGAACAAGGTTATTACTAAACTAAGTTGTTAGCAGTTTGTCTCACTGTCTACTTAAATAGGTTTTTTATTTAAATCAAACTCCTGGGAGAGAGGTATTTACAGGTAAGCAGCACCATCCTGCTTTGATTTGGACTACAACACCAAAGGTCCGAACACAAGTCCTGTAAGACCTCTGATCTAGTGACCTAACTTGGAAATGGAGTTAAGTCCCAGAGGTAAAATAATCTGGAGCAAGGATGCTCTAATTCCTTCTATACCAAGGAGATGGCCCTCAGAAAAATTTAACAAATCACAACATTTACACTTAAGAAACGAGGTACTTTTTTTTTGAAACACCAAATTTCATTTTGGTTTATCCCAATCGTTAATACATTTTACTATATAAAGATGGTAAATAAAAAACCAGGTTCAAAAAAAAAAAACAAGAGGATTTTGATATATATATTATATATATTTTGAAGGAGATCTTAAAATCAAGTTGCTGATTGAAACATTTTTTCACTCTAAAAGTTTGAGGAAGGTTATTTTCCCAAGGTAACACTTCCTAATTTTCTATTTTTTTTCTCCATGTCTCCCAAATAATTTCTCTGCCAGATAGTTAATTTTTCTTTTTGAAGGATAGTAATCCCAAAGGTTTTAACTCTTTTGTTAAAAATCTAAAGCTTTTTAAAAAAATTCACAGCACTGTCTTTGGAAATGAGGTGGGTACTTACAATCGCTCAACTCTGCGATTCAGAGTGGCGCCCACAGGCAAGCATAGGAACTAGCGTTAAAATGCTGTCAGTTGCTGTGAAATGTTTCACTTCTTTCCTAAGGACATTTCATCTTCTGGGTTGAAACGCTTAGGGGTCTATGACCAATGTTTATAATTTGCCCAATAGTTTTGAGATTGTTTTGATAGGATTTCAAACTTAGAGGTCTCTCCCTGAGGACACCAAGAAATCAAAATGGAATAGGAAAAAGTACAGAAGTAACATGATCCCTCAAGTCATCAATTTAGGTGAAGTATATGGAAAAGAAAGATGACCTTGCCATGCTATAGGTTATCAGAATAGAAACCTGTTTGTTTTTAAGTAAGTTGAGTCAACTGAGAACTTTCTGGCCAAAATTTATGAGCAATAGTAGGACCAGCAGAGCATTCTCTCTTTCTCTTTCTCACTCTGTTTAAAGAAAAGACAGTGTTGTGGAAGGTGTATCCAGGTCTTTTTCTATTCATTTAACACACATTTGAAATCCTTGGCAGGTTTGCTATGAGATGGCTGAAGGCATATAATTTTGGTCTTAAAATTTTTGAAGTAAATTTGAAAGCTAAAATGTAAAACATTTTTGGCTTTGTGGAATTTAAATTGGTAGTGTCTTGTTCACATAGGTATTTTGCTAAAAATATGCACTGCCTAATCCAGGCTTAAAAAAGAAATGGTTTACATCTGTATGTCACTGGAAGTAGGAAACAGTTTTAATCAGATTACAGGGTTGACTTTGGTCTATATTTTCGTAATGGTGACGTGTAACTAATTACATAGCAACTTTTTACTGTTTTGGATTTCAAAGTACTAGGTACAAAGATCCCTGGTTATTGATAATTTCATTTTACTGATAATATAAATAGGATATTGCATTTTTTCATTTAACACTATTTTTGAAACCTTTTGTAGTTACTAGTTTGGGGAGGAAAAAACTAGTCCTTGTAGTTTAATATTGATAAACATTTTTCCTCTCAATCTTTCTTGATTTTAATTCCTTTGGTTTCTCTTTGATACCTGACGTGTAGAATGAAATTAAAGCTCATCCCTTAGGCTTATGCTGCTTTTATATTATTAATAGACAAATACAGAGTTATACTTTATGGGAAATGTATAATGCCATTTTCTTAATCGTTGTGGTCTTTTTGTGTGTGTGTGTGTTTGTGTAGCTTGCACCTTCTCTTCCTTTACAAGAAGATTTTGTTTATCACTGGAAGGCAATTACCCATTACTACATAGAGACTTCGGGTAAGAAACAAAGCTAATGTTAATTAAACAAAATTTATGAAATCCTAAAATATATTTCAAATTAATTTTCAGAGTTATATTTAAATTTATAAACAAGTTATTTGACTTTTAATTTCTCTTTTAGATTCATTTTAAAAATGTATCTGTTGAGCACCTACTATCTGTAGGAATTGTTCTAGGCACTGGGCAATAGAACAGTAAATCAAACAGACAAAATCCCTGTCCTAATAGAGCTTATATGTTGACAATGGAGGAGCGAACAATAAATGGACAAATATACATAGTGTGTCAGATGGCAAGTGGTAAGGGGGAAATGAAACATGCTAAGGGATAGAAGTGTAGACATGGGGAGAAGGAGGCAATTGGTTATTGTAGGTTAGAGAAAACCTCATTGCCCAACTAGACTTCTCAGTTGAAATCTGAAAGAGAGAGGAAACAAGCCTGGGGGCGGGGTTTCAGGAAGAGGACCTAGTGCAAAAACCCTGTGGCTGGAGCATGCAGCATGCTTGGCGTATTCTAGGAACTGCAAGGAAGCAAGATTGGCTAGAGCAGCGTGAACAAGGACAAAAGTGTGAGGAGTTGACATGAGATGGGAGCCAGGTGCAGTTACAAGGTCCTGGTAAGCTATTATAAGGGCTTTAGCTCTTATTCTAAGGTGGGAAGCCATTAGAGGGTTTTGAACAGCATGTAACATAATCTTTTTTAAAGGGACCACTTTAGCTTCTGTGAAAAAAAGATTGGAGGGATGAAGAGGTGAAGCTACAGACAATTAGGGGCTATTGCACTGGTCTGGTGGAACTGGTAAGAAGTGATTGTATTTTAGGTGTATTTTGCAGAAAGTTTTTGTGACAGATTGGATGTTGGGTATGAGAGACAGAGTCAAGGAAATTCCAAAGTTTTGGGCTTAGGCAGTTGGAAAATAGAAAGGCCACTCACCAGGACAGGGAGACTACAGGAGGAACAGGTTTATAAGAGTATTCTGGACATGTTAAATTTGAGATGCCAACTATGCGTCCAGTTGGGTTTGTTGAGTAGACAGTTGGAAATAGGAATCTGGAATTTAAGGTGGAGTTCTAAACCAGAGATATGAAATGAAGTCATCACATGTAAGTAGGATTTAAAGCCATGAGACTGGATGAGATGTTCTAGGGAGTAAAGATATATGGAAGAGAGAAGATGTTCAGAAATGGACACTTGGGCCCAGGGTCCAGGTTGGGATGATGAGAACAATAGCAAAGGAAACCACTTTTGCTAGTGGGATAGAAGACAGCCAAGAGAAAATGGTGTCCTAGAAGCTAGGATAGGAGAGAAGGATTAATTATGTCAAATGATGCTGATGTCAAGCTAATGAAGACTAGGAAAGGATCTTTGGACTTAGCCACATGGAGCTCATTAGTGGACTTGATAAGAGCCGTTTTAATGGCGAGGCAGAAAGGGAAGACTGATTGGAGTATGTTTAAGAGAAAATGGGCAGAGAACATGTATAGACAGTATGTATGGACTGCTCTCTTATGTTAATGGAAAGGGGAGTGAGAAGTGGAGCATTAGCCTGGGGGAGATGTGATATCAAGAGAGTGTTTTCAGTTTAATTGATTTATTTAATTAATCTCTACACCTAACATGGGTCTCCAACTCACAGCCCTGAGATCAGTGTCTTATGCTCTTCTGCCTAAGGCAGCCAAGTGCCCCTCAAAGAGAGGGTATTATTATTATTATTTTTTTTAAAGATGGAAGATATTGCAGTTTGTACCTTGATGGGGTGATCTAGTAGAGAGAGAAAGGTAGGCAAGAGTTAGATGCGATAATTTCTGAGCAGTACCCTTAAATAGGCTAAGGGGTGGGGTCTAGTGCACAAGTGAAGACTTACTCTTAATAGGCATGTGGACATTCCATCCGTAAAAATAAGGTGTAGAAAGTAGAGTATATGAGTATACATGAAAAAAGAGGGTGGATGTGGTACAGAGTCTTCAAGAGTTCTTTTCTGGTTGCTTCTATCTTTCCCAGTGAAAAAGAAGGGTGGAGAGTAAGGGGGATTGTGAAATAAATTAGGTCAAAGATTGACAAACTTTCTGTAAGGGGCCAGATAGTTAATATTTTAGGCTTTGTGGGTTCTTTGGCCTGTGTTACAGCTACTCAGTATTGTTGTAGTGCCAAAGTAGCCATTGACAATATGTAAAAGAATAGTGTTCCTTTGTTCCAGTACAACTTAAAACAGGTGGCAAAGCCAGATTTATCCAACAGGCCAAGGTCTGGCACCTCCTGAAATAGAGTATTCAGGCAGTCTGATTGGGGAAGCTGATGGGGTCCTAGGTTATAATTCCTTAAAAGAAAAAAATCCTTTATGTTTGTATAATACATAAAAACTAGACGCAAAATGTATGTATACCTTTCCATGTAAAATATAATATCTACCTTAATATAGGTATTTAAACAGCAGATCTATAGGAAAGTTTTTTGAGAGGAACTGCCTTTTCAAATGACTCTTCTTAGCCCTTGTGAATTTTTCACTCCTCCATAGCTTTAAGGAAACATTTCAAAGAAAAGGCTTTAAGTTCTTGCTTTAAATGAGTTTTTTTGCAGTTTAGGAGAAACAAGTATGTTATAATAAAAGATGGTACAAATGTGTGTGTGAGAGAGACACAGAGAACAAAGCAGGGAGAAACAGAAGGCAGAGTCCATAGCCTGGGTTTTGAAGGATGAGTAGGAGTGCAAGATCGAGAAGAGGACAAAGGGATTTAAGGTATGGCATATGAGAGGCACAGAGACTTACATACAGCTCAGGAGTGAAGGGGAAGCTAGGATTTTAATCCTGTCAAATCACATTTAAAATTCATTTGTCTCTCAATTTACAAAGCCTTTCTGGTCATTTTTCTCCTCTAATAACTGTAATCAAACCATGCTTGAACATGGATTCTTTCCTGGGATGTTTATATGAAGTCTGTAATTAAATGGGAGAAAACATTAAACAAAATAAATTTAAAGCAAACTTGCAGATTATCTTCTATTAGTGGCTGGCTATTCATTTTAGAAGAATATGAAATGAAACATCCCAAGTTAACACTTCTTCTTAGTATGTGTCAAGGCACCAAGCTTCACACCCATAGTTTCATTGTAGTCGTACTATAACACTTACTGGTATAGATTAGCCCCATTTTACAGGAGTTGGTGACTGAGGCTTAAGTAGTTCACCAAGGTCATCCAGCTACAAGTGACAGAACCAAAATTTGAATGCAAATTGTCTAACTCCCAGCTCCATGTTCTTAGTACCTGCCACATACTCTATCAGATTTGGTACATGTATCGTCCTTGGAAACAAGGGTGACCATTGTCTTTCCATTGTTTTCCCTATAGGCTTAGAGTTATGATTCACACTGTGTGTGTGTGTGTGCTCGTGGGTGTGTGCACACATACATACACATGCACACAGGCAAAGCAACATAATCAAACTAGGATTGTGTTGCACCTACTATGGAAGTACTAAGTAAAAGACAACAGAGACATGAGTAAGAACTTGGCATTTCCAAGTATATTTTGTATTTAAACATTCTGTAAAACTTCACATATTGTTAAGAGCAATTCAGCCCTCATACAATATGGATAAGTTGATTAAACCATGTGATTTTTCAAGTTCAACTATGAACTTGAAAAAGTATCTATGAATTTGTATCTTTAAAAAAATCGATAGTACATAATAAGAATTCTCCTGAGAAGAAGTTTTGGCTTTGGGAATAGCTGCCTGTTAATGAGAGATGTCAGAAGTTTTTCTTTGGGCTCCTCATGTTTTCACAGATGGAGATGAATTAGGAGCTCTAAGAGGTCTGACTTCCAGTGTTACATTGTGATTCAGGAGCATTCAGAAACAGAACCTGCCCTCTCTATATATCTTATCTAATTCAGCTTAATGTTTAAGGTGAACCTGTTTCTATATAAAGAGACTTAAAATTCAGATCTAAAAGTTCAGATCTTCTGAACTGGCTATTTGAAAAAAAAATTTTAATTGTAAGTACATACAAAACTTTGATGTTACGTGTATTTTTCTTGATCATGTTGCTATTTCCATATAAGTGGCTCTTATTTTGGTTATGCATGGACAAAGTTAATAGAATATATTTCAGAATATTGATTCCATTTTTGAGTAAGGACATAGCAAAAGAACCACCTAAATCCTGGCAAAGATAATTATTCCATGAACATAAACTTCACTTGAGTGTGTAGTTGAGGTTTTTCTCAGTTTGAATTGGAACAGGGAAATATCAAGAGTACTTTAGGTACAAAATAGGCAGTTTTAAAAGGTTTGAATGTTTGATGTATTTTTTTTTTTTTATTTAGATGATAAAGCCCCAGTGACAGATACAAATATTCCCTCTCATCTGGACCAGATGTTGGGTATTTTGCTGCAAGAAGAACGTGAGCGAGAATTCGGAGTGACAGGGCCATGTATGGAATATTTACTTCATCACAAGATCTTGGAAACATTATATACCTTAGGAAAAGCTGACGTAAGTTCCTAATCCCCCATTATGTTCTTGGGCATGTAATACATGCATTAATGTCTTAGAGATAAACAAGCTGCCATGTACTAAATTTAATCTTAGAGGTATGTATTAAGCATGGTGGGATTCAAGTGAGGATTGTGTAAAACAGAAAATGTGCAGCCTGCATGGATGTGATTTTTCCAGAGAGCTAGCAAAGCCCCCAAAGGCTCTAAACAACAATTGGTACTTAGGCTGCTTCGAATCACCGTATAAACATTTATGAAAATACACTCAGGTACATGTACTTACAATCAAAGGATGTGAGAAGGAACCCAGTGAAAATTGGGTTAGGAAAATAGGAATTATTTTTCATAATCCTAAAAGAGAATGTCACTGGTTATTCTGACATTATCTCTACTGAGTGCAGCCATGTTAAGTTTTGAGGCCTCGTGAATCTTGGGAACTCTTTGCAAAACTGATATTTATGATATGAATAATATGCCACAGGAAACTTTCAGATTACTTATAAGGGCGAGTTTCAAAGCCTGTGGGAGTGCAAGGGAAGGGGAAGAACTTTGGGGTGCCTGGCTTTGTCACTAATATACTATGATCTAAAAAGTCCCTTTGCTTAATCTGCTTTCTCTTTGGATCAAATAGGTGATCACCAAGGGCCTCCTCCAAGTCTCAAAATCTGAGCTTCTGTTCTGTGAATTCCTATAATTTACATGAAAATCAAACTGGAAAAAAAATCAACATGTTTAAACACCAGATAGAGTTATGAATAGTGGTATTATGGACAGTTTCCTCTTAACTAAGTCTTTAATACTTCCAATTCATTTTTTTTTTCTTCCAATTCATTTTAAGTTAAATTGATGCAATTTATATTTTTGAGGCAGGACATCCACTCCCCTGCCCTGTGAAGAGAGGGACAGTACAACACTAAGTTGAATTGATTAATTGCTCTTTGAGTGAAAGTTAATAATTGTACCACTAGCAAATTAATTTTGATACTGGTGATTGTTTAATATTATTGTTTTATCTGAATAATGTAGAGGATCTGCTATCTAAAAAAATATTACTGTACATGAGATTATCGTTTATACCATTTCCAGATAGCATGGCTATGATGATGCTGTGGAAATGCTCATTTTGTGACTGTATTTTAATTGCAGGGCAGTATAAGCAGCTTAGTCATAGAACAGATAGCCTTGTTAGTTTGCGCTCTGTTAACCCACTGTATAAGTAATCATCAGGTTTACCTAGTTTTCAGTAAAGATTTAAAGCAGCTGGCATGTTACAAAAACTTCTTTATTAAATATTCATTGTTTATAGTAATCATAATGTAAATAATTTTGCAACTAATGCAAAACAGCATTGTTAGAATAAATCTCAGCATTTTATACCAGAGGATTCCCTTTACTTACATGTACATGCTAGAAGGTTTTGTTTACTCCTCCATCTCTGTAATGGAAAGTTATCGATTACCTGTTGTTAGTGGAGGTAACAAGACTCTGCCTCTGTTTTAGCCCATGGAGTTAACCATAATAGTTTCATGTTATCCTAGCATTTAGAATACAAACAGCTTGATGTTGCTGGAACCAAACTCTGATTTCGGCAGTGTGTTATTACCATGCTGTCTGTCATTACATCAGCCTGTGGCTCCATAAGCGGTATTATAATCCCAGATATAATTTTATTTCTAGAATACCAGTCATTAATATTTGATTGTGAATTTTATTCTGAAAGACTGATTAATTGGCTGATGGCCTTGACATTTGAGGTTCAGCAAATTCATTCACGTTCCTGTTCTTTAAGCTTTTGAGTAAGTGTGTTTGTATCATCTGTTCTCTTCTTGTTTGCTTTTCCTTTTTTATGTGCCCAGTGTCCTCCAGGAATGAAACAGCAGGTTTTGGTGTTCTACACTAAACTCCTGGGAAGAATCCAACAGCCGCTGCTTCCACACATTAATGTCCACAGGCCAGTGCAGGTATTTTTGTTCCCCTTACAAAAAAATTATTTAGTTTGATTTCTTTTAGTATAAATAATTTAATGTGATCTTTCTAAGAGTTAAAATAAAGGAAATTATTCTAAAAATAACATGTAAATTAGCAAATACTTGAGTTTTTTGTATGCATGACTTTGTATTTTTACTCTATATATCTTTCTCTTAAAACTTGAAACATTAGTTTTTCCTTTAATTTATCTCTATGATATCTCAAGGAGTTTATTGTGTACTTATTACTTTTTTAGGGTAATGTATTGAAAAACTTGTTACTAGTAAGTCTCTCTTGTTATGGATGATTGTAAATAGTGCTCTGTCTGAAAAATGCAAGGTATGGTATATTTGCATTATTTGAAAAGAGTATTCATAAGGCAAGCAGATGGCTACTACAATATGTGTAAAAAGTAACAGAAGCTTGAAAAACATTTTTAAAATTTTTTAACAGAAATTAATTCGACTCTGTGGTGAAGTCCTTGCAACACCAACAGAAAACGAAGAAATCCAGTTTCTCTGTATCGTGTGTGCAAAGCTGAAACAAAATCCCTACTTGGTTAATTTTTTTCTGGAGGTATGATACTCTTCTTGTCAACCTTCAAAGCGTGCTTGTATTAAAATTATTTTAAGAATTGAATTCTATAAAAAATATTAGAAGGAATTACATTTTATGGGTGTCATAGGGCTTGTTTTACTTCCTAGAATTATTTTTCATTGGCAATCCCTGTTTTAACTTGAAGTCTTCTGAGGAGGACAGTTTTCAGAGAAAGTAGTTGAGCTGGATACACAGGGCAGTACACAGCCTGGACAAATACAGAGTCGAGGTTTAGCAGGGGTGCAATGTGAAAGGGAAAATCAAGGAGGGCAAAGTCAGGATTCCTGGGTGGCGCAGCGGTTTGGCGCCTGCCTTTGGCCCAGGGCGCGATCCTGGAGATCCAGGATCGAATCCCACGTCGGGCTCCCGGTGCATGGAGCCTGCTTCTCCCTCTGCCTGTGTCTCTGCCTCATTCTCTCTCTCTCTCTGTGACTATCACAAATAAATAAAAATTAAAAAAAAATAAATAAATATTAAGGAGGGCAAAGTCACAGGAGCTTATGAGCTATCATGTTTTCAGCCAGGTTTGCTCTAGTGTGGAGCGTGGATAATCTGGCCTAGGATAGGTGGGGGTGGTGTGTGCGGATTTGGCTGGATGTGCAAAATCACGAGTTACCTCTCCATAGCAGTTGCGATCGCTCTAGTATCCTGTACTGTCTTTTCTTAGCCATAGTCACTGGATCATACTTTACGTGTTACACCAATCGATATTTTGAGTTTTACTCCTAGTTTTAAATCGAAAATACTTTGTGTACTTTCTTCTATCATTCACTTTTTTTCCTCAGTGAAGTCATTTAGAAATATAGTAGAAAAATGAATTTTGTTTTTTTAGTTCTTTTTTACATCTTTTTGTCGTCTTTCTTTTTTCCCCTAGGTTAGGTGTAAGTGATGTACACTGCAGTTTGCTCTTTCTGGAGTATGGTTCTCTGAGTTTAACAAACCCACAGTTGTGTAGCTACCACCACCATCAAGTGACACAGCAGTTCCGCCCCCCTCCTGCAGTCCCCTTCTCGCTCCCTGCCCGTCCCCAGTAATCACTGATATGCTCCTGTCACAGGTTTCCTCTTTTACAGAAAGTCACAAAATGTCACCAGCCTTTGAGATTTAACGAGTTTGGTCCTTGATACTGTTGAGTAGTGTCCCATTGCATGAACATGTCACAGTTGTTTATTCGTCCATCCGTTGAGGGAGTTGTGGTTGTTTCCAGTTTGAGGCAATTATGAATTGCCTCACATTCACACCCAGTTTTTTTGTGTGGTCTTAGATTTCCACTTCACTTGGGTAAATGCCTAAGGGCAGAGTTGCTGAATCCTGTGGCAAGTGTATAGTTTTTTTCATAAGAACCTGCCATACTGTTTTACCCCAATGGGTTTATCATTTTGCATCCTACCAACAGCATATGAGAATTCCCATTGTTCCACATCCTTGTCAGAGTGAGTGTTGTCAGGGTTTTGTTTTGCTTTGTTTTTAAAAATTTTAGCCGTTGTAGTAGATGGGTTTGTTTTCTGATTCACTTTATTAAATAAGTCACCCAAGATCCTCTTCTGCATGCTTACTGAAGATGAGTAGGCAGCCAAGCTGCACAGTGGCATGCTCGTAAGTTTCTAGGTAGTGATACGAATTTTGAATGCCAGTTTTTCATGATGTACCTCATATTTTGAAGGTATACTTCAAATTAGCTGGAATAAACTTATGATTTCAGATTTTAAGGGTTTATTAATTAGGGTGGTATTAATCCTCTTGGTTTTTGATATAAGTATATCAAATATCTCAATCTAGCTAAGTCTGGGATTTTTCTTCTCAAAGGTCACTTACTAAAGCTTTTTTTAGCTGATCTTAGTTATTTTCAGTGAGTGGATTTTTGCCCAAGCTTATGCTTTAAGGACTTTTTCTCAGAATCTCTAAAACCTGTTCCTAAGTACACAGCCATAGATCAGAAGCAGAGAACATGTGTGAGCCTATGTGTGCTGATGGTGAGATGTACTTTGTTTACCTGTCTTCGGAGAAGCATTTATGTTCAGACCTTGCTTACAGAGAACACTCTTCAGAATCAGTGGCATGTCTGCTATAATACACCCGTTTTAAAGCATGTACTTCTCTACAGCCTGAGGTGATAGGCATCTCTGTTTTCTCAAGACTATTCATAAGCTTTTGATGTGTTTATTTCAGTCTCCCTGGCATTAGAGTTATTGAAATGTGTTTTATTTTTCCTGCTGCTCAGTAAGCTCCTTGAGGACAAGGACTTGTCTCATTCATCTTTGGGTTCCCACAGCTTCTCTAGTGTCCAGTATAATGTATAATAACTGCCTAATTAATACTTAATGAATGAATCTTTAGAGAAATGCAGCTATTTTACTGATAACTATAGAGAGTAACAAAAGTACTTCGTAGTCCTCAGGCATGTATCCCCTGAAATCTAATCTCTCTTTTCATGTATATCAGCTACTATGTGCATCTGCTATGGTTTAAGTGCCCAAGGAAATGAGTTAGGAACAGTTTTTGCCCTAAAGGAATTTATAGTCTGGTGACAAGGCTATATAACCTGAGGTAGAGTAAGGTGAGTATCATAAGAAGGGTACAAAGTAAATGTGAATGTGCCTTAAGTCTTCCTAGGATGAAGGGATTACATCTGCTCTAGGTTGTTGGGAAAGACGTCATGGAAGAGGTTATCTTTGATATGAACCCTGACAGGTGTTCAGATAACAATGGGTGAACATAAGTAAGGGAATGAAGATATAGAAGTTTGTGGTGTGTTCATGAAACAGTGTAATTAGGATATGTGATAAGAAAAGGGCCTGGAGAGATTGACTAGGAAGGGTCAAAGGCTTTGAATGACAGCATGAGGAATTTGAACATACTTGAAGTCACTGGGGAGTCATTGAAGATTTTTGAGAAGGGTTGTTATTACATGATGGTGTGTATGCCTTCAGTTAAACTGGTGGCGGCATCTTGTCCCGTGGATTCCTTTGAGAGTAAAAAGAAGAGCAGAAGAAACCAGCTTGGAGGCTGAGGTAGTAACCCCAACAAGGACTATAAGTTGGAAGCACTGGGATGGAATGAAGTGAATATGTTCAAGAGACGTCAGAGGTAGATTCTGTATGGGCTTGTGCAGGAAGCAAGAGAAAAGATGATGAGTGCTTGAATTTTTGAACTAGTAAGGCTGTTGCAAACAGAAAGAAGGGAGCTTCAAGGGAGCTTATTTTGAGGGGCATAGGGTAATTATGGTTCTGGATGTTTTGAGTCCTCCTGGTATCCTAGTAGAGATAATTGGCAGGTATTTGGTCTTGCAAATCTGTGATTTAGGAAAGAAGTCTGGGTTCAAGAGATTTGGAGGTTATGTGTATAAATGTGCGGGGGCTATCATTAAATCCCTAATAGGAGTAGAAAGGGAACAGTTTCAGTTAAGAATCAAAGTGTGGGGGATCCCTGGGTGTCTCAGCGGTTTAGCACCTGCCTTTGGCCCAGGACGCAATCCTGGAGTCCCAGGATCGAGTCCCGCATCGGGCTCCCGGCATGGAGCCTGCTTCTCGTTCTACCTACCTGTGTCTCTGCCTCTCTCTCTCTCTATGTCTATCATGAATAAATAAATAAAATCTAAAAAAAAAAAAAAAAAAAAAAAAGAATCAAAGTGTGAGAGAAGATAGCACTTCCTCATCACCTAGAGAGCATTTTTAAAAATGCAGATTCCACAACGGTGTTGTATACCTGAAATCAATATAACGTTGTCAAGAATACTTCAGTAATATAAGTAATAAATTAAAATGCAGATTCCTTGGCTTCACCTCCAGATATTCTCATTCAGCAGGTCTGGGTGGGACCCAGGAATCTGCTTTTTCTCAAGCTCTACAGAAGACCATGACACCAACAGTCTTGAGTCACACTTTGAGAAATACTCATCTAACGAGTGCTATTCTAAGATTATTCTTCCCTTTGCTCTTCTTATCTGAGATACCATTTCCAACAATCTTACTAGTATTTTAGATGGAATCAAGTGTTTTGTATTCATAAGGACTGTGATATGCAACTGATTTTGTAGGAAATTGGAGAGTTGTATGGAGGATTCATGGAGTTCTACAAAGTTGTTTTAACGTGCTGTGGGCTCAGTTTCTCAAGAAGATTGGTCTAACTGTAATAAAATGATTTATAATAAGTATACTATAACTTTGGAAATAGAACTTTGAATTCAGTCAGCATTGAATTCACCTCTGTGATGGGTGAAACACGGTGAGATGGCCCCTTAGGAGAAGCTGGTTCATGATGACTTCTAACCTCTGTGCATGATTTGATTTTTGCTCTTAGGTTCAAATGGAAAGCAAAACACTTTTTCCCTAAAACTAATGATTTGCTTTGGTTAAGATTCCTTTTTTTTTTTTTTTTTTAAGATTTTATTTATTTGAGAGAGGGAGAGTACATACGAGTAGGAGGAGGGAGAGGGAGAAGGTGACTCCCTGCTGAGCAGGGAGCCCGACATGGGGCTCGATCCCAGGACCCCACTATCATGACCTGAGCCAAAGGTAGACGCTTAACCAACTGAGCTACCCAGGCACCCTTTCTCCTCATGTTTATGTATGTGTTGGGGAAGTGGGGCCAACATTTCAAGTAAATCTTTCTTTTCTCATCAAGAACACTTAAGAAAAAGGTCCTGAGAGTAATGAGGTTTTTTTTTTTTTAGTAAAGCAGAGGTACAAGGGGAAAACAGAAAAATCATCTAAGGAAATTCATCTTAGAAGAATCAACATCGAGGCTATATATTTTCTATAGAGCCTCGTGATGAGAAAACAATTAATTCCAATTGAATTCCTGATTCTTTTTTTTCTTCACTAACATCAGTTGTTTTTAGCAGTAGTCACGTAGTTATCACTAGTGTTGTTCATCGCTTATGGTCATGGTAAACCATTTTGTACTTAGCAGAAAGAGTGTTATAAATTCCTGAGCAATTTTAAAATATCTAAAGCACAGCTTGTTGAAGTCTGAGTATTTTCATTTGTTGTAACACTTTCATCTATTGCTACATTGAATGTGAATTATAGAAAAACAGATAAAAATATGATTTCTGTTTTATAAGTCTTCTAGTGTGAATCTTGCAGAACATGTATTCTTTTTCAGAATAAATTGAAATCATTGGCTTCCAAAGGCACACCAGATGTAATTTCAGAAGACTCATTGAAAGGTCAAGATTGCTTGTCAACAGACACAGGACAGTCCTGTCAGCCAGAGGAACTGTCTGGTGCCATGGGGCTGGAGCACACAGAGTTAGAAGACGAGCCTCCTCAGCAGATAGATGACCTGTCCACCAGCTTAGATAATCTTGCTGTCACCTCACTGCCAGAGGCCACAGTTGTTCGTCCAAACCAGGATTACAACTTAGTGAATTCCTTGTTAAATCTCACTAGAAGTCCTGTGAGTCTTCCTTACTCTTACCCCCTAACCTGATCACAGTTACGTATATTTGAAATAAGAAAAAAAAAAGTCTATTCTTATTTTTGTGTAAAACATTAGATCTTTTTCAGTTGAATTTTTTCCCAAACAACTTGACACGCAGCTAATTCAAGAATTGAAGGGGTGTGTGTTTTCTCCCCTCAGGATGGCCGAATAGCTGTGAAGGCCTGTGAAGGCTTGATGTTGTTAGTAAGCTTGCCGGAGCCTGCAGCTGCCAAATGCCTCACGCAGAGCACTTGTTTGTGCGAACTGCTGACAGACAGACTCGCTTCCCTGTACAAGGCCCTACCTCAGTCGGTGGACCCGTTAGATATCGAAACAGTGGAAGCAATTAACTGGGGGTAAGAACTATCACTTGTGTTTTCCTGTAGGAGCGGTTTCTTACACCTATACTTTTAAATTCACTTCTATTTTGCAGTGATATAAACCTTCTGTCGTGGAAAATGTGACATTGCTTGTGATCATTAAATGGGATTATTTTCTGAGGCTTGTTTTAAATTTGTTACTAGTCAGGAATGAATTGGTATGGGAACAATCCAGCTGTTACAGAGTTAAGCTATTTTTCCATTATAGTGGTCGGATAAGACCTAATTACATGAAAACCAATAACTTTTATTTATTCATTTATTTATTTTGATTCCTGAAAGAAGGAACATCCTTTTAGAAACATCCTGCAGCCTCTCGGGCAGTTTCATGTTTTGTGGCTTGTGTTTATGGACTCTCCCCTCCTACCTTATGCTTCCACCCTCCCGATCCACCTTTTGGGGCTTCCCATAATTCTCACAGGAAAATATTATTATTGCAGAGCATTTATGAGTTTATAAGCAGCATGAGGAAAAGTACCCCAAATCCCATCATTTTAGTATAATAACCTGTCATAATTTTTCTGTGTATTTTACTTGTCTCTTTCCACCTGATACTCTGCAGCATCTGTGGGGCAGACCCATAGATTCCCTTTACTACTGTATCGTGTTTTATGGTGGGAGGAGAAGCAGCCCACTTGTTTTCCTTTTGCACGCCTCCTAGCACCTGAGAACCTCCAACATTTCATTCCCACGACTTGGTCAAATTTATGGGGGAGCACAAGGAACTGCCATGTGGTTTTCCCTCTGCAGATGGCATTCTGCATTAGTCTCTCTCTTCCCCCTTAATGAGTGAAAGTTATTTACAACTTTCATTTAAGAGGTTTTCTCTTATCCATGGCTTTCTTTTATATGACCTGCTTCTAATAGTCATCCAGCATGGCCTGTGTACATGTGTCTAACTGCATAAGTTCATTCACGGGCATTCATTGTTCCATATGCACTGAATTGAATTAATTCTCTGGGATAACTTCGGACTAAGTATTTCTTCCCACACCTTACAGCTTGGACTCATATAGTCATAAAGAAGATGCTTCAGCATTTCCAGGAAAACGAGCCTTAATTTCATTTCTTTCCTGGTTTGATTATTGTGATCAACTCATAAAGGAAGCACAAAAGGTTTGTTTTTTTTTGTTTCTGTTACTTATTGATAATTTTAAAATATAAATGTCTATTAAGTAAAACTTCCTCAGTTTATATCCCCAAATAGATCTTAATTGTTTTAGGATGATAGTTAGTACAGTAAACACAACTAAATAAAATTTAAAAATGTGTGTGTGTGTGGGTGGGTGTGTATGTGTATGTTACAACTCTGTAATAAACCCCAGTTCAAGTTCTGCCCTATATTTCTTTAAGTATTAAAATCGAAAGCTCCTTGAGGTGACATTGGCCTCCCTCCATTTACTCTAAGGTGATTGGGATAATATTTTTGTCCTTTTCATCTTGTTCTTGGAAATTTAGATAAAATATAAATGACCCCGTAGCTAACATCTAGTCCAGGCTTATATGCCATCAGCAAGATGGTCAACAGGCAAATTTGTGTTTCCCCATTAATTCAGATGGACAGCAGTGCTACAGGTTAATCTCTCTTTTCCATTAAAGAGAAAGATAATGCTGCTCCTTGTGCATTCTAGACTGCTGCTGTGGCTCTTGCCAGAGCCGTTCATGAAAGATTCTTTATTGGAGTTATGGAACCTCAGTTGATGCAAACGTGAGTGGCCTTTTTCCTTAAAAAACAAAAAAACCCAAATAGCTACTCAGTGTTATTTTCCCCACTAATAATTACCTGTTTGTTATGCCCAGTTCTGAGATGGGTATTCTGACATCAACCGCCCTGCTCCATCGCATTGTTCGGCAAGTAACCTCTGACGTTTTGCTGCAAGAAATGGTGTTTTTTATCCTTGGAGAACAGAGGGAACCGGAAACTCTGGCAGATATTAGTAGACACCCTTTAAGACACAGGTTAATAGAGCATTGTGATCACATATCTGATGAGGTAAGCTATGTAAGATTTAGAGTTGGTCTTAGATTCTTGGAAATACAGTTGGAATGTCCTTGTGATGTCTTGAATACAGCCTCTTCCTTCACGTGGCTTGAAAATCTAAATCATGACTTCTAGGATGGCCAGAAGAATCATTTATGCAGAGATGTTTTTCAGTAACCCTTTATCATTTTGGTTTCAGATAAGCATAATGACATTAAGAATGTTTGAACATCTTTTACAAAAACCCAACGAACACATTCTTTACAACTTGGTCCTAAGAAATCTCGAAGAAAGAAATTATACGGAATATAAACCTGTGTGTCCAGAAGATAAAGATGTGGTGGAGAATGGATTGATAGCAGGAGCTGTGTAAGTTCCACCCAACTCTGCAAGCTTGGCATTTTCTCTCTCCTCTTCCTAATTCATAAAGAAATGCTTCTAACAGTTCACAAGATCTTTGAAAATTAAGTTTAGATGCCGTGGTATCACCATCCCTTTAAATCACAAGTGGTATTCATTAAACAGAACAAAATCAATATATTCTTGAGTAAGATTTTATGTTAATTTCCCTATAAAATGTAATTCTTTAATTTTTTTATTAGCAAAATTATGTTTTCTAAGAATATGGCAGAGAATCTTCTGGTTTAGAAAATGTGCTAAAATGTTGTCTTTTTTTATACGTGATTAAATTAAACGTAGAGATCTAGAAGAAGACCCATTATTTACTGACATTTCACCGGATAACACTCTGTCAAATCAAGAGTGGCTTAGTTCTTCACCCCCTGCTACTCCAGAGCACCCCAAAAATGATGGGAAAACTGAAGTCCATAAAATTGTAAATAGGTGAGTTGCTGTATAAATTTGACTTACATCTCTTCTTGTTTTTATAACCTGTAATAGGTCTGTTCTTAGATTGTTATGGAGATATATAGTGAATTCAGTCTTCCCTTCTTTAGTCTAAAGATTATATCAGCTTTTTGTCATGTTTATGTAGCAAGTGACAGCCTAGGGGCAACAATCCATAGCAAAAGAGGAAAGCTCTACTTAACATAGAAACAAAAACGAGTAATAGTGCTTAAATAAACCTTCAGAGTGCCCTGCTTTTTTTTTTAATATAAATAATTTTAAGTCATTCCCAGTTGGAACCACATGGAAAATGTCCACTTTGACAACATGTCCATCTTGGACATGTACTCACATATGTGAAGCGTAGGGCCATTCCTTTTTGATTTTGTGGTTTTACCTTTTTTTTTTTTTTTTTTTTTTTAAGTACTCTTTCTCGGAAAATGTTCTCTTTCTTCTTTCGTGGTGCTACCATGATTTGCCTGGTTCTGGCAGGTGACTTTACAGAAATTGCATGCGGCCCACGATGCAAAATTAGGATGCATAAAAGTCTCCAGTTTAATTACGTAAAAGCCAGTTTCTTGAAATTAACAGATACTGTGGCAGTATGTCATTATGCTGTAACATGAGTCCTTTCAGGCTTACTTCTACTTTGAGTGGAATGAGTGATTTTTAAATAAAACCTTTAAGATATGAGAGAGTAATCGGTAAAACTGATTCAAAATTAAGTACTTAAGAATGGATCATTTTATTTTTTAAGTTTCCATTTGCAGCCATACTTTGCTAAACTGAAGATATCGCTCGATAGTTTAAGATACATAGATACTGAATTGTAGGAATATTTATGTTACTGATTGTGGCTTTTTTCATTTAAGTTTTCTCTGTCTGGTACCCGATGAAGCAAAATCATCCTACCATGTCGAGGGCACTGGATATGACACCTACCTCCGAGATGCTCATAGGCAGGTAAGTGAAGTGGTTAATTTTTGGAAATGTACTCTAATGAGTGCACGTGCATGCTTTGTCCCAATTGCCCACAGTCATTTCTCCAAAGGTTTCCCTTTCTCTGCAGGACCTGAACTCCTTCTTGCCACTTTAACTTTGGGCAGGTGACCTAACTTTGCCTTTTACTATCTCTGTCTCAAGACTTCTCTGTTCCCTTCTCCACCTCTTTTCTCGCCTGAACGGTTATTTACAAGGACCCCATGCCCTGTCTCCTGTGCTGGAGTTTTCTACCTCCCTGAAAGGTCTTCTCTGAAGTGTTAAACTAAGTAGCCTTCCCTTGGTCTTCTTTCCTCTCTCTAGCATTTTACAGAACTCCCAATTTTGAAATGTTTCAAGTCAGAAAAATGCTTATTTAATTTTCATTTAAATCCTTGAGATTGAAGTGTGCTATTCTATCTAATTAATTTGCATATGCCTATAGCCAGAATGCAAGTCCAGATGACTGCATGAGTGAGTAGAGTAATTGTGTAGCTAGTGCCTTCAGGGACAAGAGGGTGAAGGCAAGACAAGTGGTACCCATGTCAGTATTATCTACTGGATTTTTAAACTGCATTTATTCTTTCTGTAGAGTTTCATTTCCATTTTATACAAATGTACTTATTGTAGATTCAGAAATATTAGAAAACAAGAGGGATAAAAAACTTTAAAACTATTACTTTCTAGGTGAGAATTTCAGACGGTTTTAATGGAAAACTTATTAAATGTTGGGGTGTGGTTTAAGATAGAAAACAGTCTATCAAAAGCCAAATTGTTTAAAACTCACAAAATAACTGAAGAAGCTGGCTTTTTTTTTGTTTTTTTTTTAAGAAGCTGGCTTTTTGATTGTTTTAAGTATGTTTTTCTTTTAAAAGTTGAAGTTAGTACTTTGTGGGAGAATATGTCTTGTTTTAATTTCAGGTAATTTCCAAACTAGAGAGGTCAGAGTAATGTTGCTTTATTGAATAAGGAGAATCTGAAAAGGGAAAGGATGGGGAAAAAAACTGTGCTCTAAATTTCTTTTGTTTAAACTCAAGTAAATTATATATCAGGGAAGACTTTTCAAATTTATTTTTGTTATATGAGATCTTCTTGTGCTCATCTAAGTCATATTGTTTAAAGCTGTGTTGAAGGACCAGTTCCTTATTATCTCCAATCTGTTACAGACTGACACTTGGGTAAAGTATAATAAAAATGAATTACTAGAAAGATGAAGAGAAAAATACACAAAATATCAGTCCTGATTATTTTATGAGATTCAACAGACTTAAAATTTACTCAGCTAAATGCAGTGTAAAGGATTCTAGATGCTTACTCAGGTTTGTGCTCCTCTCACGGCGAGGGTAGCAAACCACCTGCAGAGCATACTCTAGGCCACCAGATTTGTCCCGGGACAGGACGGCATAGGAGAGCCAGACCTGCCTGCTTGGACAATGCACCTCTGTTCATCTATTTGCATGCAATGTTTTCAAATAGATTTGAAAATGTGGTTAGGACTTACTTTGCTTTTTCAGTATTCCCTAAATCTATGATGGAAGTAAGTAGAGTTAAATTCCTCTAAAGGGAAACACATGCCCATTTTTTCAACAGCATATGTTGGTTTTGATGATTATAAGCTTACCTGTGCATGTTACAGGTCAGCATGTTACCTGAGCCCCTCCCTCTGTTACGGGTGCCTCCCAGGGAACAGACACTCGACCCTCAATCGGATTCTTATATGCCTAATAGAGGGATTTCTATTTAATCTCAGTTTGTGTTGGTTGGTTCTCCTTTGACTATGTGAATGCTTTTCCCTAGTTCCAGGACTACTGTGCTATCTGCTTAAGATGGGAGTGGCCTGGGTCTCCAAAAGCATTGGAAAAGTGCAATTTAGAAGCTACTTTCTTCGAAGGTCATTTTTTGAAAGTTTTATTTGACAGAATGGGAAGGATTCTTGATCAGGTAATAAGCTTTAAAATATGAATTTTCATGTTATTTTGTTACCATTCACCATGGGTTCATCTCAAGTCTTAGTTTATATCTTTAATAAAGTAGCCCTGTTTTCTTAGTTTTTCCACTAGATGACTTTTTCATTAAAACTTGATTGCCAATGAATGGTGCATTTCTGATGCATTCATTATGTTCAAAGAGCCTTTATTTGGCCTGACGACTGTTATAGAATTATATATTTTACTTCTCATTGTAGACTATTGTCTTAATATCCTTCACATGTTTTGGAGGTGATTGGAATGCTTTCCTTTTATAACTTAGAAAGCCTTTTTTTTTTCAAGTTAGTACAGTTATTACAGATACAGATTGAGTCAACCTTGTAAAGTTCAATTCAAAGGACCTTAAATGTCATTTCAAATTGAATCCTGAGCACTCCAGTCTCATTAAAATTACAGAACAATATTAGATGAATCTGCTTCTTCAGACAAAGAAGTTACGAATGATATCCATTTTCATAAGGGGGAGGTGAAATGGAAAAAGTGAATTTACTTATTCCAAGGTAGATAAAAGCACCATCAGCTAGTATGTTGCTGTGTGTGTGTCTCTCTGACTGTCAGGAGAAATGAATTTGGGATTACAGAATCCGTCCCTCCCTCCCTCCCTCCTTGACAAATGAACAAAGTGACAAATAGAGCTTTGAAATGCTTTCCACCCTGGGATATACACTTGAAGTAAAACCACCTGGCATAATACTTGCCTTGACATAGAAATTGTCTTAACCAATTTGGAATTAATTTAAAATTGTATATTAAAGTACTTGTTCTTTTTTTTAGCATTTTAGTTAAATATTTATGTGAGCATAGGGAGTTATAAAAGAAATATACTCCATAAGCAGGCTGTCCTCAATAACCAGGAAGCCAAATAAAGAAATTATAATTTAAGAAGTATTTTACCGGGTTAGACTTAAGTCAGTACTGTGATAGTAATCAGTAAAGAGAGAAAGTCCTTTTTTCTTTTAACCTCTTAAAAGCAAGCGCTGTGTTTCTTGTGTTTGCTTGGTTGGTTGTTAAATCTGGCTCTTGCAGCCGTTATGCTATAAACATCATGGCTGTGTCAGCCCCCTGGGTAGCAGGGCTCATCAGTTCACTGTGTTCTTTGTGCTGGTTTGCTAAGCCTCATTTGGATCTTGGGTATTTTTTTCCTTTAGTTTGTGGAGTGCTAACAATAAAAGCATACTTGGAAGCAGATACCCTGAAATGCTTTTAAGTTCTTTTTTTTTTTTTTTAAGTTCTTTTTATTTCAGGCAGATAGCACATCACAGTGCAGAGCTGATTCATCCACGCTGTCTCAGCCATTCTTCTGTAACCCGGAGTCAGTGACAAGGCAAGACAGACTTCTGGGCATATATTGTCAGTGAGGGATCCCCACTCCAGTTAATGCAACTTGCAGCTAGTTTGCTACGGCCACAGCCTCAAAGCTTTGGTCTTTAAAACCTTTGATTTTCCAAGCCTTTTTTTGGTCAGAACATTATGTAGTCAGATCTCAAAGATAATCATGAGTCCTGGTGTGCTAAGCATGCTTGGTTTAGTTTCATTTTCTTTCTTTCCTAAATGTTTTTTTGCTGAGGATAATGTTTGCTTATAGTTTCTTAGTATAGAAATAGGGTTCAAAAAAAAACAGGGTTCAAGGGGGATCCCTGGGTGGCTCGCGGTTTAGCACCTGCCTTCGGCCCAGGACATAATCCTGGACTCCCAGGATCGAGTCCCACATCGGGCTCCCTGCATGGAGCCTGCTTCTCCCTCTGCCTGTGTCTATGCCTCTCTCTGTGTGTCTCTCATGAAAAAATAAAATCTTAAAAAAAAAGAAAAAAGAAATAGGATTCAGGGAACCAGCCTGGAATTAAACATTTACTCCAGATGATTAGTGAAGGTAGCTAGTTTCCTGCGTGCATAATTGAGAAATTATGTCTTGAGTATTCATAATATTATTGTGTTGTCACAAAGTTAATTTTTCTAAAATACCCTATAACACAAACATTTAGTAGTATTTGTGATGATTTTATAAAGATAGTAAGATGCTGAGGTTCATAAGCAGAATATAAACAACACTAGGAAAAATGTAGGGAGATTCAGCTGCTTCTCTCTGCCCTGACAGAGAAGAGGGCAGTCTTGGGCAACTATGCCACTTGTCACATTTTTTTTTTTTGTCAGGGTGAAGCTGACATTACTTGCCATAACCTCCTACTTAGATTTGCTTCTAAGAATTAAGTGAAGAAAGCAATTTTTAGATACCTTAAAAAATGCAAAATCTTGATAAGTACAGGATTTTTTGAAATTTCAGAGGCTATCATATTAAATTTTGATTTAATATGACTAAATCATATTATTTTGGCTATCTGTAAATTTAGCTTTTTAGTAGAAGATTGAGACTAAGTTTACTGGTGACATCAGGATGCTTTTTCTTTTTTTGTCATTAGTATGCTTTTAAGTCAGAGTTTATTGTCCTAAAATTCAGGCCTTATATTTAGTGTGAGCTCAAAGATGGGCAAAGCCCATTTGACACATAAAAAAATCTGGTTAGCTTTCATTTCCGGTGAATACTGTATGTAAAGTAGAAAATAAAGAGATCCAGAATAATAGATATACTTAACTGTTAACCCAAGAAAGAGTTACTCATATTGAAGAAAAAAGGCCAGCTTATTTTAAATTAATTACCAGGGATGCCTGGATGTCTCAGAGGTTGAGCGTCTGCTTTTGGCTTAGGACTTGATCCCGAAGTCCTGGGATGGAGTCCTGCATCAGGCTCCCTGCATGGAGCCTGCTCCTTTCTCTGCCTATGTCTCTCTCTCTCTATCTCTGTCTCTCATGAATAAATAAATAAAATCTTTAAAAATAAATAAAGTTATTACCATTATGAAATGGAGACCATTTCAGAGGTAGGACAGTTTCTGTGTAGCTGAGATTTGTTTTCCTTTTCACATTAAATATAATCTGAGTCACCCTCAAACTCCCTCAAACAACCAAGGACATAGATTCTTGTTCAAATAAAGCTAAAAACCAAAGTAACACCCTATAAAGAAAATACCAAGTTTAAGTGGCAGCGTATATCCTTGCTGAAAGCCATATTCTGTTGACTTATTTAAGCTCCTATAAATGGTAGAATTTAGTGACCTAAAAATCTGAACTACCAGAAATAAAGTCACATATAAAACTGTACTGAAGTTGTATTTTAAGTGATTTTGTTCACATGCTTTGCCAAATACATTCTTCTTAAAGATTTTTCAAACGTTTCCTTTGTGCCTAAAATACAACCTAATGTGAATTCATTGCTTGTTAAGAATTGAGTCCTGGAGGCTATGTTCTGTTGCACATATTATCAAATTGGAGAATATGCTCTTCAAATTATCCTCCTATAGGAATAGTATCTCCTTTCATTAATCTTGCCGGAGGCTCAATTGTGAATAAGAGTGCCTTAGGATAGTTTTTCTTCTTTTAGAAAATCTGTGTTCACGAATCTCGTGCTTTAAAAAAAAAAAAAAAAAAAAAAGCTATAGTTGGACTTACAACGCAGAACTTGTGGTTCTTTTCGTGTAACAGCACCTTTGCTGTCTTCTGGCACATGCCCTAGCATGTGCTGTCCTCCGAATGCCAAATGTTCACTTCTTAATTGGTGTTCATTCTATCAAGGGCTTAGCAGCTGCTCAGCGAATGGAGTGAAGCAGGCAAAGCCTGTGGTTAACATTCACTCGTTCCAATTCCCTTTTCTCTCCTCCGGGCTCAGCACGTGTTCCTCACTCGCCCCCAGCCCTCCCACGGGAGTCAGTTTTGTCTCAGCCACTCAGTTTCCTTTGGCTGCTTAAAAGAAAACTGGAAGGAACGAGATTTCTGTTGAAAGCTCTAGGCACCATAACAGCAACTGTTTTTGTACAGTTGTGCCTTTTGCTTTGATTTTGATGTGGTCTGTACAGCATCTCCAAGTTGTTTTCTATGTGGAGTAAACAGATCAAAAATTTAAAAACCAGAATTCAAGTAAAATCATGTTGCTGCTATGAAGCTTTGTACATTACTACATACAAAAAACTGTGTGCAGGATTGTATCCAGATGTACAAGTGTTTGGGGAGAATTCATGCTCTAGCAGTGAATGAGATGATCCTTGTCTGTCACACCATTTTGAACCTTTTCACTCACTGGGAGGCACGTGGGGGTCATTTCTATCCCAAGTACTCTCCCTCTACTGAGAAGGTTCTGTGATGTGTAGCTTTATTTTATTATATACATGCTCTTGATGATTGACAGTAGCTGAATAATCTAAGAGGTGAAAAATACGATTTCTAAGATTAGATGACTATATTTTAAAAGATCTTAATATCTTCCCTTCTATCTTTGATCTTATATTCAATGTGCCCTATGCTGCTATAATTTTACATATGACACTTTGGTGGGTTTTGATACTATCTTGAACACTTTCATTAATTAGAACAACCTGTGTAAAACAAACATTCTGACTATGTTATGTGTTTATGTTTTCTTTGTATCTATATGTGTGCTTTTTTTCTCCTAAGTTTTAGCATTGTGATATATGTACTTTGACTAAGATGGCAAGGGTCAACTTCATCATCAATATTTTTATTGTAGAAGAGCATGTGGAGGGAGGAGTAAGATGAAATATTTTCCTTTCCTGCAAAAAAATAAATTGAAATGGTAAATGAAGTGCTCAGGTGTATACATCATAAATAATGTCAAATGTCTTTTTGTTTTTTGCCTCTCAATAGCCATATGATGTAAATTTACAAGTCACCTCCGTGTTATCTAGACTTTCTCTCTTTCCTCATCCACACATACACGAGTACCTTTTGGATCCTTATGTAAACCTTGCTTCTGGCTGTAGATCCCTCTTCTCCGTAATCGTCAGGGTGAGTTCTTAGTTTTGTTATATTCTCTAGGATTGATAACACCTGCAATAAACATGTCCACTAACATTACTTACCGTTGTACGCACTTACTGTTACATAATGGAAAATACTATGTGTATACCGTCAAGAAGTCATTATTTTACTATATCATGTGGAGAAAAAAAAGAAAAATTCATTCTTTTAAATGGTAACTTTTATATTTTAAGGAATATATATTAGTCCTTTGCCAAAGATGGTTATTAGTCCTAATGCCAAAAGGTGACATTCTTCATTTAGAAATAGGAAATTGATTTTTTTAAATCCTGAAAATCCCTCTGTAGTTGATAACAGGAATGCAGTTCCTTTTGTCTCTGATGCAGGTTGTTGGAGACCTTATGGTCCGAATCCAGCGTATTCCAGAGTTTACTCCCAAGCTTCTGTTAGTCAGAAAGCGATTGCTTGGCTTGGAACCGGAAGGCCCTATGTAAGCCAGTGCTTTACATGTTTTTAATCTAAAAAGTTCACCAAAATTTGACAAAATGCTAATATCTTGAATTGACTTATTGGTTGCTTTCTTTTTACCAGTATTGACCACATCACATTGCTAGAGGGTGTGATCGTGTTGGAAGAGTTCTGTAAGGAGCTGGCGGCAATTGCATTTGTGAAATACCACACTTCCTCCACACCGTAAATAGCATCCTCCAAGTAGCTAAGGAAGCAAAACTGTAATGTACATTTCATCAAAAAAGACTCAGCTTCACCCAGCCGTGAGGATAAAAAGCCTTTTAAATGAAGTACTGCTATAAACTGGACAGGACCATTAACTCATGGAGTGGACATTCTCAGTAAAATGTTGTATAATGTTGTTTTCATTGGCTTTACCATAATGGTTCTATCTGTAACATTGCACGTCCTTGAATCCAGGATACAATCAAAGGAACTTCAGGAAATAAGCATTTCTAATCCCTGTGTGAAAAGCTGCAAAATTTCTGATGTCATGACTTTGATGATATTTCTGTTATTTTAATATCCTTTTAGGTAGCAAGGCATTTTGACATTCTCTGGGACTCAAATGCTTATATTCTTTTGGATTAATAAGTAGCAAAAAAAGAAAAAAAACATAATTTTATAACTTTTTAAGGTCAGGATTCTTATCAAACAAAATAAAAAACTGTAAATGGAAAAAATATAATTCAGAAACCATCAAATGAGATGAGTTAATAATAGAAGATAAAAATGTATAGAGCACCATAAACTTTCTTCAGCTTTTCTAAGAATAACAATTTAATATGATAAAGAAGTTCTTGATTAATATATATATTTTTTAAAGAAACATTCTTTTACTCTTTTGTGCACATAGCCATGTTAGTGATTGATTTTCACGTATGGGTCCCAGGATATTTAAACTGTGTCATTTTTGCAACAATGTTGAATTTGTGCTCACCATTGGTAATGTTTGCTAAAATAGTATTTTTTTTAAGCTAATGAACATATATTGGGTTGAGAACCTTTTTTTCCTTCTATCTGTCCCTTTCTGAAAGTTGCTTTCAAATATTGCTTTATAACTTGATTTCTTATTGAAATGCGTGGTAGTGTCTAGGCGGGGAACTGACTGCTAACTCTTGGGCAGCAATCAAAATGCCAGTGGCCTCCTCTGTGTTTACATATTTTTTTCATTTTGCTCAGTCTTTTGTTTTAAATGATTCTAAAGAGATTGAAAAAGAAAACCAGTGTGTCCTGTTTACACATTAAAGAATGTGGGTAAATTGGGTCTACGTGAAGGACAGAGTGTGGTAGTTCACAAAGCTGTGCTGTGCACAGCACACTTCTTCTTGATTTACAAAATGGTGTTTGCTAATCCACTTTCTATTCTTCCTTTAAGTGATGCTTGTCACTCAAATATTGCTTTTAAGCTTTCTTCTTCTTTCTTTCCTCCTCCACCTCCTCCTCCTTCTGTTGAAATATTAAGCAGCAGCACTATGCGCTTTATCTTTCCATTTACTGATACTTTAGGGAGCAGACTATCAGAATTTCCAGCTTGGAAGGAACTGTCGCTGCTCCTCATAATAAATTGTTTTATGTAGCATGTTTGCACATGTGCATCATGTGGCACGTGCACAGAAGCATGTTTTACACCTTCTAATTTTGTTGTATTTGTTTTTCCGATTTATTTTATAGTTAGTTTTGGCTATTTATTAAGAACGAAATATCAAAAAAATTATGAATATTCTTGGCTCTAGAATGCGTACCAACATTAAGACTACATTTCTCATTTAACGCAAATCTTCATTAGCTCAGTCTGAGCACATTTATTAAGCAGAACAGGGGAAAAAAAGTGGGAGATGGTTACTTTGTGGATGATTTTCTTCAAATGATTTTTAATAATGGGGAAGTGTTGCTCAGTTCTCTATTTATTGATCAGCCCATATAAGAAACACTGCAACATTTCCATTTTTAGACATAGTCGTGGTCTATTATGATGTAGGTTTATTTAAAAGAAGGCATGAAGAGATATTAGGTATTTCTTCATGTTTTTGTAGTGTTCAGTGGGTGTATTAGCAATATTACCTCTCAAGCCAAATACTATTTTATCCTTGATTTCACAATGGGACCTTATAGCTAATACATGACACCAAGCTCAGAAAAGCTTTAACTCTTACATTTTTGTGTATGTATGCTGCTTCTTAAAACATAATTATTTTCTTAAGTTATTGTAATGATTTTGATCTGTAGTCAACTAAAGCATGCAATATAAGTTGTTTCTCTTCTAAGTTTCTCTCTTTCTTCTTCCTTGTTTAGTTCAGACAGACCTTAGAGCTGCAGAAGTTCTCACAGTGAGTTGGATTTGTTAGTGAAACAATGTACTACATTCCTAGCCTTTTTCTTACTGTTTTTTGGAAACTGAATATTTCTGTTACTCAGTACTTGTAAAGCAGTGACTCCAGTGCACTGTGGGGTGGAAAGTACTACCTTAGCTGATTGCCATAGCAAGTTCTGAGCTGAATTTTAGTCCTGCTTCACATCAATATAAATATGTATGCACATTTTTTTTAACTTTCTAACAAGTATAATCTCTGACTTTATTTTTAATAATGAGCCACATTCTTTACTTGATAGAACTCAGATTTGTCCTTAGCCAATTATCAGTGTAGTACTCACATTATAACTATGTAATGTTCTCATAATGTATCTGTCTGTGCAATATGGAAGCTATGAGGGGATTCATAGCCCTTTGATTTAATTGTACATTATTATGTGTGTACATGTGTATATATATGTGTGTGTGTGTATATATATATATGTATATATATATATATATATATAAATGGACCAAAATCCTTAGCTTGCTTACACTGTTGCTAGTGTAAAGATTGTTACACTTAATTTTACAGGGCACAAGTTATAGAATTACTTCGTAATTCATGGTGACATATTTCCACAAATTATTGCATTCATATACAATTACCATTTAATTATGAAGTTCACAGGTATTGACAGAAGTTGCAGTGAAGTGCTAAAACCACAAATTATATGGTAGTTCTATTTTGGGTTGTATGATTAATCAAAATATGCATGTCATTGTGACACTTGATATGTTAAAACAAGATAGATAATCATATTTCTGGGCCCTGTAAAATAGTGTTACTGTAATACTCTGGCCTCCTGCCTTGTTTACATTAAACAAAGGATATTTGATAAATTTTTCTATTGAATATTTGTGTAGGTTACTGACAGTATTACCAAGGCCTGGAATTCTTGGGCCATCTGTGAAGAAAAACTCTTCAGATGATGATTGTGTACCTACCAGCTCTTCAAATGGAGGTTGTGATCAAGTTCAACTTTTTGTGCTAATGATGCATGCAGGACTAGGAGGGATAATCTAAAAATAAATAATGTAATTTAAGCAAAATGTCTTATATTTTTATAGAATTCTAATTGAAAATATTGTACTCACTGATAAGTCTAAAATAATAATTCATAATGTACAAAAGGATATGACACACATCGGGGCACCTGGCTGGCTCTGTTGGTGGAGCATGCGACTCTTGATCTCAAGGTCATGAGTTTAAGCCCCACATTGGGTATACGCCTACTTTAAAAAAAGAAAGAAAGACCGGGATCTCTGGGTGGCTCAGCGGTTTGGCGCTTGCCTTTGGCCCAGGGCGTGATCCTAGAGTCCCAGGATTGAGTCCCACGTCGGGCTCCCAGCATGAAGCCTGCTTCTCCCTCTGCCTGTGTCTCTGCCTCTCTCTCTCTCTATCATAAATAAATAAATCTTAAAAAAAAAAAAAAAGAAAGAAAAAAGGTTATGACACACAAAGATTAATGGGTCACTTCATTGATTCCAGGGAGAAAACAAGAAGGAATAGAATCAGAATATTTGTGAGGGATAATGTATAGCTTGAGAAATCCT
Organism: Canis lupus familiaris; assembly: GCF_011100685.1. Lineage (NCBI taxonomy): Eukaryota > Metazoa > Chordata > Mammalia > Carnivora > Canidae > Canis > Canis lupus. The sequence goes on from NC_049249.1 coordinate 25,929,947, forward strand.
CCTGAGTGAGCCTCATAATATATTGTCCACCCCACTTTTTAATAATCACATCCCTGAGGAAGGAATGTTTATACAAGTCTTAGAAAAACAATTGATGGGAAGTACTATCTCTTAATATATTTGTAACGCATATAAAAACTTTTTTTTTAACTGATGTGTAAGACAATTAGACTTGAGGCTTATTCCATTCATCTGAATATTTGCCAAAGTGCCCTAACTGGAAACTGAAAGAAACATGGAATATACTGCATAGCCAGGGAGAGAAAAATGTGATTATTCATCCCACCTATTCAGGATTCTTTCCAGCAGCTGTTATTCAGAATAGTTTTAGAAAGACTTAAAAAGGATAACAGGTTAAAAGGATGTAGGGGAGGTAGGTTTAGCCATTGAGGAGTTGAAATTTCCCTCCTTGCCTTGAACTGCTTTAAAAGCAAACTGCGTTTTAGGGATGTATAATCAGATCCCTAGTCCAAAAACCTGGTTCAGACTGCTGCTATTCATGAAGAAATTTGCAGTGTTTCATGTGGAAAACTAGTTGTCTCAAGGGAATTTAAAGAATTGAATAAAATTGTTAAAGTCAAAATTTTGTGAGAGTAACTCTCAAAAGCTATACCTTTCTCAAACCATCCTTCCCCCCGCCAAACAAAACAAAACAAAACAAAAAACCCCCCAGCAGAAGCACTGCATGACAGTTTGGTGCTAAAGGATCCAAGGATGTAAGAAATGGATTAGGTTTTAGTTGGTCTTAAGCCAGTTAGTAAAGTTGTTGCTCATGGGCCTAGCTCTTAGGAGACTGGCTGTTAATTTTACTTGATCTATACCTAACAACATATATCAGGGAGATCCATCTAGTATACATTCACTACTCATGGCTTGACTGTTGTGTGCATCAGAGTTTTTTCTGTTATAAAAGCATTTGTAAATGTCAAAAATGCATCATCAAAAACAAACCAATAATTTGGTTATTCAATGAATACTTATTGGGAACTTGTTATGAGCCAGGTTTTAAGATGCTAGGAAAACAAGCAATTTTTGCCCTCAAGAAGTCACAGTCACAGATGAGGGTTCAGTGTGTTTACACAAATTCCAGCCCACATTGGTGAATGCTGTTAATACCCAACTGTAGGAGCACAGGGAGAAAGAAGTGTTAGCCCTTGAACAATGCCAGTGTTAGGGATGCTGATTCCCCCTCACTCACCCCATGAAGTAAAAAAAAATGCATATTTGACAAAAATTGTCAACACATTTCTGTGTTATGTGTATTATATACTGTATTCTCAATAAAATAAACTAGAGAAAAGAAAATGTTACTAGGGAAGAGAAAGAACATTTTCAATACTGTACTATAGCCAAAAAAAATCTGTGAAGAATTGGATGTGTGGGGTTTAAGCCTGTTTTGTTCAAGGGTCGACAGTAGTGTTGCAGATCACCTACAGGGAAAATCTAAAATTCAAGTCTTGACTGAATTATATTCTTACTTGGAACTGGAGGTGTGCTGGATATTCTGAGAAGTCATAACCATAAAGTAAAGTCAGCAAGAAATGGAACATGGTTCTGTATCCTGTTACGTGTATCATAACTAACTGTTTCGTTTCACCTTCTTCGTTCTGAGATTGGTATAAAACACCAGCCCAAACAATTGTACTTTGGAGCCCAAACTTTCTCAGTTGGTGAATAGTTATAATAAACTGTTCTGATTTAAATGATCTCTTTCTAGAACTATTATATCGAAGGCAAAAAGTCAACTGAAATATTAAAACCAAAAGACTTAAGCTTAAAAACTGACCCAAATAAATGGTCAGCGTAAAATTCGATTTAGTAAAATATTTGTAGAACCAAACCCTTCTCCTTGCTTTAACTCTGTGCTCCCTTGACTACCATTCTTTATTGTGACACAAGGTGGCTGCATATCCGGTTGCAAACCAGCTGTGGTTGACCAAGACAGAAGAGGTGAATTCAGAAACCACAGGCTGGAGATGTGAGAGGGATGGAATGTCTTAAACCGCCACTGGTTCTCATTTCATAACTCCCTGTCCTGAAATTTCAGCCTGATAGGCTACAAGGCAGGTCAATCTAGGAGTCAGGTCATCTAGCAAAATGAAGAGACCTGATGTGTTTCCCTTCCTATCTTCAGTCTTCTGGAGGTACCCTCAGCAAACCACCAGGTCTCCCAAGGGTGAATCTGAGGAATTGAAGGAAATTCAGCATGCTTCATAGGTTTATATTTTGATCTTATTCTTCATTCTAATTAGACTAGTCACTATATCAACGAACAGAAATTCTCTTTTGAAGAGAGAAGGGGAGGGGCCTCTGGGTGGCTCAGCTGGTTAAGTGTCTGCCTTTGGCTCAGGTCCTAATCCCAGGATCCTGGGATCAGGCCCCACATCAGGCTCCCTGCTCAGCAGGAAATCTGCTTCTCCCTCTCTCTCTCTGCCCCTCCCCCTGCTCATGCTCTCTGTCAAATAAAATCTTATTTTAAAAAAAGGGTAGAGGAGGGGGCATTTATGTAATAGTTCTCTTGGATTTTTTTTTTTCGATTTTATTTATTTATTTGAGAGAGCATGAGCGGGAAGGCAGAGATGGGAAGAGCAAAGGGAGAGGGACAAGCAGACTCTGCACTGAGTGTGAAGGCCAACACAGGGCTCCATCCCACAACCCTGAGATCATGACCTGAGCTGAAATCAAGAGTCAATACGGTCAACCTACTGAGCCACCCAAGTGCCCCATATTCCCTTGACTCTTGATGACTAACCAAATCCTGACATGAAAGTAGGACCCAGTAGGACTGCCAGAAACTCAAGCACGACCATGAGCTACTCTGTTCTCATTTGAGGGGGTGAGGGTGAGGAAATAAGACATCCATTGACATTTGTAGCTGTTAGTTTCCTAATGGTACTCATGTTAGGTACATTCATTTGCATGGTGATCATTCTATTAATTCTTAACAAAATGTTTAATTCCGATCATGAGCCAAACAAAGGCTTCAGGGATAATATTCAGGTTAGAGGATCCAAACAAGCCAAGAACACATCCTGGGTCTAAGAGACTACTCTTTTTCAAAACACATTTGAGGTTGAGCACTATAACCAGATGTGCAAGCTTGAAGAGCTCCATGCGGTTCAGAAAAAGAGAACAGGTGACACGCCCAGCCTGTGAGAGTAGGGAAGACAAAGCAAAGGCATCTCCCAAGTCTGTTACTGCCTCAGGCCTGTAATTTATGAGTAAGGAATCATAAAATCAATTTCACTGTAATGCAGACAGATGAGATGGCATACAAATTCACTATAGTCTGGATGAAGTTATATTTCAAAGCCCTGAAGATGAGATTCATTTATGTAATAACACGAGAAATGTATTTCTCATGCCACTCACAAATGCAATAGCATGTTGGGTTTTAATTGATTAGACTTCCCCAGAGAATCATGTACTGAAGATTTCTAGAGGGAAACAAATTAGCCATTCCTTAAACATTATTCTTCCATGTTTAAAATACACTTTCCTTCTTAAATCTCTTTATCCTGTTGCTTTTATCAACAATGTAGCAAGTCACAGAGCATTTTACAGCTCTAGACTCTTTGTTGGCTGCTTCAATTATTAGTGTCCTGCAATCTTTATTCCCATTCTGTTTTAGAAATTATTAGGCAATAGATCATCTTTTTCTTAAGTTGAATTGGTGGTGGGCTCCAACAGAACTGGAAGTCGAGAAAACATCTCCTTTTAGGATATAAATATTAGCCCCCAAATCCGTGTACCTTCGGATCCCCTGACAATCATTTCCCTGAAGTGATCTAATGTGATGCAGCTACACGTAAACCTTTCCCAGAAAATACTGTTGGCAAGAGCACATGACTCACTGGAAGTTGGGTTCAAAATCACATCCTAAAAATAATAAGAGCCATAAGTGCAAATGTGCATAGCACTTTCTGGGTGTTTTTCTTTGGAATTTGACATTGAAATAAAAAATCTTGCATGGTTCTCAATGGTTGGAGTCTTTTCATGCATAACATATGACATAATTGATATTCATTGAGTTGAGTATTTCAAAGAAAAAGCTGATATATATCTTGCCAAGTAGTGTTGCTCATTCATTATCATTTTTATTTCAATAGAAAGAAAAAGACAGGGAAGTGTAATTAATTTGACATAGATAATTCTGGGCTGAGCATTTCACTATCAATACCATTTTGAGGCCATTATGAAAAGTTCTTTGTCCTCATACACCATGCCACTGCTATACTTTGATACAAGCACATTGTATTTTGGTCTTTCCTCCAGTAAATTATGTGATCACACATTCAGCTAATGCCATTAACTCCTTAGGACAGAGATCCTCACTATTGGCCCTTTTTGGTTAAGAAAGATGTTGGGCAGATATAAATGCTGAGGTTTTTTTTTTTTTTTTTTTTTTTTTTTTTTTTTTTTTTTTTTTACCGGTGTCCGGATTATGTTTGGAAAGACCTTGCAAGTTTCTCAGAGTCTGTGTTATATATATATATATATATATATATATATATATATATATATATATATATATATATATATTGTGTGTGTGTATGTTATATTTTTTTATCTGCAAATGCTTCAGAAATCTCCACATCACCATGGAAGCTGATACCTGCTTTTTACCATGATTAAAAAAGAAGAAGGTATTTTGCAGGGGTAGTTAAGCTGCCCTCATTACTTCTATTCATCAGACCACTGACAGTAAGAGGCTACTTCGCTTATACAAAGGCACAGCTCTGTGTTCCCAATAGGACTTTCCAAAATAATCCTCGGAGTAGAAAATACTTTTTAGCTAGATACATAAAACACTATAATCAAATGCTCTGTCCGTACACATTGAGGTCTGAGGTCCAAAATGGATTGTTTGTCCCAGGATTATAGTAACATCATCCATGAAGCTCAACCAATGTTTACTAAAATCCTGTCTGGCTATGACAAGAGGAGGGAATTTCAAGAAGTGCCTCTCTCTGAGAGGTTTGCTTTTTCAAGAAGAGGTTAATAAAGCAAGTTCAGTGCAGGTTATCAAGCTATGGTCCCTCAGTCCCAAATCTGCTCTTCTATATTCTGTTTAATGATGCTGTGCTAGGATCCCACGAACTAGATTTCTTCTTTACCGGCTGGCTTTCTACGAGGTTGTGTCGGTAAGAGTTTTCTATGGGAAGAAGGGGAAACAGGAGGAGAGGTGAAGGCACGTCTTTCCTTGCGTTTGTTCGCTGTTCCTGACCTGTCAGCTCAGCACTGGGTTTGCAACTGGTTTCAGCCTCTGTATTCTCTAAGCTCCCCTAGAGGCAGCATAGCAGCGCCCCCACACTCCCACCCTCTACTGGAGCCTGAGCCTCAGCTTTCCAGAGCTTTCCTGCATGCTACCAGGACTGTAACCCCTGCCTCTTCCCTTTGCTGTCTCAGCCCTGGGTTCCTGCTTCCTGGGTTAGTATTAATGAGTGAACTCCAGGAATGATCCTTCTTCCTCATTCAGCCCCCAACCTTAGGGCAACTCATATCCGTATTGAATTCTTTCTGCTGGGGGCACCTGGGTGGTTCAGTGGGTTAAGCACCTGCCTTCCGCTCAGGTCATGATACCAAAGTTCTGCAGTCGAGCCCCACATCAGCCCACTGGGCTCCCTGGAGTTCAATGGGAAGTCTGTTTCTTCCTCTTCCCTTGCCTGCCGCACCCCTTGCTTGTGTGCTCTCTCTCTATCTCTCAAATAAATAAAATCGTAAATAAATAAATAAATAAATAAATAAATAAATAAATAAATAAATAAATAAATTCCCTCTGCTGAAATACCTGTGACATAGTTTCTGTCTTCTTGAAAGGACCCATCTCAGTGTCAATATCTTCCTTTGTCAACTCCAGCCTAGGGAAAATAATCTCCACGGAAATTTTCAAGGATGCTGATGCTTTCCTCGTTAATAATCTTTCTTAATACTTTAGTGAAGACATTGCCACCTGGACCCCATCAGGAGATATGGTTGGGTATTCATACTCCACAGAAATCCACATCCCTATCTCCCTAAGTGTTTGTTTTTTAATTTAATTTTTTTTTATTCATGAGAGACACAGGAAGAGAGAGGCAGAGACATAGGCAGAGGGAGAAGCAGGCTCCCTGTGGGGAGCCCAATGCAGGACTTCATCCCAGGACCCTGGGATCACGACCTGAGCCAAAGGCAGACGCTTAACCACGGAGCCACCCAGGTGCCCCTCTCCCTAAATCTTTGGATTAGCTTTCTGCATGACACCAGGAAACTATGGCATCTCAACTGATTGACGGTAGGCCACTAATGGGAATACATTTCATTGAACAAACCAAGAAAACCCCTTGGGCCACTTCCAGCTGGGTGAACTAACCCACTTAATCCAAATTCAGGTGAGTACATCCAAGTCCATACATTTGGCCTGACTGAATGTTCTATTTTATCTTTGTTTGACTCTGTTCCCAATAAAGTTGTGCCTCACCTCTTTCCATACTGTCGTCTTTGGAAGCAAGTGCACACCTCCACTTTTCTTTTAAATAAGCTCTGCTCTCAATATGGGGCTCAAACTGATGACCCTGAGATCAAGAGTCACATGCTCCACTGACTGAGCCAGCCAGGCGCCCTCATAGCCCACACTTAAGAAATGCAGAGTTAAGTTATATCCTATCTCCTTCAGGCTGGAGAGGCTACATAAATTATTTGGAATTCTTCTTCTATATGAAAATTTGCATCCTCCTTCCCATGTATTTGTTCAATCAGTTATTTATTTATTAAGAAAATATTTTATTTATTTATTTATTTTTGAGAGAGAGAATGTGAGGGGAAGGGCAGAAGGAGAGGAAGGCAGAGAATCACAAGCAGACTCCACACCAAGTTTGAAGCCTGATGTGGGGCTCAATTTCAGGACCCTAAGTTCATGACCTGAGCCAAAACCAAGAGTTGGACGCTTAACTGACTGAGTCACCCAGGCATCCCTATTTGTTTAATCATTTACATCAATATCAACTCATGGATATTTATTTTATACTTTAGGTTGTAATCCAATATTGCTTATAATCCAATACTTTAGGTTATAATCCAATATTGCTCAGATTATTCCAGTCTAGCCATGGGACTCTTTCCATTGATTTCTATGCCCCTTTGACATCTCCCATCAAGGAAAGGATCTCTCTGGTTTTGAGCATGTCCTGTCTTCCTGGCACTGCTAGTTGCTCCAAGCTCATCTCACACATTACCTGTCCCAATCCTGAAATTAGCAGCTTCTTCGAGGAGCACCAGGGCCATTTGAAAAAATTGAATTCTGCAACAATGCATTGACTTGGCATAGTGCTTTGGGTCCAAATAGATTTAAGAACGGCTGTTGCACTAAATGCATGGTATTTGTAAAGCCCTTCCAACCTGATTAAGACAGGCTAGAGGACACTGATATACTAACAGAACTGTTTAGAATGGGTGATACAGTGGAAAGAGCAGTAGAATTTATTTAGAGACAAGAGTGTTCCTGTTAACAGCACAGAAACCCCCACAATCACCAATATTATTACTCGAACATGGCTGTACAAAAGATTCCAATTTTAGGCTTATGTTGTTTCCAAAGGAATCATATACTGCTAGAATCAGAAGAAGTTCTTCAAAATATGTCCTTACACCTGTATCCCATTACGTCTGATGCACTATGAATCATCGCTTTCTACGAATCCTGTAATTAGCTTGTAATTAATTAGAACAATTGTATTGTCTGATATCTTTTGTGTCAAAAATATTAAATTGCGAATGATAATCATTCACAATCAACTACAACTACAACTTTCATGACCTTATTTTTGCATTTCTTCATTTTACAACTACTGGAAGCCAAAAAGTGGAAGGGCCTATGTATATGGATTTTCCGTTCTTCTGACAAAACCGGTTTGTTTAAATCTGTACAGATGAGAACACAATTATTGTAAAATAGGAAAACCCACATTGGTTTTGTACACTTGTGTTTGCTCTGTAAAGGGCAGCATTTATGTATCTTAAGCTGTATCTTGAAAGCTTTTCTGTCTCAGAAGCCCGCTTGCATTAAACATGAGAGGCTGATAAGTGCTGTTGCCACAGGGAATTACAGGCCGCTCTTGGCGGCCCCGGATGATCTCAGCTCTGTGGGGAGGGCGAGGCTGAGGAGGCTTGGGGCCCAGGCTGTGCACACCACAGGAAGGAAGACAGGTGTGGGCTTTGACTGCAGACAGCGCAGATTTTGATGTTTTTCTTTACTTAAATGATCGATTGTTCTCCTTTACATCCTGTGAGGAGAGTGTGACATGCTGTGCAGACATGCCTTGGATCTGTGAGGGAAGATAAAACCCCTCCTCTGCGGGGGAAGAGAAGAAACAGAAAGAAAGGATGTGGGAGAAGAAAGGAACATGAAAAGATCCAGAAGAAAGAAGGGAGCTCAAGGAGAAAGGACTGCGGAGGATGCAACGTTGGAGGAGACCCTAGTCCCCCATCCTCCAAGCTCACCAAGCTCACCGGTGCCTGGACTCCCCCTGTGTTTTCTGCAGTGACTGCCTGGTCTTTGGGCCCTGCCTCCTCTGCAGCTCTACCTTCTGTTCCTCCCTCCCCCCTCATCTCCACTTTACCCCCAGACTTTCTGTCACCACCAGCATCGGTTGGGCATCATCCCAGACTCTGGGGCCTGTCCTCAAGAACAGAAGGTCCTAGGGGAGTTCTGTAGACTCGCCTTGCCAGCCTGTCCTGCTGTTGGTCCTGCTCTCTGACATTTGGCATCCGGTGTAGGAGTTAAGGATTTGACTTGTTCTTATGACTTTGTTCCTGTGATCTGCTCCTTCCCACTCTCAATCTGGTAGTGCAGTCCGGAGGTCATCACTGCCCAGCTATGAAGTTTCAGGCACCTAATGCCACCTTCCTGAGCCTCAGTGTCCTCATCTGTAAAATGGGAATGGTATCATCTATTCTCAAAATCCCCTTAGATCCCTAGGCCAATTGAATCATTACTGGTGGAATGGGCCCTTGCAGAAGCCTTCTGGACAAGCTTCCCAGCTGGTTCTGATGTGCAATAAGGTTTTCTTCACACAGATCAGTCTTCCCCCACATGCTAGCTCCAGGACCCAGGTGTGCAGTCTGGTCTATTGTTCCTGTCCGTCCTGGTGACATATCCTCTTCTTAGCTGTCCCCTCCCTGTCATGAAGCTTCCTACCTCTAATATCCAGCCCACACGAGAGAAAGACCTAAACTGAATATTCTGAAGAGTTCAGTTTGCTGAATATTTACATTTTTCCTCCTTCCTATACCCTACAACTGTTAATGTGATTTTTTTTTCTATAAAGTTACAAGAATAATTCTGGCTCAGCTCAGCATAAAGCAACCCTGCTCTTTTCCTCGGCAACTGCTAATCCTTGCAAGTAAGGACCGGTCTGGAAATTTTGTCCTAGGTTTTATGGTTCCAAGTCTGTTGCTGACATGTCAGAAAGGGGAAACATCTCGCTAACTCAAGGGAGCTTTCAAAGGGCAGGCCCATGCCCAGCTGGTCATCGGTTGAAAGGACTGCAGACCAGGGTGGAGGGTCGGCCAAGCAAGGCTCAGGAGCAGCCTTTGGGCCTGTTCCAGGACAGTCAACGGGAAGGAAGGGTGAACCCAGGCCTGGCTAAACAGTTACCAAGTGCTGCCACTGGAGGGCGATGTCTCCAAACAGTCTCTCACCACCGGGAAAGGTGCTGCCGAGGGGGTGGGTTCCAGCCTGAGTTTCCAATTCATTCAATTTGTAGGGCATTTGAAAATCATGAGGCTCCTTCTGAAACCCTAACAAATATGGATATATTAAGCTTGAGACAACGAAATAATTGAATATAGGATTTTGTATTCAACTAGGTATTCAATTAGACATTCCCAATCCTGTCTGAAGACTAAAATCACCTAAAAAGCTTTTTAAAACCATCGCTATCTGGACCCCACAAAAGACCAATTAAATCAAAATCTCTGAAAGATAGAGCAATGGTATTTGCATATTTTAAATCTCCTCAGTAATTTTAATGTTCATTCTACAAGATTCTAGTTGAGAGATTGGTAGCAGACATCAAGGGACACTTTATGGAAGAAAATCTTAATTTTAGAAAATTGTGTTATGTTTTCTCCTACAAATTGGGAAATCACTACTGATATTTGACTTTAGAGGTAGAACTGCTTAGCTTAGTTCTAGAGGGAATCTGTGGTTGAGAACTGCTGTATAAAGTCATTTTGCCCCTGGAAGCCCAATTTCAATAACACCCTTCAAGAGCTAACAAGTTATTAACACCTGTGTGCAAATTAGCTTATCAGATATCAAAAAAAGCTAGGAATCTGATACAAATGAGGCCAGAAGAGCTTAATTTTTTTTTTACACAAAAGGGGGAAGAAAATTTATATTGGCTTTGCCCTCCGTTATATAGACTTAACCTGAAAAGTCAGAAAGTATTAAAAAATAAAATCATTCAGAACCCCTCTCTCACTATTGACATTTTTATGTATTTCCAGTATTTTATGCACATATATTATTTTTTTAACCTGTGAGGGCTACATAAATTTGTTTTATCCCTCTAACCTTAGCATTATAATAAAAAGACTTTATTTATGTATTTGATGCAGAGAGAGAGAGTGCGCAAGAGCACACAAACAGGGGAAGGGGCCAAGGAAGAGGGAGAAGTAGACTCTCCACTGAGCAGGGAGCCTGATGCGGGACTCTATCCCACGACCCCAGGATCTGAGCTGAAGGCAGACGCTTAACTGACTGAGCCACCCAGGCACTCCTAAAAAATTCTTTAGAAGCATTGTGAATAGTAGCCTAGAATCACTGTATGAATATGTGTCAAATCATGCAGCTACAGTGGAAGATGAGAGTGTCTGGTTTATGCCCATTCCTTGTTTTTATGCTTCTAGTAGCAAATAGCTGCGCTCTATTATAGGATTACATATTCTCTTCCCCAGAGTCCTGGAGACACTGGCTGGAATCCCTTGGCTCCAGTTACAAATTCCCAGGATAGGGACTCATAGGCCAAGCTTGGATTGGGTGTCCTCACTTAGTCCAACCAGTTACGCCTGGGTAGAGGAGTGAGGGTGAGATCACACTATTATGGGAGCTGCTGGAAGCCCACTTCTTTTTTTTTTTTTTTTTTTTTTTAAGATTTATTTATTTGAGGGAGGGAGAGATAGCATGCAAGTGGAAGGGACAGACGAGAGGAAGAGAGAAACTCTGCTGAGCACAGAGTCAATGCCAGGGCTCTATCCCATGACCCTGGGATCCTGACCTGAGCCAAAATCAAGGTCGGTGCTTAACCAACCCTTCCAGGCGCCCCTGGAAGCCCACTTCTGTAACCTTGTAGATGGATGGTGGCACCAAAATAACCCCTGGGAAAGGAGAGCCTGGACACATGGCCCATGGGTGTCCTCTATAACCTGTTCTTCCTTTTTGACTCTTTCAGCTTTTGCTCATAAACAACTATCATAGGAATTGTGTGGGAATCAAAGACTGTCCTCAGAGGGGCTTAAAATCCAAATAAGGAAACATAATGTGAAAAAAAAAAAAAGAAACATAATGTGTATGAAATGAGAAATTAAATAATAGTAATATTTGCTTCTTTTTACTGAGCAGATATTTTGAGCCATGTTGTATGCATTTATTATATCATTTACTCTTCAGAATCATTCTATGAGCAAAGCACCAATATTCCAAATCTACAGGCTGAGAGAGGTAAGGTGACAGTTATTAAAAGTATACCAGAATTTGAACCCAGATAGCCAACTCTCTCACAGTTTCCACAATGCCAGGCAATCTCAGGTAGCTCATAATTATGTAGTGGCCTGTTCTTTTTCCTATTTTACCTCTTTACCCTGGGATTTGGCTTAGGTAAACCTCCAAATCAGGTTACAAGGGGGAACTGATCTCATCTATAAAATACTAGAGCCAGACTAAAGCATAGGCGAATAAATTTTTATGGAATGGTAAAACACATGCACACACACACACACACACACAGGAGTACTAACAATTTTCTAGGGAAAAATCACCTCTGAAATAGAGAATTGTATAGTGGTTCCCAAATACCTGTGTGTGCACTCCCTACATCAAAATCACCAGAGGCACTTGCCCAGATATCTGGACCGCACACAAGATTGACTGAACTCTGGAGTGGAGCCTTCTCCCAACCCCCAGTATCAAGAGATGGTTGCTCAATTGCCTTGTAAGGAGCAGGAAATATGGTTAACTGTGGGGTTTTGGTTTCTCTGAGTAAAGTTTTGTTTGTTTTAACATAGTTTTCTTAAGATGTAGTTCATATACCATACAATTCACTTATTTAAAGTGTATAATTCAGTGGCTTTCAATATATTCACAGGGCTATCCTTCCATTTCCACAGCTTTATAACATTTTCATTATCCCACAAAGAAACTCTACCTCCCTTAGCCATCACCCCCGATCCTCTTACCCAACCCCTAGCCCCAGACAATCACAAATCTACTTCCTGTCTGTATGGATATGTCTATTCTGGATATTTCATATAAATGGAAACACACACTATATGGTTGCTGAGCAAAGTTTGCTGGTTTGGGACAAGAGCAGATTCATGGCAGACAGCAGAGAAAAGTCTTTCCCACTTAACACCAGGTGTCTCTCTTCTAAATAAGTGTTGAATGCAATATTTTAAAAACATTGGCTTGAAGGAACCCAGGACCCCTGCCAATCTAGAACTGGATTGCACCAAGGGTCGCCAAGGGTCCTCTGAGCACTAAACATCCAAGGGAAAGCTCTCATCTGCTGTTTGTCTTGACCTAGCTGGGTAAGAATCCTGGGCCCATTCTTGAATTCAGTGTGTCCTGCAGGAGGTCCAGGTACCTGTATTTTAAGGGAGTACTCTGCTGATTCTGCATGTGGGGCATCAGACAAGCATTTGGGAACCACTGTAAAAGGCTCTGTTTCAGAGACAAGGCAAAAGCTGCTTTTGCTCACACACTCTCTTTTGTCAATCTGCCTTCCTTTCTTTGCAAGAGCTGCAACAGGGTCTTTACTTCCACAAGAGACCATCTCAGTTATTATATGGAAATTCCATTCTTACAGAGACCAGAGGAAACTTGCGAGTATAAAAATAACAGAAATCCCTGGAAACAACTGCACACTGCTGACCTGCTGAATGTTACTGATTTGCTGGAGGATGGCTTAGGGACTTCACACAATCATTGTGCCTGTACCGATGTGAGTGTTTGGGGAGCCTAAAAGTTCCCTTCAGCCATCCAGTGCCCCTTCCTGGGCCTGAAACTCATTCTCCCAGTGAGCGGAAATGCTTCCTTAGCTGAGTCCCTTTTTATGACTTTGATTTACAGAAGCTTCCGACAAATAAATACAAGTTGATTACTAGGTCACAGCCTCTAAAGAGCTTTCCAAAAGCCTTCGATGTAAGGGAGATAAACTCGAACAATATTTGCAAAATAATCCCCGTTGTTTGTCTATCATTTTACCAGGGACTGAGACACTGATTATATCTGGGCTCTTTGCTATTTGCCCTAGAAGGCAGATAGAGACTTTTAAGCTACTTTGCACAGATAAAGAAAGGAGATTCAGAGAAGAGATTTGCCCAAGATTACCCAGCTGGCCAGTGGTGGCCTCATCTTGGGACTTCGTCCCAGATCTCCAAGTCCCTGGGCTTACCATGTTGCCTCCCTCCCGTAAATATTATAGAGAAGCCTGCCAGTATGTAGAAAACTTCAAAGATTTTTCGTCCCAGCTGTTTAGCCACAGAGGTTGGGCTTACAGAGCCACTAATTTAGTCTGGCAGCGCCTTGTGGTCTGCAGAGCCTTGGCAAGAAGAATGAGGAAGATTTGTACATTTTAAGGATGGCTAGCCCAGTGGTTCTCCCTAAATGCCCATTCTGGGCATCTCACAGCTCTGCTAGATACACAGACACACATACACATACATACACATATACACACAGACACATATATACACATGTACACACAGAAAGATACACACACACATGTACTCACATACATAGACACGTACACACAGACAGACACAAATTCTCTCTCTCTCCTGGAAAATCCAAACATGACCTGTTTTATTTATAGATTTACTTAAAAGCCTAACAGCCAATCCATTTCCAAAACAGTCAAGACCTAGTGAGTTAATCACACTCATGAGCACATGCACACACATGTGTGTGCCTGTGTGTGTACTTTGTTTACTTATTTGTAATGTCTTGGTTTAATGAGACTGTTTACAGCTCATCCTGTTTGGCCTGAATGTGAGCAGCAAGCTAGGCCTTGCTGACTTGCATCAGCACTGTGTGCTGCTATATGCACATATCTGCTCACCCGTGAACAGAAGAGATGCTTGTGGGCTCTTTCTGAGCAGCCTCCGGCGGGCGGCAAAAGCTCACCACCTCCCAGGAGCCAGAGAAGCTCCAGCAGCAGCCTCAGGCATGCACCTCTTAGCAAAGGATGAAGCAGAAACTGGCCTCTAGCATTTCTGTTCCCTTCACAGGACAGGAGGAGCTCACGTGATTGGAGAGCCTACAATGTGTCATGCTCTTCACTTGCATTATTTCCTTCTTTCATTATAATAACCTCACATGGTACACACTTCATCGTGCCGATGCTCCAAGAGAGGACATAGACGCTCAAAAATTCTTTGTGGTGCAGTAAGGAGTATGAAGGACATACCAGGTGATGCTGCAGCTGTGTTTAGCAGAAAGATTTGGTCTGAAGGTCAGAAAACACCTCCTGAGCAAGTCACATATAAGCTACATCCAGAAGGATGACTAAGGGCTGGTGAAGGTGAGAGTAGAGTTGGGGCAGGAAGGAATGGTCCAATGGGGTTGGGGAGGACTAGGGAGCATGAAGCTTGTGACAGAGGAGAGTTTTAGAAGTACAAAGGAGGCCAGGGTGATATAGTTGGTGGACAGAGTAAGGAGGAGAGGTGAGAGATTAGAAGGGAGAGCCAGATCCAGACTGGAAAAGGCCTTGGAGGCTAAGGCTTTGGGATCATTTTGTGATATTACAGGATTAAATCATTTTTGTAAGTGATACCTGAGATAACAGGACCTTTAAAACATTCTTTCTATGGGGTAATAGTCCAAATTTTACACGATCTATCGTCCAAGGGACATTTGGAACATAACCAACCAATTGCTAAGCTGTAGAGTGTGTTGTGTCTCTCTACCAATTGTGCTAGTTCTTGTCTTTTCTTATCTGTGTATCTTATCTTCTTAGCCACGGTGTAATTCCTTGGCTCCAAAGACCTCATGCTTTTTAGAACATTCTCCCCCTCCCCCAACACCCACCGCCTACAGCCCTGATTATTTTCTATTAGAGTAAGCAGTTTTCTATAATGCCTGTCTTTGAAAGTAAAAGAGATAAGGCATCTGATTGGTCTGTACTGGATAAAGATAAAAAGAATATTCCATCCCAGCTTGACATACTACACAATAGACTTTCTCATTCTATGGGTAAATTTATACTTTCTCTGAAATGTATGACTAGTTAGTGAAAAGATCGGTTTCCTTCGTACACAGGAATCCATCTCATTGTAATTGCATCATGTACAGAGTAATACGTTCATCATACTGCGTAATAGGCCAAGAATGAATTAACACCCTGCCCCATCATTACATTTGCAGTGGGAATGAATTGGAAAACATTGTGTTGCAAGTGTCAGAAACTCAACTTGAATTCACCTAAGAAAAAAGCGGATCCATGGGAAGGTTCCTGGTCTGATGAGGAGGGCCTCTTGGCTTCTTAGGTGGGCTCTGAATAAAGACGGTAGCTCCCATGTGGTTAGAAGGAACCCTTCCCAAGAGAAAGGAGATTGCCTAGACAAAAAGCTACTGGCAACTGCATGTGTCTACTGTTTACATTTTGGGGGTTATTGTATAATTACCAGAAGAACACAATGGAGTGAAAAAGAGCAGGACTTTTTGAGGTCAGACAAAACTGAATTTGAAATACTAACGTATTCGTGCTGAGACCTTAGCAAATAATATAAACTCTTTGGACTTGCTTTTTTTCAGCCAAAAAAGAAAAGATCACTTAAAGATGCAATGAGAGTGTGTGTTTAAAAACCTAGCACGGTGCCAGAGATTTACTGAGGGCTAATAGTGTCAGCACCATTCTTCTCTCTGTTCATTGGGAAATGAGTATTAACCACTGTGTGTGTGACTCTGTGTGCGTAAAGTGCGAGGACGGTAAGTGACACATGGCAAGAGCTCCATAAATGTAGCTGTGATTATATCATTGGGATCATGGTTTCAATTTCCCTATAAGAATACCCCTAAGTGAATCGCGTGGATTCCCATCTTGCCTATCTTCCTCGGGGAAATGGACATGAAAAGACGTTGATCTTTCTTCTTGATCTTCTTTCCATCTCAATGCCAGGAATTGTTCTTGCTCCACAGTGCCCAAACAGACATTGGACACTTAGTCAATATTAATTAATGATGTTGGTGTTGGTGTGGCAGCTCTTTGACACTAAACATTTTTATGCCAACAAAACCACGGTAGAATCCAGCAGCTGTGCTGCAATCTTGTCTCAGATGTAATCACCATGCACTTTGTTCGTATTCCCTGTGCTATTCATGCCACTTAATTAGCCCGGTTTTGTTGCCTTTATGCTGATTGTATTGATGCCCCTTCAGGAATAATCCTCCCTCATTTTTCTTGTTCTGTGGCTGTGGGGATTGCAAGACCCCATCTCTACTTCCACTAGGGCTTGCATATAACCTGTGGCAAAAAAAAAGAGTGCAGAGAAGGCACCAGGTTTTGCTACTGTGGTGTATGGGGGATGTCTCAGGGCTTTGTTTAAACTGATAGTTTACCTGTCATCATCGGTTGTCAAAGAAAGCCTTTCTAGCAACATAAAAGGGTGGCGTGGATGTGGTTGCTTGAAAGGAGTTTTCAAGCGGAAGACAACAATCTTTTTTTTTTTTTTTTTAAAGACAGAGAGCCCAAGTGTGAGAAGGGGCAAAAAGAGAGGGGGAGAGACAGGCAGACTCCTCGCTGCATGGGGAGCTTGACGCGGGGCTCAATGCCAGGACCCTGAGATCATGACCTGAGCCGAAGGCAGACATTTAGCCGACTGAGCCACCCAGGCACCCCAGACAACAATCTTCTTGATGTCAGCGAAACTGCATAAAGTATCTCAGTATCTCCTCTAGTGTTTAATTTAGTGCTTTGTTCAAATATAATAAAAATAACAGGGATCCCTGGGTGGCGCAACGGTTTGGCGCCTGCCTTTGGCCCAGGGTGCGATCCTGGAGACCCGGGATCGAATCCCACGTCGGGCTCCCGGTGCATGGAGCCTGCTTCTCCCTCCGCCTGTGTCTCTGCCTCTCTTTTTCTCTCTCTGTGTGTGACTATCATAAATAAATAAAAATTAAAAAAAAAAAAAAACAACAGGAGGACAGCCAACATTTACTGAGCGCTTATGGATGCTAGGCATTATTCTACACACGCTGCATGTTAAATTGCTTAAATTTCAAAACAGCTCTATGACATAGTTACTATTATTATTCCCACTTTACAGATAAGAAACCAAAACAAAGAGGTTAAGTAACTCACCGAAGGCCACTCAGCTTTCAGGTGGTAGTCCTGACTCTCTAACCCTAGCAGTGCACTTTGAATCCATGATAGCAGACACTTAGGAGATACGTATTGATGGATTATTTTTATTTTCATCTTGTTTTATCTGTATAGTGTCCTTAGGGACTACTGGCTGGCTCAATTGGTAGAGTAACTCTTGACCTCATGTTGAGCATGGAGCCTACTTAAAAAAAAATTTTTTTTAAACCCAGGTAAAATGCCCTTTAACATTTTCTCAGAAAAAAAGAAAGAGAACATTTATGGAATATCTATGGTGGATCAAATATGGCATTCTGTGTTAACTCTATCTCACTTCATTTTTGAATTATTCTGCAAAGTAGTAACCTGCTATTTTTTATTCTTACAGAGGAGGACACTAAGGACCAGAGAACGAAAGGATGCTGTTAAGATTCTATAGCTAGTAAGGAAGGTAGAGATGGGATTTGAATACTCATAAGACTCTGGCCCAAAGGCCACAATTCCATACATTTCCTATAGCTGCTGACTTTGCATCACAGATGGCAACCATGGAGTCATTTCCTGTAAATTTTTCACAAAGCTGTCCTTTTGGGGTAGGCTCATCAGCTTAGATATATATATATATATACACACACACACACACACTGTCACTGTGACTATACTGTGTGAATATTTGCCAAAAGATCTAAAAGCACTTCAATACTAGAAAAGCAGCTCCTTTTCAAGATGGACCACAGTTGTGATAAATACAATACCAATAATTACAACATTTTACATGCTTACATTTTAATTTCATTAATAATAAGCACCTTACATTTTCATGATGCTTACTATATACCTGATATTGTTCCAAGCATTTCACATGTAGTAAATCATTCAATCCTTACAAAAACCCTATGAAGTTGGCCTAATATTACTTCCCTTTCTATAACGGGAAACTGAGGTGGCAAAAGACAGAAAACTTGCCCAAGGTGACCCAATGACAAAGTGGTGAAGCCAGACCTGAACCTAGGCAGTGTTGCTCCAAAGCCTGGGCTCTCAGCCATGCCCTACACTGCCACTCATTAATTATTTCAGAAGTGGTAGTTTTATTCCTTTCCCCATACTTTAGGCCATGGGGATTAATATGAGAATTAATCATGTGTGGTGCATGACCTAATAAATTTACTAAATGAGCTAAATATTTATTTAATGTTTATATATATGTGTGTGTGTATATATATGTGTATATATATGTGTGTGTATATATGTGTATATATAATAGTAATGCAACCCCTGTCTTCAGGAAGCTAAACTAAGCAAATCAGCAAAGACAACACCATGTGATACAGGACTCCAGTAGGAATGTTTGCTGTTGTCTATTTTCCATTTATTCTCTACACCATTCAAACCAAATGTCCCAGGAAGCTGCCCCAGGTCTTGTTGCCCTCTGACTTCTGGTTAGGTACAGGCTACAGAAGGAGGAGAGAGAAGACAAGTATGTACATTCCCCAGCCTCCCAGCACTGCCCCACTTCAGCCCTGGCAGTGTTATGATCCCCTGTGGCTGTAATTTCTGTTGGGTGACTACCCATTCGTGGCCCAGCTCTTGCAGGGGCACCTGTCAACACCATTTCCTCCCTTTGTTCTTTTCAGGTTTTTTCTTCTTCTTCAGGCTAAAGGGTAGGATCTTAGAGGTAGCTTTATCATTCCTTGTTGAATTAGCTCTTAGTGTACATTTGTTTCCTGCAGGAGTCTGGCCGATACTACATGTGAGCAGACGCAGAAAGGTACAGAAAGGTACCTGACCTAGACTCAGAGGGAAAGGGGAGGCTCCTCAGAAGAAGCAAAATCTAAGATGACTTCTAAAGGACGAGTAGGAATTATCCAGATTGGGAAAGAAGATACAGAAGAATATGCTCCAAAGAAAGAACAGCAAGTGAAAAGAGAAGAAAGCTAGCGTGGCGTAGAGCATAGACAGTCTTAAGAACCACAAGTGGCTACTAGATACTGCTCAAGATGAGAAGCAAAAAGATTAAGCCTACGTAAGCAGGTTTTAAATCACAACGGTGCGGATTCTAATGTAGTTTTGCTGTGTGGTTTGTCATATGACCTTTCCTTGCATTTCCTTATGAAGAATTCAGCAAAATCTATATGACCTACCAAGTGTTCTAGAATGGGGTTTGGGGACGCTGAGTGAGATGAAGTGCTGGGTCTGGTCTTCAGGAGAACATAGGGGTGATAGGGCGATAGGTTTTGGATTGCTCTGTCAGATTCTGAAATTTTTTAGGCCACACGTACTACTGCTGATGTGTAGCTATGGGTGTGGTTAATGGATGTGACCAACAAAGTTCATTTAGGACAAGTGATTTGGACATGAAGAATCAGCAAAGGAAAGCTTTGAGGAAAAGAGGCAGTGAATGCTCAAATGTTACAGAAGAAGCCTTATTCTCTGCCTTTATTTGCATAATCCATAGTAAAACATAACTAAATTATTGGTTAATATCATTTAAAACCAACACTGAGTTCTGATGAGAAGACATGGGACAGTTTCTTCCTTTCTTCTACTAGTCCTCTATTCTTGCCTCTCTTGGTTACAGATATTAAGCATTTTCTTTGTTGGCATCTTGTTTATTTTGTTTACCTATGGATGCCATGCCCTATTAGTTATTTCCATAATTCCTCACAGTCCAGCCACCGTGGCTGCCCCTTCTACATTGCTAATCATGACAGTAATTACGGCCTAGTCTCTGGTGGCTAAATGCTATCACCTAGCCTGACTACCTTTGGGCCCCCATCACCCCTATGAATATTAACAAGCTCAACTTTGAGTCCATCTTTTCTACCATCTGAGAACCACTGCAACTGAACTTGTTAGCATTGCTGGTGTCGCCTCACCAGCACATTCCTAATTGTTTTGGTAAATGCCATGTCCTTTGGGCCCTCCAAGGATCACAATCCTCTGATGGGACTTCCAGCCTTGTACCTAACAGCCATTCTATTATGTCTGCTTCTCTTGGCCTCTGTTCCTTAGCATTCTTTCTTCAAGCTTTGGTCAGGGCAACTCTGCCCTTGCTACTTTCTGAGTGTTGGTCCCTGCTTTTGCCAGGCTTCCAAGAACCACCCAGCTGTGAGTTTGCCCCATTCCCTGAGGTTCTTGCTAGGGGATGTGAAATAAAAGAAAAATATGGATTAGTCTCTGCCTCAGTTCCTGGCAGAGCTCCTCAAACCCTTGTAATCTCCTAAGTGACAACAGCACTATGAGCATCTTTTGTTCTGATATTTGGTCTTTGCCTTCAGTTCCTGGCATAGAGTACCTAAATCCCTTAGAATTTCCTGGGTGATAGGGGCGCCTTTTGCTCTAACGAGGCAATTCTTGGTGGGCTCTTTAATAGCTTCCAGATGGGGGGCAAGTCACCAGAAAGATCAAGCCATAATTAGCCTGGAATTTGGAGCCCCACTCCCTGTCCTCCAGGAAGAGGAGAGAGGGTGGAGATCGAACTAATGGTTGGTCATGCCTACATGATGAAGCCTCCAAAACATCTCAAAAGCACTGGGTTCAGAGAGCTTCCAAGTTGGTGAACACATCTATGTGCTGGAAGGGTGGCACATCCCAACACCCCAGGACATCGCCCCTGTGCTTAGGATCCTTCCAAACCCCACACAATGTAACCCTTTGTCTGCCTGTTCATCTGTTTCCTTCATCACACCTTTTATTATACAATAAACCAGTAAATGTGTTTCCCTGAGTTCTGTGAGCCAGGCTAGGAAATCCCTGACACAAAGAAGAAGTCACAGGAAACCCAGTTTACAGCCAATCAGTCAGAAGTATGTGTGACAACCTAAGGCTTGCTGATTGGTGTCCGAAGGGGGGCAGCCTTCTGACATCTGATGCTACTCCAGGTAGTGTCAGAACTGAACTGAACTGACACCTGGCCAGGGTCACGGAATTGCTTTGTGTGGAAAACCTACATATCTAGTGTCGGAAGCGCCGTGAGTGTCGCAGTAGTGTGAGAGAGGAAGAAACATCGCGTGCCCCCTGCAGAGGTGCTAAAGCCCACATGCTGGAAAAATGCCCCCAAACCAGTGAATTCTTGCTTTTCTGGTTTCATATTCTTTCCCTTCATCAGTCGGCCTCAAAATTCATTCCTTCTACCTGACGTTTTTCCAGGTCACCAGAGTTGAAGTCTAGTAACTGAGCTGCTACCTGTGCAATAGAGGGTGCCTACGTCACCCTCCTAGTGAGGGTGACCTGTTTATCCAAAGTCTTAAAACTTTGCTGTAATACTTGCTTTGGAAATTCAACTTTCACGAATCTATCCTAGAACAATAAACAGAGATTTATGCAAATATTTAGGTACAAATATGTGTAATAAACCATTGCTTTTAATAGCATTAAAATATGTATAATATAATTAATTCTAATAAAATGAAAAGAAAAGCAGGAAGATAGGCAGGCAGGCATGAACACCAAAAAGGAGGAAAGGGAGGGGCACCTGGGTAGCTCAGTCAGTTCAGCTCAGGTCATGATCCCAGGATCCTGGGATGGAGCCGGGTGTTGGGCTCTTTGCTCAACGGGGAGTCTGCTTTTCCCTCTGCCCTCTGTTCCCCCTGCCTTGGGCTTGTGCTCTTGCACTATGACTCTTTCAAAAAAATAAATAAAATCTTTTTAAAAAATCCTCCTTCCTTCCACCAAGAAGTGGGAGTATCTTGTCGCATATTGAGTATGCGACAATAGGAAAAAGTTAAAGAAATTGTGTTACATACCAACACAGATACACAATATTTTTCAATTGTTAAATGAGACTATATGATGGATGGCAAGGAAAGATATCCAGGACAATTAATTAGATGAAGAAAGAAACTGAAAAAGACTACCAGGATTCTCATTTCTGTTTATTTGTATACTTTTACAGAAGCACAGAGAATGAGCTAGAAGGATAAGCACTAAACATTCAACAGCAATTATATGGTGGGGAAGCGGATGGCTTATAGATGATTTTAATTTTCTTCTTTTTATGCATCTATATTTTTTAAATGTTCTGTAATGAACCTATATTACTATTATAAAAATTTCCTTAAAATCTTCTGTTGAATCAACAATCCACTTCTAGGAATGTTTCCTAGGAAAATAACCAGAAGTGTGCTCAAAGACTGGTTAGGATGATCAATGCAGCATTATTTATAAGAGAAGGAGAATTGTAAATAATACAATTATTGCAATTATTCCACAATAAGAAAATGATTAAACAAATTACGGTATTGAGAATACAAATATTTCTCTTTTTCCTAGAAAAGTGCTTACTGTTCTGTGCTCCTGGTAACAAGTGCTGCTATAACTAGTTTTAACACCCTTCTATGATTCAACACAACTTGTTTCAGCAAACAAGCTCTGGCTAACCAACCAATAAGTGACAGTCTCTTATGACCCAAAGTCAGCCAATCAGGACAAAGTTAGGCCAATAAATATGCTTCTCAATGCCAACCAATCAACAGTAGACTCACTAGAATAGCCATGTTTCTGGAGTTGATGTCAATCTATTTATGCTCCTGAAAATCTGCCAATCCCTGAACTCCACATTTCCCCAAAACCCTATATAAAATCATCAGTCTGTTATGATCCTTGAGATTGTGGCTGGCCAGCACATTTGCCCCTTACTATATAGCAGACAACAAATTCAACTTTGTATTGTGCTGTGTTTTTTGTGTGTGTATTTACTTTAGTAATAAACTCAGCTCTGTGTGTGTGTGCATGCACCTGTGTGTCTGTCTGTGTATACTCACCTTGAGGGAGCACACACACATATATACATAAATACAGACCTATGATGGAATGCCCATCCATGTTTAATGCATTCGTTACAAATTTTATTTTCAAAGACATATACTGGCAAGTAAAACTGTTCAAAATTTATTATGCAGAAAAGATGAATACAAAACTGTGTATTGTATGATTCTAATTAGAGAAACAGAGATGAAGGGGGAGGAAGGGGGAGAGACAGAGAGAGAGAGAGAGAGAGAGAGAGAGAGACTAGAAAGAAAATACACCAAAATGTTAATTAAAAGTGATTCTATGTGGATCGTGAGATTCTGGGTGACTTTTTTCGTCTTTATTTTTTTTTTTCTTTTCTTTAAAAAAAAATCTATGATGACACTTGGCACTTTTACAACAAGGGAGGAAGATTGTTTTTGAAAAAAACATCTTGGCTTAGCACTATAGCACCAAATCAATTAATTTTAAACACCATCTATAAAGTTTAGCACCTTCTTATGTGTCCTTTTTATAAGATTCTTTCACTGACGAAGCAAGCCCTGTTATGTATGTAAAGGTCTAAATTCAACAAATATGTGGCCTCTGTGCCAGATACCACATTAGGCACTCAGGTACGAAGGGAATGTCCCACCTTAATGATATAAATGATGTAACACTTCCCTGAAAACCTTGTGGTAAAGGGCATTTTCGTAAATGGCCCTAGCATCTGAAATTATGCTTTTGCTTTTAGACATGTTCAGCTGCTTGTTATTAGTGCAGACCATCAGCGTAGCAAGGGAAGGTAAAAAAGAGAAATACAGGTGTTTGTTAGGACTGGGAATAATGGTCTATGAAATGTGGAACAATTAAAAAATGGCAGTAGTATTAGAGAGGGAAAAATAAATTGTAATTTCTCCTATGGTCTTTTTCTTTATTTTGGAGGAAGAGAGCTTTAGCTTCTTAATAAAAACTGTGTCAATGTCCTAATTGCATTTAATGAAGCCATATGTCTGGTGCTGAGAATGTGGAAAGATGCACTAGAGCCTTCTGGTCTCCAACTCCTAATTCATGCAAGCAGCTCTTAAATGGCTAAGAAATGATGATTGAATATTGTGAACAGGCACAATAGTTAATCTCGTATGAATAGGCAGTAGGAGGGGAATGTGTTTGTCTTGGGTTTGTTAGAAAGGTTTTCATGATCAAACACTGAAAGAGGATTTTCCCCATTTTCTGCCTGCTGACAATGCATCACTGATAGTTTGACTTAATGAGGTTCTTAGGTTTAATAAAATAGGAAAAGGCAGTGAGCCATTTCCCAAAATGACTTGAAAGAAATATTTGGCAAAAATAATTGAGATTCAGAGATTACCAGTACAAAGAACTCTATCAGTTTCTCCCATACCAGACTATGCCCACTTGCTCTATGCTTCCTGCTGATTTTAGAATTTACCCCCATTTGCTGCCAGGAGGGCAGCATCCTCCCTTAACAGAGGCCATTCTTCATAAACTATAAGATGCTAAGGAATTAATCACAATTTCAGTGGGTAAGAAGTAAATGGAGAGTCTGCACAACCCTTCATAACGATATCCTAGCCTACCTTTGTAAAATCTGCTGGAATTTACATGGTGCTTTCATAAACCGTTAACTCATTCAATTCTCACTCTAACCCTGTGAGTGGGGGACTGTTACCCTGGCTTTACGGCTGAGAAAACAGGCTCAAAATATGTAAGTGAGTTACCTGAGGTCTCACAGTGAGAAAATGCTAGAATTCAGACCCAGATCTGGTGTTTGATCCATTCTATCTGAACTACTACATTTAAAGGAGCAGAGAGGACCATTCAGATCTGAGGTCTGAGGACCTAGAACCCTGCCTCTTGTTAGCAGATGACGTGACACGTCAGTCAACCTCCCTGAACTCTACTTCTTGCACTAAAAAAAAAAACAGAATTAATCATGCCAGTTATCAACTTATTATCTCTTGGCTCCAAATCCACCCTTCATTACCATGCTAAAAGATGAGACTGGAGTTTGGCTATTCAGGTCTCCTTACGCCACAGACCAATAGCAGATAAAGATGTTGCGCCACTGGCTGAATCATTGATCCCAACTGCCAAGGGGAAAGTGAGTTGTTGCTACACAGTATGGGCAAGGAAGACTGTCTGGAACACAGAGAATTCTCTAGAGTTCTTGATACTTCGATGCTCAATAGTAAAGGTTAATAGAAAACTATAGAACCCAACAAGCAAAAAGCAGGAGGATTGTGGACTCAGACTCTGAAGTAATGAAGGTTTGGGTCATTTCACCAGGTAGAGAACCCTGACCATTTAAGATTCTTTCTGAGGGTAAAGGGCTGTCTATCTGGAGGCTGTAAGGGAGAATCTGCTTCATTGTCTCTTCTATTTACTAAGAGCCACCCACACTCCTTAGCTCATGACCTCCTTCCAGAAATGTCATAACTCCAATCTCTGCTTTCATCATCATATCTCCTTTTTTGAGTAATCTCTACATCCATCATGCGGCTTGAACTCATGACCCCAAGATCAAGAGTCACATGCTATACTGACTGAGCTAGCCAGGCACTCCCATATCTCCTTTTTTGACTTTGACCTCCCTCTTCTAAGGATGCTTGTGATTACACTGGGCCTACCCAGATAACCTAGGATAATCTCCCCATCTCAAACTCCTTAAGTTCATCACATCTGCAAGATCCTTTTGTCATGTAAATTTCAAATTCACAGGTTCCAGGGATTAGAACACGGACATCTGTAGGGGGGGCCATTATTTAAACTACTACTGAACTATAAAAAAAAAAACAAACAAACCAAAACCCTGTCCTTCATTATTATTGTGTATATTGTGTTACAATATTACAAATACTATTGTAATAACAATAATGAAAAATTTGAAGTTACCTTTTCAGTGGAACTGTTTGTCTTCTGAGTAAAAATACCTCTAATTCAGATGTTTTCCATTTTGCTTTACTCTAGGTAAGGAAGGATATTGGAATTCAAACACATTTGTTTCTTCTGCAGAAATGATACTGCTCATTCTTTTCTTAAAATACACTCACTTTGAGTTGTATGTGGCTCTCTGAGCAGTGTGGAAAAGTGAAAAAAAAGAACAAGAAAAGAGGAAGATTTGAGCAAGATGCAGAATAGAAGGTGGACAAAAATTCAGAAGCAGTTTGTCAGTATTGCTTCAGAAAGGGAGGGGAAAAAAGGAAAAAAGCAAACACATACCCAAAATATTTGCCATTCTCATAAGATGGAATTTAAGTGAGAGAAGGGTGTAACCTCTGGCTTGGAAGGTGCCGAGGGCCAGGGAAAGCTTCATTTAACCACATTTCAAGACAATACAAAGCAAATGAGTGTCTCTGAAAGTAAATGGCAAAGGGGATTGATTTTTAAATTACTTTTAAATCATAAAATACCACAATTGTAACAGCATTTTGGGTAGTCATCCGGCAGTATACCAGGAACTTTACTGGAGAAAAAAATCCAGGAAGACATTTCATGAGAAGCACTCATTAATGCATATCTCTGTTGGATTGGATTGGTCTATTGACCTTAGTAACTGAGTTTTCACCCTAGAAAAGGATTATTTGTGAAAGGTGGGCATTTGAAAAGCCTGCCTTGAAAATCTAGTAGAAAATAGGACATTTTATAAATGTTTAAAACCATATATAAAAGATGGCAGGCTGAGAGCGGACTTCAAGATTCTCTGCAACTTTGATAATTGGAAGCTTTAAGAAACACCCATCTATTTCTCTAAGCAGGTTGTGTTTTTCTCAAAAGGGAGAGGCTTGAATCCAATATAAATTTTCAACATTTATGTAAGAGTTCTTTCTTTTTTAATGGAAATTGAATCACTTCTGGGTGAATTATCAGAAAATCCATTTCCCGAATGCCAGTTTACAGAAATCCAATACGCTCAATGACAATTTAGCAAAGGAACATCTCCAAATTTATTGAATTTTCTGATTTATCAAAAAAAAAACCTTTAAAAATTTCAATATTATTTCTTACATTTCAAACGTTAACATTAAATTATCCCAAACAAATGAGAAGGGTATTATACAATCCTGACATATATTAAATGCTGCAAGTTTTCATTCTTTCTTTCTATAAAAAAAAAAAAAGATTTCATTTATTTATTTGAAAGAGAGAGCATGAACAGGGAGAGCTGCAGAGGGAGAGGAAGAAGTAGACTAACCACGAAACAGGGAGCCTGATGTGGGGCTTATTCCCAGGACCCTGAGATCATGACCTGAGCTGATAGCAGATGCTTAACCCACTGAGCCACCCAGGCACCCCTGCAAATTCTATTTCTAACCATTAGATACTATATACAAAAACACAGTAGCAGTTTGCAGAAAGATTCAGTGTAGTAAAATGAAAATTATTCAATTGCATGGAAAGAATGCCTAGAAGGAGTCAGCATAATGTACTGTATGATTAATACTTTAAACTTGAGTTATCTTAACCCTAAATATGAAATTATAAAAGAAGAATTTTAAAAGGGGTTAAAAATCCTAAAGAGACTAAAAATGGAGAAATGATCTGGAAAGTGACAGGATCAATTACATCACCTAATAATTTCAAGCTATAAATAGCTGAAAATAAGAAATGTTGATCTGTTACTTGAAATAATAATGGAGAAAATATCTTAACAGTGCAAAAATATTAGTAAATATTAAATATTAATATTAATAATTAAATATAAATATATAATTATAATATATAATTATATAATTATATATTATAAAATATAATTAAATGTAAATAATATTTAATATTAGTCAATATTAGGAAATAAAATTATACTTTCAAAATCTCATTAACAAGCATTAGGAATCAATGTAAACATAAAACAATCTTGAGATGTCAGCTATGGATAATTTTTTATATTAAATGTATTTATAGAAGACTAAACCACTCTAAATCAGGAGTGGTTGACCAGCTGACCATTCAAAACATGCTGCTATGGAGACAAGACAGAACCAGTCAACAAAAACTTCACAGGAATCTTCAAAAGCTGTTAAAACTATCACATCCAATTTGAGATGCTGCAAAACTGGACTAATAAAATCCACTACATATTGCTCTAAACTTTAGAAATATTTTTTTTTAAAAATTAGGTTCTAGTCAATGAGTAAATTTATTGAGTGGGTCACCTCAGTCAGTCCATGATTGAAATCCACCCAATGGCTTCTCATTCCTCAGAGGAAACCAAACTCTTGGACTGGAGTCTCCCTCAGTCTCCTAGGTCTCCCACAGTACATTCCCGTACTTCTCAATTCTCATCTAACCTTGAGCCTGGTAGTCTGGCTTCTTCATGTCTTAAAAATTTCATTTCTCTTCTTTCTGGCTTCATGACCTTTGTTCTTGATCGTTGCCCTGCCTGGTAGAGTCTTTTTTGACTTCTTATGACTATCTCCTTCTCATCTTTCAGGTTACAGCAAAAAAAAATGTCATTTCCATGATCACTCTGTATAAAGTTTCTTTCCCCAGTTACCCTCCAATCAACCTCTTCGCTTTAAAAAAAAAAAAAAAAAAAAAAAAAAAAAAAAAACGAAAAAAACACAAAAAACTATCACTATTGGAAACAACTGGGCTTGTTTATGTCTTTGCTTGCTTATTATCCATGTTCAGTAATGGAATGTAAGCTCTATGAGGATTAAAGTTATGCTTCAAACCTAGCACCTTTTCCAGACACACAGTACAGACATTGTAAATATTTGTTGAATAATCAAAGGACAAGTCCTTTTGTATTTGGGAACATACTTCTTTTTTATTTTAAAAAAATCACTTGGCTGGGTCTTTTAGTAATGTGAAAATAGAGCAAGGAATTTTTGGAATGGAGACTTTTGAGACAAAGAATCTTGGCCAATCATCCATATCCACGTCCAAATGAATGGAAGGTTTCCTTTCCACTTGAGGATTGTTTCCCTATCTCATGGAAAACTACTTGACTTTTGAACGTACTGACTTCAGGGATTTGGAAGGATCTCTAATAGGCTGTCTATGAAGGGTCCATGGAAGAATGACTCACCTTGTAAAAGCTGTCACAGAAGACAAATCTGTGACAGTGTAGGA
Source organism: Canis lupus familiaris (assembly GCF_011100685.1). Taxonomy (NCBI): domain Eukaryota; kingdom Metazoa; phylum Chordata; class Mammalia; order Carnivora; family Canidae; genus Canis; species Canis lupus. The sequence goes on from NC_049249.1 coordinate 25,959,331, forward strand.
CATGGATCAGCATAAATCAACCAATGGCTCATCTGGGAATTGTGTCTGCTTGTATATATCAATACCTTCTTTGGGAGGCTTGGTTCCAAAGCATACTTTAAAGACAACAATATTAATCCTTGGAATTGCTTCAGAGGAAGAGATGAAAGGAGTGCCATCACTTTTGCAACCTGTGTGCCCCAGGCAACCTCTCTGACTGTTTTTCCTTCCCACTGAACTCTTGTTATTGAAGAAAAGCTAATTAGAAGTCAGAAAGAGGTTAAAGTTCCCCCAAAGACAGCATTTCAAACAGAAAATTGGGGAAAGTTTTCCAAGCTTGACAATAAGAAGGGTTTTAATAGCTATTAAGGTGACCTCAAGTTCACCTTCAAACAAAATTTTGAGGAAACTGGTGTAAGCCTCAATCTATTTTTACTCAATGAACTGAAAGAAAAAAGGGAAAGAATCTAGACAATGTGTTGCCTGTCCTGGGTAAATCAATACGAATGCTGCTCTTTTTCGAAGGCTTGTGTGAGCTTAATGATCATCAAATCCTGAGCTCAGAATTCAAAAAATATATGTATATAATTATTGCAAATGTCACTCAGAAGCACTAGTTTAAAATAAAAGACTCAATGAAAATGCATGTGGCAAGCTGACTACAAATTATCATACACATTATTACCATCTATTCAAATATTTATCTTTCCTGGGTACTATAAGCCCAGGGGGATTGGTAATGAGATATTGAGCCTTTTGCCATTAATATTCCATCTCAAATTGAGCCCAGCTTTACAGGGAAAAAAAAAACCCACATTGTTGTCATCTCAGTTTTCACTGGCTGCTCTTTGTAAAGGGGTAAAGACACTGTCACAATTGGCTCTACAGGAAAATTGCAAAGTTGAGGTCAGTTTCCACTCTCATTTCACTCTTCTGTGCCTCTCGTTTCCTTAGGTCTTCCTATTATCTATCCACATTCTGGGAGTTTGCAGTGTACTGTACAAGGTACTCCCTTTGCTGGGACCTTTACCTTCTGAATATGCTCTCTCTGCTCTTATGAAGGCAAAGACACTGAAGGAAAACAAAATCCTTGTATTGTGGACTGTGTCCCTCAAAACCTTGGAAATAAAGTCACCTTCTCAGAGTTAAACTATAAATGAATTCCTAATGGATCAATGCAGAGATTAGTAAGTATCTTAACAGGACCAAATGGTTCCCAGGGCAGTAAGAACAGACATTAATCAGATTAAAAATATTAATATATATCTAAATAATGGGGGAAGGGGAGGATTTTGTCAGCCAAGGAGGTAGAAATCACTTGCCAGAGATAAGATTAGCTGTGTCATCTAAGCAGATTGTAGATGGGGCCCTTTCTTTTTTAAAGATTTTATTTATTTATTAAGGAAAGAGGCAGAGAGAGAGGCAGAGACATAGGCAGAGGGAGAAGCAGGCTTCCTATGGGGAACCTGATGTGAGACTCGATCCCAGGACCCCGGGGATCATGACCTGAGCCAAAGGCAGATGCTCAACTGCTGAGCCACCCAGGTGTCCTGTAGATGGGGCCCTTCTCATTGCCTTCTTATTGTAGTCCTGGGTGGATGCCACCAAATGTCCAAATTATAAAACTTCTGCCTCCCATGCCCACCATCCAGCTTATTCGATTCTTTCCAAAAAGTGTCTAATAACTTGATTTCCACACTTGATCTTAGCCAAAAGGCCAAGAGGCGATTGATAACTTGATTTTCCCATGCAGCTTGCCTACATGGAAAAAAAAAATGCATTGATCAGGCCAACAAAAATATCCAGCATGTCTAATAATTATTTTTCATATTAAAAGTGTATAAGCACGTACCCTGACTGTATGATAGTGTGCCTGTGAGCTGTACAAGCACATCATCTCTGGATCTCCATGAAGTTTCTGAGGCTACTAGACTAGTTTAGAAAGAATGCCTCAGTGGGATAGCCCACTGTGGTACACTGTGAGTGGCAGGTGACAGGACATCACACAGTCTATAATCATAAGAAATCATGAGATTGGGCAGCCCGGGTGGCTCAGCGGTTTGGCACCGCCTTCAGCCCGGGGCCTGATCCTGGAGACCTGGAATCGAGTCCCACATCGGGCTCCCTGCATGGAGCCTGCTTCTCCCTCTGCCTCTGTCTCTCTCTGTCTCTCATGCGTAAATAAATAAAAATCTAAAAAAAAAAAAAAAAAAGAAAAGAAAAGAAAAGATAAGAAATCATGAGATTTCTTATGCACACTGTTATGGGTTGAATTGTTCCCCACTCCCAAAGGTATGTTGAAGCCCTACCCCAAGTACCTCAAAATGTGGTCTTATTTGGAAATAGAATCATTGTAGATGTTAAGTCATTGTAGATGTTAAAGTGAGGCAATACTGGAATATGGTGAGCCTTAATCCAACATCACTGGTGTTCTTATAAGTAGAGTAAAATTTGGACACAGATAGAGACGCAGAAGAAAGACGACCATGTGAAGATGGAGGCAAGACTGGAGTGATGCTATCACAAACAGACAACATCAGAAGCCAGAAGAGGCATAGAAGGATCCCTCTCCAGATCCTACAGAGGGAACACAGATCTGACACCTTGATTTTGAACTTCTAGAACTATCAGAGAATAAGTTTCCTTTTTGTAAAGCCACATAGCTTGTGATAACTGGCTATGCACCCCCAGGAAATAATACACATATTTAAGAAGAGAGTACCTAATGGCTTCAGAAGCCCATGGTGTACAAAATGAAGGTGTATAAAGTTTATAGGAGGAAGCAGTCTATCGGAACTAGGGCTGTGTCTAAGGAGAACTTTGAGGATAAGAGAGTTGAGATGGAGAAGTTGGGGAAATCCTCAGTTAGAGGTAAAATCTCAGAGCAAGGAACTCATCAGGGCTGCCATTTACCATGACTAGATGGAATAAGGGAACCAGGAATTGGAACTTAACTGTTGTTAATATCTGTTTTTTGTGTGTGATTAGCAGGATAATCCTTAAAAGCTACAGAAGTAACAAGAGAGAGTAGGTGGGAGGGGCTGTGGTTCCGAGATTGAGGTAACTGGGAAGACCATTGCACCCTGTAGCCTGGTTTGGGGAGACGCCAAAAGAAAGAGATCATGGAGATTGGAAGAGAAAACAGAGTATTGTCTCCCAGTCTCCCACTTGGCTGGTTTCCTGATAGGGGGTCCTGGAAAACCACTTGCGAATGCCTCAGTTGGACAGCCCACTGACACTTCACTTACCTCATGGGCCCTTCTCTTCACTGCCCAAGTCTTACCGGGAGCTGTAACTTATAGAATTACTCTCTCCATTTCTCATGCCAGAAATCTAAAGTCATCTTCAATTTTTCCCTTTCCTTCACTTTCTCATCCCCTTGTATCAGGAAACCCTGGATTGATTATCTCTTAATATATCTCCTTTACCACGTCTCTGCCCCTTACTGACCAGTCCCATTAGCCCTTTGCGCCATCATTTGCCTGCACAATACAATGGCCTTCTTTTTTTTTTTTTTTTAAGATTTTATTTATTTATTCTTGAGAGAGAAAGAGAGAAAGAGAGAGAGAGAGAGGCAGAGACACAGGCAGAGGGAGGAGCAGGCTCCACGCAGGGAGCCCAACGTGGGACTCGATCCCAGGACTCCAGGATCACACCCTGGGCCCAAGGCAGGAGCTAATCCACTGAGCCACCCAGGTGTCCCCACAATGGCCTTCTAATTGGTCTCCCCACTTTCAGTCTTTCTTCTCTAATACATTCTTCACTCGCTAGCAAAAGTGATCTTGTTAAAACGAAAATCTGATTAGAAAATTCCCCTGCTTAAAATCATCCATTCACTGAGAATAAAACCCCACTTTTTATAATGGCTTACAAAATATTTTGCTCCTATACCCTGTATCTCTCTCTCTCCTATTCCTTGATTCTATCTGCACTGTTCTTCCTTTAGTTTCTCTACCTGATACTCTTGCCCACCACAGGGCTTTTGCACTTACAATTTTTTAAAGGTGGAATCTTCTACTCACAGTAGCATGGCTAGCTATTCCCTATCCTCAGTTTCAGCTTAAATGACTCCTTGGAGAGGCCTTTCTTGGCCACCACCCATCTCTATTAATCTTAATATCTCATTTTTTCTTTCATAGTAGGTATTATAACTTGCAATTACTTGATATCTCCTCCTTTCCACACACATACACCTCTCTCTCTTTTTTCTTTGTCTCCCCCAAAAAAATGTAAGTTCCATAAAACTAAGGACTATAATTAGTCCTGTTTACCACTGTATTCCTAGTATCTAGCACAGAACTTATTTATTTATTTTTATTTTATGATAGTCACAGAGAGAGAGAGAGAGAGGCAGAGACATAGGCAGAGGGAGAAGCAGGCTCCATGCACCGGGAGCCCGATGTGGGATTCGATCCCAGGTCTCCAGGATCGCGCCCTGGGCTAAAGGCAGGCGCCAAACCGCTGCGCCACCCAGGGATCCCCTAGCACAGAACTATATAGTAGTTGCTCAATAATTATTGTTTGGGTGAATAAATATTTAATGCAACCACAATCCAACAAGGCCCCAGGACTGGAAGTGGAGGGGATAGTAAGAACCATTTGCTGGGAGGAGGAATTTTTTTTTTTTTTTTTTTTTTAGGATTTTTGTTTTATTTATTTGACTGAGAGAAGGAGAGCACGAACAGGGGTAGGAACAGGCAGAGGGAGAGGGAGAAGCAGGCTCCCCACTGAGCAGTAAAGCCAATTTGAGGCTTGATCCCAGGACCCTGGAATCATGACCTGAGCTGAATGCAGATGCCACCCAGGTGCCCCAGAAGAGGAATTTTTAAAATGTGTATATGATAGTTAATTTTATTTGTCTACCTGACTGGACCAAAGTGTGCCCAGATATCTGGTTAAACACTGTTTCTGGACTTGTCTAAGAGAGCATTTCTGAATCAGATTAGTGTTTAAATTTTTTTCTTTAAGTAGTCTCCATAATCAGCATGGAACCCAACGTGGGGCTTGAACTCACAACTCTTGAGATCAAGACTTGAGCTGAGATCAAGAGTTGGATGCTTGGGAGGCCTGGGTAGCTCAGCAGCTGAGCGTCTGTCTTTGGCTCAGGGCATGATTCTGAGTCTGGGGATCAGGTCCTACATCCAGCTCCCTGTGAGGAGCCTGCTTCTCCCTCTGTCTCTGCCCCTCTCTCTGCGTGTCTCTCATGGATAAATAAATAAAATCTTAAAAAAAAAAAAAGAGTCAGATGCTTAACTGACTGAGCCACCCAGGCACCCCTGCATCAGATTCATATTTGAATTGGTAGACTGAGTAAAGCAGGTGACCTCCCTAACGTGGCCAGGCATCATCCACTCTGGTGAGGACCTGAATAGAAAAAAAAAAGTCAGAGGAAGGAGGAATTTCTCCCTTTTTATTCTGCCTCATTTCTGCAGCTGAGACATCTCATCTCATCCTCTGTCTTGGATTTACATCATCAGCTCCCCTGGTTCTCAAGCCTTAAACCTCAGATTGAATTACAGCCCTGGCTTTCCTGGGTCTGCAGCTTGCAGATGGCAGATGGTGGGACTTCTCAGCCTCCATAATTGCATGAGCCGATTCCTCTTACTGAACTTCCTTTTATATCCTGTTGGTTCTGTTTCTCTGCAGAGCCCAGGCTAATACAGTGCATGAAGGATAATTTCACTATGACAGTAGCTGTATTTCCAATCCAAAATGCCGGGGGAAAATATTTTACTTAAATAGTGTTCATTGGGGCGTTATTTATAATAGCAAAAAATTTAAATAGTCTCTTGGCTACAAGTGGAGAAAAGGGCATATTTACTACTAGTCACCATACGGAACTTTTAAAACTATCAAAAAAGATATGTAGAAGCAAATCTCAATGTGATCTTTATCTGTGATGTTAATCTGTCAAATAAAAGGTCAAGTTGTGTGTGTGTGTTTTGTCTTTGTGACTTAATGGAATAACGAATTTGTCTTTAGTTAACAACAATATTGTGCAAAAATCCCGATGAAACCGAAAATTTGAAAATATCTTTCACAAAAAAATATAATTGTATCCAGAAGTTTCCAGAGGATTTTAGTGGCCCAAACTCCTTGCGACTGCCTTGTAGGAAGGAGAGCCTAATGGCTCTAAGTTGCCCTGGAGGAGTGGTTCTCAGAGTGTACTCCCCAGAGCGGCAAATTCTCAAACTCCATCTTAGACCTAATAAATCAGGAACTCTGGAGGGGGCGATGGATAGTGCAGAGATCAGCAATCTGGGTTTTAGCACTTTCTCTGAGTCATTCCGACACATGATAATTTTTGAGAACTAGTGGCTTGAGCAAAGGCACTAGTCTTCCTCTGGATCCAGACCAAGTAGAACAGGTTTTCTCCACCTTGGGCATGCCCCAAATCCTGCCAGGAGTAGTGAGATTGTGTACCCCATAAATTCCCACATTTGGTCAGGGATCCCCTCCTTTCTTCCTCACTGGGTTTTAGGAGGATGAGAATCCATAATAAGTTTGCTCTGCTTTATTCCTGCTCTGTGAATGTGTCTCTGGGTAAAAAGCCACTTATTTAGGGGAATAAGCTGCTTTTCACATCTCCTCTGGAACTAGAAAACCACTTCTTAGTCTAATGCACTTCCTGTATTAGGAATTATATTAGATGGAAAAAACCAGCTCAAGAGTCCCCATCTGTCGCTGAAACAGAGACTTAACACACTCCCGTTATCCTTTATTGCAAAGGAGAGCACAGAATCCCAGAGAGCAGAGGCCTCTGAGGTTACAGTTTGTAAGTGACAGCCCCCAGGGTTTGCTGCTTCTAATTGTACATTAGGGCTGTACTCAATTCAGTTGCCCTTCGACTTCCAGACTTACACAACTCAGGGCTCTACTTTTCACATGTATGTACTAGGGCCTCAGGAGCAGTGTGAATATTCAGACAGTTTTCTACAGATCGAAAAAGCCCTACTAAGGGGTTCGAGCAGAGAGCATAGCCTGAGCCAAGCCCTGACTCCTGGCTTAGGGCAACATCCACCACAAGAGATTCCTTTACAAATATGGAGGCCCTTCTGGGGACTCTTCCAATACTGACACCTGAGCCACACCTGAGACCAATTCAATCAAAACCCCTGAGAATGCGGACTGCCATCCATGTTTAGCTATTAACGTTCATCAGGAGATTCTAATGTGCAACCAGAATTAAGAACCACTGTTCAGAATTATTTCCAAGATTCCTTTACCATGTTATTTTTTTAAATTGAGGTATAAGTGGCATAGAGCATTTATCAGTTTCAGGCGTACAACATAATGATAAAGTCACCAAAATAGTCTAGTGAACATCCATCACCATACATAGTTACAATTTTTTTTTCTTGTATTGAGGACTGCACTATTATTTAAGTGTCTAATCTTAACCTTATCATCAAAGAGACACTGGAGATATGCTAAAAAATTGAGATTAATATAGTCTGGTCATCTCCATACCAAAACAGCACTGGTTGATGAAATTAAATATTTCATCCAACACTGTCTGAGCCATCAATTCAATAATGTATTCCATATGATCTTAAAAGCAAAATCTGTTTTAAAGATAAAGATTATTTCTATTTCTATACCTAAAGACTGACTACTGAAAACTGAAAAACTCAGTCACTTGTTTTGCAAAGCAATGAGATTTGGGGGTAATCAGGGAACATTTTCTCCTTGTCTTGGCTTTCCAGCCGTAGCTTATAAAGTAAGAACTTCCAGGCTCTTGGAAGTATTGGCTAGAAGCTTCTGCCTTCCTTCTTCTGCTAGCTCCTTCCATGGAGGGATTGCTAGAAGAGTGTTGAGCTTATTGGCATCCATCTTCTCCTAACCAGCCTATCCAGGCATACATACTCTTCACCTTAGATGACAAGCACAAGGGCAAACCCTGGCCTGCCGAGAGTCCTCCCTCTTTGTGCAGCTCAGGAAAGAACAGGAAATCTGACTTCATCATAGGTACTATCAGCTTATTCTAATCCAGCTTTGCTGGCAATAAATTTTATATCTTGATCTTCATTTGACCTCTGGGTCTATTTCTGAACTGATTCAGCAAAAGAGTAAGACTAATTAGCCCACTGGAGCCCTAACACGTTAATCTCCATGACCAAAATGACCCACACAACTATCCTATTTGTGGTGTTTCCACTAAAGTCGTGCTACAGAGTTGATGCACTCACTGCAACATTATTGCTCCAGCTTTCAATCAAACCAACTGGTTTTGGCTGAGAAAAACGTTGGTGGATTAGGAGAGTCTGGGAAGTATTGGTCATTCTCATTATTCTCTTGTGTTGATGAGCTGAGGCTGATTAATTCAGTAGAAGGCTTCTTTTGTCATGTTTTGTAATGATTCTAGGATAAACACCGCCTGAATTGATTTATAGCTCTCAGGAATTGACAGAATTAGTTTGTGGTTGTTTTGAGATGGAGTAGTTAGGATTGGTAACATCAGGATTATATAGGAGTCTTCATAACATTTACAGTCTGAGTTTCATTATTGTTATTGCTATTGGAAAGACATATCTGTTACTGTTCTTAGAACAGGGCTAGGTTCAGAAGTTTTGGGCTTATTGATAAGGACAACTAATTTAATCTTTTTTGTACTAAGATGTTTCCAGTTGTCAAATAAATTTTTACTGTCAAATAATCTTATAATCATTGTTACCATGGCACTTAGGGTACTCACTAACTATGAAACTAGTAGAATATTAATGAAAATTTGTGCCCAGGGATCCCTGGGTGGCGCAGCGGTTTAGCGCCTGCCTTTGGCCCAGGGCGCGATCCTGGAGACCCGGGATCGAATCCCACATCGGGCTCCCGGTGCATGGAGCCTGCTTCTCCCTCTGCCTGTGTCTCTGCCTCTCTCTCTCTCTCTCTCTGTGTGTGTGACTATCATAAATAAATAAAAATTAAAAAAAAAAGAAAATTTGTGCCCAAATCCATAATGTGAGAATTTCAAAACCATACATAACAAGCCTAGATGACGTAGGTACAGAGATAGATTGAATTGAAGATACTACCTTGATCCTAAAAGCCACAAATTGATATTTAAAATAGCTATTCACTTTTCTTCTGAAGAAACTGATGTAATTCTAACGCTTAACTGTGGGCTCGAGTTTGGATCTTATGATGGAGCTCAATTTTCTCAGATTTTGAATCCGGAGGACGTCACTCTGAAGAAAATTGAATGTTTTCAGCCACAATAATTGGTTAAAAGACATTTCTGGGAAGAGAATATATTGATAGAATTATGTAGTCAAAGATTTAGGTAAATTTATGGGCAAAAGACTCTTTAATGTCCTCAGCGTACATGATTAATAATTTAGAGTCAAATTTAGGGGCACTCCACCTAGAGAGAATTACATTATCCAATTTCTGTTAGGTTATCCTGAAGTGTAAGCTGCAAGCTTATTAAAAATAAATGAGGTAATCAGACAAATTCTATGACTATGCGTGAGCTCCTCATTAATGTTTCACTAGACAGCATTAAGAAAGAACTAAATAGACTGCACTAGATTTAGAAGTAATAAATGGACTTCAAAAGCAAAGCAACTTAATGACCTTCCAGTAAACATGAAGACTTGAAACAGAAAGGATGAAGGATTTAAGAAGCCTATCAGCTACACTTTTTGGCTGCATCTACAATGGAAAATATACAATAGAGTTTGATCAATTAGCTGCTTAATTTGTTGAATCAAGAGGCCAGGTTTAAATATTACTTGGGAGCTGGAAATCACTGACTGGACTGTCATTAACAGGTTAAAGTGCCTAGTTCTCCTTTCACTAAGTGCTGTTTGAATACAGCATGGTTTCTCAAGGGCAACACTACTGGCATTTTGGCCTAGATAATTCTCCATGGCTGGGCACTGTCCTATGAGTTGGATGTTTAGTGGCATCCCTGACCTCTATCCACCAGATGCCAGTAACATTGCTCAGTCGTGGCCACCAAAAATGACTCCAGACATTGAGAAATGTCCCCTGATATTTGTACCCCATGCTAGAGAGAGGAGGCACACCTGTTACATAGAGGTAGAGGACTCCAAGAATACAAATAGCACCTTTCAAATCAGAGTGGGAGGTTCCAAACAGCATTAAATGAGAGGATTAACTTAAAATTATTTGAACAACTTGGATTTCACAGGCAATTAAACTAGTTAATTCAGATAAAAATTTCTTCTCTGAGACTTATCGGGATTGGCATCAACTCAGTGATCTAACTGCTAGGTATATGTTTTATTTTGACTTCAGGTTTTGGGCCCAGAAATACCTCACGTGCAATGATCAGGACTAAAAAGCAGGTGGGGCAGTGCTTATCAGCATGATTATATTTCTTGGGCCTTGTTACTGTGCACACACATCCTCCTGCAAGAGTTTCTTCTGCTGGTTTCTGGTGACTTGGTTCTTACTCTGGTGTCTACACTGCCCCTCTCCCATCCCATCCCTGCCTTAGCAGATAGACCATCCCACCTTGGCTTACCAAATGGTTTGAGATTAAACATATGTACTTTAGGGCCAGATAAAACTGTGTTTGAATTTTGACTCCATGTTATATCAGTCTGTCATCATGAAAAAAAAATGGGATCAGTTATAATAATCCTTCTAAGGTTGTTGAAGCAGTTACATGAATTGGTTAGGACATTAATGTCTGTGCCAAAAATAGAGACCCAATTACAATGCTAAAATAGGTAAGGATTAGTTTTTCATGTAGAAATTCAGATGGAGGCAACCATGAGCTGGTATGGATGCTCCAGGTTGTCACCAGGAACCAACACACTTCTTTTATTTCTACTCTGTGACCTTCAGTGAGTGATTTCCAACTGCCGGGTTAAAGGATGGCTGTTAGACGATTTCCTCATTCCCAGCAGAAGAGCCCAAAGAGTAAAGGTACTTTTTGGAAAGTACTTCTCGGTAAGTTATTTTTATTCTCATTGGCCTCACATGTGAGAGGCAGGTACGGTTGCCCCCAAGAACACAGCAGGTAGAAGCCCAGGTTTCAAGAATTCAAGTCAAATATTTCCTCTTAGAGTTAAGGAAATACAAATCTTCAACATACAAGGCTGTGTTACTTTATCTGGAACAACCAAAGTGGGGACACATACAATAGGACACATAAGCAATACTATTATTGGGGGGGGGGGAATAAAGGAAATTTTTACATTGATCAGTTAATGTCCTTAGCAGTTTAAGTGGAATATACAATAAAAATGTATTTTCATCTATGTGGGAGAAATGCAAATTATTTGAAGTTTAGAATAATTGGGACTTTTTCTTCTTTTCCCCAGTGCCATTGTAATGTGAAAAGTATAACATTTAATAAGTACTGATACCATTCATCATAAAGTACCATTCCTTTTTTCTCCAACTATAGAAAGAGAAATCTATGCCTTTGTGTTAATGTTTAATGATTCATTGTCTCATCTCACGCTTGTATTTTGCCCTTTAGAAAGAAAATGCTAATTAAGTAATAAATGAGGTATCAGGGAATTTCCTAAGTATGTACTACTCAGAATAGCTATAAATCTGTGCTTTATAAAACATAGAATAAGTGTGGTAGCCATCTATCCAGTCATTCTCCCCATCACCTTGACTACTTCTTGTCTTCCTTGGTACCTGAAGTTTGTTCAAGTATTTACCTTTCCACATATTCAGTCCCAGAAGGGAATCACTGATTCACTACTGTAACTGGTTGCTGTAATTCCATTACTCTTGCTAACGATTAGTGCAGTATGGGCACATGATACCCAATTAGTCAGCTGGGATTTTTCTTCTTTAAGAGATACAGATAAGAACTTGCCCTTTTGAGGGTTTGGATGTTGTAATGTGAAGACACAATGCAACCATTTTTTTTTTTTTTTTTTTTTGGCTACAGAGAAAGATGTTGTTGATATATTTTTGAATGGCATCTCAGAAAGTTGGAAGGTGCCCAGACCTTGATAACATCCTTGAACCTCTGAAACAACCCTGAACCAGCCTAAGTTTATAGGATAAAATTTACTATTTAAGCTCCCTGTTTGGAGGTGTTTTGTTATTTGCATCTTGACTATTGAATGACATAAGAGACTTTGCCGTGGTCTCTTATGTGCTAGCTGCCTATACAATATCTGTTGTCCATTGTTTCTTATTAACAGAACCATGATTGTGTTCATGGTAGCAGCTGACCACATTTCCCAGCTTCCCTTGAAGCCAGGGCTCAACAGAGATGTAAACAGAAATTGATGGGTTTGTCTTCTAGGATTGCTCCCTAACAGGCACTAACTCAATCCAGATGCTCTCTTTTTCCCTTTTCCCTTTCCTCCTTTTTCTTGCCAGGAATGTGGATATAAAGGGTGGTACTGTAATAGCTAAATCTGACTGTGGGTAGACTTTAAGGATGAAAGATACATACAAACGATGGTAGAGAAAGAAGAAAGAAGGAGCTATGGTCTCTGTTTGACCCCAGAAATGCCATGCCAGCACTGAACTATCTACCTTTGGACTTTTTCTTGTTCAAAGCTATTCTTATTTGGGGTTACTGATATATACAACCAAAACTAATCCTGACTGTTGCAGCTGCTGAATGGCATCAAAAGTGATACTTTTTGGAAGAAATTAAGAAAGAAGCAGAAGTCTTATTTCGTAGAAGACAGATTTTTTTTTCAAATTTAAAAATTGCCAATGAGTTATTTTGAAAGATCAAAGAGTCCCTCAAATTGTATTTAATAATTCTATTAGATATTTTTTTACACAATTATCCTAAAAAATATTTTCTTTTGAAGCTGGTTGAGAAAGCAAGGAATAGAGACCATTATAATGCTTGTTACTATGTTTCTGCGAATGCCCAGAAAGGAATCCAAAACTGGGTCACTAAATTCATTCAGCCTGCACATATTTATTGAGCACATAAAAAAGAAGAGGTACTGTTAGGCACTGTGTGTGTGTATGTGTGTGTGTGTGTGTGTGTGTGTGTGTGTAAGAGAGAGACAGAGAGAGAGATATGCAGGGAGGGGCAGGGATGGAGAGAGGGAGGAAGAGAAACAATCAGATGTAGATGCTACATTCATAGAACAAAATGAATGTTTACTGGCAGGAAAGAAATTGAAAAAGATGATGCCATTTAAAAAAAATCAAAAATCAAAATACAAATGATTGCCAAAAGAATGCAAGGAAATAAGCCAAAATGTTAAAAGTTCTATGTCTTACAGTTTTCATTTTCTTCCTTATATTCTTCTCATGTTCCCTGTAAAGAACATGGTCTTTTGTCAGAAAAAGTCATAAAAATATTTTATTTTAAAAATCTAGTTGTTATAAGCAAGGAATTTGAAGTTGAAGTCCTCCACCCATCATGTCCTGGGAATTCTCAGTTTTCTGCATGTCTCTTCCTCAGTGGCTGCTTAAAATTCTTTAGTTGATCAGAGTGGCTTTAGCTGAAGGTTTTGACCTTTATAAAATGAAGATTCAGTGGAAGGTCAGTAATTCTTAATCAGGAATCTTCACGGTCTTTTAGGAAATAAGTATTCCTGTTCCCATTCCTAGCAATTCTGATTCACGAAGTCTGGAGCAGAACTAAACCACTTGAATTTTTATTCCTCAGGTGATGCAGATGGGCACCATGCACTGAGAACCATTGCTTTAGGATGTTAGCAGTCATTTGCACCATAGTTTAAATGAGGATCCAAAGAAACGTTTGATAGGGAATGAGGGAACATAACAAGGGCAGTTGTACCAACACTGAAGGGACAAGGCCTTCAGCACTGGAGAGAAGCACAGAAACCTCCAACTTCATCATTCTCCCAGGACCTTGCACTAAGGTTTTAAAGAAACAGAATGTATGAAAACAGATGCTCTAAGTATCCAACTTACTAGGATAATGAATCAGCTGCGCCCTTATCTCAGCGAGGTAGAAATGAAGATGCCATGAAGAAAGGAGAGATGGTTTGGAACTTCTGATACACAATATGAAATCAGCTTGAGTGTGTCTCATTTTGGAAGGCTTATTACATCATGGCCAGCGGTCAAGAGAAGGTCACTGGAGACAAATTCCAGAGGGTGTGATCTGGGTATGTCCAGATATCATTAAAAATTGGGAGATGGTGTTAAACATAGGACACTGCTTCCTTAGGCGATCCCCAGCTGGGGATCATCGCTGCTTGGACACAGAGCCAAGTTCCGCTCCGGGGTTTGCATAAATGACTCTCACTATGAATGGTATGCATACATGCCAGGAGGGGTCTTAATCTCTGTCTTTGTTTATCACTGACAAAGGAAGATAACTATAGGAATAATTTTTCTCTCTCATATCTTGCCAGAACAAAATAAGATCCATCATCAACCCTAAATAGCCAGTTGTTTATATTGGTAATTTTTTGAAAACTCTTAAAGCTCCACATTCTGTTGTGTTACAGTAATTTCTTCCTCAATTCTTAATTAGAGTACTAATTGAAAGTACTACTTGAAAAACGAGCATATTTTTCTTGCAAGTAGAATGATAATAAATCTTATAAATTTAAACCAGGAATCAAAGACCCACTGAGTTAGGAGGAAATCAAAAGACTGTAAAATGTATCACATCATTTTCCCCTGGGCCATTTGATTCTTCCAGTGTCAGGCTCTGCCTACTATCTTGTCCTGGTGGGCTGAAGGATGCGCGTATTCAAGATGAGGCATTACATTCTACTTAATAATTATACACATAAAATTTTGATGCTTAGGGACTCCTGGGTAGCTCAGCAGTTGAGCATCTGCCTTCGGCTCAGGTGGTGATCCTGGGTCCGGGAATCGAGTCCTGTATCAGGCTCCCTGCAGGGAGCCTACTTCTCCCTCTGCCTATGTCTCTGCCTCTCTCTCTGTGTCTCTCATGAATAAATAAATAAAATCTTAAAAAAATTGTTTTGATGCTTATAGACGTTTAATGCATTGGAAGGGAAAAGACTTTTTATTTTTTAAGGTTTTATTTATTTGAGAGAGAGAGGGAGATAGTAAGTGAGGGAGTGTGGTAGAGGGAGTCTTAAGCAGACTCCATGCTGACCAGGGAGCCCAATGGGGGGCCTGATCCCATGATCTATGGGATCTTGACCTGAGCCACAAACTGTGCCACCCAGGTGTCCTGCAAAAGCTTTTATTTGGGCCTTTAGTTCATTTATCAGCTTCTAGGACTTATCCTCTTAGATTTAATTTAGGAAGATTTATCCAACTGAAGAATTAGTTTTAAAAATCAAAATTAAAGTCAACTAAAGAACTTCCTAAACTCAACATGATGAAAATCAGAATTTCTTGTAGGAATGGAGATGAATTATTTAGTGCCCTGGTAAGCCTATATATTTTCTTTTATCTACCCTTTGAAATAAAAGGGAATCACTTCAGAGAAAAGAGGTCATTATCAATTCTATCCAGAGAAGTAAATACCATATTAGGTATTCTTACAGCATGGAGCATTGTAGTATTGCTGATAGGTGAATGTTTTACATTAGTTTCAGTGAAAACTAAAATCTTTCTCTTACTCGAAGTACCAAGCACTTAAAACAATCACAGAAACGCTTTATTTATTTTTTTTATTTTTTATTTTTGGTTAAGTGCAAGTAAAAAAAAGACACTGTGTTATATACTTCTAGGGAATATTGGAAATGATGATTCTTTCTTTGGAGGAATAAAATGTATTTTCTCCAAAGGCAATTCTTCCCTACACAAGAGGAGTGAAGAAAAAGGCTGTAGTCTTAAAATAAATCATTGAACACTAATACCCAGTTACAGGTTTTATTACTGTAATCACAAAAGGCCAAAGACCAATATCATTTCCTATAACAGCTGCGGCCCGTTAACAACCATTTAGAAAAGACCACGTTCCAAGAACACACACCAAAATAATTGACGTCATCTGCAAAAAGAAATAGTACTCTGCAGTCTCCATCAGCAATCCTGAACCGTGGAAGTTATAAATAACCTCACTTAAGCCCACACTGCCACTTCTGTCTGTGAAGCAAGCTCTGCTCCGCTAGATCGACCTTCTGAATAATGATACCCAACTTCGGTTACACATTAGAAACCACTGACACACTTCCTTTGTATTTGTTCACAAAAAACTGCTAAGCCTGGCTCTTTTTGAAGCTATGGATAATTTCTAGTTTTCAAGATGATACCAAGTTATGTCATGTTTCTCCACACAATTAAGTGTTCCAAAGTCACTCCACCTTTTGCTCTGCAGGCCTAGCACATTGCTGGGTACATTGCTCAGGGACACTGTGGATGAGCCAGAGTGGATGTCCAATGCCAAATGAAAGATAGTGACCCTTTTTGAACCCTCATTTGCTACAAACCAAGGAATTTACGTCTCATCCATTCCAATTTCTGCTACTTATAATAAAGCACCTTCTGAAACTCATAAAAAGGAGAGAAATATTGATCTATCCCTACTGGCAGTGCCCCCTTCCTTTGTTTTGCTTTTTCTTCCCTTCCTTCTCTTTTTTTACATCACCTCCTCTTCCCCTTCCTTCCTATTTACTCTCATAAGCATATATTGGTGGGTATTGAGCTAGTTGCTGAGGCATATCTAAAGAAACGTGTTTTTTCACCACAACCTGCTCAGAGGATCCCCTGGTTTAGTGAGCTATCATTTGTAGTAATGATAGCTCCATCTATTGCATGTTGACTTCATTCCTGGTGTATTAAATCATTGTATTTAATCTTCAAACAATCTTGAGAGGAGGTTATTTGACAACAACATGTTACAGTTAGGAAAAAATACTCAGGGCAGCCCCGGTGGCCCAGCGGTTTAGCGCCGCCTTCGGCCCAGGGTGTGATCCTGGAGACCCAGGATGGAGTCCTACATGGGGCTCTCTGCATGGAGCCTGCTCCTCCCTCTGCCTGTGTCTCTGCCTCTCTCTCTCTCTCTCTTTCTCTCTCTGTCTCTCAAGAATAAATAAATAAAATCTTAAAAAAAAAAAAAAACTCAGAGTGCTTATTAACCTACCAAAGTTCACACAGCTACTAAATGATTGATTTGGGATTCAAACCGATCTATTTGGATCCCAAGCCCATGTTTACTCCACAATTATATTCTGTTCCAAGGGAGGGAGCTGGGGGGGTATTTACCACCACACTAATAAGTATGTGATCTTTCCTCTTCTGCAGAATTATTTCTCTGCATCACAGTTTGATTACAATTCATAAAGACACACACTTAAAGCATGTAAGGATATTTAAAGCACAAAAGGCTATGATTCAGATCAGTGTTACTTAAAGCCTGATCTATAGACCAGCACCAGGAGGTGAACTATGTGATGAGATAAACCCAGAAACTGGGAGTAAGCATTTAGGAACTTTTATAGCAATTTGGTACAGTAACAATAGTAATAATTATATAAGATAATAACATACAATAATACATAATAGTGATGGCGATAGAATAACAATAATAGTACAATGTAGCATTCCATTTTGGGATTTTTTTAATTTATTTTTTTCTAGTACTCCATTTTTATGGTATTTTAACAAAGTATTAGTCTACATGAATCTGATATTTAAAAAAAAACAACTGATCCTTCACAAACAGTTTGAGAAGCACTAGTTTAGGTCACTGTGAATACAAATAAGTGAAATTTAGCTGCTATTAATAAGCTAACAATATGATTTTCCAGACATACACTAGGATACCCAGAATTCCTTTGTTTTGCTTTTTCTTCCCTTCCTTCTCTTTTCAGAATAGATCTTTTCTGTTTCCTGCACAGTAAACCGCTAGCTGTTTCCTGGGCCTACTATTGTGGCATTTGGGAGAATCAGGCCACTCCAAAGCGCTTCTGCCCTAGAGTTCCTCTAGCAGGTTTCTGGAACAAAGGGAATTTTCAGGAGGTGCTTGATGAATGTTGACTGGAACAATTAGTGACCAGTGACCCATGAGGTAAAAGTCTTTTCTGAGTTTTGACTCATATTTCTTGGTGAAGAAAGAATTAAGTGTTGACACATTGGTGAACCTTCCAGTAATTTTGGTCATGGGACTTAGTGACAGATATCAAAGATACTTTTAAGTGGTGTCATTTACATACTATGTTGATTGGGAGTTGTGCTCCTTACCCTACCTTGGTGGAGTATTTCAGGGACTAATACAAGACCATGAGATGATCTCAGGGCTCTTCTGTGGACAGAATATAGACATATAATATGGTACTTGGAAGAGACATCCTGGAAAATTTATGTACCCAGGAATCAGAATTGGCTTATTCATGACTTCTAAGGGAAGTCATGCATTTAAGGAGTTGGTTATTGCAACTGATGATAAAATGCTGCTGCTGGCAGAAAATGTTATTTTATGAAAGCTTTTAAAAGAAATCTTTCCCCACGCCCTGAATGATAATATATTTGAGATTTCAATTGCATGTGTCACTTCCTTATTTTCAGAGCTGTGTCCTGGCCATGAAAACATCTTCTGCTCATGGTGACACCTTAACTGAAGTTGATAGGGTTGATTTTCAGCTGGCTGGTGACAAGCATGAATCCTTCATGGAAAAATCTGAGCTATGGAGTTGTTGCATGGCTTCCCTGCCCCCAGAGGCCTGCAGTGAGTGCACAAGACTGCTCTTTTATCTGTGACTAAGGAAGCTAACCGGATGACTCAGAGGCCAGGGGAAAACATGCTCTAGGGATTTCTTCTTTCAGATCCTTGAAATGGGAGGAAGATTAATGGCAGGCAAAGTCACACGGCAGATTATAATTCTCTTCAGGCAGGTTACAAAGGTGCACTGACAAACTGTGAGGTGGGGGAGAGGAGGAAAGGAAAAGTCTTAGAGCTGCTTTGAAAGCCATTTATCAGAAAAGAAAATATCTCTTAATAAAATGACACCATATCTCAAAAATCTTACCTGGCATCCCTATCTGCTATATGCTACAATGTCAACTAAATATGCCTTCATAGTAATCGGAAAATAGAATTTATGCACAAGAAATATGTAATTATTAGATACATATGTTTAATAAAACAAGCTGGCTTGTTTCAAACACTGAAGTAAAGGAAGGCTAAAATTTCATAGATGGGTGTGCTCATCTATTTGATGAATTACACAGACTGGCAGCTTTATGAGTACTCTAAGTATCTCAGCTTTCTGATAAAATATGGAATATTTATTGTATAATATAGATAGTAGGATTACAATATTATTCCAAAAAGTGCATGTAAGAGGGAGAGGAAGATGTTTGCGCTGGAATATTTATTACCAAAGATAAATTTGTTGGGTAAGATGGGGTTCAGGATATGCTACCCCTAAATATGGTACCTTGGCATATTGAATTTCTTAAGCTGAAGACATTTGAGAAAATGGCAGGTGCAGAAAGGTCACTGTGACCTTCCCTTGCTTGTCCTCCTCCCCTGAAAGCTGGAGATAAATCTCCCATGTGAAAAGTACCCTCCCTGAACCAAGAGGAAGGAAGACATTCTTATCACTAAAGACAGAGAATTTGGGACTGAGAAGGCAGTACAAACAAACCTTCTTAAACTCTTATCTTTCTAGCTATTTCTTCATTATGTGCTACCTCTAGCCCAAATCCCTTTGTCTTATCAATTTTTCACAAATTTATTATTTCTTTATCTAAAAGGTATAAAAGCTTCCTGCTCTACCACTTCTTCAGGCATTTCTTCTCTTGTGAAGGGCCTTCTGTACATGTAAAAATTCAATACACTTTGCAAGCTTTTTTCTTGTTACTTTGTCAGTTTAATTTTCAGATCCAGCCAGGAATCCTAAGAGGATGAAGGAAAACCTTTTCCTCCACTACAGGAGGGATATAACCTTTAGCAGGATAAGCTAAACTAAGTCAATTCAACCATTGACAAGGTGTCATGGTCAATTCACAAACCACGTATGAACTAGGCTCCCATGTTACAGCTTAGGACAGATCAAAGCCCAGCAACATTGAGTATGATCTTAACTGTTTTCCTACCTTTCAGAAATTTTGTAAAGGAGAAATAAATTTTATTTTTGGGGAGAATGACCAGGGTGTTCATGGTTAATTAGTGTTTGTTCAAAGTAGGGGAGTAGAATGGGTGGAAAGGGAAAAAAAAACATTTATTGTTGATAGAAGATGTGGATGCAGGTTAGAACTTATTCTTGAGCTTCTTAAAATAGTTTGTAGAGTAATGAAGGTATATTACATGTAATTCAATGTTAAATAGTAAAAAGTAATTTTAGAATTTCATAGTCAAGCTTCACTTGTTCTGAAATGTTTATCCATACCTAAGATTAACCACAAGAATCAAGAAATTTTTGAAGCCCAAGCATATCTGCACAATCAAGAAACTTAGGAGGACATGCCTTGGCTCCAAAAATAAGAACATATTTTTATTTTCTACATTAGCCAAAACATTCAGGTATTTCTAAAATTGTAGAATATATACCAAATCACAGATTAGGAGGAAGGTATCCAAACATTCTTCAGGCCCGCCCACCCCTCAAGTCAATCGTACGTTTAAAAACTGGTAAAATATTTAAAAGGAAGATCATGATTTTCTAAATTCAATTAAGTAGTAATAGGAAAGGTTGAAGCCTTCAGGAGTTTTCAGATAACAAATGACGGGAGGTAAAGCCTTCTTCCTCTGCCAGCTTCTAAGCATAGTCCAGGCTAAATAAGAGGCTCTTCATTCGACCTGTTAATGGGAAACATCCATCACCTCTGAGTACAGCCTTAAAATGGTCTTCAAGCGGAGACCGTTATTAAATGTTTAAAGAAAACTGAAGTCACAGAATGACATTTCCCCAGCTTATGATAGCATAGATTAATCAATGCAGACAATTTGTACATTATCTTTGGAATGTGAATATAGAATGGTTTTAAATATTCCAACTCCTCAGAGCCTACTTAAAAACAGATACTGATGATACTTTCTCCAAGCTGTTTATAAATGACTTTATTTGCACCAGTGGTCAATATGAACGTTATTTCATGTGCCTATCACAGAGCAAATGCATAATAAACATTTGTTGAACGAACAAATGAACAAATCAATGTTAAGCAACATAAAAACAATCAGATCTGCAGTGTTACTTTGGCAGCATTAAAGATACCATTGGACGGATCCTAACGAAGCCTGTTCTATTGTGTTTGTAATTTACCTAATGTATATAGTCACACATATTGTGTTTACATTAGATTATAAATATTTATATTATTAATGTCATTTTATACAAATTCAATATTTATTATTGTGGATATTGGTGTAATTTGAGAATTTATTCAATGTATATAGATAACATTGTATACATTGTAGGGAATCAATTATATCCTTTGCATGAATGTTCTGAGAGCTCAGAAGTAATTACAATCATCTTTTTTTTTAAAGATTTATTTATTTATTTATGATAGACATAGAAAGAGAGAGAGAGAGAGGCAGAGATACAGGAGGAGAGAGAAGCAGGCTCCATGCCAGGAGCCCGACGTGGGACTCGATCCCGGGACTCCAGGATCCACGCCCTGGGCCAAAGTCAGGCGCTAAACCGCTGAGCCACCCAGGGATCCCCCCCACTTTTTTTCAAAAGATTTATTTATTTATTTATTTATTTATTTATGATAGACATAGAGAGAGAGAGGCAGAGACACAGGAGGAGAGAGAAGCAGCAATGATCTTTTTATGGACCTAAAAAGCAAGAAAATGTCAAGTATTTTTATTTTATACATTGTAAAATATTTCTATCATCTTGAGTCTTTCTGTGTCATGTCCTGTCTCTTCTATCTCTTTGCCCTTAAAAATTTTCACATTTGTTTAATCTAAACTGCTACATAGGGAATCCCTGCATGAAACCTGCTTCTCCCTCTGCCTGTGTCTCTGCCTCTCTCTCTCCTCTGTGTCTTTCATGAATAAATAAATAAAATCTTAAAAAAAAGAAACCCTGATTTCAAATTTATTTAAAATAAATAAATAAATAAATAAATAAATAAACTGCTACATTGTGGGGAGAGAGGGTATGTGGCTTCTTTTTGCTTATTACTGTGAAATTGTCCCTTTTTTATAGAGAGGTCCTGTAAGCCAGCTAATGCATTGGCAGGTGAACTAACTTTTACTGCCAAATGAGTCAGCTGAGATGGGAACATTAATTTATTTGAATGGACATGAATTGACAATGTCATAAAGAGATATTGGTATAGCTTAATAGAATAAACTGTCAGGAAAATGTAGGTTGCATATGATGTGATTGGCAAGCATCAAGAATGTTTCCATGTTCACAAGTGCCTCTTCTTCCTCATCTGTACTGTTGTGTCTTGGATTCCTCTACCGAATTGCAAATACTCCTGGAGGAACGACACCTACAACTATCATCAAGTGTTAATATTAGATTAAAATCGCTGATGTTCAGATGTTTTGACCTATGTAAGTAGTATTTTTTTAAAATTTTTATTTATTTATGATAGTCACACAGAGATAGAGAGAGAGGTAGAGACATAGGCAGAGGGAGAAGCAGGCTCCATGCACCAGGAGCCTGACGTGGGATTCGATCCCGGGTCTCCAGGATCATGCCCTGGGCCAAAGGCAGGCGCTAAACCGCTGCGCCACCCAGGGATCCCTGTAAGTAGTATTTTTATTTGATTCAACATCACACCTTCTTAGGGATAGTTCATGAGATTACCTTGTTATTGAACTGAGAAGAGAGGGGACAAGAAATCTCTGAGACAGGGAAAGATCTGGAGTATGAAGTACTGCCTAGAGTCAGCTGTATTATCTGGACCTATGACACCTCCGTCATTCTGGGCATAATGATTCCGTTATTGCTTCCAAGATTCTATATCTTATATGGCCATTTTATATTTATGCAAAGTTTATAGTGCACTCATGTAAGGCTTGATGTACACTGAAATCCCCCAAGCATTTTCATTTAGGTTGATTCAAAGCCATGTTTTCTAGGACTTGTCCCTGAGAATTGGTTTTTAGCATCTATAATTTAATGTTCACCTCTATAAAAATAATTTCAATCCAGCTTAGTTCTCTAGCCCCTACAATCTGGTTAGTGCTTATGGAATACTGGGTTAAGATTTTGGACTTTGGAGTCAGGCAAACCTGGATTCTACTAAGTCTAACTGCCGCTTGTTGGTTGTTGGACCTTTAGCAAACTGCTTACTCATTTTGAGTCTTAACTGACTCATCTTTACATGCCACTAATACTTCTCAGAGTCATTAAATGAGTTACATGTGGGTTAGATGAATTATTGTGTTAACTCTGCACTTTCCAAAGAAGAGGCTAGTCCTTGACTAATACCCAGGGGATAACTTCTCACTCCTTGGTATATCCTGCCTGATAACAATGTTTTAGTATGCCTGAGGTCTTGGGCTATAATGTATCAGTTGGACAAGAAAGTTTGTGCTAACAAGGTGACTTAGAACACCTGTTCTTGTACTTCTGAGGCCCAGGGCCACTTGTTAATTTGTTTTCTGGGGGGGCTGGAGACTGAACAGCTAAGGTCAGTCATGTAGGTACTCTATGCCTACATGCTGGATCCCCAATTTAAACCCTGGATACCAAGGCTCAGGAGAGCTCACCTGATTAGCAACACTTCACATATGTTGTCACATTTTTATTACTGGGAGAATTAAGTGCTGTCCTTGTGACCCTACTAGGAGATGATAACTGGAAGCTCATGCCTGGTTTCTTCTGGTGCCTTCATCCTAAGTGCCTTTATACTTTTTGCTGAGTTTAATCTGTATCCTTTCACTATAATAAACTGTGACCATGAGTATAACTGCTTTCTTGAATTCTATGAGTCCTTCTAGAGAACCCATTCTGAAGTTGGTCTTAGGGACCCTCACATATCCATGTATGCTCTGCTAGCTATATATCCTTGGTCAAATGCTCTAACCTTAATTTCATTTTCTCATCAGTAGATGGAGATTATAATATGTTTAATAGCTACCTTGTAGTGAAGTTCTGGGACTCAGCCTATACTTTATTTTCAACTAGTGCAGAAATGTCTACTTCCAAACTCCTCACCCCTCATGGACCTCACTCGCCTCTTATCAGTGGCTGACTTTTCCCATTTTCATCCAAAAATCATCTCCTTGATGGAAAAGTCAGGTAAAATAGGATCTTTGCTTGAGTTTTGTCACCTGATTGGCCTCAAGTAGTACATTGATCTTTCTTGATCTTGTTTAAAAGTTCCTTTTTGTTTTCTTTTTAATCTCTGGAATTCTTAAATTTTTTTCCCATTCCTGAATCATTTGGACTTTAACTTTTCTGACCTTACTCCTTCCTACATGTGTGTGATAGTATCTGCCCCTTCTTTAAAAATATGTGATGCTATCTACCCCTTCTTTAAAAAAATTCCTTGCTTAATTAAAAATTTTACATTATTGCTACTATTTTTCCTAATTATAAAACTTATGATCCAAATTAAAACATTAAAAATACTTATACCTTAGAAAATAAACCCTTTTTTAGAAGTCTAACTCTAAAGAAACCAAAAATGTGTTTTCCTTAAATAACTTAGTTCACAGCAGAGTTTCTTATTCAATCACTGGCTTCTTTAATTATCTTCCCTATTAGGATAATTTCCTTCTCTGTTAGGATAATTTGAAATTGCACATACAGAATTTTTTCTTTTCAGAATATTTTTTTGGAGAGTTTTTCAGCTCTCTCAAATTTCATGTAATGAAACATGCCCATCTGTTCTCTGATCTTTTAAAAATATGCCTTTCTCAAGACCATGGTATAGGTTTGAGCATCTCCAGCTTTCCCTTCTTGGTTATCAGGAACACCCTTTTGTGCTTCACTTTTAAAATGAGGGTCTCACATTATATGGTCTTGAAGTTCTCATCAAGCACTGTTTGCTTCTTTTTTTAAAAGATATTATTTATTCATTTGAGAGAGAGAGGTCATAGGTGAGAGGCAGAGGCAGAGGGAGATTGAGTAGCAGATTCCCCACTGAGCAGGGAGCTGGATGCAGGGCTTGATCCCAGGACCCTGAGATCGTGACCTGAGCCAAGCGCAGACGTCTAATCAACTGAGCCACCTAGGCAGCCCCCAAGCACTATTGTCTATGTTTCTACCATCTGCAGGAAGTTGTATAGATGAGCAACAATTGGAGGAGCCTTTGCAAAGAACAGCTTTCCCAGGCATCCTTGCCTATGGCAAGGGTCAAAGAAGTGCCCCAAGAATGCAACCATGGTGGAGTCGATGACAGATTTGGAATCAAACCTGACAGTATTATCAATTTTTAAGTCTCATTAATTAACAATCCTTGGAGGGATTGGGTAGTTGAAGGCAGCATGGAAGCTGGTCTAGAAAGTTGGGGTTTTATTATATAGCACGAGGTGATCATTTTCTCTTTGCATCAGTTCCATACATACAAAAAAAATGGAGATAAAAGCCCTGTGGTAAGCTACACTTGGAATATACATCTATTATTTTATGTATTTAGCACTTTACTTTTCTGGAAACTGGCACTAACTCCCCTTTATTTACATGGTTTCTGCTGGATATGCCATGTTTATTCATTCAGTTATTCAACAACTATTTATTGAGTGCTATGTGTGACACTATTCCAGGCCCTAGAGACATAGCAATGAAAAAAATATACAAAATTCCTCATCGAGCTTACGTTCTGATGGAGGAAATAAGACATTAAACGAAATAAGTAACTATTTGGTACGTCACATAAAATGTGCCATGGAGAAAAATCAAGCAGGAAAGTGAACAAGGAAAGACAAAGAGACAAAGTGAGAGAAGCACTATGTTTTGTAGGTGGCCAGGAGGGACTTCATCCAGGATATTTTTGGAATTAGATCAAAACAGGATGGTTTAAACCAAGACTGTGGAGTAGGGGCGGGGGGAAGCCTGGTAGAAGCAAAAGAGAAGCATGAGACACAAGAGAATAGCAGGAAGAGTGGAGAGAGAACCTGAGACAGAATTTTCCAGGTTCTGCATAACATTCCAGTATATTTCTGATAAATCCTTTTTCAAAAATCCTTCTGATATATTTTAAACTGGATCAGTTTCTGTCACTCTGAATCAAAGAATCCTAACTCATACACGTTAAGTAAGATAACTTGTAAATTCAAGGCTTGCTCAATGTGGGACACATTGGTTACATCGGAGAACCAGAGCTTGATGCTTCTGATGCCAAGAGTACAGATTTAATAGCAGAGTAGAATTAATTTTGCTGTTCCCTAGCATTCCAGAAATAAAATGTGCAAGAAATATCCATTTTTCTGGTTTTTTCCCAAGTTTTTCTCTAAATCTGGTTAGTTAACATATATGGTAAAATTGGTTTCAGGTGTAGAATTTAGTGATTTATCACTTACATATGACACCCAGGGAGGGTTCTTCTGTTATCTTTTAATTGAACCAACTCTGATTCTATATTGGCATTGTGGAAAATTCAAATGGAAGCATTATATTTCATCTCTATTTCTGTTCTCCCTCCACTCTCTCCATCCTGGAGTCACAAAATAATTAGGGAATCTTACGGATGTCTAGACCAGTGGGAAAAGGCCCTCTAATCTCTAAGTCATTATTGTACAGTCCTGCTTTAAACTTTCTCTTAAGGTTTCTGGCTCTCTGCTTTTCACCATGAGGTGAACCCAGAAATCTGTGCTAAGGCTAAAGGATACTTTGCTCTCTAGGGTGCAGTCAGCCCTTCTGAAGTTGTGACACTTCCCTGGAAAAGAAAAATCTTGAAGCAGGATCAAGTATCCACTCAGGTAATAATGGTACCTGTAAATCACTCACTCTCCCTTTCTCTCTTTTTTCTCAAAATAATTCTATTCTCTTCTGGCCTCCAAAGCACTTCCATGCATAATGTTTTCATTTAGCTTAGACTTTTAGAATAAACCATAAGAGTAAGAGACTCCCACTTCCAATTCAGCTTTTTAGCTTGCAAAAACTCCCCAAAGATTTTTTTTTGGCCTTTCTTTTTGTGGCATAATATACATAACATAACATATTCCATTTTAGCCATTTTAAGTATACATTTCTGTGGCACTAAGTACATTTACATTGTTGTATACCCCAGAGATTTAATGAAGGACTGCCGATCTGATTGAAATGGGGAAGGATGAAAATATAGAAATAAATACTATATTTGAAACATTGTTTTTTCAAGTGTTTGTTGAGTGAATGGGGCAAGTTCCCTAATTGGTCATTTTGAGCAGCAAAGACGCATCATTAGTATCGTAGGTTTTAAGGTACAAGAGGATGATGAGGAGAAAGGGTGGCTGTAAGAAAATGTGGGGTAACAATGAAGACCAACATTATCTTTCTCACAATACTCATAATGCTATTTGATGTATCTGAAGGAGAGTAAAATGAAGAAATTTTCTCCACTCTGTACCAGCATCAGAACAATATTACTGAATTTGATAGGGGGTGTAAATAACTTCCAGAAAGTCTCAAATCGAAAGTAAAGCTTAATTTTACGAATTGCAATAATGCCTTTTGATACCTAAGCAATGGATTACTAAGGGATGCAATCCACATTAGAGTTAGTATTAAAAATCTTAAACTTCTTAAGAATTACAGCAGGGGTAGACCAGTGGGAAAAGGCCCTCTAATCTCTGTCATTATTGTACAGCAGAGGGTGGGGTGGACAGAAATGCATCAAAATAAGCCCAAGTGATTTAGTATTGGCTTGGCCTAGGAGTTTCTTTTGGGAATTTGAAGAACTCGGATCAATTTATTCATTCTGAAATATTTAGTTAAGCGCCTACTCTGTGTGAGGCAGTGGGGATACAGCAGTGAACAGGTAAATGGTGAATTACATTTAGGTGTATTTTAATTCTGAATCGTGAATCCAAGGGCACGATGAATCGAATCAAGCAGGGAACTGAGGGAGCTAGGATTCTTCACAAACCGCAGCAAAATCAGTATTTTAAATTTTCTATTCTTGGAAGCTGGGTCCTCTTGGTTCTGGAAGGTGGGTGGGCAGTGGGATGTACAGAGACTGCCCGCCGAATATATATACACATAGACTTCGGGTTTGGGTTCAGGAGTTTGGGGCTGGAACTCCAAATTACACCTGCAGTACTGAACTCACCCGACCCAAGAGACAGGTAAGATTACAGGAGGAAAAGGACTCCATCAGAGCCCTCGCAAGGCATTGCCATTTCAGCACGCAGGAGAAGGCCATGGACTACAATTCCCACACGCCCTTGCGGCCGCCCCTCCCGGCGGCCCAGCTCCGAAGCACGGGAAACATGGAGGGACGTCGGGCGCACTCCTGTTGCGTCACTAGAGTGCGACCCCAGATACAGACCAGGTGTGGGCTCCAAAAGTATGGCAGCTACCGAGGCGGCGGTGGTACCGTCGTCATCTTTGGAAACAGACACAGCCCTGGTCCCTGAAACTGCAGGAACACCCGCCGCAACGGCCGCCACCTCCCCAGCGACGGCTGCAGCCGCGGCCGTGACGGCCGCTGCCAGGACCGGACCCGACGCCAGGGTCTCCAAGGCCGCTCTGGCTACTAAGCTGCTGTCCCTGAGCGGCGTGTTCGCCGTGCACAAGCCCAAAGGGCCCACTTCAGCCGAGCTGCTGAATCGGCTGAAGGAGAAGCTGCTGGCAGGTACTGCAGCCCGGGTGGGGACCAGGCCGAGGCGACGGCCGCGACAGCGGAAGCTGCGGGGAGCCAATGGGCTTTTTTTTTTTTTTTTTTCTTGTGGCTCAAGAAGTCCAAGGAGGGGAAAGGAGGGCTGAGCCCCGGAGTAGCTCTGGGCCGAAGCCCGGGGCCTCTCGGGCTTGGACTTGCCCCGGCGTGGACTCCTCTAGCCTAGGTGGCCGTT
Source organism: Canis lupus familiaris (assembly GCF_011100685.1). NCBI lineage: Eukaryota > Metazoa > Chordata > Mammalia > Carnivora > Canidae > Canis > Canis lupus. The sequence continues at coordinate 25,988,033 of NC_049249.1, forward strand.
GTTCTCAAGGGAAGGACAAAAAACTAAGCACAAGACCCCCACACGTACACGGAGAGGCCTCCTTCCTTGGGCAGGACGAACAGTCTGCAGTCCCGCCGCCCGGGAGCCTTTGCATTTGGCCCACGGTGACGCACCCCCTCCTGAAGGAAGCCTGGCCTCGCCCCCCCCCACCCCCCCGCCAGACCTGCATTCTTAAACATAGTTTGGTAATGCAGATATTACTTAAGTAACCAAGACTTTAATGCAGTGGTTTTCCCAGGGATTGGGATTGGGAGATTCTGGTGGTGGGTTTTTTTTTTTTTTTTTTTTTTTTAGGAAACCATGTTTAATCTGCACCCCTCAGGTGATTCTGGTGTAAGTGGTCTGTGGACCACATTTCGAGGAACACTAAGTATAATTTAAGAGCATTCTTTTTGTTGTTTTTTTTTTCTTTTTTTTCATGTACACCAGGGGAATATTAGAAAAGTCTGAAGAATCTCTCAGTTCGTCAGCCCGGTAGAGTATTTCAGGCAGTGGCATCAAGGAACCTTAGTTTTTTTTTTTTTTTTTTTTTTTTTGGACACCTACAAGAAGCCAAATCTATGTAGAGATGTGAAGGTGAAAGATATCTTTTCTCTTGACTGAGCTCATAGCAGAAATTTCTGCAGATAATGGTGATAAAACTATTTAGCTGCATATTCAGAACCCTCTTGAATTTGGCCCTGGCTTGTCTTTCTGTTGAAAAACAGTAAAGGAAATTTCTTCCTCCCCCTCCCTCTCCCTCTCCCCTCCCCCCCCCCTCCTCCCCCTTGTCCTCCTTTCCCTCCCCCTGGTCCTTCTCTCCACCTCCCCCTCCTCTTCTACTCCTACTCTCCCTTCCCCTCCTTCCCCCTTCTCCTTCCCCTCCCCTCGTCCTCCTTCCCCTGGTCCTCCCCCCTTCTCCCCCTCCTCCTCCTCCTCTTCCTTCTTTAATGATTTATTTATTCATTTGAGAGAGAGCAAGCACTTAAGCAGGGGGAAGAGGCAGAAGGAGAGGGAGGGAATCTCAAGCAGACTCCTCCGCTGAGCGCCTAGCTACAAGCAGGACTTGATCTCAACATCCTGAGATCCTGACCTGAGCCGAAATCAAGAGTTAGCCACTTAACAGACTGAGCGCCCCCCCCCCCCCCCCCGGCACCCCAGGAATTTTATTTTTTACATTGTGCCTTGGCAAACTTTATACCTTTTTTTTTTTAATGCGAGAGCAAATTATAGGACTTTGTTGAATAAAATGGAAGCAGTACAGATTCTAATGTTTCATGGGCAGTAGGCACACTCTTGCAGATGTTTAATTCCAGTATTATATCTACTCGTTCTTTTGTTACGTTTTCCTTATACTTTGTTACCTATAAGTATGGGTCATATAAGGGATGTTGAAGGGAAGAATTGAATTAAGACCAAGCTTTGTGGTGTCATCAGAGTTGTTTCCTATATAGAATTGTTTTCGTTTGGCCTGATTTGTTAGCTAAACTATAGCTTTTTTGATCCTCAAAGTAATGATTACCATTCTTTCTCTCAGATAGGTTTCTGATAGGATCAAAGACATAGCCTGGCCTTCTGGTTCATCTGTCTCTAACAGCTGATGTTTCTTGTTGAAACTTGGTTAAAACATTGTTTCAAGGCTGTTGCTAGGCCATCCTCTAGAAGCCTCTCACCCAGATGCAGACGTTCTCATTACTCCATTTCTGTATTGCTTTCATTGGTCTATTCTATATTTATGTTAGCTGGACCAGGCTTTCTCAAATGCCATTGTAACCAGCTGTTAGAATTACTTTGGAAGGTAATTCTTGTAAAAGATACAAATTACAAAGCCGCACATTCTGATGCCAGCGAGGTTTGACACGCACTGACCAAAGCCACTCTTATTAATGGTCATAGCCTCCATTAACACTTCTGGCCTCTCCCTATATTGGTTCATGTTGTGCTAAAAATCCTCGCCCTTTTTTGTCTATAGGAATCCTTCAAGGCCCAAAACAGAATTTTGTAGCTAGAAAAGACGTTAAGAAATATTCTTCCATAAATGTTACCAATAGGGTGAGCCAGATTACATTACATTTACATTTACAGTACATTTACAGATTACATTACATTTCCAGTGTAGTAGAGGTGGTAGGTATGTCTTTGAACTAGAAAGAGGTAAATTTGGATGCAAAGGGGCGAAGTAGATTTGTGGGCCTTCATCCTCTAAGAAGTGTCAAGGTGAAAAATACAGAGAGTTCTCCAAAAGTTTTCTATAAATTTATAGATGAGAGATCCATAATGAATTGCAAGTGAAAGGTGAAGGGTTTGAAGCTTGGGCCTGTCCTTATGGGCTTGTGCTAAAGCAGACAGCCGTGCCCTTCCCAGCATGGTGATATAATTAGAGAGTGGCATTAGGACTGAGTTCCAGACAGACTGTGTTCTGTAATTATGTGGTTGGGCCAGGCAACCCAGCACATCCTTTTGGTCATCTATTCTGGCTTCTCCATTATTGCTTTGCTTCCCTTCTTTGCTTTGTCCTCTCTTTTCATTTTCTTTTGCTCTGTTTTTTATCTTCTCCGTGTCAGTGGTTATAAGGGAAGTTTGGTGGGCTTGGGAGATGTAGATCAATAGAATAGAACTGTTCTCTCCTTTCTCATTTGAAGTTCAGTAGCCAATAGTATGTCAATGTATGGATATATGGATATATGTTTAACAGTAATAATAATAATAATAATAACTTATTGTCAGAGTGCCTTGTAATTTCCAAAGCACTTTCAGATAACTATTTCAGTTGATCTTTACAATAGGAAGATGAGATGGTCCAGATTAGGATTTTCTTTTTTTTTTTTTTTAATCTAAATGCTTCAGAGTTTAAGAGGTAATTTAACTGTTGCCTACTTCCCACATAACCTTTTGTTAAGCTTAACTTCCTGAAGGAATTGAGGGTTTTGATTTGGAGAGAAGGGCAGCAAAAATAGATAGTTTGGGAACTTCGTGTTCTTAGAAGTAGCCTTTTGAGAGGTACTCCTGACAATAGGTAGCTGGGGGGTACCAGCAAAGAATACCAGGAAATAGAGAATTAGAAATGAAGTCAAGAACTTTTAAAACTAGCTGCCTATATAAAAACTAACTTCTTTTCATTATTCCCTGACATCCACTACTACTAGGAATTTTTAGGGTTTTCAGGGCTAGCCTAGATATTTGCTCAATGTGTAAAAAAACTTTTTTTTTTTCCTGTTAGAAAATGAATTCTAGTTTCTAAACTAATTTTGGAATACTATTTCTTTGTAATTTAGGGAGTGTCTGCACATTTTTAAGTCTGTTCTTTGCTAGTAATGTTATCTTAATCTGTTAACTTTGTACAATATTTTTTGTTTTGAATATTCCATCCCTCCTATATTTATGGAGATCTTACTTCATTTGTCTACTAATTGCCATTTCTCATCCCAATTACTCTCATAGAAGCTGGAATGCCTTCTCCAGAATGGACCAAAAGGAAAAAACAGACTTTGAAAATTGGACATGGAGGGACACTAGACAGTGCAGCCCGAGGAGTTCTGGGTAAGAAATATGAATGGAAGCTTGATGTAACTATCACTTATTATAGAAAGAAATAATGAGAACAGATAAAGCCATGCTGTTTTCAGTCTATTTTGGAGTATTTCAGATCTCCATGGATTTATAATGCCATCTTCTAAAGAAGCCCTTAGAATGGCACAAGGTATACAAAGCTATTAGAAATAGTCACTTGCGTGTGTAGATAGGGCTTTGAAAGGGTTTGTATCTGTAAAGAAAAGAGTTAATGCAGTAGGTCTGAAATCACTATGTTTAGAAAGGCCTGCTTGCATGGCTTGCCCTTGGACAGGCATCTGGAAACTTGGATTTTGAGAGGGTTCCCACCCTTCTCTATCTGTTGACTGGTTTGCTGTGCCTTGGCTCTTGGTGTGAAAAGTGTGATGTATGGTGACCACCTGCTTTCCTTTTAGAAGTCTGAAATTTTGTCCCACTTAGGCAGGTGTGCCTGGGTAATCATCTTCAGCCTCTCCAATTAGGAACTTTGAGAACTGAATTTCTGATGGACTTCCCTGAGTAGGAGCATTGCCCATGTGTTGCTGCTTTTTTACATTTTGGAGAAAGGAGCATGCTCAAGTGTCCCCTGTCATAGGAGAAGAGAAAATAAGAAAGCCTGTGTGTGGATTTCACTGGTGTTTTTTCCATTATGATCTTGCTATGTAACATTACTATGTCACTGTGGTAAGTCTTCAGTGTATATGAATCTTGGTGTTAGGGATTCCTGACAAGATATTTGACTCTTATTTTTGCCTATATCAAATTTAATCTCTGAGATCAGCCCTCTTGAGAAAGTGAGCCGTATGGTTCCTGAGAGAAAGTAACACTTTCTTTTGAAGATATAGTGAGCATTATTGCTTCTGGAGGCAGATTGGTGGAATTGATTGACAGGAACAAAAGCATTTATCCTTTTTTCTTCTCCTTCTCCCTCCTCCTCCCTCTTCCTCCCTCCCTCCTCCCTTCTTCCTCCTCCTCTTCCTCCTCCTCCTCCTCCTCCTCCTCTTCTTCTTCTTTCTTCTTTCTTCTTCTTCTTCGCCTCTGGTAGAGGTTCTAAAGTTTGCAGATTGCTAAAGTGTGTATCCAAAGGCTAGGGTATGTTTTACAATCTTTTTATACAACTCTATCCATAGTCTCAGAAATAAATATGTTGGGTTTCTTGTTTCCACATCCTAGAAACAAACTTCTGTAGGACAATGCTTACTTTTTACATGGTCTGGTGTTTGGTAATTTATTCTATTTCATTTTTTTTAATGTTGATAATCCACTAAATTGATTTCATGATGCTCTAATAGGCTGTGATTCATGGTTTATAAAATACTGTACTGCAGTGTCCAATCCATTTTATTAGCGCTAAAAATTTTGATACAAACATTAGATACAAACCTGGTCTAAGTTATCCAACGGAAATGAGTGCTTATTTGGAAGTAAAGGATAATGTTGGTGAAGAAAATTCTGTTTCTCAAGAAAGTTAGAAATAATGTTTGATTTGAACTTTCTAAGATTACAGGAAAAATATTTTTACTGAAGATTTAAATAAGTTAAAAAAAAAACACAAATCCATTTTCCAGAATTAGAGAACTTGAATAGGCAAATTCTGACACCTTAAAGTTATTGTTTCCTACTGTAACTAATGATAATCATTTAATGAGCAACTTGCTAAGTGTGAAGTCTTTCAATTAGGACATGCATAACTTACATACTTAAGTCCTCTTTTTAAATCTATAAGGTAGGTGTTATTATTCCTAATCTTACAAAATGAAGACTCAAAGAGAGTGCATTGTCATAGTTTGTAGCAGAGTCAGGGTTTTGAACCAGAGCTGCTCAGTTCCAGAGCTTCTGCCCTAACCTGGTGTGGCAAATATCTGGGCCTCCTGCCCTCCTCTCCTGCCCACTGCAGGGTTACCTAGCAGTCACAGCATTCTTTGCTATTGGTCCTAAAAGTGACTTCAGTTTTTATTAGTTCAGCGCTCCTTAAGTTGAAGCCTATTTGTGGTAACCATTCTGTTCTACTGTTTTCCAAGGCACAACACCAAAAATATAAGAAGAGACAGGATAAGGTCTGCTGTTGATTTACATATAGACCAATTGTATTAGTTTCTGGTGGTTTTTATTCATTGGTATGCAGAAAATAGTGATATTCAAGGCGATGAATAAATAAGTTTATTTTTTACCCTACAGCTAAGGGATTTTGTTGAAATTTACATTTTAGTCTTATGAAAGGCTGGCATTTGACTAAGATTTGTATGGGTGGAAGAAAATGCATTGGAAATAATTTCCTATTTGGAGGCTTAATATGTATTTATTACCCAGGGACTTTATGATGATATAATCTGTGCATATATCAAATTTATTAATTTTTCTTCTAATACCTGTAGTTCCTGATGAGGAAAAAAAATTTTTAAATGTAGGTATTTTGTCACAGAATAAAGAGTATTTGTTATTTAAATTAGTAGTTCTGGAGACCGTTAGAATTTGATTTTTGCTGTATCGTAGAATAAACACTGTGTTCTAATCATCATGAGTTTGTGAACTAGCTGCTTTATTTACCAAATACAGCCTAGGAATATCTATAAATAACTTCTCTGAATCTCTACTTGTTTATCTCTTGAAAGGGTAATATCTACTATAACTCTCAGTAGGTTTATTGAAATATGAAAGATCTATAATACACAGATATATGCTGTACTCTGTCAAGTGCTTTATAAAGGCATTTTTTAAAAAAAATAAAACTGAACCTGTGTGCGAAAAAATATACTTTTACTTTCAAAACGTAGACTGTTTTTGCTGGAGTTTTCCTGTGCTATATTAATGGTACAGATTTAAGAAGTTAGCTGACAATTTAAGATATAATCTGAAATTTGGGTTTATAATTCTATTAATGGAATTAATCGTCTTTCAAGATGATTGCAAGGGTGTTGGAGAATTAGATAAATGGCAATAGAAACTTCTAACTGCAAAAGCTTTGGAATTACATGTATCGTACCCTTGCCTGTTCCAAAGTGGCTTTCCTCATTTAAAGAAGTCTGTCTTACGATTTGAGAATAGAATACTAGGGCATTTGGATAGGTTTGGAGACAGTTTTTTACAGAGAAATATTTTAGCACAGAAAATTTGGGAGATGGAGAAAGAGAGTGGTATTGTGAGACAGGGGAATTGGAGCCATCAGAACCACCACCATGACTGTGGGAAAGAGCAGCAAATGCTGCAACACATCGATTATAGGATGAGGTGCATCCTACAAGATGGCCGGATCTTCATTGGCACCTTCAAGGCTTTTGACAAGCATATGAATTTGATCCTCTGTGACTGTGATGAGTTCAGGAAGATCAAGCCAAAGAAGTCAAACAAGCAGAAAGAGATGAGAAGCAAGTCCTCAGTCTGGTGCTGCTTCGGGGGGAGAACCTGGTCTCGATGATGGTAGAGGGACCTCCTCCCAAAGATACTGGCATTGCCCAAGTGCCACTTGCTGGAGCTGCTGGGGACTCAGGGATCGGCAGGGCTGCTGGCAGAGGAATTCCAGCTGGTGTTCCAATGCCCTAGGCTCCTGTAGGACATGAGGGCCATTCGGAGGGGTTGATGGGCCATCCCAGCAGGTGATGACCCTGCAGGGAAGAGGCACTGTGGCTGCTGTTGCAGTTGCTGCCACCGCCAGCATTGCAGAGGCCCCGACCCAGTACCCACCTGGCCTTGGGGGTCCTCCCCCACCTATGGGCCAGGGGACCCCGCCTCCAGGCATGATGGGCCCACCGCCTGGCATGAGGCCTCCCATGGGCCCCCTGATGGGGATCCCTCCCAGTCAAGGAACTCCGACGGGGATGGGCATGTTCCTGCCGGAGATGCGGCCCCCTTCCCCGGGCATGTGAGGCCTCCTTTGACCCTTGGCCACAGAATTATGGAAGTAGCTCCACAGAGGCGTGGGCCCGATTACCACAGACATGTTTGTTATGCCGTTGTTCTTAGAGTCTCACAAGATTGTCTGGTTTCCCTTTCAGGGCCCCCTGCCCCGTGAATGTGCTCACCAAGGCCTTAGACTCATCTTGGCCCTCCTCAGCTCCCTGTCTGTTTCCCGTCAGGCTGTGCACAGTCCTTTTATTTCCTTGTCGCCTGTGAAACTGGTTTATAATAAACTCTTAAGAATATTAAAATATGGGGCAGCCCCGGTGGCTCAGCGGTTTAGCGCCTGCCTTCAGCCCAGGGTGTGATCCTGGAGACCCGGGATCAAGTCCCACATCAGGCTCTCTGCATGGAGCCTGCGAGCCTGCTTCTCCCTCTGCCTGGGTCTCTGCCCCCCCCCCCCCCCTTTCTCTGTGCCTCTTATGAATAAATAAATAAAAATCTTTAAAAAAAGAAAAGAATATTAAAATATAAATAAATAGGGCAGCCCGGGTGGCTCAGTGGTTTAGTGCCGCCTTCAGCCCAGGATGTGATCCTGGAGACCCGGGATTGAGTCCCACATCAGGCTTCCTTCATGGAGTCTGCTTCTCTTTCCCTGTGTCTCTGCCTCTCTCTCTCTCTCTCTCTTTCCCTCTCTCTCTCTTCTCATGAATAAATAAATAAAGTCTTTAAAATAAATAAATAAATAATTGTGAGACAGTGCATGGCAAATCCTGTTATTCATTCATTCTCTCCATTCTTCCCACTTTTCAAAGTGTTGTGTCTCTGCTCATGCCTTTCTTTTGGACAAACTGCTCATCTCTTTATTATTAGAAATCCTACTGACCTTTCCAGATTTGGTGGAAATGCTCTCTTCCTATACAGCCTGTGCACCTTGCTTTTTTATGTTAATGTAAAACTTTACATTCTATTCTTTCTTTTGTTAACTCATGAAGGGCTGAAACCAGGTCTTACTTGTTCTGTGCCTGTATAATAAGTACTGAATAAAATGTTAAGTGATTGAATGTTGAATGATTGAGAAAAACCTGAGTAAAAATTCTGTCAAATAAACTGTCCCTTGAATGAAAAGCTACTGGTTGGGTGGGCCTCAACTCCAGATAATCTTTCTACATACCACTTTTGTAGTAGACTTCCTAGAATTCTGTTTTCACTAATCACCTAACTTCAATGGGCCTTGGTTTTCTTGGATATAAAATGAGAAAGTTAAGTTGGGTAACTTTAAAATGCCTTCTATTTCAAACTGTCATTCTGTATCACTAACCTAGCAGAGAAATCAGCATTCCAACCATGATAAAGTCAAACATGTGAGTCTATTCTAAGACACCTGTACTCTGGTTGATAAACCCACTATGCTCATCCTGAGAATCTATGCAGTTTGTTACTTTTTTAGAACATGCTTTTCTCTATTTCAAATTCTAAACCTCCTTTAAAGCCTATCTCAAGCTCTGTTTGAAATGCTTGAATGAAGCATTATCTGGCCTCTAGTGGTTCAGAGTACTCCCTTCTTTGACCTCCTGCAGCAATTCTGTGTTCATTTTGACTCTTAATCATATACTATCTTATTGCTATTTAGCATTATTTACTCAATGATTCATGCACCATTTTTTTTGAGCACTTGTAATTTCCCTTATCTATATTTTATTTTCCCTGTGAGATTTTAAACTCTTTCAAATCAGGAAATGTTCGGTTCCATGAAAAGTATTGTTCTTGGGACTGTGTGCATAGTAGCTGCTCCAGAAATATTGACTGGGGATTCTTATTTTTTTTTTTAAGATTTTTATTTATTCATGAGACACACACATTATTCATGAGACACACACACACACACAGAGACAGAGAGGCAGAGACACAGGCAGAGGGAGAGGCAAGCTCCATGCAGGGAGCCTGATGTGGGACTCCATCCTGGTCTCCAGGATCACGCCCTGGGCTGAAGGCGGCGCTAAACCACTGAGCCATCTGGGCTGCCCAAGGCTGGGGATTCTTGAATGGGATGAAATTGCATTAGATCTTTGTTATTATTATACAGAGTTCTCCCTGGACAGCAGCAGCTATCATTTACATAATATGATGCTCAACAGAGGATACTAAAGGCAATTTTTTATCTTAGTCTTTGAACTAATACGATCTATCATAGAAGCTTAGAGAGGGTTTGGGATGGCTTTATGTAGGGGTTGAGATTTGAGCTGGATTTCACAGGATGGATTTTGAACACTAAAGAGTTGGTGCTGTGGTCATTGGGACCCTATTGAAGACTACTGCTTTGTAGTGTGCAGTACAGATAATCAGAAATGGTTATAAAATGGTATGAATTGGAAGAGAAAGGGATAGAATGTAGAACAGTCAGGTTGGTAGTGATTTAGGCTAATTTAGGCTTATGGCAGTGGGAAAAAAGCCTAGATGAGTAAGGTGGTGGAAGGATGAAAAGGAAGAGGGGTCTACTATTAGCCTGGTCTGAATTTTAACTCCACCATATACTAGTTGTGAGATGCTGGGCAAAGTTCTTAGTCTCTCTCAGTTTTCTCATCTTTAAAATAGGTATTATTTTTTTAGGCTTGTTATAAGGATTAAATGAGCTAATAAATGGAAAGCATTTAAAGTAGAATTTGATACATGGTAAGCTCAATGAATGATATCTGCTATAAATATTCATGATAATTCTTTCAGCTGCTCAATCATTTCTTGTTTTGTTTTCCTTGTAATTTCTGAATTGTGGTGTTTATACTCTGTTGTTTTTACAAAATTATACCCATGGATGAGAAATAGTTCAATTATTATAAAAATTTGCTTTCTGTTAACTGAAGAAATGATTATAAACTTTCATTCTTGTGTGGGGAAATGTGTTGTCATAAGGGTAAATGATGTTTGAAATTGAAGAGATACTTAATACATGGGTTGTGTGTTGTACTTAATGTATAGTCTGTGTGACTTTACATTCTCCAAGCTCTCCTTTTACCCTGTATTCTTCCTCTGTGTTTGGTTGATCTGTTATGTTTCTGTTTTCTTGATTGTATACTGCTGGACACTGATCATCAGTAAATGGTTCATTAGCTATGATGAGGACTTTTACTTTGTTTGATAATAAACTGTATCAAAAGGGTTTATCATACTGTGGTTAAATTGTACCATGTATTTTTCACTGATCCTCATATAAGATTACAGGAATTCCTCTGAGATTGTTCTAAAACTTTTCATTATATAGTGGTCTGGATTGAGGTTTCTATCATGTTTAACACTTTGTGAGAAAAAAGAAAGTGTCCCTCACATCTCTTCAGAATTTCTAAGTTACAGGACAAGTTCAACTGATAGGAGTGATAGGAGCCCTCTTGTTATGCTAAATATGTTTTTTCAACTTTATATTACATGTGCCAGAAAATTATGACCAAAGTATATAGATAATTAGAAAATCTAGTTTTCAGAATAGAATGTCATAATATCTCTTTCTTTGATTTATAGTGGTTGGAATTGGAAGGGGAACAAAAATGTTGACCGGTATGTTGTCAGGGTCCAAGGTAAGAACACTGGAATACTTTTTATTTTCTCTTGAATATTTTTCTTAATGACCTATGTTTTGGATTTTAATAATTAAAAAACTGTGTATGTTGCATTTACAGGTGTTATTCCAAGTATTAATTAGGTCTGTCATGATATCTGAGATTCAAAATATTGAAACTATAAATTGGAAATTCTTTTTTTTTTTTTAATTTTTATTTATTTATGATAGTCACACAGAGAGAGAGAGAGAGAGAGAGAGAGAGAGAGAGAGAGAGAGAGAGGCAGAGACACAGGCAGAGGGAGAAGCAGGCTCCATGCACCGGGAACCTGACGTGGGATTTGATCCTGGGTCTCCAGGATCGCGCCCTGGGCCAAAGACAGGCGCCAAACCACTGCACCACCCAGGGATCCCTAAATTGGAAATTCTTAAACAAATTGATTTATGGAATCAGAAACTCTGTAGTGCTTATAATTTTAAAAAATTATATTGTCTTTTTATGTATTTCTTAGATGAAAGAGAACTTAACAGATCATGAATTCTATTGGTAGTTTTTTTTTAAACCTTGGAATTTTTATAAAAACAAAACCATTAAAAAAAAAAAGAACAATACCATTTTGTAACCCATACACTTTTCAGCAAACAAACAAACAAAAAAAACAAAACTGCTTTGTTCAGCAGTTACAAAATGTTTATTAAAGACAAGTGAAGCTTTCTAGGAGATGGTAAGTTCTGTCATTCATCTGTGAGAGTAACCTTGGCTAAATCAAAAAACACTTTTTGAGGCACTTGATGAGTAGGGAGAGGAAGGTTTACACAGAGGCAGGGAGAGTTTGTAAATCTGTGGGTAGCTTCAGGCATTCACTGGGAACCCTCCTGCAAAGCACAACGGTAGAAGGAGCATGAAACAGAGGTCAGTGTGTCAAAGGGGTTAACCTCTCTGGGCTTCTCAGTTTTTCCTTAGGAAGAATGATTTGATCCCCTTTAGGGTCTCTTGTGGCTCTAAAAGAGACAATCTTGTCTGTATTCTAATTAGCAGTGAGATGCTGGTTATAATAGTTGGGGCTAGGGATCAGTGAAAATGCCTATGCAGGAAGATTAATAAGCCTCTAGGTAGAGAAGAATTTTAGCAAGTTCCTGGACTTTTTATTTGTTTTAAAACCCTTACTCTAAGTGGGATATGAATAGTTGTAAAGTGAATTTGTCTAAATTGTTTCTTAAAATATGTAGATGGTCAAAGACCATTAAAAAAAAACCTTCCAGTTTATTGCAGACTGATGACATTTATAAAATAGAATTTAAATGCTCTGGCAACATCAAATTGCTAAATAAGTTTCTAAACATGCTCATTTTCTGAGCTTATCTCATCATGGATACTGGCTCGTGGAGCACACTTTGAGTGGCAGTGGTCTAAGTAAGCTTTTCTTAAAATAAAAAGCCCTCGAGAACATACTGTCTTTGACATCCCATTTTAGTTATCAACTGGAATAGAAACCTGTGTCTTTCAGTTGGAAAGGATCTTTATACCTTAGATAAATGGAAAAATTTCAGTGTGTCTTGCTGTGTAATCCTTAAGATGTTGGTGTTGAAAAATCAAAATTTTTTAATACAAAAATTGTGTTAAATGGCAGAGTTTGACTGTTAATTTGTACCTTCTGCTTAAATAATTACGCATGTAATTTAGATTTTGTCTCTGGTACAGGATTTTGCCATTTGCTTAATATTTGTTTCTTGACTCTACAATATAGACAGTGGTTATATTGATGCAGGATTATGGATGATATTTAGTTTCTTTTTCACATTATTTAGTATTTTTCAGAATCTTTACAATGAATAAATCACTTTTATAATAACAAAAAAGATATATTTGCATTAAGGATTTGTTCTCTTACTCCAAGTTAAATGATGTTGCATTCATTGGAATATTCATTATTCACCTTTCCCCTTCTCCCAAAACCACAAATCCAACACACTATTGAAAAGTTTGACATATAAATTCCAGGCATATTTCCAGAAATATGACCGGAAATGTGAATACATCATTGGCTCTGGTTTAAGCTTTATTTATCATGAACCATTTTGGTATTCAGCTAGGAAAGCTGAATGTCATACAGTGAAATCACTGATCCTCGGATGACTGTATCCTAAATAGAAAATCCCAGGTGCATCTTATTACAGAAACCTAGTTCTTGGGTGCTTCACATTTCAAAAATAGCCATTTTTATCTTGTTAGCTATTTCTTTTTCTTACACTTTTAATTTTAGATTAGGTATCTGTTAAAAATTAAGTCATTTAAATTTAAGTATGTGGAATATTACATTTTTATCAAAAGCAGTTAAAAAATTTTAATGAATTTTTAAAAATATATTTTGTCTTTAGCACTAGAGTGAATCTTTGAGATTGCTTTCAAAATTTTTTTGACCAAGGCCTATAGTGAGAAATTAATTTTACATTGTGATCCTATATACACATACATGTCTAAAAAACAAAAATTTCAGGGGCACTTGAGCAGCTCAGTTGGTTAAGCGTCTGCCTTTGGCTCAGATCATGACCCCAGGGTCTTGGGATGAAACTGGTATGGACCTCCCTGCTTAATGGGGAGTCTGCTTTTCCTTCTCCCTTTGCCCCTCCCCCCAGCTCATATGCACATGTGCACTCTCTCTCTCAAATAAAATCTTAAAAAAACAAACAAAAATTTCATCAAACAGCCTTTAACCCTGTGTACAATGTACTCTTGATATTTTTCCTTCTACTTCATTAAGAAAAATTAGGGATGCCTGGGTGGTTCAGGGGTTGAGCATCTGCCTTGGGCTTAGGGCATGATCCTGGGGCCCTGGGATCCAATCCCACATTGGCCTCCCTGTCGGGGGAGCAAGCTTCTCCCTCTGCCTTTTGTCTCTGCCTCTCATTCTGTGTCTCTCATGAGTAAATAAAATCTTAAAAAAAAAGAAAGAAAAATTGCAGCCTCTTAACTAGGCACAGACCTACCATTGGCCCTAATGTTTGCTCTTTTCTACTTTAAACTTTTACAACCAAATTTTATTTTCATTACAATGCTACTAGAAAAATTAGACTTACAGTATGTGTAGGGTGGAGTTGCCTCAAGAGTAGAATTATTTAGCTGTTGGATGGCAGATATTTGATGTTCACATTACAGCCGTATCACAGTACATCTTTCCTTTACCATCCAGTCCTGAGTAGAGACCTTGCTAATTGAACACGGCCTAACACTCTTTCCTGCTGAATCAAGAAATATCCTTAGAATTCATTTCAATATGATGCCACTTCATACAGCCACTGTCAATTAATGAGTGACTTTTTAAATAAAATTTTTATGCCATCAGATTATTTTGCTCTTATTCTTTGAAGACCAGAGACCATTGAAACTGCTCACCTCCTTTCTTGCCTTCCTTCTGATTCACATCAGTGTGTGATCAAGAGTCCCTCTCTGTGTTCTTCATTACTTCCTCTCCTGTCTTGTAGTACTTTTTGTTTTGCCAATGAACATGTTTCTCTTGAGTCATTTTTTTTTCACTGCGTGCTCTTTTGGATTACATGTATATATAATGTGTATAAAAAGCATCTAGGTTTTCTGTATAATACCATGTGTAACAGAAGTTGATTGATAAATCCTCTTAATTGTTGACCCTTGAACAATGCAGGGATTAGGGGTACTGACCCCCTACATAGTCAAAAATCACTATATAACTTTGATTTCCTAAAAGTTTAACTACCAGTAGCCTACTGTTGACCAGAAGCATTACATCATAAGGAGTCGATTAATATATACTTTGTATGTTATTTGTATTTTATACTGTATTCTTAAAATAAACTAGATAAAAGGAAGTGATATTAAGAAAATCATAAGGAAGAGAAAATACAGTGCTATACAATAAAAAATTGCATATAAGTGGACCCACATAGTTCAAACATATATTATTCAAGGATCAGTAATATTACTGTTGCCAAGGGCTTCATGTATTCCCAGATCTCTAGGCCTATTGGATCTCTCTTACTACATATGCCATAGACACTGACATTTATTTTATCTAAGCAAGTTCTGTTAGAAATCTTGAGCACAATTAATTTCATTTCTTTTTCATATCTGTCATTTCTGGTAGCTGAGGCAAAATATGGTACTCATGAGAAGCAGGAAGCATTACCTGTCATTTCTTTAAGCAGCAAAGTTTCTTTGGTCATTAAAATGAGGAAGAAATTTCTTACCGTGAGGGATATTGCATGACAGACAGTGGTTCTCAAAAATAGTTTTATAACAGATACAGAAGTGGATCTAAATAAGGTGTATTAGGTAAGGGACACCTGGGTGGCTCAGCAGTTGAGTGCCTGCCTTTGGCCCAGGGCGTAATCCTGGAGTTCCGGGATCGAGTCCCACATCAGGCTCCCTGCATGGAGCCTGCTTCTCTCTCTGCCTGTCTCTGCCCCTCTCTCTCTGTGTCTCTCATGAATAAATAAATAAAATCTTTTTAAAAAATTAAAATAAAAAAAACACACCAGCAGCAAAGGAAAGCAAGTGATAACATATATATATTTTTTTAAAGAAGTATTAGGTAAGATAATTCTGAGAGAAGTTAGGCTAATGTGTCCCTTTGGCCTAACTTGATCTAAATTCCTAGAAGGCGGCAGTGGTTGCATGGTCCCTCTACTAGCCTCTCTTAATTAGACTTTACGCTAATCACTGAGCAGAAGATGGATAGCAGATGTCCTTAGAAGTAACAAACTTTGATGAGGTTTTGTAGTGCTACCTTTATTAGTTTCCTATATTGCTGATTAAAGTCAGTTACTTATATGTGCTTTAGAAACCACATGAGCAGATGGAAGGGTTGATGTCCTATTATGAAATTACTGATGCCATATAAAGACTAATAGCATTTTCCAGATGTAAGGCTACTCCCCTGTCTCTGTGGAAATAAACTAAAATGGTACCTGAAGGCAAAGCCAACATTTCCTCAGAAAGCAGCTTTGTATCCCTCCCATTGAACCTTCCGCCAAGTATACAGTAGCATTTTTAGGTTAACCAGTCAATGTCAACTCTGAAATGGGACTTGAATATTACTCCTGTGAAATATAAGCCAACTCTCCAGGACTTGCACATTTCTGTCATTTTCTCCAGAGGCTAGTCCAATTTGTACCTTGTCTTTACACTCTATTAATATTATACATTTCATAAGTACTATATTGAAAATTTGAAGGGCTTACACTTACTATCTGTAAAGAGTTGTTCCTTTTTAATGAAGACATTTAAGGTCACGTGGTCTTGGTTTGGTAAGTTTAAAAAAAAAGGTTCTTCCTAGTTGTAAATAATATTCCTTTGTTTGTGAAACTCTGAATCACAAGCTTTCAAATCAAATCTTGGAAAAAGCAGTTGCCTAGTTGAGATGAAGATGATTATGTATCTTTCTGTAATATAAAAACATTTTCCTTTATACTGAAGAGTACAGAATGCAGTTTGCTCTTAGAGCTGTTGAGCTTGCTCAGGAGTTCAGGGAGCTTAAAGATGAGTGAAATAGAGAGTACATACTACTAGTATCAGAGAGAAACTATGAATCCCAAAGAGCACACAGTTCACCGGAAACTTCTTTAAGAATTCTGTAGAACCTCTTTTTGTTTTGTTGTAGTTAAATTATGTTGTAGTGAATACCTTAATAGAATTTAGAATTACCAGGTATGCAACCCATCTCTGTGTAGAATTTAGGACAGTAAACAGAAATACTTTAGACCCCATAGGATAAAATGGTAGCATGTGTGTGTGTGTGTGTGTGTGTGTGTATTCCCATGTTTTGTTTTGTTTTTTTTCCTCTAACCCATATCTTCTTGGTGGTGAGGTTTTTGTTTCTCTTGGAGGCTTACCTATCTGGGTGGATTTTTCTTAGTAGCTTTGGGACCATTGACTAGAATTAAAAAATTATCACTAGATGCCAAGACAAGGGAGATCTAGAAAACAGCTATGATTTGATCAGCAGTCCTTTGTATTTCTCACAAAGTATGGTCCAGGGACTTCTGAGGCTTTTGAGGGGTCTGTTGAAGTCAAAACTGTTTTCGTAGCTTTGCAATCTGATAAGCATATTGTGGAGTTTTTCAGAGGTTACCTGGTTGATAGCATGGCTCTGATAGTTAATGGGATGTGTGCATGTGTATCAGTGTTTTACACATTTTTGAGTTTTAATTTCTAACAGATAAGTATCAACAGATAAACCTCATGAAAACAAACTTGTGCTGCTAAGGTTTCTAAATAACTTTCAGGTGTATATAGGGGTCTAAAACCACAATGTCTGAGAATTGCTATTTAGGTATTATTTCCCTTAAAAAGAATCCAGCATGTAGCTCACAGTTGTGAGCGCAGAAGCTGAAAGGATTTGAAACTTGGTGAATACAATCTCATGTCCCAAACTATGGTGAAATGTGGAAAATTGCACAGATAAGAACTTCCCCAACATGGATATAATTCTATCCACAACTTTTTATTAAGTAGCTATACTGTGTTTCCATCTAGTAAGAAACAATAGAAGAGCAGTGCAAAATCCAAGCTAACAGTTTGTAATTGGAGAAGATAAGGATCAATATTTATCTTTCTCACAAGCACCTCCTAGAATGTACTTTGTACATTCACAGTCCTTAAGAAACATGATTGAATGAATGAACACACTAGTGAATGAATGAATACGTGATGTGGGTTTGATACAGGCTTTCATTCTTCTTATGTAAGGAACTTATATTGGGCACCTACTCAACTATTCTGGCAGGTGGTGTTTAGAAGTTGAGATGAATTAATAGGGTGGTTTTGAAAGATGAACAGGGTGTAGGATTTGATTCTTAGAGAAGAGAGGAAGCTCAAGGCTAGGGAAGTACATGTGCAAGAACCCCTGAAGTCGAGAGACTAAAATGAGCATTGCACACAGAAAGCATGTTCCAAGATTAAAAGGTTCCTGGTTAAAACTTGTTACATAGAATAGCTCATACATTTCCAAGGCACAGTAAACATGATTGCATGTTTTTTCTCATGCAGTGAGACAGATGATTAAGGCAAAAATCAGAGCATTTTCTTGGAAAGTCACTATAACTAGCTGAGTTACTCTAACCACTGTTACTGTGAATCTTTCTGTATTTTTTAAAAAATAATAATGATGATAATAGTATTGTTCAGTGTTGCTTACCATGGCCAGGTACTGTAGTTCTCAACTCTGCCCTCCTGAGGTACTATCATCATCTCTGTCTTAAGATAAGGACAACAAGGATCCAGCAGGAAAGACTGCCTTAACCTACTTTACTCATGTGATGGAGTCAGGATTCAAACCTTGGAGTCCACACTCTTCCCATTCACCCTGCTGTTTGTACTTCTCTCCATAGTATGCTTAATCCTGCTCGATCGTTCCAAAATATGGAGGCAGGAATGGAGCATCTCGAGTAATGAGACTGAATGTTTAGTTACAAGAAACTAATTTTTGTTAATACTAATGGAATTTTGCAGGGAACTTTTAAAATTTTATTTTAATTCCATTACAGTTAACATATAGTGTTATATTAGTTTCATGTGGACAATATAGTAATTCAGCAATTCTGTACATTACTCAGTGCTCATCACAAGTGTACTCTGAATCCCCATCACCCATTTCTTCCATCCCCCCACCCAACTCCCCTCTAGTCACCTTCAGTTTGTCCTTTCTAGTTAAGAGTCTGTTTCTTGGTTTGTCTCTTTTTTCTTTGTTCATTTGTTTTGTTTCTTAAATTCTACATATGAGTGAAATCATATGGTATTTGTCTTTCTCTGACAATACCAATGAAATTCTTAAAAGTTAATTCAAATACATTGGAACATTCCCTCCTGTTTTCCATTGTTTAAAAAAATTATTTTGAGGAGCACCTGGGTGAGGCTCAGTCATTTGAGCGTTGGATTCATGATTTCAGCCCAGGTCATGATCTTAGGGTCTTGAGATTGAGCCCCACATTGAGCTCTGTGCTCAGCAGCGGGGAATCTGCTCCTCTCCCCACCTGTGTGTGTTCATTCTCTCTCAAAAAAATAAATCTTGAAAAAAAAAAAAGAATATATTACACAAGTGTGCCCTGAGGTACGAAGTAAAATAGTCCTTGGTTAACTATGAATGCTCTAATTCTTCGCTTATGTATAAATGATCAGTTCTTAGAAGTGACTTTTTTCCTTTCAGAGAGCTCAAGAAGTAGCTATTTCTCTTTATTAAGAAAACACATGTACTGTTAAGTACACTACCTCTTCTGTGCTAGTTTGACTCACTTTCAATATATTTAGCTTTTGTTTAATTATCTAATCAAGTTAATGAAATTAGTCTTAGTATTTCATGTAAGAAATAGTAAATTTATTTATTTTTAAATTAATTTTAATTATGTGGGTGGTAAGATTGTTGAATGTTGTGATGGCCATTTAGAGATTTATTGTACCATTCTTTGCACTTCATAAGTATATTTGAATTTTTCCTTCAGAGTCAAAACTGCCTAGTATAAAACTGGTTTTAGAAATTTCTTTGTGGGATGCCTGGGTGGCTCAGTGATTGAGTGTCTGCCTTTGGCTCAGGTTGTGATCCCGGGGTCCTGGGATCGAGTCCCACATTAGGCCCCCACCAGGGAGCCTGCTTCTCCCTCTGCCTCTCTCATGAACAAATAAATAAAATCTTAAAAAAAAAAGAAATTCCTTTGTAATAACTATGTTTATAAGTCATAATTGTCAATAAAATAAGACTTTTCTTTGTCATATTGGCTGGTGTGGGAAGTTTGTGAGTGCTCCTCACTTACTACATATCAAAAATTAATAAAACAGCTGCAGTCTCTTATTTTTGCCTTTATTTTGTGTCAAGTTGGCAGTATTAGTAAAATTCTGTAAAAACTTTTAGACATCTATAACAGTTTTCCTTTACCTTATGACCTATTTTTCTTGTTTGCTTCTCTTCCTCTAGAGGTATATTGCCATTGGAGAACTGGGGAAAGCTACTGACACACTAGACTCTACTGGGAAAGTAACAGAAGAAAAACCTTACGGTATGATGTTCATCTAATGTAGTTCTCTTTTTAACATTTAGAGAAAGTTTCTGTGAAATCATAATTTTAAAATCTCTTACTGAGGGATCCCTGGGTGGCGCAGCGGTTTGGCGCCTGCCTTTGGCCCAGGGCACGATCCTGGAGACCCGGGATCGAATCCCACGTTGGGCTCCCGGTGCATGGAGCCTGCTTCTCCCTCTGCCTGTGTCTCTGCCTCTCTCTCTCTCTCTCTCTCTCTCTCTCTCTGTGACTATCACAAATAAATAAAAAATTAAAAAAAAAATCTCTTACTGAATATTAACAGTGATTGTTACAGTTTTTAGTATTCCCTGAGTTAATAGGATTGCAAATTATTGACCACATTTTTACTTACTTGGTATGAGTTTGTTAAAAAAGATTTATCATAACTGCCTCTTTTCTTCTGATCAATTGTTTTAATATTCAGAGTTCTTCCAAAGAATTCTCTTGCCAAAAAAAAACACATATAGCTAGGAATTAGGGATTTTACTTGTGTCTTGTCATTGTTTATTTACTTATTTTTTTTTAACAATTATTTCTTAGCTTTTGAAGTGTATCAGGTTTAGTGCTTTACAACTAATCTTGTTTCTGTGCTTTTGGTGTATGTAAAAAAACATGACAGAGGGAAAGCTATTTCTCTGGAAGTAAAACAGAACTCACTGGGGCCCACCTTGATTTTTCTACCATTCCTTCTTTTACTACTGTAAGGATAGATAAATGAAGTGGTTTCCTAGCAACTGTCAGGGTGTGATACTATTCATAATACAGTGGTTGCCATTCTCTGTAGTCAGTTCACCTACATTATTATGTCATCAATTGTGAATTATTTTTGTAGGCTTTTTTGTTGTTATTGTTTTGGGTTGTTTTGTTTTTTTGGCCTATGTTTAATGTTACCTCTTTTTATTTAGCCAGCCCAACATCTGGCTTTCCTAAGTTTTTGTGTTGAGTGTCCTTAATATATATTCCATATTGCCCTAGTACTAAGACCAGTCTTCTCCTTGGTCATAGTAGCTTCACTTGTCTTGTTAACATTTATATGTAACTTAGTGTGTCTTAATTGATTAATCAAGCAATATAATCAAAAGATAAATCACTGATTTATGGTGTTAAAAAATAGATATTAAATTAGCTTTGAATTATTATTATTAGGAATAATAGCAGACCCTCACTTAATAGTAACCCAACCATAATTTTCAATAAAAAGCTTTTGAGAGATTAGAAAGGCATAGGACAATTGGAGGATGTCAGAGATTTCCAGAAATACTAAAGTATATGTCAGTACCTATAGAATTAGAAGAATAGTGAGGAAGTAAAATTGGTAAGACTTCTTGATACGATAAAGTAGTGAGGGAGAGGACATTGTCAACCAAGATCTAGGTTTCTAGGTTTTAAAGTTGGTTATGTGATGATAATTTACTGAGTAGGGATACTAGAAGAAGACCAAGGTGATGAAAATACAGTTGACCCATGAATAGCACAAATTTTTCTTGTGTGGGTCCACTTATGCATGAATTTTTAAAACAAATACAGTATGGTATTAAAAATGTAAATGTGTTTTCCTTATGATTTTTTTTTAAGATTTTATTTATTTAGAGAGTGTGTGCTTGTAGGCAGGGGGAGGGGCAGAAGGAGAGAGAGAATCTCAAGCAGACTCCAAGCTGAGTGTAGAGCTCCATGCAGGGCTCAATCTCATGACCCTGAGATCATGGCCTGAGGTGAAATCAAGAGTCAGTCACTTAACTGAATGAGCCACCCAGGTGCCCTTTCCTTATGATTTTCTTAGTAACATCTTTTTTCTAGCTTACTTTACTATTAGAATAAAGTATAATATATATATATAATATACAAAATACATGTTAATCATCTGTTTATGTTCTTGGCAAGGCTTTTAGTCAACAGCAGGCTATTAGTATTTAAGTTTTGGCGGGAGTCAAAAGTTACACATGGATTTTTTACTTTATGGGGGTTCTGTGCCCCTTAATCCCTTTGTTCAGGAGTCACCTATATTTAAACATTCCCTTCCTTCCTGCTCTTAATAGGCATTTTGGAATTTTAAAAAATTCTGTATTGTGCAATTTGTAACCTTACTTTAAAGAAAACTTAGTTTATTAAAATCATCGTATTATATGTTGAAATAAGTCATGGAGAAACCAAGTAACTTTCTTCAGAACGGGAAGGGAGACCTCCTTATTGTTTATTGAATAGTGTTTGTAGTTCCAAAAAATAAAAGCTCAGAGAATTTTGCTTATTAACATGAGTTTTCTATGTAATTTTAGTAAATTAACAAATGTTGGTCATTGATTTCAACTGCTATAGCAGGTACCAAGGGGAAGATTAATAAGTATGAGACCTAACCTGTATCCTTAAGGAGCTTCTGTCTAATGGAAAACTAGGACCTATATTCTCAACTCTCTAAGACCCAATACCGAGACCTCTAATCAGTATTTTACAATGCTTCTTCACTGTCTTGAACTAAAATTCAGAGATACTCTCTTCTACCTACACATTAGGGAAAAAGTCACTAAAATACAATAAACAATATAAGGAACAAATTAAGGATTTTATAATGAAATAAGTGTGTTGCTATGTAAATGCATGACTATTACTGCACTAAAAGTCATAACTTAGTAGTTAGATGTTGACACTTAAAAATGTGAATGCCATAAGTACAAAGGCAGACTGATGCAGGTACGTTGTATTGGTGATGCAGTATTAGAAAATTCAGTATATGGAAAACAGCACAAAAAATACTTTGTGTTTAAATGGAAAATGGACTTAGATTCTGGACTCAGGGGATTATAAACCCACAAGAATATCTGGCAGACATCCAGAAGTTATGTAGCACACAGAACACTTCATCGTGCTATCCCATCCTTCAAATTGTAGGACACCCAGCATTTCTGGTCCTCAACTATGAAATGCTGCTAGTGTTGCCACCCCACCTGGTCACTAGTGGTAACAATAAAAAAATGCAGTTCTTAATTGACCTGTTGAGGATAACTGACATATGGGTATGGTGACTAAGACAGGATGCAGTAAATGGTAAATGAATGCTCTTACGTCATTTTTGTTCTATCTAGACAAACACTATTTTTAGCCATTGTTTCAGATACCTGAAAGCTCAGAAGAATAAAAAAATGAGTCTGGCTCAGGAGACTCAAAGCTCAAACCATATTTAAAGGACCCTTCCTTTTATTCTCTTTCACGTCACCCTCCTTTATCCCTAAGAAACTTTTCACCTTTTATAAATACACATTCGCATGTTAATCCCCAAGCTATGGGGCAAGACCATGTCTCTTTCAGTCCTAAGTATATTCTTGGTGTCTAGGACAATATGTGGCACATAGAATAAAGTATAGTGTGTGAATAAATAAGGCAGGCAATAGAAATATGGCAAAGATGACTGCAACTAAGTCATACAAAAGGCAAAGCATCTTCCTACCTTCTGCTGCTCTTTTCTCATCCACATCTAGGTCTGAAGTCTCAGGCACAGTTGCTTGGATTTCTGTGAACACTTGGCTTCATTGTGCTCATCTGCTCTTCACTGAGCTCAGGATACGAAGGCCATGGCTTCCCAGGCTCTTAGATGTGGGCCAAGCTTCTGGGAAGGCCTGACTGCTTCTGCAATAAGAATAGGTTTTTCAGTCTCTTTTGTGGCTTTTCTACTGGAAGGCAAAAAAATGTGGGAAAAAAAAGTATCTTATGCTTATCCTCTGTTCTAAACACTGCAAACCTCCTGATCCCAAGATAGGAACTTACCAAGGTCTTCTCGAAGGGATGTAGCTAATATCTAGTGGGAGTGGCTCCTCTTTGGTCTGTGCTTTGGCTGCATACACTTCCTGGAGGAAGCTGACAAGTTGAATTGGGTCTCGAACTGTGATTTAAACAAATAGAGCACACTTTTTAGTAGGGCTGCTGTGAAGCTGGGGATCAGTCATCTTATGGTGCCTTTTGTTTGTATTTAAACCTTTTTATTATAAAGTATTACAAAAATAAAAAGTGAATGAAACTTAAATTTATGGCTCAGTGAACTATCGCAAAGCAAACCTCCCTGCAACTACCAGTCATGTCAAGAAATAGAAGATTCCTAGAGATACCTTTCAAGCCCTAATCCATATATAGTATTCTTCTGTTGATACACATTTGACCCCAGTTTGAGGCTTTATGAAGAAAGCTGCTATGTGTATTTTGTACCTGTATTTTGATAGACACATGTACTCATTTCTTTTGGATATACCCCCAGGTAGAATTGCTGAGTAATGGGGTAATCCTATTGTATGGAAAATAGTCAACAGTTTTCAAAGCAGTTGTATAACTTTGCATTTTCACCAACAGTAAATGAGTTCCACTGACTTGGACAACACATGGTATTAACAGTGTTTTTAATGTTGGCCGTTCTGTTAAGTGTGTAGTGGTATTTTATTATGATTTCATTTGATTATTAATGAGATTTAGCACTTAATCATATGTGTTTTGGCTTCTTAGCCATATTCTTTTGTGTATTGTCCAGGTCTCTTGCCCATTCTTTTTGCTTTTGTTTTTGTTTTTCTTTCTGTATTGAGTCACCTTTTAAAAAAAAATGATTTGGGGCAGTCCGGGTGGCTCAGCGGTTTAGCGCCGCCTTCGGCTCAGGGTGTGATCTTGGAGACCCAGGATCGAGTCCCACGTCGGGTTCCCGGCATGGAGCCTGCTTCTTCCTCTGCCTAGGTCTCTGCCTCTCTCTGTGTGTCTCATGAATAAATAAATAAAATAAAAAAAAAACAACAACAATGATTTGTATGAGATCTTTGTATACAATGGATGCTCTTTTGTTGTATGTCTTATGTATATTTTATTCTATTCTGTGGCTTATCTTTTATCTCTCTTAATTTTATCTTAGAAAAAAGAAAGTTTTAGTTTTATGTCTTTATTTTTTTATTTAAAGGTTTTTTTACTTATTTATTCATGAGAGACATAGAGAGGCAGAGACATAGGCAGAGGGAGAAGCAGGTTCCCTGCAGGGAGCCCCTTGTGGGACTCAATCCCAGGACCTCAAGATCACGCCCTGAGCCGAAGGCAGATGCTCAACTGCTGAGCCACTCACGCAACCTGAAGGTTTTAGTTTTAATTTAGTTTACTTTATCAAATCTTTTCCTTTGTGATTAGTCCAATTCTTTTGGTTCCCAGTTAAAAAACTGTTGTATTGTCTTAAATCATGAGCAGACATTGAATTTCATTGAATACTTTCCTAATATCTGTTGATTTTTCTCCTTATTCAAATAAACTAACCTTACATTTCTAAAGTAAGCCCAAATTGATGATAATATGTTATCCTTTACATAAATTGTTGAATTTAGTTTGCCAGTATTTGGTTTAGGATTTTTGCATCTTTGTTTCTGAGATTACCTTCTATTTTTCCTTCCTGTTAATGTCCTTGACTGGTTTTTTTTTTTAAATTTTTTTTTTAATTTTTATTTATTTATGATAGTCACAGAGAGAGAGAGAGAGAGAGAGAGAGGCAGAGACAGAAGCAGGCTCCATGCACCGGGAGCCCGACGTGGGATTCGATCCCGGGTCTCCAGGATCGCGCCCTGGGCCAAAGGCAGGGGCTAAACCGCTGTGCCACCCAGGGATCCCCCTTGACTGGTTTTAATATCAGAGTTATGCTGACCTCATAAAATGGGTTGGGAAGTGTTCGCTTTCTTTTTTCTTTTTTCCTCTAGAATTTCTTTCTTCTTCTAATGTTTGGTAGAATTTTTACTGGTGGACATCTGACATCTGGAGTTTTCTTTGTTAGGACGGTTTTTAATCATGGCTTTCTCTATTAAATATCATACAATATCTCTTCTTGTGTCATTCTAGATAATTTTTACCCTAAGAATTTGTTCATTTCATCTAAATTTTCAAACTTACTAGTGTAAAGTTGTTTATACTATTCCTTTATGATCTTTTTGTTTTGAAATAATATCAAACATATTTTTATAGTTTTCAGTATGTAGATCTTTCACTTGGTTTGTATATGAAATCCCTAAGTCCTTCATATTTTTTGATGCTATTATAAATTGAATTTTAAAAATGTCTGTTTCTGATCATTCATTCTTAATATAGAAAAATGGAGTTAATTTTTAAATATTGGTTTTATGTCTTTTAGCCTTGCTAAACTCACTAATTCAAGTCACTTTTGTGTAGATTCCTTGTGAGGGGGGATCTAAAGTAGATATTTTTCCAGGTCTCCATTAGCCCTACTCCTCAGATGTGGCTTTTTGGGGTCTCTGTCAAATACCCTGGGTATTCAGCCAACTTTCTTCATGCTGATGGTTGGAATTCACACATCTTCCCACCTTGTAAGACCTTTAGTCGTAGTTCTTTGGTTAACTATGTGGCAACTCACTGTATTATATGCAGTGTGGAATTTAGCCAGTCTCAAGTGGACCCCTCTAAGACATCTCTTTCTCTGTGTGTTTCTCTCAAATTCCACCTGCTGCTTCCCCAATTTCTGATATTTTTATCAATGAGATTGTTACTAGTTGATGGACTGTAAAGTTTCTTGGTTCCTGTCTTCTTGAAGGAAAAAATTCAGTTGAGGGACTTGATGGAGAATTAAAGCACCAAAGATTTTATTTAGCAAAGGGGAAGTACACTCCAGAAACATAGCAAAAGGGATTGGTCTAAGGGAGAGGGAGCGGTCTCTGCATGGAGACTGGGTGGTCTCTGGCAGTTTTCCATTTGCTATCCTTTCTCCTCTCTTGCTCATCTTTATCTTTTATCTATCTCCTGATTCTGGCAAGATCACAGTGCTCTTTTGGGATTTTCCTCCTTGTACCATGGTCCAGAAAGCATTTCTGAATGAAGCAAATGATCCTCAGAAAGGCTTACCTGTTTCTTTCCCTTCTTTCAGAGATTACAGTCTTTGCTATCTGTTGTCTAAATGTTCGAAAACAGTTCTGCACTATATATTTTTTTCAATTGAAAAGCTGCTTTTAGGGGTAGAGCTTGTCCAGGAACGGTTACTCTGCCCTGGTGGAATATTGCTTTTAACCATACAGTTCAGTTAAATACCAGCTATCGTGATGTAAGTAGAGTCAACAAATATTAAGCAAATAATAATGTGTGACATGATCTTGCATATATTACATTATTGTGAGAATGACTTTTTAAAATTAATTTCAAATGAATACTGCCACATTGATGATTTATTAGTTCCTAAACAAAGAATAATACCCAAGTCCTGTGACACTTTTATCATACCCATCTTCTTTTACCAAATGTATGTCTTTTAGATAGTTATTGGATGTAATTGCTTTAGAGATTTTCTCATTTCTTTGTAAATCCTTTGGAGATAGTCTTTTTTTTTTTTTTTTTTAAGAGAGACATTCACTTACTGAAAAAGAGTATGCACAAGTCGGGGAGGGCCAGACAGAGAGAGAAAATCTCAAGCAGACTCACCCTGGGGCATAGAGCCCAACATGGGGCTTTGTCTCACAACTGTGAGATCATGACCTGAGTGGAAACCAAGAGTCAGATGCTTTCTCAGCTGTGCCACCCAGGCTCGCCTAGAGTCTTTATTATTATTATTGATTATTATTTGGATTGGACTAATATCATATTTTAGAGATAAGCCAGCATGCTTCACTACATACTCATGTAGTGAATATAATAATCATATGATAAAAAATAATCCTGTTTCATTCTAAAATATTACATTCATTTTTATCATAAAACAACTTGCTACAGGAACGCCTGGGTGGCTCAGTATTTGAGTGTCTGCTCAGGTCGTGATCCCAGGGTCCTGGGATCGAGTCCTGCATCAGATTCCTGGAAGGGAGCCTGCTTCTCCCTCTGCCTATGTCTCTGTCTCTCATCAATCAATAAATAAAATCTTAAAAAAGAAAAAACTTGCTGCGTAGGCTTTCTGTCCAGTAATTCAACATCAGATGAATGATTGGCCTAGGTGACTTTTAAATGCCCTTTGACCTTGAGATTCTATTATTCCTCAGCTAATTCAGCAAGAATATCTTGAGTGTCTCTGTAATTGTGTACATTATATAAGAAGAAAAGCTGCTTTTGCCTTTTAGGACGTTGGAGTTTCATTGGTGAGATAATACCTGCATATATATAGTAGGTATCAGTTAAAAAATTGTGTATGATTAGTTGCAGAATGAACAGCACAAACCAGAAATGCCTGAGACGTTAAGTCAGAAAAAGAGACATTGGCAGAGGTAGATATTTATTTCGAAAATGTATTGCTAAGTTATGAAGTATTGTAGTATTCTCAGCAATGGCATTTCTTTAGCAGTAGTCAGGAAGGAGGTGGCATTGGCTGTCTAAATTTGGAAGTTTTGCATCACTAAAGTGCCACCAGTAATTGTTTTAACATGTTTCAACAGAATGAAAATTTTTCATGGAAAAATCCTCATCATATCTGTCATGAGCTGCATCTGTTTAAAAAGCAGTATGAAGAGAATACCCATCTGAGATCTGTCTTTATGGACCGCTAGGTGTTAGAGGAAATCTCTTTAGTTCTTGTAGCTCTTTGAGTCTAGTAGGTTCTGGTCTTTCGTTTGTGTTTAACTTGAGGATCCAGGTCACACTGAGGTTAAGACTATCTTGCTGTGTTGATATTGAAATCTGAATACAGTATTCCATGTTATCCTTTAATTTCTATTCTGGTGTTACAATGATAATTCAAAGCACATTAGTTTTTGTTTTAATATTTTTTAATAAAATCAAATGTAGCATGTATGTATTAGAATAAAAAGTTTAAATAAATTTCCTTCTAAGTGAAAAAGAAGCACTAGAATTTCCACTGTGAGACCTAAAGAAGTATATGATATTTTTGTAATTATTGAATATGAAATATATATAGTCATATATAAATATGAAAACCCCAAATACTGAATTTCAGTGTGTTTAGTTTTAATGTGTTAAAATTTTAGAACTATGTTGTAATATTATAGTAATAATATTTATACTTAATAATATAGTTAATCTACTGGAAAGAGTATCAAAAGCTGGAAATAAGACTAACAGACACTGAAAGCTTTATGTCTTCATTCAAATCTTCTCAAATCATTCTTTAAAAAATGCTTAGTAATCATGGTATCCTTCCACTATCTTTTCTTGCACTGGCTTTTTTTTTTTTTTTTTTAAGATCTTATTTATTCATGAGAGACAGGCAGAGAGAAAGAGAGGCAGAGACACAGGCAGAGGGAGAATCAGGCTCCATGCAGCGAGCCCGACATGGGACTCGATCCCAGATCTCCGAGATCAGGCCCTGTGCTGAAAGGCGGCGCTAAACCACTGAGCCACACGGGCTGCCCTGGCTTATTTTTTAAAGTCAGACTCCTGACAGTGTTTGTTTAAAAGAACAGAAAAATTCTAAGAGCAGTGAAGGGAGGGAAGGAGACAAATAAATACTTTACCTGGGGACAGAATTGAATGTGAATGTCAGTTTTATGCCATACCACAGAACAGTTTTGAAATCTAGCAGGTGAGTTTTTAATATGGCCAATACTTAATAGTCTTTGATAACTGCATTAAGTTGTTTACAGTATTTGATGCCTGGAGAAACTTAAGACAGTTTATGGATGCTTTTCTTTTTTTAAAGATTTTATTTTTAAGTAGTCTGTACACCCCCCAAGGTGGGGCTTGACCTCACAGCCCCAAGATCAATAGTCACATGCTCCACCAACTGAGCCAACCAGGCACCACTTTCTTTTTTAAAAAAAAATTAAAAAAATTTTTTAATTAAAAAAATTTTTAATTGATATAGTTTTATTTACTTATTCTTTTAAAGTTTTACTTAATTATTCATGAGAGACACAGAGAAAGAGGCAGAGACATAGGCAGAGGGAGAAGGAGGCTCCCTTCCAGGAGCCTGATTCAGGACTCGATCCTAGGACCCCGGGATCATGACCTGAGCCAAAGGCAGACACTCAACCACTGAGCTACCCAGGTGTCCCTAATTGATTTATTTTTTAATTAAAAAATAGTTGGCATTCAGTGTTATATTAGTTTCACGTGGATAACATATTCAGTGTTTACCATCTATCATCATACAAAGTTACTGCAGTATTTTTGACTATATTCTCTATGCTGTACTTTTCATTCTCATAATTTACTTATTTTACAACTAGAAGCTTGTACCTCTTAATCTCACTTACTTATTTTGCCCATCACCACTTATCTGGTGAGCACTAGGTAATATATATTGTCAAATCATTATGTTGTACACCTGAAGCTAATAATAACATTGTATACCAATTATACTTTAAAAAAAGAACTTATCTATCTGTATTTCTCTATTTTCTGATTGCCTCATTTTTGAATACTACAGTACCATTTCTGTAGCTAATGCAACATTTTTCTCAGGTCTTCTAAAGGCTATAGTAAGAACCAATTAAGTGTGTATAAGATGACTGGACCAGTTTTGGAGAAAATTTAGAGAAAAAAATTGAAGCAAAAAGAAATTTAGTCTTAATATTACAAAATATAAGACTTTCTCCCCCTTTTATCCCAGTAATGTGTATTTTATTCACCGCGATAAGGGAGAATTTGGCCTACAAATATATTTTGTTAGAAAATTCTTAAAATTTCCCCTTTAATGCTGTGAAAATAGCACGTATACTTCTGATTGGTTTAGTATTATATTTTTTATTCATTTTTGACAGATAAAATAACACAAGAAGATATTGAAGGCATTCTACAGAAATTTACTGGGAATATAATGCAGGTACCTCCCCTGTAAGTTCAATTATTGAATTTGAATAAATGTTTAATTTTTATTTTTTAGTGTTTATTAACATCACTTTAATGAGAAAAAAAGAGGGCTTCATTTTCTGTATAGTGAGTCATGTTTTAATCTGACAACATACGATCAAGTCAAGGTGAGCCTTATTTAGACAGGTTGCAGAACTTCAGCACTCTCTGAGGTAGTGGAATGTGGTTTTCTCTGTCCCTGGATGTTGCCACAGCCTGACATCTATGCTATTCCAGTGTTTATTGGTTTTTTTGATTCTGTGTGTATACCTCAGGGCAGTTCTGGAATGCAGAAATGTCAGTTTTCCTGGAATTGCTGTGAAGGAACCAGTCCAGTCTAGTACTGGTATCGGAGCTGTGATTTATAGTCCAGTTGGTACTTTTCTTTAGGTGTGAGGACCATTTTTTTAGGCCAGGAGTCTTATGCTTCACAATTCTCTGGAACAAATGAAACAGATGAGAGTTAGAATTTATTAAAAGTATTAGAATATTGAGTACCACTGAACCATATTTTTTGTGCACATCCCCATTTCAAGTAGCTTGCTTTTTATTTTTAAAAAATCGCTGAATTGTTATAAGATGTTAGGAGAAGTTACTGATGTTCTTTTAGAATTGAGTAATTATTTCTTAAATTTTTTTTTTTTTTTTTTAAGAAGGCCCCACGCCCAGCGTAGGGCCTAGTGTGGGGCTTGAATTCACGACCCTGAGATCAAGACCTGAGCTGAGATCAGGAGTCAGATACTTAACTCATGAGCCACCCAGGTGTCCCTAGAATTTAGTATTTATGTTTTACTATAAAATCTTTATTTTTTTCAAGAACACTGGAATATGTAAAGAGAAATATGTCTTCAAAGTTTTGCCTCAAATGAAAGTCAAAAAATTTTGCAGAATATGAGTAAATGTTATTTTTTCGATCATTATTGTTAAAATAGCTTAAACATTTATATCTATAAGAGCAGTTTTAGAAATTTCTTCTGTTGATTATTCCAAGGATTTTGTGGTCTAAAAATCTTATCACACAAAGCTAAGATCTGTTAAGTAGATTATTTGCTTATTTGCATTTTAGAAATATTTTGGTAACTTTTATGTGAAAATGATTATTATTGTAATGAAAGTTGTTTCAGGGAAATATAGCTGAGACCATTGTGACCAGAGGCCTTGTGCCTTTTTTTTTTTTTTTTTTTTTTTTTTGCCTTGTGCCCTTAACCCAGAACCAGGACCAGTGAACATATGAAGAGACCATCTCCAGAGAGAAGGTTAAAGTGTAAAATTGACAATATTGTTCATTGGGTAGCAGATTGAGCTTTAGCTTTAAAAGTATTTAGGAACTCCATCCCTGGCACTGTTAAGGAGTTGATTAGAAAGAAAAAAATAGTTTGTATTTTAGAAAGATTCAATTTAAGAGCTGCTGGTCCTCCTTTCTTTCCATCCCGTAATCTGGAGTTAATCTCTCTCATTCTTTCTTAATCTTTTCTTGCTCCTTCATTCCTTCTCTCCCTCCCTTATCTTGCAAGCTATTCTGCATTAAAGAAAGATGGACAGAGACTTTCAACCTTGATGAAGAGAGGCGAAGTAGTAGAAGCAAAACCTGCCAGGCCTGTTACCGTATACAGTCTCTCCCTTCAAAAATTCCAGCCACCATTTTTCACATTAGGTAAGGTGGAATACTTTGAAATCATTTGTAGTTACATGTACTTTTATTCTGCATTTGGCTACTTTTGTGTATTTTAATGGATTCCTAGTATGTTGAGGATTTTTAACATTTGAATTTAAGTAAAGTTAGGGTTTATTGTTTTAATGGATTCCTAGTATATTGGAGATTTTTAACGTTTGAATTTAAGTAAGGTTAGGGTTTAATAATACCTTTTTGATAACACATTTGTTTTTTTGATAACACATTTAATGAAAATACTGATAGCTACATGGAAGTTCAGAAATGCTTTTCTAAATAGGCTGAATTTTTAATATATCATATTATAAATAAATAAAATCTTAAAATATATATATATATCATATTATAAAGTTGGAGGTAAATACTTTCGGTCTCTAATGGCAAAGAGTGAGGGGTATATACTGTCAAAATTTTACATTTTGTGTTTTATTATCTTATGGATGCTTATTCCCTCATTTTGGCTAATACCTGGTAGTTTACATTTGGTTTTAAAATTTAATTTGTCCTTTTAAAATAGAGCATTTTTAGTTTTTGGATAAGAAACTCCTAAGAGTAGAGTGATTATTTCTCCCCCTTCTTTGTTACCTGCAAGTTACTGCTAAAGATCCTGACAATATGGAAATAATGGGTAAGACAGAAATGTATTCTTGGACGTGTGGTAAATTTTAATTCAGGTTATCAATTTGAATTTATCTATAAATCTATATTTGAAATAAATTTAAAAACCAAAAGGTTTGTTTCTATTGTTTGGAAATTTTATGATCTCCTAGTTGCAGAAAATAGTAGTTGAAGTCATGATCATATATAAGCTATGAAGAATCAAAAGCTGTACCTCTTTTAGAATCTCAGGCTTCTTTAAACTGATCTGCTCTTAATTTCACAGTGCCTACTAAATAGGATTCCCTTTAGAAATAATTTCATAAAACTTTTTTCCCCTAACTTCTGTTGCTTTGACATACTAACAAATGGATGTAAAGTTCCTAAAGGATGTGGTTTTTGTACAGTTAAAAAACAAAGTCATTTCTTTCCTTTAGTGTCCTGATTCTAAGCCATTTGACAAATAATGAGGAAAAACATACTAAAAATGCTTCATTTCATGAAAATGCAGCAGCTAGGTTGGTGCAGTAGATATTACCTGTGAAAGAGAAACTGGAGTTTTTCCAGTTTCCAGCAATAAATTGTAAATACTTATTTTGTTCACTGGAGGTTGTAATAGGCCAAAAGAGTTGTCTTTTCACTAAAGTCAAATATAGTCCAAGAATGTTTACATTCCTGCTTTGATCCTAGTGCTCATATTTTATCTCAGCAGTGGCCCCCAACCTTGAGCTGATGGGGAAAAAAAGAATTAAAATCCCCAGGTTGTGAGTTTTGGTTAATTCCTTCAAGTGGCTTTATTTGTATGATAAGACTGTAAGCAGCAGGAGTGTAGTCCCTTTGTTTGGAAATTCAGGATATCTTGTGGATGAATGAAAATAGTCCAGAGCCTTGCTCTTAACCAATAAACGGTAATATACTGTGTTAAGATGTTTAGATCTGCATTCAGTCTGCAACATTGTGTAATTTTAGTTATTTTGTGATTTCTTTAGGAATATTTCTAAGAGAATGTACAAATAGACTGAACTCTCCATTTACTGTATTTTCCCAAACATAATTACTGTCCCTTATGATAAGGGGTTTTTGTTTGATGTATTTTTTGAGTGTGTAAATCTGAAAATATCTTAAAAATCTACAACTCTTGATAGCAAAGCTGAGGTGTCCAACTATTTAAACCTAATTAAGTGAACAAAGTGTACAAATCTGAAAATATTTTTTTAAATGTACAGCTCATAATAGCAAAGCTGAGATTTCTAACTATTTAAAACCTATTAAATGAACAAGGCTGAAGTATTAATGTTGGTGTGACTTGCCAGTTAATTTAAAATGTGTTCATGAGTTTCTGCTGTTTGCTTTCTCCACACTCTGACTTTTCAATCTCACAAACACATATGCTATTGGATGAATAATTTATGTTTTAGTGCATAAATATTTTATCACTCGATTGTTTGCATAGTGCATTTTTACATTTGTTTAGGGGCATCATTTCTATGTAAAGTGGATTTCATAGGAGGTTAGCAATTTACCATGTCACTGTTAACATTCCAGATGTTGAATGTGGAGGAGGTTTTTATATCAGAAGCTTGGTCAGTGACATTGGTAAAGGTAAGCATAAAGATGAATTATGAATTATCATTTAGAGAGTAATATTCCTTTTTGATGGGAAGAGGGAATTTCTATTTTTCATATGTCTGAGTGCTGGCCTTAGGGAACTGTACTCTTGCTGCCTTCAGCTTCAGAAGCATTGAAGGTTTATGGCATACAATTATCAGCATCAGCAGCTGCCATGAAATGCTTAGAACAGGAGAGAAAGAGAAAAAGAGGAGCAGGAAATGATGATGGGAATAATCAGTGTAAGAACCAACAAACATTATTTCAGATTAAAATATTTTAACACAAAAAAAAGGGATAAGATAAAAAGACTCATCCTTTTCAAAGTTACTTTCATTGATATAAGTAAAAAAAAAAAATTTAACTGGAAGCCACAGTCTTATAAACAGCTAGAAAGTTACAGTTCCGGCTCTGCCATTTGCTGGCAGCTGTGGCACTGGACAAGTCAGATTACCTCATCTGCAGAGGAGAGTAATAGTTACCTTATGGGCTTGCTTCATGGTTAAATGAGAAAAGTATCTGCCAGTTCCTTGTAGACTTTAAAGCAGTTTACAAGGTGAGTTGCTAAATATGATTTTGCTACTTGATCATTTCTTAATCTCAAAGCTCTTGGTTCTTATTTTATTTTATTTTATTTTATTTTATTTTATTTTATTTTATTGTTTGCTTTGGTTCTTAGATTAGATTATTACAGTTTTACATTTGGGGTGGTTTTGAGATGTTTAAATCAAGATCGTCTGTCATTTGAATATGATTATGACTATGAAATCCTGAATGAGGGATCCCTGGGTGGCGCAGCGGTTTGGCGCCTGCCTTTGGCCCAGGGCGCGATCCTGGAGACCCGGGATCGAATCCCACGTCAGGCTCCCAGTGCATGGAGCCTGCTTCTCCCTCTGCCTGTGTCTCTGCCTCTCTCTCGCTCACTGTGTGCCTATCATAAATAAATAAAAAAAAAATTAAAAAAAAAAAAAATCCTGAATGATTTGCCCTGTGGATTTTTGTTGTTCTAGAACTCTCTTCCTGTGCCAATGTCCTAGAGCTGACCCGAACCAAACAGGGACCATTTACACTAGAAGAGCACGCTCTGCCTGAAGACAAATGGACGATTGATGACATTGCACAGTCTCTGGAACATTGCTCATCTCTTCTCCCAGCAGAATTGGCACTTAAAAAATCAAAACCTGAGGAATCTAATGAACAAGTTTTGAGCTGTGAATATATAACGCTCAGTGAGACAAAGGGAGAAGATGATGTCATTAAGACATATTAAGATTGGTTTGGGATTGTCATCATTTCTTGGTTGACATTTGAATCCTGTGTACAGAATGACAAGCTACGTGCAAAAGACAACCACTATTTTTTTTTCCGCATGATTGTGTGTGTGTGTGTGTGTGTGTGTGTGTGTGTGTGAAGAAAAACGTTCATCATTTACAGTTTTTATGGTGTACAATTTATCTGCTCTACATTATAAATAGCCTTGCAGTTAGTTGTTCAGTTGTTTGCCTTACTATGGAATGTTCTTTTAGGATGTTATTATGTTGTTAGATTGGATTCAGGAAAACCAGACCTTCTGATTTTGATCTTTCTTCAAAGTCTTTTCCTGGAAAAAGTTGAACACATTTTCTAATCAGAGAAAAAAGAAACACAAGTTACATGTTTCTTTGGTGTCACGAGAGTGAGTGTAAATTAGTGTTATATTGACTTAACTTTGGCTTCCTCGTGGCTCTTGTATTGAAGTTCGTTATGTTTGGAAAGGCCATTATTTAACTCATGTTCTGAAGTTTACAATTATTAAGAACATTTATTTGATAAGGCTGTACTACCCTGGTAATAGCTATGTTTGTTTAGATCTTAGAAACCAATAAACTTTTGTAATAAATATTTGTAAATAAATTATTGCTGCTACCACTACCAGAATGTAAATAGAAGACTAAATATTTAATTAAATTGACCTCTACCATGAGTGCAAAGGACAGCCTGTGGCTTATATTTTGGCAGCTCTGTGATCTTTTCCTAATGATTTCCTCAACACAGTCAACCGCCCTGCACCAAGTTATTAAATAGCATAATTTTTAAAAATTAAGCTAAAGAATGTATCTTTAATTTAGAATTTCTTTTCCCTATTTCTTAGTATTTGTATCTCTACAGGGCATTAATCCCTATGACACTGCTGGGGTTTTTTTGGTTTTTGTTTTTAGTTTGCTGTTTCAAATTATATTTATAGATATTGAAATAGCTACCCTGTATTTTCCAGTTAATCACTTATGCTCTAAATATTTTAAAACCGTTATTCTCAAATGTTTTTATTCAAATAGCCTACTGAAAGTTCCAGGTCCCTTTTTAACATAATTCTGAAAATGTAGTCACATTACAAAATGACAAATTTCACATATAAGGAGTGCTTCATATTTTTGTTACGGGAAAGCAATATATTATGTGGCCAGTCTTCAGAAATGTCTGAATCCTGCTTCATTTATTCAAATAAGTATACTTTCTAAAAGAAGAATAGTTTAAAATTTCATAATTTAGGAGTTTCTAGGTTTTTATGGATTGCATTTCTTGTAAAAGTAGTTGTTTGTTTGCAACCTCTAACTCAAAAATTGAAATATGTAAACTAGTGTGATTTTATTTGTAGTTAATCTAATATAAATTAAGTATAAAAAGTTACATGGTTTAGTAGATCATTTTCATCATATTGGCTATTTATTTATTTATTTATATTTTTTATTTTTAAAGTAGGCTCCATGCCCTGCATGGAGCTTGACATGGGGCTTGAACTCACAACCTGAGACCAAGACCTGAGCTGAAGTCGAGAGTCAGATACTTTGACTAAACCACTCAGGTGCGCCTTGACGATATAATTTAAATGAGAATATTAAAACTAATTCTAATTATGACACACAAAACTATAAGGGAAAGACTTTGATCTCTTGATGCTGTAATATAAAATACCAAACACACAGTTACAAGTTGAGAGTTTACAATTTTACTTAATCACATATCATGCCCTGCAGTTTGTATCAACCAGAGTGGCAGTGGCTGCCCCTGCCTGCTGGAGCAGCACAGCTTCTCATTTGTTACGTCTGTATGCATTGCCAATTAAGGTCCAAATAGAGGAACATTCAAGTTTTAGAGAACAACTGGGGCATCTGTGCCCTATTTCTCCACTTAAAAATTGACATATATAATTTGCCAACGGAAAATAATAGAGATTTTATCTTTTTTTATATTTACAACACTGAAGGAAATTTTGCCAAGTGGAAAAATTACCCATAATCCTTACCTTCCTGATGCAGTGACTTCAGAGCTTTAATATAGTATTCCTGTCTTCCCATTTTTTTGTTTACCTAGTTACAGTCTTAAGGCATTTATATTTTCTAATTGTGTTTTCATTTCATATTATCAGACTATATTTCTGTTTAGTTTTGGTAATTATTTTAATCATATCACTTCATGTTCAGTTTATTTGAGCCATTTCCCTATTGCTGAGCACTTACGTTATTTTCAGTTTTCTTAGATCAATTCCTGGGAATGGGATTATTAAGGGGAATAACAAGAACAGCTTTATGGCTCTTCATATGTTTGCCTTATTGTTTTCCCAGAGTTATAACATTTTACAGTGGCACCCTTTCAGTATATCAGCTCATTAAAAGTTTACAGCTTTGGGTGGGGGTTTTATATGTTGTTGCTAATTTAGTAAGAATAACGGTTCAAGACTGCTCTTGCTTTTGTGTGACTTTTTCATATACTTTGTTCATTTATAGAAATAAATGGTCTTAATGGTTTCTTTATACATTTGTGTGAGTTATTTATGCAGTAAATACTTGGTAGAAGTATTTTCATGGCCTGTTGTCTTTTTTTAAAGATTTGATTTATTTATTTGAGAGTAGAGACAGACATAGAGCATGAGCAGAGAGAGGCTCAGGGGGAGAGGGAGAAGCAGACTCCCTGCTGAGCAGGGAGCCTGATGCAGGACTTGATCCCAGGACCCTGACTGAGATCATGACCTGAGCAGAAGGCAGATGCTTAACCGACTGAGCCACCCAGGCACTCCTGGCCTGTCGTCTTTTAAATTTTCATTTCATTTTCATTTTTTGCTAACTAAATTTGCTAATTAATTTTAGTAACTGTACCTCTTTTCTAGTTGTCAGATTTATTAATATGAATGGTTAAAATTTTTTAACCTTAAAATATTCCTGTCATAAACAACTAAAACTGATACAGATGCTCTTGAAAGGTTCAAGACTCCTTGATAAAACATTTTTTTGTCTTCCAAGAGTCCATTATCTAAGTACTGTTTTGTTTTTTTCATTATGTAGTTCTAGGCCGAAAGTTTAATGATATGATAAAGTTCTGTTTTGATTGTAAGAAGAACTTTCTGAAAATGTTTCAACTTGGAATATACCAAATCACTTAATTTTACACTTTAGATTTTTTATGTTTCTGAAAAAAATTTTTTTTAAAGATTTTATTTATTTATTCATGAGAGACACAAAGAGGGAGAGGCAGAGACACAGGCAGAGGGAGGAGCAGGCTCCCTGCAGGGAACCCAATGTGGGACTCCAGGATCACACCCTGGGCTGAAGAGAGGTGCTAAACCGCTGAGCCACCCAGGGATCCCCAGTTTCTGAAAAATATTTTTGTCTTAAAAGTCATCAAAGGTGATCATAGGATTGTTTTACTTATGATTTTAAAATTCATCAGCATTAAAATAATAATATAGACTTTCCCTCTACTAATTCAAAATTATAAAATTTGAATAAGGGCTAACCTCACATTTTCCTTTTTTTTATTTAACCTCACATACATTTTCCTATACTGACTAGATCTTTCATTCTTAAATACTTGAATTAATACAGGCTACTAATCCATCATCAGAAATAATTTATTTTGAAAAAAAATAAAGTGTGCTTTATATCAGTTCTTCAGTACATTTTATACTCCTGACCAGGTTGAAATTTGCATTAGACTGACAGTGGGCTGTTAGAGGTTCATTTAAATAGTGAGTTGTTCTATTTCAAAGGAAGAAAGTAATTTACCTTCTGTCATTATGTATATAATAGAGAAAATGTAATTCACGAAGCACTTTAAAATGTTAAAAATTTAATAGAAGTATATAATAGATAGTTTATATACTGAAATCATTATGATGGCCTTGTAGTCAAATCTGTAGAAGACTTGTGTTGAAACTATTTCTTTACAGTATGTGTGGGCAGCCCTAGTCTGGCCTAATCATTAAGTACCATTTGTTAAACACTTATTATGTGACATTTGAATCAGTAATGCCTTCATATTTTCAATTTGAGTTAGATTCTATGAACAGGAATATTTCAGATTGCTGCTGTAAGTAAGTGGTGATACCAGCAGGGAAGCTAAAGTCAGAAATGACTATTTTGCTTGTCTTATCCATGACTCTTAAAATATAACATATTAAGATCATTTCTGTCTCTACTGCTAATGAGCTTTTTCATCCAGGCAAATCACTTCAATTTTGGGGGCCTCAGTTTTCCTATCTTTGAAACAAAGGGCAGACTAGTCTATCTCTAAGAACTTTCCCAGCTCTAAAGTAGGAAGCTTCTGAGTACAAAACAAATGTATGTTTCTTCTGTTCAGAAGCTCGTTCCTAATAACCTGAATTTTCATGTTGTTCATCAAATTCCCATTCTTTGTCTCTTTGAGTATTGCATCTCTTCCATCCAGTTGTCATATTAGATTTATGTCTTACATTCTCATTTTGTTTTATGTGTCTAATTTACTCTTTCATATTTTCTATCTATCCCTCTGTGCTGTAGCTAGGGGATTTGCTTTGAATCTTTTCCAGATAATGAATTCCTTCTGCCATTTTAGTTTACTGTTTACCTATATATTCACTTTAATGAATATTGTATTTTTAGAAAATTTCTAGAATATCACCGTTTTTCCCCCCAAAATCCCTCATGTGTTGTTCTTTCATCAGATATTAGTTTACATATATATTTAAATATAGTTTAAACATGTGGAGGTTTTTCACTTACACTGATAATATGTATACAGAAAATTGCATATACAATACATGTGTAACCAGCAACGAAATCAAGAAATAGGATATTACTAGTCTAGCAAAAGCCTCCTGAAGTTCTCTTCCAGTCATCAGCCACTGACCTTCACCCTACCACCAGGGATAACCACTTCTAGCATAGATTATTAATTTGCCTTCGTGCTTTATATAAATAGAAGTGTGTAATATATACTCTTCGATGCCTGGCCTCTTTTGCTCAAAATTACATTTGTGAGATTCTGGGATCTTGTAGCCTATGGTTATAAGTCATTCATTCTCATTATTGTTTAGTATTCCATGGTGTAAATATACCACCCTTTATTGATTCTAGTGAATAATGGGCACTTGATGAGCTTTCAGCTTTGAGTGTTTGTTTTGTTTTTTTTTTTTTTAGAATTCCATTATATTTCACTCATTCTGTCTCATTTTTGGCTTGTTCTACCTCTTTCAAAAATGTCTTAGTGTCTGTGGTAGGATTTATGATATACATCTTCAACTTATCACAAATTACCTTCATTGTACCACCTCATATATTATGTAGAAACTTTATAATAGTATATTTCCATTTCCTACCTCCTATCTTTGTGCTTTATTCACACAACTTACTTTAACAAATAATATAAACCTTATAATATATTGAGATTTTGTTGTTGTTTTTACTTTATCACTTTAAAGCATGGTTCAGCAAACTTTTTCTGTAAGAAACTCGATAGTAAATATTTTAGAGTTGGCAGTATATGGTTTTTCTTGCAGCTACTCACTTTTGCCACTAACATGAGAACAGCCATAGACAGTACATATAAATGAATGGATGGGGTTGTGTTCCAATAAAATACACTTACCCTCATGTTATAGCTTGCTGACCCCTGCTTTAAACCGACAGCTATCTTTAAGAGATTAAAAATTGTAAAAAAATGTATCTTTATATTTCTCTATATCCTTGTGTTCTTCATTTTTCTTATGTGGATCCAAATTTCTACTATCATACTTCTTCCCCCTGAATAACTTCCTTTAATAGCGCTTTTATTTTTAAAAGATTTTATTTATTTATTGAGAGAAAGAGTGTGTGAACAGGGTGGAGGCAGAGGGAGCAGGAGTGAGAATCCCAAGCAGACTCCCCACTGAGTGTGGAGCCCAGTGTGGGGCTTGATCTGAGGACCCTG
This sequence comes from Canis lupus familiaris, assembly GCF_011100685.1. NCBI lineage: Eukaryota > Metazoa > Chordata > Mammalia > Carnivora > Canidae > Canis > Canis lupus. The sequence goes on from NC_049249.1 coordinate 26,029,822, forward strand.
AGATCATGACCTGAGCTGAAATCAAGAGTTGGGCCACCCAGATATCCCCTAATATATCTTTTAGCACAGGTCTGACAGGAATAAATTCTCTCAGGTTTCGTCTGAAAAATGTTTATTTCACCTGCATTTTTTAAAGCTATTTTTGCTGGGTATATAAATTGGGTATATTCACCTTTTTTTCAATAAACACTTAAATGATGTCATTTAATTATCTTCTGACTTGTGTGTTTTCTCTGGCTGCTTACAGGGTTTTATTTTTAGTGTTTCTCAGTTTGATGTGTCAAGGTCTGGTTTTCTTTGTATCTTCCCTTTAGGCCTCTGAATTTCTTGCATTTTCAGTTTATTTTCTTTCATCAGTGTTAGAAAATTCTCAGCCATTATCTTTTCAAATATTTATTTTACTCCATGCTCTCTTTTTTTTCTTCTGGGACTCAAATTGTTGTGATATTCAACATTTCATATTGGCACACAGATATTGGATGCTCTGCTCTTTTTTTAAATTTATATTTTGGTTTGGGTAATTTCTAGTGACCTCTTTTTAAGTTCACGGACTTTTTCCTCAATCCAGTGCACCAATACACCTGTTAAGGAAATTCTTCATCTCTGATACATTTTTAATTCTAGCATTTTGATTTCATTCTCTTTTTTTTTTTTCAGTTTTTACCTCTCTTGAAATTCCCTATCTGTTCATGCATGCTGTCTACCTTTCCACTAGGTCCATTAACATATTAAAGTTATTTTAAAGTCTGTCTGGATGGGGGGCGTGGGGGTGACTGGGTGACAGACACTGAGTGGGGCCCTTGATGGGATGAGCACTGGGTGCTATTCTATTTTTTTTTTAATTTTTTTATTTATTTATGATAGTCATACAGAGAGAGAGAGAGAGAGAGAGAGGCAGAGACACAGGCAGAGGGAGAAGCAGGCTCCATGCACCGGGAGCCCGATGTGGGATTCGATCCCGGGTCTCCAGGATCGCGCCCTGGGCCAAAGGCAGGCGCTAAACCGCTGCGCCACCCAGGGATTCCTGGGTGCTATTCTATATGTTGGCAAATTGAACACCAATAAAAAATAAATTTATACAATAAATAAATAAATAATAAATAAATAAATAAATAAATAAATAAATAATAAAGTGGTAGTTCTAACATCTGGACCATATCTTAGTCTAGTTCTGTTGATTGTTTTGTCACATAGCCTTTTCTTACTTGTGTGTGTGTTTCTTATTTCTTAATTGAAGGCCAGATTTTGTGCTTAAAACAGACTGAGCTACATAGTATTTACATCTGTAAATGGGCACACATCTTCCATCCAGCCATTAGGGTGGGGTGTTGGGGCAGTCTAGTCAGTAGTTGAAACACGCTTGGGTTTGGTGTTGATCTTACTATCAACATAGCAGACTTGTAATTGCTGCTAGGGTAGGTTGCTTCTACTTTGTTTAGTGGACTCATGGATTGTGGGAGGATTTTCCTCAGTTTTTCTCTGCATGCTCACAAGTCTTTCATATTTATGCCGTAGAAGGAATCTGACCAAGGCTTTTCCACGTTTCCCAGGGGTAAACTGCTATTGCTTGTTACTTGGTGGGTTCAAGGAAATGTTTCTTGGTCCTCTCACTCCAGCCTGTCTTAGGCCTTGTGTTTCTGGACTTCAGGGGTGAGGTTTTTCAGTAATTCTGCCCCTTTCCCAGGGATAGCAGATCTCTGCTTTGTAACAGTACAAGATCCTGACCCAAGTTCATTTCTTACCGTTCCTGCAGTGACAGGCAGCTTTTGCTTCTGCCTTTCCCCCAAAGGCAATGGATCTTTGCTTGGCTTTTTCTCTCTCCCTAAAAGATTATGGCTTTTGCTTCACGTGAAGGGAGGGTTCATGTAGGGGGTGGGCTTCAATGCCTTTGTGCCACCCACAGGGTCTCTCAGGTCTACTGCCCTGCGCCCAATCACTCTTATATGTGAAGACCCACAGTAAAGAACTAGGAAGTGACTTCCTTTCTGTCTGAGACTCCCCAAATTCCTAAGCTATCACTCTTGGCCTTCAAGAATTTATTACAATTTCAGTTGTTTTCATCTTCCGTGCTTTTATGATGACTGCCTCTTCCTTCTGTAGTATGCCAAGAGTGAAAATTCATGTTTCCCATCTCTTGTCAGAGGAGCTTGTCACCCATTTGAGTTCATTTTACCTCTTAAATGATGCTTTTATATTTTTCCCAGCATTTGTAGTTGCAAGGGTTTTGAGGCTGTTTCATTCCCTGTTTTTGTTAGAAATGGAACTCTCCATATCAAAAGAGCAGTGAGGGGAACATACCTGAGCTGCAGTACTCTAATGTTGTAGTTCATTTTCTATGTTTAGAAAATAATCTGACTATCCATTGAATCATGGCAAAATATTTAATAAATTAGCATTCATGTGTGAAGGGTGCCTTGAAATTCTTTTGACTTTGGATTCTTCCATTGTCAGTGAGAAAATTGTGACATAGAAAACTAATTTTTCCCAACTCCAAATTAATGCATTATTAAGAACAGAACTTAGAGGTCAGATATCTTAAGTCATTAATAATCTTTTGGCTCATGGATTTGGCCATATGATCTAAAGGTGGCAAATAGGTGTTTTATTTTATATAATTTAAATATGTCATTGTCAAATATTCATGAATACCTTTGCATGGGGAAACAATGTATAGCATACTAAAGAGTTCTTGAAGACATAGTTCAGGCCTTTAAGAAGCTTTCACTTAATTACTTCGCTTACTTACTACATACAAAGAGATAAGTATGGTACGATACAGGAATATCAGTGAGTGGTATCACCAGAAAGTGCTAGTGATGTTTAATGGAGCAATAATTAATTCTGCAAACATCTGTTGAGCTTCTAAAGAGAAGAGAGGAGGGAGAACAGAGTGTCTAGTGATCAGGATGGGTGCATAGAGGAGGGATAGTATTCAAAGAGTTAAGAAAGGAGAGGAGAAAAAAAAAAAGAAAGGAGAGGAATTCAGGAGGGGATAGTAGTTCCAGCAAGAGAGCAGTGTACAAGGCATATGTAGGGAGAAGAGAGAAGGTCTGAGTGGAGAGGAACATTTGCATGAAGATGGTTAGCATTACATCGTTTTGAACCTTGAAAGTCGGAAATGAATAAAGCTTCAGAGGAGGAACTGGTTTAGATGGAAGCTTTATTTTAAGGAGATTAATCTGGCAGTGATGTGTGGCAAGAACTGAAGAGGCTGAAACAAGAGGCAGAGAACCCAATTAAAACTGAGTCTGGTGCACTGATCCAGGACTGAGATAATAAAATACTCCAAACCAGAGTATCATCAGATAATGGATGTTTGAGCGAACAGTTTAAAGGAAAATTGGCATTATTCAATTTATTTATTAGATAGCCAAGGGCCAGGGAATTGGAGGATAAAATGATTAGCAATAGCCATCAAATAGTTTATCTAAAGGGAATGAATCTGAATTTTTGTATAAGAGTAGTATTTTTGTATAAGAGCATTTTCGTGGATGTTGGGTAATTGGTATAATTGCCTATGCTAATGACAGCCATTGTGCTTTGTTCCTTTTTAATCAGCTCTGAGCTTCTCTGTGAGCAAACAGCCTCCTGGAAGGAGCCATGCCTTCTCACTGGTCTCCAGTGTCTGGCACATAGAGGTTTGTTGAATTTAATCTATAGCTAAAGGTTCGCAGTAATTATGTGAAATATTAAATCATGCTCACAGTTGAGAGAATGGGCTCTGGAGTTGCAGGTTTTCCAAGCTCTACAGCTTTGACCAACTATTAACATTAGGCAAGTTAATTAGCTTTTCTGAGCCCCAGTTTCCTCGTCTTTAAAGTGAGAATGTTGATAGCATCTACTTCATAGAATCATGAGGTCTAAATTGGCCATTCAGGTAAAGTGTTTAGCACGACTTAGAACTTAGTAAATAGTAAACAGAAGCAAATGCCATATACCTGACTTAGAAGTAATAGAAGAATAAACATGAAAGTCTCATGGTTTATGGATTCATAGTATACATTTCAAAAAATATTTTATTAGATACTGTTTTGATAGGAAGAATTGAGCTGAAACAAAGAACTCCTGATAGTACAGATGATTAAATGGTGCAATAAGCTACTGATGCAAGTAGAAAAGTCTAGAGAATGTAGAAGTTAATGTTTTGTATATTAAGTGTACTAAAGTATATTAAATATATATATCTGCATCACATGCCATTAAAGTTAGTAAACCTTTTGCATTTATATCATCTTATTTAACCCTCCAACAATTCTGTGAAGTAGAGAGTAGAAAGGATCAGTCTTGTCATTTAGGTGGGGAACTTGAAGTGGCGCTGAGTATGAGGTGACTTGCCAAGAGTCACATAGCCAGCATGGCAGAGCTGGGTCTCTGTACTCTTCTGGTTCCAAAATACTGTTTATATTACATCTGGAGGAAAGTGATCTGAAGCACAGATGTTTAGTGGGAGGAATGAAACACATGCTGTAATGCCAAAAAATAACTGGGCATAAAAGCAGAAAACAAGACATTTGTTTCTGTTATAATATGACAGAAAATAAGGCTCTTGTGGTTTGGGATTGAGCATTCAGAGAAGGAATGGGGAGCAGTTTGATTTGGGTGACACGGCTCTTGGAACGCTACATCTGGTTCTGGGCTACTCATTACTAGGCTTATGGAAACCAGCTGGACGAGGTTCAAAGCAAAGCTCCAAAATGATTAAGAGCTTATGGCATTGATTAATAAGAGTAAAAGAACTAAATATGTATAGTTCAGCTAAGCAAAGACTAAGGAAAAACAAGCCAAATGTATACAAATATCTGAAATGTGTAAACATTAAAAAGGAAGATTAATTATTTAGCATGATACATGAGTATAATATGCAGTAATGGGATGAAACTTTAAGCTGAGGATAAGGAAAAAATTGCCTGATAATCAAGGCTATCTGTGGCATAGCCTTTCCCTAGAGAAGCAACAGAAATCTCAAGCCTTATGACTTCTAAAACTTTCCTGGAACCTAGGTTTTAGATGACGTGAGAGGATTCCTATTCATTTGGTCAGGTGTGGCAGTAGTATTGCAGTTATATAATAACATGTCATTTTTTAGAATTATTCTGAAGTATAAGAGTAGAATAACATGATGTAAGACATTTGTTTAAAAATACTACAGCAAGGAAGAGAGGGGGGAAGAAAGAGAAGAAAGAGGAAAGAGGGAGGAAAAAAAGATAGAAGGGAAAGGGGATGAAGCCAGCATGTCAAAGTGCTGATAGTATTGAATCTGAAGAAGGCAATGTGTGAGTTCATTGTACTTTTTTTCTTTGCTTTTATGTATGTTTGAAAACTTTCATAATAAGAAAAATTAAAATCTATGTTCCTAAACAAAACTCGGTAGTATATTAATCCCTGGCCTCCCTGGATAGAAAAGCCTTCCTGCCCCACAGGCAGACTTCTGGTTGACCAGGGCCTACCATGTAGGGGTAAATGCCTCTGTTCACTGTCTCACTCTGGCATTGCAGATTGAGCTGGGATCAAGGACTCTAAAACTGGAGATAGAAATCCAAGAAAAGGGCAGCCCGGGTGGCTCAGCAGTTTAGCGCCACTTTCGGCCCAGGGCATGATCCTAGAGACCCGGGATTGAGTCCCACGTTGGGCTCCCTGCATGGGGCCTGCTTCTTCCTCTTCCTGTGTCTCTGCCTCTGTGTGTGTGTGTGTGTGTGCGTGTGTGTGTGTGCGTGTGTGTGTATCTGTCTCTCATGAATAAATAAATAAAATCTTTAAAAAAAATAGAAATCCAAAAAAAATTATTAGATTTGTAGGCCTCTAGTGTAGCTTCAGGAGGTAGAATTTCTAACAGAGTAAAATTGTTGAACCGTTAACAACTGACCTCTCTGGTCTCTTGTTCCTGGAAAATACTGGCCATTGAGCAGAGGTCGAGGTGCCTTAGAATGGCTAAATCTTATTCTCTTCAGTGAAGAAACACTTTTCCCTTTTGTTTGTTGTTTGAAAAGCCAGAAGATGGGTAATTCATAAAGTGAAAGATTTCAAAACCTAGCAATCACCTATGAAGGTGAAGTGTTAAAAAAAAAAAAAAGATTTTAAAAAAGTATCTTCTCTCCCTTAACTTCTCCAGGCAGATCTGAATGTTTAGGGTAGGGGATTTAGGAAGCTTTTGGAATATATGCCCTCACTCTGCTCTTTTGTTTGTAGAGGAATATAAATATTTTATGTGAATTTCACTGGTAGCAATCAAGCATGAACACAGACCGAGTATTTGAGGACCTGTCATGTCTACATTTTTCCAGAGTGCACAACTAGGCCATCACATGGTGGTTGGAAGGGGGCTGATTCCACCCCAGTGTAGAGATGGACTGTGTAACCTCCGGAGCTGTCTGAAAATAAAGCAGTGGCTGGATGGAGGACACGTTTGGTTGAATCCATCCCATGAACAGACCTCCTTTCTCCAGCCCCGGGTCACTGTCTTAGCTTGGGCCCTTATCATCTTTTACTGGGGCTATTGTGGTCTCCATAATTGGGCTTCCTCACCTCTAGTCTCTCCTTTAAGCCTCTCTCCTCCACCTTCAGAGTGGCTGTTCCAAAATACAGCTGATTGTCTTGCTCCTGTGTTTAAACACTTAGCACCTATAGGATAAAGTATGACAAGGACATAACTTATTTTTTACTATTTCCCTGGTGCTTCACATCTTGCCTGGCACGTAGACATTCTTCAATGAAGATCTGATCGAATGCATGCAACCTCAGTGGCTTTTCTGTGTCTTTGTAGGTGCCCAGAAGGTGGCTATTTCCCTTGTCCACCCAGCAGTTTTTTGAGACTCAACTTAAGGGGAGTAGTAGTGAAGTCTTTTTTTTTTTTTTGATAGCCTGGTCAGAATAAATCCATCCTCATTTGGTTGCCATTGCACCTCATATATACGTTCATTACCATACTTAGCACCCCATTTTAAGCATACCTGTTTTCCCCACCACACTCTAGCCCCTTTGAGAGCAAATGCTGTTTTCATCTCGATTTCCCCACTGCTTGGTACATTCTGGGTACTCATTATGATCAGATAAACCTTGGAACTCTGTTCCAAGGATGGGAAGATGAGGGGCACTCATCAAGTTTGAGTGAATAAAGTGAGAAGCATTTATTCAGCACATATTTACTGACTCTACTTTTTATTCCAGCTGCTTTCCTGTCTATAGTTCAAGGAGAGCATGATACTCAGAACCAGAGATCTAGCTGACCTCTAAGTTAACCTTGAGCCTATTGCAGGTCCTTAAAGGAGGAAACATCCCCCCCCCCATTTCTGCATCTTAGAGACAGAAGGATGAGTAATGCAGTGATACATGCTAGAGATATTTATTCCACTACCCTAAACTGCCTCTCGACTTTAAGAATCTATGAAAGAAACAAGATTAACTTATCCCAATTTGTGGTAGCATTGTTTGTTTGTTTCCTTTTTAAGGAGGAGGTGGAATTGGATTGTTTGTTTGGTTTCTTCTTCACTAAGAAGCGTCTTAATAAAACTAGTCTGGACATCTGTCCCATTTTCAAAAATTACAAGTTTTGATCATTGCTAAATTGTACAGATCCCAATCTGTCTGTTCTGCATACATTTGCATTTATAAAAGCAGAAACAGACTAAAAGTCTTTCTAGTGCAGTCCCCTAAATGCATGAAGTATTAGATTGCTTGCCCCCATTGGCTCATGCATTGCTAAGGGCTTAAAAGGATCATTGATTTGAATTATTTAATGTGTACAGCAAGTTGAGTTTCCTTTTATTTTTTTTTTTTAAAGAAGCTTTGGGGACATTGCTTTAGTTTTTTTTTTTTTAATGCTGAATCTCATTTTTCTTTGAAAATAAGAAGTTAAAGCTGTATTCACATAAGCTCCCAAAGTGCCAGATTTTCATTGTGTTTTTAAACCATCTAGGAAATGTTTGATTCTAATGAACATTACTGCTGGAAATTGGACTGAAATTGCTGGGCTGAAAATATAGTTATAACTACATGTTATTCTAATATTATATTATTTTTCCTTTTCTGGAGCTGATGCAGATGAAATAAAAGAGGGAGAGATCCTGCATCTAATAAAAAGCCCTCCTGGATTTTGCTGTTTTAAAATTTTAAGCTGGTTTTGACTTAAATTCAGCCACCAGAGTCCTGCACTAAATGTTGAACATTTTTTACTATGTAATTGAAGTTTTAGTTCTCACTGTTTTGGGTGGTTTACTCTTTCCCCATGGAAAGGCTGTGGTGTTGTCGGCACAATTTGGGATGGTAACATCTGGGTGAACGGATTTATTTTAGTTTGTGTTGTGTTTGGAAAGCTTGCCAGAAATGGAGCTTTGTTTGTGATGTCTAGTGTGGCTCTTTCTCACCAAGCAGAGAGTGTCATTTCACCCCATCTGTCAAGACATTGCACAAATAAGAAAAATGGAAGTCCAGCCACATAAGGCAGTCAGGTGATATGAGAAGTAGAAGTAGAGAGATCAATAGGGTGACCATATAACTTATCATCTGAACCCACAGAGTGAGAGGGGAATGCTAAATAATTACAAGACATCACTTGATTACAACAGTTTGTAAACTGGGACCATCTAGGACAAACCAAATGCCACTGTCACCCTAACTGGGAAGCTTGCCACTCCATTAAAGGTCTCGTTTACCATGATGTACAGCACATTCTTCTGGGAATTCTAGGAGTTCTGCTAAGTCATCGATGCAGCTCTGTGTCAAGGAGTAAGATGGTAGGAATTCTAATACATCAGGTAATATAATACTTTCTGGATTTGTAGCAGGTGAGAGGCATGTTAGGGCAGAAGACAAAGCAACTGGGACTTAAACAAAGGGTGTAAACATTGTCTAATAAACCTGCTACAGCTGACGGTAAATTATTATTATTGGCTAACCATCTTTCTTCATAAATCAAAGGCACTTAGAATGGGGGAGGGCATGGAAATTGACTGCCTACTGGGAGAGCTGGGATTTGGGTTGTCTATGACTTCGATTCCAGAATCAGAAACATTAGCCAAGGATGTCAGCAAATGAAATATGTTTTCACTGTTACATGCCACGAGGTGCAGCCACTGGCCTATTTTCACTTACAGTAATTCCTTCTGAATTCATATACCTTAAAATAGCTGCAACTCCTCAAATCTGTAAGGATGGTGCATGCTGCTTGCCACATATTCCTTTTTCCCGAAGGTTTCTGAGGTCTTTCAAGAACACAAGTCAATTCAGCAAATATTCGGGAGACCTAAAGTGTGTAAGTCACTGTATAAGGTACTTCTAAGATACAAAGGGGAGAGCGGCCCCTGCCACTCAAGGTACTTCTCTATAATACAAGGAAATAAAGTGAATAAATAAAATCATGATACTACATAGCAGGTACCATTATAAAGGGACATACAATAAAGCTGGGTGTAGGAATGAAGATACCTGCAACAGTCTATAATAATTAACTGCATGTTTGAAATAACTTATCATTTTAAAGCATCTTGGGGTGCCTGGCTGGCTCAGTTGGAAGAGCACATGACTCTTGATCTCAGAGTCATGAATTTGAGCTGCATATTGAGATTACTAAAAAAAAAAAAAAAAAAAAACTCACAAAGAATCTATGTCTAAGTAGTACCATGAAGATTAGAGAACTAGGAGATCACATCTAGTTATAAGGATCTGTGATGACTTTCCCTTTTCTGCAACCTTATCTGTAACTTGGCTTCCCTAAAATCTCTCATGAGAAGAGACTTCTTTCTCACACATCTATTCGATCTTAGGCAGCCAAACATATGTCCTTTGTGGTCCCCACGATGTTCCCTGTTGCTTTGTCTTTAAGAGTCTTTGATATTCTCTGCCTTCCTCTCTAACCTTGCCTGTGTCCGGTGCATTGTGTTTTGGCACCCAGCTCCAGGAAGCCTTCCTCCTCACTCCATTGCTTGCCAGGAGGATCTGGGGATATGACCACTGCTCATCTTTCCTTTGCACAACTCAATCAAAGCCACACACATTTCTTGACTGGACTCCTGCAATGGGTTCCTTTCTCTCTCTTGCACAAATCTGCTCTCCGCACAACTGGCAGAGATGAGACTGGGGGACAGATAGATGTGCAAGTTTAGAGGGGAAGAAGACTCTTGTACATATGCTGGTTTGAGACGTGTTAGGAGTGTTAGATATCCACAAGTTGGCAATCAGATGAGTCTCAAGGGAGAGATGGGGGCTGAAGAGCTGAGATTCTTATGTATGGCAAGTGTTTAAAACCATGGGATAGGATCAGGTCATTATTCTAGGGAGCGTATAGGTGGAGAGGCTCACCAGCTTCTGAGGCCTTAGTCATTCCAAGTCAGCCGATATGGTAGGAGGAAAGGCCAGGGAAGGTGGAATCTCAGATTCGAGGGGAAAAGTACTTCAAGGAGGGACTGGTCCGTGCTATGGAGGGAACTAGTAGAAGCAGAACAGAGAAGCTGTTGTGGGACATGGAGAACTTGAGTTTGTTAGTAATCTTGAAACTCCCTTAAAATTATATGCAAGATTTGTTGGGTGTGTGCAAAAGAGACCAGAAAACCAACAAATCCTTATTGATGGTTCCTACTTGCCGGGCACTCTATTACTCTCGTTGAAGTTTCACAGAAACCTTCTAGATTTAGTACCATCGTTCCCAGCTTACAGATGATGACACTGAGGCCCAGAAATTAAGTAGTTGGCCTAAGGCTATACCAGCTGATGAGCGCAGAGCTAGGAGTTGAGCCCAGGCAGCCTGACTCCAGAGCCCATGCTCTAAATTACGAGACTGACGCTCACGGAAGACTATGGCAGAGTGTGCGCATACCTCCGGACTAGAGTATCAGGACTTGTTCACATGGGAGTAGAACTGTCAGAACAGATGAAATCAGAAAGTAAGAGCAGGAAAAACGCAGACCCACAAACAACAGAAGAACTCACTGGCTGGGGGTTAAACCTTCAATTTATATTCAAACAGAGGCAGGTGTCTTAGCCTCTCTTAAAAACTCACATCCCCTTTGATGAGCACAAAACTTCATATCCTCCCTTGAATACTATTTATAACCTCAGTCATATTAAATATTGTCACTGAAATCAAGGCAAGGGGACAAAGTGCTGCCTCGGTTTCAAATTCTATGTCCTCTCCCAGATTCTGACATGTATCTGTGCACAGACTGAACACACACACACACACACACACATGCACACTCACGAACATCTCTGATGTGGCCGGTGGAGGGAGAAAGTTGGAGAGATGGGCCATTAAAAAGAGAGTCTATCAGGGATGGAGAGAGGAACAGGGAAGAGGGATAGGACTTTGTGAGCAAAGGGCCGGAGGGGCGCTGTCTTGTCCAAGGAGAGAGGCCAGCACTGTCGCAGGCGGATGCAGCAGGACAGGGTGCCTTCTGGGTGCTAAGTCCACACTTGCCTTACTACCAGCCCCGGGGCAGATGCAGCAGTGTCAGGAGAAGAGTATTGTTACAGGCAGAAAACTTGGTGGGGGAAACACATCTCCCATCCTGTAACGGATGCTAGAACTACAACAAACGTCTGCCCCCCAAATCCATTTTCTTGCTTTCTCCGAGAGAACGGATCATTAGAATTGCAGGTAACCTTGGGGAAGGGAGGAAGAGAGCTCCCGCGAAGCCGGGCTCATTTTCAGCTGTCAACGGAAAAACACAGTCCCCCACCCGCCGCCAAACCTCTCGGGCTTGGCCAGTAGTTGTTCTCCGACTTCGTTCTGTTACCTTTGAAGTCCAAACATTTTTCGATCCATTGTTTTCTGCTGTGTCAGCCCCGATCAAGCTAAGTGCGAGAGTTTGCACCATCAAGATGCCACAATTACTGTGTCACCATCCGAGCAGATGGGGAATGCGCCCGGCCCCTGCAGGCATTGGACCAGAGGGGGGCTTTTAAGGGATGTGGTAATAGCCACGTTCCGATGATCTGGCCTTAAACTAATGGGCAAAAGAGGTATCTGACCCTCTACTTGTAAGGGATGGTAACAATATAATAAATCACTTTTTTTTTCTGTGTCAGTTTCCCACCTTGCCCTAATTTCATAGATGAAATCACATGTGTCGAACCGACTTTGCAATTTAGCTCTGAAGTCCAGAATGGCTACACAGGAGAGCACCAGGCCTTTTTATATACTTGTTCCCTGATGTGTTAAATCACCCGGAAAGCTGGAGGAAAATGCTCCCCTGCCTGAGCAAGTTCAAGAAGGGTGCCATCTGAAGGATATTCCAACATTTTACAGTTGAAAGGATGTGGAAAATCTCAGAGTATTAATAATAACTATCATTATCTTTTTATTTTTAAGCTCAGACGCAGGAAGTTGAGTTAATTACACTCCTCAGTTCGTGGCACATTTACGCTGTTATGTTTTCCAGTCCCTTCTCTGCTTTCATGTATTTATTCCTCATTTCTGTTCTCTCCCTGACTGCTCCCCTTGCACCCTGTCCCCCCCATAGGTAACTGTTCTAATGCATGTGTATTTCATTATTCGCATGTATTCTTATGAATTGTATAAACACGTATGATCAACCTACATAACAGTGTTGTGTTATATATCATTCTTTTTCTTTATTCAATCAACTAGGTTTTTAAGATTTTTAAGATTTATCCTTGTTGCTCTGTGTATTTCTATAATCTATTGATTCTACTTGCTGCAGAATGCTCCATGGTTTTGCTCTCTTCATTGGGTGCTCACAACATGCAGCGCTTTAGGGGCATTATCTCATTTGATTTTACCTACAACCCAGGAGCAGAGCACTGTAATTTTGGCAGTGATCCCAAATTGAGGGAAACGAGTCAGGATAACACCAGGGGATTCAACAGAGTGATATACTGATGTGCCAATAGCCAGGCAGGATTTGCTCAGCATACTCCAGGGCAGCTGTCCTGGTGACTGCTTCCTCCTCCACTTCTTGCAGGTCTTTAAATACTGCTGATTTCAGCTCAACGGTAGTCCTTTCTTCCTTCTGGCGGTCATGTTCCTCTGGATCAAACAGCAAACGATTCTTTGGAATCACTTAGCACCCAAAGACAAAAGAGCTACAAGGCGCTGGGCATCTATGTACGTGTTCTTGGAAGAGACATGTTATGGAAGGCCGTGGGTGGGCTTCAGTGCCTCTTGAACATTCTGTGCTTGGCCCAGGCCCAAGTTTCATGGTTCCAACAGGACACTGGGGGAACTCTGAGCTTCAGAGAAGGATCCACATCTTTAGTGGCCCAGGTAGGATGGAGAGATGCTGGGATTGTCAGAAAGTGCTGCTCCACCAAACCCAACCAGAGACTGGAAGCTCTGACTGCGGATCACAGGTTGTGCAAACATTGAATCCTCTTCAGGCAGAATATAAGCCTCTGCGTGGATATGCTAAAGTGCTGGACTTTGTGTCTCTATTCCTCTAGGAATCTGATAGAAAAAAATGTGCTTTTGTTCTTTTTAAAACTTTTTGTCAACAGTTACACTCAACACCACATCCAGTGAAACTTCCAAATCATACTCCATGAAAATGCTCCAAAACCCAATATAGTGAGGTGGTTTTTTGTTTTTTGTTTTTGTTTTTGTTTTTGTTTTTTGCCATGTGTGATTAGAGAGTTTGCTTCAATGCTGACAGTCTTTAGAGAAGTATTTGATTATGTTTTCTCAGATCTTGTATTTTGTTTCTCAAGCCTCCATTTCTGTCTGTTCATTTTGGAAGTAGTACATTTAAGATTTTCAACAATTGAGTATCTTTGGAATATTCTCTGGTTCCCTTCTTATTCTTACAAAAATATATTCAGTATAGTTGATAGTGTTTCTTTCAAATTGTTCATTTTTCTAACTCAGGATTTAGAACCACATGTCTAATTTTTCTTGACCAGTCTCCATTTCTTGTCATCAAGCTTCTGGTCTCCTATTACCTTTTAGGTCTAATTGGCTATTCTAATAAAGAGCTTCTAACAGATTTTTTTTCTAGTATGTCTTATCTTTTGACTGCATGCTAGTAGCAGACTGTTAGCTGTTTTGATCTTTTATAATATTCTACACTGCATGCTTACTACTCCTCTTTTGCTGAAAGTGGTGCCCACATACAGCGCAGTAAAATGATGTAGTACCCAACCAACATGGACATAGCAAAAATTTGAAGGAAAGAGACACCTCTGGACCTGAGCAATGGTCACTGGACCCAGTCTCCAAAAAGCCCTGAGTTGAAACAGATCTAGTTGTGTGCATGAAGCAGGAAGGATGGAAGAGACGTGACTGCTGAAGCTTGATCTACATTGAGGTAGAGATGGCTTCCTGTCGCAAGTAGCCTCTCAACTGCCAGCTGATGGAGAAACTCTAGGTCTGCTCTTCTGGTTCACCAGGGCAGCTTTACCACATCCACTCGTTGGCATTGCAGTTTGACCCCTTCAGGGACCCACAGTTGTCAGATATTACTTCTCTGCAGAACAATTACACCAACATAGAAACAAGCTCCTAGGAAAGAGCTGTCACCATCACCTACTCAGATACTGTTCACTGGAAGGACCCATGAGCCACTCAGTTCGTTCTGAGTTTTTATGAGAAGGCCTCTGACTGCAGGGCCCCCTGGATGTTTCCATCTTTGCCAGGCCTACTTTTCTCTTTCTCTTTCTTAGAATCAGAGTTTGGAGCACACAGCATAGTGAAAAGTCATCCTATCCTTACAAGGCAAGACAGAGAGGCCTTTCCTAGCAGGAGGGAGAGAGCAGATGGAAAGTTCATCTTCTTCCTGCGGCAGATAGACTCTCTGACACCTGGAGGGATTTGACATTCCTCCTAGCAACCAGCTTAACAGGAAAGGCATACATACGTCCCTCCCCCCCCTCCTCACCTCGCTTCCTTCTCTCCCTGTTTCTGGGCTCTGTACCTTCAGAACCTATTTTAATTATGCTATGATTTCTGCCTCCCCTCTTCTCTGTTGGAAATGAAACGACCTGGAAACCACTTACCTTTTACTGAATGAAGTAAAAGAGCTAAAAACTGCCCATAAAAATGAAAGCATAAATGAGGTACGATACTAATAGTAATGAAAAGATACTGAATTAAAAACTGACAGAGAAAAAAAATAAAAAATAAAAACTGACAGAGAGAAAAAAAGGGAAAAAGAGAGGCAAGAGAGAAACAAAACAATAACCTAGATGACCTATTTTTAGAAAAGCAACATCAGAGAAAATAAATATTATTTATATTCGTGTAGATTTCTATGGAATCAAATTTGTAGAGAGATCTTTTCTGATTCTTTCTGAATAATCAGAGCTGTACATACAATTAAGAGGACATTCAGGACAGCCCGGGTGGCTCAGCGGTTTAGCGCCACCTTCGGCCCAAGGCGTGATCTTGGAGACCTGGGATTGAGTCCCACATCGGGCTCCCTGCATGGAGCCTGCTTCTCCCTCTGCCTGTGTCTCTGCCTCTCTGTCTCTGTGTGTCTCTCATGAATAAATAAAATCTTTTTTTTTTTTAAAAAAGAGGACATTCAAAGAAGTGTAACACCATGGCAGGTGCTGAACCCACCTGCAGAGGGTTGCCCATCTCCTCCAAACTATGAAGAGTTTTTGGTTCAACTTTAATATAATCAAGACAGAATGATCAGAGAGAAAGAGCAAGCAGGCAGTTCACTGGCGGAACATGTGTGAGTTCTTACCATTCACTCTCTAAAATCACAACTGTCTTAGATAAAAAAGAACAAAACCACTCTGTTAAAGAGAAGCTTGGTGCTATAGAGAGTTTAAAATGTACTCCAGAACTGTCTCCACCATTCTAAATCCTTCCCAGTGTTGTACAGCAAAGGATCCCAATCCTAAGAAACATTAAATCAAATTTCTGTAATGGAAAATATAAAATATGAAAATGTATTATGAAGCGACAGTAATTAAATCAGAACTGGTTGCAGGAATACATGAACGGACCAATGAGGCAGACATCAAGTCCAGGGATAGATTCAAATGCATAAAGTAATCTAATGTAAAATAAAGGTAACATGGCAAACCAGTGGGGAAAAATTGTTCATGTGATAATTGGTATTGAGATAATTGGCTGGTCACTGGGAAATAAATAAGCTTATTCCCTACTTCAGTTCTTATACTAAGTAAATTAGAGATGGATATAAGATTTCTGTGTATGCTAAATATATTGAAAAAAGTTTTCAGAATATCTGCTGGAACCGATCATGCCACTAATCAAATAAAGATGCAGAAATGTAAAACAGACCTACTAAAAACAAAACAAAACAGAAAACCAGACCTACTTTTCCAAAGCATATTTATTTTTAAGAGAATTTTATTTTTAAGGAATTCTGCATGTATTCTCTGAAGGAGCATTACTATGGGACGTGGCTTATCAAATGATGAACTCAACCTCAGATTCAATATAGGAGCCTTTCATGTTTAAAAAATAAGTCAACTAGTCCTTTTGGCCTCATGAAAACTAAATCCTACCCAAAGCATCAGGAAAGGGTAGTTCTTTGCATAGGGGGTCACAGTTAAGGTTGAGCCAATTATGACATCCATCAACACAAGGTAACATTAGTAGAGTACACATGCTTGGAGACTTTATGATTTAACCCGTTTACTGAACCAACAGATATGGTTTATACTGGGAATTTTGATTTTGATCAAGATGAACTATTTTATTCAACAGGCTTATTCAACACCAGTCACATGTGTAACATCTGTACTTCCGTGTTTCAGATATTGCTAATTAGGGTTATCTGGCTAACTAAGTCAGCGGACCATGTGACACTTGATTTCAGGGTTATGAGTTCAAGCCCCACGTTGGGTGCACAGATGGCTTAAAAAATAAAATCTTTTAAAAATTATTAATAATAGTTTGATAATGATATCTTAGATATGACACCCAAAGGCCAGGCAACAAAAGAAAAAAGACTTCATGAGAATTTAAAAGTTTTGTACATCAACAGATAAAAAAGTCGACCCACAGAGTGAGAGAAAATATTTGCAAATCATGTATCTAATAAGGGATTAACAACCAGAATATAGAGAGAACTCCTAAAAGTCAGCAACAAAAAAACAAAGAACCCAATTCAAAGATGAGTAAAGGAGTGAAAAGACATTTCTCCAAAGAAGACACATAAATGGCCAGTTAGCACAGGAAAAGATGCTCCACATGACTCATCATTGGGGAAAAGCAAATCAAACTACAATGAGGTACCATCTCATACCCATTAGGATGGATACCATAAGAAAAAGGAAAAAAAAAAACAAAAATAAAAACAAAATAATAAGTGTTGGTAGGAATATGGAGAAGCTGGATCTCTTGTTCACTGTTGGTGAGAATGTAAAACAGTAGACCTGCTGTGCAAAACAGTATGGTAGATCCCTCCAAAATTGAAAATAGAACAATCATATGCATCTGCACACCTACTTTCACAGCAGCATTATTCACAAGAGCTAAAACATGGGAGTCATCCAAGGGTCAATCAAAAGATAAGTAGGTGAACAAAGTGATTGTACATATGATGGAATATTATTCAACCATAGAAAGTAAGAAAACGCTGACATTTGCTATCACATGACTGAAGCTGAGGACAAAAACCACTCACAAAAGGCAAATTCTATATGATTCTACTTACTTGAGGAATTTAGCATAGTCAAAATCAGAGATAGAAGGTAGAATGGTGGTTGCCAGGGGTAGAGGAGGAGAGGGAAGAATAGGGAGTTCTTATTTATCAGGTACAGAGTTTCAGTTTTACAGATTGAAAGCATTCTAGAGATGGGTGGTGGTGATGATTGCACAACAAGATGAACGTACTAGTGACCACTGAACTGTATACACTTGAAAGTGGTTAAGTACATTTTATGCAATGTCTATTTTACCACAATAAAAATATTGGAGAAAATTACTAATAAGAAAAATATCAACAGTCCACAATCAATCATCCCACTTACCTGAGGGAAGATTAACATGGTTAAGGACTCCAAGTGGTCTGATGAAATATATATAAAAGGACAGAATAAAGGGGATAAAGACTAAATAAATGAGGACATTGAGGCCCAGGCAAGATGAAGGCTAGGAAATGAATAAAACAAACGATAAGACTAATACAAAAAACCCCCCCACAAATTAATAGTTGGCATTTGCTGAGCTCTTAGGAAGCACCTGGCCTGAGTACTTTACTCATTCACTCATTTATTTATTTATTTATTTAAAGATTTTTTTTTTAATTTTTATTTATTTATGATAGTCACAGAGAGAGAGAGAGAGAGGCAGAGACACAGGCAGAGGGAGAAGCAGGCTCCATGCACCGGGAGCCCGACGTGGGATTTGATCCCGGGTCTCCAGGATCGCGCCCTGGGCCAAAGGCAGGCGCTAAACCACTGCGCCACCCAGGGATCCCTCATTCACTCATTTAATCTCCCAAGCAAACTCTGAGGTAAGCAGTATTTTTTTTTTTTTTTTGAGGAGTACTAATTAATTCAGTAGACTAAGCAGAGAATACTACCTGCAGAGAGGGAAGAGCAAGTATAAAAGCAGAAAAAAAAATAGTAGAATGTGACCGTACAGAAGAGCTGGATATTGTTCCCTGTTCTGTTTTTGGCACAGTATGAAGGAAGACTTCAAGTTGCACTTATTTCTATTTTGTCTTAACTTTCTCTCTTTTTTACTACTATCTATCATCTATCTATTAGCTTGTTTGCCCAATCCCAGGATACATGTATAGTGATGTCAGAATGTTAACCTGTACTCTCATGGGAAATGACTTTATTAACTATAGTCCTGTGCTTCTATAAAGTTTCTGTCCTGTGGTCCTTAGTATTGTAGTCTTTACTCATTATCTAAGGCACATAGGCAAATTTTCCCCAACTCCCTTTAATGAAATTGTGTCATATATCTGTAACACCGATTTTTTTTTAATTTTCAAAAATAAATTTGTACACCACTACCCCCACCCCCAGATCCTTTTATCATCCCATTTTACAGATGAGGAACAGACCCAGAGAGGCTGAGCAACTGGCCCAACTTCATAGCTAACATGGTGGAGGTGGGATTGAACCAAAGCATTGATCTAGAGTCTACATTCTCAGTCGCTGCATTAAGCACATTAAGTGAATACATGTGCTATCAACATGGACAGAGGCGGGCCACAAATCTGACTCTGTCTTCTAATAGCCAAAGAGAAAGTGTGATCAGAACTTACTTTAAGGGATGCCTCTGTGGCTCAATGGATGAGTGTCTGCCTTTGGCTTAGGTCGTGATCCCTGGGTCCTGGGATCCAGTCCCTCATTGGGCTCCTCACCGGGAGCCTGCTTCTCCCTCTGCCTATGTCTCTGCCTCTCTCTCTGTGTCTCTCATGAATAAATAAATAAAATCTTAAAAAAAAAAAAAAAAAGAGAACTTACTTTAAAAAGAAATTCCCAAAGCAGAGAAATAGGGTGTCCTAATGAACATACTCTGCTCACATATATAATAAAACTTGACTCATTTTCCAGGTAGCCCAAGCATTTAATCTCTAATGTCTTACAGAATAAAAATAGCTAGAGTTAAGGTGTGGTTTCTAGTTACTGCAGTTAGGACTGAGTTTCTTTGCTTTTTTTAAAGCAGATTTTCTTTTTTAGAACAGTTTTAGATCTACAGAAAAAATGAGAAAACAGTACAGAGAGGTACAGAGAGTTCCCATATACCCCACACCAATATCCGCCCTCATTAGCTTCTTACATCAGCGTGGTACATTTGTTATAATTAATGAATCAATACTGATACATTATTATTAACTGAAGCATATCCCTTCCTCAGATATTCTTTGTTTTTAACCAAAGAATATCTGATATTTTCTACTCCAGGAAGCCACAGGACACCACATTATCTTTGATTTTCATGTCCCGTTGGCTCCTCTTGGCTAGGACTGGGTTTTAATCTGCCCTATGCAGAGTCTGAGGACGTTAGCATTTTCCTTGAAGCATTACAGCTCAATATTTTCAAGCGCTTATACAAACAGCCTAATGTTATGATGGCTCATAACAGTGTTTCAAGGTAGTAAACATCTCTGTTTTCTGTGCCAACTGAAAAAACTGCTGCTTGCTCTCTTGCCAGATGACTAATTGGGTACACAGGAGCATTCTTCCAGGTAAAGCATATTTCATGGGCTTTCTTAAGCTGCAGCCTCATATGCAATAATTGTCCAATTACGAGACTTCTGTTCACAGTCCAGCCACTCTGTTTTCACTAACTATATCTCCAACTTTGAAAAGGATGGCTCCAATCACTCAGAAAATTTAACATGACTATTAAGTTTTTTCACCATCAATTTCCCCTCCATCAAGTCCTTCCTCTTTGCCTATAAACATGCCCAGGATCCTCCCAGACTTTAAAAAGTAAAGAAAACAGTTCCTTGCAGACCAGTTACTGTCTGATTCCCTTATTCCGTGACTGCTGGAATTCTCAAAAGGCCTGGCCTCTGTTATCATTTCTACTTCTTCCTCATCCTTTGGTTCCTTAATTCAGAATCATCAGGGCCCTTTCATCACTATTTAAAACTTCTCTCTAAGGATGACCAAGTCCAGTGACCTCTTTTCAGTTCTACTTATGCTCTTGGAATATTTGACTGTGTTGGTGATTCCCTCCTTTAAAGCGCCTCCCAGGCTGCCCGGGGGGCTCAGTTCGTTAAGCATCGGACTCCTGATTTCAGCTCAAGTCATGATCTGAGGGTCATGAGATGAAGCCTCGAGTGGGCTCTGAGCTCAGCGCATGGTGGGGAGGGGAGTCTGCTTGAGGGTCTCTCTCTCTCCCTCTGCCCCTCCCCCCACTTACACGTGTACGTGCTCGCTCTCTCTCTCAAATAAATAAATGAAACCTTAAAAAAATAATAAAGTGCCTCTCACCTGGCTTTTATGATATAAAATGACTCACTCTCCTTCTCCCTCTTCCCCTTCCACTCATGCTCTCTCGCTGAAATGCATAAATCTTTATATATATATATACACACACACACACAAAACATACTGTCTTAGTACAATCTAAGAAGGTAAAAAAAGGTAAGTAATAATCCTTCTTCCCTTGGTAGTTAGTTCACTTTCTTTGCACCTTAGTTTTGATGAAGTCACAGGTGACATGAACCATTAACCCTCCTAGTACCCCTGGAGATAGAAGGGCTGCTGTATTCATCGTATATATGGGGAAACTCAGATCATCAATGACTTAAACAGGATCCACGGCATAGAAATACCACATAAACTGTGAGGTGTTAGGTACAGGATTCTGATTCCTGGCTTGTGGCTCTTCACGTTCTCACTCTCTGCAAATTTATGATCTTTTCTTGTGCCTAGGAAAATCATTTTTGTTCCCCGCCGTCCTTAGTATTATAATAGCTGCTTTAAAGCCCCCTCCGTACACTCAGAAACATCAACAGTTAGTATTTGGGGCACTTACTGAGTGTGTATCATTATGTATACACACAGCTCCCACTTTAATCAGAAAATCCACAGTGCCAATATTCTCAGCAGATGCCACCAAGAACCCAGCTGAAGCAGGTGGCACGAATAGCCAAGCACTGTCATGCCAATCTTGAGTCCTCGGGGGATGCAAATGATTCTTTTAATCACTTTTTGCTGGCTTGTCTCTTTTGCTAATGGGGGAGTGGCTACTGCATCCATTTCATATCCATGTAGCGTCGCACTGTTAGCATCACTTGGCTTTTTCCAAGCAGAACTTATAGCTAATGACAAGCTATTGCTGAGAAAATGAATATTTTTTCTGAGTTCAGTTCTGCATGGGAACAGCTGACCAATTTCCATTGCTATAATGTGGCTCTTTTGCTCTTGGTTGATTTTGAGTAATAGCTTCACTTCTGAGGAAAAAAAGATCCTGTTTGAAGTCCATTCGAGATTTGGTTCAACAAACTGGACTATAGGTCTCAGGAAAAAATCTCTTTTGAACCTTCCAATAATAGACTTTCTCTTCTGTTATTTCTGGAACACTTTATCCTTCACAGCCAAGCATGTAGATAGTTTTTGTTGTTCACTGTGTTCTGTGTTTGCCATTCTGACCCACTTTTTCAACTTAAAGAACAAATAGAATAAAATCTCCTTTCTATTTCTAATTAATTGTTTGAATTCCCCTTTCTCTCATCTGTAGGAAGTCCAGTATCTTCTTGAAAACTTCCTTTTCCCAATCTGGGAGATTGATTAGTTGGTTTGTAAAAGGTGTCAATCTTATATCTAAATATCAGGGAGAGAAAGATTGGAACCATTTTCATCCGCATGAATGTCACTTTCAAAAACTGGTCCTGGGCAGATCTGGGGACCTTTGTCCACTCTATAGTGGTACCCTTGGTAGGCCAGCTTCTTGCTCAGGCTGCACGTATGCCCCATTTAACTTACTCACTACAGCAAGTGTGATATCAAAATATTTAAATATTGGTAAAGCATGGGCATCAAGCAATTAGAATGATTTCTAGCTGTTAATATCTGACAGACTTATAAAGAGTACCAGCTGATTGTTGGTCCTGGAAAACACTCCCTTTTAGTTCCTATGCCCCTGGTCAGCCCTTTTCCTGCAAACTACCCACTCTGTGTGGAAGTGGCCGGCACTGTTTACAAATACACCTCCCCTTCCCAAAGTTCTGCATAGCTGGAGGCAACTCTTTACCAGGAGGTAAAATACCCTGTTAGGTAACCTTAACCTAGGATAATAGGTCCCTACTTGCCTGCATTTTTGTAAGCAACAGAACCACCCAGGAAACTCATTAACAAGACAAAAAAATTTTTAAAAGTCTTCTCCAAGGAGACTTTCTGTAACTATGTATACAGGATTTCTCTTGGGAGGAAACAAACAAACTAAAGTCATCATATTAGATTTGGTTGACAAAAAAAAAAAGATTTGGTTGACCAAAGAAATTAGCTACATGAAGGCAAGGACTTTGTGTTCCCATTTCACATGGGAGCTTTTCTCTGCTTTTCTGTTCCAAAAGGGCCTAGGAAAATTGTCAGAACTCTTGTTTTTAATTAAGAAAATTAAGATTTAGAGAACTGAAGTGGCTGTCCAGTTTACTCAAATGGTAAACGACAGAACTGTGATTAAGAATCTTCACATCTATGTTGCTCTGACCACCAGACCAAGTGGAATTCTATCGATCTTTCAGGACTCAGCTGAAGACCCACAGCTTTGAAGACAGTATTTTTTCCTTCCACCAATGGACCATTGATCTAGGAAAGTGAGATTAGAATGAGATCATACAAGGCTTGAAAGAGAGCCAGAGGAGTTTAAATCTTATTTATCAGGCAGCAAAGACTTTTTTAAAAAGAAAAATGGCACAATCAGAATTGAACTTTTGGAAGATTAATCTGCAAGGTATACTCAAGTGTGATAGAGGAGAATCAGGGACCCAGAAGGAAACCAGGGGGAAAGTCCAGGAGAGAGTATGCAGCATGAGACCAGGACATTGGTAGAAGGCAAAGATGGTCCTAAGGTTTGAGCCTTTAGAAGATAACACTTCTTTTAAAATAGGGGACACGAGTGGGGCTCACCTGGGAGGCTAGGGTGAATTCTACACTAGAAATACAGAGCATGATGCTCTGGTTAGGTGTTCTAAAGGAGATGTCCCATTGATGGTATATGCCTTTTAAAATAAGAGGATTGAGATTCCAAGTTTGGTCTTCCTTTAGAATGCAAATCTGGCAGGATATGTCCTAATGGCACATGTACCCTTGTCAGATCTGTCTTGTGGTGGGATCTCCTCATTCATTGAGTAGCAATTCACCACTTTTCAGGAGCTGGGGATTCAAAAAATGGCTGACAGCATTCTGGGTTTCAAAATCATTATAGACTGTCTCCTGGCACAAGGGCAATGACAGAGATCAAACAGGAAGCAATGGAGTCAGAGAGGTGGTGGTGGGACAAGGGTATCCAGAGAGGCTTCCAGCGAGGTTGTACAGGAGGACTCAGAGCTGTGTTGGAGGAGCATTGAGTGAGGGTTTCCCCCAGTAAGGTCATAGCAAGAGCAAAAGCACAGAGGGAAGAGATATGGCCACTTAATTATAAGTGGGCCAATGAGGCTTCAGCACAGGGGATAGGGAGGAGGTGGAAGGGTCATTTTCATGATGAGAAAAAACAAAACAAAACAAAACTGCTTCAGTCAGAGTGAGGAAGTGGGAGACCGGGAAGGAGGAGTGGGGATCAAAAATAGAATTTCAATCTTAGAAAATACGAAGTTTTCATGCTTGTAGGAACCATCAGGGACCATTCTGCTCCAACCACCTCAATTTATGGATAAATAAATAAAGCCCAGAAAGCTTCGATGGTTGGCTCAAGGTCACACAGATAAGGGAGGACTTAAGCTCCCAGATCAATGTCCTGGCTCTTGTCTCCTCACTAAAGACTCAGAAAGAGAAAGAGGCATGCTCAAGTCTATAGGCAGTGATGCCAGGGCTTTGGAGTCTTATGACAGCACTCCTTCCCCCACCCCAGAGATCATTGCTATAGACTGTGTCCCTCTAAAATTCACGTTGACACTTAATCCCCAAAGCGATGGTATTTGGAGGTAGGGCACATGGGAGGTGATCAGGACAGTGAAGAGCCCTTGTGAATGGGTTAGCACCCTCATACAGCACTCACAGCACTCCCTTGCCTCTCTGCCACATAAAGACACGGGAGAAGACAGTCTTCCATGAATCATGAAGCAGTTTCTCATCAGGCATTGAATTTGCAGGTGCCTTGATCTTTTAGACTTTTTAGCCTCCAGAATGGTGAGGAATAAATTTCTTTTGTTTATAAGCCGTCTAGTCCACGTAGTGTTATAACAGCTGGAACAGACTAACACAATCACAGAGGTGAAGCCGCTGTGAGAAACCATGAAAGCAATGCCGTCATCATGGCTGTGATGTGACTGACAGGAGGCCAAGATCAAAGTGGTGAGAAGAGATGAGTTTGACCCATTTTATGAGCAGGGTGTGGGGACCAGGATAAGCAAGGATGTTGGAAATCCTGTTAGTGCTGCCAGAGGAAAAGGCCATGAACCAGGGTCTAGTGTCATCCAGGAAGATGAGAGAATGTTCCAGAGGCAGAAGAGAGTGGGAAATGGGTGGGACATGATGAGGAGGACTGCCCAAGAGCAGTTGTTATTGCAAAATAGAGGTGGAAGCAGAGCCTGGAAAGGGTAATGGAAAGAGAGCTTCTCTAAGGTCCCCTCTTTCCTACAGGGGTTTTGACAAAGTGGTCATGGACAGGAGTTGGAAATCACAGTGATGGAGAAAGTAGAATTCCTCAGGTATTGGATATAAGATTAGAAGTTCTACCTAGGGTAGTGAGAGGGAAGGTGCTATTGAGCCAAAAGGCGGGAGAATGTGGGTAACGGGCAGGAGATGGGGGTTTGAAGGTAGGATGGTGATTTTCTTTCTTTTTTTTTTTAAAGATTTTATTTATTTATTCAGGAGAGACACACACAGAGAGACAGAGACACAGACAGAGGGAGAAGCAGGCTCCCCGCAAAGAGCCTGATGCAGGACTTGATCCTAGGACCCAGGGATCACAACCTGAGCAAAGGCAAACACTCAACCACTGAGCCACTCAGGCCCTGCAGGATGATGATTTTCTAATGTAGAGTTGAGGGAGACAGAATTTGGGGAGCCCCTGGATGCCTGTGCTTATGGCCAGTGAGACATGACTAAGCATTTATTATAGGCCAGGCACTGGGCAAAGTGCCTGGGATGCCTGTCTGACCACCCTTACCTGATCCCTCTGAGGTAGAGTTGTCCTCATATTATTTTATTTATTTTTTCGTCTTTTCTTTCTTTCTTTCTTTCTTTCTTTCTTTCTTTCTTTCTTTCTTTCTTTCTTTCTTTCTTTCTTTCTTTCTTTTCTTTCTTCTTTTTCTTTAAGAGAGAGAACGTGTGCACACATGCATGCCAGCAGGGTGGGGAGCAGAGGGAGAGGGAGAGATAGAATGTTAAGCAGGCTCCATGCCCAGCAAGGAGCCTGACTTGGGGCTCGATCTCATGACCCTGAGATCATGACCTGACCTGAAATCAAGATTAAGACACTCCATGACTGAGCCACCCAGGTGCCCCATCCTCATTCTATTTTTACTTTTTAAAGTTTTTATTCAAATTCCAGTCAGTTAACAATAGTCAGTTGGCCTCATTTTATAGATGAGGAAATTGAGGCACAGAAAGTTAAGAGACATTCCCAATGTCATGTAGCTGATGGATGGCAAAGGCGGAATTTAAGCTCCATTAAGCTCCACTCCTGCTCCAGAGTCCAGGTTTGTAACTACCATGTTTTTAGCCTTACATCCTCCACAAAAGGGGAGCAGCTGCATAAGAGGATCTGGGGTAATGGCACCTTCCAGCCCTGAAGTTATGGTACGGTGTTGTTTCTGTAAAACTCATCCTCGTCTTAGAAGAAGGTATCTTGAAACAGATAATGTGGGCCTGCATCCCATCTCTGCCGCTAGTAGCATAGTGACTTAGGAAAAATTACTTAACCTTACTGAGCCGACCTTTGCTTTTTATAGAGATGTTGTAATGAAAGTAATAATCAAGGTACCAATTTTAGCAGAGCGTCCAGGGTGTTCCTATTAAAACATAAATCATATCCTGTCATTGCTCTGCTCAAAACCATCCAATAGCTTCTGAACTTACGGTAAAAACTGGTCTGTAAGCGGCCTGCAAGACCCTGGACCATCTGGTCTTTGAACTTGCCTGCTGTTCCTGGCTCCCTCCCTTCCTGGCTCATGACAATCAGGTCCCCTGCTGTTCCTTGAAGACACCAGGCACACCTGCGCCCCAGATATCTTCACTCACCCCTTCACTCCCCTAATTCATTGATCAAAACTCTCAGTGAGGGCTTTTCTCTCCCTTATATAAAATTGTCTGTTCTATTCTGCTTCTCTACTGCTCCGCTTGTCTGTTGCTGTGTAACAAATCTCCCCTAAAACTTAGTGGGTTGAAACATCAACAAACATTTTGCTTCTCATGGTCTCGGAGGGTCAGGAATCCTTCAAGGACTCAGCCGGGAGGTTGTGGCTTCTGGATCTCTCCCAACTGGTCAGAGTCAGAAGGTGGTTAGAACTAGACGAATGCAAGTTTCAAGCAGCTGGGGCTGGCCAGGTCTCTCTTTCTCTCTTCATAGTCTCGGGTCCCTGAAGGGGAACTCTGCATGTGGGCTCATTTGACCTACCTCATGGCACCAGGGCCTCAAGGCTGTGGACTAGTTTATATGGTGCCTGAGGTGAGCATTCCAGCTGGTGAGGTGGGAGCTGCGTCTCATACATGCTAGCCTCGGAATTCCCAAGGCACCACTGCCACATGTTCTATTGGTTGATGTCACAAAAGTATCCCGTTTCTAGGGAAGGAAACAAAGAACCCATCTCTTAATTGGAGAAGAAGGATTGAGGTCACATTGTAGCAGGAGTCCATGGGGTGGGAGATACCGTTGTTGCCACGTGTGAACAATTCAACCTGCTGTATTTCCTTCACTTCTTCATCTCATGTGCCACTTACCTGACTTCTTTTCTTTTCTTTTCTTCTTTTCTTTTCTTTTCTTTTCTTTTCTTTTCTTTTCTTTTCTTTTCTTCTTTTCTTTTCTTTTCTTTTCTTCTTTTTCTTTCTTTTCTTTTCTTTTTTTTCTTTCTTTTCTTTTCTTTTCTTTTCTTTCTTTTCTTTCTTTTTAAGATTTTATTGGGGAGAGAGAGCGTGCACATGCATGAGCAGGGGGAGGGAGAGGGACAAGTAGACTTTGCGGAACCCCAGTGCAGGGCTGCTTTATCCCATGACCCTGAGATCATAACCTGAGCTGAAACCAAGAGTCAGATGCTTAGCTGACGGAGCCACAGACATTTATTTTCTATGGTCTGCCTTCCCTGCACTAGAATGTCAGCCTGGTTTGTTCACTGCTATGTTCCCAGAGCCTAGCACAGAGCCTGGCACACGGTAGTCAATGAGTACTTGTCGAATGAATGAATTATGCCTTTTAATTCTAACTATAGGTCTCGAAATTAGGTATTATTATAACCATTTTACAAATGGGGAAAGTGAGGCTCAGGAAGGTTTGGTAACTCAGGCAAGATCCTCAGCTGCAGAATGGGAGAGCTGGGATTTTGATGCGTGTCTAGCTTTTTCCACTATTCCAGGCTGCTCACCACTCTGCAGTCCCCCTCTGCCCTGGCCCCCAGCCCTGCCCAGAGACACATACTGCCCCTGGCACACCACAGTTCAATTTTTCCCTAGTTGGTTGCACCTAAGCCGAGAACAAAGCAATTACACTTTAAATCCCCTGATGGCAGATATTACTGAGCATGTTCAGAGGTAACCAGCACATTTTGCATTCAGATTTTATTTCTGGTTTGCTGCGAAAAGGCAATTAAATGAAAGGTTACGCAGCTTTTTTAAATGGCCAACTCAAACTTTTGGCTTATTTTTGCCGTGCTGTCTTTATAGGCATTTTACCAATATTTATCACTACCTCCCTCAGGGAGCCCTCAGATCTGTGATATTTGAAATAACAAAGCCTCTCCGTTGTGGGCCCTTTAAAAGGTTTGTGGTAAAACTGCACTATTAACATTCACAGTTCCTCATTTATGAGGCCGGATTGCACGTATTTCCATATTCCTCACTGTTTTTCCAATGAGGATTTCATATAATAGTGTTTGAAGGCTAAAGACTTCAAAGCAAATTCTTTACCATTTTTATCTTGAAAAATATTCAATATTTGTATAATTAAAGTGAAGTCTTCCTAGAGAAAATGACAACTCAAATAATCTTAAATGTACCTCCAAGAAAGAAGCTGTCAAAATGACATTTAGCTGTACGGTCACATTTTCCAAGGCCGTTGCTTCTCCTCCTCATTTCTTGTAATCTTTGAAGGTTATGTCACGGCTGACTTCAGATCACTTTTTAAATTATTACGGTCTCCCTTCCGTGTGAGTTCTGAGGGTGAGGGGCTCTATCTTCCCTTTGCTCCATATTTTGTCTCCTGCATTGCAACCGGCCTTTTAAAACAAAAGCCAAAACAATGAAATCTTCCTTGACCGAGGTTTGCCACTAGTTACTATCCTAGTTCACTCTTCTCTGTACTAACGCTTTTCAGTAACTCTGTGTCCCCTCTGTCTTCATTTTCTCACCTCCTAACTATATGGCAAAGATGTGACAGTGACCTCCAAGCTCGTTAGCAATTAATCTAAGGGAATTTCTTGAGTTCTTTTTTTTAATTGACTAGCCTCCTGTCTGCCTGTCTGATTTTCACTTTCCGCTCCTCACTTGGAGCCCTACTCAGTATTTAGGCGTCGGTTCACCTAGGATGTCTTCAAAGTAGCTCATGAGTTGGTATCATAATTCGTATATCCTTCTACCTGGGGCTGGTGCAGACATTCAGGGAGAAGAGGAAGAAGCTGGAAGTAGGTCAGGCCAGGGCTAGGGAAATGGACCCATCTCTAGGCTGGGAGACCTCGTAGCTTTATGCTTGGTGTTCAAAGGGGTTTGGAGAACTTGTGCTGGACCTGGGTCAAAACTAGTTCTTGGGGTCCAACCCAGTGGTCACTTAGGGATTTCCAGGCAATGCCTCTACTCATTCAATGAGAATTTACCACGTGCCAATTCTGTGTTAGGCATTGTGCTAGGCGCAGGAGATGCTAAGCTAAGTAGACACAGTAGCTTTCCTTAAGTTGCTCACCAGGGAAGCAGAGAGACAGAAAAGTAAACCCACAAGTATGACAAGAATATCTAGAAGAGTATAATTCAACAATAGCGTTCCTATCACTGGTCATGGAAATAAATGTCATTGCCTTTATTTAATCAATTGCTCTTTCGAGAGTTTGATATGGGACATACTAGGTGTTATATTAGAGAAGCATGATATTGATTGCTTTGCACATGAATAAATAAATAAGATGCTTCAGTATTTTTATAAATAGCTGTTAAGAGCCACTAGAAAACCTGGAAACTCTTAAAACTGCTATGCTATTTCCTCTAGAATCTTTAATTTTGCACATTTTATTTATTTATTCATGAGACACACACACACACACACAGAGAGAGAGAGAGAGAGAGAGGCAGAGACACAGGCAGAGGGAGAAGCAGGCTCCATGCAAGGAGTCCGACGTGGGACTCGATCCCAGGACTCCAGGATCACGCCCTGGGCTGAAGGCGGCCCTAAACTGCTGAGCCACCGGGGCTGCCCAATTTTGCACATTTTTATCCATACAAACACTTGTTTTCTTCATTGCTTATCTGTTTAAACCTCCCATCCCTCCACCATGTCTTATTTAAGTCCCATCCATTAATTCTCCAGTCCCAAATAAAACAAAAATGACAGACTGTCTAACCAAGGAGAGTAGATTTTCGACAGGCAGTACTCACAAGTAGGAGGAAAGAGTCGAGACAGGTATGATAAACGGAATAAGCTACTAATGTTACAGTGTAACAACTTTCAGCCATACATTTCAAAAATTTAAGACTTTAAGAGACACGTCTGCAAAGAAAGAAATAAAAACTTCAACAGACGATTTAGAAAATAACAAGAAGAGTGATTTTTTTTTAATTTATGGGATGTGGTCAAACCTGTGCTCATTGCCAAATTCATCATCATAAAGGCTTTCTGGTATTTAAAGCATAGGTTTTAGGTTTAGTTAGACCAGATCCAAATCCCGGTGCTGCCGCTTGCTGAATGACCTTAAACGACCTTGCCTCTCAGCATGTTTCTCCATGGGTAAAGTGGAATACTGATCGCTTATAGTGGGGAATAAACTTACGAAAAATGTCAAGAATAGCATCTGGTATGGAGTAGGGACTTGACAAGTTGTAGCTGCAAGTGACGATTTATTTGAGTTCTGGTTTTGTCCTACAACGATTTAATGAATTTTTAAAAAACTAATCATAGATTTTCTTAGTGATTCAAGAGCTTTGAAATGATCTAAATGTGTCATACCTGTCTTCAGCTAAGAAATTCCTCTTTGTTCACTTACTTTGACTTGCTATGAGTATCTCTGGCCATTTTTGATCAAGCCCTCACAGATTTTATATCATTAACTATGTGGTAAACAAGTTATTTGTGGAAATAATAGCCTTGCTGCCTTTGGAGGAACGTCCTCCGTAGAAATAAATACACAGCATCAAATTTGATGTGCGACAATTTCAGATGCTTAAAAGGGACTTCAATTTGAGAAGGAAGGGGTCCGTTTGGGTTCTTTAGATTCTGTGAACTAAAACTGCTTTGTTAGTTCTGTTTTTCTGGCTTCTGGGAGAGGAGGAGATGTGAATTCAATTAGCACCTTGGTGTTTTCTTGATCCTTCATTTCAATACGGGAGACGCTTCCTATGCACAGTGGTGTCAGGTTACATCAAAGGACAGGGAAACAGTTTCTTGGTTTTTAATTTTCTACCAAAAAGGAAAGGCACCCACTTTGTTCCGCTCTAATTAGTATGGGAGCAAGTGCATGACTTTGAGGGCAGGCAGATGCTTCAAAGGCGGTGTATCAGAGATCTTTATTAATTTCCGTGCAGGATTTCTGTTTCTTCCACGTTCTAGGCTGACTGGCCCAGGGAGACGCTGAACAACCTGAGCCAGGTGCTGTTCCCCAAGAACAAGTCATGATGGTGAGAAAATGGCTTGTTCACAGTCTCCCACTTCCTTCTCCATCAGAAGCATAATGTTCATTATTTTATTTAGGGATTTTAAAAATTATTTTAAAGTCAGTAACAAGACTAATTATAAAGACATTTGCTGTGAAGGTGCTGGGATTAACACTAGTTTGCCGCTCCCCCCCCCCCCTTCTTTTGGAGGAGCCCAGACTGGAATCATGCAGAATGTTCCGCTGCCACCAAGTCCTGCTTTTCTAATGAGGAAACAGAGGCTCACATGGCAAAGTAAGGATTAAACGACTAATAAGGGCTCTGGTCCTTTTATTAAGCACTGAAATCTTGATCCGCTAATAAATTTGCCCAATGAAAGGAGCTTCCCTAAGTAACTGATTCTCACTCATCTTCTTCAAAGGGCCTGTGCATCCTATACACGTGCATTCCGAGTGGACCTTGCCTCCCTTGCTAAGAGACCTAAGCCCAAACTGTTACAAGTGACATTTGAACAGCAATTTTTTTTTTTAAATTTTTTGGAGTTCAATTTGCCAACATTTAGCATAACACCCAGTGCTCATCCCGCCAAGAGCAGGCTTTTATGCCTGAGCTCCAGCAAGGCTACCCAGATGTGCAATCCATTTAATTCAGTGAGCACTTCGTTCTAGTTAGCTGAGCATCTAACTAACTTTGTAGAAGTTAGTAGAACTAACTAACATCTAAAGAAGAAGTTAGTAGAACATCTAACATCTAACTTTGTAGAAGGCCCTCTCTGCGGAGGCTCATAGATGAGAAAAACACTGAGGTTCTACTATCGCCTATAAAACGTCACTTTGGGAGATTTTTTAAAATACAGGTAAAGCCCCTAAAGGGTCTTCCTTTAGGCTGGAAGTCACACACTCAAATGCCTGCAGAGGCCCAGCTAACAACATAAATGAGTGATTTGGGCTGGATGTAAAACAATTTGGGGTGGTTGGGTGGGGGCTGTGGGCTGTTTCCAGCTGGAGCCCTGCTCCTGTTTTAAAGGGGCAGCTGCTACTCATTTCCGGCCAATTGTGTTCCCATGCAGAAATGCAGGACCGGTTGGGCCAATACTGAAGATTTCTCAGGAAAAGCCAGAAATCTCAATTTTTGGGTAAAATCCCTCAAAAGGACTGTGCAGGCCAAATGCACCCAGCTCAGTTAGCTGTCTCCCACTTAGCCACGTGCGGGGCGATCACAGAGAGCAGGGTGCAATGCCCTTCAACGGAATTCTTTATCATCCCCTGCCCTACCTTTCCCCTTCCTGCCTGACTGTAAGGGTTCTTCTCCCCCAGCCTGCTCTGGCCCAGGCCCCAGTTCAGTGAATGTTCCAGAGGAACACTGAGCTTTGGTTGTGGGCTCAGTATAAACAACCTTGAGCAACACTACTCTGGGGTAAGCACCTGACTGTAGATTTGTAATTTTTTTAAAAAAAGGAAATATTTATGATTTTCTTCTTTCAAGGAAGAGCTGTACTGGTCTGAGAAAGCACTTCGAGGTTGACATGGGTCAGGGCTGTATGAGGATACATAGTAGAGAGCTCCATTCTGAAATGAGTGAAAAAAAGCATCCAATGCCACATGAAAGTCATTGCCAGAACTTAAAACTGGGTTCAAAAATTCTAAAGGCACCAGCGGGCCAGCCATTAAAAGACCTGCATGTGACCCCTCTGTCTTTCTCTCCTTCTCTTAAAGAGGTAATGTGAATATCAGAACAATAAATGCAGACAGACAGTGTCCACCATATTTAAAACGCCGCTTACTATGCAGGCATCAGGAATTGCAGGTTAAGAGACACCTGGGTGGCTCAGTGGTTGAGTGTTTGCCTTTGGCTCAGGTCATGATCCTGGGGTCCTGGGGTCGAGTCCCACATCAGGTTCCCTACAGGGAGCCTGCTTCTCCCTCTCTGCCTGTCTCTGCCTCTCCGTGTCTCTCATGAATAAATAAATAAAATCTCTAAAAAAAGTAAAGAAATTGCAGGTTAAGAATGTCAGCTGAGAGGAGTACATTAGGAGTTAATGAGACACGGGTAACAGAAGGAATGAGTGGGAGCAGAGGAGACTGTTGGAGTCACCCATAAATAGAGCCTGGCGAAAGGAATGAGCAGACCATCAAAGGACATGGCATGGAAGGGCAGTATTATGTGTTTTGGAAGAGATGACTCTGGATTACAAAATAGAAAGGTAAAAGCTAATAGGGGATGACGGACAACAGTGAGATGGGAAGGGATTAGGGGTTATGATATAAATATATGTAACCATATGCAATGTTATGCTGGAAAATGGTTAGCCACTCGTTCTCCTGGGGTGGGGAAAGCCTCGATTTGTAGCATTTGCTTATTATGTGGTATAAATACTCCCACAGTGACTAGTTTCAAGCTATAAATGTGAAGGCACTAAAAGCAGAGCTGGGAAGAGATGTGCACGGTTGGGCCCCCGCAAGGTGGAAGGTAAGGAAGGTGACATAATAAGATCAAAGAAAACTCAAGATCCTGGGGTGCCTTAGCTATGAGGGATGATGAAGTCTAAAGAGTGGCTAGAGTGATGCAGAGGTCATGAAGCTGAAGAGGTGAACACAGAGATTAGAAGGACGCCTCCCCCACCCCATCCAGGAGGGTGACTGTGGAGAAAAGGGTAGAGGGTAGAGTTTATGATCTAGGTCCCGAAGCCATAGAAGGCAGTGTGACATTGTGCTCAAGGTCAGTGGCTGTTAGAGGGAGATGTCACGTGATGCTATGCGACTCATCCATTGCCAGTTATTCAGCATCTTCTATGGGCATGATGCTGTGTGGATTATAAAGATGTATAAGACCACGTGCCTATCCATTTAGTAGGGAGATGAGGCCTGTACACAGGAAATAGTGTCATGTGACTGATATAGGTTACGAACCTATAGATGAAAGATGAGGCTCTTAATATTAATTATAGCCAGCACTTATTTGAGCTCTTACAATGTGCCCAGCATTGTGTTAGGTACTTTACCTGCAATCCTTTTGATCTTCAATACAACCCACTTAACAGATGAGGAAATGGAGTCAGAAATTTTAAACAACTTATCCAAGTTCACACAACTGGCAAGCGGCAGAACCAAGCTTGGAACCCACGCCTTTCTAATGTCAAAAAGCGTGTCCCCCAACCACTGGGCATACCAGCCCCCTCCCCTTCCAGACTCTGATGGAGATGAAGGGTAGTGTAATGGGAGATTTGGAGTTTCTTTTTAAAAAATTACTCAGCTTGCATATTCCTAAAGAGTCAATTCATGTTAAGAAATAATTTCCCTTGTGCTCGCATGTGACATGTATTTTTAGGATCTGCTGTTAGCAAGTGTATTTTTATGTGATTGAGTGGGAGAGTGGGAAAGTTTTGCAGAGCTGTTTAAACCGGAATGCAGGGGGCACAGCGGAGACTTTAAAATCTCTGTCATCTAACGTCTTGGAAAAACCACAAAGAGACGTGTTCTCAATTTATTATTCAATGTACATCCCCAGATGAATGACTAGTTAAAGGTATTGTTAAAGCATTTTAAATGACCCACTTCCAGCAGTGAACAAAATCACTTACTGTGCCAAGCCAACTGGCGTTTCTGAGATTATAAAACCACAAAGTGAGGAAAACGTTAAAACTGCTAAAGCAAAAATGATACGCAGTAATGGAGAAGGATAAAAACTGAGCTTTATCGTCTGCGTGGGCAGATGGCTGGCCACTAGGTGGGCCTCGGTGTAATGTCCAGGGTAATTGGCTGCTGGGGTTTTTCTGGCGAGGAAGCGTCAGACTTCAGCTTGGTACACAAAATGCTGGCACATTCTTTCCTATCCCTTGCTCTCTGCCTTCTCCTCACAACTAGATCTGACAGTTGATCCAAGGAGGCAATTGAAAACAGAAAGTTACCTTTATCTTGAAACGCTTTTCTGGAAGTAACGACATGAAAAGTAATTAAGGACCGGATTTCCTATCCACCATTCTCTTCTGCATTGTACAATTATCCGCAGATATAAAATTGCCTGCTTTGATAATTATCCCCTCCAAATGAGGGGCAAGTGGCTAATTATGCCCACATGTGGCCGATTGCACTCTCCATTAGCCAATTATGTGCACGATTATTTGTGCACATAAATAATTGTACTCATGGAAAATAGCCGCCCTCCTTTCAAATGCTCCTGCTTTGAGGCGCTGATGGAGTGATTGTCACACTTGGACTCGTTAGGAGTGAAAGAGTATCTGATACCAGGAAACGCACAAGTGACCAGAGCTTGCAGGTGTGCACTGAAGCACATGGCAGAGGAGGCCAAGCGAGCAGGAAGGAGCACGGGAGGCAGTGCAAGCCTGTGGGTCAGGAAGGTGCTTCCGAGGTCGCCTGAGCCACTCATGTGTGGTGACCTTGGGCAAGTCATTAACCTTCTACTGGTTCTGCATACACCATGGGGATGATAATAGTGCCCAAGTCCCAGCTCTAACGTAGGATGGATCTGACAATTCAAAAGGATTTGCAGTCTACTTCGGATAAAAGCGCTGCATAACATGAGGCATTATGATGTGCATCGGCACATTTGCAACTGCCAAAGAAAGGTAATGACCCTCCATAGCAAAGCAGGACCTCTGGTTTGGAGGGAAAGGACTTGATCCCCCGGGGCACTGATGAGATACCAGAGAATGACATGTGGTCAAACAATTCATTCATTCATTCATTCATTCATTCACTTCTTCAAAAAACCAGTCGGCCTTTCACATGGAGTTGTTCTGATGAGTCAACGAGGGGAACTTTTACTTCGAGCCTAGGAGATCCGACCTGGGTTTTCACAGTTTGATTGACAGGTAAACTCAATGCCAGTGAATGTTGTAAGGTAGGGTCATTTTTAACAACCTAAAACCTGTGGCTTTAATGCCAATGCTAACAAGTAGTAGATGTCACGGTGTGGGGGGAAGGCCAAGAGGCGAGACGGTAACTTTGCTACTGCCTGTGCTCCCATGTCCCCTTTCACACACAGTGGAAGGAAGTGTTCTGCCTCAAGGGGGTGAGGAAAAAAATTCACAGAGGCAAAAATGCTAAGTTAGTTTTGAAAGAAGAGTTTTTGCCAGATGGATCGGACATGGGGGGATGTGTTCATATTACAGGAAACTAAGGTATAAAATAGCCTGATCTAGAGTTAAAAATGTGGACTCTGAAACCGGACTCTGCCTGGGTTTGAATCCTGGCTGTGTGTTATTGAGCAAGTTACTTAACTTCTCTGTGTTTCTGTCCACTCTTAGGGGTATTATAATAGATTTGTATCATAAAGTTTTGTAAGGGTCAAATTAATAATACATACATAAATAGAAGTATTTAGAACAATGACTAACATAGAGTAAGCACTGCCTGCCATTATTTTATTTTTTTAAAGACTATTTGTTTATTCATGAGAGACACACACACACACAGAGAGGCAGAGGCAGAGGCAGAGGCAGAGGGAGAAGCAGTTTCCATGCAGCCCGATGTGGGACCCGATTCCAGGACCCTGGGATCACGACCCGAGCCAAAGGCAGATGCCCAACCGGTGAGCCTCCCAGGCGCCCTGTCTGCCATTATTTTAATTACTAAACTAAATGTAGACCAAAAAGTCCATCCAAGAAAAGCAATACCAGTGGTTCTCAATCTTCAGTATATCTAAAAATCATGTGTATAACTTATCAAATAAAGCAAATTCCCAGATTCCATCCTCAGAGATTCTCACTCACTAGGTTGGGCTATAGTCCAGAAATCTTCACTTTAAACAGGCATCCCCCAACCCCACCCCATGTGATTCTGCTGCAGGTGATCTGAGAAATGGAATCACACAAAAGTGGCTCTGACCACATCCCATTTCTTACCTGGCGTATCTTACATGAGAGAAGAAGGAGATTCTAAGGCCTTGTGTCGAAGGTCTTTTTCTGGGATTTCTGCTTATAGGTGCCTCTTCGGGAACAGGCAGTGAGAACCTGGAATGACAGTAACAAGTCTCCTCCAAAGCAGCGCTGTGTCTGTGCTGTATGGTCAGATGGGCACACCAGCAGCTGCCTTCTCTGACTCTTCTGTATTTTCAGGAGATGGCATTTTTAAAAAATAATATTTTTATGAGATGAATCTCATTTTCTCTAATTCTATAAATAAGGAAACAAAAGCATAAACATCTGCACTTAGGGGAACAAGTGACCAAAGCCAGATGCTCCCAGCTCCAGGGGATTCACAGCAGTGAATGGTGAACTTGCCCACTGTGCAAACTATTGACCTGTGGCTGGATGCTCTGCATTTGCCAAAAAGAACTGGTTCTGCCCACGGTGCATCAATGCTTAAGGTAAGTGGTTCTTCAAAATGCTAGTTTTGAAAGCCTGGCTTCCCTAAATAGGAATACTGTAATGGTAGCAAAAATGAAATCATCTTCTGGATTGAAAAGGGACCCACGACATAATGGTTATCACACATCCCTTTCCCTAGGTGATGAGTGGATGCCTGGCCAGCCTCCAATCCCAGGGTCTGAAAGCTGCAGCAACTGTAGAAAAGATACTGGACACTCCTCAGAAATATTTTGTTGGCATAAAAAGAAATATTGATTAATTATAATAAAAATGTCTTACTTAAATGCTACCAAAAAAAAAAAAAAGAAAAAGAAATTTGCTTTTCCCATATTGACACAGTGAATCATCACAAAGACAAGTTCCCCTAAATACCAACTTTGTGATATATTCACACAGATCTCATAAACTCTGTCAGGAATAGCAGATAGTACAGGTCATCTACTCCCTGTCTAAAGCCTGAACCCTCTTCATTACGTCCCCAAGAACAGCCTCTCCCCTCTGTTGGAGGTTAGATTTAGCAGCCAGCTGTCCTGAGCCTTGCTCTAGCTGACAGATTCATCCATGAGATGAAAGATGTTCCAGATGAGAACACTGGAAGCATGCTGCTCTGGAAAGAGCCAGTCAGGCTGGAGGGAGGGACTAAATCTAACAAGATGATATGCAGTAAGGATGATCTTGAAGCCAAACTTCAGACCAGATGAGTTGAGCACCCCATTCTTGAGAACAGCGGAGATGAGCTTTGGTGGCTGGGCACGTCTTTGTCTGCCAGAGCAGCCTGTTCCATCTGGATGGCTCGAACTGTTGGAAAGTTCCTCTCCACATGGTGCTCATGTACTTTCAATCCATTCTTGCCATGGTCGGGGGGCTCGCTCACCCCAGCTTCCCTTATCTCTCCCTTGCACCTCTGGATATGTTCCCCTTCTGTCTTCCCTTCCTCTTCCTGATTCATGTGCACCAGCCACCCTGGGGCCTTTGCTCCGGTCCTTAATGAACTGAACTCAGTCCTGCCTCCAAATCCTTACACCTGCTGTCTTGCCTCTTGGCAAGGCTGCCTCCTTCCAGTCCTTCACGACTCCGCTCAGATGTCTCCTCACCCAGCGTCAAGTGAGCCCTCCCGTTCCTCTCACTCTCTGCACCCTGCTAACTCCCTTCTAGCACTGGCCAACATTTATATTTATTTAAAAACTTTGTTACTTAGTTATTTGTACATTCTCTCTCCTGTTCCCCCAAATTCACTGCAAGTCTTCATAAGCCAGTAATTTAAACTAAGTTAATAGATACCAAACTTGTTCCTCCAGATAATTATATATCATTTTTGGCTCATTCTGAGTTGATAAATTTATTTTAATTGTATTTGGTATGAAGCGAGCAAGAGTATTTGTTCACCTGTTCTTACCTATGGATGTATCTAAAAAAGATTTAAAGTAGACATTTTGGGGGCCAGATATGTGTGATGATGAGGTCTTCTATTTCTAAATATCCAGCTCTTCTAGCTCGTTCTCCCAGCATGGGCATGTCAGGCCTTGGATCCCCATCAGACCTGTGGTCTTCAAAGCTGTGGCTCTCCAGGGTTGGCAGGTTGACACAGGATTCACCCAGCTACCTGGAAGGCCACTTGCTCAGGACTGGGTCTGTCCTGACCTGGTCAGGGGACTGGAGGAGTCAGGAGCCAAGGAGGTGGGTAGCTGCTGATATGAACTCCTTTCACCGAGGCTGCCAAATGGCAATCAACAGTGTTAATGACTTTTGATTTAGGTTTGAACAGAGCAGTCCCTTGGGCCATTTACTGTGCTGTATCATCCTCTTTGGAAAGTGCTCTCTAAGTAACTGCCCAGCAGACTGAGGAAATAAAATGCTCATCAAGGAAAAAAAAATGCAGAAAGTCTGACTTCTCATAACATGGTGTTTAGGTCTAGAACTGCATCTTGAAAGGGTGCTTAAATTTTCTATATTCATTGCAGAGAACACTCATCTGTTCCCTCCCTCCCCCTCACATCTGCCTGCTTCTGTCTCTCCATCACACATACACACACACACACACACACACACACACACACACAGAGAGTCCTTGCCAACAGAAATAGAGTTGCTTCTTTACCTCTTGGAAAGAAACTTCATTCTGATGAAGACCATGCTGACTAACCTTGCTCTTAATTGTTGAGACAGTGCTTTATGCCTTTATCTTTGCACAGCTGAAGGGCCTGGTGGAAGCAGTCCTCTAAACAAAATAAGATAGAAAGATTCCTGCCAAGGGTTGGCAAAACTGCAGTCTTCTCTCCTCTCCTCCATGCTCACAGCTTCTGAGGGAGAGAGGAAGGTGCGGCAGCGAGCAGTCCTGGGCAAGGCCCCCTGAAGGGAAGATGGAGGAAGAAATGTATGTAGAGGTCAGGCTGGCTGCCCAGACCATGACATAAAGGATCTAGCCCTGAATAACTGCTTCAGCCCTTTGGTAACTGCTCTGAAATAACTTGGCAGAAGTTCACAAGGACCTACTGCAGGGCCCAGAGGAACCCCTTAAGGCTGAGACACTTATTCCTGCACAGACTCTTGAGAATGTACACTGCACATTGGCCAGTATTCTTGCCCTGATGACAGTAAAGAACAGCAGGTCATGGCTCTACTCCCAGGATTATGATGGAAGGTGATGTCTCCTGAGGGTTCACCATGTGTCAAGGGCTGATTGAAGCACTTTGCTGTATCTAGTGGACATCTAGTCCTCACAGTTATCAGAAGGGAGTGTGTATGGAGCAAAAACCAATAGCAAAAACCACCTAAGTGGCTCAGTGGTTGAGCATCTACCTTTGGTTCAGGTTGTGATCCCGGGGTCCTGGGATTGAGTCCTGCATCAGGCTCTCCTCAGAGACCCTGCTTCTCCCTCTGTCTGTGTCTCTGCCTCTTTCCCTTTGTCTCTCATGGATAAATAAATAACATCTTTAAAAACAAACAAACAATAAGGGCACACAGCAATAGCTACCCTCTTTGGGCCCCTGTAAACATAGTAATCGTGTTTTCTTCTCCAAATCCTATGTATTGCTTCTATTGCTGAGGTACTCATTGTAGAAAAGAGATATAATGTAATTATGTAAGAGGGTACTAGTCAAGACAGCATCCAACCATGGTGCTCACTAAAGGCTGAACCAAAACTCCAGCTTCTGCACTGTCCCAAAATGAAGATCTCTTGGTTTAAGGATGAGCCAGGTAAATGTCTGCTGTTCATTATATAAATGATTTCAACAAAAGTGTAAAGAGATCTTTGTATTTTCTGGGATTCAAAAATCTGCCTCACTCTTTGGGTAAAGGATTTCAGACAAAGGTCACCCAGGTAAAGGGGGCCCAGCACATCTGGTTCTGTAAGGTGGCAGACAGTAAAATGAAATTCACACTTGCAGCCCATATGCCCCTGGCTTTGTGCATGAACTGCAAGAGCTAATCACAAACAGCTGTAGCTTTGGAATAAGTGCAGCACATCCTTGGCTAAGGTTGGCCCCAAAAGAGGGCTCTTGTCCTGTAGAAACCCATTGCATGTGTGCTTTCCTCTAGGCTAGAAAAGGCATGATCAGACTAGTAAAAAGGCATCATGAAAGTGACTGTGATATCTTGTGTAAATGGAGGCCTAAGTAGCCTCCATTTCCATTTGGTGTTGAAAAAAATGGACCCATCTTTGTGCTCCGCAAAGCCTAAAACTCTTAGGAGAAGGAAACCTTATGGAGGAATGTATTGCACTCTCTGGGGTGTTGACAAGGGATAGAGGGAGGGTGAGGGCTGCTTCAGGCAGCATTCAAGAACCTGGCTGACAGCACATCTGCCATTTTTAACATTTATTTCCAAGGTTATTCCAGTCATTGATGTCTCTACTGCAGCCCACATGAAAGAAGATGGCTTGGAGGAGCACAGAGGGGAATTCTCATGGGCCAGAGTTGAGATGTATATATACAACTTCTGACCATACCTAGCTAGAACAGGGGCTGAGAAATAGAGCCCAGGAAGCAGATTTTGTGAACAGCTCACAGTTTCTGTCACCTAAGATATGGAGGATCCAAAGCAATTAATTAGAAAAATAAAATAAAAAATAGTGATAGCTAACATTTATTCAAAAGTGACTATACACCAGATAGCACTCTAAGCATTTTCATGGATCAACTCATTTAACCCTGACAATGGCCCTTTGAAGTCAGTGCTTGTCATTACCCCCAAGACAAGGAAACTGAAGTCCAGAGGGGTTAAGTAGAGAAGTGGTCATAATTGTGCCCTTGGTCTCTGAGCAGTTCCTACAAATATCACCTGGAATCTGACGTGAGAAATGCTTGAACAAGGTGGGAACAAGGAGCTGAAGGGCACTGAGACTCAGTTGCCCAGTTGGGGATAGAGGGATGAATGGGATGGCCTTGAAGTTTGATTGAGAAGCTGATGCTTGACCACCTTTGTGGAGCCTTGAAGGGTGAAAGGGACTTCACTAGAGAAATTGGTGGGTAGGGAAAGAGGGTGTATGGCAGGTAGGAGGCAGAGGAAACCGTACCACCACAGAGACCCGGAGATACTATAGCATGTTTGGGTGTTAGGAGATAATTGTTTTAGAGGTAAAACCATGACCACATGCAAATACATGAACATATGTCGAAGATTTTATTTGATTTATTAATTAATGAGGGAACCAGTAAGATGTTACAACTGGTTCAAAAGAGAATCCGCATGATAAGCAATGAGGAATGCTGCAGTGAGCTTATAAGCAGATGCAAAACTGCTATATTCCACTAAACATGATTCAGGTGCATTTCTATGGGCAGGAATTATTTGCATAATTATCAATTTTATACAATAGGCAGAGCTGTAAAATAGCTCAAAGACCATGAGAGCATGAGCAACCCAGAGGGTATGCTAGACAAGTTGCCTCCAATTTTTTTTCTCATTTCAAAATCTTTCACAGTTGTTTTTATGATAAGGGAGTATCAGTGATTCTGTATGGCAGGAGGCAAGACTGGAAAGACAGTGGAGCCTAGTTTTCAGGGGTAATAAAAGTCATGCAAAGATATGTGGACACAATCCTACAGGTCAGTGAGTCTCACATTAATAGAGTGGATGAGACACCTATAGAGCTTGTTCTTCTACAATTCTCAGGCCCAACCCTACCCTAAAGGGTCTGATACAATAAGTTTTGGGTAGAGCCTGAGAATGTGCAATTGTATAAAAAGCAACCCAGGTGGTTCTAATGCACTTTGAGAAACATTCATAGAACTCATAGAGAGCCATCAAGCATTTTTAAGCAGGGTAGAAACCTGAAGACATCTATGTTGGGGCAGAGGAAATCTTGATTAGGAGGAGAGAAACTCGATGGTCTTAAAAGACTGCAAAGCAATAGCCAGAGCAGCTCTCCTTTGAGTGCCAATGATGGTCTTGGAATGTATGAGGCATGCAGATGTTTTATTTATTTTATTTATTTATTTTAAATTTTTTTATTGGAGTTCAATTTGCCAACATATAGTATAACACCCAGTGCTCATCTCGTCAAGTGCGCCCCTCAGTGCCCATCACCAACTCACCTCA
Source organism: Canis lupus familiaris (assembly GCF_011100685.1). Classification (NCBI taxonomy): domain Eukaryota; kingdom Metazoa; phylum Chordata; class Mammalia; order Carnivora; family Canidae; genus Canis; species Canis lupus. Next base: position 26,073,200 of record NC_049249.1, read on the forward strand.
ACCCCCCCGCCCTCCCCCCTTTCCACTACCCCTTGTTCATTTCCCAGAATTAGGAGTCTCTCATGTTCTGTCTCCCTCACTGATATTTCCCACTCCTTTTCTCTCCTTTCCCTTTTATTCCCTTTCACTATTTTTTATATTCCCCAAATGAATGAGACCATATAATGTTTGTCCTTCTCCATTTGACTTATTTCACTCAGCATAATACCCTCCAGTTCCATCCACGTTGAAGCAATGGTGGGTATTTGTCATTTCTAATGGCTAATATTCCATTGCATACATAGACCACATCTTCTTTATCCATTCATCTTTCGATGGACACCGAGGCTCCTTCCACAGTTTGGCTATTGTGGACATTGCTGCTATAAACATTGGGGTGCAGGGGTCCTGGTGTTTCACTGCATCTGTATCTTTGGGGTAAATCTCCAACAGTGCAATTTGTGGGTCATAGGGCAGGTCTATTTTTAACTCTTTGAGGAACCTCCACACAGTTTTCCAAAGTGGCTGTACCAGTTCACATTCCCACCAACAATGTAAGAGTGTTCCCCTTTCTCCACATCCTCTTTAACATTTGTTGTTTCCTGTCTTGTTAATTGTAGGATTGTGTCCTTGTTGTTTCCCCATTCTCACTGGTGTGAGGTGGTATCTCATTCTGGTTTTGATTTGTATTTCCCTGATGGCAAGTGATGCAGAGCATTTTCTCATGTGCGTGTTGGCCATGTCTATGTCTTCCTCTGTGAGATTTCTGTTCACGTCTTTTGCCCATTTCATGATTGGATTGTTTGTTTCTTTGCTGTTGAGTTTAATAAGTTCTTTATAGATCTTGGATACTAGCCCTTTATCTGATATGTCATTTGCAAATATCTTCTCCCATTCTGTAGGCTGTCTTTTAGTTTTGTTGACTGTTTCTTTTGCTGTGCAGAAGCTTTTTATCTTGATTAAGTCCCAATGATTCATTTTTGCTTTTGTTTCCCTTGTCTTCATGGATGTATCTTGCAAGAAGTTGCTGTGGCCAAGTTCAAAAAGGGTGTTGCCCGTGTTCTCCTCTAGGACTTTGATGGATTCTTGTCTCACATTTAGATCTTTCATCCATTTTGAGTTTATCTTTGTGTATGGTGTAATAGAATAGTCCAGTTTCATTCTTAAAAGCCATCTACTAAAGCCCACAGCAAATATCATTCTCAATGGGGAAACACTGGGAGCCTTTCCCCTAAGATCAGGAACATGACAAGGATTCCACTCTCACCACTCCTATTCAACATAGTACTAGAAGTCCTAGCCTCAGCAATCAGGCAACAAAAAAGAAATTAAAGGCATTCAAATTGGCAAAGAAGAAGTAAAACTCTCCCTCTTTGCAGATGACATGATACTGTACGTAGAAAACCCAAAAGACTCCACCTCAGGATTGCCAGAACTCATACAGCAATTCAGCAGTGTGGCAGGATACAAAATCAATGCCCAGAAATCAGTGGCATTTCTATACACTAACAATGAGACTGAAGAAAGAGAAATTAAGGAGTCAATCCCATTTACAATTGCACCCAAAAGCATAAGATACCTAGGAATAAACCTAACCAAAGAGGTAACGGATCTATACCCTAAAAACTACAGAACACTTCTGAAAGAAATTGAGGAAGACACAAAGAGATGGAGAAATATTCCATGCTCATGGATTGGCAGAATTAATATTGTGAAAATGTCAATGCTACCCAGGGCAATTTACACATTTAATGCAATCCCTATTAAAATACCATGGACTTTCTTCAGAGAGCTGGAACAAATCATCTTAAGATTTGTGTGAAATCAGAAAAGACCCTCGAATAGCCAGGGGAATATTAAAAAAGAAAACCATAGCTGGGGGCATCACAATGCCAGATTTCAGGTTGTACTACAAAGCTGTGGTCATCAAGACATCAAGACAGTGTGGTACTGGCACAAAAACAGACACATAGATCAATGGAACCGAATAGAGAACCCAGAAAGGGCCCCTCAACTCTATGGTCAACTAGTATTCGACAAAACAGGAAAGACTATCCACTGGAAAAAGGATAGTCTCTTCAATAAATGGTGCTGGGAAAACTGGACAGCCACATGCAGAAGCATGCAGATGTTTTAGATATGAAAGCAGCCTGAGCAAATTTGGTGTCAAGGGGAAGAAAGGGGGACGCCTGGGTGGCACAGTGGTTGAGCGCCTGCCTTGGGGCCAGGGCAAGATCCTGGGGTCTGGGATTGAGTCCCGCATCAGGTTCCCCAAAGGGAGCCTGCTTCTCCCTCTGCCTGTGTCTCTGCCTCTCTCTGTATCTCTCATGAATAAATAAATAAAACCTTAAAAAAAAGGAGGGGGAAAGAAAAGAAAGGGCAGAATTAAGAGAGATTTTCACTATAGCCTGAGAACTCTGCCTCCTGCCAAATTCAGCCCCAACGCTGCACCTGTGGAGGTGCTTCCAGCCTCTTCCTGGGCCAACAGGGACAGGCTAGGCTCCTGAGAAATAAGGAGACTTGCCACCCATGGAAAGCCTGCTTTGGAACTCTCTGGATATTATTCATGCTTTCTAATAACAATGGCACTCTGAACCATAAAAAGAATCCAAGTTCCTCAACTCATAAAGCCGCTCATCATTTGGAAGGGGTAAAACACTGTCACTAGATTCATTCATCCATGAAATGAACATTCTGGGGAGATGCAGTGAGTTGATGCACCACCCTTGAGCAGGGCAAAATGAATGCTCACTGGGAATACTTGGTATTTTAAGAGGATAGCCAAGGGAAGAATAGCGGGGGTGGGGCAAAAACTTTAATAGATTTCCTCCAATCATCTACGGCAATAGAAGATAATTAAATTATAATCTTAATTGAGTAAGCATTCATGGGTCCCTTATTATTTGAATTGCCTCCTAACTGTTCATGTACAAATATGATACATTGAACTGAAGCTATTTTAATAAAACATCAATTTTCAGAAGCTGTAATAGGTTCTCCCAGGTCAGATTTGATAAGCTATAAAGAATAAATGCCAACTCATATTTTTCTGTGGTAATGGGAAATAAAGAGAAATGAGTGGTTCAAACCTATAGTTTAATTTTAGACAAGAGTTTGGCTCCTTCTCTCCTGTCCCTTTTTTTCCTTTAAAGATTTTATTTATTCGTGAGAGACACAGAGAGAGAGGCAGAGACACAGGCAGAGGGAGAAGCAGGCTCCCTGTGGTGAGCCCAATGGGGGACTTGATCCCAGGACCCCAAGATCTTGGCCTGAGCCAAGGCAAATGCTCAACCACTGAGCCACCCAGGTGTCCCTCTCCTGTCCTTTCACCAAAGCTGTTACCAAGTAACCAGACTGGTTGGCTTGAGTCTCACTGTTTGGTGTTCACCCTTCCCCTGACCCTCTGCGCAGACACTTTTCATCTGTTAAATGAAAGAATGATTGTAAAACTGGGGCTGTCCTGAGCTAGGATTCTGAGGCCTAGGTTCTGACTCTCTCTTGATTGCTAAGTCTGCAAATGACCTTCAGGAAGACACCTAAGATCTGTGTTGAACCGCAGATCATCCCATTTTTATCTTGAGCCCACACTGAGAAAAAGATTACATGACTGCAGTTATTGGAGAGCCTCATGGAAAGATGTCTTCTAAACAATTATAATTAATGTTATCATTAAGTATTGCCTTAGTACAGATCTCCCAAGTATAAATATCAACGGAGTCAGAAGTCAGTTTTCCCTGAAGCAAAATTGAAATTTGAAAGTGCAAGTTGGAGGAGCTTCTTTTGCCATGTATGATTCCAGAGGTTCTGCAACACATATGTAATTTTTTTCCTAAATGGACTATTGACGACAAATTATGACTTGAAATTTCTTCTTTCCAGAACTGACCAGAAGCTTAACAATAATCCCCCATGGGAGCTTTCTAAAATACTTTCATAAACAGTTTTCGGGACCATTAAATTTTCTATATAATATCAGTCTATACAAAAGCCACTATGTGTTTGTCAATTGATTACAAGAAAATATATGTTAATTGTTATAAATGAGAAAATTGATTTATTATGTGTAATAAACATTTACAAATATATACGCAGTATCATCCTTTGGTTAGTTTAGAGGTTAGAAGAAACTATTGGAATGTATTGCAGTGGACAGAGAACAGGACTAGGAGTCAGGACACTGGGTTCCCAGGAAGCACTACATAAGGCTGCATGGTACAGCGTAGGGCTATTCCAGCAGTGGACCAGCCTGGCATCATGGGTACTTACCCGAGGAACTTGTTAGAAATACAAATTCTTGGGTCTGACTCTAAATCTGCTGAATCAGAATCTCTTAAGTGTGGGCCATGAAATTTGTATTTTAGAAGGCTCCCATGGGATTCTGATGTACAGTAGAGTTTAAGAAGTACTGTATAGTTGATCCTGATTTAGACTTACCAGGGATGTGACCTTGAATAAGTTACATAATCTCACTGAATTCAATTTTCTCATATTTAAAATCTGCCCAATAATGTCTATGTTACAGGTTTGCTTGGAGGATTAAACAAGTTGTTGATGTCTGGTCTAAGGCTGACATCAATAAATGGTAGTTTCCTTGCTTCTCTGCTCTTCGCATATGAGCTGGTTCAGTGTGAGCAAATAATTAAGCTGTTCTCCATTTAGTTTCTTCATTTGTAAAATGAAGGAGATATCCGTTATACTCCCTCACAAGGTAGTTACAAAAATCAGTTGCAATTATGTCTGTGACAGCTCTTTGTACACTTTAAAAGGATTAGACATATTTAAGAGATTAATGGGGCTAGGTTGGTGATTTTTAAGCTCAAGTGGGTAGTAAGATTGACCCTGTTCTATGTCCACATAGAAACTCTAAAGAATATGCACGTTTAAAACAGAGGTGTCATCCAGGGAAGGTGATTTGTTCACCCAAACTAATCCATACAGATTGGTCTTCCAGTGGTATGCTAGAGCCAGCCTATACAGCTCATGCGGGCCAACTGTTAAACCTTCTGGAATTTTGTAAATTGGTTGTTTAAAACAGACACTACAAAAACCGAGTTATACAAATAAACTTACAATAATATTAAATAAATTAAAAACAAAGGTAATAATTACTCCATACTCTTCTATTCATAATTATTTTACTACTATACCTTGAGATTATTCACATTTCTTGTACACAGATGGCAACAGTATTTATAATGGTGTGCTGTCTCCTCACTCCACAGAGACTGATATTGGGCCAGTAGGTTGAAATTGGCCAGGGTAGGAGTGTATTTGCACCATGGAGATAGGCCAATGCTACAAATCTAGGCCTTTCTTTTTTCTTCTTCTTTTTCTTTTTCTGGAGAGCTGTCTGTCAAAAATTTACCAACACACCATTGGTAAACCCCTGGTCTTACCTTTGTTAATTTACCGCAGTTCAAGTTCTGACTCCAGAACTTGACTCCTTAGAAACTGAGATTTGTCAATATGCTGAAAATAGAACCATTTCTATGCAAAGGACTCATTACCTAGGCTCACAGGCTGATATATATACAATCAGAATATCCATTTATTAATTTACTGTAACGAGAGTTATCATAGGACATACCCCAGGGAAGGCAAGAGGAGTTAGTCATACATTTTGAATGCTTAATGACATTATGCCAAGATGATGTTGAACATTCTTCTCCACAACTGGGATACTCATTGACTTAGGGAGGGGCAAGCGGAGTCCTTGGGCAGGTCACCCTCTCCTTTGGACCTTAGATGGGCACTGTCCACTTGGCCCAGGGGCCCTCCTTTCTTGACATGATTATAGCTGACCTTGCCTTTCTGCCCCTACTGATGAACTTACCCTTTCTTAACACAGGGCAATGACTCCAATCAGGTTATAGTCAAAACCTGGCAGCTATTCTTCATTTTTAAAGCACTGTCTTTCAAAGACAAGTTCATGGACCATCTGCAACAGGATCATTTGGATGTGTCTTAAAAATGTAGCTACTCAGCCTTCCCTACATCTGCTAAATCAGAATCTCTGCTAGTGGGGCCCAGGAATCTGTATTTTCAACAAGCTACTAGGCAATTTCTATATACACTGCAAGCCTGATGACCACTGCTTGAAGTTTCTTTGTATACCTCCACTCAATACATAAAAATACTAATTTCTGAATTTAACTCCCAAGACACATGTAGCTTAAAGTTCCTGGGGGCACCACACTGCCGTCCCCTGTGCCACACATACCATGTTAGTCATGAGAGAGACTGCACCAGACAGTGTAGCTCTATTAGTACAAATTCACTCCCACTTAGGAAAACTAAGTTCTAATTCTGACTTTGGGCCAGTAGGCACTTTTGCAATCCCTTTCATTAAGGGACAATAACAATATTAATTAGCATTTTAATAATAATAATCGTTATTACTATTATTACCCTTGATGGCAGAGTTAGAGGTGCAGGACTGGAATTTGCTTTATGTGAGATCTAAATGTATACAGATGGAGGTGCGTGAGTTTTGCTATCATCTCTAAGAAGTGAAAGGAACAAACTTCTGTGAGTAGCACATTATCAGAATCATTCTGGCCCAATGGTTCTTAACCAGGAGTGAATTTGACTCCAGGCAACAGTGCCAATATTTGGAGGTATTTTGGGTTGTCACACTGGGAGTAGTTTGGGGGTTGCTACTGGCATCTAGTAGGTAGAGACCAGGGATGCTGTTAAACATCCTACAAAGTGCAGGACAGTCTCCAATGAAGAATTATCCAGCCCCGGATGTCAATGGCTCCAAAGTTGAGAAACCCTTCTCAAGCTTCCTTTTCTCTTTTACGTTCTAGTCAATTGTCCTTCCAGCTTTAGGATTCATCCAACAGCCCACGCAGTTTCTGGAGAATCTTTAAAGGACTGAATCATTTTAATGTCACGAGAAAAGAATAAATTCACATGAAAGGATGGGTCATTTTGTTTAATGATGTTTTTCCTTTCACCTAGCAGGAGCTCAATAAATATTTTTTTAATTAAATGGATGAATAAATTAAAACATTACTTTCACATGTGTTTTAATAAATAACAGGACAATGGCTTCATCTACATATATAACTTGTTCTTGTATTTGTCATGAGTAGATCATCAAATGCTGGCAACACGCTTCTTCCTTTGAATGGATCCAATAATAATGCTCTTTAAAAGAGAAAGCAAAGTGGCTGTTATTTGCTGAGAATGTAATGCTAATAAAAGCCAGCCCTGAATCCAACCCCCTAGATCTATTTAAGGAATTCAAAGAATGTCAGAAAAGCATGTGACTTCAAGGTTAATGTGTAAAATTCACAGAAACTTGAAAAATCACTATGACTAAAAAGAAAGTATGAGCACTCTGCATGCCCTTAAATTAGAATGACAGCCAAAGCCAGTTAATTATAAGAACAGCTAATTTAACAAGTTTTTACATTTGCCTCCTGCCCTACCTCACATTTAATCAATATGCCTTAAAGAAAAATAATGAAGAAGGGGAGCTCTGAACAAAATTTGATTGTACACACCCAGGTCAAACACTGCATTTTCTATCTGCAACTTGGGTGCATCTGTAGTTTACTAGCCAGGAAGAAATGCAAATAGAGGAAGACTGGATTCATCCAACAGCCCCCTGTTACAGAGCAGGGAGTGATCTGAGAACTAGAACAAGAAGGTAAAAGAAGCGGTAGCTAAAGGAGCCTCATCATTGTCATACCATAAGAACGTGGACTCCTGGAAGTTAACAACCGATGTGATTAGAAATTTTTCTTTTGAAATAACTTTTTTCTCATTATAATTCCTGTTCATTATAGAAATGTGAGAAAATAGTAGATAAATAAAGAAATAAGATAAAAATTACCTATAATGGTACCATACTTTTTTTTTAAAGCCCTGGGTAAATGCTAGGAATATAGTATAGCAATAAAGGTTAAAGTTTGGAGGAGCATAATTGACTTAAATTATCTAGGCTGGACATTTCTTGCTGAGGTAATTTTACAGATGACATTACTGAAAGAATAAGTGACTAGCCAATCTCACACAGCGAGGAAGGGGCTTGGGAGGATATTGGAACCGAGATTTCTAGTTTCCAAGGGTAGTCAAGGGGGAAGTGCTAAAAATCTAACTATCCCTCTGGATGGATATTTAGTCTGTTACTACAATAAGCCACATGGTAAGTCATAAGGGGCATTTCATACTTCTAATCTGTCTCTACTGTATTTAGAATCTGATAATGCCACTATTAGAATTCATCTCTTCAAGAATAAAAGGAACCAAGGAACTAAAGAGAGGGTTGCAATAATCCATTAATTATATCCGTTAAGCTTCAGTTACAGCTAATAAGGAATATCACATGACCACGGTGTGTGCTTGTTCTGAACAATAAAGAACACGAGGAAAGATACGATTCAGGACTGAAATGTCCTTCAGCGCTATGTAGGTAGTGGCGATGAAAGTCATTAAAAGAAAAATTGATTGAGGTATTTTAGTAAACAAAAGAACTCACTGCTTACCCATCAGGAAGTGTATTGTTAAAATAAGGCCGTTTAGCCTCTTGGAAGAAAATGTTTCTTCATGCTTCTCTCTTTAGCCTAATTCTTATCCTGTCACATTTCAGGCGGGGAGAAAAAAAAAAAAAAGACGAGATTGAAAATGATGGTCCTATTTTATTTGCTTCAAAAGAAACAGGCTGTTGCATTGTGCTTGGAACAGTTTACTCTTGGCCTTGACGTAAGTGTGAAAGGAGGACCATGTAATTGACTAGGCTGTCTCTGGAGAGGCAGCAAATATAGTGTTAAGAAGATGAACAGGCGTGAAAACAATGACTATTTGATAAAAGTAAATAACTTCTGCAGCGAAAATATTCTCAACATATTTTCTTTGATACTGATTTGCTTAATAGGACGATAACAGAACCGTAAGTAGCTTGTGGGCATTTCCTTCCTGATATTTTTCTTTTGCATTCTTGAATTTATAATCACTCACATTTGTATTACCTTCAGGTTACACCGAGGATCTGTAACTTTTATTAAAATCTGGAGCATCCAATACTTGACATATATCTCTGTTCTCTGAAATCTTAGGATTGAACTAGAACATTCTTGTGAACATTGATATATTAAAATAGGAGTGAATGCCAGGCCACCATACAGGATTTTTTTAAAGAATGGTGCTGGAGGGGGTGGGGAGAGGCGGGAGGAAAATCAGTTTTGCCACCCTTAAGTAATTCACCCTTGATAAGAGTATATAAGGCTGGAAGTTGGAAATCAAGAAGAGAGTATTTTTGGAGAGGGGTGTTGGTTTGCTCTGAATGAACCCTGCCCCTCTCCCAGTGGAGACAGGCTAGGGGAGACCTGTCTTTCCCCTAATGCATCGTTGGAAAGAACCCTCCACATGACCACCTCCAGAGCCTGCTATGGGAAAACTTTTGCCTGGGGAGTAGTCCTCTGGACTCTGACTCAGCTAAAGGGGGAAACACAGTTTGGCTGGCTGCTTTGATGATGGAGTCAAGACTGGCTGCACTGAACAGCCTTGTGGGGGTTGTCTTAGGTCTTGTCTGAGAGGTGCCCCTGGAAGAAAGAACACAGAACTGCAGAGAAGATAGAGGTCACTTGGAACTGAAAGAGGAGTAGGTGACCAATTGGGACCTAGATTCATTCACCCTGTAGACAGAATGACATGGGAAAGATCCCCAGTGATGGGGGATGGGGATGTCTCTATAGATACAATTCTCCACCCCACATACACACCCAAAAGCAGTCAAGCTTTAAACGCATGCCACGTCTTAGAAAACTCAAATACTAAATCACCACCAAGATATCTGGCAAGTAAGAACTTTCTGGCTCCCCTTATCTCTTTTTCCTCCTCCTAACCCTGGGAATCTTAGCAAGATGGGCAGGAGAGGAGCAGAAACCCTTGGTGGGAAACAAGACCAGACATTTGCCCTCCTTCTGCAACTATAAATTCTCTCTTGCCACAGGCCCGAGTGGGGAGCGGGAAGAAATTTCCTTTTAAATAGGAAATGTGTTATTTCATTTAAAAGCATTTATACATTGGGACTGGATACTTCAATTATTAAAGCAAGAGCATGTTTGGTAGCTTAAAGTGATAAGAGAATTCTTTTTCTTACCTAAGAGCATCCAGAAAAGTCACATGTTCATGCAGTGACAAGGGAAGAATGAGGTTCTAGGGTAGATTTTATGAGGGTAGCCAGAGCCGTTATGAACTGGTTTAATGTAGTGGTTCCATATGCAGGTTTGTGCACCATAGCCTGTGCAGAGGGGAGAAAAAAGGGCTGTCTTATATTTTCCCTGGTCCTTTGTAGAGAAGAGAGCTCAGCAAGCATAAAAGCCCAAATCAAAACCCAATGGGTATATTTGCATATTCAAGTCTAAGACATATCGCATAAGCACTGAATTATGGCATTCATTATTTCAAGTGACAAGCTGTGTTTCTTTCCTCCTTCTAATTTAACAAATTAATTTTCCTTGGAAACTTTTGGTTTGGATTTTAAGATTTTAAGCTTTCATCACAAAAAGATGACAGCATTGAAGATGAAAGTGTGTGGTCCTTCCCAAGATGTTCTCAGCCCCTCAAAGGATTCTGTGCATCTTCAGACTTCCTTCCTCTCCCATAACCTGTATTTCTTGATATTCTCTTTACATTCTTCAAGATTTTTTTTTAAAGAAAAACAATCTTCTGTGGTTGAAGGACATTTCAAAGAATGAGGATATACTTTCAAATCAAAGGAAGTTTCATGATAAGACTTTAGTAGCTCATTGGACTTACAGTACATCCTTTCCTCATGAAAGTGTTAAATAGCTCCCCGCAGTAAAGCTGGCAATCTTCCTGCAAAATACAGGTTTCTTTTTTTTTCTCCTGCCCTACAGAATGTATTTTTCAAAATATGAAAAAATATATATATATCAGCAGTCAGAAAATAGCATATTATATATAATGTATATAATATATGTATATAATATGTATGTATATATATTTTGGCTTCTTTTTCAAGGTCCTTAAAACCCTATAATCATGAATATTTTCTCTCCTTGGTGTTTGTTCCCCCTCTCAGAATCTTTGAAGTTCCTTTGCATGACTCTAGGACAATGTCATCGACATTGTCTTCTTCTTCTTCTTCTTCTTCTTCTTCTTCTTCTTCTTCTTCTTATTATTATTATTATTATTATTATTATTATTTTGTAGACATGAAAGAGGAATACCGTATTTCCAACCGGGTAGAAGAAATTCTGAAGCCCCCTATTTTTTACCTCATTTTGCAAAGAGGCCCTTCTCTTTAAGAAATGTAATTTGTTATTCACAGTTTTCTTGTCCTCTTATTATCAAGGGAAAAATTGTAGAAATTTTAAAGAAAGCTCTAGGCAATGTTTTTATCCTTGAATCTTTGGGGAGTTATAAAAACAAATAGATTACTGAACCTTCAAGAGAAACAATTGTGAAGTCATTACTTTTAAGCACAAGCAAAATTTCCTCCTGGATCATTAAGTTATAGAAGAATAGAAAAATTGCATTTTGAGATTCTGATAAGCCTAGGTAACTTGTAAGTAAAAAAAATATAATTTTACTATTCAGAAATATTGACAACATTTGAGTATAATAGACTTCTCCCATTCCAAATGTAAAGCTTCCTTCACCGGGCTAACAGAAGTACTGCCACAGTAGATATTAAGAAAAAATAAATAGAATGAGTCAACAATTTAAAACTAAAATGTGTTTTTTATTCATTCTCATTCACATAAAATTTTTAAATCATCATAAGAGCTTTGAAAAAAGGAGAGGGCAGAAAAGTCACCCACTTTCCTTCTCTCCAACTATTTCCTTCAGATGCGTGCTTTTTCTTGAGATATAGGCACTCCACAAGAGGGAGGTCTGGGTGGCTCAGTACTGATCAGACCAAAGCTACTGACCCACTTCTTACCTCCAATCTGTTCTCAGCCCTTGACTTTTGGCTTTGTTTTAGTTCAAGTCCTATGACCTGATTTGGCTTATCAGACTGAATAGGTTAATGTGCCTCCTTCCCTCTTGGTCTAGCCCTATGGTGGGCCTAGATCATTCAGAAAACATAGCCATTCACAAGGACCTTGGTAAATTTCCTTCCAATGTTTTTCCAATATCTTTTTTCTTTCGTATTTAGAATAGTACACACACGCATGTATTTGAATGTCTTGTGTTTTGCTTTAAAATTACATTTTAAACACTTTATATCATCTCTGTAATGGTCACTTTTAGGATAATAAAATAATCTCCAATTGATATATAATGATTTATTTGGTCATTCTGCCATAGTAGTAGATATCTGCTGTTTTTCTTGCTCAGCATCACTCTTTCAGTTCAGGAACTGCCACTCCCCCTTTTCATGGGATCTGGAGGAGACGCTGATCAGTGTTTTCACTCTACATTTTATCTCACCAAGGGCAAGCAGGTGACCAAGCCAGGCCAGTTAGATATGACCTCCATATCTTCTGTTTAGAGAGTCTTAAGCATGGTGTCATCCCATTCAAGTTTCACTGATAAGCAGAAGATGACTGAAGCTGGGTCATTCAAACACAGTACCCCAAAGGAAGACTGTCCATGAGACCATTATATGAAGGTTCCTGGAGTTATCCTGGTTCCCATACTTCCCAATGTCATTGATTTGAGAAACTACCCAATCTTTCCAATGTTCTCTTTTGCTACAGTCAGAATTGCAGTCTGTTCTTTGCAACTAAGGAATTCTAAATGATAGACTTGTTGCTAGACATTTTGGTTATTTTTACTACTTAGGATAGTTCCGTGATAAACATCTTTGTGTGTGTGTTCTTGTGTGTATAATGGCTTTTTATATATTTGAAATAATTTCCCAGAAGTGTAATTACTTAGTCAAAAGATATGAACATTTTTCTGATTCCTAATATAAATTGCTCAAATGTTTTAAAGAGGATTACGTGAATTTACATTTTCTATATTACAGTAAACATTACTAAAAAATACTATAAAATCTGCCTTTCCGTTCCGAAGGACCTTGTAATAGATGCTGTGTTGAAAGTACTTGATATGGGAGCAGAGTGCTTTCGGTTTAGCTTTAAAATAATTTAACTGGGTGTTCATAAGATGTGGTGGAGTTATGGCCAAACAGGCATTTATGGGTTAGTTTGCACCACACCCAGGCTGGTGAACAGATTGTGTATTCAAGAGCCTTAAATTTGTAATAAAAAGCTGACAGTCAGCTAATGCACACTTTGCTAATGGCTTTGCATTATTCCATGAACTCCTCAAGATAACCTTATTGTTATCCCTATCTTATAGGTAAGGAAAAGAAAACTTTGAGAACTTGATTAACTTTCCCAAAGCTGTACTGATACTAGGACCCAAATCCATGTACCCCTTAACCCTCATTATAAAACTGTATCCTAATCCTGCTCTTATAGAACCTGGGGTCAGAAAGTCAGGTTGGGCTCCTATAATTGGATAATCTTGGAAAATTCACTCAATTTCCTTGAAAATTCCTTTTCCAATCTATAAAACTTAAATAGTAATACCAACTCTACCCACCCCATAGGACTTGGTGAAACACAGAGAGATAATGTAGGAAAGTGCTATACAAATGTAAAGTATTAGCATGATGATTTAGAGTTAGCAGACCCCATGGGATTTAAAGTTAGCAATGATTTAGAGTGAGCAAACCCCCTTTATAAGAGGTCATAAAGAATACTGGGGCCTTGGGATATCCATTCATCCCTTTCTGCCTTGAGTTCTAAGTCATTTGGGATACATATACAAGCCCAACAGATGAACATGAAATACATCAGCTGGATTGGGGATGTGGTTTAAGTGCATGGCCACAATGGGCTTCCTAATACTTCATGACTGATTAAGGAGATAGATTTTACCCACCCCTCGCTGACAGAGCTGGATCCTTCATGTCTCTCCTATAGGGCAATCTCTTAGTACTTGGTGTTAGAGGAGAAAGTTGGCTAAAGGCAGACTGTCCCACAACACAAATGTGAATGGCACTGAGCCCACATGGTCGGGTCCTCCTTCCTAAGTGAACAATCATATCCTTTGTCCTAGACAAAGGTACTGAGGTGGTACAGGGAAAAGGTCTGAAGACTCCCAAAGTTTACCCTTCTGGGAATCTTTATGGGGATATGGAAATATGAGGTTTGAGAAAATAAAGTTTCCCTAAGCAGTGAAGAATCTTTATTAGTATTAGGAAAGCAAGGACCACGGGGAGTAGTTCTTCAACGATACTGCCTCCCACTTGGCTGAGCTGAAGGGAGCCATCTGTGGCTGCTACATACAATTTTGTCAACTTTGTAATTCCACACCCACTCTTTAATTTCTCACCATGTGGCCATAGAACTCCCTTCATATTATTCATTTAAAAAATAAAATGTGTTTCCTCTCCTATAAAATACAGCTCATTGTCAGCACTCATGCATTGTTTGCTGTCTGATGTAACTGTTTCCCACCACTTGGGCTGCTTGTTCTCTATGTGTCTATGGGTTCCCTCTAGGTCCGAGTGTGTGCCAGCCTCATTTGGGCAGCAGAAGCCCCATGGAAGGGCATTAGGAGACAAGAGCTAATTGGAGTTTTGTGATTAGCTGTCATGGATGCCTGGTCCTGTCAATAGTGCTCAATAAAGCCACAAGGCCAAACATTTCCTTCTGCATACTGATTGCTGAGTCGGGTTTCTCTGTGCAAAAGCACTTTCCAGGCAGTCAATTTTAGAAAATTTGTCTTGGTTCCTAAGTGGTTAAAAATCCAAGTCTGGAGAGTTGCTGGTTATGACTGAGATACTGCTATGTTATTTTTGTTCTTCAAATCTTTCCCGTTTCTCAGATCCCTTAATCTGTATCTGATCAACGATCTCTTTCCAGTCTCCAAGAGTGATAAGTACATATTCTACTGGATTTAAAGTAAAGGACTTTGAAATGTCTTTCTTCTTGTCCGCTTTTCCTTCTTACTGCCTCCCTGCTAGTCTAGGCCCTAATTCCTCATCTACACTATTATGATGACCATGAAGGAGGTTTTCTGGGGCTACCCTACTTCCTGTCCATCTGGAGGTCTGTGGTCAGCTCTTCCTTCAGTCCTGGGAACTGCCCCATCACTATATTTCCAGTTTGGCTTAAGTTGGCCAAAGCCTCCTTGCAACCAGAGGACTAATAAAACACCATCTTGCGATGATCTGTGTTGGTTCCAAACTTCTCCAGCATTTCCTGTCTAATCCACCTATGGATTTTTAATAGTTTCTTCCTCTTATTGGGTAATTATTTGTGTGCATGTCTTATCTCCTCAAATAGAATGTGGTCTTTTTTTTTTTTTTTTTTGAATGTGGTCTTTTTAAGAGTGTTGGACCATGTTCTGTCCATCTGTAGATGCCTTATAGCACCTAGTGGCACCTTTCACAAAGAAAGTCCGCAATAGATATGGATTGACTACTCCATTTTCTTCTTCTTTATCTCCAGCTCCTCCCCAGTCATATCAAACACCTCAGTGGGGGTCCCAGAGAAAGCACGTTGCTTTACCTGCAGCTATGGTTCTATCCTCAAAGCAGCTAGGAGAGGACCCAGAGAGTCCTGATACATCCTGCCCTGGTATCATGTCCTTGGTATTCTGATGGTCCATGACAAATATCAGTGTGTGGTGTGTGTGTGTGTGGGTGATTGCTTGCTCAGCTCCTCCCCCTGTGTACCCACTCCATGCTCTCCATGGAGACTAAGTCCCTTAAGTAAAGGGGCTAGGTTAGAAGAAATTCTATTATTATTTTATTAAATGATGGCAGTATAGATACTGAGTATTCTGGTGTGTGTTTATGATAAGCATATCCTTCTTTGTAGGAGAGAAAAAGAAGAAGAGTAAAAACTAGATTATCATGTATATTATTCAGAACCCTTTGTTTGCAAATGATAGACACTCCATTCAAACCAGCCTGAGTCAAAAAGGAAAGTACATTGCTTTATGCAATCTTATCACAAACATGGCAGGGTAGGTGGACCCTCAGGGACAAAGGAATGGGATACAAGGATTAATCCAATGGGAGTCAATTGCCCATCCCAGAGGTGGTAGTGGTGACATGGAGTCTTATTAGAGAAGGGGTATGTGTTAGGGCAGGGGAGGGCTGAGCAGATAAAGATAAAGGCCAACAACCATTTTAAAAATGGTTTCCTTTGATGTCTTCCTAAATTTTGCAAGTGCTTTCAACCAACAGGGAAAAGAACACAGAGTCTAAACTAGTGGGTGCTATGCTTGTATCATGAACCCTGTGCCTGCCTTGAACAGCTCACTCACTGCCTATACCTGAGGCTGTAGGTGCTCTGTGAAAAGCTTCTACAAGGCTGCTCCCAAGCTGGGTTCCTCACATGATTCTATCCCCTCTCTGTTGCTTCACCACAGTGATCGCCCTCCTCTCCTAACCTCTGGGACTGATGGCTTGTTTGCATGGACTGCCTAACTTTGCTTTTGTTGTCATGCTGAATGACAAAGTCTTCACATTATCCTAAACCTGATAAACTGTGGCCACTGGACCAGTTTCCCCCTCCTGTAATTGCACCATGGTCCTTCACCCTAGCTTAAGTCAAGCACTCCTAGGAAAAGAAAATGCATGGTTCACAATAGACATTCTAGAAATGGATTGTTTTTGACATGTTGTAGAATTTATTCACACTTTGGAACTAAAGCATTTTCCCACTGAAACCAACACCAACCAGACTGACCCTGGAGTGTAAGGAGGCCCAAATATGAGATGTTCTAGAGAGCTGTACTTGGGGCACTTGACATATTCTCCAAAAGATTTGCTTAGAGCACAGCACTGAAATTAACACCGCCAGGTCTGTCATGCCCATGGAGTTGATCTCACGGAATGTAGCCTCAGAAGTGAAGCCAGCTTTTTGTGTGGCCAGCCTTCCTTCCCTCAGAAGTCAGCTGTGTTTTCTGCTGATTCTCCCCAGGAAAGGCAGTACCTGAATCCTCAAACCATCACTAGGAGTAGTGAGTACTCCTGACAGTCCCAGAAAGCATCCAGTGCTAGAGACTCCAAGCTTGTGATAGATTATGAGAGAGAAATGAGAAAGCTGAGCTCTTTAGATAAACCTTGTTTTTTACAAGTCCCCTAATTCTATTGCATAATTATTTTGAATCCATGGATAATTTGTAAAACTTTCCTATAAGTCATTCACATGCAATTCCCTCTCATGCAACACTTGGCTTTGTTAATGCATATCTATTAATGAGAGCTGTGTTTCTCAAGTGCAAATGCTCTATATGTGTTATGGCTCTCAGCTTGCATATAAAGGGATATTGAGTACTATGATACCAATATCTTTTATTTAGATATGTAAAGAATTTATTGGATTGGCTGAAATAAACTCATCTGTCAGTTTCTCTACACACTTGTAACAAAGAAGTCACTGGCTAAGGAACAAAAATTTCAATCCATGTAGTTAAAAAAACAGATCAACTTTGCCCGATGCAAAAATAAGACAAAAGATATTGTGTGAAAGACAGTATTTCTTTAATCAGGTCATTGAGAGTATTACAAAGTATTTTTTTCTTTATGGTGAGCACTCTCTTGACTCAAGTGGGAAGTGATGAGCTCTTTGGCCTTTTGTGTCTCCATAGAATGGTGACATTGCCATAAAACTCTCACCTGGCACAGGTACTGTGAGAAGTGCTCAGGCTTGCTTTTAACAGCACTCCAGATTGCATTTTAGTCTTTCAGTGAACGGAAGGGAATAAAAAATCCCTCTATTAGAACACCTTCTCCATTTCAAGGGAAATCATTCTGCCAGGTTTTTATTTGGTGTTACCTTTTCCAGTTCATTTAAAGCTGTCCAAGGCCCCAACACTGCTAATTTTTCTCTCATTTGTGATCAGTTTAAGCACGGGAAATTACCTATTCAACTCCTTGCCCTTCAGGAAACAGCCTTATTGCGAAGATGTCCTAAGGAAGAAACCTAGATTTTTGCAGAATCTGTATCCTCCCTGTCATTACTCAAGTCCATTCAATTGTTTCATTCTGTCCACAGACTCTGGGAAACAGGCACGAAGAAAGTGTAGCATCCCTCTCCATTCTCCTGTGTGGGGGAAAAAGCCTGTGCGGCAAGGCTGACCTTACAAAGGCACATTAATGCTCGATGACAATGAGGACCTTCTCTGGAAGGGGAATAGGGAGAAGCAGGGTTTTTCCTCTTAGGAAAAACCACACACATGTGCACACACTCACACATTACTGCAAGACAACTGTGATTGCAGTTTACGTGCTGAAGCGTCTTTTTCCCGAGACTGTTTTATCCGACATCCTTTCCAGACAGTGCATGCAGAAGACTTAGGTTGGAAAAGTGCATTAGCTTTTGATTAAAGGTTGGACGAGGGCCAGTTAAATTTTTAAATCTGAATGAGCTTGCTGACTCAGGCTCCTTAGCAGCATAATGGACAGACAGTCCTCAAAGCTTTCATTAAAAGGGTTTCTGGTAACTGATGTCTAGAGAAATGAGTTGAAATATAATTCACTGAACTGCTCAGCTTTCATCTAAAACAGAATATGTAATCTCAGAGAATTTAACTGGTCTCTTGAAATTTTCAGGTAAAATTAAATTTAAAGAAGCTCGAGCTTAAATATTTTGGAGAAAAGAAGCCTCCAGTAGCTTTGTGACTAAATCATTTTTATCCTTTAGAATCCTGTATTTAATTCTGTTTATTGCATTTTAAGTGCAGCTGGAGTCACCAATCTGCTGATAATAAAGTCTGGAATGGTTTGTGGGAGGTTCTCAGGATGTATCAGAGACTGATTTGATTTGAGTTTTATTTTTAATTTTGGGTCCTCTCTGAACTCCGCCTTCTCATTTTTGTCTTTTTTCTCTTCAGTGGTAGGAACAAACTGTATCTTTGTAGAAATCTCCCCAGGAAGCCTGGCTATAAAAAGGCCACAAAAACTACTCTGCCCTTGGAGGTAGTCTCATAGGACTAGTAACTCTCAGCCTTTAGGTTGAAACCCAAGATGTGCCCACTCTCCTTTTGCAATGACCCTAGAAGAGAAGGTGCTCTCTCTCTTGTTTCTCATAAGAGGATATAAATTTTAGTTTATTTTCCCTGTCCAGTGATATCTTGTTCAGTGTTGAGATTGTATCAGCCCCTCCGGAAGGGGGCAACAACAAGGGCCACTTTACAAAATGGGTGACGTCTTTGCAGACAACTCTGGGTTGAATGCTTCATGTATAACTTGTCTTCCCAATAAGGTTGTGAGCTCCTTAAGGCAGGAATTCTAACATTGACTCCTCCTCGATCTCTCCAGTCACTTCCACACCACAGATTCCAATCATCAGTTGCCAAGCCATTTTAGTTATCTTTTTGACATGTGTAGTGACATCTTTTCAAGTGTCTGCCCGGTTCCTATAGACCACTGTCCTCTCTTGAAGTCAACCCTAGTAGCCTTACTTGTGCGTATGACTCTTTCAGAGATAGTAGCTGATTGGAACAGTGATAGACAATTGCCACTAGCTGGGCCAATCAAATTCTCTCTCTTTATCTCTTTCTCTATCTCTTTTTCTCTGGAATTTCAAATTGAGATTCAGAAACAACCATTTTAGTCTCTGTGTGTGGCTAGAACTGTAACATAAATTCAGGCTGTAGGGATGCAATTTTCTACCAAGTGAAGAGAGACACAGAGGAAGACAGCCTGCGTGAAGAGAATGGAATAGCAGAGAGAAGCACACATGAATTTAGAGGAGCCTGACACCTTTCTAGTTAGATTCCAGTCAGTTCGGAGGCCTAGATGGATTCTTGTCAATGATCATCTTTTGTAACTAGATAATAAGTCTCTTCCCACCCTTTTGCATGTTTGCTTAAATTCTTTTGCTCTCGAAACCAAAGGAGTTTTTTTTAAAGATTTTATTTATTTAAGTGAAAAAGTGAGAGAGAGAGAGAGAGAGAGAGAGAGCATGAGCAGGAGAAGGGGAAGAAGGAGAAGCAGACTCCCCACCAAGCCAGGAGCCTGATGTGCAGGACTTGATACCTGGACTCCAGGCTCATGACCTGAGCCAGGGGCAGCCACGTAACTGACTATGCCACCCGGGTGCCCCACCAAACGAGTTCTAAGTGATATAAAATGGCTGTCATACAGAAAGGAAAATGGTGGTTGCCAGGGGTTGTGGTTGTGGGATGGGGGTAATGGGAGTTGTTTAATGGGTATAGTTTCTGTTTTTCAAGTTGAAAAAGTTCTCTAGATTAGCTGTTCACCAATGTGAATGTTCTTAACACTACTGAACTATATGCTTAAAAATGCTTAAGATAATAAAATTTATGTGGTGTGTATTTTATCATGATTTTTAAAAAGAAACAGAAAAATATCTGTTACAGTAGACTTCCTATAGTTTCCATTGCCCTATTCAGGTTCCATTGCTGCAGGTGTAGACAATTGTAGTTACCAAACTAGTCTTCCCACTTCCATCTCCTTGTAAGTTGGTCCCCAACTACCAAGTAATCAAGCCTACATACATGGAACCATTTATATTCCTAAAATAGCACTCAACCTGTACCTTTCTGTAGCATACAAACCTTCAGGCTACCCACCAAATTCAGAATCAAGTTCCACTCCCCACACTGGTATACAGAGCCTAATAAACCATTCCAACCTTCTAATCTACTGATTCCCAAAAGGAAGAAGACCCTAGCCGGATGGTTCTACCACTTCCCTAGACCAGGACCTACTCAAGCTTATTTTCCAACCTTGGATACCTTCCTTTTGCTCACCACATCTCATCTTTCTTTCAAAGTCCAGATCTAGGTCCACTTCTCCCGTAGAACATTTTCTGACCACTCTAGGTTCTCTAAGGACATTTATTATTAGAATCACACTTGTTGACGTTTCAATATACACAATATCCTATGCATCTATTATTTTGCTAGTGTACAAATTGCTTGATGATAAGTACTAGGTCTTATATTCTTTGATTTTCCCCCCTAAATTGCCTACCAAGATACTATATTCCGAGTAGGCTTTTAATAATGCTTGTTGAATGAACTAAAAAATAACAAGGGGTTGCTTTATCAGCTTGCCTCTTCAGGAAAACATTTGCAGAGAAGTAACAGAAACATATATTGAACACTTAGTAGTTGCCAGATACCATGCCAAGTGTTTTACATGGACTACATACCTCATTTAATCACCCCAACAGACCTATTAAATAGATATGATTATTATCCTCATTTAACAGATGAGGAAATTTAAATACATACAGTTAAATAACTGGCCCAAGATCATAGCTACTAGGAGGCAGAGTCATAATTGTGAGCTAAATCTATTGGCTCCCAAACCTTTGTGTTTGTGTGTTTGTTTGTTTGTTTTTCTGTATCACCACACATTCCATACTCTGCTCTTACTGCTAGCTTTCTTGCCTGGTTTTCCTGTGAAAGATACCTTCCCTAGGGGCAGGAAACTTGCCTTAATATGTGATAGAGGCTCACTAAATATCTATTAAAGAGAGGGAAGACAAGCTGCCTTTCTGTCTCACAAAGGAAGGGAAGAACAAAGAGAGGGAGGAAGGGGGAGAAAGAGAGAGAGGGAGGGAGGGTGGGTGGGATGGGATAGAAGGAACTTTGGGGTAGAGCTTGTTCTGCTCCTAAGCTTGGCAAGATTCAGTCTTGCAAGGGGCTTGGCTAGAAAACACTGGCTCATCTTTCTGAACCACATTTCCAATGTCATTGATCCCTTTCCTCTAGGGAGTTATTCAGCCATGTGATCACTGTGTGGATGATAGTTGATGATGAATATTCTCTTGCTCTGGTCTCTTCTGGCCAGGGTTCCTTGGCTTCCAGCCTGTTCCTTGCTTGTTTTGAACAGATAGTACATAACCTTCTTTTCTGTCTGGTAAATGCTGAACTCTGGCCTCTCTTAGCCATTAGGTCTCCAGATAAAAAGAAACATGGGTCTCCCTGCCCAGCTCTGCCAATTTTGTACCCCTGATTGGTTGTGCATGGAGAGCTACAGAATATTGGGTGGTGACATAGGTTTAAAGATGGGTAGGCAGATAACCCCAACTACAGTTCCTGAAATTATACTATTGAGGATTATTTCTTTGTGTTAAAGAGTTTCCTCCTTTTCCTTTCCCACAGCCATTCCCTGCTCCCATATCTAAGTTTCCTACCTATAAAATAGAGATATTCAGGTTGCTATAAGCATAAAGTGAGTTGATGCATTTATGTGCTTAGCACAGTACCCAACACAATGAATAGTAGCTATTGTTGTTGTAATAATTATTATTAGTAGTAGCAATAGTATTAAGATGCATGATAACCTGGGGAAAATAGCACATTAAGCCAGGATTAGTCAGGAACTTCCTCAAGGGAGTTAGTTTACTAGCATTTTTATGCTACTTCCCAAAAGAATGGTTCATTGAGATGAGAAACGTGTAGAGATAACTCCCTACAGATTTGGAGTCTGGAAATGAGTAATGCTGTGTATTCAGGTGCAGTGTGAGAAGATAGGAGGGAACTGGGGCAGCACACAGTGGTGTTTGGTGAAAACTGTGGTTTGCAAGGAACAGAAAGCTAACTCAAACTAGTTTAAGCCATAAGAGAACTTTTCAGTAGGGTACTGGGTAATCACAGGCACCAGGAAGCAGGGTCCCCCATTATTCCCGATTTTCCTGAATTCTACAAGCCTTAAATTTTTTTTTTATTTTTAAAATATTTTATTTTTATTTATTTGAAGGAGAGAGAGAGCATGCATACACACAAACAGGGATGGGGTAGGGCAGAGGAAGACGGATAATCAGACCCCCAGCTAAGCAGGGAGCCTGACACGGGGCTCTATCCCAGGGGCTCCATCCCAGGACCTCAATCCCGGGGCCTTGATCCCAGGACTTTAATTCTAGGGCCTGGATCCCAGGATCCTGGGATCACGACCTGAGCCAAAAGCAGGTGCTTAACTGACGGAACCACCCAGGCGCCCCCGAATTCTACAAGGCTTTATTCTCTCTTTCTACAAACAGATTTTCTCTACACGGTGGTTATAATAACTGACATTATCTCATACGTCTCCTCTTTTCAGCTCTGTGACCAAAACCACAAAGCTTCTTCCCCTCCAGCTTCAAATTTTATTTTATTTTTTTAAAATTTTATTTATTTATTTATTCATGAGAGCACACAGAGAGAGGCAGAGAAATAGGCAGAGGGAGAAGCAGGCTCCCTGCAGGGACTCCAATGTGGAACTCCATTCCCGGACTGGGATCATTACACCTTGAGCCAAAGGCAGACGCTCAACCACTAAGCCACTCAGGCATCCCCTCCAGCTTCAAATTTTAAAAAGAATCCAAGGACAGAGCATGTATTTGCTAGGCCTGGGTTATATGTCTACCATGGTCTTTAAGTTGAGAAATCAGAACTAGGCTTGGTCTCTGCACAATACTCACAAGAATGGAGCAAAGTAGAGACTAGTCCAACAGAAAACAACAGATGTCCACTGATTTTATAGTATATGGGTCTGGGAGAGCAGACATCCTAAGACTAGATGGCCTGGACATTTTCTTTCAGGCAGATGAAAACCCACATTCATCCAGCTAAAATTTTTCCATTCTCTTTGTGAGGAGTTTCCATGGAGAGGCTAGCTTCATGGGGTAAAGTAGCAAGAACACAGCTCATGCAGTTTCTCGCTGGGGCACATCCTTATTGCTATTTCAGCCCATCCTTCCCACGGCTCACACGTTAGTCCATAGTCTTATGGCTTATGGGCCTTTTCTTTTCTCTTTACATGCTGCTCATATTCCCTTCCCTAAAAGCTACTCTATTAAGAGGGAGATTAGCCAAGTGGGCTGGTTTGATTATGTGCTGATTTAACTCGTAATCATAGACCTGGAAAAGAAAATGTCAGACACACTTTAATAGCTCAGGATATAAAACACGGAGTACAAAGCAAACTGCAGGCTTTCTGGTCACTGGAACGGTAATTCTACCGGAGCAGGCAAGGAAAGAACATAGTGAAGAATAATGTTTAATATCAATTGTGGCAATGTCCAATTTTTGTTTGGGAGGACCATGCAGTAGGGAATGGAAGGGGAAGACATTAAGTCTTCAGAACAGTGTATATATATTTAGAGCTAAGGTTAAATGATGAGAAAAAACGAAGTATAATTTCATTGGCTATCTGATTAGGCTTAGCATGGACTGTATCTGCAATGGTGCTATTAATTTGGAAACATTGGACCTTGTTCTTCTCTATTTGGCAAGGACCTGACTGAGATGGAGAGAAACAATCATGCTTTTGCAGTTTACAATGCACTTTCCTATAAAATATACCATTTTAATTCTCCCAACTAGGCCAAGGGAAGTAATGTTATTCCCATTTCACAGAGTGAGAAACATGGGCTAGAGCCCAGAAATGTGGCTGATGAGTTTGAAAAGTTGAACATCAGCATTTTTCGTTTTAAGGCACAGAAGTACCTAGCAAGCTTCTAAAATGCATGTTCCTGGTTCTCTACAGCCAGCATCTGATTAAGTCAGTTTGGCAAAGGGCCCAGGAAACTGAATTTTCTATCACACACCCCAGGGGATTTTGAAGTATGTATACTTATGAAACACCATCCCCGCACTACCCAGGTAGCAATGTGAGAAACTGAAGCACATAGACTATGTGGTCACATCATTTAACTTTTTTGAGCTTTGGTTTCCTCATCTGAAAAACAGATAATAAAAATAGCTAGGTGCCATGCCAAGTGGTTTACATATGCTGCCTCCATGAACCCTTTCTATAACCCTAGGAGTGTGGTGCTATTGTTGTTCCTGTGTTATAGGACTCAAACGTAAACCATTTCTACCCTCTCCCTCTTTGGAGAATTGCCAGGAAGAATAGAGGCAATAGGAATATCTAGCACATATTCCTGATGTCAAATGAACCGCAGCATCTGTTATAACTAACTGCTAAGACTGATAATGCGGACAATACAGCCACTGCAAAGATGCAGAGCCTGAACCAGATCATCTCCAAGGCGCCTTCCAGCTCCACCATGTTGCAATTTCAGCATATCTTTTCTCTACATAATGAGGTTCCTACAAAGAGTGTGGCAGTAACTTAACTGAACTATAGTGAGTGACCCAATTCTTCCTTTAAATTGAAATTTGTTGATTTTTTTTTAAAAAAGAAGGAGCCTAGACAATGACTAGACAGAGAAGGAGAAAAATACAAGAACTATTGTGCCTTGATAGTATGGTTATGGATGATATTTTTTATTTAAGCAGTTTATTTTTACATATGTTAATATAGTTTCTACAACAAAAATGTGGAGGAAAAGCAGGATGTCCAGTTTGTCTTGTGCTGCCAATTTACTGTATATTTCCTCAATGTTTTTTTTTTTTATCACAGTAACTGAAAGTTCTCTTAAAAAAAAATTAAAAAAAGAAAGATATCAGGTATCCACAAAGAAAGACTTCAGAGCTGATGGCCCTAAATCTAGTTTTAACTCATTAGCCTTGGCTTATCTCAAAATATTAGAGGTAAAATATGATCCAATCTGTATCTCCTGCATAGTGTCATATTGTTTAAATAGAAAGTTCTCGGAACAATCTGCATCATCACTGAAACACTTCATTCAGTTCTTGGGCATTAAATGTAATCTTCTGTTCTTGCCCCATATCGTTGAACAGTGCTTTCAACTTCATTGCAAAGGCAACTACTGGAGCCTGATACTGGACATAAAGCATAAACACTTGCAGTTATGAATCTAAGTTTACTTTGCTTCAGAAATAAAAGTTGTTGATGAAAGAGGAAATCATTTAGATCCTATGACCTTACCTGCAAGCATTAGAAAATTACCTGTATTTCACTTAATGCACTCTTCTACTTTCAGAGAAAGTAATCTGTATTTTCATTTGCTCCTTAATTATCCTTTAGCTTTAACGGAGTGACCTTGTAAATTCATATTTTGAGTTCAGAGAGCATGGTCCCTGTAGCAATGAGGGGAACAGTCCATGTCTCAACGTCCTAGATGACACTGACAAGCACTAGAGGGCATGGGTTTGAAGATGAGAAGTGGGTAAAGGCATGGACCTTATGGATTCAATAATCTCGGGGGAGAGATGGTGGTGGTTTATACTTGGATGCTAGCAGCAGAGGAGATAAGAGGTACATTATAGATACATCTGGTTGATTCACTCTTATATTCCCTATGCCTAGGTATAGAGTTTGGCATAGTAGGGATTCAATAAACATTTCTTGAGTGAATAAATGAGGGGAATTTGGGCTGTTTTTTCACTTCTGAAATGGGGTTGGGGGTGGGAGCTACTAGTAGTAACTATCTCTGAGGGTTATTGTGGGGATTAAATGAGGTAACTCCCATAAAGTGCTTAGTATAGCCACAGAAACATAAAATAATGGTAAGATGTGTATATGAAACACATAGATATAAAACATTTTGGGGTTTATCTTTGAAGAGATGGGGGTAGACTTCCACTCTTCACTTTTTTTTTTTGAAAGAAAGAGGGGCAGAGGAGGAGGAAGAGGAGGAGGAGAGAGAGAGAGATTGAGAGAGAATCTTAAGCGGGCTCCATGCCCAATGCTGAGCCCGACTTAGGGCTTGCTTTCATAACCCTGAGACCATGACCTGAGCTGAAATCAAGAGTTGGATGCTTAAAAAAGCCACCCAGGTGCTCCTTACTCTTCATTTTATGCACTAAAAATAAAGGAAAGACAAGAATGTTGGAAGTGTGAGTCATTTTTTACTTCCTTTTTGTGATTTTTCCTACTTTTTGAAATTGTTCTCTAATGAACTTGTGGAGTGAAGACAGAAATGAAAGGATAAGATTGCTCAGAATTTCAGGGTTTTATTTTTTATTTTTTAGAATATTTTATTTATTTATTCATGAGAGACACAGAGAGAGAGAGGCAGAGACACAGGTAGAGGGAGAAGCAGGCTCCATGCAGGGAGCCCGATACGGGACTCAATCCCGGGACTCCAGGATCACGCCCTGGGCCAAAGGCAGGCGCTAAACCCCTGAGCCACCCAAGGATCCCCCTCAGGGTTTTATAAAGCATCAGAAATGTGAGACTTTCTTCCTGCTCCTTCTGCATGGCTCATTTCTCTGACTCCATGAATGTGGGTATTATGCTTCTCCTCCTCCTCTCCCCATCTCTTTTAGGTTCAGAGTAAAGTGAGCTTTTGACACTATTACAAAACATGAACAACCACCTAGTTCATCCCCAAGGTCTGCAGCCTCTTACTCCTTCAAAAGAATAAACACATCTATTTAGTGGTTAAGAGTCCCATGAGTTGAAACCATTCATCAGAGTAACTACCAGCCATCTGTCTGAGGTATAATTTATCACTAAAGAAATGGGGCTCCTTGTTGGGATTTGCAAATTGTATGTCCAAAGGAGGGATCTGATGCTTTTTAAGAGGGGACACCAAAAGGTAGAAGTAAGATGTGCAATTGGAGGCATGGGGAAGGGCAGAAGTCATCAGGAAATTTAATTGTTAAGGTTAACCTTAGGGTCACCTCAAGAAATAACTATGCTAGAATGAGCTCTAAGATGCAAACTCTTCAGTCTGGATCCTCCTGCCAAACACGAGAGGTACTCCCTCTTCAATTTCTCTGACTCACTAGTCCTCAGTAGCTCCTTCATGTTTGCCTTTCTAGTGCCGGTGTGCTTTTTCCTAAGGTTTGCTCTCTCAGCTCACATTCAGCTGTTGTTGCTAAGACCAAGCAGTCCGTTGTTCTCAACCCTGGCTGTACATTAGGAAACTACTGGGGAACTTAAAAAAAAAAAAAAAAAAAAGTTGCCTGGGCCCTATTCAAGATCTGTTAACTTCGAATCTCTTCTTGGTGGATCCTGGGCGTTACTTTTTAATTTTTATTTATTTTTTTCCCTTAAGCTTTTCAGGTGATTCTAATGTGCAGCCCGCATTGAAAACTGCACTATGAATGAAAGAAAGCTCAAAGAGTGACCCTTCTCAGGGAGAGTTTACTTTTCGTAAAAATCTAGAAGACCAGGAAACTGTTAACACACAAAAAAGGCATGTAATAGCACTATTCACAATAACAACCATAATAGTAGTAACGTTATTAATACTGATAGCTAATATTCATTGAGCTTTCAGTGGGTTAATTTAACTCTCAACAACTTTATGAGATAGTTACTATTATTATTAATATGCCCATTTTACAGATGAGCAATCCACGGCACCAATAATTTGCCAAGCAAGGCAGTGCTCAGGCTGGGATTCAAGCCCCGGCAGTCCAGCTTAGAGGCCACAGTCTTCACGAGCTCTACTGCCCACTTGCAGTGTTGAAATCACATAAGTGATGGTATTGCAGACACAGTGCCAGCATTTCCATATCCTCCTTCTTAGATAAATCCATTCATGTTCCAGAGGACTACACTTTAAAAACAGGCTATGGATAAGATGTGCCACTTCTCTAATATAATTTGAACTAACCAAGAGACTTCATCCTGTTTTTAAAGCAGCGTAAATTATTAACCAGCCTTCTGTGGTTCCTTTTGCAATCTAATTCATGAAATAAATCCATGGCATCAGTTAGTATCATAAGTTTTCTATAAATTGCTCATCAATCAGTATGTGATATAAGATAAAGCAGTAAGAGTTTTCCTCCAAAAGAATGGTCTTTCTGTTTGTGACAAATTATTCTTGGCAATATAATTAGCCAGAGGGGTTACTGAAACAGATGGGAAATGTTTCTTCCAAAATTTGAGAACTGAAATGATTCTTATTCTGTCTTGTGATAAATGCCAATTAAAATAGTTTTCCCTTCACAGGAAAAATTAAGGAAAAAATAGTTTAAGGAAATATCAACCCCGATTGCCAGGGGAAATTTGTTTCTGCAGTAAAACAAGCAAAACAAATCAAATCCCTTAAAATTAGGAACAGACTGTCTTCTGAAGTGAAGTTCACATCTGGAGATTTTTATAAAATTTATTGGAAAAGTTCCGGTTATCTCTATTTT
This sequence comes from Canis lupus familiaris, assembly GCF_011100685.1. Lineage (NCBI taxonomy): Eukaryota > Metazoa > Chordata > Mammalia > Carnivora > Canidae > Canis > Canis lupus. The sequence continues at coordinate 26,102,111 of NC_049249.1, forward strand.
TAACATAACAAAAAGATTCTTGTTTGTTGAATTTGATCTAAAATGTTACTTTTAAGGAAGGTTCTGACACAGCTTGTACATTGCTGGAAAATGTTCTCTGTGTGGACAAAGAAGCAAGGATCTTAGATATCGAGGCCAAAGTAGACTATTGATCAGCTGGACACTCAAATATTCTTTCTAAATTATATCTGATTCCCATCACCAGCAGTGTGACCAATAAGCAAAGAGCTGAAAGTAAATAGCGAAATTAAAGAATTGTGTTTATTAATACTCTTCAATACATGGACTTAAGTTGCATTTACAGAGTGCTACTTATACTAGGCGTTTTGGCAAAGATGTTGTTTAAGGTATCAAAAAATAGAAATGCCAGCTAGAATGTATTTAAAAGGACCCTGGTGGGGTGGCCCAGACGGTTAAGCATCTGACTCTTGGTTTTGGTTCAGGTCATGATCTCATGGGTCATGAGATGGAGCCCTCCGTCAGGCTCTGCACTCAGCTTGGTGTTTGCTTGAGATTCTTTCTCTTCCTCTACCCCTCCCCCCACTAAAATAAAAATAAGTAAATAAAATCTTTTTTTTTTTTTTTAAAGACAGACCCTGGAATGACTAAATTCTCACCTGTGTAAAAGTCAAAGTTCAAAAAATTGAAATGTTCTTCCTAAGCACAAGATATCCTTTGGTCATATACAAGTTTCCATGCTAAATTTTGATTTTTTAGGGCAGTCTGGATGGCTCAGTGGTTTGGCGCTGCCTTCAGTCAATCGAGTCCCACATCGGGCTCCCTGCATGGAGCCTGCTTCTCCCTCTGCCTGTGTCTCTGCCTTTCTTTCTGTGTATGTCTCTGTGAATAAATGAATAAAATCTTAAAAAAGATTTTTTTTGATATTTTAAAAACCCATGAAAATGAATCAAACTCTGTTATTTCACAAGTAAATTGCCTTTTTCCTCTTCATCTTGTGTTCTCATCATTTCTCTTTGTCACAGGTACCATTTATAATCATTCTTCCTCATAATTTCAACCTTCTCATAAATTGAGTTCTACCTTTTTTTGCCCCTTCTCTCCCCAAGTAGTCTCATTATCTCTTTCTGCACACATTTTCAACTTGAGTTCCTGTTCTTGATTGCTTAATTCTTTTTATATTTCTTAATACAAATTCCCAAAAGTGAGAATTGGATTGCCCCAGCTCATCCCTGTTTGATTAGAGCTTTTGTGCCAAGTCACCTTGTAAAACTGTGGTGAGCCTAAGGATTGGCTGCCCCTGGATTGGCATATGCCTCTGTGCTAATTATCTGTGGCAGGGATGAGCAGTATCATGTGTACAAAACATGGCTGCCTAAGTAGGCTTTATCAATGAAGGATATGGAAAGGATAAGATCCTCACAAGGAGTTAAGGGCTTATCTCTCATTATTATCTAGTGCAGATGGTGAAGGAGCAGTGGATTATTCAAAATCCATAATCATGGGAATCTGCAAATACCTAGACATTTTACTTAACTGCGTAGATGAACATACCAAAGGTAGAAATTTACCTTGAAATTCTATGAATCTGGGATCCCTGGGTGGCGCAGCGGTTTAGCGCGGATGTTTGGCCCAGGGCGCGATCCTGGAGACCCGGGATCGAATCCCACATCGGGCTCCCGGTGCATGGAGCCTGCTCCTCCCTCTGCCTGTGTCTCTGCCTCTCTCTCTCTCTGTGTGACTATCATAAATAAATAAAAATTAAAAAAAAAAAAAGAAATTCTATGAATCTAATGCATCTTGGAAAGAAATAATTTAAGCAATATACTATGAGTATTGAATTAGGTCTAAGTCTTTGGAAAATATGTAGATATCATCACAAATAGTTTAAAGAATACAGCTTAAAGAGCAGTGGCAATCAATAATAAGAAACTAGCCTGGTTAAAAATGTTTGTAGACAATATTGTGATAAATATATGTTCTTTTTTAGGAAGTATATATTTTAATTTTAAATGGAGTGTTCCATTTATCTTCTTCATCTCAAAAATGACTGAGCCAGATAAGAAATAATTTAGATAAGGTCAGCTAAAATAATTATAGCCCATGGAGCAATCTAGAACCCAGGGGTGAATTACTTTATAGTTGGGTTAAAAAGAGTAGAAATCTGATAAGAGCTATAAAGTAATAAATGTTAAAGACAAGGATAATTGGACATCTTATTTATATTTTCTAGTAATTCAGGACTAAAAGGACAAGTGATAAAATGAAAAAGCAGAAAAAATTTAAACTAGTGACGCTTTTTTTTTTTTTAACTTAACAATTAACTTTAGAAACTTAAATCATGGGATAATTGCTACAGATAGTTTAAGATGATTCAGAAAGATTAGGCATTCATATGAGTGAGGATAGCAGTTGCAGCAACAGAGTTAGAATAAAAATAATGAGCAGTAGGAAGTCCTGAGGCTATAGGGCATACACTGATCATAAGTCAGGGGAAATGTTCCTACCTGATATAACATTGTAGACCCGCCAGGACTCTTGGGCATCTACAAGCCTTGTAAGAGTGTAAGGGCTTGGCACTGGTTTCTTTGGTGGTCTCTCTTGAGTTACTGCACCCTCAAAGGCATCATACCAATGCAATATTGCTGCTTTGCTGTTTATTCATACATATTTTTGGTGTCTGGCTAGCTCATAATCGCCCATATTTTTTCCCTTTTAATGAGGTTGATTTTTTTCTTATTTTGAGTGATCATTTCCAGTTTCACCCTTTCCAATCTTTCTCTAATAAGTATTTCATTTTGACTAGTCTGCATGTTTAAAAGAAGATCAGTTGAGCCAAGAATCTGTCAGTAATGATGTTATTATTTATGCAGAAGAGACTTGGGGTAATCTTAGAGATAGACATTTCCTTAAGCATCCCCCTAGCCATTAAAAATAGTCAGGGCTGTTGCTGATGATTCCTGCCAGACTTGAGTTTGGGGAGGGTGCTTCCTAGTGAAGACCTAACCTTTCATTCTAATTCTTCCCTTAAATTTATTCATTGTGTAGTCAGAGATGCGAAAGTCTCATTGTAGTCCAATCTCCACTTGGAAATACATAGCTATCTACTATGATTGACTTGAGGTATGTGTCAAATCTTTCATCCAGGAGCTACTCTGTCTAAAATCTCACCATCAGTATTTAATTCCTTTGTGTTTTTTCCCTCATTGGCCTTCTTTGAAAAATATAAACATTTCCTCCACAGAGATTATATTCTACGAAATCACCAAAGGGTGTTAGGACTTCTCAGATTCATTTTCCTTTGAACAGGCCAGGTAGTAGTCAAGGAATGTTCATATTATATGTGTGCGTGTGTGCGTACTGGTACAGGGGCAGGGAGAGGTTGTTGGGGATGGCAATGGAGGTCATACATCTTTACACTTTTCTTATATTCCTTATCTATCAAAACTATTCTCAGGAAATAGGCATAGTCATTCACGTTAAGATGTTAATGACTGATACAAACTAAATGTGCCAGCTCTTTAAAGGCATTTGCAATATAACAAGTGCCCCCAAATCCTTACATTCAAAGGGCAAACCTGCTGAGTTCCAAGTTTTCATTGATTGTGGTGGTAGTGTATTTTGTTCTCTGAAGCTTCCAATAGTCACTGTGGTCACCCCACACGTTGGTCACTAACCTCATTCAGCATAAGGCAGTGGGCTGTGAAGTTGCTGCCACCTGAGAAAAAGGTAATGGGCAGCAAGATGCAGAGGAATTACTAAGCTTGCTCTGTGGCTCTCTAGTATCCCATGGCTCCACTGGGTCCTAACAGTGTTTTCTAAGAAGGATTAAAAGCAGGCATTATCGGGTAGAGCTTCACAGTTTAAAACAATAGCCTTAACATTTTATATCATTTGGAATTTTAACTCTTCCAACAACATTCAGGGAGGGCCAATAATTTTTGCTATTTTACAAATAAAAGAGCTACGGGTGAGTGAGGTATATGTTTAGTTGTGGAGTTTGGGTCTCCTGGCTCGGTGTGCTGTTCTCTTGGCACTGTTTTGTGCTACCTTTCCTAAATTGAAGGACTGTGTCGAGTGGGAAAAAACATGGCCATAAGGTATTTAAAAAAAATGTCTATCAAGTGGTTTAGATAATTTAATAAACAAAATTCTTGCACATGCTTTCTAGTTGTGGATAAAACATTTTCTGTTTACTGAAGAACCAATTTTCCTAGAAAAATACATGTCCTCTTCATGGGCAGAAAGAGTTTCAGACTACATCCTAATTTTTAAAAAATGGAAAACGTGAGAGTCTTGCTTAAAAAATCAGCAATGTTCATGTTGACTTTTTTTTTCATTTAATTCAAAATTTCACATCAGCTTTGCAGAGGGACATGGGCAAGGGACTTACAATAAGAAGAATTGTAAGGCTGGTTTTAATTTACTTGTGTACATTTTCAAAATTACTGTGCCTGGAGTCTTCCAAGACTGATGTTTTTAATAAGTAGAATGTCGTGTTATCGGGATTTGTGGGGCCTGGCTATCATTTGTCAGATATTTTTCTTTTTTTATATATGTGCTGTTTTGCAGTTCTTTGTCTCTGAGCTCTATTCAGGGAAACCTCCCTGTATCCTGATGGCTTTGTCTCTGCTGATCAGAAGGTCCATAATTCTCTTTCATGCTCTTTTCCTTGTAAACATAAACATATTTTCCTGTGTCAGGACCCCAAGCAGCTTTCTAAAAGCTAGTATGTTATTCTTATGAATTGTTTATTTTGCTTGGGAGCTTTTGTTTTTTAAGTACTTCCTGTTTTTCTTCCTATGACTCGCTTTCTCTTCAAACAGAAGGAACATGAAACAAACCTCAACTTCACTAAAGGTTTATAGAAATTCTACCTGTTTTTTTCCATATGTGGGCAATGCCTTAGGAGTTTGTTTGTAGCAGCTGGATTTTTTTCACAAATAAAAGAATCCTTTCTATTACTCAAAATCACAAGTATCTCCCTGTGTCCAATGACACTACTTTTCAGTGTATGACCCCAGTTAAAGTTGGTTTGTTTGGATGTAAGATGCATGATGCTGCATAGTGCAGTGATTGCTAATATTAGAGTCCTCTTGAGAAATTAGAATTATCTATTGGTGACAAATTATGATTTCTGAAAATAAAAGAATGTAATACTTTCTTTTCTGTTATCTGATTCAAATTGGACTTTTGTTCATTTTTATTGACAGAACTGCATTTTTAAAAAATTTATTTATTCATTCATGAAAGACACAGAGAGAGAGAGAGAGAGAGAGAGAGAGAGGCAGGCAGAGACACAGGCAGAGGGAGAAGCAGGCTCCATGTGGGACCCAATCTCAGGTCTCCAGGATCATGCCCTGGGTCAAAGGCAGACACCAAACTGCTGAGCCACCCTGGGATCCCCAGAACTCTATTTTTAAAAAGAGTTTTGTTCTTCTTTCTCATGAAGGAAAGTGACAGGAAATGATTTCCTGGGTGTAAAAGTGACTTTTTATCTTCTGGGCGCCCTCATTCCTTTCAACATTACCCTGGGGAGGAGAGGATAGGAAGCCTACTAGGTGTCTTGCAATAGGTTGGAGAGTTTCAAATTTAGACATCCCTTCTTGGCACATTTTGTCAGGCATTGGGCCATGCCTTTTCTTCCTTTATTTTTTCTTTCTTACATCCTCCTCCCATTCAGTAAATCAAATTCTTACATCTCCATTTTCAAGAGGAATTTTGCTGCTGGTTTGGCTTGTCTAATTGCATTTCTTTTTTAAAGTATGCCTATTTCCTTTTTGGCTTTTATTTCCATACTCAGGCAGAAATTTTAGTCAACCAGTTAATGAGTATTAATTGATAATTTTTATGTTGCAGGTTCTGAGCTGGGCTTTCAGTGTATGTCTTTAGCTCTGCTAGTATACTTGCACTTGGTTCTAAGTTTCAGATTCAAGGCTCATTCTTTGGTTGTTTGTCCTTTGGTTAGTTTTGCCACTGCAGTCACTAACTTGTGTGACATTGGGCAAGTCACTTCATAGAGCTTTGGAAGGCCTTTCTGGAACTGAGCATGGATGATAAATTAACCTGAACATGCCTGGCATTAGGCTGAACTATGAGGTATAAGACAAAGAAAACTGCTTTGTCCTTAGCTCTGTCACTCTATGAGTTTGGATAAGATACTTCAATTTTTTGGGTCCCAGCATCTCATTTGTAAAATAGACTAGATCCATCTTCAAAGTAATGAGACTTTCCTATAGCTCTGTTTTTTTTGCGTGTGTGTTTTGTTATTTTGTATTTGTGTGTTGTATCAACTTAAATCTCTTTCAATAATCTTTCCCCTCATGTGGAATTAGAATGAATTCTGTTCCTAAGAGTATTTTTTTTTTCCTAAGAGTAGTTTTTGATGAACATTCAATATCAAAGTTTGTATGGTGCTTGACCATTTGTTGTGCACTTTCATATATTCTGTTTGGACCCTCGTGTGAACTCAGAAATGGACATTGAGTTTTGCATCTTACAGGTGGGAAAATTGATGCATAGAAGTTAATGGGTCATGCAAGAGTCATCTCTATATAGGAGGCAGAATTAGAACTCAAACCCAAGTTTTTGTCATAGACCATATGCCACCTTTTAAATTTTTTATGAACCCACATAATTTAAATTAATTTATTATTATATTTTTAGAAGTAAATCTTAATTTTCAACCAAAGCTTATAGCTTTTAAGCCTATAATGCTGCATCTCCTGCTCCTATTCCCTATTTCCTAAGACAAAGCAGTGTAGCATGATTATACTGCTGTCTAGATTTATCAGTTTTGAACATGCAATTACTCTGTATTAAATAATGAAGGATTTACCCCCACCCATCTTTATCCTTTTCCCACTTTTTAAATGTAGACATATTATAATTTTTTTTGTAAATCAATAGTGTTTATATGACTATGTAAATATTGTTTACCAATAAACTGTCATGTACAAGTTTCCCTTTTTTCTTAGTCAACAATTGCTTCATTTTGTTCATTTACTTGATTTTCTATGTGCTTATTCCATTTTCAACCCAAATACTCCAAGATCCATCACATTTTATTAGTATTTTTTTTCTAAAGCTCAAACAGTTCCAAGCAGTCCTATCAATTTTTTTTTCTAGTTATGTCTCCCTCCCCAGCCCTCTGCTGCAGGTTGGACTGGTTGCTCTGTTGGTTTGGGGCATAGCTGTCTGTCATTCTAAGATATTTCTTTATAAATCTTTTATGTTCAGTCTCTTCTCCCTTTACCATTCTCCAGGAGTTTTTTTTTTTTTTTTTTTTTTTAAAGAAGAGTACCCTACAAGATAAATTTTAACAGTGTTCATATGTCTGAAAATGCCTTTATCCTCATACTTGATCGATAGCTTGGCTGGGTATAGAATTCTAGGTTGACAATAATTTCTCTTCTATCTTTACTTACTTTTTAGCATCTAATTTTGCTGTTGAGAATTTTAATGCTATTCTTCTAATCCATTGCATTTGCCTTTCCCTCACTTTTTTTTCTTCCATTTGTGAGTCTTTTAATTCAATGTTTTAGGTGGTAGTGGGTCTTTCATATGGAGGTTCAGTTCAGTTCTGGGAAATCTTACACTGAAGTTAACACAAACAAGTTTTGTCTTCTCCTACACAGGAGTTGTGCATTAATGTACTATCACATTAGTAAATGTACAATATTATACATTCTTAATTTAAGAGAGAGTCTGTTATGCATAATCATTAGTGAATCTCTTTTCTCCCCTAGTTTTTCCCTCCTCGATAAGAGCAGAAACATTGTCTTTTTATTCTAATTTCTAGGAGATTTTCAGACTTAATTTTCTAAATTTTTAAAATTGTTTTGTATTTTGGCTACCCTACTTTCACCTTTTATTTTTTGTTCTCTGAGTGTCCTTTTGTTTATTAAAGAGTATCCAAAAAAAAAAAAAAGAGTATCCAGCTCTTTTTTTTTTAAAGATATTTATTTATTTATTTATTTATTTATTTATTTATTTATTTTAGAGAGAGCACAAGCAGGGGCAGGAGCAGGGGCAGAGGGACAGGGAGAAGCAGGTTCCTCATTGAGCAGGGAGCCCAATGTGGGGCTTGACCCTAGGACCCCAAGATCATGACCTGAGCTGGTGGCAGACATCCAACTGACTAAGCCACCCAGACACTTCTCCAGTTCTTGTTTTATGATTGCATAAATATTCCCTTATCACTTGACTGTGTTTCCTCTAATTCCCTTTTTTGTTTGTTTTGGTTTCTTTTATGAAAGAACCAAACTAATGAATCCTTACTGTCTGTATTTAAGAGAGTCATGGAAAAAAAATGATTGAGTGAGACTTATTTACTCAGCAGGCTCCACTACAGGGTGAGCTGGAGGTTGGCTTGACTTTTAGTTTGGAGACCCCAAATGACAATGCATTTTCCCTTGGACTATTCAATTTTTACAGATAGATATCCTTCAGTTTTCTCTCCGGGAGTATTCATTGACTGTAGGTATTCTGGGAACAGGTAGGAAAATGTGGTAGGGAAATCCACCAATCACTATAAAAATATTTACCTAAATGCCTCATTTTTAACTGTGTACCTCACTCTCTCCTTCCATTATGGTTGGTGCTCTAAGGCTGGAGCCTCTGAGATTCAATTTCTTGAGATTTAACCTTCTGTCAGGGTTGAGTCTGGGGTCATCTTTGGCTGCTTGGGGTGAGGAAGGGGACCTTGGGCCCTTATATTGCCCTTAATTATTCTCCTTGTTTTCATCCTTGAGCCCCACCCCTACCTTTCATGGTACCACTTACCTCTGAGTCCTGGGCTCTTTGGGCTTGTTTCTTATTGTTATTATTTCTGTAGGCATAAATGACTTAGTTATCACTTCTCCATTCCCTTTCCTCTTTCCAATGCACTGACACTTTCAAATGCCTTGACCTCTTATCAACAAATTGGTTCTTATTTTGTTATTGTGAATTTATACCTTTAAAATTAAAAAAAAAAAATCTGTCCTGTCAAGTTGGTAGAGTTTGGAGCAGAGGTAAGTGCTCATACTTAGTCTACTATGTTTAACAGAAAGTCCTAGCCCATATTTTTATTGAATTAAATTTCATGAAAGACAAATTTCTGCAATTGACTACTAGCAATAAACTTTTTTGGGAGTAATAAGTCGAATATTTAGCATGAAAGTTGAAGTATGTTCGTTTTATTTCCCAGTTAAAAAATGTTATTAGCCCCGCAGTATGAATTTAGAATCTTTGGAATTATTTCCTTGGATTTACTTATAACAATATGCTTGAAATGTGTTAAGTAGAAAAATTGGCAGGATCAGAGTGTATGTGTGTGTTTGCAAGTGTGACAGCAAGAGAAACCGATAGAATCCAAGAGAAAAGCAGTGATAGATTTTGGTGGGGAGAAGGTTGTTGGTATTTCAGCACCTAGCTGCATACATGTTTTTAATATCATCAATAGTTTTTTAACGAGTACCTATGATTGATTTTTTTTTTTTTTTTTTTTTTTTTTTTTTTGCTGTCTAGTGCCACAGACCATTCATGCTCTATCAGTGTCTTAAAAATACTGCCCCAATTACACTAAGGATCCCTTTGAACGAATGCATTTCTGGCTCTTGTGGCCAGGCTATCTGCAGCTCTCATTATCTTGGCTGCTTTCAGAAGCCTCATATGAGCCAAATGGTGAACAATAGAGATCATTCTTCAGTCAAGCAACTGAGAAGGGGCTGCTTTGGTTCATTAGTCCAAATAGGATCTTTTACTTTTTGAGTTGCAATCAAAAGATCAGTGGGACTGTCATTTCTCTTGTTCTTCTTAAAAAATCATGTGAATTTCCTTCATTTGGCAGTGTGAAGTCTTAGCTTCTTGCCCATCATTTTATAGTACCATTGTTAAGTGGTATGAATGGAAATAAAACACATTCCCCAAATATCTGAAGGTCCTGATATAAAGCTAATTGTGGAGAAAACAAGTATTTTTCTTATCTCTTCCCCTTGGAGAAATTGTAATAGATAATTCCAATCTTAACAGTTTCATCCTACTTCAATAAAACAGATTTTTCTCTCCACTACCTCTTTGGAGTAAATTTTCACCTTCCTGCTGGATTTATGACTGCTATTACCAATACGATGAATTATTACAGTGTTGGATAGCACTATGAGGATGCTGACTCTACTTTTTTAGAAAAAAAGAGATAACCATGTTGGAGCATTAAAATTTCTTGATCATAGAAGACACTGAAACATTAGTCCAGATTCTAGGCAAGCTTTATCACTGACTTTTTGTGTGACTGTTGTAAATCATGTAAGTTTTCTGTGTCTACATTTATAAAATACATAACCCTTAACTATATAGGGGAACTCCCAATCTACTGAGCCTAACATATTATAGATAAGCTTATCCAGGGGGTAAATCTCATGTTTTATTCATCTTTGTTTTCTCTTCCTTAAATTCATAAAAGTTACTCAGTAAATGTTGACTAAAAGGGTATGAAAGAAAAAAAAGGATATAGGGCAAGTGGTAATCCTGTGTGATCCTCGTGATGGTAATTTTATATAGATTTAGTATATTCAGCTTGATTCTAAAGGCAAAGTTGAGAGGAAGCTGTGGGGCTGCATGTTCTTTAGTGTAACATGAAGTACTGAGCTGATTATAGTGGTTATGAGATTAAAAGATATATATTTTTAATGGGCAAATCCTTTGCTTGAATATAGGCTACAGTCAGTGTGTGGCTGAGCAGTGATCTCTCTTGTTAAAGGGGCTCCAGTGTACCCTTTGAATTACCTTTACACTCACTGTTTTAAGGGCTTGGCTACCTTCCATATTTCTGAAAGCAACTCTACATTAGATGTGAGAAAGATGTGGCTCACTTTAAACTTTGGCTGGCATGCGAGAAGAATGGAGAAGACAGCAGAGATTGTTCATGTATGTCCACCACAAGAAAGCGTTCTGGATTTTATAGTCATGGAAATTAAAAGGTGTGATCCAGAACAATATCCTCCTTTCAACTGTTTCCCGCCCGCCCCCCCAGAATGTTCTGTTCCTCTTCTTCCTTCATCCCAAGTAGTCTCTAAGGAGCATCCTGATACAAAAGAGATGTCAAAGGAAGAAGGGGCTGTCCTCATTTTCAGATTTGAGGATGAAATTTCTAGTACTGATATTATAGGGGGATTGTGATTTGTTGTATTAATGAAAATCATGGTTTTCTTTTTTTTCCCCCCTTTCCCTTTCAAAGGAGCCACCTCTCTCTGGACCTTGGTCTTCCTTCCTTAAGTCACTGCGGAGGCATTTGCAAAGCAAGCCAACACTTACATTTTATTCACTTAAGTAGAACAAAGCAACTGCTAATAGAAATAGCCTGATAACTAGTGGAAAAAAACACAGGACTGATGGAAGCCACGGGACTTGTGTTTAGAGCTCGGTTCATTACTTTCACCCAGCCCGCCACTGACAAATCTTTCAACCTTTCTGAGTCTCTCTATCCTCATCTGCAAAATGGGGTTAATGGAGGATTTCATCTGCAACGTGGGGGATAAAAGAGATGAAAAGAGATGACGTGGGTACTTTATGCCCGAAAATACATGAGTTGAATCTTAACAATAATATGACTGTGCGGTTACAGCTAAAACTTTTTCTCCTTTCGCTGTCAGAAATGCCTTCGGTAGATTTCAAATTCTTTTTCACACAGTCTGCTCTTCTTTGGTGGGGGATCCCATTACATGGCTTGTAACTCGAGTATACAGGGCTGCAATGTGCGCTCGGCTTCCTTTCTCAAGGGCTGATGCGAGCTTTTAAGAGAAGACACAAAAGTACAAAGCAAAAATTTCAGCACATGCCATCAAATCTTGGAAAGTCATCTAAAGGAGGAAAAGATTGTCGCTGAGAAAGGAAAAAGGCTCTTTTCTGGGCATCATTTCTGCTCTTCTTGGAAAAAAAAAAAAAAAAAAAGCCCAGATGTTGCAATATTTTTCAAGGCAGAGTATTGTCCCAGATGGAGGAGGAAACCCTGACAAGCAGAGAAAAGGAGATACCTGGGGCTCGGAGGCAGCACCGGGAAGGGGGGGGGGGCGCCCTGGGCTCAGAGCCTCGCAGCTCTTTGTTGGGGGCGGGGGAGCCCTCATTTCCGTGGAAGAAATGGCTCCCCTCGGCCAAGTCCCTCCGCGCTCGCGCTCGCGCTCGGGGCTCCGCGACCCCCGCGGCCCCCAGGCCCCGCCCCTCCCAGTTGGTGCGGACCCCACAGCGCGTGGACTGCGGTGCCTTTAAGACTTTTGCCTGCTGCACATGCTCAGCTCTTTGTGCGTTGTCGGAGTTTTTCTAAGAAAAAAAAAAGAAGAAATAGGCAGGAGGCTGGGGCGGGGGAGGGGGAGGGGGAGGGGGAAACGCGGGGGGAACGCGCTGCACTTTCGCAGCTGCGGCCGGCCGACGGGAAGGGCCGCTTTTTTGCTGAAGCTGCGAAGCCGGCCGGGTCCGCCCCTCGGCTGCTGGGGCTCCGGGGCGCGTGGCGCGAGCGGGGCCGGGGAGGGCACGAGGACCGCACCTGGGGCCAGCCTCCGCCGCGCGCGCGGGCCGGGGGGGGGGGGGGCGCGGGGGAGTCCCCGGTCCCTGTCAGGGCGGGGCGAGACCACGGCGCTGGGCCCGGGGGGGGGGACACGTGGGCTCGCGCGGGGGGCGCAGGCGGCCCGGCCCCCCGCGCGCTCCAGCCGCAGCCCCGGCGCCCGGCTGACGGCCCGGGGGAGACGGCGGCGGCCGGGGGCGCGCTGGCCGCCGGCCCGGCGGTGCGGGACTGAGCCCCGCTTCCCGGATTCCCCTCCCGCGTTGGGCGCGCCCACCTCGGGGCTCCCGCGGCCCCCGCCCTCCCCGGCGCGCGGGGCTGGAGCGCAGGCAGTTGGCGCGAGCCGCGGGCGAGGCGGGGCCGCGCGCGGGTCCCCTCCCCTCCCCTCCCCTCCCCTCCCGCCCCCCCGCCCCCTCCCCCGCCCGCAGGTCCCCTCCGGAGCGCCCCGCGCCGCCCGCGCCGCCCGCTCTCCGCCTCCGCCTCCGCCTCCGCCTCCGGCCGGGCCCCGGGGCGCCGCGGCGCCGGGCTCGGCTCGCGGAGGACAAGGTCAGGAGAGCGAGAGGCGATGCCCGAGGGCGCCTGGCGGGAGCCGAGCGGAGGCGACGGCGACGGCGACGGGGGTCTGTCCCTGCTGACCCGGGAGCGGGACTGGGGCAGGCGCCGGTGAGGAGGAGGAGGAGGAGCAGCAGCAGCAGCAGCAGCAGCAGGAGCGGCGGCGGCGGCGGCGGCGGCGGCGCGGGCTCCTCCGGCCGGATTCCCCTGTCCGCGCCCCCCGCCCCCCGCCCCTGCGGGCATCGCTGTCGGCGCCTGCGAGCTCTGCCGGGCCGGGCAGGGGCGCCGGGGAAGATGCAGCCGGGGGGCCGGGCCCGCATGGGCCCCCCGCAGCCCGCGGCCCCGGGGCTGTGCAAGGCTCGGCCGGTCCGCGGCGGCGGCGGCGGTGGCGCCTCCTCCTGGCTGCTGGACGGGAACAGCTGGCTGCTGTGCTATGGCTTCCTCTACCTGGCCCTCTACGCGCAGGTGTCCCAGTCCAAGCCGTGCGAGAGGACCGGCTCCTGCTTCTCGGGCCGCTGTGTCAACTCCACCTGCCTCTGCGACCCGGGCTGGGTGGGGGACCAGTGCCAGCACTGCCAGGGCCGGTTCAAGTAAGTGCCTCCGCCGGACCCCGCGCCCCCGCGCCCCGCCCGCCCCGCCCCCGCCCTCCACGCGCCCCCGGGTCCCGGTCCCGGTCCCGGAGCCGCCCGCAGCTCGCCGGCCCCTGCATCCCGGGCGCCCCGGGCACTCGGCCCCGCGCGGAGCCCCGCCGTGGTCGGGATGCCCGCAGCGACTTGTGCGCCCCTGCCCTTGGGCATTTGCGTACTCCGTTCACGGTGCCAAACACCATTCTGTTAGGTACCACCCCCCCCCTTTTTTTTAAATAAAAAATCATGCAGGTAACTCTTGAAATGCTTGAACGTTGCAAAAATATTCAAACAATGCAGAAGTATAAGGGTTAAAAGTCACGGTCTACCGGTGCCTCCCTCTACTCGCATCGCCCTGCTCTCTAGAGAGGTAACACTGCTGACATTTCGGTTTATTTAGTGTTATAATAGTGATCTTAAGAGTTCACGGTGGGCTTACAAGGTGCCAAAGACCGTGAAGCGCCTGACGTGGATTATCTCATTTGTTCCTCGCAACTCTGTGAGTTATTAGGATTATTAGGCCGGATTTACAGAGAGAACTCGAGGCGATGAATTTAAGTCGTTTGCCCAAGATTATTACACGGTAGTAAGGTCTGAGTTGTGGTTCCAAATCGGCTAGCCTAACTCTAGAATGTGTACATTTTAGCCAATAAATTGAATTTGCCAGGACAAGTTTAATTGAGAATACAAGAGTGATTTTGGGTAACCTGAAATGAGGAAATGCCTGGACTTTTTAACGTGAAGATAATGGATTTTTCCAACTGTTTATTTCACTATCAGTTGTTGTGTGAGACCATGACTTTGGTTTTTCTCTGAAGCTCAAGGCCCCAAGGAGTTTGCTTTACAACAAGGATACTTCCCCTCTCTTGGCCGATGTTTATTAAATTCCGGCCTGATATGAAAAAGAAATAGGTGAATGGATGGGTGGGTGGGTGCGGGGAGCAGTAAGTACCATAGTTGAGGCCGTTAGGGTAGCCATCTAACCATTTGCAGATAATAGTCATTAAGTAAGGCAACTTTTTAGACTTCTAGGTAGCTACTGTGAAATTTGGGGGTTGTTTTGTGGCTCCGAGATTATGCTATATAGATTACTGATATTTGCTGTTAGGATGATAGCAAAGTCTAAGTGAAATGTCTTGGGTTCTAAGGCAGAGGAATATGGTTCACCTTATTAATGGATTATAGGAGGATGTCCTGGAAATTTTAAATACAGCATATTTTCCTTTTTTTTTTTTTAAACTGTCGCAATTTTGAACAATGCCTGCTTAAAGGGCACTTATAATTTTAGGTAGATCCTACTATTTAATTTCCAGCAGATTTTTGGAAGTTAAATCTCAAAATAGAAGTTGATGAAATCCATTTGTAGCAATAGATTGAAATGTTTTCTTCCTACTGTCACAAACTAGTATAATACTGTAGTTTTTTTGATACTTTTTTTTTATTTGAAAGAGATGCTAATTAAAAGTTTTAAGTATTTCAGGATAAGGAAAGCTATCTTACTGAATTGTGCTTGTGAGTAGCCTTTATTACTTAAGTGGTTTTAAATTTTTTTTTAGATTTTTAAATTTTATAAGAGAGAGCACAAGCAGGGGGAGTGGAGGGCAGAGGGAGGGGGAGAAGCAGGCTCCCTCCTGAGCAGAGGGCTCCATCCCAGGACCCCAGGATCACTACCTAAGCCTAAGGCAGACTCTTAACCCACTGAGCACCTAGGCACCTCTACTTAGGTGTTTTTAAACTTTGGCTATGACAATTGCAGCGAGCCTTTTTATCAAGCACGAATTTTGAACATATAGACTGATAGCCAACAAAACAGCTGCATCGATTTTTGATATCTTTCTAGAAATAAGTAGGAAGATAACTTGGTACATATGTGATTGAGAGATTTTGACCTTTTTGTGGGTTGATTTGCTCCATTTGTCTAAAGAGGACAAAGATTCCTGTAGTCCCAAGAAGCTCCTCTTACATTTTATAGTAGTGGAACTTGTTAATCAACTAGATCAGCAGCCTGTAACCTCACTAGCCGATGTTGTCCCAGTTAGTTGGAAAGATCACAGGTCAATTTAAACTAACTTAAATAACATAAGGAGATGGTATTCATAAACATAATACATTAGTGAGTAAAAGAGGAATAGCTTCTTAAATATAGTTAAATAACAACTAGCCCTGAACTAATCATTGAATATAAATCATTTCCTTGGAAACTGTTATTTCCTGTGATTCATTGTACTGTATTGATAAGTATTTTTTCATTTCTTTATGGAATACAAGCTATTAATCAGAGTAAATATAACTGGTACTACTCTGTTTTATGTATACTCTTAGGGGTAAAATGTAGTATTTAATGTTAAAGGGAAGAATCAATTCAGAAGAAAATTCTTCCTGGTAAAGTATATGTTAAGCTAAAAAAGGATGATAGCTTGTTTTACTCAGCATTTGAAGTAATATCATAGTGAGAAAGACTTTACCTAGAAATTCTCACTTCATTAATTATCTTGAAAATCTTTTACTAAGCTGAAGGATAGCAACCTAGCAAACAGATATCAAAAATGATCAATCTTGGTAAGCAGGTGTCAAAATTAATTGGCTGGTTCCATGGTAACTTAGTTTTTTTTTCTACGGTGGGGATTTCACTAGGGAATAAGAGTATTCTTCAAATGGTTCTTTAGAATGGAAGATTGATGGTGGGGAGGGATGCAGAAGCAACTATGGTATCAAAAGTGGTACTTTAGTTCTCTTAGCACTGATTCCAGTCTTCTGTTTCTATTTGAAAAGAACAAAACACTCAGAATTATAAGTCATTTCTCGCATAGGTAAAACAAAATGAATACTTTGAACCTTGTCTGAAAGGCTTGGGAAAAGACAGTGCCAATTTGAAATCTAATAATTAAGGATGTAATATACGCTAATTTGAAGTATATTTACTTGAGTACCTTAGTATAACATTAGACTAGAGAACATTTTACTACAAGATTTGTTTAAATGAATTACATTTTCTTTTAGAAACTAGTTGTTTAGAATTTTTTCTGTAGAGTAGTTGAGATTTATATTTATATAAATTTATATTTCATGTTCAGACTTGGACATTTTCTGGCTAATGTGACTTAGGAACCTATGTTTTCTAATTTGTAAGCAAGAAAACTAAATTAATGCTCTGAAATTGGAAAATATCTCATACTGTGAATAATTTCTAAATGTAACTTTATTAAAACATTTATTGAATATTTAAAAAATCTATTACATTTTATTGTATTTTTAATGTATATTGATTTTTTAAAAAAGATTTTATTTATCTCAGAGAAGAGAGCACATGGATGCACAAGTTGGGGGGAGGGGGAGAGGGAGAAGCAGACTCCCTGCTGTGCAGGGAGCCCTACTGGAGGCTTGGTCCCAGGACCTCGGGATCATGTCCTGAGCTGAAGGCAAATGTTTAACTCACCGAACCGCCCAGGTGCCCTGTAATGTAGATAGATTTTTCTTAATCTCTTAGGTTAATCAAATGTAGATACGGAAATTCTCACATTTTTAGTAGAAGTATTCTATTTCTGGTGACAGCAATGATGAAGATATAATATTGGGACTTCATTGCTGTTAAAAACAGAAAGGGGGGCACCTGGGTGGCTCAGTGGTTGAGCATCTGCCTTTGGCTCAGGGCATGATTCCCAATTTCCTGGAATCAAGTCCCACATTGGACTCCCCAGAGGGAGCCTGCTTCTTGCTCTGCCTATGTCTCTGCCTCTCTCTGTGTCTCTCATGAATAAATAAATCTTAAAAAAAATAAACAGAAAGGGACAGGGTTAAAAGTGTAAATATGTTTCCTTAGCTACTACTACTAAAAAAAAAAAAAACACATTTGGAATCATTTCTATTAATAGAAAAACTGTCAGTAACTATAAAGTTGCGTTGAATGCTCCCTGACCTCAAGTATGTTTGTTTTTCTTTAATTTGTTAATATTTTTACCCATAAGGTTTTTTTAAGCTTTTATTTAAATTCCAGTCATTAAAAGCACTTCCATACAACTCTTGGTACTCATTGCAATAAGTGTACTCCTTAATCCCCATCACTTACTTAAAACATCCTCCCTCCACCACCTTCTGGTAAGAGTCTTCTTTATTTAATTAAATTATTTTTTTTTTTAGAGAGATAGTATGTGTGCATGGGGGGAGGGCAGAGGCAGAGGGAGAGAGACAGAGTCTTTTTCCTTTTTTTTAAAGGTTTTATTTATTTATTTGAGAAACAGCATAAGTGGGGTGGAAGGTGGATGGGTGGGGAGGGGCAGAGGGTGAAGTTCAAACAGACTCCCTACTGAGCAGGGAGCTGACTGGGGGCTTGATCCTAGGACCTTGGGGTCATGACCTGAGTGGAAAGCAGACACTTAACCAACTGAGCCACCCAGGGACCCCAAGAAAGAGAATCTTAAGCAGGTTCCACACCCAGTAAGGACTTGTCAGACTATGTCACTCCTTATTATATATACTCTTATAGTGTTCTTTTTCCTTTTTGATACTTTCAAGAGGCATTATTCAGTTATGATTAAAATTTTTTCATTATTTTTAAGACCTTTTTTTGAGGTGTAATTGACATGCAGTAAACCGAATGTTTGTAATGTTTTATTGTACATATACACCTCTGAAACTATCACCGCAGTCAAGATCATAAAAATACCCACACCCAAAATTCCATGTGCCTCTTGATAATCCCTGTACCCAGGCAAATACTGAACTGCTTTCTGTCACTATAGATTTGTTGGACTTTCTAGAATTTTTTGTAAGTAGAATCATATACTATGTACTCCTTTTTATCTGGCTTTATTCACAGTTTATTCATTTTGAGATTCATTAATGGTGTATCAAGGATTTATTCTTTTTAGTTACTGTGCAGTATTCCAATGTACGGATATACCACAATTTGTTTTTCACCCAGTGATGGATATTTGGGTTTGTTTCCAATTTTTGGCCATTCTTTATAAAGCACATCTGAACTTTTATGTGGAAGTCTTTATATGGACATCTGCTTTCTTGGGTAAATACAGAAGAATGGAATGGCCAGATCACATTGCTGATACATATTTACCTTTTCAACAAACTGACAACTTTTCCAAAGTGGTTGTATTATTTACATTCCCACCAGCAGTATATGAATGTTAATTCACAATGTCACCAACACTTGGTATGGTCAGTCTTTAATTATGAGGGTTCTAAGTGGTTTGTAGTAGTATCTCATTGTGCTTTTAATTTCTGTTTCTCTAATAACTAATGATGTTGAACGTCTTGTCATATGCTTACTTAGAATCTATATATTTTCTTTGGTGAGGTGTCTGTTCAAAACTTTTGCACATTTAAAAACATTTTTTTCTTTCTTGTTACTGATTTTTATGAGTTCTTTACACATCTGGATACTAGTTCCTTTTCAGATTTATAATTTGCAAATATTTTTTCCCAGGCTGGGGCTTGTCTTTTCATTCTCTGAGCAGTGTTTTCAAATAACACAAGTTTTAAACTTGATGAATTCCAGTTTATCACTTTTTTTCTTTTATGAATTTTATTCTTGGTGTTAGATCTAAGAAACCTTGGCTTAAATTGTTATTTCTCTTTAATTTTTTTTTCTAGAAGTTTTGTAGTTTTAGATTTTACATTTAAGGTTTATAGTCCATTTTGAGTTAATTTCTGCATATGGTGAGAGGTATGGATCTCAATTCTTTCTTTTTTTTCTTTTGCATATAGAAATTCAGTTGTTCCAGGACCATTTTAAAAAGACTATCCTTGAGGTGCCTGGGTGGCTCAGTCGGTTAAGTGTCCAACTCTTGATTTTGGCTCAGGTCACGATCTCAGGGTTCTGGGTTCAAGCCCTGCATTGGGCTCTGCACTCAGTATGGACTTGGTTTGGGATTCTCTCTCTCCTTCTCTCCCCGCCCCTTTCCCTGCTTGCCCTCTTTCTCTCTCTAAAATAAATAAATAAAATCTTAAAAAAAATAAGACTATCCTTTCTCTGATAAGTTGCTTTGTATCTTTGCCAAAACCACTTGTTCATATATTTGTGTATTTCTGAACTCTCTTCTGTTCCATTGATCTCTTTATTTGCACATCAAGACAAAAATGTCTTGATTATCGTAGCTTTATAAGTCATGAAGTCAGCAGGTGTTAAGTCCTTTAATCTTGTTCATTTTTCAGTTACTCTGGCTCTTCTAGGTTCTTTGCATTTCCATATGAATTTCAGGATCAGCTTGCCAATTTCTACAAAAAAAAACCTGGGATTTTACTTGGAATTATGTTGAAGCTATAGATTAATTTGGGGGACAGTTGACACCTGTCCCTCAAATTAATCTCAATATTAATATTGAATTTTCTGGCTCATGAACGTGGTATATGTCTCCTTTTATTTAGGTCTCTTTTAGTCTCTCAGCAGTATTTTAAAATTTTCAGTGAACAGGTTTTACAGCTCTTCTCAGATTTTTCCCTAAATATTTCACATTTTTTGATGCTATTATAAATTATATATATTTTTATTTTTAATTTCTGATTGTTCCTCTTATTTGGAAATACGTTTTTTTTTTGTTTATTAATCTTGTATCTTTCAGTCTTGCTAAACTCATTAGTTACAGATTTCTGTAAATTCTTGATGATATTCTGAATAGATTATGTTGTTTGCAAATAAAGATACCTTTCCTCCTTTCTGTATAATCTGGATGCCTTTTCTTTTTCTTGCCTTATTTCACTGGCTAGAACCTCCATTGCAGTGATCTATACTTGTGGTGACTTTGGTCAACTCTAAGCAATTCATGATTTAGGGAGATTTTATATATATATATGTATACATATTACAGTATATATTAGATTTTATTTATTCATGACACACACACACACATACACACAGGCAGAGGGAGAAGCAGGCTCTATGCAGGGAGCCTGACATGGCACTCCATCTGGGTCTCCAGGGTCACGCCTGGGCTGAAGGCGGTGCTAAACTGCTGAGCCAACTGGGCTGCCCATAGAATATTTAATTCTTCTTATTTTGTTTTTATTTATTTATGATAGTCACAGAGCGAGTGAGAGAGAGAGAGAGAGGCAGAGACATAGGCAGAGGGAGAAGCAGGCTCCATGCACCGGGAGCCCGACGTGGGATTCAATCCCGGGTCTCCAGGATCACGCCCTGGGCCAAAGGCAGGCGCTAAACCGCTGCGCCACCCAGGGATCCTCTATTATTTAATTCTATTTATTTATTTATTTATTTATTTATTTATTTATTTATTTATTTATGATAGTCACAGAGAGAGAAAGAGAGGCAGAGACACAGGCAGAGGGAGAAGCAGGCTCCATGCACCAGGAGCCCGATGCGGGATTCGATCCCGGGTCTCCAGGATCACGCCCTGAGCCAAAGGCAGGCGCCAAACCGCTGCGCCACCCAGGGATCCCTATTATTTAATTCTTAAGTATGATGTTATCTGTAAGTTTTTTGTAAATTCCTTTTATCACATTGAGGAGGTTTCCTTCTGTTCTTAGTTTGCTAAGAGTTTTTATTGGAGATGGATATTAGATTGTGTTTTCTACATCTGTTGAGATCATCATGTCATTTTTCTGTTTGTTTCTTGATATTATGAATTTTGTTGCTTAATTTTTAAATGTTAAAACTACTTTACATTCCTGAGATAAACACCATCTGAAACGATTATGTTTTCTTTCTTTATATGTTGTTTGGAATTGATTGATTAGGATTTTGCTTAGAATTTTTGTATATATGTTCATGAAGGATATTGGTCTGTACTTTTTGTATAATGTCTTTGTGCAGTTTTAGAATCAGGGTAATACCAGCCTCCTAGAATGAGTTGGGACCTTCCTGTTTAGTTTACTGGAAGAGTTTGTATAGAATTAGCATTATTTCTTCATTATGTTTGGTACACTTCACCAGTGAAGCCCTTAAGGTCTGGAATTTTCTTTAACTCCAAATTCAGTTTATTTAATATAAATTCATTTGGTTTAGCATATAATACCACAAGTTCAATTTATGTATTATATATAGGACTGTATAACTAGAATTTGGTCAAATTTACTGGCAAGAATATTGCCCATCTTGATAAACATTCCTTGTATAAGTGAAAAGAATGTGTGTGATGGGTGGAATGTTCTATAAATTTCAGTTAGATTGAGTCGATTCATAGTTTTATTCAAGTTTTCTAAAACCTTTTTGTCTACTTATCAGTTATTGAGAGAGAAGTATTAAAATCTTCAATTTTAATTTTGCATTTGTCTATTTCTCCCTGCAGTCTTTCTTGTTTTGCTTTATGTATTTTGGAGCTCTTTTATTAAGTACATGAAATTTTATTTCCTCTTGATAAATTGACCCATTTTTTCATTATGAGATGACTATTGAAAGATGATCCTTTTATCATTCAGGTCTTTGTACCTTTTTTGAAAATCAGTTGGATATATCTATCTCTATATTTGTTTCTTGACTCTGTTCTGTTCCTTTGATTCATGTTCTGTCCTTTTGAGAGTCTCTTTTTTGACTATTATAACTTTATAGTAAGTCTTGAAATTAGGTAATGAGATTCTCAGAACTCTATTTTTATTTTTGAAAATTCATTTGGTTATTCTAACTCATTTGCTTTTCCACATTTTAGGATCAGTTTCTCAGATCAAAAAAAAAAAATCCTCCTGGGATTTTGGTTGGGATTGTGTTGGCTTGAGATTGTTTTGAGAAGACTAGCATATAAACAATACTGACTTCTCCATTCCATCAACATTTCTTCATCTATTTAGGTTTGCATGGATTTCTTGCATGTTTTGTAGTTATCATATATAGATCCTACATGTATTTTGTTAGATTTATACTAAATAGTTCATGTACTTTGATGCTATTGTAATTGATATTGTTTCTTTTAATTTCAATTTCTGTTTGTTGATCTTTATTATGTGGAAATACAATTGATTTTTGTATATTGACTTTGTATCCTTCCTGCAATGTTGCTAAACTCCGTTTCAGTAGCTTTTTTTATAGATTCCTTGGGATTTTCTACATACACAATTATGTTATCTGTGTAGAGTCAGTTTTACTTCCTCCTTTGCAATTATATGTATGCCTTTTATTTTTCTTCTTGCTGTATTGTACTGGCTAGGACCTTCAACTTGATGTTGAATAAGAAAATAATAGTGAATATCATTGCCTTGTTCCCAGTCTTAGGTGAAAACATTCAGTTTTTAAGCATATAGTATTATGTGAGCTGTAGGCTTTTTTGGTAAATGCCATTTACTAGGTTTAGAAAGTTCCTTGGTATTCCTTATTTTGACAGTTTATTATGTATGGATGTTAAATTTTATCTTTTTCCTGTATCTGTTGAGACAATCATTTGGTTTTTCTTTAGTTTGTTGATATTGGTGAATTAACTTGATTGATTTTCAAATGTTTAATCAGCCTTATAGTCCTGAGATAAGTCCCCATTGGTCATAATATATTATACTTTTTATATATTGGTGTATTTGATTTGCTATTATTTTGTTGAGGATTTTTGCTTCTGTGTTCTCAGAAGATATTACTTTGTAATTTTCTTTTCTTATAATGGCTTTGGGTTTCTTATCATGATAACACTAGCCCTATAAAAAAAGTTAGAGAGTGCCCCCTGCCCCTTCTTCTGTTTTCTGGAAGAATTTATGTAGAATTGATCTTACTTTTTTCATCAATGTCAGTAAAATTCATCACTGATGCCAACTGGGCCTGAGATTTTCTTTGAGGAAAGGCTTGCAACTATGAATTCAATTTTTAAAATAGATGTAGGGACATTCATTTCCTTTTTTTTTTTTTTTTTTGAGTGTGTTTTGGTAGATTGTCTTACAGAGA
Source organism: Canis lupus familiaris (assembly GCF_011100685.1). NCBI lineage: Eukaryota > Metazoa > Chordata > Mammalia > Carnivora > Canidae > Canis > Canis lupus. The sequence goes on from NC_049249.1 coordinate 26,125,611, forward strand.
TTGATTCGTTTCATCTGAGTTTTCAAATTTGTGGGAATAACATTGTGTATAATATTCCCTTATCCTTTTAAAGTTTGTGGAGTCTTTAGTAATATTTCTCACATTTCTGATATTGGTAGTTTACATTTTCTTTCTTTTTTCTTAGTCTGGCTATATATTTATTGACGTTATTGATCTTTTCAAAGAATATGTTTGGTTTAATTGATTCCTGCTCTTTTTTCTTTTATTGTTGTTTTCAGTTTCATTGATTGTTACTTCCTTTGGTTTTAATTTGCTTTTCTTATTCTAATTTCTTAAGATGAAAAGCTTACATCCTTAATTTGAGATGTTTCTTCCTTTCTAATAAAAGTATTTTAATGCTATGTGTGTTCTGAGCCCTGCTTTAGCTGCCTCTCACATATTGATAGGTAGTGCTTTCATTTTTATTCAGATCAATATACTTTCTAATTTTCTTTTAGACATGCTCTTTGGCTCATATAGAACAATTTTGTTTAACTTTCAAGTATTTGAGGATTTACCAAAGATTTTTGTTATTTATTCCTAGTTAAACTATGTTCAAAGAACTATGTTCATACCTTGTATGATTTCAGTTCTTACAAATTTGTTAAGACTTGTTTCTAGAAAAAAAATGTGGTGCACTGTGGTGAATATTAACATTTGCAATAGAAAAGAAGGTACATTCTTCTGTTGAGTGGGATGTTATAGAAATGTCAGTTAAGGCAAGTTGATTCTAATTGTTCAGGTAATTTATCTGTATGATATTGTTTAGTTCTGTTGATTCAGAGGAGTGTTGAAGTCTCCACCTGTGATTATAGATTTGTCCATCTGCTTTCACTTCTGTCAGTTTTGCTTATGTTTCAAGGCTTTTTTTTGGTGAGTGGATACAAAATAGAACTGCTGTGTTTTTTTGGTGAACTGACCCATTTGTCATAGTATCATTTTTTCCATCTTTTTCTTTGGAACTGTTTCTGCTTTATAGTCTACTTTGATATTAATAGCCACTCTGTTATATATATATTTCAATCCAATGTAATAATCTCTTTTTATTGGTTTGTTGAGACTATTTACATTTAGTATATTTGGATATATTTTGGTATTCTGTTTTAATTTGCTATTGTCCTTTCAGATATATGGCTTTGTATTATTTTTTATTGATTATGCTATTGTTCACAATATGCATACCTAACTTTTTGTAATCTATTCAGAGTTAATGCTATTTTAAAATTAGCAGGCTAAATTAAGTTTTATAACCATATTTGTCCATTTATCCATCTCTACTGACCTTTGCTATAATTGTCTTGTACATTACATCTACTTGTATGACAAACCCCGTTAGATAAAGTTATAAATTTTTCTTTCAACAACATATTTTAAAGAACCTAAGAGGAGAAAAACTGTCTATTTTATATTTCTCAGATTTTTGCTCTTTCTTTTGCTTTTTGCTTATCTATAGATAGAAATTTCCTTCTAGGATCATTCTTCTTTAGTGTGAACCACTTTTTTTTCCCCCCATTTCTTTTCAAACATGACTGTTGCTGATGTCTTTTCTTAATGTTTTTTGGCCTAACAGTACTTTTATTTTGCTTTGTTTAGTGAGGGATATTTTTGCAGGTACAGAATCTTAGGTTTTTAATTTTTTCAGCATTTTAAACAAGTCGCACAGTTCTTTTCTGGTCTTTCATGATTTCTGATGGGAAGTCTGCAGTAATTCTAATTGTTTTTCTTCTATATATAATGTCATTTTTCTCTAGCTACTTTCAAGATTTTTCTGAATTTTTTGTTTTAAGCAGTTCAAATTATGATGTATCTGGATGTAGGTTTCTTTAAATTTACCATAGGTGGTAGGGTTTGCTGATCTTCTTGAATTTGTATTTCTGTGTTTCATCAAAATGGGATTTAAAAAAAACATTATTTCTTTTAATATATTTTTCTGCAGTAATCTTTTTTGTTTCTTCTTGGATTTTAGTGACACTCATGAGGTTTTTGATTTAGCTTCACGGGTTCTTGAGGTTCTGATTTTTTAAAAAAATTTTTTCTCTTTCTTCAAATTGTATTATTTCTTTTGAACTATCATTAGCTTCACTGACTGTTGCCTCTATCATATACTTTCTGCTTTTGAACCCATCCAGTCATTTTAAATTGTGTAAGAGGTGGTATTTTTCATTATTAACCTTTCCATCATGTTCTTTTTGATAATTTTTCTTTCTCTGTTGAGAGCTCTCATTTCATTTTTTCTTTATCTTTGTCTTTTTTTTTCTTTATCTTTGTCTTATGGCGTCTAGTTATAATAGTTAATGTCTGTCTGATGATGCAGTTTTGGATCTTCTCAGGGTTGACATCGATTATCTTTTCCCTTGAGAAATGTTGATAGTTTCCTAGTTCTTTGTATGTTGAGTGATTTTTATTTATTCTGGACATTGTGAAAGTTATCTTGTATAAGTTATGGATCTTGTTATGTTCTGGGGAATGTCCATTTACTGATCTATCAGTTTACTTGTTTAGTTCTTTTTAGTAAGGAACAAACCATTTGGGTTCAAGTAGCAAATTCTCCGTCATGCTTTCTGAGGGTAATGGTTTTAATCTCAGTTCTGTTTTCAAAGCCTTTGGATCTGAATGCACACATGCCACTCAGGGACTAGTCTGAGACTTGTGTAGTGTTTTAAGTTTTAATTAATTTCTCAAAGGCTTCATTAAGCTGCTTTTTGGGTCTGTTCCTCATATGAGCTACTCAGATTGAACCTGAGTCTTAATGTGAGTTCATATGCAGAATTAGGGTATTTCCATCTTCAGCTTTTGTTCCTTCGGACACCTTGCATACTCTGATGTGCAGGGTACCTTTTCCTGGCCATTCGTGCTGGAAAGACAGAATTTCTCCTTTAAGAGCCCATGAATGTTTTGCTGTCATTTTCAAGGTTTGCCATCCTTTTCATCTCTTAGCCTTTGCTTTAGTAAAATCCTGAATTTTTTTCTACTGGGTTCTCACATTAGCTCTTGAATTGATTTCTCTGCTTCTAATTTTCCCCTTGCTGTTCTCCTTTATTGCTACCAGAGTTTGCTTCATAGAACACAAATTTGATCATATCTTTTCTTTGCAAAAGAGCTAGAATGTTTAAAGCAGCGACTCTAAGGTTTCTGATGAAGAATCTATTGTCATTCAAATTGTTGCTCTCATTTTCCTTTGGCTTCCTTTTTTCTTCTAAATTTTCAGAAATTTGGTTATGATGTATAGGAGTATAGAATTTTTTGAGTTTATTTGTTATTTGCTGTTTCTTGCCTTGTAGGTTTATATATTTTTCAGAATTTGTAAAATTTTGTTATTGTTTTTATTTATTTAATTTTTGCATTTTACTTATTTATTTATTGAAGCTTGATTTGCCGACATAAGTATAACACCCAGTGCTCATCCCATCAAGTGCCCTACTCAGTGCCTGTTACCCAGTTACCCCAATTGTTATCATTTTTTCTGGTATTTTTTTTCAGCTTCACACTCTTACTCTTTCTTCTCTCCCATGACTCCAAAGAGACAAATATTACTTCTTTGTCACTAAAGCCCTCTTCAGGGATGCCTGGGTGGCTCAGTGGTTGAGTGTCTGCCTTCAACTCAGGATGTGATCCCAGGATCTGGGATCAAGTCCCACATTGGCTCTTTGCAGGAAGCCTGCTTCTCCCTCTGCCTGTGTCTCTCGGCCTCTCTCTCTCTCTCTCTCTCTCTCATGAATAAACAAATAAATCTTTAAAAAAAAAAAAAGCCCTCTTCAGTCTGTTTTCTTTACATTCCGGTTGGATAACTTTTGTTTATCTTTATGCTCATTGATTCTTACTTCTATCATCTCCATTCTGCTATTGGGCCCATCTTGTGAGTTGGTATAAAAAATTTCACTTATCATATTTCCATTTCTTTATGTTTTGTTTCTTTACTTGAAACTTTTATTTTTATATTTGTTTTGAAAGTATCTGCAACTGCTTGTCATACCATTTTTCTGATAGCTGCTTTAAGATTTTGACAGGTAATTCCAGCATCTTTACCATGTCAATCGTGGTACCTCTATCTTTTTTCAGATGAGTTCAAATTTTCTTGTTTCTTGGTATGGCAGGTAATTTTGGATTATATCTTGGATATTTTAAGTATTGTGCATGAAATTCTGGTTCCTGTTTAAAAATTCTGCTTTAGGAGGCAATCAACTTGTTTTGGTTTAGCATACATGACCTTCCTTTTTTTTTTATATAATAGCTTTATCGAGTTTTAACTTATATACCATAATATTAACCACAGTAAAAAATAAATGAGTACAACTGAATCAGATCTTTTCAAAATGAAGTATCTTGCCTGGCAATTTAATTTCTTAATTTCTTCCTCCTACATCTGTAGCTTCTTTGCTCAATATGAAGTTAGCTTGACATTAGGCATATTTAACATGGCCAGAAATCTTGAAGTAAATGCCTAATTATAATATTTGGCCTAGAATCTGATTTTCAAATATTTGAGTGAAAGACTTCTGAGTACCCCCAAATAGCAACTATCAATTCCAATGTAACTTATCCACAGAGAAGTATTGATACACAGTAGCTAAAAGATTAAAATGCTGAAAACTTTTTTGATACTGGTTTTAGTAATATTCATCCTGAAGGCATTGTTTTGTCTTGACAATTATTATTTTTTTTTAATAGAATTTATTTATTTGTGAGAGAGAGAGAGTGCATGAGCTGGGGATGAGGCAAATGGAGAGGAAGAGGCAGACTCCTTGCTGAGGAGGGAGCTCATTGAGGGGCGTTATCCCAGGACCCCAGGATCATGGTCTGAGCCAAAGGCAGACGCTTAACCCACTGAGCCACACTGGCACCCCTGTTTTGGCAATTACTTGAAATCTGCATGAGATTGGGAAAGATTTGCAATGGAAATACAGTATTTTAAAGGATCATAGGAAAAAAGTTTTATTTGCTAGAGGAGAAATGGTGATGGTCTTACCAGGGTCATGCTACCAGCAATCAATTATTTTTCACCCCAAATCATGCAAAGGGTAGGGTATAAACATTTCCTTCCTCTTCTATCAGATGTGAGAACTGACTAAGCACATTATATTTGTTACCACTGAGGCCAGTCTATAGAGGAATCTTGTGTATGTGGTGCCAGTCAACTACTGTAGTCAGCTTGGTTAGTGTGTTTTATGTGAAGGAATACTGTGTGGCCAGGATATGATTTGTTCAAATCAGTGTTCTCTAAAGTGGGATGGTAACTAAGATAACTCACTGGAAAGTGGGAAGAAAATATTAGGACTCCTAGTATTGTTATTTTTAATTTTGATTTTTAAAATCTGTACTTTATAGTGCACAATATTTTTCTTTATTTTATTTTAATTTATTTTATTTTAATTTAATTTAATTTAATTTTTTATTTTTGAGTGGGCTTTATGCCCACTTAATTGACTGAGCCACCCAGGCACCCCTAGTGCACAATATTTTAAGTAGTACATGTTTACTTATATGTAAATATACATATATTTGAGTTATGTAATAAAAATTTTTACTGACAAAGGAGCATGTAATTAAGGTTTGAAGACTACTACTCTAGCAGATGAGGTCACCTAAGTTTTTATTAGGAGTCAGGTGGATGGAGAATGCACATTTAAAAGTGGAGGATGCACAGTATACTATGAAGGAAGCAGGAAGAAATATAAGCTCAGTAGTGTAATACAGTATCACTGTGGAGAAAGGAAAAAAAGTTAATACCAATGAATATAATCTAGAGGTACTCTTCATTTTGTTTAAATGTATAAAATAGTATAGTAAAATGTATAATGTTTTAATTAAAAATGTATAAACTATTAAACAATATTTTAATTAAAAATACTGTTTTTAAAAAGACTTCCATATGACGATGGCTTGCAAAGGTGACTCTCTATAAAGATTCTCCAAGTAGATTTGACTATTTCTTGAGTGGTTATTGTCAGCACTAAAACCATTTTTTCTGATAAACAGGATTTATTGTCTCAGAGACTTTGTAGTATTAAAACTACTGATTTTTTCTTATTTTATGTTTTATTTTTTTATTTTTTTCAAAGATTATTTATTTATTCATGAGACACACACACACACACAGAGAGAGAGAGAGAGAGAGAGAGAGAGAGGGAGACAGAGACACAGGCAGAAGGAGAAACACGCTCCATGCAGGGAGCCTGACATGGGACTCAATCCCAGGTCTCCAGGATCATGCCCTGGGCCGAAGGTGGCGCCAAACCGCTCAGCCTCCCAGGCTGCCCTTATATTATGATGTTTTAATCAAATTTTTTATTTATAGCCAGGATAGAGAATAATACTTCAATTGCTTTGATTTTAGTTTAATGTTTGTGCTTGTTTTCCTATACTTAGTAGTGGCTGTTCCTGTATTTTAAATAGCTTAGCATGTTTATTTGATCAGGGACTCTAGATTGGGCAGTTTTAGCAAGATGAGACATTTGAAGGCATATGGGCACATGACAGGCATGGGGATAGAGATTGGCAAACTTTTTCTGTAAAAGGCCAGATAATAGATATTTTAGAATTTGCAGGCCAGATGGTTTCTGTTGCCACTGCTCAACTCTGCTCTTGTAGCATGTTAGCAATCTTAGACATGTGTAAACAAATGGATGTAGTGGAATTCCATTAAATCTTCATTTACACAGACAGTGGGCCAGTAGTTTATGGAGCTCTGATCTAGATTAACATGTCAGTATGACCTCAAATCAAGAACAGGAGTGCCGCAATAAAAAATAGGTTAGTTGTTTGAAACTTAGAATACTTCGTAAAAACAATATTAGAAATAGCTAGTTCAGTGTCTGTTTCCATGGGTATATATTTTCCTCTGCAAATAGGCCATACTTTGTTTCTTTGCATGCTTGGTAGTTTCTTGTTGATTATTGTAACGTGATAAGTCTAGAAGTTAGAGTCTTCTCTACAGGTTTTTGTTTGTTTTTGTGTGTGTGTGTATGTGGGTTGTAGTTCATGATTTTTCTAAACTGCTTTTGTAATGACTATATTCTTTGTTGTGTATGGTCTCTAAAGTTTCTGTTCTTTTAGCCTGTGGTCAGCTAGTGTTTTGATACAGATTTCTTTGAATGCATGGAGCCAAGGAAAAAATAAAAAAATTCTTCTAGTCTTTGCAGATTGACTCTTTTGGAGCATTCCTTTGGTGCATAGGTAGGTTGTTTATGACTCTGCCTTAGCCTCCATTTTCTTTTTTGCTTTCAGTCTAAAAGTTAGCCAGAGATAAAATATAGTAGAGTCTTCTTAGGTGCTTTCTGAGCATGTAGTCTTCCCTGAGGATGCACGTGGCTTCCCAAATTCCCCTGTATGGGCTCACATACTGTATAGTTTCTCAATTAATTCTTCAAAGAATCTCTCCCAAGGTTTTCCTCCCAGGCTCTTGGTGTATCTATTATTTACTTCCACTGTCACCTTTTGCTTCATGAAGCAGGGGTTGTTTCTATTTGTCTTTCAGTGTTTTTGAGGAATCCTTCTGTATAACTGCTTTTTTGCTCTGAAGGGATTTCTTGCTAGGTATGGGATGATTTTCAATACTTGTATCAGCAAATGATTTCATGAGTTAAATGTAAAAGTATTAGGTAAATTTTAGTTGCTCAAGGGGTCATTGCAATTAAATTTATGGTTCCTTCGTTAAACCAATCTGAATAACTGTTAAATCTTTCTTCTCCATTCTTGTAACCATTGTTATTTGGATTGCCCTATGGTCTCATTGTTAGATATTACCCATTGATTCACTGAATGATTTGCATTTCCCCAACAAAGCAATGTTATTTCATGAGCCACTAAGTCTTTATATATACTTCAGTCAGCAATACTGTTATGTTTATTGTTTTTATATAGTGCTAGGTTAAGTTTGATTACATTTAGTTTAAGATTTTTGTGTGAAGGATATTTATAATTTTCATTTCTTCTTCTGTTGGTTTCATCAAGTTATACTATTTAAAGAAGTATTCCTTTCATCTAAAATATCAAATTTATTGACAGGAAGTTGTTCTCAATGTCTTATTCTTTCTGTAGCATCAGTAGTGAGGTTTCTCTTCTCCTTTTTGATAATGGTAATTAATATTTTTCTTCTTGGTAAGTTCTGCTAGGAAATTATTAATTTTTTTAATCTTCATGAAGCCAGTTTTTAATTGTGTTGATTTCCTTTATTGTATGACTTTTCTATTTAAGAGATTTCTGTTCTTCTTTTTTTAAAAAATATTTATTTACTTATTTGAGAGAGAAGACAGTGTGCACCAGTGGGTGAGGAAGAGAGGGAAAGAGAGAGAATGCCACACAGACTCTGTGCTGAGCATGGAGCCTGATGGCGGGACTCAATCTCACAACCCTAAGTGACCTGAGCTGAAACTAAGAGTCGTACACTCAAATGACTGAGCCACTCAGGTGCTGTAAGAGATTTCTGTTCTTTATTATTCCCTTCCATATACTTTCATTTGCTTTAATTCACTATTCTTTTTCTAGCTTCTTAAGCTGTAACTTTGAATAATTGATTTTCAGTTTTCTAATATAGACATTAAAAGCTAAAATTTCTCTGTAAATTCATCTCATAAATTAGCTTCATCTCATAAATTTTGCTATGTTGTGATTTTCATATTATTCAGTTAAAAATATTTTCTAATTGGCTTGGGGACTTAGAAGTATATTGCTCAATTTGCAAATATTTGGGGATTTTAAATTTATCTTTTTTGTGTGGTCAGTGTGTATGGGGCTGCCACTAATTTCATGGTATTTGGATGCGTGATTACTGTAGCCAGTTGTTATTGATTAAGTTGATTTAATTAAATTCTGATGTTACTTGCTGGCATGGCCTAAGAACAAGTAGTCTTATAAAGAGGGTGGGAATTAATTTTTCTCACTGTCAGCTTTGGCTTCTGAAGACTTTTGCAGGCTCAAAGTGTGAAAAAAAAATATGAGAGTTTAAGGTCCTCAAGCTCATCTATCCAGATGGTACCCTCCTAGGTATCAGAGTTTTACTTCCTCTTAGGGGCACTATCTTTAGCACTGTAATTTTGTTACAGTTGTGAATTAAACTTTTTTTTTTTTTTTTTGTTATAATTCTGTTCCTCTCACAGTCTGAGCCTGGGGCTGTTTTTCAGCTTGGATCTTCACTCTGAATTCAGGAGTAGAGATTCCTTCACTTTAAATGTTACAGAGTCCCCTGGCTTTTACACTGTATCTAAAATTAGTGGTTGGTGATTTGGGTCTTATAGGATGTTGGGAAAAGCTGCTTATGGGCAGGCGTCTCATAGAGGCACTCGGCTGGAGTTTTCTTCCTTCAGCTTATCAATGACTTTTTACAGCAAATCAACTAACTCTACACAGTCCTTAGAATTACCCTTGCTACTGTACTTCTCATATATTAGAGCTATTGCAACAGCCTGTTGTCCATGCATAACTTTCTACTGGTATCCCATCTCAGCTCACAGGTTAAGAGTCTTAGTCATTGTGATGCTGTGGCATGCCAGGAGTTATTACCATTCTGTCTACCATCTGCCCATTGAGTGATCCAATCCTAGAATCCTGTCTTGAAGATCTGCTTCCTGCTGGTAACTATTAGTTTGGTCACCGGCACCCGCCCCACCCTCCCGAAGCAGAAGTATCTGCTTTTACACTGAGAATTAGCACATATAATATACTTGGGAGATGCAGGGACACTGACTGAATCATACAGAGAAGTAGCCAGTAAGAAGTATGTTATCAAGTCACCTACCAAAGGGGGGGACTAGAGCTTAATCCCACTGGGAAGTACTGGGGAGAAAATGCACTGCAGTATAGTCCCAACAAAGAGGTAAGGAAGCTTAGGGTATTTACATTTTTATCCAATCATTCATTGACTAGGGGATACCTCTGGGAGGATATTGATTTATAAGCACTTTCAGCTCATCACATGCAGAGGAAGTGTAGGTTCCAGCAGCCAGAGGGGAGTCCTCCAGCAAAGATGCAGGTGCTCACCTAAGGAAGTCAGGCTGAGTGTATGGAAATAGCAAAGAGGGTCTGAGAGAGTATGGGGGTAGCACAGACACTGTTGGCTACTTCAAAAGATATATCTGTTTTCTACTATGTAACATAATGCCAAATTACTTTGCGAAGTTGTATGACAATTCTTTTTTCCACATCTTTGCCAATATTTGATATTATTCTTTTTAACTTAGTTTTGTTGTGTGCACAGTGGTGGTATGTAATTGTGATTGTATTTTGCATATCCTTGATTATTATTGATCGGTTTGGGTCCAATCAGAAAGGAGAATCACATAATCTTAACAGGGAAGGTTTAATGTAAATAATTTTTGATTGTACCAGGGATTGGGATAATGAGAAATTGGCTAGTAAGAAGTAAAGGTTTCTCCAAACGATGTAGAGATAGTGGATATAAGGAGGAGCCACTACTAACCTTATGGTTGAGATACAACACTTACGTACAAGTTCCCACCTCCTGGCCTGAGATCCAGACCTTGTTGAGAGGGCCTGGCTGTGGCTCACTGAAAGGTACAGTTGCTGTCATGCTGCACTGGTAGAAATTATTTGATATCTGCCCTTTGGAACTTGCTATGGTTATCTCACTGAGAGATGAAGAATGCTGTTCGTGAGGCAGTGTCTCACTGAAGGCACTCTGCTGCAGAATTTCCTGAGGGGAGGTGCTAGGAGAAGCTACTGGTGGCTGGCTTGCTGGCCATCACATTCTATAGGATCCTAGTCCTGGAGAAGCCAAGCTGCAGGAGATTGTTAAGTACATTGGAACCCGGAAACAAAACTCTTGTCTCCTATACTCTTTCTAGTGCACTCTGTTGACAAAGCATGCCAGCTTAACATCATGCCATCTGACAAAGAAAACATATTTAAAGGGCCCAGATCTATTTTCACAGAGTAGGTAAACTGTGGATTTTGAGGCAAGAGGCAATGGATAATTGGCACAGTCTACCCTTTGGTTATTCAGCTTCTTTATGTTTCCTTCTAAACATATGTGAATTCCCTAGCAAACAACAACACTGTATTTCTATCTAAGAAGATACACATATTCCAACTGAGGTTCTCACCCTTTGACCAAAAAGAAGAAGTACACAGTTCGAAGGGTCATTATATCTGTGGTTGGTTGTATTAATTACTCTTCATATTCATAGTCATATTGAATATGCCATTATCTAAAGTCTAAATTGTAGAGTTAACTTAAAACAAATTGTATGTAAAATAAAAATGAGGAGAGAAGATATACTTGTAACAAGCAAATAGAAACTGTGCAAAACTGTTATGATCTTTGTTTTTATGTGTTATAAGATGATAATTGATATCAGTGGTTTTGTTCTTCTACTCCCTATTTTATTTCCCCTGCTCTCAGCTAGAGTCTCAGGCTGTTGGAGTTTCACCTGGTAGAGTCCAGTGGGTTGATTTCTCAGTCATTCTGCTTTGGTTGAATATTTTTTATGGGCCTATCTTCTGGATCTCTCATCCTGTTTTAGCTATGTTTAAATGTGCTGTAAACCTGTGCATCAAATTCTTAATATTGATTAGGGTAGTTTTCAGTATTAGTATGTCTATTATTTTTTCAAATATGCTCTCTTACTTTTTACAGTTTTCAATTAATTGCCAAAGTTTTAAATCTTGTCTTTTGTTGAGCTTAGTAAAGCATATTTGTTTTATATGACACATCTGATAATCTCTGTAGTTGAAATCTTCAGTTCTCTTTCTGTTGTCTGTTGGTTCTTATTTTGTTGTCATGCATCTTCATATGTCTTAGTATCTTTAATTGTGGTAGACGTTTTATTTGAAAAGTTGTTATTAGAAATAATTTGAGGTCTAGAATGATGTTATCTTTCTTTAGAGTATTTTTGTATCTTCTGTTACGAACTTTGGCCTACTGGCATTTCCAGTATCGTTTTAAGCCAGTTTTAAGTCTTGAGGTTTCTAGCCATCCAGTGAACTCATAGCTAGGCTGCAGTCCATGCAGGGCCTAGTTTACTTCTGGTACACCCTTACTCTAATAACAGGTCATTGCATCTCAATTCAAAGTGCTGTGCTGTCTTGAGCCTGTACGTTTTGTGGGCCATTGCCTTCAACTGTCGTGTCCCTCCCTGTTTCAGGCTGCCAAAAGCACGCTGCTTTTTGATATTGTCCTCTCAATAGGCAGGTCTCTCCAGAGCAAAAAGCAGCTCTGAATGCCTGCCTCATCTTAAAGAATTTGCAAGGTCTGGGTCTTGAGTTGGTAGATCTTACTATTTTGTTGCTTATAAGATGCCTTTAAGATTTTAAAATTGTTCCTCAGCTTTTTTTTTTTTTTTTAAGATTTTATTTATTTATTAGAGAGAGAGAGAGAGAGAGAGAGAGGAAGAGACACAGACACAGGCAGAGGGAGAAGCAGGCTCCATGCAAGGAGCCCAATGTGGGACTTGATCCCGGGACTCCAGGATCACACCCTGGGCTGAAGGCAGGCACTAAACTGCTGAGCCACCCAGGGATCCCCTGTTCCTCAGCTTTTTAAAGTTGTTTTCAGTGCAGGATTTGTCCGAATTACCTTATCTGGTATTGTTGGAAGTGAAAAATCAGGACAAGTTATTTAACTTGTTCTTTATAGATTGTGCCTCAGTTTTCTCATCTGTATTATGGCGTTAATAATTATTTATTATCTTGTAAGGTTTTTTTGAGATTTTTAAATGAGGTAACACATCATGCTCTTACAGTAGATCCTGACACATAGAAAATGCACATTTTATTACTAATTTGAGATATTGGAATTTGTTGTTCTTAAAAAACTTTCCCAAGCATGAATTAGCCCATTTATTTATTTATTTATTTTTTAAAAGATTTTATTTATTAATCATGAGAGACACAGAGAAAGAGGCAGAAACACAGGCAGAGGGAGAAGCAGGCTCTATGCAGGGAGCCTGATGTGGGACTTGATCTCAGGACTCCGGGATCACGCCCTGAGCCAAAGGAAGATGCTCAACTGCCGAGCCATCCAGGTGTCCCGAATTAGCCTCTTTATTGCCTAAAATAATCTGCAGGGATTATGAAAGATTTACAAATAATGTTTTTATTGACATTTCTGTGAACCACGATTTAGGTAAATGAAACTTTTGTTTTCCTAGTGTAGTTAAGATGAGTTTATACTATAAGGAAAATTTAATTTATCTAAAACTAAATAGTGACCTAGAGATCTATGTGCATATGTGTATATTATGTATATGTATTTATGTATAAGTGAATATATAAAGACTGATAAGTCCTTGTGTGTGTTTATATAAATATATGTATTTGTATAATATATAGAATCTAAATGGGAAGATATCTTAATTACTTAAAATAAGGTGTTTTGTGGATAAAACAATTGGGCTGGAGCTAAGGAGAACAAAATGAAGTACAATTGAGATCTTGTTTTAAATGTTTTTAAATTATAAAAACAGAAATTTTTCTAAGAATTGTCTTTTTTATGTTTGAAATAGAAGATAATTATAAAGCCTTTGATTTATCCTATTTTCAAAATTGAGTTCTTGGTATAAAATAGACAAGAGAAAATCTTAATAAAAACAGGTAGTTGCACACAGTAAAGTCTGGTGACAACTACCCTAGCAATTCTGATAGATGTAACGGGACAGATTGTGGCGATACTTGTGGTGCATCTAGTATAATATATAAACTTCTTAAATCACTGAGTTGTACACTTGAAACTGGTATCACATTGTGTGTTAGCTGAAATTAAAATAAATGAATAAGTAAATAATTGCTTGAGAATGGATAACATGAGAACTAAAGAAAGCCAAAACCAAAAGCAAACATAGCTAACACTGTAACTCTGAAAGTGGTTATGTACATACACTATTTCTCTATTTCTTTGATCTGCATCTTTTTTTTTTTTAAGATTTTATTTATTCATGAGAGAGACAGAGAGAGAGAGATGCATAGACACAGGCAGAGGGAGAAGCAGGCTCCATGCAGGGAGCCCGACGTGGGACTTGATCCCGGGTCTCCAGGATCACACTCCGGGCTGCAGGCAGCGCTAAACGGCTGCGCCACCGGGGCTGCCCTGATCTGCATCTTTTAAAGTGCATTTGACCTTCCTTCTTTTGCCTCCATCTTATTTTTGTACAGAGACAATTTAACTTCATCTATTTTTGCATTAAATCCATCAGTAGAGTGTTCAATTTTTCAGTGTATTTTTTTACCTGTGCAAAATGAAACATTTGAAATATGTCAAGGTGTAGAGAAATCCAGAATAAATTCTTTTGAGTTGTAGGGAGATACAGGGCAATTTGAAAACTTTTCTAATTTGTAAATAAATTCTCCCTGTGGAAAATGCTACATCTCATTTCTTCGGTTTAATGTCTTTTTAATTTTCTTATGCTACTATATGTTTTAAAGTTACTTTAAGGTAATTTTTTCATGATTTTGTTTTCTAGGTTAACAGAACCTTCTGGATATTTAACAGACGGTCCAATTAACTATAAATATAAAACTAAATGCACATGGCTAATTGAAGGCTAGTAAGTATATAATTTGGATTAAATTGATTTTTAAATTTTATTCTGAAATGATAAAGAAAATGATCATATCAATGTTAAAGTATTAAAATGTAATTTTATAGGTATATAGCTCATTCAGTTGCTTATAGTTTATTCAGTGATTATTCATGATATTTTTAAATGAGATTTGCAACTTTTAGATATTACATTTAATATAAATTTTTTTTAACTATTTTTTTTTAGGATTTTATTTATTGATTCATGAGAGACACACAGAGAGAGAGAGAGGCAGAAACACAGGCAGAGGCAGAAGCAGGCTCCATGCAGGGAGCCTGACATGGGACTTTATCCCGGGTCTCCAGCATCACGCTCTGGGCTGAAGGTGGCGCTAAACCTCTGAGCCACCTGGGCTGCCCTTAATATAAATTATAGTATCCCTTTACTTGTGATAATAGTTTGTTACATATATTTTAGAGTTATGTTAGTGTGGCAGTAAGTAGACGTTTTTGGCTTACTTTAAACATCTTGTTATGGAATTTGAAGATGCCATAGAGAAGATAAAAATATTCCATGCTGAATTATGCCATTGGTTTATACTCTTCAGTATTTTAGTTATAAGGGTATTTAAAAAGAACATTTTGTAAGAGAGAGTTAATTATCCTTTTAGGAGCTTTTTTCAGTAATTAGGGCCTGAGTTTGGATTGATCTATTTAAACATACTGTGAATAGATCATAAATGAATTGATACAAGTTATTTTATGGTTCTTAAAGAGTGTATTTGGAAAATGTTATTTTTGGGGAAGGTTATTTAGATAGGTTTTTAGAAATTATCAATTTCCTGTACATTGATAGTTTCATTTTGTTTATTTTTGTCTTGTTTGTTTGTTGTTTTTTAAGTAATCTCTATGCCCAACATGGGGATTGAACTCATGACCCCAAGCTACATGCTCTACCAACTGAGCCAGCCAAGTGTCCCCCACCCTTTTTTTTCATCTTATTTATTTGTTAATAATATATCCTACTGAGACCTTTTGATTAAAATTTCAATACCATAGTAGGGCCTTTAGCTAATAAGTATTATGTAGAAATACGAGATGTTACTTATTGAGTGTTGAATTTTAAAAATCAACTTCATTCAAGTTTAATTTGTATACAATAAAATTCATGTTAAGTGTACAGTTCAACATAGCTCCAGTAATATATACAATCTGTATAATGTCCACCTTAATCAAGACATAGAACATTTACTGCTGACTAAAGTTTTAGAAAATGGTGATTTATATATACAGTTTGTTAATAGATTTTGAAGTCGCATGTCATTTTTACATTTGATTTATTTTTAAAATTTTATTTAAGTAATTTCTACACCCTACTTGGAGTTCAAACTCACAACCTTGAGATCAAGAGTTATATGCTCTTCTGACTGAGCCAGCCAGGTGTCCCTCATTTTTATAATGTATATAATACTCTTTTTCTGTAACTTAATAGTAAATAGAAAATTTTTTGTAAATCAGTTTTTAAAAATTTTTTAATTTATTTTTTGTAAATAGGTTTTTAATACAGTACTCAACATTTTTTCTGACTATGCTTTGAATATTACATATGAATTTAAACATTTTAATATTTTTTTCAGTCCAAATGCAGTGTTAAGATTAAGATTCAATCATTTTGCAACAGAATGTAGCTGGGATCATATGTATGTTTATGATGGAGATTCAATATATGCACCTTTAATAGCGGTTCTTAGGTGAGTAATTGTGTTTTAATTGGTGAATTGACAGTTGTAGAGGAATAAGTGTAATTTATTAATTTTAAATATATACTACTCTGGGCTTTAAAATAAATTTAGCAGAGATACTGATTGCTAAGTTTCAGAGATGTTATAATACTATGTTGCATATTGTGACTGTCAACTTAGGTACATATATATTAGTGTAAATTTTGATTTAGTAAAGATAAATGAGTACTCATTTCAGAAATGTAGATTTCCTAAAAAGTATCCTTTATTCTTGCCACATATAGTTTGTTCTTTTAAAATGATGTGAATGTTTCCAGAGCTACCTATTAGACAGATTAATATGAGTTCTAGATGACAAAGAGATAAAGATGTGTATGTTTTCTATAGTTGTCTTTTTATTTTAGTGAAATGATAAAATTTCCAATTCTGTAAATAAAAAGTTAAGTTACACTTTATGTAATGGTTTAATAATCGGTATGTTTCTTTCAGTTCTCAAAATTTGGGAGTTTTTGTTCTTTCAGAATACTTATTGTTAGTAGTCAGGCAGTCAGATTTAAATTTTAAAATTACAGCATTTTCAATATCAATTTAAAAATCTTTTCTATGTAAGTAATATAAATTATTATAAAATGTTTCATGAATAGGAGAAAATATATTTGACATAGGAAAAATTAGGATTGTGGTGATCAGTGTTGATTTTGAATACAATTAACTAACATGATTGTTGACCAAGTTACTGATTTATTTATTCTTATATTTCTTATATCCGTAGTACTGCTTATATGTTCTGTTATTGTTAAAAATTTAAATGAAGATAAAAGCTTATTGTTCCCTTCAAATTTTTAAATTTTCTTTTTTCTTTTTATTTATGTTGCAGCTACTCTGTTTACCAGGAATGTAGACTATTATTTTTTTGGATAGACATGTAAGGACTTGTATTTCTGAATGAATATTTCACAGTGACTCTTTAGCATCTTAGCATCTTATTCATAGCAATACTATTATGGCTATTACTCTAAAGACTTTCAGAATTTAATTTTTGAGTTGTCTGAAAATTATTTAAAGGGTTGCCACAAATACCCCTTCATCCAAGGACAAGAGGTAGAAAATGGAATAGTCTTACGAATAATTATATTGTAAGATAATTCATAGTAACAATTAGGTAAGATTCTGGGTTCATACATTAATTTTTAGCAATTTAGATTTTACTCAGCTATCGTTATTCTATTTTTATGATACTGTTGACTGTTATTTAGATGTGTGCCTTTCCATTTGTTTTGTTCATACTTGTAACGACTTTGCATTAATTAACAGTAATCCATTAACACTCTTACCAGTGCTTTTTTGGTACTAAAGGAAACTTTGTAAGATAATTAGCAGGATGGAATTTAGTATATGTCTGTGAAGATGGAACCAGTGACTTTTTGTTAGCAAGTGCTCCTATTAGCTATCTTGAAAGAGATGGAAGACGTTTACTGAGTATCCACTTGAGCTAAGCAATGTAGTAGGCAGTTTAAATGTTATCTAATTCTCACAAGGATCTTGTGGAAGAAGTGCTGTTATCCCCATTTTATAGCTGAGAAAATTGAGACTCAGGGGAATTGTTTTACTTCTAATAGATGATGGAGCCAGAATTAGGACATGACAGTCTCCTGATCTAAAAGCCTGTATACTGTGAATTCAGAATCTAAGTGTTTGAATGATTCCAGTTATGTAAATGTACATTATTCAGCAAATATGTGATAACTTTCTCAGTTCCAGAGACTGTCATAAGCCTGGAGGATATAGTAAGGAATATGATCAGGCATTACAATGAATTCACACACGAGCTACCTAGAGTTGGGCCAGACTTCACTGCTTGAGTGCACAGCCCTCCATAGGACTGCCCTCAATTCAGACACCAGCTTCAAGTTTAGAGATCCTCAGGTCCTACCCACACTTCTGACTAGCTGGCTGCAGATTTAGGGGTACCCACCATCCCTTCTGGTGCAATAATTCACTAAAATGACTCACAGAACTTAGGCAAACACTATACTTATGATTATAGTTTTAAAATAAAGGAGAAAAATAATTACCAGCCAAATGAAAAGACATATAGAATGAGATCTGGAAGGATCACAAACAACTTTTTTGTCCTTGGGATGTGTTACCTTCCCAGCACACCAATGTGTATCATCATCCAAGAAGCTTACCTGAGCTACAGGTACCCAGAGTTTTTGTTGGGGTTTCATTATATAGGCATGATTGATTCAGTCATTGGCCACAAGTTCGAACTCAATCTCTAGTCGCCCTCCTCTCTGGAAGTTGGATTGATTTCTTGTGGCTCAAAGCCTCAACCCTTTATTTTATTTTATTTTTTTTTAAATTTTTATTTATTTACTTATGATAGTCACAGAGAGAGAGAGAGGCAGAGACACAGGCAGAGGGAGAAGCAGGCTCCATGCACCGGGAGCCTGATATGGGATTCGATCCCGGGTCTCCAGGATCGCGCCCTGGGCCAAAGGCAGGCGCCAAACCGCTGCGCCACCCAGGGATCCCCTCAACCCTTTAATTGTATGATTGGTCTTTCTGGTGTGGCCAGCTCCACCCTGAGTCACCTCACTAGCATAAACATCAGAGTTCCCCATGAATAAAGAAGACTCCTATCACTTGGAAAATTCCAAGGATTTGGAGTCTATATCAGTACACAGCAGTTAGGCACTGGTGGCAGCATGCACACAGAATTTTTTACTCAGCACAGTAAGTATTATAATCAGGTTATGAAAAGAGTGGTATATGATTTTATTTTATTTTAATTTTTTTTTGATATATGATTTTAGAAGTAACTAATTCTTCATGGTGAATTTCATCATAGGTAGAAGAATAATAGGCAAAGTATGGGGGCCAGATGGGACATTCTTGGTAGAAAAAACATGTACAAAGGCATAGACACATTTAAGAGCATTATGTTTCAGGCTAATATAAGTAGTTGTGAGTAATTTGATCATAGGAAATGTGAAGGGATTGGTAGGAGCCAGATTACCCAATAAGCAGTAATCAGTACATCTCCCGAATGCTTATTATGTACCAGGCAGTATGCAAGCAAGTGTTCTTTATATATATTAACTCCTTTAATCTGTACAGTATTCCTTTAGTTAAGGATTATTATTGCAAGAAGTTTATAAATTCTCCATTCATAAATGGGGAATTGAGGCACAGAGAGATTCAGTGAGTGGCTCAAAGTTGCCTACCTAGTAAGTAATGTAGTCAGACTAATAAGTCTGGTTTTTTAATCCTTTAATCACTGTATACCACACTAAGGGAATTGAGCTTTCTTCTATAGGCAAGACTTTAGAATGTGGAGAATGGATACAAATAGAGAAGTGTTACTGTTTTATTGTGTGCGGACAACTGTTTGCTGTATTGCATGTTTGTAAAATCACATTTAACAATTTGGGGCCTGGATAGATAATATATTCCTATGGAGAGTGCCTGAAGACAGTAGCAATCCAGTCAACTGAATTTAGATATTGAGGTGATTCACACACAAGCTGCAGTACAATCTCCTGGAGGGCTGGTCTTTTACTAGTTCACTTTTACTTATAGTCTTTGGGGTCCCAGGTCAGAGCGAGGAACCTGGGTTCCACTTTTCTCCTAGCTCTGTAAAACAACCCAGTTTCTTAAATTTTAAACTTCATCTCCAACTTTGAAACCAGCAAATGCCCATAAGGAGAAATGACTCCAGTACCTGGGCTCACCATCTTCTTAATTCTCCAATTCCATTCAAATTAATTTTTTTGGTTTTTATGTAATTTGTCATTTTTCTAGTTGACTTCAGTGGCGGGGTTAGTTGGTCCAAATTGCTTAATGTGTCATACAAGATATGCAAACCTTTTTTAAAGTTTATTTTAAAAAATAAACAATTTATTTAAAATTCTTTTATTTATTTTTAAAATATTCTTTTTTAGAAAACTTATAAATAACCAGTAAAGAAATCTATTCTTTATTTCAGAGAAATTAATTTATATATATAGATTATAATATATAAAAATATAAAAATATGACAGATATATTTATATATTAGTTATATATAATATTATAAATAGATATTATATATCTATTATAAAGACCTGGGAATATTATTTTTAGCAATGTACTTACTTCAAAGTAATTTCACTATAATGAAAAATATACCTAACTAAGACTGGTATTATAGAAAATTTGAATTCTTCTGATAGTCCTCTTTTAAAATTTTTTGTTCCTTCACAAACATAAATTAGTAGATGCAGTAATAATTAGAAAAACATGAAGATTTGATTACTTTTTGTTTGCTTTGAGAATATGTTTGTAAAATAAATTATTTGACTATTTCATATCGTTCTGTTAAATATGATTTGAATGAGAGAATTCAACTCCTGGTGATGCCTACACAGAAATTTAACACTGCCTAAAGGAATGGACTATTACGAGTAATGTAATTTGTTAGCAACTTGCTTTTATGTTTTACAGATTTAGAGAGAGTAGTATGGTATAAGTAAATGAAGATATGTAATATTTCCTCATGAATAGGAGATTGAAAAGGGGGAAAGTACCAATTACTAACTGGTTACCGCGCCAAAACTCTTGCATGTTAAATCTACCCACTCCCACCATTAGTTTTCTTTTGTATGGGCTGAAGTGTCCTTTGGAATATTAATTTAATTTGTAAAAGTATGCAAAATTTGAAAGAAATATAAATAATATATATTTTTAGATGACCTAAAATAACCTAGATTAGTGTCCTGGAGGTGTACAAGTTTAACTAGAATGCCACTGTACTCACTTTGCTGCTGTGGAGTGTTCTCTTAGCTTCATTAGAATTTGCAACCAGAGGAATATAGTGAGCCTATATGGTGGCTTTAAGAGATGGTTTACACGTAAGTTAAGAGATCACCCCATGGTATTATAACAGAATGTATAGCAGGATAAAGTGAGAAATGGGATGCTGCAGTGCACATGGTGTGAAGGAAGGAAAGGAGGGTCGTGGCATGAGAGCACATGTTCATCCATTGGCAGCAGTAGGAGGACCGATTGGGTGGAAGATGGAGAGGAACTTTTTTAGACTGATCATTCTAGTTGCTTATTCTGTTATACATATTTAGGGATGCTGACAAGGGTATTTTTGAGTAAATTTTAATGTGATTAACAGTCGTATGTGTATTAATATATATTACATTCGATTTTACTTTCTTACAGTGGTTTAATAGTCCCTGAAATCAGGGGAAATGAAACTGTGCCTGAAGTTGTTACAACATCTGGCTACGCACTGTTACATTTTTTTAGTGATGCTGCATATAATCTAACTGGTTTCAACATTTTTTATTCGTAAGTATTTTTTAAAATTTTGTATTGTAATGATTCTTATAACTTCAAATTATTTGTTTTTATAGATATCTTCTTTGTGAGGAGCAAGCTAGTGTGGTAAATTTCAAAATTATAGGATTAAAATAGGATAAAAATCTCAATCATATGCTGTAAAGTACTATCTCTAAGCTTGTTTTCTAAGTGTCAGAACTTTATGGTAGCAAGTCTGGTTGACATTTAATTATGAAATTTAAAATTTGCCTTCAACTCAGGGCATGATCCTGGAGTCATGGGATCGAGTCCCACATCAGGCTCCCTGAGTGGAGCTTGCTCTTCCCTCTGCTAGTATCTCTGCCTCTCTCTCCCTCTCTCTCTGTGTCTCTAATAAATAAATAAAATCTTAAATAAATAAATAAATAAATAAATAAATAAATAAATAAATATTTTAAAAAAAGAAATTTAAAATTGTTGGTAAATGATTAAATAAAGAAGTATAAACTAGAGTAACCTTACTTGTGGTAGCAGATGTGGGATTAGTGGGAGTCTTCATCTGTGTCTCTGCTTGAAGGTATTGTACTCCTAATTTGAAGATGGGTATGTGAACTACCTTTGTGTAGTCTTTCTGTTCTCCAGAGACAGTACTGGATACTCTGTGTACATTATGTTCTTTGATTTTCTTTACAACAATTCTGTCAAATGGGTATTTTTCCCATTTTACATATGAGGAAATGGAGGCTTAAGGTAAGGTAGATGGATATACCACTGTCTCCTCTAAAAGAAGAAAAATAATTTTTATTAAGAATCTATTATGTATCTGGCAGTTTATATAAACTTTTATGTCTGGAAGTCCCATGGTGTAGTGAAGGAATCAGAGATGATGTCAGATGCTTTCACAGGAATGACCACAGGAGGAACTTGATACACTTCTTTTTTTTCCTTTTTTTCAGGAATGTAGACTATAACGAGAGAATTTTCCATCATGAATAAAATATTCTAAGTATTTTTTTTTTAAGATTTTGTTTATTCATGAGAGAGAGAGAGACAGAGAGAGAGAGAGAGGGAGAGAGGGGCAGAGACACAGGCAGAGGGAGAAACAGGCTTCCTTCAAGGAGCCGGATAATTGACTTGATCCCAGGTCCTGGGATTATGCCCTGAGCCTAAGGTAGACGCTCAACCGCTGAGCCACCCAGGCATCCCTCTAAGTATCTTTAGATTGTTAGAATTTGAAATCAGCAAGTTGTTTAGGATTTATTTTATCTCAAGCATGTATGCAAGGAAGAATAAGTATATAGTAGAATATAATTGGTTAAAAGGCTTTAAAATAAAATTTGATAATTATCCCTTTTCTTCTATGATAGTATATAAATGATAACATGCTATTTAAATAATATTATATAACCAGGTTATATCTTGGCTTTTCATGTAGTTTCAGGTATTCATGAATTTAATTATTTTCTGTAAAATGTATATTCAAAACACTTGAATACTAAGTCTTTATAAAACATTGTGTTTGGAACTGTATAGATTATGCAAATATGGAGTGTGTAGTCCTTTGAAGTTTGAAGTCTGGGTGACAAAGTAAACTCCCTGAATGAATTAAGATCAATTGCAAATAAATATTAAATGAATTGCATTAGGGACAAAAGGATACAGAGTAAAGCATTGAAGCCACATTGTGAAATTGTGTTAACAGAGCACATAAAACAGCATAAAAGTGGTAAAGCTTACAAAATATCAACCAAAATTCTTCTGTAATTACCTTGAATTTGAATATATATGAATTATATTTTACAGAATCAATTCTTGTCCTAACAATTGCTCTGGTCATGGGAAGTGTACGACCAGTATTTCTGTTCCAAGTCAAGTATACTGTGAATGTGATAAATACTGGAAGGGTGAAGCTTGTGATATCCCTTACTGTAAAGCCAATTGTGGCAGTCCTGATCATGGTTACTGCGACCTAACGGGAGAAAAATTGTGCGTCTGCAATGATAGTTGGCAAGGTAAGCATGTGATGGCTTTTTGCAACAATGATTCATATTTCTAATAAGATTAAAAGAAATTCTATACTCCTTTGTTTGCACAGCCAAATCTCATGTACTTTATTTTTAGAATTTCAGATGAACAATCAACTTCTTAATAGTTTGTTTCTTCACAACTGGAATTGGTAAAGATTTTGTCTACACCCTGTTTTGACAATCAAGTGAAATTAGATTTGGTGATCTTTTAAAATAGTGGGTTTGTGATCAATATGATCTATAATTTTTGGTTGAATCCTGAAAGGTTTGATGACTTGACTGACTTTAATGCGTGTTGCATTCAAATTTGATTTATAATGGATAACATAGTATACTGCAAAAATACTGGTCTTCTATGGTACTGAAGTATGTTAAACATATCTTAGGAAAGACTGACCTCTTGTGGCTATTTTTAAAAGAACAGAATATTTTTAAAAGTAAAAGATTTCATTAAGGATTAAACTAATTTAGAATTAATATTAAGGATTTCAGCTGCTTATTGCAAAAAGTAAGATTCCTGAAGGAGAATTTCTAAACAGTTTTTATACATATCTGTGATTAAATATTAGTTTTAGATTACATTGAAGAGTTTTAGCTTACTTAAGTATTTGGGTATAAAATCATGAATTTTATCATTGTGGAATTAAATGAAGAGATACATCTAGTTATCCATATGCTTACCTATCCAGAGCTTACTTTTTGTTAATTATATTTACATATTGAGCTAGCTTTGTGCCAGCATGCTAATTCTGTTGATTGAGGTAACTTTGACTCAAGAAATACGTAATCCAAAGTTACATGATCATGTGTTGTTTTAGTACAGGATAGCAGTAGTAGCAGTAGGTCCTGTTAGACCAAAGCAAAAATGAAAGAGAATGTGCCCCTCATATGGTTGTATTCATCATTCTTTAAAGATGACTTAAAAAAAATGTTACTGAGTATGCTGAGTTACCGAGTATACTTATTTAGAGGAATTATTTTAGTCTTTGTATAGATTATGCCCATCTTAAACCTATGTTATCCCGGGATCCCTGGGTGGCGCAGCGGTTTAGCGCCTGCCTTTGGCCTGGGGCGCGATCTTGGAGACCCGGGATCGAATCCCACATCAGGCTCCTGGTGCATGGAGCCTGCTTCTCCCTCTGCCTGTGTCTCTGCCTCTCTCTCTCTCTCTCTCTCTCTCTCTCTCTGTGTGACTATCATAAATAAATAAAAATTAAAAAAAAAAAACCTATGTTATCTCATTAAAAATATTACTCTGACACAAAATACCAGTCATTTCTTACTGAATTGAATTTGATTACCTATTATGATTATGACAGATAGAGAGTTCTCTATGTTCTTTAATTATTGGAG
The DNA here is from genome assembly GCF_011100685.1 of Canis lupus familiaris. Taxonomy (NCBI): domain Eukaryota; kingdom Metazoa; phylum Chordata; class Mammalia; order Carnivora; family Canidae; genus Canis; species Canis lupus. The sequence continues at coordinate 26,150,516 of NC_049249.1, forward strand.
CATATATTTTATTAAATGGCTATTTTAATAGTTTGTGACCTTCTAACAAGTGCCTCAATACACCATTTTTTTTTTCATTTTAGTCTTGAAACTAAAATAATGTTCTTTTTTATGGAGAGAATGGTACATCAGAAATATATTTAAATTAAAGCCTGAGAAATAGAAGGATAGCTTATACACATAAGGTTTTTCAAAGTAGTCTTCAGTTGCTGTCATCTTTATCTTATTTCAACAGTTTTGAAAGGAAAAGAGGAATACATTTGTATGCTATTCTCTATAAACATCTCTGTCCTTTTTTATTCTTTACTTTTTTCTTTTTACTAGTCCTTCTTTAAAATGCTTTATTTTCTGGGGATTTATAATATCTGCCTCAAATGTTCTCTTCTGTTTTTTGACTTTTGTTGGCCGTTCACATTTTTATTTTTGTCAGTAGTGTCTCAAGTTAAAAAAAATTCCTGACTCTTACATATGTCTATAAGCAGTTGGAAAAGGAATATACCCAAATGCTGGGTGTATTCACTTTTTTGGGGGGAAGGTGTGTTCACTTTTAAAGGAAAGTGATAGGGCAGCCCGAGTGGCTCAGCGGTTTAGCGCTGCCTTCAGCCCAGGGCATGATCCTGGAGACCCGGGATCGAGTCCCATGTCGGGCTCCCTGTAGGGAGCCTGCTTCTCCCTCTGCCTGTGTCTCTGTTTCTCTCTCTCTCTCTGTGTTTCTCATGAATAAATAAATAAAGTCTATAAAAAAATAAAGGAAAGTGATAATATGAATAGTTTCATATATATATCCACACAAACGTGTATATTTTTATACATATCTTTTTTATAACTGTAAAATGTACAGAAATCAGATACATTTTTATGCCACTATTCTTAATAGTTACAGAATTGATCTCTGAATTGATGTGAATGTTTTATGGTGGAGCGCTTGGTGCAAGTGATATTGTGCTTCTTTCATGATAGATGATGTACAGATTGGTTCCCTTAAGCTTCAAACCTGATCCTTGATTTATTTAAGGCAGTATAGCTTAAACTAGCTGGGATTCTTACCAGAACATGAGGGGAAAATGATGTTTCTATTTCAGATATATGAATTGGGGAGGAATCATTGAGGGGAAAATGAGAGAGAGAGAGAGATTTGTTTCTAGGACATCTGCGGAATGATCAAAGAACTTGAGATATTTAAAAATGAGAGCTGAGGAAGCAATCTGTGAGATTCAAAATCTGGCAGTTTTTTGTACTGTGTTGTTTGGAATTAGATTCTTGGGTTAAAAATAACAGATTATTGCTACTTCCATTATATTTTATTCTTTTATGATGGTTAATTTTACTTACTCTGATTTTATGCTAGTATAAGAAAAATTAGTATTACTTTTTAGAAACCAAGATTTTATTAAAGACGATGAATGTGGAGGGGAAGCCCAGCTTTATGTTAGGTCTTGAATTCCCTTCCTAACATTTCTGTAGTGTTTATCCCACCTGGTCTTCATGTCTCCTTCTTTTCTCATTTAGTTTTTTATGGGCACCTCTGAAGACTTGTGCTCAGCCATCACCATACTTTTTCCTCCCTTAACTTTCTCTTCTTTCCTCCTTAATCCGTTTAAACCATACTTTTTCCTCCCTTAACTGTCTCTTCTTTCCTCCTTAATCATCTGCTATCATTTTTTTTTTTTTTTTTTACTGCTTGAGTAATTTTTCCAAATTACACAGGAGTCTGTTTTAATGGTAAATGGCACCATCAATGTCAACTGTCCCCCCTTTCCTGTAGAAAAGACTTAGAAAACCCAAAAGCTGAGACAGTAAAGAATAAAGAAAATACTAAGTAGCATGTTGAAAAGCACGCAAGTTTGTTGTATACTGTGTAATTTTGTCATAATATATGGTTGTCAAGGATGATATATACATATTAAATAGATTATTTAAAGGGTAGGGACCTCTGTGGACTCATCTGCTTTTGTGATATTTTTCACTGAATAAAATTTGTTGGGGCAAAGGCAATGTTAAAAAGCAGTTTTCTTTTACGATGGCTTCCAAACATTGAAACAGATGGATTTTTTTTATAAAGATTTTATTTATTTATTCATGAGTGACACAGAGAGAAAGAGGCAGAGACATAGGAAAAGGAGAAGCAGGCTCCATGTGGGGAGCCCAATTCGGAACTTGATCCTGGGACTCTGAACCGAAGGCAGATGCTCAACCGCTGAACCAACCAGGCATCCCCAAATGAGGAATTTTTAAAAAACATCAAAATCATGATATAACAAATAGAGTTTATGTTCATATGTAGAGAATACAGTATAACATTAATTTACGAAGCAGTCTCCAAGTTGTGGTGCTTCCCTCCCCCCATCCCATTAATTCCCTAATTAGAGTGGCTCCAGGTTTCTTTTACATAAATTAAACAAAATCTGAACCAATGGAAGTCTTTGATTCTAAGCAGAAACAGTTCTGGCTTACTGGAGCAGAAAAGAAAGTTATTGGAAAGTATGGCAGAGACCATTATCTCCCAGAATTAATTCTTCCCTTCTTTTTAGTAATAGAATTCACTGAGTTTTTAGCTCAGGATGGCATTCCAGCTACATAGCACATTTCTTAGCCTTTCTTGCAGCTAGAATGGCTATTGTACTAAGTTCAGGTCAATAGGACATGAGTGGAAGTGATGTGTAGAACTTTTAGATCATTGAGGTCTTTCCAAATGGTAGTAGATGGCATAACTAGAATAGCCAGTATTACTTACCTATTTGGTCTAGAATGTTTCATTAGGGAGAAATTAACTTTTAGCTTATTTAAGCAACTTAGTTTGGGTTCTCCTAACCTGTACCCTAACTAGTACAGAAGCATCCTTACTAGCTCTGAAGAGAGATGAAAGGCTGGAAAAACCTTTGTTGAAAGGGGCAGGGGCAACAGAAAGCCATGTGGGTGGGTTCACAGCTACCTGAAAGATGAAGGCACAGGGATGTTTGATTAGGATATTCCTGTCATTCCACTGGACCCTGGATCCCACCACTGGCATCCTTCCTGTGTATTCTACATTCTTCAGGCATGGCTAGAATGCATTCCAAATGGTTCCAACAGCTTTATATCACTTGGGAGGATGCAAAGTCCTGCTTAGTAGCATCTACTTGGCTAACCATAGGTCTTTTTCATACCTTGGCTGCTTGGAGATGTGTAAATGGAGAATTTAACTTTTCGGATTTATATAGTGGGAAGGGATCCTGTTTTTGAATCTCACACAATAAGAGATATTCCCAACCGGGAAGGGGGTTGAAATCATTGGAGTCTCTCAAACAATTACAAAATCCAAATAAATATTTTTAGGTGTAGATTATTGCCTTATTTGACAATGAATGGGGTAAGTAGTTCTCTCATGTCCACTCTGAAAAACTGTGCAATGTGGAATAGGTAGTGGGAGTAGACAGATTAAAAAAATAAACCTGTAGCCTTTAGCGTCTGATTTTTTTTCCCTTAATCCATGACACAAGACATCTTTTCCCCTATTTTATCAAATGAAAAATAGGCCACCGTCTTTATGTGCAAGACCATTACTTAACTAGTTAAAAATTGTTCCTGTAATGTTCCTTTCCTGTTCCAGAATGTCCTGCTTATTAATCCTCTTGTCCAGTCCTTTTAAATGTTTCAGGATATGCTTTATGTTTTCATTATTGCAGTTTAATTCATACATGGTTTTCATATAAGGATTGGAATTTATTATTATTTTTTTAAGATTTTATTTATTTATTCATGAGAGACACACAGAGAGAGGCAGAGACACAGGCAGAGGGAGAAGCAGGCTCCATGTAGGGAGCCTGATGTGGGACTCGATCCTGGGACTCCAGGATCACACCCTGGGCCGAAGGCAGGTGCTTAGCCACTGAGCCACCCAGGTGTCCCAGGATTGGAATTTGTTGTTTTAAGCCTTTGAAATATTGATTAAAAGATAATAACTAAATATGTAAATCATAGAATTTGTTAGTTTTATATAGTATCTTTGATTCTTTATTTAAACTCTTGCTTTGTTTGAACTTATTTCAGTTTCTTTCATGCTTCTATGTCCCTTCCTATTTCATGGTCTTTCTTATTTCTGAATTTCATCCTGCAGTACTTTAGCCTATTAACATTCTAGGACATGGTCAGATCCTCCTGTTAAATGCTTTAATGGGACCCTACCTTTTTAATTTATAGCATTTATCACATTTATGTATGTGTTATTTTTTTCTTTTTTTCTTTTTCTTTTTCTTTTTATTTATTTATGATAGTCATAGCATTTATCACATTTATGTATGTGTTATTTTTTTTATTTTTTTCTTTTTCTTTTTTTTCTTTTTCTTTTTCTTTATTTATGATAGTCACAGAGAGAGAGAGAGAGAGAGAGGCAGAGACACAGGCAGAGGGAGAAGCAGGCTCTATGAACTGGGAGCCCGATGTGGGATTCGATCCCGGGTCTCCAGGATCGCTCCCTGGGCCAAAGGCAGGCGCCAAACCGCTGCGCCACCCAGGGATCCCTATTTTTTTTTTTTTTTTTAAATCTTTCCTACTGGAGTATAAGCTCTGTGAAGTGAAGAATGATTTATGTTTTCATCATTTTTGTGTGTCCCTAGTACATATTATAGTGCTTGACATGTCATAGGCATTCCAGTTTTTTGTTGTTGCTGAATAAATGATTATTATTCTTTTTAACTTAAATTTCGCTTAGTTAACATACAGTACGGTCTTGGTTTCTGTAATAAATAAATGAATTAGAAGTGTATTATTTAGCTAATTTAATGATATACAGAAATTCAAATAGAAATGTTTCAGTGGATGAATACTATAATAAATTATGTACTGTACTTGATATGTAAAAACAATTTTAAATATTAAGAAAAACAACTGAATTTGAGCATGTGGTTCTAGGATTCTTTGTTTTCTGTTTATTGTATTCCTTTGGTTTTAGATTTTAACATTTGCCAGTGGGTGGCAGTATTGACTACCAGAACATACACTTAAACTATGACTTTATTCAGGTTGTAAAAATGATAGTTTTGTTTTAGAAAAATATAAAACTTTTAAATTCAAACTCATGAATATTTTATCCTGAAGTATTTTTTTTTTCTGGGTTAGTCATATGACATTCTAGGACATGCATGGTTACTTTAGCATAGTGTGTTGGTACACATCAGAGTATAGGTTGCACCTTGAAGAAATTCACAGGATAGCTTATATTTTCCTTTTTATATTTAATAATAAATATGATCTATTTTATTTAACTTTAATGACAATGAATGTACTAAATTAAATTCTTTTTTTTAAAAAAGATTTCATTTATTTATGAGAGAGAGAGAGAGAGAACAAGCAGGGGGAGGAGCAGAGGGAGAGAGAGATGCAGACTCCCACCTGAGCTCCATTCCAAGACCTGGAGATCATGACCCGAGCCAAAGGCAGATGCTTAACTGACTAAACCATCCAGGAGCCCAGATTCTTTTAGTTCATTTTCCCACTAGCAAAATCAGCAGATCTGACTTTTTGCAAGTCAGTAAAATTAAGTTTTTATTCCTAACCCACTAAAAGTAAAGGTAGCATTGAGAATATGAATATACACATGCACACACACAAATATATATGTGACAGGATTTATTAACTAATTCACTCATTTATGTAACAATGTTTTGAACTACTACATACTAGAATAGTGATTCTGTGCCTTTTGGATATATTGTGGAACAAAAAAGGCAAGGATCCTTGTGTAGCTTACTTACATTCAAGCTAGGAGAGACTATACTTATATTAAGTATAGCATATTAGAAAGGGATAAGTGCCATGGAAAAATAAAGTAGAGCTGAGAAAGAGGGATAGATCTGGGGATGGGAGTTACAATTTAAAATAGAGTGCTCAGGTTAGGACTCATTGAGAAGGTGACATTTGCTCAAGGACTTGATACAAATGAGGGAATTAGCAATATAGGTATTTAGGAGAAGAATATTCCAGGTAGAGGGAACAGTCAGTACAAAGACCCTAAGGTAGAAACATGCCCGTTTTGTTTGATGACCAGCCAAAAGGCCAGTGTGCCTGGAATTAAATTACTGAGGGGAGATTAGTCAGATATGAGCTCAGAGAGTTACAGAACAAAGGAGAGGCCTGGGAATGTGGGGTTAAGGGGTTGTTGGAGTAATGGAGGTAGGTGAAAAATGGAGCCAGATCAGCTAAGCCTTAGCATTGGGGAACCACTGTAAGGATTTTGACTTTTACCCTATGTGAAATGGGGAGTCATTGAAGAATTTTGAACAGAAGATTGATATAGTCTGTCTTAGTTTTAATAAAAGGTTTCTGTTGGCTTCTAATGGAGAAGACTAGAAGTAGAGTACCAGGTAAGAGGTTCCTGATATAATCCAGATGAGAGGTGATAGTAGCGTGGGCAGGCAGTGGAGGGACTAAGAACGACTTGAAAGCAGGGTTAATAAGATTTGCTGATGCACTGGACATGGGAGGGGGTGAGAGAAAGAAGAGTCAAAGTGATTTTAAGACTTTTTAAACCACAGAGTATGATGGGGTTGTCATCAACTGATACGAAGAAGACTTTAGGAGGAAAATCAGTTTGATTTTGGAATGTGAAGTTTGAGATGTCTTTTAGACATCTAGGAGGTGACGTTGAAGAGACAATTGGGGTTTAGTGGAGGAGGTCTGTACTATAGCTATAAATTTGGATCTTAAGAATAGTAAATTAGAAACTATTGATGGTCCTTAAAGCCATGAAATCAGATGAAATCACCAGGAAAGTGAGTATAGAGAGAGAATAGAACAGACTGAGCTGTGAGTCACAACATAATTCATAGGATACTCTGTACTAGACATACAGGTTCCTTCCTTACAGAAGCTTACTTGATGTTGAAATATTTACAAGCACGGCAATATATTTACAAGGCAATATATTATTGCCTCTAACTTAGATAAGTAGAGTAAACAAATCCTGCTCTAAATCCTAGCTAATTCTATATTTATCATTTTCAACTAATCAGAACCAAAGTCTGTAAAGCTTTGCTTTAAGCCTTCCACAATACGTTAGAAAGCGCTGTTCTTTGCTAACAGGACATTTCCTTTCCATATTATAATCGCATCATTGACCTAAACTGAGAGAACCAAGTATTCTTGGAACAGAAGAGTATAATGATTACCACTCACAATTCATTGTTCTATAAAATTTAAATATTGTCAAAACAGCTGTGAGCATTTAAAATATACTAAAATTCATGCCTGAACTTTGGAGATTGGTTTAATGGGCCCAAAGAGTGTTTAGAATACTTTGGATACTGAAACAAAATCCGGTGACATTAGAAGATAAGTCTCTTACACAATTATCTAGTTTTGCCTTTTATCGGAGAACTTCAGCTTCAGTATGCATATTAAGTCATAAAATTATTTCTAGAATGATTACAAGTTATGTACACCTCTTTTAAAATATCCCTTCTCAATATATTTTCCCTTTGTTGCTAGGAATCCAATTTCTTTTTGGGAAATTGCCTTTCATTTAGTGAGAGTAGTCTTGGTGAGCTGGTAAATCCAGATACCTGCCTAGTCTAAACTTGATTTTTTTGCTTTATTTTGAAATTTTCTGAATTTCTCCAATAATTCCCATTTTTCCTTAAGACAGCCAAAATTAGTTTCTGTGGCTTACAACCAGAGAAATCTAGTTGATATACCATACAAGAGATACTATTAGAGGGCATATACATGTATGTATACGTTATACATTTTATGTATTTCCGTTATTAGCTTTATTTAAAATACCAAAAGTGGTATTTACAATATAGAGGTATTGATAGAAACTTGGCTTAACAGTCTGCATTTGATTCAGTTCAACGTTAGCTGCATTTATTTAGTGTTTTTAATTGAGAACTGAAAAAAAAAAGAGTAAATATAATTTGGCCTTTTAAATCTATACCACCTTAATAGTAAAATATTTTTTCATGATGACTTTGATTAAATATGAATTAAAAGTATGAGCTCAAACTGTGTCAATAAGTCCAGAATTCTAGAGTAAGATTAATTTTTCCCCTGAAAATCCCTTACTTGACTGTATAACATTTTGGTTTCTTTTCTTGCTTTAAATAATATGAACTCCACTTAGAGCCTTGATTTTAGAAATAAGAACCTACTGTTAAGTAAGGAATAATTCTTCTTCCTCGTTGGAGGATATCAAATTTTATTGCTAGATTTCCTGTTCTGTATCTTTGTACATAAAAATTATGGATTTTCTAGTAACATCAAAAATTTGTCTATAAATCTATTCACAAATTTGGGGGGACCTTTGAAGAATTGCTGTTTATCACTCACCTGAAGACTTTAAAGTTTTATCTTTATGTAGAAGCAAAGTTATTTTATACATTTTGTGTAAAAAATTTTTTATTTTGTATTGATTTCCATTATAAAATCAGAGATAGATTCCTTTAGAAAACCTTTTGCAGTGCAAAATGATTAGAATACATTGGAAAGGAAGAAAGAATGTAATTTAGTAGTCTGGAATTACTTTGGAAAAACTTTAAAAACTTTGCTGCTCTTTCTTTATTGTAGGTTTTGTCCTTGCAAATTTTTTTTCTCAATTTGATTTCCCTGTGACTATAGGAATATTTTTTTTTTTTTTGAGAGAGAGAGAGAGAGAGAGAGAGAAGTTAAGGGGGGAGGACAGAGGGAGACTCAAGCAGACTCCCCACCCAATGGCCCCATGTCATGACCCTGAGAATGAGAGCCCAATGCTTTGCTGACTGAGCCACCCAGCGGCCCCTAGTATTATAGGTACTTTTTACTTGTAATTTTCACTTTTTTCTTTGACATGTATATTTGTAATATCTAATAACATGAGTCTTCATTAACATAGAATGCCTGAAGTATACTCAGTTTTCTTACATATAAAATGAGGGGATTGACTTAAGAATAGGAAGCTTTTATGTATTATTGAATATTAAGTATGATCTCATTTTATCTTCTCAGAATCCTGTGCTCTTATGATATAATTTGAAGCTTAAAGAAGTAACTTATCCCAAGTTTTCATATCTAGTAGGTGGGAAAACCAGGTTTACTTCATAGCTCATGCTTTTTTAATCTTTTTAAGCTCTAAGGTTATTTTCATTCAACCATTCATTCAGTAAATATATACTAAGGCCAATCATATAGGAGTTGTAGGCCATGTTAGAGATTATTCCTTTTGTTTGAAGCATGATGGGAAACCATTGAAAGATGTTGAGAAAAACAATGATAGGAGTGGATTTATATTTTTAATCATTCTGGTTGCATGGTGGAGAGTTGAATGTGATGGAAAGGGAACCAGAATGGAAATAAGGAGACCAGCTTGGAGACTATTGTTATGAGTAGTCCAGGTGAGAGCATGGTGGCTTGGACTAGGATGGTAGTTATAAAGGAAGGAATTGGTGGTTGGTGTCTTGTACAAGTGACAGAATTTAAAGATGTTTATAATTGCTGTGGTGCAGACACTCAGACACCAGTCAGTCAAAACAGATGCTGGCCTTAGGACCGGAGCAAGATCCTGGATGAGCTATGCTGTGCCAGGCATTACCCCTGTAGTTGTTGATTAGAGAGGTTTGGATTATATCAGGACAAGGGCCAAGGGAACTGGGAGAGAGGGCCAGGTACTTGAGGTAGCATCTACTTATGTTGAAACCTTTCCATATTTTAAAAATCAGAAAGGCTGTACGCCTGGATACCTAATGAATGTCAGTCCAAGATTTGTTGATGGATTGGATATGGAGTGTGGGGGGAAAGAGGGATCTCAGAAATAGCCCCATAGTCTTTGCCCTGAGCAGTGAGGTGAATGGAAGTGCTATTTACTGAGGTGGTAAACACTGGTGAAGGAGCAGATCTTAAAGGGAAGAGTTAATGGGACGCTTGGGTGGCTCAGTGGTTGAGTGCCTGCCTTCGGCCCAGGGCGTGATCCTGGTCCCAGGATCGAGTCCCGATACGGGCTCCTTGTGAGGAGCCTACCTCTCCCTCTGCCTGTGTCTCTGCCTCTCTTTCTCTGTCTCTCATGAATAAATAAATAAAATCTTAAAAAAAAAAAAAAGGGAAGAATTAAGATTTTAGTTTTGGACATAAGTTGGAGGTGATTATTAGATATCCAAAGGGTGATGTTATGTAGGTAGTTCGTCTTTGAATCTGGAATTCTAGAGGTAATACATTGGGGAGGGATCAGAGTATAATTCTACTCTTTATGATTGTAGAATAGCCTTTTCCCCTCAAAAATCTCTCAGCAGCCTTTACTAATGCCTGTAGTTCCAGCATTAGAAATTCATTTATGCTCTTTGGATTATTAAACAACACGTAATCTGTGGAAAAGGTAGTGTATTAAATCTTTATGAAATCCCCACTGTAATATGAATTAGTTTATTACATCCTTTTCAAGACAGCTGAGATCTGCATACCTTGAGGAAATTCCCATAATGCTAGAAAAAAGTTTGCAGAGAGAGTTAATGCCGAGAGGTTGCATAAGGGGCCACATTAGGAAGAGGTAGATAGAGGATTTTTCATGGATATATTTTTATTTAGAGAGTCTTGGGTCACCTGGATGACTCAGTCAATTAAGCATCCTACTCTTGATTTCTACTCAGGTCATGATCTCAGGGGCCTGAGATTGAGCCCCGTCCAGAATGGAGCCTGCTTAAGATTCTCTCTCTTCCTCTCTGTCTGCCCCTCCCCTACTCTCTAAAAAATAAATAAAAAATAAAAAGGAGTTGTATTTATTCAGAGAAAGAGAGAATGAGCAGGGGGAAAGAGACAAGCAGATTCCCCAGTGAGCAGGGAGCCCAGTTGGGGACTCAATTTCAGGACCTGAGACCATAACCTGACCCTAAGTAAGATGCTTAACTGACCGAGCCACTCAGATACCTTATAAAGTTACACTCTAAATCATTTTATAGAATATAGAAAGCTACAAATTAAAATATCTAATTTTCTTTAAACTTTTAAGTCATATTCATAAATCCCATTCTATTATAAACTTACTAATTTAGAACAAAATAGAGAACTATAGAGTTTGGCTCTAGACCATTCCTTCTAATAATTGCTGGAAGTTAACCTAAGATATGGTAGTAACAAAGATAAGAATTTTGACTGCTATTATGTGTAGAAAATCAGATATTTTAGATTACTGAGTAAAATTAAAAACTCTAGAATCCTGTTTTTCTGTATTAAATACCAAAAGTCTGATATCTTAAAACAATACACATTTATTAATCTCTTACCATTCTGAGGTAAGAAGTCAAGTCAGTTTCACTAGCCTCAAATGTCAGCATCACACTCCTTCTGGAGGCTCTAGGAAAAGATCTGCATTCTTGACTTTTCCAGCTCTAGTTCCTTGGACTTTTCCTTTCCTCCATCTTCAAAGCTTGCAGCACAGCATCTAACTTCAGTGGTCATACTGCTTTCTTCTTTTGTATTCAGATCTCCCTTTCTTGTAAGGACACTTGTGATTATAGTTAGAGTCTGCTTGGATAATCCAGGATAAACTCCCCAGCTCGATTTCTAATTTAATCATATCTTCAAAGTTCCTTTTGCCAGATAAGATAATATTTGCAGGTTCCAGTGATGAAGACCTACATTTCTTTGGGGGCCATTATTTAAGGTCTCTGAAATATTGTTCTGAAATATTTTGCTTTAGTGCAGATTTCATAAACATATTACTGCTTCAACAGTTCTGACTCTCTTAAAAGTTTTACATGCTGTTATTCCCTATCAAGCTCTTTGCCAAATAATATGCAGGTTATTTGTTCCCATCTCTGTGGCTTTAGATGGTAGGCTATTATTATTGTGAAAGTTTTAAATTTATGGAAAAGTTGCAAGAATAAGAAGAATAGTACAGAGAATATCCAAGTGCCTTTTACCCAGATTCCCCTATTGTTAACATATTTTCTTTATTATTCCTGACTTAAATGATTTAAAATAAATCTACATTTCCTTTTTAAGAAAGCAAGATATAAAAATTCATACCAATGGAGATATTACTTATATATCATGTCCATATGACCTCATTTATTTTCAGTTTAATTAGAGATTGGCAAACTTTTCTGTGAGTTTTGGAAACTTTGCAGACCATACGATCTATGTTGCAAGTACTCAACTCTACTAGTGCAAAAGCAGTCACAGGTGATATCTTAAATGAAGGAGCATGCTATGTTCTAATAAGATTTTATTAATAGAAAGAGATAGTGGACTGGAGATTGCTCATTGGTTCTTTGCCGACCTGAATTGAATGAATTCTAAATGATTTAGAATTGGAATTAAAAAAAGTTTTTTTGTCAGCAGTATGTTCCTTAAATTTCTTCAGTTACCAAGAAATGATTATAGTCTTTTCACTCAGAAATAGTAACATTTTATGTATCTGATTTAAAAGATTATGTCATTATCAAAGAGAGAATCTAGAATGCTAGCTGGTTTGTACCTGAAAAATATACTCATAGCATGTAAATATTGAAAAGGAGTTTGAAGATGAATGAATGAATGAATGTGTGGGTGAGTGAACAAATAAACAAATGGGAACTTTATAGGCTAATGTTTCTCACATCAGGGTCTGTTTGGAAATTTTGTGGTTGAAGATAATTAAAACTTTTTGATATTAACATTTAAGGCAAGTGATCTCATAATTGAGTAGAAATGTCACTTGATTGCAACGGCAGCATTCCTGTTGACTATTAATTTGGCAACAAGTAGTATCACTTATAGGCTAAAAAGAATATTACTGAGGTGTTTTGATGCTTTTGTGATAAGTGAAGTTTAAATGATAACATGGCATATGAATTTAAAAGATTTATTAAAGGTAAAGGAAACAAAAGTGATAGAATTGTGTCAAGAAAATATAGATCTGTTGAAATTGTGTTAAAAATGTACTGTAGTAATAACTTTTTCTACTTGGGACCTATGATTTACTTTGAGCAAAACAATGTCATCCATCATATTAAGTAAACATTAATTTTGTTGGTTTTATAAGTTTGTTTATATACAATTTATACGTTTCTGTTGGTTTTATATTTATAAAGAACTGCAGACATAAAGAATTAATATCTAGTTTTGTTTGAGTGTATTTTAGTTTCCTTAGAATTAAAATAATTAATGAACCTTAGGTTTGGTGAAAATATATTTCATTAAGGAGCATTTCTTCAATTAGTTAAGTTTGAGAAACCTGATCTAGGCTAGTCTACATTTTACAGAAGAGGAGACCCAAGTCTCATGAGTAACATGAATATGGGTAGGTAAAGGCAGTGCTATTAACTTGAAGTTATTTAAGTTATCCTGCACTTACTAATACTTTTTATTTTATTATGCATAATAATTTTTTCTGTTTGAGGATGATAAGCCTCCCTACTGATGCCAGTTTGCCAGTTTGGTTGTTCTTTTTTTTTTTTTTTTAAAGATTTTATTAATTTATTCATGAGAGACACACACACACACACAGAGAGGCAGGGACACAGGCAGAGGGAGAAGCAGGGTCCACGCAGGAAGCCCAATGTGGGACTCGATCCCGGGTCTCCAGGGTCACGCTCTAGGCCGAAGGCAGGTGCTTAATCCCTGAGCCACTTGGTTGTCCCTAGTTTGGTTGTTCTTAATAATGATATTAAGAAAAAATGTAATTTTTATTTTTATATTTAATAGTTTATAATTTGTAAATGCTTTCATTTCCACTGTCTTAAAAATTTAGATATTTAAAATAGCTTTTAGGGGTAGATGGTAATTACTTTTATAGATGAAGGATTGCTGATGGGAGAGGTAAACAGACTTGCCCAAGGTCATACTTATTGTCAGTGACCAAACCAGGATTTGAGTACATTGATTTGCAGTCTAATATTCTAGTAACATATTAAAGTAAATATGAAACTTTATGTTATTTAAATGATTCTTTCAGGTTGTGATATTTGTATCTGATTAGGTATTAGAATTTTTTCCCCTGTAGGCATTATGTATGCTCTTAGAATTTTTTCTGTAAGTTATGTTTCAGACCATTTACTATGTATATTATATTTATTAATATAATGAGCATTGAAGTCTTAAAAAATCTTAATCCATATATTCTATTTCCATAACGTAAGGCCTTTGTATAATGCATTGTTTGATTTTTTTTTTTAATAGGTCCTGATTGTTCTTTGAATGTTCCTTCTACTGAGTCTTACTGGATTCTGCCAAATGTTAAACCCTTCAGTCCTTCTGTAGGTCGGGCTTCCCATAAAGCGGTTTTACATGGGAAATTTATGTGGGTGATTGGTGGATATACTTTTAACTACAGTTCTTTTCAAATGGTCCTGAAGTAAGTTTTGTTTTTTTTCAAATGTTCATAATTTACTCTTTTTTTAGCTAGATTACTTTGGCAATAAGACTATACTAAATGTCTTATTTCATTGCTGTCCAAATTTATAAATGTTTATATTAGTGATAGTATCTACTTGCTACATGGGACTGACTTGAGAATATATGAACACAGTATATCCATAGTTAATTATTTGCCATTGTGCATCTAGGTTTGTTTTATAGAAGTTTCATTACCTCTCTAGAGAGTGCTTTTTGCATATTCTTAGCATGAAAATATTAACTTCAAATAAGTAGGGGGCCATGCCTATATTGGATATTATAAATCCTGTCACCTTTTATTTTTTAGAATGAAGTGTAATTGCTTATATAAAAATACTTTCAGTTCTGTAAATTTTAATTTACCTGAGCTTTTACTTTGCCTTTACTTTACAACCTTTTGGGAAAACAGTGCCAGTATTATAAATCATTCATTAACTGTTGGTGCAATAGAGATAATCCTCTGCAAGATTGGATAATATGAGAAATCATATGGGTGGCAGCTTTATCTGACTTTTTTTTCAGCTGGCGATTGTATTTTATCAGCTCTCTATTAACAGAATAAAGGAGGAAATAGAGTAATTTGATTACTGTAATCAGTAATTTGATTATCAGTGTTGTTTTCAAGGGTGATATTCATAATATATTATAATTGATACAACTTGGGCATTAATCAATCATAACTGACTTTGTTAGTATTCTTTGTATGTAATATTGTATATATTGCAGATAGGATCCTTGCAAATAGGCATTGTACTTACAATTTTTTAAGTATGTATTTTTGCTTTTGTCCCAAATAGTCATACTTAGACTAAAATATGTTGGTTGCTTCTCTGAAATTCAGATTTAACTGAGCATCCTATATTTTATCTGACAACCCTACCCACTGAAAATATTAACCTTGTTAATTTGGAGAATATAAAAAAAGTCTGTGTTTAAGAGGAGATTGCTTTAAAACTATGATTGAATTTGATAGGCATTAAAGTATAAAGTAAATTCTGGAGAGGAAGGAAAGGAAGAGTTAAATATTTAAGTGAAGAATTAGAATTATGCATCACAATATATGAAAGATAAAATATTCTAGAAGGAATTGTAGGAGAATTGGTAGGATTAAATGAGTTGTTAAGATATGAAAAGAACCTGAAGAAATAAGATTTAAATGTGGAAATGAGAAGGAAATTAACTAAGATTAATGAAAATGAAAAGCCTATGAAAATAAAGTAAAACTTTGAAATAAATTGTGGTATTTGCAAAGTTGAGTTGTGAAGACAGTACAATTGTCAAGGAAACATGGGACTCTTAAAAGTTTGTGTTCTGTACAAGTTTAATAGCATATATTTTTAAAAAGATTTTATTTATTTATTCATGAGAGACACGGGGGAGGGGAGAGAGAGAGAGAGAGAGAGAGAGAGAGGCAGAGGGAGAAGCAGGCTCCATGTAGGGAGCCTGATGTGGGACTCGATCCTGGGTCTCCAGGATCACAGCCTGGGCTGACGGTGGCGCTAAACCACTGAGCCACCCCGGGCTGCCCAGTTTAATAGCATATTTAAAATGAAGTGGTAAATGTTACTTGATACTCCCCTAAACTTATATATTTCCCATGTGACTCAGTTTAACTTTTTTTTGTCTGAAACTTGGTTCTTTTGCTTATTGTGTTTAGTTTTGTACTAAGCTGGGAGGTGTCAGAAGTAAACTTGTTGCTGTTTTCACAGGTTAGAGAATTTTTTTTATTATTTTCAATGTAGTTCAATTTTAGGTAGGTAAGGATATTTACTAGCTTTTATTTATTTTTTTGAAGATTTTACTTATTTATTCATGAGAGACAGGGAGACATAGGCAGAGGGAGAAGCAGGCTCCCTGTGGGGAGCCCGATACAGGACTCGATCCCAGGACCCGGGGATCACGACCTGAGCCAAAGGCAGACACACTCAACCACTGAGCCACCCAGGTGCCCTATTTACTAGCTTTTAGAAGTGATGTAAAAAAAAATCATAATAAATAAAAAAGAAGTGATGCCAGTCATAAGTCAATTTATCTTATATAGAATTTAATTGCGATGTAGATGTTACATTTTAAGCAGAATTATTCAATAAGATATAAAAGTTCTATATTAATGTATTAAACTAGAATATTTGACAGAACATATATATGTTTATATATATGTAAATACATGTTAGTGAGAATTAACATGTATTTATGGGCATAGCAAATGGTTTTGAATATTTACTGTATGCTTGATACTTGGGACAAATCAGTGGACATAATTAATGTCCCTATCTTTATGGAATTAGTGAGGAAAGACAGGCAATTAGAAAAAACATAATTACCATAATAAATAAGTACGTTGTAAGTAAATTATTATATATGCGCATATATATAGAGATAGATAGGATAAGCAAATCATGAGTGCCAAAGAGAAGAGCTACAGTTATAAATTCAGTGGTCAAGGGGAGGTATCACAAGAAAGGTGATAACAGACTTGAAGGAAGTTAGGCATTGGCATTGCAGTTATCTAAAGGCAGGGAAAACAGCCAGATGAAAGCCTTAATGTGGTAGGTACTTGGAGAGTTCAAGCTAGAAGGAAGCATGAAATTGCATTGATAGTGGGGGAGAGAGACCGGTCATGTAGGATGTTGTAGATCTTTCGAGAGTCATGGGAATGTTTGAGCATGCTTTGACTTATATTTTAAAGGAGTCACTTTGCCTACTTTGTTAAGAATGTATTGGGATTGAGAGGAAGAGTAGAAATGGGGCTTGAGTTGGGATGAGATCATCAAGGGAATGAATTCTAGGTGGAGAAGAGGACCAGGAACTGATCTGGACGCACCATATCATTAGGAGGTCAGGGGAAAAGAGGAGAAACCAACAGAGGAGACTGAAAAGGAGTGGCTGGTGAGGTAGGAATTCCAAGAGTATGGTGTCTTTGAAGGCAAGGGAAGAGAGTATATGGGTAGGAAGGATTGATTAGCAGTATCAAATGCTTATGATTAACCAGGTCAAGGAAAGTGAAGCCTGAGAAGTGGCCAGGGATTTAGCAAGTTGGTTTTAACAAAAAGTTTTGCTGGAGTGTTGTTTGTAAAAGCTTGATTTGAGTTAGTTGAAGAGAGAGTGGAAAGGTTCAAGGAGGGGCAAGGAAAAAAGAGGTAGTAAAGAAATGGAGTGATAGTTTGAAGGGGCAGTAGTGTGGTCAAGAGAAATTTTTCTTGCTTTTTTTTTTATATATATATATAAGTGAGGAAAATAACATCATGTTTTTATGCCGATGGGAATTATCCAGTAAGATCAGAAAAGTGGTGATGTAGGTAGGAAGGAGATGAGCAAACTGCTAGAATGTTGTGGGATCTAGAACTCTAGTAAACTCCAGTATAGTTTATTGAGAGCAGCAACAGCCAACTGCCAAGTAGGGGTCTAGGACCTAGATGCTAAGAATAGTTTTGCATTTTATTTTATTTTATTTTATTTTATTTTATTTTATTTTATTTTATTTTATTTTATTTTATTTTTTTATTTTATTTATTTAATTTAAAGTTTTTGTTTATTTATTCATGAGAGACACGGGGAGAGAGAGAGGTAGAGACACAGGCAGAGGGAGAAGCAGGCTCTATGCAGGGAGCCCGATGTGGGACTCGATCCCAGGACTCCAGGATCACACCCTGGGCTGAAGGCAGGCGCTAAACCACTGAGCCACCCAGGGATCTCCTAGTTTTGCATTTTAAATGGCCTGTAGAAAAGAGCTGAAGAAGAATGTATGAGACCAATGTGTTATACAAAGCCTAAAATATTTACTATCTGGCCCTTTACAGAAATAGTTTGCTGGGCCCTAATTTATGGTAACTTGGTGGAAAGCAGTGTGTTGAGTATAGATATAGGTACAAGTCAGTGGAAATTATGTTCTGATTGATTATATTTCCTCATTTATATCATATACACATACTTTATAGGTGGGAAATAAGCTAAACATAATACGGAAGACAATTTTTGATAATCTTTTCTTTTTTTTCCTTCCTTCTGTCCTTCCTTCTCTCCTTCCTTCCTTCTGTGAAGAGAGCTCCCTAACCTTTTCTGATAAGTTGGAGGAAGAAAGAGAAGAGGGGGGAAAAATAATGGATAATGAACTTCTTAAACATATTCTAGTCAGTTCTTAGCTGGGTGCTTCCCTTTGTATGTTTTGGCAAATTGAGGAAATTTGAGTGTAGAGTATGATGGTGACAACTGGAGTTCTGTTAGATAAGCATTTGAGATTCATAGTTTAGAACTTCTGTTTTCATATGTACATTTTTAGAACAAACATTAATTTTCTTTTTGTATCCTACAATCTAACAAGTACCTTATTTTTACAGAAGCTTCTACTTATTATATTCATTTTATCTCAAAAAGTGATCTGTGAATGAGTTGGCATAGGAAATACATACTTCTTAGTTAATTTATATAATGCTAAACTTTGTGTAAAAGAATAAAAATAAAGCAAATGGCTATTGTAAAAATGGAGATAATTTTCATCTATTTTGAAAAAGATAAGCTGGCTTTTAAAAAAGTCAAAAATGCAGAACAGCTCACTTATTGTTTAGGCTAATCAATTGGTTGAAATTGTTTTTTTTTTTTTTTAATTGGTTGAAATTGTTAAAGGTAATTGAACAAATTAATTCCAGTAATAAATAGCCTGGTCAAGTTAATGTATATTACACATTTAGGTGATTGAATTCTAATTTAGAGTAGGTATATCTTGAATGAGTCTTTATTTACAATTTCTAATATGGTACATAAAACTATGAGTTTATTAGTTATAATTGTTTTTGAATTTAATGAATACTTGAATACAAGTGAGGAAAGCATATGCAAATTAAATAAACAAAAATGAACCTTAGCTTATAAAGTATTTTTCTTTTTTTTCATTTTTAGTTACAACTTAGAAAGCAGTATATGGAATGTAGGAAGTTTATCAAGGGGTCCTCTCCAGAGATATGGACACTCTCTTGCTTTATATCAGGTATGGATCCTGCTTTTTAAAATTCTAATCTTTTTTTTTTTTTTTTTTTTTAGATTTACCTTTAAGGAGAAAAATACTAAATCTCAGGTTTATTTCAAATACTTAATGAGAACAGTAGTAGATCATAGATCACATAACTTGAGATTTTGAGATGTCACAAACTCATATGGTATTTTACTAAAAAAAGTAGATTGTAGAACAGTTCTTTGAACATGAGAAGAAATGAAGATTGAGTTTTTGTCCATGGCTTTATACCTAATTATCAGGTTAATCACTTTTTAAAAATTATAGTACACATAAAATGTACCATGTTAACCATTTTTAAATGTAGTTTCAGTGATATTAAGTACATTCAAATTGTACAACCATTACCACATTATTTTCAGACCTTTTTTCATCTTGCAGAACTGACACTCTACACCCATGAAACAGTAACTTCCCATTTCCTCCTTCCCCAGCCCCTGGCAACCGCTTTTCTACTTTCTCTGGGAATTTACTCTAGGGCCTCATGTAAGTGGAATCATATAGTATTTGTCTTTTGACTGGCTTATTTCACTTAGCCTAATGCCCTCAAGGTTCATCCATGTAGTATATGCTAGAATATCCTTCCTTTTTAAGCCTTAGTAATATTCCATTGTATGGATAATACTACATTTTGTTTATCCATTTATCCATTGATAGACCCTTGGGGTTGTTTTCACCTTTTTGGCTCTTGTGAATAATGTTATTGTGAACATGGGTTTATAATTATCTATTTAAGTTCTTACTTTAAATGTTTTGGGTAGATAGCTAGAAAAGGAGTTGCTGGACTATATCACAATTCTATTTTTAATTTTTTGAGGAATTACCGTATTGTTTTCCTTTTTTTTTTTTTTTTAAGATTTTATTTGTTTATTCATGCGAGATATATAGAGAGAGGTAGAGACACAGGCAGAGGGAGAGAAGCAGGCTCTGACGTGGGACTCGATCACAGGTCTCCAGGATTACGCCCTGGGCTGAAGCCAGGTGCCAAACCGCTGAGCCACCCAGGTGTCCCCCTATATTGTTTTCTACAGCAGCTGCACCATTTTACATTTTCACCAGCAGTTCCTAAGGTTCTAATTCCATCACATCCTTGTTAACACTTGTTATTTTCCTTTTTTTTTTTTCCAGTAACAGCCACAATTTTGCATTCCTACCAGTAGTGCACAGGGTTCTTACTCCTCCACATCCTTGTTAACAATTGTTATTTTGTTATTGTTTATTGTTCTTTTTTATAATAGTCACCCTAATGTGAAATAGTATCTCACTGTGGTTTTGATTTACATTTCTTTAATAATTAGTGATGTTGAATGCCTTTTCAAGTACTTACTGGTTATTTGTATACCTCCTCTAAAGAAAAGTATATTCAAGTCTTTTGCCCATTTTTAAAATCAGGTTATTTCTTTGTTATTGAGTTGTGGGTGCTTTATATATTCTAGATATTAACCCCTTATCAGATACATGATTTGTGAATATTTTCTTTCATTCTGTGGGCTGTCCTTTTACTCTGTTGATATGTTCTTTGATGCACAAAAATGTTTAATTTTGGCATTGTCCGATTTATCTATTCTTTTCTTTTGTTCTCTGGGCTCTTGGTGTCTTGTCCAAGAAATCATTGCCAAATTCAATGTTATAAAGACTTTTCCCTATGTTTTCTTTTAAGAGTTTTAAAGTTTTAATATTTATATTTAGGTCTTTAATCCAGTTTGAGTTAATTTTTTGTTAAGGTAAGGGTTCACTTTTGTTCTTTTGCATGTGTATATTTTGTTTTTCCAGCACAATTTGTTGAAAAAACTGTCTTTCTCTCCTGAATGGTCTTGGTACCCTTGTTGAAAATCATTTCACCATATGTATGAGGGTTTATATCTGGGCTCTCTATTTTTTTGATTTGTATCTGTGTACCAGTACCACACAATTTTGATTGTTGTAGTTTTGTAGTAAGTTTTGAAATGAGGAAGTATGAGACTTCCAACTTTGAGACCAAAGTTGTTTTTCAAGTTTATTTTGCCTATTCAGGGTCACTCAAGATTCCATACATGTATTTTAGAATAGATTTTTTCTGTTTCTCCAAAAAATGTCATTGAGATTTTGATAGAGATTGTACTGTACTCAGTTACTCTGGGTATTTGTGTAATTCATGAATTTAGTATGATTAAAATGATAGGCTACTTAACTGGTCTTAACTGGTTTTTATTTTGTATCATCAAAGATTCCTATGTTTTGTGGTCTGTGGCTAGACCCTTTAAATAAGAACTTACTACATATTTTCTGTGCTTATTTAAGAAAATGTGGAAAATACAGGAGTGATATAAAGAATAAACTGCAACTCTTTTCTTTGCATATGCATATTTTAGAGATAATATAAAAACCTCTCTATGTACATATGTATGTGTGTATATATAAATGCTTTCTTTTAATTTTGGTTTTTAGTTTTAGTGTTTCGATTTATTACATTTTTTTGGTAATGGCTTTTGAGATGTAACTGACATACTATATAGTTTACTCATCTGAAGTGTGCAGTTTTTTTAGTCTATTCAGAGTTCTGCAACAGTCTTTTGCAGATTTGCATAAAATTGCAGAGTTGTATAATCAATTTTAGAACAATTTTATTACCTCACAAAGAAACTTGTACTCTTTATAACTGCACACCTCCTCATCCTCCCAGCTTTAAGCAATTGTGAATTTACTTCCTGTCTCTATAGATTTGTCTCTATAGATTTTGTCTTTTCTGAACATTTCATATAAATGAAATTATGTACTATATGGTTTGTGACTAGCATGTTGCAGTATGTATTTCATTTTTATGGCTAAATAATATTCTATTCTATTCTATTCTATTCTATTCTATTCTATTCTATTCCATTTGCTTTATCCATTTATCAGCTGATGGACATTTGGGTTGTTTTCACCTTTTGGCTATTATGAAAGTGCTGCTGTGAAATTCATGTGTAAATTTTCGTGTGGACATATGCTTATGTTTCTCTTGGGTATATATGTAGGATTGAAATTGCTGGGCCAAATGGTAACTCTATATTTAACTTTTTGAGGAATTGCCAGACTGTTTTCTAGAGTGGCTGCACCATTTTATATTTCTACCAGTTATATATGAAGGTTCTAGTTATTTTACTATTCTATCCTTGCCAAACTGGTAGGTTGACATCATTTTGATTGTAGCCATCCTAGTATTTGTGAAATGGTATCTCATTTTGTTTTGATTTGCATTTTCTTGTTGACTAATTATATGAGTCATCTTTTCATGTGCTTCTTGCCTGTTTATATTTTCTTTGGAGAAATGTCTATTCAAGTCTTCTTCCCATTTTTTATTTCTTTATTTTTAATTTAATTTTCTTTATTTTAAAGATTTTATTTATTTGAGAGAGAGCAAGCACAAGTGGTGGAGGGGAGAGGGCAGAGGGAGAAGAGGCAGGCTCCCCTCTGAGCAGAGAGCCTGACTCCAGGTTCTGGGATCATGACCTAAGCCAAAGGCAGCTGCTTAAACTGACTGAATACTGCCCCCTCACCCCTACCCCCTGCATCTCCCTCTTCCCATTTTTTAATTGGGTTGTTTTATTTTTGAGAAGTAAGGGTTTTTTTTTTTTTTTTTTTTAATATGAGTCACTTATCAGATACGTGATTTACAAATATTTTTTTCCCATTCTGTGTGTCTTTTGAAGCACAAAAGTTTTTTAATTTTGATGAAATCTGATTTATAATTGCTTTTCTTTTTTTGCTTGTGTTTTGGTATCATATTTAAGAAACTGTTGGCCAAATCCAGGGTTATGAAGGTTAAAATTCTTTATAAGAATTTTATAGTTTGGCTCTTACATTTAGGTCTTTGATCCATTTTGAGTTTTTTGAACATAGTATGCAGTAAGGGTTCAAGTTCATTCTTTTGCATGTTGACTATCTAGTCTCTTTATACCATTTGTTGGAGAGGCTCTTCTTTTCCCCCTGAATGGTTTTTGGCACTTTTGTTAACTATTAGTTGGCCCTAGAGGTATGAATTTATTTCTGGATTCTCAGTTCTATTGATTTATATGCCTGTAGCACACTGTTTTGATTACTTTTCCTTTGTAGTAAGTTTTGAAGTCGAAAAGTATGAGTCCTCCAATTATATTTTTCTTTTTCAAGATTGTTTGGATATTCTAGGTCCCTTGTAATTCCATGTGTTTTGAAATCAACTGGTCAATTTCTACAAAGAAACCCTCTAAGAGACTGCATTGATCAATTTGAGGATTATTGCCATCTTAACTATATTAAATCTTTCGACTTGTGAACATGGAATGTCTTTCCATTCATTTAGACCTTTTAAAATTTCTTTCAACAACGCTTTGTAGTTTTCAGAGTTAGAGTTGGTAATTTCTTTTGTTTAATTTATTTCTAAGTATTTTTTTTTCCTTTTGATGCTTTCGTGAATGGAATTGTTTACTTAATTTCATCTTTTGGATTGTTCATTTTAAATGTATAGTAATAGATTTTTTTGTACATTGATTTTGTATTCTGTAATGCTACTAAATTCATTTATTAGCTCTAATTACTTTATTTCTTAGGATTGTCTATGTACAAATTCATATAATCCATGATAGAAATATTAAACTACTTTTCCAATCTGGCTGCTTTTATTCAGTTTTTGCTTTTTTTTGCTCTGGCTAAAACCTCCAATGCAATGTTGAATATAGTGGTGAAAGTGGCCATCTTTGTCTATTTCCTGATCTTAATGGGAAAGCATCAGTCTTTTACCACTAAGTGTATTATTAGCTGTGTGTTTTCCTTAGGTGCTCTTTATTAGGCTGATGAAATTCCTTTCTATTCCTAGGGTAGTAATAATGTATGTCATTTATATATCATCCATTTAAGTCATGTAATTGAAATTATTTGTATAATTAAAAAGTGCTATAATGTATTTGCCCATAGCCATGAGAAATGGTAATAAAAATGTACTCCACATAGTGTATCAATGTGGTCTTTTTGGTGTACAGTGCTTGATGAAAACAGTGAATGAGACTAGCACAAAGCGGTACACCTAGATGGTAATATTTAAATGTAAGAACTCGACAACTAAGATAGTTAAAAAACATAGTCAATTTAACTATATAATATAGCTCTTATTTTTTTATTATTTTTTTAATATAGCTCTTTTAAATAAAGTATCTTAAAGTAATTTTTTGAAAGCATGGATTCCCCCAACCTTTTTGTAGGGAAAAGCATTAATTCCCATTTGACTTTCTATAAATAAGAACTATGTCTTATACATGTTGTAATTACTGAAGTTTAGTGTTAAAATTGAGCCTTTATTTTTAATTAATCTATATTGCTAAGTTACAATTATTTTGCTTATTAATATATGTTTTTTAATTTACAGGAAAACATCTTTATGTATGGAGGCAGAATTGAAACAAATGATGGCAATGTCACAGACGAATTATGGGTTTTTAACATACATAGTCAGTCATGGAGTACAAAAACTCCTACTGTTCTTGGACATGGTCAGCAGTATGCTGTGGAGGGACATTCAGCACACATTATGGAGTTGGATAGTAGAGATGTTGTCATGATCATAATATTTGGATATTCTGCAATATATGGTTATACAAGCAGCATACAGGAATACCATATCTGTGAGTTACTTTGAAAATGTAACTATATACTCTTTATTAGTTGAGAATATTTTTATCTTTAATAAAATCTTATGAGTTTAGCCAAATGGTGAGTTCTTTGAATCAGAATTATGAACTAAGAGTTAATAATTTTTAATATAAATCTTTTGATTTTGTATTAGGTTTTGTCCTTTAATATTTAAATTTATCTTCTTAGCTAAAAGTGGGGAAATGTTACATACCAGTTATGCATTTTTCAGGAATTGAGAATATTTAAAAATATGAGAAATTCCAACAGATGGTGCTATTTCTTTGAATTTTACTTATGAGCCAGGAGCTAAAACTAACCCAGTTTCTTTACTATGCATTCCATGATTTCAGGATTTTCAGTTTTCAGGGTTCTATTTCTAATCTTACTGCAATATCTCTATATATGTATTATTCTTTTAAAGTAAGCTTCCTGAAGATAGTATGTTTACTTTTATAAGAGATTATTATCTGGTGCATGAAGGTGACCGAGACAATCTATATGTGACTTTTGTACTATAGTCTTAAATACTTGTCTTTGTTTTCTGATACTTAATTTTATTTTGAATCTTAGGACATTTTCAAACACAAGATTTTTTAAAGAATTTGTCTAAAATGCCATATGGTCCCTATTTAGATTGAAGACTATATTCCATTTCTGGATCTGGCCAGTATTATGAACTTTTGTGTATAGACAGCTATATCCAACTATTTAGAGTCCTTGTGTAGTCTTACTGAGGAATCTCACTTGCAGAGCAACAAGAGAGTCCTTGATGTGCTCAGAAGACTCCCTTTCTAAAAATACTCCTCCTTTCCCCCTGCAGTCCTTTCAAGTGATCAGTTTGCTTTTTGAAATCCCCACTGCAGCTGAGTGGGTACTGGGATATGTGTCCTTCTCCTTTCTTATTGCCATTTTACACTGTTTCCAGTCCTTCCTCCTTCAAAGCACTCAATCTTAGATCATCAGACTGTGTTACCTATTACTTCCTATTACTTCTTCACTCTTCTGCTGCTCCTCAGATCACTGTCCTTTATTCCTTGAAAAATACAGCTTCTGGTTTACTAACATTCCATCTGACATAATACATTACGATACAATATATTGGCTAAATATTTTTCTGATTTCAGTATCCACTTAAATACTTCTTCTAATACTTGGACTCTCATTTTTTTTTTTTTTTTAAGTCTCTCAGAGATTTTGTTTTCCATTCAGTTTGAGTCACTCTCTCCCATTGTCATACTCTTGACCTTGTGTACCTCAGTGAATCCCGTCATTTCCATTTCAGGTATCTTACTCTTGGAGTGCCACTGCTCCTTCCAGCTTATTTCTTCTAGTACCCCAACCTGTCCATTCTCCAGCCTTACTAGAGCTGTTAGTCCAATGAACCTCCTATCAATTTTTCTCTGTCACTCCCTTATCTGTACTTCTAACCTTACCCAACTTGAAGTTCATAATCACCAGTCTTTCCTCTAAGTCTCCTAAATTGACCATTTCATACATTTCCCTCTCTTCAAATTTCCAGCACTTCTTCCCCATGATTACTCTCAGCCATCAGTGGCCTTAACTTTTTATTTTACTAGGCAAACGGAACATATCTAAAGAGAACAACTGCTGATGGGAACATTTTGGAGTGTTATGGTTAATAAGCAATGCTGTGCTGAATGAACTACTATGTACACATATTATTGCTGTCACAGACTTGTGGCATTGAAGCAAATGTGGCTGTCATTGCATTTTTTAGATGGGCCCAAGAGTTGTTTAAGCAACAGTTACAAGTCTTCTATGTAGAAAGATTGTTTTGTTTTTTGATTTTGTTATTAATTTTTGGTTTTATTACGGTGTTCAGGGAATGTTGTAGGTATTATTTCTACTTTTTGTAATTGAGATTTTCTTTGTGGGCTAATCTTCATATTTTATAGATACTTAAAAAGGAGGTAAATCTTGTATCAAGGTATGGCATTTGAAATATAAATATACACACACGCACACACACATACACAACTATCATGTCTACTTCATTGATCTGTTTAGATATTCTTTTCTTTCCTTACTTTCTTTTGTACTTTATTGGTCATGCTCTGAAAACTGAATTAAAGTTAAAAATGTTAGTTTATTTTTGCCTATTTCTCCTTATATATTCTGGAATTTATACTTTATGAAAGTTGCTATTATGGATATTCATAACTGCCATATCTTTAATTGCAAGTTGTACTTTTAAAATTTTTTTTTTAAAGATTTTATTTATTTATTCATGAGAGAGACACACAGAGAGAGGCAGAGGCACAGGCAGAGGGAGAAGCAGGCTCCATGCAGGGAGCCAGACGTGAGACTCGATCCCGGGTCTCCAGGATCACGCCCTGGGCCAAAGGCAGACAGACGCACATCCACTGAGCCACCCAGGTGTCCCTCAAGTTGTACTTTTTTTTTTTTGTACTTTTTAATATTACAAATTGCTTTGCTTGCTTAATGTTTTTGACTTGATTTCTACCTTGTCTGATATTAATATTATGGCTTTTGCTTTTTGTGGGAAGGAGTTCAATATTTTCCTGGTATACTTTTGCCCTTCCCTTCCTTCATTGTTAACCTTTCAGAATTGCTTTAAGTATATCTCTTGTGTACAAGAAATAGTTGGATTTTGCTTCATGATTCCATCTGGTTTTTGTATACTTTGTGTCACTCTGTTGTCTTCCTGTTTTTAATTATGGTTCTTATGTTTAGGGAGAGTGAAGCCTTCCCCCCCCCCTATTTTTTTTGTGGGAAGGAGCATGGTAATTTTTGAGATCTGCTACCATTAGGCTTCTTCCACATTCCTGTTTCTCATCTTCTTTTCTGCATTCTTGTGGCTTCTTCTGTGTGACTCTCTTAGGTTCACTTGCTTTTTGCATATTCACACCTTACTTGTAGCTTGGAGTTTTTTTTTTTTTTTTAATTTCTAGTTTCTTTGGATATTTAATTTTCTTTTTCTTTCCTATTACCTTTATGTTTTCCTTATTGTTTTATATGTCTTTTCTGAGGAAAATGGGAACATTCAGAATTAAACTATCACCAAGCTTGTAATTGAACCAGAGGATATGACTTTTGAAGTTTTAAAAAACAGAGTCTAAAGTTAACCAATACTTTTACTCTTTGATCAACATTCAATGTACAGGCTACTGATTTTTACTGCTTTAATTCATCTTGTTTTGTTTTAGTAAATTTGACTGTACTATCAATATTTTATACTAAGAGTCACAGTTGTTTCTGTAAAGGGCCGTATAGTAAATATTTTAGGTTTTGTGGGCCATATGGTCTTTGTCACAGCTAGTCAACTCTGCTGTTATAACATGAAAGCATCCACAGGTAATACATACACAAATGAGCATGGCTTTATTCCAGATTGGGCTCCCCTTGGTCTTAGATTGTTTGCTTCTTGGGCCTAGCAACCCTGGTCCAAATTCAATTAAAATTTTGGCATGCAGTTTTTTTGGGACCTTATATGTAGGGTGAATTCATACCCAAAGTGGCACAATGTTTAGTCTATAACCAAAAGTTTCCAAGGGAAGCTTTTCTTTCCTTGCATACAGAGCCAGGGCATTTTCTGTCAACTGCTAGAGAGCAGATTAAAAAATTTTTTTTCATGGGGGATATAACCTTGACTTTATGTAGAAGTTCTCTGATTCAATACTTCCATGGGCTCACCTTCAGTATTGACCATTAAAACCAAATTTCTAGGTTACCTGATTAGTATACATCTTCCCTACTCTGCCTCCCTACTGAATATACAGTTTACAGTTCACAGAATACATTACTCTTTTCATACTTCCCTTAATTGAACAATAGTTTCATTCAATTATGAGACATGGTGGTGATTATGCTTTCCAGGGATGGCTAGGAAGGCACATCAGATTTATTCTAATCTCTGAATGGTAAATATTGATACAGGTTGATTACTGATAAATTCATTTTCTGGTAGGTTTTTGTTTTCATTTGGAGTAATTTGATTATATAATTTCAATCGTAGTTTTTTTTTCTTTTAAGATTTTATTTATTTACTCATGAGAGACACAAAGAGAGGCAGAGACATAGGTAGAGGGAGAGAAGCAGGCTCCCTGTGGGGAGTGTGATGTGGGACTGGATCCCAGGACCCTGGGATCATGATCTGAGCCAAAGGCAGATGCTCAACCACTGAGCTACCCAGCTGCCCCTCAAGTTAAAATTTTAACTATTTGTTAGAGTTCTTTCAATTTATTCTATTAAAAAAATACTAATTATAAATAAATTTATCTACAAGGTATTTTTGGTTTGACTTCATTAATTGCACTACTTGTCAGGCATACTTATAAATATAGTATAAGATAGATATGGGAGGAATATATAGGTTATGAGCTTTATAAGAATAATAGATGAATTATGAGCAGTTTTAAAATTCTGTGAATTAAGTACAAAGTAGAACTCATCAACTTTTCTGTAAAATCATATCTTAATAAGATTATTACTTTATTTACTCCTATGCATTTTGAATTCACTGCTTATGAACATAGGTATAAAAAATAATCTAAGTACTTTTACTTTGAAAAGTACTTACAAATAAAAGAATACAAAAAAGTGGGTAAATATAGTTTAAAGATGTTAGAATAATTAAGTTCTATATATCATAGAAAAGTATTTCTTTAGGGAATGATATTATATTGAGTAGTGCTGCTTTGAACATATGTAATAGGATAATTTATCATCTTAGTTATAAGTGATTACTTATTTCCACAGAGTTTTTATATATATTTATTTACTTACTTTTTCCTGTTCTTAGTGGGAATTATTATACTGTGATAGTTTAGGCTCTTTTTTCCTGACTAATTTTAATGGCATCAGGTACCCAAATACAGGTTGGTTTTACTTTGACCATCCTTACATGTTTAAAACTTCTAGACAACTAAGGAAAAAAATGTTTTTGTATTAAAGAAGGGACTATCTCTTTAACCAGCATTGTGGTGAGGATAACTGAAAAGAAGGCTGACATTCATTAAGCAGAGTAATTCATGAAAACAGGGTATTTTGCTAGATGATAATTCACTCAGAAATATACCTTAACGGATATTGATCTCATCATTATGTAGAAATTTAAAAAACAGAAAAAACTCCCAGTTAACATACTTCAGAATGGCCCTTATTCAACTTTTCATAATATTGCAAAGGATTATAAGGTATTTCTTGTTCTGCATTTAGTACAATGACTCTTCTTTGAGATTTTTGTAATATAATTTAGAACAAAGTGACCATTTAGTTAACTTACCTTTAATTATTTTAATTGGAGAATTACAGATTAGCATTAAAAAATCGAGGATACTAGAGAATATTTTTTTTTTTTTTTAGAGAATATTTTTTAACTGCTGAGATTGTAGGTCTTGCCATTGCTATTTTATGAATTTTAGTTTTGTTGAACTAAGGAGCTCCAACCATTGGGTTGACTTTGTAGCTTATAAAAGCACATTTTGGTTCTGCTTGGTTTCACCCAGATGCAATAATGCATATGAGCAAATGATGAATCAGGTATGTTCCCTTACCTTTGCAGAACTTATTTTGAGCAGGATGATACAGACAATAAAAAATAAATATAATAGGTATGCATGCTATATGATATGTTAGAAGATAGTAAATTTTATAAAAATAGAGCAAGGTAAGAGGATTGATAGATAGTACTTAGGGTGGGAAGTGGTTACAAAATAGGAAGGAGAGTGTAGATCTCATTGAAAAGATGAGTTTTGAGCAGAGAGTTGAAGGATGTAAAAGAGTTTGCTACATCAATATCCGGGGGAAGGGTGTTCCCTGGAAGTGGGAGCAGCTGTGTCAAGGCAAGAACATCCTAAGCATGTTTAAGGAACAGTACGAAGTCTGGAGAAGAGAGTATGGAAAGTAAAAATGAATAGATAAGGTTAGACAAGTAATAAGGAAGTAAGATCATTAGGTTTTTGTGTTGCTTTTGTTTTTTTTACTGAGTTAAAAATGGAGAGACATTGCAAGATTTTGGGTAGAGTGATGACATCAATTCTGAAATGCAACATTTTGTCTGTGTTGCAAATAAACTCTAGGAAGGAAAGAGCAGAAGCAAGGAGGCCAGTTCAGGAGTTGTTACAGTAGGACAGTGAGGTTGGTAATATTGGAGATGATGAGAATTAGTTTCTCATCAACATCTATATGTTTTTAAAGTAGAACCAATAGTATTTGCTGAGGGTTTGCATGTGGAGTCTGAGATAAAAGAGAGGAGTCAAAGATGATTCCAAGGTTTTTGGTCTGAGCAGTTGGACAGATGAAGTTGCTATACTGAACGTAGAGGATTCTGAAGCAGGTTTAAAGTGAAGGTGGTTTGAAGGTCAGGAGTTTAGTTTGGATATGTTGTATGTGAGATATCCACTAGACCATAAAGTTGACTAGACATGTACATTTGGGAATGCTTAGGATGTAGATGGCATTTACAGCCCTGAGACTGGATCAAATCACTAAGGAAATGGGTATAGATAAAAAGAAGAAAAGGGTTGGGCTTCATGGCGTTCCATAAGTAGGAGAAGATGATGAACAAGGAAGAGTAATGTTGTGAACTAGGAGCTAAGTGAAGAAAGATGATTAAACAGAAAAGTAGTCTATCATGCCAGATGCTGCTCTGCTGATGGCTCAAGGAAAATGATTTTTAAAAACATTTTTAGAGAGAGAGAACATGTGTGTGCACGCTCGCACATGCACACACACACACGAGTGGGGACAGGGGATGGGCAGAAAGAGAGAGAGTGAGAGAATCTTAGGCCTCACACCAAGTGTGAGTCCATCATGGGGCTTGATCTCACGACCCTGAGATCATGACCTGAGCTGAAATCAAGATGCTTAATTGACTGAGCCACCCAGGCACCTCTCAAGGAATATGATTTCTAAGGATTGGACATTGAATTTAGTACTGTGCAAGTGACTGGTTATGTTGGCAAGAATACTTTTTATGTAGTGGGGAAGGGTAGAAAAAGCCTGATGATTGGATTTTAGAGGGAGCAAGAGCAGAATTAGAAACAATAGGCAAATTCAACACTTTTAAGAAAATTCACTTGTAAAGTGGAGCAAAGAAGGTAGCAGTAGTTGGCAGGAAATACAGGATCTTTTTAAACTTGGATTTTTCCCAGAAGCAGACCATTAAACAATGATTCAGGAAAAAGAATTTTATTTAGGAAAATGCTGGTAATGCTATTCGAGGAGTTAAGAAATAATGCCAGCGTGAGAAGGCGACCATAATAGGATCCACTAATAAAACCAGCCACCACAGGAGTAATGGAGCTTAATGACCCAGGCTTCAAATTAACACTTCATCTTTGAAATCTCTTCTTTAACTTTTAAAGTTCTTGTTAGTTGATGAATCCTGTGGACAATGTCTTTAAAATCAATCCATTGTTTAGCTGAAGATATGTTTCATTCATTGTTGTGTGATTTCTGTGGAAATGTGTGTAGATGTATAAGAACAATATTTGGTAAAATGGCTTATGTGGGACACACATCAGTAGATCTGGCAGGGAATTATCCACGAGGGTGCCCTAGAGTACAACTTCTACAAAGTGACGGAGGGATGTCAGGTGCTTAGCAGTGACAGAAATTGAATTTCATGTGCAGAATTATTGGAACAATCAGGACATAACGAAGAGATCAGCTTGCAGTAAAGGCTCGCTAACCTTTTGTTTAATTAAGAAAGTAAAGGTGGCCTTCATAATTGTATAATGGTGAAAAGATTTATTAATCCAGAGCTACATTTGCTGCATTTTTCATTTTTTAGAAGTGGCTTAATTTTCCTCTAACTTCCTCTATTTGTTTATAAATGAATATGACACATATACTGCTTTTAATGAGTATTCTTCTTGTACTTTTTCTTCTTCTACAAAATTAATTTTAGAGTATGCAACTTCAGTATGCCTCTCTGAATGTGTACTTTTTAGTAAAGTACCCTGTAGTAAATGCTTGATAAATATCTGCATGTATGTAGAGGGTTCTGAGCACATATTCTTTAAAAGTTGAATCTATATATTTCCTTAGTGTTGTTTAAAGTACATTAGCCAAGTGTTAAAAATTGTAGACTATACATGTTATTCTCTTTCTAGTGGTGACTCAAAGTATTGTGCTTGATATTCTCCATGTGTCTCTTTATTTACCATTTCTGTCCTGCTCCTGTGCCCTCTATCTTTCATTGGGGCACCCACTGTAGATCAGAGGGTGGAAGAGGAGTGAGGCTGAGGTGTTTGATTTCCCCAATACCCTGCCTGCGGGGTCATCTTGGGTTAGGTGGGTTGCCCTACTGAAGGCTGGACTGTCAGGAGTCTTTGTCTATACAGCTACTCTCTAAGAGTTCTGGAAACCACTCCCTCCTCTTGCTTTTTTTGGACTAAAAGATAGTAAAGACTTCCTGTTTTGTTAGTTCCAGGATATTGCCCTGGTCATAGTTTTGAAAATAGTTTTTTTATTAGACTCCTTATAATTGCTCATTTTTAGTATATCATCTGTTTCCTCTCAAGACCCTGGTGATTGCAGCTGCTATTTGTTCTTTAGAGATTTAAATAATCCTTGATACGTATTTAGGCATTAGGATCCTGGAGGGTGGGAGAAAGAGATGTTTTATAAGAGGACTTCATCCTTTATTAGTGGAGAAAAATTTCAGCAGAAGTGTAAACCTTTTAGAATAGCATGGAGGTAGGTCCTTTGGTCCATTTCTACTACTGTTATTGAATAAAAATTTTATTACTGTATGGTCCTTTGTAGCATTTTATTTTCTCTTAATGTTAGAGATTGTTGTATTTATTTAACATTTTAAGAGCATTAGCTAGCTATTCTGGTTTTGCAATAAGCAGCACTTTTACTTGCTTACAGCTTGCTTTCCATTTATTTTATTGTTTATTTATTTAAAAAAGATTATTTGAGAGAGAGAGAATATTGCGAGCTGGGGGAGGAAGAGGGTGAGAGGCAAGCAGATTCTACACTGAGTGCAGAACCAGACACAGGGCTCAGTCCCAGAATCCTCAGATCATGACCTGAGCTGAAACCAAGAGTTGGATGCTCAACCGATTGAGCCAGCTTTTTGTTTATTTTTTAAAATAACCACTTGTTGGTTTATAATTATGTTTACTCAGACTCAACTTTATTTGGTTATTAAGTCATCAATCTAAAAGTAACGATGTCTTACTAGCAAAAGCACCCCCAAAAGCATATTTGGTAAGAGATGTTACATGAAAAAACATAACCATTTAATGTAGTCCTTTAAGTTTTCTCTTTATAATCATATTCATTAAAAAAATTGCTAGATTAAAAAAAAAAAGTTTCTGCCTCTCCACTATTCTAAAATGTAGAATTTCTTACGGATTTGTTTCTAAAAATAGCTTTTTATTACATGTATGCTTATAGAGCATATTGTTTATTTTGTTTTGAGTTTTATAAACAGGAAGTAATATTTTACACTGCTGTATTACCAAGATTCATCTATGCTATGTATTATTGTACTTAATGTCTTTGCATTACTGTGCTTCATTATATGACTCTACCACAATTCCTTTATCCATTCTCCTCTGTTCATGAGCTTTGGGTTGGGTACTTGCTTAAATTCTTCCACAGCGGCAATTTTGAGGCATCTTGATAAAAATATTATATTTTAAAAGGTAAGGAAAAATATCCGTAGGATTCTCAGGCAGAAAGAAAATGTTTTACAGGGTAAGAGATTAGCTTAGTATTGGATTTCTCAAAAGCAACATATAAATCAAGGCAACTAAGGAGCAAATTTTTCAAGAAACTCAAAGAAGTATAGGTTAAGGGTTTTGTATCTTGCCAAACTGTCCTTCAGGTGTCAAGGTTATTGAAAAAACAGTTTGAACATGGAAAAACTCAGGTAATTCTGTGTATCTGTGTCCTTACCTGGGAAATCTAGTAGAGCAGAAATATACGGACTTTTTTGAAAAGTATAGATAGTAAATAACTTAGGCTTTTAGGCCACATAGCCATTATTGTCTTTACTCAGTTCTGCTGTGGAGTCTGTATAAATGCAGTGTATAAAATACATAAATGAATGAGTGTGGCTGTGTTCCAATAAAACTTGATTTACAGAAACAGTTGGTGGGCTGGAATTGGCCTGTGGACTGTAATTTGTCAACCCCTTTCCTAGAGAATAAGCTTCATCTAACAAAGAGATGAATGAGAACACTTCAGGTAAAAGAGTGGTGGGTGGGGTATGTGTATTTAATTTTAGAGCTAAGACTAAAACAAGGGTACAGATGTCAGTAGACGACTAGTGTGCAGATATCATGTGTTCCTTCCAAGTAGAAAGAATGCAACTAAAAATGAGAGGAGGATGAGAGAAAGGGGGATAACAGAAAAAGAGCCTGGATTCTTACATAAGTAATTGATAGGAGTCAAAGGATGCTATTTAACTCTTGGTATACCATAAAGGCCAATTGTAGTTTTTTGAGCAGGCTTAACATTATGTGAAGACTGTTATTTTGTAAATCTCATTGTTTCCTAGAAGTCTTCCAAAGGACAAAGAGAACATTTACTTACTTAAAAAATATAGAATATTCTATCTGCAATTACGGTTGGATCTATTGGATGTTTTTAAAAATCTAAGCTATAATGTAGGATCTTAGTGTTTATTTTTATTATGTTTTAAAACACTTGCTATTTCATCGTCCTAGAAATTAATTCATTGCTCATCAGTTGTTACCAGCAAAGGCTAAAAAATATATATATATATAAAAAACAAGAAAACAAGTTACTTAGGAGGGTGATGCCAGAACAAAATATATGGTCACTTTCACGTTTCTTATTGCAGTGCCCAGAGTATATTATTACATTTAAAGAAGGCATAAGAGAAAACTTGGAGGGACCATCATTGTAGCCTGCTCTTAGCTTTTTTTGAACACACTAATTAAATTCAGTGAGATAGGAGTTGTGATTCAAATGTCAGAAAAAGTAGAATTCAGGCACCTCAGAGCATTGTATGAGTTAAGAGTACCTTATTATATTAAAAACCACAGTTCACCATAAAGATATATCTATTCACCAAATAATCCAACAACCAGCTATTTAAAACAAACTACAGACAATGCGAAGATACAGATAGCAGCAATGTCTTTACAGAGCAGTTCAAGCATTACTCTGTACGTGACAAGACAGAAAGTAAGAAAAGGTAAAAATATCTGAACAACATAATCAAGCAATGTTAAGAATATATATATGAACACAATCTGGTTATGGACAATGTTCTTGTGGACTTCTCAAGTATGCATGGAAAATTCACAAAAAGTGACTAGATTATATACTAGGGTATAAAGAAAATATCAGTAGATTCCCCCAAACTGGAAATATTAAATAAAACCTTTCCAATAGGTGAAAGGGTAGATACAAGTTTAAGTTAAAAATTGCTGAAAAATAATGACAGTAGAAGCAATACGTATAAGAAGATTAGTTTAAAACAGTTATCAGAGGAATATTTATAGCATTAAATAACTGTATTAATATGAGTGAAAATAGTTGAACCACATTCCCAACTCAAAAGCAAGAAATAGAACAAACTGTACAGATACCCAGAATTGCTAGGGAGCAAATAATAGAAATAGCATCTGAAATTATTGATGTAAGAACAGAAAGACAATAAATCAACTTAATAGATTTTATTTCTTTTAAAAAATATTAAAATAGATAAGCCACTAGCTAGCTCATTTAATCAAGAAATAAGGGAGGAACCACAGATACACAAAATAAAATATGTTAAGGGGAGAATAATATTGGCAAATCGGAAATTTTTAAAAAAAAATGAGACTACTTTGTACATCTATGAAAATAAATTTGAAAATTTAGAAGAAATAGATAATTTATTAGAAAATAAGAGTTTTCTGAAATTGAACCCAGTGGAGATAGAAAGTTTATATAGGTGAATTTCCATAGGAAAAGAAGAGAAAGCACCAGGCATAGATGATATTATAGGTTAACTTTAGCAATGCTTGTAAATTCTTTTAGAGAATAAAAGTGGAAGGAACACTTACAAATTTATTTTAGAAAGCAAGTATAACATTGCCACTTAAATTTGATATAGTTATCTCAGAAATAGGACATTGTAGACCTGTGTGATTTAAAATGAGTTAAAATGTTTTCTCTTAAATATTACCACAAAAATCTTAAATAAAATGAACAAATTTCAACATACACCAAAAGAGTATACCATGATCAAGTGGGATATTTAACTAGGATTCCAAGGATGGTTCAATATTAAGAAGTACATTAATAAAATTAACTATATTTGTATATCTAGGGAGACCATGCTAGAAAAAGCCCATTCCTAATTAAAACTCTTAAAAAATTGGAGTGGATTTTTAAAAAAGATTTTTATTTATTTATTCATGAGAATACACAGAGAGGAGAGAGAGAGAGAGAGAGAGAGAGGCAGAGACACAGGCAGAGGGAGAAGCAGGCTCCATGCAGGGAGCCCGATGTGGGACTCAATCCTGGATCTCCAGGATCAGGCCCTGGGCTGAAGGCGGTGCTAAACTGCTGAGCCACCTGGGCTGCCCAAGGATTTTTGAACACAATAAATGTATCTGTGTCAATCCCAAAGCCAGCATCTTTTTTTTTTTTTTTAAATGTTTATTTATTTATGGTAGTCACAGAGAGAGAAAGAGAGAGGCAGAGACACAGGCAGAGGGAGAAGCAGGCTCCATGCACCGGGAGCCCGACGTGGGATTCGATCCCGGGTCTCCAGGATCGCGCCCTGGGCCAAAGGTAGGCGCCAAACCCCTGCGCCACCCAGGGATCCCACCAAAGCCAGCATCTTAAATGAGGAATTAGGCATTTGTGTGAAGGTTAAGATAAAAACAAAGATGCTCATAATCTTCATTACTATTTAACATTTTTCTGAAGGTAGTAGAGGAAACCAGTAGAGCAACAGGAATTTGATAAGGAGAACTTAAACTATTTGCAGGTGATAAAGAATTCCTGGAAAGCCTTACACAATAAGAGGACTAACTGAAACAATAAAACAATAAAAAAATTCAACAAGATAACAGGCTATAAAATTAATATGCAAAAAGGGTGCCTGGGTGATGCAGTCAAACATCCAACTGTTGGTTTCGGCTAGGTTGTGATCTTAGGGTGAGATTGAGCCCCACACTGGGCTCTGCTCAGGGCGGAGTCTGCTTAAAAGACTCTGCCTCTCCCCCCTCAAATGAATAAATCTTAAAATTAATATGCAAAAATAAAAATCCTTTCTGTATACAGTAGGCAATTGGAAGACCTAAGGAAGAGAAAAACACATTTAGGATAGCTACAAATGAAGCTAAATCACTTAGGTGTAAGTCTAACAAGTGTTCAAATCTGCTTAAAGGAAACTATAAACTATTGCTGAAAGTCAGAAAAAAGCCACCTAAATATGTAATAAAAATACATATCAATTCCATTCTAGGAATTTATTCTTCAGTTATATCTTTGGAATACAGAAACAGATTTTTTTTTTTTTTGCTATGGAGAAAGTTATTGTAACATTATTTGGAAACTGCTTCAGTTGCAAACATAAGAGAGTGGTGGATAAAATATGGTACATCCATATTAGTGGAGTACTATGCAGTTGTAGAAAAGAATGAAGAACTCTTTGAAATCATATGCAGTGATTTACAGGATACATTAAGTGACCAACTGCAAAATAGCATATATAACATACTACTGCTTGTGTAAGAAAGTAGAGGAAAAGAGAAGATATTCTTATGCCTACTTATATGAGCAGAAATGAACACTGTAAGGATAAACTAGAAGATAGTGATGTTGGTTACTTTTATAAAAGAGGGTAAAGAATGGTGTGGAAAGGACAGGAAATGAAACTGTATTTCTCTTAAACATTAGTTTTGGCTTTCAGAAGCGTATTGATTATCTACATGTAAAAAAATCAAGGAAGAAAATGCTAGAACAACGCAAATGGAAACAAACTCAAACCATGTTTCAAATGAATAACACAAATCACACCGAAGAAGGAAAAAATAACTAATACATATGCCTTTTTAACATGGTATTTGGTTGCATGTCCACAGTCTAGATGTGGATGGGAAGAACTGCAAACAAATTGTTTAGGTTTGTTTTTTGAAGGTTTTGGTGAAGCACTTCTACATTATTTTGGATTTATTGACAGAATGAAAAGAGTAAATTGTTGTTGGGGGCTAAAATTCTCAACATGGAAGACAGGAGACACAAATATGAAATGGGGAAGGCAAGAAAGAATCTTGCCCGGTGGATTGGAATTGGCAGTATCAGTGTGAGCCTGTGGTTACAGAGGTAGGTAGGTAGGTGGACAGAGAAGTAGGCAGGCCCATAGTTACAGGTGTAGATTCTTTTGAAAGGGCCTAGGAGCTAAGACACTCTAGTAGTATTGAGCACAATGACCCCCCATATTCCCAGATCTAGTTTCTAATAACATTCCCAGAAGGGAAAGCAAGGCTTCTTGGAGAAAAGGCTGATTCTAGGTAGGGCTGTGGCAGGAAAAGTAAGGATGAACCTGGTATTTCTGGTTATATCAAATTAAGGAAGTGTTCAAGAAAATGACGGGTCTTGTCAAAACAGATGAATGGCTTGAAGAGGGTTCCTTTGGTAAAATCTGGGGTACTCAGCATTAAAATAATTTAGGATAGTAGTAAATTATAAACTTGAAACA
Organism: Canis lupus familiaris; assembly: GCF_011100685.1. Classification (NCBI taxonomy): domain Eukaryota; kingdom Metazoa; phylum Chordata; class Mammalia; order Carnivora; family Canidae; genus Canis; species Canis lupus. The sequence goes on from NC_049249.1 coordinate 26,190,133, forward strand.
ACAGGAATCCATGAGCTTACACTGATAATGGGCAGACTGAGATACAAATAGGGGAGGGGGGAACCATTTTCTTACACAGAATGCTAACTGGCATTGCTGGAGTTGAAAAAAAATCATGATTTTGCAATAACTGTAGTAATTGCAATTGGTTTGGGAAAGAATCATCAATAGGTGTTAACTTGAGCAGCCCTGGTGGCTCAGCGGTTAGAGCGCCTCCTTCGGTCCAGGGCGTGATCCTGCAGACCCGGGATCGAGTCCCACATCGGGCTCCCTGCGTGGAGCCTGCTTCTCCCTCTGCCTGTGTCTCTGCCTCTCTCTCTCTCTGTGTCTCTCATGAATAAATAAATAAAATCTTTAAAAAAAAATAGGTGTTAACTTTATGGAGGTGGGGACAAATTTTTGATGAGATATGCATGCTATTTAAATGTCTTTCCCACAGATTGTTTACAGGATGCAGGGAAAAATAGTACCTTGTCTGAGTGATCAAAATTCACATCACAGACCATGGGAAATTGTACAATGTGTGCCTCTGGATATGATAGCTGCTGAGAGAAACATCACTTATATAGCAGGGTTTAGCAAACTTTATCTGTGCAGGTTCAGACAGTAAATATTTTGGGCTTTGTAGATTATACAGTTTCTGTTTCATCCACTCAGTTCTGCCATTGAAATTTGAAAGCACGCCATAGATAATAATGTAAATGAAAAATATGCCTGTGTGCCAATAAATATTTATTAACAAAAATGAGCCGCCAGCTAGATTTGGCCTATGGGACAGTTTTCCTACCCAGTATTCTGAGTGGGACTGCAAACCTAAATCTAATCCTTAAGCAGTATCAGACAAACCTCAGGTGAGGAATCTGTTGTTTAAAAAGGCAAAGAGTTGGGCGCCTGGGTGGCTTTGTTAATAAAATGTTTGCCTTTGGCTGAGGTCATGATCTCAGGATCCTGGGATCAAGCCCTGAGTCTGAGTTTGGCTCTCTGCTCAGCAGGGAGTCTGCTTCTCCCTCTCCCTCTGTGCTCTCTCTCTCTCTCTTACTTTCTCTCAAATGAATAAATAAAAAAAAAAGGCAAAGAACTTTATTCTTCAAAAATGTCAATGTCGGGGTGCCTGGATGGCTCAGTCAGTTAAGTGTCTGACTCTTGGTTTTGGCTCAGGATGTGATCTTGAGTTTGTGGGATTGAGCCATGAGTGGGGTTCCTCACTCAGTAGGGAGTTGGCTGGAGATTCTCTCTCTCCCTCTGTCCCTACTGTGCTCTCTCTTTCTCTCTCTAAATAAATAAATCTTAAAAAAAAGTCAATGTCATGGGAAACAAAGACTGAAATTGTTCCCGATAAAAAGAGGCTTAAGAAACATGACAACTGAATATAATAGGTGATCTCTGACTGTATCTCTATGCTGGATGAAAAAATGCTATGAAGGACATTAGTGGCTCTTTACAAACTAAAATATTTGTGTGTATTAAAGCATTCTGTAAATGTTAAATTTCTTGACATGAATAGCTGCAATATGATTAGGTAAAGAAAGAGCCTTTGTTCTTAAAATATACACCATGATATATAGGGATAAGAGAAATGATGTATACAGTTATTTTGCTTGTGTGTGCCCACATTTGTGTGTGTGTGAGAGGGAGAGGGAAAGAGTGGGAGAGAGAGAGAAGGAGAAATAATAAAATGGAACAAAGTATTAACAGTTAATCTGAGAAGTGGGTATATAGGAATTCTTTGACTATTCTTGCAACTCATTTGTACTGTTGAAATAATTTCCAAATAAAATGCTAAAAATAGATTACAGGAAGTGGATGTATGTTTTTTTATATTCGTTTGTATAGGATATATGTTTGAGCTGAAGATTATAAAGAATTCCTGTGAACTTCCTCTGGCTGTAAAGGAAACATCAGTTTGTCCTTTCTTCTGTACTTAGAATTATGGCTTTCAGGGAATCTGTAAATCTCAGAGGGGACTTATGTGGATGGTTTTACTAACTTGGACCATAAAACTATTCTGAGTTAGTCCTGAGGGAAATTTATTTCACTTTAGGTTAGCAATACCTCATAAACTTTCTAAGAATCTCAATGTGAATCTCAAGGTTAGTATAATATTAATGTTTTGCTTTCGTATTTTTCATGGTTTTAGAATTTGGAAGGTGTAGTTGGGAAGCCAGTATTAATGCCATTATATCTTAACTTTTTTCCTTTTGATTTAAAAACCATTAGATATGATATTTTTAGGGAGTTTTTTTCCCCCCTCTGTAAGTGTAGTGATATGTCATGTAACTTTCTCTTCAGTTTTTAACATCATGTGTTTTTCAAAATTTGGTGGTGGATTTCAAGTGTAAATTGGACAATGGTTTCAGCAAATTAATGTCTGAAAATATAGATCTATAGAACAGATGTAGGTGGTGGAAATTAGGAATTTTTAATAGAGGAAATCTTCCCGTTAAAAAAATTCTATCTTAGGAATCATAAAACACATACTTTTACCATCCTAAGTTAGGCTTGGCATTTGATACAGAATTTCATTTGTGAAGAACTTCTCAGAACTAATTAGGTAAAGTGAAGCAGTTTCAATGTAATAAGTAAAATATTGCTTTAATAAATTGTTCAGTCTGTGTGACAAAGGCTGCTGTTCAGATTATATATGTTTTTCTATTTTCTAAATGTTTCAGAAAATATCACATGAAAAGGCTTACGTTTTGGTGAGTGAAATTATTATAAAACTTTATAAGCTATATGAATATTATATATTTAAAAATATGTATTGGTGACATTAAAAAATTTCACTATATATATACTCAGGATTCAGAAAATTCTGGTCTTTCTCTGTTTTAACATTCTTTCATTGATGGAGATCTTAATCCCTTACAAGGCAGCCACTGCATTTTTGTATGTATTTTTAAAATTCTATTTATGTTTATTTAAAAAAATTATTTTTTCTATTTCTGTTCAGAAGAAATATGCACTTCTTGTAAATTTGTACTTGATTTTTCATGACTATATAGAAGTGTACAAGTACAAAGTAACTCACACTTCACACTCACATATTGGCCTTACAAAAATTCTGAGATCTTATTTTCGACATGCGTTCTATTCATTGTTTTTTTTTACTTTAAAAATTTTCAAAGATTTTCTTTATTTGAGAGAGAGAGTGTCAGGGGGTAGGGGGGAGAGGCAGAGGGAGAAGCAGATTCCCCACTAAGTGGGGAGCTCGATGTGGGGCATGATCCCAGGACTCTGGGATCATGACTTGAACTAAAGGCATATGCTCAATTGACTGGGCCACCCAGGCATCTCTGCCTTCTGCTCTTTAGACAAACATCTTTATCATTTTTGGTCTTCACTTAACAGGGCTTCCATTCACAGCTTTTTGTTAATGCCTTACATTAACATAAATGTTAATTATTTAAAGAATATTTAAAGAATATTACAATTATTAATGTAATATCACAATTATTAATGGTGATTATAATGGTAATTATAATTATATATTATTAATTGTAATATTGTAATAACTAATATTACAAAAATAATGATAATAGCAGCTAACATTTATTTGCTGAGGACTTACTCTGTGCTAGGTGGTGTTGGTGAGTTAACCCATGTTAACTCAGAATGAACATGTATTTTCTAGGCAAGGGAACTGACACACAGATGTCTCACAGAAGTGGCCATTGGTCACCCAGCTAGCAAATGGGAAAATCAAGATTATATAAATATAAGATACATATTATCTGCGTTGACCTTTTGTTACCTTTATCACCCACTCTGGAACAACTGTATTTTGTAATGACCCATTCAGACTTAACAGGGTTTAACAGAGCGTGGTGTGTTATCTAATGTGAGACCATTACTTTCCCTTGTTCTAGGTATATTTTCTTTTATACTGATATTACTGTAATGACTTATAGTTAGCTTAAAGAAAACCAGCCCATCATTGCTATAGATTCATAATTCTGATATCTAAAGAATTAGTTACCTCATCCTTTATTGGGTCAGTGGTCATTTAATAAGTACAACTTTGCTTTCATCCTGGGAATTGACAAAAAATGTCAATTAAACCACTGGCAATAAAAGAAAGAGATGGAGAATATATAAATGAAAAGATCTAATGGACATGTCAGACTATCAAGCAACTTTAGTGTATGGATCTCATTTAGGTCCTGATTCCAACAAACTTAAAGTTTTAAAATCATTAGAGTTTTGAACACTGCCTGGAAACTTCCTCATATTAGATGATTATTAATTGTCTGCTTTTGCTTTTGTTTTGTGGTTTTTTGTTTTTTGTTTTTGGAGAATTGCAGTGCAGGTTCCAGGGTTTTGGAGCAAAACTATAATCTCTTCTACAGATTACTTTTTGAGGAACAGTTTTTTTTTTTTTTTTTTTTTTTTCCGCTAGACCTGCTGCCTATTATTTGAGTATAATTCTTTTCTCTGTTGTCTGGTAGTCTTTCAGTTGTTAATACTTTTCCCAAAAATGTTTGGTAGGAATTGGCAAAGCCATCTGGGTTTGGATTTTCTTTGTGGCAGGGTTTTATTTTTTTAAAGATTCATTCATTTATTCATTCATTCATTAATTCATTCGAGACACAGAGAGACACAGAAAGAGAGAGACAGAGACACAGGCAGAGGGAGAAGCAGGCTCCATGCAGGGAGCCTGACGTGGGAATCTATCCCGGGATTGCTAGATCATACCCTGGGCTTAAGGCGGTGCTAAACCGCTGGGACACTGAGGCTGCCCTGTGGCAAGGTTTTAAAGTTACAGATTCAATTAGTCAAAGTTATAAAGCTACTCAAGTTTTTTCTCTTGTCAGAGTTAGCGTTTGATTAGTTTTTCAGAACTTGTCTATTATATTTAAATTTTCAAGTGTATTGATCTAGAGTTCTTCATAATATGCTGTTAGTGAGGCTTCGAATATTTTATCACTGTGCTCCCTTTAGGTCCCTAATATTGGCTTATTTGGACCTTCAGTTTGTCTTAAGCAGATTTTCCAGAAGATTTTAAATATTAATACTTTTCAGAGTACCAACTTTGGGAGTTATTGATTTTTTGTATACTCATTTGTCTATTTAGTTAATTCTTTTTTTTATGTGACCTCCTTTTATTTATTTTTATTTTTATTTTTATTTTTATTTTTTTTTATTGGTGTTCAATTTACTAACATACAGAATAACCCCCAGTGCCCGTCACCCATTCACTCCCACCCCCCGCCCTCCTCCCCTTCCAACACCCCTAGTTCGTTTCCCAGAGTTAGGAGTCTTTACGTTCTGTCTCCCTTTCTGATATTTCCCACACATTTCTTCCCCCTTCCCTTATATTCCCTTTCACTATTATTTATATTCCCCAAATGAATGAGAACATATAATGTTTGTCCTTCTCTGACTGGCTTACTTCACTCAGCATAATACCCTCCAGTTCCATCCACGTTGAAGCAAATGGTGGGTATTTGTCATTTCTAATAGCTGAGTAATATTCTATTGTAAACATAAACCACATCTTCTTTATCCATTCATCTTTCGTTGGACACCGAGGTTCCTTCCACAGTTTGGCTATCGTGGCCATTGCTGCTAAAAACATCGGGGTGCAGGTGTCCCGGCGTTTCACTGCATCTGTATCTTTGGGGTAAATCCCCAGCAGTGCAATTGCTGGGTCGTAGGGCAGGTATATTTTTAACTGTTTGAGGAACCTCCACACAGTTTTCCAGAGTGGCTGCACCAGTTCACATTCCCACCAACAGTGTATGAGGGTTCCCTTTTCTCCACATCCTCTCCAACATTTGTTGTTTCCTGCCTTGTTAATTTTCCCCATTCTCACTGGTGTGAGGTGGTATCTCATTGTGGTTTTGATTTGTATTTCCCTGATGGCAAGTGATGCAGAGCATTTTCTCATGTGCATGTTGGCCATGTCTATGTCTTCCTCTGTGAGATTTCTGTTCATGTCTTTTGCCCATTTCATGATTGGATTGTTTGTTTCTTTGGTGTTGAGTTTAATAAGTTCTTTATAGATCTTGGAAACTAGCCCTTTATCTGATATGTCATTTGCAAATATCTTCTCCCATTCTGTAGGTTGTCTTTGAGTTTTGTTGACTGTATCCTTTGCTGTGCAAAAGCTTCTTATCTTGATGAAGTCCCAATAGTTCATTTTTGCTTTTGTTTCTTTTGCCTTCGTGGATGTATCTTGCAAGAAATTACCATGGCCGAGTTCAAAAAGGGTGTTGCCTGTGTTCTTCTCTAGGATTTTGATGGAATCTTGTCTCACATTTAGATCTTTCATCCATTTTGAGTTTATCTTTGTGTATGGTGTAAGAGAGTGGTCTAGTTTCATTCTTCTGCATGTGGATGTCCAATTTTCCCAGCACCATTTATTGAAGAGACTGTCTTTCTTCCAATGGATAGTCTTTCCTCCTTTATCGAATATTAGTTGCCCATAAAATTCAGGGTCCACTTCTGGATTCTCTATTCTGTTCCACTGATCTATGTGTCTGTTTTTGTGCCAGTACCACACTGTCTTGATGACCACAGCTTTGTAGTACAACCTGAAATCTGGCATTGTGATGCCCCCAGATATGGTTTTCTTTTTTAAAATTCCCCTGGCTATTCGGGGTCTTTTCTGATTCCACACAAATCTTAAAATAATTTGTTCTAACTCTCTGAAGAAAGTCCATGGTATTTTGATAGGGATTGCATTAAACGTGTATATTGCCCTGGGTAACATGGACATTTTCACAATATTAATTCTGCCAATCCATGAGCATGGAATATTTTTCCATCTCTTTGTGTCTTCCTCAATTTCTTTCAGAAGTGTTCTATAGTTTTGAGGGTATAGATCCTTTACATCTTTGGTTAGGTTTATTCCTAGGTATCTTATGCTTTTGGGTGCAATTGTAAATGGGATTGACTCCTTAATTTCTCTTTCTTCAGTCTCATTGTTAGTGTATAGAAATGCCACTGACTTCTGGGCATTGATTTTGTATCCTGCCATGCTACCGAATTGCTGTATGAGTTCTAGCAATCTTGGGGTGGAGACTTTTGTGTTTTCTATGTAGAGTATCATGTCATCGGCGAAGAGGGAGAGTTTGACTTCTTCTTTGCCAATCTGAATGCCTTTAATGTCTTTTTGTTGTCTGATTGCTGAGGCTAGGACTTCCAGTACTATGTTGAATAGCAGTGGTGAGAGTGGACCTCCCTGTCTTGTTCCTGATCTTAGGGGAAAGGCTACCAGTGCTTCCCCATTGAGAATGATATTTGCTGTGGGCTTTTCATAGATGGCTTTTAAGATGTCGAGGAATGTTCCCTCTATCCCTACACTCTGAAGAGTTTTGATCAGGAATGGATGCTGTATTTTGTCAAATGCTTTCTCTGCATCTAATGAGAGGATCATATGGTTCTTGGTTTTTCTCTTGCTGATATGATGAATCACATTGATTGTTTTACGGGTGTTGAAACAGCCTTGTGTCCCAGGGATAAATCCTACTTGGTCATGGTGAATAATTTTCTTAATGTATTGTTGGATCCTATTGGCCAGTATCTTGTTGAGAATTTTTGCATCCATGTTCATCAGGGATATTGGTCTGTAATTCTCCTTTTTGGTGGGGTCTTTGTCTGGTTTTGGAATTAAGGTGATGCTGGCCTCATAGAACGAATTTGGAAGTACTCCATCTCTTTCTATCTTTCCAAACAGCTTTAGGAGAATAGGTATGGTTTCTTCTTTAACCGTTTGATAAAATTCCCCTGGGAAGCCATCTGGCCCTGGACTCTTGTGTCTTGGGAGGTTTTTGATGACTGCTTCAATTTCCTCCCTGGTTATTGGCCTGTTCAGGTTTTCTATTTCTTCCTGTTCCAGTTTTGGTAGTTTGTGGCTTTCCAGGAATGCGTCCATTTCTTCTAGATTGCCTAATTTATTGGCGTATAGCTGTTCATAATATGTTTTTAAAATCGTTTGTATTTCCTTGGTGTTGGTAGTGATCTCTCCTTTCTCATTCATGATTTTATTAATTTGAGTCTTCTCTCTCTTCTTTTTAATAAGGCTGGCTAATGGTTTATCTATCTTATTAATTCTTTCAAAGAACCAACTCCTGGTTCTGTTGATCTGTTCCACAGTTCTTCTGGTCTCGATTTCGTTGAGTTCTGCTCGAATCTTTATTAACTCCCTTCTTCTCTTGGGTGTAGGATCTATTTGCTGTTTTTTCTCTAGCTCCTTTATGTGTAAGGTTAGCTTTTGTATTTGAGTTCTTTCCAGTTTTTGAATGGATGCTTGTATTGCGATGTATTTCTCCCTTAGGACTGCTTTTGCTGCATCCCAAAGTTTTTGAACGGTTGTATCTTCATTCTCATTAGTTTCCATGAATCTTTTTAATTCTTCCTTAATTTCCTGGTTGACCCTTTCATCTTTTAGCAGGATGGTCCTTAACCTCCACGTGTTTGAGGTCCTTCCAAACTTCTTGTTGTGATTTAGTTCTAATTTCAAGGCATTATGGTCTGAGAATATGCAGGGGACAATCCCAATCTTTTGGTATCGGTTCAGACCCGATTTGTGACCCAATATGTGGTCTATTCTGGAGAAAGTTCCATGTGCACTTGAGAAGAATGTGTATTCAGTTGAGTTTGGATGTAAAGTTCTGTAGATATCTGTGAAATCCATCTGGTCCAGTGTATCATTTAAAGCTCTCGTTTCTTTGGAGATGTTGTGCTTAGAAGACCTATCGAGTATAGAAAGAGCTAGATTGAAGTCACCAAGTATAAGTGTATTATTATCTAAGTATTTCTTCACTTTGGTTAATAATTGATTTATATATTTGGCAGCTCCCACATTCGGGGCATATATATTGAGGATTGTTAAGTCCTCTTGTTGAATAGATCCTTTAAGTATGATATAGTGTCCCTCTTCATCTCTCACTACAGTCTTTGGGGTAAATTTTAGTTTATCTGATATAAGGATGGCTACCCCTGCTTTCTTTTGAGGACCATTCGAATGGTAAATGGTTCTCCAACCTTTTATTTTCAGGCTGTAGGTGTCCTTCTGTCTAAAATGAGTCTCTTGTAGACAGCAAATAGATGGGTCCCGCTTTTTTATCCAGTCTGAAACCCTGTGCCTTTTGATGGGGTCATTAAGCCCGTTCACATTCAGAGTTACTATTGAGAGATATGAGTTTAGTGTCATCATGAAATCTATTCAGTCCTTGTTTTTGTGGATTGTTCCACTGAACTTCTTCTTAAAGGGGAATTTTAAGAGTCCCCCTTAAAATTTCTTGCAGAGCTGGTTTGGAGGTCACATATTCTTTTAGTTGCTGCCTGTCTTGGAAGCTCTTTATCTCTCCTTCCATTTTGAATGAGAGCCTTGCTGGATAAAGTATTCTTGGTTGCATGTTCTTCTCATTTAGGACCCTGAATATATCCTGCCAGCCCTTTCTGGCCTGCCAGGTCTCTGTGGAGAGGTCTGCTGTTACCCTAATACTCCTCCCCATAAAAGTCAGGGATTTCTTGTCTCTTGCTGCTTTAAGGATCTTCTCCTTATCTTTGGAATTTGCAAGCTTCACTATTAAATGTCGAGGTGTTGAACGGTTTTTATTGATTTTAGGGGGGGATCTCTCTATTTCCTGGATCTGAATGCCTGTTTCCCTTCCCAGATTAGGAAAGTTTTCAGCTAGAATTTGTTCAAATACATATTCTGGCCCTCTGTCCCTTTCGGCGCCCTCGGGAACACCAATTAAACGTAGGTTTTTCTTCCTCAGGCTGTCGTTTATTTCCCTTAATCTATCTTCATGGTCTTTTAATTGTTTGTCTCTTTTTTCCTCAGTTTCCCTCTTTGCTATCAACTTGTCTTCTATGTCACTCATTCGTTCTTCCACCTCGTTAACCCTCGTCGTTAGGACTTCTAGTTTGGATTGCATCTCATTCAATTGATTTTTAATTTCTGCCTGATTAGCTCTAAATTCTGCAGTCATGAAGTCTCTTGAGTCCTTTATGCTTTTTTCTAGAGCCACCAGTAGCTGTATAATAGTGCTTCTGAATTGGCTTTCTGACATTGAATTGTAATCCAGATTTTGTAACTCTGTGGGAGAGAGGACTGTTTCTGATTCTTTCTTTTGAGGTGAGGTTTTCCTTCTAGTCATTTTGCTCAGTGCAGAGTGGCCAAAAGCATGTTGTATTGGGAAAAGGAGAAAAAGAGAGGAGAGAAAGAAGGAAAGAAAAGAGAAAGAGAAAAGAAAAGGGAAGAAAAAAAAACGAAAAAGAAAAAAAAAGGGGGAAGAAGAAGAGAAAGAAAAAGAAAGGAGAAATAAGGGGGGTGGGGGAAGGAAACAAATCAAAAAACAAAACAAAACAAAACAGAACAACAACAAAAAAAAAACCCAACCACGGGGGAGTATCTTCTGATTCTGTGTACTTTAAGTCCCTTGGCTTCCCCTGGAAGTTGTCAGTCAGTCTAGCTGGTGTTCTGGGGGAGGGGCCTGCTGTGCTGATTTTCAGGTGTTAGCACTTGGGGGAGCTGCCGTGCCCCCGCCTGGTGCAGGGCTCAGTGGGGGTTGTTTACCCCGGGAGGCCACAGGAGGAACAGCCCCAGTGGCGGGGCCAGGTCTGGAGCCCTGGATTCAGCCCCCGCAGGAACTCCGGGGCTCTCCGTCTGCAGGGCTGGAGGCTCCGGGCGGGGCCGCTGATGTGCTCAGCTGGGGCAGGAGCGTCCTTGCTGTCCTGGACCCTCCCGGCCTCTGCCTGTCCCGGGGGAGGCCGGATCCTGGGCTGTGTCCCGGCGCCCTGTGCTCCGGAGCCTGCGCTGGTGGATTCGCGCTCCCGCCCGCAGCCCCCTCCGCGGAGCCGCCGCCCGAGCCCCTCCGAGCAGCTCCTGGAACCGCGCAGCCCCCTCCGCACGGAGCCTCTTCCTCTGCCCGAGCCCCTCCGAGCTGCTCCCGCCCCGCAGCCCCCTCCGCGGAGCCGCCGCCCGAGCCCCTTCAGCTGCTCCATGTCCCGCCGGGTCCCGCCGCCCGCGCTGCAGCCCTTAGGGAGCTCGGCGCACTCTCCCGGGGCGCAGGTGTCTGTTAATGTCCCCGGGAGCCCAGGGCATCCTCGCCCTCCTGGGTCCTGCTCCACCTCCCCGCGAGTCCCTTTCCCCCGGGAAGGTCGGTGCAGCTCCTGCTCCTCCGGGACGGGGCTCTCCTGTCCTGCGGACACTCGCCCCGGCCTCAGCCCGGCTCCTCGCGGGGCCCCTCCCCCTTGGAGGCCTTTTGTTTCTTTATCTCTTTTTCCCCGTCTTCCTACCTTGATAGAAGCGCGAACTCTTCTCACTGTAGCATTCCAGCTGGTCTCTCTTTAAATCTCAGGCCGAATTCGTAGATTTTCAGGATGATTGGAAGGTTTTCTAGGTAATTTGGTGGAGGCAGGTGATTTGGAGACCCTACTCTTCCGCCGTCTTGCCCCTCCCCTCTCCCTTTCTTTATATTGATATGTAATTCATTGTCTTTCGGGTTTTGCTTTTTAAAAGTTTCTAAAAAATATGCATTTCTTCTTTACAGTGTCTTTTAAAAATAGAGATTCTAAATTTGGATAAAATATATAATTTATTAATTTTTATGGTGTGTGGTTTTTGTATCCTTAGAGATCTTTGTCAAGGTCACAACAGTTTTTCTCTTACATTTTTCTACTAACTGTTTATAGTTTTGGCTCTTATCTTCATGTCTTTCATCTATTTGAGTTAGTTTTCATATGTGGTATGAAGTAAGGGCTGAGGTTTTGTTTGTTTGTTTAATAAATACTGAAATTTCCCAGTAACATTTGTTGAAAAGTTTTTCCTTTCTCTGTTGAACTACCTTGGTAAATGTATTGAAAAATGAGTTGACCATATGAGTTAATCTTTGGACTCTATTTTGATCCATTGATATATTATGTTTTCACCACAACCACAGTTTATTGATTGCTGTAGCTTTATATTGGAAGCAGTATAAGTACTATGTTATTTTTTCTATTTTTCAAAAAAATTTGGATTATTCTACATACTTTATGCTACCATATAAGATTTAGAATCAGTTTGTCAATTTCTTAAAAAAAAAAAGCTTGTAGGGATATTAATTGTGGTTGAAATACATATACAGAGGGGAAAATTTAATAATATTGGTTTTTCTAACTCATGGATGTGGTATATTTCAGTATTTATTTAGGTCGTCTTTAAATTTTTCAGCACTGTTTTACAGTTTTTAGTGTGCTGGTATCGCACATAGTTTGCAGAATTTATACCTAAATATTTAAAATTTTTATGTTATTGTAAATGGTGTTTTTCACGTATTTGTGTAGTATAGTGAGTGTCATGTTTGCCTGTAAATGGCACTTAAAATTTCAACTTACAATTGTTGATTGCTAATATATGGCAAAACAATTGATTTTTCATATTGAACTGCTATCCTGCAATTTTGCTAAACACGCTTCTTAATTCTTGTGGCTTTTTGTAGAGTCCTTATTTTCTACATAGATGATCATGTGTTAAAACCGTGCTAATAAATGTTGTTTACTTATTCCTTTTCAAACTACATACCTTTTACTTATCTTCTTTGTATTGCAGTGGTAATATCTCTAGTACAGTACTGAGTAGGAGTAGTGAAAGTAGCTATTTCTGCCGTTTTTTCCTGTTTTAGGAGGAAAAGTGCCAGTCTTTTAATTATTATGTTAGTGGTACATTTTGTAGGTAACTTTTATGTGGTCAAGGAAATCCACTTCTATTCCTTGTTTGCCAGGAGTCTTTTTCATTAATGATGTTAAATTTTTATGCGTCTATTGAGAAGATCATTTTTTCTTCATGAGCTTTCTTTATCAGAAAGATTTTGACTATTGCATTTATTTTCTTTAATAAATGTTAGAGTTGTTCAAATTACCCATTTTTTTTAATGAATGAGCTTTGGTAGTTTGTGTGAAGTTTGCCCATATCATTTAAAGGTGTTAAAAATATTGTCATGAAGTCATTAATTATATTCTCTTATTCACTTGAGAATGATAGCTTAAGCACTGGTTAAGCTGTCTCCTGCATATTTTGAAATGTATTTTTGTTTCCATTTAATTCAAAAAAATTCAAAATATTTTCTAAGTTTCTTGGTGACTTTTTTCCTCTGGCTCCTAGGTTATTTAGTAGTATTGAGTTTAATCCAAATAGATGAAGATTTTTCAGATATCTTTCTTGTCATTATTTCTTATTTCATTTAGTTATTGTCAGAAACTATATTTTTTTGCTATTAAAATTTTTGTGAGTCTTATCATCTGACTGCGAATATGGTCTGACTTGGTGAATATGGTCTGACTTGGTGAATATGGTCAATTAAAATGGATGTGTCTTCTGCTGCAGTTGGGTAGGACATTCTTTGAATGCCAAATGCATGATGGTGGTTGGAGTTGTTCAAGTCTTCTATATCCTTACCATTATTTTCTTTAGTATATTCCTTAGTTATTGAAAGACTAATGAAGAAACCTCCATTTATGGTTGTGGATTTATGTATGTAATTCTTTGGTTCTATCAATTTTTGCTTCATACATTTAGATGTTTTGTTATTATGTATTTATGCAATTAGAATTTTCAGGTCCCTAAAATAAATTGTCCACTTTCATTCCAAGTTATCTTCTGTTACCATTTCTGCTAACATCTTTTGTTTGAATGGCTTCTTTAGCATTTCTTTTAGAGTAGTCTGCTGGATATGGATCATCTTGGTTTTTCTGTATCTGGGAATCTCTTTATTTCACAGTCATCCCTGAAGAATGGTTTTGCTTGTCATGGAGTTCTGAGTTAGTTATTTTTTGGCATTTTAAAAAGTGTTGGGCACTTCCTTCTGGCTTCCGTGGTTTGTTTGATTGATTGATTGATTGATTGATTGATTTATTTATTTATTTATTTATTTATTTATGAGAGACACAGAAAGAAAGAGAGAGAGAGGCAGAGACAAAGGCAGAGGGAGAAGCAGGCTCCAGGCAGGGAACCTGATGCGGGACTCGATCCTGGGACTCCAGGATCATGCCCTGAGCCAAAGGCAGGCGCTAAACCGCTGAGCCACCCAGGAGTCCCTCCATGGTTTCTTAGAATGAAAACCACAGTCATTTGAACTTGTAATTTGTCTTTCTCTAACCACTTCTGAGATATTTTGATCATTTTTAGTTTTCAGCAGCTTGATCGTGATGTGTTTAGGTGTAGATTTCTTTCAATTTATCCTGTTTGTGATTGCCTCAGCTTCTAGAACTATAGGACCATTAATATATTAACTATACCTTCTAAAAAATTTTTTGTTGAGGTTGCTCTAGGAGTTATAATATACATTTTTAACTTATCAGAATCTATCTTAAAATGAAGTTCTAACACTTCACATATAAGGTTAGAACCTCTGAATTTCTCCTCTTTTACTTTGTGCTAATATTACATCTCATGAACACCATCGTAAACTGTTGTGCTTTTTTAGAAAGTAAGTTATCATTTTAGGGAGACAAAAAAGGAGATATTATGTCTTTTATATGTACCTACATATCACTCTTCCTGCAGCCTTCATTCTTGTATATAAATCCAGATTCTATCTGATATCAACTGTTATGTTCATTCACCTTGAAGAACTTCCTTTGCTATTTTTTGTAGGGCAAGTCTGGATATCTTTCTTTTCTTTTCTTTTCTTTTTTTTTGTCTGAAAAAGTTTTATTTCATTTTTGGAAAATACTTTGTTGGGTATAGAATTCTACCTTGTTAATTATTTTTTGCTTTTGATAGAGAATTCTACGTTGATAGTTTTTTTTCCCCTTCTGAGTAGTTTAAAAATATGAGACTTTATTGTCTTCTGACTTACATTCTTTCTGACAAGTTAGTTGTAATTCTTATTTTTGTTCTTTAGCTTGTACATTTTTATTACTTCATGATGTTCCTTGTTGTGGGTTTCTTTATTTCTTTCTGTATTTTTTCCTACTTATATTTCATTGATCTTGGTTTTATGGATTTATGGATTTCTGTGAACTTGAGAAATTATTTCTTAAAACATTATTTCTGTCCACCCATCACTGCTACATTTCTGGAACTCTTATCACAGTGGATTAGACTACTTTAATATTTTCCTACAGGCTCCAGGTTCAGGGTTTTTCAGGGTTATTTGACTGAATTGCTTCTTTTCAGATAGCTTTTATTTCTATATCTTAAGTTCAATGTTTTTTTCTCATAAAATGTCTAAATGTCTTAATTCTACTCAATGTATTTTACAGTCAGATATTATATTTTCCATTTCTAGGAGTTCTATTTCTGTCTTTTTTATCTTCTCTTTCTCTCTTATCATGTTCACGTTTTCTGTAACATTACTGAATATATTTGAATATATTTGCAGTAGCTTTTAACACATTCTTTTCAGCTAATTTTATCTTTTGTGCTATTTCTGGGTCACCTTCTGTTGACTGATTTTTTTCTTGTTGTGGGCCATATTTCCTTTGTCCATTAATTTTTAAATGTATTCTGAATATTGTATATTTTTATCATCTTGGCTGCTGGATTTTCTTGTGTCCTTTTAAAGAATATTGGACTTTGGATTGACATATAATTAGGTTATGTGGCACCGTTTAAGCATTTTGGAGGATTACTTCTATGTTAGTAGGAGGGAATCCAGAGTAACCTTGAGTTTATAGCTAATTTATTCCAGTATTACAGCCCCTTTCAAGACTTTACCTAATGCCTCCTGTTCTATTAGGTCTTTCTTTTGTGTCTGCTAAGAGCACAACTATTCCTGGCATGTGTGAGATCTAAGAGTTGTTCAGCCTGCTAATTTTTTGGTTCTTTACATGGCTTCAAGTATTTTTTTCTTATGTGTATGCAGATCAGCTTAGGACTTGAGGGAATCTTCTGCAGATCTCTTGAGCTTTCTCAGTGTACAGCTACCTCATCTACAAATTCTAGCTGTTTTTTTTTTTTTTTTTCTGATCTTTGTTTTCTTAATCCAGTAAGATAATCAGAATCTGTTTGCAGTTTCTCTTCCTGTTTAAGTTGTTTATGGCAGGTAATTCAGTACTCTCTAGATTATTCCATCATGGCCTAATAAAGAAGGTTTGGAATACTTGAGTCATTTTTGCTTCTGACTTTTATAAAATTGTTATGAACTATTCCATGTATCTGTTATTATCAATATCTCTTCCCTAAGGAACTACTTTTGTATCAGTGATTCATTATAAATTGGGGATAAGATAGAGCACATTACTACGTTAAAGCAAAATTCATGCATATGCAAATAATAACATACAAATGATATGTAATGCTTTTTCTGAGATGACCAGTGTTTTTACTTTGTTTACCCAGGAAAATTGGTTCCTTGTAGTAATATGTACATGCTTCCAAATATAAAAATAATAAAAATATAATGAGATATGGATCATAATTAATTTTACATTTTGAGTTTATCACCTGTATCTGAACAAGATTATTTCTTTAATTTTTCATCTGAAACTACCATACCACCTGTGGGTTCTTAATTGAACTGCTAGTGAGTAGCTCTTAAGAAATACTGCTATAGTATTTAAGAATACAGCCTTCAGTGATAGACTTCTCTCATAGGTCTTACACTTTTATTTATTTTTAATGTTTGACAAGTAGTTGAGTGAAATATTGTATTTCATGATGAACTGCCCATTACTTGTAAGGTGAATATATATATTTTTAATTAACCTTTTTATTTTGAGATCCTTGTAGATTCACATATGCTTGTAAGAAATAACAGGGTGATCCTATATACCCTTTATGAAAATTTCCCAAATGTCATTCTTGCAAAAATATATTACAATATTACAACCTAGATATTGACACTGCATCAGTGATGCAGTTCACTGATGTTATTCAGATTTCCCCAGTTTCATTTATACTTATTTGTATGTGCATGTGTGTGTATTTGGCACTTGTGTATGTGCTTAGTTCTGTGCAATTTTATTGCATATTGTTTCAGGTATCCACCACCACAGTCAAGATTATATCTATCTATATCTATAGAATAGTTATATTACTATAAAACTCCTTCACATTGTCCTTTTAGACCACAGTCACCACCCTTTCACCCTCACTCACCTCCCATCTCTAACCCTTCATAATCATTGATCTGTCTTCCAGTTCTAGAATTCTGTTATTTCAAGAATGTTATATAAATGAATCATTCACATTTAAGGTAATTTTGATATATTAGTATTATGCTCTGTTATTTTATTATTTATTTCCTTTATGTTTCCCATTTCTTGTGCTTCTGTTTCTCTTTGCTAGTGGGTTACTTGAATGATTTTTAAAATTCCATTCTTGATTTATTTATAGTATTTTTGAATATATCTCTTTGTATAGTTTTTTTTAGAGATCACACTGGGTTAAAAAGACATTGACTGGCGTCTGGGTGGCTCAGTTGGTTCAGCGTCCAACTATTGATCTCAGCTCAGGTTTTAATCTTTGGGTCACATTGGGCATAGAATCTACTTAAAAAAATAAATATATATATACAAATATGCAGTCATATATATTTGTATGTGACTTATCACAGTCTACTAGTATCACCATTTTACCACTACAAGTGAAGTGTGGAAACTTTGCTTTCATTTACATCCCTTTACCTTCTCCAATTTTAAATATCATTGTCTCAGTATTACATGATGTTATAATTTTTTCTTCATCAAAAATTTATAAACCTCATAGAGGAGAAGGATAGTCTGTTGTATGTAATCATATTTCTACTATTTGTTGTTCTTTCCTGATGCTCCAAGATTCCTTCTTTTTTTTGTTGTTTTAAAGAGGTGCATGAGTGGGAAAGGAGAGGGGCTAAAGGAGAGGGAGAGAGAGAATCCCAAGCAGGCTCCGTGCTCAGCGTGGAGCCCTACATGGGGCTCAGTCTCACAACCCTGAGATCATGACCTGAGCTGATATGAAGAGTTGGATGCTTAACAAACTGAGCCACCCAGGTGCCTCCTGAGACTCCGTCCTTTATTATTTCACTTCTGTTTAAAAATTTTCCTTTAACCATTCTGTCAGGAGAGGGACATATTTCAAAAATTTTTAGTTTTTTCTTTTTCTTCTCATTTAAGAGTCTCTCTCTCTTTTTTCCCCCCACTTAATTCCTGAAGGATAGTTTTGCTGGAATAGAATTCATGCCTGACAGTTCTTGTTTTTCAGCACTTGAAAAATGTGCTACTTCTTTCAGCCATTATAGTTTCAGATGAGAAATCCATAGTTATTCAAATTGATGTTCCTCTATAAGTAATGTGTCATTTCTCTCTGGCTGCTTTCAAGATCTTTTTTTTTTTTTTTGTCTTTTTATAAATTTTGTTATGATGTATCATGGTGTGGATTTCTTTAAAATTTTCCTATTTGGACATCTTTAATGTTCATGAATCTGTAGGTTTGTGTCTTGTACAAAATTTAGATGTTTTTATTCATTGTTTCTTCAAATACTCTTTCAGTTTCTTTCTCTTTTTCCTCTTCTGGGATTTTAATGATATGAATGTTGAATCAACTGTTAACGTCTCAAAGCTTTCTGAGATTCTGTTGACTTTTTTTTCAGTCTGTTTTCTCTATTATTCAGATTGGGTAAGTTTTATTGACCTGTCCTCAAATTTACTGATTCTGTCTTCTATCAGCTCCACTCTACTATTGAGCCTGTATATAGAGTTTTTGTTCGTTACTGCATTTTTCTTTTTTCCCCTAAATTTCTTTGTTACTTTCTTTTTTAGCTGAGATTTGTTGTTTCAAAGATTTTGTAATTGCTTGTTCAAATTTTTTTTTTTTTTTTATCATGGTTATTTAAAAATGCTTGTCAGGCAATTTCAACATCTTAGAGTTACTATCACTTGATTGTCTTTTTCATTAGAGTTGCGACTTTACTGGTTCTCAGTATGATAAATGATTTTTTTTTCTTTTTTGATAAATGATTTTTTTGTTTCTAATTGTATCCTGGGCATTTGTCTATTGTATTGAGACTTTTTGGGTCTCATTTAAATGTTTTAGCAGGCAGTCAAGGTTTAGGTTCATTCTTTGGTCTTGTGGGATCTCTTTTTCCAGTCTTGATCTGGAGGATGAAGAACCCTTTCCCTGCCAGCTTATTTTTAAACAGTGTTTACTGGGTACCTCTTACTGGTGCTGCTAGGATCATTTGGGTTGTCCATAGGACTCCTGATCAATTTTCAGGAGGAATAAGGCTACTTGAGTTGCCTTTAATTTGCTAGATGGGGGAGCTGAGAAATGTTGGGCCTACATAGCCTTCTGTTGGAGGGGAAGGAGACACCTATCCTATAGTCCTGGAGTCTGTAATTCACCTGCCTTTACACTTTTCAGATTTCTCCTTTGGTTGTCTCTTGCACTATTTCTAGAGTCTGTCACACTTAGTGGGGAGAAGAGGAATAAATGAGTCTACACCATTTTGTTCCACTTATCAACTTTTAAACTTTTGGTGTGGTACTTAGTTTTTCTAACTCTAAATTTCCTCAGCTATAAAGAAGAGAATGCAATAGCAAACCTGTAAAAGGGTTATTGTTAAATAAAATAACGAGATACTTCTTGAGACATAGTATATGTTCTATTAGATAATGATATTAGAGCTGATTGCAAGGTTGTTTATTGCATTATCGGTTTTTGGAACAAATTGAAACCCAAATGAGTCACGATGTAGTTATTTAAATAAGTTATGTATCCTTAATAGAAAGGAATTTAGGTGTTGAAAAATAATAAATGGGTCATGGAAGAATGCCCCATTTGTTTTAATGAAAAAAAAGTAAAATAGATGATTTTTTGATACAAGTATTTATAGGTATGGATGCACATGTTTGTAATTTAAATATATTTGGTATATGTGTAAAAAACATTTATTACTATATTCTGAAAGTAGTCTGAACATAACTAAATTGTGAAAATACTTCTAGGTAGTGGGCTGGGAGAGAAGGTAATATTCACTTGTACATTGAAGACCTCTATTTCTACATTTTTTTAAAAATAAGAGGCAAACTTATCTTTATTAAAAAGAGAATGAATAAAAATATGGAAACCTTCAATTAGGTTAGATGAGTAGAACTTTAATAAGTGGTTAAAGGATATTAGATTATTTCTGGTAAGTTATTATTAATGTCATTTTTTAGAAATTACCTCCAAACTGTAATACTTATTAGTTACAAGTGTGCTCTGAAATTTCTCCATATATATTTAGTTTTATCAAAGTAAAATTAGCTTAGTGACCCTTTTTGATACTTCTGTATTTTCTGACCATTGAAGTATCACTTTCTTAATTACCTTAGAATTATGTAAAAGTGAGCAATTTTTAAGATCACCTTTATTTTCTATTACTTGATTTGAGTATTTGTAGTTGAGATGCTTACTATACCAATGTTAAATGACTAGTTGGTGGGAAGATGGAGGTATAGGCTGGGTGGATATCTAAAGACCAATGATAGATTTCTATAAAGTTACTCTTTATAATTGAAATTTTCCAAGTCAAGGATCTGTGTTTTATTTATCTGCATATTCTTAGAAGCATGTCTTGCATATGATTGATGATCATATCAGTGAATTTGCAGTAAGAAATAAGTTCCTTTTAGCTATACTAAGCGGAATGGGATTTAGGTATAGGAAGTTAATAATAACAAGAGTATTAGAGACAACAAAATGAGAGGGTCACCCAGAAATCTGGGAGCTGCCAAACACCCAGGCTGAAGCCTAGGATTGCATTTGTCACTGAACTATTCTAGGTTCCACTGCTGCCATTGAGCAGACACTACCCCTGCTGCTGTTACTTTAAGATCACACACTGCTATTATCCACTGTAGCATCTGCCTGTTATGCTGCTAGAGATGAAGGTAGAATGTCTTTGTTACTTTCACCTTCTAATCTCTCACAAGTACCCCCTTGGTAAAACCTGTTCATACAGTTGTCGAGGGAGTCTTGGAAATTTAGTGTTTAGGTTTTCATTCAGCTCTGTAGAAGAGATGAAGGACCAGCACAGGGCTAAAAATTGCTAAGGGTTGAGGATCATATCTGTTTTAAATCTTTGCTATATCAGTGACTAATTCAGAGCTTGTCACATAATAGGCTTTCATAAACTATTTGTTAGTCTTTTTCTCAGAGTTCTTTACAAATACAGAAATGTGTGTGAGAATAAAGTTTTCCTTTTTCTGTTGTACATCCAAAAATTTGGCATTTTCAATTTTCAGAGTTTAATCTACAGAAAGACCAGTCTTACTCAACTTCAATGTCTAACACCTAACATAGTAAACTAGCAAATATTTAATAATTGTTTTTGATTAAGTGAATGTTAATTATACTTTACTCATAAAAATGTGCTATTGGAATTTATGTATTGGTAGTTGAGTGACATATTAGTTAATTTTTAAAAACTCCTTAAATTTCATGATTCATCTTCTTTCTCTTACAGCATCAAACACTTGGCTTGTTCCAGAAACTAAAGGAGCTATAGTCCAAGGTGGATATGGCCATACCAGTGTGTATGATGAAATAACAAAGTCCATTTATGTTCATGGAGGCTATAAAGCATTACCAGGCAATAAATATGGATTGGTAGATGATCTTTATAAGTATGAAGTTAACACTAAGACTTGGTGAGTAGATTGGGTAAAAATATGATGAGAAACTTTGCCATTGTTTTATTTTATATTCGTATAATAGTGGTGTTTATTAAATATTTTCAGGGAAAAATTTTTACCTTTTTCCCTGTTTATTTCAACTAATACAATTCTCTTGTATAGCAGAGGCACAAAATAACACATTTTCAGTGTATTCATGATCACTTTAAGTGACTGACTTTAAAACTTTTTCTAATTACATAGATATACTTATTCTGTATGCATTACTTATAAGTACTGATCTCATGTTCAATTCAGATGAGCAAGTTTGCTTACCAGCGTAACTTTGAGCTTTGATATTTTCTGCTCTATGATTTTTTTCTTTGCACTCATATTTTAATATAATTTGTAAATTTTAAAAGCATTTTTCAGTTTCATCATCTAATTTCCTGTGAAATGCAAAGCTTCTGCATTTCGGTAAATTTTTGTCCTTGTTATAAACAGTGTTACACTGTACAGCTTGTGCTGGTTTTCTCATGCAGATATGTAAGAGTTTCTGTAGGGCATATACATAAATTGTTGTGTCTGAGGATATTTATATCCTCAACTTTACTACATGTTGCCCATTTGCATTTCAAGTCACTGTGGTAATGTACACTTCACCAGCTATGTGTGAATGTCCCTGTTTCTTCATATTACCACCCACATTTGGTAACTGTGAAGCTATTTTCCTTTTGCACTTGCAATGGATTTGCATGGTATCTTAATGATACTTACTGTGCATACTCAAGATTACTATTGTGGCTAAGCATCTTTTTATGTATTCATTTGCCATTTGTGTTTACTATTTAGTGAATTGCCTATTTGTAAACATAATGTTCTCTTTATGTTTGAAATATTATTATTTTTTCACTTTTTTTTCCATTTATATGTTTTCCACATATATATGTATATATATATACATATGTATATATATATATGAGTTTTAAAGTAGAATTTTTATTGTACTCAAATATTTACCTTTGTTAAACCTTGGAAATGATTCTGTAGTTTTAAGACACTATACACATTCTTATAAACTCTTACCATGGAATTACTTTATGAGTTTGAATGAAATAGTTTTTCATCAAAGTTTGATTTGTTCTACCCTCTTCACTTTCAAACATACATTCTAATTTTTATTTTATTTGAAAAGAAAGATGGAATTAAAAAAGATAAGACTTTTCCTTTGGAGGATTTGGTAATTTTTATTACCTTTTGTCTAATCAATATATTATTATTCTTTATATTTTTATAATATTAAAACCAATAAATCACTTTTTTATATAATTTATCCATTGCATTTTATTTTATGCTTTAACATTTCTAACTTTTCCTCCTTCACTTTTTGTTTTGATAGCAAGAGGAATTGTGATTTAGTGACTAAAGCACTATCAGTCAGCCTAACATATTTTTGTGATGTGAATGGATAAGAGAACCATGGGTATTATTTGAATGAAGTCAAAATGAGAGTTACTTGTTGCTCACCACTTGAATGGGATTTGCTCAGATTTTAATATATTTCCCTTCCTGAAAATTTCCCATAGTGAACTTTTGTGTAGAAGAATATTATCAATATTGGCAATTTTAATATATGCACAAATAACATTGGGTACTTATTCCTTAGGAGAATTTATTAAAATAATTTGTAAATTATTTACAGCACCTTATTAGAAATATAGGTGCATATGATAGTTTAATATTTTACTGGTTCTGTTTTTAATAAAAATCAGTAAAATTATCAGTGAATACAAAATTACTTTTCTATTATTCTTAAAGTTTTGTAAATACTTCTCATTAGCTTAATTTTAAAGTTTATTTTCATATAACAATTAAAATATATTTCAAGTTTATCAAATATGTAATTTAAAAATATCACAAATATATATCCATTGTACAGATTGATTTTAATTTTTTACCACCTTAAAAATAATCTAGTTTCATTTTTTAGTAGATATAGTTTAGTAGATAGGCTGCTTTGTTGAGGTATTAGTAAATGTTTGGAGGAGTTCTTTTTCATTGGTGTAATGGATTATTTTGGCATATTATTTTTACTGAGAAAAATTAGGAATTACATATTTTTAGGCATTTTAGAACTACCAAGGCAGTGAGAATTTGTGGGTCAAGATCTAGGATAGGTGGAATGTCAAGGTGGGTAAGATTGGAATTTTGTGAAACTATTTTCCTTTAGATAATTACAAATACTGAAAGCTGTCTAAAAAACTGAGCAGAGCTTTTGTTGATTAATATAGAGGTCCAAAATTGGATCTTCAGGTGTGCTAAGGAAGATGGACTTTGCTACACACTTAAGGATTTGGCTTAGTTTCTGAAGTTCTAAGCCTGCTAGTGTAGGTAAGTCCACTTTGAATCATTGGATTATGGTGAGCTGCCCATAGACTAAGTAGAACAAAAGTAAATTCTCTCTTGGGGAAGGTATCACACAGAGCCTCAAATTATTTCTTCAAATAAACCCTATGCAATATCTGATACAAAATAAAACAATGGTGAGTGTTAGTAAAAGGTATAAAAAATAGTCATAAGAAACATAGCTATAGGATAATGGTGTTTTCAGATGGAGACGTTAAAATAAAATGTAGAAAATATTAGGAGACAAATGGAAACTTTTACTAAAGAATCAAATGGAAATTATCGTAATGAAGAATACATTAAATGAATTAAGAATTCCTTAGATGAGTTTAACAAGTTAGATACAGCTGAGGAGGGAATTAATGAGATGGAATACAGATCAAAACAAAAACGCATACCTAAATAAAGAGAAGAATGAAAATAAAATAAGAAAGGAAATATAAAGGACCTGTAGAAATGGTCTAACATGCTTGTGTTTGGAGTCAAGAGGAAGAAAAGTGAGAAAATTTTATAGAGCATGATTTGAAGTCTTAATGACTAAGAATTTTCAAAAGTGATAAAAGACATCAAGCTACAAATTGGAAAACTTCCATGAGCACCAAGGGAAATAACTACAAAGAAAGTTATACTTAGAAATATCATGATAAAACTAATGAAAATCCAAACATGAAGAGAAAAATTTAAAAGGAGTCAAAGGAAGAAAGTTGTACTCTCTTTAAAGGAATAACAGCAAGACTGACAACTAATATCTTAACAGAAAAAATGAAATTTAGAAAACATGATCTTTAAATTGCTGGAAGGAAATAATAATCAGCCTAAAATTTTGCACCCAGTGTAATAACTTTAAAAAATAAAGCCAAAATAAGGATATTTTTTAGAAAAACAAGAATTAAGAGAATTTGATAAGAGCAGACTTCCATGAAAGGAAATACAAAATAAAGGAAATACTATTGAAGAAAAAGATAAATGTTACCAGATACTAGAAGGAATTTAGAAATTAATAGTAAACTGAAGTGATTATTATTAATATATATTAATATAATATTAATATAATATTAAATAATAAAAGTTAATAGAAGCTTAAATAGATATAAAATTTGCATGGTAATAACAGCTCATAAATTAGGAAGAAGGGTAAAGGACGTTAAAATACTAAGGTTTTTTGTTACATGTAGAAATTGATAAGAGAACTAATTTATGGTACACATTAATAATTAAGGCTTTATAATGTAATTATTAGGCAACAAAAATAAAAGTAAAACTTCATATCTAACAAGCTAATAGAAGCGAAAATAAGAATACTACTTAATGGCTTTGGAAGACAAGAAATGTATGGAAAAAGAGAAAGTCTAGTTGAGATACATATGAAGGAAGTAGGAAGTGTATTTATTTATTTATTTATTTATTTATTTATTTATTTATTTATTTAGGAAGTGTATTTAATTCCAAGTATGTCAATAATTACACTGAATGTAAGGAAATAAATATTTCAAATTATGCTAAATGTAAGAGACTAAATATTTCAATCAAAAGCTAAGGAGATTTTAGACCTGGTGTAAAGCAAAGCCTAGCTGTATGCTGCTTAGAAAAGATACAAAAGTCTAAAAATATTTAGAAAATTTGAAAGTAAAGGAATGGGAAGAAGATACACAATTGCTAAATAAAAGAAAGTTGATATAGCTTTACTAATATCAGAGAGATAAGAATTTTTTTTTATTTTTTATTTTTTTGACAGATAAGAATTTAAATCAGGTATCTACCTGGAAGATGTAACAGTGGATTTATATGTACCTTATAATACTGTGTTAAAGCAAAAAAAAAAAAAAAAAAAAGAGGGGTGGGGGGAGACAAATTATATTGGGATTTTTAAATCTAATTTTCTTGGGAACTGATAGTTTAAGGAGACAAAAAACAGAAAACAGAAAAAATATAAATGATTTCAATAGCCTAATTAATAATTTTGTATTCTTTGGTATTTGAGAGCATATTATCTTATGACTGCCAAATATACACTATTTTCAAGTACAAATGGAACATTTTCCAAATTTACCATATGCTGTGTTTTAATGCAAGTCTCAAAAATTTAAAAAGATTCAAATCATACAAAGTAATTGATCACGAAAGTAATTAGAAAAACCCTAAGATGTCTAGAATTTATACACTTCTTTTTTTTAATTAATACATTTCTTAAAACTAATTGGTCACAGAAATTATACTAAAAGTTAGAAAATATTTTGTACTGAATGATAACAGATCAAAATGTGTATGGTGCCACCATGAGGGGCATTTATAATTTTAAGTTCATTTATTAGAAAATATTTTTAAAAAACCTGAGAATCAGGGGCACCTGGGAGGCTCAGTAGTAGAGCTTCTGCCTTTGGCTCAGGTCATGATCTTGGGGTCCTGGGATTGAGTCCCACATCAGGCTCCTCACAGGGAGCCTGCTTTTCTCTCTGGCTATGTCTCTGCCTCTCTCTCTCTCTCTCTCTCTTATGAAAAATTAAATAAAATATTAAAAAATATAAAAATATTAAATAAAATATATAAACTATTATAATATTTATATAATAATATAATTATAAGTAATATAAAATAAAATATATAAAATATATAAAATATTAAAAAATATATAAAAAAGCCTGAAAATCTGTGGTGTAAACATAATCTCAAGAAATTATTAGAAAAAGGATAGCAGATTAATCCTAAAAGAAGAATAATTAAATAAAGATAGGAAAAAGGGAGAGAACATGAGATAACACAAATTAATGAAATAGAAAAGAAACATGATGAGGATTATCCATATAGCTACCAAAAATCAACAAAGTTAGTTGTTTGGAAAATGGTAATGTAAAAGCAATGCAACTTAAGTGATTATAAGAACATTAATACCTATGGAGTAAATGCAATGACATGTATGCAGTAACTTTACACAAATTATAAAACCTTATTTAAGTGAGAAATAAATAAGATATAAATAAATGGAGAATACATTATAATTGTCCAAAAAATTGAATATTGTAGAGATGTCTATTTTTTTTTTTTTTTTTTTTAGATTTTATTTGTTTATTTGGGAGACAGCATGCATGAGCCAGGGAGAGGGGCAGAGGGAGAGAGAAAACAGACTACCTGCTGAGCAGGGAACTGGATGCCAGGCTCGGAACCCTGGGATCATCATCTCATCTGAAGATAAGACACTTAACCAACTGAGCCACCTAGGCACCCCTGTAGAGATTTCTACTTTGCTGAAATTGATTTGTAAATTCAATGTAATCCTAAACAAAATTATAGCAATTTTTTTTTTAGAAGTTGACATGAATATTCTGAAATTTATATGAAAAACAAAGCTAGAGGACTTCTCTACCAGATCTCATGATTTTGAAGCTATAGTAATTAAGTGTTGTTGCAAAAATAAGGAAGTAGGCCAATATGGCAACTAAGAATTCCAGATGTACCCATTTGTGGACTTTTAATTTATGACAAAGTTGAACTATAGAGCTATTTTTATGATAAATTATTGTAGGCTAGTAAGATATATGATTGAAAAACTGAATATTGGGACCTACTTCACACCATCCACAAAAATCAGTTTCAGATCAATTATGGATCCAAATATAGAAGATAAAATAATAAGTATTGTACAAGATGACACAGACAAATATCTTTATATCATTGGTAAAGAAAGACTTTTAAATTTAATTTTTAAGTTTTAAATTTAAATATTTATTATTTAAATACTATTAATAAACAAGAAATGATAAACTGAACTATATATGTCTAAAAATATCCAAAAACAAGAAGGTTAAAAGACAAGTTGCATTGTGGGAGGTATTTGCAACACAGGAAGCCAACAAAGGACTCTCTTTCTGAAAATACTGAGAAGAACTACAAATCAATAGGAAAATGTCAGATATCTCAATAGAAAATATGTAAAAGTGTTGAACAAATACTTCACAAATGGATATTTGGATGGCCAAAATACATTTTAAAAGGTGCTCAACTTTATTAGTCATTAGGGCAATTTAAATTAAGACAATGTTGTTGTACCACCATACATCCACTTAAATGGCTAAAACTTACCAGACTGCAAATACCAAGTGTGTATCAACTGCTAGAAGCATCTTAAAAAAACTTTTGACAGTTTCTGCTAAATTTGAATACACTCACACTCATAATGTATGAATCCTCTGAAATAGTTATTCTAGGATGTGTCCCAACAACTGCATATATGTGTGAACTGTAGTCATATAGAAGAGTATTCATGACAGCTTCTTTATAATAATCAATAATTGGAAACAAGTGAAATATCTGTCATTGATTCAAATGGTTATGTTATATATTCTCACAGTGGAATGCTATGCAATAATGAAAATGAAAGAATCATCTCTGTAGGCATCCATGCAGTTGTAGCTCACCAAAATAATTTTGACCAAGAGAAGTCAGACACAGAATATAGTATGATTCTACTTAAATGAAGTTTAGCACCAGCAGAAATTAATCTATGGTCTTAAAAAGTTATAACAGGGATTGTCTTAGGCTAGTAAGAATTGAATAGCAATTGATGAGCAATAGGGAAGCTTCTGGAGTGGTTGCACATGGGTATCAGTTTGTGATAACTCATTAAACTATACTCTTAAATTATGCTTACTTTTTGGTATAAAGTCATAAAAGTTTATTTAAAAATAGAAATCTGTATTTGATTTGACTCTGTGGGTTTAATATTATATGCTTATAGTTTATGATAATTGGAATAATGAAAGAGGGTCAATTTTTAATATATAGTTACCAAAATACATTTTTTTTCCTGCCATTGTTAAAAAAGGATTGAGATATAAAAGTTCAGATATACCCCAAGCCATTGCTGCTACTCCACTGCTTCAGGACTAGTTGAGTTAGGTTTCTTTAAAGAGTAAAAGAGAGCAAACATTCATTCCTTCCTGTATTTATGGGAATTCTATTTCTCAAAAATGTTTCCTTCTATATCGTTAGAATGTACTAGTAATTGGTATCATCTTTTAAGAGATTTCAAAGTCTGCTGTAATGATTTTAGGTGCCAGGGCCATTGTCTTGATTTCTTAGCCTTGTTAGATATCTCATAACATTCTTTGCACATAACGTTTATAGAGCTTATAGTAGGAGGCTTTTCTGTGGAAACTTCAGATTTTCTAGACCTTTTTTTGAGGTCCTTTCCTCTACTGCTGTGTTTTTTCAGTCTGTGAAAAAGCCCAGTAAACTTTAGCACATAAGGAATATATTAAACATTATCATTTACAACTTACAGCTTTAATGATCAACTAGGTAATTTTTTTTTAATTTTTTTTCAAGTGAAAGAAAACAGATTCAGCTATACTTCTAAAAATGTTAAAAAGTTAAGTGCAAGTCTAATGATATGCTTCTGTGGTACTATATTAATTCTTTGAATAATATATAAAAATTTTTGAAATCACAGTTACTTAAAATGTGTTTTTATAATGATGCTATGTCTGATTACATAAAATGACTTATTTTACCTCCTTAAAATTGATATAACAGGAGTTATTTTTACATTGAATGATTCAAAACTATTTTATTAAATTACTGAATTTTTGTGATTTCTCTAACATTTTAGCTGTCAGGTTTTGGAAAGTGATGCAGGACAATTTTATAAATGTTATTAGTTTACTTACATTTTGGCAAATACTGATGAACATGATATGGTGTTCATCTTTGCTTATTTCTCTTCATGATTAGTGTCTGAAATCTTTTTAGCAAAATTGTTGACTCTATCAAGTACTGTGTTGGGAATAATTTTAAGATGTTCTCAGTAAGGAAGACAGATAATTTAAAATTTTATGATTTATGTGTATGTGAGAAGTAATAGAAATACACATACATGTGTGTAAAGAAGTACAGCAGATTTATTAAAATGAAAAAAATATATAGGCAAAAAAAATATTGTCTTTATAAACATCATGATATGGGGCACCTGGGTAGCTCAGTCAGTTAAATGTCTACCTTTGGCTCAGGTCATGATCCTGGAGGCTCGGTATTGAGTCCTGCATCAAGCTCCCAGCTCAGCAGGGAGTGTACTTCTCTCTCTACCCCTCACCCTGCTTGGCTCTCTCTTTTCTGTCTTGCAAATAAATAAAATATATATCTTTTATATTTCTTATTTAAAAAAATATTTCATTTATTTATTCATGAGAGACAGAGAGAGACAGAGAGAGAGGCAGAGACAGAGGCAGACGGAGAAGCAGGGTCCATACAGGGAGCCTGATGTGGGACTCTATCCCCAGACCGCAGGATCACACCCTAAGTGAAGGCAGATGCTCAACTGCTGAGCCACCCAGGCGTCCCATAAATAAATAAAATCTTAAAAAAATAAACATCATGATATGTTATGGGATTTGGAACTTTGGAAGGTGTAGTTAAAATCACATACTGATAATTTGAAGAAATACACATATCTTTAGAGCTCTACCTTTTAAGGTAATTTTTGAGATATAGAGTACTTACTTTTTTCCTAGTACTCTTTTATAAACTGGGAAATAATGAATATGGCATCTGAAAGCATATGTTTATAGTTTTAGAACAATAATATAGTAAACACCTCATCCACCTGAGCTAAGTAAGAGGACATTACAATACCCCCAAGAAGATCTCATGTGTACCTCCATGACGGCATTCCCTTCATTATCCCTGAAAGAGATAACCATTATTCTTAATATTGTATTATTTTTTTGCTTTCCATTGTTTTTTTTAATATGTAAAAAAAAATTTAGTTTGTCTCTTTAGTTTGTCTGTTTTTGAATTTTGAATCTTATTGTTAAACATTGTATGTTTTCCTTAGAGATCTTTTTAAAAAATCAAATGTATGTGTTACAGACATATTTTAATGGGGGAGGTAGATAATAAAAATGGAAATAAGTAAAGTATATTTAAATGTCAATAAGCGCTATGGAGGAAACAGAAAGCATGGAAAGAGGATTAGTTTTAGGTTTCTATATTTCGATAGGGTAGTGAGAGAAGACATCACCAAGACCATATGTGAGTAACGACCTGAAAGAGGTTAGAGAGGGAGCCATGCCAGAATCTGAGGGACAAATGGAAAGCTAGTGCAAAAACTTTGAAATGGGAATATGCTTATCATTTGAAATTAAAGTGGCCAGTATAGCTGGAGTAGAGGGTCTTAGAGTGGGTTGGGTGAAATGGTGGAAGATGACCTTAAAGTGGTTATTGTGAACACTGTCACATAGAGACATCAAGCTCAATAAAAGGATTTTGACTTTTCACTCTAATATGGAAAGCCATTGGAGGGTTTTGAATAGAGATATGAGATGCTCTGCCTTAGGTTTTTACAGGTTGCTTTGGCTGCTGTGTTGTGATTATGATGCAAGAGCAGAAGAAAGAACACCATTTAGGAGGCTAGTATAATAATCTAAGAGACAAATGATAGCATCTGGGACCAAGGAGGCAATGAGCAGGTGATGAAGTTTGGTTAGATCCTGAATATATTTTCAAGGTAGAGCCAAGAGAGATTGCGTAGACTAAGGGATTGGAAATAGAGTGGAAGAGAGAACAAGTGAAAGAGAATTAGGCTTTTGGCCTTAAGATCTGAAAGCACGGAGTTGGCATTAATGGAGATGATGAAATTTGTGAGAGGAGTAAGTTTGGTGTAGAGGAAGATTAGAAGTATTAGATACATTTAATTTGAGATATAGATTACACATCCTAGTGTATATGTTAAATAGGTGGCTGGATATTGGAATTAGGGCATCTGGACACTAATTTTCTGGTCAGAGAAGTAAGGATAAATAATCAGAAAAAGAGACAGAACGAGCAGGTAATGGGTCAGCAGGAAAACCAGGGAAGTATATGTTCTAGAAGCCAAGAGTGTGTTTCAAAGGAGGGAGGAAATTTGTCACTCATCAGAAGCTGCTGTTGGGTGAAATAATATGAGAATTAGGAAATGTTCGTGGAATCTGGCAAACTGGAGTTTTTTTGGTGACCTTGATATAAGTGGAGTGGTAGAATGAAATTCCGATCAGCATGAATTCTAGTCAGGATGGAAGAGGAATTGCAGGTAAGTGGTAAATGTTCTGAGGAGTTTAGTTGTAAGGGAGAGAAGTTGGGCAGTGGGGGTTAAAGGAGGTGGGAACAAAAGAGGGATTTTGTTTTTTTAAGTTTGGAGAAATATGGTTTTTGGCTTACAGGATGATCAATAAGATGTAAAAAATAAAAATGATGCAAGAAAGGGAGGAATTTGCTAGAGGGATGTACTTAGAACAAGTAGCAGTAGGATCTAGTGAACATAAATAGGATAGCTTTTAGGAGCATAGACATTTTATTCACAGGAATAGGAGAAAAGGCAAGTTTTATGAATATGGTTGCAGGCAAATGGGTAGAAGTGGCGAGAACTTGTGAAGATTTTGATTTTTTTTATTCTTAATGAAATAGAAAGTTAAGTTACCACTCGGGAGTGAGAAGGAGGGATATTTAGGAGGGTGGAGGGATGGGGAAAATGGACAAGGTTAAGTGGGTGATACAGATTTTCAGCTATGGAGTGTATAACTATGAGAATAAAAGGAATAGCAGAGGGAATATAGTCAATGGTACTATAACAGTGTTGTTCAGTGACAAATGATAGCTACACTTGTGAGCATAACATAAGGTACAGAGTTGTTGAATCACTGTGTTGTACACCTAAAACTAATGTAATGTTTTGTGTCAATTATACTCCCCCCCCCCCCCAAAAAAAAAGAATCGGGGATTGGACATTTGAGGTTTGAAGAGAGGAGATAAGGTATGAAATGATCTTTTAGGAGGAAAGTGGGAGGTATGGTAGAGTTGCTGGCAGAGTTGTAGTCTTGCGTAAGAGACAATGTGTGAAAATAGATCCTTTTTAT
The DNA here is from genome assembly GCF_011100685.1 of Canis lupus familiaris. Classification (NCBI taxonomy): domain Eukaryota; kingdom Metazoa; phylum Chordata; class Mammalia; order Carnivora; family Canidae; genus Canis; species Canis lupus. The sequence continues at coordinate 26,222,931 of NC_049249.1, forward strand.
ATTTTCTGTTCTATTGTGGATGGTATTTGAAATGTACCAAGTTTTGCTATTATGGACAGTCATCGTTTATATGTTCTTACTGTTCTTCTCTTATTTCATATATAGGTATCTCTAGGTTATTTCCTTGTATTATAAATCCTTGGTCATATGCAGTACCATGCTCAATTTTACCCAACTATACTCCATTATCGTTTTACTAATTTATACCTTCACCAGTCATGAATGGGAGTTTCCAGTTCTCTACAATCTCTTCAAATTGTGGTGTTTGTGTTTTAAAATAAATTTTATCAAAATACTGGGTGTGAAATGATGTTCCCATTTCGTTTTGCATTTCCCTGATTACTAAATAGGTGTTTATTGTCCATATATCTCTTCTTCCCATTTTATCATAATGGTTATTTTGTGTATCCTTCTTTTTGCTGTTAATTATTTGTTAGTTTAATACTTTGCAAACCTTTTCTCTCCCAGATTGCGAATTTTCATTCTGCTCTTTGTATGGCATTGTTTAATGAATGGAGATTTTTAATTTAAATACAGAAATGATCAATCTTTTATTTTTCAAAATCCTGTGGATTGTATTTTGTGTTTTGCATAAATAATACTTTCCTATCTCAATATTTTTTATTATTTCCTACCGACATTTTATAGTTTTGACTCTTTTAGTTTTTAATCCAACTGGGTGGGGATCCATTCTTTCTTTCTTTTCTTTTCTTTTTTTCTTTTTTTTTAATGTGGATATCCAATTGTCCTGGACCATACATTTTTTTTGTATATATATTTTTTTATTGGAGTTCAATTTGCCAACATATAGCATATCACCCAGTGCTCATCCGGTCAAGTGCCCCCCTCAGTGCCCATCTCCCAGTCACCCCATCCCCCCACCCACCTCCCCTTCCACTACCCGTTGTTCGTTTCCCAGAGTTAGGAGTCCCTCATGTTCTCTCGCCCTCTCTGATATTTCCCACTCATTTTCTCTCCTTTCCCATTTAATCTCTTTTACTATTTTTTATATTCCCCATATGAGTGAAACCATTTAATGGTTGTCCTTCTCTGATTGACTTAGTTCACTTAGCATAATACCCTCCAGTTCCATCCCCGTTGAAGCAAATGGTGGGTATTTGTCGTTTCTAATGGCTGAGTAATATTCATATACATAGACCACATCTTCTTTATCCATTCATCTTTCTTTTTTTTTTAATTAATTAATTAATTAATTAATTAATTAATTAATTATTTATTTATTTATGATAGTCACAGAGAGAGAGAGAGACAGAGAGACAGAGACACAGGCAGAGGGAGAAGCAGGCTCCATGCACCGGGAGCCCGATGTGGGATTCGATCCCGGGTCTCCGGGATCGTGCCCTGGGCCGAAGGCAGGCGCCAAACCGCTGCGCCATCCAGGGATCCCTCCATTCATCTTTCGATGGACACTGAGGCTCCTTCCACAGTTTGGCTATTGTGGACATTGCTGCTATAAACATTGAGGTGTAGGTGTCTCAGTTTTTCACTGCCTCTGTAATCTTTGGGGTAAATCCCCACTAGTGCAATTGCTGGGTCGTAGGGTAGCTCTATTTTTAGCTCTTTGAGGAACCTCCACACTGTTTTCCAGAGTGGCTGTACCTTTAATGGCCTGTAATACTAATAGATTTTTGTTAGAATTATTGCTAGGTGTTTTATATTTTTTATAGTTTTCTAAATGATATCTCCGCTAGTTTTCTAAGGCAGAGATAACAAATTACACAAATTTGATGCCTTAAAACAACAGAAATGTATCCTCTCATGATTCTGTAGGCTAGAAGTCAGAAAGGAAAATAAAGTGTCACATGGGCCATACTTTCTCCAAAGGCTCTGGGGAAAAATCCTTTGTTGCCTTTTAGCATCTGGTAACTGAGCAGTCCTGGGTATTCTTTGATTATAATTGCATTCATCACTCTGATGTCTGCTTCTGTCTTTCCATTGCCTTCCTCCTGTGTGTGCGTATGTGTTTTCACATGGCCCTCTTATGAGGCCACCAATCGTTGGACTTAGGGCCTGCTCTAATCTAGTGAGATCTCATTTTACTTAGCTAATGAAATCTGCAAAGATTATTTTCAAGTAAGATCTTATTCTCAAACTTGAGGTGGACTTGAGTTTTAGGGGATGCTATTCAACTAGTACATTATCTTTTTATTTCTTTTGGGACTGATATATGGAGATGTAGTTTTTTATGTTACCTTTATGTCTGATAACTTGCTGTATTTTAGTCACTTATATGTAGATATTGTTGCAGTTTTTTATAATAGATGGTCAGATTATATGCAAATAATGGTAGTTTTGTTTCTTTCTGGGTCTTACAGCTTTTTATTTTTCTCACCTTAATCATTTTAGCAACTACCTCCAGTTCAGTGTTGAATAGGAATTAAAAGTCATCCATTTTGAGTTCTGAGCTTTAACAAAATGCTTTCAGTGTTTCTTTAGTAAGAATGATATTCCCTGTGGAACATCAATATACCTCTATATACCTCTTGTTCTTAAGAAAGATCCCTTTCTCCCTGGTTTGCTAAGGGTTTATATCATGAATGGATGGATTTTATCAAAGGTATTTTTGGAGGATGATTATCTGATTTTTCTAGTAAATAATTTACTGTGAGTGCTTACTTTAATCATGTTATTTTTAACCTAATTTGAGTTAAGTCAAATATGGTTAATATTTGACTTAGTATTACTTATTAAGTTAATATGTATTACTTATTTTTTGGCTTGCTAACATTTTGATAAAATTTTTTGCATTGATATCAATATGTGAAATTTGCATGTGGTTTACTTGCATATTCTTTTTTTTTGTTTGTTTACTTGCATATTCTTATCAGCTTTTTGGTGATAAATTTATGTGGGGCTCATAAAATAGGTTGGGGACTATTCCTTTTTATACTTTGGAACAGTATGTGTAAGACTGGGAGTATTTTTTCCTGAATGTTTAATGTGATAATTTTCAATTCAAGAGTTAGAAAACAACTTTATGTGTAGAATTAAGGTGTGAAATCCAACATATGTAATGGTTATAAACCTATTTAGATGCTATATTTATTCTTAAGTAAGTTTTGATGAGATATATTTTTAGGAATTTATTCAAGAAATCAATGTCTTCTGTTAAATTGTTATAATGGTGTTCATTATGTTCTTTTAGAATCTTTAATATCAGCAGCATCATTTTTTTTAAAAGATTTTATTTATTCATGAGAGACAGAGAGGGAGTGGGAGAGAGAGAGAGAGAGAGAGAGAGAGGCAGAGACACAGGCAGAGGGAGAAGCAGGCTCCATGCAGGGAGCCCAATGTAGGACTTGATCCTGGGACTCCAGTATCCTGTTGTGGGCCGAAGGCACGTGCTAAACCACTGAGCTACCTAGGCATCCCAGATTCAGGTTTTTAATTTTTGGTAGAATACCAAGATGTTGTATCCTTCTGTGATTTTTTTTAAAACAATTTTTATTGACATAAAATTCATATAACAGAATTCTCCACTTTAACTTTTTTAAATGCACAATTCAGTGGTTTTTAGTATATTGATAATGTTTTGCAACCATCGTTATTATTTCCAGAATATTTCCATCATCCCAAAAAGAAATCACATACCTCCCTAAACACTCTTCTTCCATCTCCTGGAAACCACTAATCTACTTTCTGACTCTAGATTTGCCTGTGGTATTATTTTAACATTTCATTTTTTATAGCCAAATAATATTTCACTATATGAATATATTACATATTGTTTATTCACTCATGAGTTGATGGACATTTCAGTCATTTTCACTTTAGTATATCAAGAACGAGGCTGCTATGAACATTTTTTTTTTTTTTTTTTTTGCTATGAACATTCTTGTAGGGGTTAACTTTATATATCGGTAAAGTGGTGATTAAAATGGTTCCAGTTTTCTCAACTGTAAAGACAGTTTTTCCTTTTTAAATTAATAAACACCTGGTTAGAGATACTTTTAGACTATGTATTTTGTTTCTTTTTTTTTTTTGTATTTTGTTTCTTATTAAACTTTACCTAATAGTTTTAGTATCCACTGATCATTCTTGTGAGAAAATTATTACCATGATGGCTACTGAATGGTGATATCTAGTTTTATTATTCCTTCTAATGTGCCCTGAATTTTTCTTCACTTAAATCAGTATGACTTGATAGATTTTATTTTATTCAGTATTTTATAATGAATTAATATTATTCTTTATTTTATTGCTTAATGTGTCCCACATTTGGCCACTTGAGCTCCTTCCAGCCAGGCTACTGTGTTCTTTACACATGTCCCTGTTGTTTTTTGTGCAATCCTCCACTTTCTGGCACACATACAAAAAAAAATTCATTTTACATCTTATTCTTTCCCTGCTGGAATAAGTAATTTCCCCAAGGAACCCACATTCATTTTAGTGGAGAGTAACATTTAAAAAACCAAGATTAGGGCACTAGGTTTGTTTATTGTTTTTTTTTTGGGGGGGTGTTTATTGTTTTTTTGATGTGTTTACAGATCATTTCAGAAGATAGAGCCAGAAAATGTGCAAACATACATATCTATATCTATTTATAGAAATATATATATCTCTGTCTCTATGTATCTGTCTGCCTAAACCTTGTCTAAGCTGCATAATGATGTAGTACAATGTCACAGGGTTTATTCTAGCCTTCCTCTCTTCCACATTTGTATATCCCTTCTGACAGTGAGAAACCTGGATCAAAAAATATCTTTGATTTCTTTCATTGGAGTTTTGTAATTTTTTTCATATAGATCTTACACATATTTTGTTAGATTTATGCCCATTTAATTTTCTTTTTTGGTGCTAATATAAATGGTGTCTTTAATTTCAAGTATTCATTGTTCATTGCTGGTATATAAGAAAGCAATTGATATTAGTTTATTAACCTTATATTCCTTAACCTTGCTATAATCACTTAGTTCCTGGAATTTTCTGCTTGATTCTTCAGAATTTTCCCTGTAGAAAATTATGTCATCTGTGAGCAAATATAGTTTTATTTATTCCTTTCCATTTTGTGTATCTTTTCTTGTCTTATTGCATTGGTTAAGACTTCCAGTACAGTGTTGAATAGAGGTGGTTACAGAATATATTTTACCTTGTTCCTCTTCTTAAAAGGAAAAACTCTAGTTTTTCACTGTTAAGTATATGATTTTTGTTTTTTGTAAATTCTTTTATCAAACTGAGGAAGTTCCCCTCTATTCCTAGTTTGCTGAGAGTTTTTATCATAAATAGATGCTGGATTTTGTCAAATGATTTTTTCTGTATCTGTTGATATGATGCTATGATTCTTCTTCTCCTATTGATGTGATATATTACATCACTTGATCTTCAAATGTTTAATCAGCCTTGCATACCTGGATAAATACTATCTGCTTAATCATTAGATAAAAACTGTTTTCAGGGATCCCTGGGTGGCGCAGCGGTTTGGCGCCCGCCTTTGGCCCAGGGTGCGATCCTGGAGACCCGGGATCGAATGCCGCGTCGGACTCCCTGCATAGAGCCTGCTTCTCCCTCTGCCTGTGTCTCTGCCTCTCTCTCTCTCTCTGTGACTATGATGAATAAATAAATAAAATCTTAAAAAAAAAGATTTAAAAACTGTTTTCAGCTTAAGTTTCTCTCTAGTAACTGAATGTTTTTTCCTTGATCCATGTATTTCCTTTACTATTTACTAGATAGTGTTTATTTTGTAAAAAGAAATCATAGACAACTATATTTTATTTTTTACTTTTTAAAAGATTTTATTTATTTGTGTGTGTGTGTGTGAGAGAGAGAGAGAGAGAGAGAGAGAGAGATGCAGAGACGCAGGCAGAGGGAGAAGCAGGCTCCATGCAGGGAGCCCGACATGGGACTCGATCCCAGGTCTCCAGGATCAGGTCTGAGGCTGACGGTGGCGCTAAACCACTGAGCCACGTGGGCTGCCCTAGATTTTAGAAGGGAAATGTGCCATATTTTTAAAAAAAGTCAACTTGAAAGTGCTCTATATTTGTCAATGGTAAAATTTTGTATATGTATTGCTGAAGTGAGCATGATAGTGATATAATTTTGAATCTATAGGTTTCTTTGTAACCAGAAAGGCTTAGGAGAGAATGGGAGTCAAATTTCTAGATGACTCTTGTCGTTTATTATGAAAGCCTGGTATTCTTTCTTTTATAGGCATATTGAGATATAATACATATACCATAAAATCCACCCATTTAAAATATACCGTTAAATGGTTTTTAGTTTATTTACTGTGTTGTTCAATCATTGCCCCAAATTAGAACCATTTTATCCATGCAAAAGGAAACCCTATACTTCTTAGTAGTTAATCCTTATTTCCCTTCAAACCCACAGCTCTTGGTAAGCATTATTCTACTTTCTGTCTCTAAAGATTTTTCTTCAGGACTTATAAATGGATGATACAGTATGTGTTTTATTTTCTTAGTAATAGACTTCTTTAAGCATTAGTGAGAGCATGATTTCATATTGTAGCATGTATCAGCACTTAATTTATTTATTTTTTTGTTAAAATATATTCCATTGTATGGATATACCACATTTTATTTATCCATTTGTCAGTTGATGGAAATTGGAGTTGTTCCCACTTTTTTAGCTATTGTTAATACTTCTATGAACATTTGTATAGATGTTTTTGTGTAGAGGCTTGGTTTCATTGATCTTGGGTATATATCTAGGAGTGGATTGGCCAGCTCTGTAGTTACTCTACAATTTAATTTTTGAGGAACTGCCAGACTGTTTTCCATAGTGGCTGCAGCATCATTTTACATTTCCACCAGCAGTGTATGAGGATTCTAAGTTCCCCATATCCTGGTCAACACTTGTTTCTGTCCAACATTTTGATTATAGCCCCCCTAGTGGGTATGAAGTGGTATCTCATTATAGTTTTGATTTGCATTGTTATAATGGCTGATTAAATTGAGCATATTTTCATATGCTTATTGGCCATTTATATAGCTCCCTTGGAGAAATGCCTATTAGGATCCTTTGCCTATTATTTTATTTGAATTTATCTGTTTATTATTGAGTTATGAAGTCTTTATATATTTTGAGTGTAAGTCCTTTATCAATTATATGAGTTGCAGATGTTTCTGTGTGTGTGCTATTTTTCACTTAGTTTACAGTGTCCTTTGAACCTCAAAATTTTTAAATTTAAATGATGTCCAGTTTGTTATTTATTTTGTCACTTATGCTTTTGGTGTCATATCTAAGAATCTGTTGTAGATTGTATTGTAGAATATGGTCATGTTGACAGTGTTTTGTTTCCCAATCCATGAAAATGAGCTATACTTCCATTGATTCAGATCATCTTTAATTTGTTTCCTTAATATTTTTTAGTTTTCACAGCATAAGTTTTATAGTTACTTTGCTAAATTTATTCCTAAATATTTTATTCTTTTTGATACTGTGGTAAATTGATTTTTAAATTATTTTTATCTTAGGATTTTGCATTGGTAGTGTATAGAAATTCAACTGATTTCTATATATTGTTCTTTTACCCTATTGACTTACTAAACTAACTTATTATCACTTATTATTTCTAATAATTTTTTGTGGATTTATTAATATTTCTATATACAAGTTCATGTCATCTGCAAATAGTTTTGGTTCTTCCTTTCTAGTCTGGATGCCTTTTATTTCATTTTCTTGCCTTTTTCCCATTCAGTAACCTGTAGTACAATGTTGAATAGAATTGGCAAGAACAGACATCTTTGTTTTGTTTCTGATCTTACGGAGAAACATTTAGTCTTTCACCATTAAGTATTATGTCAGCTGCTTTTTTTTTTGTTTTTTGTTTTTTTGCTTTTTTTTTTAAATGTCTTTTATATTAGATTTCTATGGCTGCTGTAACAAGTTACTGCACACTATGTAGCTTAAAACAATGGAAATGTATTCTGTCACAGATCTGAAGGCCAGAAATGTAATACCAAATTGTGAACAGGATCGTGCCACCTCCAGAAGTGCTTGGGAAATTACTTTCCTTTCCTCTTTCAGCTTTTGGTGGCAACCAGTATTCCTGGAGTTGTGGATGAATTGTTCCATTGTCTGCTTCCAAGTTATATTACCCGCTCCTCTTTTTTGGTGTTTTTTTATATTTAGAAGACCTATTTGTCATTAGATTAAAGTTGGGTTTTTTATATTTAGAAGACCTATTTGTCATTGGATTAAAGTTAGAGGCATAATCCAGAATGATCTCATCTCAAGATCCTTAATTTAATTACATTTGCAAGATACTTACTCCAAATAAGGTAACATTCACAGGTTCTAGGGATTAAACATGGATTTATCTTTTGGGGTGGAGTGCCATTCGGCCTTTATCAGGTTGTGGAAGTTCCTTTCACAGGAAGTTTCCTGTTTTGTTGAGTGTTGTTAGCAAGAAGGGGTGTTGGATTTTGTCAAAAATTTCTCCTCTATCTGTTGAGATTGTCATTTTAAAAAATCTATTAACATGGTGTGTTACATTGATTTTCAGATGTTAAGCCAATTATGCATTCTTGGGATAAATTCCACTCAGTCATGGTGGAATATATCTTACTGGTTTTGGTTTGCTACTATTTTGTGCAGGATTTTTGTGTCTCTCTTCTAAAAGAACATTAGTCTGTAATTTTCTTGTGATATTGTTGGTTTAGGTATCAGACTCATAGTTTCTCATAGAATGAGGTGAATAGTGTACCATCCTATTTTATATTTTTGAAAAGTTTGTGAAGACCCTTAACTCTTATTTAAATATTTGGTAGAATTCACCAGTGAAGCCATCTGGCCTTCCTTTTTAAATATTTTTTACTTTTTAATTTGGAGGAAAGTTTAAAAATTCCTAATTCAATCTGTTTGTTGTAGGTCTATTCAGATTTTATATTTCTTCTTTTCTCAATTTTGGTAGTTTATATCTTTCTGGGACTTTGTTTATTTCATATTGTTTGTATATAGTTGTTTAGTATTGCATTATAATCTGACATTTCTGTCAGATTGGTAGTCATTTGCCTTTTTCATTCTTGATTTTATTATATTTTCTTTATTAAAAAAGATTTTATTTATGTATTTGAGATAGAGAAAGCAAGAGAGAGCAACTATGAGCTGGGGCAGGGGTTGGGCAGAGGGAGAGGGAGAGGGAGAAGCAGGCACCCCATTGAGCAGAGAGCCTGAGGAGGGCTTGATCCCAGGACCCTGGGAGCATGACCTGAGCTGAAGGCAGATGCTTAACTGACTGAACCATCCAGGCACCTCTCATTCTTCATTTTAGTAGTTTGAGTTTTCTCTTTCTTTTTATTCTTGCACAGTATACCTAAGGGTTTGTCAGGATTTTCTTTTTTTTTTTTTTTTTTTGTCTTTTAAAAGAAAGAACTTCCAGCTGCATTCATTTTCTTTATTGTGTTTTTCAGTCTATTTTATAGTATTTTGTGTTTTAATTTTCAAAATCTTTTTGCTATAGGCTTGGTTTGCCCTTTTGTCCAGTCTCTTACAGTGGAGGTTTTTAAGTTATGGAATTTTATTTTTTTCTTTAAATATATGTGTCTACAAATAAGATATCTCTCTAAAATACTACTTTTGGTGTATTCCATGTTTGTCTTGTCTGCATTTTTATTCATCTCAAAGTATTTTCTAAAATGCTTGGGATTTTTTCTTTGACCCATTTATTATTTTGAAGTTTTTGTTTCATTTCCACATATATGTGATTTTTCCAAATAATCTTCTTTTTGTTTTAATTATTTTAATTCCAGTATAGTTACCACAGTGTTATATTAGCCTCAGGTGTACAGTATAGTATTCAACAATTCCACAAGCACCTTATGCTCATCATGACAAATGAACTGCTTAATCCCTATCATGTATTTTTTTAAAGATTTTATTTATTTATTCATGAGTGATGCAGAGAGAGAGGCAGAGACATAGGCAGAGCCTGAAGTGGGACTCGATCCCGGGATCACGCCCGGTGCCAAAGGCAGAAGCTCAACCACTGACCCACCCTGGCATCCCCCTATCATGTATTTAATCGATTAAACATCCCCTCACACCTTCCCCTCTGATAACCAACAATTTGTTCTCTATATTTAAGAGTCTTTTTCTTGGTTTGTCTCTTTCTCTCTCCCTTTTTGTTCCTTTGTTTTATTTTTTAAATTCCACATATGAATGAAATCATATGGTATTTGTTTTTCTCTGACTCACTTATTTCACTTAGCATTGTATTCTGTAGCTCCATCAAAGTCATTGCAAATGGCAAGATTTCATTATTTTTTATGGCTGAATAATATTCCATTGTGTATATATACATAACATCTTTATCCATCTATCGATGGACACTTGAGCTGCTTCCATAATTTGGCTATTGTATCCCAAATGATTTCTATTACTTATTTCTAATATCACTCCATTGTGGTCATAGAGCATGCGTTGTATGCCTAAATTTATTTAGTCTTATTTTATGCCCTAGCATTTGGTCATTCCTAGAGAATGTTACATATACACTTACAAAGATTTTGTATATTGGTAATGTTGGCTACCAAGTTCTCCATATATCTGTAGGGTCTAGTTGGTTTGTGGTATTATTCAGGTGTTGTATTTCCTTGTTTATCATATAGTTCAATCCATTTTTGAAAATGATTAGTGAAATTTGCTACTGTTATTGATTTGTCTATTTCTCTCTTGTACTCTGTCCATTTTTGCCTCATTTTTGGGAGGTTCTGTTGTAAAGTCATGTATGTTTATAATTGCCATATCTTCCTGATGGACTGATCGTTTTATCAGTTTTATCCTTTTAAGAAATATCACTGTTGAAGTCTAGGAACATTTTTGTTTTAATGTCTGTTTTGTTTGATGTTATTATAGTTCCTCCAGCTTTCTAATGTTTATTATCTATATAGTATCTTTTAAAAATCCATTTTCTTGGGTAGCCCCAGTGGCTTAGCGGTTTAGCGCCACTGTTGGCCAGGTTTGTGATCCTGGAGACCCGGGATTGAGTCCCACGTCCGGCTCCTTGCACGGAGCCTGCTTCCCCGTCTGCCTGTGTCTCTGCCTCTCTCTCTGTGTCTCTCATGAGTAAATAAATAAAATCTTAAAAAAAAATCATTTTTCTTTAATCCTTTTTTTAAATTTGTACCTTTCAAATCTAAAGTATGTCTCCTGGAGAGAGCATCTAGTTGGTACTTTTTTTTTTTTTAATCCTGTCTCACAGTCTCTGCCTTTTATTTGTATATTTAATAGTTTTAATTTCATGTTATTTTTGATGTAGTTGAATTTGTCTGCCATTTTATTTTTTAAATATCTCATTTGTTACTCTAGATAATACTTTTTGTTACTCTTTTTTATAGCTCTGTTTGCATTAATTAAATATTTTCTAGTGTAACATTTTAATTCTTTAATAGTTTTTTAAAAAATATAATCATTTTAGTTACTTCTTTAGTGTTGATTTTAGGGCTTATCATATATACCTTATCAGAATATACATCAGACTCACCCTAACTTAACTCCAGTAAAATATAAAAATGTTCCTCTTACAGAACTCTCTTCCCTTTTTTAAAATCTTTTTTGTGGTATTACAGTTATATATAGAATATCTATATTTGTTCCAAAAATCAATAATATATTGTTATTATACTAACTTTATATGATTTTTTCTTTCAAAGAACAGAGGAAAGAAGAACAAATATATATTTCTTATATAAACTTATTATTGAATATTTTTGTGTACTTATTTTTCATTTGTTCCTCTTGATTTGCATTACTATTTGGTATCAACGTCTTCAGTCTGTTACTTTGTGCTGTTATTGTTCAATATATTACATTTCTATGTTATAGGTCCAACAATACAATTATATATGTGTTGTTTTATAATAATTGTTTTTCAAATGTATTAGGAAAAGAAGAAGAAATATGCATTCATACTTTTATAATTACATAGTTGTCTTTTCGAGCACTCTGGATTGAAATAACTGATCTAAGATAGAAGAACTTCCTTTAATATCTTGTAAAGCAGATCTTCTACCAACAAATTTTAATTTTTATTCATGTGCTAATTGTCTTTATTTGGTTTATTTTTGAGAGATTTATAAATATGAGATTCTTGGTTGACCATTTTTTTCAGATTTCTTGAGGTAAAATTGACAGATGAAAATTGTGTATATTTAAGGTATACATGTGATTTTTGATACACATACACATTGGAAAATAATCACCATCATCATCATTTTACATAGTTCCCATTTTTTTGGTGTGTATGGTGAGATTGCTTATGATGCACTGCTTAGCCAATAAATTTAAAGTATACAGTACAGTCTTATTGACTGTAGTAACCGTGCTGTACATTAGATCTCCAGAGCTTATTTATCTTGCACAACTGAAACTTTGTATGCTTTGACCTACATCTCTCCATTTCCCCCATTCTCAGCTCTTGCAAACACCATTTTGCTCTCTTCTCTTTTGAGTTTACTTTTTTAGATTTCACATAAAAGTCAAATCATACAGTATTTGTCTCTCTGTGTCTGGCTTATTTCACTTAGGATAATTTTCTCCAGATTCATCTATTTTGTTGTCAATGGCAGAATTTCCTCCTTTTAAAAAGCTGAATAATACTATATATATTTATATTTATATTGCATTTTTAAAAATTCATTCATCTATTGATGGACACAGGTTTGTTTCCGTCTTGGCTACTATGAATAATGCTTCAGTGAACATGAGAATGAAGATATATTTTTGAGATAATGATTTCATTCCTTTGGACATATACCCAAGAAGTGAGATTGCTTAATAATATGATAGCTCTTAGTAGTTCTATTTTTAATTTTTTTTGGAGGCTCGAAACTGTAATTGATTATATCAATTTACTTTCCCACCAGCAGTGTAAAAAAGGTTCGTTTTACTCCACTTCCTTAGCAACACTTGTTATTTCTTGTCTTTTCCATTATAGCTATTCTAACAGGTATGAAGTGACATCTCATTTTGGTTTTATTTGTATTTCCTTGATGATTATGGGTGTTGAATACTTTTTCATTATCTGATGGCAATCTGTATGTCTTTGTAAAAATATCTATTTATATCCTCTGTCCATTGTTTAATTGGATTATTCTTTTTTATTGAGATATATGAGTTTTTATATAATTTGGATATTATATTTTCTCCATTCTGCAAAGCCAGGTCCAGTGCTGAGGGCCTCCCACTTTTTTTCCCTTGGGCAGTGCCTGAAGTGTTCAGGGTTATGCTTTTTCTACAAAAAAACAGAGTTGACCCAGCTATCTGTGTGTGCTCATGAACCATCTGCAGAAGCTCAAGTGTGCTACATGGGGGAGAGGGATTTATGGATTGCTTGGGGCATATTTGTGCTATTTGGGGTAAGTCTGCAGGTGGTGTATCCTATGAAGTTCATAGGTAGGCCTCTTGGTGGAGTTCACGAGGTGGTTGGTGGAATTGTTTGTTGGGTTCTGTGCCTCATTTGCTGTGAGCACCCTTTTTCTTCCTCTTCCAATCTTTTCATCATTCTGGATGGGGTAAGAAAGAAGTGGTCCTCTTGGGCATAATCCTACTTGGCTGTGGAAGCCAGATACGTATTATGCTCCCACTTCCCCCTTGGGAGTAATTGTAGGTTGAAGGGGTTTCTCTTGGGAATAAGCTGTGTTGCCTTGGGGAAGAGGTGATGTGGTAATATGATATTGTTCTTCTTACCCTCCTCAGTCGTCCTATTCTTAGAATTTTTGCTTCAAGTGATACTGAGACTTCTGGGCTCCCACACAGTTACTCCTATCTCTTCATAGTTGATAAAATCTGTTTTTGTGGGAGGATGAGGTCAGAAAACTCTTCTTCCACCTCATATCTCAGTCTCTGAGACCTCCATCTCAGTATTTTGACATTTTTTTTTTCATTCAGCACTTTGCATATGTCATTCCACTGCCATTTGGCCTTTATGGTTTCTAATGTGAAGTCTGCTGTTTGTCCTATTGGGGTTCTCTTGTATACAAGCAAAAAAAAAAAAATCATCTTCCTCTTGCTGCTTTTGAGATTTTCTCTTTCTCCATAGTCTTCAGCATTTTTACTATTTTATGTCTGAGTGTGGTTCTTCCTGTATTTTTTCCTATTTGGAGTTCGTTGAGCTATTTGGATGTGTATATTAATATTTTTCATCAAATTTAGGAAGTTATAAGACATATTTGGAAAACTTTTTACTTCTTTCTCCTCTGCATTAATATTCTTAGTAAATGTATGTAGTTGTTAATAATGTTCCACATTTCTTATATGCTCTGTTCATTTTCTTTTCTTAATCTTCAGATAGCAGAATCTCTATTTTTCTATCTTCTACTTTTATTTTTTTCCTTCTGCTTGCTGAAATTTACCATTGGGCTTCCTTTGTAAATTTAAAAATTTTTATTATTATACTTTTGAACTCTGGGTTTTCTTTTTTTTGGTGACTTCTGTATCTTTTATTGTATATTTGATAAAACTGTCATGTTTTCCTTTACTTTTTTAAACCTGTGTTTTTTAAGGCTGAACATATTTATAATAGCGGCTTTGAAGTCTTTTTTGCTTCATCTGACATCTGTGGTCTCTCAAAGGCAATTCTGTTGCCTGCTTTTCCCCCTGTCTATAGGTTACTCAATCCTAGTTCATGGCATGCCATAATTTGCATGCATTTTGTTGCCTGCACTGGACAATTTAGATAACATATTGTAGCAACTCTGGATCCTGCTTTTTCCTCCTTTTCTGGAATTTTTATAATATTATTTATTTAGCGACTTCGCTGAACTGTGTTAGTGAAGTCTTTTTCTTCCTCCAGTGGATCCTCTGATGTTGCTCCTCAAAGGAAGCAGCCTGGAGATGCACTGAATCACCCCTAGATGACAGTAGTGTTAGCCGGGCTTTCTGAATTTTTCCTCTGACCTCCCTGGTAAACTGTCTGACTCTATTACAACCATCTGCTGGCAACAACTAACTGCTGACTGACTGTCTATTATTCTCAACCATGATCTGGGTCATAAATTGCTCCTTATTGTACTTGAATTTAATCTCAACCCTTTTTCAGGGGCAGTCTTTGGCCAATCTTAGAGATTCTGACCCTCATAGGGCTTTTATTAGCTGTCTTTCCCCCTGCTTTTCTCTGGCAAATTTCTATGTTTTAGCTGAATGTTCTCATGGAGTTGCCAACTGTCTCTTAATTGCTTACAAAGAAATCTCCATTATTTTTGAGAGTGCCCTTAAGGCTTAAAGTTTCCTACTTTCTGTTACAAATAAACTCAGTTCCCTTGGAAGATCTATGGCACTTCCTTTTTTCTTAGCTTGCCTCTCCCTGGTGTGGGATAGGATGAGAGTCTGTGCTAGTACCTTGGAATTGTAAGTGGGGTTAGTAGTTCCTCTTGGAGTGATACTACTGTGCAGGGTAATAGATGGGGATGGTGGCCTTTGCTCTTCCCAGCTTGCATGGAACTCCTTTCCTATGACTGATGTGGGTGAAAATTTGTTGGCCCTCTTAGCCTGTGAGACCTGGTGTATAGCTTGCACCCTATAAATGGGGGCTAGGAAGAGGATGAACATTTAGACCTCTCATGCTTTCTCCTCGAATAGAGTTTCTGTCACTCAGACCTGGGGGCCATGAGAAAAGTTGGCTGTCTGCTATTCCTGGTTAGATATCAGTGGTCTGGACTAGGAGCTGAGGAATGAAGGAGCTCTCTGTTCTTAGCTCTACCCACTGGGGGTTGAACTTCTGTCTTGCCAAACTGGTTGTGTATTTATGTGGTGACGGGGGATACTGATATGGGGAAGGATTGGAGTAGATAATGGGTCAGATATCATGGACGACTCTGTTCTTACTGAAATTTAGTAGATATTCTTGAGTAAATATTTATTTGTTATTGCTCTTACTAATTTTTTCTGAGAACTTAAATGTCTTTTTCTTGGTAATTTTTACCAATTATAGTTCTCTCCTTATAGATAGTTTTTGGAATTCCCTATATTGACATTCTGGAA
This sequence comes from Canis lupus familiaris, assembly GCF_011100685.1. NCBI lineage: Eukaryota > Metazoa > Chordata > Mammalia > Carnivora > Canidae > Canis > Canis lupus. The sequence continues at coordinate 26,238,891 of NC_049249.1, forward strand.
GTCAGCTCCACATTCTTTAAGCATTAATTTCTATAGTGTTTTGAGATATATACTATATATGCCTTACTTTCCTGTATTTACTAGATTTACATTCTGATTCATTTTTAGTACCAGTGCTTTATTTAGAATACTTATGAAATATTGATTCATATTGTCATGCAGTTTATTATATGTCAGTACATTAAGGTAAAATACAATTATGAGCATATATTTATAGTACTTTCTCTCAGTTAAATTTTAATTAAAAGAACATTTATATTAATTTAATGTTTCTCAAAACTGCATTGTGATTTTATGCAATATGGATCTATCAAAATAATCTTAAGCAAAAGAACGTACATGCAAATTAATACAAGCTATATAATTCTATTTTAAAAGTACAATGACAGCAATACAAATAGAACAAACAATCCTAAAGTTGATAAGGAACCACAAAAGAATCAGAACAGTGGTGTTCTTTTTTTTAAAAAAAAAATCTCCATACTGTTTACTTAGTTATATTCATCTTGTGAAAAATCCATTGAATTTTAGACTTATGTGCACTTTTGTGTATGTTATATTTAAATAAAAACAAAAAGTGTAATATGGGATCCATATGAATTATTAGTTTTGCTGAACTGAATACAGTTCAGTAAATTTATTATATTCAATAACTTTTTATTTGCTTTGGTATTTAAAACTGGTGGTACCTCATCCTCTAGTTTTAAGGATACTTGTTTCCTATTTTATAGATGAAATAAAAGTTCAAAATATAAATTATTAGAAAATCATGAACAATTATGTTTAATATTGTGTTTCTCAAAGCATTTTAAGATACTGTGAATCTCAAAATATTTTACAAATATTGAAACTTAGAGGCCATTTATGAGTTGTTAAAATAAAGCATGTTATTTTCACAATTCGAAGGAAAATTCTATAAGTGAGTTAGACCCTTTATATATATATATATATATATATATAAAATCAGGGAGGTCTTTTTATCCTTTGTAATACATTTTTAAATTTTATCCTGTAGGACTATTTTGAAAGAAAGTGGGTTTGCCAGATACCTTCATTCAGCTGTTCTTATCAATGGAGCTATGCTTATTTTTGGAGGAAATACCCATAATGACACTTCCTTGAGTAACGGTGCAAAATGTTTTTCTGCCGATTTCCTGGCATATGACATAGGTATGTATCTGTTAGGATTGTACAAAGTAGGAAATATCAGAAATTTGTCATTTAGAGATTCTCAAATACATTAATCAACAGCATGTGTATATGTCATTTTAGAGATAAATTCAGTGACAGATTATGAATGGAATTCTAATTTCAGCACAGTAGTAGCATAGGGTCAAGAGAACAGACATTCTAGGTTTGAACGTCCTTTTTGAAGGCTGTTGTATATTGTATCCCTACGTGAGTAATTTATCAGTCTATTGTATTGACTGTTGCCATATTGGTTTTGATAACATGTAGATATGGAGCACTGTCAAATTATGTAAATTATAAATAGTGGGAATGCAACCATTTTAGTGTTAGTGGGTATGAGCAAAGATGTATTTATTTATTTATTTATTGAAGATTTTATTTATTCATGAGAAGCACAGAGAGAGAGAGAGAGAGAGGCAGAGACACAGGAAGAGGGAGAAGCAGGCTCCATGCAGGGAGCCCGATGTGGGACTGTCTCCAGGATCATGCCCTGGGCGGAAGGCGGCACTAAACCACTGAGCCACCCGGGCTGCCCCAAATTTGCATTTAAATTAAACATACAGATACAGTTACTTGGTGTAGGAAGATGATAGAAGTAAAGAAAGGAGAATAAAGACAGTAGAGCTAAAGTAAGATTTGGAGATAAAATAGAACCCAGAATGTATCTAGGAATGGAGGTAACTGAATAAGAATATTTTCCAGAGAACCAGAAATACAGTACATTTATACAGTTTGCTTAATTTCAATTATGCTATCTATATTTCTATCAATTTTTAAATATTAAATGATTGTATTTTTTTAAATACTAAATTTAGCATCCCAGTGGACCATTGTAGTGAAAATATTTCTTCTCTTCGTATCGTTTTATAGATCAAGCCTACTCGATCTCTAAAATATATTTAGCAGTAGTTCAGAGAGCTTTTAATTGATGGTGCAAAGTAATATGCCAATTTTAACCTATTAAGAAAATTTCTGATAAATAAAAATAAAAGAAATCAAAGAGTAATACATTTAATAGATTTGAGAGGTATGCTTTGGCTCTTAAACATCAAAAAGGCGCCTAGTCTACTTTGAAGAATTATTTCAAGTGGTGACATATAAAGAAAATTATGCCTATTAATAAGAACTTTGATTTTTATACTGCTGTACATTTGGAAGGAAATTCCTGGTAATAAAATCAAACATACTAAAAAAAATTAAGCATATTTTTTGACTCTAAACAGTATCTGTCTGTGGTTAATCATTAAAAAATAATAATCCACTGCCTTTAGAAATTTTAGATACTAAATAAGTCTTTATCTTTTTGGACTAATAATTTGAAGTGATAACTCATTTTCAAAATTGGATTGTCTCGGCTTTTAGAAGGCTTATAAATTAGTGCTAAGATCATGAAAAATGGATTAAATGATGTACTGAATCTAGGCTCCCATTTTATGATCTGTCATTGCCAGGCCGGGGCTGTCAACATCTGTCATTTGACCGTGATGATGAGACAGTAAGGTTATTTCTCTGGAAGTAGATGAAGGGATTTTATTTTGTTTTGTCTTGTTTTTCACTTCTGAATAAAAATAGAAAAGTGTAGAATTTGTTTTTATTGTTAAAAACCTAAGGGAGGTTTTGAACTTTTTCAGAAGATTCTTCAAGGAGTTTCACCTATTATTTGTACTTTAATGGAGAAATTAATGTTGAACTATTTTGTAGCTGACATATTGGGAAATTATTTTTATTCTTTCCATATTGTTCAAGATTATTATGTTTTGGAGTTTATCAAAAAAGCTCATGTAGCTGAAAAATATTAGAGGTGTTAGTTTGAGAGAAAGAGATCAGATTATCATTATTCTAATTACTCTTTGCTGAGTGTTTCCAAAAATTAGATAGTATGCTAAAGGCTTTATATATAGTATCTTAACTTTTCTTATAATTTTGTAACAACGTGTTAATAAACTCCTTTCCAGAATAGTAAGCCCAAAACCATATAGGCAGTAAGTGGTACATCTAGCTTTTGTAACTCCTAAAACTTGTGATAATCTTTTTGCTTGAGTACCACATGCTGCTGTTTATTTGGGTCCATTGTATGTTCTTATTTTTTTTTATGTTCTTAATTTTGACAATACATTTTCAGACACTTATGTTTATTAATATTCCTTAATGCTATGGAAAGATAGAAGCAAATATCTGTTTTATTTTTTTAAGCAAATTGTTCGATGGGAGAAAGAATAACATTTCAAACAGTTTTACATTTCAACATAACATTAACAATTAACAATATTAACAAAAACGTAAAGCAACTATGCAATTTAACATAGGATAAAAGTGTTCTGTTTTATCTCATTTGATTATTTTTGTGTAGTTCCTAATAAAGTTCTCCCCCCAAATTTGTTTTTATTTTTTTGGGTTTGTGGTATCAAATGTTGGAATATTTTCCTGGGAAAAGTATTTTTTTATATTTCAGAAATGTCTTCCAAAATAATTGTTTTCTTTATGGAGTATATTTTTTGGGAATAAAATACAACCATTGCATAATGAACCAACTTAAAAATAGATGTGTTTTGAAAAAGGTCATCTTGCTAATTTTTGTCTAGTATACTACCCTTGGACTTTTATGGCATATTTAACTGGAGTGCACCTGAGGAGTTAGCTGGTTGCTTTGTGTTTTACGATGTTTAAATAAACAAGAATATTTGCTCCAATACTAATTTTTCATTGCTCTAAAAAGTACAATTTCAATCTTAATGCCATAGTAAATTTTACATAGTGAATATTGTTAATCTTTGAGTATATAACCTTGCTTTCACAGTTCTCATTGTTATATTATAGATGATAGATGTGGAAGGCACATACCTGTGATTTTTTTAACATGACTGTACCTTGGCATCCACCTTGAAGATTGTAGGGAAAAAACTTAGATCTGTATAATCTGATTTTCTTAGATTATCACTGGGCACCTATATTTTAAAAAAGTAACTCAAGTGCAATTGGTAATAGACTCAGGGCTAGTGAATGAGACTCAGTCAACCATAACATAAAGAATGATATATTACTTAATGTTCTTGTCTGTAAATCTAGCTTGAAATCAGATAACTTATTTTTTTTTCTTATTGCTAGTGGTATTTTTATTGCTTTCAGAAAGCTACCATGACACTTCATTCAAGATTAAAATAATCCTTGTGGTAAAGATGTAATTACATCTTTCTGTTAAATATGTAATGGAAAAACATGCATGTTGATCTCATGTTGTTAGACATTTATACTTTCAAACTATTTGGCTGTGCACAGTACACATTGTCATAAAAGTCATTTTTCTAGGGTTTGAAGGAAAAAAGGTATCAGATGGTTTGTTTGTTTTTCACATCTCTAAAGTGTCACTAGGTGATTGAGGATTTCTACATTTACAAGTGAGAGATTGTCATGAATTGAAACATACCTTGGGATCAAACTGAATTTTCAGACTGTATTTCAGAATCATCAAATGAAGAGGGATTACAAGAATTTTTGGTGGGCCTAACATAGAATTATGATGCTTTTAATTATAAATGGTAGTTTTTACTCTTTAATAAGAAAATTTACCTAGCGGTTAAGAGGATGTGTAGAATTCTGAGCAATGTGGTTAAGACAGAACAAAACAGAGGATCATAAAGGAAGAGAGGAAAAAATAAAACAAGACAAAATCAGGGAGACAAACCAAAAGAGACTGAGGAAACAAACAGGGTCACTGGAGGGGTGGCGGGTAAGGGGGTGGGGTTAACTCTGTGATGACCAGTAAAGAGGTCATGTGATGTAATGAGCACTGGGTATTATATAAGATTCACTGACCTCTACCTCTGAAACCAATAGTATGTTATATGTTAATAAATTGAATGTAAATAAAAATTTAAAAAAGAGGATGTATAGAATTCTGAACAAGATGAAGAATAACTCAGAGATAGAATGATCATATTTTTTCTTCAAGAAGATAATAGAAACAAGAAAATATGATTTTCTGATTACTTCAGAATAGAGTAAGGAGTAGGATTTATATTAGAAATACATCTTGCAGAAAGCAGATATATTGAAACTAAAGCTGAAATTTCAAATCAGATCAAAATAATGAGTTTAAAAAATTTGTTGTATTTTTTCAAGATTTATTTATTTGAGAGAGTTAAGCAGAGGGAAGGGTAGAGGGAGAGAATCTCATGCAGACTTCTGGCTAAGCGCAGTGCCCCACATGAGGCTTTACCCCAGGACCCTGAGATCATGACCTGAGCCAAAATCGAGTCGGACTCTTAACCGACTGAGCCACCTAGGCACCCCTATTTTATTTTTTTTAAGTGAGCTCTACATCCATTGTGGAGCTTGAACTCAGAACTCTGAGATCAAGAGTTGTGTGGTCTACCAAGTGAGCAAGCCAGTGCTCTAATAATCTAAGAGTTTTTAAAATAAATTTCTTGAGCATGACAGTTTACTTATGATGTTAATTTCTTGGTAGGTGATTATTTAAAAAAAAACTCAGGATAAAACTTAAAAGTAATTTTATATTTGCAGAAGTAGTACTATTTTAATTGGTAATATGTAATAGTATGTATAGTTAACCACACTGTTAAAACACAGTGAAGTTGTAGTTCACTATACCCTTTAAAATCACTTGACTAGTTTATGAAGCATGGCATGCATGTTTTTGTACACCCCTGGGGAGTGTGTGTGTGTATATGTATAATGGATACAATTTTATAAGGTATATAATTTCATTAAAAATCATTTTAAAATGAAAACATCTAATTATTTAATTTTTTAAAAAGATTTTATTTATTTATTCATGAAAGACACACACACAGAGACAGAAAATAGGGAGAGGGAGAAGCAGGCTCTCCCTATAGGGAGCCTGATGTGAGACTTGATCCCAGGATTCTCGAATCAGGACCTGAACTGAAGGCAGATGCTCAACCACTGAACCACCAGGTGTCTCTAATTATTTAATTTTTTGAACACTCCAGTGAAATTATAAGAATTCCAACCTACTTGAGCTTCATGTTTATAATTATTTTCATTTTCTGGAGGACATTTTATTCCTTTCTTTGTTAATATTTCCCTATGCTCTTAGTTGAGTTCTTAGGGTTATTCCTTGGTGAAAGCAGCACCCCTTGCCTGATCACTTGAAAGAACTGTTTGTTTCTCTTTGTCGTCAGAAAAACTCTTGAAATTATTCTCACATTTTTTTCACTGCATTTAGCCAAGAACTGTTTTTAGCTTGACTCTGTTTTTTTGCTTAAGGATTCTTTTCTTTCTATAATACTATTATATAGAAGAAATAGTAACTTCTTCCTTTTTAAAAAAGAGGCCAATAAGTAAAGGAAAAAACGACCTTTCATTTTGAGAAAAGAGAGAACTAATATTTGTTAAATGTTTCCTGTGGTTCTTGGCACTTAACATGTTCTTTATGATGTAATGTTCATAACCTCTAATAACACCTATATAGTACATATTATGATATTCATTAATAGGAGAAGAAACTGATTTAGCATGGTTAAACCCAAAGTCACGTAGGTCATGAGATGGTATATTCAGAATTTGAAGCCAAGCCTAAGTTCAAATTTCTTTTGATTCTACCATTATGCTATGATAATGATTTTTCCCTTTAACAGGAAGAAATTTGAATGGTCTTTAATTGTGGAATGGATGTATAATATTTGGTAATGTGGCAAGACACTCAAGAAAATAAATTTTATTAGCAGAGTTAATCAAATTTTTATGGTATATTTGAATTTTATTGTGTCTCTCCTCTCCCACAAATTAACCAGAAAATACTGATCTCAAGACAGAAAATCAAGGAGAAAGAAAAGAATAGTGAACAGTAAATCTCTCTTTCTCTTAACATATCTATTAGCATTTGGAGACATTGTTTTGAATGTAAAAATTACTGAATACAGATTCTTGTAATAAAATATAAAACTGAAAGAAAGTTTTCAAATGTCTTAACAAAATGTCTTCCCCAGGGGAAGAAGGCAGAGGAAAGCAGTCGTGAATATAGAATCAAAACTTTAAAATAAATCATTAGCAAATAGAACTCAACAATGTTTCAAAAGTATAATAAATTATGCCCAAGTTGAGGTTATTCTAGGAATTGATGTATGATTTATTATCAAGGAATCCTTAAATATCATTTTTACATCAGGACTATGTACAGAAGCCAACAGGAAATAACATTGTATGTTAAAACTATGAAATAATTTCAGTTAAGATTGAGAGTTGAATAGTGATATACATTTTTCCTGGTAGGGAGTAAGAAACTAAATAAATACTTGTTGAATGAATGCCAAGGGACAAAATCCTGAGTAGGGCTGTGGTGAGATAACCTAGGAGAAATGTGCAGCATTTACAGTATTAGGAGAAGGTTTGATCTAATGGGGGAAAAAACCCAATGAAGCACCATCACTTAAGGGGCAGATCGAAAAACATTTTGGCAACATCCAAAAATTTGGTTTTCTGTTATAAAATATACAAATCATTAATAGAAGTTTTTCTTTATATTCAATCTAGTTTTAAGTCTTATATATACAATCTGTGTTCTTTTTCATAATATGAATACTGACTGACTTCTGAACTGGCATTTCAATTGGATTATTAAAAATCTTTAAAATATGTTTTGAAGTAGTACAGATACTTTCATGAAAAATATGAATACTTAGAGAAAAATAAGTCAGTGAGTATGCATTTTCCACCTGTACTATTTTATGCATCATTGATAAATTAAACCAGTCTCTAAATTTCAGCATAAATTCTTAATGTAATTATGTGGCTCTTCATAGCGACATAGTTCTGGCAGCACAGTATTCTGACTGTTGAAATTTGAGTTTGAGAGAATGATAACTTTATTTTTTTGATCTTATGTATATTGAGTGTGCAGTTGGTAAATTAATATTTAGTACCTTTCAGTATAAGTTTTTTAAAAATCTATATTTCAGAGAGTATGTTTCACTTTGGTCGTTAGTCCTGTGTGATTTTTCTGTCGTCATGGAATGGTATTTTTGTCAGTTTTCATGATGTCAGTAGCCATGTGTGTTTTGCTTTCATTTGTGTAGCCTTGAACTGTTTGTTAAGTGATAATGACCTGAGTACTCTGGAAATACATTGTCTTCTTGGCAAGAAATACAATTATAGATTGTAGTCAGATTAATAATATAACAAACTTTATAATGTAATAATGGGAATAGATTATATGTAAACAAATTATATTTAATATTGAGCTTTAAGGCATTTCATAACTTATACATGTTGTAGGAAAGCCAATCTATGATTTATAATGAATCCTGATCAAGAATGTAAAAATTCAGCAACAGAATTTATCTAGCTCAACCTTCTGTTTTGTAGTTATTGAAGAAGCTGGAAGGGATAAATAGAAAGCCTGTTTGTAACAACTGCTCTTATCTTTTTCTTATTCTGTTGAAAAATCCTGGCATATTGGGCAAATATCAGCAAGTATCAAAAAGTGTCTATATCTGCAACAGTTGCTTACCTCAAAAAACTTTTCTTAAGTTTGCAAGTTAAATTCTATTCTTTCTAAAGAGTTTTTTTTTTTTTTTTTTTTTTTAGATTTTATTGATGTATTAGATAGGAAGAGAGAAAGAGTGCACGAGAGAGCAGGACAGCAGGGAAGGTTAGAGGGAGAAGGAGAAGCAGACTCCCCACTTAGCAGAGAGCCCAATGCAGGGCTCCATCCCAGGACCCTGGGATCATGACCTGAGCCGAAGGCAGATGCTTAACCAACTGAGCCACCTACGCACCCTGTCCCTAAATAGTTTTATGAATGAAAACAATTTGCCAGCAATTTTAAGATACTATAGAGGAAAACTCACATTTATTGTATTATATCAATCAGTACCGATTAGGTTATAGTGTGGCAACAAAAAATCCTTTCACAGTCTGGTTTCTCTGGAAAGCACATTCTGAGATAAGTTCAGGGTACTTATTAGGTCACTGGGATGAACAGCTGTGAAATGGAGAAGGAAGAAGCATGATTGGGCAGAGGGAAAAGTCAAATGGATATTAACAGCTACAGCCAATCCCAGGGGAATTTTGGAGTTGAAATGTCCATCAGTGTTGTCCTTTTTTAGGATGAAACAGCTAGGCCTTGATCAGTCATTGTATGAGAGTGATTCTTAGGAGGGCAGGAACTTGGGTAAGGAAGCTCTTTGTACGTGGCTAACGCAGTCTCCACAAGGGCTGGTAGCTCAATGATCTTCAGTGATAGCAATCCTAGCAGCAGGGGCAACAGATCCTTTCTGAAGTTGTATTTAGGCAGTGCATATCCATGTGCATCAGAATTCATTTTTGAGCTACTCAAGCCACTTCAAATACATTTGTCAAAAGGTCCTCTAGGATTCCAGTGACCCATTCTTCCTGGGGGAAACCTAGATTATTGATTTGGCTTCTGCAGCTAGTCTCAGGGCTACAACTGATACTCATCATGTTCTCCCTCTATTAATTTTTCTAATTTTCTAAATATTCCTTACCCTCAGTTGGAACTTCTTCTGATCTCCATTCTCTACCTGGTGGCATGACCCAGACCTTTACCCTTAGGTATTTGAACCCCTAGTCATCATATACCTCCTGCTCTGGGTATTGAACTTGCCCATTTACCACCACCCTTGGCAAGAGGATACCAAGAGACACTTAGCGGGTCATTTGTGTACCAAACATCTTCCTCTGCTCTTATTTTGTAACAGCTGTCCTACCTCCCTTTGATGATCAGGGCCAGTTATCCCTTCCAAGGTGGTGACTCCTTTTTTCCTAGTATCTTGACAGAAGGAACCTGAAGTGCCCGAGTGGCACTATAGTTTATAGTTCAGTGGAACATTGCTATGTTCACTGCCAGAGTATTTCCGCTTTGGGGAATAGGATATCTAATCCTGTAAGACTGATTTCTGGGATATGAAGTACAAATTACTCAACTATATCATTGAAAATGAGGCCACCAAGAGTGGCTTTTACTCCTTGGTTCTTGGACCTACATATTCTTCCTATTAGTGACAGCACCATTTAAAGTTGCTTGATTTTAAGGTATATGTATCTCGCATCCTAGTGTTTCATTTGTGCCTATCCAAAGGTCTATGACATTGTGTGTTATGGGATCCAGTGGATCCCATGGTTATGGGCTCATTCTTGTACTTCCTTTGCTGTCCTGTGTCTTCTGATTACATAGGATCCCATGCTGCTTGATTAAATGCTCCATAATGTCTAAGGCAGTCATACTGGTTAAGACCCTTAATTGCAAAAAAGCAAACTGAGATACATGCTCAGAATATGTATCTATTCTTGTCCTAATGAATTGTTGTTTTAGGGTAGAGCATACACAGTAGATGGACACACTGCCCAAAGACCTGCCCTGTTGAGAGGCTTTTTCCTTTTCTTTCATTCTTCAGGGTCACTCCTGAGTGAGGTTGTCTAAGTGATGTACACTTTTGACTTGTGTCCACATATCAAGCTGAAATACTTGCATTTTTTTCTTCTTGGTATTTGGGCATATAGAATTCTTCACATGACCATGACTGAAAGATGATAGGTAGGTGTTGGTGCAACAGTGTTAGGTAATATGGGGTCTGAGCTACCCATTCATGCAGATTGCTTGTGCATTATGTGGTCTTGCTCATGCTTGATCTTGGGTGCCACTGCATTTTATGTTCTTATGACTCTTGGTAATAGATGCAGCTCATGATATAAAACTCTGAACACATGGTCAATTGATAATCCAGGGACTTCATCTCTACCAGGGCCCAATAACATAACAGGAATAGAGTATAAAATTTTCTACTGCAGATGGCATGGCTTCTGACATGTGTATGGGGTCTGCATTGGGATTTTTTCACTGGGAACTTCTGTATATTTCACGTATTACTTTTTCCAACAGTTCCACCACCAATAGCTATAATTCTACTGGATCATGCAGTCCTAACTGCAAGGCTGCTTACAAGTGTAGCCTGAACTTGTGGCAGAGCTATTCCTTACTCTGGCATGTACTCACAGCTGGCAGCCTTTCATGTTGTTCAGCATGTGGGCTGAAGCAGTATTCCCAGGACTGAAGTACACTACCTTCAGAATCCAAAGAGACCTACTGGATGGTTTGCTTTCTGCTTTTCATGAGAATTATAAGATGTAATAATTGGTCTTTCAATTCAGATGAGCTGTCTTAAAATGCTCCTGACCACTGGATCCCTAAATATTTTACTAATTTGAAATCTGAATCATTGTAGGTTTTATCTTCCACCCATCAAAGCATATATGTCTTAACAAGGTCTTCATCGCATAAGCCATTCTTACTCATCTGGCACAGAGTAATGTCATTAATGTAGTCTAACAGTATAATGTTCTGCAAAATGTCCAATTGGACCAAATGTGTCTTATGTTATGACAAAAGGAGGGAGAGTTATATGATCCTGAGGCAAAATTGTGAATGTGTACCATTTTTTATTCCATATGAAGGCAAACTATTTTTGATTCCCTTTTCTGAAAGGTTTAGCAAAGAACACATTTGCCGAAAATATCCATGTTAATCTGTTCTAATAAAGATACACATTTTACATAGTGACTGCAGTTTGGGCTACTACTTGGTAGTAGGCTCTTGTCATCCTCCAGGCTTTGTTTAGTTTGCATGGCCCAGAATGGTGTTTTAAATGGAGATTTGGTGGGGTCTATTATCCCTGCATTCTTTAGATTCTTTAGAGTAATATGAATTTCTGCCACTCATACCCTCTGGAATGCAACATTAGTTTAAATTTTAACATATTATCCAGGTGGTAGTTGTTTCAAAATTTCCACTTGATCTTTTCCACTGTGATAGCCAGGGGCCCAATGCCAGTGTTGTGCCATTTGCTGAAAACATCCAGGGCGTGACCACTGCATAGGTCTGCAGACCTAGTGGCTCATTTTGAACGAGACCTTGGCCAGGATGTTGTTAATTACCTTATTGCATTATATCCCTCCTATAAAGAGAGTGGATGATGACACTTTATATCTGTGGTGTTGGTGCTAACTCAGATCTGTGTCCAACTATACTTGAAATGTTTGTGTTGCTTTTTCCTCTGGGTTAGAGCTATGCAATGAAATGACCATGGGTGCCTTTGATGAAGAAATAGAGTTATTACCATGTACACTTACTATGTTACTGCAGGGTCCTTCCTCCTAGGTATCAGAATTTTAAATATATCAAATCTGGACTTCAGAAATGGCTGAATTCCAGAAATTGAGCAATAAATTGTGACTTTTTATTGCAGCATCTAACATCAGCCTTCTGATCATGCATCCTTGATTTCTTCTGATGATATAAGTTAGGTAGAAGTGCCCTTGTTGGCAACCTATTTTGCTTCTAGGGATGCTGTGGTCTATTAAACATCTCTATAATTTTTAATAGGTTAGTCTCCTAGACTGACACTCCAGCTTTGCTGGTTATTATAAATATTCCCCTCTACTTGGATTGGATTCTGATGGTTAAGTGTCAACAGTTGGGCTCTATTGTCCTATTTATTGTCTCCATCATTGAGCTCAGTTCTGTTACAGTTTCCCCAACCATTAGCTTTAGCCAGTGGAGGAGAGCCAGTACATTCTTATTGATTCTAGTGTCCCTTTCTCTATCTCATTCTTCATGGCTTTCATAAATGGCATGCCCTCTGGCCCTTTCTATAGATACAATGACCTAGTAGGTTTTCCAGTGTTATATTAGTATATCTACTTCAAAACGCCCATATTTCTGGCCTTTTTATCCCTGCTTTTACTCTTTGCTATGGCAAAGAGTGGTTCTAGCATTTTGACTTTACTTAGCAAGGGCTGTATTTTTTTTCTGTTCCTAAGGGTCTTCTTATTCTTTTTTTAGCTTTACTGGGGTATAACTGACAAATAAAATTATAAGATATATAACATGTACATTGTGATAATTTGGTATATGTATACATTGTGAAAGGATTCCTCTTGTGTAGTTAATACATCCATAAGCTCACATATTTTTCCTTTTTTTAAAAAAATTTTTTGATACTCTTTCTAGAGTAAGTTCTCTTTCAGCAAATTCCAATTATACAATACTGTGTTATCAATTATAGTAACCATGTTATATATTAAATCCTCATACTTGGTTCATTTTACAATTGTAAGTTTGTATCCTTTAACCAACCTCTTATTTCCCATATTCCTCAGTCCCTGGCAAACATTTTTTAACTCGTTTTCTGTGAACTTGATTTTTTTTTTTTAAGATTCTACATATTAAGACAAATACCATGTAGTATCTGACTTATTTCACTTAACATAATATCCCTAAGGTCCATCCATGTTTTTTTAAATAGCAGGATTTCTTTCTTATGGCTGAATAATATTTCATTGTGTATGTATATGTATATATACTTATACATATATAAATATATAATACATATACATATATATGTAGATATGTCACATCTTCTTTATCCATTCATCCATTGATGAACACTTTGATTATTTCCATACCTTGGTTTCTGTGAATAATGCTGCAGTTAACATGGGAGTGTAGATATCTCTTTGACATCTTGTTTTCATTTTCTTTGGATATATGCTCAGAGGTGGGATTGCTGGATTATACATGGTAGTTTTATCAACACATGATACCGCTTGCCTTTTTGATGATAGCCATTCTAACATGTGTGAGATGATAGCTTATTGTGTTTTTGATTTGCTTTTCCCTGATAATTAGTGATATTGAGCACTTTTTCTTGTACCTGTTGACCATTTGGATATATTCTTTGGAAAAATACCTATTCACTTTGTCTATTCATTTTTAATTGGATTTTCTTTTGTTTTGTTTTTGCTCCTGAGTTGTGTCAATTCTTTATATATTTTTGTATATTAACCCCTTATCAGATATATGATTTGCAGATATTTTCTCCCCTTCTTAGGTTGTTTTTTCACTCAGATGATTGTTACCTTTGCTGTAAATAGGAGTCATTTTAATAGTATGCTCAAACCATCTCCTGGCGTCCTTGTCAGGGCATAAATACTGCATGTTCTTTTAAATCAGAAGAGTGCTTTTATTTCTTTTAAAGATATTTTATTTATTTATTTATTTATTTATTTATTTATTTATTTATTTATTTATTTATTTATTTATTTATTTATTTATTTACACACAGAGAGAGGTAGAGACATAGGCAGAGGGAGAAGCAGGCTCATTGCAGGGAGCCCAATGTGGGACTTGATCCGCAGACCCTGGATTATGCTCTCAGCTGAAGGCAGATGCTCAACTGCTGAGCCACCCAGGTGTCCCCAGTAGAGTGCTTTTAAATCAGTAAACTTTCCCTAATCTAGTGTAAGGTTCTGGCCTCTTGAATCAATCTCCCTTTATTACTTAGTACTGTGTGTACTTCCCCAACATCTGCCGATATTTGCTGTCTGGGTCTTATAGATAGTCTCTTTCTTTCCTTAGCAGTCCCAGATTTGCCCCACTGAATTATAGAAAAAGATAATGAAGGGCACCTGCGTGGCTCAGCTGGTTAAGCATCTGACTCTTGATTTCAGCTCAGGTTGTGATCTAGAGGTCATGAGATTGAGCCCCACATCAGGCTCTGTGAGGAGTCCGCTTGAGATTTTCTCCCCCTCTGTCTGCTCCCCCTCCCAAATAAATACAACATTAAAAAAATTAAATAATAAAATAAAAAGATGATGAAAGGCTGAGAAAGCCTGAGGGCTTCCTTAATACCACATATAGAGGCTGCCATATGTAGAAGGTCTGCAAATTAGTAGTGTATTAGTAATTACTATTTTCAAACATCTGATACTTCACACTTGCTAGAATATGCCCTTCCTTTGGCATACCTTCCTAATTTACCACTGGTATAAGTTTTAGCAGTTGATGGCCATCTGGTGGCAGCAGCTTTCTATATTACACCTACCAACAGTGATGGGTTCTTCATAGCCAGCCTGATAGTATGTGATTCAGCTCACAAACTTCCTCTTATTTCCTGCTCTTCTTGTATCGCTGCTGGTACCAGCCATCATAGTTTGGGTTCTCTATGAAGCAGACTCTGAGATAGAGTTTAGTGTTTATGATGTTCATTTAGAGTACCCTTTGGAAGAGATCAATGCCTTTGGAAGAGGTAGGGGGAGGGATGCCCGAGTGGCTCAGTGGTTGAGCATCTGCCTTTGGCTCAGGGCATGATCCTGGGATCTGGGATTGAGTCCCACATCAGGCTCCACGAGGGGAGCCTGCTTCTCCTTCTTCCTATGTCTCTGCCTCTCTGTGTCTTCATGAATAAATAAATTTAAAAAATCTTAAAATAAAAAGGAAGAGGTAAGGGGAGAAAAGAGGATTTGACAAAAGGAAAAATTGAGTAGTAATGCTGGACAGATAACCTTAGTCAAACACACAAAGATCTCTGGAAGTGAAATGGTTGATATGTTGGGATGAAGTGACAGGACCTTTAAAATCCCATGTCGAACAGCAGTTGTATGTGGGTCATCCTTAAAAAGATGTGTCCTTGAGTGAAGTGGCCCAAAGATACTGAGGCAATTGCTGAAGTAATTTGCAGCTGTTGATGCTCTCCCAGCAACAGAGACAATAGTTCCTTCCTTGAATGAGGTCTCGGCAGCACATATTCATCTCCACTATAAATCTCAAAGTTTCAGAGGTTAAGACCAATAAAAGTTAATTTCTCACTCATGCTACATGGCTAATGTTGATTAGCAGGCAGATAAGCTTATTGTCATCACTAGAGACCAGGACGAAATTTCATTTTCTTTGGTTGGATCCATCTGGAAATACAGGTGTCACTTTAGCTTGCATTTTGTTGGCTAAAACAAGTCGTATTATCACACTTCTAGGAAGTGTGAGAGTTTAGTTTTACTATAGGCCCAAAAGAAGAGAACTGGAATTATTTGTTAAATAACACCAATACGTATATAACAAATATTGTTTGTAATTCTTTTTAAACTTTTAGTATAATTGAAGGTGATATCTTGCAGATAGTAACAAAGCCTTCACCTCCTACCATCACATGTGTTAAAAGGCAGCCAACTTTTGTAGTAGAATTTTGTTGTACTTTTACTGGTCTGAGTTAATTATTCTCATGTATCATTAATATATTAATAGTGTACTGTACTATTTCTCTGTAGGGACTTGTGTACTTTAAAAACATTTTATTTTTTTAGTTTCATGAAATTAATGTTTATGTTGAAGAGTATATTTTGATGATGTAGTGAAGCAGTATAATGTAATAATTAGGAAGACCTGGTTTTGAATACGGATTCTACCATTTAATGAGTTTAAGGAAGTTACCAAACCTCCAAATACTATTTCCTTATCTATAACATGGTGACAAAAACATTTGCTCCTTAGAGTTATTTTCAGAATTAAATATTACATAGCTTTGATAAGCAATAGGCATATTGTTTTTATTAGGTAAAAGGTATGACCACTTATCTTAGGAAATTTTATCCATTTAAAAAGACTATGAAGGTTTTATGTATTCTTCACTTAATTTTATATATTATTATAGTAATTTTTAAAAACATCTAACTTTTAGAAGCAACTATGTGCTTTTCCATTTTCAGAGGAGGCCTCCCATAGCATTTTTTATGTCTCTTTTAATACTTATCACATCCTATTGTCATCCCTTCAGAGCAAGAATTCAGTCTCATTCAGGTTTATATCCATAATGTCATTGTGTCATTGGATCTTCATTACATCTGAGTTGATTTACTTAAATAATAATCATTCTTTTTCCTTAGCTTATCTAAATTTGTTAACCCAAATTTCACAAATTCTTTTTCCTATTCTTAGTTAAGAGCAGTTGATGAATTCTCAGTCTTCCTTACTTGAGATTGAAACACCCAGGTTAATTAATCTTTTACTCTTTGTTCTATTTTTCAAGATATACTATTATGAAAAAATACATGGTTTGGAGAACATTCAGAAGACTCCCTGATCTTCAGCATGGTTACTAAATTGAGATATTTGATTTTTAAATGTGTAAGGAAATATCACCTTAATAGGAAGAAACTCAATGGATAAATCTGGAAACCCCATGCTCCTGAGTTTTGAGCCTTGCTTACTTACGTTAACTGTGTGGGATCAGTAGATATGTGGTCTGATCAG
The DNA here is from genome assembly GCF_011100685.1 of Canis lupus familiaris. Classification (NCBI taxonomy): domain Eukaryota; kingdom Metazoa; phylum Chordata; class Mammalia; order Carnivora; family Canidae; genus Canis; species Canis lupus. The sequence continues at coordinate 26,256,163 of NC_049249.1, forward strand.
TTAAATCCCACTATTTCACTGTCTTGGACAAGCTCCCAGTACTCTTTCCATTTCTTTGTGAGTTGAGTTGGAGTTGTTTATCTCTCGTGGGCTTTTAATTAATTTATTTATTTAGAGTTTTTAAGTGTTTCTGTAAATGGGTGTGCTTGTGGGCCTGAAACATAAAGTTTGATAAAAAATCTACACAATTAGCTGTTACATTCCCAAATCCCCTTCTTAAGCTTGTGATGAGTGTCTGCCATGTTTCTACTCTGTTAGAAGACAGAGGTTTACTCTTTGTGAATGTTGACCCAGGTACCAGAACATGGTTGAGGATGTCTATACAATTTTGGAAATAGTGGGACTTAGGGCAAGTATACATACTTACAAAGGAAACCTCTAACTCTTTCCTTCTACTTATGTCCAGAATCCTATTAGCCAGGTTTATAGCTTCTAGGCAGGAGATTGGAGGATTTACCTCAAAGAATCTAATGAGCCCAAAAGAAGGCATGTACAAAAACTAACATTTGGAGGTCTTCAACTGAAATGGTCTAACCTGATCAAAATTTCCACACTGCTATATAGTATATAAGAAAAGGATATATGAAAGTTATTAAGAGACTAAATCTTAAAGAGTTCTTATAACAAGGAAAAAAACATTTTTTTCTTTTTCTTTCTAATTTTTTGATGTCTATGTGAGATGATGGATGTTAAGTAAACTAACTGTGTTTAATCATTTCACTAAGTGTATATATGTATATGTTGAATCATGTTGTACACCTTAAACTTATACAGTAGTATATATCGGTTGTATTTCAGAAAGCAAACAAACAAGAAGTATTCCAACAGTCAACAATATGTCTTGGCCAAGCACAAAATTTCCAAACAGTTTTGTTGTGCCCACTCTTAAATTTGAAAGGGCAGTTAGTTATTATAGACATTCACAAAAAGCTGCTGAATTTGATGAAAATATCAAACAAATAGGAAAAAATAAGAAAACAAAAGAAACTGAGATAATACTGGAAGGAGATTATAACTTCAATAATTATAGACAGAAGATGTCACATTTATGAAGTAAAAATGTGACTTAAAAATAGATCATTCAGAAAACAAAAAATGGGGCTTTTGAAAATAAAATTAGGATACTAAATTAATAAATTTTAAGATAAAATGAAGTATATGTTCCAAAAGTATTATGAACAAAGAATAGATGTAAAATAGGATAAGAGAGATGAAATTTAGATGATTATAACAGAAAATTTGCTGTCTGAATAATAGGAGGGGCCAAAATAAAGAACAGAAAATTTTAGATGAAATTATCGAATGAATAATTCAAGAAAAATATCTGGGCTTGAAATACATGAATTTTAAGAATAAAAGATATCACTAAGCCCCAGAAGAGACTCACAGCAAAACTCATCATGAAAAGTAGAGACAGGGTAGCCTGGGTAGCTCAGCGGTTTGGTGCTGCCTTTGGCCCAGGGTGTGATCCTGGACACCCGGGATCGAGTCTCATGTCCACATGGAGCCTGCTTCTCCCTCTGCCTGTCTCTCTGCTTCTCATGAATGAATAAATAAATAATATCTTAAAAAAAAAGAGTCACTCGACACACTGCAACCCCACGAGAAACTCCAGATAGCTCCTTTAAAAATAAAAGAAAAAAGTAGAGACAGAAAGAAGACCCTCAGAGCTTATATATTTAGAGAAGGAATAGTCCTAATAAGTCATGGGACTCAGTAGGATAGGGCCTTGCAAAAGCAAAACCAGGAGCCAGAAGATTAGAGAGTAATACCTTCAATATCTGAAAATGCTTTCCAAGTTAGTGTACTAAGCCCGATCAAATAATCATATAAATATTACAGTGAAATAAAGTCACTTTCCAGAATTGCAACCTCAGAAATTTTCTTCCAATGTACACTTTCTCTGGAAGATGTAGAATTATGTCTCCTACTGATATATTTGATTAAACAAATAAAAATTGATAAAACTTGAAGTCCAAGAAATAGAGTAAATAATAGAGAGGTCATGTGCAGAGAATCCTTAGAATTTTGCAGGAGGCCTAGAGACAAGTTTGAATTATAAAAGAAATATGGAATTTTGTGGGGATGTCTTAAAGAAGTAAATAAAGCCACTAGATAGCTTGATATATTAGAAAATATTGTGAAAAGGTGGACACGTTTCGTAAAGAGTCAGGGATGTAATTAGCAGTTTATCTATAGAAATCTAAGCAAAAATATGCGGGAAAAATAGAAAGTTGTTCAAGGATAAAATGAATTATAATATGCTACATTGGCTCATCTATATGTAGAATAATAAATAATAAATATTTAATATTGGCCTAAAAATTATAAGTACATGAGGAGGATGGAGGGAAGAGAAGTATATGTGTATATGTCTGCATAAGAATTAAATCTTCATCTTTTAAAGAGAAAGAGTTATTATCTGAAACTAACAACTAAGTGTGCCATTTAGAATAGGAACATAAAAAACAAGCTCCTTCTAGTTTTTTTTACTTAGAATTTAAAGCGCTTACCTCTGTGATTCAGGAGTAACATTGGGAAGATAGGGAGTAGAAGAGTTTTTTGTGATAAACCTTGTGGGATTATTTGACTTTTAAGCTTTGCACATACATATGTTTGGCTGAAAACAAGCAAAATAAGAACATGCCATAATAGCATACAACCTAACTAAGTCGGGCACAAATTAGTGGGTAATAAATGTTAAAATAATGGTTCTGGGAAGATTGGTATATGGTAATACACAGAAAAATCTCGGTAACATGATATATTGGAAAAGTTAAATTAGATCCCTGGAATAGATGCAAAAATAAGTTCCAAATGGATTGAAGATCAAAATGGTAAAAGCCAAACTATACCTCTGTTAGAAGAAAATTAGAGATTATCTTTAAAATCTTGAGTTAAGAAAAAAAAGAATAAATCATGAAGGTAAATGGTAGGTTTGATCAAATTTTTGTACAAATGTTTGTAAAATAAGACTCCATAAACTACATGAAAAGGCAAATCACAGCTTAGGAGAATATATGTTAATGCATATAATTAGCAAAGGATTGGTATTTATAACAATTCTTAAAATTATTAAAAAAAAAATCTTGGGACACCTGACTGGCTTAGTCAGAAGAGCATGGGACTCTTGATCTCAGGGTTTTAAGTTTGGGCCCCACATAGAGTGCAGTGATTACTTAAAAATAAAATCTTTATAAAAAATCAAATAGAAAAATGGGCAAATACTTGAACAGTGATCTTATAGAAGGGTGGAAAAAAAAGGCCTATTAATGTGAAAACATGCTTGATCTCACTAGTATCAAAAATACTCATCAGATTGGTAAAAATTTAAAAGTCTGAGAGAACTACATAATGGCAAGAATGTGAAATAAGAGCTATCATACATGGCTGTTGTTAATTTAAGTCAGTGCAACTACTCTGGGGAGCAAATTGGTAAAATCTAGTAAAATTGAACTGTGTCTTTCCTTAAACCTAGTAATTTTCCTTTTGAAATTTATCTGGAGAAACTCTCAGAATTTGCAAAAGAAAATGTGTGTAACCATGAACGAACTAAAAGGACTTGTAGGAAAAATCAGAAAAAAAGTCTAAATGACCTTTAAAAGGATAGATATATTTTGGTATAATCATAATATGGAATACTGTAACATGATTAAAATGAAAACATAGCATCACATATATGTGTAAGTTTAAATGGGTTGTTTAATAGACATTTTTCCAAAGAAGATATACAAATGGCCAATAAGGGCACAAAAAGATGCTCAATATCACTAATCATTTGAAAAATGCAAGTCAAAACCACATTGAAATACTACTTCACATTCATTAGGATGGCTATTATCAACAAATAGAAAATAACAAGTGTAAGTGAGGATATAGAGAAATTGGAATCCTTGTGCATTCCTTGTTGGAATGTAAAATGGTTTAGTGGCTATAGAAAAGAGTATGGTTGTTCCTCAAAAATGTAAACAAGATTTAACCATTGAACCCAGTAATTCCACTTTGGGTATATACCCAAAAGAATTGAAAGCAAGTACAAGAATGGATATTTGCACACCTATGTTCATAGCAGCATCATTCACAATAGCCAAAATTAGAAGTAATCTAGTTGTCCATTGATGGATGAATGGATGAACAACATGTGGTATATACTTACAATGGAATATTATTCAGGCTTTATTTATTTTTTTAAAGGTTTTATTTATCCACTCATGATAGAGAGAGAGACAGAGAGAGAGAGTGTGAGAGAGAGAGAGAGGCAGAGACACAGGCAGTGGGAGAAGCAGGCTCCGTGCCAGGAGCCCGACGAGGGACTCGATCCCAGGACTCCAGGATCGTGCCCTGGGCCAAAGGCAGGCGCCAAACCACTGAGCCACCCAGGGATTCCCCCTTATTCAGGCTTTAAAAAGATGGAATTCTGACACATGGCACAATGTGGATGAACCTTAAAGATGGTGAGGGAAATAAACCAAAGACAAAAGGAGTAATACTGTAATGATTTCATTCATCTGAAGTGCTTAGAGTAGTCAGATTTATAAACAAAAAAGTTGAATGGTGATCGAAAGGGTCTGGGAAAGAGGAGAATGGAGAATTATTTAACAGGTACAGAGTTTCAGTTTTGCAAAACAAGAGAGTGCTGAAGTAGATGGTCATGATGTTTCCAAAATGTGAATGTACTTAATGTCACTGAATTGCACACTTAAAAATGGTTAAAATGGTGAAAGCAAAAACAAAAACAAAGAGCAAAACAATGGGTTGAAAATAAGCTACAGAAGGATCCATATTATATAACATATCTTTGTATTAAAAAAAGCTTTACCATCTACAAAAATTACTATGTGTATCATATATAGAAACACTGATAAGCAAATACAGAATAGTAATTGCATCCAAAGAAGGAAGACCTAAAGAAGCTTGAGTTGGGATGAGAGTACACAGGGAGCCTAAGTCATATCTATAGTAATTGATTTCTTTAAAAAATCTGTAGTAAATATGGTCAAGTACTGGATTTGACAAATTTGGGTAGTGGTACACAGGTGCTTATAATGCCGGTTTTTTTGTTTTGTTTTGTTTTTTTGGCTGTTATATGCACTGGAAAAATTTCATCTTTTACCAAAAGAAATTGGCTTATGGAGTTAAAAAAAATCTTCAGAAAGCCAAATTTTTAGTTAATGCTTGTCTTCATCCTTAGCACTTTTTTTTTCTCCTAACTCCTTAGTTTTTCTGAGCATTTTCTGTGGTTTTCATCTTGAAAATATGCTCTCCCTTTGGCTCATTTGTGTTAGATAGTGGGCCAGGTTACTTACCTGTTAGACCTAGGTAAGCTCAGATTGTTGGGTCAGTTTGTTTTCTGGACTCCAGATGCCCCCAAATGATCTTAAAGATTCTTCTTTGGAGATTTTTTGTAAGAAACTGGTATCTGGCAGTCTTACTCCTTCATCTGACTCTTCTATTTCATTTCTTTGAAGCATATTCAAGTTTCTAATTCTGTTGTTGGAATACTACAGTCAACACAATTTGTAAATCACTGACCCTGTGTGTATGTGGCGGGGGGGGGGGGGGGATGGAGGAGGGTTGGAAGGAATGATTGAAATCTATCTGCCCTGACTTATAAACTGTCTCTAACATTTTCATCTCTTTCTTTTTCAAAGCCCATGCCTCCTCCCTTCTCTCTAAAGGAAGTAATCTTTTAAAACCTACTACAAATATACTTTTAAATATCAAATATTTGTAAATATAATTTATAGAAAAACAAAGGTAGTCAAATGGGCCTTAAGCAAATTATTAACTTCTCCTACATTTAATTTTTCATTTCCAACATATAATAATACCTGCACAATCAGCTTCACTGGATTCTTACACAATGACCATTTTAAATTATGTAGATGAATGCACTTTGGAAGTTTTATAGTACTGTGCACGTGTAAGCACACTTCTTAAATGAACTGTAACATGTAAAATTGACCAGGTTATTAGTCCTATGTGTAGGCCTCTTTAATGTTATTTCCTAAAATGTGATATTCAGAGTATTGGCTCTTAGGAATGTTAATGTAAAAAGTATTACATGAACCATTGTACTCCTGTGGATAAAATATTGGGAAAGGACTGGGTTAGGTATAGTTATTCTATTTGTCTGTACTCTCTCTTTTGAGAGTGTTTAATAGGCAGATGTATTTTGTGAGGTAAAGAGAGATTATACAAACTAAGGAAAACCCTCTTTTGGGGGATTTATGTTCTTTGGAATAGACTTTAGGAAAACAATTCAAGATGTATTTTATTGCTCTCCATCTCTAGTTTCATTTCCTAAACTATGATTTTGGTTCTTATAACTTCTTTGGTTTCATTAGTAATCATATTGAATTAAAACCAAATTATTATTTTGTTACCAGTGTTATAATCACATAAATAGGAAACAAGTAATTTATACAACTTCTTTACAGCTAACTGTATTTCAGATTATTTTCTTGTTCCAAAAAGGCTTCTAAACTACCTAAAAATAAAATTTGTTTTTAAAAGCTTATTACATCTATATGTTTTTATTAAATACCACTGCCCATCTTTAGATATGTCATGTCTAAGAAGATGAAATCTAAGAAAAGGATGTCCCTAGTCACTGAAAACTGAATCACTTGACACTGAATCACTCGACATCTCAAAAGCTATATTGGTATATGTGTCAATTTTGAAGCTAAGTTATATTGAAATGATACAGTTTTCTATAACCATTTTTCTTTTCATGTTTTTTATATAGCTCATGGATTATTTAGGTTTTTTATTTTTTCTCATTTTTAGCAACTGAAGTCATTCTCTTTTGCATAAAATGAACACCATTATTTTAAAATATCAAATCGTCAAAATGATTTAAACATTTTATTTTGATTCCATTTTTAGGCATTATTTCACTGAATATTGTATATTGCATTTAATATCTTAAGTACGCATATAAAATTTGGTTTAGTAATTTCACTTTCTAAGAGGTTTGCCCAGTTTTGACATTCATGAAATTTACTATATGAGCCTTGATTTATTTAATTATCCTCCAATATAAAGTACACTGAATATTTTTTACCTTTCATTTTCATTGTTCTCATATACTTAAATTTATTTGTGGGAATTTTATGCAGAAGTTGTTTTAATTTAAGGAACGATGCTAGTTTGAATAATGATACTAAATTGTAGGTCATGGCAAATTAATGAAAGGCTTCCTAATTTTAATTATTGTATCTTTAATTTGACCAAAGATTGTTTTATAGTATTTGTCTTAATTTATTGTTTTATTTCATTTTTTGTTTTGCTGTTCTCTTTTTTTCTAGCTTGTGATGAATGGAAAATATTACCAAAACCAAATCTTCATAGAGATGTCAACAGATTTGGGCACTCCGCCGTTGTTATTAATGGGTAATAGATGTACATTTATCAGTCACACTATCTCCATATTTGTTACTCTTTTTAAAAATTATCATTTATCATTTATACTTAATGGCATTGGGTATCCCTACTCTACCATGGAATACATTTTGGCTTGTTAACCATATCCTTCATTCTTTTGTGTTCAAATATATTTAAGTGAAAGGGGAGCAGTCAAAGACAGTGGTAGTTGAATTAATTTAATAATTGTCTGGACTTTTCAAACTGAATTTTTGAATATCTTTTTGATTATTTTACTCTTGGGTTTTTCTATTTTATAAGAGGATAGTAAAACATTGAAACATAGATTCTGTATCCAATATCTATTTTTTTAAAGATTTTATTTATTTATTCATAAGAGACACAGAAAGAGAGGCAGAGACATAGGTAGAGGGAGAAGCAGAGCCTGATGCAAGACTTGATCCCAGGGACCATGACTTGAGACCAAGGCAGATGCTCAACCACTGAGCCACCTAGGCATCCCAAATATCCAGTATCTAAATTCATTTTCAGTATTCAGAAATTATAATTCTAGATAGCTGTTCTAAAGTGTATCTTATCCATGAACAGCTGTTTTCTTTTTATCAAAAAATTGTTTGCTACCTTGGTAAAATGTATATTTAAATTTATTTTTGAAACTAATATGTTAGGGAGCCTGGGTTGCTTAGTTGGTTAAGCATCTGCCTTTGGCTCTAGTCATGATCCCAGGGTATTGGGATTAAGCCACATATGGGGTTCCCTGCTCAATGGGGAGCCTGCTTCTCCCTCTTCTCCCCACTTGTGCTCTCTCTTGCTATTTGTCTCTCTTTCTCAAATAAATATATAAAATATTTTTTAAAAAAGAAGCTAATATGTTAGACTTTTCTTAATATTGTTTAAGATTCTTTTTTTTTTCCCAATAGGTCCATGTATATATTTGGAGGATTTTCTAGTGTGCTCCTTAATGATATTCTTGTTTACAAGCCTCCAAATTGCAAGGCTTTCAGAGATGAAGAACTTTGTAAGAATGCTGGTCCAGGAATAAAGTGTATTTGGAATAAAAATCACTGCGAATCATGGGAATCCGGGAATACTAATAATATCCTTAGAGCAAAGTGCCCTCCTAAAACAGGTAAAGTTTTTTTCTTCTTCCCTCTCTGGCATAATGCTTCTCTACTGGGCTAGAAGGAGTAATACATTTTGCTTATAAGATTTACCTTAGTATAGCTTTTAGAAATTAAGAAGTCACAATCCTCTAATTAGGAATTTTAATGTTCGAACTTAGCAGTGATTAATAATTTAATATTTTTATAAATTATTTTTAGTGTTCTCTTTTTAATTATATATGTAATATTATAATACCAATATTTTATGTGTAACATGTGAACTACTTTCCTATATAAGTAAAAAATGCTTTAAAGTATACCCTAAGAAATACTGTTTTTCTAAGAAATACAATGAAATAATTTATTTGCATTTGGTAGTTTTTTTCTTTCTTTAATATTGCCAAGCCAACCACAGAGTTAAAAGATTTTCTAGAATTTTGATGATTAATGTTTTAGTTTAATAACTTTTATAAAATATTGAATAAGTAGATCAAACATATGAAAAATTACTAGTAAATATTTATTTATGAATGATTTAGATAAGTCAATTCAATTTTCTTTAAATGAGTGGGAGTTTTATGCATTTTTTGTACTATAATTGGCTATGTATTTTCAGGGTTTGCTAGTATATGATAACTCAGATGACTCTAAATATCTTTATGAAGAATAATGAACAATGAGTGTTTGTTACAATGTTTCTTTTAGTTGTGTAGTAATGCTTTTTTTTTTTTTTGTAAGTCTTTCCTCCTCCCCCATAAAGAATAAATTTTAAATGGCAATAAGATCTTGGTAGATTGAATAATTAAAATGAGGGTAGGAAGTATCTTGAAACTTAGAAACAATTCAAATTCAATATGAAGTTCACCTCATATTGAAGATGTTATTTTGATATTGTTGGTCGTATTTATATTGTAAAAAAGTCTTAGTGATTCTTAAACAGATGTTAAAAATGTGTGAATTAAGAAGTGTGACATTTTCTTTCTCATCCTGATGCGTTCATCTCCCATTTGTCCTGCAGCTGCTCCTGATGACAGATGTTACAGATATGCAGACTGTGCCAGCTGTGCTGCCAATACCAACGGGTGCCAATGGTGTGATGACAAGAAATGCATTTCAGCAAACAGTAACTGCAGTGTGGTTAGTATTTATGGGCAAATGGTGATGTTGTTAACCTTGCTGCTTTCTAATCATTAGCTTACTGTTCAGTAGCATTGTACAGATAGCATTTTTTTACATCAAGACACTTGAGGGAGTCACTCACTATGTTGTAAATTCACTCTAGTTTCTTGCTCAAATTTGTCAGCCTACATTCTAGTAACTTTTACTTCCTCCTATGTCTTTTAAAAAAAGATTATAAGTGTAGTCTTGTGTGGTGATAGACATGTGATATAGGTAAGTAAGTATAGAGATTATTTCCATGGGATTCTTGTCAGACATGCACATGCACGATGGTGGTGTGGTCTGATGTTTTGTTTACATGCTTTGTGTTTAAGTTTAACTGGAGGTTGACTTTCCCTTTATCTGTGTAGATGAGTGGTTCTCAACCAGAGTTTTGTGCCTTAACCGACATTGGCAATGTTTATAGACATTTTTGGTTGTCACAACTGTGGCATCTTGAAGAGGCCAGGAATGCTGTTAATTCTGTAATGCATGAATTCTCCCACAAAAAACAAGTATCTGACTCAAAATGTCAATAGTGATAACTTTGAAAAACCTTACCTTAGGTAGACAATTGAAAAAACTGATAAAATTAACATTTATGGTAGATGAAAATTGAAAGCAAAAATTAATGTTTTTAGTAGGTAGTATCAAAATATCTCATGTTTTTAAGATGTCAACAAATTGAAAGAAAAATTTCAGAAAGTATTAACAAGTATAGCATTAAAAGAATTAAAAACTGTAGTAGGACTGAGGATTCTCTTACTGAGCTGTAGGTTAAACAACTAAATGATATGCTTACAGATTTTCAACTAAATGTAACATGCATTATTTCTTTTTTTGAGTTTCTATAAATAACCAAAAGTATTCATTTGCTTTTAACGATACCATGCAGAGGTAAAATGTAAAGAAAAGGAAGTTTGAAAACTAAGTAAAAAATTTTTATTGTATCAACAAAAATTTTCTTCAATAAACAGTCATATTTCAAAATAATTGTTTTATGGTTCTGTAGTAAAATAATATTCAAAACTTAAAATGGAGAAAAATTTTCAGTTACTGACTTAGCAGTATGAACTTAGCAGATGAAACTTTTGGTTTTATATGTATGGTGTTGGTGTATACTTTCCAGTGATATAAGTTGCTTTAATAACAAATATACTTCAATTTTATTTGAGTTTTGTTAATAGGACCTGACTCTGCTTTGAAAATTTGAATTACTTTTTAATATTTGCATTAATATTTACCTAATGGGGGTTATCTTAATGAGTAATGTGGAAAGAGGAGTTAAGTAAAATAAAGCATGGGAATAAGGGAATAAAGTGAAGAATGTTATTAAATAAAAATTATAGGCGGAGTGTGTTTAAAGCTCTGTTGGATGGCTCTGAATCTAGACATTGTGTTTAGACATTTATACTAAATGAAAATATGTGTACCTCAAAAATTGTTATATAAATTGCTATCAAGTATTCCTTTCATAAAGTGACCTTATACTTTATATTTTATTTTTCATAATGATGTGTAAACAAGGAAGGCACTGGGTGAGATAGTATAAGTGAGCAGATGGTATTCACTTGTAATTTAGACTTTGACGTAATGTCTTTTAGACAGTTTTATCAGAATGTCTGGTGATTAAGCTAAGCCCCAATGCTAATGGTTACAGAAAGGTCTGTGAGATTTAGTGTAAATGGTGTCTACTGATACCCTTTTTTGTTATTTAGTCATACTTATTCCAGGTTGGGTATTTTGTGCTCTAACAGTTCAAACCTGCTTACTGATCTGGTTCATTAGACCAAAAAATATCAGCCATCTTTCAGAATAACAGTCAACTTTCTTTCATCATTGATTAAATTAGCCCTGTGTGTGATTGAAATATAATTTCATCTATTGTGCTGGTTCAGTGTCAATAGATGACTACCATGTGTAATGAAGAGCAGTTGAGTTATTTGGATGGTGACTCTAATGACACCATTGTTACTATAAAGACTGGCATTAAAACTGTTCTTGGGCAGCCTCTGTGGCCCAGCGGTTTAGCGCCGCCTTCAGCCCAGGGTGTGATCCTGGAGACCTGGGATTGAGTCCCATATCAGGCTCCCTGCATGGAGCCTGCTTCTCTCTCCGCCTGTGTCTCTGCCTCTCTCTCTCTCTCTCTCTCTCTCTCTCTCTGTGTCTCTGTCTGTCTGTCATGAATAAATAAATAAAATCTTAAAAAAAACTGTTCTTCTTTCTTTTCTCCTAATAAGTTGTTTAGGAATTCCCTTGTCATTTTTACAGGTTATTCTATTATCAGATGATTTGAGGAAATTTCCTTTACAGTGAGCTGACAAATGTTTGGAGCTATATTCTTTTTATTTTTTAAGATTTGATTTGTTTATTCACGAGAGACACACAGAGAAGCAGAGACATAGGCAGAGGCAGAAGCAGGCTCCTCGCAGGGAACCCAATGCAGGACTCCATGCCAGACCCCAGGATCTCTGAGCCAAAGGCAGACACTCAACAGCTGAGCTACCCAGGCATCCCAGAGCTATATTCTAATAATGCTAAGATTTATATTCTATATGAAGACAGAAAGCTATGAATTAGAGAAAAAGTAGCAATAAAAAGTATGTTCTGAATGAAAATGTAGTGGTTGAATAAGAGTCACAAAGTACTTTGAGATTTTAAAAAATGTATCTTCTCTGATTTTTCTGGATAAAGAAAGACAAACATTAGTATACAGCTATTTTTTTTATCTCTTACCTTAGATTATATGTAATTTGATTGCTTCAAAGAAATTAATGTCTTTGGAACTGAGGTGACTGCAGTGTATTTTACGGGGGGATATACAGTAGTTTATAAATAAATACTTGATGGGTGACATTTAAATTATTTAAGAGGATAGAAGTTGCTTCAACCAATTTTATATGTGGGATAGGTAAAATTGAATTTTATCTGTTAACTTTATTGACTAAAAAGAAATATTTAGCTTTCTTAGTTAATGTCTAGTTAAGCATCTATAGAGAAAAAAAGATTGAAGTGGGGCTCAGGGTTCAGCATTAAGTCCTTTACATTTTTTTCCTCAAGAGTCATGGAAGGAATTAAGCCAAAAATTTTGATCATAAGTGTTGATGACATCATGTGAAACATCTGAACCTTGGTGTATATAGGGAACTCCCACCAAAGTTCCTATGTTGCCTATTTTTTTAAAAAAAATATTTTATTTATTTATTCATAGAAACACAGAGAGAGAATGAGAGGCAGAGATACAGGCAGAGGGAGAAGCAGGCCCCAAGCAGAGAGCCCCACGTGGTATTTGATCCAGGGTCTCCAGGATCACGCCCTGGGCTGCAGGCGGTGCTAAACCGCTGGGCCACTGGGGCTGCCCCACCCCCTTTTTAAATCTTTAACCTTTAATCTCTTAATACTGGAATTTAGTTGACATATGATTATATTGTATAGTAGGATTGATCAAAGTCTAACTTCTGCACTTCTTTGTAGCCATAAAAAGAAAATTTGACAAATAAAGGAGAAACATAAATTAACCAAAATGATTAGTGTCTGGGAAAGTAAAATTAATTTGAGTCATTGTGAAAATAATTTGTCTTATTAGATGTATTTGGTTTTGATAAAGTATATTTTTACTTTTTTACAACTTATCATTTCTACTTTATTTCTAGGGGTTTGTTTGCGTGATAGTTTTATTATGACTAGAATTATTTCATGTGATCATGAAGAGAAATGACTCTGCATAGGGTTTATTTATTGAATCAGAAACATGTTATTAGATTCAATAGAAAAGATTTTCATTAGATGGTTTCTATTTCAAATTGTGGAATTTGCACATTTTTTCCAATAAGCGTATTTGTAGTTCCAACAACTATAGTTTAGAGAAATGAGTAAAAGAGATTCTGATTTAGTAGAACTGCATTTGGGGTTAGAAATCTGAATTTTACAATCACCTGGTAATTTATATATACATTGAAGTTTAAGAATTATTGCTATACAAAGGTGAAAAATAACATGTTTTATCTTTTAACTTTCTAGTCTGTGAAAAACTACACCAAATGTCATGTGAGAAATGAGCAGATCTGTAATAAACTTACTAGTTGTAAAAGCTGTTCACTAAACTTGAATTGCCAGTGGGATCAGCGACAACAAGAATGCCAGGCTTTACCAGGTAAAGATTTCAGTTTGGTAACTGAATTTTATAGTCCACAGATGAGTACCATTATAGGAAAGAGCATTTAGTAAGAACATTCCAGTTTCTAAAATTAAATCGATAGCAAATAAACAGTAATATTGGAGTAATAATAGTATTGTTTCTATAGGAAAAAATTGTATGTTTGCTTCCAATTGTTTAAAGATGTTCAGGATTTCTTGTATTTATTATATTAGTGACTTGATCAGAATCCTTTTCAATTAAAAAAATTGTATCTTAAAAACAGAAAATAATAAATACTCAGACTAATACCCTAATTTACTAAATGTTAACATTTTGACCTATTTGATTTGTTTTTTAAATGCTTTCTATCTTTGAAATTCTGGGAACTATTTTTTACTGACTACTTTTTTATTACAATTACAGTATCTATAATAAGTTTTATATGATTTAATGAGAATCTAAGTTTTGTAAACCACAGAAAAGCCCAATTTAAAAAAGCAATTTCAATTTATTTTTTACATTTAACACTCTTCTTGGTAGACCCTAAGTACTCCTCTTTTAAGTATAAAAGATAAAATCACAAAATAGAAAAGTAATAGAGATATTTAACCAGCTCCATCTTCTTGTTATACAGGTAAAGTGAGACATAACTGGTTAAGTGACTTGCTCAAAGCTGCATGGCTTGTAAAAGGCTGATGTAACTACTAGCTGGGTGTTCTATTTCTGTCCAGTTTTTGCCTTTATCTCTTAGTTTTGTTTTATTATTTTCAAAGAAAAATTTCTGTGCCTATGTAATTCTAAAAAGTCCTTGAAAATCCCATCAAAGGATTTATGTCATGCTTCGAAGTTCATGTAATAAAATAAAAATTAGATTGCCCTTAAAAGTACCATTCAGACTTTAGAATGTTAATTTAAATTTTGGATTTTGTTTATATACTGACCTTTGAATTTTTTAAACAGTGTTATATGCATGTGTGTTCACTTTGAAAAAATTAGAGAATATTCATACAGTGCTAGATTTTGAAAAGCAATAGTAAGATGACACTAAACTTAAAAGTTATATTGATATCTAAGTGTTATATTCTACAAATCAACATGTAGATATTAGTAAAAATATTTACCAAGTTCCTTTAAAAATCTTGGACCAAGGAGTACCTGGGTGGGGCAGTCAGTTAAACATCAACTCTTGGTTTTGGCTCAGGCCATGATCTCAGGGTTTTGAGATCAAGCTCTGCCCTGGGCATGGAGCCAGCCTAAGATTCTCTTCTTCAGCCCCTCCTACCATGTGCCCACACACACTCTCAAATAAATAAATAAATGTTTTAAAAAAAATCTTGGAAGGGGTATATAATATATATATTTAAAGGAAGATCGCTATAATAAGAAGGGAATTTGATTGCTAGTGGAAGTTTGGAAAAATAAGTGAAGTTGCATTTGGTAGTACCCGTCTACTCATTGCCCAGGAAAGAATGTTGGTTTGGTTTATTGGCTCCACTTGGCCAGGGTATCTTGAAGAATGATAAATACCATACAGAAAATACAATAAAAATCACATTATAAACTAACTTCCCTACTTCTACATTCATATTTACTAAGTAGCAAATTGGGTATATACAGTTTGTTTTCCACTCATCTTATTTCGAGGAAGTGACAATTATTAAATGATAATTCCACTCTTTTGAAGTATTACTATGTTCTAGGCACTGTTCCTGGTACCCAATTCAATAGAACAGCAGTTATTAAAGAATAGGAGTCCCCTGCTCATTGACTCTTTCAGAGGATTCATGAAGTCAAAACTAGTAACACTAAGATATTATTTGCTTTTTAAATTCTGATTCTGTCATGGGTTTACTATGGAGCTTTCCAAAAGCTATGTGATCTATAATTCCAGTAGATTCAGAAGTAGATAGGAGAATACATTTGTCTTTTATTAAATCAGCACTACAGAGATTTGCAAAAATGCAAAACAGTGCTACACTTTTCACTATTCTTTTTTCTATTTTGAAGACTATAATTCTTTTAAAATAAAATCTACTTTTTATTTTAAGTTAAAATGTTTTTCCCCCATCGTTTTATTTAGAAAAATTTCAAATGTACAGAAAACTGGAATCTTAGAGATGACACCCACCCAAAACCCTTACCCAGATTGTACATGAACATTTTCCTTTCTTTATGCCTGATCTGTCTGTCCATCCCCCTATTCATTTATCAGTCTGATAAATGATGTCAGTAGTCTGATTTGAATTGTCAGCTTCTCTTTCGCAGGGAGAGAATTTGATGACATGTCTCCTGTGGGCCTGTATGTAACATAAAGGCACAAGACCTCCCAAAAGCTAGAAGAGTGTTTGCAATGAATTTTTTTTTTTTTGCAATGAATTTTTAAATTAAAATTTTAAGTTAATAAATAAATATATTTTTAAATGGCCAGTTTTAATTTTTAATATGGTCAAAGCCAATAGATAACAAATGCATAAAGAAAAGATCTATGAGTCCTTAATAATTTTTAAGAAATAAAGGGGTCTTGAGACCAAAATGTTTGAGAATTGCAGCTTTAGAATATTTCCAGAAAATTTATACTACTGCATTTAAACCTGAAAGGGCAAAAGGCACTGATATATTTAATGTGATATGGAAACTGAAATGTAGTCAAACTTTATAGATCAGTGTATTAATGAAGCACTGCATTATTAACTAGTGTACACTAGAGCATAACTTTTTAATGTATTTCGAAATGTTTGTTTTAGAAAATAGACACTGTTTTAAGATCAACTTGTATTCTAAGGATAAACCACTGTTATTGAGTAGTATGTTTAAATGTTAGAAAGACCTGAATATCTGTGTTTAAAAATAAACATTAGAAAGCAAAGATTATAGCTTCTTTATTAAACATAAAAGAAATGAGACTTCTTTCCCCACAGTTATAATTAAAGAATGAAAGAACCTAACATGTCAAAATAGTGCACCTGGGCTATGGAAATTAGATACGAGAGTAGGAATAACTTTGAAATTACTTTTGTTATGTGCTGGTTATTTTTCTTTAAAGTGATCTTATAGAATATAAATTGGACCTGGAGATGTAAAAATAGTAGTGATTTTATTAGTTGAGGTACCATATGCTACACTAGAAAACCTAGCAGTCAACACATTTTAATAGATGTTATAGCCATACCCTATATTATGCTCAAGAATTAAAGAAAAAAATAGGATCTTCTGTTTTTATTCTTCATCAAACTATTAGATAAATTTTGTTTAGTAAATTATATTGATATCCTTAGAATTTTTAATCATTAAAAGTTACTTAGATACAGAAGTTGTATTTAGAATTCTAAAATAACTGAAAAATATACATGCCTTTTGGTAATCTAAAAATAAGATATAATTTTTTTTTTTTTTTGACTAGCTCACCTTTGTGGAGAAGGATGGAATCATATTGGTGATGCTTGTCTTAGAATCAATTCCAGTAGAGAAAGTTATGACAATGCAAAACTTTATTGCTATAATCTTAGTGGAAATCTTGCTTCATTAACAACCTCAAAAGAAGTAGAATTTGTTCTGGATGAAATACAGAAGTATACACAACAGGTAACAACTCTACTTGTTTATATCATGGAAATATGCAGAAAGTCCTAAAATCACTAGCAATGGTTCATTCCTTTTGTTTTTAAATAAATTATTTTGGGCAGCCCAGGTGACTCAGTGGTTTAGTGTTGCCTTCAGCCCAGGTCGTGATCCTGGAGACCTGGGATCAAGTCCCACATCGGGCGCCCTGCATGGAGCCTGCTTCTCCCTCTGCCTGTGTCTCTGCCTCTCTCTCTCTCTGTGTCTCTCATGAATAAATAAATAAAATCTTTAAAAAAATAAATTATTTTTATTAAATCTTGGAAGTAAAGTGGAACTGACTTTGGAAGTCAATTGGCAGTGGACTTAATCTGTATATATATTTGAGAATAAGATTTTCTAAATTACTCATCTTGCATTTTACATAGTAAACTACTGCATTTCTTACCAAGTGCTCATTTTATATGAATAAATACACTTAAAATACATGTGTATAAAATTTACAAATTTGTTTTGAAGGGTAATTACTTCATAACTTGAGATGTCCCTTATAATTACAACACTAGAGGGATGTCTGGGTGGCTGAGTCATTTGGAGTCTGACTCTTGGTTTTGGTGCAGGTCATTATCTCATGGGTCCTGGGATCGAGCCTTTACTGGGCTCTGTGTTCAGGGCAGAGTCTGTTTGGGATTCTTTCCCTTTTTTTCTCTTCCTCCCTCAACTCATGCTCTCTCTTTCTGTCTCTCAAATAAATAAATAAAAGTAATTAAAACACTAGACTAACACATTGGTTACATTGCATATTTTTAAATTTTTTTTGTGTGTTGTAAGTTGGGTTTTTGGATTATGCTTTTTTTTTCAGGTGTAGATTTGCTTGAAATAATATGATAAAGGTTAGCAGAAATAAAATCAAATTTTAAAGTTTGTGGAAGCTATTGGAACATAAAGCACTTGGAAACTGCTTTCAATATTTCAGGGGAATTAGAATAGTTCTTTGAAAACTATCAAAATATATTTTATGAGATATTTCTAGAGGAATTTACAGTATTTATTTTCTACTCTTGGGTTGTTAAAATCTAGTCAATTCTTAAGAGTAGATTTTATAAGGAAGTTTGGAAATAATTTACTAAACCTAGTTTTGGAGTACTTTAGTTCATGTATTTACTTGAAATGTACTAATATGAACTGTCATAGCATCATAGCATATTTATGTATTTTGTTTCAAAAATAAAATTAGAACTCAAACTAGATCAAGGTATGATTAGATAAGCGATAAGACTAAATAATTTTAGATGCCTTAAATCTGTAGTTTGTAGTTGATTTGGCCTAATGTTTAAGATAAACACACACAACATACACATAGACACCCTATGGTAAATAATGCACCAAGTGGCATAATTTCTATACAAATAATGTATGTATGTCTATAATTCAGCTGTTACTTTGAAGACTCATGGGCCAGATCTCAACAACTTTGTCTTGACTTTCAGTTATGATTTTTATTTGGACAAATAAAATAGACTACCAATTTCTAGGTATTTTAGAAATTATTACCAATTACTTGCTATAGAAATACTTAAGTAATGTTTTCTAGGTATAGCTGATTTTAAAGAAGCATTGAGAATTGTAATCAAAGTGATGGAGAGGGTGCAATTGAACATACTGCTTATCTTTAAAACTTAGTAGCAAGTTATTCTCTCCAGCTCTGTATTCTTCATCTGTAACAGGTTAATAATCATAGCTATTTTGTAGATTTATTGTGAGAAAAAATAAACTAATGTATATAAAGAATATAAATTTTATTTTTGATTGTTTACAATAATTATGGTTTACATTTGGAGGATTGTTATTTTTGTATCACTTTTCTAACTGCTGCTATTCTTACTATTTCCAGGAATTGTTATTTAGAATTCATGGATAACTAAATGAATTTATTTGATGAAAATTAATACTGATCTTAATTTTGGAAAAACATTTGCCTCAGACTAGTATTTTAATTTTTGCTTGGTGAATGAGAAATCCTTCTGACAGCTCCCTCTGCCCCCCCAATGCCCTGGGTAGTTGTACTAGGACCTTTTATCTCATAAGATCATTCCTGATTTTTGATGAAGAATAGGTAATTGATTTTACTTTTACTAGTAATAGAGGAATATGCATCTGGTGTTTAAGAAGTGATATAGGGACAGTTTTTATAAATGTTGGAAAAGATTAGAGGGACTTACTCATACTCCCTTTTGAAATTTTTGTATGGACACTCATTTCACTGTTAACTTCTTACCCTAACATTTTTGGTAATATTAGAATGTATATTTCTTATGAGTATCAACACCAGATGATTTAACTTTTATTTATTTATTTTTGAAAAGAAGTTTTGTTTATTTTTAAGATTTTATTTATTTATTCATGAGAGACAGAGAGGCAGAGACATAGAGGGCGAAGCAGGATCCCTGTGGGGAGCCTGAGTTGGGACTTGATTCCAGGATCCCGGGATCATATCCTGAGCCAAAAGTAGACAGATGTTCAATCATTGAGCCACCCAGGTGTCCCTGATTTAACTTTTAATTTCAGTTTCTAATCATAGATTGAAAGCTCTGCCCCACGCATTAATAAAATGGTTAAATTAATTATATCCCTGGCTTTTGTAAATATTCAAAACTGTGAAGCAGACATCACAATATATTTGTTGGCTGTCAAACATTTATTATATGGCTGATATTAATAGAATAAAAAACTATTATAATTAAATTTATATGAGAAGCTAATCTATGAAATCATTTTTGTGTGAACTGTGGACCAGTATTCGTTCAATTAGTACGTAATTATTGAGTACCTTCATTGTACTTGGCAGTCTATTGCTTGCTGAGAATAGAGATCAAAAGATAATCACTGGGGGCGCCTGGTGGCTCAGTCAGTTAAGCATCTGCCTTCTGCTCAAGACATGATCCCAGGATCCTGGGATCGGGCCCCACGTCAGGGTCTCTACTCAGCAGGGAGACTCCCTCTCCCTCTGCCCCTGCTCCTCCCCTTGTTCATGCTTTCTCTGTCAAATAAAATAAATAAAATCTGTAAAAAAAAAAGTGAGAGAGAGAGAGAGAGAGAGAGAGAGAGAATCACTGTTCTCAAAGAGTTTAGTGGCAAGGAAGACACACACAGTTACCCTGAAGTGTGATAATTGCAATAATAGATGAACACAGGACATATGAAGAAAGAAGATGGATGTCTTAGTAATGTGGACTTAAGGAGTTTCCTAGAGTGATGCTCTAGCTAACTCTTGCAGGACTTTGTGTTAGCCAGTATATGAAGATATTTGTAACGAGGCCATAAAAGCATCTATGTATTTATTTTCTTTGTCTTATTTGAGAGCTTATGGCCAAAAGGTAAGATGTCTGTGGTTTCATGTAGGACGGGCACTAATTGATTTTTAAAAAATATTTTAGAAAAAAGTGAGAAGGTGTATTTGTAAAGTTTCATTTTTAATTGTATGGTTATCATATAACAAATTAAATCTCTTAATTCTTTTGATACCAGGAGCTTCATTTCTTCAATTACAAAATTGGGGGACAGTTATTAATGAGCATTTGAAAAAAATTAGTTCTGTTGAATATGTATCACTTTTAAAGAGCTTATTATTGGTAGATCCATATCTTGTGAGTTTTAGAAAGTACTTAGTATTTGGCATTAGAGCTCTCTTGCTTTTTTCCTTGTTCAAAATATAATATTTTTAGTTTTACACTATAATCTTGAAATGTGCTGTTTTAGAAGTTGCATATTTCAAAGTGTTTTGTGTTAGTTCCTCATCTTTTCTTGTTATTATAAATCATAAAGATTTGACTAACAGTTTTTTGGATGTGTGATAAACTTAAATTTGAGACTTTGTGGACTAGAATGCCCTCAAAAAGAAAAATGTTTTGTTTCATTAGAAAGCTGAGCTTTAGCAAAATTTCAAAGGTGGATGCTTCTGCAAGGTGACATTCCATTAAGCTTACCTTTATGTAAAATGAATTATATCCCGAGTCATTCCAATTGTATACACTTAAGATAACCCTTCCTTGGCAAATAAAGACAGACAAATTTAGGCAATTTAAAGAGATATCCTGGGTCAAATAATCATTTACTTATCGGAAATGGCTAATGAAATGTTGCTATGATTAATGGTGTGCTATAGTAAATTTTCATAATATAGTAATTTGTCTTTGATTTTCAACTGCCTGTCCAGTTCATTTACTGGGTAATAGTTACTTTAAATGTTTTATCAACGGCTTCATTTTTCTATTTCTCTCCTCTTCCTCTCAGATCCTTATCATGATGAGTTAGGGAGTAATATTTCATTTTAAATGACTTGTCTTTACTATAGATAGTCGGAAATGTAGGCAGAGTCGCTGTAATGTGAAAGACAATCATTAATTTGAAATATCTATGTTGGATTGACTCCTGCTGTTATTATCAAGAACTGTAAAAATGTTGTAGCTTTTTGTATCAAAATATCTTTCAGAATAATGTATGAAATATGTAGTGATGACAAGACAAAGCAGTATGTATATTTTTATAATTAGAAACATTTATTAAGTACTATCTCTGTCTCAGGAATTGGATGGTGGAAAATAACCATATCTGTTTTAATGAACTTTTGTTAATAATTTATTGATTACCTAATCTGTATTCTGCTAGGTGATAAGAGATCTGTCATAATGAATATTCATAGATATTTTAATTGTATCTAAGAAATATTTGTTGAGTGTTTACTATGAAATTTATTGTAGTTATACGCCTTGCAAATTTCTAGGTCTATAGCTATCTTTATAAGTTCTGTAGGACCATTTGTATAACATACTTAGAATAAACACTGGATCTATATATCTTATTTCTGTATGTTAAACACTTAAATGGAGACACATATTTCTCTCTATCCTGACAGTCTGCAATATAAAAAGGGTAATGTGGGGTTTTGAAATCATCTCACATTATAATATTATTAACATAGTAACTTAGAAAATAAATATATTATGTATATTAAGGTAGAAGTGTTTAGGAATAATGTCAGCAAGTTGACAGAATGGAAATTTCCAGCTCTTGTCCCCTCACAGAAACATTGGTTTGAACAACCATTCATATACAAAAATGCAAGAGCTAGGTAATCTAGGTAAGAGATTATAGCACTCAGGAGAAGTAGAAATAAGAAAGGACAGTTTCACAATACCTGTATCATCCCTCCCCTAAGCTCATGCAGGACAGTGAAGCATGATGAGAGATAACTTTCTGCAAAGGGGAAGGAGAGTGAAGTGAGCACTTGACTTTGCTTCTGACCCCAGTTCCAGGCCTTCCCCGGTGAATCCCAGTGCCTGATTGGTTGCTACTGACCCAGGCACCAGGCATGCTCCAGACTGACACCCATGGCCTCGTACTCCAGGCTGTCCGCCTGCGGCTCTAGGCTCCAGGAAACCTAATGTCTATGACCTTCCCAGTATACTCTAGCACTGGGCTGGTTCCTGTGGAGTCAAGGCCAGGCTCACCCCTGGAAACTCAAGCTTCAGGCCTTTCCCTGTGTACCCAACCTTCAGGCTTACCCCTGTGGTCCCAGGTCCCAGGCCCATCCTTCATGGACTCAGAACCAGGCTTGCCTTACTGAACCCTGGCACCAAGGCTAGTCCCCACAGACTCATGACCAGGTCCATACCTATAAGTTCAGGTGCCATGCTCACCCTAGCTCTAAGCTGGTATCCATGGACTTAGGGTCAAAGGTTATCCCAGTGTCATGTTAACCTCCAGTTTCCTTCAGCTCAAGAGATTCAGGCTCCAGATTGGCCCGTGTGGGCCCAGCTGTAAGCCTGCCACAGTGGATATAGGCTCCAGATGCCCTCATGGATCTAGTCACCATCCCTGCATCAGTGGACCCTTGTACCAGGTGGTGCCCATACACTCTGGATCCAGGCCTGTACCTGCAGACACAGATTCTAGGTCCACTGCCATGAACCCAGGCAGTTGGCCTGCTCATGTGGATGCAAGCTCTAGACCTACTGCAGTGGTCCTAGGCTCTAGGCTCGCCCCTCTGTATCCAGACACCAGGCAGGCCCCTGTGGATTCAGACTCTAGGCCTGCTTGCCCACTGACTTAGGTACGAGGCTAGCCTAGCTGAGTCCTCCGGTAGTAAACCTGCCTTTGGATTCTATCGACCATATAGACCTTTAGAATTTCTGGATAGGCTGAATGATGAGGGGCTTTCCCTACTGAAGTCTGTCTGTAAAGATAGAAAGAAGTAGTCACTTCTGCAAATGAGACACGAATGCAAGGCCATAAGGGTCACAAAAAATCAGGGAAATACGACACTATCAAAGCAACAGAATAAAGTACCAGTAACTGACCCTAAATAAATGGAGAGCTACAAACTGCCTAACAAATAATTCAAAATAATCATCTAAAAGAATAGACATATTCCCAAAGAGGTTATTCAAGTGGCAACAACTATGATAGAAAGTTTGATATCATCAATCATCACAGAAATACAAATCAAAATCAAAGTGACACAGCATCTCATACCTGTTAGTTAAAGTGGCTGTTAACAAAAAGAAAAGGGATAAGTTGACAAAGATGTGTAGAAAAAGGAATCCTGTACACTGTTGGTGGGAATGTAAATTGGTATAGTCAAATTAAAAAACAATATTAGTTTCCTCAAAAAATTAAAAATAGAACTACTATGTGACCCAACAATCCCATATATATAGGATATATCCGAAGAGGGTATATATATCCAAAGAGAATGTAAACAGGGTATCAATGAGATATCCTGCATGCCCATGTTCATTGCAGCGTTATTCACAATAGCTAAGGGATGGAAATAGCCTGTGTTCATGGATGGGTCAATGAATAAAAAAAATGTAAATATATATAGTGTATTATGGAATATTATTTAGCCTTACAAAAGCAAGAAATCTTGCCATTTGCAACAACATGCATAAACCTAGAGGACATTATGCTAGGTGAACTATGCCAGATGCAGAGAGAAAAATACTACATTGATTGTAATTATATGTGAAATCTAAAAAAGTCAAACTTCATAAAAGAAGATAGTAGAATGGTGGTGGTTGCCAGGGCAAGGGATGAGGGAAATGTGGAGATGTAGGACAAAAGGCACAAAGTTTCAATTATACAGGATAAATAAGTTCTAGAGATTTAATGTATAGCGTGGTTACTCTAGTTAATAATACTGTATTGTATACTTGAAATTTAAGAGACTAGATCTTAAATGTTTCACCACAAATAAAAAGGTAACTGTGTGAGGTGATGGGTAAGCTAATTAGCTTGATTGTAGTGATCATTTCATGTTGTTTGCGTGTACTAAAACATCAAATTGTGTACCTTAAATATATACAATTTTGTCAATTATCACTGAAGGAAGTTAGAAAAAAAAATTAAAAAACCCCCCATGTAGTTCTAAAGCAGAAATAAGAAAATAAAAAGATAGAGTTGTTTATAATCTAACAGAATTTTGTAAAGAGAGTAGCTTGGACCAAAAATATATCATTTTAAAATTATCATATGAATAAACACATTTTAAAATTGATTAATGATTAAAAATAAGATCTATAGAAGATATTTTCTTTTCAAGCTTCTTTTTGAAATATTAATGAGAGCACTAAGAATATTTAGTTCTATGGTATTTAGCAATCTATTAAATTTTAGGCAAAGGAGTCAGATTTTATCATAATGTGGAAGTAGATGACATAACTTTATCTAAAATTGCATGAAAGTTCTGATGTACTAGACAAGTCTGAACTAGCAGTTATTCTTCTTGGTCCTTCGTGATCATGTTATGAAGTCTTCACTCACCCCTATATACAGTTTGTTGAGTTTGTTTCCTGTTCTCTCACAGTGCATGTAATGGCAACTTAGCTGTAGATTCTTATCTCCAGAACTGATTAAACTGGTAACAATAGTAGCAGTAACAGAGCAACAGCAGCAGCAGCAATATGTTAATTTTTTCATAATCTTGCCTCATAAGGTAGGTATTTATATCAGATATTTATAACCTTATTTTGTAGAAGAGGAAACTGAAGTTCACAAGGACTAAATAACTGACCCCAGTCATGTAGCTTGAGTGCAGAGTCTGTGTTTGGAAAATCGTGTTCTGTTCTATATCATTCTCCAAAATGTGCTGGAATTGTTAATTATCCTTGGTCCAAGAAGTCATTAGAAAGCCAGTTCTATATGTTTTTAAATGTCATTTTTAATGATAATGAACTATTTGCTAAGGAATATGACAGTATTTTTATATCTAACTTTTTTTAATGCTCCTTTTGCTGTTTGCAGAAAGTATCACCGTGGGTAGGCTTACGCAAGATCAATATATCCTACTGGGGATGGGAAGACATGTCTCCTTTTACAAACACAACACTGCAGTGGCTTCCTGGTGAACCAAATGATTCTGGATTCTGTGCATATCTAGAAAAGGCTGCAGTGGCAGGCCTAAAAGCTAATCCTTGTACATCTATGGCAGATGGCCTTGTCTGTGAAAAACCCGTTGGTAAGTAGTAAACTAGTAATTCTTTAAAAATATTCTGTTTCCAACTTCTCTTCCTACCACCCCCTTCCACTTGTGAGAGTCTCTGTGCCTGAAGTAACTTTCACTATCTTTTTATGATGTTGATTTCCTGATATTTTGGTAAATTTTAGTTTATCCACTTTTCCCACTTACTCTTAGTGACCTCAGCATTAACTTATGAAAATAGGAAAATTTTATTCTTTAATATGATCTTTATTTCTTGGTTGAATCTATTCTTAATTTTGTTAACATCTTTTACTTTTATAATAACAGTGTGTGGAAGAAAGATTTATTTTTAAGATTAACAACTAATTTAGAATTCTTTTCCTATCATAGAGATCTATTTAATTCGGCAAAGTAAAAAGAAACTTTTCTGGGTTTTATTTTATTTTTATTTTTTTGCATCATATGTCATTTTGTGGTGATTGACCTTTACTATTTTTATATTGGACATGGCATTCAAACCCCAACCCGTACCCGTTGCAATTTTTTATTTGGTTTTATTAGCCAGTATAAAATGTTAGAAGTGGATATTGTTTTTTTTTTAAGTTTTTATTTAGTTATCATACAGTGTAATATTTGTTTCAGGTGTACAGATAGGTACAAGTCTTCCAAACAACACCTGATGCTCATCAAGACAAGTGCCCTCCTTAATCCCATCACCTGTTTCACACATCCTACCCTGCCCCCTTCCCCTTTGGTCACCATCAGTTTGTACTCTATAGTTGAAAGTCTTTTTTTTTATTTGTATCCCTCTCTCTTGTTTTGTTTTGTTTTGTTTCTTAAATTCCACATCTAAGTGCAATCATATGGTATTTGACTTGAAATGGATTTTTGTTAAGTAAGAAAGGAACACTGAATTTTCTCTTTTTAAATATTTTTTATTGTGTAAAATATACATAATATAAAATTTACCATTTTAACCATTTTAAAATGTAGAGTTCAGTGTTACTAAGTGCATCAACATTATTGTGAATCAATCAACACTATATATCTCTAGAACTTTCTCATCTTCCCAAATTCCATACTCATTAAGTAATAACTCTCCAGAACTCACTCCTCCAGCCCCTGACAACAACCACCTTCTACTTTGTCTCTGAGTTTGACTAATCTAGGTACCTCATATAGATGGAATCATAAGGTATATGAACTTTTATGGCTGGCTTTTTTTTTTTTTTTTTATAAATTTTTTTATTTATTTATGATAGTCACAGAGAGAGAGAGAGAGAGACAGAGACACAGGCAGAGGGAGAAGCAGGCTCCATGCACCGGGAGCCCAACGTGGATTCGATCCTGGGTCTCCAGGATCGTGCCCTGGGCCAAAGGCAGGCGCCAAACCGCTGCGCCACCCAGGGATCCCTAGCTGGCTTATTTCCTTTAACATAATGTCTTCAAGGTTCATCCCTATGGTAGCATATGTTAGAATTTCCTTCCATTTTTAGCCTGAATAATTATCCATTTTATATACACCTACAACATTTTGTTTATCCATTCATCAATAAGTGTGTATTTATTTGAGTTGCTTTTACTTATTGGCTATTGTGAGTAATGATGCTATGAACAAGGGTATACAAATATATTTTCCAGTTCCAGTTTCACATCTTTTGGGTATATAGCCAGAAGTGGAATTGTTGTATCATATGGTAATTCTATGTTTAATTTTTTGAGGAATTGTCATACTGTTTGCCATGGAAGTTGTACCATTTTACATTCCTACTAGCAATGTCAAGGTTCCAATTTCTTCACATAGGTAATTCTATGTTTAATTTTTTGAGGAATTGTCATACTGTTTGCCATGGAAGTTGTACCATTTTACATTCCTACTAGCAATGTCAAGGTTCCAATTTCTTCACATCCATGCTAGTATTTTATGTTTTTAAAAAGATTTTATTTATTTATTTATTTGAGAGAGAGAGAGTAAGCGAGAGAGAGAACACAAGTAGGGGGAGTGGCAAAGGCAGACTGAGCCACCCAGGCACCTCTTCTTGCTAATATTAAAAAAAAAAATTATCCTAATGGGAGTGGTATTCTATTTCAGGTAAAGATTTTATAGCATATTGTTTTATTTTTATTGTTTGTTTATATCAGAGACGTGTTTACTGACAGGGCATTTGTTTTGATAAGGTATGGAATGTTTATGGAAAAATTTGTGGCAGGAAAGTAAATAATGATAGTGTCTGTAGTATTTATCCAAAGATAGAAAACTATGTCATGGGCTACATTTCTACTTACAAGTTTTTAAGTTATGTAACTTTATGTACTTTGTTAAAGGATTAAAATTCTCCAAAGAATTATAATTTTCAAATTTGATAATAAATTCAAGAAGTATTGATATCTTCATTTTCATTTACCTTCTTATGTATTTTTTGCAATAATTTCTATCCCATACTTGGCTTACTTGAAACATTCCCTAAATAGCAAAAGGAATGAAACCCATATACCTGTGTTAAAATACAGTTAACAAATAAAATAATTATGTTTGTTGATTTATTCCAGTTAGTCCAAATCAAAATGCCAGGCCATGCAAAAAGCCATGTTCTCTAAGGACATCCTGCTCCAACTGTACAAGCAACGGCATGGAGTGTATGTGGTGCAGTAGTACCAGACGATGCGTTGACTCTAATGCTTACATTATCTCTTTTCCGTATGGACAGTGTCTGGAGTGGCAAACTGCCACCTGCTCTCGTAAGTATTTATCTAGAGTGACTTTTCATTTAAAGGCATCATAAATCAGTTTTCTGTGGTGGAAGGAGGTATTAAACATTTGAAGAAGTTTTTAAGATGGGAAAAACTTGTAGCTAGTTTTAAAACCTATTAATAGTATAAGCCCCAGATTTATACCATTATTTTGAATTTTACTAATTATTTTACCCTACACACACACAAAGTCACACATTTTGCCACATTTGTGCTCTCCCCAACTCTGAGTATATATTGCAAATAGTGTAACATTTCAAGAAAGTGCTTATTACTGCAAGGGACACATACTGCTTTGTTGTGTCCTTTGCTTCTTCAGTGTCCTTTGTTCTAGCACTGTTCCCATTCCCATGTCTTACATGACTGATATTTTTAAAGACTTGCATAACACTACTGATAGCACCTGGTGTCCTTGTAGGATTTTGAGGCCACATGCAGCTTTTTTTTTTGGCTTGGGAAAATGTAGAAGCTGCGGGTCTCAGCTAGCTTTGTGCTAGCAGAACGTAGAGTTTCTTTCCATAATCTATCCTCTGACATTGGGCCTCATTAAAAAAAAAATGCCTTTCCAACAGGGGCATGAATTAGTTGGTCTGTTCAGATTTATAATAAGAAGGATGGAAGGATTATTTACTTCCATTGCTCCTACTATCTGCTTTTCAATGTTGAATCAATTCATTCATGCCACACTAATTGGGGTCTGTCCCTCCTGTGACTGATCTATACTTTACATTCTTTTGGGGGATATACTCTGCAGGTGCCTAGGGTCACCATTCTACAACCACAGTTAGCTACAGAATCACCTTAGATAAAATTGGAATTCAAGTGTATGTTCATCCAGAAATCCTTTATTTAGACAAAGTAAAACATCTACTCACTTGCTAAATCCAAATAGGCACAGATGAAATGAGAGGAATATTTTGTTCCTCTTCATTACCACACTTCCCAGCACCCGAATGTCTGCAAAGCTTAACGGGAGTCCTTAGGTTTCTTTAGTTTTGTTTTTCTTCCCAGGACTTTTACCTGCAATAAGCTGGGTTTACAATTAGTGAATCTGATTAATGGGTGTCAGATCCCAAAGGAGCTGCAGTGACAGTGCCATGAAAGGAGACAAAACAGCAGCCACTTGAAGCCCCTTGTGGGTTAAACTCAGGAATATGTTGTAGTTGAAGGGTGTTCAATGGAATAGGGAAGGGGAAGTTTTAATCTTTATAAGGGAATACTTTTCAGGGGGTCTTGTCATCCCTATTCTATTTTTTTTATTCTAACAATTACCCTATCATGTCTTCTCTCACTCTATTTTTACAACTCTTGTATGTCCATTTCAGGTTTTTGCATCAGTCTACTGGCTTCCCTCTGTTTCTTTCCCTCCTACAAACAGGCACTTGCAGGTTTCCTGGGAGTTTGGCCCATAACACAACTTGTTCCTACAACTTTTTAAAGTTTCTTTTGGACTTATCAGCCTGTTGGCTTCCTTACATAGGAGTAGCCACTATTGACATAACTATTATAAAGTATGGATAAGTATCCTAGCAGTAACATGCATTACTTGCCCATCTGTTCTTCCTTCTATCCTTCTTCTGAGCTCTCTTGTTTATACTCTAAGAGGAAGGAAGAGCTGCTGCTTTTAAGAGGGGCTCCCTAAGTCTGAGATACCTTTTGGTGGTGAATCTTCTGTTTTGAGGCTTGCCCCTGGATCTAGTGGCCCACAGACAACATGGCCACCCAGTTATAAGCCCTTCTTTCTTGGATGAGTGACCTTCTCATTTAGAGGTAGCTAGCTGCTTAAGACAGTGCAGGTGGAGACTCATTGGCCTTTCCAGAGCTTACATCACTCCCAAAGATACCTCCATAGTCTACCAACCCAGCCAAACCCATATTTGCTCCATATCAGGCACCAATGTTGAATGAAGAGCAAATAAGTGCCACAATGCAGGCTAGAAGTTCTAGGATATGGCTATTGTATGTACTTGTTTTCTCAGGATCTTGGCATCAAGTGGTGGGGTGTTTCTGGGATGGGCATGGCTGGGTGTATTAGGCATTGAGCTCCTTGTTGCTATCCTTTTTTAGGAACTTTGATAGGGAATGGTGATGTACCTCATTCAGTGCATGGCATTGTGGTTGTTGCAAGCATAAAATGGTCTCACTCCCACAGAAAACATCTTATTAGGTGTCAGCTGCCCATACCAGTGCTGGAGATTTGGGGGCAATTGAGAGAGTACTCAGACTCTTCTTCTTATATCTTCATAGTCATATTTGTCTTTCCACAAACATTAATGTTTGGTAAAAGAAGTCAGACACAAAGGATGACATACTGTGTGATTCCATTTAGATAAAGTTCAAAAACAGGCAAGACTAACCTCTCTTGTTTAGGAATGAATATTTAGGTGGCAAAACTGTGGAGTGAGGCAAAAGTTAATATAAATGACAGATAGTGGATACTGCTGAGAAAAGATTGGGATGCTGACTAGGACAGGGGCACAAGGGAGGCACTGTTCTATCTCCAGGCTGGGTGCAGGCACAGAGCATTTCTGTACAGTAATTTATTAATCTCACATCTTTCTTTATGAACTTCTCTGTGGGTATTATAGGGTAGAAGGGTAAAAGGCAGGGAAAAAGAAGCATGTAAAGTCTCTAAGCTCTTATACGCTTAAGAACTTTCTAAAAGTTATTTAGAGTTAAATCTAAGTCGTTTTTACTGCTCACAAATCTTTCATGTATTCCATATCTTCCTTCTCATTTATTCACATTTGGATAATAGTCTTCAGTAATTCTTTCAAATAAATTTGTGGTTAGTAAACATTTAATTTGTATATGTCTAAAGTGTATTTTTTTATGTTCATGTGAATGATAAAGTGGCTGGATGTGGGAGTTCTAAGTAATTCTTTCCTCAGACCCTGTAGCATTTGATGCTATGAGTGAGAATTCTCATGTGACTTTGATTTTCATTCCTTTGTGGGGAACCATTTAAAAGAAATTCTTTAAGAAATAAAAGATTTTAAGATTTTTTTCCTCTTTATCCTTGGCATTCCAAATTTTGTAACTTATTTCAATTTAATTTTCCAGTAATTGAGTTGGCTTTTAAAAAATGGATTCTCATTGGCTCTTTGAATCTGAAGAGTAATTTCTTTACTTGCTAAAAATGGTCTTTAATGCTTAGATTGTTTTCTTCCATATATTGTTTTTAGAAATCTTAAAGTAGTGGTTGGAATTTCAAAGTAAATCTCAATGTCTTAAATTCACTTGTATTTTCCATCTGTTTGTTACAATTCATATTTTTCTTCTTTATGGTTGCTTATTTGTGGACTTTTAATCTATTTTAAAGTGCTGAGAACCTGTATTTCCACTATAAAAACTGTAACCTGTATTTCCACTATAAAAACTGTAACCATATTTTTTTTGAGAAGGTAAATGAAACATTAAACACTGGTACGAAGTGCATCGTCACCACTGATGAACTAAATTAGGATATGTACTGCTGGTAGGTCTGTCTGCTAGGGTTGTGTGGATCAGTTGTTAAGTTCTGCTTTTATGTTTTTTGTTTTTGACGCTTTTCTTTTGTTACTGTCTTGATTTTTGATGTCTTAAGAGTTTTGTTTTCTACTTCAACCATTTGTTCTCGAGCAGTTAGTCTAGTCTGATGGATTTTTCTTTTCTGTAAGCCTCTTGTTTCACTGTTTATGTCTGTTACCACATTTGCCTTTTTGGTGGCTGTCTATACCTTATTTGTGCTGATAATAGCCAATAACAGTTATTTTTGTCCCATAGCCCTTTAAATTATATGTCCTTTACATCCTTGTGGGGAAGAGGGCCATTGGACTTTGCTTCAAGGAGACCTTGTGTTTTCTGGAAGTAGTATTCACCTAGCGGTGATCTACGTCTTGTGAGAAACAAACTCCTTCTCTGTTACGTCATTCTTCCCTGTTTTTAACCAACATGCTTTTAATGAGCAATAAGGAATGTCAGAACATAAAATAAGGACTAGTAATAAAGGTGGCATCCTTGCTCAAAATATGAGTGCTAAAAAGTAGCTGAGTGTTATTGTTTAATGGACATCACCTTTCGGGCAATGTTTTTTGTCATACTTTTGCCTTTAACTTTATATCTTGTTAGCATTAATTATACGTAATGGATTTATATGATCATTTCTGCTATATGTGTCTGGTCCTTCCCTAAACATTTAACAGTAGTAACTCTTTAAAAACATTCTTAGAATTATAAATAAAGCTTTATTAGCAATGGTATATATTTTATGTTGCTTTTTAGAAAGTTGTTTCAGCAATCATTTGAGATTGCCAAGTAAATGGAACTTGAAGGAAACTTTTCTTTGCTAATGAAACACAAATATGGATTTTATAATAATCCCAAGAGTTTTTCAGTTATAATATTGTGATATTAGTACTTAAAATCCACAAATTGAAGAAAAGAAATATATCTTAAGACAAATTTTATGTAATGTTTTCTGGGAAAGCTTTTTTAATAACTGCAATTATTAAAAATTGACACTTTTACTTAAAATATTGGTTATTCTCTTTGTGAAAATGAATTTCAAAAGGATAATTTAGAACAATAATAGAAGACTTAGTTCCTAATATATAAAAGTTCAAATATAAAAATGCAATTAAGTTGATGCAGTAAAAATGAAATAATAGGAAATGTGAGAATACAGTACACGTCTCACAAATCTGTATTTCTTTCAGTATTTTGCAGGTCTATGTACATGTTCAATTTAAACATCTTTTTCTCTTGGCAGTTAGGGAAGGTAATCGTTTTAAAATTGAATAAAATTTAATTTTTAGAGTAGCTTTAGGTTCATAGCAATTTTGAGAGGAAGATGCAGAGTTCCTATATATCCTTTGCCCCTACATATGCACAATCTACCCCTGCCCTGTCAACATCCCATGCCAGAGTGGTACATTTGCTACCCAGATGAATCTACATTGACATCATTATAGCACAAAGTCTGTAGTTTACATTAGGGTTCACTCTTGGTATGATACATTCTGTAGAGTTTGACAAATATATAATGGCACGCATCCATCATTATAGTATCATACATAGTGGTTTCTCTGCCTAAAATTCTTCTGAGCTCCACCTATTCATCCTTCTTTTTCTCCTAACTCTTGGCAATCACTAATATTTTTACTGTCTATATGGTTTTGCCTTTTCCAGAATATCATATAGTTGGAATCATATAATATGTAGCTTCTCAGATTGGTTTCTTTCACTTGGTAATATGTATTTAAGTTTCCTTCATGTCTTTTCATGGCTTGGGAGCTTATTTATTTTTAGAGCTGAATGACATTACATTGTCTGGTTGTACCACAATTTATCTACTCACGTACTAAAAGAAATCTTGCTGCTTTTGGCAAGTTTTGGCAGTTATGAATAAAGCTGCAGTAAAAATCTATGTGCAGGTTATTGGGCAGACATAAATTTTCAGTTCATTTGGGTAAATATCAAGGAATGTTATTGATAGATTTTATGGTAAAACTATGTTTAGTTTTCTAAGAAACCTCCAAACTGTCTTTAAAAGTGGCCATATTTTACAGTCCCATGAGCAATGAATGTTTCTGTTACTTTGCATTCTTACATACCACCATTTGATATTGTCAGTTTTGGGATTTTGGCATTTTAATAGGGGTATCTCATTGTTTTATTTTTTATTTATTTATTTTTTTATCTCATTGTTTTAATTTGCAGTTCTCTAGTGACATGTGATGTGGAGTATCTTTTCATACTTGTCTCTGTATGTCTTCTTTGCTGAGATATCTGTTTAGGTGTTTTGCATGTTTTAAAAATTGGGTTGTTTGTTTTCTTATTGAGTTATGTGTTCTTTGTGTATTTTAGAAACAGTCCTTCATCAGGTGAGTCTTTCCTAAATATTTTTTTACAGTATATGGCTTTCATTTTCATTCTCTTGACAGTGTCTTTGCAGAGCAGAAATTTTAAATTTGAGTTTTAACGAAGTCTAGTTTATCAGTTTTTTTTCTTTCATGGATTGTGCCTTTGGTTCATAGCTAAAACATCATCACCGAACTCAAGGTCATCTAGATCTTATATGCTTTCTTCTGGGAGTTTTCTAGTTTTGCTTACAAATGTTCATCTGTTCTTGCATGTTACCATTAGGACCTTTAGCATATTAATCATAGCTGATTTAAATTCCAGGTCTGGGGGCACCCGGGTGGCTCAGCTGTTGAGCCTTTGGCTCAGGTTGTGATCCTGGGGTCTTGGGATCAAAGTCCCACATCAGCCTGCTTTTATTATTTTATTTATTTATTCATGAGAGACAGAGAGAGAGAGGCAGAGGCAGACACACAGGCAGAGGGAGAAGCACGCTCCAAACAGGGAGCCTCACGTAGAACTCGATCCCGGGACTCCAGGATCACGCCCTGGGCTGAAGGCAGGCACCAAACCGCTGAGCCACCCAGGGATCCCAAATAAAATCTTTTTAAAAGTTAAATTCATGGATTGATAATTCTAATATTCTTGCCATATCTGGTCTGATGCTTGCTCTGTCTCTTCACATTGTGTTTTTTGCCTCTTGGCATGCCTTGTAATTTTTTTTTCTTGATAGCCAGGTTTTATTTATAGATAAGAGAGACTGCTGTCAGTAGGCCTTTACTTAACGTAGTGGTAGGGTGTGGAAGGAGCAGAAGTGGTCTGTAACTGATTGATTAAGTCTCAGTCTTTTGGTGAACTTCTACTTCATGCTGTGAACTTCACTAGAGCTTCTCAGCTTTCTCCCCCTCTCTCAGGTGGTACTGGATAGCTGAAGGGAGCTAGAATTGTATGTTTCTTCTTCCCACCTGGAAGGCCAGAGCAGGCTAGAATTGGGTATTTCCCTTTAACAGGTCAGGTAGGCTCTGAGAAAACCTCAGCTGTTTAGGCTCTGTTAAATAGTTTTTCCAGTGCTTGTTAAGAAGAACAGAATGCTCTGGCATGTTTCAGAATGGTTCATTTTTGTGTTCCTGTGCTGGAAGCACAAGAAGTTTTTTCTTTGATGTGCATTGTGAGGACTTTGTAGAGTTCTGGAGGTAAAACTCACAAAAGTGTGGGAGTGCCCCTGGTGACTGGGTCCTTCTGGGAATTTCAGCTCTCAGAGTCGTCCACACTGAACTTCCAGCTGTTGAGCAGCCACAGTTTAGGGTTTCTTCCCTAGACACTGGCTCCTCCAGAGGCTTCAAATTTGGTATATTGATTCTCTGTATCCTCCCTCTTGCCAGTCTTAACAGGCAGTGATTTGCCCTGTGACCTCACTTCTCTGACAGAGCTCAGAAGAGTTGTTGACTTTTCATTTTGTGCTACTTTTTAACTTTTTGTTAGGATGGAATGGTAACTTCTGAATTCCTAAGGTGCTGGATCAGAAACCAGAAGTCTCCAGTAATCATCTGATGACATAATTTCTTACAGACTGATTTTTCAAATTCTTACACATTTCAATAACCATATTGAATATTTTACAACTTAATTTTTAAAAAACCCAAAAATAAATAAAAGTGATTGCTTTAGGTACTTATAGTTTATACAGTCTCTATACTATTCATAACAGAAAAAAATGGCATAGCCTACAAAAGCTTTCCTGTATTGTCTAAAAAACAGAATCTGTCAAGTTTTGAATCATTATTAAATACTAAATAATACATTTTCTTTTAATCTTTAAGCAGTGCCTGTTGCTTTCTGCTCTTGAGCAAAAGGAAAACCAACATTACTTTATATAATAGTTTCATATGTAAAATAAAATCTGAGAAATAAAATATCATTCTGAAAATGACATTTTATAATTTTTTGTTAAAACCTAAAATCAAATAGATAAAGAGAACTAGAAGATTCATAGTTTGCCATTCAGCCAGTGCAATAAACCCAGCATTCTTTCATCTAAGATTTCCCAAGCAGTTTGGAAAGCATTAACAGGAATGTTGTACTTGAGAATAGTTTAGATTTACTTTGTATGTAATGGTTCTTCAAGACATTTTATTGGTTATATTTTCTTAAAAAGATAGTCCTAAAATAAAATTTACTTTCCTGGGAGATATCCATAGACTATAAATATAAAACTATATTTATTCTGGGTGAGACCTAATAAAATAAAGATATACTTCAAATCATCACATGATAATAAATAATTGCAATGTTAAGATAACATACCTAATTTGATATTTTCCATTGTTTTCTATTGATTTTGTAGCAACCCGTAGTTTTGAAGACAATTAGGATAATCCAGTCAACAGTACTGTGGGGTAGCTACAATCATATATGTGAGAACTGTTTCAAAGCCTGAAGGCTAAACAGAGTATGGTAATATATGAAACATTCAGTTATCTAGGATCTTTTAACACTGTACTGCTGAAGAAATATATATTCCAAAAGCAAATATGTTCATGTCAATGAATTATTTATCTACAGAAATAACATTAGTCAGTTGTATTCAATGATTCAGAGTGTTCTTCCTTTTTAAATTATTTTTTCTTTTTAAATTATTATTAAGGAAATATAGGAGAGCACTCATTTTCCACTTTCTTCAATCTTATCTCTTAAATTCTTAGCATACAAAAAAATTCTTCATAACAAATCATGTTATAATTGATTAATTCTTTAATCCAATACTCTATTATCTCTGCACAGTTCACTATAGTGAGTTCTTGATGTTCACTGAGAAGCTTGTGCCATTCCTGTTGGCAGCAATCTGAGAAACATTTCTGTTTTCAGTATATTAAAACACCGAGTGGCAATTAAGTTATTGCCTCCATAACAATGAAATTCAGTCTGCCAGAATTACAGTTTTTTCTCCCTCTAGGTTTTTTCTAGCATGTGGCTAAAACATTATTCATGTCTTATACCTCTGTCACTATCGTCTATGGATAAACAATTTCCAAGACAAAGAGTGCCTTTTCTAGCAAAATATCAGTAAAAGTAATTAAAGGAAGTTTCAGCCTAATATAGGATACTCTAATTATGAATTTAAAATTTAAAACATCACATAGCAACTGTAGTAAATATAATGACAAACTGTAACATGTTCATTCTTGTAAAAGGCATCACAGTATTCATAAGCTTTGTTGAAGCTCATAGATTATAGATCAATTAAACAAAAAGGTTGAGCTATAGTGTGTGAGTCTTGGAGGGATATTCTGCAGCCCTGAGTGTCAGAGCTTTTGCTGGTTGCTTGGTTGACATAGTGATCTGGTGCCCATATTCCCATTCAGTTTGGTTCTTTGGGTGAAACTGAGTTTACTCAGCACATGATAGCCAATGCTGGTATCTTAGATCCTTGGGCAGAGTATTGTCAATGAAAGGCAGTACACATGGGGCTAAGCTGTCTCATGGGATGGGCAGGCAGCAATTACAGTGGATGTTCACAGGCAGATGCAGAGTTTTTTCATGAAGGCCCTCACTAGGCACAACAAGAGCAGCTACATGGCTCTAAATCATGGACAAGAGTCAGTGTGGTCTGTAGGTCCCTGGATCAACTTCCAAAAGGTGCTAAAAACAGGCAAAGTTCCCAGGACCCTTTAAATGCTTACTTCATTTTTCTCCATGTCATGGTTACTATATCCTTTTTCACCTTTAAGTGAAAATCTCTTTGCTCATGATGTACATTTTATTCACTTTAAGTAATTGCTAGCTCTTAGATATTATTACAAAAAATGTTTATATTAACTATAGACAACTTTTTATAGTCTTTTTTTGAATAGTATTATTTTTCCATTAGCTTACAATTCTATTTGAATATAAAGTCATATAAAAAAAAATAAAGTCATATAACGTATTTTGTTAATGTTCCTGTCATGCAGCTCAAAATTGCTCTGGCTTGAGAACCTGTGGACATTGTTTGGAACAGCCTGGATGTGGCTGGTGCAATGATCCTAGTAATACAGGAAGAGGACACTGCATTGAAGGATCTTCACGAGGACCAATGAAGCTTGTTGGGATGCACAATAATGAGATGGTTCTTGATACCAGTCTTTGTCCTAAAGAAAAGAACTATGAGTGGTCCTTTATCCAGTGCCCAGGTAATAAAGATATAATGAAAATAATTTCACAGATGAAAAAAATTCTTCCCTATATCCATCTCTATTGTGTAGGTGTCATTCTATTTGGAATCATTAAATAGGCTAACCAAATGCATGGCATACAGTTATTATATTTGGCTTCATTTGAATTGCTAAGAATAATCTCATCCTATAGTCTTTTATAGTTTATATGATTATAATACCTTAGAATTCAAAGGCAATTCAGAAAATCCAGTTAGACTTCATGCTAACTGTGGGAATGTTTTAAATAATATTTATGATGGAATCAGCTGGCTTCATTTTGAATGCCATTCAGTTTTGAAGGTTAATAGTTTTCAGGTTTTTTTTTTTTAATAGGAAATCTGTTCTTATATTGAATAAAACCAACCTTCTGAAAAAATTAATTTATTCAGTATATTTTTATTGAGTGCCTACTATGTGCCAAGGAGTGTTTTAAGTGTTAGAGATACAACAGTTAACAAATTACACTAAAATCACTGCATTCATGAAGCCTAAATTCTAATTGAAATTAACAAAATTAATTATACACACATATATAGGTGAAGTTAAGTGCTATTGGATAAAGTGCTGTTAAATAAATAAGAGGGCACGGCTTGCAATTTGAAATGGGTGGTGAGAGAAGAGTTCATTGAGAAGTAGCAGTAAACACCTCATGTAGATGAGAGAGTGAATCATAGGGATACCCAGGGAGAGTATTCTAGAACAGGTAATAGCCTGACACAAGGACTTGGGTCAAATAATCCCAAGCCTGACACAAGGACTTGGGTGAAATAGTTTATTAGGGAGGTGAACCTAGAAAGCACAACTGAGGGAACAGAGAGGTTTCAAAGAATGGAGAAAAACCCATAATATGTCTGTTGTTAAGCTGGCTAGTGTACTTGGAAATTTGGACTCACACCCACTGGGGACCTACAAAGAACTTTCTAGAATGCTTCTCAAAGTTAACCCACCAAGGGACTAGGAGGGTGGGGTACTTATCTAAGGATTCTCATCCTTCATTGGTTGAGTGATGCCTTTGCGGGCGGGGTATTGTATTTCTGAACTGTGCCAGAATGTCTGATTAATAGCTTGTCCTGGCACTAGTGAAAATTTTGAGGCTGAAAAGTAGAGAGATACTGCAGAACTTACTTTCAGTGAGTCACTGACATTGCATTGTCCTGAAACCAAATGGACAGTGGGAATGGGGACAGAGTGCAATGATACCTGCTACATAAACTTTGAAATATGTGAAAAGCAAAAATGAAAAAGCTTTTGGTTCATGCAACATGATTGAATCTTAAATGTTTTTTGCTTGGTGAAAGAAACCAGACCCAAAGGCTACATGTTATATTATTTCATGTATCAAATGATCTGGAACTATGGGGATGGAAAATATCAGTATTTGCCAGGAGTAGCAAAGGTAGGGATTGATTTCAAGGGTACCTCAAGATGGAATTTTTTGTTATGGAATTGTTCTTTATCATACTGTGTTAGGTTATACATGACTCCATGCATAGGTCAAAAACCTGTATTGTGTACCACAAAGAACCAATTTTCCTGAATGCAGATTAAAAAGGAAAGTCGACTAGAATATCAGAGGATCCCAGGATGTAAACTGTGACAAGTAAATTTAATTGTATTACAAATAACATAACATAAAAAAAAAAAAAGAAAAAAAAAGCAGATCTAAGTAACTTCGGAAGACAGTTTGGATACTGTAAAGCTAAAGAAAAAAACTATGTAAAATTGTATTCTGGTTAGTAAATTTGTCACATGGTATAAATTAACATTTCTAACAATACTTTATATGTTTACTAGGTTTGGGCAAATAAATTGTGTTTAATCTAAGGTTTTCCGTTGTCAGAGAAAGAGGTTAAAAATATGTATAAAGAGTGAAGACTACAAAGAGCGAAGACTACAAACAGTGAATCCTGTAGTGTTGGGTTAGGGTCTGAGATAATAGTATAAATTCCTGCTTATTTTAATGTATATACAAAGAAGTAAATATGGATATGTGTGTATACATAGGTTAGTATATATACATGTATTTCCTAATTCTATTTGTCAAGAGGGTCTAGAAGCCATGACATCCCAGTAGCCTACATCTTGGTTTCTAAATACTGTTTTCTATTGAGAAGAACCAGGGCTCCATAGAGAAATGGGTAATTCTAGCGCTGGGACAGGGAAAGTACATGATGAGCCCAGAGGACTGTTTGGTGTCAGAAAGTAAGAAACAGCTTAAAAAAAAGGGCGGGGGGGGGGATCCCTGGGTAGCTCAGCGGTTTGGCTCCTGCCTTTGGTCCAGGGCGTGATCCTGGAGTCCCGGGATCGAGTCCCACGTCGGACTCCCTGCATGGAGCCTGCTTCTCCCTCTTCTTCTCCCTTTGCCTATGTCTCTGCCCGTCTCTCTCTCATTCTCTCTCTCTATGTCTATCATGAATAAATAAATAAAGTCTTAAAAAAAAAAAAAAAAGGACGGGGTCATGATCATGCCAAAGGGACACAGCGCCAACTTAAAAGAATTCTCAAAAACAACAACAACAACAACAACAACAACAAAAAAGAATTCTCAATGGATGAAATATAAATAATATAATGATTGCATTGCATTTTTATTCAAAAAGCAAAATAACCTAATTCTATACTGATTTAAGTGATTTAATAAATAATAAATTGGTGAGGATGAACAAAAATTCTTTACAGAAATATTCTAAATAATAAATGTAGAAGGAATGAGAGAAATTAAAAAATCACTGTTAGAATCCCACAGTAATAATTGCTATAAGAATAATCCACTTAGGGCAGCCCTGGTGGCTCAGCAGTTTAGTGTGGCCTTTGGCCCGGGGTGTGATCTGGGAGACCGGATTGAGTCCCATGTCCCATGTCGGGCTCCCTGCATGGGGCCTGCTTTTCCCTCTGCCTGTGCCTCTGCCTCTCTCTCTCTCTCTCTCTCTCTCTGTGTGTCTTTCAGGATTAAATAAATAAAAAAAAAATCTTAAAAAAAAAGAATAATCCACTTAATATTGAAATTGGGGAGTGAAACCTTAAGGAGAAACAGGATATTTGTGTTGCTTTAAAGCTTCTGGTAATCATTCCCCCCGCCCCCCCCCCCCCCCCCCCACCAAAATATCTATTCATGTTTTATGCCCATTCCTTAACTGGATTATTTGTTTTTTTTTTGGGTGTTGTTTGTTAAGTTCTTTATAGATTTTGGATGCTAACCCTTTATTGGATATGTCATGGGCAAATATCTTCTCCCATTCTGAAATTTGCCTTTTAGTTTTGTTGATTGTTTCTTTGGCTGTGTAGAAGCTTTTATCTTGAAGTCCCAGTAGTTCATTTTCTTTTGTTTCCCTTGCCTGTGGAGATGCGTCTAGTAAGAAGTTGCTGTGGTTAATGTCAGAGAGATTACTGTCTGTGTTCTCCTCTAGGATTTTGATGATTTCTTGTCTCACATTTAGGTCTTTCATATGTTTTGAATTTATTTTTGTGTGTGGCATGAGAAAATGGTCTAGTTTCATTCTTCTGCATGTTGGTGTCTTGTTCAGTTTTTCCAACATCATTTGTTGAAAAAACTTGTCTCTTTTCTGTTGGATATTCTTTCCTGCTTTGTTGATTAGTTGACCATATAGTTGTGGGTTCATTTCTGCGTTTTCTGTTCTGTTCCATTGATCTTAAGTGCATGTTTTTGTGCCAGTACTATACTGACTTGATCACTATAACTCTGTAATATAACTTGAAGTCTGGAACTGTAATGCCCCCAGCTTTGCTTTCCCTTTTCAAGAGTATTTGGCTATTTGTGATGCCATACAAATTTTAGGGTTGTTTGTTGTCGCCTTGTGAAAAATGCTTTTGGTATTTTGGTAGAGATTGCATTAAATATGTAGATTGCTTTGGGAAGTATAGACATTTTAACAATATTTTTCTTCCAATCCATGAGCTGAGAATATATTTCCATTTCTGTGTATCCTCTTCAATTTTATTCGTGTTTTGAAGTTTTCAGAAAACACATCTTTTACCTCTTTGGTTAAATTTATTCCTAGATATTTTATGATTTTTGGTAGAATTGTAAATGGTTTCTTGATTTCTCTTTTTGCTGTTTCATTATTGGTGCATAGAAATCCAACAAATTACTATACATTGATTTTGTATCCTGTGATTTTAGTGAGTTTCTGTATCAGTTTTAGCAGTTTTTGTGGTGGCGTTTTTTGAGTTTTCTACATAGAGTAGCATGTTGTCTTTGAATAGTGCAAATTTGATTTCTTCCTTGCTGATCTGGATGTATTTTACTTCTTTGTTGTTTAATTACTGAGGCTAAGACTTCTAGTATTATGCTAAATAACAATGATGAGAGTGAAAGTCCCTGTCTTGTTCCTGCCTGTAGAGGAAAAGCTCTCAGTTGTTCCCCATTGAGGATTATAATAGCTGTGATTTTTTTGTTTATAGCCTTTACGGTGTTGACATAGTTCCCTCTATCCCACTATATTGAAGGTTTT
This sequence comes from Canis lupus familiaris, assembly GCF_011100685.1. Classification (NCBI taxonomy): domain Eukaryota; kingdom Metazoa; phylum Chordata; class Mammalia; order Carnivora; family Canidae; genus Canis; species Canis lupus. The sequence goes on from NC_049249.1 coordinate 26,299,248, forward strand.
TATCAAAAGTGGATGCTGTACTTTGTTAATTGCTTATTCTGCATGTATTGAGATTATATGGTTCTTATCCCTTTTTTTGTGAATGTGTTGTATCATGTTGATTGATTTGCTAATATTGAACCACCCTTGCAGCCCAGGAATAAATCCTACCTGATTATGGTAAATGATTCTTTTAATGTACTGTTGGATTCAATTCGCCAGTATATTGTTGAGAATTTTTGCGTCCTTGTTCATCAGGGATATTGGCCTGTATTTCTCCTTTTCAGTGGGGTCTTCATCTGGTATTGTAATCAAGGTAATGCTGGCCTAGTAGAATGAGTTTGGAAGTTTGGAACAATTTGAGAAGAATAGATATTAACTCTTCTTTAAGTATTCTGGTAGAATTCCTGTGGGAATCCATCTGGCTCTGAACTTTTGTTTGTTGGGAGATTTTTGATTACTGATTCAATTTCTTTGCTGGTTATCAGTCGTTCAAATTTTCTATTTCTTTCTGTATCAGTTTTGGGAGTTTATATGTTTCTAGAAATTTATCCATTTCTTCCAGATTGTCCAGTTTGTTGGCATATAATTTTTTATAATATTCTCTATTTTTTTAAGATTTTATTTATTTATTCATGAGAATACACAGAAGAGAGAGATAGATAGAGAGAGAGGGAGAGAGAGAGAGAGAGGCAGAGACATAGGCGGAGGGAGAAGAAGGCTCCATGCAGGAGCCTGACATGGGACTCGATCCCGGGTCTCCAGGATCACGCTCTGGGTTGAAGGCAGTGCTAAACCGCTAAGCCACCCAGGCTGCCCTAATATTCTCTATTTATAATTGTTTGTGTTTCTGTAGTATTGGTTGTGATTTCTTCTCTCTCATTTGTGACTTTATTTGTTTCCTTTCTCTTTTAGGGATGTATTTCCTTTCTATTTTAGGGATGTATTCTTGATTTTGACTGCTTTTGCTGTATCCTAAAGGTTTTGGACAGTTGTGTTTTCATTTTTATTTGTTTCTATGCATTTTTAAAATTTCTTCTTTAATTTCCTGGTTAATCCAGTCAATGTTTAGTAGAATTTCTTTAACTTCCATGTATTTGTGGCCTTTCCATATTTTTTCTTATGGTTGACTTCAAGTTTCATAATGTAGTGGTCAGTAAACATACATGGTTTGATCTCAGTCTTGTATTTGTTAAGGCCTGATTTATGACCTTCTATGTGATACATTCTAGAGAATGTCCATGTGCACTCAAAAAGAATGTATATTCTGTTGCTTTAGGATGAAATGCTCTGAAAATATCTGTTAAGTACATCTGGTCCAGTGCATCCTTCAAAGCCTTTGTTTCCTTGTTGGTTTTCTGCTTAAGTGATCTGTCCATTTCTGTAAGTGGGGTATTAAAATCCACTACTATTATTGTATGGTTACCAAGGAGTTTATGTTTGTTATTAATTGATTTATATATTTGGGTGCTCCCAATTTGAGGGCATAAATATTTATAATTGTTAGATCAAGTTGTTGTATAGTTCACTTTATTATGATACGGTGACCTTTTTCTTTCTTTTTTTTTATGGTGACCTTTTTCATTTGTTACAGGCTTTGTTTTAAAATCTAATTTGATATCAGTATGGCTACTTTTACTTTATTTTGCATGATACCATTAGCATGATAATAGGTGGTTCTCCATCTCCTCACTTTAAATCTGCAAGTATATTTATATCTAAAATGAATCTATTATGGGCAGCATGTAGGTGGGTCTTGTTTTTTATCTATTCTGATACACTGTCTTTTGATTGGAGCATTTAGTCTATTTGCATTCAGAGTGATTATGGATAGATACAAAACTTTGTGCCCTTGTATTACTTGTTAAGTTGTTGTTTCTGGAGATTTTCTGTTCTTTTCTAGTCTTTGTTGATGTTGGTCTTTCCCACTCAAAGACTCTCCTTTAATATTTCTTATAGAGCTGGTTTAGTGGCCATGAATTCTGTTAATTTTTGTTTGCTGGGAAACTCTTTATCTGTCCCTCTATTCTGAATGACAGTCTTGCTGGATAAAGTATTCTTGGTTGAATATTTTTCCCATTCAACATCTTTTATATACCATGCTGTTACTGTCTGGCCTCCCAAGTGTCTGTGAAGAGATCTGCTGCTAACCTAATTTGTCTTCCTTTTAAGTTAGAGATTTCTTTTCCCTTGCTGCTTTTAGGATTTTTTCCTCATCTGTATTTTGCAAATTTTACTAAGATATGTCTTGGTATTGGCCTGCTTTTGTTGAGTTTGATAGGCATTTTCTTTGCCTCCTGGATTTGGATGTCTGTTTCCTTCTCCAGATTAGGGAAGTTTTCATCTATAACTTTCTCAGCTCAAATAAACCTGCCCCCTTTTCCCTGTCTTCTTCTTCTTCTGGGACTCCAATGATACAAATATAATCTCTTCTCCTGTGTCCCAGGCATTCCTCAGCCTTCATCCTGTCTGTGTCAGCTATCTGCCCACCTGGCAGCACTGTGCACCTGTGTTTTATCTTAGGTATGCTGGCTGAGTTTCAAAACCTCAAACTTTAGGGACCCAGTGTGGCATAGATCTATGCAGTCCTCTGGGGGAAGGTCTTAATCATGTTGGAGCTGGTGCAGATTTGCCCCAGAAAGGTGGTTGCAGGAATGCACAACAGCTTGGAGGTTATGGTAAAGCTCACTAAAATTCGTCATTCAGGTTAGCTGCCTTTGTCCTCATGCAACAGAATGGGGCAGCACAATGGAGCCTACTGGCCTTTTGTCACCTGAATGGCAGAGCAACCTCTCCCAGAAGCACTCCAGTAATGGGGCAACAGCTCTCCCAGTGCATCCCAAGCGATCTTCTGGTCATGTTGTCTTCTCTTGGGCCTCTGCCCACCTTCTCCACAGGAGCAGAGCTGTGCCCACTGGGCTCCATTCCATCCATCACATGGACTTCTAAAACTTCAGTCTTTGAGCTTTGCTGGTTGTAAAAATTCACAATAATTAGCTCCTCTTGTTCTCTCAATCATTGGTTTTGGGGAAGCATTTTTCTCGTGCGATCCCTTTTGTGCTGTTCCTGTTATTTCCTCTCTCCATGATCAAGGCCTCCTCTCCTCTATAGCACCTGTGATTTTTTTCTTTCCTCAAATCATGTCTCTGTACTTCCTACCTTCCACAGTGTAGTCTCTTTTTTCCCTCTAGTTGTTGCAGTTTGTTTTCTCAGTCCTCAAATTGATGTCTTAGATCTTCAGAATGATTTGGTATTTATCTAGGTGTGTTTGAGGGATGAAGCAAGCATAAGGTCCTTCTACTGCTCCACCGTCTTAACTACCCCCTAGCAGTCACTTCCTAAACAGAACTCAGCAGATTAACCATACAGGAAAGTATGATAAACTGTACTATATTAAGATTTAAGAAAATTTTTTCATGAAAATTCATAAAAAAGTGAGCAAAGAAAGTTATAGAATTGAAGATACTGACAATACTAACAATCTAATAAAACCTTTTATCCGGAATTGATATTATATACTAGTAATAAAAATACAGCACAAGCAAAAACAGGGCAAGATAGTTTAACATCATAAAACAGAGTATTTAAAAGGCCAATAAACATCTGAAAAGGTGTTTAATCTTTTTGTGTGTGTGTGTTTAATCTTTTTGGTATTGAGGGAAATGCAAATGAAAACCACAAAATGATACCACTAATCACCCACCAGCATGTCTAAAATGAAAAAAAATATCATTTTAAGTGTTAGCAAGAATATAGAGCAAATGGAAGCCTCATATATTGCTTTTTGAGAGCCTAAATAGTATAAACACTTTGGAAATCATTTTGGAAATATCTGTTAAAGGTGAACAAATGCATACCCAATGAATCAAGAATTGTATGTCTAAGCCAGTGGCTGATAAAGTCTGCTGCCAAATTTAGCCTGTGGCTTGTTTCTACATGGCCTGTGAACAAGAGTGATTTCACATTTTTAAAATTGAAAGAGGAAGAGTAGGGAAGGTAGGAGTGTAGGAAAGAAGGAAACAAAAGAAGGGGAAGAATCTTTGACATTTTATATGTGCCCATACTGTCTAAAACACTTAATATTTGGTCCTATACAGAAAATGTGTCTGCTGATCCTGGGTTAGGCCAAATAACCCATTAGAAAGCATACTTATGTTCACTTGCAGGGCATGCACAGGAATGTTCATAGCAGCACTATTTTAATAGCTCCAACCTAAAACTCATCCAAGTGTTCATCTACAGTTGTATGATTAAAGAAGTTAATATTATGCACAACAGAACTTACAGCATGAGAATGATTAACCGACAGTTGAATGGGACAATTTGGTGGTTCTATACATAGTGTGGAGAGAAGGAAGCCAGACGCAAACAAAATACTCTTCTGTCTCAGTTTACCTAATGTTTAAAAATAGGCAAAACTTTTTTTTTCAGAGATATCATTTATTTATTCATAAGAGACACAGATAGAAAGGCAGAGGCATAGGCAGAGTGAGAAGCAGGTTCCCGGTGGGGAACCCAGGACCCCGGGATCACAACCTGAGCCAAAGGCAGAGCTCAACCACTGAGCCACCCAGGTGCCCCCAGGTGAAACTGTTTTATGGTATTATAGATCAGGGAAGTGGTTATTTTGGGGAGCGGGATAGCAGCTAGTGATGAAAGGGGATACAAAGGAATTATTTTATTTTAAAAGTTTTCTTGGGTTATAGTTTCAAATATTAGTTCATTTCTGATGTTCTTTGTTTCTCTCTGAATCATGTTTTCACTTTCTTGGTTGTTTTTTGCCTTGTTTTTAATGCCTCATTAAATTGTGAAGGTTGTCTATTTTCTCATAGGCATCTTATAATTCAGTGTTCATTTCTGAGTTTGTTTTCATTACCTTTCTTAGTCCAGTCAACTCTTTTTTTTTTCATTTCTTACTCTTTTATGTCCCATTTCTATTCTTAATTGAATTGCTGAATTAAGTTAGTTTTTTAAACTCTTCAAATGGTGGTTTGACTATATTTATTTTGTTTGGAGAGCTTGTCACAGTTTCCTGCTTCTTGGTTATATATTTTAGGGGAATTTTTGTCAGTTAAGCTATGTATGTTAGATCTGAATTCCTGGTTTGTTTTCTGATTTTTTAATAGTGTGGAGCTTCATTAATTTTTTTCTCCATTTTTCTGGCATTGGTGTAGTTTGTATGATGTTTTATGGAGTTCTCTTTTGTTAGAACAGCAAAGTTTGGGTGACTAATGTAAGGATTGTATGTCCACTGAATTTGTGGCTTTCTTTTTTGTCTTGTGAGAATTTAACTTTCTACTTCTTTATCCGCCTGGTCCCAAAAGGACCTCTTTTACTTCCCACCTTTTTTCCTCCTAGAAGTTATAATCAAGACCAGTCTTCAAATTATCCCTGCTTTTAAGTCATTTTCTTTTTTTTTTTTGAAGGTTTTTTTAAAATGTAATTTCTACACCTAGTATGGGTCTCAATCCTACAACCCCAAGATCAAGAATGGCACATACTACCGACTAAGCCAGCCAACCACCCCTAAGACCTTTTCATATATAACATGCTCTGATTTACAGTGATATTGTCCTGGTATTTCCATACTTAGGATAGATTTACTCTTTTAAGGGGAGATTTTATATCAACTTAAACTTGTTGCTAGTTACTTTCTTCTCTCTTCTGTTTTATCTTGGTGAGCATTTGCTAACCACAAAATCTTGCAGTGGGATCAGAACATATGAGACTGCTTCCATGGATTTTTCTTCTTGTTGTTTTGATGAAGTTGTAGTTCTTGGATATTTTTTCCTCTTCTTGTACTTTCTTTTGGAGTATGTATTGGGAGACATAGTCCTAGGCAAACTTCATTATTTTTAGTTACCAAAAAGTTCTATGGTGTTTCCTCATAATAATAAATGGGATTTTAAAGACATAATTTTCTAATTTGCTATTTTATTTATTATTATTATTTTTAAAAGATTTATTTATGAGAGAGAGAGTGCACACCAAGTGGGAGGAGGGGTAGAGAGAGAGAGAGAGAGAGAGAGAGAGGATCTTAAGCAGACTCTGCTGAGCACAGTGCCTGAAGTGGGGCTCAATCCCACAGCCCTCAGAGGGTAACCAAGAGTTGGATGATTAACCAACTGCACCACTCGGGTGCCCCTAATTTGCTATTTTATAGCAACTACAATTTATTTTATTATATTGCCCTCTACTATATGACCTTGATGACTTCTTTTGTTCATTCTGGTAGTTTTCTTCTAGATTCCTTAGGATTTTCTTAACATTGCTTTTCAATAAGCACAGTATTATTTTTTTCCTTTCCAAATCCTACATGTTCTTTTTGTTCTTATTGCACTGTCTAGACCCACAGTGCAACATGGGATTGAATTAGTTAGAGTGGATATTAGTCTTCATTGGAAGTCTTTGGTGTTCAGCCTTTAAGTATAATGTTAACTGTTGATTTTTCATGAATGTCTTTACCGGATTGAGGAACTTCCCTTCTGTTCCTAGTTAGTTGAGGTGTTTTTTTTTTTTTTTTTTTTAGTCATGATTAGATATGTAATTCCTCCAAATACATGCACCTGTGGAGATGATCATATAATTATTGTTTGTTTTAGTTGTTAATGTCATTAATCATAGTGATTGATTTTCAAATGTCAAACCAATCTTGCATTTTTGAAATAAACTCCACTTAATACTGTCTCATCCTTTTACTGTATTGTTGGATTTGATTTGCTTAAATTTTGTTAGGTATCTTTGCATTTGTATTGATGAGAGAATATTTGCCTGTAGTTTTCTTAGTGTTTGGTTTGGTATCAGTCTCAAGAGTTGAGAAATACTTTTTCCTCTTCTTTTTTCTGAAAGAGTTTATATAAAGCTGGAATTAGTTCTTAAATATTTGGTGGAATTTACCTGTGAACACATCTCGGCTTGGAGTGTTTCTGGGAGAGGAGTTTTGACTACAATTTTTTTTTTTAAGTAGGCATGAGGCTATTCAGGTTTACTAACTCTTCTTGAGTGAGCAGTGTCTTTCAAGAGATTTATTTATTTAATTTAAGATGTTATTGACAGAAAGGTGTTCATAATAATTGCTGTTATCCTTTAAAGGACCTGTAGGGATAGCCTCTCTTTAATTCTAAATATTGATAATTTGTGTTTTCTCTCTTGATCAGTCTGTCTTGAGGTTTGTCAGTTTTCATTGATCTTATTATTTTTTAAAAAGATTTTATTTATTTATTCACGAGAGACACACACAGAGAGGCAGGGAACAGGTAGAGGGAGAAGCAGACTCCATGCAGGGAGCCCAATGTGGGACTCAGTCCCAGGTTTCCAGGATCACACCCTGGGCTGAAGGCGACAGTAAACTGCTGAGCCACCCAGGCTGCCCTCATTGATCTTATAAACAGCTTTTTGTTATATTGATTTTCTCCTATTGTCATTTAATATTTCATTAGTTTCTGCTCTTGATTTTTCCTTTTTGCTTGCTCATAGCTTGTTTTTCTTTTTATATAAAAAGTTGAAACTTAAATAATTGAGCTGATAATTTTTTCTAATTTAAGCCTTTGATGTTAAAAATTTTCCTCTAAAAACTGCTTTTGAGTAGTGTTTTTGTGATAGGTTATTTCCATATTTTTACTTTATGCTACCTATGTTGTATTTAAGTATGTTTGTTATAGACAACACATTGTTAGGCTCTTTCTTTTTAAACAATTTGATAGTGTTTGCCATTAAATTGATGTGTTTGGGCCTTTTAAATTAAATGTCTTTATCAATAGGGTTGACTTAAATATCCATCTGGTTACTTGTTTTCTCTTTTTCCATCTGTTTTTTTTTTTTTTTTGTTTCTGTTTACCTCTTTTTCTGCCTTCCTTTGAATTAATTGAACATATTTTATGCTTCATTTTATTTATTGGTCTGTTGACTATATTACCCTCCTTTTATGGTTGCTCTAGGTTTTCTATTCATTTTTAACTACATTTAAGTGATATTATACTTCTCTGTCGTGTAAGAGCCCTATTATTTTTAAATAGGTCATAAGTCATGTAGTATACTTCTATTACTTTTACTTTAAATGGCAAGTTATCTTTTAAATATGATTTTAAAATAAAAAAGACATTTTGTCATCTAGTAGAAATGGAGTGACAGTAAGGTGACCAATTATCCTGGAATGTGTCCAGGACTGAGGTCTTTCGTGAAATGTAGGAATTTCAGTACAAACACCAGGACAGTCCTGGGCAAAGTGGGATGACTGGTTACTCTAAAATGATTCAATTTAACTGTCCCTACTTGAAACAGTTAAGAAATAGAACAAAGTGGATGAAGAACACTTCTTAAGACATTGGACGGGCAGCAAAGGTCAATGATCCCTTAGAAATAGGAAACAAATCAGGTGAGCCCTACCACTATCCCCAGATACTGCTAGAAAAAAGTTTTCATGAGGCAGTGCAGTCAGGGGACACAGGTAGAGCTTGGTTACCCTGAGTTGGAGAGATGGAACTGGGAATCTGGGGAGGAGAGGCCAAGATGACTAGATTCTTTGGGGAGTAGAACCAAAGAAGAGAGACTTGAAAAGAGACAGAGAACTGTCAAAACCTATAGAGGGCTATCCCTGAATATTCAGCTAAAAAATAAGTGCAAAATTGTAGGAAACTCCTTGTGTTTACAGAAGGACTTACTTGTGGAATAAAAGACATAGTCACCAAATAGCACACAGGACTGGGAATTGCCTCGGCATTATTCATTGGGCATTAGGTAGCATAATTTGGAAGAATTTTGCTTTACTTAATGTGGCAAAATTAGCTGTAGACTCAATGCTGCAGTGATCCTGTATAACATGGCCAGAAGGATCAAACTGTTTTCTATTAACTTAGCCAAATTCCAGAACAAAGCTAAAAAATATTTATAAGAATACAAAAGGTTTTCAGTACCCAAGATGTAATATTTGAAATTTATAATGTTTGGCTTCCAATTAAAAAATTAGCATGTATACAAAGAATAGGAAACCTTGACTCATAATGAAAAAGGAAAACTGATCAATAGAAACCAACCTAGAAATTAAATAGATGTGAAGAGTAGACAGAGATATTGAAACAATGATAAAAAACTATATCATATATTAAAAACTAAACTTTTTGAGCATGTTAAGTAGAGCCACAGAAAACAAAAAAAGTAGAATTGATGAAGATGAAAAATATTCTGATATGAAAAATTAATGGGATTAATATCAAATTAGACATTGTAAAAGTAAAGATTGATATACTCCAAGACAAACAATAGGAAGTACTTAATAAAGCACAGAACGAAGAATAACTGAAGGAAAATGAATAGCACATCAATGAGCTGTGAAATGGGCTTAGAAAAATCAGAAAAAATAATGGCAACATTTTTCTAAATTTGATAAAAACTATAATCCAATGAGTCAGGAATGTCAATAAATGTTAAGTACAAGAAACATAAGAAATCTCTACCAATGCCCATTATAATAAAATTGCTTAAATCCAATGATACAAAGATAAATCAGACCGGAGAAATAAGACTCAGTATGTATGGAGGAACAAAGATAAGTCTGATATCAGATTTCTCATCAGAAAAAAGAAAAGTCAGAAAACAGTGGAGCAACAGAAATGGAGCATCTTTAAAAGAGCAAAAGAAAAAAGTTAACTTAGAATTCTTAATGGCATATCTTTAAAAAAAAGAGTAAAAGAAACACTCTTTCAAAGTTACAAAGGATTTGTAACCAGTGGACCTACTGTATAAGAAATGTTAAGTCCTTCAATCAGAAGGATAATTTCCAGATATAAATCTGATCTATACAAAGGAATGAACAAAGGACATGGTAGCACTGTGGGTAAAGACTTTTTTTTCCCCTAAAATTTCTATATCTAAAAAAGGCAGTCAACGTTTTAAGGCAAAAAGTCATTAGATCTACTTTGTAGATGTATATTCTAAATCCTCAAATTACTACTAAAATAACATAGAGAGTCATAGCTAAGAAAGTAGATAAAATAATCCAAAAGAAGGCAAAACAAGGGAAAAAGAGCTATATAGGACAAATGGTTAACTAATAGCAAAAGGATAGATTTAACTTCAATTATTTGGATAATTATGCTAAATGTAAATGATCTAATCACTCCAATAAAAAGGCTGAGGTTTTCATATTAGCCAAAAAAGCAAGACTCAAATATACACTCCCTATAAGAAACCCATTTAAAATACAAAGACACACATATTTTAAAAGTAGAAGCATGGAAATAGGTATGCTATGCTAACACAAGAGAAAAGCTGAATTGGTGACATTAATATCAGACAGATTTTAGAGCAAAAAATATTACCTAAAATAAAGAGAACCAGTACATAAAGATAAGTCGGTGAATTCATTAGGAGGATATAACATTCCTAAAACATTTCTACCAAAGAACAGATTTTCAAAATAGGTAAAGGTTCAGCAGTATATGACAAGGCTTCTCTTTTAATTTCCAGAGGTACTGTAGGTTACCACTTTCTATTGAGAGAAGTAGCTGCCACCACATCACTTTGTTTTTTTCTCACTGCTTTATTTTGGAGAGTATATTAGTTTGCTGTTGCAGCATCACAAGTTACCACAAACTTAGAGGCTTCCACAATACCAAATTATAGCTCACAGTTCTATGTGTCACATATTGGATGTGGCCTGGTTGGCTCCTTGCTTGAAGTCTTAAATCCACGTGTCAGTCAGTCTGAGTTTCTGTTTGAAAGCTCTGGAGACGAATGTGCTTCCAAACTCATTCAAATTTTCTCAGAATTTAGCTCCTTGCAGTTGTATAACTAAGTGCCTGTTTTCTCACTGGTGGCTAGTAAATCCCTTCAGGTTGTAAAGTATGCCCACATTCTTTCCCACATTTCCCCCCTCCATCTCTAAAACTAGCAACGTAGGCTCAAAAGCTCAAACGGAATCTCTCCATTTGAATCTCTTACTTCAAGTAGAGACCAGCTCCTTTTAAGTGATCTTCTGTCTGGCTTCATCTAGGATGATTTTCCTTTCTTAAAGTCAACTGTGCTATGTAATAAAACCTATTCAGAATAAGTTGATGAGTGTTCCATCATATGTTCAGGTCCCTACCACACTCAAGAGGAGTGGAGTACCTACTACAATCAAACCTAGTGTTTGATTAAATAACTGAATATTATAACCTAGTTTCATTGACACCAAAGATTAACCACCATATCATACAACTTACCTATTTAAAGTATATAACTCAGTGATTTTTTAGTGTATTTAGAGTTGTGTAACCAGCACCACAATCAATTTAAAATAAATTTTATCATCCCCAGAAGAAACCTTATACTTCTTAGCAGTCACTGACTGTTAAACCCCCACCTACCCTTGTCCACTGTAGGCAAAAACTAATCTTTATATTTCTTACGGATTTGCGTATTCTGGACATTTTAAATAAATTGAATCATACAGTTGTAGTTTGTAGTGACTGGTTTCTTTCACATTCCATAATGTTTTCAAGGTTTATCCATGTTGCAGAATGTAGCAATACTTTATTTCTTTATATTGTAAAATTATATTCAATTTTGTGGATATACCACATTTTGTTTATCAAATTATCACTTGATGGACAATTTGGGTATTTATAATTTAGGGCCTTTTGAATAATGCTTCTATAAACTTTCATGCAAGAATTTATTTATGGACCTATTTTCATTACTTTTGGAATGGAGAATCTTACTAGATAAAATTACTTTGGATTGAATAGCAACTACATCTATCCTTTTGAGGAACTGCCAAACCGTTTAGAAGCTGCTATATTATTTTACATTCCCACTAACAGTGCACAAGTGATTCTAATTACTCTACATCTTTGTCAACACTGATTATTGCATGTTATTTTGATTATAGTTATCCTGGTGGGTGTGAAGTGGTATCTCATTGCAGTTTTCATATGCAATTTCTTAGTAGGTATGATGTTGAGTATCTTTTCATGTGCTTATTGACCATTTCCATTCTTTTTCAGAGAAATCCCCATAATTTCTTTGTCCATTGTTTAATTGGAGTATTTGTTCTTTTTATTATTGAACTCTAAGTGTGCTTTATATACTGTAAATATAAGACCTTTATCAGAGATTGATTTCCAAATATATTTTCCACTCTCTGGATTGTCCATTTATTTTCTTGATTGTGACCTTTGTTTAAGGGCACTATCAGAACTTTAAATTTTGGTGGTGACCTATCTATTTTTTCTTGTTTTTTGCATTTGGTGTGTTTTGCATCTGGGAAACCATGAATAATGTAGGATCCCAAAGATTTAATTGTTTTATAGCTAATATATTTAGGCTTTTGATCTGTTTTGAGTTAATTTTTGTGTGTGGTATGAGATAGGGATCCAACTTAGTTCTTTAACATGTGTCTATCCAGGTGTCCCAGCACCATTTGTTGAAAGACAAATTTTTTTCCCATTGAATTTATTTTTTATTTTACATCCTTTAAAATGGTTTTAGTCATTTTTATATTTTCCATTTCTCTCCTTTTTAATGTTTTTGTTTTACTCTATTTACTTGAGCATATAAAGCATATTTATTTATTTATTTATTTAGTTATTTTTAGAGAGAGAGATTGGGGGTAAGGGCTAAGGAAAGGGAGGGCAAATCTTCAGCAGGCTCCACATCCAGCACAGAGTTGATGTGGGGCTCTGTCTCACAACCCTGACATCATGACCTGAGCTGAAATCAAGAGTTGGACACTTACCTGACTGAACATTCAGGCACCCCAATAAAGTGTACTTTTAAAGGGCTGTTTTAAAAATCATTCTCTGCTCGTTCATCGTGTGTGATGTTTTCTTGTTTGTTTGTTCTATTGAATTTTTTGTTTGTTTTACTGATTATAGAGAAAATGTTCCAGCTTGCTTATTTTTTTGTGGTATTCCTGACATTGTGAATTTTTGCAGTTTTATTATATGATTTTGTTCTGTTTCATTTAGTGTGTTGTAATTTATTCTGACATGCAGTTATGTTATTTAGAATCTATATGATCATTCCAAAAATTGTTTTTAAGATTCTGTACGTAGCCGTCCTAAGTCCAGTGCTAATTTATTTCCACTGCTAAGTCAGTCCCTTTCTGTGGTCTCTATAGAGTGCTCTTTGTATTATGAGGTCTCTACACTCTCGTTGGAATACAAAGTATTCTAGTCCTATGTGAGCTACTGGCATTATTGATTTACTGTTTTCTGGTGGTATTTTCTCTAGCTTCATGGAGTTTCACACTCTGTGTTTAGGCATTATTTAGGCAAAGATTTAAGACAACTCCTCAGCAGATTGATATGTGTAGCTCTCTTCTCTCTATTTTGCCCTCCAAATTCTAGCCACCATGGCCTCCCTAATCTTTGATCTTTGTTTTCTCAACTAAATGAGCTCTCTGGCTTTTTTGGGCGGGGTGGGGGTTGCCTGCCTGGGCTGCATTCTTATATCTGCCTCCGGGTAGCAATCCAGGGGTGTCATAGGCTCATGTTCCATTTTTCTTAGATACAATTCTTGAGCTGCCTGTTATTTTAAAGTTGTTTCATATATTCTGTTTCATGTTTTTGTTTACAAGTGGAGGTCAATTTTTAGATTGGTTAATGCCTCATGGGCAGAAATAGAAGTCTTCTATCTGTTTTTATTTACAGTAATGAATCTCTTGTATACAACATGTAGGTCTTTTATTATTTTTTGGGTTTTTTTAGATCTAGTCTGACAATCTCTGCCTTTTATCAGAGTGTTTACAATTAAGATTTAATATAATACTGGTGTAATTGAGTTTTAGTCCTACCAACCATCATGGTACTTGTTTTTAAAATTTCCTTTATTTTTTCTTCTATTGTTGGTTCTTCCTTTTGCCTTTTTTGGATTAATTGAGTGTTTTTAAAGTCCATTTTTATCACTTTTATTGGATTTTTAGCTATACTTCTTTTGTGTTTTTTTTAGTGACTGCTGTAGTGATTGTAATAGTCATCTTTATCTTATCACAGTCTACCTTGAATCAATATTATACTACTTCATGTATAAGGTAAGAATATTACACTAGTGTAATTTCATTTGCTCTTTTCCTGTCCTTTGTGTAATTATTGCCATATATTTTACTTCTGTATATGTTATTAACCGCACAATACATTATTAGTTTTTGCTTTAAATAGATGATTTTCTTATAAAGAAATCATGATAAGAAAAAAGTCCTTTTACCTACCCATGTAGTGTTCATTTTCTGTGATCTTCATTTTTTTTCCTATAGATTTGAATTCACTTCTGTTGTATTTCTTTAGCTTGATGAACTTTATTTAAGATTTATAAATACTGTTTATCGATTGTGGCTGTAAATGATGTTTGCTTTCAAATATCTGGAAAACATTTTTATTGTGTAATTGCATGTCTTTATATTTAAAAGATATTTTTTTATTGGAAATAGCATTCTAAGTTGACAGATTTTCCTCAATAGTTTGAAGATGTAATTTTCTTTTCTTTTGGTTCCCACTCTCTTAAGAATTCCTCTATCAGTTTTATTGTTTTCTCTTTTGAAAGCTATATATATATATATTGTTTTTGTGCCTCTGGCTTTTTTAAATAGATTTTTTTCTTAGTTTTTGAATGTCAGTAATTTTAGTATGACGTACCTAAGGATCAGTTTTATTTTTCATTTTGATTGTGAATTATATGGTTTATTTACCTCATCGCTTAATTTCTTCATCATTTTTGTGAAGTTTTCTGCCATTATCTCTTCAAATATTGCATCTGTCCCATCATGTCACTCTATCATTTATTTCTAGGAGTTCGCTTTACTTATGTTAGGCGTCTTCACTACATTTAATTTTTCTGTAGTGTTCTCTGTATTTTATATTCTTGCATCTCCTTTGATCTGTGTTTCAATTCACTAATTCTTTCTTTGGATGTTTCCAGTTTTCTGGTGAACTTGTTTCAATTATTACTATTTAACACATTACCCCAAGCTTGTAGTATTAAAGCAGTTTTATTCATGATTTTGCATCATCTTTTTTCCTTGTTGAATTCTGCTAGGCAGTCTTCTGTCAGTCTCTCTTGTTTGTTTTTTTTGTTTGTTTTTTGTTGTTTTTTTAAAAAAGTGTGACTACAGTTATATCTGGCTTCTTGACATGCGTTGGATAGTCTCAAAAATGTTTCCCTCACATGTCTAGTAGTTTGAGCTGGCTGGTTGATCTAGGGGTCCTTTATGGGTGACTCTTTTCTGCTGTCCTTTCATCCTTTAGTTTTATAGACTGTGCTCTGTACATGTTATTAGAATTTTAAGAGGGAGAAGAAAGAGTATGTATGCCTCTTGAGGCCTAGGCTTAGAATTTGTATGCCATCACTTCTTCATTCTATTGTTTTGAGAAAGTCTTGATGCCACTCCATGTTCAAAAAGTGTGAAAAATCCCATTTGTTTGGTGAGGACAAGGATAAAATAATGTAATGAAGGTTGCCCATACAGATATAGGAAGAATTTGTGTCAATTATTTTTCAGCTTGTCTACTTCTAATTTTTTTGTATGTTTGTTTATTGACATATAACTCACATGCCATAAAATCCACCATGTTAAAAAAAAAATCCACCATGTTAAAGTATACAATTCCATGGTTTGTAATATAACATGGTGTGTAACTATCACCAGAATATAGTTCCAGAATAATTTAATTGCCCCTAAACAAAATCCATACCCTTAAAAGTCACCTCCTATTTTTCCTTCTCCCAGCACCCGAAAACCACTAACATACTTTATTTCTCTATGAATTTGTTTATTCTGGACATTTAAATACAGTCATATAATATGTGGGCATTTGTGTCTGGCTTCTTAGCATAATGTTTTTAAGGTTCACTCATATTGTTGCATATTGTTAATCTTTTCCTTCTTTTTATGGCTGAATAACATTCATTTATTCACGCCATATGTTTATACATTCATCATTTGATAGATCTTTGGCTTATTTCCACTCTTTTGTTTTATGAATAAAGCTGCCATGAATATTTTCATATAGACATGTTTTAGACTTTTTGGCATATACCTAGGAGAGGAATTTTTAGTCCTATGATAAATGTGTATTTAAACTTTTAAGGGAGTTGCCAAGCTGTTTTCTTGAGGTACTTCACTGGTTTTTTACATTTCCACCAACAATATTTGTGGGTTCTATTTATTCTGTCCTCACCAACACTAATTTTTGTTCATTATTTTGATTATTAGTATCCTAATGGATATTAAGCGGTAGCTCATTGTGGGTTTGATTTGTATTCCCCTTATGACCATTGATGCTCTTTTTATATGCTTATTAGCCACTTATATATTTTCTTTGGAAAATGCATATTCAAATCATTTGCCCATTTTAATTTTTTAAACTACAGTATTTTAAGAGTTACTTATGTTTTCTGGAAATAGATCCTTATCAAAAATAGGATTCTTAAATATATTCTCCTGTGGGATCTCTTCACTTTCATTATGGTGTTTTTTGAGGCATAAAGATTTTTTATTTTGCTGATGTCCAATATATCTGTTTTTCTTCTTTTGGTTGCTTTTGCTTTTGATGTCATATCTAAGAAACTGTTGTTTATTTCAAAACCATGAAGATTTACACTTATATTTTCTTCTAACATTTTCATAATTTTAGCTCTTATTTAGATTTTTGATCTGTTTGGAGTTATTTTTTTTATATATGACATGAAGTACAGGTCCAAATTTGATCTTTCACTTATTGGTATCAAGTTATCCCAACATCATTTGTTAAGAAGACTATTCTTTCTCCATTTAATGGTCTTGGCACTCTTGTTGAAAATCAGTAAACTGGGGATCCTTGGGTGGCTCAGCGGTTTAGCGCCTGCCTTTGGCCCAGGGCCTGATCCTGGAGTCCGGGGATAGAGTCCCACATCAGGCTCCTTGCATAGAGCCTGCTTCTCCCTCTGCCTGTGCCTCTGGCGCTCTCTCTCTCTCTCTCTCTCTCTGTGTGTCTATCATGAATAAATAAATAAAATCTTTAAAAAAAAGAAAATCAGTAAACTATGAATGTATAGGATTATTTCTGGGGCTAATAATATTTAATTGATCTATATATCTCTCCTTATGTGAATACTACACTGGTTTGATTGCTGTAGCTTTATAGTAGGTCTTGAAATTGGGAAATGTCAGTAGGCCTCTAACCTTTTTCTTTTTCTTTTTTTTTTATTGTTTTGGTGAGTTGGGATTCTCAGTAACTTCTTTTGAATTTTAGGATATGCTTGTCTGTCCCTATAAAAAAAAGTCTTTTGGAATTTGATAGATACTGCATTTAATTTGCAGATCAATTGGGATGAATTGCTGTCTTAATATTAAGTCTAACAATCTGTGAATAGAAGGAGTCTTTCCGTTAATTTCTTTCAACAATGTATTGTAGTTTTCAAAGTATAAGCTTTAACATTTCTTTGGTTAAATGTACTTCTAAGTACTTTATTATTTCTGATGCTACTGTCAGTGGAATTGTTTTCTTAATTTAATTTTTGAATTTTTCATTGTAAGTATATAGAAATTCAGTGAAACTGATATCTGTATAATTGAGCTTTTATTCTACAATATTGCTAAGCTCATTTATTAGCTCAAGTAATTTTTTGTGTGGATCCTATAGTTTTTTATGTGTAAGATCATGTCACCTGCAAATTGACTTGGTTTTAAACATTCTTTTGAAATCTGGATGCCTTTCATTTCTTTTTGCCTAATTCCCCTATCCATAACTTCCAGGACAATATTGAATAGAAGAGACAAGAGTGGACATTTTTGTCTTTATCTTAAAAAGAAAGCTTTTTCAGTCTTTCGCCACTAAATATTAGTCTTGTATGTTTCGTATATCCTTTATCAGATTGAGACAATTCCCTTCTTTTCCTAGTTTGTTGAGTATTTTCCATGTATTGAGATGATCATATTGTTTTTCCCTCTCTCTTTATCTACTCGATTGTTTTTTATGTGTTTAAACAACCTTGAATTCCTGGGATAAATTCTGCTTTGTCATGATGTATAATCCCTTTTATATGCTAGTGGATTCAATTTGCTACTGTTTTTTTTTTTTTTTTTTTTTTTTTGAGAATTTTACACCTATAAGCATATTTGGTATTGGACTGTCATCTTTTGTTGTAATGACTTTGGTTTTTATATTGGGTAAGTAGTGGTCTCACAGAATGAGTTAGGAAATTTTCCCTTTGCTTCTCTATTGTAGAAATATTCTTAAATAAGTAGTATTGATTATTATTTAACTATTTTGTAGAATTCATGAGTGAAGCCAATGATTTTGGGCTACATTTTCTGGTAATTTGTTGTTAACTCCATTTATTCATTCATTCATTCATTCATTCATTTATGTATTAATTTTTTTTTTAATTTATTTATGATAGGCACACAGTGAGAGAGAGAGAGACAGAGACACAGGCAGAGGGAGAAGCAGGCTCCATCTCCATGCACCGGGAGCCCGATGTGGGATTCGATCCCGGGTCTCCAGGATCGCGCCCTGGGCCAAAGGCAGGCGCCAAACCGCTGCGCCACCCAGGGATCCCTATGTATTAATTTTGAAGTGTTGTTGACATACAATGTTACATTAGTTTCAGGTGCACGATATAGTGACTTAACAACTCTATACATTATGCTATGTTCCCCACAAATGTAGCCACCATTTGTCATCATACAATGCTCACTTGCTCGTATGTATCATTGACTGTATTCTCTGTGCTGCACCTTTCTTTTTGTTTTTGTTTTTAAAGATTTATTTATTTATTTATGATAGAGAGAGAAAGAGAGAGAGAGAGAGAGAGAGAGGCAAGAGACACAGGAGGAGGGAGAAGCAGCCTTCACAGCAGGAGCCCGGCGCGGGACCCGATTCCGGGACTCCAGGATCGTGCCCTGGGCCAAAGGCAGGCGCTAAATCGCTGAGCCACCCAGGGATCCCCTGTGCTGCACCTTTCATCTCTTTGACTTAATCATTCCATAACTGGTAACCCATACCTCAATCTCTTTATTTTTAGACATTATTCATATTTTCTTTTTTCTTTAGTCAGTTTGGTTGTTAGGGTCATTCCAAGAATTTGTCCTTTTTAACTGAGTTATCTAATGAATGAATGAATGAATGAATGAATGAATTTATTAAGATTTTATTTATTTATTCATGAGAGACAGAGAGAGAGAGAGACAGAGCCACAGGCAGAGGGAGAAGCAGGCTCCATGCAGGAAGCCTGATGTGGGACTCGATCCTGGGTCTCCAGAATCAGGCCCTGGAACAAAGGCAGTGCTAAACTGCTGAGTCACCCGGGCTGTCCCTGAGTTACCTAATTTATTGGCATACAGTTATTCATTATGTTTCTTTATAATTCTTTTTTCCTACCGTTTGTTGGTAGTATGTCTCCTCTTCCAATCCCAGTATCTATATTTTGGGAATATCTTTTCTCTTGTATTTATTGGTTGGTTTAGCTGAAGTTAGGTCAGTTTTGTTGCTTATTACAAGGAAAAAAAACTTCTTGCTTTATTGATTTTTCTCTGTTGTTTTCTACCCTAGCATTCATTTTCCCTCTCTAATCTTTATTATTTTCTTTCTTTTGCTTGCTTTGAGTTTAGATCGCTGTTTTTCTTTTCTTTTTTTTTTTTTAACTTTGTTATGGTGAAAATTTAGATTGATTTGAAGCTTTTCTTCTTTGTTTAATGTAATCTTTTATAGCTATAAGTTTCTTTTTGGCAGTGTTTTTGCAGCATCCTTTAGGTTTTGGTATGTTATGTTTTCATTTTCATTTACTTAAAGTAAATTTTTTTAAGATTTTATTTATTTATTTATTTATTCATGAGAAACACAGAGAGAGAGAGAGACAGAGAGAGACAGAGACACAGGCAGAGGGAGAAGCAGGAAAAAAAAAAAAAAAAAAAAAAAAAAAAAAGAGGGAGAAGCAGGCTCCATGCAAGGAGACTGATGTAGGACTCGATCCCAGGTCTCCAGGATCACACCCCGGGCTGCAGGTGGCGCTAAACCGCTGCGCCACCGGGGCTGCCCCACTTAAAGTAATTTTTAATTTCCTTACATTTTGCTCTTTGGCTCATTAGTTATTTAAGAATGTGTTGCTTAATTTCCACATATTCACGATTTTCTAAGACTTTTTTTCTGTTACTGATTTTCAGTTTCACTTTATTGTGTTTAGAGAACATACTTTAAATGACTTTAGTTCTTTTATTATATTTTTATTGTTTAAAAGAATACATTTCTCTAGAGAATGAAAGAAAGGGAGAGAAAGAGGGCATAAGAGGTGGGGAGGGGCATAGGGAGTAAAGAATCCCAAGCAGACTCCACACTGAGCATAGAACTTAACGGGGGGCTTCATCCCACGACCCTGAGTCACGACCTGAGTTGATATCAAAGTTTGGAATGCTTAACCAACTCAGTGACCTAGACACCTGACTTCAGTTCTTTTAAATTTATTGAAGTTTGTTTTATGACCTAGTAGGTAGTGTATCATGGAGAATGTTTTAAGTGCCCTTTAGAAGAATGTATATTCTGCTGCTGTTGTATAGATTCTTCTTATGTTTGTATGGTCTAGTTGGGTTATAGTGTTGTTCGAGTCGTCTCTTCCCTGCTGATCTTCTACCTAGTTGTTATATTCATTATTGAAAGTATTAAAGCCTCCACCTGTTATTGTTGAATTGTGTTTTATTGTATTCTTTTCATATTTTAAAAACTTTTATTTAAATTCAATTAGTTCACATATAATGTATTATTGGTTTTGGAGGTAGAGGTCAGGGATTCATCAGTCTAATATAACACCCAGTGCTCATTACATCATGTGCCCTCCTTAATGCCCATCACCCAGTTACCCCATCCTTCCACCCCACTCCCCAGTAGCAACCCTCAATTTGTTTCCTATGATTAAGAGTCTCTTATGGTTTGTCCGCATCTCTGATTTTGTCTTTATTTTTTCCTCTCTTCCCCTATGATTCTCCAATTTGTTTCCTAAATTTCACATAGGAGTGAGATCATATGATAATTGTCTTTCTCTGATTGACTTATTTCACTTAGCATAGTATCCTCTAGTTCCATCCACATCATTGCAGATGGCAAGATTTCATTTTTTGGATGGCTGAGTAGTATTTCATTATATATATAATTTCATTATATATACTATATAAATAATATATTCTTTATCCACTCATCTGTTGATGGACATTTGGGCTCTTTCCATAGTTTGGCTATTGTGGACATTACTGCTATAAACATTGGGGTGTGGGTACCCATTTAGATCACTACATTTGTATCTTTATTTTTTATTTTTTTATTTTTTTTACATTTGTATCTTTAGGGTAAATACTCAGTAGTGCAATTGTTGGCTTGTAGGGTAGTTTTGAGGAACCTCCATACTGTTTTCCAGAGTGGCTGCACTAGTTTGCATTCCCACCAACAGTGTGCAAGGGTTCCCCTTTCTCCACATACTCGCCAACAGCTTTTGCTTCCTGACTTGTTAATTTTAGTCATTCTGACTGGTGTAAACTGGTATCTCATTGTAGGTTTGATTTATATTTCTCTGATGCTAAGTGGTGTTGAGCAATTTTTATATGTCTGTTGGCCATTTGTATGTCTTTGGAGAAATGTCTGTTCATGTCTTCTGCCCATTTCTGGATTGAATTATTTGTTCTTTGTGTGTTGAGTTTGTTAAGTTCTTTATAGATTTTGAATACTAGCCCTTTATCTGATATGTCATCTGCAAATATTTTCTCCCATTCTATGTATTTTAATTTCTGTCAATGTTTCTCCATGCATTTTGAAGATCTATAATTAGATGCATGTATATTTATGCTTTTTATATGTTCTTCATGGAATGTCCTTTATTGTTATAAAATGTCCCTCTTTATCTCTGTTAAAAATTTTAAAGTCTATCTGAAATTCGTAGAGCTACTGCAACTTTGTGGTTGCTCTTTGTATGTCATATCTTTTTTAATTTACTCACTTTCAATATATTTGCATCTTTAGGTATGTCTTCTATACACAGTACACAATTATATCTTTATTTTTAATCCAGACTGTCTGTCAGCCTCTGCCTTTGATTGAATTGTTTCCTACATTCACATTTAACGTTACTATTGATATACTTGGATTTATGTGTGCTACTATACTTTTTTCACTATATGTCTCACTGTATGTCCTCTGCCTCTTATTTATTTATTTATTTATTTATTTATTTATTTATTTATTTATTTATTTAATGGTAAGTCAATATTTTCCAATGTAGCATTTAAATTTATTTAATGATTTCTTCACTTTATTTTGGAGTTATTTCTTTAATGGTTGCTCCAGTGTTTACCAAATACAACTTAACCTATTAATGTACTTCAGATTCATAATAACTTAATTTCAGTAGATAAAATGATGTTACTCATATAGATCTATTCTTTTTCTCTTCTTTTTGTGGAATTGTTATATCTATAGCATCTTTTATATGTTGCAAAACCAATAATACATATTTACAGTTAATACTGTATCAAATTTTATCTTTTAAAGAATCTGAGAGAAAGAAGGAGGGCAAGTCTATAGCATTCATTATGTTAATTTTTATATTTGCCAATTCTGGTTTTCTTTATTTATTCCTGTGCATTCAAGTTACCATCTGTTAAGACCATGTTATGTCTGTTGCCCAATATATATTTTGTTCCACTTACTTCCTTTGTAAGGTTATTGGGAAATACAGTTTTATGTTATAAGCACAAAATCTCATTATATATGTCTTTTAAATATAATTTAAAACTTAGGTAGCAGAAGAAAGGAGACAAAATATATCCCTTATTGTCTTTTGTAATGACATAATTACTGTTACCAGTGCTCTTTATTGTATTTTGTGGAGTTGAATTACTGTGTGGGATCATGTGGTTTCCCACTGAAGAACTTCCTGTAGTATTCCTTATAAGGTAAATCGGCTAGCAACAAATTCTGACAATTTTTGTTTATTTTTTGAATGTCTTAATTCACTTAAATTTTTTGAAAGTAGGTTTGCTGGTTATGAAATTTTTGGTTGACAGTTTTTCTTTGACAACTTTAAATATATTTAACAGTGCCTACTCTCCTCCACTGCTATTGATAAAAGGTCATTTGCTAATCTTATTGGGCTTCTTTGTGACTGTGAAGTCCTATTTTTTCTTGTTCTTTCAAGATTTTCTCTTTGTTTTGATCATTTTTATTTTAATGGGTCTGTCAATCTTTTCATGTTTATTGTAGAATTAAACTTCTTGAATATGTAGTTAATATTTTTTATCAAATTAGGGAAGTTTTCAAAATTATTTATTCAAGTAAATTTTAGTCTCTTCTCTTTCTTTTATCCTTTCAACACTCCCAGTACATGTAAGTGTGAGTACTTGATGGTTTCCTGCATTTATCTGAGGTCTTGTTCACTTTTCCCCATTCTTTTTTCTCTCTGTACTTACATAATTTCTATTGAACTATTAATTGTTTCTTCTGACAGTTCTAATCTACTGTGGAGTCCCTGTAGTGTATTTTTTATTCATTAAATTATTCTACTCATCAATTTTCATTCACTTTAAAAAGTTTCTGTTTTTTTATTATTGTTCCGTATTTGATCAGGTATTATCATACTTACCTTTATTTCTTTAAGCAGAGTTTTGTTTTTTCTGTCTTTAATTACTTTAATATTTTCATTGTCTTCTAATTGTTCTGTGAGTCCAGTTCTTGGGCTTTCAATTCTCATTTTTACTATCTCCCTCTTTCTTCTGACTCTTCTTTTTGATGGTTTGTCAATTTTCTTTTTGAAGTTTTACTCTGTAAGTGTTTTTGTTGGTTTTTCCCCTCCTTCCCCTTCCAAGTCAGAAGTTTGCAAACCGAGGCCTGAAGGTCAGACCTGCATGGTCCCTTGCCTATTTTTGTAAATTAAATTTTATTGGAATGCAGATATGCTCAACTGTTCATGTATTACATATGGTTGCTTTTGCACTATAATGGCAGAGATGAGCAACTGTGATAGAAATTATATCATTATATTATCAGCAGAGCCTATACCATCTAGCCCTTTACAGAAAAACAAAATTTTCATAGTGTATATTCTGTGTTGTGTTTGTAGGACCTGAGTTTTTAGGAGTATTTCATGGGGCCATTACATCTGATTTTGCAAGGTGGATGAGACTTTTCTTGATTAAAGAACTGATTTTACATTAGTATTTGATGTTGGAGTTTCTCTACTATGTGGACAATGTGAATTTTACTCAACATATATGTCTTACATAGGCTTCAAGTTCTCACAAGTGATTTTTTTCTTTCATACACAGACCACAGTATCCTTAAGGTTCTTTTTAGCTTCATTGGGTATGTGATGTGCTTTAGTACCTTGTTTCCTTCTCCACAGATAGGGGCTGAAACTGAAGGCTTCCAGCATTTTAAATACGGTTCAGTTTAGCTATCTTCCTTTGGATGCCAGAGATCATATCACCTGGCCATGCTGGGTTTTCAAACTCATGTCTCTTATTCTTGTTTGTCTATCCTATGTATAATAAAATTCTGTTGCTACCTCAAAATTCTCTTTAAAGTTCTTATTTTGAACTATTTTGAATCAGCTCTGATTTCTAGCATCTGATAATCCCTTTTAAGATAGGGTATATGTTTAAAAATGTTTTGAGTAAATTTTCTGTGTATATATTTTTTGAATTTTATTGAAAATGTCAAGCAGATATTTTTAAATGTTTTACATCTGTTTTAGAGAGCACATATTTTTCAAAACTATGTACTTTATTTGCATATCAAATGCTGAGTTTTCCATAATATTTCATTTTCTTTTTTTTGTCTGTGTATCCATAGATAAAGAACCATCTGGGCTGGTTTTAAAATTTAGACAAAATAGTATGGATAGCTTCTCTTTAGTTTTATTCATGTTCCTCAGCCAGGTTGTTATTAGAATCTTTCGAGTAACGATGTATCCTGGTAGAACTATTAGATGCAAGCTTCTATTACTCTGTTGATCCAGCACCCTGATGCTGGTGGGAATAAAACATAATCATAGGCTTATTGTGTATCCTTTTCTTGTCTGTGTTTGCTGCAGCCATTATGCCTGGGTTCTACTTTCTGTAACATGCTTTCTCTATTGTCATTGCCAGCATTCTAGTTACAAGCCATGACAATGCCCCCCGCCACCCCCCCCCCCCAGCCACCCAGGAATCCCCTTTTTCTTCTCTTGCAAATTCGGCCTGCAGTTAGGTGTAAATTGTACCAGCTTTCTGTCTGATACATTCATTACCTCAAACATTAGACTTTTCTGTGTCATACTTTCTACAAGCTGTATGGCATCATGCCAATAATATTCTTAGTGATTGCCGTATGGCTCAGAACTGCCTTCTGAACTTCTCATTTTCAGGAAGGACAGTGGGTAGCATTATAGCAAGGATCCTCTTTTAATTTCCAGAGGTAGTTTATTACTTTCTAGTTTTATTTGTGTCATTGTCACCATACCTAAATTCCTTTAGTTGCTGCCAAGTTTCCTTATTATTTTAGTGGTAAGCTGAAGGGAGGATGTTAGTTGTGATTGCTAAATTTAGACATCTTATTCAGGAGTTAAAGCATTTGTTTTTCTGAGATGAAAAATCTTCCAGGAGATACATAAAATACTTATAGTAACCCATTTCCTATTTTAACCTTTTCAGATAGTACTTTCTATAGAGTGGGCACTCAATAAATTTTGTTTTTACCTGACTGAATTAATAAGTGTTGTCGCATTTCTATGAAACAACAAAGAAATGTTAAAAAATTAAAGTTCTTAACATTTTTGTTTCTTATTATAGAAGTCATATGAACTTATTATAGAAAACTGATGTAAAAAAATCTTACTAAACTAGGATAACCATTATTCACTTTTCTAATAGGCATCCTTATAGATTTTACTTAATTTTTTTAAACTTTGTTATTTTTCTTTTTTTTTTTTTTAAGATTTTAAATTTTAGAGAGAGAAAGAGAGTGAACAGGGGGAGCAGCAGAAGGCAAAGGAGAGGTAGAGGGAGAGGAGGAGACTCCTTTGAGCATGAAGCCTGACACTGGGTTTGGCCTCACCTGAGCTGAAATCAAGAGTGGGGTGCTTAACGAACTTAGCCACCCAGTCACCCCCATGCTTCTACATTTTAAAACAAAATTGTTATCATTCTATTTTTTTAAAAGATTTATTTATTTATTTATTCATGAGAGATGCAGAGAGAAACAGAGAGGCAGAGACACAGGCAGAGGGAGAAGCAGGCTCTATACAGGGAGCCTCATGTGGGACTTGATACCAGGACTCCAGGATCATGCCTTGGGCTGAAGGCGGACGCTAAACCTCTGAGTCACCCAGGGATCCCAAATTGTTATCATTCTAAATATAATGTTTTGCATCTTGATTTCACTTAAATTATCATGAACATTTTTGGTCTAAATTTCCTCCTCATTGTTTCATAATATAATATAAAATGCAAACACTGTATTATAATTTTCCTTATTTTTATAAAGAGAATGATGATATAAAGAGAATGATTATTTAGCATTTTCCCATGATGACTTTGTTATTTCTCTACTATTTTACAGTAGAATTGTGCCTCTGAAAATTTCTGTAAGGTATAGGTGTTTGGTTTTTACCATTCTTGCCTGTGTATTTCTTTACTCTTTGATGTTAACTTTTGTCAATGACCCTATGCTAGTCTCTTAGGATTTCTCTCCCTTTCAGATTTTCTATATACAAGAGGTATGGTATTTAATGCCTGGTCTTTGGATCATGCTTTCTGATTGTGTGTTTGTTTCTGCCATTGATTAGCTGTGTGACTTTGGGTTGTTGCATAACCCAGGCTTCCTTATCTTAGAAATGGTCCCCAGTGTAGTACCTTCCATATAGAATCGTTGTGAGGATTAAATGATACAATTTATGTATATCACCTGGTATACTATCTGACAAAGGGGTGGTATTTATGTATTTTAAAACTGATGCAGTATGTGCAGAGACCAATCAGATTAGATGCTGGCCATAAACAATTGGGATTGACTGAATATTGGCTTCTCTGGCTAGAGTAAGAGAAAGCTCAATTAAATGCTATCTTAGTTGTAATAATGATGAAAATGATTATGAGGCCATATGAGGTCAATGAAGCCACATGGTGTTTGTGTAGGTGGTTACCTTGACTAAGTCATTATGCCCCAAATAGGCATTAAAGGTATGAGCTTTCATATATGAACTTTATCTCTCATCTGAAATTCTGTTGTAAAGTTAATACCAAAACCTATTAAATCTTATATGATGAAGACATGAAAAAGTCTCAAGTTTTAAATGTGATTCTGTTTAGTTCACATTCAATAGAATTCTGATTAAGCTTTGAAGCTTTTCTTATCCAAGGAAGATAAACATTTATGCAAATTAACTTAAAAGTGCTATTTTTGTTAATCATACATGGAGTTTTTTGAAGGACCTATAGCCACAGAGTTTTCTATATTTATTGATCCTTTGTTTTCATGTGTAAATATAATTAAGATGTATTTTAACATTTTTTACCAAAGCTACATTATTCATTCTTGTGTTTGTATAACTTAGACATAATATTCACATGAATCAGGAAGGATTAGAAAAGTATTCCCTTCTAGGACGCTGGGGTGGTTCAGTTGGTAAAGTGTCTGACCATTGATTTTGGCTCAGGTTATGATGTCTGGGTGATGAGATCCAATCTGTATCAGGCTCTGTACTGGCATGGAGCCTGCTTAAGATTCCCCCTTTCCTTCTGTCCTTCACCCCTGCTCAGGCGTATGCTCTCCCGTTCTTTCACTCTCAGAAAAAGTTTATTACCTTTTTAGTATAGCTTTTATGTTTTACTTTATCTCTTGTCCCTATAGTTTAAGGAGCATATGACAAAATTTCAACACAGAATTTATTGTATATATTGTCCTGCATTAATATTTTGAGTCACAGGTTTTACATAAAAAAAAAAATTTGGGAAATGTCCTTTGGACATTTCTACCATTCAAATTTGTAAAATAAATTCTTTGTCTTGATAGCTATTATACTTGGTCTTGTTTTACAAATATTCATAATATTTTTTACTTTTTTCTTTAGCTTGCCAGTGTAATGGACATAGCACTTGCATCAATAATAATGTGTGTGAACAGTGTAAAAATCTTACCACAGGAAAGCAGTGTCAAGATTGCATGCCAGGTTATTATGGTGATCCGACTAATGGAGGACAGTGCACAGGTAAGTATTTTTTATTTTACTTCAGTGCATTTTTTACTACAGAAAAGAAAATGCGAAAGATATACCTCTTACAGAAAATATATTTTATAAAAGAAAATATTTTAAATTAAGTTTCAATATTTTTGAAATTAATATTTATTCTTAGGGGTGATATGAACTATAACAATTCTGTGATACACTTAAAAATTTTTTTTATTTCAAAATGAATATATGTTTATTATAGGAATTTAGCAAATGCAGACACATTAAAAATCACTTATAGTTCACTATTCAAAAATAATTACTGCTGATTGTTTTTTAATAATAGTAAGTTATTTTGGCTTTAGAAATAAATAATTAAAGGTTTTGTGTATGCCTTATATCAGATAACCTTTTTGGGGTTTAGAATCAATCCTGGGTTGAAATCTCCCCCTGTGTGTTCTCATGCTATAGCCATAACCACTCAACCTCTCAGTGCCTCATTTTTCTCATATGTAAAAGGGAGATGATAAAGATCAAATGAGATCATATAAATAGAGGCACATGTAATAAGGATTGAAGCACATTTTTCTTTTCTTTTCTTTTCTTTCTTTTTTTTTTTTTTTTTTAAGATTTTATTCATGAGAGAGAGAGAGAGAGAGAGAGAGAGAGGCAGAGACACAGGCAGGGGGAGAAGCAGGCTCCATGCAGGGAGCCTGACATGGGACTCTATCCTGGGTCTCCAGGATCACACTCTGGGCCAAAGGTGGCGCTAAACCGCTCAGCCACTGAGTGCTGCCCAGGAATTAAAGCACATTAAAAGAGCATTTAAAATGCTCTTCTCATCACATTTTTTTGTTCACCAACCTTTACTTTTCTCTATCTTCCTCTCTATCGTCCTGCTCATTCTTACTTTTTAGACAATTTTTAGTTTTTCTTTAAAAATTTTCCTTTTAGATTGTAATTTTACAGTAATCCTTTTTTATCTCTAGGTTGGTCCTTGTCCCTTATGTTTTTAATCTTCTGTTTTTACATGGAGGTTGCCTATACGGCACCCACAGAAAAGACTCCATTGTTGGCTATGAAAAGTTGAAGACTCTCTAAACAGGGAGCTGGCCCTGGGCCTGGCCTAGATAAGAATGTTAACACTGCTTGTGTATTATGAATAATGCTGCTGTGAACTTTATTGCACAAGTCTTTGAATACTGCTTTTCAGTTCTTTTTTTTTTTTTCCCATAAACTAGGAGAGGAATTGTAATTCCATGTTTAACTTTCTGAGGAATTGCCAAATTGTTCAAGTTGTTTTCCATAGTGGCTGCTTCATTCTACATTCCCACAAGAAATGTAGAGGATTCCAATTTCTCCACATCCTTGCCAACACTTGCTATAGCCCATTAAAAAAAAATTCTAATCATCCTAATGGATGTGAAATGATATCCCATTGCGGTTTTGATTCACATTTCTCTAATGAGTAGTGATGTTAACTGTCCTTTCATGTGGTTGTTGACCATTGTATATTTTCTTTGGAAAATGTTTATTCAAGTCCTTTGCCCATTTTAGAACAATCTGTTTTTTTTTTAATTGTGGTAAAATATACATAACAGAAAATTTACCATTTTTACTTGTGTAGGATAAAGGCAGCATTAAGTATATTTACACTGTTGTGAAACCATCATTACCATCCATTTCCAGAATTTTTTTCATCTTGCAAAACTGAAACTCTATACCCATTAAATATTAATTTTGCATTACTCTTACTCCAGCTGCTGGCAACCACCATTTTGTTTTCTGTCACTATGAATACAGTTTTTCTAGATGGCCTGAAATATGTGGAATTGTGCAGTATTTGTCCTTTAGTGACTGGCTTATTTCTTTTAGCATAATTGTCTTCATGTTTCTTTCATGTTGTAGCATGTATCAGAATGTCTTTCCTTTTAAAGGCCAAATAATACTCTCTGATCTACGTATATGCAGTTTGTTTATCCATTCACCCATTGATGGAACTCTGAGTTGCTTCCACCTTTTGATATTGTGCTTAATGCTGTGATGAACATGGGTGTACAAGTATTTGTTCAGTTTCCTGTGTCTTTTCATGTGCTTATGGGCCATTTGTGTATCTTTGGAAAAATGTCTATTAAGTCCTTTGCCTATTTTTTATTTGGGTTGTTTGAGTTGTCATTGAATTGTAAGGGTTCTTTATAGATTCTAGATATGAAGCTTTTATTAGATAATTAATTAGCAAATATTTTCTCCCATTCTGTAAGGTTGCCTTTTCAGTTTCCTTTAAATTTCTTTTGAAACACAAAAGTTTCCAATTTTGATGAAGTCCAGCTTATTTTTTCTTTTGTTGCTTGTGTTTTTGATGCATATCTAAGAATCCAATGCCAAATGCAATGTCATGAGGATTACCAAAGTATTAATTTTTTGCCAACATAGGCAAAAGGAACATTTGAATAATTATATTAGCTACAAAATGTTTTAAATTACAATGGTAGGTTTTATCACTCCAATAGGCATAAGTGCTTTTAGAAATATGTTCCCCTTTGGGGATAATACTTCTTTGCTAGGTTTAAGACTAAGTTCAGTTATTCCATATTCATTTTTGTTGCTGACATTGCACATCTGGCAAGCTGAGGCATAATGCAATGGAAAATTAAAGGGGATGAAAGATAAATGCCTATCTTATTCACTACTGCACATTCTCTGGTACTTTATGGAGCTTTAAATAATTCCTTGTAGTTTACTTGTTTCCTAAAGTTGGCAAGATAATATTTTGCTGTCTATGTCTTCTCTATGGTGATGTAATATATGAAAGTCATTTTTATTTCTTAGGGCCACATTAGCTATATAACTAAATCAACAGAATATCACATCTGGTGAACTATTTTTAATGCAGCTGTGGCTAAAATCAATTTATAAAAAAATGAGTATTATAAATTTACTGCCATTTCTTCATTTTTAGTTCACCTTATTGAGAAAAGTTCATTTTTCATTAGTAGATACATTTAGTAAAATTCAAAGTCTGCTGATATTAAAGGAAAGAAGGAAATAGATTTATATTTGGATGGTAAGACTTTAGAGGTACTGTAGACTCAGAAATTATTTATTATTAAATTTAACCTACTAAAGTCAATTTAACATTGTTGTTGATATTATATAAATGTACTTGTAGATTTTCTCAGATTGTTTTTAGACTATAGCATATTTGTAGCTGTTCTCCTAATACAATTAACTATTAAAAGCTTTATTTTTTTATTTTTATTTTTTTAGTAATTGTCAGGGGCGCCTGGGGGGCTCAGACAGTTAAACATCTGACTCTTGATATCAGCTCAGGTCATGATCTCAGGGTGGTGAGATTGAGCCCTGTGTTGGGCTCCATGCTCAGCGTAGTCTGCTTGAGATTCTCTGTTTCCTTTTGCCCCTTCCCTTGCTCTCTTTTTCCCTCTCTTTTTCTCTCTCAAATAAGTATCAATCAATCAATCAATCTTAAAAAAAAATTACCTGGGAATCCCTGGTGGCTCAGCAGTTCAGGGCCTACCTTTGGCCCAGGGCATGATCCTGGAGTCCCGGGATTGAGTCCTGAGTCAGGCTCCCAGCATGGAGACTGCTTCTCCCTCTGCCTGTGTCTCTGCCTCTCTCTCTCTGTCTTTCTCTCTCTATGTCTATCATGAATAAATAAATAAAATCTTTTAAAAAAATAAAAAAATAAAAAAATACCTGTCAGAATGGCTAAAATTAACAACATAGGAAACTAAGGATGTTGGCAAGGATGCTGAGAAAGGGAAACCCTTTTACATTGTTGGTGGAAATGCAAACTGGTGTAGCCACTCTGGAAAACAGGATGGAAGTTGCTCAGAAAGCAAAAAATAGAACTACCCTGTGATCCAGCAGTTGTACTACTAGGTATTTATCTAAAGGATACAAAATATTGAATCAAAAAGGCACATGTGCCCCAATGTCTATAGCAACATTATGAACATATCTAAATTATGGAAAAATCATGAATGTCTATCAACTGATGAATGGTAATGGAGATGTGATACACACACACACGTATGTATATATGTATAGATATACACACACAATGGAATATTATTCAGCCATCAATAATAATGAAATCTTGCCATTTGCAAGGATGTGGATGGAGCTAGAGTGTATTATGCTATGTGAAGTCAGTCAGTCAGAGGACAGTAAATCCCATATGATTTCACTCATATGTGGAATTTAAGAAATGAAACAGATGTACATAGAGGAAAAAAAAGAGGGAGGGAAACCATTAAAGAGACTCTTAGCTATAGAGAGGAAACTGAGGGTTGCTGGAGAGGAGGTGGGTAGGGGGATAGGTTAAATGGGTGATGGATATTAAGGGGGGGCACTTGTGATAAGCACTGGGTATTATATTTAAATGATGAATCAGAAGAGCGGGGCAAGGGCAGCAGGAGAAGGGTCCCCAAGTCACCTGGTCCCACTAAGAACCTAGATAGCTTTCAAATCCTCCTGAACACCTACGAATTCCACCTGAGATTTAAAGAAAAAACAGCTGGAATGCTACAGAGAGAAGGGTTTTCGCTTCTAACAAGGTAGGAAGGCGGAAAAAAAAAATAATAAAAAAGAATCAAGTGGGAGAGGGGCCCGACGAGACGCCGGCTAAGGGCTAAAGCCGGGCAGCTAAGGGTGGACAGGAAGGCCCAGCCCCGGAGAAGAAGCGGGAACTTTAACAAATCCGAACCGGACTCTTCCCAGAGGGAGAGGCGCTCAGCAGGGAACCCGGGCAGGAGCAGGAGGGGCAGCGGGGCCTCCGGGCTCCCGGGGTCACTAACAGGAGGGGCGCCCGGGGAGAGCGCCCCACACACCCGGGCCCATCTCGGTAACGGGCTGGAGCGCCCAGCGGGGCCTCGGGGAGAAGCTGGGGGAGTGGGACTCGGGGAGAAGCCGGGGGGCAGGCGGGGGCTCCGGGGGAGGGGGCTGCGCCTGCTGCCTGCAGGAGCCCCGGCCCGGAGCGTGATCCCAGCAGCGCAGGCCCCGGAGCCCAGGGCGCGGGGGACACAGCCCAGGACCCTGCGCTCCCCCGGGACAGGCGGAGGCGGGGAGGGCCCAGGACAGCGAGGATGCTCCTGCCCCGGGCGCCCCCGAGCTGTGCAGGTCAGCGCCCCCTGCCCCGGAGCATCCAGCCCCCTGCGGACCGGGAGCTGCGGGAGTTACTGCGGGAGCTGACTCCAGGGCTGGGGAGCTGGCCCCGCCAGTGGGGTTGTCCCTCCTGGTGTCACCCTGTGCCTGGGAGGGATGGGGTGGCCAGGGAACAGGGACCTCACGGGGTAACAGCTCCTACTGAGCCCGGCACTGGCAGGGGGTGGGGCAGCTCCCCCAGGTGTGCACACCTGAGACTCAGCACAGTAGCCCCTCCCCCCAGAAGATCAGCTGGAAGGACAGGGGAAGAGCCAGTTCTTGAACCAGCAGCGCTGGAAAGCTCCAGGGGAGGCCGAGGGATTTACAGTATATAGAACCAGACGGTAACCCTCCTTTTCCCCCCCTTTTTTCTGGTGCAACTCGTTTTCATATCAGACTAAAAATTTCCAATATTTTTTTTCTCATTTCCCACCATAAATACAATATTTTACCACCTCTTCATTTTTAAGTTTCTTCTTTTTTGACTTTCATATTTATACAATTACATGTCTTAGATATATTTTCCACTTCTAGATTCCCTTCCACATACTCAACTTAATTTTGGGAGATCTACAAGATACGGTTTTTGGTTTTCATTCCCTCATTTTGTTCTACAGTGGCAGAAGCTAATACCTTCTAAAACATGACCAGTATGCTACAGAACGAAGTGGTATACTATGTTGGTTCATTCTGTGAGATTCCTCAATCCCATTCTGCCCCCCTCTTTTATCTCATTTATGTTTTGGTGGTCATTGTTGGGGCCCTCTACAAGTATTTCTAGTTTATATAAATTTGGGACTGAGCATCTTCTAACATACAGAGCTTAATATTGTCAGAAACAAGAGGACCATCTTCTAGGATCCCTAAGGTAGACCACATTCTCCTTCCATTGCAACTTTGTCACCACCCCATCTCCCAGTCCCCCCTTTTTTTCTTTCTTCTCTTTTATTTTGTTTTCTTTTTTTCTCTTTGTTCTCTTTTTTTCTTTTTCTTTTTTCTTCCTCTTTGGGATTCTTGGCCTTTAATTTTTTTTAATACTTTGTTTTAAAATTTGTTTTTCACTTTAGTGGTCCTTTTGTTTTATTTTATTCTGATCTTTGTTTTCATTTTCTGGTCTCTGACCTTGGCAGAATCATCTAGAGTGAAATTTACTTAGGTTGTGGTTGATATTCTTAACTCAGCCCGCTCATACAGCCACTATGCACTGACCAAAATGACTAGAAAGAAGAACTCACCACAAAAGAAAGAATAAGAAACAGTACTCTCTGCCACAGAGCTACAGAGTATGAAATACTCTGTATTTCAGAGAGCCAATTTAGAAGCACAATTATAAAGCTACTCCTGGCTTTGGGAAAAAGCATAAAGGATTCAAGAGACTTCATGACTGCAGAATTTAGATCTAATCAGGCTGAAATTAAAAATCAGATGAAATGACAATCCAAACTGGATGTCCTAATGATGAGGGTTAATGAGGTGGAAGAGAGAGTGAGTGACGTAGAAGACAAGTTGATGGCAAGGAAGGAAGCTGAGGAAAAAAGAGGAAAACAATTAAAAGACCATGAAGAAAGGTTAAGGGAAATAAATGATAGCCTCAGAAGGAAGAATCTATTTATAATTTGGGTTCCAGAAAGCACTGAGAGGGCCAGAGGGCCAGAAAGCATATTTGAACAAATCATAGCTGAGATCTTCCCTAATTAGGTCAGGGAAACAGGCATTCAGTTCCAGGAGATAGAGAGATCCCCCCCACCCCCCCGCCCACCCATCAATAAAAACCATTCAACACCTTGACATTTAATAGTGAAATTTGCAAATTCCAAAGATAAAGAGAAAATCCTTAAGGCAGCTCAAGACAAGAGATTCTTATATGGGGAGAAATATTAGATTAACAGCAGACCTCTCTATAGAGACCGTGGCAGTCCAGAAAGGGCTTGCATGATATAGTCAGGGTCCTAAATGAGAAGAACATGCAGCCAAGAATACTCTATCCAGCAAAGCTCTCATTCAGAATAGAAGGAGAGATAAAGAGCTTCCAAGATAGGCAGAAACTGAAAGAATATGTGACCACCAAATGAGCCCTCTGAGAAATATTAAGGGGGACTCTGTAAAAGAAAGATGAAGTCCAAAGAAATGATCCACAAAAACAGGAATCGAATAGGTATTATTATGACACCAAATTCATATCTTTCACTAGTTACTCTGAACATGAATGGGCTAAATGACCCCATCAAAGAGATGCAGGGTTTCAGGACTGGATGAAAAAGCAAGACCCATCTATTTGCTGTCTACAGGAGACTTATTTTAGACCTAAGGACACCTACAGCCTGAAAATGAAAGGTTGAAGAACCATTTACCATTCAAATGGTCCTCAAAAGAAAGCAGGGGTAGCAGTCCTCATATAAGATAGATTAAAGTTTGTCCTAAAGACTGTAGTAAGGAATGAAGAGGGACACTATATCATACTTAAAAGGTCTATCTAAGAAGAAGACCTAACAATCATGAATATTTATGGGCCTAATGTAGGAACTGCCAAGTATTTCAATCAATTAATAATCACAGTAAAGATATTCATAAATAATAATACACTAATAGTAGGAGACTTCAACATGGCACTTTCTGCAAATGACAGGTATTCTAAGCACAATATCATCAAAGAAACAAGAGGTTTATGATACACTGAACCAGATGGATTTCACAGATATTTACAGAACTTTACATCCAAACGCAACTGAATACACATTCTTCTCAAGTGCACATGGAACTTTTTCCAGGATAGGCCACATACTGGGTCACAAATCAGGTGTAATCTGATACCAATATGTCCCCTGCATATTTTCAGACCACAATGCTTTGAAACTTGAACTCAATCACAAGAAGAAATTTGGAAGAAAGTCAAACACATGGAGGTTAAAGAGCATCCTACTAAAAGATTAATGGGTCAACAAGGAAATTTGAGAAGAATTAAAAAGATTCATGGAAACTAACGAAAATGAAGATACAACTGTTCAAGATTTTTGGGATATAGCAAAAGCAGTCCTAAGAAGGAAATACATCTGAATACAAGCATCCATCAAGTAATTGGAAAAAACTCAAATACACATGTTAACCCTGCACCCAAAGGAACTGGAGAAAGAACAGCAAATAAAACTTACACCAAGCAGAAGAAGAGAGATAATACAGATTCGAGCAGAACTCAATGAAATCGAGACCAGAAGAACTGTAGAACAGATTAACAAAACTAGGAGTTTGTTCTTTGATAGAATTAGTAAGATAGATAAACCATTAGCCAGCCTTATTAAAAAAAAGACTCAAATTAATAAAATCATGAATGAAAGAGGAGAGATCAAAACCAATACCAAGGTTTACAAATGATTTTAAAAACCTATTATGAGCAGCAGTACAGCAATAAATTAGGCAATCTAGAAGAAATGGATGCATTTCTGGAAAACCACAAATTACCAAAACTGGAACAGAAAGAATAGAAAACCAGTACAGGCCAATAACCAGGGTGGAAATTGAAGCAGTCATCAAAAACCTCCCAAGACACAAAAGTCCAGGGCCAGATGGCTTCCCAGGGGAATTCTATCAAACGTTTAAAGAAGAAACCATACCTATTCTATTAAAGCTGTTTGGAAAGATAGAAAGAGATGGAGTACTTCCAAATTCGTTCTATAAGGTCAGCATCACCTTAATTCCAAAACCAGACAAAGACCTCACCAAAAAGGAGAATTACAGACCAATATCCCTGATGAACATGGATGCAAAAATTCTCAACAAGATACTAGCCAATAGGATCCAACAGTATATTAAGAAAATTATTCACCATGACCAAGTAGGATTTATCCCTGGGACACAAGGCTGGTTCAACACTCATAAAACAATCAATGTGATTCATCATATCAGCCAGAGAAAAACCAAGAACCATATGATCCTCTCAATAGATGCAGAGAAAGCTTTTGACAAAATACAGCATCCATTCCTGATCAAAACTCTTCAGAGCGTAGGGATAGAGGGAACATTCCTCAACATCTTAAAAGCCATCTACGAAAAACCCACAGCAAATATCATTCTCAATGGGGAAGCAGTGGGAGCCTTTCCCCTAAGATCAGGAACAAGACAGGGATGTCCACTCTCACCACTGCTATTCAGCATAATACTAGATGTCCTAGCCTCAGCAATCAGACAACAAAAAGACATTAAGGCATTCAAATTGACAAAGGAGAAGTCAAACACTCCCTCTTCACCGATGACATGATACTCTACATAGAAAACACAAAAGACTCCACCCCAAGATTGCTAGAACTCATACAGCAATTTGGCAATGTGGCAGGATACAAAATCAATGCCCAGAAGTCAGTGGCATTTCTATACACTAACAATGAGACTGAAGAAAGAGAAATTAAGGAGTCAGTCCCATTTACAATTGCACCCAAAGCATAAGATACCTAGGAATAAAACTACCCAAAGAGGTAAGGGATCTATACCCTAAAAACTACAGAACACTTCTGAAAGAAATTGAGGAAGACACAAAGAGATGGAAAAATACTCCATGCTCATGGATTGGAAGAATTAATATTGTAAAAATATCCATTCTACCCAGGGCAATTTACATATTCAATGCAATCCCTATCAAAATGCCATGGACTTTCTTCAGAGAGTTGGAACAAATCATCTTAAGATTTGTGTGGACTCAGAAAAGACCCTGAATAGCCAGGGGAATATTGAAAAAGAAAACCAGAGCCGGGGGCATTACAATGCTGGATTTCAAGTTGTACTACAAAATTGTGATCATCAAGACAGCGTAGTACTGGCACAAAAACAGATGCATAGATCAATGGAACAGAATAGAGAACCCAGAAACGGCCTCTCAACTCTATGGTCAACTAATATTTGACAAAGCGGGAAAGACTATCCACTGGAAAAAGGACCTTCTCTTCAATAAATGGTGCTGGGAAAATTGGACATCCACATGCAGAAGAATGAAACTAGACCATTTTCTTACACCATACAAAGATAAACTCAAAATGGATGAAAGATCTAAATGTGAGACAAGAGTCCATCAAAATCCTAGAGGAGAACACAGGCAACACCCTTTTTGAAGTTGGCCACAGCAACTTCTTGCAAGACACTATGAAGGCAAGGGAAACAAAAGCAAAAATGAACTATTGGGACTTATTCAAGGTAAAAATCTTCTGTACAGCAAAAGAAACAGTCAACAAAACTAAAAGACACCCTATAGAATGAGAGAAGATATTTGCAAATGACATATCAGATAAAGGGCTAGTATCCAAGATCTATAAAGAACTTATAGGGGGTCCCTGGGTTGCTCAGTGGTTTGGCCCCTGCCTTCAGCCCAGGACGTGATCCTGGAGTCCCGGGATCGAGTCCCACATATGGCTCCCTGCAGGAAGCCTGTTTCTCCCTCTGCCTGTGTCTCTGCCTCTCTCTCTCTCTGTGGTTCTCTCATGAATAAATAAATAAAATCTTTTAAAAAAAGAAAAAAAGAACTTATTAAACTCAACAGCAAAGAAACAATCGACTCATGAAATGGGCAAAAGACATGAATAGGAATTTCACCAAAGAATACATACACATGGCCAAGAAGCTCATGAGAAAATGCTCTACATCACTTGCCATCAGGGAAATGCAAATAAACCACAATGAGATACTACTTCACACCAGTGAGAATGGTGAAAATTAACAAGACAGGAAACAACAAATGTTGGAGAGGATGAGGAGAAAGGGGAACCCTCTTGCACTGTTGGTGGGATGGTGAACTGGTGCAGCCACTCTGGAAAACTGTGTGGAGGTTCCTCAAAGAGTTAAAAATAGAGCTACCCTAGACCCAGCAATTGCACTACTCGGGATTTACCCCAAAGATACAGATGCAATGAAACGCCGGGACACCTGCACCCCAATGTTTATAGCAGCAATGTCCACAATAGCCAAACTGTGGAAGGAGCCTCGGTGTCCATCGAAACATGAATGGATAGAGAAGATGTGGTCTATGTATACAATGGAATATTATTCAGCCATTAGAAATGACGAATACCCACTCTTTGCTTCGAGGTGGATGGAACTGGAGGGTATTATGTTGAGTGAAGTAAGTTAGTCGGAGAAGGACAATCATTCTATGGTTTCACTTATTCGCACAATATAAAGAAATAGTGGAAGGGGTTGTAGGGGAAAGGAGAGAGAATGAGTGGGAGAAATCAGAGAGGGTGACAGAACATGAGAGACTCCTAACTCTGGGAAATGAACAGGGGGTAATGGAAGGGGAGTTGGGCGTGACTGGGTGACAGGCACTGAGGGGGGCACTTGATGGGATGAGCACTGGGTGTCATATGTTGGCAAATTAAACTCCAATAAATATACCAAAAAATGCAAATATAGTAGGGTAGACAGAATGTAAGTAAGAAAATAAATAGGACTTTTAGATAGTGATAAGTGTAATGAATAAAATAAAATAGTGATGTGGGGAGTGAAAAAAAATGATGAATCAATAAATTCTGCTCCTGAGATTATTATTACCGTGTATATTAACTAACTGGAATTTAAATAAGAACTTGAAACCAACAAAAAAACTTTAAAATGTGGTTTATAATTAAAATTATTTAAATTTTTCATTGATGTCCAAGAAGATTCTCTAATACGAATTTGCTATGGAGTATCTATCTATCTATCTATCTATCTATCTATCTATCTATCTATCATTTATCAATCTTTGTAGCTATGAAAGAATAAACCAATGTAAACACCTAGGGATATGGCATTATATTGCTGGGTCCATATCTAGGCAATATCAGTGTCCTCTTGGGTAATTACTTAACATCTTACTGTCTGAATATCCTTACCTAAAAATTATGTGACTAATTTAATTTATTGTGAGGCCTACATGAGATACTTTACATAAGAAATCATATGTGTTTCTGGCAAATGTTAACTCTAGAATGCTATTATTAACATTATTACCATTCTTTTTATTACTATAATTTATAACATCAGTAGGCTTATGTATGTTAATGAAAATGTATGATTTAGACTTTTGAAACAATATTATTATTGTTGTATTTTCCCTAATCTGACTTATAAGTTTTAGTAAAAGAAAATAAGTGAAAATTTCATGGAATAGAATGGCTCAGTATAATATAGTGGCTCAATAGTCTCTACACTGTATTGCTTTGTGATGAAGGATTATTCTTGAATTCACAATTATTGACTTATTATTTGCAAAACAGTGTGCTAGGGCTTGAATCTATCCATTGTGAGGTTGCTATAATAGTGTTATGAGAGAGGTTGAATGATACCACAGGGGACAGAGAGATGAATTCTAAAGAAGGATTTGAGTAGGCCCTTTGGAGTTGAATTCAATTTATAAGTTTTAATTTTATGTGATTATCATTAGTTGCATGCTTTTCATTATACCTTGTTCTAAATGTGAGACAAAGCTAAAATGCTATTAATTCCCAAAATGTTTAAAAATATTTATATATATTTGTTTTCTTTGATTATTCATAAAAAGATGTATTATAAGAACTTTAAAAAGGGGCATCTGGGCAGCTCAGTGGTTGATCATCTGCCTTTGGGTTAGGTCGTGATCCTGGGATCAAGTCCACATCAGTCTGCTTCTCCCTCTGCCTATGTCCTTCTCCCTCTGTGTCTCTGATGAATAAATAAATAAAGTCTTTTTTAAAAAATAAAAGCTTTATTAAAAAAAGATTTTCTTCAGAAATACTTTAAGAAAAGCAAAAAAAAAAAAAAAAAAAAGGCTTTTTAAGTCCTGCAAAGTTACCTGTTTAAACTGAATGATTTCAAAAAATCTTTATTTCATAGGTTCTATAATATTGTCTTCTCTCTGTTCTAATTATTTTGAAATGTTTTCTATTTCTGGGGGAAGTGGTCCTTTAACTTCAAATACTTATAACCCTAAGCTTTCCTTTTCTACTCCATCCTTTTTCGCTCTTTTCATTCCTTTTATCCTTATAAAATAGGAATCAAAAAGGACAAGAGGAATTGAGACTATGAAAAGTATTTGGACCTGACATTAAGTCAGGTGATTTCAGAATGACCTTGGTTGTGGTTAGTAGAAGGTGCAATTTACTATTTTCTTTTCAGAAACTTTTCAGAGTTTCATAGGCCAAGCCTAATGAAACTGCCAGAGACATAGTCACTGGACTTTTGAGTGTTGGGGAACTTCGCTTGGCTTACTTTTGCACTTTTATTATATCCACCCTATTTCCTCAAGATCTCTTTCCCTGTTTTTTGTTTGCATAAACTTCTACTTTCCACCTATTCTAACTTTAAATCTTCATTTCAATTTTTGTCATTTCCTTAGTGTTATTTAAGGTCCTAGGCCGGATGCTATGGATTATTTCCACCTCTGGTTTGCATGTTTTTGACAATGAAGTATGTCACTTGCATGCTTTCTTTTCATTAATAAATTCACTAATATACCTAATGGAATTTTAAAAATTACTTAATGATTTTAAATCTACAAGTACAATACTTATCTTTCAGGGACTAGATAGAAGCCATTATTTTATCTTAATATTTCTCCTTAATTTTATTTGATGTGATGCTTAGTCCTCTTATGTATTGCTTGAGGTTTTGTATTACAAGGATCTGGCACTATTTGGTTGTTTAAAAAGTGATACAAGAGGGGATCCCTGGGTGGCGCAGCGGTTTGGCGCTTGCCTTTGGCCCAGGGCGCGATCCTGGAGACCCTGGATCGAATCCCACGTCAGGCTCTTTGCATGGAGCCTGCTTCTCCCTCTGCCTGTGTCTCTGCCTCTCTCTCTCTCTCTGTGTGTGACTAAGATAAATAAATTAAAAAAAAATAAAAATAAAAAAGTGATGATATTATGATTTAATTTAACAATAAAAAACAACAACAAAAGGCTTTTATACAAACCTACAAAAGTTAAGGAATTCTTATTTCCCTCAAATAACAGGCCTAGGATGGAAACTAAAATGTAAATTTAAAATGGGACATATTTCCCATATTCTAAAGCACAAAACATTTATTTATTATACTCCAGAAAATTAGAGGTTAATTTAAGAAACTAAGCATGTATTTGGTTTTATGGATTTTTTTAAAGAATGAAATTTTCTAAATGCCAGTTTGGATACACGCTTTTTCATTGCTCAGGTAATGCACAAAAACTAATTAGTGATGGTGGAAAAGTTAATTATATGTTAGAAACACCTAGAGCAGGGGTAGGTGAGCATCAGCATAAATATATTCTGTAAATATTTCATAAACATATTAAAATCCTTCTTAATGTATTATTAACAAGAAACACCTTTTCTCTCAAAGGTCCATTTTTATATACTATAGGATATGAATGCAAATATTTGCTTTTCTCTTAATCACAACTAATTTTATCTATACTTCTCATCTTTTGCTCTGTGGGTCCATCTACTGACTTTATAAGAACAATAATCTATAATTTTTAGACTAAAGGAAGTATATGAACATTTAATTGTATATTTATTTTAATAAGCAATTTTAACTTGTTTTTTAATTTCCTATATAAGGCCACTATTATTCATGTTAATTCATTCAAAAACTGAATTCAGTGACTTTTTTATTTAAATATATTCTCTTTTCATCCCCATTTAGTTAATGATAATACCAGTAAAACTTCCATGATTCCCCTTTTCTTCTTTTGCTGTTGGATATTACAGGTTAGCTGAAATGCAATAGCTTCTTATCAAATAATTGTTGAATGAATTAATGAATAAATGAATACTTTTTTTTTTTAATACCAATATGATTTTATTCAGACACAGGCAGGAACAATGACCTTCAGAGCTGGGTAAAAACAGTAAGTTAAAAGCATGTTTAAAGTTTCAGATAATCAGTTAAAAAGTCTGAAGGAGGTGATTTCCCTCCTTTTCTGTTGATTAATTCAACACAGCATAAAATAATTTATATCTATAAAATACCCTTATTTCTAAGCAAATCAACTGGAGATGGCCCTAGGATTTCCTCAGCTATGCACGATGCACACAATCTTCATTCCCTCCTCTACCCCACCCAAACTTTAAGGCAAAAATGGCCAAAGAAGGTAATCCCCTTGGGGCTCTCCACGCCTGTGCCCACCCACCTCCTACCTTGCTGCCCTTCCAGTCTCAACAACAGCACCCAGCCCTGGCGTAACATCCTGTAGCCACTGTCAGAGATGCACCGGCCCCTGTGTGTCTAAGCATGTTGATTCCTCTCCTGGTCCAGATACACCTCCCCTGCATCCTACGGCCTAGAGACTGTACTAGATTAATCATCATCAACACCCATTAAACAAGATAGCAGGAGGGGAAAAAAGAGAAACTGGGTTATAATGTGAATTACAGGTAGTACAGTCTCTG
This sequence comes from Canis lupus familiaris, assembly GCF_011100685.1. Taxonomy (NCBI): domain Eukaryota; kingdom Metazoa; phylum Chordata; class Mammalia; order Carnivora; family Canidae; genus Canis; species Canis lupus. Next base: position 26,342,895 of record NC_049249.1, read on the forward strand.
GTTAATAGGTACTACTTTATACATAACAAGGCAATTAATAAAATATAATTAGTGCTTAAAAAACAAAACAACAACAAAAAAGTCGAGTGTCTGTACCCTCCATACAGTGTTTCCATTTGTTATCCACCTTTATATTTCCTTTGTAGGAAGAGAAAGACGTACTTTTCTTCCTAAGAATATTTAGTAATTTTATTACAATTTCTGAAATCTTTTATTGCTTAAAAAGTGTCTGTGAAAAAATTAAAAACTGCTCGATAAGACTTACAATGCCTTTTATGCTGTGACCTAAGATAATTTTTCTGGTTATGCATTCTACTTTGTTTCTCATATTCCATCACATATTTACTTCTCTTTTTCTATATGTCCATATTTTAGTTAATGATGCTAACATTTTTTTTCATCAGTTAAGCACCAAGCATAATAAGTTATCTATAATTTAACTATATATTAATAAGTATATAATATTATGAAACAGTGTATGTAACAAATAGCTAATAATAGTTTATTTGTACCGGGAACATTGCTAAGAACTTTGCCTAAATTTTTACATTTTATTCTAAGCACTCTATAAGGTATTTACTATTATACCCATTTTATAGATGAGTAAACCAAGGATATAGACCTAAGTGCCGTGTTAAAGTTTAAGCCAGTGAGTGCAGGAACCAGAATTCATATGTGAATCATCTCAGTCTTGTACTCCAAACCAGATGCTCTTGTATCTTCTTTGAATCTCAGCTATAATCAGTGGTCAAGTCTTAACCATTTCAAAGCCATAATATTGAACTGCCATTGTCCAGTTGTGTCTATATATTAGCCTAGCCTATGGTAGTAGTTTCCAAACAGATCAGCCTCTCTCTGTTTTAATTATTCTTTTATTTTGTTGCTAGGACATTCACAACATTGTATACCTTTTTACTTCAGGTCCAACCACCCTTTCATGTAAATCCAGCTCTTTTCCCATTTGAACTACTTTTACTTCCCTGGACATTGTTGTACCTCTGAACTTCCTAAGTCATTTCTGAGATTTCAGCTTAGCCTGAAAATGTTTTGTAATGTCTCTCCTAACTTCAGGCAGTGCTGGTACCTCCATGATGATAGCCATCAGTATTTTTAAGTCATCATTTACTTCTTTTTCTAAGGAGGATGCGAACGAACTTGAGGAGAAAAGTTCGTCTCACTTGTTTTGAATTTTTTTATATTATGTTTGTATCTTAATTCCATAGGTGGTAGTACTGTGCTTGATATAGAGTTAGCACTTCATTATATTAATGTTTCTAAGAACATATAATATTTTGATGTACATTTCTTTTTTTTTTAAGATTTTATTTATTCATGAGAGACACAGGGAGAGAGAGAGAGAGAGAGGCAGAGACACAAGCAGAGGGAGAAGCAGGCTCCATGCAGGGAGCCTGACATGGGACTCGATCCCAGGTCTCCAGGATCATACCCCAGGCTGAAGACAGAGCTAAACCGCTGGGCCACCAGGGCTGCCCTTAATGTACATTTCTACATTCATCTATACTTTATACTAAAATCCATGAGTTTAGGGACACCTGGGTGGCTCAGTAAGTTGAGAGTCTGACTTTCAGTTTCAGCTCAGGTCATGATCTCAGAATTGTGAGATTGAGCACCATCTTGGGCTCTGTGCTTAGCATGGAGTCTACTTGGGAATATTTCCATCTCCGTCTTTCTCCCTCTGCTCCTCCCCTTGCTTGTACATTCCCTCTAAAATAAAACAAATGAATAAAATCTTTACAAAAATAATAAAATCTTTGAGTTTACACTAATGCTTCATTTTCTGTCCCTTACTATAAGTTTCATTCGATTCTCCCTACTGTCCAAATTTTTAGCCGACTTTCATTCTCTATAAAATGTTTTAAAATTTCTTCAATCTTAGAATAAACAGAAGGTAGTTTCAGAATTGCTGAACCATACCTCTGTAAAAAGGAAGTCTACTAATTAGAGATTAGCATTTATTTGCTTCTTTTTATCTTCTGTATGAGGACATATAGTCTGTAATTGTATTAAAAAGTACTTATGTTCATTCTTTTTTCCTCTTTCCGTGTGATTGTTAGTCATTTGAGTAAGGATCATTAATTTATTTCTGTGTTTAGTTAGCTTCAGGGCCACCTGCACCCCACCAGTATTGTTGATGTTATTTTCTTTTTTGAATATGTGACATATTATCATGGTCCTCAAAATCACAAATGTACAAAATGTCAGTGTCCTCCCTGCCATTCCCCTCATTCTTTTCATGACATTCTCACTCATGCCTTACGTAACCTAACTCAAACCATTCCCTGGTTTATCCTCCCTATATTATTTTTTTAAATTTAAATATGCAGAAACATGCATATTTTCTTTTTTTTCCACAAAAAATGTTGTCTTGTACTGTTTTTTTGTCATCTAATAATATAACTTGGGAATTATTCCACCTTAGTTATAGAGATTCTTCCTCATTGTTTTTATAGCTTCCCAGTACTACATTATGAGGATATACTTTAGTTTATTCAACTATTCTCCAACTAAGAATGTTTATGTGAATGACAGTAACTTCAAATGTCAGTAGTGGAAACTTTTGTGTCCATGTATATATCTGTACTGTAAGAGGTCTATCTTCAGGACAAATTCCTAGAAGGGAGCATGTGATTTTAAGAAATAAACGCATATTTTGTATTGCTAGTATGTACCAGTCTGTATTTCCACTAGCAATGTATGAGAGTACCTGTTTCCATATAGCTTTGTTAACAAAATATTTTTATACTTTTTTTTTTTTTAAGATTTTATCTATTTATTCATGAGAGAAACAGAGAGAAAGGCAGAGACACAGATGGAGAGGCAGGCTCCTTGCAGGGAGCCCCATGCGGGACTTGATCCCAGGACTGGGAACATGCCTTGAGCCAAAGGTAGACACTTAAACGCTGAGCCACCCAGGCATGCCTATTTTTTATACTTTTTAACTTTTTGTCTGACAGATGAAAATTTTAATTTTTAGTTCTCTCATCCTAGGTGAAATTAATCTTATCTGCATACATTTAAGGACCATTTTTATATTTTATGTGAATTTTCAATTTATGTATTTTTTTTTAATTTTTATTTATTTATGATAGTCACAGAGAGAGAGAGAGAGGCAGAGACATAGGCAGAGGGAGAAGCAGGCTCCATGCACCGGGAGCCCGATGTGGGATTTGATCCCGGGTCTCCAGGATCGCGCCCTGGCCCAAAGGCAGGCGCCAAACCGCTGCGCCACCCAGGGATCCCTCTATTTATGTCTTTTGCTCAATTTTCTGTTGAGATATTTTTATCCTTTTTCTTTAATTTGAGAATTCTTTTTTTTTTTTAAAGATTTAATTTATTTATTCATGAGACAGAGAGAGAGAGAGAGAGAGAGAGAGAGAGAGAGAGAGAAGCAGAGATACAGGCAGAGGGAGAAGCAGGCTCCATGCAGGGAGCCTGACGTGGGACTCGATCCTGGGTCTGCAGGATCACACCCTGGGCTGAAGGCGGCATTAAACCGCTGAGCCACTCGGGCTGCCCTTGATGGGAATTCTTATTAGGAATATTATCTATCTGTTGAACAGTTTTCTCCAAGTTTGTATCTGTCCGTTCGTGTTGCTTATAGTGATTTTTGTTTGTTTTTGCCATGCTGGTCTTTATATTTTAATCTAATAAAAAATTATCACTCTTGAATTAGAGTTAGAATACTTTTTTTACATCCAAGTTATCCAAGTTACCTATGTATTCTTCTGTTAACTTGTGTGGTTTTATTTTTTTTTTACATTTAGATCACTAATGCTTTTAGAGTTTAATTTTGTGTATGTTTTGAGGTATGGATCTAAATTGACCTTTTTCCACCAGTTGTCCTATTGACATTGATTTTAAAAAATTCATTTTGATCCCTGATTTAATATACAAGCCTTTAATATTTTGAAGTTTCATATATATTTGGTTTTGTTTATGGATTTTCTATTCTACTCTGATATGTTTGTCTATTGATGTGCCAGTAACACAGGGTTTTTTATTATAGAGGGCTTATCAATGCTTTAATATCTTATACGCTGGTTCTTTTTCTTGAGCTTTTCTTTTTTTTTAGTGTTTTCTGGCTTTTTTTTTGCATTTTTTTGTTTGATGATGTAATCAATTTATCAATTCTGATAAAATCTTTTTTTCATTTCTTTGAAGTTGTTCTTTTGTCAGATGGCTATAATATGTAAACTGAAAGTTTTAAGAGGTAACATGTATGAAAGTACTTCAAAAGTAGTACAGCCCCATATAGATACAAAATATTATTATGTTACAAAATGTTTTATGTTTTTAACATAATATTCAATACTTTTTCAGACTCTTTGATTCATGGTCTAGTATCTATTCAAGGCAATCTTTCAAAGTAATCTCATTGAAAACAATGCAGATTCAAAATAGATACAATAAAATTCAGTTGGAATTTAAGAATTTGAACTTGTGGCAAGTAGTAATCTTTGTGAATAGCTTCTAATAATGTGTCATTCTTAAATCTTCAGTTATAGCTCAGGATATTAATATTTTATTCTATTTTTTAGATGAATGTAAACCAGATTATATAAATAAAGCATAAGGAGTCATTTTAAAGGATTTAAATACTTTAATGGTAGTCATTAGCAATAGTCAAGAAATTTAGCTAGCTAGAGTGAGAAAATGAAATATGACTAAGGGTTTATTCTTTTATCAAAGAAAATGACACAAGATTAAAATTACTCTTTTTTTAAAAGTAAACATATGAAAGTAGACAGGGTATTAAGAATATAATTCCAGAGGCTGAGTTAAAATTTTTATGGTGAAATTTTTAATATTTGAATGTTTTTGCTTAACCCTTTTCTGTTAGGAAAAAATGACCCAACTTGTTTTAAATATGGTTTCAGTTTTTAAAAATAAATCAGAATGGAAAACTGGCAAATATGTGATTCCAGGCTTTGCGATTATAGATCAGGGATCGGCATGCTTTTTTTCCTCTAATGGGTTAAATACTAAATTTTGCTTTTGTGGGCCACCTATGGTTGCTGCCATTGCTGCCTCTGCCTCTTCCTCTGCCTTCTCCTCCTTCTTTCCTCCTTCATCTCCACCTTCTCCTCTACCTCTTTCTTCACAATCCTTTAAAAATGTAAAAACCATTCTTAGCTTATGGGCTATACAAAAATTAGGAAATGGGCCAGATTTGTCCCCAGGGATATAGTTAGATGGTTATAGTCTCCAGGGTTCTTGTTCTTTTGTCAGATGGCTATAATATATATATATAACCCCAGGGTTATATAGATGGTTAGAGTCTCTTCTTTCCATCTTTGAGTATGTTGGAAAGCTTTGGAATATAAAATATAAATCTTCCAGCCCTCTGGGCCCTTTAGATTTTTTTTAACCTATTACTGAAATCCTTGAAACAATGCCATTTGTTTGAAGATTCCAGTTAATTAAGTTCTAGATTTTTTATTGCCATCTTTTTCTTTTAAAGATTTACTTATTTACTTGAAAAGAGAACACATAAGCAGGGGGAGAGGGGAGAGGGAGAGAGAATCCTCAAGTAGACTCCCCACTGAGCATGGGGTCCAGTGAGGAGCTCCATCTCAGGACCCAGAGATCACGACCTGGGCTGAAATCAAGAGTTAGAAGCTCAGCTGACAACCACCGAGGCATCCCTTGTTTGCCATCTTAATTACAGTTCTAGAACAGTGCCTCACACTCTATAGCATTCAGAAAATACTGGAGCTAGGGCTGGATTACTGAGTTTTACTACTTACTCTTTATTTAAGCAATACAGGTATCAAATATCCTAACTAAACAAAGCAATCCCTGTAAGCCCAGTGGCCTATTTTTAATTATGAGCAATATCACTTTTTTGGTAGAAAAAAATTACACTCTCAACCACAAGTATATAGCAATAGTTGTAATTCAGGCATTTTTAATGAGAAAAATATTAGATTGCTAAGATATTATTGGTATCAACATTTCATGTTATTTATATCAGAAAGAAACAGCTATATTGTTTCCCCTTTTCATAAACCAAACATTGATGAAAATTTGTGCTTAGAATTCTAAATAAACATGTAAGTTTGAAGAACAGAATTTTAGGGGCACCTGGGTGGCTCAGTAGGTTAAGTATCTCCCCTCTGCTCAGGTCATGACCCCAGAGTCCTGAGATCAAGCCCTGCTTCGCAGAGCAGGGAGCCTGCTTCTCTCTCTCCCTCTGCTTCTTTTTCTGCTTGTGCTCTCTTGCTGATCTCTCTCTGTCTCTGACAAATAAATAAATAAAATCTTAAAAAAATAGAATTTTGGGTCAGCTATTTGAACATTTGCCTTTGTCAGAATTCTTACTCCTTTGAAATACTGTATCTACTAAATAACATGTATAATATGCTAGATATATGAAGCATATTAAATGGACATGATTTTCTAACCTCCAGAAATTATTGTTATAAGTATTCAACAGATAGCAGTGATGTAGCAATGAAAGGGACTTTGGCACATAAACTGACTTTGAAACAAGTGCTGTCAATGACTACTACTTTTTGGTTTCATATTTCTAGGTATATTCATGTACAACTTGTTAGAATAACCCTTATAGCATCCTTTTTTTTTTTTTTTTCTGTCTGTATTGTTCAGTTTTGGTTGTAAGTTGATACTGCAACTTTATGCTTTAGAGGAACAGAGATAACATGTGACCACATAATGTCCCTCTAGTGTATGTCTAGGCTCTAAAATCATCATCATATAAAATTTGCCAAACAAAGGCCACCATATAATGATTTCATAGGTGCTTATTCAGCGTAAAAAGATAACCTCAAACGCTGACAACAGAATAATTTCAACCCTGTCATGAAGTATAAATTTTAAACAATTGAATTTAAAATACATTTGTGCCATTTTAGCCTGGAGTACAGAACCACAAGGGAATTCTCTCAAAATGAGCTTACATTAAAAGATATTTTAACACAATTTTTTTTTGTCTCAGAAATTATTAAAGCTACTATACAATGATAATTCTTTTAAGGAACTCAGCAAACATAACTTGTATCCCTTTCTGCCATAAAGGGTATATATATAAAAGGTTTATCCAAGTTTAAAATATTAATGTACATTATTATTTTTAGTAAATTTCTGGATATAAGACTATTAATATGAAACTCTGCAAGTTAATATTAAGCTATCATGGCATATTCATTTACTATTTATGAAGTTAAGTGTTATCAATATATCTTAGGGTCCCATTATTGCTCGCTGATTGGTTTCTTTATTCCTTACAATACTACACCTTGTCATTCATTTCTGTAATTCTACATCGTGTGTCTCCATAGTTAATTCTACAAACTTAAAGGAAAATTATGCTGATTTATTTAAATATTCTTTAGGAAGAAAAAAATCAGACTTTTATGTAGAAATCTCTTGTAGCAAAAAGCCAGATTGTTAAGAATCTACCTAGTACCAAAATTTACTTTTTATGTGTGTGTAGGGGTGTGTATATTTACTTTATATTAATCATCTATTATTTTTCAAAGCAAGTAATCAAAAACAATGATCAAGATGCTTAGTGTTCTATAATTCTAATTTTATATTTTGATCAAAACCTATGACACGTTTACTAATTTTTATATGTGTATGTGAATCAGGAAAAAAACACATTGTTTCATTTATATCAGAGAGTAGTTTAACTAGCTGGAGGCATGCAGGCACACAGTAGTTCTCACAAGATTTTTGAAAGGGCTGGTGGCATGGTTGGCCTCGTCTCTTTAGACTGTCTCAAGATTGGCAAATGCACTGTAGCCTAGAATTACTGACAGTAATTCTGACAGTAATTCTGTCAGTAAAACTGACAGTACAAAGATCAGATAATGTGATTGATGTCATTAAGAGAAGGTGAATGGCAATGTGAAGTACCAATTACAGTGGTTATGACAATGAAAAGGAGGGGTCAGATACAAAAGAGATTGTGCATGCTGAAACTAGAACCTGCCATTTGATTGTATGTTGGACCCAATAAAGTATAAAGTTTGGGTCTCAAATAATTGGAATGCTAATCTTTAACAAGGAATGCAACATAAGAAAATGAAACGAGTTCATCTGAACCAAATTGACTGTGTGTAACTATTATGCCCTGGGATGTTTCAGTTAATATTCTGGAATATTAAAACTGAGGATGATCTCAGAAGCTTAATAAGATGATTTGGGGGCAATAAATAGACATGCTTTTTTACATGATATATAACTATATTATTATTATTGTTAGCAGTATAATAGTAGAAGTAATAGCTGTACTTACTAAGTGTTTGATATGTGTTAGATATTTAAAAATACATGATCTCATTTAATCTTCTGTGGATATTAAGAGCTAAGTATTATTATTATTTTTTTTTTTTTGCAGATGAATAGGCTAAAGCAGAGAAGTTAAATACATTGCCCAAGGTAGCTGGTGATTATAGATGAAAATTTTGAAGTTAAGCTGTTTGACTCCAAAACTCTTGTGCTTTTTGAAATTCATTTCATTAAATACATGAATCATATGAAAAATAGAAAGGAGTCTAAAGAAGAATGTAATAATACTTGGATCCATACTAGACATTAGGATACCCTCAAAGACTTTAAGGAGTTTTCACAAAATTTTTAAATAAGTGAACTTATTTCCCTTTAATAAAAAATAACTTATGTGTAGCCAATATTTTTGGATAGCAAGAGGAAAATACACAGTACAAAAATAAGATAATAATAAAACCTGCATGAAATGTGATGCATGTTTGTGATGGAGAATATTCAGTGTCATTTTCGTTTTGACTTACAGCTTGTACATGTAGTGGCCATGCAAATATTTGTCATATGCACACAGGAAAATGTTTCTGCACAACCAAAGGAATAAAAGGTGATCAATGCCAATTGTAAGTAAAAATGACTTTTTAGAACTTAATGTGGATTGAATTTTTGCTATAAACTGATTGTTATACGTTTTCCTTTTTAAGCTTAGTGTTGTGCTAGTTAAGCAGCCAATATTATTGTAAACTGTTTTTGCTTGCATTTTATCAATTCTCATAAACAGTTAAGCCTTTTAAAAATGGCAGTTTTGGGGATGCCTGGGTGGCTCAGTGGTTGAGTGTCTGCCTTCAGCTCAGGTCATGATCCCAAGGTCCTGGGATTGAGTCCCACATCAAGCTTATTGCAGGAAGCCTGCTTCTCCCTCTGCCTATGTCTCTGCCTCTTTCTGTGTCTCTCATGAAATAAATTAAAAATTTTAAAGAAAATTGGCAGTTTTGTGGAGGCTTTAAAGGAATCCATAGAACATGTTTGTCTTTGGTATCTCTAAAAAGAGAAACATCCTTAATTTTTTGGGAAAACACACACATCAAATTTGCATTTTCTTTTTATAATTGTTAAATATAATAAATAGCTCATCATATGTTGAATAAATAACTCAAAGTATGTATTTTTTGCCTTTCTTTTGAGTCTGTCATTATTAATTATAATTGTAGTCATTTAACCCTTTCAAGTGGTTCCTTATACTTATTTCTCTATTTCACTAGACATGAACCCACTTTTGTTACTCTGCATTCAGTAGTTTTATGAATAATTTTTGTCTTTTTATAATTATTGTCAAGATTATCCTCTCTCTCAAAAAAAATTAATCCTTAAAAGTAGTCGTTTAATGTTACCTAAACATTCCTTTTTTCTAATTTACATATGTCATATCATATTAAAATAATTTTTGTTTCTGAGTTGTATATATGTACTTACATTAGACATAAATGTACTGTATTTGACACAAATCATCAACTCTAATAAAAAAGGATTCTCTAAAACTTTCATATACAAAGAAGTCTGTTAACCATGGAAAATGATCATTCTGTTTCTTTTAATTTAAAACAAATATATTATTTGCTATAGAGTTATTTTAAACATTTCAAGTTAGATGGTCGTAACTATGGCTAGCCACTGAGGTATCATAGGTTTTCAAGTTCAGAGAAGGTGAACATAACCAGTTTTTATCCCTTCATAATCTCTAAACTTAAAAAGGAGATCAAAGTATAAGGTCTTAGGGAAACTCCTATTAAGGAAGGCTATTTTGGTCTCAATACCAATGGATTTAAATCAGAGTTCTTTGTTCAAGGACAGAAGATACTTCTAATATTTTGTTGAATACTGGTATCCATGAGTAGGAACACCTTCTTGGGTCCGTACCCTGTGCATTTGCACAGGCCTTCATGCATAGAAGCATGTTGTGCTTGGTTTAACTATCACCATCTTGAAATTCTTAACTAAATTTTTAACAAGAGCCTTACATTTTTGTTTGGCACTACTTCTTGCCACCCTCTCTCCTGCCACAAATTATGTATAAGGTCCTAGTCATTAACAAGAAATATTTTATTTTTGTTTCAAGATTCCATTATTTCATCAATTAAAACTGACAATTGGGCAGCCCTGGTGGCTCAGCAGTTTAGCGCTGCCTTCAGCCCAGGGCATGATCCTGGAGACCTGGTATTGAGTCCAATATCAGGCTCCCTGCATGGAGCTTGCTTCTCCCTCTGCCTGTGTCTCTTCCTCTGTCTGTCTGTTGTCTGTCTCTGTCTCTGTGTGTCTCTCATGAATAAATAAATACAAATCTTAAAAAAAAAAACCCTGACAATTTAAATTTGTACTATAGTTTTGCTTAAGTGATATAACCATCTATAATAATTATCTCTAATGTGATGTGGTACTTTAGTGAGATACTTTTGTTTCCAGAAAAGTGAGAGCAGTATTTTAATTAATTGAAATCATGTGATTATAAGCTTAGAAATACAGAGTTACAGGGTTTGGCATATGTATGAAAAAGTAGAAAACTATAGATTCTGAATGAACTCTAATTCTAATTCTTTTTTTTCCCTAATTCTTTTTTATGATTTTTAAAAGCAAGTGAAAAATTGGAATACTAATTTGTACAGTATTTTGTAGATAGCCTTTATAGATAGAATTATATTCATTATTTTTTCCTTGTTTCATTTGTCTGGCTTTTGAGTACGAGGCAATGAAAATAGGATCATCATTCTTAAAGCAATTATTTTTTTACAGTGTGCTTATACTAAAAAAAATTCTTGTTAGGAAGCAAAGCTAGTTATTCAGATCACTAAATAATTATCAAGTAAGTGCTTGTACTGTTAATGAAGATGAATATCACATAGTTTTTGCTGAAAGTATCTTTCAGGCTAACAGTGGAGAGACTAGCCAAAATATAATATACTAATTTCCTCTATTACTGATTTAAAATGCTTGCTAACCTTTGCCTCTTCACAGGACAATTTTTGTTTGGCTTTAAATATGTAGTTGGATATCACATCTTGCGTATTTTTCATAACCTCCTCAAACTACACTTGATTCTCTTCTGGTGTGCTAATTTATTCTTTGCATTATCTGTGCACTTGCCTGTATACTTTGCTAGAATGAAATTCTTTGAGGACCATGTCATTAGTACCACAGTGTAAGTGTTTAATAAGTTTATAATGGAATTGAATGAAGAAGGTATTGAAGGAGTACCAAAAGGGCAGGATTAGTTTACCTTGGAAGGATCAGGAAAGTTTGAGAAGAGGATACTTGAGCTGGAACTTGAAGGAGAGGTAAAATTTTCTGGGTGGACAATATAGTAAACAGAAGGAGAAATTATATTAGCAAAGCAAGGGAATGAATATGAAAATGGTTATAGCATTTCAAGCTTTTGTTCAAGGACAAAGAGGCCTGGCAAGAGCATCACTCCCACCTTTACAATGAAAGAAACAAGAACTGGGCAAACTGTAAATCCATGAGTTTTCTGGAAATCATTGGAGAATTGAGATTACAGGGTAAACAGCCCCAAATCTAAAGGGAAACAAGAACTTTCAGGGAGAGATGAGACAGGAATGCTGTCTTACCTGGAGCAAAACTAACTGGAAATGTAGAAGACTTGAGCTCAAGTTTGCAAGGTTAATAAAGTGCAGAGCTGGGATTCCCTGGGTGGCACAGTGGTTTAGCGCCTGCCTTTGGCCCGGGGCGCGATCCTGGAGACCCGGGATCGAGTCCCACGTCAGGCTCCCGGTACATGGAGCCTGCTTCTCCCTCTGCCTGTGTCTCTGCCTCTCTCTCTCTCTCTCTCTCTCTCTCTCTCTCTGTGACTATCATAAAAATAAATAAAAATTAAAAAAAAATCAAAATAAAAAAAATAAAGTGCAGAGCTCCTGGGGGCCACAGGAATTGAGGGGAGGTCCATGCCCTTTTTAAAGTTGTTTTTTTTTTTTCTTTTTTTTTTTTACCCCCATGCACTCCATCATTTGCTCAAGAAATAAAATGGAGAAAATTTTAAGAATGTGTTTCCTGTGGTCTAAGCTGGGGGAAGGGGAATACCAGAGACAGTGGGCAGGGTTTCAATATTGGGCCAAAGTGTTCATTCAAAGGGGCATTACATTGTTTATCTTGCCAGGGTTCTGGCTCTGACCTAAACCACAGCTGGAACTCAGAAATGGTAACTTAAAACATGAATTTAATGGGGACAGGAACTATAAGATAAATATATAATGAGTGAGGTGATATTATCTATGAAACTTGTTTACTTTTGAGGAGTAACATGTAGACTTTAAAGGAAACAGTATATTAGTTTTGTAAAATTTATCAGTTTTACACTGTAAAGGCATCACATACTGCATTCTGTGAAATGCAGTGTCTCACTCAAAATCCTTTTCAATGTAATAGTGTAAGGAAGGTTGGTGATATTTAAATTTTTTTCTTTAGCCTTCTAACAATCCTAGGAATAGAACCTGGTGTTCTTCAGTGGGAGATAATTTATCTTAACAAAATAAAAATAGGTGAAAGAAGTTTTGATAAAATATTGTGGCAGATACTTAACAATGTATCTTCCTAACTCCCATGGCTGTGATAGTTTCAACAAAGCTATAGTGGACAGTTTCCTGTACTTTCCCCTATTCCACATAAAGTCTGAGAATCTTTGTCCATCTTTAGTTCCAAAGGCACTCATTTCTGCCTAAGTGCAACCAGGAAGGGTAAGATAGTTTATGCCAAGATGGATCATCCTCAGCCAACGAAGGGTGAGAGTTCTGGATGACTTCTCAGGTGGCAGTGAGCACTATAATGCTAATTATAAGTGGGATAGTGGTTATCCTGGTGTGCTATAGTATAATTATTGAGAATATTAACTGTGTTTGATAGGATGAAGTTAGGTTGGAGGAGAAGTGCTAGTTTGTGCAGGAATCATTTCACTTGAAAGTTATAGGGGGATAGTAACTATGATTGTGGACTTGACTGCTTTTGTTAACTGCCATAAAGCCTTGAAGAAGGAGCCTTCAATCAACTCAGGGCATGCTGTGAACATCTCATGGCCTTAATGACAGCATTTGAAGACTCTTACCTTTTACCCCTAGAGAGCAGAGTATGTTGAAAATTATGCCCAGGATTTAATCATAATGTTGGCTGGCTGCAAATGAAACTGAAAGGTCAGCTCTCACAGTTCATCCATGGCAGAGTCACTGCCTGTTGAAGAGTGGGAGTTTGAGGCATACAGTGGAGACACAAGTATGACCTCTGAGCCCTGAATCCTAGATTCATTCCCTTGAAGACTCCTGGCTCCAAGTGGTAGTCTTCTGTCATTTGATAGAGTAGCGTAGCCTCCCTGTCCCTGACAACAATGTATAGATTTTACTTGATGTTTATGCTTCTTAAAGAGTTGTTTGTCCTCTTCCAGAATGTACCCTTGCCTTCATTTATTATCTCCAGATCATTAACAAGTGTCAGGTCTCAATGTAGCATGACTGGGAAGATGCAGTCTCTGCTGTAGATAGGTAAGAGATAGGTTAATACTGAAAAAGCTGCAGGGCTTAAAAAATCTGCAAAGGCAGGAATTAGTAGTGCATATATGAGAGTGGACCTTGAGGGTGTTGGATCAGGGAGCATGAAATCTAAGCCTGAAGAAGGGAGAATTTATTGATAGGATATCACTCTCCTAAGAGCCAGGATTTCATGTCTTAGTGATATACCTGTAATTGTTGATGAATCTTTAAAATGTGGGCATGCTGATTGCCTCTAGTAAATAGGTGGGGAGATGCTGGAGCCATCTTGAGGAAATTTTGAGCATTGGAGTCAGAAAACTCAGGAAGCTTGATATATGGGAACACATGTATTACATAGTATCAGATAGACCATTAATTGATTCTATTTTCTTGGACGTTTTCCAGAACACTTTCTTCACTAAGATGATAAAGAGTACAATCTTCAGGAGAGCTCTGGAGCCTTTGAAACTCAATGGTGGCTGTTCTCTGTAGGCCATGGTAGACGAGAGAAAATGTTATCAGTCAGCTGGGCTCCCTAGTGTCAGTGGGTATGTCAGGATAGTTGCACCTAACTCTTAATTACCTTAACAGTTAGCAAGACCCAGTGGCCAATAGTGTGTGTTGGTTGGCAGGAGTTTGTGGTAAACCCCAAGTGAGTTCTGAGGGATGAATTAACTTGGCAGCCAGCTATATTATTGTTTGACTTATACTACCAGAAAAAACTCACAAACCGTTAAGCAGAAGGTTGATGTCAGCTGTCCCAACGGAAGGCTGTGATTCTTCACTCTTTTTATGATTCCGATCTGAATCTCTGGTTCCCAGCACCCATTAAATAAAATTGAGGAAGCACCCATATCGTCTCATCAATATACAGAATAAATATTCATCCACTGTTTCTTCAGTGGGACCTCAAGTCATTTAGTACATAATTAGTCAGTGGTAAAGGGAACACAGATAATTCAGAAGGGCTTTGGATAAGGTATTGAACTAATATTTATCACTATAATATTAATTTATTTTCTTACAAAATATTTTCAATATTGCTACTATGTATTTAAAGAAGTAGTGTTGGGGATCCCTGGGTGGCTCAGTGGTTTAGCACCTGCCTTCAGGCCAGGGCGTGATCCTGGAGTCCTGGGATTGAGTCCATGTTAGGTTCCTTGCATGGAGCCTGCTTCTCCCTCTGCCTGTGTCTCTACCTCTCTCTTCTCTGTGTGTCTCTCATGAATAAATAAATAAAATCTTAAAAAAATTAAAGATTTTTAAAAAATAAAGTAGTGTTAATATTTCTGAAGACACCAAAGACAAATTTTATCTTAACTGCATGTAAAGAAAACAACCAAAAAAAAAAAAAAAACATGTTTCTGGATTGGCCCTAGATTAGACCTTTTCTCATTCATTCATTCATTCATTCACTCATTCATGTGTGAGAGAGAACACAGGCAGTGGGGAGGAGCAGAGGGAGAGGCAGAAGCAGACTCCACTGAACAGAGAGCCCAATATGGGGCTTGATTCCAGGACCCTGAGATCATGACCAGAACTGAAGGCAGATGCTTAACTGAATGAGCCACCCAGGTGTCCTGAGACCTTTTCTAATGTGCTTCTGATTACTAGGAAATACCTAAATTCCAGCAAGCCAATCAAGTGTTCTTATGTCATGTACACAGTAAATGTGAAGTCCGAAGTATTTCGGTTGGGCAAAGGAAAACATTACCTTATTAGGTCAATGATTCTCAATTGGGATGGAATAATGTTCTCTAGAACTTTATGGATTTTCATAATTAATTATCTTGAAAATTAGGGGAGTGCTCTTGGCATTTAGTGATGAAGAATCATAGCCCCTTTGTTAAAATGGGAACTTATGGGGAATAGGTAATAAATGGAATTTTGATATAAATCTGTTTAATTGATTAAATTGGGCCTGCAGACTCCTCTGTGGTCGTTTTCCCTGTCTCGAAGTGAATAAATGGAATGGATATATGTAGCCCATGGTAGACTCTCATATTAGCTGTTTGACCTGTGAGAAAAGAGCCATTAAGTTAGAAAGGGCAAAGTGGAAGAGGTCCCTGAAACTCCTTTCATTCACTCTGGACCCAGACAAAATGGTAAATCAGAAACTGGAGATCTCATGACAAGACAAATAACAGGCTGTTGACATTGAGAAAATGAGCAAGTATTGTATTTCAAATATGAGCTGGATCTTTGAGTGGTTAAAATATGGACAGGAGTATGATGAAATGTCACAGAAAATATATTTTCTGTTTTGAAGTCTCACCACATGTCGAGATATACATTCAGTTTCTGATATTTAAAGAGACTTCGGAAACTAAATCATTTAATAGATTTTAAGAACTAGATTGGAAAAGATACATAATTTTAGAGTCTGTAAAACTGGATTGTAGGATTCGGGGAGCATTTTAAGAGTCTCATGTTGAAAAAGAATTGGTGGGCAGCCCGGGTGGCTCAGCGGTTTAGCGCTGCTTTCAGCCCAGGGTGTGATCCTGGAGTCCCAGGATTGAGTCCCACATCGGGCTCCCTGTATGGAGCCTGCTTCTCTCTCTGCCTGTGTCTCTGCCTCTCTCTCTCTCTCTCTCCCCTTCTCTCTCTCTCTCTCTCTCTCTCTCAGTATCTCATGAATAAATAAAATCTTTTTTTTTTTAAATTTTTATTTATTTATGATAGTCACAGAGAGAGAGAGATAGAGAGAGAGGCAGAGACTCAGGCAGAGGGAGAAGCAGGCTCCATGCACCGGGAGCCCAATGTGGGATTCGATCCCGGGTCTCCAGGATCGCGCCCTGGGCCAAAGGCAGGCGCCAAACCTCTGCGCCACCCAGGGATCCCCTAAAATCTTTTTTTTTTTAAGAAGAAAAACAATTGGTAACCTCCAAGTAAATAATTTTGATATGTAATTTCTACCATGATGATTTTATATTATAGTGCTACAGATTAAAAAAAAATATAGGATAGAATTAATATGATTTTAATCACCTTGTTAGTGAAATCCAGTGCTATTAATAAGTTGGTACTACTACTACTATTTCATTCTTAGTCTATTACAAGGAGTCTCAAATATTCTCTAGACATATGGATACTCAAAGATGTGTTTTGTACATGCCATGGACAGCATAGCTATTGGTGATGAGATTTTCTGAAATGATGAACACATATTTGTTAAATTCTGATAAAAATTTATATGATGTATTTTCAATTTATGTGGCAGTTGCATTTCTAGAAAATTCAGTGTATGTTATAAACATGCAAAGCTACTCTGTTTGATACGTAAAATGGAGTTAAGTTCCAAGGTCAAATAATTAGGAACAAAAACTTAAATAAATAAAATCTTAAAAAAAAAAAAATCAATCCCAGGGTGGCTCAGCGGTTGAGTGTTTGCCTTTGGCTACGGAGTCCTGGGATCAAGTCCTATGTTGGGCTCCCTGCATGGAGCCTGCTTCTCCCTCTTCCTATGTCTCTGCATCTCTCTCTGTGTCTCTCCTGAATAAATAAATAAAATCCTTTTTTTAAAAAAAAGAACAAAAACTTGTTTGTTTGCCATGTTGTTCAAAAGTTATGTGGTTTTTTTTTGTATATATTATTTTATTGGAGTTTGATATGCCAACATATAGCATATCACCCAGTGCTCATCCCGTCAAGTGCCCCCCTCAGTGCCCGTCACCAAGTCACTCCATCCCCCGACCACCTCCCCCTAGTTCGTTTCCCAGAGTTAGGTGTCTCTCATGTTCTGTCACCCTCACTGATATTTCCCACTCATTTTCTCTTCTTTCCCTTTTATTCCCTTTGACTATTTTTTATATTCCCCAAATGAATGAACCTATATAATGTTTGTCCTTTTCCAGTTGACTTACTTCACTCAGCATAATACCCTCCAGTTCCATCCACATTGAAGCAAACGGTGGGTATTTGTTGTTTCTAATGGCTGAGTAATATTCCATTGTATACATAGACCACATCTTCTTTATCCATTCATCTTTCGATGGACACCGAGGCTCCTTCCATGGTTTGGCTATTGTGGACATGGCTGCTATAAACATTGGGGTGCAGGTGTCTCGACTTTTCACTGCATCTGTATCTTTGGGGTACATCCCCAGCAGTACAATTGCTGGGTCGTAGGGTAGCTCTATTATTAACTCTTTGAGGAACCTCCACACAGTTTTCCAGAGTGACTGCACCAGTTCCCATTCCCACCAACAGTGCAAGAGGGTTCCCCTCTCTCCACATCCTCTCCAACATTTGTTGTTTCCTGTCTTGTTAATTTTCCCCATTCTCACTGGTGTGAGGTGGTATCTCATTGTGGTTTTGATTTGTATTTCCCTGATGGCCAGTGATGCGGAGCATTTTCTCATGTGCTTGTTGGCCATGTCTATGTCTTCCTCTGTGAGATTTCTGTTCATGTCTTTTGCCCATTTCATGATTGGATTGTTTGTTTCTTTGCTGT
This sequence comes from Canis lupus familiaris, assembly GCF_011100685.1. NCBI lineage: Eukaryota > Metazoa > Chordata > Mammalia > Carnivora > Canidae > Canis > Canis lupus. Next base: position 26,361,144 of record NC_049249.1, read on the forward strand.
TGAATTTAATAAGTTCTTTATAGATGTTGGATACTAGCCCTTTTTCTGATAGGTCATTTGCAAATATCTTTTCCCATTCTATAGGGGTCTTTTAGTTTTGTTGACTGTTTCTTTTGCTGTACAGAAGCTTTTTATCTTGATTAAGTCCCAATAATTAATTTTTGCTTTTGTTTCCCTTGCCTTCATGGATGTATCTTGCAAGAAGTTGTTGTGGCCAGGTTCAACAAGAGTGTTGCTTGTGTTCTCCTCTAGGATTTGGATGGAATCTTGCCTCACATTTAGATCTTTCATCCATTTTGAGTTTATCTTTGTGTATGCTGAAAGAGAGTGGTCTAGTTTCATTCTTCTGCATGTGGCTGCCCAATTTTCCCAGCACCATTTATTGAAGAGACTGTCCTTTTTCCAGTGGATAGTCTTTCCTGCTTTGTCGAATATTAGTTGACCATAGAGTTGAGAGGCCGTTTCTGGGTTCTCTATTCTGTTCCATTGATCTATGAGTCTGTTTTTGTGCCAGTACTATGCTGTCTTGATGATCACAACTTTGTAGTACAACCTGAAATCCGGCATTGTGATGCCCCGGCTCTGGTTTTCTTTTTCAATATTCCCCTGGCTATTCAAGGTCTTTTCTGATTCCACACGAATCCTAAGATGATTTGTTCCAGCTCTCTGAAGAAAGTCCATGGTATTTTGATAGGTATTGCATTGAATGTGTAAATTGCCCTGGGTAGAATGGATATTTTTACAATATTAATTCTTCCAACCCATGAGCATGGAGTATTTTTCCATCTCTTTGTGTCTTCCTCAATTTCTTTCAGAAGTGTTCTATAGTTTTTAGGATATAGATCCTTTACCTCTTTGGTTAGGTTTATTCCTAGGTATCTTATGCTTTTGGGTGCAATTGTAAATGGGATTGACTCCTTAATTTCTCTTTCTTCAGTCTCATTGTTAGTGTATAGAAATGCCACTGACTTCTGGGCATTGATTTTGTATCCTGCCACACTGCCGAATTGCTGTATGAGTTCTAAGCCATCCTGGGATAGAGTCTTTTGGGTTTTCTATGTAGAGTATCATGTTATCTGCAAAGAGGGAGGGTTTGACTTCTTTGCCAATTTGAATGCCTTTAATTTCTTTTTGTTGTCTGATTGCTGAGGCTAGGACTTCCAATACTATGTTGAATAGCAGTGGTGAGAGTGGACATCCCTGTCTTGTTCCTGATCTTAGGGGAAAGGCTCCCAGTGTTTCCCCATTGAGAATGATATTTGTTGTGGGCTTTTCGTAGATGGCTTTTAATGCTGAGGAATGTTCCCTCTATCCCTACACTCTGAAGAGTTTCGATCAGGAATGGATGCTGTATTTTGTCAAATGCTTTCTCTGCATCTATTGAAAGGATCATATGTTTCTTGGTTTTTCTCTTGTTGATGATCACGTTGATTGTTTTACGAGTGTTGAACCAACCTTTCCCGGGGATAAATAAATCCCACGTGAATAATCTTCTTAATGTACTGTTGGATTCTATTGGCTAGTATCTTTTTGAGAATTTTTGCATCTGTGTTCATCAGGAATATTGGACTAAAATTCTCCTTTTTGGTGGGGTCTTTGTCTGGTTTTGGAATTAAGGTGATGCTGGCCTCATAAAACGAGTTTGGAAGTATTCCGTCCCTTTCTATCTTTTGGAACAGCTTTAGTAGAATAGGCATTGTTTGTTCTTTAAACGTTTGATAGAATTCCCCTGGAAGTCTTCTGGCCCTGGACTTTTGTGTTTTGGAGGGTTTTGATGACTGCTTCAATTTCCTCCCTGGTTATTGGCCTGTACAGATTTTCTATTTCTTCCTGTTCCAGTTTTAGTAGTTTGTGGTTTTCCAGAGATGCGACCATTTCTTCTAGATTGCCTAATTTATTGGCATTAGCTGCTCATAATATGTTTTTAAAATCGTTTGTATTTCCTTGGTATTGGTTTTGATCTCTCCTCTTTCATTCATGATTTTATTAATTGGAGTCTTTTCTTTTTTGTTTTTAATTAGGCTGGCTAATTTTTTTTTTTTTTTTAATCTTACTAATTCTTTCAAAGAACCAACTCCTGGTTTTGTTGATCTGTTCTACAGTTCTTCTGGTCTTTTTTTCATTGAGTTCTTGGATCTTTATTATCTCTCTTCTGCTTGGTGTAGGTTTTATTTGTTGTTCTTTCTCCAGTTCTTTTAGGTGCAAGGTTAGCTTGTGTATTTGAGTTTTTTCCAACTTTTTTGAGGAATGCTTGTATTGATTGCAATGTATTTTTCTCAGGACTGCTTTTGCTGTATCCCAAAGATTTTGAATTGTTGTATCTTCTTTCTCATTAGTTTCCATGAGTCTTTTTAATTCTTCTCTAATTTCCTGGTTAACCCTTTTATCTTTTAGCAGGATGCTCTTTAACCTCCATGTGTCTGAATTTCTTCCAAATTTCTTCTTGTGATTGAATTCAAGTTTCAAAGCATTCTGGTCTGAAAATACACAGGGGACAACTCCAATCTTTTGGTATTGGTTAAGACCTGATTTGTGACCCAGCGTGTGGTCTATTCTGGAGAAAGTTCCATATGCACTTGAGAAGAATGTGTATTCAGTTGCTTTTGGATGTAAAGTTGTGTAAATATCTGTGAAATCCATCTGGTCCAGTGTATAATTTAAAGCTCTTGTTTCTTTGGAGATGTTGTGCTTAGAAGGTCTGTCATTTGCAGAATGTGCCGTGTTGAAGTCTCCCAGTATAAGTGTATTATTAGTATGTATTAGTATTATTAGTGTATTATAAGTATGTCTTTACTTTGTTTATTAATTGATTGATATACTTGGCAGCTCCTACATTAGGCCCATAAATATTCATGATTGTTAGGTCCTCTTGTTGCACAGTTCCAATCATTAAGTATGATATAGTGTCTCTCTTCATCTCTTACTACAGTCTTTGGGACAAACTTTAATTTATGTGATATGAGGATTGCTACCCCTGGAACATTTGAATGGTAAATTGTTCTACAACTTTTCATTTTCAGGCTGTAGGTGTCCTGGGTCTAAAATGAGTCTCTTGTAGACAGCAAATAGATGGGTCTTGCTTTTTTATCCAGTCTGAAACCCTGCGTCTTTTGATGGGACCATTAAGCCTTTTCACGTTCAGTGTTAGTTTTGAAAGATATATATTTAGTGTCATCATGATATCTATTCAGTCCCTGTTTTTGTGGATTATTTCTTTGGGTGTCCTCTTTCTTTTACAGAGTCCCCCTTAATATTTCTTAGAGACCTGGTTTGGTGGTCACATATTCTTTCAGTTTCTGCCTATCTTGGAAGGCCTTTATCTCTCCTTATATTCTGAATGAGAGCCTTGCTGGATAAAGTATTCTTGGCTGTATTTCTTCTCATTTAGGACCCTGAATATATCCTGCCAGCCCTTTGTGGCCTGCCAGGTCTCTGTGATGAGGTCTACTGTTAATCTAATATTTCTCCCCATATAAGTTAGGGATCTCTTGTCTCTTGCTGCTTTAAGGATTTTCTCTTCATATTTGGAATTTACAAGTTTCACTATTAAATGTCAAGGTGTTGAACAGTTTTTATTGAATTTAGGGGTGGTCTCTCTATATCCTGCATCTGAATGCCTGTTTTCCTCCCCAAATTAGGGAAGTTCTCAGCTATGATTTGTTCAAATATCCTTTCTGGTCCTCTGTCCCTTTTGGCGCCCTATGGAACCCCAATTTTTCCTCCATGGCTGTCATTTATTTCCCTTAACCTTTCCTCATGGTCTTTTAGTTGTTTTTCTCTTTTTATCCTCAGCTTCCTTCCTTGCCGTCAACTTGTCTTCTATGTCACTCACTTTTCCTTCTACCTCATTAACCCTCGTCATTGGTACCTCCAGTTTGGATTGCATCTCATTTCATTGATTTTTCGTTTCAGCCTGATTAGATCTAAATTCTGCAGTCATGAAGTCTCTTGAATCCTTTATGCTTTTTTCCAGAGCCACCAATAGCTTTATAATTGTGCTTCTGAATTGGCTTTCTGACATCGAATTTTAATCCAAATTCTGTATCACTGTGGTAGAGAGTACTGTTTCTGATTCTTTCTTTTGTGGTGAGTTCTTCTTTCTGGTCATTTTTCTCAGTGCAGAGTGGCTAAAAGCGAGTTGTACTTGTTAGAAGCGCAAACTCTTCTCTCTGTAGCATTCCAACTGTTCTTTCTTTTAAGCTCAGTTGAATTCGTAGGTTTTCAGGATTATTTGAAAGTTATCTAGGTAAGTTGTTGGGGGCAGGTGACTTGGTGACCTTACTCCTCCGCTATTAGCCCTTTTTGTAAATCCATTACAAATCCATAATTATGGAGATAACTAATTGTTGCACTTAACATTTATGTCCATTGAGAACCACTTACCTGATCAGTTTGTGTTTTTTTTACCCAAAGAAATTTTGTTGTTTCATTTATTATACATAAGCTCCTAGAGCAATTTACTGACTTCCTGAGAAAGTTATATATATTGATAATATTGTTAGCTATTATATTAGTAGATTAATGAAAATTGATGGGTTGATCCAGAATCATAATTTATTTTTTTCTATAACAAATTGAAGATTAAATTTGGAATTATAAAATATAATTATATGAGATACAGGTCACTATTACTAAGCATGATCCTTAATTGAGTAAATTAACTCATAATTGAATGTCAGTTTCTCTTCCTCATAATCTTTTTTCTTTATTGGTCATAGCTTTTTCATTACTACTTATTTTAGTCTCAAGACACTGGTTCTTAAAATTAGTGTGAAAAAAAATCTGTAGGAATATGGTGACTTAAATTGGTAACTAAAATTTTGCTTTATTACAATTATTCTAGGTGACTGTGAAATAATAGTTCTTGATATACTTTGAGGATTTACATCTCATACATTTGATATACTTTGAGAAATGTTGACATAGGAGGATAGTCTTCCTGAATACTTTTTCCCTGGTTTACCAGCAATATCTAAGATTATTAGTCATTTTTGCTATTTTTTTTTTTTTTGATTTTGCACATCTAGTCTTTTTTTTTTTTTTTTTTTTTTTTAATGGGAAGGAGACAGAGGATGATGCCAGTGTCTTTTCCATTTAGAGAGATCAAACTTTTGCCTTCTTTTCTAGAGTACTTTTTGGCACATATCAAGGGCTGTATAAAACCAATATAAATGAATGTATTGTAGGGTATTTGTTTTTCCCAATTTCTCTTGTTATTTTTAAAAAGTCTTCTATTTTGGGAATGAGGAAATTTAGTGCCTGTTTCTTCATTGTGCTCTAATCTACATTAACTTTTTATACAAGCAATATAAAGGAATCTCTTGCTGTATAACCTTTTTTATACTGTATCCAGTACACAACTACAGATAGTCTGTAGTCACAACTACAGATAATGCTAATGATTTATTTGTGCTGATGAACCAAGCTGCCTTAATATCTAAGAAATAAGATATTTGAGGGGTATCTATGCTTGCTTTATTTCAAAAGCATTTATTTGGTGAGAGACCATAAAGTCATAAATCTCAAAATATCAGTTGAGAAAGCAGATTACCAATTCAGTTTAAGCTTGCCCCCAAGTGAAACAGATTTGATATTGTCTTATCTCCAACTCTCCAGGAAGGGGCTCTCTTGTTAAGAAGTCCAACTGGAGTAAAAAAACAAAAACAAAAACAAAAACCCTCTATGTCAAGAAAATGTTTAAGTTCTTTTAGAGTATGTCTTCCAGCATTTAAAACTTTTAAGTTTTTAGGAACATACTTCCAAATCTATTAGCCCTGCAATTAGTCTTTCTAAGCCCCAGAATTGTACTAGATTCGATTTAATTTAGTTATCAATTGCAAAAACTTTCTGAACACAACTAGGCTGTTTCCCAGGTACTATTGATTAGGTTGAAGGTCATGTAATTGGGTTCTGACCAATAAACATTAAGTGATGTCCATCACTTCAGGCCTGGCCCCTAAAAAGATCTGTGCCAAATATCCTCTTTTACCCCATTCAGTAGTGCAGTGGAGAGGAGGATGAGGACTGGAAAGATTGCAGCTCAAGAATAGTTCAGTCCTGGGAGACTGTTTGGAGCAAGACATCTTTCCCAACTCCACTTCTCTACACTGGACTGTGCCTGAAGTTATAATCAGGCTTGTTTTGTGTAAAACTGCTGAAATTTTAGGGAATTTTTTTTACAGGAGTTAGTATACCTTTCCATGAGTAATTACTGTCCTTTGGCACCTTGCTTGACATCCTTAATTAATGCACTTTTCATTTGAATTACCTTAAATGAAAGGTATTCATTAAGTGTATCTTCTGGTGTTAGTTTAGTGAATCGTCTGTGGGGTATTTGGGTCAGTTTGTTCTTTTATCCAAAATCATCTCTTACAACCTTTGCACGCTTTCCATTTCTTTTATCAGAGCTATTCTCATTGGAGGCTATCTCTTAGGAGACTAGTATAGTCCTTGGTCTTAATATAGTCCTTACATTGATATAAGGCATAGCAAAGTTAAGTGGTTTCAATTCTAGATGGTCAGAATAGGTCCCAACACATATAAAATTGTTGGGATGTTAGTATAAAAGAAGTAAGGAACATAGTATCAAATTAATGTGTAGAATATACTAATTATAAGTTGGAAACAATTACAAAAGAAACAGACTTAAGTACCAAAAAAAATGTAAACTTTCAATTTGTTTCATTCTATATTATTAAAAATTATCTTAAAAATTTAGAGGAAAATAGTCTCCTAATATGTTCCAACTTAACCTTCTGTGAAGAAAGAAATTACAGTAAATTTCAACATTTTAATGTAAAACATATATCTAGTATATGTGTAGATGTTTTATCAAAATATGGATGGATTTCAAATGCATGTGCATTTTAGGATGAATTACTGCTATACACTACTGTATATTTCTGATGGCCCCAGTGCAGCACTCTTATTTTGAGGAAAAAAGATAGATGATTGAAAATATTCCAGTGGTATCTCTTTCTCAAATACTTAACTTTTTGTCTTGCTTTGATATTTACAGGTGCAAATATAATACTATTTTTTATGTTTTTACTCTTCTTCATTGCTGTCATTGCCGTCATCATCACATATACTGAACTCTCTCAAAGCCTGTCTCTGGGCTAGGTACTGTTATTTAATTCCTACAATAATTCTGTGAAGTAGGTAGTATTATCATCCCCATTTTAGTCTTAAGGACATAGAACCTTAGAAAAGTTAGTTTGTCCAAGGTCACAATTTAGTTAGTCTTAGAGTAGAACTTCCATGTAGGTTTCTATAACTAAAAATCCAGTGCTCTATACTTATTGTATACCCATCATTTCTTTATTTTTAAGAAGATTTTGTTTATTTTTTTATTTGAGAGAAAAGGAGAAACAGAGAAAAAGAGAGAGCTGGAGGAGGGGCAGAGGGAAAGAATCTCAAGCAAATGCTGTGCTGAGTGTGGAGTCTGACAGGGAGCTTGATCCCATGACTCTGAGATCACTACCTGAGCCGAAATCAAGAGTTGGTCGCTTAACCGACTGAGCCACCTAGGTGCCACCCCCATCATTTCTTAATGGATAATTGGCAAATTAGAATTGAGGCACTATTTCCAGATTTTTTGGGAAATGCATGAATAGTATTGTGAGCTATATATTTTTCTACCTTTTAAAACCCAACTTTAATATAAAATATTTAATAATTAATTAAAATTAAGTATTCTTTAGATAACAAAAATTATTAATACTGTTTTTTTCCTTAGGGAAAGAATTACATAATGTAGAGATTGATTTTATTCTTCAGAGACTTATGCTTTAACTATACTAAGTCAGATTAATAGCTCTTAAGTTTATATATTAATGTGAAATACTTTCTAATTTATCACTAACTTCAATTTTTATTTTATTTTGATCCATTAATTATTTTTAGTTTTTTCCCCTTAATTTTAAAGACATTGAATTAGTATTTTTTAATCTTTTCTTTGACTTGTTTTGTTAATCTGGATTTTTTTTTAATGGACTTTAATCTTTAGAGCAGTTTTGGGTTCCCAACAACATTGAAAGAAGGTACAAACTTCCCATATACTCCTTACATATATGCATAATTTTCTCATAATACCTTTAATACAATACAATACAAGAAATACAATAATTTCTCAAAATACCTTTCACCAGGGTGATACATTTGTTATAATTTATGAACCTATATTGACATGTCACTAAAACCCAAAGTCCCAGGATGCCTGGGTGGCTTAGTCAGTTGAGTGTCTTACTCTTGATTTTGGTTCAGTTCATGATCTCAGGGTCTTGGGATCAGCTCCCTCATTGGGCTTCTAATTTAGTGTGGAGTTTGATTGTCCCTCTCCCTTTGCTCTTCTCTGTATCATTTCTCTCTCTCTCTCTCAAAACAAAAAAACAAAAAACAAAAAACAAAAAACAAAACCCCAAACCCCCTTAAATCCAGAGTTTACATTAGGGATCACTCTTGGTCTTGTGCATCCTCTGGGCTTTGGCAAATGCATAAATGACCTGTATCCACCACTATAGTATCAGAGAAGTTTTAATGCCCTGAAAATTCCCTGTGTCTGTACTATTCATCCATCTCCCTTAATTCTTGGCAAGCACTGATCTTTTTACTGTCTCCATGGATTTGCCTTTTACAGAATGCTATGTAGATGGATGCATATAGTATGTAGCCTTCTCAGATTAGTTTCTTTCACTTAATAATATACATTAAAGTTTCCTCTATGTCTTTTCATGGCTTAATAGCTCATTTCATTTTAGGACTGAATAATATTTCATGGTCTGGATGTACTGTAGTTTTTTTGTCCACTTACCTACTGAAGGACATCTTGATTACTTCCACATTTTAGCAATTATGAATGAAGTCACTGTAAATATTCATGTGCACTTATGTCTGTGGACATAAATGTTCACTTTCTTTGGGCCAGTAATAAGGAGAACAAGTGCTGAATCTTTTCCAGGGCTATATATATTTTCTTAATGTCTATACACTTGACAATACTTGAAATTATAAGACATTTTAGTTTTAAGGATTCTGATATTGCAAGTTGAATTTGGATTTTCTTAAGAACTAAAGTTAGTTCTCAAAGATTATGTGTCTGATCTTTAAAAGATTTCATATGTATAACCACCTGAGTTTTTTCTTTTTTGAATTTGTGCTCTTTCAAATTTCTTGTAATTTTTTCTACTGAATTTTTAATCATTTGTAACAATGTTTTATACATTCTGGATGTATGTCTTTTGTTGGTGACATGTGTGGTAAATACCACTATGTAGTTTGGATTTTCCCAGTTTTGTACATCTTCGAAGAGAAAGTTCTTAATTTTAATATAATCTGAAACACTGTTTTGTGTATCTTTAATGAAGATAAGTTGTTAATTTTAATGGAATCTGAAACACCAGTCTTTTCTACATGGTTACTGATTTTGGAGGGAAGGGTTCGGTTTAAAACTTCCTGTCTTCTGCATTATTAGGTGATATCTGCAGATGGCCAAATGACCCTAGAAAGGTTTTATTTTATTTTTTTTCCTAGAAAGGTTTTAATTATTTCTTTAAAATAAGACATAAACTATTCAATTTTTTAAAAGAATATAAATCATTCAGATTTGAAATTTCTTCTTATATCCATTTTATTCTTTGGTTTTTGTTTTATTATAATAAAAACCAGTCTTACTATAATACACTTAATTCTTTTTATAAAAATTTTTTTTTTTTTCATTTAGCATGTCAGGAGTTTTAGAAAGTTCAGCTAGTATTCTTCAGATGTTTCTTCTTTGTTTCTTCTGTCTTCTGCTTTTGGACTTAAGTAACATATCTTTTATGTCTCTTTCATATTTTTTCTCTGTCTCCTGACCTATTTTTCAGTTCACTTTTCTCTTTCCTACTTTTGCTATTAATCTCATCCATTCAGTTCTTAATTTTAGTTATTGTATTTTCATTGTTTTTTTTATAGTTCTACTTCTTCAGACTAAATTCTTAAACTTATCTATTATAGTTTCTTACTGTCTTTTATTGTTTCCATTTTTTTAGGAGAATTTCTAATCTTTTATCTGTTCCATTATGGTAAAAATCATTATTTTAAGACCTATATTTTTTTCCTGATAATATCTAGATTCCCATTGTCCTATTTTATCATCTTTTGTTTCTGGTAGCTCCTGTTCTTCTTCTCTTGTCTGTTTCCATGTCTGGTTATTTTTCATTTTGTCCCCGATACTATATTTGCAAAATCTAAATATAGATTGAGACCTTGGATAAAATACTTCCAAAGAAAATTTAATTCTCTTATGTGTATGAGAACAATAGAACCTTAATTATTTTCAGAGATAAGTTTGGTTCAAAGTAGATCTACAGTCTCTGGAAGGCCTCACTATGCTCTGATTCCTAAGATTACTCTTTAAAACTTAGCTCACCATACTTTGGGTGGACTAGACTCTAAAGCATTTTCCTGTGAAATATTGTCCCTATCCATAATCAGGGACAAAAGAATCTCCCAAGTGATCCTAGGATTCCATCCTTTTCTGCATCTAGGCCTGGTAATTTTTCACTCTTTTGCTCTCCAATGTTTTAAATACTAAAAAATTACCTTTTTTAGTTGCCTTCAACTAAAGCAATCTGGTTTGTTCTGCTTATCATTATTGGTCTCTGAAATCCATAAACAGCCTTATAATTTTAAATCCTGTACCTCTTATATTAGTTGAGGATTGACCTTATCTTTACTTCTGATTTTTTTAAGTTAAACTGCCTTAGAAATATGTTATTAATATTGATTCTGTGCTATACCCTAATATATTTTTGCTCATATTATATATCATGTTTATTATTTTTTTAGAGGAAAAAACAAAAAAAGCAAGTGTGTTTTATCTTGTGTGTACTTTTTATAGTTTCTCATGAAAATGCAGTCAGATTCCCAGCTGTATTAAATTATCTGTCATGATATTTCAAAATTAAAGCAATTAGATGTCTATCCCCTGTTTTTTAGTTTCTGAGTAGAAAAAGGATATCTCCTGATAACATGCATATGTATTTATATTTAAATATTTAAATCAATAGGAAGAAAACAAAATGCTATATTTTAGCACTTAGAATGTAGAATTATTTTTATATTTTGTTTTTTAAGTACTTTTATTTATAATGCAATATGATAATTCAAAGAAATGATAGTCATTATTTAGGTGACATGTAATGACAATATTTGCCCTTTCAAAGTCCCTAATAAATATTTCAACCTAAATCTCTTTTCTTAAAAGGTCTGACTGTTTGCTTAGTTTGTTTACTGGGAATAGAGGATGATTATCCCCTTGCTTTAGACACAGAATTCTTTGAACTTATGTTTTTAATTAAACCGTTCAGAAGACTTCTGAAGGCTTTTAATGTTTATATCTAATCTTTATACAGAAAGATTCTGAATTTAAAAAATATTACTTTAAGCTTACATATTAGAAATATTACTGTATTTATATAGTGCAATTTTAATGTGTTTAAAGAGGTATTATTTATATCTATACTTTCCCTTTACATTCACTTTACCTTCTATAATCTGAGTTTGAATTTGATCAAATAATTTAATATTTTAAATTATTTTGTGAATTAGATTAGTATATGTTCCTAACTCAAATTTATTGTAATTTTTTATAGTAAGGAATTTTATATATAACAAAATATTATGGTGGACAGACCTTAAGATGACTATCAATGATATCCTGGTATTCACACTATTATAGAATGTGGGCAGGATCTTTGACTTCTAAACCAGAAAATATGGTAAGGGTAATGGTATATCCCTTCTATAATTACGGCACATCACTTCCATGAATGTGGTTTAAGGCCATGTCTTTTTTTTTTTTTTTTTTTTTAAGGATTTTAAGAGAGAGGGAGAGCACAGAGGGAGAGAGGGAGAGGGAGTGCACACAGGGAGAGGGAAAGGGAGAACAGACACCCCCTAAGCAGAGAGACCAATATTGGACTCGATCCCAGGACACCAAGATCATGACGTGAGCCGAAGGCAGATGCTTATAACCGATTGAACCACCCAGGCATCCCTTTAAGTCTGTGTCTTGCCAGAAGATTTGCTCTAGACAGTTTCTCCCTTTCTGGCTGGCTTTGAAGAAGTAAGTAGAGCTTCAGGCATCCTCTGGGAGCTGAGGGCAGCCTCCAGCTAATAATAAGCAAGAAACCAAAGCCTTTAGTTCTATAGCCACAAGGAAATAAATTCTGCCAACAACCTGAGGGAGCTTAGAAGCAACCCATCCACAGTCAGAAAACCTCTGATGAGAACCTAACCCCAGCTGACACCTTGATTGCAGCTGTACAGCAGACCTCAGCTCCAGCCAATACCTTGATTGCATCCTACCTAGTCTCAGAATCAGAGAACCCAACTTTGCTCTATGTTCTGACTCCTGACCCACAAAAACTGTGAGATAATAAAGATGTTAAAATTGCTAAGCTTTTGTGATCTGTTACTTAGCAATAGATAACTAGTATGAATATATTCAATTGATCTTTTATTTTTACTTGATTTATATGATTTATATGTATATTTGTGTATTAAATATATAATATATGTTATTATATGTGCTATATATTATATGTGCTCTATGATTTTCAAACAATGAAGGGCATCTCAATATTTGATAGAAAAAATATGCTTTTCTGAATGGGTAAAATAATTTTAACAATGCAAATTAAGGCTTTTCTAAAACCTGACTATTTTAAAAGAGATTTTACTTTTGTGTTACTTAACACTGTGGTTTGTTACAGAATAAAACATAGCTTAGGGGCCACTGGGTAGCTCAGTTGGTTGTATCCAGCTTGATTTTGGCTCAAGTCATGACCTCAGCTTTGTGAGATCACAATGCAATGCCCTGCATTGTACTCCATGCTCAACACAGAGTCTGCTTCTCCCATTCCTTCTGCTCCTCCTTCCACTTTAGTGCTCTCTCTCTCTAAAATAAATAAACAAACAAACAAATAAATAAAATCTTAAAAAAATAAAACATACCTTAACATATTTTTTCTTGGGACACCTGGGTGGCTCAGTGGTTGACCATCTGCCTTCAGCTCAGGGCATGATCCTGGGGTTGGGATCAAGTCCCACATCAGGCTCCCCACAGGAAGCCTGCTTCTCCTTCTATGTCTCTGCATCTCTCTGTGTGTCTCTCATGAATATACAAATAAAATCTTTTTTAAAAACTTAAAATTAATTTTTCTTAATCTGCTTATTTCATATTTGTATATGTAAAATTTTAGTAAGAAAGAATTTAGAATTTTCTTTGTAATATTGCTCTCTCCTTTTGTTGAAAGTCATTGATTGTGAGGTGCTCCATTCTGATGTTTTAATTTCATTTAGGTCTACAATGGAATTTATAGATTATAATAATCTTAATTTCCAAACATTATTATATAGATTACATGAAAATCTGTAATGGGTGTTCCAAGCATTTCAATATATCAGCTGATTATATTTGCAATAGAATTGCATAAATGGTCATACCAATCAATTTTGACATGTGAAGAATGAGATGAGAAGATCATTTGCATAGCACAGCATTAGGTCTAAGTGATACATTTATAAATTTATACATATAAAATTCATATACTTATTTGAGATTTCATTTATTTCATCCCTTATAATGAATATATTTTTCCATGGGTGGTGACTGCTGTTAGAATGCAAGATCTTGGATTTTTGATTAGAGATATGACAAATATTTTTTGAGTGAGTTAGATATGAGACAAATTTGTCTTATAGGATATGACATATTTTTAAAAAATTTTTTTATTTATTTATGATAGTCACAGAGAGAGAGAGAGAGGCAGAGACACAGGCAGAGGGAGGAGCAGGCTCCATGCACCGGGACCCCGATGTGGGATTCGATCCCGGGTCTCCAGGATCGCGCCCTGGGCCAAAGACAGGCGCTAAACCGCTGCGCCACCCAGGGATCCCGGGATATGACATATTTATAAGAAGAAAAATTAGATTATTCTTACCTGGTCTCCATCTTTATGATGATGACTACCAATTCCCATACATCCTCTATATTTACAGTCAGTACTTGAAATTTTCCCGTTAGCAAGAGCTCTTTCTTTCCCACCATTATTTATTTATTATTGGCATGAACTCATGAATTCCTTTTTTCTCCAGTGGTTTATAAATCACTGTCATACTTAATCATCTCATACTTGTCTTATTCCAGATTTGTCCAGTGGGAGATACTTCAAGCTCATTTGTGTTTTTGTGACATAAACCCATCATTTTGAGAATCTGTTCTTACTTTCTAGTATAAGAAGATGTCCCAGGTTCATCTTAAACCTGTCCTGCCTCAGATCAGCCTTTTAAAAAATATTTTTGTAGAGCTATGATTCCTTACAGTTAAGAATTACATTAGTAGCCAAAATCTTGGTGCTAGATATGCTCTTTGCTACTGAAGTGTCTTAATTTAGTGGACTGTTGAGTGGACAGAACTAGGATATAATTATTTATTTACATATACAATTAATTACATATATATATGTACATATGAATGCATATACACACATAAACAATTTTAGAAAGCATTACTTCATACCTAAACTTCTTTTTTTTTTTAATTTCTTTTTTTTCATACCTAAACTTCTAATTCCAATGTATCTCTCCAAGGTTCTTTGGGGCCTTCTCCAGTTTAATATTTGTTTCTTCCTCAGTGAAAACCCTGGCTTCCAATGACATTAACACATTCCTTATTTGCTCAATTCTGTAATAAAAGAAATACTTTCAGAATTGCTTTGTATCACTTTAATAAGAGAACCCAAAAAGATTTCAAAGTTTGACTCCTGCACCTCACTCCCAGAATTGATAATATAGTCAGATACTATGTTAAGTTATTCGGAGTAGTCCTTCTTTTTATTTTCCTCCTCTCCCTTCCTTCCTTCCGTCCTTCCTTTCTTCCTTCCTTCCTTCCTTCCTTCCTTCCTCATTTGAAATTCACTAAATTAATTTCTTTTAATTTCTGTTTTTAGGATTTTTTCCTCTTTCTCATTTTTATTGGTTTAATACATATATTTTGGAATATGTTGAACATTGATATTCTTTCAAAAGACAAAAGTACTTGAAAATATACTCAGAGAAGTTCCCATTTCCTCCTTTCTCCTCCAGTAGGTAACTGACTTCATTGTTTTCTTATTTATCCTTCCTGTGATTCATATATATATATGTTTTATATACATGCATATGTTTCTTATGCATACATATGTGTATATATAACACATACACATTATTCTTTTCCTTCTTACACAAAAGGTAACATATAGATATGTATTTGTATTAGGTCATAAAGATCTTCATTATATTTTTGTTTGGTTTTATTTACAGATGTTTGGTACTCCATTGTGTTTATATACTGTGGTTTATTTAACAAATTTTGTGTGCATGGGCATTTAGGTAACTTACAATATTTTATAATTATAGATATGTACACATATTTTCATATTGCTGGTGGTTTACTTCTAAGTTCCTGTGAGTATATTGAGTTGAAGAATAAATGCTTAGATAAATTCATTAGATAATGCTAAACTCTCCTGCATAGGGATTTTCTCATTTTGTATTCCCACCAGCTCATAATTGTACAGGAGCACTGTTTGCCCACAGTCTTATATGCAGAGCAAGTTGCTATGCTTTTGAAATTTTGACCATCTGATGGGGGAGAAATGGCATCTTGGTATAGTTTTAGTTCATACTTCCCTGTTTTAAGTGAAGTTGATATTTTTTGTGAATTGTCTTTTTATGTCTTTTGCCAGTTTTTCTATTGATTTGTCAGTCCCTCTCTTATTTTTAAAGAGTTCTTTATAAATTAAGGATTTTGCCCTTGTATGTTACATAGGTTGTCAGTTTTTCCACAATTTGTCATATATTTGGATTTTGCAAATGCATTTCTTTTTACCATGCCTTTTAGTATACCTGTGTTATCATGCAGTCTTTTCTTCTAAAATTTTATTTGTATGCTCAGGAGTCTAACCTATTTAGATTTTTTTGTATGCATTTAGTATGAAGACTGGATCTGATTTTATATTTTTCCAGATGTCTCTCCAGTTGTCTGAATATAATTTATGAAAAAACTTTACCCCAATCCTTTAAAATACCACTTTTATTATATGCTAGATTTTTAGTATCTGATAGTAGGGCCTCTTTGTGGAATTTCTATTCTGTACCTTTGGTCTTTCTATCAGTGCATGGAAACTACACTATTTTAATTATAGGCCTTGAATATATTTTAAATCTTTTAAGACTAGTTCCCTTCAAACTTCCTTTTCAATTTTTCTTTTTTAAATTAAGTTTTTAATTTTAATTCCCATGTAGTTAACATAGAGTGTTATATTAGTTGTAGTTGTAGAATATAGTGATTCAACAATTCTATACATTACTTAGTACTAATCATATAAGTGACTCTTGAATTACCATCACCTATTTCACCCATCCCCCTATGTACCATCCTTGTGGTAACCATCCATTTGTTCTCTATAGTTAAAAGTCTATTTTTTGGTTTCACTCTCTATTTTTTTCCTTTGCATATTTGTTTTGTTTCTTAAATTCCACATCAGATGGTATTTGTCTTTTTCTGACTGAGTTATTTCACTTAGCATTATGTTCTCTAGATCCATCCATGTTGTTGAAAATGGTAAGATGTCATTCTTTATGGCTGAATAATATTCCATTGTATATAAACATGTCTTCCTTATGCATTCATTTATCAATGGATACTCGGGCTATTATATCTTTACTTCTGCATGTGAACATTAAGGTCAACTTTTCAAGCTCCTTTAAAGCTTATTGGAATTTTCATTTGGTAAAATTGAACATTACCTTTCAAATTAACTGCAAACCCTGATGATGTTGAGATAGCCCAGTAAAAAATATGGGATGTGTTTGTATATTTATGCATACTTTTGTTTTGCAGGCTGAGTTTTATGCCTAAAGTTTCATTATGTTTCCTTTGAAACTATTTATTTCCTTAGTTATTTGTAGGCACTAGTGATTTTTTAAATGATAGCTGAAATTAAATGACTAAAAATTGATGTTTAAACTCCACTCATACATTTTGAAAATACTTTTAATACATTCAAAATTGTCTCCTACTTATTAATATATAAAGATCTTTAGGCAATATATGATTCTAATTTGCTTTATTGAGTTTGAAAATTTAAGAGAGGATATAATTCTTATATTGGACACCTTGAAGAACTCCATAAGCCTCTCAGCTTAATGATTCCTTTTTTTTTTAAGATTTTATTTATTTATTTATTTATTTATTTGAGAGAGAGAGAAAACGAGAACACAAGCATTTGTGCCCACGAGCAGGAGGCAGGGGCAGCAGGGGAGGGTGAGGGAAAGGGAGAGAGAATCTGAAGCAGACTCTTTATTGTTTCTGGAGCCTGTCATTGGCTTGATTTCACAACCTTGAGATCACAAATGGAGCTGAAACTAAGAGTTAGCCATTTAACCAACTTGAACCACCTGGGCACCCCTCAGCTTAATTCTTAATGAGATGGTATTAATTCCTTATTTCTGATAATGAGCTTGAGTAGTGAAAGCTAGCAAAAATTACTAAATAAGAGCATATAATTTAATCTTCCTGAGATAATTTGCTGTTTGGAGAAAATAAAATTTTAGCCATGTCTTTACAATAATTATATTATGTTGAAGGTAACATATCACAAGTAAATTCTATTTTAATATAATATTAATTTTTTTGAATAAATTTAATATTATCAAAGAAAATAAAAATTGTCTAACTTCCATGTGGGAAAATAAGTCTGTATCCAGAACTTTTAAAGTCAACATATAAATAAATTAAAAAATATTTGAAATCCTTAACATTTGTCAAAGTTAGTTATTTTAGATTGCTATGGTACTTTGAAAGCCATCTACTTAGACAAATAAGATTCACGGGGAATATCATGCATAACAATGCAGATACTATTATTTTGAATATTTTCCTATTTCTATTCTAAAAGTAGTATTGAGATATCCATTTGCCACAAGTCATATTTATTTTTGTGATGGAAAAAGGAATTGTAATAAGTTTGTAAATCAGCCCTTCATTGTATGTATATATTTGGTACAAAATGATGGGATTTATGGAATGAGCCTAAAGGGAGGAACAAAATATAGAAATAGTAGAGAATCTGAAGTGCTTAACCTAGCGATAATGAATATGATCATTTTCTATAGCTAGAAAACTATATATCACAAGTTTTGAAAGTTGCATTTGGGGAAATCGTAGGAAACCTAATATCTAAGGTTTTATTGTTTTATAGAGACTAAATAGTGGTATAAAGGACTATCATATTTGTAGTTTAATTTTGCAGTTAGTGTAGAAAAAGATTTACTCTTTAATTCAGTTTTTTTTGTGTAAGTGAAAAAACTAGCAACACATGGCTGAAAAATGAATTCAGAATGTGACCTGATTATTTAACTTATTATCCTCAACTGTTTGGCCTTTCAATAATTAAAAATATATATTAAAATTATTCCTCTTTTCTGAATAACTCTATTAAACTAAAGACATTTTGGAAGGCCTTTCTTATCTTTTAAACTTTTACACATACTTTAAATATTAAGTCACTTTATTCAGTTAGCCTAGTGTATTCCATTTTGTTATAATTTATTTTGGAGGGTGTTCCAAGAAAAACCATTATGTAAAATCAAGCTGTATCTCTGTTAGGCACTGTCATTTTAATTGAATTCTGGAAACATATAAAAATGTGAACTTAAGACATTTTAAAAATATTTATGATCTTCTCCCACTGCTGTAATTAACCATAATTTTGAAGAATTTAATTTAACTTAGAATTCGTGATTTGAAATGCTCTTATGTTCTTCCATTTTTTATAATCTGCTTATATAAATTCATAAATTTTTTATAATCAGGTTACATAATTCTCCTGAATTTAAGGTTTGACAATTCAGAGAGAAACTTTTCTTTGTGACACAATCGGGAAATCTTTTTTAAAGTGTAGATTCATTATGTAGAAACTGGGCTAAAATATATTAATTTCAAAGAATATCAGAAGAAAATGATGTAGATTTTGAATTTCCAAAATTTTCTTCCTTTACCTAAAAGTGCGTCTATTAAGACTCTCAATTTCTTCTTATATTATTAAGGAACAATGTAAACCACAATTTCCTAGTCTTTATCCCATCTGCTTTCTGACATTCCCTTTTATCATTTTGTGTTTGTGGTTATTTGTCTTTACTGTTTCTTTTCTCTATTCATGCCCAAATATTGGCCTTCTACATTAATTATTTTGAAGATTTGTTTTTAAAACTTTGATTAATGGTATAGGTTTTAAAATGTTTTAATGTAGAGTTTAATTACTTTTTTGCTTGAAGAAAAATATGGAGGTTTTGAATTTTGTTGTTCAGTAGCAAATGAGTTTTTTATTTCCACAGATGCGATTCTGAAAATCGCTATGTTGGTAATCCACTTAGAGGAACATGTTATTGTAAGTATTTTTACTTTTTTCATTTTAAATAATTAGTGTGTATTTTTAGTTTTGGGTGATTTTGCTGATAATAAAATTCATCTTGCATGCTGATGTCATTAATATGTTACAATATCTATTTCTTTTTTTATTTCTTAAATCTTACAACAGAACTCTATATATGTTGCTAAGAAAGGCAGTCTTTTGCTGTATTTTCTTAATTATACTTGGTGCATTTTTTTCTACTCTTGAAGAGTGACATAGCAATAGATCTTATTCTTAACATGAAAACAAATATAGGACTTTAGTAACTTCAGCTTGATTTAATGTAATCTTTTCATTTTGATTAAATTTTGAATAAATAGAATTTTATGATAGATTTTTACAGGAGGCAATTTTGGTCATCATTAAAAAGCTGTGTACATTTTTTTACTGAAAGATACTTTCACTGGGAAGTGATCACATTGTAGATGTATGTTTAGCTGTTTAAGAAACAAGTTTTCAAATGGTTATATCTTTTTACATTCCCACCAGGTCTGTATGAGTTTCAGTTTTTCAAATCTCTTAATGATTCATATGGTTAGTCTTTTTAATTTTTGCTGTTCTAATAGGTGTGTAATGGTATCTAATTCTAATTTTATTTACATTTCTCTAATAATGATAAATATTTGTTCAAATGATTATTTGCTATGTATATATTTTTATTTGATGAAGTATGTTTAAATATGTTGCCCACTTACCATTATTACTTTCATTATTGAGTTTTCAGAGCACTTTATGTATTCCAGATACAAATGCTTTTGCAAAATTTTTGCAAATTTTTTTTTTTAGTTTATGGCTTGTGTTTTCACTCTATTTGGAGTATTTTTTTTTTTTGAGGAGGAGTTTTTAATTAAGATGAAGTTCAATTTATCAATTTGTTCTTTTGAGAAATCTTAGCCTAACCTAAAATCACAAAATTTTCCCATTTTCTTCCAGAAGTTGTATATTTTTATGTTTTCTATTTATGAATATAGTCCCTTTTGAGTTAATATTTATATATATTTCAAGAAATGGATCAATTTTTTTTTCTTCATATGGATGGCCAAATGTTTTAGCACAGTTTATTTAAAGACTCTTTTAACCAATGAATTGCTTTCGTATCTTTGTTGAAAATCAGTTGCCAATATATGATTATAAGACTGTAAAGGTTGGGGCACCTGGGTGGCTCAGTCAGTTAAGTTCTTGACTCTTGGTTTAGACTCAGGTCATAATCTCACGGTCATGGGAGTGAGCTCCATTTCAGGCTCCATGCTCAGCCTGGAGTCTGCATGTCCGTCTCCCTCCCTCCTGTCCCACACTTGTGCTCACTCCCGCTCTGTCTCTCAAATAAATAAATAAAATAAATCTTAAAAAAAAAAGAATTTAAAGGCTATTTCTGGAATTTCTATTGTGTTCTATTAATTAATTTGCCTACTTTTATGCCAAAATAGCACCATTATAACTACTGTAGTTTAATATGTCTTGAAATCATATCATTTATTTTCCAACTTCATTTCTTCTTTATCAAACTTGTTTTGTCTTTGAGTTCCATTTCTTTTGTGTTTACATATGAATTTTAGAAACTGTGTGTCAGTTTTTTCCAAAACACATGCTAGAATTTGGATTGAGATAGTGTTTAATTTATAGAACAGTATGGGGGGAATTGATATTTTAACCAGTCTTCTGACCCATGAACATCTTTCTCTTTTTAAAATTTAATTATTTTAAAATTTATTTTTAGCAATATTTGGTATTTTTCACTGTGAAGATCTTTCCCAGTTTTTGTCAGATTTATCTTTACATGTTTTATATTTTTGATGCTGTTGTAAATAGTATTTTTAATATTTAATTTTCAATTGTGTCTGGTTAGTACAACTTCAATTGATTTTTATGTTGATCCTCCATAAACTTTGTTAAACCTACTCATTAGTTGTCATACCTTTTTTTTTCCCTAGGTTCCATTACATTTTTTATTCAGACAATAACGTGTTTTGTTATTAATGGAATTTGATTTCTTTCTTTCCTGGGTCCCTTTTATTTCTTTTTCTTGTTTTATTGCATTGGCTACTACTTCTGGTACCATGTGAAAAGATGTGATGAGTATGGAAATTTTCCAGTGTTGTTGATTTTAGAAGGAAAACATTTGGTCTTTATCTATTAAGTATGATGTAGGTTTTTCCTAGATGCCTTTATTAGGTTGAAGAAATTCTCTTATAGTCCTACTTGCTGAGGATTATTGTTAGGAATGGGTGTTTATGTCAAATAATTTTTCTGCATCAATTGAAATGATCACAAGGTGTTTCTGTTTTACTTTGTTAATGTAGCAATTTTAGTTTTTAAAAGCAATTAATGCTACAACATGTGGATATACTCCTTTTGTTGTTGTTATTCATCCTAGATGAGCATGGTGATTATTTCTAGCCATTGGCTATTATGGAAAATGCTGATATGAACATTCATATGGTCTTTGTATAGATATATAATTTCATTTTCCTTGAACTGATTTTTAGAAGTAGAATTGTTGGGTCATATGATAAACTTATGTTTAAGTTTTTAGTAACTGCCAAAGGATTTTACAACATTTTACATTCCTACTAGAAATTTATAGATGCTTTAGTAATTCCACATTCTTATCAACATTTAATATTATCTCTCTTTTTGATTTTAGCCATTTTAGAATATCAAATTGTGTTGTGGTTTTAATTTGTATTTCTTGTATGACTGATAATGTTGAGCTCAATTTCATGTGCCCATGTCCTGAACATGTTTTGTTAGATACATAAAATCCTAATTTTCCTAATTCTTTTGTTGCTATTTAAATGGCATCTTTTAAATTACATTTTCTACTTATATTTGATATGTAAAAATTATTTATTTTAGTACATTAATTAGATATTCATAAACCTTAATGAACTGTTATTCGAATTGTTCACAGATATGTTTGATGATTAAATACAATTAATTATATTACATACAAATAAAAATAGATTTATTCCCTTCTATCCAGTTTTTTTGTTGGAGGTTTTTTGATTACTGTTTTTTGATTACCAGTCTTTTTGCTGTTGATCACTCTGCTCAAATTTACTATTCCCTCCTTATTCAGTTTTGGAAGCTCATATATTTCTAGGAATTTATTTCTTCTTGTTTATCCAATTTGTTGGTATAATATTCTCTTATAAACTTTTGTATTTCTGTGGTATTGATTGGTATTTCTCCTCTGTGATTTCTTATTTATTAGCCCTCTCTTTTTTTCTTGATAAATCTTGGTAAATCAATTTTCCTTATCTTTTCAAAGAACCAGCTCCCTCCTGATTTCATTGATTTTTGTTTATTGTTCTTTTAGTCTTTATTTTATTTATTTCTGCTCTTTATTTTATTTTTATTTCCTTCCTTCTAGTGGCTTTAGCTTTATTCTTTCTAACTCTTTTATTATAAGGCTAGGTTGTTTGAGATTTTTTGTTTGTTTCCTGAGGCAGGCTTGTATTGCTATAAACTTCCCTCTTAGAACAGCTTTTGCTACATCCCAAGGTTTTGAACCATTGTATTTTCATTTTCATTTGTCTCCATGTATTTTTTGATTTCCTCTTTGTTTTCTTGGTTGATCCAATCATTATTTAGTAGCATGTTATTTGGCCTCCAAGTATTTCTGTTCTTATAGATTTTTTTCTTGTGATTAATTTCTAGTATCATACTCTTGTGTTTGGAAAGATGAATGACATGCTTTTAATCTTTTTGAATTTATTAAGACTTTTTTGTGATCTAACATGATCTATTCTGGAGAATATTCCGTGTACAATTGAAAAGAATGCATATTCATCTGGGGTGGAATGTTCTGAATATATCCGTTATGTTGACCTAGTGTAATGAATCATTCAAAGCCATCATTTTCTTACTGATTTTCTGTCTAGATGATCTGTCCACTGATATAAATGGGATGTAACAGTCCTCTACTATTATTATATTACTGTTAATTTTTTTCCTTTATATCTTTTAATAGTTACTTTATATTATAAGTCCTCCCATGTTGAGTGCATAGATATTTACAATTGGTACATACTCTTTTTGGATTGTTCTCTCTATGATTTTTGTCTCATTACAGTCTTTGTTTTAAAGTCTATTTTGTTCAATTTATGTGTTGTTACTCCCCCAATATTAACCCAAGGCGGTCCACAGTAAGATACATAATACGTAAAATGACAAAAAGATTTAAAAGCAGCAGGGAAAAACAGCTACATAGGGGAAAACCCATAAGGCCATCAGCTGTTTTTTTAGCAGGAACTTTACAGGCCAAAAGAGAGAGGTGTGATATATTCTCAATGTGTAAAGGAAAAAAAGCTGCAACTATAAGAATACTCTATTTATCTAGGCTATCATTCAGAATAGGAGAGGCAAAGAGTTGCCCAAACAAAAAACAAAAACAAGAAACTAAAAAAAGAATTTCTCACAGAAAAGCTAAAGGAGTTCATCACCAGTAAACTAGCCTTACAAGAAACATTAAAGGAAATTCTTTGAGTGTAAGGAAAAGGTCATAATTATGAGTAAGAAAATTATGAAAGAAAAAACTTCACAGATAAATACAAACATATAATAAAAGCAGTAGGTAGATCATTTCTAATACCAGTATGGATGTTAAAGCACAGAGGCTGAAAAATCAATTATGTTTACAAAAATTATTAAAGGAATTCATAAAATAAAAAAAATGTTAAGTATGATGCTGTGTACATAAAACACAGGGAGGAGAGTAGAAATGTAATATTTTTAGAATGGGTTCAAAGTTAAGTGACCATCAATTTAATAATTGACTACTATATGCATAAGATGTTATATATGAACTTAATGATAATCACAAATCAGAAACCTATAATAGATACAAGAAAATATAGATAAAGGAATCCAAGCATAGCACTAAAGAAGACTATCACAAAACAACTGTACAACAAATCACAAATCAGCAATAAGTGTATGTCTATCAATAATTACTTTAAATGGAAACGGACTAAATCATCCAGTCAAGACATAGGATGACTAAATGGATAAAAAAGCCACCTCTATCTATATGTTGCCTATTAGAGACTTACTTCAGATCTAAAGACACATTAAGATTGAATGTGAAGGGATGGGGAAACATTTACCATCAAAATATAAGCAAAAAGAATGCTGGAGTAACAATATTTACATCTTTCCAATGTTTTTAACCACTTCCTGGGATGGTTGGTTTCTCTAAGTACTAAGTCAAAGTTATGGTGGTAGATAACCACAATCAAGTAGAGAGTTTGCTGTAACTTATGGAATATTTCCTTTATCAAGTTAAAAAATTATTATCTACATTAGTATAAAATTTTATCATGAATGACTTTCCTTTACCTGAGTCAGTGTGAAGTTGTATTAATAGGTTTTCTAACGATAAATATCTTTTAATTCTGGGGTAAACTAAACCTGGGCATGGCACATTATTATTTGGGATACTGCTAAATATTGCTTGTTTATATTCTCTTTAGGAGTATTTTCAGTTTGAATGAATATAAACTATACTTTTACATTTTTTTCTAATGAAACAACCTTTGACTGTAATGTTTCAGTTTTTCTTTTTTATTTCCATACTGGGTAACTATAGTGATAGCTTTTAAAACTTAATTTTAGAAGATTGAAGACCTCTTTTAAATAGAAATAGTTAAAAATATTAAGTGAACTTCAAAGATTAGTGAAATTCAAATAAAATTTTGGGGTCTTGTGCCTTTTTAAAAATTTTTTTATTTATTTATGATAGAGAGAGAGAGAGAGGCAGAAAGAGAAGCAGGCTCCATGAACTGGGAGCCCGACGTGGGACTCGATCCCGGGTCTCCAGGATCGCGCCCTGGGCCAAAGGCAGGCACTAAACCGCTGCACCACCCAGGGATCCCGGTCTTGTGCCTTTTATTGGTAGTTCTCTCTCTCTTTGCTATATTATATGGCCTTTGGG
This sequence comes from Canis lupus familiaris, assembly GCF_011100685.1. Classification (NCBI taxonomy): domain Eukaryota; kingdom Metazoa; phylum Chordata; class Mammalia; order Carnivora; family Canidae; genus Canis; species Canis lupus. The sequence continues at coordinate 26,386,578 of NC_049249.1, forward strand.
TTTATTCATTCTTTACATCAAATTAGTTTTCTAGTTCATGAGTTTTAGGATTTGTCCTTAGTAATATCCTTCTCTTATATACTTTTTAATTGTCATTGTTTCTTGTTAACATTATTTTCCACCTAGTTTTTAGCAGACATTGATGCTCAATGTAATTGATTGGAAGTTGTAGAACTGTGATATTTCAGTTCGTTCTTTATTTCTTGATTAGAAAACTTCTGTAAAAAACATATTTCATCTCATCAGATATTTGTTTACTCATTGCTACAGTTCATATAGGAAAGGCATGATAAATGTGATATTAGTTATTTATATTTACCAGTTTTCAAAGTACAGAATTATTTGCTCTATATTTCTCAAACATGAAAATTTTTATTTTTTCAATATTTTTTATTGAACTTATATTTGCCAACATATAGCATAACACCCACTGCTATATGGGTGTTATGCTATATGTACATCCCATCAAGTACGCCTCTCAGTGCCCATCACCCAGTCACCCCAACCCCCCCCCCCCACCGCCCACCTCCCTTCCACCACCCCTTGTTCATTTCCTAGAGTTAGGAGTCTCTCATGTTCTGTCACCCTTACTGATATTTCCCATTCATTTTCTCTCCTGTCCCCTTTATTCCCTTTCACTATTTTTTATATTCCTCAAATGACTGAGACCATATAATGTTTGTACTTCTCCAATTGACTTACTTCACTCAGCATGATATCCTTCAGTTCTATCCACGTCGAAGCAAATGGTGGGTATTTGTTGTTTCTAATGGCTGAGTAATATTCCTTTTTTTAAATTTATGTTTTATTGGTGTTCAATTTGCTAACATATAGAATAACACCCAGTGCTCATCCCATCAAGTGCCCCCCTCAGTGCCCGTCACCCAGTCACCTCAACCCCCTGCCCACCTCCCTTCCACCACCCTTTGTTCATCTCCCAGAGTTATGAGTCTCTCATGTTCTGTCTCCCTTTCTGATATTTCCCACTCATTATTTCTCCTTTCCCCTTTATTACCTTTCACTATTTTTTATATTCCTCAACTGAATGAGACCATATAATGTTTGTACTTCTCCAATTGACTTACTTTACTCAGCATAATATCCTTCAGTTCTATCCATGTCGGAGTAAATGGTGGGTATTTGTCATTTCTAATGGCTGAGCAATATTCCATTGCATATATAGACCACATCTTTATCCATTCATCTTTCGAAGGACACTGAGACTCCTTCCACAGTTTGGCTATTGTGGACATTGCTGCTAGAAACATCGGGGTGCAGGTGTCCCGGCGTTTCACTGCATCTGTATCTTTGGGGTAAATCCCCAGCAGTGCAATTGCTGGGTTGTAGGGCAGATCTATTTTTAACTCTTTGAGGAACCTCCACACAGTTTTCCAGAGTGGCTGCGCCAGTTCACATTCCCACCAACAGTGTAAGCAGGTTCCCCTTTCTCCTCATCCTCTCCAACATTTGTTGTTTCCTGTCTTGTTAATTTTCCCCATTCTCACTGGTGTGAGGTGGTATCTCATTGTGGTTTTGATTTGTATTTCTCTGATAGCCAGTGATGTGGAGCATTTTCTCATGTGCTTGTTCGCCATGTGTATGTCTTCTTTGGTGAAATTTCTGTTCATGTCTTTTGCCCATTTCATTATTGGATTGTTTCTTTGCTGTTGAGTTTAATAAGTTCTTTATAGATCTTGGATACTAGCCCTTTATCTGATATGTCATTTGTAAATATCTTCTCCCATTCTGTAGGTTGTCTTTTAGTTTTGTTGACTATTTCTTTTGCTGTACAGAAGCTTTTTATCTTAAAATGTTCTGTTTATCATAAACTTATGGACTCATACATATTTTTTATGTTTAAAGCCATTTGCAGTTATTAATCTTACTGATGTCCAAATTGTTTTTTTTTATATCACTTAAATTATCTTTATTTTCTAACTTTCCCACATTAATTCTGTTTTTCTTCTTTCAAACATTCTGGATTTTGGAGGAGGGGAATATTTTTGAATGATTTTTTAAAATTAGAAATTCTTTTTTGATTCTTTTTTAATCTTTAGCTTTTATCATGTCCCAAAGTAGTAACTACTTAAAATTATGAACATATATGAGTTATATTCCATTTAAAAAAAATATATAAATCTTATATGTTTAAGACTAAGATAATTTTCCTTCTAAGATCTGTGCTGTCCAATATAAATATAACATGAATCACATATACAATCTTAAATTTTCTACTAGCTATATTAAAAAAAGTTAAAGGAAACGGGTAAACTTAATTTTAATAGTCTTTTATTTTACTCAGCATATCTGAAATGTCAATTTAACATGTAACAGTGTAAAAATCATCAATGAGATACCTTTTCTAAGTTTTTTTTCAAACCAAGTCTGAAATACAATTTGTATTCTATCCTTATAGCAATCTCAATTCAAATCAGTCACATTTCAGTTACTCAATAGCTACATATGAATAGTGGCTACCATATTGGATAGCTCATCTCTAGATTATATAGGATTCTTACTCTCTTAAAAATGTTAAAGGAGTAGTCCTAAAGCACTAGATGGCAGCCTTGTCATTTGTTATTAGACCTTCAAAACTTAATAACATTTGAAAGAAACGGTGTTTTAAAAAAGAAAAGGTCAGTAATTCTTGTAATAGTGTTAATGAAAACTATTCTGATTTTAAAGATTTGAGTGAAATTTAAAATGCAGGCCCACACTGTAGCTTAAAGCAATTGAACGGAATGTGGTGTTAACTTAATTGAAAGTAATATACCAGCAGTTGTATCCTATAGACAGGCTTAGTAGTTTTTTAAAGTTCAGTTTAAAATCCAAAACTGAAGTAATAGAAATGATCATTCCTTAATGGAACACAAAAGGAAGTTCCTAGCAATGATATCTAATTTGATTGGTCCTTGTAATATTGAATTACTCAATTTATCTTGGCAAATATGAAAATTGTAGTTACAGTAGTGTAGTTTCTTTTTTCTTTTTAAATGCTTTCATTTTGGTACACCTGGGTGGCTCAGCGGTTGAGCGTCTGTCTGCCTTTGGCTCAGGGCGTGATCCTGAGTCCCAGAATCCAGTCCTACATTAGGCTCCCTGTATGGAGCTTGCTTCTCCCTCTGCCTGTGTCTCTGCCTCTCTCTCTCTCTCTCTCTCTGTGTCTCTCATGAATAAATAAATTAAAATAAATAAATAAATAAGTGCTTTCATTTTAATTACAATAACAATTATAATAAAGAAAATCATAAATAAAATGAAAGACTGGACTATGAAAATGTTATATAGATGATATATTTCAGAATACAGGAAGTCACTGTCTACAATTATCTATTTTATGCTATTATTACATTAATTCTTTAAGGATGTGTAATGTCCAAACTTCTAGTTATTGATATTTTAGTATATTTCTAAGTAATCTAACATATTTTGATTATTTTACTTTTTATTTTTAAAAATTACTGTTTTATTTTGAATTTATTCTATTGTTAGAGTTCAGGATACAATTTTGTGATGATAATAGTACACTGTCTTTTAAAAGTAAAGAATTTAATTATTACTTTTATATTCAGTGTTCACTTCTGCCACTTATCACATCCTACATTAGTTTATATTGGTAAAAAAAAATATCCATTCATCCCACTGTAAGCTCTTTAGTTATTATTGATATATTTAATGTTTATTAATGTTTATGTTTTGGACTGAAAAATTATTTATGAGCATATTATTTAAGGATTTGAATTTTTTGTATATGAGATAATATTTCTAATGTTATTATAGATATGTTATGAACATCATTCTCTATTTACTTAAAATACTATGTCATACAAAACAAAGAAATTGAAACTTAAATTAACTTTATACTTAGTGTAATTATTCTATGTTTTATTCTAAAATAGGCATAAAAGAATTTTCCCATTTTAAGCTAAATATACTGTATTTTATTTGTGTTTTCTATGATTTTAACCATTGAGCATAAATAGGTATTTGAACAGAATCTGGCTGGTCCATCTGGAAGTGCGAAGTGACCCTGATGAACACAGAGAATCTAAATTCTTCTGTTTCACAGTTTAAAGACATGATAGATTGAGGATTACCAGAAAAACATAATTTAACCACATGGTTGGCATTAAACTTTATTCTTTGATTCATCAGTGCTTTTATTAATTTTCCCTAAGCTTATATACCAGTATTTTTAGATATTTATTTCAGTATTACATGACATTTTGGCATATTTTAAAATGAAGGACAATATAACATAATTATGAAAAAGTTAAAAATAGCTGATAAAAAATTGCTATTGAATTAACATGGAAGAGAGATGAAAGTTTTCTTTGGCAAAATATTTTATAATGAAAGTGTTAATTATTCTGGTTATATAAATAATACAGTCTCACTGCAAAATTAAATAAAGTTTAAGGAAGAAATAAAAATGTCTGAAAACCTCCTGCCAGGGCTTCCCAGTGGTGGTGTACAGTCTGTGTCCTCTGCAGAGGTGCCTACTTGCAGGAGAGAACGGGCACTGATATCCTGTACTTATATTTCTTACTAAGCCACAGAACTTGTGAGGGCTTGTATCTGTCTTGAGCAAGGGTTAATAGTTCCTAATGTGTATAAAGATGCTGAATGGGCAAATGAAGGCATTGCATGCCTTTCTAAATAAATCATGTCTTGAGAATGATTTTACATAAAAGTTTACGACATATATAATATTCTCAATGTGAACAACTTTTTTTTCTCACTGGGATATCTGACTCATTATTTAGTATCATTTATTAAATAAAACAGTTTTTGTCCAATCTGGAAAACAACTACCTGACTTTAAAATAATGTTAATACTAGTTAACATTTATTGAGCATTTACTGTGCCAGGCTAGTCTAAGCTTTTAATACTTATTAGCTTATTTAATCATCAAATGAGAAGTATACACTAATTATGAACATTTTTTTGTTTGAGGGAACAGAGGCAGAGAGAGCTTAATTTTTGTTAAATCACATGGCTATGAAATGGCGAAGCCAGTTTGAATCCAGCATCCTAAGTCTATAGCCCATACTCTTGACTATGAGTAATAAAATTATAGCAACAAAAATTAGTAATATATTTATCCCAAGTGTTTTTAAATGAATTAAATAGAAACATAATTTTGAAGGAAATAAAAAGAAAGTCTAAATATTTAAAAATTCAAACCATTTTCTTAAATAAGAAGTCTTCATATGAAAATACCATACTTAACCCAAATTGATATATAAGTTTTATGGAATTGCAATTAGAATTTTATTTGGTCCTGTCTTTTGAAGTATATACATTAGAATAAATTACCTTAAAATTTATTTTAAGTAATACACTTAAAATTTTTTTTAAAAATTTGAATTCAATTAATTAACATATGCATTATTGCTTTCAGAGATAGATGTTAGTGATTCGTCAATTTTTTTAAAGATTTTATTTATTCATGAGAGACAGACAGAGAGAGAGAGAGAGAGAGAGAGAGACAGGCAGAGGGAGAAGCAGGCTCCATGCAGGGAGCCTGACGTGGGACTTGATCCCAGGTCTCCAGGATCAATCAGGTCCTGGCCTAAAGGCGGCACTAAACCGCTGAGCCACCTGGGCTGCCCTCGTCATTCTTATTATATAATACCCAGTTCTCATTACATCACGTACCATCCTTAATGTCCATCACCCAGTTATGTTAACTATGTGTTAACTATGTTAACTAGTATTAACATTATTTTAAAGTCAGGTGGTTATTTTCCAGATTGGACAAAAACTGTTTTATTTAATAAGTGATACTAAATAATGAGTCAGATATCAGTGAGAAAAAAAAGTTGTTCACATCCCTCCACCCCCCTTTCCTCCAGCAACCCTCAGTTTGTTTCCTATAACTAAGAGTCTCTTATCATTTGTCTCCCTCTCTGATTTTGTCTTGTTTTATTTTTCCCCTCCCTTTCCCTATAGGCTGCCCTATATTTATTTTAAATTTATTTCATTAAGAAGTAGAGTTCATGATTGAACAACTTTAGGTATTAGTCATTCATTTATGTGAAAATGAATCTCAAGATTTTTTTTTTTCAGTCTATAGAACATTTGTTTCAAGTAAAATCTGTGTAGATTCTCATATATTATTGCAGAGTAATGACATAGTTTAGCTACTTGGAGATACTAGGAAGTAAAGTAAGGTGGCTTCTGAAGAAGCCAGGGCACATTATATGAAGACCCCTAAATTAGAATCAGTGATGTATAGACACAAGTAATCATCATCAATCTTTTTTTATTCATTGATGAAAAAAGTAAGAACAATGAGTTTATGTATATATCCTAGGCCATGGAATCAGTCATTTTCAGAGTGTGAATAATAAAAATTTCTGTGTTTTCTCTGAAATTATATCTAGCATATGTTCAACTTTCAAATTTTAACTTTGGAATTATTCTACATGTTCCAAGCTCAATAGAAATTCTTAATTAATAATTAAGTGGATAGTACTTGGATAGTACATGGATAATACTGTTCAGCAAGCAAAGAAAAACTAGTATATATTGAATATTTATTATGTAGAAACCAATTTAATATGAATTATTTCATTTAATACTCACAAGAGTGACATATTTTTTCTCCTTAATTTACTTACTGAAGAGTTACACTGTTAGAGTTTGGAGAGAATGTCAGTTATTGGAATTGACTCACTGTTATTTATTCATTGAACATGTATGTATTGACTACCTACTTTGTTGGACTCTGGGGATATTATAGTGAACAAAATGGGTTCTGCTCCATTGATCCTTATTAACTAGTAGGGAAAATAGGTATTATACCTGTTATATAATTACCTAGATATATAATTGCCATAACAACTCAGAATGAGAACTATAGATGCCTTAGGAATATATTATAAGAAAACCTGATTTAATTTCTGGGACAGGGAGCAGGAATAGGTCAGGCAAGAGAATGATGGTGAAGGAGCAGGAATGGGTCAGGCAAGAGAATGATGGTTCTTTGATGTGCAGATGACTTAATAGTGGAGTGGTGTGGATGTGAGAATGGTGAAGCGGCATGCACAAAGTTTGTCTGTGATTGGGAGAAACATAGCATTTGATAAACACATAGAATCAGATGAAGAGAGGCAAAGAGATAAAGTACATAAGATTTGCAGAATCCAAAACATGCACTGCTTTATAGAATGAGAGGATTTGGGCCTATATTGTGAGAAAAATGGGAGCCATTGAAGGGTGTTAAGAGGAGACTAAAATGTTAAATTTTAGTTTTAAAATAATCCGTCTGCTTTCAGTGTGTCAGACAGCTTGGTAAGGGCAAAGAGCATGAAAAAAGCATTTAAAAATGATCATTTTCTGAAGCATATTTCTGGAGCTATGAGTAAAATATGAAACTTCAGGACTGTGAATATATTTGAACTTATGTTCACACAAATTCTCTCATTTACTAAACCAAGTCTAAGTTGGCAAACATGTATTTATACAAATGCTATTGTTTAAAATATATTTAGATCCTTGATATTTTTATCAAAGTCTAGGTGCATCCTTTTCTGACCCCTCAAGATGACTAAATACATGTGTCTGGTATTTTCTTCCTAAACAGCTTTGCTGCAAGCATTTTCGCCACATAACTAAATTGGCTGTAAGTCAATTTTGCCATGAAAGATAAAATCAGAAAAAATAAAAGGGACATTTATTAAAAAGGACATAATGAAATATGAAAATAATTAACAAAATTAAAAACTTTATTGTGAAATAAAAAATATTTGAATACATTTAAATTGTGTGTTGGCAATACTGCACAAATAACTGATTTTATTTTGCTGGTGATATCTAAGCACTTTTTTTCAAAGTCTTTTATTCATACTATTATACGGTTTTTTTTGCTTGTTGATTTGTTTTCACATTTTAGCATCACTTTTTTTTTGGCGAAAATTTTTTCCTTCATTAAGACGGATATCAGTTTTCAAATACTAGTATGCATATTGATAACTGGGCTTGTATTGCGTTGTGAAAACATCCTACACTGTTCTTTGTTCTTGCCTTGTTGTCAAGTGTCCATTAATAAACTTTCTAAAGTTCTGCAGGAAAAGCAGGTTCAGAACCATGTACCACCATATGGACCATTGTGAGGGCTAAGATTTATTTAGTCTAAGAATAGGAGCACTGCATCAATGGAGAAATGAGACCAAACAGGTGATGGAACCAAAAAATCTGTCAAACCAAACTGCCACCAGTTATTTTTTATTTATTATTGCAAAATTGCCTTTTGGCCAATTATTTATGCAATAAATATACTTGTGGCAAAGATGATTATAGTGAAACCACATAGAACCAAATATATATGATCATGAACTCATATATTTCTGAAAAGATACGTAATTATATATAAATACACGTATGGGAATCTGACTTTTGAAATTTTTTAGAATTCATTGAGAGCCAATATAGTAAATAAGAAAAGTGAAATAACATTTATTGAATGCCTTTATTTTATGACAGTCTTCTCCAAGCCAAATACACACTGGCACAATTATGTTTAACCCATATAGTAATCCTATGGGATAGGCAGTTTTATCCTGATTGTGGCATCAAATCTCACTGAGGTTAGTTAACTTGCATAATATAACCCAACCCAATCGGTGAATGGGAAATTACAGTTGAGATCTCCTTAAATACTGTGGACAATGCTCAAAAGTGAAATACAAAGCTGTGGTCATCAAGACAGTGTGGTACTGGCACAAAAACAGACACATAGATCAGTGGAACAGAATAGAGAATCCAGAAGTGGACCCTGAACTTTATGGGCAACTAATATTCGATAAAGGAGGAAAGACTATCCATTGGAAGAAAGACAGTCTCTTCAATAAATGGTGCTGGGAAAATTGGACATCCACATGCAGAAGAATGAAACTAGACCACTCTCTTTCACCATACACAAAGATAAACTCAAAATGGATGAAAGATCTAAATGTGAGACAAGATTCCATCAAAATCCTAGAGAAGAACACAGGCAACACCCTTTTTGAACTCGGCCATAGTAACTTCTTGCAAGATACATCCACGAAGGCAAAAGAAACAAAAGCAAAAATGAACTCTTGGGACTTCATCAAGATAAGAAGCTTTTGCACAGCAAAGGATACAGTCAACAAAACTCAAAGACAACCTACAGAATGGGAGAAGATATTTGCAAATGACATATCAGATAAAGGGCTAGTTTCCAAGATCTATAAAGAACTTATTAAACTCAACACCAAAGAAACAAACAATCCAATCATGAAATGGGCAAAAGACATGAACAGAAATCTCACAGAGGAAGACATAGACATGGCCAACATGCATATGAGAAAATGCTCTGCATCACTTGCCATCAGGGAAATACAAATCAAAACTACAATGAGATACCACCTCACACCAGTGAGAATGGGGAAAATTAACAAGGCAGGAAACAACAAATGTTGGAGAGGATGCGGAGAAAAGGGAACCCTCTTGTACTGTTGGTGGGAATGTGAACTGGTGCAGCCACTCTGGAAAACTGTGTGGAGGTTCCTCAAACAGTTAAAAATATACCTGCCCTACGACCCAGCAATTGCACTGTTGGGGATTTACCCCAAAGATACAAATGCAATGAAACGCCGGGACACCTGCACCCCGATGTTTCTAGCAGCAATGGCCACTATAGCCAAACTGTGGAAGGAGCCTCGGTGTCCAACGAAAGATGAATGGATAAAGAAGATGTGGTTTATGTATACAATGGAATATTACTCAGCTATTAGAAATGACAAATACCCACCATTTGCTTCAACGTGGATGGAACTGGAGGGTATTATGCTGAGTGAAGTAAGTCAGTCGGAGAAGGACAAACATTGTATGTTCTCATTCATTTGGGGAATATAGATAATAGTGAAAGGGAAGATAAGGGAAGGGAGAAGAAATGTGTGGGAAGTATCAGAAAGGGAGACAGAACGTAAAGACTGCTAGCTCTGGGAAACGAACTAGGGGTGGTGGAGGGGGAGGAGGGCGGGGGGTGGGAGTGAATGGGTGACGGGCACTGGGTATTATTCTGTATGTTAGTAAATTGAACACCAATAAAAAAAAAAAAAGTGAAATACAATATGAATGGTGAAAAAGCAAATTGTAAAGCCTCAGTTCCTTTCTCAAAATATTCAAATTAAAAATTTCTGAAACAATTCAAAATCTATATAACTATTATTCTGGCTCCCAAATGAGCTGAAATTTATATGAACAGTATCATTCGTACATTATATGCAAATCAAGATCAATTTCATATGATCCTGATGTTTGCCTTCTTGCATCTCAGATATGTAGATATTTCCAACAAATACTCTGATGTTTTTTAACATTGGTTATTATTTACTTAGAAAATACATAATTTTACATAGCTTTTGTTGAAAGACTACATCAAATAATCATTTGCTTTTCATCACCTCACATAACTTTTTCTTTCTTTATGGTTTAAGTTCTGTTTCAAAAGATCTTTTGCTGTAGTATTTAAACTTTTAGTCATCATTTCCAATTAATCATTACTTTGGCATAGTATCTGACCTCTTTAAATATTTTGTACATGTTAGAGTCTTTTATCTTGATATTTTATTTGCATATTTCCTCCTTTTTATGATGCTGTGTTTTACTCATGAACTTAATTTTATATATAACCTGTTACTAATTCTTTGTAGTAAATAGTAGCCATTTGTTGTTGTTGTTGTTGTTGTTCCATGATTGCTGGTGCAGTATTGACTGAACTACCTAGAAAAATCTACTGCTGCATGTAGGAACTCACCCCTTGGTTTACTCTAGTCATAGAAGACTAACAAGAGAGACTGATTATTTTATGTGATTTTTTTTGCCCTATACCTAAGAAGTAAGTCAATTAGAAATGAGATATGCCATTTTTTTTGGACAAGTATATAACAATCTAAATTTAATTACTTAATGCATAGTGTAAATCATTTGAAAAAAACATGTTAAAGGTCAAGGATCAATAGTCCTTTGTGCACCCCTTTTAAAAATCTTTTTTGGCCCAATTCTGGAAGTAATGCATGTTCATTCTAGAAGAGAGATAGACAAAAAAATTAAAATTGCTGATAATTCTTCTACCTAGAGAAAACTGTTGCTAAAATCTTATTAGATATTTTCCCAGTCATTTATTTTATGAACTGACACTATGATAGGCTGAATAATGCCCTCCTTCCCCCAAAGATGTACACATCCTAATCCCTAAAATTTGTGAATATATTACCTTAAATGGTAAAATGGAATTTGCAGATATGATTAAATTGACAATTTTGAAATGGGGAGATTGTCCTTAGAGATCAGTGTAATCCCAAGTGTTCTTATGAAAGGGGGCCAAGGAGATTTGATTACAACAGTGGAAGATGTGATCATGGAAACAAGAGGTCAGAAAGAGGATGGGGCCACGAAGCAAGCAATGAGCAATATTTAGAAGCTGGAAAAGGGAAAGGAATGAATTCTCTTTGAGTGCCCCCAGAAATAACCACACCTAGAACTTTCCTTTTACTTTTACTCCCTTTACTTTGTAAAGTTCATTTGGACTTCACACTTCCAGATCTGTGAGAATAAATTCATATTGTTTAAAGCCACTGAGTTTGTGGTCATTTGTTATAGCAGCAGTAAGTGATGTTCTCCAAACATCACATCACAAAGGAAATAGTCCTCAAAATTATTTATTAATTATTATTATTTATTCTTTAATTTATCCTTAATATCTTTATGTATGCCATTATTTTGTTCTCTTATAACTGTCAGTATATTATAGTTTTAAGATAATTCATTTTTTTGTATTGTCACTTTAAAAAATTAAATTAAAATTTATCTCACTTTATTTTTAATATGAAATCTGTTTAAAAATATTTTAAGTGTACAGCACAGTACTGAAAATTATAGGGGGACAATGCTGTAGCACAAATCTCTAGAACTTATTTATCTTGCATAATTGACACTTTATGTCTCTTAGTTGGTCATTCTCTGCTGCCTTACTCCCTGGTCCCTGGCAACCACCATGCTACTCTCTGTTTTATAAATTTCACTATTTTAAAGACCTTACACAAGGAGAATCATGGAGTTTTTATCCTTCTGTAACTGGTTTATTTCACGTAAGTCCAGCAGTTTTACCTCTGAGTATTTACCCAAAAGAATTAAAAACAGGATCTCAAAGACGTAATAGCATTCTAATGTTCATTGCAGCAATATTCAAAATAGCCAACATGTAAAAATCACTTAAATGTTCCTTGACCGATGAATGGAAATCCTGTATTATGTGTCATGGATGAAACCTGAGGACATATATACAGCTTTTTAAAAAAAATTCTTTAAAATTTTTCAATGTAAAATAATTACCGACTTACATATATTTACAAATATTTCTTTATGACCCTGACCTTGGAAAGTGTTGGACAGACATTTATAATATATCTCTTATTTTTGATTTGTCTGATTTTTTTTTTAATTGTTAAATTCAGGTTGTATATTTTTAGTAAGGATAGCACAGAAGTGATGTCTTTTCAGTATATCCTATCTGGAAGTATATGATACCATTTTTTTCCATCATTGATGCATTATTTTTGATCAGCTGTTACTCTGTGGTGTGTGCCACTTTGTTCACTCTAATGTTACTGTTCCTTTTTGTATCTAATGAGTACTTTATGAAGAAATTCTTTGATATTATGTAAATATCCTGTTTATTATCTTACTATCATCCATTATTTTTAACATACATTGATAATTCTTTACCTGAAAGAGTTATACGTACTTGCCAAATGGTGATTTTTCTATTTTATTATTTCTTCTGCATCTATTAACTACAAGAACAAACTGTTCCTTTTCCCTTGTTTATTTGTTTATTCAGTTATTTGTTTATATCATATTTGCCTCGTGGATATGTATTTATGGCTTAAATAAATTACTATCATTATTTAATAACTGAAACTGCTCTAGATTTGGCTATTAGGAACACCCTCCAGTCAGCTCCTACTTCCTTTTGGCATGATCCCATAATTTTCTGAGTATTTTCTTGTCCTACAAGATAATTCAGACTCATTTTGTACTTTTCCTGCCTTTGCCCTGGAATCAACCATTGTTCCAGGAAGTCATGATTTCTTATAATTGGATAATGGTATTTAGAAACCAATATATAGGAAGAGCTAAGTATGCTTATTTGGTTCAGGGTGTTGTTCTTTCTTTCCTTTTTGAAAAATTATTTTTGAAATTAAATCAAGTATCTTCCTCCTCCTCCTCTTCGTCCTCCTCTTCCTCCACCTTCTCCCGTGCCCCCTTTCTTCTTCTTTTGGAACTCTAGTATCTTTTTTTTAAAGTGCATTTATTTAAATTCCAGTTAGTTAACACAGTGTAATATTAATTTCACGTGTACAGTACTTCCATACTACACCTGGTGCTCATCCCAACAACTGCACTCCTTAATCCCCATCCCCTGTTTCACCCATTCCCCTGCCCACCTTCCTTCTGGTAACTATCTGTTCTCTAGAGTTAAGAGTCTGTTTCTTGGTTTGCCTCTCTCTCTTTTTCCCCCTTTGGTCATTTGTTTTGTTTCTTAAATTCCACATATGAGTGAAATCATATGATATTTATCTTTCAGTGACTGACTTATTTAGCTTAGTATAATACTCTAGAGAGTATTATGGAATTCCACTGTCTTGTAACTAAAACTCACTGTATTCTGAAACCTATTTGTTCCCTAAGGGAAGAGTTGACTGTTTTTTCTTGTCTGATGTTGATACTTCAGAATCTAGATGAAATATTATCTGCCTTGGTCCCTTTGACATTGGCAAATAATTGCTTTTCTATAACTTCAAAAAAATTAATTCTGAAGCAATATTCCACCTTCCTTGTTTCTACCTTTCATGGAAATCCTGTGTACTCCATTTAATATTTTATCTACTTACTACTTTTTCACCTGCCTCATTGTCTTTTTGTTATTATCCCTCTTGACATGATTCCTAACCTCGATTTCTACATATACTTTAGTTATGCATTAATATTTTGTGTTCAACTTTTAAAAAAGCTTACTGGACTCCAAACACTCCATACTCCTAGGACAGCATTATTATAGCAGGAAGTATGTATTTAAAAGAGTCTGGAGATCTCAGGTTATTAGGGCTAACTGTATAGTTGTTATTAATGCATTGTGGGTTTTTTTGGGGGGGAGTAGAGATAAGCATAATCACCAGTGTAGTAAAATAACCCCAAAATAAGACTTGGGTGCCTAATTAGGTGCCTATATATATATATATTTTTTTTTTTTTAAGATTTTATTTTTAAGTAATTTCTACACCTAACGAGGGACTTGAACTCACAACCCTGAGCTCTCAAGAGTTTCATATGCCATGGACTGAGCCAGCCAGGTACCTCAGTATTTATATTTTTATATCTGGCTACATACTAAACTTGTTTATTATTTTAGTTGTTTTATATTTCTTAGTAAACAATCTGATTTTATACATAAAAAGATAACTTTGTTTTCTTCTTTTATTCTAACTTGGAATCTGTCATATATTCACTACCAGACTTTTTTATAGTGCTCTTTCCTCATTTGTATTTGTCTCTTAGTTGTAGAATGTGATGAATTTTTTTTTTTTTTTCAGGAGAGTATATAGATCATGTCCTTTTAGGACATTTGCTTACCTGAAATTTATCACTGTGTTGTTTTTCTGTGTAGACAGCATTGCTGAAAATACATTTTCCATAAATATTGCTCTAGTTTCTTGTCTTTTCACATATATTGTTACTTAAGAACACTTGTCATCGTGCCTCATCCTCCTTTGTAAATAACTCATTTGTCTGTGTGAATGTGTGTGCTTTTTTGCACATGCCTGTATACAGGGATGTGCTTAGATGTCAGTAATATTTTCTTCAATAACAGCTTTATTGAGATATAATTCATATACTCCAAATCTCTTTTTAAAGTGTACAATTTAGTATCTCTTAGTATATTTAGAAAATTGTGTGACCATCACCATAATCTAATTTTAGAACATTTTCAGCACTCCTAAGAGAAACCCAATACATATGAGCAGTCACTCCTCATTCCTCCTTCCCCCAAACCCTAACAATTCTCTTTCTGTCTCTATGGATTTGTCTACTCTGACATATATATAAATGGTATTGTGGAATATGTGGTCTTTTGTGACGGACTTCTTTTATTTATTATGTTTCAAGACTCATTCATGTTATATCAAGTATCAGTACTTCATTCAGGTTATGGTGAAATAATATTCCATTATGTGTACATACTGCCTTTTTAATTTTTTTTTTTTTTTTTTTTTTTTACCATTCACCAACTGATAGACATTTGGATTGCTTTACTTTTGGGCTACTATGAATAATGCTGGATTATTTTTTATCTTTTATATAAGGTATATCAATATTTAGGTTTGAGTCTTCAGTACATCTTTTCTATCATATATTTAACATAAGTGTATATAATATGTATATATAATACATACTTTTTTTTATTTGTTGTGATGTCCGCTTTAATAACATTAGCATGCATATATTGAAAATTTCTATGCCTGTTACTCCTCTTGAGTGATTTTTGTCTCTATTCTATTTTTGTCTCTATTCTGGGAGGCTTTTTAGATTGGACCTACATAGCACTCATTAGTCTTATGTTGTTTTAATTATTTTATTTCTGATTCTCTTTTTATGTTTAATTTTATCATTATTTTATTACTTTCTTATTTCTGTATTTTTTTTTACAGTTTCAATTTATTTAGCTGCTTTTTAATGTAGTCTTCAGTGTTATTATCTCATCTTTCATCTTTAATTTTGTGGAGTTTTTTAGATTTTTCTTTTTTCTTTGATACATATCAAACAGATATTTTAAATGACTAGACCATTTACTCATGTTATATTATTATATGTACTTCTACATATAATATTACATATACTCTATGTTCACAAATAGATATTTTTCTCACTATGAAAGTCTAACTTAACAAAATAGTAGATGTCAATTTTTTTCTCTTTGTTTTCGCTTTTTAAAAATCTATACAATTAGAATTCGCAGCCAGAATTATGAACAGCTTCATATTCAACTTAAGGTCTGTGAAGTTCATACAAACAGTGAAAGTGCTGTAAAGAAGAGTGGCTGTTTCTTACATCTGTTGTACCTGTATTTGTAGACTTCATTTTTAGATACAATTGGGAAATTAATTGTGAACTTCTGATTTTCCTAGAATTATCAAAGATTGCTAATTGTTAGCCAAAATATTTTTTTGCCCTTAAATTATTTATTTATTTATTTTTTATTGAAGTTTGATTTGCCAATATCTAGTATAATACCCAGTGCTCATCCCGTCAAGTTCCCCCCTCAGTGGCCGTCAGCCAGTCACCCTATCCCCTTGCCTAATTCCCTTTCCCCTACCCCTTGTTCATTTTCCATAGTTAGGAGTCTCTCATGTTTTGTCACCCTCTAATTTTTCCCACTCATTTTCCCTTCTTTCCCCTATAATCTCCTTCACTATTTTTTATACTCCTTGTATGAGTAAAACCATATAATGGTTGTCCTTCTTCGATTGACTTCACTCAGCATAATACCCTCCAGTTCCATCCACATTGAAGCAAATGGTGGGTATTTGTCGTTTCTAATGGCTGAGTAATATTCCATTGTGTGTGTGTGTGTATATACATATATATGTATATATATGTATATACACACATATATATATCTTCTTTATCCATTCATCTTTCGATGGACACCAAGGCTCCTTCCACAGTTTGGCTATTGTGGACATTGCTGCTATAAACATTGGGGTGCAGGTGTCTCGACTTTTCACTGCATCTGTATCTTTGGGGTAAATCCCCAGTAGTGCAATTGCTGGGTCATAGGGTAACTTTATTTTTAAGTCTTTGAGGAACTTCCACACAGTTTTCCAGAGTGGCTGTACCAGTTCACAATCCCACCAACAGTGCAAGAGGGTTCCCCTTTCTCCACATCCTCTCCAACATTTGTTGCTTCCTGTCTTGTTAATTTTCACCATTCTCACTGGTGTGAGGTGGTATCTCATTGTGGTTTTGATTTGTATTTCCAATCCATGAGCATGGATTATTTTTCTATCCTTTTCAGTTTTCCTCAATTTTTTTCAGAAGTGTTCTGTAGTTTTTAGTGTATAGATCCTTTACCTCTTTGATTAGGTTTATTCCTTGGTATCTTATGCTTTTGGGTGCAATTGTAAATGGGATTGACTCCTTAATTTCTCTTTCTTCTAGTACTATGTTGAATAACAGTGGTGAGACTGGACATCCCTGTCATGATTCTGATGTTAGGGGTTAGCCAAAATATTTAAGAGTTGGCTGTATCACTTATAGTTTTTCCAAACTTCAGGGCTAAGTCTGTGAAATCAGAGTATTGATTTATATAGTGTTTATGGTTTCTTCAAATTGTAACAGATATCCCTTTGGTATTTTTCTGTTGACAGTTTTCAAATAATTGTTTCTAGCCAGTTAATATAAACATGCAGTATACAGTTTATAATTTCTATATTATGAAAATTTAAAATACCCTGAAAAGTGTAGTACATGTACTTCCATGTATGTATATCTTTTTGCAGTATATATAATATCATTTGAAAGTTGTGTATGTTACTGAGTTTTAGTAAAACTCAACATTTTTCTGTATTTCCTGTAGCAGTACAGGCTTCAGCTCTGCTCCCTTTGGTGCAGGATGAACATGGTTTACAGGGCTCTACTGTATAGTCTCTGGTATGAACTTGTTGATTCTAGATTGTAGCTGCTCTAGCACTGAGATGGGGATATACAAGAAGCAAAAACAAACTAAAACCTCACAAATCTAGGGAATGCACCACTGGACCATTCAGCTCGTTGCCTTTTATCTACCCAAGGACATTATCTTAGTATATCTAATTTCTCTCTCTCCTGTCTTATCAGTTTTTCCCTTTTTACTAAATTTGTATTTATGCCAGTCAGTATGAAAACATGCTACTTCTCCCAATTTAATAAGTAGTTCTCTTTAAAAGACAACCTAATGAATGGGAAAAGATATCTGATAAAGGGTTTGTATCATGAATATGAAAAGAACTTATACAACTCAATGAATATGAAAAGAACTTATGAAAATATGAAATGAAAATATGAAAAGAATTTATACAACTCAACACTAAAAAACAAATAATCCAATTAAAACATGGGCAGAAGACATGAATAGACATTTCTACAAGAAAGACATACAGATGACCACAGACACATAAAAAGATTCTCAGCATCACTGATCATCAGGGAAATGCAAATCAAAACCACAATGAGATATCACCTCACAGCTGTCACAGTGGCTAAAATCTACAACACGAGAAACAACAAGTGTTGATGAGAATGTGGATAAAAAGAAGCCCTTGTGCGTTGTTGATTTGAACACAAACTGGTGCAGCCATTATGGAAAACAGTATGGAAGAACCTCAAAAATTTAAAAACCAAAATACCGTGTGATCCAGTAATTCCACTTCTGGGTATTTACCAAGAGAATATGAAAACACTAATTTGAAAAAATATATGCATCCCTGTTTATTGTAGCATTATTTATAATAGCCAAAATATGGAGGCAGCCCAAGTGTCCATTGATAGATGAGTGGATAAAGATGTGGCATATATATACAATGGCATATTACTCAATGATAGAAAGGAATGAAATCTTGTCATTTGCAGCAACATGGATGGATCTAGAGAGTATAATGCTAAGCAAAATAAGTCAGCCAGAGAAAGACAAATACCATTATGATTTCACTCATACGTGAGATTTGAGTGAAGATTTAAATGAAGAAAGGAAAAATAAAAAGAGACAAACCAGAAAAAGGAGACAAAGAAAAGAACAGACTCAAGTATACAGAGCAAACAAACTGATAGTTACCAGTGGGGGGGTGGGTTGAGGGGTGGGAGGGGTGAAATAAGTGTAAGGGATTAAGAATACACTTAGCTTGGTGAGCATTGAGTAATGTATAGAACTGTTGAATTACTCTATTGTACATCTGAAACTAATTTACTAATTTAACACTGCATGTTAACTATACTGGAATTAAAAATAAAAGTAATTCTTTCACCTCTCTTGATCACACTCCTCCTGCTACTTTGTCATTATTCCTTAATTATGAATAACACAATAAATTGAGTTGATTGTAGTCAAACAGGACTTTCTTTCTATAGCATAATAAAGTAGTTCATTAAAGCAGTACAAAAAGTAATTTTCAAAGTATGTACATTTTCATAAACTTGATACATACTTTAAATTTTATTTTATTTTATTTTATTTTATTTATTTATTATTTATTTTTTATTTTTTTTAATAATAAATTTATTTTTATTGGCGTTCAGTTTGCCAACATACAGAGTAACACCCAGTGCTCATCCCGTCAAGTGCCCCCCTCAGTGCCCGTCACCCATTCACCCCCACCCCCCGCCCTCCTCCCCTTCCACCACCCCTAGTTTGTTTCCCAGAGTTAGGAGTCTTTATGTTCTGTCTCCCTTTCTGATATTTCCTACCCATTTCTTCTCCCTTCCCTTCTATTCCCTTTCACTATTATTTATATTCTTTAAATTTTAATATTTTATGTGCTGTACTCTATTTAGCTAAGAAGTTCAGAGTAAATTTCAGCTTTGAGATACATATTTTAAGTGCCAGGTAATTATTCATTTGCAATTCCCCTAAAAATACACCAACATGATGTTTAAAACTGGTGTGAGGAGAAATAGATTATCTCCTGGTTTATTTTATTTTATTTTATTTTATTTTATTTTATTTTATTTTATTTTATTTTATTTTATTATTTTATTTTTTAAAGATTTTATTTATTTATTTATGAAAGACACAGAGAAAGAAAGGCAGAGACGTAGGCAGAGAGAGAAGCAGGCTTCAGGCAGGGAGACTGATGTGGGACTCGATCCTGAGACTGTGGATCACGCCCTGAGCCAGGGGCAGATGCTCAACCACTGAGCCACCCAGGCGTCCCTATCTCCTGGTTAAGTGGAAAATTACACAGCTGGCTTCTGGGGAATTTTGATTCTAAGCTTGAAAAGAAAACATTTTGTTAAAAGTATAAACTTTCTTCAGCTTATAGTAATTAACATTCACTGACAGGTACTCTTATCACTCACTTGAATTGAATAATACTCCTACGAATTTTGTTTCAGGATTCGGACTTATTTTTTTAGCCCAAGTGACATTAGGACTGATCATAGCATATATATAATATACGTTGTGCTAGTCTTGTACTTCCAACTCTAATAAATAAGAGGGAATAATAAAATCAAAGTTGAATGCCTGGTCGAGTGTGATGGAGTATGATTGTGACACAGGCCTAGAGTGCATAAAGGCAAAAGAATGTTTGCAGGCTTCAGCCTCTTCTCAGGCTTCGGCCTCTGCTACAGGTGTCCCTTGTTACTAGTCCTGACCTCCCAGAGCTGTCTACTCCCGACTTTTTAGTACTTAGTTTCAAGCTAGAAAAAAGTAAATAGAATTATGCAAATTCTTGAAGCTAGTTTTGAAGTGCTTACCTTTCCTCAGTCTTATTTTTACCCTCACTTTGAATAGATACTACCTTTCCTCAATATTGCCAGCCTACCTCTAAACCCCTGCCAGCTGAAAGTGACCAGGGTGGTTACTCCTCTTTGTTAAACAACATATTTACTTGACTCCTCCGACACTAAATTCTGGTTTTATTCCTGTCTCACAGGTTGCTATCTCCGCCTCCTGAGGATCTGATTATTTACATTGGTATGCCTCAGGGCTTATCCCCTGCACCTCTGCTCTATTTATAACTGGTAATTTCTTGGCTTCAGGGTTTCAAATCTCACCCAAAATGTCGATAATTTGCAAATTGTTACCTACTAAACAAGCTTCTAAACTCGATTCAACATATCACTTGGAAATTCAATAAGTGACTCAACCTTCATATCTCCAAAACTAGGCTCCTAATGTTTCCTCTGGCTCCTCCAAAATAAAACCTAGTCTTCTTACTCATCTTTGTTAATGCTGACATTTTGTGTAGTCTGGGATCAAAAAAGCTCTACTTTTCTTTCAAATGGTACATGCAGTTATTGAGCTAATCTGTATGTTGTACCTACCAGTACGTTCCAAGTGTCTGACCTCTTCTTGTAACCTCCACTCTTAGTAGCCTTGCCACTATCCCCTGTGGCCTATATCTTGCCATACCTTTTTTTTTTTTTTTTTTTTTTTTACAAGACTCATAGTTAAGACTTATCTTTTTTGAGAGTTTTGTGCTTGTTTCTTCTGCCTGGATTGCATTTTCTTCAGTAAACTCTATTGCTTATATTCATACTATCTTTGATCTTTAAGTGTTCCTTCTCAAAATGGCAACCATTCTACTCTGACAACAGTTTCTCTCCTTTTCACTGTTTATTAGTCTCCATACTCTTACTGTCATCTGTTATACTATATACTTAAGTTACTTATTAATTTCCCATGTCTCTCCAGTAGAATGGAAGTTGCATGAGGAGAGATTTTTTTATTTTTATTTTTTTTTTATTGTGTCTCCAGTGCCTAGAACACACTGGACTATTGAATTTGCCTCTGCAGTTTCTGGCAGTCAGATGGAAATTGGAAATATGACCTATTGCATAATTCTCATTATCTCATACAAGTTCTGAGGAAGACAAAATGTTGCCTTATACTAAATTATACAAGAAATATATAAGGTAGATCTTATAAAGTATGTAGTAATCAACATAAAGAATGATGCCTTGGTAATTTTAACAATAATTGCAGTGATAGTATTCCTATCTTTACTTTTTATTTTAATAGTGTTTAATGACTGAGGGCATAACATGAAAGGTGTGTATCCAAAGAATAGAAGTTATCTCTGTTTAAAATAATCTGAAATGGGGACGCCTGGGTGGCTCTGTGGTTGAGTGTCTGCCTTAGGCTCAGGTCATGATCCTGGGATCCAGGATCGAGTCCCACATCAGGCTCCCTGTGAAGAGCCTGCTTCTTCCTCTGCCTATGTCTCTGCCTCTCTCTCTCAGTCTGTGTCTCTCATGAATAAATAAATAAATCTTTAAAATAAAATAATCTGAAATGTTTTTGTAAAGGTGGCAGTTTGATTAATGAGTAATTCTTCACTCTTACGTAAAATATGAAGCTATTCATGATATAAAAGACTCAGGGATCCCTGGGTGGCGCAGCGGTTTGGCGCCTGCCTTTGGCCCAGGGCGCGATCCTGGAGACCCAGGATTGAATCCCACGTCGGGCTCCCGGTGCGTGGAACCTGCTTTTCCCTCTGCCTGTGTCTCTGCCTCTCTCTCTCTCTCTCTCTCTCTCTCTCTCTGTGACTATCAGAAATAAATTAAAAAAAAAACTAAAAAAAAAAAAAAAAAGACTCAGATGTTGTACCTTGGTTTCAACATTATACATGAACAAAATTAAAAGTTGTATATCCCCAGTTTCTTTTTGTCAATTGTTAATGAATCACTTCTGTAGAAGGATGCTTATCACACAGGCATTTTAAAATTGTTAATGGTAAAAATTACCACAATAATAAAGGAATAAATGCATTATACTATGTGATAGAATATTATTTATCTATTAAAGTTCATGTTTTCAAGGAATTTTGGTTTTTTGAAAGTAGGGTACCAAAATGCCTGCCTGCCTGCCTATTTTTCTATCTACAAAATTTTAACTGGAATAAAATGCACCAAAATATTGCCTGTATTTTTCTCTAATTGTAAGGTTATGAGTGACTATTAGTTTATTTTCTTACTTTTGTGTACTTTCCAGAATGTCTATTCTGTTTCTAGAACTTTTGTAATGACAACTGAAGTAATAAATACAGTTTTTAAAGCATAGGACTTCTTTCATATCTTTATTTTGCTTTTTGTTGCTTGATGACAAAGATTTATATTTTGCCAGTCTTGAATGGACCACTAATAATTAATGACAGTTATTTTTCATAAAATTATTTTAATAAAATATTTTAAAATTGTTTTAATTGATTTAATTAATAACTATTTTAATAGATTTTAAAGTATATTTAATAAAATACATATCTTAACAACTGATAAATATTTTAATTTTTAATATACAGTATGTTTTCACCGAACTTTTGTTTTTATCAGTTTGTAAAAGTGCATATCAGGATTGTATTTTTTTCCCCCACAGACAGCCTTTTGATTGACTATCAGTTTACCTTCAGCTTATTACAGGAAGATGATCGCCACCATACCGCCATAAACTTCATAGCGAACCCAGAGCAGGTGAGAAGATAATTTAACTTTTATAATAGAATTATATTCATATCATGGGATACACATTTTTTGTCATTTTTTATTGTAATTTTAACTACTCAGAATTATCACACTATAGGGCTTTTGAAGAAAGACTAACCATGTTACTTTTTTCTTTTCATAAAACTTACATATCCTTGTGATTTGGGGAGTTGGTGCATTTTATATTTCAGATTCTGCCAACAGTCCTACAATTTAAATGATACATGTTTATTATTTTTTCGGTTTCATGACAGTGTGTGTGTGCTTATAATTATGTTCTCAAACTGGGGGTAGCCTACTTTGAAAATAAAAACCATAAATTCAAAACATGATATAGTAAATATGTTCTTTTTCTTATACATTGTTATGCTGTAGTAGGTTTTCCATTGTACTTTTTAATGTCCACTAGTTTATCTAAGTTAGATGAATGCTGGCCTCTTTTTTTTTTTATGATCTTATTGAAATGTAATGGACATATTACACTGTATAAGTTTCAAGTGTATACAAAAGTTGCTTTGAATATTTCTGTATTACAATATTATTACCATGGTAGCATCAACTAAACCTCTATTATGTCACATAATTATCATTTCTTTTTTGTGGTGGGAATAATTAAACTCTAGTCTTTTAGTAACTTTGAAGTATATAATACAGAATTGCTGTCTATAGTAACTATGTGCATTTGATGCCGAAGACTTATTTATCTATTGGTTGTAAGTTTTTATCCCTAAACAACATCTTCCCAATTCCTCCCAATACCCAGCCCAAAGGGCTTTTATGAGTTTGGCTTTTCTAAATTATTTATTTAAATGATATCATTACAAGTATTTTTCCTTGTCTGACTTATCTCATTTAGCATCATGGAAT
The DNA here is from genome assembly GCF_011100685.1 of Canis lupus familiaris. Lineage (NCBI taxonomy): Eukaryota > Metazoa > Chordata > Mammalia > Carnivora > Canidae > Canis > Canis lupus. The sequence continues at coordinate 26,410,717 of NC_049249.1, forward strand.
GCTTGTTTCTTTAAGCAAATTACTGCAACAATTTTATAATTGCAAAATTTTATGAAGTTTAAATTTATGAAACAAAGAAGGGCATTTATGCAACATTGTCAGTTATCATAGGAAAAGGCTCAAAGTTTCTTTGGAAATAACACACATACTTCCCTATCCATCTGAGACTTTATAAAGTTAAAAAGCCAAGGGAATGTATATATCAACCATAGAGTTTATTTGGTGGAATTTTAGTTCTTTTGAAACTGAAAACAACTCTTTCAAAATGAAGATGTTAGTGAAATGTTTGAATGATTCTTTTTTTGTTTGTTTGTTTATTGTGGTTAGAATAATTAACATGAGATATACTCTCCCAAAAAGTTTTAAAGAATACAGTACAGTATTGTGAATTATGGACACTGTTACACGAAGTAGATTCTTCTTGCATAACTGTAACTTCATATCTTGTTACTCAATTCCCATCCCCACCTCTGGCAATTGCCAGTCTTTTCTCTGTGTTTATGAGATAGATCAGGGTTTTGTTTTGTTTAGAATATATATATATATATATATAATCAGACAATAATTGTCTTTGTCTGTCCTAAATCACGTAGCATAATGCCCTCAAGATCTCTAGGTTGTTGCAAATACCAAGATTGTTCTTCCCTTTTTATGACAATATGATTTCATTGCATGTGCATACCACAGTTTGTGCTTTCATCAGTGATGGACACTTACAATGCTTTCCATATCTTTCTTGGATATTGTATACTGCAGAAAGCATAGAGTACACATATTTTTGACATAGAATTTTCATTGGATAAATACCTAAAAGTGGAATTGCTAGATCATATAGTTCTATTTTTAATTTTTTTGAGAATTTCCAAATGGTTTTCCATGGAGTCTCCAGTAATTTATTTTTTCACTAACAGTACATAAGGGTCTCCTTTTTGACACATTATCACCAACACTGTTATCTCTTGTCTCTTTAGTAATAGCCATTCAAACCAGTGTGAGGTAATATCTCAATATGGTTTTGATTTCAATTTCCCTGATAAATATTGATGTTGGTCACCTTTTCTTGGCCATCAGGATGTCTTCATTATAATAAGTCACAGGAATAAAAGATACAACAGAGGGAACATAGTCAATGATCTTGTAATAGTGTTTTATGGTGAAAGATGGTAGCTTGTGCTGAGCATAGCATATAGAGATGTTGAAACAGTATGTTAGACACCTGAAACTAATGTAACATTGTTTGTCAAACTATACTCAAAAAGTTTTTAAGAAGTCTATTCAGATTCTTTGTACATTTTTTAATTTTTTCAAGTTGTAATGTAAATTCCAGTTAGTTAACACAGGGTAATGTTAGTTTCAGGCACAGAAGTTAATGATTCAGCACTTACATACAACAAGCAATGCTCATCACGGGTGCCCTCCTAAATACCCATTTAATCTATTCCCATATAGTAATGCTCATCACTAGTACCCTCCTAAATACCCATTTAATCTATTCCCTCCCCCTCCAAACTCCCATCCAACAACCCTGTTTTTCTCTATCGTAACATACAGTTATGTTTTTTGGTTTGCCTCTTTCTCTTCCTCCCCCACCGTCACCATGTTCATCTGTTTTGTTTCTTAAATTTCACATGTGAGTGAAATCATATGGTATTTGTCTTTCTCAGGATGACTTATTTTGATTAGTATAATAATCTTTAGCTCCATTCACAGCATTGCAAATGGCAAGATTTCATTCTCTTTTATGGCTGAGTAATAATTCCATTGTATATCTATGTACCACAACTTCTTTTTTTTTTTTTTTTTTGTACCACAACTTCTTTATGCATTCATCAATTGACAGACGTTAGGGTTCTTTCCATGCTTCATCTATTGTAGATAATACTGCTATAAACATTGCGAAGCATGTGCCCCTTTGTAGTGCAATGGCTGGGCATAGGATCGTTCTATTTTTAACTCTTGGAGAAGCATCCAGACTATTTTCCAGAGTGGTTGCCCCAGTTTGCATTCTCCCAACAGTGTAAGAAGGTTCTCCTTTCTCCTCATCCTGGCCAACATCTGTTGTTTCCTGTGTCGTTAATTGTAGCCATTCTGAGAGGTGTGAGGTGATATCTCATTGTAGTTTTGTTTTGTATTTCCCTGATGATGAGTGATGTGGAGCATCTTTTCATGTGTCTGTTAGCCATCTGTGTGTCTTTTGAAAAATATCTATTCATGTCTTCTGCCCATTTCTTAACTGGATTATTGGGTTTCTGAGTTTTGAGTTTGATAAGTTCTTTATAGATTTTGGATACTAACCCTTTATCAGGTAGGTCCTTTGGAAATATCTTCTCCCATGCAGTAAGTTGCTTTTCAGTTTTGTCAGTTGTTTCCTTTGCTGTGCAGAAGCTTTTCATCTTGATGAAGTCCCACTAGTTTATTTTTGCTTTAGTTTCCCTTGCCTCCAGAGACGTATCTAGTAAGAAGTTGCTATGGCCAATGTCAAAAAGAGGTTACTGCCTGGTGTTCTCCTCTAGGATTTTGATGGGTTTCTGTTTCACGTTTAGGTCTTTCATCCATTTTGAATTTATTTTTGTGTATGGTGTGAGAAGGTGGTCCAGTTTCATTCTTCTGCATGGTGCTGTCCAGTTTCCCCAGCACCATTTGTTGAAGACTGTCTTTTTTCCATCGGATTTTCTTTCCTGCTTTGTCAAAGACTAGTTGACAATTAGTTGTGAGTTCATTTCTGGATTTTTCTGTTCTGTTCCATTGATCTAAGTGTCTGTTTTTGTGCCAGTACCATACTGTCACGATCACTACAGCTTTATGGTCTAGCTTGAAGACTGGAATTGTGAATTGTGATGCTTCCAGCTTTGCTTTTCTTTTTCAAGATTGCTTTGGCTATTTGGAGTCTTTTGTGGTTCCATACAGATTTTAAGATTGTTTGTGGTAGCTGTGTGAAAAATGCTGTTGGTATTTTGAAGGGATTGCATTAAATGTGTAGATTGCTTTGGGAGGTATAGACATTTTAACAATATCTGTTCTTCCAATGCATGAGCATGGCAGGTTTTTCCATTCCTTTGTGTCATCTTCAAAGTCTTTCATAAGTGTTCTGTAGTGTTCAGAGTACAGATCTTTTATCTGTTTGGTTAGTTTATCCCTAGGTATCTTATAGTTTTTATGGTGCAATGGTAAATGAGATCGATTGCTTGATTTCTCTTTCTTCTTCCTGGTGTATAGAAATACCACAGATTTCTGAGTGTTCATGTTGTAACCTGCAACTTTACTGAATTTGTGTATCAGTTTTAGCAATTTTTTGGTGGAGTCTTTCAGGTTTTCTCTATATAGTATTATGTCATCTGTAAATAGTGAAAGTTTGACCTCTTCCTTGCCAATTTGGATGCCTTTTATTTCTTTGTTGTCTTATTGCTGAAGCTAGGACTTACAATACTATGTTAAATAGCAATGATGAGAATGGACATCTGTCTTGTTCTAAACCATAGAGGAAAAGCTCTCAGTTTGTCTTCATTGAGGATGATATTAACCATGGGTTTTTCATATATGCCCTTTATTATGTTGAGGTATGTTCCTTTTTTAAAAAAAGATTTTATCTATCTATCTATCTATCTATCTATCTATCTATCTATCTATCTATTCATGAGAGACACAGAGAGAGAGGGGCAGAGACATAGGCAGAGGGAGAAGCAGGCTCCATGCAGGTAGCCCGATGTGGGACTTGATCCCGTTACTCTAGGATCACTCCTAAGCCACTCAGGTGTCCTGGTATGTTCCCTTTAAACCTACTTTGTTGAGGGCTTTTATCATGAATGGATATGGTACTTTGTTAAATGCTTTTTCTCTATCTATTGAAATGATCATATGGTTTTTCCCTTTTTTTTTAGTAATGTATTGTATCATATTGACTGATTTACAAATACTGAGCCATGCTTGCAGCCCAGGAGTAAATCCCATTTGATTGTAGTAAATAATTTTTTAATGTATTGTTGTATTTGGTTTGCTAGTACTTTATTGAGAATTTTTGCACGCATTTTCATCAGAGATATTGGCCTATATTTCTCTTTTTTTTGTGGAGTCTTTATCTGGTTTTAGTATCCAGATAATGCTGGCCTCATAGAATAAATTCAGAAGTTTTCCTTCCTTTTCAATTTTTTGGCATAGTTTGAGAAGAAATAGGTATTAACTCTTTCAAATGTTTGGTAGAATTTACCTGTGAACCCATTTGGTCTTGGACTTCTGTTTGTTGGAAGATATTTGATTACTGATTTGATTTCTTTGCTGGTTATCAGTCTGTTCACATTTTCTATTTCTTCCTGTTTTCAGTTTTGGGAATTAATATGTTTCTAGGAATTTATCCTTTTAGACTGTCCAGTGTGTGGCATATGTTTTATGGTAATATTCTATTATAGTTGTTTCTGTTCCTGTTGTGTTATTATTTCCCCCTTTTAATTTTTGATTTTATTTGGGCCCCCCCCTTTTTTTTTCCATAAGTCTCATGAGGGGCTTACCAATTTTAATAATTTTTTAATGAATCAGCTCCTGGTTTCATGGATATGTTCTAGTGGTTTTTAGTTTCTATATCATTTATCTCTGGTCTAATTCTTATTATTTCACTTCTTTTGGCTTTACAGTTCATTTGCTATTCCTTTTTTAGCTTCTTTAGGAATAAGGTTAGGTTGTATATTTGAGATTTTTCTTACTTCTTGAGGTAGGCCTATACTGATATGTTCTTCCCTCTTAGGACTGATTTTGCTGCAACCAAAATATGTTATGGACTTAAGTTTACATTTTCATTTGTTTCTATGTATTTTTAAATTTCTTCTTTGATTTCCTCTTTGATCCATTCATTGTTTAGTTAACACATTGTTTAACCTCCATGTATTTGTAAATTTTCCGTATTTTTTCTTACTCTTGACTCCTAGTTTCATAGCATTTTGTCAGGAAAGATACATGGTATGATTTCAATCTTTGTTGAGGCCTATTTTGTGATGTAATATGTTCTGTATACTAGAGAATGTTCCATGTGCCTTGGAAACGAATGTGTATTTTGCTGTTTTAGGATGGCATGTTCTATCTGTTACATCCATGTAGTCCAGTGTATCATTCAAAGCCCCTGTTTTCTTGTTGACTTTCTGTTTAGATGATTTTGATCATTGATTTTAGTGGGGTGTTAAATTTCCCCATTATTATTGAATTACTATATATTATTTCTTTTATATCTGTTATTAATTGTATGATATATTTGGGTATCCCATGTTTGGTGCATAAATGTTTATGATTGTTATAAGTTTTTTTTTATTATCCTCTATGATTATATAGTGCTCTTCCCTGTGTCTTAAAACAGTCTTTGGTTTAATATATAGTTTGTCTGATATAAGTATGCTTCTCAGTCTTTCCTTGACATCCATTTACATGGTAAATTTTTGTCCATCCCCCCATTTCAGTCGGCAGATGTCTTTAGGTCTAAAATAAGTCTCTTGTAGGCAGCTTATACATTGGTCTTGATTTTTATCCATTCTGGCACCCTATGTCTTTTGATTGGAACATTTATCCATTTACATTCAAAATAATTATCGACAGATATGTATTTATTACTATTTTATTGCTTGTTTTTTTCATTATTTCTTGAGATTTTCTCTGATCCTTTCTTCTGTTTGTCATTTTTGGTCTCTCCTTTCCATTCAAAGAATCCCCTTTAATATTTCTTGCAGAGCTGATTTAGTGTTCATGAACTCCTTTAGTTCTTGTTTGTCTTAGAAACTATCTCTCTTTCTATTCTGAATGATAACCTTGCTAGATAGAGTATTGGCTGCAGATTTTTTCCATTCAGCACTTATAATATATCATGCCACTCCCTCTGGCTTGCCAAGTTGCTGTTGAGAAATCTCTAGCTAGCCTTATGGGTCCTCCCTTGTAAGTTAAGGATGTCTTTTGTCTTACTACTTTTATCATTTTTTTAAAAAAGATTTTATTTATTTATTTGAGAGAGAGAGTGTGTATACTCAATTGAGCACAAGGGGGAAGGGCAGCAGGAGAGGAAGTCTGGTTCAGGTCCTAATCCAAGGACTCTGAGATCGTGATGTGAGCCGAAGTCAGACACTTAATCAGCTGAGCCACGCAGGTGCTCTGCCTTTATGATTTTGTATTTATCACTGTATTTTGTAAATTTAATTACACTATGTCTTCATGTCGGCCTGCTTTTGTTGATTTTCGTGGGAGTTATCTGTACCTCCTGCATCTGGATGTCTGTTTTCTTCCTTGTATTAGGGAAGTTTTGAGATATTATTTCTTTAAAACAATTTTCTGCCCTCTTTTTCTCTCTCTTCTTCTGGGACTCCTATAATAGGAATGTTATTATATTTGATGAAGTCACTGATGTGTTTTATTCTTTTCCTAAGTCCAGTGAGTGTCCTTATGGTTATTGCTTTAAATTCTCCATCAGGCATGTTTCTTATATCAGTTTCGCTTAGATCTCTGGCTATGACCTTATATTATTCTTTCATTTAGGATGAATTCTTGCATTTTGGCATTTTGCCTAAGTCTCCACTTCCTTCTCTGTGTTAGAAAAGGCAATTGTGTCTCCCCCTCGTCTTAAAGTAATGGCCTTATGATCATGTAGTTTTCAGGGCCTGGAATTTTAGGGAGTGTGTCTGGAGTGTGTGATTGCAGCAAGCTTGACTGGGAAGGGGAGTCCCACCAGAATGCAGGGTGGGCTTGGAATAAGCAAGTTAGGCAGCCCAGTGTGGTGCTTCCTGCAGGTGGCTCTGTGTTTATGCTGAGCAGCACAGGAGGAAAATGGCTAGCTCCTTTGTTTCTGTAGAGGTATATCCATGAATGCTGCCTCTTAGGGATATGATCCAAGAAGACAGACTAATCTACCCCTATGTTCCCCAGGTGTTCTTTAGGTCATTGCTTTCACACTGTCTGCCCCTGGGTTGTTTGCCTGCTTTTTCTTCAGGAGCAGCACAGTAGCCTTCTGGCCCTTTCCCAGTCAAGCCTGCTGACCTTTAAAACTCCAGCTTTAGATCTGCTGGTTGCAAGAATTTGTGAAATTCAGCACCCTTCATCTTCCAGGGCAGTGGCTTTGGGGACATGTTCTTGTGTGTTCCTCCCTCTCTCTCTCTCTCTCTCTCTCTCTCTCTCTTTCGTCCTTCTCTATGACCATAGCTCCCTGCCACAGCACCCATGATCCACTTCTCCCCTAAACCACATCTTCACACTTCCTGCCTTTTTTTGATGTGGCTTCTTCTCTTCTTTTTGTTGTGGAATTTGTTCTGTCAGTCTTAAGGTCAATGTTTGGGGTATTTAGGATGATTCAATAGTTATGTAATTGTGTTCATGGGAGGAGATGAGCCTAGGGGTCCTCCCCTTCCTCACCATCTTCCTACATAGCCTCTTTAATCCACTTTGTATTTTGTACATGGTGTAAGTTTAGTGCTACAGACTGAATGTTTGTGTGCCCCCAAACATTGTGTAAATCCTAATGTTCAATGTGATGGCATTTAGAGATGGGACATTTACAAAGTAATTAGGTCATGAGAGTGGAGCTCTCATCAATGGGATTATTAGTGCCCTCATAAAAGAGGCCCTAGAGAGTTCCCTCACCTCCTCTGCCATGTGAGGGCACAGCAAGAAAAGGCTTGTCTATTAACTAGGAAGTTGACCTCAACAGATACTAACTTTTCCAGTACCTTTATTTTGGAATTTCCAGCCCCCAAATGTGTGAGAAATATAATTCTGCTCTTTATTGTTGCTCTTTCTACCTCCTCCCTCTATTCCTGTTTTTGTTTTGTTTTGTTTTGTTGTTAAAGCAGCTCTAGTGAACTAAGACAGTAGGATCCAGTTTCATTCTTCATATGGATATCCAGTTTTCTCAGCACTGTGTGTTGAAGAGACCATCTTTTCTTCATTGGGTATTCTTGGTATCCTTATTGGAGATTACATAATCTTAAACTACACATATGTGTAGGTTTATTTCTGGAGTCTTTATTTATTATGCTGGACCATTGTCTATTTTTATGCCAGCATGCTGTTTTTAATTACTGTAGCTTTGTATTATGTCTATACAAATGCCACTAGGAATTTGATGAGATGATATTGAATTTATAGATTTCTTGAAGTACCATGAACATTTAAACAATATTAAGTTTCTCAATCTGAGAATGCAGGATTTTTTCATTATTTATGTCTTCTTTTATCAGTGTTGTATAATTTTCAGTGTATATCTTTCATCTCCTTGGTTAAGTTTATTCCTAAGTATTTTCTTTTTGATACTGTTATAAATGGGATTATTTTCTTAACATCGTTTTAACATAATTTGCTATTAATGTGTAGAAATAAAACTGATTTTTTAAGTGTTGATTTTGTGTCCTGAAGCTTCATTAAATTTATTAGTTCTTAAATAGGCTTGTATATATGTGTGTTCTATTCTGTATGTGTGTGTGTATGTGTGTGTGTGCATGTGTGAACACTGTGTTCAGGTTTTTCTACATATAAGATTATGTCATTTGCAAATAGGTATTATTTTACTTCTTCCTTTCTGATTTGGATGCCTTTTATTTATTTCTCTTACTTAATTGCTTTTCCTAGGACCTCCGATACTTTGTTAAATAGAAGTGGTGAGAGTTGACATCCTTATCTTATTCCTGATCATAGGGGAAAACTTTTCTACATTGAGTATAATGTTTACTTGGTCTTCTTAGTTATGGCCCTTATTATATCGGGGTACATTCCTTTTATAGATCATTTGTTGAGAGTTTTTATCATGAAAGGATGATTAATTTTACCAAATGCTTTTTCTGTATCTATTAAGATGGTTATTTTTATTCTTCACTCTGTTAATGTGGTATATTACATTAGTTGATTTATGTATGTTGACCTATCCTTTCATCTTAAGGATAAATCTCACTTTATCATGGTGAATGATCCTTTTAATGTACTTTTGAATTCAATTTGCTAGTACTTGTTGAGTATTTTTGCAACTGAGTTCATCAGTGTTATTAGCCTAGAGATTTTATTTCTTATAGTATCATTGCCTGGCTTTGGTATCAGATTATTTCTGGCCTCATAAAATGAGATGGGGAGTATTTCCTACTCTGTAGTTTTTAGAAAGAATTTGAGAAATTGATATTCTTTAAATGTTTGCTAGAATTTACCAGTGAAACCATTTATTCCTGACTTTTTTCTTTTTTGGGAGGTTTCTGATTACTCAGTCTCCATGCCTGTTATTGTTTTATTCATATTTTTTATTTCTACGTGATTTAGTCTTGGTAGTTTGTATGATTTTAAGAATTTATTGATTTCTTTTAGATTATCCAGTTTGTTCATATGTAATTAGTCATATTAGTCTCTTTCAATCCTTTTTATTTCTGTAGCATAATGTTTCATTTATGATTTTACATTTTAAGTCTTTTAGTCTTACAGAAGGTTGTATCAATTTTGATTACTTTTTTCAAAAAACAACTCATTGATTTTTCTTTTCTTTATTGATTTTTCTCTTATTTATGTCTGCAGTAATATCTTTAATATTTACTTCTTTTTGCTAACTTTGAACATAGTTTGTTCTTTTTTAAATTGAGGAGTAAAGTGACATTGTTTATTTGAGAGCTCTCTTTTTTTTTAAGATTTATTTATTTATTTATGATAGACATAGGGGGAGAGAGAGAAAGAGAGAGAGAGAGAGAGAGGCAGAGACACAGGAGGAGGAAGAAGCAGCTCCATGCCGGGAGCTTGATGTGAGACTCGATCCCGGGACTCCAGGATTGCGCCCTGAGCCAAAGGCAGGCGCCAAACCACTGAACCACCCAGGGATCCCCAGCTCTCTTCTTTTTTAAGGCAAATGTAGGCATTTGTCATTTTTAATTTTCCCTTTGAACTGGTTTTATTGCATTCCATAAGTTTTTTCATCGTATTTTGTTTCAAGATTTTTCTGATTTACCTTTTGATTGCTTTTCTGATCCCTTAGTTCAGAAATGTGTTGTTATATTTCTACATATTTTTAACTTTCAAATTTTCCTTCTGCTATTGATTCCTAGTTTCAATCCATTGTGGTCATAAAAGATAATCGGTATGTTTTCTGTCTTCTTAAATTTGTTAAGACTTGTTTTGTGACATAACTAGTAATGTATTTTGAAGACTCTCCCACATGCATATGAACAGATGTGGTTTCTGATGCTGTTATTTGAAATTTTGTTTCTATGTCTGTTAAGCATGTGTATCTTGTAGTGTTGCACAAGTCCACCTTTTTCCTTATTGATTTTTCTCTTTGAGTATTCTATCCACTGTTGAAAGTATTGAATGAAGTCTCGTTATATAATGTCCTTGTTTGTCTCTTGTTAAAGTCTGTTTTGTCTCATATAAATATAGCTACCCCTTCCTTCTTTTGTTTCTTATTTTCATGAAATATCTTTTCCTATCCCTTCTCTTATAGTCTAAACATTTTCTTAAATCTGAAATGAGTCTCTTTTAGACAGCATATTATTATTGAGTATTTTTTAAAAAACCTAGTTGCCCATTCCATGTCTTTTGATTGAGGAGTTTAATAGATTTCTGTTTAATTATTGATAGGAGAGGATTCACTTTTGCCATTTGTTAATTGTTTTGTGTCTTATAGTCATTTTTTGGGGGGACTCCTCTTTTCTCTCCTGCAGTCTTTTTTGTGTTTTATTGTTTTTTTGTAGTGATATGCTTTGATATCTTGCTCTTTTTCTTTTGTTTATCTTCTATGTCTTTTCTTTGTAGTTATCATAAGATTTGCATGAAATATAGATATAGCAGTCTGCTTTAAGCTGACAAAATATAACTTCAATCACATACCAAAAGTCTATACTTTTACCTTTGTTACCCCTCTAACTCTGTTATTGATGTCATAACAAACATTTTTAGCATTTTTTTTGTAAAGCAGATCTGGTGGTAATATGCTCCCTCAGCTTCTCTTTGTCTGGGAAAGTCTTTATATTTCAATTTTTAAAAGAGTATTTTTACTAGGAATAGTATTCCTGGTCAGCATGTTTTTTCTTTCAGTACTTTTAATGTGTCATCCCAATCCCTTATGGCCTGCAAAGTTTCTGCTGCAAAATCCACTCATAGCCTTATGGGGCTCACTTGTATATGATAAGTCACTTTGCTATTGGTACTTTTAGTTTTGTCTTTGACTTTTAACAATTTGACTTGATTTCTTTGGGTTCATCTTCCTTCTGTTTTTGTCAGCTTCATGAATCTAGATATCTATACTTCTCAGATTTGGGACATTGTAGGCTATTGTTTCTTTAAATAAGATTTATGTCCTTCTTTCTCTTCTCTTTCAGGGATTTTTTGTAATGTATATATTGGTTTTTCTTGAAGTATTCCATTTCCACTAGGCTTTCTTTACTTTTTTTTGCCCCTCTAGGTAACTTCAGACAATTTGCCTTTGAGTTCACTGACTCTTTCTTCTGCTTGGTCAGGATTGTTGTTGAGGTTCTGTATGGATTTTTTTCATGTAAGTTATTGTATTCTTCTGTGGTTCTTTTTCATCATTCCATCTCTGTTGATATTGATGTTTTGTTCATATATTTTTTTTTGTTTCATTTAATTATGTTTCTGTGATCTCTTATTACTCTCTTATTACTTCTTTAATATAATTATTTTGAATTACTTGCCAGACAATTCTAGAGCTCCATTTCTTTAGATTCAGTTACTGAGGATTTATTTTGTTTCTTTGGTTGTGTCATATTTCTCTTACCCTTCATTTCTCTTGTAGCTTTTCATTAGTTCTGTGCATTTGCAGAAACAACTGCTTCTCCTAGTTAGTCTTTATGGACTGGCTTCAAAGGGAAAGAATCTTCGTCAGCCCGTAGCTAGAGATCCTGGGAGCATCTGAAAACTTTTCTCTGAATTATCATGTTCCACACTCCCCCTTCCTTCTAGGGGAGAATTCTTAGGGTTGCATGCTTTCTCTCAATTTCACAGAGCCATTCTGGCTGTAGTGAGCTGTCTACCTTTCCACCTTGGAAAATGCACAGAAAATCCAGGGTATTTAGTGCACATGCCATTCTTTCTCCCTCCCGAAGGGAAAGTCTTAGGGTTGTGTAGATTACACAACCTTAAGATTGTCTCCCAATCTTGTGGAGCCATGATAGCAGCAGTAAACTCTCACTAATTTTCTTTATTTTTAGCTGTTTTCAGATATCCAAACTGTGCTTGTTCTCTTAGTTCTCTGGATGAAGTGAAACAGAAACAGATCCTTTGGGCAGTGCAGTAAAAGGCCAGAGATGTTGGGTATATGGTACACTTTCTCTTTTCCTTGAGGGAGAAGTCATAAGCCAAGGTGGTCTCTAAGGCTGAGCGCTGTCCTGGGGCAGGGGCTGAAATTAGTAAAGTATAATTAGTCGTCTTACTCATTATAATGTGGCTATTCTTGGTTTTGTATTAATCTTTGGTAGCTTCCTAACTGAATTTTGATTCTCTAATAAAAATATTTTGGTTCATATAACATTGTCGAATCAGTGTTTTTATGGAGCATAAGTGTTGGCACTTCCTATTTTCCCATCTTGCAGATGTCACTCTTTATTGTTCTATTTTTGTTATATATTAATCTATCTTTTCATCTATATTATATATTTAAATAACTTTTCAAACAGATGAAACCTCAAAATATATCCTATTTGCTAGCTTCTTTCCTCTAAACTATTTTATTTGATTTGTCAAGAAATAATATAATTTCTTAAATTTTCCTTTTCCAGTAAAATAGGATCCCTCTTCTCAAAAAGTAGAATAATTCATTTTATGTTACCCCTTTTCCTTTTCTTTTTAAGAAAATGTCTCTATTCTTGGAAATACATTTGAATTTTTAACTCTTAAATAAGAATTTTGTAGGAGTATAGTTTTTCAGGTATAATCATCTCTTTACTGATAATGTGTGTCTTTTACCAAGACATTAAAAATGTCAGTAACTTTTTCTTCAGTGTGATAAGAAAGCTTTTATAAAAGCATTATAATCACCATTGACTTTTTTATTATAAAATATGCATAAAATAAAATTTGTCATTTTAACCATTTTTAGGTATACAATTCAGTGACATTAAGTACATTTACAGTGTTCTGCAATCATCGCCACTATCCATACCAAAATTTTTTTATCACTTCCAAATAGAATTTCTATATCCATTCAGGAATAATTCCTCATTTTTTCTTGCCCCTGCAGCCCAGTTATTTTACCTTCTGTCTCTATGAATTTGTATATTCTAGAAACTTCATATGTATAACTATACAATATTTGTTCCTTTGTATCTGACTTATTTCACTTAGCCTAACATTTCCAAGACTCATCTGTGTTGTAGCATGTATCACAATTTCATTCTTTACCATTGGCCTCTTGAATGTTAAATTCCAAGTAATGGGAATGTAATTCCAAACTTTTATGGCCTTCTTTGAAGATATAAAAAATTTCATATGATTGGAATATCTGACTCAAAATATGGGTGTGGGGGTGCCTTAGTGGCTCAGTCCATTAAGTGTTTGCCTTTGCCTTAGGTCATTATTTCAGGGTCCTGGGATGGACCCCATGTTGGGTTCCATGCTCAGCAAGGAGTCTACTTCTCCCTCTCCCTCTGCCCATCCCCCTTGCTCATGCTCTCTCTCTCTAAAATAAATAAAATCTTTTTAAAAATCTGGCTGTGAATAACATTTCTCCACAATATTATCCATAGTGTCATACACATAGATCCAGATTAGCTATAATCCTAGTTTCTTTCTCTCTTGATGTTCTTTTCCGTTATCAATTTCCTGAAATTCTTTTATAAGGATATTTTTATTTATTAGAGAGAGAGAGAGCGCACAAGTTGGGGGAGGGAGAGGGAGAAGCTGAGCAGGAAGCCCGACATGGGGCTTGATCTCAAGATCCTGGTATCATGGCCCAAGCCTAAGGCAGCCAATTAACTGACTGAGCTGCCCAGACACCCCAATTTCCTGAAATACTTGATTCCTTCTAAATATCATAGCTTTCTATATTACTGTCTACTGTCTTGTCCAATTGAAGCCAAGAGCCCCGACACATTTTCTTTGAAACTGTAGGGTGGTAAACTATCATGAAAGGTATCACTAAGAATGCTTATAACATCATTATATGTAATTACATACTATAATTTATAATTAAAAGGATATTCAACTTAGAACAGTTATTAAAATTAATATAATTTAGGGCAGCCCGGGTGGCTCAGCGGTTTAGCACTGCCTTCAGCCCAGGGCCTGATTCTGGAGACCCGGGATCAAGTCTCATGTTGGGCTCCCTGCATGGAGGCTGCTTCTCCCTCTGCCTGTGTCTCTGCCTCTCTCTCTCTTTGTGTCTCTCATGAATAAATTAAATCTTAAAAAAAAAATTAAATTAATATAGTTTAGTAGTCAGAGCTTCCTACTTATCCTGCATAAAAAAATAATAAATATGTACCTTAATTATTTATGCATTTCCTACATTTTGACAATAGGTTTAATTCTGACCCATTTTTACTGGAGAGTTCGAGTTTTTATATTTTATATATATTTTTTTACTACAAAAATGCGTGTATAATAATACAGTATGCACCTAAGAAGAATTCTTTCACAAAACAACAATCTTACATTGTTGTAAAATTACTTTGGACAAATCTCAAACACGTGTCATTTAAATATTAACCACAGGTAAACAGAGAATCAAAATACAATGAATTATAACAGCCTCTGGCTTATATACAGAAGGCTGGGTTAGAGTAGAGAGGATAAATGGGAACTTTTAACTACCTTTGAATTTATCACCTCTATTTTTTATTCAAAAAATATAATTGACAACTACACTTAGTTGAATATTGACAAAATATACAAACTCTGTGAAATATAGTGTGGGCATAATTAAAACATAAAACTATTTAGTGCAATTTGATTTTTAACCCTAATATTTTCTTTCTTGTTAGTCAAACAAAAATTTGGATATTTCGATTAATGCATCAAACAACTTTAATCTCAACATTACCTGGTCAGTTGGTTCAACAGGTAAGAGAATTTTGTTGTCTCATGTCTTTCACATCTGTTTGTGTATGGAAGGTGTTCTAACATGACCTTTTATTGTTAATTCAAATAATTGAAATTAAAAAATATGTCATAATCATTTTGCTGATTCAGGTAAAAAAATAAGTAGCAATATTAATAAAGCTTCATTACTTTGTTAACTTTATCCCTTATTCAATTAAAAATTAGATGGGTAACAAATATTATTCACTACTTAATTTTTTAAAATGGCAGTGTTATGATTTGCTATGATTTTAATTAAGATAGATTACTTCTTTAATGACTAGGGATTGAGATTTCAATTATTTGAGTCACTATTGGAGCTATAAATTTAATTATTAACCTTAATATTGATATAAAACAATGGAATTCTGTGCATGCTGATAAATTAACATGTTTTCTATTACTGCCAAGCTTAGAAATATACCATTCCCTTTGTCAGCTTCAGTGCTGAGTGGTTAAAAAAAGTTCTGTGTTAATATGCCTTCTGGGGCAGCCTGGGTGGCTCAGCGGTTTAGTGCTGCCTTCAGCCTAGGTCCTGATCGTGGGGTTCCGGGATCAAGTTCCGCATCAGGCTCCCTGCATGGAGTCTGCTTCTCCCTCTGCCTGTGTCTTTGCCTCTCTCTCTCTCTGTCTCTCATGAATAAATAAATAAAATCTTTTAAAAAAATATGCCTTCTCTAAGAAGATTTATAAGTTGAAATTTTTGACTTCATAAAAATGTAACCAAGATGAGATACAAAGTGTATGTTGGATTATGAAAGAGTATATTTACTGTTTTTTGTATTTACGTGTTAGGAAATTCTATTGATTTTTATTTTCTATATCAAAGATACACTCTTGCATTAAAGTGTTGAGATGTTCTTAAAATATGTGGATTCTCAGATATCTATATTCTATTTCTGAAAATCAAATCATTATGCTATTTTAATATGTAGAATCATGGAGACATAGAATTCAAGAGTGATGTGGTTTTTGCAATTCTAGAATCTATATATCATATGTATTAAAAAATGAGAAATTTGGGCAAATATATAACATTTTGTTACAATGTTGCCAAACATTTAGTTAAAATCTTAGCAGTGTGAGCTTCATTATTAATAATTCATGATGGAACACTGGCTCAGTTAGTAGAACATGTATCTCTTGATATTGGGGTTGTACGTTAGAGTCTCATGTTGGGTGTAGAGATTATTTAAAAATAAAATCATTTAAAAAAAGGAATTCATGAAAACTTGTACTATTTATTCAAAATTTACTTTTGCACAATAAACTTACTCTAGAAGAGTTTTAAAACTTGTCAAGAAAAATATAGAAAACCTCTGTAATTACCTTAGAATAGTGATTTTAGTATGTCAGAAATTGCTTGTAACTTTCAGATTCCCAAAACTAAATTCTCAGAAATTCTGATTTATGAGGTTAGGAGATGATGTCAGGAAATATGTAAAAGTACCCCAAGTAATTTTGGAATAGGTGATGATTTAGAAATTAATTCAGTTGCTCAGTATATTAATTCTAAATATTTTTACTTTTTGGTAAGGTGGAAGATGTGGTAAGATTGTTGGAAGTGCTTTGTTCCATTTGGTTAATTTCAGTAAATATTTATTGAGTATGCAATCTGTGTTTAAGTAATTGAACATTTAGCTCATGTTTTAAATTGTAGCCTCCTTTCAATTTATTCAAAGTAATGATTGTTCAATTTGTGGTTAAGACAAATAGATTTCTTTTCCATTTTTTAATTGGATTAAGACATGTAAAATCTGTCCTGATTTGTTTTGAGAGGCTCTGTGGAGTAGTATATGGAAGTAACTCACTATCTGGGGCTAAAAGAGGAAGTTACCATTCAGTAGCTATAAACTTAAGGCAAGTGTTTTGATCTTTCTGCGGATCAGGTTTCAATTTGAAAAATAGAATACCTCTCTTATAAAATTGTTATTAGAGAAGAATATAAAATCTTCTGCACCAGTGCCCAGTACATAGCACTTAATCAGTGGTATCATTTTTAAAAATAATTTTTGTGCTATTTCCATTATATCTCTGATGAATCTTATTTTATTTCTCCTTTGTCACTCTAAACAGTAAACAAGTTTATTTTGATAATTATATTTTTATAAGTACAGTTATAATAATTAAGCAAATATAATATATATTTTTAAATTCAAAAGATCCTTTTTTTCCCCTAATTTGTTATTGTTGTTTACATTTTAGCTGGAACAATATCTGGGGAGGAGACTCCTATAGTTTCCAAGACTAATATAAAGGAATACAGAGATAGTTTTTCCTATGAAAAATTTAACTTTAGAAGCAATCCTAACATTACATTCTATGTGTACGTCAGCAACTTTTCCTGGCCTATTAAAATACAGGTAAGTGTTAATAGTACTTAACATAATGACCACTTAATATTATTTTTTCACAAAAACAAATAGCAACAATGCTGTTTTTGTTTGAAGTAAAGATACGGATAAGATTTCTGTTATGAAAAAGATGAAACGCGTGACCCTTGATTGAAAGGGTACATTGATTGTCTATGATGAATATCTTTATTTTTTTGACTGTTGGAGATCTGTTGGTTTAATGTTAATTACACTTTTCTTTTTGGGTAACAATGGAGTACCTGCTGGGGCAATATTATTTCGCCTAGTTTATACTCTGGCTAAGAACACTAGGAGAACAGAATCCAAGTTCAGGTTTATCTATGTGGTCACCAAGTTTAAGACCCAGCACAGATAGAAGATAGGTCAAAAGTAAATGGCTTTCTCCTTTATGTTAGCACAAAGGGAGGGCTTTGGCTTGATAAAAGTATAGGTGAGAGTTTGAGGCCTGGTGCCCAGGAAGGGGGTGGGAAGCTGTCTTATTTCTTGGCACTGGGCTTTGCACTAGACCGCAGATCTGCTCAATCTCTATGTCCAGGCCTTTGACGCCTCTCACAGTTATGAAAGCCATGAAAAAATGGGCTCAGCTATTCTCAGGAGCTTGGAAGGATGACACAACTGGATTCCGGGTTCAAAATACCACAACTGCCACTGGATTCAGGCAGCATATCTCTCTCTCTCCTTTTTTTTCCTTTTTTGGGGGGCAAAATCTCATTGAGAGGGATGCCCTTGCTACTTTAACACTTCCTTTTCCTGTGGCTCAGCAGTGATAACTGTCACTCACTCATGCAGCCAGTAGATCCTGTCCTTCCTTCAGGTTATGAAACTTGATTGCCTTCTATATCTAGTTCAGTGGTTCTCAAAGTGTGATTAAGATTAGGGTATTAAGATGCTTATCCCAGATTACTAGGTAGACTCAACTTAACCACTTGAGTCCTTAAAGTAACATTTGGTGGCTGAAGTTAGGATTAGAGAGAGATATTCCTACTGAAGAATACTTAGAAGCAATCTTGCTAGTTTTGAATATAGGAGAAAAGGGATCTAGAAGCTGGAAAAGTGGAGGAAACAGATTCTTCTTTAGAGCCTCTAAAAAAAAACACAGCCCTGCCAGTACCTCGATTTTAGTCCATTGAAACATGTCAGACTTTCCACAATAGAAATATAAAAATAAGTAAGTCAAATTTCTAATGTACAGAACCATAATAGTAAATGTATATTGTTATTTAAGCCACTAAGTTCATGGTAATTTAATGCCACAGCAATGCAAAATGAATAAATCTGGTGTCTTAGTCCATTGGACTGCCATAACAAAGTAACACTGGATAGCTTATAAAAAACAAATTTTTTGGTCACCATTCTAGAGTCTGGAAAATCCAAGATTAAGGCACCAGCATAGTCAGGTATCCTCTTTCTCATTCATAAAATAGCACCTTATCACTGTATTCTCACAATGTGCTGGAGGAGAGTAAGCTCTGTGGGATCTCATGAGGAATCCACCCTTGTGACCTATTCATCTTCCAGAGGTTTGCCTTAGCACCATTGCCTTTAGGAGTTAGAATTTCAACATATAAATTTGTGGGGAGAGGCATAAACATCCAAATCATATGATCTATTTTGGTAATTATTCCTTGGACATTTGCAAGAAAAAAAAAGTGCATATTGTTGTCATTGAGTGGAGTGTTCTACAAATGTGAATTATGTCAAGTTGGTTGATGGTTTTGTCAAGTCTTCTAATGTTTTTATTGATATTCTGTCAATTTGAGAAATGAGTGTTCAAAATCCAAGACTGTAATTGTGGATTAGTTTATTTGTTCCTGCAGTTCTGTCAATTTTTACTTCATGTATTTTAAAACTCTCTTACTTAGATGCACAGTGTTTAGCATTTTTATGTCTTCTTGATGAATTGATGACTCTATCATTAGTAAATCACTTTCTGTATTTCTGGTAATATTCTTTGCTCTAAATTTATTTTTCCAGATATTATTATAGTTACTCCAGGTTACTACTCATTATAGCCAGAATGCAATATAATTTTTTTATGTTTCAAGTTTTTACTTAAATTCTACTTAGCAATATATAGTATACTAGTTTCAGAAGTAGAATTTAAGGATTTATCACTTACGTATAACACCCATTGCTCACCAAAACTGGTGCTGTCCTTAATCTCCATCACCCATTTAGCCCATCACCCTGCTCAGTTCCCCTCTATCAATCCTCAGTTTGTTCTTTATATTTAAGAATCTCTTTATGGTTTGCCTCCTTCATTTTGCTTTTTTCTTTTCCCAATGACGATCTGTTTCTTAAATTCCACATATAAGTAAAATCATATGGTATTTGTCTTTCTCTGGCATATTTTGCTTAGACTAATCCACTCTAGTTCCATCCACATCATTGCAAATGGCAAGATCTCATTTTTTTTAAGGCTTAGTAATATTCCACTGCATATAGTATACCACATATTCTTTATCCATTTACCAGTTGATGGACATTTGGGCTCTTTCTGTTTTTTATCTATTGTTGATAATGCTGCTATAAACATTGGGAAGCATGTGCCCTTTTGAATCAATATTTTTGTATCCTTTGGATATACACCTAGTAGTGCAATGGCTGGGCATAGGGTCGTTCTATTTTTAACTCTTGGAGAAGCATCCAGACTATTTTCCAGAGTGGTTGCCCCAGTTTGCATTCTCCCAACAGTGTAAGAAGGTTCTCCTTTCTCCTCATCCTGGCCAACATCTGTTGTTTCCTGTGTCGTTAATTGTAGCCATTCTGAGAGGTGTGAGGTGATATCTCATTGTAGTTTTGTTTTGTATTTCCCCGATGATGAGTGATGTGGAGCATCTTTTCATGTGTCTTCTTTGGAAAAATATCTATTCATGTCTTCTGCCCATTTCTTAACTGGATTGTTGGGTTTCTGAGTTTTGAGTTTGATAAGTTCTTTATAGATTTTGGATACTAACCCTTTATCAGGTAGGTCCTTTGGAAATATCTTCTCCCATGCAGTAGGTTGCTTTTCAGTTTTGTTAGTTGTTTCCTTTGCTGTGCAGAAGCTTTTTATCTTGATGAAGTCCCACTAGTTTATTTTTGCTTTAGTTTCCCTTGCCTCCAGAGACGTATCTAGTAAGAAGTTGCTATGGCCAATGTCAAAAAGAGGTTACTGCCTGGTGTTCTCCTCTAGGATTTTGATGGGTTTCTGTTTCACGTTTAGGTCTTTCATCCATTTTGAATTTATTTTTGTGTATGGTGTGAGAAGGTGGTCCAGTTTCATTCTTCTGCATGGTGCTGTCCAGTTTCCCCAGCACCATTTGTTGAAGACTGTCTTTTTTCCATCGGATTTTCTTTCCTGCTTTGTCAAAGACTAGTTGACCATTTAGTTGTGGGTTCATTTCTGGATTTTTCTGTTCTGTTCCATTGATCTAAGTGTCTGTTTTTGTGCCAGTACCATACTGTCACGATCACTACAGCTTTATGGTCTAGCTTGAAGACTGGAATCGTGATGCTTCCAGCTTTGCTTTTCTTTTTCAAGATTGCTTTGGCTATTTGGAGTCTTTTGTGGTTCCATACAGATTTTAAGATTGTTTGTGGTAGCTGTGTGAAAAATGCTGTTGGTATTTTGAAGGGATTGCATTAAATGTGTAGATTGCTTTGGGAGGTATAGACATTTTAACAATATCTGTTCTTCCAATGCATGAGCATGGAAGGTTTTTCCATTCCTTTGTGTCATCTTCAACATCTTTCATAAGTGTTCCATAGTGTTCAAAGTACAGATCTTTTATCTTTTTGGTTAGGTTTATCCCTAAGTATCCTACGGTTTTTATGGTGCAATGATAAATGAGATCGATTGCTTCATTTCTCTTCTTCTTACTAGTGTATAGAAATACCACAGATTTCTGCATGCTTATGTTGTAACCTGCAACTTTACTGAATTTGTGTATCAGTTTTAGCAATATTTTGGTGGAGTCTTTCAGGTTTTCTCTATATAGTATTATGTCAACTGTAAATAGTGAAAGTTTGACCTCTTCCTTGCCAATTTGGATGCCTTTTATTTCTTTGTTGCCTTATTGCTGAGGCTAGGACTTATAGTACTATGTTAAGTAACAATGATGAGACTGGACAATAACCTGTCTTGTTCCTGAATATAGAGCAAAAGCTCTCAGATGTTCTCTATTGAGGATGTTAGCTGTGGGTCTGTTGTATATGTCCTCTATGATGTTGAGATATGTTCCATCTATCACTACTCTGTGGAGGGTTTTTATCAAGAATTGGCACTCTACTTTGCCAAGTATTTTCTTTGCATCTATTGAGAGGATCAAATGGTTTTTATCCTTTCTTTATTAATGTGTATCACATTGATTTATTTATAGACATTGAACCATGCTTGCAGCCTAGGAATAAATCCTACTTAATTGTGGCGAAAGATTCTTTTAATGTACTGTTGGATTTGTTTTGCTAGTATTTTGTTGAGAATTTTTGCATCCATGTTCATCAGAGATGTTGGCCTATAATTCCCCTTTTTAGTTGGGTCTTTGTTTTTGGAATGCAGGTAGTGGTCACTTCATAGAATGAATTTGGAAGTTTTCTTTCCATTTCTATTTTTGGAGCAGTTTAAGAATAGGTATTAACTCTTTTTTGAAATGTTTGGTAGAATCCCCTTGGGAAACCATCTGGCTCTGGACTTTTGTTTGTTGGGAGATTTTTGATTATTGATTCAATTTCCTTGCTGATTATCTGTTCAAATTTTCTATTCTTCCTGCTTCAGTTTTGGTAGTTTATATTTCTCTAGGAATTTATGCATCTCTTCCAGATTGCCTGATTTGCTGGCATATAATTTTTCATAATATTCTCTTACAATTTTTTATATTTCTATGGTGTTGATTGTGATCTTTCCTCTCTCATTCATGATTTTATTTATTTGGGCCCTTTCCCTTTTCATTTCTTTTTGAAATGTCTGGCAAAGGTTTATCAATTTTAGTAATTCTTTCAAAGAACTAGTTTCTAGTTTCTAGTTTTTTTATTGTTTATTTTTGATCTAATGTTTATTATTTCCTTTCTTCTTTTGGCTTTAGGCTTCATTTTCTGTTTCTTTTTTAGCTCCTTTAGGTGTAAGGTTAGGTTGTGTATTTGAGATTTTTCTTACTTCTTAAGGTTGGCTTGTATTGCTATATCCTTCCCTGTTAGGACTGCTTTTGACTGTCATGTTTTCATTTCTATTTGTTTGCATGCATGTTTTTAAATTTCTTCTTTAATTTCCTGGTTAGCCAGTTCATTGTTTAATGGGATGTTCTTTAAGCTCCATGTATTTGTGTATTTGTGGTCTTTCCAAATTTTTCTTGTGATTGACTTCAAATTTCATAGCATCGTGTCAGAAAATATGCATGGTATGATTTCAGTCTT
Organism: Canis lupus familiaris; assembly: GCF_011100685.1. Lineage (NCBI taxonomy): Eukaryota > Metazoa > Chordata > Mammalia > Carnivora > Canidae > Canis > Canis lupus. Next base: position 26,433,498 of record NC_049249.1, read on the forward strand.
CTATTTGTTAAGGCCTGATTTGTGACCTAGTATATGATGTATTCTGGAGAATTTCCATGTGTACTCAAGAAGAACATGTACTCTGCTACTTTAGGATGAAATGCTCTGAATGTATCTGTTAAGTCCATCTGGTCTAGTGCATCATTCAAAGCCCTTATTTCCTTGTTGTTTTTCTGCTTAAATGATATGTCCATTGCTATAAATGGGCTATTAAAGTTCCCTACTATTATTGTATTATGACCAGTGAGTTTTTTAATGTTTGTTATTAGTTGACATATATTTGGGTGCTCCCAAGTGGGGGCATAAATATTTATAATTGTTAGATTCTCTTCTTGGATAGACCCCTTATTTTTTGTTACAGTTTATTTTAAGATGTAGTTTGTCTGAGATCAGTGTGGCTACTTTGGCTTTCTTTTGATGTCCTTTATCATGATAAATGGTTCTCAATCCTCTCACTTTCATTCTGCAGGTGTCTTCAGGTTTAAGATGAGTCTCTTACTGCAGGCAGCACATAGGTGTGTCTTTTTTTTTTTTATTCCTTATGATATCCTATGTCTTTGGATTGGACATTTAGTCAGTGGAGCATTCAGAGTGGTTATTGACAGATATGAATTTAGTGCCATCATATTACCTGTTAAGTCATTGTTTCTGGAGATTTTCTGTTTCTTTCTAATCTTTTTTGATTTTGGTCTTTCTTTCCCAAAGAGTCTCCTTTAATATTTCTTGCAGGGCTGGTTTAGTGACCATGAACTTTGTCAATTTTTGTTTGTCTGGGAAACTCTACCTTTTTTTTCTAATCTGAATGACAGCTTTGCTGGATAAAGTATTCTTGGTTGCATTTTTTCCCCATTCAGCACATTGCATATATCATGCCATTTTTGTCTGGCCTGCCAAGTTTCTGTGGATAGATCTGTTGCTAACTTAATTTGTCTTTCCTTGTAAGTGAGGGATTTCTTTTTCCTTGCTGCTTTTGGAATTTTTTCTCATCTGTATTTTGCAAATTTTACTATGATATGTCTTGATGTTGGCCTGCTTTTGATGCATTTGATGTGCATTGTCTATGTCTCCTGAATTTGCATCTGTTTTTTCCCCCCAGATTAGGGATATTTTTAGCTATAATTTGCTAAAATAAACCTTCTGCCCCCTTTTCCCTTTCTTCTTCTGCAATTCCTATGATAAGAATGTTATTATACTTTATGGAGTCTCTGAGTTCCCTAGGTCTACATTCATGATCCAGTATTTTTCTTTCCTTCTTTTTTTCGGCTTCATTATTTTCCATTTTTGTTTCCTATATCACTTATCTGTTCCTCTGTTTCTTCCATTCTTGTGCAGTTGTTTTTGAATCTCGGTTAAATTTTTAAATTTAAGCTTGCCTAGTCTTTAGATCTTTTATCTCTGTGGTAAGAGACTTGTTGGTGTCCTCCAGGCATTTCTCAAGCCCAGCTAGCATCATTCTGATTGTTGTTTTAAATTCTGAATCAGGCATTACACTTATAACTGTTCAGTTAGATCTCTGACCATGACCTTTTTTTGTTCTTTCTTTTGTGATGAATTCTTCCATCTTGGCATTTGTCTAGGTCTCTTTCTTCTTTTGTTGTTAGGAAAGGCTGTTATGTTTCCTGGTCCTGAGAATAATGGCTTTATTAAGAAGAGGTCATGTAATATCCAGGACCTAGTGCTTCAGGAAGTCTTAATGGTGTATTCAGTGTGTACTCTGCTGCTGTGTTATGGCTGCTTTTTTTCTCTCAGATCAGTCCTCTTCAGTTTCTCCTTCCCTTCAGTGGGGAGTGTTTGGACCTTGTCCAGTGTGTGGCAAGTTTTAACTAGGTGTGCTCTGGTCTGCTTGTTAAAAGGAGCCTGATTCTGTTTCATCTAGATCTGAAGCTTTGTAGCACTCTCTGGTCAGTAGATTTTGTGCATGTGGGAGTTTTTGTGGGTCTTCTGGGGGAGGGGTCTGCTACTCTGGCTCTCAGGTGTGCTTGCCCGAGTACAGAGCTACCTGTAGAGTGCAGAGTGATCAGGTTGCTATAAGCATCTAAAACCTCCACTGGGGATGTTGTGCTGCTCACTGAAGTCCCTCTGTGCTGTTGGTGACAGGCTTCTCCCTCAGCTCTAGAGAGGAGAGTTCATGCTTGCCCTGTCCAGGAAGCCTTCACAGAAGAGTAGCAGTCTCCTCTCATGTGTCTTAGGTGTCCTTCAGATCCATGCCTTCCCCCGTCTGTGTCCCAGCTCTCTGCTCACCTGGCAGTGCCATGCACTTGTGTTTTATCTGAAGCATGCCAGCTGATTTTCAAAACTCCAAAGCTTAGGGACCTGGCATGGTGCAGATGCATGCTGATTCTCTGGGAGAGAGTTCACTGTGCTGGGACCCATGCTGATTTGTCTCAAAAGGACAGTTGGACAAATGTATAGGAGCTAGGAGTTTAGAGTAAAGATCAGCAAAAAGCTGCAACATGGTTAGCTGCCCTCAGCACGTGTCTCTGACCCTGTGCTAATGAACAGGCCAGGGTAATGGTGCTTTCTGTCTCTTTTGTTTCCTTTTTTTTTTTTTTTTTTTTTTTCTCTTTTGTTTCCTGAGAGGCAGTGCTACCTCCCTCCCCCCCCCTGGCCCGCCCCCAAATATACTCCAAGGAGGGGGACTGACTCTCCCAGTCTAACCCAGGCTATCCTCAGACAATGTTGTCTGCCCCTGGGTCTCTGCCCTCTTTCTCCACAGGGGCACCACTACAAGCCCCTAGGCTCAACACCATCCACAGTAAGGACTGCTACAACTTCAGTCTTTGAGTCTACTGATTATAAAAACTCATGATAATCAGCCCCTCTCATTTTTCCAGGCAGTGGTTTTGGAAAAGTATTTTTCCACACAATATCCTGTGTGCTGCTCCCTCCTCCTCTTTCTCGTCTCTCTGTGATCAACGCTCTCTCCCTTCCACTGCAGCCCCCATACTATTTCCCCCAATCATGTCTGCACCTCCTACCTGTACAACGTGGCCTCCTTTCTCCCTATATTTTTGCAGTGTGTTCTTTCAGCCCTCAGATCAATTTCTTGGGTATTCAGATGATTTGATATTTATCTGGTTGTGTTCTAGGCATGAGGCAAGGGTAGGGTTCCCCTATTACTCCACCATATGATCCCTCTCTAGAAAGCTCTAGAATGCTGTATTATTTTTCATCCTTTTAATCTATTTTTCCTTTTATATTTAAAATGGGTTTCTTTTAGGCAGCATGTAGTTTGTCCAATCTTAAACCATGTACATGTGATACACATATATTTATATCTTTGGGTTTAAATCTATTTGTTTATTTATTTATTTATTTTTGCTCTTTATTCCTTCTTCCTTTTCTGTCTTTTTTATTGGATATTTTTTATGATTTCATTTTATCCTCTCTGTTGGTTTATTAGATACAATTCCTGTTGTGTTATTTTAAACATTGTTTTACTTAGTTTATCATATTCCTCTTAAACTTTTCATTGTCTACGTTCAGTAATATTACAGCACACATTTTTTAAAATATATTAAGCTTAAGACAATATACTTTCATTTTCATCCTCTGGGCATTGTGCTATTGTTGAATATGTTTTACTGCTTCTTATAAAATACTATACTGTTACTATTTTTGATATAATCAATTGTATTTAGATATATTAAAAGTAATACACAATCTTCGATTTACCTACATATTTACTCTTTTTAGTATTCATCTTTCATTTGTCCTTTTTGTAGATTCAGATTTCTATCTAGTATCATTTTCTTACCTTATGAGGGACTTAGGCATTTAACACTCTAGTGTAGATCTGCTGGCAATGAAGTATATCAGTCTGTATTCTGAGAACATCTTTAATTTAGTTTCTAGGAGGTTGAAGAATTCTAAATTGTAGCTTTTTTCTTTCTTTTTTTTAAAGGTGTTTCTCCACAGTCTTTTGGTTTGCAGTGCTCCTAGTGAGCAATCTGCTTTTAACCTTATTCTTTGTATGTAATGGGTCTTTTTCCTCTTTCTGCAGTTTAAAATTTTTCATTTTTTCACAACTTTTGATTATGGTGTACATAGGTTTGGTTTTTTTCCTGTTTCTTGTGCATGGGTTTTACTGAGCTTCATACATTTATAAAATTATAGTTTTTACCAGATTTAGAAAATTTATTTCTAAAAATTTTCCCCCATTCCTTTCTTCTCCTTTAGGAATTGCAATTGTACATATATCAGACTGGCTGAAATTGTTCCTTGGCTCACTAATGCTATGTTTATATTTTTTATACACTCTTTATTTTTATTTTTGTGTTTCATTTTAGATAGTTTCTTTTCCTGTATCCTTAAATTCATTAATCTTTTTTCTATAGGGTCCAATTTGATTTATTATTATTATTATTATTTTTTTAAAAGATTTTACTTATTTATTCATGAACGACAGAGACGTAGGCAGAGGGAGAAGTGGGATCCCTGTGGGGAGTCCAGTGCAGAACTTGATCCCAGGACCCCATGATCATGACCAGAGCCAAAGGCAGACACTCAACCACTGAACTACCCTGGCGCCCCTCGTGTCCAATTTGGTATTAATCCTATCCAGTGTTTATTTTATCGCAGATATTATATTTTTTATCTCTAGAATTTTGATAAGTTTTTTTAGAAAATATTTATATTTTCTGCCTTATTTAATATATGAAATACAATTATTATAACTCTCCTATAAATTGTCTACAGATTCTATCATTTGTATTTTTTCTGAGTTTCTTTTTTCTTCTTTTATTTTGCAGCTCCTTATGGGTCATATTTTTATTAGATAACAAACATTTTGAATTTTATTTTTTTCGGTACAATTTTGATAAATAAGTTTTTGCTTTGTTCTGGGATAGAGTTAATTTTCTTGAAAAAGAATTGATCTTTCCAACACTTCTTTTTGTCTTTTGTTAGGCACTAACAAAGCAGCATTTAGTCTGGGGTTAATCTTTTTATTACTGAGTTACTGTTCTTCTGGGTGCTGTACACTATGATGCATGACTTACAGTTTTCTACTCTGACTCTTGGGACCATGAAATATTTCCAACTCTATGTGAGTTTTGATAATTTTTTCTCTGCTCCTTTCAATTGGCTTTTCCCCTAGCCTTATAGTTTCTTTATCAGTAGGTAGTATTTACCTGAAGACTCAAGGGGACCCTCAGCAAATCTCTGAGCAATCTGGGAAGTCCTCTCTTCAGTATACTGTTCTATAAAGTCTAGCCACCTTGGCCTCTATAGATTGTCAGTTTCATCTCCTCAACTCCAGAAAATTTCTGGGATACATATGTTTTCCCTCTCCTTTTGATAGATAACAGCCTCAAAAATCACAATAATTTCTGACATTTAAATGCTCACTCCATCTTTAAAGCCTCCCTCATTTGTCCTACATTGCTTGATGCCCAGTTTCTGAAAACAGCCATTTCATATATTTTATCTGTCTTACTCATTATTTTGACAGGATGATAAATTCATTTCCTCTACTTTGGGAGGAAGAAGATATCCTACAAAATCATTAGATTTTAAATCTGGGAGGAAGAAGATATCCTACAAAATCATTAGATTTTGAATCTAAATAGTAAATTGAATAAATAATAAATAAATGATAAACCTAGCCATAGGTTTGTTCACTAAATGAGGAAACCACATATATAGTTATTATGTATGTGGTTTTATGTTTTTATTAGTAATATGTTTTATTTAGTAGCTTAGATTTAAGCTTTCGAGTAATTTGTGGGTAAATGGTAGTCAGATTGTAGACATGTCTATGTATTTTAGATTTCATAAGCATATACTATTGTAGATTCTAAACTGCAAGTTTTTAGAAAATTAACAGTCCATAGATAAAATTGTTCATAAATATTTGCAGACTACACTCTATGGAAGCAGTTATTTTGAAAAGTGATTGAAATAAAAAAATTCAAAAAACCTAATTCCTATTGAAAAATTTCCATCTGACCATGAGATATTAAGAAACATCCAAAAAAAATCACTGTTTTCTTTTCACAAAATTTTTTTCCATGATATTTCTAACAAGCAAACATACTGTTTTTGAGATAAGTTAACATTTAACTTTTATCACTTTTACTTAATTTATTTTAATATTTGTTTCAGTAGAGTTGCTACACAGGGAGAGAACATTGTAAATATAGTTGAAAGAAAGTGCCTTTCTTTAGCCTTTCTTTTTGTAATTTAATTCTTTGTATTCTTACATGCTATAGCATAAAAGATGTATGAAGAATTTAATATTTAATTATTTTTTGTTTGCATAACAAAATTCCTTTTTATCATATGCCCTTTTGGTAAGCCAACCATTTCACGTAGATTTTGTGTGAATTAATATCAATGGTATTTTTTTTTCTTTAAAGATTTATTTATTCATTCATTCAGAGAGAGCGAAGAGAGAGGCAGAGACACAGGCAGAGGGAGAAGCAGGCTCCATGCAGGAAGCCCGATGTGGGACTCAATCTTGGGTCTCCAGGATCACACCCTGGGCCTTAGGCGGAGCTAAACCGCTGAGCCACCGGGGCTGCCCAATATCAATGGTATTTTTTCATAATTTTATGTGGTACCTATGTTTTTCCACCACAATTCTTTTGAGCACTTTCAGTTGTAGTATTTCCATATATATTTGAATAGATTGAACGGATTAATTTAAAAGGTATTATTTGAATAAGGAGAGGTTTTTACTGATATACAGGAAAGTAGAAAAATGCTTCCTTTAGCTTCATCCAAGTTGGGTCTAATCTTGTTATTAATAGGATGAAACTTACTATCATGATAATAGAACTTTGTACATTTCTACAAATAATGAAAAAAATAAAAAGAAATATTAATGATTGTTGCTTACTTAGTATCTTCTCTATTTTGTCAAAGACTAATATAAAGTAGTACTTCTTACAGAAATGGCAGATATTGAATATTTTTATAAAATTCTGGCTACACTTTCAAGCAGTTAATAAGTTAAAGTCATATGCAAGAAATTTTGCTAGTATATAAATCAGAATACAAAATAGTCTCTACCTTCATGTAGCTCACAAAATATATTAGTAAGCATTCTTTGTTGTAAATAAATCCAACTTTAAATTAGATAGGCTTAGAAAACACAGGCATCCAGAAGAAATGCCTTTGGGTACTTCAAGAACCCAATTACACCTCCTCTGACCCCTTCCCTAAAATTGCATCCCTTTAACTTCCATTCATGTAAAAACTCTCAACAAAGTAGGTTTAGAGGGAATATACCTCAACTTAATAAAGGCCATGTAAAAAAAACCCACAGCTAACATCATTCTTAATGGGGAAAAACTGAGAGCTTTCCTCCTAAGTTCAAGAACAAGACAAGAATGTTCACTTTCATCATTTTTATTCAACATAGTACTGTAAGTCCTAGCCACAGCAATCAGACAAGAACAACAAAAAATAAAAGGCATCCAAATTGGCAAAGAAGAAGTAAAACTTTAACTATTTGCAGATGGCTTGATACTATATAAAACTCCATCCCTTTACATTCTTTATACTGTGCTATATAAATAATTACTGAATTGACTTAGTTTCACAATGTATTGTATGACGGTATTGTATTTTATTTTAGTTGCATTTAATAGCATCCAAACTTAGCAGTCCAAGAGAGAAAAAGGAAAAGACTCTCTTAGTGTCTTTATACAGAGGCTCAGGGGCATATTTTGGTTTTGTTTAGGTCATAAAATGCTCTGAGCCATTTGCTGTCACTGATATGGATGGGAAGGGTATTTATGACTTGGAAAGTTCTAGATTATATGTCTATCTCTGTGATAGTAACAGAGGTGATACTAAAGCGGGAAAGGTTCTTGGAAAAAGTTATACTAGAGTAAGATCTTGAAGGATGACTAAGAGGTTAGAAAAGGGACATGTTACATGAAAGGGAATTCTGGACATGAAGAATAGGTTTTCAAAGTTATGAATAAATGATTTTTATCAGGGAGGAAACTGATTTTTAATGGTGAGAAAACAGGTTGTATGATAGTGAAGCATAGGGTGTTCATGTGGGATTATACAAGTGTGGCTGAAAATAGAGAGGAAATGTGGCCAGAACATTTTCTTGGAACAAAATGTGAAGTATTTACAGAGTTAATAAATGTGCATTTGAAAAAATTGTATTCTTTTAAAAGATTTATTTATTAGAGAGAGAGAGAAGGAAAGAGAGAGAGAACCTCAAGCAGACTCTACACTAAGTGTAGAGCCCCATGTGGGGCTTGATGTCACCACCTTGACCTCATGACCTGAGCTGAAACCCTGAAACCAAGTCGGATGGTTAACCAACTGAGCCACCCAAGTGCCCTTGAAATATGCATTTTAGAAAGAAAATTCTGACAATCACGTGGCTGAAGGGTTGGACTAGAGAGAATTTTCTGAAAATTAAATTTAAGTTGTGTTTATTCTTTAAAATTTGACGTTTAAAAAAGGAATTTTGTGTATTCTGAATTGACAGCCAAAATAATAAGACGATCGTCCTCAAGATCGATATTGACATATCCCTAAAGAGGATGTTCCTACTTAAGAAATTTCCTATTATTGTGCACACAGTTTGTTAGATATGTATAAATAATCAAAAGCATTTTAAAATGCCCATGCAAAAAGGGGAAATTTTTTTCTAGGAGTGTATCTGAGTTAAAATGTCTAGTTTTCAAAAGAGAAAAACCAAGAAATGGACTCTCAACTATATGGAACAAACTGATGGTTACCAGAGAGGAAGGTGGAGTGGGGGGGATGGATGAAATAGGGGATGAAGTTAAGGAGGACACTTTTTGTGATAAGCACCAGGTATTGTTTGGAAATCTTTTTTTTTTTTTAATTTTTTTAAATTTTTATTTATTTATGATAGTCACAGAGAGAGAGAGAGAGAGAGAGAGAGAGAGAGGCAGAGACACAGGAAGAGGGAGAAGCAGGCTCCATGCACTGGGAGTCTGACGTGGGATTCGATCCCGGGTCTCCAGGATCGCGCCCTGGGCCAAAGGCAGGCGCTAAACCGCTGCGCCACCCAGGGATCCCTGGAAATCTTGAATCATTAAATTCTATACCTGAATCAATATTGCACTATAATATTAACTGGAATTTAAATGAAAAATTTTTAAAAAGAAAAAATAATAGTCTCTTTTTCTTTACTTTATTCAAGTCAATAAATGTTAATTGTATGCCTAGGATGGTGAGGCACTCTACTATGTATTAGGAGGAAATATATAATTGCTATTCACATTGTCAATTTATGATTTACAATTTATTTCTCACTCCTATCACAATCTGATTTCTACCTATATTGCTCCTTTGGAGCTACTAAGGCATAAGTCATAGATAATTTACAGACACTAACTTCTCAGTTTCTTCCTTCAGTTTTAATTTGCCTATTAACAGCATTATTAGGTCCTGTTTTTAAAACACTTCTTCTCTTGATTTCTGTGCCACCACGTTCTCCTACTTTTCTTTCCAACATTCTAATCAAGTTTTATTTACTAAATAAAAGTATTTCCTTTTGTTATCACTTGGATTCCTATGTTTCTTGGGTCTACATTTATTTATTCTGTCCTTAGATAACAAACTTCCTGTTTTGGTTTCATTTACTCTGTGGCTTCAGTGGTCACTTATATGCAGATTATTTATAAATCAATATTACCAGGCATTGGGTATACGTTCCAGTATATCTCATACATCTTCTCATCCATTGCTGCATGTCTCAGACACACACACCTTTTGCTTTTACCACAGATTTGGGTTTTGACTGTTGGCTTCTGTCTATTCTTCAGTGAACAGGCACATAACTCACATTCAACTAATTGCATTGTCAAGTATTCCATTTTTTTAAGTGTCTGATTAATCCATTTTTTTTTTCAAGCACCTACTGCCAAACTAGTTTAGATCAACATCCTTCTCAGGCTACTGTAATAGCACCTGACTGTTTCTCTTGTCCTAAGTATTGCTTTCCTTCAATCATTTCTTCACATTGTAAACAGTATTATATTTCTAATATTCAAATTGAATCCGTTTACACCAATTTCTTAAAACCTTCAAATACATCTCATAACCCCATGATCAAGCTCAAAATTCTTAAAATGGCTTATATGGTGCTACAAAATATAGTCCTGTCCATGTGGTTAGCCACATTTCTTATCACATTTTCCTCTGAGCTCCACGATTTAGTAATACTGCACTTCTTCAGTGCTTGAAAGTATTAAGTTTTTTCTCTCCTCTGGGCTCTAATATATGCTCTTTTTTTGTACTCTTCTCCTTTTCACTTAGTTTTTACTTTTCTTTCTGAGCTTGTACTATTCATTTATTCTTATGCTTCTGAGTCTGCAGGTATACTGCAGTTCATCTGATTTAGGTTTAGATCCATTGGATGGCTCTGATTCAAGCTGCAGGCCAGCCAGGATTAGTTCAGGTTTGGGTATGTATGTTCATTCTGCACCCAGATGAAGAGGTAGTGGGTATCTAGGAAATGGTTTAATAGTGGATCGTAAAAGAGAAGACAAACAGTGCAAAAACATTTTTAAAATATTTTTTAATTATTTATTTATTTATGATAATCACACACAGAGAGAGAGAGAGAGGCAGAGAGAGAAGCAGGCTCCATGCACCGGGAGCCCGACGTGGGATTCGATCCCGGGTCTCCAGGATCGCGCCCTGGGCAAAGGCAGGCGCCAAACCACTGCGCCACCCAGGGATCCCCCCAAAAACATTTATATATATATATATTTAAATTTTATTTATTTATTCATGAGAGACACAGAGAAGCAGAGACATAGGCAGATGGAAAAGCAGACTCTTGGAGGAAAGCCCGGTGTGGGACTTGATCCTGGGACTCCATAAACACACCCTGAGCTGAAGGCAGATGCTCAGCCGCTGAGCCATCCAGGCATCCCAGTGCAAAAACATTTAAGTCTCCATCCATATACTACATTGGCCAAAGCAAGTTAGCTGGTCACACCCAACATACACAGGTGGGAAAATATATTCCACTCAAAGGAATAGGGAGTACATATTTGCTAAATACTAATCGAAGCCATTACACTTACTGTAGCCTATTTTTATTAAATATTTAACAAAGGATTCTTCAGCAGTCCTTTCATTTAAACTAGAATGTTGAAGATTATGAAGTTTCTGGTACACTATCACCTTTATTCTGATTTTGGGAATACCATTATGAAAGTCTCTTATCAAATCGAAATTTGGGGAACATCTGTTCTTCTGTATTTCATATAATAGTATTTGGTTATAATGGTGACCACTGTCAAAAGAGGTGTATTGCAGTGATTTGGAATGCATTGTATGGTATATAAAGTAATTCTTGGAATATTTTTTCCACACAGAAGTTTTTCTTATTAGTAAGCCATATAACAGGATATTATTTCTTTGTTGTTTGTGTATTATTTAGCATATCCATTCAGCTTCCTTGTGATTGCTTTTTACATGATATATCTTTTTTCTTCTTATTATTTTTTCAACTTGTATTTTTCAATCTAGATTGTGTCTCATGTGGATAGCAGGTAGTTGGAGTCTGGGTTTGTTTTTATTTTTGTTTTGTAAATCCAATGTCACAATCTCTGCCTTTCAATTGGATTTTTAGTCCACTGATATTTAAGGTTCTGATATAGTTGAATTTATGTCTACCATTTCATTTACTGTTTCTTGTATGTCTCCTATCATTTTTGTTCCTCTGTTTCTCCTTTACTGCTTTCTTTTGGATTAAGTCAATATTTTCTAGTGCAGCATTTTAATTCACTTAACTGTTTTTCAGTAAGTTTTTTATTTTCAAGTGGTTGCTTTAGGGCTTACCATTTATATGTTAACTTACCAGAATCTACTGCAGATTTAAACTAAATTCCAGTGAGGTATAGAAATTTTACTGTTAGCTCTATTCTATATTCCCTCCTTTTGTGCTGTAATTATTAAATATATTATATAATCTATATATGTTACAAATCCAATATACTGTTATAATTAGCTTTATATAACTTTATGTTTGTTAAAAAGCTGAGAAATGAAAGGAAAAGAAATGTATGTTTATAGAGTCTCTTATAAAAACCTTCCTATTTGTCATTCTGGTTCTCTTCATTTGTTTTTGTGGATTCGAGTTATGATCTAATTTTTTTTACTCCAATATACATTTTCTATTTGCCTTTATTGTGAAATAAATTACATTTCTATATATTATAAGCCTAACATTATTGTTATATACATAGTTTTATACAATTGTTTTTCAAATCATTTAAGAGAAAAAAGAAGAAATATTCATCTATGCTTTATTTTATATATTCCTACTTACACAATTATCTTTACTGGTACTTTTTGTCTATCATTTGAATTACCATCTGGGGTCAATTTCTTTCAGCTTGAAGAAATTATTTTGGTATTTCTTGTAAGGTGAGTCTGATAGCAACACATTATTTAAGTTTTCATGTATCTGGGAATGTCTATTTTGCCTTTGTAAAAAAAATAGTTGACTAGATATAAGATTCTTGGTTGACAATATTTTTCTTTAAGTATTCTGAACATGACATCCCACTGCCTTCTGGCCTCCATTGTTTTGGATATGAAGTCAGATATTAATCTCATTGAGATCCCTTGCATATTCTAACTCATTTTTCTCTTGCTGGTTTCAAGATTTTTGTCTTTGTCTTTCAAAACTTTACTATATTTCTTGTTTAGTTTCCCCTTGTGTTTATCCCATATGGAGTTTATTGAACTTCTTGGATATATAGATTAATGTATTTAATCAAATTAGGGAAGTTTCGGCAATTATTCCTCAATTCTTTTTTCCCTGCTACTTTCTCTCTTCTTGTAATCTTATCATACTTGTGTTGGCATACTTAATAATATTCCACATTTTTGTGAGGTTCTGTTCATTTTCCTTCATTTTTTTTCTCTTTGTACCTAGGACTGCATAGTATTTCTTGAACTATGTTTGTTAACTTTTTTTTTTTTTTTTTTTTAAGGGCAAATCTACTGTTGAGCTTTGGTAGTGAAATTTTCATTTCAATTACTTTACGTTTAACTTCTGAATTTCCATTTGATGCTTTTAAAAATAATTTATATTGATTATAGTCTTTATTTCATGAAAAATTGTTATTGCATCTTTTTTTATTTACTCCTTTCAGCAGTTTTCCTTTAGCTATTTGAATATATTTGTAATAGCTTCTTCGACATTTTTGTTAAATCCAATATCTGAGCCCTCTCACAGATTTTGTCACTTGTTTTTTATTCTGTGGATGGGTTACACTTTTCTGTTTCCTTGCATGTTTTGTATTTTATTGTTGTTTTTGTTAAAAACTATATATTTTAGGATATTTATTATGTCAGCTTTGGTTACTATTTTCCTTTGTTGTTTGCTTGTTTATTTGACTTGGCTGGACTATTTTAATGAAGTCTGTTCTGCAGTGGGAAGCCTGTGACCTTATTCTCCAAAGGTATTGCCTTGGCATGGGTGCAGTCACCATGGCTTTTACATTGTTCTCTTTGAGTGTCTTACTCCCTGACCTCCCTACTAAGCTCTCTGCTACATTTGGTATGTAGCAAATATACATTTGGACTCACAATTAGCTGTGAGTCTGCACTAATTTGCCACTGATTTGCCACTGATTGATGTGTTGTGTTCAACAGTGTCCAAGAGCATTAATTGTTCCACATTTCTGATCCAATTAAATTTAAGCCTGAGTAGTTTTAGGGCTAGTTGTTATTTCTCATCAACCCTAGGTAGGCTTTCATTACCTCTTTTTCTCTTGTTCTCTCTGATGAACTAGCTAGCCTATTTTGTAATATGTTGCCCTGAATGAAAAGAACCTGAAAAAAGAAAAAAAAAGAAATATTAGCAAGTTAGGAATAGAGGGGAATTTTTTCAACTTGATAAAGAGAACTTTTTAAGAGTATATGTCTATACATTGTCAATGAACATGTGGAAATTGAAATGAAAATCACAATAGTATTTATAGTTGCTCTAAAGAAAATGAAAGAAAATGAAATTAAATATACATTTAATGAAACATGTATAAGATCTGCATGAAATTATATATACATTTAATAAAACATATACAGGTTCTGAAAATTATAAAACGATGATGAAAGATATCTAGGAAGATCTAAACAAATGGAGAGACATACTGTATTTATGGATTGGAAGACTCCTCATAATAACTACACCAGTTCTTTCCAAACTGTTCTATAGGTGTAATGCAATTCCTATCAATATCCCAGGAAATTATTTTGTAGATATTGGCAAACTTATTCTAAAATTTATATGGAAAGGAACAAACCATAGAATAGCTAATACAATTTGACAAAGATACGAATTATAAGAATTACTCTTTCTTATATTGTCTTACTACATAAGTGCAGCAATCGAGACAGTATAGGATTGGTGGATGAACAGACATATAGTTCAGTAGAATGGAATAAAGAATCTAGAAATAGATCCACAACAATATATTTGACTGATTTTTTACAAAGGGGCAAGAGTATCTCAATGAAAAGGATAGTTTTCTCAGCAAATGGTACTGGAACAATTGGACACATATATAGGCCAAAAATGAACCAGAACCTAAACTTTATACCTTGTACAAATATCAACTCTAAATGAATCATATACTAAAATGTAAATTTAAAGCTATAAAAATTCTAGAAAAGAAAAAGAGAGAAAAATCTTCAGAATGTAGGGCTGAGCAAAGAGTTTTTAGACTTGGCACCAAAGGCCTGATTTATTAAAGGAAGATTTGATTAATTGGAGTTCATCAGTATTATAAACTTGCCTTTCAAGGGCCCATATTGAATTAAAATACAAGCTATACAAATACAAGTGTATAGCTTGTATTTTATTAGTCATATTTCCAAGAAAAGACTAGTATGTAGAATATATGAAGAACTCTCAATACTCAGAAACCAAATATACTGATTAGAAAATTGGCCAAGACTTTGAAGCAAATCATATAAAATTGCTAAATGAACATATTAAGAGGAGTTCAAAATCATTGACTGTCAGGGAAATGACAATTAAAACCACAATTAAATATCACTACACTTAATCAGATGAGTGAAATAAAAAATGGTGATGTACTAAAAACACTCAAGGATATGGAGAAACTAGATCACTCATACATTTCTTACAGCATTATAAGATGGTAGAACTACTCAGGAAGATAATACATTAGTTTCTTATAAAACTACATATAAAATTATCATACTATTGTACTCTTGGCTGTTGTACTCTTGGCCGTTTATCCCACAAAAGTGAAAACTTGTGTTTACACACCTGTTCACAAATGTTCACAGCACCTTTATTTGTGATAGCCAAAGACTGCAATCCTCTTTTAGCAGTGGAATAGTCAAGCAAACAGTGGTACTTACATACCATGTAATAATTCTCAGCAATAAAAAGTAACAAACTATTGACTCATGTAATATTTTGGGTGAATCTTTTAGAAATTATACTGAGTGAAAAAAAGCTGGTCTCAGTGAGCAACATATTGTATGATACCATTTAGTTAATATTTCTAAATGATGTAATTTTAGAACTGGAGAACAAGTTAATGATGCCTAGGAGTAGGAACCATGGTGGGTAAGGTGAAGCAGAGATGGGAGAGAGGTAGATATGGATTTTACATGGCATCACCAGGAATCCTTGTTAGTGTTGGAGCTATTCAGTATTTTCACTGGTGCTGGATGAACCTACACATGAGATATAATTGTGTGGAACTTAATACACACATAAATACGTACAGTATAATTAGGGAAATATGGGTAAGATAAATGTTAATCTCTGGAGTGTTATACCATAGTTATGCAAAATACTATTTTTAGGGTAAACTGGATAAAGTAAGGTATGTGAGTTTTAAGTGGAAGGGTTTTCTTTATATCACTTCTTACAAAAGCATGTGAATATATAATTATGTCGATAAAATTTTCAATTAAAAATTATCCTGCATGAAGTGGTAAAAGCCATTATCTATAAATGGTCAAGGAGTTGATATTTCAAAAAGGGCAAACTGAAACAAATGTAAACATCTATTAGGATTTTGGTTCACTTTTCTATGAATAAGAGTTAATGGTATTTTACACCACAATTTGCTATACCTTTTTGCCATGTGTATATATGAGCTGAACATAGTTCCATAGCCAGAGAAAGGTCTCAGTTACAAATGCATTTACCTGATATGAAGATTCTATCATTCACTACAATGTAAATTCTGAGAAGTTATGGGCAATGCTCAAATAGCAGCATAGTGCTAGGGAGATGAAAATTGGCTCACAAATCCAATATTCTTCCTGCCAAGGAGAAGAGTCATTGGCAGATGCTCTAAGCTTTTAATTGTGTCTCCTTAAATGCTGTATCCTATAAATAAGATCACAGCAGATAGCCTCAAATTATTTCATTCCCTGATTTGATCAGAGTGATCAGTCCTTTTTTATTTTTCTGAAAAGTAGAAGAATCTTCATGGAAGAAACTAGGATCCACTGTATCTGCTATTTTTGATACACAATATCAAGTAAAGGATCAAAAGTTCCCAATTATTAGAAGAAATGGGAATAAGAGATCAAATCCAAAAGGAAAAAGAAAAGACTACAGAAAAAGATCCCAATGGTAAAGAAGATTTTATTAGTTTAAAAATATCTGTACTTAATATCTTCAGGAAAAGGGTTAACAAAAATGATAACTTTTTAAAAGAAATATAATTTTTAATAATAAGAATCAAATGGAAAAAAGAATTTGAAATAAAATTAAAATCATCAGAATTAGTTTCTCCATATATGGGTTTCACAGATTAGACCAGAGGAAGAGAAATATTAGAATATAGTTGTGATAGATCGCATTATTGTCCAAGATTCTTCACCTTTTTGGTAATTACGCCTTTTTTTTATTTTGTGTGATTTTACAGTTTCTTGTATTAAAGTTGTAGAGTATATTTCTCATCTTTGGCTTTGGGTTTGGACAATTGTCCTGCTTTTGTTAATTAAGAGACTGAAGTAAGGTATGTGAGTTTTACGCCTAAAACTTAAGAGAGCTTGCATGTTTCTACTTGCCCCCCTCCCATCTCTGTGAGAAGTTCATGGTCAGACCAGCCTATTTGTCCCAGTGCTGACAGGTGAATTCTCAACAGAAATCATTACCCAGGAGAAAATGAGCTACCTCTTAATGTGCCAAAGTAAAATATCTGCCGGGTATAAACAACAAAAATATCTTCCACTTCATGGTCAATAAAGACATTTTCAGTCAATATTTGAAGGGACAATATATTGGCACCAAAGAAGTAGAGGACCTTAAGCGAAAGAAAAATAATCTCAGATATAAACATATAAAGATGATAGTGAAGAATAACTGAATAAGGAAACTTAAGTAAATATTGACTCTATAAAAAGTAGCTCAAGGTGCCTGAGTGGCTTAGTTGGTTAAGTGACCGACTCTTGGTTTCAGCTCACGTCAGAAAGTTTGTCTGCTTTTAATGACAAACAAGAGTTTTTCAGTTAAATAATATTAATTATAGCTAACATTAAACACTTACTATACATTTTGTATAACATGTATTATCTTTTTGAGTAGTGAAACTACTCTAAGATAGTGTATTAGTCAGAATTGTAAGATGGTCCACAAGATTCCCATTGCCTAATGTCCACACCCTTTATATACCTTCCCTTAAATATGAAAATGATAGAAATTTTCATGATTAGAAGATTGACTTCTAGACTCCTTGACTAGAAAAAATGGTGGCTTCCCCCTCTTGTTCCTGAACTTTAGAATTTCCTTTTTCTGCTGTCTTTAAAAACTATACATTATTCCAAATAATAGCAAATCAATCAAAGTTATAAACTCTAGAGAATTAGCTAACCCCTTGAGGGTTAACTCAAGGAGTTAACTCCCTTGAGGAGTCTACTATACAACACCTAGCATAATACTGATAAGTTAGACAGTAATCACTCTTTTTTTTTTAAGATTTTATTTATTTATTCAGGAGAGATGCACAGAGAGAGACAGAGACACAGGAGAGGGAGAAGCAGGCTCTTTGCAAGGGGCTCGATGTGGGCAGGACCCCAGGATCACACCCCAAGCCAAAGGCAGACAGACATTCCACCACTGAGCCACCCAGGTGTCCGAGAATAATCACTTTTGCCTATTTCCAAGTTTTTACAATCTTCACTGATATTGCTACTTAGACTACAGTAGTTCTGTTTATCTCATTGCTCTTTGCATTATTGTTGTCACGTATTTTTGTTCTACACATATGTTAAACTTCATGAGCTACTTTTTATTTTTTAAAGATTATTTTTGAGAGAGACAGTAGGGGGAGGAGCAGAGAGACAGGAAGAGAGAGAATCCTCAAGCCAACTCTCCACTGATCACTGATCATGGAGTCTGACACAGGAGTTGATCCCAGGACCCTGAGCTCATGACCTGAGCACTATCTTGATTGTGCTTTAAAATACTTTATTCCAGTCCATTTTCTTTACCATTCTGAGATTCTTTATTTATTTATTTTATTTATTTTTTTTGAGATTCTTAATAATGTTAAGAATATTAATACTAACATCAGATCACATTTCTATTTCTCTCTCCCATATCTCTAGGTTTTCTTTTAAATTTTCTAGTTTTTCTCTCCCTCTTCCTCCTCCATCTGGTCTTCCAGGATGCTAATTTGTTCTATTCATATATCTATTCTACATTTTATTTCATATATTTTATTTCTAAATGTTATTTATTTACTTAGTCATTTATAATTGAAGTATAGTTGACACTCAGTATCATATTAGTTTTAGGTGTACGACATAGTGATTTGACATTTATTATATACTTTATGAATTGCTCAGCCTAACTGGAGTTTTCTCATTCTCCTTTCACATTACTGCTAATTTCTCTTATATTTTTAATATATACTCTTTAATATAATTTGAAATTCTTAGGCAAATTTTTGGGCCTAGAGCTATTGACTATTCTGAAAAGTACTGCATACTTTTGATGTTGCAAGGATGTTGAAAATTTCTAAGATGGAAATCTTCAGGTCCCTAGAAAACTATTATTTCTAAATTTATACAAGCCCAGACCTTTTTTAGAAACATCTAGTGTTTTTAGAAACACTGTATGTCCGTATCCAGCTACTTTCTTGATCTGCCCACTTGAATATATAACAGGCATTTCAAAAACTAACTTGTCCAAAGATATACTCTATGATCTATTCACAAAATCTTGCTTGATTTTACTGTACTATAAGCATATAGAAGATAGCCAGTTCTGGTTGCCTCATGGAATAGGGACACTAATAAACTGGGATATATCCAGAAAAGGTGAACTATAGATGGAACTATAGATGAAGAAGATGTTATGAATTGTAACTTTTACATGGAATAGAATTTCTATGGAAATCAGTCAGATGTTATGGAGAAATAAAATTCAGTTTAAGACAAAATTTCTGATGAAAAGAGTTGTCCAAAAAAATGATTTGCCAGGCTTAATAGAGCATTCCACTTCCAAAACTGAGCAAAGGCTTTATTATAGTCATAATATTTTAGAAAAGATATATATGACTTTCTGGCTATCTCTAATACCTCAAGATTCAATAATCTTATAATTACACTATAAGGTTTTACTTTTAAGGTTTTAAATAGATGAAATTTTTATACCACTTAGTTATTAGAATGTAGTAATTGATATATTTGATTTATGAAAACTTCCTTTTTGAGGGGTTGAATTTAAATGATAAAAACAGTGAAAATTATTTAGTTTTAAATGTTCTCGTATGATTAGGAAATGAGATAACTTAGACTTATATTTCAGCTTGTCACATGGGACATTCTTTTTTGGCAAAATCATTTTATGTCCTCTTTTCTGGCTCTCACTCCCTTCCATTAGTACTTTAGAAACAATGGTGGACAGAACAACTGATGTTATTCTGGAGGTAGCTAGCTGTACCTTGTTTGCAAACAGAAAGAGAATTGGATTGTTTTGTTTTTCTTTTCAGCGTTCTCCTCAACATTATTGAGATATAAACTGTAAATTTAAGGTGTACAATATGTTTTGATACCTGAATATATTGAAAAATATTTACCAAAATAAAGTTAGTTAACATATTCTTCACCTCAGATAGTTAACCATTTTATCATTGTTGTTAAGTGAGAACGTTACTCTCATAGCAACTTTCACATCTGAAACATTTATTCAAAACTGAGTCCCTTAGCTGGCAGCCAGGGCCCCTGCAAATCAAACAAAAAGCTTTGGTATTGCAAAAGGAACCATCAACAAGATAAACTGGCAAACCTACAAATTGAGAGAACATATTTACAAATCATGTACCTGATAAAGGGTTAATATCCAAGGTATTTCAAGAACTCCTACAACTCTGTAAAAACCCCAAACCACCAGTTCAGAGGAACTGAATGGATAATTTTCCAAAGAGGACTAACAAGTAACCAACAGGTATATGAAAGGTACTCAGTGCCACTTATCATTAGGGAAATGCAAATCAAAACCATAATGAGATGTTAACTCACAGCTGTTAGGATGGCTGTTATCAAAGAAGATGAGAGAACAAATGCTAGCAAGGATGCATTGTTGATGGGAATGTAAATTAATATAGCTACCATATATAACAGTATAGATGTTCCTCAAAAATTTAAAATAGAACTACCATATGATTCAGCAATTTCTTTTCTGGATGCATCTCTGAAGAGATAGCTACACTGTTATATTCATTGCTGCATCATTTACAGTAGCCAAAACATGGAAACAGCATAGTATCCATCAACAGATGAATGGATGAAGAAAATGTGGTATACCTATATATACAACGGAATCCAGCCATGAGAAAGAAGGAATTTTGGCCATTTGCTACACGTGGAAGGACCTTGATGGCATTAGGCTAAGTGAAATGCGTCAGAGAAATACAAATATTGTATGATCTTGTTTATATGTGAAATCTAAAAATATTGAACTCATAGAGTAGAATGGTGGTTGCCATGGGCTGAGGAGGGGTGGTGGAAATGAAGGCATGTTTGCCAAAGGGTATAAACTAAGTTGTAAGATGAGTAAGTTCCAGGAATCTAATGTACATCATGGTGATTATAGTTAACAATGTACTGTTACGTACTGAAAGTTGCTATGAGAATAGTAAATGTTCTCATAATGACAACAGCAAAATGGTAATTATGTGAAAAGCTTCTTTTTTAAAACATTTTATTTATTCATGAGAGGCAGAGACACAGGCAGAGGGAGAAGCAGGCTCCATGCAGGGAACCCAACATGGGACTCAATCCTGGGTCTCCAGGATCATGCCCAGGACCAAAGGCAGGTGCTAAACCGCTGAGCCACCCAGGAATCCCCTGAAAAGCTTCTTATTAGAGACTTTGGAGCCATTGTCACTTGCACACTTTGTTTTAAGTAGGCAGTAGATTTTCTGTAAAATTAGATTCATGAAATAAAAATAGTTTAATGCATTTTGAGTATGTAGAAGTAAACAGTTTCAAATTTTTTTTGGCAACTAATGAACTGGATATTATCAATTAATATGGAATGTTACATATACATTTATATGAAATATTTATTATAAATGAATCTTTAGACATGGGGTAAAAGTAAAAATAAATGGAAAATTGTTTAAACTGATTTTATTGTATAAAGATCTTGACTGAAATAATAGTAGTTATATTACATTTTCATTAAAAGTTGTACTTTCTCTTTTTAATAATCTATATTTTAATACAAGTTATAATATCAAGTCTATTTTTGTTCTTTACCTATCTCTTGTCCTTTTCTTCAGTAATCCCATTAAATTTCAAAAATATTTTAAAATTATTTTATTCTATAAAATATTTTAGGTGAACAATGTGTCAGTGAGTCCTTGTGGTGTAAAACCTGCATGTAGGTAAAGATTGTGATAATTGTTAGGTTAAAGGGAAAATTATGACCTATCATTCTGAAATCATTTTACTGCCAAAATCCACTGACTCAATGACTTTTTTTAACGTTTATGAAAGTACTTGAGGATTTTTATTTTACTTTCTTTTAAGTATTGTACCAAATTTTTTCTTTTACTTCCTGTTGCTGAGTTATATGTATTATAAAAGTTTAATTCTTATAGCATCATAAATTGTATATTTGCTAGTGGAATTTTAGAAATTAAGAAAATGATTATTTTTTTCTGTCAGATCACTTACCACAGTAGGAAATTTTGAGTAGGTGACTATTTATACACAATTATTCAGACTTTAATTTGGCCATTGAGAACTTTTGCCATTTTAATACATTATCTGATCAATTTATATATTTAAGAAGGCTGTTTCAATTTAATGTAAATCATTCTAACGTCAAACAAATTTTTTTCATTGTCTTCAGTAGAGTATTTTATAGATCACCAACCACGTTAGCATTCAAATATCCTTACAAATTTTGTGACTGTGAGATATATACCAGAAACATTAAATGATAGATATGTCAATAATCTATTAATTAAACATGATTTTTTTCTTTTGAAATGCTAAGAATCATGCTACTGAGTTGATGTGCGTCACTTCCTAAAGTGAGATCTTATTTTGGTAACATTTATTCTTTATGAATTGTAATGCCATGCAATTGAATCTTGATAATAAAAAAGGAAAAATTACTACATAACTGCAATGCAAATAACTTGAAAAACACAAAGAGTGCATTGAGCTTAAGTACTTTGTATTCTCCTACAATAGTGCTACTCATCAACACTTATACATCACCACTTAAATTAAATTGAATTAGATTGAATCTAAATTACCTGTTTCTGAGTAAATGGGATTTCGTAATTTACTATTAAGTCAATCTGCAAACTGATGTCATAATTTAGATTTGATTTTTTTTTTCTATGAGAATGATGCTAGGAATCATTCTTCAATTTGCAATTCTAATTTTCATAGTAGAGTAGGTACATCCCCTTACTAATAATGGTTAACTTATATAGAACAAAATAGGAAAGAACAGAATCCTAATGCTGATGTCTGTAAATTTTTATCAGAAGTCTATTAGCATTTTTGAACACAGAAGATGAATCATTTGAGCACAAAATAAGTTTGGAAATCTACTGGATATGTAGATATTAAAGAAAAAGGAAGTTTGATCTTATGCATATGGTTTGAAAAGTAAATGTTATCACACAAATATGCTGATATAGATGCCCTTATATACGTTTTTCTCAAACTATCCCAAAAGCCCAATTATTTTCTTTCCCCTCCTCTTGTTATTATTGTTATTGTTTTATTTGTCATTTTCCAAATTGTTATAAACTTGAGAAATTTACCATATATATTTTCAATGTTTTCCTTTTTTAAGCTTCAGTTCTTCCTTTTTTTAAGATTTTATTTATTTATTCATGAGAGACATAGGGAGAGGCATAGAGGAAGATGTAGGGTCCCAGCAGGAAGCCTGATATGGGACTTGATCCCAGGATCTGGGACCTTGACCTGAACTAAAGGCAGATGCTGGACCACTGAGCCACTCAGGCACTATTTACTTTATTTATTTATTTATTTATTTATTTATTTATTTATTTATTTATTTATTTATTTATTATTTATCTATCTATTTAAATTTTATTTTTTAAAAGATTTTATTTATTTATTCATGAGAGAAAGAGAGAGAGAGAGAGAGAGGCAGAGACACAGGCAGAGGGAGAAGCAGGGAGCCTGACATGGGATTTGATCATTCCCTGGGCCAAAGGCAGGTGCTAAACTGCTAAGCCATCCAGGGATTTCCCCCCCTTTTTTATTGTAAATATTTTATTTATTAATCCATGAGAGACACAGAAAGAGAAGAAGGCTCCCTTAGGGGAGCCTGATGCAGGACTTGATCCCAGGACCCTGGGATCACACCCTGAGCCAAAGGCAGATGCACAACCACTAAGCCACCCAGGTGCCCCAAGCTTCAGTTCTTTTTTCATTAAAGTAGGTTGACATAAGTTCAAGAATTGTTAGTATTGGAAATTGTTAAATAAATTTTATTCATTACTTAAGTAATATATCAATTTTACTAATCAGAAAGTATAAATCTGAGGAATATGTAAAACCATACCTAAGAAAACATTCTTCTAGAGACAAATGGAAAGATTTATGATAGCAACAAAATTAAGATTGTTTGTGATAGGTATGGGTGGTTCAATGAAGGAAGATATATCAAGTTGACACAGAGCTCAGTTTCACAACCCTGAGATCCATGACCTGAGCTGAAATCAAGAGTTGGCAGCTTAACTGACTGGGCCACCCAGGCACCCCTACACACAATTACATTTATTCATTTTTATTTATTTATTTATTTTTAAAAATAAATTTATTTTTTATTGGTGTTCAATTTACCAACATACAGAATAACACCCAGTGCTTATCCCTTCAAGTGCCCCCCCAGTGACTGTCACCCATTTACCCCCATCCCCCGCCCTCCTCCCCTTCCACCACCCCTAGTTCGTTTCCCAGAGTTAGGAGTCTTTATGTTCTGTCTCTCTTTCTGATATTTCCCACACATTTCTTCTCCCTTCCCTTATATTCTCTTTCGCTATTATTTATATTCCCCAAATGAATGAGAGCATATAATGTTTGTCCTTCTCTGATTGACTTACTTCACTCAGCATAATACCCTCCAGGTTCATCCAAGTTGAAGCAAATCTTGGGTATTTGTCATTTCTAATGGCTGAGGAATATTCCATTGTATACATAAACCACATCTTCTTTATCCATTCATCTTTCGATGGACACCGAGGCTCCTTCCACAGTTTGGCTATCGTGGCCATTGCTGCTATAAACACCGGGGTGCAGGTGTCCCGGTGTTTCATTGCATCTGTATCTTTGGGGTAAATCCCCAACAGTGCAATTGCTGGGTCATAGGGCAGGTCTATTTTTAACTCTTTGAGGAACCTCCACACAGTTTTCCAGAGTGGCTGCACCAGTTCACATTCCCACCAACAGTACAAGAGGGTTCCCCTTTCTCCGCATCCTCTCCAACATTTGTGGTTTCCTGCCTTGTTAATTTTCCCCATTCTCACTGGTGTGAGGTGGCATCTCATTGTGGTTTTGATTTGTATTTCCCTGATGGCAAGTGATGCAGAGCATTTTCTCATGTGCATGTTGGCCATGTCTATGTCTTCCTCTGTGAGATTTCTGTTCATGTCTTTTGCCCATTTCATGATTGGATTGTTTGTTTCTTTGGTGTTGAGTTTAATAAGTTCTTTATAGATCTTGGAAACTAGCCCTTTATCTGATACGTCATTTGCAAATATCTTCTCCCATTCTGTAGGTTGTCTTTGAGTTTTGTTGACTGTATCCTTTGCTGTGCAAAAGCTTCTTATCTTGATGAAGTCCCGATAGTTCATTTTTGCTTTTGTTTCTTTTGCCTTCGTGGATGTATCTTGCAAGAAGTTACTGTGGCCAAGTTCAAAAAGGGTGTTGCCTGTGTTCTCCTCTAGGATTTTGATGGAATCTTGTTTCACATTTAGATCTTGCATCCATTTTGAGTTTATCTTTGTGTATGGTGAAAGAGTGTGGTCTAGTTCCATTCTTCTGCATGTGGATGTCCAATTTTCCCAGCACCATTTATTGAAGAGACGGTCTTTCTTCCAATGGATAGTCTTTCCTCCTTTATCGAATATTAGTTGACCATAAAGTTCAGGGTCCACTTCTGGGTTCTCTATTCTGTTCCATTGATCTATGTGTCTGTTTTTGTGCCAGTACCACACTGTCTTGATGACCACAGCTTTGTAGTACAACCTGAAATCTGGCATTTATTCATTTTAAATGCAAAGTTTTATGAATTCTGGCAGTCATACACAATCATATAATCTTTTTCATAATCAAGATTGAAAGTTTCATCAGCCAAAAATTTTCTTTGCATACCATTGCTGTTAATCATCTCTCACTGACCCCAGACCCTCATAGAAAACTGATCCACTTTCTATCATCATAGATTTGCCTTTCTGTGCTCCCTTTGGGAGCACATATATTAAGATTTACCTTCCTATAATTTTTATAAAATGGAATTACATACTGTGTATATGTTTTATAATATATTTGAGATTACTCAAGTGGATGTCTGTGTAAACATTTGATTCTTTTTTATTACTGACAATTTCGATGGAATGGTTATATAATGATTTATTTATTCACAAGTTGATGAATTTTGGGGCTTTGTCCAGTTTGAGGTGATTATTAATTAAACCACTATAAAGGTTCACATATAGTTATTTTTGTGGGTATATGTTCTCATGTTATCCAACTAGATCATACAGTAACTGTATGTTTACTTTTCTAAGTAACTGCTAAAATTGTTGTACAGTTTTGCATTTCCATTAGTAATGTATGAGCATTCTAGGTGCTCCCATCTTCAACAGTACTTGATATTGTCAATTTTGTTGTTTTAATTTAGGTATTCTAATTTATGTAAAGTGGTCATTTGTTGTTTTTAATTTTTCCTAAAGACTAACGATATTAACCATCTTTTCATGTGTTTAGTTTGCATTCATATATTTTCTTTGGTGAAGTATCTGTTCCAATCTTTGCCCATGTTTTTATGGTTTTGAGATTTCTTTTTATATTCTGGATACAAGTTCTCTTAAGATGTGCATTGCCGTACTTTCTCCCAGATTATTTTTTTTCTTTTTTTTTTTGTTCTGCTAATTCTCTTCAAAAAAAAAGTTTTTAAAATTTTAATCAAATCCAGTTTATCAGTTTCTCTTTTTTAATGGCCCATGTTTTTGATGTTGTATATAGGAAATCCTGGCCTAAACCAAGTAACAAAGATATTTCTCCTGTGATTTTATAATTTTTAAAATAATTTTACGTTTTATATTAAGGCGTATAATCCAATTTGAATTTTTTTGTATGTTTCGATGTGTGATCTGATATTTAGTCTTTGCATTTGGATATATAATAGTTTCAGCACCATTTATTAAACAGAATCCTTTCTTCATTGAATTATCCTCAAACCTTTGTCAAAAATCAAATGATTCTGCTTGTGTACATTTATTTCTAGATTCTTTGTTCTGCCCCATTCAGATACGTGCCTGTCTTTTCATCAGTTCACTTTTCCTTCGTCACAATAGCTTTTTTGGAAGTTTTGAATCAGATAGTGTGACTTTTTCAGTTTTGTTCCTCTTTTCAAAAATTGGTTTGGCTATTCTATTTTCTTTGCCTTTCCTTATAAATACTGGAATCTCCCTTTTTAAATTTCTCCAAGAAATCCTTCTGGGATTTTTATTGCAATTGCATTGAATTTATAGGTGAATCTGGGGAGAATTCTCATCATAATTCTATTAAGCTTTGTAATTCATGACTACAGTATATCTGTATCTAGGTCTAATTTGATTTCTTTTGTTAGTATTTTGTAAAATTCAACATACATGCTTTGTGCATATTTTATCAGACCTATAATGAATTTCATAGTTTTTTTGATACTTTTATAAATTGTAGTTTTTCACTTCTATTTTCAATTGTTTATTGTTAGTATGTAGAAATGAAATAGATTATTGTAACTTTAATTTGTATTCTGTGAAGTTACTAAATTCATTTATTATTTATATTAGTTTTGAGAATTAAAAAAATCATGGTGTCTGAAATTAGAGTTTTATTTTATTTCTTCCTTTCCACTTGTTTCTGATTTTTTTTTCTTGTTTTTTTTTTTTCCTTGTCTGATAAGAGCTTCAGTGTGGTAATAAGACATTTTGAAAGCAGATATTCTTTTTTTGTTTTAAAGATTTTATTTATTTATTCCTGAAAGATACAGAGGAAGAGAGAGAGGAAGACACAAGCAGAGGGAGAAGCAGGCTCCACTCCATGCAGGGAGCCTGATGTGGGACTCGATCCCTGGTCTCCAGGATCACACCCTGGGCTGAAGGCGGTGCTAAACTGCTGAGCCACCGGGCTGCCCCGAAAGCAGATATTCTTGCCTTGTTGCCAGTCTTAAAGGGAAAACATTCCATTCTTCACCATTAATTATTATGTTAGCTAAATGTTTTTCAAGAATTTTAGAGAAGTTTCTTGGATATTATTTTACTGATAGTTTTTGACATCAATAGTTGATGTTGAATTCTTCCAAACTTTTTCTGTACCTATTGGAATGATTTTCTGCTAATTCACTTTTAGTCTTTAGGCTTGGTAAATTACATTGATTAATTTTGAATGTTGAACCAGTTTTGCATTTTGGGATAAACCAAAGGTGGTATTGATTTATTATCCTTTTTATATATTGCTGGAGTCCGTTTGCTAGTATTTATTGAGGTTTTATTCTCCTTCTATATTAATGAAAAATATTTGTGTCTAGTGTTTTTTTTCTTATAATTGTTTGGTTTTTTTATCAAGATACTGCTGGTCTCACAAAATAAGTGTTACTAAAAGTGTTATTTCCTTTTCTGTGTTCTAAAAGAGGATGTAGACATGATACTACTTCTTACTTAAATATTTAGAATTCCCAATGAAGTCCTATGTTTATAATTGATTATTTTGTTATTTTAGTTGTGTTGCTCCAGGGTTTTATTTTTTTATTTTATTTTTAAAAATATTTTATTTATTTATTAGAGACTCAGAGAGAGAGAGAGAGGCAGAGACACAGACAGAGGGAGAAGCAGGCTCCAGGCAGGGAGCCTGACAAGGGACTCAATCCGGGTCTCCAGGATCATGCCGCGGGCTGAAGGCGGCACTAAACCACTGAGCCACCAGGGCTGCCCGCTCTAAGGTTTTAAATGAGAAATCTAATGTGCTTAATAGTTACATAGTTACAGTACTACTTAGGTTATCTATTTTTCCATAAGAGAGCTTTATCATGTTGTGTATTGCAGTGAAGTTTTCCATATTGTCAAGGATATTGAATTTATGGGCATTAGTTTATTTGAAAAATTATCTTATTATCCTTTTCATTTCTGTAGGGTCTATGGTAACGTCCCCTCTTTCATTCCTGATATTGGAAATTTGTGACTTCTCTCACTTTTTTTTGCTTGATCTGACCAGAGGCTTGCTAATTTCGTTGATCTTTTAAAAGAACCAGCTTCTAGAAATAAATATTAATTATATATATATATATATATATATATATATATATATATATATATACACACACACACACACACACATATTCCTCTATCTGATGAAAGCCATCCTAAAAACATGTGCAAATATCAATATGAACTCATGGTTAGCTTAATACAGATACAAATGTTTATATGTATAGATATGTATATATGCACATGTTAGTAAACACACTATACTAGGAAGGCCTAAAAACAATGATACCATAGTATCCACAAGCAAACCTACTGTCTAAGGTTTGATTTTTAATACCATTATCCAGTAAAGAAACTACTTGGAAGAAATGGTTGATTCATGTACTAGGGTAGCAAATACATAAGCTAATCCTGTAGTATTTTATAGTGCCAGAAAGTAAGGAAGTATTAAAGCAAAAAAAAAACTAAGAGGAAAGTTAGGCAATTATTTGCTCTAAGAAGAATTAAAACCATTTTTTTTAAAAGATTTTGTTTATTTATTCATGAGAGAGACAGAGAGAAAGAGAGGCAGAGACACAGGCCAGAGGGAGAAGCAGACTCCCCATGAGGACCTGGATGCGGGACTCGATCCTAGGGCTCCCTGGGATCAAGCCCTGAGCCAAAGGCCAACGCTCAACTGCTGAGCCACCCAGGCATCCCCCATTAAATTTTTTAAGCAATATTCAAGAAATTATAATCAGAAATTTGTGTACTATTTATGCAGAATTGTCTGGTATGTTCATTCCACATGTTTGTTTTTTTTTCCAGAAATAGGTTTTATTCTTTTAAAAATCATTCATTTTCCATTTAACCCTGTATTTTGAAATCTTTCTTTATAAGGAATTTACATATTATTACATTAATAACTGTCATGTTAATTATCTAAAGGATGCTTATGGTTATCTGGAATAGATAGATTATTGTGGTGGATTTTATCCAGTAATAGCTAACTTAAGCCCCAGTTTGCTTTTATTTATTTAAAAAATTGGATAAATAAAAATCTGTGATCTTGAATTGCTTAGCTGAAAAATAGCTTGCTTTGGCGTATAGTTGACCAACTTTCATTATGTAAGTATGCTTTTATGTCAGCATTTTGAAAGACTGTGATCCAAACAATGTTTTGAAGAACTTCTCCTTTATTTTCAGTTTGTTAAAAGAACTTGATAATTTCAACACATCCCTTTATATTTTCATTTTTATTTATTTCATATTATATCAGAGTTTATTTATGGCAAGCTGACATTTTGCACAAACACACCAATTTGTCCTTCAAATTAACATTTTTTTCTCTCTTACAAATTCTGACATTTTGTGGTAAATATCAAGCTATTAATCTACTTCTCTATCCAAAGGCATTTAATGCAGCTTTCAAGTCACAAACTCAAAACGTTGATCATTATTATTAATTAATGAAAAATATAACATATCTTAAATTCAGGTTTTATATTTTAGACATATGAATTTGCATGTAAGATCAAATGGTAAAAATATATAATCATCATCACTATTGCCATAGATTCAGCCAACTCAGTTTTTAGTATGTCACTTAATTGTTTGGGGGCTTTTTAAAAACATGGAGGAAATTAGGATATTTTGAAATTTTACCATAATTGGTCTCTTGATTTTGATTAATTTTCTTTGAATAATTATTGGATGACTTGAATAACATCATTATAGAAACAGGAATTTCAATGGTGCATTTATGCTGGCTAAAATTTAAAACTGACTTTTAATGCACCTTGTGTAAACTTCTTATATTTTTCATGGGAAAGACCACAGAACCAAAATGGAACATATTGATTATCTGTAAAGGGCCATGTTCTAGCAATGAAATCAGCCAATAGATTAGGCCATTATAGATTTTAGGTTCAGAATTGTTTTATATCCTCAGGAGGTATACTCTGAGAGACACTACAGAGTTAGGGTGTTGTTATTGTTACTGATTTGATTCACTGTTTTCTAGATAAAATTGGCTAAATGATCACTCTTTTAAAGCTGTCTCATCTGTTTTTCCACTGGCTTAAAAAATAATATTTCAGGCAATATAACCTATTTAGTTGAGAAGATTTCAGTCTGATGTAATTTATCTTCTGAAAGAAATTTCTAGAAGCCAAGATAGTTAAAAATGTTCATTGTTGAAATTAAGAAGCTGAGGTAAATATACATGTTAAGAAATCATTTGTTACTTTGATTTCAAAATATTGTAGCTAAAGTCATAAATGGTATATCTTATAAAATTTTTCTTTGACTAAAAATAAATAAAAACATTTTTATATAAGGAACACACATTTTCTGTAACTTCTGAACTTCACAGTAAATATCAATTTATAAGGAAAAATGATATTTCATTATGTATAATTAGCATATAATTATAGTATATATGATTACTGGTTTATAAAACAAATTCAAATAAACAATTTAAAAATATTTTTCAGAATAACATCGATGCCTGTTTCGTCTCATGGCTTATATGAAGTCCTAAGGATACTCTTATGCCAAATTTTGCTATTCAGTATATTCAGTTATTCAGCAAACATTTATTAAATGCTTGCTATGTACCAAATGCTGTTCTAGGTATTGGGACAGTGCTATGAACAATATGAACAAGGCTATTATTCTCATGAAGCTTACATTTTAGTGGAGAAAGACATTTTAACTAATGATCAACCATTAAGATAAGGTAGTTTCAGACTGAAGTGTAAAAGAAGTAGGTTCAAGAGACAGCACCTACTTCAGAGAGTGTTTTAGAGAAATGTGTTATTTTAGGTGAGATCTGGATAATAAGGAGCCAGCCATGTGAAGACAAATGCTCAACATCACTTAAAATGGTTCTCCCTCTCTGTCTTCTTATTCCTTTCCCTGTGGGCTGTCCAGTTTCATTGGAAAGGGCCTAGAACTGCTGGATTCTGTTCTAAGTAGAGAAAAACTGAGGACAGCCAGATACATTGAATCTAATGCTATGTTTTATATTTCTCTGCTACTCTTACCTTTCCTCCTGTCTCTTCTCAGCACTTC
Source organism: Canis lupus familiaris (assembly GCF_011100685.1). NCBI lineage: Eukaryota > Metazoa > Chordata > Mammalia > Carnivora > Canidae > Canis > Canis lupus. The sequence continues at coordinate 26,465,489 of NC_049249.1, forward strand.
CACATACTTTTTAGACACCAAGGAGTGGATTCCCTGTCTTACATATGTAAATATAGAAAATAAGATACTTTCTAAAGTTAAGTATAGTTGACACACAATATAATCAAAATAGGATGCTTTTAATGTTTTTTTCCCCCATTAGCACTTACCAAGTTCTAACACATTATATAATTTATTATTATTACTGTTTTTGTCTGCGGTCATCAGCACCATTAGGAATTTTGATGTTATTTTTCACTGATACATCTAAGAACTTAATATGGTATTCAGAATATAGTAGATATGAAGTGAAATATTTGTTGGATGAATAAATTGGCACTTTATATGAGGGAATTTGCTTGAATTAGTGTCTGCTGGGCCTTATTCATTGATAATACCTAATCATCCTTAGATCTGCCTTCCATTTCTACATCAGTCCAATCTGATTATTACATCTTTGGCTGAGAATGAACTATCTGACATAGTGTTTTCCAGAGGCTGTCTCCTGTAGAACTTCCTATAGAAAGTCTCAGGGGGAGAAAAATGTTAAAAGATTTTCACAACACTTTGTCCTGCTGACTTTCCTTTTGAACAAATGAAATGGAATGCTTTTCAACTTGGAGCTCTAGCATCCAGATGATATGCTGAGTACAGAGATTGCTTGTGCTAAGTCTGCATTTACTCTTGAGTGCATTTATGTTAACAGATTAGTTACTTTAGGGCATAACTTGCTTCTATTTTTAAGGCAGTTTGAATTTCAGATATAGTTTCTGACAGAGACCTCCCCCATCAGTTTCTATGCCGTCATATACTCCTCATTGTGAAAGGTAGTAGAGTATTATCTGTAACAAAAGTTGGTCAAGGTCTCCAAACAGTACTTTACTTCTTGTTCAATCATCACATTGCAACTTAATTTGTGAACAACTGCAGCTATCATTGTGACAAATTAGAAAATGTGTTAATTTGGAAAGTCTAGGTGTCTCATCACCCTCTGGTAGTGGAATCCCAGATTATCCTCTACATACAAGCTGGAGTCAAAATATCATTCATATCTATTATGAAAACTTTCTTCTTTTCTTTTATATTAATAGGTATAGATAGGTAACATAATTGAAGTTCATGGTTATAAATTGGAGACTCTTCTTTTAATTACTACTTTATTCAGATATTATTTGGGAAAAAGTAAGATATTGTAGATATTTTCATCTGTGTCAGTGTTTCGCTTATTTGTCTCTAAACATGATTTTTGTTCCAAGGTACTTAGTTATGTGGACGCAGAAAGGGTAATATCTGTTTCAAATGTACTCTCATGGATAGTCACCTGGGGAGAAAATTCATTTGTATTTTTTCCACTTAAAAAGATATTTTTTTCTTAAATCTTTTAAGACATTTTCACCTATAACCAATCTCCTACAGCAATTATCTTTCCTCAGTCTCTGTATAAGTGCTTTGTAATTCTTCAAATGCTTAGAAGCTTTTTGGAAATGAATGTCACTATATTTAAGCCATAATGTATATGCCAAAAATTTAACTGTCTTCTCAACTGACTATACTTCTTTATTTTATATAAGAAATACTGGTCTTTCTTATTTAAAATGCCATTTAAATTCCTTAGTGTTACTTCTTCGCAATGAAAGCTGGGATAATTGTAAGGCTCATCTCTTTCGTTTTCCTTTACTCTTGGATTATATCTTTTGTCCAATGTCTGATTTTTTTTGTGTGTGTGATATACTTTGTATAGTTTTCTAGTTGTTTAAGGGAGGCGATATTTCTCATCCCTGTTAGTCTATTTGTACTGGAAATGGAAATTCACTTCCATGTTTTTGAATGATCTTCATAAAAGATTATTAAAGGAAAAAGATTTCAGTAACTTAGTGGTTTAGCTTCAGCTATCTGGGAAAATTCACTTATGTTGACCATTGCTCAATACATGATGTAAAAGCATAAAATATTTATTATACCTACTATATGCTAGGTATTATGGCAAGAATTTTTATTAGTTCAGTTAATCTTTCCTCTAGCACTGTGAAGTAGGTACTTTTATTATTACTTTTCACATTTAGGACAACCAAGACATAGATAAATAATTATCCAAAATATTTATACCTAGTAAGTGAAAAGGTGATTTCAAAATCAGAAATTCTCTATTCAGATACCGTATTATTGACTAATATACCTATGTAGTACTTACTGAAGAATTGTGTTACAGTATAGTCTCTATGTTAGCAGAAATGTAAAACAACTTTACCTTATTGGCTAGTTTCACCTCTCAAAAATAATTTCTTATTAACATGAAATTGTAAAATGAGCAACATTTTATTTTTTGAGTAGAGTATAATAAAATAATTGTATGCATGCTGCATGCAACCTCTCTAGACAAAAATATATGGGGAAAAACATATCCTGTTTCTTTAATAGAGTTGAAATTTATTTTTCTTTTGGCATACAAGAAATTATTAGTTGTATTAATAGAAAATGTGATCATTATTCAATGAAGAATCTCATTTGCATCTTTTAGTTAGGCACATTTAATATGTCATAGGATTGCACATGAAACTTTGCCTACATTCTTGAGGTAATTTTGTAATAGTTTTTTAAAACCATTTAATGTAATAGCCTATATAGAAGTGCTCATTGTCGGTTGTTAAATTTGTTAGGTGTACTAGATGAAGTTCTAATTTCAGCGTATATGATTTATAATGTAGTGATCCAAATCCTTTGATGGTTTAAAAATATTGTATGTACAAATGCCATGAAACATCACCACCAATACTGGAAAAGAACATATATTGAGTAGGTTTCAAATTGTCTTTTATTTTGATTTTTCAGATTGCATTCTCACAACATAATACAATCATGGATCTTGTGCAGTTTTTTGTCACCTTCTTCAGGTAATTTGCTTTTACTGACTTTGAATTTATTAAACCTATATTCTGATAATGTTCTACCAATCTGTTAGGTAATTTATCAAATCTCTAACCTTGAATATAAGTGGTGTGTCTTGAATAGTTTTATATGCTTAAATATATACTATACAGCAGAGGAAACATACTTGAAATATATTTTTCAAGATGATTTTGCTATCGTACTATTTAATTGCTAATGGAATCAGTGAAAAGAAGATGATAACTATGTTCCTGTCACATAAGTAATTCATTAATGAAATTAGCAATATATTCACCTTGGATTAGGTATATCTTCTAGAATTAAATAATTTCAATTATTTGTTAGGTGATTATCATATATGTTTAGCAATGTGCTAAAAATCTGTAAGGAATGTATTTTCTCTCCTCAATGAGCTTCAAATCTGGAAATACTATGATTTTGAATAGAGCATCATTCCCTAGAACATTAGTTATCTGAGGTATTAGCAGTAAGTTCATACAAAGATTTTATAATTAAACAACTTTGGAAAATAGGGCTCTTTTAGTTTGTTTATAGCTGATATTACTTCTACCACTGACATTACAAGAGTTTTTTTTTTTTCTTAGAGTTTTCACTTTTTTTTCAAAAAAATATTTTATGTTTATTCATGAGAGATGCAGAAAGAGAGGCAGAGACATAAGCAAAGGGAGAAGCAGGCTCCCTGAGGGGAACCTGATGTGGGACTCGATCCAGGATCCTGACCTGAGCCAAAGGCAGCTGCTCAACCACTGAGGCATCAAGTTGGCCCTCCTTAGAGTTTTTAATGTGCTACTTTGTGATGTATCTTTCTAAAGGAGAGGGTAGAGTTTGCAGCATTTCCCAAATTATAAAAATTCTTTCCAGGGAACATCTATTATTATTTCCATAGGATGTAAATAAAGAAACATTGGATTGGGAGAAGTGTGTCAGTGATAGATAACACAGATGTTATGTTATCTTAGGTCATCTGGATAGGAAGGGATGTTATTTTTGTTAATATGATTATTGTACGTACAGGTTGTACTGGTCCACTGAGTGCCTTTATGTGAATTAGACAAATGTGTTCTCCTTTGGCAGACATAGCCCTAGATCGTAGCATACAGCTTTATAGAGTGCAGTATGAATTTTGACCTCCACTTACCAAATTGGCTGAGTTGCTTTGTACTTCATGAAGAAACCTATACAACCCAATCCTTGACATAGATGATATGCCAAGCACTTTCTTAAGTGCCAAAGTAACCATTATTGGTTATCTTGTCTAGACACCCATACAATACTTGAATTCCTATTACCTTCCCCACAGGGTCAGGAAACATTTTCTATAAAGAGCCAGATAGGGAATATTTCAGGATTTGTGGGCTATACCATCTCGGTTGTATATATGCAAACCTGCTGCTATAGTGCTAAAGCAGATATAGCCAATAAGGAAGCAAATGGGAGTGGCTCTGTTCCAATAAACCTTTATTACAAAAACAGCTGGTGGGCTGAGTTCTGCCTGTGGACATAATTTGCCCAACCCCTCATCTAGCTTATGCCCGAATGCCTTTAATGATGAAAACATGCCATCTCCTGAGATAGCATTTTCTATCTTCAGATAACTAATTGTTCTTTGTAATTGAGATGAAATCTGTCTCCCCATAATATCACCTCTCATTCATCCATATGGTTCAACACAGAGCAAGCCTCATCTCTCATCTCCATCTATATAGCCCTTCAGTTTCTAAACTTTTTTCCAATTTACATATTCCCTATTTCTTTATCCTCTTCTGTTATCGAAACCTTTGTCATGTTGGTCGCTTTGCTCTGAAAACAGTCGTGTTTGTCTCTTTCCCTTTAGAAGTTGTGATTTCCAGAATTTAATGCTATCAACATATTAATCACTAAGTATGTATGCATATTTTAAATTTGTCCCTTAAAAATGAAATGAGGAAACAAATATATTATGTTTTATGATTTTGTACTTCTGAGTATAAATGGATTTTGAGGCTCTTTATTAGGTTATAGAATGTTTTTGGAAAGTATTAGAAGTTAGAATAAAACAAGCATTATTAAAGCATCAAAATAAAACTGTTTTTTGATGCAGAAGAGTATGGATGGAAATATATTGAAAAGTTCAACTCTGTATAAAAATCCACAAAATTGAATATATATGTAAATTATTAAATGTTTAGGGTTTTATTTTAAGCTTTTGAATTTGTATGCATATTTAAGTTCAATAGCTTTTTTATTAACTAAAAGAAAGCTAGTGTTAATGTGTTCCATGTCTTAGAGATGATCCTATTTATTATGTTGTCATCATGGACAAAGTGAAATAAAATATTCTACCTGTTGTGTGAGATAAAATATATTTGATGTGCTTTTTTGTCATTTAAATTTCTTTCAGTAGGAAATGTAAATTAGATTGTTTTAAAATTATCTCATTGTTAAGAAAAAACATGGATAGACTATTTTAAAGTTTTTTTTTTTTTTTTTTTTTTTTTTAAATAAAGCCACTGCTAAATTTTAAGAGTTTTAAACAGGTCAGCGTGTATGGACATCCTTCAGTCAGGCCACTATAACTGCTGTTGCTGTTTCTAACGGAGTTACTGATGTAGCAGAGGTGAATATGTCAGCTTTTCAGTTTAGCCTTGATTCGATAGAGGCCAGTTCACAAACTCTTGTCAGTTTTTAACCTCTATATTGGGCATAGTTCTGGGATAAACATGATTGGGCAAGTACTAGGGAGATCATTTATAGGCATAGCCTGGCTTTGATCTTAGCTTTCTATACCATCAGAAAGCTCATAGTTAGTAGGTGAAAATCTCAGTCCTTTCATATGTAGAATTAAATGATTTTGTGGTTGTTGTGAGTCTGTAGTATAGCATACTAAATGATTAGAAAACTGGAAGGGAGTTATTTTAAAAATAAATGTTTTTGTCTGGTATGTAAAGTGGAAAAGGAAGTCTTTATGAATCTGAAAAGTTAAGTCTGGTAAATTAAATGGAGATACAGTAGGGACCACTGCCCTTGGACCTTTTAAAATATGTAGTGGTATGTATTTTCACTATCTCACTGGGATGACATAACATTTTTGATTTACCATCTTAACGAGATAGAGGGTTTAGAGGTTGCCTAAGTGGTTTTTCTCACCATGACAGATCTTACCCCACAGGCCAGGGATATAATGTACAGGTTATTCTAAACACTTTGTACATAAATTCTAATTATATACTTAAGAACTGGGGAAATTATCACTGGATGGATCCATAGACACAGTTGGTCCCCTGTGAGCCAAAATTTAGCAAAAATTTGTTGCATGACTCCTGAGGACACTCCAAATCTAACAAGGGGCCACTAGATTTTAGTCCTTGAATATGTGTCATCATCTCTTACCCAGTGTTTAATATCTACTTATTCCTCTTGTAATGTATATATTACTGTGAATATACCTGTATATATACACAAATATACACAAATATGGGTAGGGATCATACAATGGTCCCATTGGGGATCATTTTGCAGACTATTCAAGATGTTTCAAGATGTCCTTTCTTCTCCCCTGCTCTGTAATGGGGATCTGGCTTTGTAAATTAGCTCATCTGGGAACTGAGCAGAATGCCATGATTTTTCTATTGGACCAGCAATTCTCAGCCTGTTGTTTCCTCATTCTTACTTAAAATAAACTAAATGCTAAATAGCACCATTGTTGGCTGCCCACCTATTTGACCCCTAAGGATGCCAGGCATTTTTAATCATTTCCACAGCTCCTTGTGGGCCAAACCCCTTGTCTCCTCCAACAGTCTTATTGATCGTTATGGTAATAATTGTGGGCTCTGGATTTTGTCAGTTAAGTCCTGACACCTGGCATCTTTTACTTTGAAGCCCCATTACTCAATGTCTAACCCTATTACTGCCTCTCATCAGCTCTGGTCTGCAAAAGAAAGTCACCACTGAACTTCTTAGTGAAGTGATGCCCCTCTCATCAGTGTATTCTTTCTCTAGTGGCCTTGGTCAAGGATGTGTCCCCTGGAACATAATCTACTGGTAGTTTGTCTGCCCTTACATAGTATACCCTTTCTAGCACATTCAATGTCTCTGTTGGCTTCTTTATTCCTTTCTCTTCCATCTGCTTGGGCAACTAGGACATTTCCATTACTTTCAATTGGCTGTTGTTTTTTCTAGGTTTCTAAGAATCACTCCAGCAGCAAGTTTTGCCTATCTCATCCTCAGGAGTCCTCAGTAAGGAATTATATTTCCTGTGGTCCTGAGAATATGCACCGAAATTCATGAGTTCTTGTTTATCCAGTCTTACCTGCTATCCTTCTTGATTAAACACCACCAAAATGCAATTCCTGTCATACTCCCCTAGTTCCTGCCAGTACACTCTAGCTTATTTTTATAGCTCTTTTAAGTATATAATAGCTTCCCTTTCTTATCAGGCCAAGATGTATTATGCTTTCATTAACCTGGTTATGGGGCACCTGGGGGGCTTAGCTGGCTAAGCATCTGACTCTTGATTGCTGCTCAGGTCATAATCTTAGGGTCATGAGATTGAGGTTTGCATCAGGCTCTGTGCTCAATGTGCAGTCTGTTTGTCCCTCTCCCTCTGCTTCTCCCCCTACTGTGCACGTGCATACTCTCTCTGATAAATAAATAAATAAATAAATAAATAAATAAATAAATAAATAAATGCTTAAACAAACAAACCTAGTTATCAGTCTGGCAAGCAGGAGAGTAGGAGGTGGCAGCTCATTAGGGGCATGTCTATTGCCTCTATTACTATGGAAGGGGGTTGTAGAACCAGCAGAAGCATGCTCAGAAGCATTCATCTCTATATTCCATTCTAAATATTCCTATCCCATATTTCAAGGGCAAGGTTTTCCCAACCACAGCCCTGTCTATGCATGAAAGAACTGGTCTAGCTGAGCATTTGATAATCTTGGGCTTTGCAGCTCTAACGGCTAGATCATCAGCATGCTGTTCATCCATATTGGCTTTTCCAGTGTCAAAGATAAGGGCCTCAGTGAAAGCTAGGAGAGGGACTCTCTAGGTTTTATATTTAGTTGCTAATGTTTGTCAAGGGCCTTCAGTGTCTCGTTATCACAGTGCTGATATAATACAACATAGCAGTAATCAGCTAACCCAGTCTCTTTTGAAGGCAGTTTTCCCAGGTTCCCACTGGTGAAAGTTTTAGCAGTTGAAGTATTCTCCCAGAGACTGTCCATGCCCCACTCCCAACAGTGATAGTGTTCTTTTACCCTTCAAAGAATAAGTGAGCCAGTCTCAAATCCCCTCCTTTTTTTTAACCTCATTATTACCCAAACTACAAGTCCTCAGAGAAGCAGACACCAAGACAGGATTAAACATGCAGTGCTGATCTGACCTTTGTGAAGTAGAGCATAAGAAAGGGAAGTTGAGTGAAAGAGCCTGAGATTTCAGTGCACTCCTAAAGCCAAATCGCTCATCAGGTTCTGCCTCTCTCAGGATCAGGCCTGCTTTGTCATCACAGCAATGCTCAGTCATTTTTTTTTTTTTTTTTTGCAATGCTCAGTCATTGACTAGAGACCATCCTTGGGAAGCATGGAAGTGAACAGGGCAATGGATTTCAGAGCGCAGTTGTTGGTACTCTTGGTGAATTGTGTTGTCTGTAGTCAGTGATCAGTAAGGTAAATTTTAATGGTTGGCACAATAGATTTGTCTCTTGCCTTAAGATTTGGTAGAACCACCCTATAATACGATATGTATTTGATAAGGCTTTTCAGTTTGGTTTTGTATGGTTTTATTTTTTTGTGGATAGATTTTTCAGTTTCTTATGAAATTTCATTAATATTTACACCTCAGGATTTCCATTTTTTCTTTTCTTTTTTTAAACATTTTATTTTATTTATTCATAAGAGTCACACAGAGAGAGGCAGAGACACAGGCAGAGGGAGAAGCAGGCTCCATGCAGGGAGCCCGATGTGGGACTAGATCCTAGGACACTGGGATCACAACCTGAGCCAAAGGCAGATGCTCAAACACTGAGCCACCCTGGTGCCCCTAGGACTTCTATTTTTTCTTAACACAGGTGGCAGTTTTCTTTAGGAAATTGTCTATCTCACCTTATTTTAAAAATTTATTGCCATATATTTTCCAAAATTAATATTCTAGAATTTCTCTTATCTTAGAATTATGTCTCCTTTTTCATTGTGAGTTTTGCCTCTTTTCCTATTTCATTTTTTTTTCTTGATAAGCCATGTAAGAGCTTTGACAGTATTGAGAGTCTTTTTAAAAAATGCTCCGCATCATTGGCCATCAGGGAAATACAAATCAAAACCACAATGAGAATGGTGAAAATTAACAAGACAGGAAACAACAAATGTTGGAGAGGATGCAGAGAAAGGGGAACCCTCTTGCACTGTTGGTGGGAATGTGAACTGGTGCAGCCCCTCTGGAAAACTGTGTGGAGGTTCCTCAAAGAGTTAATAATAGAGCTACCCTATGACCCAGCAATTGCACTGCTGGGGATTTACCCCAAAGATACAGATGCAGTGAAACAGTAGGACACCTGCACCCCAATGTTTATAGCAGCAATGTCCACAATAGCCAAACTGTAGAAGGAGAAGACAGTCTCTTCAATAAATGGCACTTGGAAAATTGGACATCCACATGCAGAAGAATGAAACTAGACCACTCTCTTTCAACATACACAAAGATAAACTCCAAATGGATGAAAGATCTAAATGTGAGACAAGATTCCATCAAAATCCTAGAGGAGAACACAGGCAACACCCTTTTTGAACTCAGCCACAGTAACTTCTTGCAAGATACATCCACGAAGGCAAAAGAAACAAAAGCAAAAGTGAACTATTGGGACTTCATCAAGATAAGAAGCTTTTGCACAGCAAAGGATACAGTCACCAAAACTAAAAGGCAACCTACAGAATGGGAGAAGATATTTGCAAATGACGTATCAGATAAAGGGCTAGTTTCCAAGATCTATAAAGAACTTATTAAACTCAACAGCAAAGAAACAAACAATCCAATCATGAAATGGGCAAAAGACATGAACAGAAATCTCACAGAGGAAGACATAGACACGGCCAACATGCACATGAGAAAATGCTCCACATCACTTGCCATCAGGGAAATACAAATCAAAACCACAATGAGATACCACCTCACACCAGTGAGAATGGGGAAAATTAACAAGGCAGGAAACCACAAATGTTGGAGAGGATGCGGAGAAAAGGGAACCCACTTGCACTGTTGGTGGGAATGTGAACTGATGCAGCCACTCTGGAAAACTGTGTGGAGGTTCCTCAAAGAGTTAAAAATAGACCTGCCTTAGGACCCAGCAATTGCAGTGTTGGGGATTTACCCCAAAGATACAGATGCAATGAAACGCCGGGACACCTGCACCCCGATGTTTATAGCAGCAATGGCCACAATAGCCAAACTGTAGAAGGAGCGTCAGTGTCCATCGAAAGATGAATGGATAAAGAAGATGTGGTTTATGTATACAATGGGATGTTACTCAGCCATTAGAAATGACAAATACCCACCATATGTTTAAACATGGATGGAACTGGAGAGTATTATGCTGAGTGAAGTCAGTTGGAGAAGGAAAATCATCACATGGTTTCACTCATACAGGGAATATAAAAAATAGTGAAAGAGACTAAAGGGGAATGGAGACAAAATGAGTGGGAAATATCAGTGAAGGAGACAGAACATGAGAGAATCCTAACTCTGGGAATTGAACAAGGGGTACGGGAAGGGGAGGTGGGTGGGGGAATGGGGTGACTGGGTGATGGGCACTGAGGGGGGCACTTGATGGGTACTGAGGATTTTACTCAGTGTTATACTATATGTTGGCAAATCGAACTCAAATAAAAAAAATCAAAAAAACTAAAAATAAAAACCAGTTTCATGGCTTTAATCCATTGTTTTATTGTTTTCTAATTCATTCTTTTCTACTTTTACTTCTACTTTTTTGGGGGTTTGCTCTCTGATTTTCCAATTTTTTTTAAAAAAGATTTTATTATTTATTCATGAGAGACACACACAAGAGAGAGAAGCAGATACACAGACAGAGGGAGAAGCAGGCTCCATACAGGGAGCTCGATGTGGGACTTGATCCCAGATCCCACAATCATACCCTGAGCCTAAGTCAGATGCTCAACTGCTGAGCCACCCAGGTGTCCCTATTTTTCCAAATTTTTTATTTAAAACATAATCAAGCTCATTTAATTTCTAGTTATATGACTTTAATATATGCATTTAAAGCTACCATTTTTTTAAAAAAAATTCTGTTTCATCTGTATTCCATAGAGTTTAATATATAGCATTTTTATCATTCTGTATTTCAAAATATTTTCTAATTTCTTTTATGATTTCCACATGAATTATCTAGAAGTCTATTTTTGGATTTCCAAATGAGTAGGATTTTTTCAATGTATCTTTTTTATTAGCCTGTCTTCAGTCAGTAAAAGATCTTTATGATATTTTGGTATTTGTTGATTTTTTTTTCTGTTGTCACATATATGATCAACATTTGTAAATGTTCCACCTGCTTAATAAGAATGGGTTTTGGGTTTCTTAAATCATTGCATTCAAGATTTTTATAGATGGCTCATTAGATAAAACTTGTTATTTTTTCTTGTATGTCCTTTTTCAGTGTTCATGTTCCATCTCCATATTATTAAGTGAGATTTATTACTGTGTCATTCTATTACTTGTGCATTTGTCAACTTTGTCTTTATATTTTTTCATTTTAATATTATGGCTTTAGGTGCAAACAAGTTAGAATTATTAAATTTTTCTTATGAATTATTGTGTTTTTCCTTCAAATTTTTTATTATGATAAAGTACACATAAAACTTGCCATCTTAACAATATTTAAGTGAACAATTCAGTGATATTAAGTGCATTCATATTATTATGCAACCATTACCACTATCCATCTCCAGAACTTTTTATCTTGCAAAACTGAAACTCTATGCCATTAAATACTACTTTCCCATATTCTTTCCCTGAACTCTTGACAATTACTATTTGACCTTCTGACCTTCTGTCTCTGTAATTTTGACTAGTCTAGTCCGTTACACAAATGGCATCATATAGTATTTTTCCTTTTGTGACTAGCTAATTTCTCTTAGGATGATGTTCTTAAGATTCATCCCTAATGTAACATATATCATAATTTCCCTCCTTTCCAAGGCTGAATAGTATTCCATTGTATGTATATACCATATTTTCTTTGTCTAGAATTGCTGGGTATATGGCAATTCTGTTTTTAATTTTTTGAGGAACCTTCATACCATTTTCTACAGTAGTTGCACCATTTTATATTCTCACCAACTGTTCACAGGGTTCCAGTTTTTCCATATTCTCACCAACATTTGTGATTTTTTTTTTTTATGTATGTGATAGCCATCCTAATGGGTGTGATGTAGTATCTTACTGTGGTTTTGATTTGCATTTCCCTAATGATTAGTGATGTTTAACATTTTTTATGTGCTTATTTTCTGCTTATATATTTTCGTTGTAGAAATGTCCATTCATTGCCCATTTTTGAATCAGGTTCTTTGTTTTTTGTTGAATGATAAGAGCTCTTTATATATCGTAGGTATTAATCCCTGATGAATAGTCAGATATATTATTTTCACTTATTTCTTCGCACTAAGTATCTTGCATTCACTCTAATGATAGTGTCCTTTGATGAATAAAAGGTTTTAAGTTTTATGAAGTCTATTTTATCTATTTCTTCTGTTGTTGCCTGTGCCTTTGCTGTTGTATCTGAGAAATCATTGCCAAGCCAATATCTTAAAGCTTTTGGCCTGTGTTTTCTTCTAAGAGTTTTATAGTTTTGGCTATTGTGTTTAGGTTGTTGATATATTTTGAGGCTTTTTTTTTTTTTTTTTTTTGTATTGTATTAGGTAAGGGTCTAACTTCATTCTTTTTCATTTAGATATCCAGTTTTCCCAGCACCATTTGTTGAAAAGACTATCACCTCTTCATTGAATGCTCTTGGCACCCTTGTAAAGTCATTTGACCTCATATGTGAAGGTTTATTTCTGGGCTTTTTATTCTAGTCCATTGGGCTATATGTCTGTCTTTATGCCACTACCACATTTTGATTATTATATTTTTGTAGTAAGTTTTGGAATCAGGAAGTATGACTCCAACTCTGTCCTTTTTCAAGATTTTATTTTCTTTTAATTTTTAAATTATTTATTTTTGCTAGTTAGAGTCCTTAGGAGCCATGTGAATTTTCAGATGAATTTTTAAAAAAAATTGTTGGGATTTTGGTAAGGATTGTATTATATGTGTAGATTGCTTTGGATAGTGTCAACATCTTAACAGTATTAAGTTTTCAAATTCATGAACACAAGGTGACTTTCTATTTATTTGTCTTTAATTTATTTTCAGCAATATTTTGTACTTTTTTATTGTATGAGTCAGCAACTTGGTTAAGTTAATTTTCAAATAGTTTATCCTTTCTGATGATATTGTAAATGGAGGTGTTTAATTTTTTTAGATGGCTTACTGTTAGTGTATAAAAATGCAACTGGTTTTTATGTGTTAACTCTGCATTCTGCTACTTTGCTGAATTTGTGGGGTTTTAAAAAAGATTTTATTTATCCATGAGAGAGAGAGAGAGAGAGAGAGAGGCAGAGATATAGGCAGAAGGAGAAGCAGGTTCCCCATGGGGAGCCTGATTCAGGACTTGATCCCAGGACTCTGGGATCATGCTCTGAGCCAAAGACAGATACTCAAACACTGAGCCACTTAGGTGTCCCTGAATTTGTTTATTAATTATAAATTCTTGTGCTGTGGAATTTTTAGAGTTTTCTATCTATATGTGCATTTCATTTGCAAACAGTTATAATTTTACTTCTTTTCCAGTTTGGATGCCTTTTTTTTTTTCTTTTGTCAATTGTTCTATCTAGGACTTCCACTACCATGTTGAATAGAAGTAGCAAAAACAGAAACTTGTTCCTGATTTTATATATATATATATATACACACACACACACATATATATGTATATATATGTGTGTGTGTGTGTGTATATATATACACACATATATATACATATATATATGTATTTGAGAGAGAGAGTGTGTGTGTGTCAGTGTGAGGAGGAGCAGAGGGAGAGAATCTGAAGCAGACTCCCTGCAGAGTGGGTAGCCCAGTATTGGCCTGGATTTTAGGACCCTGAGATCATGACCTGAGCTGAAATCCAAAATCAGATACTTAACCAACTGAGCCACCCAGGCGCCATCCCCCCATTTTTTATTTTATGGGAAACACTTTTAGTTTTTTACCACTGAGTTTGATGTAAAGCTGCAGCAAATTATCATAGCTACAAGATCTAGCTATCATAATTAACAAAAGTGGCTACACTAAAGAACAGATTTTTAAGGTAGGTGAAACAGCCTTATATTGGAAAAAGATGCCATCTAGGGCCTCCAGAGCTGGAAAGGAGAAATCAACTAGTGCCTGGCTTCAAGGATTCAAAAGAAAGAATGACTCTTGTTAAGGCTAATGCAGTTAGTGACTTTAAGTTGAAGCCAGCGCTCATTCACCATAGGGCTTCCAGTTCCAGGCAACACTAAGTAAACATACATCTCTTTTTACCTCGCACTGGATTTCAACTATAAAACCTGGATAAAATGTATGGGTAGCTATTTGATAATTCTGAAAAGTATCAGCAGGAAGATCAGGGAAGACCAAAATTCAAAGTGCCACTGAACTGTTTGGGAATTTATTATTATTTTCTCCTGGTATCCCCTGACTTGAAAATTAATGCAGGCTGAAACCCGAGAGTGACTCCTCAGGTCTAGACAAGAAACTTCCTGGAAATATCCCTTAGTTCTGAGTAGGGCATGGAAAAGGAAATTCTTAAAGGCCAGAGCAAGTAGTGGAGACTCTTCCCCCATTTTTTCTCTCTTTCTTTAATTCACTCACCCCCAATCCCAAGCAATCCTGCAGTAACATTGACTGGAATGAGAAGCTGCAAGAGCCAAATCTCCAAGGGAGGGCAATCTTCCTTTACTTATGATAGAGTTGTGGTTACAAGTGATAGAGCTGTGGTTACCAGAGGGCCAAGACAATCGCCATTGCCTTTTCCTTTTCTCTGTCCTCCCAGCATAGAACGTGGCACAAAGCACTACAATAAAATTAAACTACAGTAATACAAAAAATTGTTATCATCAGAAGATATCCTTAGTATTATAAAAAGTCAGGCAATACAGTGGTATAAAATATTTATGACCTGCATAAAGGACAAAGGTCTTATATTCAGAATATATAACTCATATAAATCAATAAAGTGGTCTGAAATTACAGCCCTTCCCTGTAAAATGATGAGAGACTTGGACAAGCACTTCACAAAAAAGGACATTTGAGTGACCATAAGAATATGCTCAGTTTAATTTTTATTGGAGAATGCAAATTACAAATCACAACATAATAGTGCTTATCATATACCCATCACAATGGCTAAAAATTAAAAAAAAACGAATTTTGGAGAGGATGTGGAACTCTCAAAACTTCTGGTAGTCTAGAAACTGGAGCAACAAGTTTAAAAACAGTTTGACTTACATTCTAAAGTTAAATTGACACATACTTTCCATTACACCAAAAGCCATGTAAAAATAGTAATAGCGGCCTGTTTTAAGTAGTCAAAACATTAGAATATTCCAAATACCTAAAATAATGGAATGGAGAATATAGTCATTTAATGGAAAAATATGGAATAATGCAAAAGAACAAACCAATCCTATAAGAACAATATAGATGTCACTCACAAACAGTGTTGAACAAAAGAATAAATACTGTAGGATTTCATTTGTATGAAGTTCAGACATATGCAGAACCAAACTATGATGTTAAAAATCAACATGATAGCTACCATCAAGGAGGGAGGAATGGGCAAATTACTATTTCTTTATTGGGGTGTTGGTCATCGGTTTATTATCTTCATAATAATTCATTCCGCTGTATGCTTGTGATTTCTCTGTGTGTGTTATGCACTGATGTTCTGGGAAAGGTTTTTAAAAAGAGCATTTCCTACTTTTAAAATATTAAGAAAATTTTATAATTAAAACATTATCCTAACTACATAACTTAAAAAAGATATGCTTTAAATAAAAATTAAGTGTAGAAAGGAGCATAAGATACATTGACATTTATCATTTTTTTTATTGGTGTTCAATTTACCAACATACAGAATAACCCCCAGTGCCCGTCACCCAATCACTCCCACCCCCCGCCCTCCTCCCCTTCCACCACCCCTAGTTCGTTTCCCAGAGTTAGCAGTCTTTACGTTATGTCTCCCTTTCTGATATTTCCCACACATTTCTTCTCCCTTCCCTTATATTCCCTTTCACTATTATTTATATTCCCCACATGAATGAGAACATATAATGTTTGTCCTCCGACTTACTTACTTCACTCAGCATAATACCCTCCAGTTCCATCCACGTTGAAGCAAATGGTGGTTATTTGTCATTTCTAATGGCTGAGTAATATTCCATTGTATACATAGACCACATCTTCTTTATCCACTCATCTTTCGATGGACACTGAGGCTCCTTCCACAGTTTGGCTATTGTGGACATTGCTGCTATAAACATCGGGGTGCAGGTGTCCCGGTGTTTCATTGCATCTGAATCTTTGGGGTAAATCCCCAACAGTGCAATTGCTGGGTCATAGGGCAGGTCTATTTTTAACTCTTTGAGGAACCTCCACACAGTTTTCCAGAGTGGCTGCACCAGTTCACATTCCCACCAACAGTGTAAGAGGGTTCCCCTTTTCCACATCCTCTCCAACATTTGTTGTTTCCTGCCTTGTTAATTTGCCCCATTCAAACTGGTGTGAAGTAGTATCTCATTGTGGTTTTGATTTGTATTTCCCTGAAGGCAAGTAAGGCAGAGCATTTTCTCATATGCATGTTGGCCATGTCTATGTCTTCCTCTGTGAGATTTCTGTTCATGTCTTTTGCCCATTTCATGATTGGATTGTTTGTTTCTTTGCTGTTGAGTTGAAGAAGTTCTTTATAGATCTTGGAAACTAGCCCTTTATCTGATATGTCATTTGCAAATATCTTCTCCCATTCTGTAGGTTGTCTTTGAGTTTTGGTGACTGTATCCTTTGCTGTGCAAAAGCTTCTTATCTTGATGAAGTCCCAATAGTTCATTTTTGCTTTTGTTTCTTTTGCTTTCGTGGATGTATCTTGCAAGAAGTTACTGTGGCTGAGTTCAAAAAGGGTGTTGCCTGTGTTCTTCTCTAGGATTTTGATGGAATCTTGTCTCACATTTAGATCTTTCATCCATTTTTTTTTAATTTATTTATGATAGTCACAGAGAGAGAGAGAGAGAGAGAGAGAGAGGCAGAGACACAGGCAGAGGGAGAAGCAGGCCCCATGCACCGGGAGCCCGACGTGGGACTCGATCCCGGGTCTCCAGGATCGCGCCCTGAGCCAAAGGCAGGCGCCAAACCGCTGTGCCACCCAGGGATCCCTCTTTCATCCATTTTGAGTTTATCTTTGTGTATGGTAAAAGAGAGTGGTCTAGTTTCATTCTTCTGCATGTGGATGTCCAATTTTCCCAGCACCATTTATTGAAGAGACGGTCTTTCTTCCAATGGATAGTCTTTCCTCCTTTATCGAATATTAGTTGACCATAAAGTTCAGGGTCCACTTCTGGGTTCTCTATTCTGTTCCATTGATCTATGTGTCTGTTTTTGTGCCAGTACCATACTGTCTTGATGACCACAGCTTTGTAGTACAACCTGAAATCTGGAGTACTTCCAAATTCGTTCTATGAGGCCAGCATCACCTTAATTCCAAAACCAGACAAAGACCCCACCAAAAAGGAGAATTACAGACCAATATCCCTGATGAACATAGATGCAAAAATTCTCAACAAGATACTGGCCAATAGGATCCAATAGTACATTAAGAAAATTATTCACCATGACCAAGTAGGATTTATCCCCAGGACACAAGGCTGGTTCAACACCCGTAAAACAATCAATGTGATTCATCATATCAGCAAGAGAAAAACCAAGAACCATATGATCCTCTCATTAGATGCAGAGAAAGCATTTGACAAAATACAGCATCCATTCCTGATCAAAACTCTTCAGAGTGTAGGGATAGAGGGAACATTCCTCAACATCTTAAAAGCCATCTACGAAAAGCCCACAGCAAATATCATTCTCAATGGGGAAGCACTGGGAGCCTTTCCCCTAAGATCAGGAACAAGACAGGGATGTCCACTCTCACCACTGCTATTCAACATAGTATTGGAAGTCCTAGCCTCAGCAATCAGACAACAAAAAGACATTAAAGGCATTCAAATTGGCAAAGAAGAAGTCAAACTCTCCCTCTTCGCCGATGACATGATACTCTACATAGAAAACCCAAAAGTCTCCACCCCAAGATTGCTAGAACTCATACAGCAATTCGGTAGCGTGGCAGGATACAAAATCAATGCCCAGAAATCAGTGGCATTTCTATACACTAACAATGAGACTGAAGAAAGAGAAATTAAGGAGTCAATCCCATTTACAATTGCACCCAAAAGCATAAGATACCTAGGAATAAACCTAACCAAAGATGTAAAGGATCTATACCCTCAAAACTATAGAACACTTCTGAAAGAAATTGAGGAAGACACAAAGAGATGGAAAAATATTCCATGCTCATTTATTGGCAGAATTAATATTGTGAAAATGTCAATGTTACCCAGGGCAATATACACGTTTAATGCAATCGCTATCAAAATACCATGGACTTTCTTCAGAGAGTTAGAACAAATTATTTTAAGATTTGTGTGGAATCAGAAAAGACCCCGAATAGCCAGGGGAATTTTAAAAAAGAAAACCATATCTGGGGGCATCACAATGCCAGATTTCAGGTTGTACTACAAATCTGTGGTCATTTATCATTTTTGTTGCAAATTTGGAAGATTAAGATATTCTCTAGGCAGGTTATTTGTAACAGGAGAAGTTAACCAGGAAGATCTTTCTTACTAGATGTTGTATTTTTAATATCTTGCCATGGAGGCTTGAGAGCACTCCACTTTTTGTAAAATACTTCAAGGAAGAATTGAAGAGTTATCAGATATGCTTTATACGTTTGTAAATCTGTTAGCAGTCTGGGGGAGGTTCATTTAGTTGTCTTCCTATGAATTTTACATAAATGATAGCTGAAATGGATTTATGAATTATTTCTCAGCCTTCATTTAACTCCTTCCATATGGCTATATAGCAATGATTTTATTTGTGTGGGATTGATTCTTCACTAGCTTCACTAACGGGCTAAAGCCAGTTAGCTCACAGCCTTCAATAGCCAAGTGCTGGGTGAAGAGTGGGCATGTGTAATGGTATATAATGTGAATTCTGGAATCCCTGCATCCATTTTTGTCCCCAAGAGGGAAATAAGTCTGAGGACAGAGCTGATGCACAGCCAAGTATATAGTTTAGAGAATCAGAGAACAATGGAGCTAGGGCACTCATCAGTCAGTCCAAACCTGGGAATTATTCTTCCTTTTGACTTTGAGGAGTGTCTTAGTCTGCTTGGGATGCCATACCATAGACTGAATGGCTTTAACAACAGAAATTTTTTAATCTTACAGCCCTGCAGCCTGGAGAGTTGAAGATTTGAGTGCCAGCATTGTTGGTTTCTGGTGTGAGAATTCTTGGTTTGTAGATGGCTGCCTTTTTGCTGTGTCTTTTTCAGTGCATGTACATGGAGAGAGAGTGCAAGCTCTCTGAGGTCTCTTTTTATAGGGACACTAATTCTATTGGCTTCTGATGAAGAAAGGGGTAACTGGTCTCAAGCAAGTCTAAAACCTAGCAAGGCAAATTCTATCAGACCTTAAAGATTTGAGAATAATCCTCTTTGGTTCAGTACCCTACCTTCAGGTCCATTCCGGTGACAGCATCACCATACAGCCTTACAGAGTGGCCCTGTCCTTTTAGCATGGTGAGGGGGCTCTGACCCTGTAGCACTGTGCTGCAGGTTTGTCCCCAAGACACTGGGTAGTGGCATCTTGGTCCCCATAAACCAGAAAGGCCCTACCCTTTAAAACTGAGGTGGAACCAGTCTTGCCCTAATGATCTCTGACTGAAATTCAGGCTCACTTCCTTTCCTTAAAGGATAAAACATGTTCTTACTGAATAGTTCTATGGTCCCAAACTATTGAATCCAAGAAGTCTGACAGCTTTTTTTTTTTTTTTTTTTCATTTTGTCTTGCTTTCATTGTCCCCTTTAGTTCAAACTCATAGTGTCTCTACTGGTATAATCTCATCTCTGTTCCTCATTCTGAGGAGATGGCTGATTAAATCTCTGCATCATACCCATGATCTCCTCTATAAATCCTTGCTCGGCCACCCCCTTGGTGTTATCTTCAGAACATGATTTCTCAGCTTTTGCGATATGGATAGGCTGAGAATTTTCCAAATCTCCCAAGTTCTGGTTCCTTTCTAAGCAATTTCTTCTTCAACTCATCTCTCCTCTTGCATTTAGCTATAAGCAGTAAGGAGGTTCAAAACTACATCTTCAATACTTTGCTTAGAACTATTCTCTGTTAAATTTACAGTTTTATAGCAAGTTCTACCTTCCACAAAACACTAGAACACAATACAGCTAAGTTCTTTCCCATTTTATAGTAGGGATGGCCACAGTGCACCAGTGTGGCTGAGTCAGTTGAACATATGACTTTTGATTTTGGCTCAGATCATGATCTGAAAGTCCTGGGATTGAGCACCATCTGGGGCTCTATGCTCATTGGGTAGTCTGCTGGAGACTTTTTTCCTCTCCTTTTGCCCCTCTCCTTGCTCATGTGTATTTGCTCATGCTCTCTTTTTCTCTAAAATAACTACATAAATAAATATTTTTTCAAAAAATATTAAGGATGGCCTTTCTTCCAGTTTCCATTAACCTGTTGCTCATTTCCATCTGAGACTTTACCAGAACAGTTTTTAACATCCATCTATATATCAACATTCTGTTTGTGATTATTTATGGGTAATCTAAAAAGAGAGATTCTCTCTCTACCTGTACATGATTCTTTCTGAGCTCTCACCAGAATTGCCTGTAATATCCCAATTCTTCAAAACAGTCTCATTACAGCAATCTAGGCTTTCTTTAGCATGCTTCTCAAAATTTCACCAGTCTCTACTCATTACTCAGTTCCAAAGCTGCTTTCACATTTATAGGTTTTTGTTACAGCAGCACCCACTTCATAGTACCAAAATCTGCCTCTGTTCATGTTGCCATAACAAAATGCAACAGACTAATGGCTTAAACAACAGAAATTATTATCTCACAATTCTGGAGGCTAAAAAAAATCCATGATCAAGGTGCTGGTATGGTTGGTTTCTGATGTAGGCTTCTGCTTGGTTTATAGTTGGCTGCTTTCTTGGGGTGTGCTCACATGGCCCTCCCTCAGTGTGTGTTCACTGGAAGAAGAGAGAGTGAGGGTGGGAGAATGAGAAGGTGGGAGGGAAAGGGAGAGAGGAAGGAAAGAAAGGAAGGAAGGAAGGGAGGGAGGGAGGGAGGGAGGGAGGGATGGGAGCTCCTGACCCCTACCCCAGGTTTCTAACTTTGTAACTTGTTTCTGATGTGGGTCCATAGCCTGTTATAGCTTCCCTACCCTGGGCCGAAGGGCACACCCATCCCCTCACCATCCTTCCATTCTGGGGGCTCTCGCACAAGTCTGAGGGCTAGGCTGACACAGTCTTCCCTCCTCCTCCAGGAGCCCCCAGCTTGTCCTGACCTGGGGAACAGCTCCTGTCCATCCACCCCCCATACCCTACTAAACCATCTGACAAAATTAATGAATAAAAACAGTGAAAACATGAAAAAAGGGGGGGAGGGGAAGAGAGACAGAGAGGAAGGAATGGAAGGAAGGAAGAAAGGAAGGAAGGAAAGAAGGGAGGAAGGAAGGAAGGAACAGAGAAGAAAGGAAGGAAGAAAAAGAGAGCCCTCTGAGGTCTCTTATAGAACACTAATCCTTTTGGATCAGGGCCCACCCTTATGATCTCATTTAACCTGATCACCTCCTAAACTGTCTATCTCTAAATACAGTCACATTGGATGTCAGGCTTTCTCATAGAAATTTGGGTGGAATACAATTTATTTCATAGCAAGGAGTATAATATCCATTTAGTCCCAATATTATACCATTTTTGTGATAGAGTTCTGTCTCTTGCCTTTAAAATCATTTTAACTGACAAAGCATCCTAAGGTATTGTTAACTCTTACTTTAACAATCCTCAAAAATGTACCAATTTATTGCAATGAACATACTGCTTTTCCACTTTTACCCACTAGGTTTTGTTGATTCCTCATTGTTGCCAACCTAATAACTGAAACAAATAATTTTTTTAAATATGCAAATTTTATTGCATTCCAAGTTAGCAATTTATTTTGTTAATGTCTTAGTTGATAAGAAAAAAGACATCCTTCAAGTGTTAGGAAGGTCTTTTTAAAACCCTTGAAAGATATTTTCTGGAATAGCAATAATTAGGAGGTAAATTACTTTTTAAAATAATATATTTCTATATTTCAACACAGTTCCCTAGTTTGTAATATTTTTTACTGAAATAAAATATTAATATGCCCAAACCATCTTTTAAAATATGTATTTAAGACTTGAATTTTATGACCAATTAACCTCAAATTGCTATAAAATAGTGACAATATTATCTCTTTTTGCATTTGGCCAACTACATTATTACCAGAGGATATTTCTTTGTCACTGGAAACCTGTTTTACAATATAACCTTATACCACACTGTGTTACTTTTATTAAATTCTTTTTAATTTTTGCTAAATGAGAATACCTAATGAGTTCTATGGTTTTCACATTAAGAATCCTTTCTATAATGACCATTTTATGAAGGTTAAAATCAAATTATTGAAATAGCTCTCCCTAAATTCCTATGCTTCCCTTTTTTTTATCCCTGTAGCTCATGTACTTAATTTTTAAAAAATATTTCTTGCCTTTTTTTTTTTTTCCTTCTGTTTCTATTAGGAGGATTTTACTGAATGACGTTGAACCTTTCAGATTTTCTGGCATTATTATACAGTAGACTTTATTAAAAAATGAAAGCCCAATTATTCCTGCATGTCCTCCCCATATCATATACCAAGGAGCAATATGAGCTGTTGTATAATATGATAGGAAAAAAATTATGAAAGAAAGCAGTGAAACTAGTTTTTCTCTGACAAAAGTGCCACATAGTGGATTAAAGGATGCTAATGCTTGATGTTGCCTATTAAGACCTTTGACTTAAGAAATATATTAGGGAAAAGCTAATTAAATAGAAACTCAGAAACTTAGTCACTTTATTGAATAACAGTTTATTTGTCACTCACGTCCATTGGGCATAAGGGAACCAGTGGAAAGGACAAGGTAATGTGCAGGGCACTGCTCCATCAAGTAAGTAAGACTGATGGAAATTTTGTCATCCTGAAGGTTTCTAGCATTGTCATTAGGGACTGGGATTTTCTGATGATCATAAAAGGATGAGTTTTCCACAATGCTGGGTAAATTTGTCAAGTGTTTTAGGTTTTTGCTGTTTAAGAAAGCAAGTGTTCTTAGTAAACTGGTTTTGTTTTATGTAGATTTAAAAAAAAAAGAACTGTAACTTTTATTTGCAGTTTCTTGTTTTATGTAGATTTTCAAAAAAAGAACTGTAACTTTTATTTGCAGTTTCTTTTCTTAAAAGCATGAGGTGCTTTTGGGTGACTCAGTCAGTTAAACATCTGCCTTCAGCTCAGGTTGTGATCTTAAGGTCCTGGGATCGAGCCTGGCATCAGGCTCCCTGTTCAGTGGGGAGCCTACTTCCTCCTCTCCCTCTGCCTGCTGCTCACCCAGCTTGTGCTCACTCTCTCTCACTCTTTCTCTCTCTCTCTCTCTGTTAAATAAATAAATAGAATCATAAAAAAATCAAATTAAAGCATTTGTAAACATTACCTTCATATAAGGTTAAAATTGCCAAATAAGGACATCTACTGTCAGAACAATTATTAGATTTTTACATCAATTAAAGAACCAATTCCATTCATTTAACAAAAGCTTAATAACACCTACTATATGCCAGTAACAGAGATATATTCTACTGGGTTTTTAATATTTATTGGAGATTATAAAATTTTATTAGAAGGATTTTTTGAACTATTTCTTTATTTTGCCTATTTATTTGTATCATCATGGTTTCTTTTTACTGATAGGTTTTACCAATAACCTAATATTAATAAACATTTGCTGCAAACCCCTAAAGTACATATCTCCTCTTCACAAGGAGGTGAAATTATAAACAAAATTTTATATTGGCATTCTGCACCATTATTAAGATGACACTTTTTACTTGAGTCATGAAATTTAGATCACAAAGAATTTAGATCCCTCATGGAGAAATTGAACCAGTCTCCAGCATCTTGAACTGAATCTCTATCATGTAACTTTTTTGGGGGGAAAATACTGTGAATTACAAATTATTAAATAAAAATGCATTTTGATACTTAAGTTGTCTTTAATTATTAAATGTAAATGAATTTTAGCATATGTAGTATTGTCTATTACTGCACAAATTCTGAAAGAAACTGTTGGTGAGATTTGTTGTTGGATTCATTACAGGGATTTTAAAGTTGAATGTGTTTTTACATTTTAGCTGAAAAATAATGGTGAAACAAAGTTAGGAGGAAGGGAGAACTGCAATTTAAGACTTGTCACTTAGGTGACTTACTTAAAGTTTCCATGACTTGGCTTTCTTATCATTTAAATAAATACATAGCAGTATACATAGTATATCATGCATATTTGTGGTAGTTAAATAATATGTGTAAACCACCTAACATAGTTCTTGGTACATATTACTGGATGGATGTTATTTTATTATTATGAATGCTCTTTATGAGTTCTGTTTGGGCATAGTAGATTGGAGGTGATATATCTCTTATGTTAAAATTCTTAAGTATATTGATAGGACTGAAATTCAGATATATGGATCCTTGGTCTTATCTGAAGTATTAATCATTAGTACCATATTTTACCAGTTAAAATTTTAATCTGAATAAGGGAAGTGTAACCACAATTCTAATAATTCAGACTGGAACAGGATTCAAAGGCACAATTGGCATATTGAGTTAGGAGAATCCTTGTTACTGGCAGGAGAGTGAGCTTGTGTATTGAAAGGTATTTACCAGCATTCCGCTAGACGTCCACCAAATGGTGAAACTAGAATGTCTCCAGGCACTACCGAATATCCCTTGGAGCCCAAAACTCTCCTGATTGAGAACCACTGAACTAGAGGGAATTAGGTAGGTTTTTCAAATATATAAACAAGCCTTACCATATAGAAGAAAGAATGGACTGATTCAGTGTAAACCAGAAGACAAAGGAAGCAGCATTGATTGACAAAGGTTAGAAAGAGCTTAATAGAAGAACACTTTGATAGTTTGAGCTAGCTAAAAATAGAATGCAGTGACTAGTGAGTAAGCAGTTTCTCAGCTTTGATGAGCGATTAGAGGCAGGATCACAGAGTTGTGCTGGGTATTTCTTTCCTGGGAGGGCATCCGAATTAAATCCCTTAGATCACCTTTAATGATAAGATGCTCTCATTAGGGCAGGTATAATAATATAGGTTTGGAAATCATTCCAATTGAGGTTATAGTTGAGGCCATGAGGATAACTGAACTCGTTCTTTCTGAGAGCAAGAGAAGGTAACAGCATGGTATGAACTGGGATTTAGGGAATGTCCATAATTTAAAAGAGGAAACCTGGAATGTGACCTACCTTCACTGACCTTCTACTACATCAGGAAAGATAAAGGGAAACTAAGAAAATAAAGGGATTTTCTTGAAAAAAGTTAATAAAACGTATAACCCCCCTAGTGAGTCTTACCAAAAAGAAAAGAGAAAGGACCCAAGTAAATGAAATCACGAATGAGAGAGGAGAGATAATGACTAACATCACAGATACAATTATGAGAGAATATCATGAAAAACTCTATGTCAATAAATTGAGCAACTTGGAAGAAATGGATTAATTCCTAGAAATACATAAAGTACCAAAACCGAAATAGGAAGAAATAGAAAACTTGAAGAGTCTGACAACCAGCAAATACATTGAGTCAGTAATAGACAGTGTCCCAGCAATCAAAAGTCCAGGGCCAGATGGCTTCACAGGCAAATTTAACCAAATGTTTAAAAAAGAGTTAACATCTATCCTTCTCAAACTATTCCAAAAAATAGAAAACTTCCAAATTCATTCTCTGAGGCCAGCATTACCCAGATACTGAAACCAGACAAAGACACCACAAAAAAAAAAAAAAAAAAAAAAAAAAAAAAAAGGCAGGGGGGAATTACAGGCCAGTATCTCTGATGAACCTGGATGCCATAATTCTCAATAAAATACTAGTAAACCAAATCCAGCAATTACATTAAAAGGATCACTCACCATGATCAAGTGGGATTTACTCCTGGACTGAAAGTGTGGTTCAGTATTCACAAATTAATCAAGGTGATATGCTACATTAAAAAAAGGAAGGGTAAGAACTGTATGATCCTTTCAATAGATGCAGAAAAAGCATGTGGCTAAGTATAGCCTCCATTCATGATAAAAACCTCAAAAGTAGAGATAGAAGAAATATACCTCAACATTATAAAGGCCATATATGAAAAACCCACAGCTAATATCCTCAGTGGGAAAAAACTGAGAGCTTTTCCTCTATAGTCAGGTAGAAAACAAGGATGTCCATCTCACCATTGTTATTTAAGATAGTATTTGAAGTCCTAGACACAGCAATCAGACAAAAAAAGAAATAAAAAGCATACAAATCAGCAAGGAAAAAGTCAGACGGTCACTATTTGCAAATGGCATGATACTCTATATAGAAAACCCTAAAGATATCACCAAGAAACTTCTAGAACTGATAGATGAATTGAGTAAAGTTGTAGGATGCAAAATCAACATACAGAAATGTGTTACATTTCTGTACACCAAAAATAAAGTAACAGAAAGAGAAATCAAGGAATCAGTCCCATTTACAATTGCACCAAAACCCATGAGATACCTAGGAATAAACTTAACCAAAGTGGTAATGAACCTGCACTCTGAAAACTATAAAACACTTATGAAAGAAATTGAAGATGACACAAAGAAATGGAAAAACATTCCATGCCCATGGATTGGAAGACAAATATTGTTAAAATGTCTATTATTACCCAAAGCAATCTTCACATTTAATGCAATCCCTATCAAAATACCAACAGTATTTTTCACAGAGCTACCACAAACAATCCTAAAATTTGCATGGAACCACAAAAGACCCCAAATAGCCAAAGCAACCTTGAAAAAGCAAAGCAATTGTGACTTTCAGCAATTTACTTTGAACTTCCTGAGCATTGGATTTTTCTTTTTAAAAATAAGAATAATATATTCTATCTTGAAGTGTTCTCATAAAACTAAATCCAAGCATCAGTGTGAATGAATTATTTAGTACAGTATCTTGAAATGTGTTCAGCATTCAGTGGACAGATGCTAGAATTGCCACTGTCATCATCATTGTAGGATATTCGACGATCTTCTCTTCAAGTGAGACAAGGAGAAAAAGTATATTAAGAAATTAACAAGAGTGGAAAGTGTTAAAATTTGCATAGCTTATGAGTGAATGTTTTGAAGAATACAAGGATTATAAGTTAAGGATGAGTACCAGGTTTTTGTAGTGACCAGTGACTAGTGAATTTATCTGCTCGCCCTTGGGTCTTTTCGTAGCATGCTGTTTGACCTCAGAGCAAAGGGAGAGAAAAGAGTGACACATAGTTGGAACCAATTAATTAAATATATATGATTCTGTTATTTTGAGATTTGTTAGTCTCAAATCACTGCTAACAAAGTATCCTGCATGTTCATAGCTTATTGCATGTTTTACCTAATATATATAGACCATAGGTATGAACACTGTAACTGAATTATTTCCTAGTGTAAACATTAGCATATACTGTTTTTTCTCAACTTCAAAATGACTGACATTGGACTGGAGAACTTGTCATTGGGGACAGTCTTATGCATTGCAGGATATTTAGTAGCATCCCTGGCTCTACTCTTTTAACGCAAGTTG
The DNA here is from genome assembly GCF_011100685.1 of Canis lupus familiaris. Lineage (NCBI taxonomy): Eukaryota > Metazoa > Chordata > Mammalia > Carnivora > Canidae > Canis > Canis lupus. The sequence continues at coordinate 26,493,479 of NC_049249.1, forward strand.
CACCCCTACCAATATTGTGATAATCACATGTTTCCAGATATTTCCAAATGTGTCCTAAGGGTGAGTGGGGAGCAAAATTATATTCACTTGAGAACCACTAGAATATTCTCATATCTAAAATAGTTGCTAATATGGATAAAATGAATGAATCTGTGTGAAACTTAAATTTATAAAATTCCCAGCTTTTATGACTCAATAGTAATTCTAAATAGATTTCTATTGCTTCATAAGACTAACAGAGTTACAAATTTATATTTCTTTGACAGGGAATATCTTAAAGATAGACTATACTGTTTAAAAAGGAATATAAATATTTATTCTACCTGTATACTTTGTTTTTTACTTGAAAACATTTTAAGCGCTATTTTTCCATTTTTGCTTTAATTATTTTCCAAGACAGAGTGGTTAGTTCTATATATTTTTAAATTCTATACATATTCTTGAATATTTCATTACATATTTCCAATGTTTTAAGTGAAAATTACTTGTGTTTTATTTTCCAGTTGTTTTTTATCTTTATTGCTGGTAGCTGCAGTGGTATGGAAGATCAAACAAACCTGCTGGGCTTCTCGACGGAGAGAGGTATCAATAATATTATTTAATATTTTGCTTAAGGATCTGAGTAAACATGAATCTGTATTGCTTGATTATTAGTATGTGCCACTCAAGTACAGAGTTTCAAATCAGCTTTACTTATTAATACTGAACAAATCAATCTAGAATTTTTAGGCTTTAGAGCAAACTTTACCACTGTCATTTTAAGTCAGTATCTGTAGAAGCATTGGTTAATTGCAATGTTAATTGCAGACAGTTATTTTAAATAGTGTTAGAACTCATATTGATTAAATGATTTGCAATCTCTTTAATTTAGATAGTTATATAAACTAGTTTTATAATGACAAATATTTATTTTTTGGTTTTTATCTCCTAGATTTTTTAAAGTAATCAAATCTACCATTTTGTGATTATCTGATAATTCAAGTATGTTTGAAGTGCACCTCAATTTGATACATTTCTGTGTCAGAATTAATCATGTATGTTCCCTCAATCCTAAGATTTACAAAAACAGTAGTATTCTTGCAGAATAACTAATGATATAAATATATTAGATAGTTCCTTAATTTTGTATATATTAGTTAATTGAAAGGAATAAAGCAATATAATAATCTGAGGAATATAAATGTGCAGCAGATTTATTATTTTATACTTATATAATAAAAAGCAAATTTCTGCTTTCAATAGTATTATAATCTATTAGTATCAATATAAGTAAGCTGTTGTTAGTATTATAAGTGTTTTTTTGCTGTTGCATTTCCCAGTATATTTTTATGTATATGATTTTGTGCAACAATGTAAAGCAGTGGTATAATTGCTTACCATCTTTTTCTCCATATACAAGATATTATATTTATAGACTTAAAACCAGTCCAGTATACTCTAAGCTATATATTTAGTGAATGAGGTGAGTCATTCTTAATTATTCTTCAGTTTTCAAACATTAATTAAAACTCAGTGTCTCAGTGTCTACCTGACAGCCCTCCCCCAGAAATAAATAATTCATCTCGATCGTCTCTCTTTTTGATTTTCTGTATAATGCCAAGGCAACATCAGTAAGAATATACTGGTATGACCCCGTAATAAAAGTGATCTAATTGAAAAAGATCTTATTAAATATAAATACATAAATATTTGGCAAGAAGTGGAATTCTGTGTGGAGATAAGCAGTCGTCTTTTTTTTTTTTTTCAGATTTTATATATTTATTCATGAGAGACACAGAGAGAGAGAAGCAGAGACAGAGGCAGAGGGAGAAGCAGGCTTCATGCAGGGAGCCTGATGTGTGACTTGATTCCAGACCATGGGATCATGTCCTGAGCTAAAGGCAGACTGCTCAACCACTGAGCCACCCAGGCACCTTATAGGGGTCTTCTACACGTTAAAACATCTGTTAGGTGAAATTATGGGTTCAGGAACCGAAAAACATTTCGTAGGCAGGCACTGTGAAGGCCTTCCATAATGGCATAGGGCAAATGACAATTTATGCTTCTAATCATTAGAAAAGAAGTCGAGATCAATCAGGGAGCCTGGGTTCAGACCTCATTATGACTACCAATGTTTAGATACTTGATTTTTAAAGTTTATAAAATGCAACTATATGAAATAGAGCATTGTGAGAAGATCATTGTATGACTCTGTTATTAACTAGTTTATGAAAATGGGTAAGTGTCCTAATTGAATTTCCTTTCCTCTAAAGAGGAGTGATTGTACTATATAACTAATTCCTCAAGCTCTAGGAATATTTAAATCTAATAACTAAAGTTTAGAAATAGTATTAAATATTTGAGAAAACTAATGTGAATAGTTCACTTACCTATAAAACTTTCACACTTCTCAAGATGAGAAATTGCTTTTGGTTAAGATTATATCAATTCAAGGAAATAATGTTATTTTTGCATATTAGAAGTTCTGGCAAGCCGATATTAAACTTTAATTTTTAAAATACAAATTTAATGTATCTTTTTATCAGAAGTCAAAATCTTTCAAGATATGTGGTGCACATGGACAGAGCAAAGGGTGAAACTAGATTAAGACCACTGGGCCAGGTCTAATCTGTCCTTCTAAATATTACCATGTCTTCCTGAAAATCCCTCCATATAATGCCCCTCTCTCTAGAGCTCATCTAGGTAGTGAGTCTTATAGTAATGATTGAATTCATTTTGCTACCCCTACTGAAGTACAAAAATTTATCTTGTTGAGAGGTCATGTGATTGTTTATAATGTCATGTTAAAAATATTGTGATGTGTTTTCTCACATTTAATTTTATTAAATCTTTCAAATACAGAATTCTTAATGTCTTAGTAACCATTCCTATGTTGATGTACAGATAAAGATGCCATTAGGTGACTAACAGTAATCTATTATTAGATAATAATTTTACATTATTAAAAGATTTTATTTTGATTTAAAGATCCAAAGACTTTTAATTACACTAGTTGTAGCTACTGTAATTACCCCATTTATAGACTTTATTTGGATGGAGGTAAAAATGTGTTTTTATTTGATCCTCTATTCAGTTTTAACTATTAGGTTAACTCAAATATTCCCCAAAGGGAAAGATCCCAGAATGTTTGCTTTATGTGGATATGTCACTTTCTCTAACATTAAGACATCAACTATTGTAAGCCTCAGAGGACCTTTATTATTAGTATAACGGTAATTTATTTGTAACACTATATGAATATTATTTAAAGGATTCTCCCTTCTTAATATTTCCATGATTTTGTTAGAGGAATTATACTATTTGGTTTTCTAAATATTAGGTCTGGTTTAAAATGAAAAAATTCTTTGGATTTTTAAAATATATTATTTAATTCAACCAGGCATGGTGCTTTTTTAAAAAGAAGCTATTTGAAGCTTTGGTTTCTCACAAACACATCTATACTATTTTTGTGATATAATTTTAATAACAGAGGCCTATTATTGATGTAACACTTTCTGAATAACACTATTGACAATTCAAGGGCTCTTAAAAACAGAAAAACACAACTACAAAGGACTTTCATTTTAATATACCTCTTCGTATCGGAACTTCACATTCATTTCTATGATAACCTTATTAAGAATATAGACATTTTATTTTGGGTGGGGTGCTGTGCTAATGAATGGAAACAATAAGTGGGTATTGACCAGTAGAAATATTATAATACACTAGAAGAATGAGTTCATTTTTTTTATAGTTTGTGGTTATTACAGAGGTATTGAAACATTTAATTTCAATGTTACATTCAATTTTAGATAAATTGTCACTGCATTACAAAAATATTCCTTAGGAGCAAGGATATGGTAAAAGGAGTCTCTTGAAATATTATCATGCTTAATAATCTTCAGTTTTAAACTGAAATTTGAGTTTTAAATAAGTATCATAAGGCAAAACCCATCAAAATATTTAGTTACTGCTTGTATTGAAGGTAGTGAATCTTATATTTGACTAAGGTTAGTGAAAGTATCCTACATATCTTAATAGTTACAAGAACTTATTTTTTTTTTTCAGTAGAAACCATTTTTTACCACATTTTGAGCGGTTTAATTGTAATTTGCATCAGTTAAAATCTAACTGCAGGGGTGCATTGGTTGCTCAGTTGGTTAAGTGTCCAACTTTTGTTTTTGGCTCAGGTCATGATCTCAGTAGGGACACCTGGGTGGCTTAGTCAGTTAAGTGCCCGACTATTGATTGCCACTCAGAGACCCTGAAATCCAGCCTATGTTGGACTCTGTGGTCAGAGGGGAGTCTGCTTTGTCTCCTTCTCTGCCCTTCTCCCACTTGCGCATGTGTGTGCTCTTTCTCTTATGCTCTAAAATAAATAAATAAATCTTAAGAAAAAAACCTGCAAAATTCATAGAATAATAGATCCTTAAATGCAAGGATTTTTTAAAAATATTCATCAAAAAAAACAAATATTAATTAAATAAATATTTATTTATTTTAGCTATCAAGATGTGGGGTAGAATGGGGTGGGGCAGTGGACAGGACAGACCAGGGGAGAAAACATCTCAAGCAGACTCCCCACCGATGCCAAGCTGGAGTGGGGCTCCAAACAGGGCTGTCTCTCTCTACCCTGATATCATGACCTGAGCCAAAACCAAGAGTAGTGGCTTCTTAACCACCTGACCCACCTAGGCACTCCTAAGGTTATTTCCGATCAACTTAATGTTACTAGTGGGTCTGTATGTTTGAATGATATTACATTTTCTGTATCTGCAATTTTTCCTTCTTTAATTATCTTAAACTTGCAGTTCTTCAAAAGTTAAAAAAATATATTAATATATGGAGCTTTACCACATTATTTGCTTATCTTTCAGGTCTGCTTTTCTAATGCTTAAAAATCAATAAAAACAGCATTGCCTGGGATAAGACAGTGTCCACTGAGTGACTGACCTTGTGTTTATGATACACTACTTTCTTGCACATTTCATAATCATACTGCATAAAACCTAAATTTGAATTTAGCATTATCAGCGTGAAATTTGAGTTAAAAATAAACTAACAACCAGAGATGGGGTTTTAGTAGCTCTGAGTAGCAAACTACTTTTCTAGAGGCAAATACATTTTCTTTCCTTCTATATCTAATTATTTTATGGGAACAAAAATAGAAGAAGTAATAATATCAAGTTATACTTTACTGAGGTCATGTCATGGGTAAATAATTAATGATAAAATATTCTCTGAGATGCTAAATTTGTGGTAAAATGGTTCTTATTATTAATGCAGTGTAGCAATGTTTTATAAAATGAGTTGCTCTACCTCCTTAGGCACCTATCTTATTTAGAGAGGAGTGGGCACAATGAAGAGAGTAATGAGAAAATGTTATTTTGGGTTGAGAAATTAAAATTATGTACTTTATGCAACTTCTTACATAATTTCTTAGTATTTTAATCTATTTTATATAATGTTTAAGCATTTTAATATCTACATATAGCTTTCCGTAAAACATGTTCTTTTGTCAAAAAAGCAAGATTTTTTTAAACTATAAATAATGCACTCAAATAAGTCTCTCTTTGTATTTAGTGACTTTAGTGTTAACTTACTTTTTATCATTTTCTCTTACTGAATTCCAAAATGTAATGATTCCCTTGTTTTATTTTTTTTCTCTCTATCTGGTAAGATTAGAAATTACAGATGTTCACCATGTCTATTTAAAATATAGTTTTAAGGGATCCCTGGGTGGCGCAGCGGTTTGGCGCCTGCCTTTGGCCTAGGGCGCGATCCTGGAGACCCAGGATCGATTTCCACGTCGGGCTCCCAGTTCATGGAGCCTGCTTCTCTCTGCCTGTGTCTCTGCCTCTCTTTCTCTCTCTGTGACTATCATAAATAAATAAAAATTTTAAAAAATATATTTAAAAAAAATAAAATATAGTTTTAAATATTAGCCTGTCTGCTTAAAAATAATTTGAACTGAGAAGTCAGATATGTATGGGAGCATATGATTTGAAAGTTAACTGATTCTTGCCTTCTTTACCTATTGCCAAAAATCTTATTGTGTATATAGTGCTTTCATTTTGTTCAGCAAAGATATATTAATCTCCTGCAATATTACAGACAGATTGATGAATACTGCAGATATAAAGAAAAATACACAGATCCTATTTTTTAGAAAATTCATAGCTTTAGCAATTTCAATAAGATACATACACAAACACAATCTCTAAGGAATACTTCATTTTGCTTTGTTGTGGTGTCATCCATAGGTAGAGATATAGTATATTAAAATGTTTTCTGGAAGTGGGATTAGTAATAGAATTAAATGAAAACTGTTACATAACTGTATATGGATTTAATTTCTAAAAAATGATAAAAACTTTTAGCATTGTTTGTACTATGTTTTAATACAATGTAAAAATTGCCTAAAATTATACTTTTTATTTATTATATGTTATTATCATCAATTAGGACCAATTGTTTATACAGATTAAGAAATAGCCCAGAATATTGAATTTCTGTCAACAAATTTTAATCAGATTCAACATAAAATGTTATATATCTGATACAAAAGAAAAACTCTTGACTTAATGACTAATTTTGTAGGAATAAATCCTAGAAATATAAGCCTGCCTACTTTTTAAAAATATATTAATGCAAAGATATTTATAGGGTTTTTTTGTATATCAGGAATTTTATATCATTCAAAAAACTTCTTGAAATAATTCTATTTTCTTATAATGGAATATTATGAAACTGAAAACTAAGAATGACAGAAAAGTATGTGTAAAAAATAAAACATTATTCCTTCATTCAACAAATATTTATCAAGCAATTACTATTGTTCCACACACATTTTTAGAGGAATATAGCAGTGAACAAACAGGAATTATAGTTCTTGAATACTACTGGTCTTAAAAATATGCTGTTAACTGGGAGGTGCTGATAGAGTATTATAATGTTTCCATTTGTGTAAATCATACACACACAAACACACACACATGCATTGTATTCATGGAGATTTTAAGAGACTTGCCAAGATTATCTCTGGATTGTGGGATTGGTATTTGGTAAAAAAAGTGATTATGTCCTTTCAAAATTGAAACACAAACAACTGAATTTCAGGAAAGTAGAAGGCATAATCTAACATTTTGGAGTTGGGCATTTAATAAAAATAGTATTTAATCCTCATTCTAGAAGATATATATTAGTTCCCTTTTAGCTATATAAGGAATTTGAGGGAAGTTGTGTGCAATGATCAAAGCTCATAAGTAGTAAATGAAAGAGCAATGATTTTTAATTAAGTCTCTCACATTCTAAAACTCAAGCTCTCTGGACCATACTTTAAAGATAGCCTGAGTTTGAACAGGTTTGACTTCCTGCTTATAGTTATAATTGACCACTTATAATATAATTTATGAATCTGTTTGTTATAGGGAGAGTATGCTGTATTTCATCTAGTAGTATGATAATGCAATCATTATTTGATGTACCGCTTAGAAGAAAAATAGAGTAACAAACTAATCCCATAGTACCCTCACTACTAAGAATATTTATTTTGTACTTCTGAAACAGCTCTTATAGACTTACTTAGAAATTTTATTATTTATCATTCAAAAATATATATTGAAAGGAAAGCAGAAGCAAAATAAATTAGTAAGGTATTGCTAAAACTTGTTCACATTCATAGTCGCACCTTTTATAAATGACTTTTTGATTCAGGTAAAAATGTTTTGTTTCACATAGTATCATTGTCCAGAATAAAAAAATTTGCAACTGTTCAGGCCATGATATATATATCATACTTTCTGGCCAGTAGTGATTGTATGATTTCACTGATTATAAGACATATCAGGTTTTAGAGATATTAAGATGGGAAAACAAAATGTGTCTTAGAATCAAGATATGGTAGGGCTTACTGTATAAGGTTTTTAGTCCTAAGTGAGTTAATGCATGCTAAGTGCTCACCTTTTTGCCTTTTTTACTTCAACAAATATTAGCTGTTATCATTATTGATATGTAATACAAATAATGATTAACATTATATTATTATTCATTAATATTAGTAACAGGAAATCCTGTATATCTTGGATCCATGTGTACTCTAATACAGTTGTTCTCAATTCAGTATGCCCTTTAGAATCAGCTGTTGATCTTAAAAATTATATTTATATATCCTTGAGAACCACTCTACTGTTCCACCCCTACCAGACCTATAAATCAGAATTCTGTGAGGCTCAGTTTTATGAATCTATTTTTAAAGCTCACAATTGATTCTTTTTTTTTTTTTTTTTTTTTTCACAATTGATTCTAATATGCACCATTGGCATTGAAACTCTACTTTGGCTTTTATTCAGAGAGGTGGAAAACCATTGAAGGTTTTTCAACAGAGAAGTAATTTGAGTTAAAAAAGATACGATTTTAAACTGATAATTCTGTTGCTGTGTTGAGACTAGACTAAGATAGACAACTGTGGACGCAGGGAGACTATAAGGAGCTTAATGCCCTACCTGGTGAAAGATGATGATTGCTCAAATCAAGAAGTGGTAGTGTATATGACAAGAAGTGATCAAATTTTGGATATGTTTTGAAGATAACACACCTGGGTGGTTGGGGAGATGTGAGAAAGAATTAAACCAATCATGATTTAAAAAGAATCTAAACTAAGCATGACTTGAAGGTTTTGTCTTAACAACTATAAAGATAAAATGAGCAGGAGAAATAAACCTCAGAGTCTCAGTATATCAGTGGTATCTAAAGGCATGGGACTGGTGGTATCACCAAAAGAGGAGGATTAAGCCCTTAGGCATTCAAACTTAACGTTATAGGTTGAATATATCCCCTCCTAAATTCATGTGTTGAGGCCCTAAACCCCAATGTTACAGTATTTGGAACTGAGGTCCTAAGGAGGTCTTTAGGCTTATGTGATACTGATATTCTTATGATGAATTAGTGCCCAGTATAAAAAGAAGAGGTCATGTAAGCACACAGTGAGATAGAAGCTATCTGAAAGCCAGGAAGATGGCCCTCTCCAACAACCAAATCTGCCAGCACCTCCATCTTGGACTTCCTAGCCTTTAGAACTGGAGAAATTAATGTCTCCTGTTTAAGTCATTCAGTTTATGATATTTTGTTATAGCAGCCTGAGCTGATTAAGACATTCAAGAAATCAAAGAGAAGACAAAATCTGCAACAAAATACTGTGAAGTTGGAGAAAAGCTAAGTGAATGTGGGCTCTTGGAAGTTGAGGAAACAATTGTTTTAGAAGAAAATAGAATTTTCAACTGTCTCAGAGGCTGCTGATGGGCACAAAAAATTATAACCGAAAGTTGATCATTGTATTTAGCCATTTGGAAGTCATTTGTGACCCTGGCAAGAGCCATTTTAATGGATCAATAGCTACGAAAGCTCAATTAAAATGTGATTAAAAAAGAATAGGAAACAATGACTTCTAGAGTAGCGGTAAGAAGAGCTCCAAAGACTTATAACCCTAGCTGATGAACAACTATAACTGGTGAAAATTATTTTTAAAACAAATAACCATTCATTTATTTTTATTTTTTTAAAGATTTTATTTATTTATTCATGAGAGAGAGAGGCAGAGACATAGGCAGAGGGAGAATCCTGATGCAGGGAGAGTCCTGATGCAGGACTTGATCCCACGATCCTGGAATCATGACCTGAGTCAAAGGCAGATACTCAGCCTCTAGCCACCCAGATGCCCTAAACATCCATTTTAATCTCTAGAATCTATCTTAAGTGCATACAGCAGATGAAAATGCATTTATTCAAGAGACTCTAAATCTCAGTTTAAAAAAAAATCTGTAGCATTTGAGTGTGACCTGAACTCCTCTTATCCTCTCTCAGCTCAGTATGACCAGCATTTCTCATCTCCCACCTGACCCTGACCCTTGCCTAGTTATGTATTGCAGAGGTTCTATTTTAGGTAAAAGCAACTGAGATCTGAGGCTCTTTTCCTTTACCAAGCCTTGTCTTGTAGGTCAGAGTTCCTCCTCAGGAAGAGTAAGCTGAGAATTCCGGGGTTCCAATTGCACTCATCACACTTTGCTCAAAGGTGGAGATTATGTGTCCAAAGAGACAATCTGAAAACACAAGAAGCTACCACACTTGTCTGGCACCATCCTCATGAAATAGGGGAGTCATTTGAGAGAGATATGAGAGAGACCACTGTATCCACCATCACCTCTGGAGCAGTGGCACAGAAATTTTATCTAGGGGAAGATGTTTGTTTGAAACAAACTGAAGAAGTTCAAACCCAGTGGCTTCCTTGAAAAAAATGGACATTGTGGTGGTAAACAATGCAGAGGACACTGATAGCTTCACCATAAATCAGTTAGAGGTTGACCAGAAAGATCCAGTGATAGAGAAAGTTAGGATCGCTCCTGGGATTGTAAAAAAAAAAAAAGTCAGGTAGTCTCAAATATTACCCTATAATGGACCCAAAACTAATTGAATCAGATTAGGGAGCAATTTTAGCATCAGAGCATTATCAGCCTTATCAAAAACAATAATCAATTCATGGAGGCTAACAGCTGGATGTGATTCCAAAGGAATCAGGGGGAGTAATAGAAAGATCTTGCATAGACACAAAGAACGCCCTGATCAAACCAGTTGTCCCAGATGACCATGCACCAAAGCTGCATCCTCTGAGGGACAACATCACAGGCTGCACTGCAGAGAAAATAGATTTCACTAAAATAGCCCAGCCAAGTCACTAAACAAATAAGTATATAAAAAAAATCTTGTGTGGGGGAGGAAAAGAGAATCACTATACAGAATTGTCACAATCTATTAACCTAAAATGTCAGTGCTTTTTAGCAAAAGTTATGGGACATGCAAAGAAAGGGAGTTGTAGCTCATAGACATGACAAATAGCAGCAGGCGAGAGAGAATGCTCATGAGAGGTCCTAGCTATCAGAATTAACTGACCAAGACTCTAGAGCAGCTGTTATAAATATTTCCAAAGAACTCAAGGAAACGATGATTAAGGTAGGATAGAAATACCTCATAAAATAGATCATATCAATAAAGAGAAAAATTATGAAAAAGAAAAAGATAATGGAAAATGAGGAATTGAGAAGTACAAAACCACAACAAAAAATTTACTAAAGGGATCCCTGGGTGGCTCAGCAGTTTGGCGCCTGCCTTTGGCCCAGGGCATGATCCTGGAGACCTGGGATCGAGTCTCACATCAGGCTCCTGGCATGGAGCCTGCTTCTCCCTCTGCCTGTGTCTCTGCCTCTCTCCCTCTCTCTGTGTGTGTCTTTCTTGAGTAGATAAATAAAATCTTTTAAAAAAATTACTAGAGAGATTCAATGATAGATTTGAATTGACAGAAGAAAGAATTTATGAGCTTGAAAATGGATCAGTAGAGATTATGAAACAAGAACAGAGAGAAAAAAGAATGAAGGGAGGTAAACAGAGCTTAAGAGAAATACAGAATACAAGAAGCATAACAAGGAAAGAAGAAAGAGAGGAGCAGAAAAAATATTTGAAGAAAGGCTGGCAAGATTTAAAATTACTTAGAAATGAATAAAAATGAACACACAATATACCAGAACTCATGGGATGAAGCTGAAGTAGTCAATGGGAAATAAATAGCTGTGCATGCCAGTATTTAAAAGAAAAAAATATTTTAAATCAATAACCTATTTTTTAAGTTTTTACTTAAACTCCAATTAGTTAAAATACACTGTAATATTAGTTTCAGATGTACAAAATAGTGATTCAACAATTTTATACAACACCGGATTCTCATCACAAGTGCATTCTTTAATCCTCATCACCTATTTCACCCATAGCCCCACCACCTCCCCTCTGGTAATCATCATTTTGTTCTCTAGAGTCAAGAGTCTGTTTCTTGGTTTGCCTCTCTCTGTTTTCCTCATTGCTTGTTTTGTTTGTTAAATTCCACATATGAGTGAAATCATATGGTGTTTGTCTTTCTCTGTTATTTTGCTTAGCATAATATTCTCTAGCTCCATCCTAATCTTCTTCTACCTTAGGGAACTTGGAAAAGAAGAACAAATTATATCTACAGGAAACAGAAGAGGAAGAGAATAATAGAGATTAGAGGAGAAATCAGTGAAACAGAGAACAGGAAAACAACAGAGAAAATCAGTGAAAACAGAAGTTGATTCTTTGAAAAAAGATCAATAAATTGACAAAATAGACTTACTAAGAATGAAATAGATAGACTCATCAAGAATAAAATTACTAAAATCAATAATAAAAGAAGCAGTATTATTACTGACCTTTCAGAAATAAAAAGTGATCTAAGGGTACATTATGAACATCTGTATGCCAACAAACTGAAAATTTTAGATGAAATGGAAAATTCTGGGACACCTGGAAGACCATAACTGTGGCTAGTGGTTGAGCGTCTGCTTTCGGCTCAGGCCGTGATCCTGGGGTCCTGGGATCGAGTTCTGCATCATGCTCCCTACAGGGATCCTGTAGGATCCTGGCTCCTGGCATGGAGCCTGCTTCTCCCTCTGCCTATGTCTCTGCCTCTCTCTGTGTGTCTCTCATGAATAAATAAATAAAATTTTTAAAAAGAAATGAAAAATTCCTAGAAAGGCATAAACTGCCAACACTGATTCAAGAAGAAATAGAAAGTCTGAATAGATCTATAAAAAGCAAAAAGTTTGCATTAAAATTTTAAAACTTTCCACTAGGTGCATCAACAACCTGTCTACAACAAGCATGTCTAGTGCTCAATCTTTCTTTGTTTGTTTGTTTCAGGTTTTTATTTAAATTCTAATTAGTTAACATTGTAGTGTAATATTGGTTTCAAGGAGTAGAATTTAGTGATTCATCATGTACAATCCAATCTTGTTTGCTAATACAGCTTTCTAATAAAAGGAACCAGGACCCCTTGGAGAACTAACTGGTTGATTGTAGAACCAGAGCAGGAGATACACAGGCTGAGTTTTATAATGCCAAAATGTAACAAAGTCCTCAAATACACACCCAACCATGATGGGAGTATGTCAAAGAGACACAGAAGCCACTACAGACAGCTCCCAATGATGAAAGCTGGAACAATTTGATCAGTAAAATAAACAAAGTAGTACTGTATTATAACCCAAAGTATAAAATAAATATGAGTGAATCCATACTGATATAAACAAGTAATTGAATAAATAAATAAACGGAGGAGAATTGATGTCCTGTCATGCAGAGACATTCCAAATAATTTATGTAGATATTTTGCCCTTAGGGAAGTCGAGCATGGTCCTTAATGTGAGCTGAGCATAGTGACTTCGTTTAGTTGCAGCTGTACTAAGTGTAATGGTAAACTGGCTGTTAACACATTGTTATTATCTAGAGCTTACCTGGTATTCTTGCCACATGGTACATTGTGTTTATTTTTTTAAGTTTTTTTTGATATCAGTATAATTATAGATTAATTGGGTTTATTATTCACTGAAATGACTCATATACTTACTTTATTTTATTATTTTTTAAAGATTTTATTTATTTATTCATGAGAGAGAGAGAGAGAGAGAGAAGCAGAGAGAGAAGCAGGCTCCATGCAGGGAGCCCGATGTGGGACTCGATCCTGGGACTCCAGGATCATGCCCTGGGCCAAAGGCAGGCGCTAAACCGCTGAGCCACCCAGGGATCCCTGACTCATATACTTTAATTGTGATATTTATGTGAGCCATTTTTGGAGTATATTGAGTGAACATGGTATTAGATTTACTTATTAATCTAATATTGAAAATGTTAGTCATTTTAGTGTATTAATTATTCTAAGTCTAAATTATACTGTTATAACCAATAGTTTGAACAAGGACAGACAATCAAGGCTTAATTATTTTTTTTTTAATTTTTATTCCCCCCAGACCATTCAAACTCATTTTATGCAACCAATTTGTTCCTACTTCTTGAGTAGCTAGGGACAGGCATGATTTCCTTTTTCTTCCTTTCTTTTCTAGATACATGTTTTCCATATTCTGGGTAATTTGATATAAAAAATTTTATTTTAGTCATGGAGGAGATTTTTAAAAGTCATTCTCCTCTCTATTGGAAGTAAACATGAGCAGATTGCTATCAAATTAAACATCAATTTTGTTCCTTTTACTTTTTGCATTTTGTCTTAATATCTATTGTTAATAGATGATATATCTGTGTTTCAAAATTTGAAATGTGCATCCCTGTTACCTACTCATTTACTTCTTCCCTTCTCAGAATCAGTGTAATCAAGTTTTATGTGTGTATGTTGTGTGTATTCTTTTGAAGTTATCTGATATACCTGTAAATGTGAACATACATTCTTCTTCCACATTACTTATTCTAATGGTAGCATATTATATATACACCCCATTTGGCAGATTTTTACATAACACTTAAGGTCTAATAAATTCTTGTAATTCTAAATTTTTACTAACTTAAAAGTAATATTTCACATCTATTAATGAGCAGTCAAAATGTATCAATTAACTTTCATGATATGTCACATTTCGACTATTTTTAAATCTTTTTTCTGTTCTATTTATTTCTATAATGGAGTCATACACTTAGAATATTCTATCAAAGAGATTTTTATAAGAATTCCAGGATACCAGTCTAGCCATGTAATTCTGAGAAATAATTCTTAAAACTATTCTTCATTGACTACTTCTTAAGAACTCATGGCTCTTTTTCAAATTTATAATTGTCATATAAGAAAAATTACTAAGTATTTCAGTAAGAAATTTAAGGCACAGCAAGCTAAATCATAACCTTAGAGAGATAATTAAAATATTGGAAAATTACTTTAGACCATGTTGTAAACTGTTTGAAATATGATGAACAAATGGAAAATAAAATTTGTTTTTTGCTACTTTTTCCTTCATTAAATTAAAAGAACCAATTATATATAAATAACTGGTTCTTATGTTGATATAGAAAGATTTTCTAATTGTATAGTCACTATATCATGCAATTATAAATTTGTACCATATCACTGTGTGAAAGAATGGTACACACTTATGACACTCATATACTGGTCTTCAATATAGTACATTTAGAGCAACCTGTGTTTACTTACCTTGGCCCAGATTCCTTGCTTGGGAAAATGACTTGCAATGATTTTGAAACACAAACTCTCCACCTGCTAATAATTTTTGTTTTTAAGATTTCATTTATTTATTTGAGAGAGAGAGAGAGAGAGCACGCTAGCAGTAGAGAGAGCATGATCAGAGGGGAGAAGGAGAACCAGGCTCCTGTCTAAGCTGGGAACCCAGTGTGGGCTCTAGGACTACATTCCAGGACACTGGGATTATCACATGAGCGGAAGGCAAATGCTTAACCTATTAAGCCACCCAGGTGCCCCCACCTTCTAATAATTTAAAATGTATCCAAATTTAAAATCTACACATAGTATTTTCAAGTAAAATATGTAAGATATAAAAAATCCAAAATTATAATTTATTTTGGTAGTTTCCTTTTCCCAATATGTAATTATTGCTCTCTATCAATTTTTTTCTGCTGGTATAAAAACATATTTATCTTAAAAAATGCCAAGTAATTCAGCACTATTTACAATAGCCAAAATATGGAAGCAAACCAAATGTCTGTCAATAGAGATGTGGCATATATATATATTATATATAATATGTAATATATACATATATATATTACTCAGCCACAAAAAAAGGATGAAATCTTGCCATTTGCATCAACATGGATGGAGTTAACGAGTATACTCTTTAACGAGTATAATGCCAATTGAAATAAGTCAGTCAGAGAATGACAAATACCATATGATTTCACTCATATGAGAAATTTAAGAAACAAAACAACTGAAGGATTAAAGAGACAAATAAACCAGACTCTTAAATATCAAGAACAAACTTGTAGTTACCAGAAGTGAGATGGGTAGAGAGATGGGTAAAATAGATGGAGGGTATTAAGAGTACATTTATTGTGATGAACACCGAGTAATGTATTGAGTTGTTGGATCGTTATACTATATACCTGAAGCTAATGTAATGCTCTTCATTATTTATATTGGAATTTAAAAAATAAAAATAAAACTGAATGCCAAGTTATTTCTGTAAAAGAACATCAATTTCAATAATATGTACTTCTTATTACTTCTTAATGCATCCTAAAGTTCTGACGTTGTGGACTTCAGTAAGGTTCATAATTGGAATACTGTCTTTGACTTTCAAAAACCATACATAATTGTTTAAACAATTCTATATCAGTCTCAGTTTACTAATTAAAATGAGAGATATATACACCATTCTCAGGAGCTGGTTTCATATTATGTCATCGAATATAAAACATTTATCTCAAATAGATGCAGACAATTTATTATTGCTTTCAGAATAGTTATTTACCTAACAGATGAACTAACATGAATTAAGCAGTAAATCAGTTTTACTTCCTTTAGATAATTAGTAATTTACATATAACCTTTGGCTATTTTTTTAATCATAGGGTATTGATATAAGTTGCATAAAATTGCTTTCTATATAGAAAACGCTTTGTAATGGTAACATCTAATTAAAATGCACTATATTTTAGGGTAGTTATATTCTAAATGATACTATAGAGACTACTATGGATATTTAAGGAGTCTGAGTGGAATTGGTACAAGGTGGCTAAATCATAACCTTTATGGATGACTAAGTTATTTTATCAGTCAGTTGAAACAAATGAAAGTATTTAGAGTATTGAATTTTTTAATATATTCTGTATTTAGAAATTATACTATTTTTTTTTGCCATAATAGCCTATTTCGTGTCAAGGTATACATTAAAAGGATAGGTTCATAAAATACACTAAGGTAAGTAGGTAAGGCTGATTATGAATGCAGGAATCCTGCCCAGGAGCTCTAACATAGACCCCTGGAGGCTTCCCAAGAAGTGAGAGCATCAATACATTAATAACCAATTAATCACACCCTAGTTTGTGAACCATACCCTAGTTACTGGCAGCTAAAATCCAGTTTTGGAAGAGACATGGTAAATGGTGTACTTGCCTGTCAGCTAGGTCATGCAAAATATATTTGCTCGGAACACCTTATTTACTTCACATATTGCTTAGGAACTACCCAGTATTGGGTAAACAACTCTGTTGTCTTTCATTTTAAAACTTCAAAAAATTCATAGGTTTTTAAGATTGGGAGTAGAATCTTGTGGTGGCTAGAAACTTAAGTGGCTGGATGTTGATTGTTCAGAATATTGGTATCTTAGATCCTAGCTTTTTAATCTTAGTATTTCACAAACTGGAGGTAACCCATGTTTTAAACTGCCATCCTGTTTTTTCTTTAGTATGTATTGTAAAGTGGATTACTGTGTTTTAATATATCGTTGAGATGTATTGGGGTAATTTTTTTTCCAGATGAAAACATCTCATTTTGTTTTAGAGATTAATTCATAATTAAGATTTGCCTAATTAAATTTGTTTTCCATTTAATTTTGATGGATCTACTTTATCAAGAAAAATATATACTAATCGAAAGTATAAATCAGATGAATCAGCCAGGGATGCCTTGCTTGCCAATAACCTATTAAATGATCAAAAATCTTTAAGATTCATTTCACTTTGATATCTCTGTTGATAGTTTTAGTATAGTTTTAATTTAAAAGTATAATCATATACTGACTCAAATTCTATGTTAAGGTGTAATTTAGATCATTGTTGGAACATATTTTTTGCCTATTTTGTTAAGACTCATTTTTTTACATCTCCTAATTAGCAAATTACCTGCTCATTAGTGAACAACTAGAAGGTATTTTAATAACAGTAAGTTTAATTAGGATGGTGAAAACCAAATAAAATCTCCAGAAAGTTCTTACAAGAGAATAATGCATACATAATAAGTAACAATCACAATGTCTGTAATTCCTTTTTGTTTAACTTTTATAAAACCTTTATCGTCTTGCTACCTGATGAGTGAAATATTTGGTAGCACCTTGAGTGCTATCATCCTTTATCTAGTTGTTATTCTACTTAATATGCCTCATTATTGTACCCAGAATTACTTTTTATTTTTCTTAAGATAAATGTTTGATTTCAAATGAAGGTGACTTTGATGCTCAAAGCTGGCAGTTAACGATAAGAGTGAAATAACTTTTTATGTGTGTGGTACATAGGCTCACGTCTGGCAGAGGTTGTTGTCATACATAGTAAGTGGCCAGCATATTTTGTGCAAGCTATTAAATCTTCGTGATATGTGTTATTTCAGCTAGAAGAAAAAAGGATATTATGAATATTCTGAATATTGAAATTTACAAGAAATGGAACAAATTCTACATGGCTTCACCTTTTTTTTTGAATGTCAAAAATTTAATATTGAAAATGAATTTAATCTGAGTATGGGAGCATTAAACAAAATAAACCATATCCATTGAAGATTGGATATCCAATTACTAAAGTCGTTTTAGCTTTTTACCTTACTAAAGACTTTAAATTCCAGAAATATCACTTTGTTAACAATATTTTCAGTTAGTGTTGACCATAAAGACATATTGATTATATGTACTAGGACTGGATATTACCATAAATTTCTTTGCTAGAATTTAGATTTTAAATATAAAGCCCTCAGCAAGTTCTCAATGTTTGGCTAAAACAGATTTTATCTTAGCAAGAATATCGTATCTTAGGTAAAAAGTAAATATAGATTCTTTTGAACAATATCTTTAAATTGATTGTGCAGTGCAAGTTCTTATTTTAATGAAGTTTAATTTTGAGATAAGTAATACATTCATATATTTCAGAACTTTGAACAAAATAGACTTCCAAGGAAAATAGTGGACTAGGAGGACTCTAAACTCACCTCGTCCCATTGGTACAACTAGGTAACACTTACATTCATGCACATAACCCAGAAAACACCTCAAAGACCGGCAAAACAAACTCCACAACTAAATGTACAGAGAGGCTGCATAGAAGAGGTTATGAAATGGGCCAGAGAGGGGTGGGGAGCTAAACCCCTGTGGTCCGCCCCACTGAAGGGAGAGAGCCTCCTGCTGGAGAGGGCTGAGAAACAGACTATCAAACTGGGGAGCTAGCATGGAGAAGACAAATCCCCATAGCATTTGGCTTTGAAAATCAGAGGGACCAGCATGAGTTCTTACAACCAGCATGACTTAAAGCCAGGAACTTTAAAAATCAGCAGACTCAGCTCTGAGAGAGCCCAGAGGGAAAATCAACAAGGAAACAATGGCTTTCAGTGACACACTGGACCAGATGGACTTAGCAGATATATTCAGAACATTCCAGATTAAAACAGCAGAATACATATTCTCTACAAGTGTACATGGAATATTTTCCAGAGTGATTCACATATTAGGCCACAAAACAAGTCTCAACAGATTCAAAATGACTGAAATTATACCATACATCTTTTCTGAAAAATACATTATGAAACTAGAAATCCACCACAAGAAAAAGTCTGGAAAGAACACAAATATGTGGAGGTTGAATAACATGCTACTAAACAATGGATGCATCAATGAGGAAATCAAAGGGGAGGTTAAAAAAATACATGGAAACAAATAAAAATGGAAACACAATGGTCCAAAATCTCAGGAATGCAGCCAAAAGCAGTTCCAAAAGGGAAGTTTGTAGCAATACAGGTCTACCTTGAGATACAAGAAAAATGTAAAATAGATAACCTAAACTTATCTAAAGGAGATAGAAAAATAAGAACAAACAAAACCCAAAACCAGCAGAAGGAAGGAATAAGCTTTATTATTATAAGAGTTACAGCAGAAATAAATGATCCATGAGTAAAACAAAGCAAAACACTGGAACTCATCAATAAAACCAGGAGCTGGTTCTTTGAAATGATCAACAAAATTGATAAAACTCTAGCCAAACCCATCCAAAAAGAGAAAGAGAGATAGAGACAAAGAGAGAAAGAGAGGGGACTTAAATAAGCAGAATCACAAACAAGAGAGGAGAAAACTGTTCATGTCTTTTGCCCATTTCATGATTGGATTGTTTGTTTCTTTGCTGTTGAGTTGAATAAGTTCTTTATAGATCTTGGAAACTAGCCCTTTATCTGATAAGTCATTTGCAAATATCTTCTCCCATTCTGTAGGTTGTCTTTTAGTTTCTAATGGCTGAATATATATATATACCACATCTTCTTTATCCATTCATTTCTCGATGGACGCCGAGACACCTTCCACAGCTTGGCTATTGTGGACATTGCTGCTATGAACATTGGTGTGCAGGTGTCTCAGTCTTTCTCTGCATCTGTATCTTTGGGGTAAATCCCCAGTAGTGCAATTGCTGGGTCATAGGGTAGCTCTATTTTTAACTCTTTGAGGAACCTCCACACAGTTTTCCAGAGTGGCTGTACCGGTTCACATTCCCACCAGCAGTGCAAGAGGGCTCCTTTTTCTCCACATCCTCTCCAACATTTGTTGTTCCCTGTCTTGTTAATTTTTGCCATTCTCACTGGAGGAGCCTCGGTGTCCATCGGAAGGTGAATGGATAAAGATGTGGTCTATATATGCAATGGAATATTACTCAGCCATTAGAAATGACGAATATCCATCATTTGCTTCGACATGGAACTCGAGGGTATTATGCTGAGGGAAGTAAGTCAGCTGGAGAAGGACAAACATTATATGGTTTTACTCATACAGGGAATATAAAAAATAGTGAAAGGGAATAAAGGGGAAAGGAGAGAAAATGAGTGGGAAATATCAGAGAGGGAGACAGAACATGAGACACTCCTAACTCTGGGAAACAAACATGGGGTAGTGGAAGGGGAGGTGGGCGGGGAGTTGGGGTGAATGGATGATGGGCACTGAGGGGGGGCACTTGACGGGATGCGCACTGAGTGATATGCTATATGTTGGCAAATTGAACTCCAACAAAAAAGGTATATGAAAAAAAGAAGAAATAACAACCAACACCACAGTAATACAAACAATTGTAACAGAATATTACAAAAAAATTATATGACAACAGATTGGACAGCCTAGCAGAAAAGGATAAATTCCTAGAAACATTTAAGCTCACATAATTGAATCACTATTAAACAGAACATTTGCACACACCGATTACCAGCAATGAAATAAAATCAATAATTAAAAAAAAAAAAAAACCACACTTCCCAACCAACTAAAGTCCAGGACCAGATGGCTTCACAGGGGAATTCTATCAATCATTTTAAAAAGAGTCCATACCTATTCTTTTCAAAGTATTCAAAAAAATAAAAAAGGAAGGAAAATTTCCAAATTCATCCTATGAGGCCAGCATTATCCTGATACCAAAACCAGGCAAAGACACCACAGAAAAAGAGAATTATAGGCCAATATGTCTGATAAACGTAGGTGCAAAAATCTTCAACAAAATACTAGCAAGCCAAATCTGACAATACATTAAAAATGTCATTCACCATAATCAAATTGGATTTATTCCTGGGATACAAAGGGTGGTTCAGTATTTGCAAATCAGTCAACATGATAAATCACATGAAAAAGAGAAAGAATATAAGCTATATGATTTCAATGATTCAGTAAAAGCATTTGACAAAGTGCTATATTCATTCATGATAAAAGCCTCAACAAAGTAGATGTAAAGGAAATGTCCCTTAACATAATAAAGACTATATATGAAAAACCCACAACTAATATCATCCTTAATGGGGAAATATTGAGAGCTCTTCCACTAAGGTCAGGAACAAGATAAGGATGTCCACTCTTACCATTTTTATTCAACGTAGTACTGGAGGACCTAGCCACAGCAATCAGACAACAAAAAGAAATAAAAGGCATCCAAACTGGTGAGGAAGAAGTAAAATTTTCACTATTTGCAGATGACATGATACTATATATAGAAAACCCTAGAAAACCCTAAAGACTCAAAAAAACTACTAGAAGTGATAAAATCAGTAAAGTCACAGAATACAAAATTATTGTGAACAAAAACCTGTTACATTCCTATACACTAATAATGAGGCAGCAAAAGAGAAAGAAAATAATCCCATTTACAATTGCACCAAAAAGAATAAAATACCTAGAAATAACTACATCAGTTAGTGACCTGTACTCTGAAAACTGTAAAACACTGATAAAAGAAATTCGAGATGACATAAAGAAACAAAGACATTCCTTGCTCATGGGTTGGAAGAACAAATATTGTTAAAATGTCTATACTACCCAAGGCAATCTACACATTTAATGAATTCCTATCAGATTACCAACAGCATTTTTCATAGAACTAGAATAAGGAATCCTAAAATTTGTATGGAACCACAAAAGACTCCCAATAGCTAAGGTAATCTTGAAAGAGAAA
Source organism: Canis lupus familiaris (assembly GCF_011100685.1). Classification (NCBI taxonomy): domain Eukaryota; kingdom Metazoa; phylum Chordata; class Mammalia; order Carnivora; family Canidae; genus Canis; species Canis lupus. The sequence goes on from NC_049249.1 coordinate 26,515,733, forward strand.
TAAAACCAGAGGCATCACAAATCCAGAATTCAAGTTATATTGCAATATTGTAATAATCAAAACAGTAGGGTAATGGTAAAAAAAAAGGACACATAGATCAAAGGAACTGAGTAGAAAACCCATTAATAAACCCACTAATATATGGTCAATTAATCTTCAACAAAGCAGGAAAGAATTTCAATGAGAAAAAGACAATCTCTTCAACAAATTGTGTTGGGAAAACTGAACAGCAGCATGCAAAAGAATGAAACTGTACCACTTACACTATGCACAAAAATAAATTCAAAATGTATTAAAGACCTAAATGTGAGACCTGAAACTATAAAAATCCTAGAAAAGAACATAGGCAGTAATTTCTCTGACATCAGCTGTAGCAACATTTTTCTAGATATGTTTCCTGAGGCAAAGGGAAACAAAAATGAATGAATGAATGAATGAATGAATGAATAAAACTATTGGGACTACATCAAAATAAAAAACTTCCCAGTGAAGGAAACAATCAAAACTAAAAGACAACCTACTGCATGGGGGAAGATATTTGCAAATTACATGTCCAATAAATGATTAGTCTCCTAAATATATAAAGATCAGATACAACTCAATACCCAAAAAATAAATAATTCAGTTTAAAAATGGGCAAAAGACATGAACAGTCATTTCTATAAGGAAGACGTACAGATGGCCCATAGATACATGAAAAGATGCTCAACATCACTCATCATAAGAGAAATGCAAATCAAAACCGCCATGAGATACCACTTCACACCTGTCAGAACGACTAAAAATAAAAAACTAAGAAACAACAAGTGTTGGCAAGAATGTGGAGAAAAAGAAACCTCCATGCACTGATGATGGGAATGCAAACTCGTGCTGCCACTGTGGAAAACAGTATGGATGTTCATCACAAAGTTCAAAATAGAACCACACTATTATCCACTACTATTTACCCCCAAAATATAAAAATACTAATTCCAAGGGTTACATTCACCACTATGTTTATTGCAGCATTATTTAAATAGCCAAAACGTGGAAACCGCGTAAATGTCCATAGACAGACAGCTAGATAAAAAAAAAAAAGATGTGTTTACACACACACACATACACACACACAGTGGAATATTATTCAGCCATAAAAAAGAATGGAATCTTGCCATTTGCAGTAGCATGGATGGAGCTAGAATATAATACCAAATGAAATAAGCCAAAGACAAATACCATATGATTTCAGTCATATGTGGAATTTAAGAAAGAAAACGGATGAAGGAAAAGAGAAAAACCAGAGTTTGAAACAGTTAAGAAACAGACTCTTAACTGTAGAGAACAAACTGATAGTTATCAGATTGGAGATGGGTGGGGGGGATGAGTGAATAGGTGAAGAGGGATTAAGATTACACTTACGATGAGCACTGAGTAATGTATAGAATTGTTGAATCACTATATTGTACACATGAAACTAATATAACACTGTATGTTAACTATACTGGAATTAAAATTTTTTAAAAAAGTAAAAAAAAAAAAATGGAAACTAGTCCTCCAGCACACCAGTGGGGTAGGCTATTACTCAAACTTAGGATCTGCACAAATTTCATTCCTATATCCTACTAGCAAAATTAAAGTCAAGATTTGTACAAAGTATTCAGCATATTGTAGTTAACCCCTGGGGACAAAAAAAAAATTAGAACAAAGTAAAAATATATAAATTGAGAGGTTATACATCTGACTATAACTTTTTCTACTCCTTTACCCCCTGTTCCCATAGAGCACTGTTTCTTAGGTGTCCTTATTTTTTAATGCAAATATCAAGAAATGCAATTGTATCTTATTTGCCTCATTTCTTACACAAAATCATATATTTCCATATTTTTTCAGAACTGAGATATCATGGAATGTAATGTATAGCATTTTAATGTAACACCAACTAAGAAAAAATGCTGGCAATTAAAATGTGACATGGTGTTGATTATAGAGTGCATCACAATGTCAGAAATATTAAATTGTAAATAAATTCATATCTTAGAATAAAGAAATATGGTATGTGTCCTCTGCTACACATCACTCTTGTCATTTAAGAACATAACCTGATTATCTTTGCAGTGCAGGCCTTCTTTATTATCTTTTTTTACAGGTACATAATATTTCATAGTATGATTGTAGCCTGGTTTTATTTAACTCCTATAAATGGACACTTGGTATTTTTTCCTGTCTTTGAAACTTTGTGCGTAGGTCATTTTTAATGAATTGCAGGTAAAACTACAGTATAAATTCCAAGTGAGATTGCTGGCTTATGGTAATCACATTTGTAATTTTTATAGCTTTTACCAGAAAGTACAGTTTTACCACTGTATTTTCCAACCAACTAGATGAAGAGTATGTTGTCAGAATTTGGACTTTTGCCAATTGAGAAGTGAGAAATGGTATTTGAGGGTGGTTCTAATTTGTACTTCTTGAATGAGGTCAAGAATATTTTCTCATGTTCAAGGGCCATTTGTTTTTCTTTTTCTGTAAACTGCATGTAATCTGCCCATGTTTCTATTAGATGGTTCATTTTTTTATTCTTTATTTCTAGGAATTCTTTATAGATAGGGAGATTAGCCTTTTCTCTGGTATGAGTTGGGATTATTTTCTCAGCTTGTTATCGAGTCTTTGCCTAGTTTTTTAAAATATGAAGATGTTATTCATATTTAATATCAAATAGCTCAAACTTCTCCTTTTGGCTTATGGAATTTGAGTCATAGATTATAGCGGAATTTTCCATGTTTTCTTCTAGAAATGTTATGGCTTTTTTTTTTTAACATTTGATGTAGGCTCATACATTGGTAACCCCACAATGGCCCATATATCCAGATATTCACACTCTTGGGTAAGCCTTTCTATATTGACCATAGACTGGGGCTCTGACTGCTTCAACTCATCAATTATGTTTGGGGGTGATGCTTTGTTAGTTTGACACTTAGTCCTTGATTAAGCTGGCAGTTCTTCTTGGAAGGTTACCAATTAAACACTCCATGGTACCCAACCACCATGTGATAAGGCTGCCCTAGTTGAAAGGCCCATTTCAGAGAGAATCAGCACCAGCAGACAGTAGCCTCAACTGAGTTCCCAGTCGGGTCTCCAGATGAGAAAGAGAATCCAGGTGTGCTGGACCTTCCATCTTAGGTGGGTTGGGAGCCTCCAAGTGACTGAGTTATCCCAATTGACCGCAGTCATCCCAGCGCAGCAGCAGACACCAAGTGGGGCAGAACTTTCCACTTGACACACAGAATTGTGAGAAATAATGCATTGTTGCTTTAAGTCGATAAATTGTTTCACATCACCTCAAATCTTAGTGGCTTAACATAACAAATCATTTGTTTGCTTATAACTTGGAGAGGGCTCAGGAGAGAGAGAGAGATAGCACATTTCTCCCCAACATGGTATCAAGTGAGGCAGCTCTAAGGTGAGCTGGAGAGTCCTCTTGAAAGAAGACTTCATGACAGACTGGCCATTGGCTAAGGGCTTCAGTTTTCCTTTATGTGAGCCATGTGGCTGCTAGTTTTTCTGATATATGTTAGCTGAGTTTTGAGAGGGAGGAAGTGGCAGCTGCAATTTCTCTTAAAGGATAGGCCTATTATTTCCACAGCATCACCTCTCCCCACTGTACTATGTGGGCAGAAGCAGTCAAAATATCATCTCAGATTCAGAGGTATTAAGAAATAGGTTGTCCTACCTTCTTTTAAAAGAAGTGATAAAGAATTTTTTGAACATCTTTAATCCATCACAAATTTAGATACTTGATTCAGCTTCATTTTTTCTCTAATGTCTATTAGATTATTCCATCACCATTTATTAATTAATTCTCCTTTCTCCCAGTATTTTGAGACATTCTCATTACCACATTCTAATTCTTATAATTTCTATGCTATTTGCTTTCATAGGTCTGTCTGTCCATGCACCACTACCACTTATTATAAATATTATATATTATAAATAATATATTTTCTCTCTGATAGGTTGGCAACCTCTCGTTCTTTTGTTTTCTTAATTTTATTGTGTATTCTGACCATTATTTTTATAAATAAATTTTATAATAAGTTTGTCACATTCTGGAGAAAAAAAAGACTATTGGTGTACTCCAATTGAATTAAAATTATAGATTAATTTAGGTAGAACTGTTACCTTTATGATTTTCATTATTCCTAATCAAGGAATATAATTATCTCTTACCATTTACTCTTGTGTCGTAATGTTTTAAAGCTTTTTTCAAATAGATTTTGTATACTTTCCTTTAAGTTTATAAGTACAGACGCATGTATATAGAGATATGCACACATAAAGATTTATATTTGCTAATTTAACATGCTGTATGCTGTGCTGAATTTTCTTATTGTTTGTAATAGTATTTCAGTTCATACTTGTGGGTTTTCCAGGTATACAGTCACATTAACAAAAATAAGTTTATTTCTTCTTTTATTTTTTTAAGATTTTATTTATTCATGAGAGAGAGAAAGAGAGAGAGAGAGAGAGACAGACAGAGACAGAAAGACAGAGACAGAGACAGAGACACAGGCAGAAGGAGAAGCAGGCTCCATGCAGGAAGCCTGAAGTGGGACTCCATCCCGGGTGTCCAAAATCATGCCCTGGACTGAAGGTGGCGCTAAACCACTGAGCCACCTGGGCTGCCCTATTTCTTCTTTTTTCTAATCTTTACACTTCAGATTTAATTATTTTATCTAATTATACTGGCTATACTGGTAATTATAATACACTGTATCTACAATACAGTGTTATGAGTAATGGTGGTCTTGTTGGACATCCTTGTCTTGTTTCTGACTTCGGTGGAAATGTCTTCAGAGATTTCCCATTAAGTAAAATACTATGGGACTTTTGGCTTGATTGATTAATCTATCTATCCATGAAATCATATTTAATTATATTTCTGTCATATTGTGTTTATTAAGAATTTATGTTGAATTTCTATCAAATACGTTCAATTATCTGTGGAAATATGTCATTTTCTTCTTAGGTCAAGCACGGTGTTATATAGAAATAACATATTTTTAATATTTAATTCCCACAATCATTATAAATTATTTTATTTTATTTTATTTTTTTTTGTTTTATAAATTATTTTAATGTGTTGCTGGAATCTGTTTAATTTGGAACTTTGCATCAATATCTAAAGTGATATTGATCTATAGTGGTTTTTTTTTGTGTGTGTGTGTATAATCTTCAGCCTTTAGCATTAATGGGGTACTCATTTCACAAATAAGATTTGGAAGTATTCCTTCTAGTTCTCTGCCCTTGAATAGTCTAAATATCATTGGAATTTCTGTTACTTAAAGCTTTGGTAGAATTCTCTGTGAAAATGACTGGATTGTTGCTTTCTGGAGGGCTAACTCTGACAATTACTTCATTACTTCTGTGGAATGTGTCTATACAGACTTTCTATCTGTGAGAATTACTTAATCCAGTTTATTAAAATTATTTTCATAATATGATAAATACATATAAACTCATAAAGAGTTTGTTCTTTTACCAAAATGAAATTAAGCTAGAGCTAAATAATAGGAATATAAATAGGAATTTCCATATATTTAGAAACTAAGGAATCTATTCTAAGTCTATTCTAAGAATCTATTCTAATCTATCCATGGATCCTAGATAACATTATAATAGAAATTAAAGGATATTTTGGATTGGATGATAAATAAAATACAATGTATTAAAATTTTGTGACATGCAACTAACACAATGCTTATACCAAGAAATTGGTAGTCTTAAAAGCTTACGTCAGAAAATATGAAAGACTGAAATCAGTGATGTAAGTATACATATCAAAAGTTAGGAAAAGAACAAAATTAAAGCCAAATGAAATGGATGGGATGAAATAAAAAATAATGGATGGAATGGAATAAATAATAAAGATAAAAGCAGGAATTAATGAAATAGAAAATAAAATACAATAAAGAAATCAATGAATCCCTAAGTTGATTCTTTGAAAAAAATTGATCAAATTGATAAACCCCAAGGAAGACTAATCTAGGAGTCTTGAGGGTATTTGTTCTCTTTACCAGAATGCTGACCTTACTCTGGTTTCTTCAATTTTCATCTGACAATATTTATTAATCTTTCAGATCACAGTTCAAATGTCACTTTCTTAATAAAGATTTACTTTACCCTCCGAGATGAAGTTAGTGTCCTCTCTAAATCATTCATTTAGTAAATTTGAGTTTCACTTTAAGAAGCTAGGAAGTCATTAAATTTTATGCAGGAATTACATTATATGACTTACACTTTTAAAAGATGTAAGTGTACTCTGTACTCCCCAAAGTGATCATTCAGCATAGTCCATGATAGAATTCCAGCTGACTTTTGGGAGAAATTGGCAAGCTGATCTTAAAATTCACATGAAAATGCGAAGGACCCAAAATAGTCTTGAAAAGAACAAGTCATATACTGCCTGATTTCAAAATTTACTGCTAAGCTATAGTAATCAAAATAGTGTGGTAGTGTCATAATGATATAGACTTATATAGATTAGTGAAATAAAACGTAGAGTTGAGAAATACACACTTTACATTTATGGCCAATTGGTTTTTGACAAAGGTGCCAAGATAATTCAGTTGTGGAAAATGTTTTTTTTTTTTTAACAAATTGTTGTTGGACAGCTGGATATCTACATGCAAGATGAATTTGGATCCTTACAATACAAAATTTAAAAAATACGTTTTAGACATTAATATAAGAGCTAAAACTCTAAAACATTTTGAAGAAAACAGGAATGTATCTTAATTACGTTTGGTTAGGCAATGAGTTTTTAGAAATATCACCAAATGCTCAAGAGATATAAAAGTAACACACTGGACTCCATCAGAATAAAAATTTTTGCACTTCAAAAGGCACTACCAAGAAAGTGAAAAGACAACCCACAGAATGGAAGAACATTTTGTAGGTAATATATTTGATAAGAATCTAGTGTCCAGAATATATAAAGAACCTTTACAACTTAATAATCAGACAAATAACTCAATTTAGAAATGGGCAAAGTCTTTGACTACGCATTTCTCCTAAGAACATACATGAATGACCATTGAGCACTTTAATAGATGCTCAATACCAAAGTCATTAGGAAAATGCAAGTCAAACCATAGTGAGAAGGGCATGGAACTTACTGCTTAATGGGTATGGGGCCCATGCTATGGGGGTGTTGGGTTTCCTGTTGAGAAATAGTGGAAATCGATAGTCATGATTGTCACACAGCATTGTGAATGTACTTAATGCTTTTGAATTGTATACTTAAAAATAGTTTAGACAGTAAATTTTGGTGTGTATGTATCTTTCACAATGAAAAAATAGTACACATACACAATGAGATACCATTTCATACCCCCTGGAATGGTACAATAAAAAAGACAGACAATAATAAGTGTTGACAAGGATGTGGAGAAATTGGAAGTCTCCTGCATTGTTGAAGGTAGTTTAAAGTGGTGGAGCTATTTTGGAAAAGAGTTTGTCACTTTCTCAAAATGTTAATCAGAGTCACCACATGACCCCACAATTCCATTCCTAGGTATCCGGGAATGGGGAATGAAAAAAATTGTCCACACAAAGATGTGTGTGTGTGTTTATAGCAGCACTATTCATAATAGTCAGAAAAGTGGAATGATCCAATTATTCATCTACTGGTTAAGGAATAAATAAAATGTGAATGAAGGCATAATACCATATGTTGTATGATTATGTTTACATGAAATGTGCAGAAGCAGCAAATATATAGAGACTACCGAAGGCAGGATGTGAGAATGAAGAAAGGCAAAAAGAGATAGCTATTGGCATGATGAAAATGTTAATTAGATGATGTAATGGTTGCACAACTCTCCAAATAAACTAAAGTTCACTGGATTCTACATTATGGTGAATTTTAGGGTATGTACTTTATACTGTAGTAAAATTGTTAAAATCAAAGAGAGCCAGATAGCTCTGGTTATTGTGTGGACAGTGGAAGTAGGAAGACCAATTTAAAGGTTAGGGTGGTTTTGGAGGGATGATAGTGATATGAACTAAGTAGATGGTAGTACAGATGGAGAAACAGAAGTAAATATTTGTTTTAGAGGTCGAGTACATAGTATTTGACAGATTGCATGGTTGTGTAAGGGTCAGAGAAAGACTGGGTCTCACTATATTACCTATGGTTTTGTCTTCAACTACTGAGTATATGATGGTAGTATAACTTGAGATGATAAGAACTAGAACAGAAAAAATGCTGGGAGGGGAATTAGGCAGCAATCAAAAACACTAATTGGTGTTGTTACATTTAAGATGTCTAAGAGATATTAAAGGGAGAGGTGATGTAGGCAGCTGGACGTATAGTCAGTTGGATATGCAAGTCTGGATTTCCAGAGAGAGAGATCTAGAGAGAATATATGTTTGCAAACTGTTGCCATAAAAACGATACTTAAGACCTAAGACTGGATGAGTGTTAAATGATGTTTTCTAGGAACTGTTTTAAGAGTAGAGGTTACAATGCCTTGGGGGACTTCACAACTCAGTGAGAAAGTATATTTAAAGAAGTGGGTATATGCAAACTGTTCTGGATTTCACCACCAGATGGAGGGTAGATGATTAGAAATAGGCGTGACCCAGTAAGGAACTATCTGAGCTATCAAGGAGTACACATTTGTTCAATGGAGAAATTGCTTAGGATGTTATTCAATGTCAATATGGGTGGAGGAAACACCATGGGAAAATACTGGAAGATATGGAATACCCATTGTTTTAAAAATACTGAATAATCCAATGTGGATGTGTAAGTTAAAAGATAAAGCATAAAGTTACTTTGTGTCTGATAAGAGAAGTTATGACAGGCAATGAAAAAAATGGGGAAACAGACAATTGGAAAAATCATTTAAAACAGTATATTCTTTGGGGAGTGGTTATCTCAATTATTACTTACAAAATCATGATGCCTTTTGTCCTACTTTTGATAAGAAACCAAAGCCTTCATAAATGTATATAAAATCCATATATACATGAAGTGTGAATACAGCATGCTTTTACATTTTTACAAAAAAAACTTAGAGTTGCCAACATTATTCCATGAAATACATTTTTTCAAATTTACATTGGCTGTTTTTATGAACTTATATCAGCAGACTGTATTTGGTGTATCATTAACTATTAAGAGTATTTTAGTAACAAATCTATCTTTTCAATCTTTTATATTTTTTTCTGCAACCTATTTGGAACAGTTCCTTGCTAAATGCATTATATCATTTTCTTCTATCCTAGTTACATTTAAATTCTATTTCTTTGGACACCAAATGTTTTTTAGTTGATTTTTGTTTGAAGATTTCCAGTAGCCCCAGAAACTGTGGTCAATGCGCACATCAAAACCAGTTAAAGTTTCTCAACCCTATTCTTGACGAATAATTTTTCTACTCCTAGAAGAGTGCAAAGACAAAAATTTTCATCTCTCTCCTTGCTATTCATTTTAGACATTGCCTATTTTATTTGTAAATACTTAGAAGCATCTCCCAATTAAATAAAATTATTAAATAAGCAGATGTAAATCATTTTGAAATGGTTCTAACTGTGGGAACTTAAGATAATATTTCAAAACAATATATAGCACTATAGGTCTGATGCTTAATTTTAAAGATAATACCATTTAAAAATAGAATTATAGTAAATATTAATGCTTTTTTCTTGAGCCTGTTTACTTATTTTAGTAAAAAATATTTAAATACTCTTTATTCAAGAATTTATAAATTATGCTATTTTAAAACATCAGATTTTGGAGATGTAGTCAGTATATAATATTATATTCATCTTTTTCCACTTAATGCTGAGTTTTAGAAAATGTATATTGTTAATGGGCCATGAATTTTCAAGTCATTTTGTTTACTAAGCTAGAACTGAGATCTGAGCAATTATGTGTGTAGTAAAACCTTTAAAACCAGAATGCATTGCATTAAAGAATGTTCATGTTCATTTGCAGTGAGGTAGACAGTAGTGTAAGAATTTTACCCTAACTAGGATTAAGTTAAGAAGCAAACTGTGTGTACATTGTTGTGTTTATTATTATCTGAATGTCTGAAGGTTTAATGTTGTTGACATCTGGAGTATTTTTCAACATACTTTATAATGTGCTTTACTTTCTTTTCATTGCTGATCACATAGGCATTTTCAATTCCTCATAGTGTTTTCCAAGTATTTAGAAACCTTATTTTCTTTTGCATGTTAATGAAACCTCATTGCCACAACTATATTTTCGCAAACATCCTAAATGTAGAATTCAAGTAGACTTAAAACAACTGTTAGCGATTTCCATGTAGAGGATTTTTGCAGATGATTAGACCATTAATATTGAGAGCTAAGGAGTTAGTAGTACTCTATCATTCCAGCTGATAGTAAAGAGAACAGTAGTGGTCATGGGAATCAACAAACAAAATAATTTAAAAATACATATCTCTATGAGTTGTGATGGTGGATATGGGGAAAAATGAATAATTTAAGATAAAATTAAGCCATGACTATACAGTAAAAATAAAATCTATTTAAAATTTATTAACATACTTATGATCTATAAAGCATAAGCTAAAATCTCCTAATAATGTCAGTGAATTTTGTGCAATGATTATTAGTTGTATGAAACTGGAGAAATATTTAAATGATCTACTCAGAATCAATTACTCTTTTAGCAATAATCTTGGGCAAACAGTCCTAACCATCTTTCAGAAGGGCTACTAGGCCATTATGGGAATTATCATATTTATTCACAGTCTTTTATCATTATATCCTTGCTTTGTCATTGGGTTCTCATTTGCTTAATGAAGAAAACATTTTGAATTGTCATAGGGACTGTATTTCAATATTTGGCCCTTTGACAATAATTGTGTAAGAGCTCCAGACCTCACACAGCTGGTCTTAAATTCTTATTTTATAAAGACCACTTTCAAATGCTTTCAGAAAGACAAATGAAGTTTCCTTCTCCTCTTTATTCTTTGGGTGTTTAGGATAAGAGCTTTCCTGGGCCTAGTTAATCTATATACACTTGTGTCTAATTTTTGGCAATATTTTTTGACAAAGATTTAACAGCTCATTAATTTTGATTTTAACTTTGAGTGACATTGTTTTGAATTAAATTTGCTTATGTAACACATAATTTTTCCCCCCAAAGTCTTTTGAATCAAAAGTGTCAGAGTGGGTACTGATGAGAGATGAGTCTGTTAACCTTCCATTAAGAAGGTCAGGAGTCCACGGTCAGTAATAGTCTTAGCCAACACTCCATTTGGCAACAGGCCACCTCCTTTGCTACTTTTATCATTTTCTGTGTGAAGCTAAATTATAGTTGACACATCTTAGTGTTGGTTCTCTGTAAAAGTGCCCTAACATGGCAGCTTACTCCAGCACTATGAAATCCCCAGTATAGAATATACTGTAACAAAATAAATGAATTCATTGTTGTACTAGTTAAACTGAAAGTATTGACACTAGAAGCCCTGAGAATAAATCTGAATTGTAAGGAGTCTGATTGTTAAATGAATACAATCATTTGCTGCCATAGGCCACAAAAATTAAAAAGGTCTAAGTGCTTCTTTTAGACAGAGATGCAGAGACTAATTTTACATGAATGCATACTCTAACAGGATTAGGAGGCTTATTCTGGCACATGAATTGTACTTTTGTTCATCGCATGGAGCACGCTTGCATCTTCACTTTCAGCCTGTTTTTATCATGCTCTTAAGTTCTTTGATTTAGCACTTTGCTTTCTTTGTGTGTTTTAACCTTCAGTTGTCTTATTATTGTTTCCTTTGGTAGATATTTAGTATTTTTTTGTTTGTGCTTTCCACTATTTGTGTTCTAAATTCATTGTTTGTCTAGTCAGTAAGCAAATATAAAAAGAGAAAGGGGGAGCAGAGAAGTGGAAGGAGAAATGGAATGAATATTTGTGAACAATAATAGAAATCTACTGCAGTACATTTTCTCACATATACAAACTTCCCTTCTTTTTATATATGGAATTCACTCATTGCCAGCTACCTCCTCTAGGAAGAAACTCAAAAGTCCCATCTACTTGTTTCATAACCTTGAATAAAAATGCAAGTTATCTAGCTACCTCTCCTTCAATATTCAATATTCAGTGGTGAAATGGGACAGGGTAACCATTATAAGCATTTCCACTGGAAAGGAATAAAAATGCAAGTTATCTAGCTACCTCTCCTTCAATATTCAATATTCAGTGGTGAAATGGGACAGGGTAACCATTATAAGCATTTCCACTGGAAAGGATAGAGGGCATACAGCAGTCCCTGCACACAGCACTTCTAAACTGTTAGGTCAAATGTTTCACCATCCCACTTCCTATGACTCAAGTATCTTTGCTTAGGTTTTCTGGGAGCGGTTCCCTAGTTTGTTGTTCACAGCTCTTGGCTCTATCCTCTAGGAAATCCGTCTGTTTTCATTCTTTTCCTTGGTCATATCTAAAAAGAGTATGCACAATCTACCTTCTTGAGAGTCTGAGTCTTAAATGTGAAACTATGAAGGATTTGGTATTACTCTATTTGCACAGATACATGTATATACATATATATATATGCACATATGCATGCCTATATATATGCCCCCTCCACATTCACACACTGATTTCGGAGACAGACTATTCACACAGCAGCTATATCATGTCCCTTTGTCATTTCATCCATAGGGTGACACAGTGAAAACCAGATGTATTCTGCATATGCAGTGAGGTTTGTACCACAGATAAATTATGAATCTTGGAGTTTCTATAGAGCAACTGGCACATGTGACCTTCCTCTCCAGATATGGAGAGAGGGACATTTGCTCTGGATTGTAAATGAAGATCTCTGAGAGAAATATTTCTAAATCTTCTTGGAGGTCTCAGTCTTTAACAGATAAGATTTGTCTAGTGTTCAGTCACCCTTTAACCAAGGTTGCCAGTAATATTTTCCCCCTGAAAACCTTGACTGTGCAGAAACATGAAAATATTCAAGGAGTACTGTCTCCTGACATTGGTAAGTTTCCTCAACTTGTTTCACTCCTAGAAGGTTGGGGGTTCCAAAGATGGTCCTTTTTTTTTCTTTCTAATTACTTTCTTTAAATATAATTCATACACTATGCATTTCACCCACTTAAAGTGTGCAATTCAACAATGTTTCTAATCTCATAAAATGGTGCAACCATCACTATAATTCTAGCACATTTTAATCACCCTCCTGTGAGCCCCATATGCATTCGCAGTCACTCCCCATTTTTCTCACTCCGTTTCTCCCACCAAGCTCTAGGCAATCACCTGTACCATCTGTCTCAATGGGTCCATTCTGGACATTTCATGTAAATGAAATCATACCATATGTAGTCCTTGTGATGGGGGTCTTTTACTTAGCATAGTATTTTCAACATTCATCAATCTTGTAGCATATAGCAGTACTTCATTCCTATATATTGTTGAGTCTTTTGGCCTTTTCATATCTCTAGCAGTCATAGTCTCTTTTCATCCAGAGTGGTAGTACTTGTGATGGCGCAAAGACCTCAAAAACATTTGCTTTCATTGTTACCACCATATGTTTATTTGATTACACAGTTTTTATGGGAAATGCTAGTGTCTGATGTCTGCCAGTCTGTCTATCTTCTACCTATCTAATTACAGGTTTTTTGGCTTTTTCTTTGAGGTTATCAGTCTTCTTTGGCATGTTTTTTTGATCTATCTTCCTTAGACATTTTGTCCAAGTGGATGGATTTACTGAGGACAAACTCATCGAACCAGAGACTGTAAAAAAGGCATGCCATGTCACTGAATTTCTGACCTATTTTTTCTTTCATCTCTTCCTGAAAACAAGACAATTGTTTCCTTAGCTCAATTTTATATTATATGAACTTCTCGTTTTTAGCAATAATAACTAGTTCACATTAGTAGTATCATCCTTTGAAACTGGTTGTCCACCACCACACAATGATTTTACATGAAACAATTTGTTATCGTTAGAAGGTTATAGATTTACTGTTTTCATAGTACATGACAAAAGTTAGCCTCCAGTAATGACCTCTTATCGCCCTCCTAGTCGTTAAGTTAGTGCCACATAATTTAGTTTAGTGTAACAGTACCACTTCTATATGCCCTTTTAAAATATCTTTTTTTTTTTTTGTAGTAACAACTTTCAAATCATAGTAGCTAACAAAAGCCACTCATTTTATATGATGGCCATGGCATTTAGCTGTGGTCCTACTCTAGGCACAGATTGAGTGTGAGTCTATTCTACATTCTTCTCATCCTGAGTCTTTTTTTTTAAGATTTTATTTATTTGTTTATGAGAGACACAGAAGGAGAGAGGCAGAGACATACGCAGAGGGAGAAGCAGGCTCCATGCAGGAAACCCATTGTGGGACTCGATCCCAGGACTCCGGGATCACGCCCTGAGTCAAAGGCAGATGCTCAACTGCTGAGCCACCCAGGCATTCCTCATCCTGACTCTTTGATGGCAGGAACACCTGCATACTTGAGAGGACATGCTTCTTTTGGCAGATGGTAGTAGTAACAGAGATGTCAAGCTACACCTCGCAATTGCATTTAAAGCCTGTTAGGACATTACATATATCATGGCACCACATATTTCACTGACCAAAGCAAGCAGCATGATCAAACCCCAAATTAATAAAAGAAGATTACTTCCAGGACACACAAGAGGAGAGGTGGGTGGCAAGACATGTATCTGTGATTAATAATTCTATTTTCCATAGAAAGAAAGAAAGCATGATCCTTTTTCCTTTTATATCAATGAGCAACTCTCAGGTTTTATTTATTTATTTCTTTATTTATTTATTTTTTATTGGTGTTTAATTTACCAACCTACAGAATAACCCCCAGTGCCCGTCACCCATTCACTCCCACCCCCCGCCCTCCTCCCCTTCTACCACCCCTAGTTCGTTTCCCAGAGTTAGCAGTCTTTACGTTCTGTCTCCCTTTCTGATATTTCCCACACATTTCTTCTCCCTTCCCTTATATTCCCTTTCACTATTATTTATATTCCGCAAATGAATGAGAACATATAATGTTTGTCCTTCTCTGACTGACTTACTTCACTCAGCATAATACCCTCCAGGTCCATCCACGTTGAAGCAAATGGTGGGTATTTGTCATTTCTAATAGCTGAGTAATATTCCATTGTATACATAAACCACATCTTCTTTATCCATTCATCTTTCGTTGGACACCGAGGCTCCTTCCACAGTTTGGCTATCGTGGCCATTGCTGCTATAAACATCGGGGTGCAGGTGTCCCGGCGTTTCATTGCATTTGTATCTTTGGGGTAAATACCCAACAGTGCAATTGCTGGGTCGTAGGGCAGGTCTATTTTTAACTCTTTGAGGAACCTCCACACAGTTTTCCAGAGTGGCTGCACCAGTTCACATTCCCACCAACAGTGCAAGAGGGTTCCCCTCTCTCCACATCCTCTCCAACATTTGTGGTTTCCTGCCTTGTTAATTTTCCCCATTCTCTCTGGTGTGAGGTGGTATCTCATTGTGATTTTGATTTGTATTTCCCTGATGGCAAGTGATGCAGAGCATTTTCTCATATGCATGTTGGCCATGTCTATGTCTTCCTCTGTGAGATTTCTCTTCATGTCTTTTGCCCATTTCATGATTGGATTGTTTGTTTCTTTGGTGTTGAGTTTAATAAGTTCTTTATAGATCTTGGAAACTAGCCCTTTATCTGGTATGTCATTTGCAAATATCTTCTCCCATTCTGTAGGTTGTCTTTGAGTTTTGTTGACTGTATCCTTTGCTGTGCAAAAGCTTCTTATCTTGATGAAGTCCCAATAGTTCATTTTTGCTTTTGTTTCTTTTGCCTTCGTGGATGTATCTTGCAAGAAGTTACTATGGCCGAGTTCAAAAAGGGTGTTGCCTGTGTTCTTCTCTAGGATTTTGATGGAATCTTGTCTCACATTTAGATCTTTCATCCATTTTGAGTTTATCTTTGTGTATGGTGAAAGAGAGTGGTCTAGTTTCATTCTTCTGCATGTGGATGTCCAATTTTCCCAGCACCATTTATTGAAGAGACTGTCTTTTTCCAATGGATAGTCTTTCCTCCTTTATCGAATATTAGTTGCCCATAAAGTTCAGGGTCCACTTCTGGATTCTCTATTCTGTTCCACTGATCTATGTGTCTGTTTTTGTGCCAGTACCACACTGTCTTGATGACCACAGCTTTGTAGTACAACCTGAAATCTGGCATTGTGATGCCCCCAGATATGGTTTTCTTTTTTAAAATTCCCCTGGCTATTCAGGGTCTTTTCTGATTCCACACAAATCTTAAAATAATTTGTTCTAACTCTCTGAAGAAAGTCCATGGTATTTTGATAGGGATCCATTAAACGTGTATATTGCCCTGGGTAACATTGACATTTTCACAATATTAATTCTGCCAATCCATGAGCATGGAATATTTTTCCATCTCTTTGTGTCTTCCTCAATTTCTTTCAGAAGTGTTCTATAGTTTTGAGGGTATAGATCCTTTACATCTTTGGTTAGGTTTATTCCTAGGTATCTTTTGGGTGCAATTGTAAATGGGATTGACTCCTTAATTTCTCTTTCTTCAGTCTCATTGTTAGTGTATAGAAATGCTACTGATTTCTGGGCATTGATTTTGTATCCTGCCACACTACCGAATTGCTGTATGAGTTCTAGCAATCTTGGGGTGGAGACTCTTGGGTTTTCTATGTAGAGTATCATGTCATCGGCGAAGAGGGAGAGTTTAACTTCTTCTTTGCCAATTTGAATGCCTTTAATATCTTTTTGTTGTCTGATTGCTGAGGCTAGGACTTCCAATACTATGTTGAATAGGAGTGGTGAGAGTGGACATCCCTGTCTTGTTCCTGATCTTAGGGGAAAGACTCCCAGTGCTTCCCCATTGAGAATGATATTTGCTGTGGGCTTTTCGTAGATGGCTTTTAAGATGTTGAGAAATGTTCCCTCTATCCCTACGCTCTGAAGAGTTTTGATCAGGAATGGATGCTGTATTTTGTCAAATGCTTTCTCTGCATCTAATGAGAGGATCGTATGGTTCTTGGTTTTTCTCTTGCTGATATGATGAATCACATTGATTGTTTTACGGGTGTTGAACCAGCCTTGTGTCCCGGGGATAAATCCTACTTGGTCATGGTGAATAATTTTCTTAATGTACTGTTGGATCCTATTGGCAAGTATCTTGTTGAGAATTTTTGCATCCATGTTCATCAGGGATATTTGGTCTGTAATTCTCCTTTTTGGTGGAGTCTTTGTCTGGTTTTGGAATTAAGGTGATGCTGGCCTCATAGAATGAATTTGGAAGTACTTCATCTCTTTCTATCTTTCCAAACAGCTTTAGGAGAATAGGTATGGTTTCTTCTTTAAACGTTTGATAGAATTCCGCAGGAAGCCATCTGGCCCTGGACTTTTGTGTCTTGGGAGGTTTTTGATGACTGCTTCAATTTCCTCCCTGGTTATTGGCCTGTTCAGGTTTTCTATTTCTTCCTGTTCCAGTTTTGGTAGTTTGTGGCTTTCCAGGAATGCGTCCATTTCTTCTAGATTGCCTAATTTATTGGCGTATAGCTGTTCATAATATGTTTTTAAAATCATTTGTATTTCCTTGGTGTTGGTAGTGATCTCTCCTTTCTCATTCATGATTTTATAATTTTGAGTCTTCTCTCTCTTCTTTTTAATAAGGCTGGCTAATGGTTTATCTATCTTACTAATTCTTTCAAAGAACAAACTCCTGGTTCTGTTGATCTGTTCCACAGTTCTTCTGGTCTCGATTTCGTTGAGTTCTGCTCGAATCTTTATTAACTCTCTTCTTCTCCTGGGTGTAGGATCTATTTGCAACTCTCAGTTTTTAAGAAAATGAATTAAGTGATGAGTTGTCCATCGACTGATGAATAAAGAAGATGTGGTATATATACACAATGGGATATTACTTAGCCATAAAAAAGAATTAAATCTTGGCATTTGCAATGACATGGATGATGCTAGAGGGTATAATAAGTGAGATAACTCAGAGAAAGACAAATACCACATGATTTCACTCACACATGGAATTTAAGAAATAAACAAGCAAAGGGGGAAAAAACAGAGGCAAACCAAGAAACAAACTTTTAACTATTGAGAACAAAGTGGTTAGCAGAGTGGGGGTAGGTGGGAGGATGAGTCAAATAAGTGATGAGATTAAGGAGTACACTTACTGTGATGAACACTGGGTGATATATGGAAGTGTTAAATCACTAAATTGTACACCTGAAACTAGTATTACACTGTATATTAACTAACTGGAATTTAAATAGAAACTTCAAAAAATTATATCTATCTATATAGATTTTTCACTGTTTCAGAATATTTTATATGGTTTACTGCTACATTTAAGTCTTAAAAGAAAAATAATTTCTATCCTGGAATTAAAGATTTATTTCAAATGTGGGCTGAAATATTGATGATTAAACACTGAAAATGACTAGATTTTGGGAATCCAAAAAAAAAATCACTATTGAAACTTTGGCTTCTAAACACAAAGTGATATCATTTTATAAAATAGTTTATCTGAATCACATAAACATTAGCTCATATGCCATTTTTAAAATTAATTAATTTAGTAAGATTTTATTTTTTAACTAATCTCTACACTCCGTGTGGGACTTGAACTCACAACTCTGAGATCAAGAGTTGCACGCTTTACCGACTGAGCCAGCCAGGCAGCCAGGCGCCCTTATCTATCTATCTATCTATCTATCTATCTATCTATCTATCTATCTATCAATTCCAGTTAGTTAACAGAGTGTAACATTAGTTTCAGGTGCACAATATAGTGATTCAGCACTTCCATATAACACCCGGTGTTCATCACTACAAGTGCCCTCCTTAATCCCCATCTTTATACCATTTTAGAATATTACAAATATCTAGATGTGTTCCACCCCACAAATTTCATTGAGCAAAGAGTTTGGTTTGGGGACACAAAATTGATCTGAATTTTTTTTTATTCTGGACAGCTTCTCAAAAAATCAAGCGATTCTAAACTTGATTTCAAGATATTACTAGTACATTTATTTTAGTCTTATATCTGTGTGAACTATAAGATAATAAACCATGTATCATTTTTCTAATTTTTTTAAAGATTTATTTTTATTTATTTATGATAGAGAGAGAGATAGAGAGAGAAAGAGGCAGAGACACAGTCCGAGGGAGAAGCAGGCTCCATGCCAGGAGCCTGACACGGGACTCGATCCCGGGACTCCAGGATCACGCCCTTGGCCAAAGGCAGGCGTGAAACCACTGAGCCACCCAGGGATCCCCTCATTTTTCTAATTTTAAAAGTTTTTCCTTCTTTTTAAAAAGTAATATATCATTAAAGTAAAATTTGAAAGTAGCACGAAACAAATCATCATAATCCCTTCATCTTACCACAGATACCTACTTACATACAAACCTGATATGTTGTTAGGATCATTGTATATTTGGAAATTTATATTATTTTTTAAGTCAGTTTAAGTCAACAGCATATAATACACATTTTCAACACATCTGTATTTTAATGATAGAGTTTTCATAATCAATCCAAAACTTACATGGAAACAAAGTTGGTGTTGGCACTTTGTAAAATCATTCCAATATTATTGTTAAATGGGTATTTTTTTCCTATTAAAGAAATATTTGGGGGGCATCTGGGTGGCACATTTGGTTAAGCATCTGACTCTTGGTTTCAGCTCAGATCATGATCGATCTCAGGGTTGTGATTCTGAGCCCCCTATTGGGCTTCATGCTCAATGTAGAGTCTGCTTGAGATTCTCTCTCCCTTCCCTCTCCCCCTCCCATTCAATGCTCTCTCTCTTTCAGAAAGAAAGAAAGAAAGAAAGAAAGAAAGAAAGAAAGAAAGAAAGAAAGAAGCCTTTTAAAAAATATTTTGTTAATACTTATTATTGTCTTGTTTCATAGTGAAGACTTAATTGATTGTTTTACCTATTCTCTACGTAGTATGTGATTATTTTGTTTAAAAAACATATAAACTTTCCATGTTGCAAATGGCAAGATTTCATTCTTCTGTAGGGCCGAGTAATATTCCATAGTATAAATATAACATACCTTCCTTATCCACTTATCTGTTTATGGATCCTTGAGTTACTTCCATAAATAATGCTGCAGTAAACATAGAGGTGCATAATCTCTTTGAGATAGTGGGGTTTTTTTCCTTTTGGAAATATGTCTATTCAGATCCCCTGTTCATTTTTTAATTGGATTCTTTGGATTTTTTTTTGGTGTTAAGTTGCTTCTTTATGTATTTTGAATATTAATACTTTATCAGATACACCATTTGCATATATCTTCTCCCATTCACTAGTTGTCTTGGATGGATCTGGAGGGTATATCGTAAGTGAAATAAGTCAGACATCCTTGATATCTGAAAGCAATAAATGCTTCAAGATTTTGTATACTATTATATTTATCATATATGAATTAATATTATAAATAAAATATACCTAATATTTCTTATTCCTCCTTAAATTTTACATATTATATGATTGATATATTTTTATTATATACATTTTAAGCTAAATTTTACCTGATTTTAGAGCCTTTCTTTTTTCCCCTGGGTAAATTTCATCTTTGCTTTAATATACTTGCTAAGGACTCTAAAGATTTGAATTAGATGAAGAGGCTTGTGTAGTGTGAATCAGGATAATATATTTTATGTCTATTGTGTTTGTATTTGGAAATGAGTCACACTGAATTGCCTCATTATTCTTTTTGAGTCAGGATGGGTCTTAATTTGCATTTCCTCACCAGGTACTCTAGGATAAGAAAGTAATTCCTCAGTAACTCTATTTCCCTGAAATCCTTCAGAAGCCCAAAGAGGTTCATCAGGCAATGTATGGCTCCAAATCAAAGGAGAATTCTTAGAAGTTGCATGTATCCTTCTTTGGTCATCTCCCCTTTTCAAGTCTCGATTCTTGAGAGATTAGTAATTCTTTCTTTGATGTTTTCTTTTTAACTGTTTTCTTTATAAGTACTTTACTGGATCAACTTTCTGTTGAGGTATAATCTGTATACAGAACAGGGAACAAATTGGAAGCATGTAGCTTATTTACAGAATGAACACTTGTATATAACCACCTTCTATCCACATCTGTGTAAGGAAATAATTTGACACAGAAGGTCCACTTAGCTCTCCTCCAGTCACAATCCTCTGCAAAACAATGACTATTCTGATTTTTTTTAAAAGATTTATTTGTTTGTTTGTTTGTTTGTTTGTTTATTTATTTATTTATTTATTTATTTATTTATTTATTGGGGGGGGCAGGCAAAGACACAGGCAGAGGGACAAGCAGGCTCCATGCAGAGAGCCCAACGTGGGACTCGATCCCGGGACTCCAGGATCACACCCTGGGCCAAAGGCAGATGGTAAACCGCTGAGCCACCCAGGGATCCCCTATTCTGATTTTTTAACTAACATCATCTGTGGTTATTCTAGGTGTTTGAATTTTTTTCTTTCTTTCTTTTTCTTTTCTTCTTTCTTTCTTCTTTCTCTCTCCTTTCTTTCTTTCTTTCTTTCTTTCTTTCTTTC
Organism: Canis lupus familiaris; assembly: GCF_011100685.1. Lineage (NCBI taxonomy): Eukaryota > Metazoa > Chordata > Mammalia > Carnivora > Canidae > Canis > Canis lupus. The sequence continues at coordinate 26,537,316 of NC_049249.1, forward strand.
TTTCTTTCTTTCTTTCTTTCTTCTTTCTTTCTTTCTTTCTTTTCTTTCTCTTTTCTTTTCTTTTCTTTTCTTTTTTTCTTTCTTTCTTCTTCTTTTTCTTCCTTCCATCCTTTACTTTTTTAACTTTAAAAGGAGTCAAATATGAGGCTCTGATATAATGTATGTAATATTCATTTTCAAGTGGAAAACACCAAGTGTAAATGAAATGTGTTTTTGTCTGAATATAAACCTCCATGAGCTATGTAATATTATATTTTATTGAGTCAAAATAGCTACTAAAAGCTGCTTTACCAATTTTCATTTAGTATTTCATTTTTGAATATAAATTGTTATTTGGCTAATATGTTAAGAAAATTGTTAAGGCAATAGTTAAGAGCTAAATTTTTATGCAAAAAGAAATAAACAGTTTTTTTTCTTGAGTATTTATGTATTGTACTCCCACTCATTTTATTAAGTAGATAGAGCTATTTTTTTCTTTAAGACTCAGCTATCGGAATCCCTGGGTGGCGCAGCAGTTTGGCGCCTGCCTTTGGCCCGGGGCGTGATCCTGGAGACCCGGGATCGAGTCCCGCGTCGGGCTCTTTGCATGGAGCCTGCTTCTCCCTCTGCCTGTGTCTCTGCCTCTCTCTCTCTCTCTCTCTCTGTGACTATCATAAGTAAATAAAAAATTAAAAAAAAAAGACTCAGCTATCATGATAACATTTGATTCATGTCTATCTTTTTAGACATGAAAATAGCAATATAGCCATTCAGATTTTTTAAATTTATGACTCAGCATTTATGAATTGATATACCCTTCAACTGAAATGTTACAATTTTTTCTCAATTTGAAAGGTTATAATTAATTATGATGAAGCACTAAAGATTGATAATTAGAATTTGAAATCAAAATGTCAGTATATTTATTATGAACCTACTTGAATGGGCTGATAATTTCACTAATATATGACAATCACCAATCATAAATATCCCAACACAGTTCTTAAGCTAACACTGTCCTTAAGTTATCCTTCAATATTTTCTGTGATCTTGTAAGTAAAAAATAGGTATGAGTGTAATAAGTCCAATTAGTGACAGTGGTAATATTTTACATGTCTATTGTGTTTGTATTTGGAAATGAGTCACAATGAATTGCCTCATTATTCTTTTTGAGTTAATAGGTGTAGGTTATCATTTAAATATGTGTCCACATACTCTTTTCAGCTCATGCCCAACACAATGACATTCATAGATTAAAAAAATTAGTCATGAATGGAAAGGAAGGTCTTTATACTTTCTTCTGTCTTAGTAATTTCACAGAACATTTTATAGGAGAGAAAATGGGATAATGTAAAGGAGTAGAAGCAGTAGTCATGGTCAGTGAATAGGCAGATTTACTTGACTTAAATTGAAGATATTTTTGCAGGCTGGTTTGTGTGCAGTTGGGTAAAAAGTAGAGCGAGGACAGTACAGGAGACCTGTGAATGTCAGATGAACTGACATTTAACATGAGAACAAGATTGTATGTGAAAAATTATTTTGTCAAGCTTTAAGGTAGTATGAAATTATTAGTTAGTACTAACCCATTTATTTTTAATATCTGTTTAAAATATTATTTCTAATATTTAGTATTTGAAATAATACAGTTCAGAGATCATTATTTGTCCATAGGATCACACTATTGGTATCTTAAATTCAAGTTAAATTTATTATACATCATAACTGATATTTAATGTTATATTTATTTCTTAATTTTATTTGGTCAACAACAAGTATGAACAACAGCAAAAATTCTAAAAAAGAACTGATATCTTTTTCAACCTTAAATCAATTTAGTTTAAATTATCTAGAGTATCTATTTAAGCTAAATTAAACTGTATAATTAAGTTGATTTAGGATTGAAGTATTTGGTTAATATGTTAGTATATTTATACTAATGGTATATGGTTTAGGACATATGCAATTCACTAGCTTAATTGAGAGCCTTAAGTAATTTTGATAAAAAAGGAAAATAAGAATTCTCTGTTTTCTATTGGGTAAAATAAACATTTTAAAAATTTAAAAATTTAAAATTTACCTAAAAATTTAGATTTCCAGCTTCTATGAAAAAAAAAAAACGTAAGAGTAGATACAATATACTTAATCCAAAATGACAAATTAACTGGAGATGAGTAGTGCTCATTCTACTTAAACAAGCTGTACATTATTCTTGTTCACTTCTGGCCTTGCCCCTGTTAGTATTCACCAGAAATTTTAAAGGATATTGGGAGCTTTTTTTCTTCATAGCATAAGTCCCTCTCTTGTAGAATGGAGTCCTACAATTGGCAGCTAGGCCCACCTCAGAATTTAGAGTGTTTACTCCTAAGTCAGCTCTCATTTAGGATATCCTTTCTGCCTCATAGATTACAATATGTAACAGATAGAAAACCAGGGCAAATGTTGGCATACTGTTTGTTTTTCTCTCTTTTTTAAGGAATAACAATGCTATTATGACAATTTCCAATACTCAAAAGCAATTCTTGCACATATTTTATCCATTTTTCAAATTGTTTCTGGCAGAAGCATAAATCTATTCTCTATTAATCAAAGCCAGATGTGGATATCTTAATTAATTAAAAAATTTTATATTTCCAATTTGGTTTCTAAATGATTCAAAGATATTTCTCCTACACTGTGAGCTTTGTGTAGAGTCTAAATAGTAAAGAATTGTAAAATTTTGAAGTATTGTGAAATATTAACATTTTTACATGAAGTAATGTGGATGCTATGTTAAGAGATGGCTAAGTATGCATGACAGCTATTCACCAAATATGATATGTATATTTAGTGCATTTTCTGCAGTTTTATAAGCATACATAAACTTACATGTTTATTTACTATAGTTATTATCTCTTTATAATGTCTTGGCTCACAGAGATCATCTAGGGCCAGTGTTACTATCATGTTTTATTCACCAGAAAACATAGCTTTTTTTTTTTTTTAATTTTTTATTTACTTATGATAGTCACAGAGAGAGAGAGAGAGAGAGAGAGAGAGGCAGAGACACAGGCAGAGGGAGAAGCAGGCTCCATGCACCGGGAGCCTGACGTGGGACTCGATCCCGGGTCTCCAGGATCGCGCCCTGGGCCAAAGGCAGGCGCCAAACCGCTGCGCCACCCAGGGATCCCCCAGAAAACATAGCTTTTATCCCTGGAAATAAACAGAGTTGTTGGTTTCTCTCTCCATTTGATGGTAGTAATTTGCCTTACTTATAAAAAATAACATGCTAGGTCTTGATGATGGATTAGGCTAACCTGTACAGGGATGTACCAATATAACCACTAATAATAGGAACATTCTGTAGGTACAGTTAAAGAGAGAGCGAGCGAGCAAGAGAGAGAAAAAGAGAATTATTTAATGATACACCTTAATGTAGAATATAAACAGTTATTCTTTATGTGTTTCAAACAGCTTTTATGGTAGAGCAGTGAATAATTAAATATCTCTTAATATATGTCATATACATAAATATACACTTAGTCATAAATATACACCCACACATACAGAAATACCCAGGTAAAATACCAGTGACTCTCATTCATCAAAATATTTAATCCTTTTATATTATGGTAACTATTTCTAAATTATTTTTATCTTAATTTCTATAGCCTGTAACTTAGTTTTCTTAAATGAAAATTTGAGTATTATGATATCTGCGACTAGTAAGGAATTTACATGTATAATGATTTGAACAAAAAAAGGGAGAAAAAGAAGTTAACTGAGGATATTTTTATTTGAGTTTGTCATATTCCCATGTGTTGAAGTCCAGGATCCACTCTTTGACATTTACCCTTCTGGAATAAATTGAGATGTATTAGAGATGATTTTGATGGTCATTTTACGAATGTAGAATGTTGTGTTTTTCAGAAATATATTTTACACAGACCCTTTAATTGAGAGGCAAAAGTTCAGATAGCAGTTATATAGATTAGGCTTTCATATTTGATTCCAGGAATGTACATTTTCAGCATGGCACTCATAGAATTAAATGCACAGCTGCCAAAACCGTTAATGGGATTTGCATGCTTAATTTAGTGCTACACTGAAAACATATCCCTTCTTGTTCAATATATTCAATCAAAAAAATTCATTAAGAAGTATTCTTATCTACTTTTCATTTTCAAGGTACAACAAGAGACTGTTACATCCCATTAAAAATGAATGTTTAAGTAACGAATTTCGAAATAAAATATTGACTTTTTGAAGTGCTTTTGGGAAAATTTAATTTATAAAAAAGAAAACTCCTGGAATATGGTGGTAGCATTTCAACCTTTTTTTTCTATGCTTGCAATTATTATGCAAATATTATTGCTGTTGCAAAAGACCTTTGTCATGAATTGCTTTGTAATAGAGCAAAGCTACTGAACACTATTTTTCAAATAGATGTGTCTATGACAGTATTAATACATAAGACCTACGATAAATTGCTGGTGGTAAAAGACTAAACAAATGCACCCACCTCTTTTTTCCTAAAGTGCCAGAATTAAAGATGTTTATCCAAATACCTTAAATTAATGTATTTTTATATATTCTAGCTATGCTTATGGTAGCAAATATGAAACGATTGTATTCAGCTTTCTTCTTTATCTGTCACTAAGATGGTGTCATAATATTTAGAGATAGGCTCTCAACTGTCAGCATTTGTTACAGTTCAGTGATGCATGACAAAGTGTGAGGGACATTGTCTTCCCGCACTGCTAAATGTATTAACGCAGTAATGATATTTCCCAGTGACTTCTTACTCAAGGTCAAAATAATGAGATTCATCTGTATTTTGCAACAATTTGTTTTTTACCCAATATATTTTCCATCTTAGCCTATTTCCTCAGGTTTATTAGGTACTTTCTAAATTTGGAGTAAATATATGTTACAACTTAAAGAATTGTCATTTTTAACCTTTAATTTTGTTTTAAATAATCAACTATGACTTCTCAGTTTATCTATTAAAATAAATAAGCAGCATTCTCATATGTTCTTTTTGTTGCTATCTATGAAGAGATGACCTGAAGCAGAATTCTGGATTTCGTATTGAAATTTTCTTCTTTTTTATGGCATCAATAAATATAAAAATTATTTTATAAAATAATAATTGCTCAATGATAGCCAAGTATTCATTCAGTAATCATCTCTTATTCATATAATGCTTTAAAATTTGTAACTTGTCTTCACAGGCAATATTTATTTTCATCCTGATAGCAATTCTATGTAGTAGAAATTTTAGAAAATATTACCCCTATTTTACAGATGAGGAAATTAAATTCAGGGATGTTAGTATCATAAATTCACACAGATTAAACTTAAAGTTGGGCTTTTTGACTCTAATTTTACTATCTTTCATTCTATTCCATTCTTGCTTCTTTATATTTATTGAAAATCTGAAGATTGCAGTGGTATAAATATTACAGTGTACTTTTATAGAAAAACAAAGTTACCAGTGCTACAATTAAATATTCACTGCTTCTGGATTAATCTTTCTTAATCATCACTTTGAGTATGTCACTTTTTTACTTGAAAAACTTTAGTGTTTCATTGCCAACCCTATTATGTCTTCATATATCCATATAACCATTTTCCAAGAGAAATATTTACTCAGATAAGAGAGGCCATTATTTGTAGATTTTCATTTACTGAAGTTGGCCTCATTTCACTGAATAGATTACATATTGATTACAAATGTTTGCATGGGATAATTTCATTTTACTGATTTAATGGGAACCAATGTATGCTATTGGCTTAACAGGAGCTGTCTTTCCTTTTATTTAAAAAAAATTTTTTTTTAATTTAAGTTCGATTTCCAACATATAGTATAACACCTAGTGCTCATCCCATCAAGTGCCCTCCTCAGTGCCCATGATCCAGTTACCCCATCCCCCGCCTCCTCCCCTTCCACTGCCCTTTGTTCTTTTCCCACATTTAGGAGTCTCTCATGTTTTGTCTCCCTCTCTAATTTTTCCCACTCATTTTCCCTCCTTCCCCTTATAATTCCTTTCTCTATTTCTTATACTCCAATTCCAATCTACCTATATATCATAAATGATCTTTACTTTTTCCCCATAACATATTTAGACTTTTTGAGGACTCAATTTGCATTGAAATTTACACTATCAATGGTATCTTTAAAAGCATGCTCTGTAAATCTTTTAAATTCTGTATTATTAGCAATGCTACATGCATCAATTAACTTTCATTACTTATAACTACCCTTCTGCAATGAAGAGTTTGAAAGAGTAAAATATATATTCAGATATCTGAACTTTGCAGTTCAAAAATACTGAAGATCAGTAGAAGTAGTACCCAGAGGTAATTTGAAAAGCAGATCTGAACTGTGAATTTCTATGTCAGAATTTTCATTTTGAAAGCTTCCTGTAGGTCAAATAACAAGGATCATGAACACTCTCTGCTCATGTAGTTTTTTTTTTTTTTTTAAGGATTTTATTTATTTACTTGAGAGAGAGAGAGAAAGCATAGAGGGAGAAGGAGAAGCAGACTCCCTGCTGAGCAGAGAGCTTGTTGCTAGATCCCAGGACCCCAGGAACACTATCTGAGCCAAAGGCAGACACTTAACTGACTGAGCTACCCAGGCACCCTTTACATAGATACTTTTGGACAAAAGTTTATTATAAACATATATTGTTTTAGCCCCAATATGTGACAGTGGATTCAGTTATTGCTAAAAGCATTCATTCAGATTTTCAGCCATTTTGATTATGATGTATGGACAGTAATTATATTTTTTATTAAAGGTCTATAAAGTAAAAATGCATAATATATCAAAAATATATATTACAGTTACTAATAGAATTTTCATTGTTGGAAGTTTGAAGTTAGTTTGCCTTTTTTTTTTTTGGAACCTCAGTTCTTAAAAGGATTAGGTTCAGCAAGAATGCCTGTCGATTAAGCTACTTACTTTAGTTTTTCTCAGTTTTCACTTTCTAAAGAATATGATTTGAGCTTTTGCTTGGCAATAAGGAGTTCCTCAATAGTTTACAGTCTCAATAAACAAGACTGAAAAAATTGCTTTAAGCTTTTGTCTGAGACACTATACAAAAATGGCAATAGTTACTAGGGATTTAAATTTTTAATTGTTTGGATGATGTGAGTTTACTGATTATGTGTAAGTGCATATAAGTACTTCTATTAATATAAAATACTTTATAGCTAATATACATATTTATTCTTTTTTCTTTTTTTTCTTTTTTTTTTAAATTCCAGTGTAATTAACCTAGAGTGTTATATTAGTTTCAGGTGTTACAGTTTGGTGATTCAACAATTTTGTACATTACTCAGTGCTCATCACTGTTAAGTGTAAGTCCCTATCACCTTCTTTGACCATTGCCCTTCCTCCCACTCTCCCTTTAGTAACCAATAGTTCTCTATATTTAAGACTCTATTTTTGGGGATCCCTGGGTGGCGCAGAGGTTTGGTGCCTGCCTTTGGCCCGAGGCGCGATCCTGGAGACCCCGGATCGAGTCCCACCTAGGGCTCCTGGGGCATGGAGCCTGCTTCTCCCTCTGCCTGTGTCTCTGCCTCTCTCTCTCTCTCTCTGTGACTATCATAAATAAATAAAAAATTTTTAAAAAAGAGTCTATTTTTGTTTGTTTCTTTTCTTCTTTTTTCAATTGTTTGGTTTCTTAAATTCCATGTATGAGTGAAATTGTGTAGTAGTTGTCTTTTTTTTGGCTGACTTATTTCACTTAGCATTATATCCTCTAGGTCCAGCCATGTCATTGCCAGTGGCAAGGTTTCATTCTTTTTTATGCCTAAATAATATTCCTGTGTGTGTGTGTGTGTGTGTGTGTGTATTCCCCATATCTTTTTATCTATTCATCTTTCAGTGGACACTTGGGCTGCTTCTATATTTTGGCTATTATAAATAATGTTGCAGTAAACATAGGTGGATATATCTCTTCAAATTCATATTCTTTGGATACTCACTGGTAGAATTACTGGACCATATGATAATTCTACTTTTAATTTTTTAAGGAACCTCCAGACCACTTTCCACAGGGGCTGTACCAGTTTGCATTCCCACCAACAGTGCAAAAGGGGTCCTTTTTTTCCACATCAAATATTTCTTGTGTGTGTGTGTATGTGTGTGTGTGTGTTTAATTTTAGCCATTTTGAGAGGTGGGAGGTGATCTCTCGTAGTTTTGATTTGCATTTTGCTGATGATGAGTGATGTTGAGCATTTTTTCATGAGTCTGTCGGCCATCTGTATGTCTTCTGTGGAGAAATGTCTATTCATGTCTTCTGTCCATTTTCAAATTATGTTACTTGTTTTTTTTGGGGGGGGATGTTGAGTTGTATCAGTTCTTTATATATTTTATATATTAATCCTTTATTGGATATGTTATTTGCAAATATCTCATCCCATGCAGTGGTTGCCTTTTAGTTTTGTTGACTGTTCATTTCACTGAGCAGAGCTTTTTATTTTGATGTAGTCCTAGTAGTTTGTGGTTGTTTTTCTTTTGCTTTTATTTCCCTTTGCCTCAGGAGACATATCTAGAAAAATGTTGTTACAGCTGATGTGAGAGTATTACTGCCTTATTCTCTTCTAGGATTTTATAGTTTCAGGTCTCACATTTTGGCCTTTTAAAAAAAATATTTTATTTATTTATTTGAGAGAGAGAAAGAGTGAGAGATCACAGAGGGATAGTGATTGGAAGAAGGAGACTCCCCACTGAGCAGAGAGCCCAATGTGGGACTCCATCTCAGGACCCTGAGATCATGACTGGAACCAAAGGCAGACGCTTAACTAACTGAGCAACCCAGACACCCCACATTTAGCTCTTTAATCCATTTTGAATTTATTTTTGTATATGGTGAAAGGAAATAGTTCAGTTTCATTCTTTTGCCTGTTGCTGTCCAGTTTTCCCAACACCATTTTTTGAAGAGACTAGACTGTCTTTTTTCATGAAATTCTTTCATGCTTTGTTGAAGATTAATTTAGCATATAATTGTGGATTTATTTCTGGGCTTTCTAGCTGTTCCTTTGATCTATGTGTTTATTTTTGTGCTAGTACCATACCATTTTGATTATTGCAGCTTTGTAGTATATCTTGAAATCTGGGATTGCGATATCTCCAGCTTTGTTCTTCTTTTTCAAGATTGTTCTTTCTATCTGGGTCTTTTGTGGTTAGATATATTTAAACATAGAAATTAAGTTAAAATATTATTTTAGTGTTATTAAAATAGAGTAACAGTAATATAGATTGTGTTTGGTGAAAAATCTGAATTTTTTTAAAAAGGCATATGATTTTCATAAGATTATAGAGGCTTCACTTTATCAAAATTGTATAGTTTTCTTCACAAGCATCACTACTTCCTTAGTTTCCTTGCACCTTGTTGATATGGGAGGAAATTCAAAGTATCTGACAGTAGAATATCCAGAATGTATCTTGTAGAGAGTGCTGTTTCAACACACAGTGAAATCCAAAGAAAGAAACTCTTCTCTGACCTGCCAGGAATTGCATCTACAGGTTATCTTACCCCAACTTAATATAGTTATAATTATAAATTAAGAGTTTTAATTTAGAGTTTAAAAAAGTGCCTGAGTAAATCTTTGTATTGTGAATCAGTTTTATAGTCATCATCAAAATTATGTCAGTCCTTTAGGAACTCACATTTTAAGAGAGAAGATTATTTCCTATGTTTACCAGTATATATAGATATATTTTATTATACCTTCTAAGCATGAGAGTGATTGTTTTGTTTACTTTCTCCTGTTCATTTTTTTGGGCACATTACCTAAAAACAGAGAAATGAGCAATGTGAGGTGGGTTGGGGGATAGCAAGGGATTAAATCTCAAATGTTGGCACCCTCAATACAAGGCAGAAAGGCTTTGATGTGATACCCAAACATTTGGTTACATTGAGCAGAGGTGGAGGATGAAAGAGCTGGGGCTTGTAGTAACTTCAAAAGTAGTCTAAAGAGGATAGAATCCCATTAAGAAAACCATACTTTCCTTTGTCTCTGCTTCTGGGACAAGAGCACATGCACATTGCTGATCATGTGAGATGTTAGGAATCTAATTAGGTGGACATAAGATAATTGGTGAAAGTAATAAAGTTGTGTACATTTTATTATGCTGAGTTCTATGCTAAGTGCCCTCTAAAAAAACTATTTCATGTTTTCTTCACAACTTGTGAGGTAGACAAAATCATTATCCTCACTTTGTAAATCAAGTTTGTAGAGGTTATGTAACTACCCAAAATGGTATAGCTAGTAATGGAGAAACCAGAATGCAAACCCAGGGTGTCATTATTCTAAAAAATATACTTTTAACCACTACTTTGTGGTACATTATGTGACTTGTTCAAACTTGAAATAAAACCAAATTTGAGTGGCAAATGGAACAAATGTAATAAACAAATAAAATCAATTGAATTCTATGAAAATTATTTTATATTATAGAATCTGTATGACTACAAAAGACTTTCATTTTCTCTTGTTGGCTTTATTTCTATAGAAATGATGAGCTAAAGCCTCATCAAGAATTGTTCAAATCTTTGTTGTGTTATTAAATTTCTCTGTGCCTCAGTTTTCTTATCTGTGAGTTAAGGGAAATAATAGTACTTGCATCATGGATTGCGGTGAATAAATAAATTGCTTCATGTGAAGTTCTTGCCTTGTCTAAGCACTTTGGTTATTTAATTAGCAATTATTATAAAAGAAGATTGCATGTCAAAATTGTGGAATTCAAGGTTAATTCTATTTAAGAAAGTTCAACTAAATGTCATCAATTTTGATTACATATGTAAGAAGTATTCAAAATGACAAAATGAAAACTATTTTTGTTGTGAAATTTGGAGTTAATAAGATTACCATGAAAAGCAAATAACAAATATATCATTTGCTTTTTAAGAAAATTTCAAATATATAGATATATTATACACATGTAGAGTTTCAAGATATAAATCCTCTCCAAACAACACAGTAGTTTTCAAAGGATGTTTTCTTTTATTATATACTTCATGATACAATAAAATAATGAAAGAAGAGCTTAATAAGGTGGAACTGATTGGATTGGACATTTGTATACCTCTGTGGGTATTGTTTAATTATCCATGAGATTGAGTTGTTAAATAAGCAGATTAATATGAGTAATACATAAAGAAAGAAAATAATAAGAATATTGGAAAAATAATTTTATTTCTAATTATATGTGGCATTTTTTGGCTTATAAAATATGTACATTTCATTGGGAGAGAAATTTTTACTTATATCATATTGTTTAGATTCTATTTCATATATTATTTGTTAGTTATCAAAATAAAGCATTTACAATTAGAAGTAGACATATTAGAAAGTAATAAACTGATAGTTGACCATTTTTAGTATTATATTGTTCAATAGATTTTATTTAGCTTATGTCTTAATAAGTTAAAAATGAAGGATTTTAGTCTTCTGTCTGTCAAGTTTTTCTCTTTTTTCTAATGTAAATATTTTTGTAATAGGGCAAGAAGTATATTTATTATGTCTTCTACTGATTTCAAAAATGTAAATAGCTAATTTGTATGAAATATTTAACTAAATACCATCTGGTATCAACTAATGCATATAGACATAGAGTTATTGATTAATATTAGCTTGATTGATATTATTTGAATCATATTTTATAATTTGGGATATTTTATAATTTATCCAAAATTAGTGCCTAAAATATAGGGACTTCTTTTTGTTTGTTGTTGTTGTTGTCTAGCTTTCTGATCTTTTTCAAAAATTTTTTTTATTGGAGTTCAATTTGCCAACATATAGCATTACACCAAATGTTCATCCTGCCATGTGCCCCCCTCAGTGCCCATCACCCAGTCACCCCAATCTCCCGCCCATCTTCCTTTCCACTATCCCTTGTTCATTTCCCCGAGTTAGGAGTCTTTCATATTTTGTCACCCTCACTGAATTTTCACTCATTTTCTCTCCTTTCCCTTTATTCCCTTTCATTAATTTTTATATTCCCCAAATGAATGAGACCATATAATGTTTGTCCTTTTCCAATTGACTTATTTCACTCAGCATAATACCCTCCAGTTCCATCCATGTCAAAGCAAATAGTGGGTATTTGTTGTTTCTAATGGCTGAGTAATATTCCATTGTATATATAGACCACATCTTCTGTATCCATTCATCTTTCGATGGACACCGAGGCTCCTTCCACAGTTTGGCTATTGTGGACATTGCTGTTATAAACATCAGGGTGCAGGTGTTCTGGCGTTTCACTGCATCTGTATCTTTGGGGTAAATTCCCAGTAGTGCAATTGCTGGGTCATAGGGCAGATCTATTTTTAACTCTTTGAGGAACCTCCACACAGTTTTCCAGAGTGGCTGCACCAGTTCACATTCCTACCAACAGTGCAAAAGGGTTCCCCTTTCTCCAATTCCTCTCCAACATTTGTTGTTTCCTGTCTTGTTAATTTTCCCCATTCTCACTGGTGTGAGGTGGTATCTCATTGTGGTTTTGATTTGCATTTCTCTGATGGCCAGTGATGCAGAGCGCTTTTTCGTGCTTGTTGGCCATGTCTGTGTCTTCCTCGGTGAAATTTCTGTTCATGTCTTTTGCCCATTTCATGATTGGATTGTTTGTTTCTTTGCTGTTGAGTTTAATAAGTTCCTTTATAGATCTTGGATACTAGCCCTTTATATGTATCTTGCGAGAGGTTGCTGTGGCCAAGTTCAAAAAGGGTGTTGCCTGTGTTCTCCTCTAGAATTTGGATGGAATCTTGTCTCACATTTAGATCTTTCATCTATTTTGAGTTTATCTTTGTGTATGGTGAAAGAGAGTGGTCTAGTTTCATTCTTCTGCATGTGGATGTCCAATTTTCCCAGCACCATTTATTGAAGAGACGGTCTTTCTTCCAATGGATAGTCTTTCCTCCTTTATCGAATATTAGTTGACCATAAAGTTCAGGGTCCACTTCTGGGTTCTCTATTCTGTTCCATTGATCTATGTGTCTGTTTTTGTGCCGGTACCACACTGTCTTGATGACCACAGCTTTGTAGTACAACCTGAAATCTGGAGTACTTCCAAATTCGTTCTATGAGGCCAGCATCACCTTAATTCCAAAACCAGACAAAGACCCCACCAAAAAGGAGAATTACAGACCAATATCCCTGATGAACATGGATGCAAAAATTCTCAACAAGATACTGGCCAATAGGATCCAGCAATACATTAACCACAGCTTTGTAGTACAACCTGAAATCTGGCATTGTGATGCCCCCAGCCCTGGTTTTCTTTTTTAATATTCCTCTGGCTATTCGGGGTCTTTTCTGATTCCACACAAATCTTAAGATGATTTGTTCCAACTCTCTGAAGAAAGTCCATGGTATTTTGATAGCGATTGCCTTAAATGTGTAAATTGCCCTGAGTAGCATTGACATTTTCACAATATTAATTCTTCCAATCCATGAGCATAGAATATTTTTCCATCTCTTTGTGTCTTCCTCAATTTCTTTCAGAAGTGTTCTGTAGTTTTTAGGGTATAGATCCTTTACCTCTTTGGTTAGGTTTACTCCTAGGTATCTTATGCAAAGGGATCTGTTGACAGGATAGGTTAATTAAATCAACCATTTCACTAGATTTCAAAACATTCTATACAATTTTTACAATTTCCTGAAAGCATCAATGAGTCCAATTGACAAATAGTAATGACAAGGTAAAAACTAGGGGAAGGGAGAATTGAGAAGTAAGAAGAGTACTGCAGAAGTTTTGCTTTGTTGGCCTTGTAAATGCAAACTTGACATTTAGTTTTTTGACCTCAGAGTTTAAGAGAGAACAAGTAAAAGCTCTACCCAGCATTAGAAATCTGATAGAAAGTGTTCACTATAGTAAAATTGAACCTCAAAGAGATGCACATTCCAGATAAGTGTGAACTGGAAGTTAGTCTGCAACACGCTCATTTTGTAGCCAAAAGCTATCCCTTAATTACCTGCATGATCCAAAAATATCTTGAACCTTTAGTTTGGTTAAGAATAGCCTCTGGCAAAAGAAGAAGGAAATCTCTGAAGGAGCTCATCTCATCCAACTCCAAAAAATTTTCCAACATATGTTTTTAAAGGCAAATAAAGAGTATACACCCCCAAATTACCAAATACATAGAAAATAAAGAGCAAGAACCATAAGAAATGATACATAAGTAGAACAGATGTGAAGATTTATTTTATTTATTTATTTATTTTGTTTAAATTTTTTATTTAAATTCTAGTTAGCTAATATATAGTGTAATACTGGTTTCAGGAGTAGAAATTAGTGATTCATGACCTACATATAACACCCAGTACTCATCACAAGTGCTTTCCTTAATATTCATTAACCATTTAGCCCATCACTTGCTCCCCTCCCCTCCATTAAGCCTCAATTTGTTCTCTATAGTTAAAAGAATTTCTTACTGTCCGTCTTTCTGTTTTCCCCCTTCTCCTATATTTATATGTTTTTCTTAAATTCCACATATGAGTGAAATCATATGGTATTTGTCTTTCTCTGACTGACTTATTTCACTTAGCATTGTACTCTCCAGTTGCCATATCACTGCAAATGGCAAGATATGTTTTTCATGGCTGAGTAATATTACATTGTGTGGATGTGTATTTGTTTTTCTCATCACAGGATAAAAGTAAATGGTAGGGGGATCCCTGGGGGGGTTCAGCGGTTGAGTGCCTGCCTTTGGCCCAGGGTGTGATCCTGGAGACCTGGGATCGAGTTTCGCATCGGGCTCCCTGAATGGAGCCTGCTTCTCTCATTGCCTGTGTTTCTACCTCTCTCTGTCTCTCTCTTTCTCTCTCTCTCTCTCTGTGTTGTGTGTTTCTCATGAATAAATTAAAAATCTTAAAACAGTAAATGGCAGAAATTGAGTAAGATCATCGGTTTCATAAGATCGGCCTATATGATATTTTAGTTTTAGTGGACATTGCATTTAATGCAAAAATATTAATATATTTTAAAAAGTACAATTTTTGTTCTTTAAGCCAAATGCCTTCTGTAGCCACATATACTGATTATTGGAATTTAGCTGGAAATTGTGTAGATTAATTTGAAAATAGAGGAACTGTCAGTACATATTTTCTAGCTGATAGAAGTTTGGAATTCCCTAAGTTTTTTGTTTTGACAATTTAAAAAAACATGTAATAAATTACAAAGAAACAAATTATCATTCATATTCCCACCACCTTGAATGAAATGAGGCTAATGTCTTGGCATATTTACTTATGAGTTTATTCCCTTTTTTAAATGAAAAGAAATCATTATTGATAAAAATATTAAACATATTTATTGAAAATATTTTAAAAGGAAAAGTATAAAAGTGACAGAAAAAAGAACCCAAAATTTCTCTGTCTAGATCTCATTATCCATAACATTCTGGAAATAACTTTCTATGTATAGAAAAATGCAGAATGAAAGAAAGGAAGGCTAACAAGCAGGGGTAAGGATTTATGGTAAGTGTACGTGCCACTTTTATGAAAATAATTTGATTTCATTTGACTTTAATTCAGCAGAAGAAGTGAAAACTGAAGTTAAACCAAAATAAGTATTGAACGTCAGAGATTCCATTACCAAAAGAAGTATCAATTCCTAAAATATCCTCTAGGATTAAAATAAGAAATTTTGAAAAATATTGAGAATTTAGAATCAAATGGATTTTTAAAACTTCATGTTTTTAGCTTTAGATATTCTTTTCATAATATGCTTTGATAAAAGAGAATAGTAGTGCTTTCATTGACACTTTACATCTCCCCTCCCCCTCCCTCTGAATTTTGGTGATTGTATATTTCTTAGATTGTCCTAATTTGTAAAATTGACTTTCTGTTCTATGAAACTTAACAGTTGGTTAGTATTAGTTACATATTTGATGGATATGGTACATACTACCAATCTTTTTACCACAGCTGACTCTTGTATTTTGATCTATCTCTTCATTGACTGGGTTTTATTGTCAAGTAGTTTTTTGTTTGTTTATTTTAGAAAACTCACAGAGGGACAATTGGGTGTTCAGTGGTTGAGCATCTGCCTTCAGCTCAGGGCATGATCCTGGGGTCCCAGGATCAAGTCCTACATGAGGCTCCCTGAAGGGAGCCCACTTCTCCTTCTGCCTGTGTCTCTGCCTCTCTCTGTGTCTAATAAATAAATAAAATCTTTAAAAGAAAGAAAGAAAGGAAAGAGAAAGAAAGCTTTCATGAGAGCTATATTTTCCAAACATAAAGTTCCAAAACTTTTTGTGTTCTAGCACCTTTAGACTACCAGTCACTGTTTCACAGTTACGCCCAAAGAAGTACCTAGCAGTTATATTTATGAAATGGTTACATTCAAATGGTTCAACAAGTATTTGTATCCTACTGACTTATTAGGTATTTTAAAAATGCACACACATTAAAAAAATAATATTTCATTCTTAAATAACCTTCATCACCCACTAATGAGATGTAAATGACTGCTGGACACTATGCAGCTTTTCAAATCTTGGAATCAAATTATGCTACATTCATTTACTATTTGATATTGATTTTAATATGATTCTTGCTTTTTGTCATAGCAACTGCTTAAAATTTAGTCTAACAAAATGTGACATTCTCTAAAGTAGCACATTCTGATGTTGAAATTGGTGTCTACTTCAAGCAGTAATCCACGCAATGTGTCTGTAACTAATATCACTATATATATACTTAGTATTTGATGAAAGTTTTGCCTATTACATTAATATTATAGCAGTCATCATTTACCCTATAATTTGTGGTATTTTCCTATTTGTATACCAGAATTGAGCCTGGAAGGATAATTGCCATGTCCCTGACTGAGCTCCCAGGACTCCATTCTTGCTTCTGAGAACCATTTAATCAAGGACAATGCTGAAGGAGAGATGAATGACTCTATATGTTTATATATTTTCTACTTTATTGAACAATCTCTTCTCTCTCCAAAGGAAACTTCAGCACCCCTATATCAAAGCCCCTAGGCAGCCCCAACGTTCCCTTCTAGTAGTATAAAGATCATGCTAAATTGTGCACCCTTACTCAACTGATCCCCATACCTTCTCTCTCACCTCCTGAATTTGCCCCTTGAAGAGCAAATATCTTATTTATTATAATTTATGCCACTTGGTGTGTGTCCTAATCATCTGAAACTGGCACTGACTTGAAACAAGATACCCAGGATAATAAACCCTTCTAAAATAGGTTGGATATATATCATCATTTTCACAGACACATGTATATGCAAATTAGTTTTGTTAAGAATATGTAAATTGTAACTAATTAAAACTTTTAAGTATGATGATATTCATAACCTATGAATTGTGGGATGATAGTTTGTTTTCTTGGGCCAGTTGTTGTAGAGTGGGGAATAAGGATTAGGAATAATTGTATTTTAAAAATTGCTTGGTAGCCAAAGCAGCATAGGTTCATTTGAAACATCAGCTGTTCTGATAATTATCATACTTAGAGCTAACAGTAATTTGGCTCAAATTATTTATTTTCGGTCTCTATATTGCTTAAGCATCTGCTCATGAATTAGTTTTTGTAATGTTTCAATATGTTCTGGTTCACGTTTGGCATTTTTGGTTTTGCTACAATAATGAGATAATGAGATAAAACCATAGATTTTCTAAGTAGTCCTTGGACAATATTTAATATGTTCTCTTAGACAGGCAGCAAATTAAATCACTTTAAGTTGTTCTTCATAAATTTTTTTCACCCTATTTATATTTGATACTAGTAATGCACTTGCAAATCAGTTTCTTTTAGTACACCAGCTGAATTAGTTCCAACATGAAAGAAAAACAAGTTATTTGTCCAGAGGAAGATATCCTATTACTGATTTATAGATAGATCTAATATAAAATATATTTTCCCTAAATCAATTTATGATATTATTTTGGTCTTACATATGAACAAGAGGGAATCTATCATCTAGCACCTGTGTCAGAGTCATTTCCTCATATAGAAATCATCAGTAAATATGGTATACTCTTGATTAGCCACTCTGAAAAATCTTTGGCATATATATATTTCCAAAATGCTGATGTTTAACATGTTTCCTGCCCTCATATAAATTCCATATTTCTTGCTTTGATGATAGAAATGTAATTAGGCCAATAAGTAAGTTTTTTTTAAAGTATTTTTTGAATGACATGAAATTCACAAAACAAAATTAAACATTTTAAAGTAAACAATTCAAAAAAAAAAATAAAAAAAAAAAAAAATAAAGTAAACAATTCAGTGTCACTTAGAGCATTCACAATGATGTGCAACCACCACCTATATCTAGTTCCAAATTTTTTTCATCACTACAAAATGAAATGCTATATCCATTAATCAGATATTCCCTATACTCCTCTCCCCCTGCTAGGCAATGACCAAGCTAAGTTGTCTCTGTGGATTTACCTATAATGAATATTTCATATAAGTAGGACCACATATTTTTGCATCTGGCTTCTTTGATTTCATACAATATTATGAAGTTTATTCATGTTATGACATATTACTTCATTGTGTGTGTGTGATAAACACAATTTGTTTATCCATTAATGGACATTTGGACTATTTCTACCTTTTGGATATTGTGAATAGCGCTGCTATGAACATTAGTATATGTGTATTTATTTGTTTAAATACCAGTTTTCAGTTATTTTGGGTGTATTCCTAGGAGTAGGATTTCTGATTAATACAGTTTATTCTATGTTTAACTTTTTTTTTTTAAAGAATTTTATTTATTTATTCATGAGAGACACACAGAGAGAGAGAGAGAGAGAGGCAGAGACACAGGCAGAGGGAGAAGCAGGCTCCACGCAGGGAGCCTGATGTGGGACTCGATCCCGGGTCCCCAGGATCACACCCCAGGCTTCAGGCTGCGCTAAACCGCTGCGCCACCGGGGCTGCCCTATGTTTAACTTTTTGAAGAACCACCAACATGTTTTCCATAGTCCCAAATGAACCATTTTATGTCACCACCAGCAATTTATAAAGGTTCCAGTTTCTCCACATTTTTGCTGTTTGCTATTTGCCACTTTAAAAAAATTATTACTATCCCTATGAATGTGAAGTGATATCTCATTGTGATTTGGGTTTGGATCCCTAATGACAAATTTTTGAGCATCTTTTTAGGAGCATTTTGGCCATTGGCTTTTTGTTTTTGTAATATATTCAGGATACTAGACCTTAGTGTATGTATTATTTGCATATATTTTTTCCCATATATTGTCTTTTCACTTTCTTGAAAATCTTGCTTGATGCACAAAAGTTTTAAGTTTTGGTGAAATCTAATCTGCAAGTTTTTTTTTTTTTTTAATTTTCTTGTTTGTGCTTTTGGTGTCATATCTGAGAATTTATTGCCAAATCCAAGGTCATGAAGTTTTAACCCTATGTTTTGTATTAAGAGTTTTATGGTCTTAGCTCTTACAGTCAAGTCATTCATCAACTTTGAGTTAATTTTTGTATAAAGTGTGAAGTAGGGTTCTGATTTCTTCTTCTTTTTTAATCCAGTTGCCATAGAACTATTTCTTGAAGACCTATCTTTTTTCCTCTTTGAATGGTCCTGTTCCCCATATCAATTGCTCATAGATGTATGGGTTTATCTCTGAACTCTCATTTCTATTCCATTGGTTAGCATATTTATCTTTACAAATATTTTAAGGCTGAATGAAATAGGAATTGTGAATTATCCACACATTTTGAAAAAAGTTTATCTGTAATTTTTAATGAAGTCACAATTATGTAGATACTGTGTTATAGGTACTCTGCTAGGCAGAAGGAACATAAAGTTGAATACACATTATCCCTCTCTCAAGAAAGAGTTTAATGTTTAGTGTGGAGCCAACATAAGTAAATCAACAATTTTAAGTTTAGTCTAATAAGGACTAATACTGAGATGGGTACATGATTCTATAGGAGTGTGGGGGACAAAATGAGTACTAACTGATGTCCATTCAACAAGCATGTAGTCTAAATTAATCACAGAATCCTATTCCCCTTTCCAGGGATTTTTCATTTTCAGTAATGGGTTGCCTAAGTAACATTAAGCCAGGGGAGGCCCCAAGAAAGCTTACTGAGGGATTTGTGAAGGGAAGTTTTGTCACTCCTAAGAGAAAGTCATAGGAAGTTGATCTCTTTCCAATGAAAATTAATGAGGAAATGTGTTCCCCCAAAGAATACCAGCAGTCTTCCATGAAGCCACACTGGAGACTACAGAGGAGAGAATCCAAAATGAACTGAGGGAATCCTGGGTGGCTCAGAGGTTTAGCACCTGCCTTTGGTCCAGGGTGTGATCCTGGAGTCCCGGGATCAAGTCCCACATCAGGGTCCCTGCATGGAGCCTGCTTCTCGCTCTGCCTGTGTCTCTGCCTCTCTCTCTGTGTCTTTCATAAATAAATAAATAAATAAATAAATAAATAAATAAATAAATAAAATCTTTAAAAAAACTGATTAAAAAAAAAACAAATGAACTGAAATAAATAAATAAATAAATAAATAAATAAATAAAATCTTTAAAAAAACTGATTAAAAAAAAAAAAATGAACTGAGTCCTTGATAGCATGATTGAACCTCTGCCTCTACCAACCCTGAAGACTCACTTAGCTTTATGTGAATTCATAAATTTGCTCACTATTAATGGCAGTCTGAACATGAAATTAGGTTTCTTGAAGATGAAATATCCATAATATGGGGAGGAAGGTGCCAGAGGCGTATGTAAGTGTGATTGAGGTTCTAATACAGCTTCCCCAAAATGGTGGTATTTGAATTGAATGTAATTATTAGCAATTAGCTAAGTAAAAAAGGAGAATGGCATTGCAAGAAGGAACACGAAATATGAATTACAAAGTGGAAAACATGAGCCCTGCTAATAAAGATTTTACAATATAATTAGGCTAATAGAATATGGATGTAAAAAGATGATGCATACTCTCATATGTTATATTTCTTAGTTTTCATATCAACATTAAGAAGGTAAGAGTGGCTGGTGGCTCAGTCGATTAAGTGTCTTACTGTTGTTTTCAGCTCAAGTCGTGATCTCAGGGTATTAAAATGAGCTCTGTGTCCAGTTTCGTGCAGGGTGTGAAGCCTTCTTAAGATCTTTCTCCTTCTGCCTCTCCCACATCTGCTCTTGCATTCGCTCTCTCTCTCTCTCAAAAAAAAAAAAAAAAAAAAAAGAAAAGAAAAGAAAAGCTAAGTGAGTATAAGGGAGTGAATAGGAGAGACACTCAGGAGTGACAGACCTCAGCAGTAACACAATTAAGTAAACAAATAATTGTAGAGGCAAAAAAAAAAAAAAAAAAAAGATAAGTGAGTGTAAGGGAATGAATAGGAGAGACACTCAGGAGTCACAGACCTCAGCAGTAACACAATTAAGTAAACAAATAATTGTAGAGGCCAGATGTGCTGATACTACTTGCCTGAGGAGTTTTCAAATATAATTAGGAGATCATGAAATGTTCTAGTTAATGTCTGCCTATGGAAGTATGTTAAATCTGTGATATACAGTGCTGTTATCAAATCCAAGATGGTGGTGGTACCTTCCAATATGATCAAGATTGCATTTTGAAAGGAGGAGACCACTTAGTGGCCATTTTCAGTGGGTTTCTAGGACTGAACATGGGTAGTGGTATCCTGACAGAATGTCAGTGTAGTCTGCTTAGCAAGAGAGAGGAATACCTGCAACTATGGTAGAAACTTTGTTTCTTCAGGTAGAAATGCTTATTACCTCATGACACATTTTCATTGTGATTTAGTTTCCCAAATAGGATGAGGTCAGTCAAAGAATCTTCTGTTCAAGATGACAAAACTGCTGATTGTGTCTGACATTAATTTTTTTAAAGATTTTATTTATCTGTTCATGAGAGATACACAGAGAGGCAGAGACATAGACAGAGGGAGAAGCAGGATATGGGACTCAATCCCAGGACCCCATGATCAAGACCCGAGTCAAAGGAAGATGCTCAACCGCTGAGCCACCCAGGCTCAATTAATTAAGTTGAAATTTTTTTTTAGGGTATTTTGAGTCTTGATTTTGATAAAGCAGTATGATATATTGGTTATGACTGCATACTGTGGGGGCACCTGAGTGGCCTGGGTGGCTCTATCGGTGAAGCATCTGCCTTTAGCTCAAGTCATGATCTCAGAGTCCTGGGATTAATCCCCACGTTGGGTTCCCTATTTAGGGGGGAGTCTGCTTCTCCCTCTGTTTTCCTCTGCTGCTCCCTCCTACTTGTATATATATATATATATATATATATATATATATATATATATATATATCTGCATACTCTGGAGCCAGACTGACTATTTGGATTCCTGTACCAACTTAATTACAGCATTTTGGTAATTGAGAGTCACTTAAGCTCTCTGCCTACTCCCTCATCTGTAATGAAGGAATAATAGTTATAGAACCTTTCTTATTTAATTGTTGTAAGACTTAAATTTTATCCATGGAAAAAATTAAATTATATCCATAAGTGTCCTGGATTAGTATTTGGCATAAAGTTAGTAGTCAATGAATATTATTCTGCTAGCTATTTTATTAATGTTCAGTTATTATGGCACTAATTCCTTCAAATCATTGATAAAAACCACTTCACAGGTCTATGAGACTGAGGGCCAGATGTTGTGCTGTACTGGGGCAGCTAAGTTATCCCTACTAAAGGATATGCTTCAGCAAATAGAATCTGTCCTTGGGATACATCACTTTTATCCATGGCATGTGTGGTATATTGCATCCCATGACACAATAGTAGAGGTAGCCAACTAATCCTGACAACAGGCCATTAGAGTGAAAGTGATTTTCCCAATGTTACAGAGCAAGTAATTGTTGGACTTGAGGCCTGAACCCTAGTCACCTGACTCCATAATCCTGTGATCATTTCATTGCCTAATGAATATATAAAGTGTTCTAGTCCTCTTGCTTCTTTTGTTCTCAGATTAGTAGGATTTCTATAAACAAATACAGTTAAATGTTCCCCAAAGTGGTTCTACTGGTCAAAAGCAACATATTTCCTACAAAATCATACCTCCTGTTATGTGGATGCTTCTTATTCTAGAGCAAGTTCAGTTAAAAGATAATGCAGGAAGATCTTCTAGAAAAGAACACTTAGGTAATAGTGCATATTTATCCTTTAAACATTAGTTTCCTTAAGAATAAATTTTGATTTCTCTCATTAACATATACATCATATATTATAATTCCTTTTAAAGAGATTTATGTATTCTAGAGAGAGAGAGAGATAGCACGAATGGGGAGAGGGGCAGAGGGAGAGAATCTTCAAGCTGACTCCCAGATCAGTGTGGAGCCAGATGCAGGGCTTGATCCCATGACCCATGAGATCATGACCTGAGCTGAAACCAAGAGTGGGATGCATAACCAACTGAACCATTCTGATGTGTCATATATATATTTTATATAATTGTGTTACAAACCCATAGTAAACACATCTTGATTTTTCATAGCATACCCATATAATTTATATGATTTAGATTATTTGCATTTAGAGTACAGACTTAGTGCTGCAATGGAGACCTCAGATAAACCAACATGGTAGACAAATCTACCATGGTATACCAGGGCTGGTGAATGGCTCAAGGCAGACAGACAACTTTGTTCTACAAGTCCACAAAGGAAGTGAATGAAGTTCATTTTCATTCTCTGCTGTGTTCGAGGGTGTTGTCCTTATTTACATGCCAGAGGTGGCTCTCAGGTGCCAGCCATGTCCTTATTTTCTAGCCCATGAGACCATGAGAAATGAAAAATCAGAACTTTTTCAAGTTCATTTTTAAAGAGTATATATTGGTAGTTGCATTCATAACTATTTGTTCACATTCCACTGTTCAAAATTTAAATTACTAGCTGCAGAAGATATGGGAAATATGATCTTTAACTATGTGGTCTTGTACCTATCTAAAATTCACTATTACCAATTACTAGTGTTAAAAAAAAAAAAAAACCAACATGGATAACTGACTTTTAGGGAATAGGCAGAGATAAGGAGATCATATGGGTGAGTCATATGGATGAGTCATATTGGTGATCATATTCAGATAACTGGATGATCTGAATGGGTAGTAATAAATGATCCTATGGCTTGTGAAGTTGGAACTGAATCAGATTGTGTGAATCCAATAAATGTTACTGTGAAAGAAGCATAATATGTTTATGACCAGGATAGAAATAAAGAAAAAAGATTAATGCTTGATTATTTTTTATGATCTTCAGTAAATAAGCAGGTTGGCTATAAGTAAGAACTTATCTATTATATTCAAAATAAAACTAGAGACCAGAAGTAGGATGTTTCTTTCTTTAAATAAGTGTTTTAAAACTTTTATTAAAGAATCCATTTGGGTTAGGACATCAACTGTCTCTCTCTTATTTTACTCAAATATGTAGCTGATTTTATTTATCCCAGCAAGCTATCTAATTTTACTTGGTGTGATATTTTGATATTCCTTTAGAGTTCGCAGAAACCATTAATATAAAGAGAATATGCATCTGGTGATGGAATATACTCCATTATTTATTTGTAATTTATCATACTGGAAAATTCTAGTAGGTAGAGAACAGTGAGATTATCACATATACACACAAATTTTTGATAAGCCACAATACATGAATAATATAAAGCCAAGCTTTAAAATCCTCAGTCAATATTATAAATACAAATCTTAAGTCCTAAAGTTAAAATTTCAAGAGACAGTCTTATTGTCCATTATTCATTACAAAAATGCACATATCTCTAAAGGGAAAAGCACTTCTCTCGTGAAATACAGAAAATGTGTGAGTCTTAGTTCTGTCTATGCTAATGTAAGTATTTTTTATCACTACAGGTTTGCATATTTGGTTGTTTTGGGATTCATCTGTGACAGTTTCCTTCTGTGTGTTTGAAATTGATGTATAGATTTATGCTATAAGGATACAAGCTTATTCTTTTCCTATATAGCACTTTAGAGTCATTTCAAAGGCATGAGTTGAAATGTTTTAGTACCAGGCCTATAGTCATAATTTTGGAATCAAAAATAAGTCCAGACAATAACACTAACACATGGCTACTTGCATTTGTTTCCAGTTGTTTCCAAGACAAGACAAATAGAATGAATAATAATTTATTAGCATTGACTCTCCATGCTATCCTGAGTGTATGACATAAGCATTTTAAAAGTTGTCAGTATTGCAAGCATGACCTAATAATGCTTTTTTTTTTTTTACTCATTAGCAGTTTTAGCAACAAAACCTTTATACTTGAGAAATTATCAAGCATAGAGATTCTGAAGTAATTTGACACTAGTGATGCCTTAGAAAGTGAGCCTTTTCAAATTTCCCATGGTAGGCACAAGGCAAGTTCTATATTTGGTATTAGCTGTGAGTAAATACTTTCTAATTTGTAAAAACAATTTACCTTTGTTGTCTTTATTTTTTATCCTCAAATCTGTCATCATTCCTATAATAGAGAAAAGAGAGGGAGAAAAGCAAGTGTTATATGTAATATCTTTTAACTAAATATTAATAGTACCAAGATCTGAAAACTAAAATTAGTATCTGTGAAAAAAGTCAACTAAACTAATTTTATCCATTAAAACATTTTAAATCACTTCAAATTTTGATATACACAACACACAATGATTATTATGCACTTTCATTATTTTTGGCAAATTAAACTTACTATTTTGTAAGTTACTACAGTGAAATAGATTTTCCATTTCATGCTACACAGTAGCAATTCATTAGTGTCTATAATGGCACTTGAATTCAATCAACCGTGTTAAGCACTGACCTATTTCCAGAATGGTTCAAGGAATGGTGATATATATATTTGGATTTTGATAGTCTTAGATTCTGGTAAAAGATAACATATTTTATGGCTGATAAAATTCATACTAGACCAATGAGTTTAATTGACCACCAGACAGTAAACAAATAAGATGTTGAAAATTGTGTAATTTAGTAATCTGGTAAGCCTAATATAGCTACATATGCCAAAGTATTTTATAAAATTGTATTTTAGATAATCATTGCCATCTTTTACTGTTTAAATAAAATTTAGAACAAATGCTTAATCTCAAAGTTTTTAAGTTATATATAACTTTTATTATATATAACTTAAAATATAATATAATTTTTATTATATATAATTTAAAATGGAAGTAAACGTTATGTTCAAGTATTTTAAAAGTAGGTGCAATTGATTAGTTCCAGAGGGATAAATTACAGAGTAGTAATACATATTTTCAGTGCATAAACCTGACAAGTGATTCATACTCATAAAGACCAATTTTACAAATCAATAAAAGAAGATAGACAAACCAGTTAAAGAAAGGGTAAAGATTTGAACAGACACTTCATAAAAGAGGATATCCAAATACCCAATAAGAATGTCTAAAAAAATTTCAGTTTGATTAGTCATTAGAAAAATGTAAAATAAAACTATAATGAGATAATACTACATCACTATCAAAGGGCTAAAATGAAAAAGAGACAATTCTAAGTGTTGTCAAATATATGTAGCAATTGAAACTTTTATTCAATACTGTAAAGAATGTAAATTGATACAAATCCTTTACAAAACTGTTTGACAATGTCCATTAAAGCTAAGCATATGCATATGCATACCTTATGACTGATACATTCTATTCCTAGTTACCCAATAGAATGCATAGATCAGTTCACTAACAACACATGCAAGAATGTTCACAGTAACATTACTAGTAGTAGCCAGAACTTAGTGTACTCAAATGTGCCTCAACAGTTGGAATTTTTTCAAGTTAATAATGGTTTATACCCTCAGTGGCACACAGGAAAGAAAATGAGTGAACTTCTACAATTGCATGTAGCAATATAGATGACTAATGACTACCAAAGGGGAAGAAAAAGACCAGAAACATAAGAATAAATGCTGATTCAGTTTATTTAAAGTTTAAAAACATAGAAAACTAACTAGTATGTTACATCAAGTTAGTATTTACCTATGTGAGGCATACATAGTATTTACTGGGAGTAGTATAAGGGGACCTTCTAAGGTGCTGTTAATAATATTTCTTATTCTGAATCATATTTATACAGATATACCTAATTTTTGAAAATCAAGTGAGCTGTGTAATTATGATTTATAGACTTCTGTGTATTTTCTCCTTCAATGAAACTTTAAAAATATATTTAGTGTGGGCAGGTAAACAGCAGAAGGAACCCAGTCATAACAAGGAGACCAGTCCTAGAAGCCTCTTTGCCCCCTAAGGCCTAAGACTCCCCTCCTTCATGCCAGAGACATAGAGGCAGCCTAAAAACACCAACAGAGGGACCTCACCATGTCCTAATCCCACAGAGGAATCCTAGGGCCAGGCCTAGGGAATCTCTTCTACCCCCTCAGGTAGTAGTAGCAGTTACTAGGAGCCCAAGAAGCACCAAACATTGCCATACAGACCAAAATAAGACTGCTAAGACTCCGAGAAACTGCTAGTAGAACCACAGCCCAAAAAATGTATGCCAAGATCTGAGTACTAAAACTAAATAGAATTAATGTCTGCTACAATAAGATATTCAGGAGAATCCATAGTTGTCTATCATGATAGAAAATATGTCCAGAATGCAATAAAAAAAATCACCCTTATTACCAAGAACCAAGCAAATCACAATATACCTGAGAAAAGATAATCAACTGATGCTAACATATCTCATTCAGAAATATTGGAATTTTCAAGTACGGATTTTAAAGCAGCCATTATAAAAATTTTCAACAATGAAATACAAATTCTCTTTAAAAATTAAGAAATTAAGAGTAGAAAAGATCAGCAAAAAAAAAAAAATAGAAGGTATAAAGAACCATTTTACAAAAACCATTTGTATTTCTATACACTAGGAATGAATAACCTGTAGCTGAAATTAAATGTATTTCCATTTACAAGAGTATAAAATGGAACAAAATAGGAACAAATGTAGCAAAATAATTTCAAGACTTGCACACTGACAGCTACAAAATGTAGTTGAAAGAAGTTAAAGAGGACCTAAATAAATAGAAAGCTACCTCATGTTTATGAATTAGAAGACTTAACTATTGTTAAGAAGGTAGTACTCCCCAGTAGGTATGTAGATTTCATGCAATTCCTATTAATCATAGCTGCTGTCTTTGCAGATGTTAAAAAGCTAGTTCTAAAAGTCATATGAAAATGCAAGGGATCCACAGTTGCAAAACCACTCTGGCAAAGAACAAAGCTAGAGTACTCACACTTTCTAATTTCAAATTAATTGTAAAGCTACAACAATAAAGACAATGTGGTTCTGGCATAAAATTAGAAATACAGATTAGTGGAACAGAAGTGAGAATCCAGATAAACCTTAACATTTATGGGTAATTGGTTTCTGCTAAAGTTGCCAAGAAAATTCAGTGGAGGAAAGAATAATATTTTTAACAAGATGGTGGGATAACTTGCTGCACACTTGCAAAATTATGAGTTTGAACACTCTACCTCACACCATGTACACAAATTAAGTCAAAATAGATCATAATAGATCATACACTTAAATGTAAAACTAAACTATAAAATTCTTAGAAGAAAGCATAGGGGTAAATAAATATTCATGACCTTGGATTAGGCAGTGGTTTCATAGATTACTCAGAAATCACAACAACAAAAGAAAAAATACATAAATTGGACCTCATGAAATGAAAAACTTTTATGCTTCAAGAGACACCATGAGGAAAGTAAAAAGACAGGCTGCAGAATGGGAGAACATATTGGCAAATCTGATTACTTGTATCAAGATAGGGACATGTATCCAAAATATAGAGAATTCTTTCAACTCAATATAAAAACTCTAAAACAGAAATTAAGCAAATGACTTGAAGTAATATTTTTTTCCAAAGAGAAATAAATGGCTATTAAGTACATGAAAAGTTGCTTAACATCATTAGTGGTTAGGAAAATGGAAATCAAAACCACTAGTGAGACATCACTTCATATCCACAAGTATACCATTAATCTAAAAGACAGACAGCAACAAGTGTTGGTAAGGATGTTGAGCAATTGAACTTCCAAAAAAACCGCTTGCAGGAGTATAAAATTGTGAAACCTCTTTGGAGGTTTGGCTGTACCTCAAAAAGTTAAACATATAATTACCATTTGACCAAGCAACTTTACTCCTGTGTATATACCCAGAAGAATGTAAAAAATATGCCCATACAAAACTTGTTCACAAATGTTCATAACAACATTATTTGCAATAGTCAAAATATGGAAACAACCCAGATGTTTGTCAACTGATGAAAGAAAAAACAAAATGTGGTATACAGAATGGAATATTATTTGGTAATAAAAAATAATGAAGTATTAATACATGCTATCACACAGATGAACCTTGAAAACATTATGCTAAGTGAAAGAAGTCAGACAGAAGGCCACATAATGTATGAATCCATTTATATGAAATGTCCAAATAGTCCATATAGTAGTTTTCAGAGACTGGGGGCACAAGGAATGGAGAGTGACTGCAAGTCAGTATGGGGCATTTTTTGGAGGTGATGAAGACATTCTGGAATTAGCAGTGATACTGTAAAACTCTGTGAATAAACTAAAACCCACCAATTTTGACACCTGAAGAGGGTGAATGTTTTTATATGTCATTTATATATGAGAAAAACTGTATTTAAGTAAAAAGAAAGAAAATGATAAAACCTAAAAATTCAGTAATAGAAACTTTTAAAAATTCTTGCTGGATGGACTCCATGTTAGAGTGGAGATGACATAATAGAATTATTAAACTTGAGGACAGAACAGTGGAATTCACTCAGCAGAGAAAATGGAGTAAGATAATGAACAGAACACTAGGGACCTGTGGGATAAGAACTAAAGAGCCAACATTCCTGTCATCTGAGTTTCAGAAGTGGTGGAGAAAGAGAGTCAGGCTGAAATGGTATTTGAAAAAATAATGGCTGAGAACTTACTGATCTTGGCAAAGGACTTAAACCTACAGAGCTAGGAAGCTGATTAAATCCCGGAAGGATATACCCAAAATTATTCCCACCAAGAAACATCATAATCATAGTAAAAAAAATAAAGAAAAAAATTGCAATCAGAGAGAGAGATAATGTGCTATATATACAGCACAGTTTGCATGTCAGTGAATTTGTCTTCTAAAACAATGGAAACCTGAAAGAAGTGGCACAATATTTTTTTAAATGATGAAAGAAAAGAGCTTTCAACTGTGAATTCCTCATTTGGAAGAATTATCCTTCAGGAATGACGGGGAAATAAGAAGTTCCCAGATAAAAGAAAACTGAAAGCATCTATGTCCTGCAGACCTACTTTTAAGAGTTATGTAATGGAGATTTTTAAACTGCAGGGAAATGATAAAGGCAAGAAATTTATGGCATCAGGAAGAGTGGAAATATAGGTATATACCATAGACTATCCATTCCTTCATAAGATTTATACATCTTTGATGATTAAAGCAAAAATTATAATTCAGTCTGATACTCAATACAATGATACTTAAAATGGGGAAGATAAAAATAAAAATTGGAAGTGAGGCTCCACATATCACTCTAAGTGGTAAAATGTTGATTCTAGTAGACCATTTTAAGTCACATATGCATGTAATAATACCCAGAGCAGCCACTATACAAAAGATAAACTCAAAACACAGTAAATAAATTGAGCCAGATTCTTTAAATATGTTCACATAACTTAAAGGAAAGTAAGAAAAGAGAGAGGAAAGAAAACAAACAAAAAATAATTACTAAAGTGCAGACTTAAATGGTAACATAGGAATGATTACTTTAAATAAACATTAAGGACAAAGATTAAAGGCTAAAGATTAGCAGAGTGGGAAAAACAATGAAACTATCTGCTGCCTACAAAAAACCAACTTCAAATTCATCTACCTAGGCCAGTTGAAAGTAAAAGGATGGAAAAAATTATATATCATGCAAACTTAAAAACAGTAGTATGTTAATATCTGACAAAGTAGAATTGAAAGCAAAGAAAATTACTAGAGACAAAGAAGGGTATTATGTAATGATAAAAGGATCAGTCCACCAGGAAGACATAATAATCCTAAGATTACCAGTCAACATATCTTCAAATTACATAAAGCAAAACCTGATAGAACTAAAAGGTTCTAAAAGGTGAAATAATAAAATCAACGGTTATACTTGGGGACTCATATATGCCTCTTACCCTGCGAACTGATAGAGCCACTAGACCAAAAATCACCCAGGAGGGATGCCTGGGTGGCTCAGCAGTTGAGCATCTGCCTTTAGCTCAGGGTGTGATCCTTGGGTCCAGGATCGAGTCCTGCATCAGGCTCTCCACAGGAAGCCTGCTTCTTCCTCTGCCTATGTCTCTGCCTCTCTGTGTTCTCATGAATAAATAAATAAAATCTTTAAAAAAAATCACCAAGGATATAGAAAGTTTGAATAACACTGTCAGTTTACAGTATGTAATTAACATGTAAGAATATTCTACCCAACAGCAGTATATACATATTTTAAAGTGTCTATGGGCCATTCACTAAGATAGAAATTCTCCTAGGCCATGAAGATAACAAATTTAATACAAATCATACAGAATGTCTCTTCTGATCATAATGAAATCAAATTAGAAATTAGCAACAATGACAAGGAAAAAAGTCTTTAAACATATTGAATTTATAGAACAAACTTCTTAAATAACCCATGAGTCAAAGAGGAAGTCTCCAAGAAATATTTTTAAAAGTTTAGAACTAAAGGAAACTGAAGGAAAACAAAAATACAATAAATCAAAATATTTGGGATATAGCTAAAGCAGCCCTGAGAGGGAAATTTATAGCACTAAATGCTTGTGTTAGAGAGAAGGGTCAATAATCTAAGTTCCTACATAAAGGAATTAGAAAAGAAAAAGTAAAAAATAAACACAAACAGGCATAAAGAAGCAAATAGTAAAGATAAAACAAATCAAAGAAACTCAAAATAAGAAAATGAGAAAAAACAATGAAACTTAAAGCTAGTTCATAAAAAAAAGTCAGTGGAATTGGTAGATCTTTTGAATCTACCTTGAAGGGGAGAATTGAAGAAACGTAGGGAAAGGACAAATGGTATCAGAAATGAAATAGAGGTTATTACTACAGATTTTGCAGCTATTTAGGGAATACAGTGGAAAGCTTTATGCCCATAAATTTAACAACTTCAATGAAATGGACCAATTCCTCAAAAAGAACAAATTACTGAAACTCAACCAAAATGAAATTGATAATCCAAATAGTCCAATAACCATTAAAGAAATGAAATTTATAATTTTAAATCATTCCTTAAAATTAATTTCTAGACCCAATTGATTTCAATGGAGAATCCCATCAGACATTTAAAGAAGAATTAACAAAACTTTTACATAATCTCCTTTCAAATATAGAAAAGGAGGGAGCACTTCCTAGCTCATTTTATAAAGTTTGTTATTACTAAATGTACCAAAACCCAGCAAAGATATTACAAAAAAAAAAAGAAAAGAAAAAGAAAAAAAAGAAAAAGAAAAAGAAAGAAAATTACAGTCCCACACCTCTTGTGAACTTAGAAAAATTGGTAACAAATTATTAGAAAGCTTAATTCATCAGTGTAAAAATAATTGTATACCATGACCAAATGTGATTTATCACAGATATACAATGATGGTTCATCATTTGAAAGTCAGTGTAACCTACCATTTGAACTTACTAAAGAAGAAATACCATATATTCATATGAATGATGGAAAAAAAAGCATTTCACAAAATCCAACACCCATTCATAATTTAAAAACAAAAACAAAACAAAACCCAACTGTTAGCAGTTTAGAAATAACAGGGAATTACCTGAGCCTAATAAAGAGCATCTACAGAAAAACAACAAACAAACAATGGTTAACATCATACTTAGTGATGAAAGGCTGAATGCTTTCCCTGTCAGATCAAAAACAAGGTAAGGATTATCATTTCCAGCACTTTAAGTTTGGTTATTTTCCCAGACCATAGAATTGAATTTGAACTACTTTCTTCACTGATTTCCCCTTTGTAGTTTCAGCACTGACATTATTTAAAGCATACTCACATACAATGAAATATAATGAAATGTGAAAAGTATAAAGATAGTAACAAAAGGCATTTGCAGTTGACCCTTGACCAATGCAGAGGATAAGGGCACTGACCCTCTCACATTTGAAGATCAGTGTGTCTTTGATACCCCAAAACTTTGAGGGCTTATCACAGTCAACATGTATTTTGTATGTTTTATGTATTATGTATCCTCTTATTACAATATAGTAAGCTACAGAAAAGGAAATATTATTAAGAAAATCATAAGGAAGAGAAAACACAATTTAAAGTACTGTATGAAAAAAATCTGCAAATATATGGACCTGCAAAAGTCAAACTTGTGTTGTTCAAGGGTTAGCTGTACTTACAACCACTGTTATTTTACATCGTTCAGGAAGATGTGCCAAAATAAGTGTATAAGAAACATATGTATTAAAACGCAAAAGAAAAGTCAGTAGAAATAATAAGATAATTCATTATTGTGAATAATTACAAAATGGGCTTTTTTATTCTTTGCCCATATATTTTTTGCCCAATATTACATCCTCCTTTTGAAATCTGATTTCAACTAGATCATATAATCATTTGATGAGCTGTGTATTGTATTGTCTTCTGGGCTGGAATTTAAGAGGTTGGAATTTACTTATTTTGAAGACTTGTCAACTGAATTGAGAGCCCAGAAATAAATCCATGCTATATAGGGTCAAGTAATCTTTGAAAAGGACACCAAACACACAATGAGAAAAGAATAGTCTCTTTAATAAATGATTTTGGAAAAATTGATATCCACATGAAAGAGAATGAAATTGGACCCCTATCTTACAACACTCAAAAAAATTAGCTCACAATGGTTTTAAGACTTGAGTATAAGACCTGAAAATATAAAACTCCTACAAGCAAACATAAGGGAAAAGCTCCTTGACATTAGTCTTTGCTCAATTTTTGGGTATGATACCTAAAGCATAAGCAACAAAATGAAAACAAGTAAGAGTACATTAAACTAAAATGTTTCTGCACAGCAAAGGAAACAACAAAATGAAAAGGCAACCTACAGAATAGGAAGAAATATTTGCAAACCATCTATCTGATATGGGGTAAATATCTAAAATATATAAGAAAGTCTTATAAACCAATACTAAGAAAAATATGATTAAAATATGGGCAAAGGTCTTGAATAAATATATCTTGAGTGAAGACATTCAAATGGCCAACAGGTACATGAAAAAGTGTCATCATCATTAATCAACAGGAAAATACAAATGCAAGCCACAATAAGATACCACCTCACACCTGTTAGGATGGCTAACAGAAAGACAAGTGATAACAGGTATTGACAAGGTAGTGGAGAAATGGAATCCCTTGTGCTCTGTTGGTAAGAACGTAGAATGGTGCAGCCACTTTGGAAAACTGTGTGGAGGTTCCTCAAAAAATTAAAAATAGGACTACCATAGTATTTGGCAATCCCATTTCTAGGCATGTATCTGAAGGAAATGAAGTTTGTATCTCAGAGATATCTGCACACTCATCTTCATTATAGCATTATTCACAATAGCCAAGTAATAGAAACAGCCCAATGTCTACCAATAGATGAATGGATAAAGAAAACGTGATGTATACACAAAATGAAATATTATGCAGTTTTAAAAAAGAAGGAAATCTTGCCATTTGCAATAATATGAAA
Source organism: Canis lupus familiaris (assembly GCF_011100685.1). NCBI lineage: Eukaryota > Metazoa > Chordata > Mammalia > Carnivora > Canidae > Canis > Canis lupus. The sequence continues at coordinate 26,572,013 of NC_049249.1, forward strand.
ATTACTAAAGGATGTTATGTTAACTGAAATAAGCTAATTATGAAATGACAAGTTCTTCATGATTCCACTTAGATGCAGTTTCTAAAATAGTCTCCTGGAAGCAGAGGGTAGAATAATGGTTGTCAGGAGCTTGGAGGAGGGAAATATGGAATTGTTTTTGAGAGAGTATAAAATTTCTGTTATGCAAGATAAATAATTTTTAGAGATGTGCTGTACCATGTATCACATTTTTAAATGTGATATTGTACACTTTAAAATATGTTAAGAGGATTGGTGTAGATAGATCTCAAGTTAAATGTTCTTACCAACACCCCTCCACACACACATGTGCACAAGAATACAAGTAAATTATTAAAGATGGTGTAAAGATGGTGGATATATTTAATACCTTGGTTGTGGTGATGGTATTCTGGGTATATGCCTATGTCCAAACTCACCAAGATGTATACATCACATGTGTATACTTTCTTTGTATATCAGTTATAACTCAATAAAACTAAAAACTAAAAAAAAAAGTTTAAAAGTACATTATGTAATATAATACGAAACATTTCAAAATCAGTGAGTTTTGCAAGGACAAAAGATACAAAGCCAATACATGAAAGCAAGGGTATTTCTATATAATCTCAATGAACAGTGAGAAATTGAAATAAATAAGGGTGACAGTTATGATATCTCCAAAAAACATCAAATATTTAGGTAAAATTTAACTGAAGACTTTGAAACACTGATGAAAGAAATCAAAGAAGACCTTTTTAAATGGAGAAATATACTTCCTTCATGGCTTGGAAAAATCAATATTGTTAAGATTTCAGTGATCCTCAAATTGATCTATAGATTTAACATAATCCTGATAAAAACTCCAGTATATTTTTAGTATAAATCAATAAGCTGATTTTAAAATTTATATGAAATACAGGGAATTACAATTACCTAAACAATTTTGGGAAAGAACCAAGTTGGAGAATTCACAACACTTCATTTCAAGGCTTATTTTTAAGCGATTTTTCTTTTTCTTTTTTTAATGTTTTTAATTAAATTCAATTTAGTTACATATAGTATATTATTATTTTTAGGAGTAGAATTTAGTGATTCATCAGTTGCATATAACACTCAGTGCTCATCAGTACATCAAGTGCTCTCCTTAATGCCCATCACCCAGTTAACTCATACCCCACCCACCTCTTCTCCAGCAATCCGCAGTTTATTTCCTATAGTTAAGAATCTCTTATGGTTTGCTTCCCTCTCTGTTTTCATCTTATTTTATTTCTCCTTCCCTTCCACTATGGTCATCTGTTTTTTTGTTTCTTAACTTTCACAGATGATGAAAAGAAGTGATTGTTCTTAATAGGGACTGTTTTGTACCCCCAGGAACATTTGGCAATGGCCTGGGGACATTTTGGTTCTCATAACTAGGAGGCTGCTAGTGGCATCGAGTGGATGAGGCTAGAGATGATGATAAATATTTACAATGCACAGTTTGCCCCCAAATAAAGACTTATCAAGCCCCAAATGTCAATAACAGTAAGGTTGAGAAATTCTCCTCTAAGACTGTTGTAATCAAGACACAATGCAGCATTGGTGGGAAGATAGATGCATAGATCAATAGAACAAAAGTATACCAATATATACAGTCAGTCAGTTTTCAACCAAGGCTAAAAGATATTTCAATAGAGAACAGATAGACCCTTTCTTTATTAAGTGGTGTTGGAACAACGGGATATCAATATGCAAAAAATAAATGAATAAATAAACTTCAATTCATCCTCACATGAATACATAAAATTTAACTCAAAATTGATTAGAAATTCAAATTTGAAACCTAAAATCATAAGATATCTAAAAGAAAACATGGAAAAATCTTTGTGAACTATATTAGACAAAGATTTTTTAGATATATCAAAATTATGATCTATGGAAGGAAACACTGGTAAATTGGGCTTACTAAATACGAAAAACAAACTATCGACTGGAAGCAAAATAGTTGCAAAGCACGTATCTGACCAAGAACTTCAATCTAAAACGTACAAAGAATTCTCAAAACAGAAAAAACTATAATTTTTAAAATATGCAAAAGATTTGAACATACATTTCAACAAAGAGGATGCATGGAACCCTATAAAGACTTGAGGAGACTTTTACCATTAGTCTTAGCACAAAATAAAACAGCACTATGATACTACTGCTACTTCTATTATTACTGTATCATTAGTACTACTACTACACACACACTCTAAAATAAAAAAAAAACAATAAGAAAACTCTTACAGTAACAGAGAAGGATGCAAAACAACAGAACTGCCAAACACTGCTTTGGAAATGCAAAGTCATATGGTCACTTTGGAAAAACAGGCAGATTTTTATATAGTTAAACAAATACACACCATATGTGATAGCAATCCATTCCTTCATATTTACCCAAAAGAAATAAAAAGTTGTGTGCACACAGAAGTCATATATGAACATTTATAATGGCTTTATTCATAAACATGAAAACCTGGAAGTAATTCAAAGGTTTTTCACCTGGTAAATGAACAAAGCATGGTATATCCACATAATGGAATGCTACCTGACACTGAGGAAAAACAAAATTACTGAGAGAACATGAATTTCAAATTCGTTATGCTGAGTGAAAGAAGTGAAACTCAATAAACTCAGAAGGTCCTATTTAATTCCATTTGTTTTGGAAAACACAAAAGTATAGGGAAAAAGTGGATCAATGGTAGCAAGGGCTCATCATAAGGGGAGGGATTAGCTTAAAAAGGGTCATGAAAGAATATTTTGATATGATGGAGCTATTTTAGTTCTTGATTATGGACCTATTTTAGTTCTCGATTATGGTGGTTAATATATATATATATATATATATATTCCTAAAACTAATTAAAAGGCGAATCCTATAGTATGTAAGTTATATTTCAAAACATCTGATTTTAAAACTTTATTTTATTTTTTTTAATTTTTATTTATTTATGATAGTCACAGAGAGAGAGAGAGAGGCAGAGACACAGGCAGAGGGAGAAGCAGGCTCCATGCACCGGGAGCCCGACATGGGATTCGATCCCGGGTCTCCAGGATTGCGCCCTGGGCCAAAGACAGGCGCCAAACCACTGCGCCACCCAGGGATCCCTGATTTTAAATTTTTAAAAAATAAAACTTTATCCAGTGTATTCTGTTTAATAAAAATAAATAAACCGCTTGCTCCTATTTCCAACTAAATATGTATGTGAATATGGATTTTCTTCATATATTTCAACCAAAATAGTGTGTCTTAACACAGTGAAAGCAGAAGCATATACAAGAACTTAATCATCCTCTAGATATTAAAGAGATTTGCAAGTGTATAAAACAATGGCACTCTTCTCACAAGTTTTTAGTTGTTAAATGTATTTTTTTGTAAAAATGCATTGTTGCTGTTCTACATGAATTAATAATTTTTTTCAAATGCTCATTTTTAAATTTCTAATGTAGCAAATTTTAATAGTAGTAAATTATACAACAAAAGCTCTTTGAGATCCACAACATATTTTAAGAGAGAAAAGTTTGAGAAAAGTAAAAGACCAGTGAGTTGTAAGGAAACAGGTGTCCTGAATGACCATGAGGAGCTGCACTGCTCTGGCAGGTCTGAATCAATAACATTAGGATTGTTTTGTGATACAGAAATAAATTCCTTTGTTCTTTAATCAGTCTATTGTTGGATCTCTTTGTGACAACAACCACCTGTATCTTAACTAAATGTAATAACCATGAGCCCACGCACTACATGAAGCACTGCTACATTCTCACATTTAATTTCCACAACAATATTGTATGTAGGCATTTTATTTATTTTTGTAAAAGATTTTCTCTCTTTATTTGAGAGAGAGAGAGAGAGCAGGCATGGGGAGATGCAGAGGGAAAGAGATAAGCAGACTACACTGAGCTCAGAGTCCCTCACTGGGCTCAAGCCCATGACTCTGAAATCATGACCTGAGCCAAAAACCAAGAGTCAGACACTTACCTGACTCAGCCACCCAGGCACCCAGTATACAGGCATTTTAAATTCATTCCTACAGATGAATAAAATGAGTCTCTGAGAGGAAATAACTTGCTTAAGGTCATACAGCTAGTAAGATTTTTATTCAGGCCTTATTCTAAAACCTAAATATTTTGATCATATAGTATACACACTTGGAGGCAGACAGACCTGAATTCATATTCTTATTTAATCATTTACTACTGTTAAGATTTGATAGCTATTAAATGGAAATTTGGCTAGTACCTATTTCACAGTGCTATGAGATTTTTAAAAAATGGGTAAAATTTAGTCCAAAATATATACAAATAAGTGTTAACTATTACTACATCTCAATGGCTCTCTTCATCTGGTACCCTACTAGAGGTTTTATGGTGCTTAGAAAACTATGTTTAAGGTGCTTAGAGTAACATATTTGGCATGTTATTAACAAAAAATAAGTGGTAGCTATAATTATTATTCCTACATTTGTCAAGCATGGTTATTTGAGGAAACCTCCTTTGTTCTAATAGGCTTATTCTTAGAATCATTTCAAGTATCTCATATTTCATCTAACATTTCTGGTGAAGCACTCACAGCTCTGAACTAGTCATTTGCAAGACAGAATCAGTTATTACCACTTCTGACATTATTTCTCAGTTGAGTTTAGAGAATATATGGTCAGGGACTTTATCTGGGATATCAAAACTTTGCCTCATCACTCAAGCCTGATGGACAGGTTGAATAGTTTATTCTTCTAAGAGACTCTGAAATGCACTTAGTAAGATTTTCATCACATACTGTGTTTTTCTGTGTTCAACAATAGGAAGGTATATATCCAGCTTGTCAAGCCCATACACACTCATGTGAGATTTTATAACATAAATGAAAAACTATGTGGGATACTCCTCAATTTAAATCCATGACTTGCTCATGAGAGAAAAAAGGCATTCTTTCAGTTTAAATACACTGTCCCTCTTGAAGAAGGTCATCAAAAACATAAAATTGAAAAATTTCCTTTCTCCCTTGTTCTTCATCCTACACAGTTCCCACCCCATTCCTAATGGTTTCCACTTATTTTAGTTTCATATATATCCTTTCAGAGATTTCCCTTTTAAATGCACATATAAACACCATAGGATTTGCTAAGAATCTTGGCATTTAACCAAACTGGGTTCTTGCCACAAACATTAAGATGAAAAGATCTGCATCCTATCATGTGGATCTATTGTATGCCCTGCTGGGAGACTTGAAACAGCAGACATTAGAAACATACTCTGAATGTTTATCTAGTGGTTTTATTTCTTCTATTTGTTTCTGGCAGTGATTTAGGGTGGAGTTCGCCTGGAGTTGTTATTGACTGTTCTTGAAGCCTTACTCATTTCCTGCCACCCCAACCCAATTGTGTTTGAAGTAGAAAGCTGAAGAGTGAAGATGGTGAAGATGAACATGGATATGTTTTAGTCCTTGGCATCTCAAGGCAAAATTGGTACTTGAAACCAGATATCTGCCTTCAGATCCCATAGTTTTTGTCTATACTATGCTTTGGTCCATTCCATCCTTCTTTGTTTTTGCAAATTTTTAAAATTTGCACTATATGTGCATTTAACCCAAGGGAATATCAGAAGTTATGGAAGACATATGAAAGAGATGATCTTTATCTAAAGAGACTTAAAGTTATACTGATTTTAAGAAGTAGGTATACTTCTCTTCTAATGTTCCTTTATTTTTTATAATCTTCCTTTAAACACTACTTTGATATTTTGTAATAATGTTTTCTGTTGTATGAAAATCAGTGTCCATCAGGTCTGTGTTGGACCCTTTATTAGTTGAATAATACAGCAATGCTAACCAAAATGCTAGTAACCGAAGGAATTTATTTCTCTCTCATGGACCAGTTATTGTATCTGTCCCTGCCAGTATGCTACTTTCTCCCTTTAAATGAGTCAAGGAGCCCTTTCCCTTTCATCTATGGCTCCCTCATTCCCGAGGTATTCCAGTGCACAGATTAGTAAATACCTGGAGGAAGCACACTTCTTAAAAACCATGGCCTTGAAGTGATACACATACACATCTGGTGTATTTCATTAGGCTGAAATTGTAATAAGCTACCTTAAAAGAGTAATTTTACCCATTGACGGATAGCAGGGCATCTCTGGCACAGACTCTACAGGGTAGTTTATCACTTTAGGTATTGTCTCATTGTGTGGCCTGTAATTTTGTACATTACCAGCATTTTGTGAAATTTTGTTTTAATTCAGTGAAGTGGCAAATAACAACCACCACGCTTCTGTCGAATATTTATGTGTAAGTGCTCATCGTCAGTACTAAGATTAGTATTTCTAGAATGAGGAACAGGTCTATTTGCTTCTAGTCTCTATTTTTCTTTAAGTGTGTGACCTTGGGAAGATCATTTAATCTCTTGGTGCCTCTGTTTCCTCATCCATAAATTGAAGAGGTTTTATGATCTCCAAAGGTGCTTTCAATGTTAAAATTCTATGAAATGAGTTATGTACATTTTTAAAGTTTGCAGTGTCATTTTTTCCACTTGTTTATTTGTTGCTTGAATTTAAATGAAATATAATTTCATCATCATTTTAAGGCAATAGTCCTCACTGAAAGAGTAAAAAATTGGTACTTATATTTATTCATGCCTAGTTAAATTTAACAGCAACATGAAATAAATGATTACCTGTTTGGATATAATTTCATAATAAGGCCTCTGAAGGTCGTTTGAAATACTGCACTAATTAATGTTTTATTTCCAGCCTTCCTTAATTATTCTAGCCAGATGGTCCTTTATTTATGTTATTGCTAGAGGTTTCCAGCTGAGGTTGTTTGATTGTTGAAGAAAAATATGTGATGGCACCATAAGATAACTGTAATTGAATTGTTAGGTATGTTAGAGCATTTGAGCCTTCTGTCCCTGTTCTATCCACATCTGGGATATAAGTTTGTTAACAAAGCACTTTGACATCTCATCTGATGCTTGAGTGAAATTCTGAACTGTGTAGAAGGAATTCAAATGGGAAAATGACACTGCATTTTATTGTAAAAGGAGACACTTTGCAAATATCTTTCTGTGCAAAATTCATTTTGTGAATGATTTTTTAAAAACTTTAAAGTAAGTATACTTTTAAGGACATGATCTGTTTCCCAATGTCCTAATAACTTCAGGAATAAGCTGTTCCATTAAGGTCAAATTTAAAATTTGTGCAGATTAGCCACTATTTAGGAAGCAGTTAAATGGAATTTTTATGGCATAGAACTTCAAAAGTCTAAATGAATTATCAGCTGAATAGATAGTCCAATAAAAGAAACAGACTTAAAGTGGAAGATAAAAGTGATAAAGTGACAGTAAATTAGAGAATAGAACTAAAAGCTCCATTGTTATGAAGAACAACAATAGACCTGAATTATCTATGTTTCTTTAGAAAATATCTCTTCTCCCTCTTTCACTTGTGAGTTTTAGAATTACTAAATAAATTAATAGCATTTGAGCTGGAAGCTTCTATCAGCCTAGTTAGGTAGGAAGCCTTATTAACATGGCCGTTGGCAACTTAACACTGGACAATTTTCTTCCAAGTGAACGTGATTTCATTATTATAGTACTTAAGCTGTGCACATGCAGAATAAATCAGTTCAATGACCTTCTTCCCAATATGTTCAAAGACTTTGAAACCTTAGCATATGCAGTGCTAATGCAATTGGACATTATTGTCCAAACATTTTGGTGTTTCAGTCTACATGCTTTGTCTTGCCTTTGCTTATCATAATGTATATGTAATAAAATTTTATTGATAAGAAGATTATTTTCTTTAAATCATGTTACTGTTAGAATGTAATATACTTCATAGATGTTTAGTATTAATAATTAAAGAGGTAGCAAGTCTAGGAGAAATTTGATACGTAATGAAATGAGCAAAGCAAAGCAAATAAATGACTCGCAATAGAATGTACATATATGCACACACATGTATATTCACTTGAATAGAAAAATTGACCATGTGGATTTAAGAAGATTTTTAAAGAAACCAAAGAGGAAGGTAAATGAGGATTGTATTGTTGTTTTGTCTTCTTTTGGCAATAAGTATTCAACAACATATTTAAGTTAGCCATCTGAAAAGCACTGAATGATGCCTCATAAAAGAAAGACCTTAATAGAGTGTTGTGTGTGTTTTCTTAATTAGCTTGTCCCCATTTCTGCCATTATTTAGTTGGCCATTTCAATCTGGATAATTTCTCCCTGCAGTATGTTTTCGGACCACTTGCTGAACTAAATCTCCTAATTTTTATAACCCAGAATATATTTTAATTTAACCTTGTGGATATATACTGGCTAGGAGCATCCACATGTGCTTCATTAAGTATACTTAGTTCTAGGCAGAATGAGAGTCCGTTTTCTTGGCTTGCCGTGGAAAAATACTTAACCACAAGCTCTTACTTCAGCTATTGGCCACCACCTAGTTTCTAAACTAGGGAAAGATCAGTGTTCCCAAAGTTGGCATGAATTAAAAGAGAAGTTATGCTTGAAAAGATGACTAACGTTTATTGTAAAAGTCATAAAGATTATGAGAAATTAGAATGGGAGACCTTTACATAAGTATTTTGCTAGGAATTATTAAATGTCTTTCTATTCAGATTCATAAAATGAATAAATAGTACCTTTGACCAATTTGCTTTGATTATTTGCTTTGAAGTTGACTTTTCTAGTTCTCATCATTTACAAATGGTTGGTTCATGCTAAATCATCTCCCTTTTTTGTGGCAACAGTATGTAAATACTGTATATGGAACTTAAGTTGACCAACCAAATGATCCAGGAATATATACTAGAATAAACTCTTTAGTTATCTCCCATTGTAATTGTGAAAAACAACTATAGTTTTGTTTTTTAAAGGCTTTATAAAATAAGTTACAGGTATTTATTTTTTATGCACTTAGGGCCATCTTGTTAACAAATATGGTTATAGATTTTAATAAATTCATGCCACATAGTAGAATCCTAAATAATTGTTAGTAAAGAATTATTTTTTTTGCAGTTTTAACCTTTCACATAATTTTGCATATTTTCATAGCTTTAAAGATAGCATTTCTCTATCAAAAAGTACTTACCAGATCACTTTGTTTGTTTTACCTTTAGACTAATACAGTCTGAGGAGAGTTGGAACTTTTTCTGTTTTGTATTTTTCTCACTGTACATTTGAGATGGTAAAATTGATCATCATTTTTAATTATTAGAAAAGAATTCAGTGAATACAATGTGAGTGAAAAGCCAGATGTGTAGAAAATCCCTATACTGATCAATAATAGGTACTGATGTACATTTTGTTTGCAGCACTTCAGTAACACATGCTATCCATGTAATTTGAGAAATATACCTAGCCAGTGCAAGTGAGCCTGGACAGAGGGTTTGCAGAATGGAGAAAAACATTTAGGAGAACCAGAATAATGGAAACATGTATATTGCCATTCCTGTTAATTGATGATAAAATATCATTGATTTTTTTTAAGGGCAAAACCTTAATGAAGCAGTATGCTCAGGGTCTCATATAGTCTCAAGCATCTCAATAGAATGAAAGCATACTATTCTGCATACATCTTATTTTTAAAAGACGTAGAGCACCTAAAGATTAAATATTTGCTTGTAATGGTTACATTGTCATATAGTAACTGACTATATGTAATAGTAAGCTTAAAAAACACGAGATAAGAAATGTTTGCCAATTGTCTAAATTTTATTATGATAAAGATGGACCTTTTTCTGAGTTTGTCTTATTTTCTAAATCATTATTGGTCATTTATTATAGATGGATTATTAGAAGTCTATGTAGTGCATGTAGATTTCCTTTCAGTTTAGTAAAATGGGAAGTCTATTGTTACCAATTTAAATATTGTAGTTATATAGTTTCTAGTTAAAAATTAGGCAGATGTTTTTATATTAGTCACCTTTTAAGTAATAGTTTATATTTGTCATTGCATAAAATGATTATAACACTAAAACCGTAAACACTAAATCAATAGGCAATCTAATAAATGCCAGCAATTGAAAAAACACATTTGGCTCATAAATAAAACCCTTCAGATTTATGACATTATGTTTAAAAGCTTTTGCAAGCTTTTATTTTTTTTGAGCTCTGATATGTGCATTTTCAAAAATTTACTGGCTGTTTACAAATACGTTTTTATATATGTTTATATAGCCATCTGAAATTATCATGTTCATTTATTTAGTCCATTAGTCCCTTCTCATGTCTTTCAGTATGAAATCCACACTCATCAGCATCAAATGAAAGACACTAGGTGATGTGATCATAGTTTCTCCCCCACATTTATCTTTCAGTATGTCTTTCTGCCCCATATTCTCACAAAACTACACTGGCTTTGCCTTGAATCCACCGTAATTTTTCTCTTCCAAATCTGTTAGCAATCTTTGCCCCTCTGTTTAAGATGTTTGCTAGCTTCTTTGTTACTCAAAACTGGCCTCCATTCTCAGACAATAACAGCAATATGCTTCCAAAGGACTTTAAGCTGTCAGGTTATCATTGTCCTCTGGAGGGTCTTGCCAGGCAATCAGCCCTCACTCTGAGCTAAGCATTTCACCTTTGTCCCGCTATAGTAGCCTGCACTTACCTCCATTGTGGGACTTGTCATACTGTCACAGAGTTAGTTGCCTGCTTACTCACCTCTCTCTCCCAATACTCTAGGTTTCTTGTTTGCAAAGGTGATGTCTTCTTCATTTTATGTCTTCACAGTACAGCACAATGCCCTGGTACATAGCAGGGACTCAATAAAGGTTTGTTTATTAAACAAAATTATTCAGGAGGTCCACCTGTTAATGTAGTCTAAATGTGCCTATGATCACATCTTCTTATCTGCGTTGTTTCTGAGTTTAGATAATGTATCTTGAATACTAATATTAAATTTGATCATTTCTGGTTTCTCTTGTGGGACAATGAAATAGCTCTCCCTAGTTGTCTCTGAAAATGTGTTTATCCTCCGAATTGAATGCAGTATAAGCAGGCTAATGACATTCTTTTAATTATTGACATTTTGTCAAAACAGGGAATGTTTTCCAGTTATTTGCACATAGGAGAGGTTGGCATTGCTGTTATAGACAGAATGAAAATTTGTGGATTTCTAACAAATCTTTTCTCCCTGCTGTTATCCTCCTATTTTCATTGAGTAGTTTAAAATGTTACTTGGAAACTTCTTATTTAACTATTTATACTTGAATTTTCCTTTTTTTTTTTTGAATGAAAATTTTAATTCTTTGCAGTAAGAGACTTTTTTGTATCTCAGCATGGTGCTTTACTTGTAGTTGGTATTCATTGTTAGCAGAGTGTAAGAATTACTGACAGGAAATAGAATGATTTTCATTATTGCTTCAATCAAGATGGGTAGGTTTAAGAAGACTACAAATTCTTTGATATTACTCAAAAGAAAGGTGACATTTTATTCCCTTCCCTTGAATCTGAGAGGACTCTATATGGCTTCCTCCAGTTGTACACTGTGTATGTGACTGTATGCCAGTTGCTAGACACAGGCCTTAAAAGATTGGCAGTGTTTACTTCTTGTCTAGAATATTTGCTCAGGATAAGCCAGCAGGTCTGTCTTCTTTGAGACCACCAAGTTATGAGAAGCTCAGAGCATGTAGATAGAAGAATGGGGGGAACGGAAAAGACCGAGAGAGAGAGAGAGATGGGGGAAGAGAGGAATGAAGGAAGGAGAGGGAAAAATCTAGAGAGGCAGTAGGAATCAAGATACAAGATATGTGACTCAAGATCCCTTTTTGGAAAGTGGACATTCCAGTACCATTACCCACAGGTGACACATGAATCAGAAATGAACCACCTATCCAAGTTTTTCCAGAATTCTTGACTCAAAAAAATTATGAATCAAATATTGGTATAATTTGTTAAACTACAATAGATTATCAGAAGAAAGAGTGATAAATCTATAGAAAACATAAAAGCTTAACATAGTTTAGTCTCTACTTCATGAATAATAAGTATAAAATATATTATCAAGGCTATTTTATTTTATTGAAAGCTGTTAAAGGATGTTGAAATGTCTTTATTATACAGCTTAAAGAAGAGTGGATTATGAGTTACATCTTTCTCATTCTTGACAACCATCACATGTTGCCATGTTTCTTTTTATGCTTCTTATTAATGAATAAATTACTTTGTTTTTGCTTTTTGCTTTAAATATTGGCATAAAGTCTGCGGTGCTCTAAATAATAGTTTTGAGGATAAAGTGGAATCCAAGATGATTATCTCATTCTGTAGTAACTATCTTTTCTGAATTTTTCAAACACCTTCTTTGATTTGCTTATTATCTTGAGGCTTAATTTCACACCTTTTGGGCGAGGCCAACCCACTTAAGTGGCAGTAAGAGAGGAGAGAGAAATTAAAGCAACAAACTGCTGCCAATTCCTAGTAATCCAAATCAACTTGGGCTCTTTCCATAAGTTAATGCTTAAAACTTCAGATGATGATGCACTGTGATTTAATGAAAACACAGTTTACTGTCATAGTGATTATGTCAGTAGAAGGAATAAAAACAATTTGAACTGTTAGACATACTACATTTTCTTTTATTTTTAACTAAAGTCCTTCACCTTATAGTTTTATCCTTTGTCTTCTGTAAAAATTCCTCCCCAAATTCCTCCTTAGATCATTCAGTAAGTGGGAAAATAAGCCTGACCATCTGTACTAGTGCAGCTAAATATTCCTTATTTGCACATAGGTTACCTTGTTACGATGTTATTAGCATAAGTCTGGGACTTCATGACCAGAACAGGGAAGAGCACCTCCACTGTTTGGTATCAGCCAGGCCTTCTGCTATACTTGTTCATCTCCAGCAGTGCTATTGGTTCATATCACTCTTGTCCTTCCAAGAATTTAATTCAGTAATTCTCAACTCCATGCCATTATAACAAATATTTTATAGTGTCCCCTTTATTAACATAGAATGAAACATATTACCAGTATAATTTACATATATCCATGATTTTAAAAAGCAGTAAAATGTCCTATGTATCAAAACCTAATGTGTATTTTAATACCCAAATGCTTATATATATCTGTGCTTTAAGATATAATGAAGTAGTCAAATGCTTTAATCTATTCATAGAATTACCACAAATATGAGAGCTAGAAATGCTAACAGAGGTTTGTTGTATTGGTGACTCATCCATAAGAGCAGCATTGCAGTATAGTCATGTGATTTTTTGAAAGTGTGAACAACTCATGGTGATGTTAGGAACAAAGCAAAGAATATATTTTCTTAAAATACATGGTAGTTGCATCCATGAAATATTCATTGTTAATAACACCGTGCAAAACATAGTATTTATAAAAAAATGTAGTTAGGTGTTGAACTTAAATAATTATAAACAGAGGAGTACCCGTTAAGGCTTATGAATGTCATGCAGGAATCAGGGAAGTTTGTAGTGGGGAAGTGTCTTGTGCATTGAAGGACCTTTAGAGTGTTTAGCTTCTCCTATTAAATGCTGCCCCAGCCATTTCTCTCATTCACTGTAACAGTTCTCACACCAACACACACTTGACGATTTTCCATAATGCCCTTACAAGATGGCACCTCCACCAATTATGAACTTTTTAAAAATTTAAATTCAATTAGCTAACATATAGTACATCATTAGTTTCAGATATAGTTTTCAGTAATTCATCATTTGGGTATAACACCCAGTGTTCATTACATCATGTGCCCTCCTTAATTCCCGTCACTCAGTTATCCCATCCTCTGACCCACCTCCCCTTCAGCAAACCTCAGTTTGTTTCCCAGAGTCAAGAGTCTCTCATGGTTTGTCTTCCTCTCTAATTTTTTCCCATTCATTTTTCCCTCCCTTCCCTTAATGGCCCTCTGCACCATTTCTTATATTCTGCATATGAATAAAACATATGATAATTGTCTTTTTCTGATTGACTTATGAACTTCTGCTTCAAACACTCTCTTTTCTTTTTCTTCCTATTTATACCCCAGCATCTTGCTGACAGTATACTCTTCCTGAATTCTCTAGCTTAACATATAATAATTTCTCCTAACTAAATATAATAGGAAATGTTACCAAACTTATGTAGTAACATAGTTTTTTTTGTGACATCTTTTACTATGTAAATTTTATATACATAAATCTTAACATCTAAATTTAATACTTTTAATACTATATTGTTTAGCTAACATTACTCATACCCTGTACTTAATTTATTTTCTTAGTAGATGTATATATGTATCTGTTTATATGTGTGTATGTACTTCCAAACATGTACATACACATACTCATTTCTGTTATAACCCCATTAGGGCAAGATCATACTTTATGGAAAAGACAAGGATTGGTAATATGGTTTTAAGTCCTCAGTATAAAGTGATCATTGAAATGCAGGAGATTAAGATGGAGCAGCCAGGGAAGCAAATTAGGACATCACTGTATCACTTGTCAAGGAAAAGACATTGTAAGAATGCTTTGAGAAGAGAAAATAAGGACTGAGAAGGGCTCAGAGAAAGAAATGAACAAGTTGACAAAGCAACCTTAGCTAAGGCCTTTTTGAGGAGAGGTGGGGATGGAAGCCAACTTAGAGAAGTAAGATGTGAGAAAGTAAAGGGAGTAAGTAAAGACAAGTATTGTTCAAAAAAATTTTTTTTCTCTGCAAAGGAAAAGATAGGGCTGTAGTTGGGTGGATATGGTGATGGCTCAGGGACATGGATTACTTGTGAGGGCACATATAAGTTTGTGTGCATGTATATACATTAATGGAGGTATCTTAAAGAGGTTTAAATGCTAATAGAAATAGGCAATAGAGAGTAGCTTAAAGGTTAGGGAAAGGAGGATAATCAGTAGATTTAGATTTATGGGAAGGTAGTAGAGGAACAATATTGTTATCAATTTATATTGTGCTTTCTAATTTATATTGTGCCCATAAAAGGCAATACATTTTTTGTATCCTCAGCACATAGATTATTATCTAGAGAAACTAGGATCTTCTATATTTTAGCTGTAGGAGAGAAGGAACTGTAGCCTGTTAAAAGAGTTAATTTACCTGAAAACTCAAATTCCAAGATCCTGTACCCATATTTTCATTATAACCCACCTTCAAAAATTGCCAAACTTGTGTTCCTTATATATTTCATCTATAGAAATATTTTAAATTATCTTTCTCAGACATTAAATAATGTTTTTAATAATTTTTGAATTACCATTAAGTATATAATTTTAGTGCTCTTCTAGCATACAATAAATTTTAAAAAGTAATAAATGTGAGAAATGAGTTAAATCAATATGATTAAATCTAATAAAATACAAATTGAAGAACCTACATTATTTCTAGAGTAATATCTGTAAGATAGGTGACAAAGACTTCTTCATATATACAGACTCCAGTAGTAAGAATAAGATGATTATGTGCAGACAGCTTTTGTTTTCTTGGCCCTGTACCTCACCTGTTCTTTTTTATTGGTTGATCCTATTTCAGGAGAAAGTCTCTTTACATTAGATTAGACTGTATACCAGCCACATGGTTTTCTGTCATACTAAAATTTCAAATTTAATAAATGATCAGAAGCAATCTAGATTCTGTAATAATAAATCATAATATAGTTCATGGAGCTTGGCTAGATGGCTCAATTAAATAAAATTTCACCTAAGTATATTGATAGGAGTGGGATATTATTTGGTGTGAGTGTGATGTGTACTCTTTGATCAGTAGCTTGAGCTTATTGTGATTCTCTGGAGTGTATTGAATAATTACATACTGTTAGAAATATTTTATATTTTGAGGGTTTTAGGTGAAATACTTATTTGAGAATACCATGTAGTTTATAACTTTAGATGCTATTGCTCATAATAGAGTTTCAAAACAGCAAAAATAGTTATTATTTAAATGGTAGGAAAAGATAAATTGCAACTACCTGAATCATTCCAGGGGTAGAATTATTGACTTGATGGGAAATTGATCTTCATATATCATAAGAAAGAATGCTCCAAATAAGACAAGTCATTTTACCGAAAATCTTATTTACTTAAGAGAAAAAGAAAACAGTTGATATATCCTTGACATTAGCTGATGAAAATTAGATTAATTTGTGTTAACATTTAGAGTAAATGTAATTTTTAAAACTAGTTTTCTTTTTATTGCCTTGATAGTATAAGTCAGGGTCTGTGTCAAGTGCTTTACATACATTACCTCATTTAATTTACACAATAACCCTATAAAATATTATTTTTTCTTTTACCAATGAGTAAACAAAGGTTCAGAGAGTTTACATAACTTAATTTGATCAGGAACTCATAACTGTGGGATGCTTGGGTGGCTTAGCAGTTAAGCGTCTGCCTTCAGCTCAGGGTGTGATCTTGGAGTCCCGGGATCGAGTCCCACATCGGGCTCCCTGCATGGAACCTGTTTCTCCTCCCTCTGCCTATGTCTCTGCCTCTCTCTGTGTGTCTCTCATGATAACATAAATACATTTTTTTTTTAAAAAAGGAACTCGTAACTAGTCAAAACAGGACTTATCTGGGTTAGTCTTCGAAGCCAAAGTTCTTGACCATTCTGATGTGCTGTGTATATGTGTGTGTGTGTGTATATATATATGTATATACACACACACACACTCATGCACACACATGTATATCATAATCTTGACAACTTGTAACATTTTACTTATACTTTAAGTATAATATTTATATATTCATAGTAAACATGGCAATATCTGTTTATATATTTTAAATGCATTAAAAGAATATTTATATAGTACCTATTATTATGCCTAGAACAGCTCCAGGCATTATGAGTTTCAAAATGTATAATAAGCTGTCTACTCTCAAAGGAATATTCAATCTAGCTAGAAAAGAGTGATGTAAATAAATAAAACAGAGATGGTATACTTCAAATTGTATGGCATCTATTATTACATAATGGGATGATATACAAAAAGTATGTTTGCTAGAGATGGTAAACCCTATAGGAGTTTTTTTTAAAAAGAGTTGAATGTCATATGTCTTTAGGAGAGCTTTTTGGAGGAGGTAAGAACTAAGCACTGAATGGATATAAAATATTTGAATTGATTTGGATACACAAAGTAGCATGCTGAGGTACATCTACTTTAGGATTAAGGTTTCTCTTAAACTGAATGATGCCAAGCATTTTCTGGTTCTGAAGGTACATATAATGCAGTGGCCCTATATATTTCTCTGATGTAGCCAAGGCAGCTTATTTAGAATGCTGGCACAGATCTTGGTTGATTGATCATCTTTCTGCTTGACCCATACCATTTCCATACAACTCCTGTTTTGTTCTGGAGGATCTGCTCTGCCATATTTCCATCTTAAGGCAGCCTTCTTACCATAACATTCTGCCCTGGTTTCTGTTCTCATTAAGCCTAACTTCTGGTCCCATTACCAATGTTGTCCATTGAAGGGATGACTGACTACTCACCAGCTTCAGTGTCCAACTGCCCCAGCACTTGCTGACTCCCTGTACTAATCTACGGCAAGCCTCACAGTCAGTAACATTTTGGTCTCCATGACAGCAAAAAAATATCCTGCACTTGTGTTTTAGTAGCAGGAACAACTTCACCATGACAAAAGCATGGCAAAGAAAGACAGTGAATTGTCACACCATTTAAAATCCCAAATGTCATTTTCTTGCTGTGCTGTTACATATGAGCAATTATAATTTATGAGGATAGTATGTAGATTTTAGGTAATTTCTATTTCTAATTCTCTATGTGTAATACAGATATAGATATATATGTATATGTATACAAATATTTTTGTTCAAGATAGTGAATCATTATTTTGCTTATTAACTTTTTATGTCCTGTCATCACGTATAAATAAGAATATAGCTTTGAAACAATTTAATGTTTTCCAGTAAAAAAAATCCAGACATAAAATAGTTGTGCATTTTTCAAATTAATCTATTTTTATCTTCAAGGTTTACAATCACTTTCCAATATATGAAAATTACCATATGAATAATTTGACATAAAATTTTGTTCTCTTCACATTTCAAAGTTTATTTTTAGATGTAGAAAAGATAAGTTTTTTTTTCTCCTTTCTACTCCTACAGTTAGAATCCAGACCACTTGCAGATATCTTACTGCTTACTTTTTTATTTACCTCACTGTAATTATATCCAGTGGTGAAATCTACAGGATCAAGGTCACCTTGCTCTGTGTCAAGCTACTCCACTTCTTCACTGTTTCTACATTTTAAAATACATATTATTAGACATTAAATTCTGAGTTTTTGCACATTTAATTTTAAAGCCATGGCTAAATTGGTTCAGTTTGGGAACATTATCCCAGAAATGTTATGTGTATTTGGTCATTTGACTACTGAATCTACAGACCAGATGGGAGAACATCTAATGGTTTCTCATTAATTCAGAGGATGCAGTGATAGAAACAATACGTTTGTTTTGGTGGCCAGCATTAAAATAAGAGCTATCAAAAAGCTAAAGACTGCTGATATGGGTGGAGGGACAGAAATTGGGGAGAGAAATTGAGGCATTATTTCTATTAGAGACATATTGCAGAGTCATGGATTATTAAAATTCTGAAGATACTGAAAGATCTAGTAAAAACTAATTCTCCTAGGCATGGAGAAAATAGGGTACCTGCCCAAGAGCACCTAACCAGTTAGTAATTAACCAAGGCTAGGACTCCATCTCTTTTCTCTCAGTACTTTTTGGCCTAATAACAAAACACAAACATAACTTTGTGTTTATGTACACCAACATTTGGGGGAGAATGTACAAGAAACTTTTAACATTATCATCTTTGGATAAAAAGATGAGTTTATCCTGTACTTTATTTATTACAACTTTATATAAAATATATGTGTTTATAATTTTAAGTGAATAAGCTTTAGTACATATAACTAGGATTCTTAGATTCCGCATTTTTCTCACTTGAGATTTGAATTGGAAATCCTGAATCCAGTTGTATTGTATTATTTAACTATTCTCTGAACATCAGATACTTTTTTTTTTTTGGAACTCAAGAAAACAATGTTGTTCTGTAGAGCAGTAATTTATGTCCAGGTACATTTTCAATGTGAAAATAGCAATATTATTTTGAAAAATAATTATCTGTACTTTGAGTATTATAAATAATTATTTGTATATTAAAATTATTATCTCTTATTAGTATTTGTATATTAGATTATAATTATTACATATAATTAAACATCTGATATAATTATGTATAATATCTTGCCTTACAGAAATGTTTCTCAGGGTGGGTGGGAAGTGCAATTTTGATGCCTAGGGGGTGTTTGGTAATGTCAGGTTACAGTTTGGTTTGTTGTAATTTGGTGCAACTGGCACTAGGAGTTGGGCAGTACGTAGGCCATGAGGGGAGAGCCCTAAGAGAACCTAGCCTGCCCCTTCCTTCTCCCATATGACGTTTCAAGGAAAAAGCATCCATCTAGGAACCAAGCTTTCACCAGTCTCTGAATCTGACAGCCCTTTGATCTTGGACTTCTCATCCTCCAGAATTGTGAGAAATAAATGTGTGTTGCTTATAACCCACCCGGTTTATGGTATTTTGTTACAAGCAGCCTGAACAAAGATGCCCCCTAGAGAAACTCCCCTGACTAGACTCAAATGGTCTCTCTTCTTGTTCACAGGGTCTCCTTTTTTTTTTTTTTTTTTTTTAAAGATAGATAGATTGATTGATTGATTGATTTGACAGAGTGAGAAAGCACAAGCAGGGGGAGCTGCAGAGAGAGAGGGAGGAGCAAGCTCCCCACTGAGCAGGGAGCCTTATTTGGGGACTCTATCCCAGAATACCGGGATCATGACCTGAGCTAAAGGCAGCCGCATAATCAACTGGGCCACCCAGGCACCCCCATAGGGTCTCCCTCCTACTGTACCAAGTATGATAATGATGTCTCTCTTCCATTGTATTCTTCAGCTCCAGAATTTGGCTTCGTTCTTTTTTATGATTTCTATCTCTCAGTTGAAGTTCTGTTTTTGCTTGTACATTGTTTTTTTTTTTTTTAAGATTTTATTTATTTATTCATGATAGAGAGAGAGAGAGAGAGAGAGAGAGAGAGAGATTGGCAGAGGCAGGCGGAGGGAGAAGCAGACTCCATGCAGGGAGCCCGATGTGGGACTCGATCCCGGGTCCCCAGGATCACACCCTGGGCTGCAGGCAGCACTAAACCGCTGTGCCACCGGGACTGCCCTGTTTCTTTTTCATATTGTCATTTATCTGTGTTCTCCTGTCACTTGCTGAACTTCCTGAAGACAGTTATTTTTAATTCTTTGTTAGGCAATTTGTAGATCTCCATTTTATTTTTGCAGTTAGTTAGGAAAATTATTGTGTTCCTTTAGTGGTATCACATTTCCTTGATATTTTAATGTTATTTACATTCTTGTTTTGCTTTCTTTGCATTTACAAAAATAGTCACTTCCTCTAGTCTTTAGTGTTTGGTTTTCAGAGAGAAACACCCTCACCATCAGTCCAGCCAAGGATTCTGGTGCTTTCTCAGGCCCTTCTTATGGATGTCCTCCCTCTACATTTCCTGTTCCCTCTTGGGGTTGGAGCAGAGAAGGATACTTAAATTTAACACCCTGTGTTTTCTCTTGATACTGCAAAATCAGGTCAGGTGCTGAGAGCCTCCTATTCGCTGTCTTTAGTGTGGTGCCCTGAAATGTTCCAAATGTGTTCTTTCTTCTAATTGAGCACAGTTGGACCAGCTCTGAGTATGTTCACTATTCATCTGCAAAGGTTTGAACTTGTTGCCAGTGTGTATACACACAAGAGATGGCCATGTGCTTCTGTGTGGGTGAGGCACATGGAGTGCTGGTGGTGTCCATGGACCAGTGGGGAGGGTCCACAGATAAGGCATCCCCTGTGGCGCATGGGGACGGTTTTCCTGATGCAGTCTGTGAAATCTTTAGTAGCATCTGCATCCATTTAATGAACTGTGAGCCCTGGCTGCTGTGTTCCCAGCTCTTTCGGTCCCTCAGTTGTGTAGATCACCTCAGTATTTTGGGTAAGGTGAGAGAGAAGAAGTCATCTTGAGTAGCATCCTGTCCAGCTGGGGTAGCTGGGCACTGTCTACATGTTCGATGTCATGATTAATTTATAAAATCTATATTCAATTCTTTGAATCAAATTTTGACCAGTTGTTGCTTTTTTATTTTTAATGTGTATTTGGATTATTCATGGCTTCCTTAAATACTATTACTTTGGTTTATTGAGAGTTGGGTTGGTTGGTTTGGAAAGGTGTATTTCTACAATTCCACATTCTGCCATTCTGCAATTAAAATATATTTCAAACTTATTATTTGGAAGTACCTTCAAAAATAATTGGTAAATCACATAAAGAACCAACCTCACTGCTTATAGTTATGCCTCTTGTTTTTTCCTGAAAAGATAAAGAGATCTGAGTTTTCCAATATGGTAGCCACTAGCCACATATGACTACCTAATTTATACTTAATTAAAATTAAATAGAATTAAAAATTTAGTTCCTTAGTCACACTAGCCATGTCAAGTGCTCAGAAACCCACGTGTTATTAGTAGCTATTATATTAAACATTGCAAATATAGAGTATTTCCAACATCACAGCAAGTTCTATTGGTGTGAACTAGCACATATCCAGATTGGCCATTTGCCTTCCTCACAGGTCTTCTCACTAGAGGTTTTATTTATTTATTTTTTTTATTTTTTATTTATTTATTTATTTATTTATTTATTTATTTATTTATTTATTTATTTTTTATTGGCGTTCAATTTACTAACATACAGAATAACCCCCAGTGCCCGTCACCCATTCACTCCCACCCCCCCGCCCTCCTCCCCTTCCAACACCCCTAGTTCGTTTCCCAGAGTTAGCAGTCTTTACGTTCTGTCTCCCTTTCTGATATTTCCCACACATTTCTTCCCCCTTCCCTTATATTCCCTTTCACTATTATTTATATTCCCCAAATGAATGAGAACATATAATGTTTGTCCTTCTCCGACTGGCTTACTTCACTCAGCATAATACCCTCCAGTTCCATCCACGTTGAAGCGAATGGTGGGTATTTGTCATTTCTAATAGCTGAGTAATATTCCATTGTATACATAAACCACATCTTCTTTATCCATTCATCTTTCGTTGGACACCGAGGTTCCTTCCACAGTTTGGCTATCGTGGCCATTGCTGCTATAAACATCGGGGTGCAGGTGTCCCGGCGTTTCACTGCATCTGTATCTTTGGGGTAAATCCCCAGCAGTGCAATTGCTGGGTCGTAGGGCAGGTCTATTTTTAACTCTTTGAGGAACCTCCACACAGTTTTCCAGAGTGGCTGCACCAGGTCACATTCCCACCAACAGTATATGAGGGTTCCCTTTTCTCCGCATCCTCTCCAACATTTGTTGTTTCCTGCCTTGTTAATTTTCCCCATTCTCACTGGTGTGAGGTGGTATCTCATTGTGGTTTTGATTTGTATTTCCCTGATGGCAAGTGATGCGGAGCATTTTCTCATGTGCGTGTTGGCCATGTCTATGTCTTCCTCTGTGAGATTTCTGTTCATGTCTTTTGCCCATTTCATGATTGGATTGTTTGTTTCTTTGGTGTTGAGTTTAATAAGTTCTTTATAGATCTTGGAAATTAGCCCTTTATCTGATATGTCATTTGCAAATATCTTCTCCCATTCTGTAGGTTGTCTTTGAGTTTTGTTGACTGTATCCTTTGCTGTGCAAAAGCTTCTTATCTTGATGAAGTCCCAATAGTTCATTTTTGCTTTTGTTTCTTTTGCCTTCGTGGATGTATCTTGCAAGAAGTTACTATGGCCGAGTTCAAAAAGGGTGTTGCCTGTGTTCTTCTCTAGGATTTTGATGGAATCTTGTCTCACATTTAGATCTTTCATCCATTTTGAGTTTATCTTTGTGTATGGTGAAAGAGAGTGGTCTAGTTTCATTCTTCTGCATGTGGATGTCCAATTTTCCCAGCACCAATTATTGAAGAGACTGTCTTTCTTCCAATGGATAGTCTTTCCTCCTTTATCGAATATTAGTTGCCCATAAAGTTCAGGGTCCACTTCTGGATTCTCTCTTCTGTTCCACTGATCTATGTGTCTGTTTTTGTGCCAGTACCACACTGTCTTGATGACCACAGCTTTGTAGTACAACCTGAAATCTGGCATTGTGATGCCCCCAGATATGGTTTTCTTTTTTAAAATTCCCCTGGCTATTCGGGGTCTTTTCTGATTCCACACAAATCTTAAAATAATTTGTTCTAACTCTCTGAAGAAATTCCATGGTATTTTGATAGGGATTGCATTAAACGTGTATATTGCCCTGGGTAACATTGACATTTTCACAATATTAATTCTGCCAATCCATGAGCATGGAATATTTTTCCATCTCTTTGTGTCTTCCTCAATTTCTTTCAGAAGTGTTCTATAGTTTTGAGGGTATAGATCCTTTACATCTTTGGTTAGGTTTATTCCTAGGTATCTTATGCTTTTGGGTGCAATTGTAAATGGGATTGACTCCTTAATTTGTCTTTCTTCAGTCTCATTGTTAGTGTATAGAAATGCCACTGATTTCTGGGCATTGATTTTGTATCCTGCCACGCTACCGAATTGCTGTATGAGTTCTAGCAATCTTGGGGTGGAGACTTTTGGGTTTTCTATGTAGAGTATCATGTCATCGGCGAAGAGGGAGAGTTTGACTTCTTCTTTGCCAATTTGAATGCCTTTAATGTCTTTTTGTTGTCTGATTGCTGAGGCTAGGACTTCCAGTACTATGTTGAACAGCAGTGGTGAGAGTGGACATCCCTGTCTTGTTCCTGATCTTAGGGGAAAGGCTCCCAGTGCTTCCCCATTGAGAATGATATTTTCTGTGGGCTTTTCATAGATGGCTTTTAAGATGTCGAGGAATGTTCCCTCTATCCCTACACTCTGAAGAGTTTTGATCAGGAATGGATGCTGTATTTTGTCAAATGCTTTCTCTGCATCTAATGAGAGGATCATATGGTTCTTGGTTTTTCTCTTGCTGATATGATGAATCACGTTGATTGTTTTACGGGTGTTGAACCAGCCTTGTGTCCCAGGGATAAATCCTACTTGGTCATGGTGAATAATTTTTTTAATGTACTGTTGGATCCTATTGGCCAGTATCTTGTTGAGAATTTTTGCATCCATGTTCATCAGGGATATTGGTCTGTAATTCTCCTTTTTGGTGGGGTCTTTGTCTGGTTTTGGAATTAAGGTGATGCTGGCCTCATAGAACGAATTTGGAAGTACTCCATCTCTTTCTATCTTTCCAAACAGCTTTAGTAGAATAGGTATGATTTCTTCTTTAAACGTTTGATAGAATTCCCCTGGGAAGCCATCTGGCCCTGGACTCTTGTGTCTTGGGAGGTTTTTGATGACTGCTTCAATTTCCTCCCTGGTTATTGGCCTGTTCAGGTTTTCTATTTCTTCCTGTTCCAGTTTTGGTAGTTTGAGGCTTTCCAGGAATGCGTCCATTTCTTCTAGATTGCCTAATTTATTGGCGTATAGCTGTTCATAATATGTTTTTAAAATCGTTTGTATTTCCTTGGTGTTGGTAGTGATCTCTCCTTTCTCATTCATGATTTTATTAATTTGAGTCTTCTCTCTCTTCTTTTTAATAAGGCTGGCTAATGGTTTATCTATCTTGTTAATTCTTTCAAAGAACCAACTCCTGGTTTTGTTGATCTGTTCCACAGTTCTTCTGGTCTCGATTTCGTTGAGTTCTGCTCGAATCTTTATTAACTCCCTTCTTCTCTTGGGTGTAGGATCTATTTGCTGTTTTTTCTCTAGCTCCTTTATGTGTAAGGTTAGCTTTTGTATTTGAGTTCTTTCCAGTTTTTGAATGGATGCTTGTATTGCGATGTATTTCCCCCTTAGGACTGCTTTTGCTGCATCCCAAAGATTTTGAACGGTTGTATCTTCATTCTCATTGGTTTCCATGAATCTTTTTAATTCTTCCTTAATTTCCTGGTTGACCCTTTTATCTTTTAGCAGGATGGCCCTTAACCTCCACGTGTTTGAGGTCCTTCCAAACTTCTTGTTGTGATTTAGTTCTAATTTCAAGGCATTATGGTCTGAGAATATGCAGGGGACAATCCCAACCTTTTGGTATCGGTTCAGACCCGATTTGTGACCCAATATGTGGTCTATTCTGGAGAAAGTTCCATGTGCACTTGAGAAGAATGTGTATTCAGTTGAGTTTGGATGTAAAGTTCTGTAGATATCTGTGAAATCCATCTGGTCCAGTGTATCATTTAAAGCTCTCATTTCTTTGGAGATGTTGTGCTTAGAAGACCTATCGAATATAGAAAGAGCTCGATTGAAGTCACCAAGTATAAGTGTATTATTATCTAAGTATTTCTTCACTTTGGTTAATAATTGATTTATATATTTGGCAGCTCCCACATTCGGGGCATATATATTGAGGATTGTTAAGTCCTCTTGTTGAATAGATCCTTTAAGTATGATATAGTGTCCCTCTTCATCTCTCACTACAGTCTTTAGGGTAAATTTTAGTTTATCTGATATAAGGATGGTTACCCCTGCTTTCTTTTGAGGACCATTCGAATGGTAAATGGTTCTCCAACCTTTTATTTTCAGGCTGTAGGTGTCCTTCTGTCTAAAATGAGTCTCTTGTAGACAGCAAATAGATGGGTCCTGCTTTTTTATCCAGTCTGAAACCCTGTGCCTTTTGATGGGGTCATTAAGCCCGTTCACATTCAGAGTTACTATTGAGAGATATGAGTTTAGTGTCATCATGTTATCTATTCAGTCCTTGTTTTTGTGGACTGTTCCACTGAACTTCTTCTTAAAGGGGAATTTTAAGAGTCCCCCTTAAAATTTCTTGCAGAGCTGTTTTGGAGGTCACATATTCTTTTAGTTGCTGCCTGTCTTGGAAGCTCTTTATCTCTCCTTCCATTTTGAATGAGAGCCTTGCTGGATAAAGTATTCTTGGTTGCATGTTCTTCTCATTTAGGACCCTGAATATATCCTGCCAGCCCTTTCTGGCCTGCCAGGTCTCTGTGGAGAGGTCTGCTGTTACCCTAATACTCCTCCCCATAAAAGTCAGGGATTTCTTGTCTCTTGCTGCTTTAAGGATCATCTCTTTATCTTTGGAATTTGCAAGCTTCACTATTAAATGTCGAGGTGTTGAACGGTTTTTATTGATTTTAGGGGGGGATCTCTCTATTTCCTGGATCTGAATGCCTGTTTCCCTTCCCAGATTAGGAAAGTTTTCAGCTAGAATTTGTTCAAATACATATTCTGGCCCTCTGGCCCTTTCGGCGCCCTCGGGAACCCCAATTAAGCGTAGGTTTTTCTTTCTCAGGCTGTCGTTTATTTCCCTTAATCTATCCTCATGGTCTTTTGTTTGTCTCTTTTTTCCTCAGTTTCCCTCTTTGCTATCAACTTGTCTTCTATGTCACTCACTCGTTCTTCCACCTCGTTAACCCTCGTCGTTAGGACTTCTAGTTTGGATTGCATCTCATTCAATTGATTTTTAATTTCTGCCTGATTAGCTCTAAATTCTGCAGTCATGAAGTCTCTTGAGTCCTTTATACTTTTTTCTAGAGCCACCAGTAGCTGTATAATAGTGCTTCTGAATTGGCTTTCTGACATTGAATTGTAATCCAGATTTTTAACTCTGTGGGAGAGAGGACTGTTTCTGATTCTTTCTTTTGAGGTGAGGTTTTCCTTCTAGTCATTTTGCTCAGTGCAGAGTGGCCAAAAGCAAGTTGTATTGGGAAAAAGAGAAAAAGAGAGGAGAGAAAGAAGGAAAGAAAAGAGAAAGAGGAAAAAAAAGGAAGAAAAAAAAACGAAAAGAAAAAAAAGAGAAGAAATAGAGAAAGAAAAAGAAAGGAGAAAAAAAAGGGGGTGGGGGAAGGAAACAAATCAAAAAGCAAAACAAAACAAAACAAAACAAAACAAAAAAAAAAGAAGAAGAACCACCGGGGAGTATCTTCTGATTCTGTGTACTTTAAGTCCCTTGGGTTCTCCTGGAAGTTGTCAGTCTTGCTGGTGTTCTGGGGGAGGGGCCTGTTGTGCTGATTTCCAGGTGTTAGCACTTGGGGGAGCTGCTCTGCCCCTGCCTGGTGCAGGGCTCAGTGGGGGTTGTTTACCCCGTGAGGCCGCAGGAGGAACAGCCCCAGTGGCGGGGCAGCTCTGGAAACCTGGATTCAGCTCCGGCAGGAACTCCGTCTGCAGGGCCTGGAGGCTCCGGGGCGGGGCCGCTGATCTGCTCAGCTGGGGCAGGAGCGTCCTCGCTGTCCTGGGCCCTCCCGGCCTCTGCCTGTCCCGGGGGAGGCGGGATCCTGGGCTGTGTCCCGGCGCCCTGTGCTCCGGAGCCTGCGCTGTTGGATTCGCGCTCCCGGGCCGCGCAGCCCCCTCCGCGGAGCCGCCGCCCGAGCCCCCACGAGCTGCTCCTGGAACCGCGCAGCCCCCTCTGCACGGAGCCTCTTCCTCTGCCCGAGCCCCTCCGAGCTGCTCCGGGTCCCGCCGGGTCCCGCCGGGTCCCGCCGCCCGCGCTGCAGCCCTTAGGGAGCTCGGCGCACTCTCCCGGGGCGCAGGTGTCTGTTAGTGTCCCCGGGAGCCCGAGGGCATCCCCGCCCTCCTGGGTCCTGCTCCACCTCCCTCCGGGCCCCTTTCCGCCCGGGAAGGTCGGTGCAGCTCCTGCTCCTCCGGGACGGGCCTCTCCTGTCCTGGGGACACTCCCCCGGCCTCAGCCCGGCTCCTCGCGGGGCCCCTCCCCCTTGGAGGCCTTTGTTTCTTTACTTCTTTTTCCCCGTCTTCCTACCTTGATAGAAGCGCGAACTCTTCTCACTGTTGCATTCCAGCTGGTCTCTCTTTAAATCTCAGGCCGAATTCATAGATTTTCAGGATGATTGGAAGGTTTTCTAGGTAATTTGGTGGAGACAGGTGATTTGGAGACCCTACTCTTCCGCCGTCTTGCTCCTCCCCTCCTCACTAGAGGTTTTAAATATTGCAATATTCACATCCACTTTTAAAGGGTAAAAATATTTATCAACACTAAAGATACTCCGGGTATTTTTCTGTCGGCTCTAAAGGAAAGTTCATTACTCAAACGTATTTTGAGTAATATCTTAAATACATGCAGTTGAGAGACTATAGATGAATACTTTGAGTGCTCGAATGTGTATATCTTGGTAGGTGTGGTAGATATATTCTTTATGCCTCTTCAGGTCCACTCTTCATCCCTTTCTGTCTCACTCTATGCCAGTGGGCCTCTTTGCCCTCCTTTTCCCAGTAGGTTTCACGTAAAGTATAAGATCAGGATATTTATGTCACCAGTTCCCACCTTGCAAGGTTCTATAGGCTGACTATATCCCACAACCCAAGCTACATCTGCCACCTACTATTGCATAACAAACAATCCCAAATTCTAATGGCTTAAAACAATATTTTTTTCCACAACTCTGTGGATTTTTCTCTCTCTGGGGAGTTCCTCTTTTCCATGTTGTATTGACTGCGATCACTTATGTGAGTGCATTCAGGAAGGATGTCATCTGGAGCCAGCACATGTCTGGGACCTCAGCTAGAGTGGCCAGAACAGCTGGGAGTAGATGGTCCTCTCTTTCAAGTAAGGTAGTCAGGTGCCTTTACATGGTGGATCAGAGGTTCAGGAGGTTGAAAACCTGAAGTTTTTAGACCTCTTAAGGCCAAGGCCAGGAACTAGTACAGCCTTACATCCACTGCATCATATTGGTCAAAGCAAGTTATGAAATCAGCCCAGTTTCGAGGGGTGGAATGGAAATTCTGAATTGGAGAAGCAGCATGCGTACACAAAGATGGGAAGAGTTGCTGGTGGCTATATCCACCATACAAGTCATAGATCAGTGAAAGGGCTCTTTATAAAGACTCTCTTTCTTTCCCAAAAACCACTTGTTCCCTTTATCCCTCCAAGCCCAGGGGTGGTGTGACTCCCAGTTCTTACTAATCCCAAAGTACTGGTACTCTGTGAATTTCTTAAACTTGTCCACCTCTTGTTCAATATTTCTTTTTATTTTCCCCTAGCTTCCTGTTTCAGCACATTAAATATTAGTAATACTACTTGTACCTGTATTTGTTGATAATTCCATTAATTTTATTTTTTAGCACTTATAGGTATCTAGGAATTTCCTCTACCCAATTTGCTTTACATTTAATTTTTACAATTTTTTACATAGATTTAAGCTTGAGAATGAATATTAAGTTTAACTAATGAGGTATTCATCAGACTTTTCACATATCACAGTTTGGCAACATCTACAATCTTTAGGGACAGTACTGGCAAATTCTAATTCCATGACTCAGTTCTATGTCGAGTTTCTATGTCAGTACATTAAAATGTCTAGTGTTTTTCTAGAATTACATAAATCTATTGCTTTTGTGTCTTAAGCAATTCTAATACATTTCACTTTAACCTTCTAAATTGTCTGTGTTCCATAGAATTCATTCCCTTCACTATTTCCATCAATATTTCTTTTGTTTCCATCCTGACATAATTGATTTCTGTTTGAACACTTGAGGTTTAAAACAGCTGATCACATGATCTTTCAATCTTTTAAGGATCCAGGAGTTTCAAAACTAAATTTCAGTGTTTCCCTCAGATATACTGCTTTCTTGGTATTAATTGTGTTAGAATTTTTTTTAACTAGCTTTCTATTCAAAAAAGAAGGCTATTCCCTTCTGAATTTACATTAAAAATGGATTTTCATATGATTACTTTATAAATATTTGTGTTATATTACATTCCTTTAAAATTTGTTTTTGATTCTGATTTAAAAAAAAAGTTTTTAGCTACCTTAATTAAATTGGACCACTACCCTGAGACTTAAGGAAGCATTTGTACTAAACTATTTAATGATATTTATGTCATGTCATTGAAAGTCTGAATTTTTGTTTCTTGTTCATACTGCTAATAGAATGTAATAGTAGTCTGGAGAATATACAATGTTTATAAATGGGGCTGTAACAGATACACACCAAAATTTGGTAACTAGATAGAGGAATACCAGGTTTCTTTATTGAGATCATATCACTATGGTATTTCATTGCAGCTATAAGACATTTGTATGACTTACCATAAGGTAAATGCTAACTTTGCAACATGTATCACTTTTGTAACTGACATTCTATGTTCAGGTTCATTGTGTTCCTGACATATTCCCATCATTTCCTTTCATGAGAGAATCTCTTCCTTGTGAACTGCAGTGACTTTTTTATTGACATGATACAAGTGCAAAAGCTTTCCAGTAAAGCATTACTTCGTAACAATAGGCCAGACACATTCTGCCAAGCAATAAATCATCTATATATTCACTGGAGCACAAAAATATTTCAGCGATTTACCAGGTAAAATTGATATTTGAGTAGTGAGATTTTGATTAAATGCTCTTTCTTCTGCAGCTTTGGTAAAATTTCAGGTATTTAATTTCCATATATAATTTTATTTGTGAACTCCATATATACATTATTATGTTTTTCAGCTGAATTTCCAGCTGGATATAAAAACTGAGAACAAGAAGAGGTGTTATTACTTAGAGGTGTTAACAGTTCTCCAATTTTATAACTTGTCATTTCATTTTCTTTTGCCTTTGAAATGCGTTATACTCCTGAAAGTTTTCATATTTGATATATGCAAAAAATAATTTGAGAGGGATTATGCTAATATAGTGTTAAAACACATTCTGAAGCCAGACAGCCTGGGTTTTTAGTCTCAGTGGTGACCCTTCCTTGCTTTCTAACTCTGTGCCTATTATTGTCCCTCTCTATCCTTTAGTTTCATCATCTTTAAAAATGGGAATAGTAGGATAATACTATTATTAGTATTAATAATACTAATTATTAATAATACTTCATAGGTTGTTATGAGGATTAAGAGTTAATATATGTGAAGTGTTTAAATTTGTGGATGTCGTATAGTAAACTCTATGTGTTTGCTACCATTATTGCTACTGAAAAAAATGAAGACACATTTGCTTTAATCAATGAACATAATTAGTTTCAGTCATTGTTGTTAATTTATTTCAATTTCCCTACAGTGAAAAAGAGTGCAATGAATTCCCTTGCCATTATTTGATATTTTAAGTTGTATTTTTCATGTTTATATATGAAATGTCCCATGCTGTTTCACAATATGTTAGATATTGGGAATTTAATAATAATTTGTTTGAGTGATGTTTCCACTCAGAGAGATTCTAACACCATCCTAACCAGGGAAAGTAAATTGTTGTCTTAGCTAATAATAAACAAGTAGTCTCTTTAAAATCACCCCATTCTGTGGGTGCCATGGATATATTACTCTTTAAACATGCTAATAGTTGATATTTTTCTTTTTCTCACCTTTATGGGAAATTAAGTCCTTGTAAAGATATATTTCTTTAAGAGAGAGAGGAAGAGCCCTTGCATTTCTTGAGTGAGTCAACTGAAATACAGTAAAATGAACAATGAAGGAGAACGGAGAACACCTGAGTTCTGGCCCTAGCTCTGCTTCGACAACTGTATGATCCTGAGTTGATCTCTTACCTTTGTGACTTATAGTTTCTTTACTAGCCAACCCTGTGATTATTGTAAAAATCAGATATGAAAATAAGTCAAAACATTTTGGATACTATGTAAATAAAAAGTAGTAATATTAATTTTTTTTAGAAGCAATTCTGCCCTGATGAAGAGGTTAAGGATTAAGCTGATTTTTAATATGCATTATGTAGAAGTGAGGTTAGGATACTGCAGAACCATGCTGATGTTCATGCTTATGGAGAGGGAAAATAATTATTTCTAGCCAATTCTTAGAGTGGGACAGCAACGCTCAGAACTGAGTGATGGTAAAGCACAGGCTGCCTTTGACAGAAGTGATAGTTACTTAATCCTTCCAGATTAATGGTGTCCAAAAGATGATTTAGAAGCCTTATATTTGCCCAAAAGCTTTTGAGAAATTGCCTATCAAATGTTTTTCTATGGATTATCAATACATGATAAAATTAACAGAGTTCAATCATTGCTCCTTTTCATCCTTATTCATTATGGTGGGGATGTTGTTAATGGTTGTAGGTAGTAGCCAAAAAGAAAGAAAAAAATAATAGCCAATCTAGGTGCACATAATATGAAACAATTACCAATTATCTGAATGCTGTATAAGAAAAAGGAAAAATATTTATAATATATTGACAAGTATTTATTGTGCTACACATTTGGTGGAGTTACAAAGATGATCCTTGTCTTCAGGATCCTGCTGGTCTACTTGAGAAGCAATGTACTAAGGAAAGTATCTATGTTTCTCCTTCCCAAATAACTAAAAGAGATCCATTGTTATCTTCATCAGGATGTGGGGTAAAGACAAAGATGAGAGCTTGGGTAGTTGAATATGGGGAGGGGAAAGCACAGAAGACCACTGACTCAGTAGGGCCAGAGGGAGCAATTGGGACAGTGGTCCTTTGGAGCAAAAAGTTTAAAGAAAGTTGTTTATGAAGTTTGGTTTTAGGTAATAATATAACTCTTCTTCTTATTCCAAAGAAACAGCCACTGAACTTTTATATTTTACTGCAAATTTTTTTAGTGAGTTCATGGGTACTTGTTATTTTTAGATGTGATATTGATGCTGAGAGTAGCCATAAGGTAAGAGGACAAGATGGCTCAATAAATCTCTGCCTACAGATTAATTTTTTAAAAAATACATAAACAATGCCACCAGATTTTTACATAATGTTCACTTTAAATACAATTTTTATTTTTTTAATTTTTATTTATTTATGATAGTCACAGAGAGAGAGAGGCAGAGACATAGGCAGAGGGAGAAGCAGGCTCCATGCACCGGGAGCCCGACGTGGGATTCGATCCTGGGTCTCCAGGATCGCGCCCTGGGCCAAAGGCAGGCACCAAACCACTGCGCCACCCAGGGATCCCTAAATACAATTTTTAAATGGTATTATTGGCCACAACTTCTAGACAAGTCAGTGATTGACAGATCTAAGGACAATATAATTATATGACATATATTGTTCTTTTTATGATAAAGACTATTACCACATATGAGAGTGACACCCAGGAATTACCTGGGTGTTTTTATATCATCTGATGTTAACAATAACTTGAAACATGGTGAATGCTGATATGTTGATATCTTCATTTTTTTTTTGATATCTTCATTTTTAAAGATGAGAAAAAGGGGGTGTGGTTGTTAAGTGATATGCCTTAGATCACAGCCCAGAAAGCTGCAGAGCTCAAATTTCACCTGTCATTGACTCCAAAGCCTATTATTTTTTTATGATTTTATTTATTCATGAGAGACACGGAGAGCGAGGCAGTAAGCAGAGGGAGAAGCAAGCTCCTTGTGAGGAGCCCAATGTGGGACTCTATCCCAGGACCCTGGGATCACAACCAGAGCTAAAGGCAGATGCTCAACCACTGAGCCACCCTGGCATCCCTAAAAGCCTATTATTTTTCCAACTTACTATGTTCCTTTGGGAAGAACACAACTTATTTGATGCATCTCCCATTAATTCTATATTTATAATCTCATAAATCAAACCTTAAATTACATCATTTTAGAATCTAGTATATAAAAAAGAGGAACAAATTTGGACTGGAACAAAGAAAATAATTAAGAGGATAAAAATAACCCAGGGCAATAATATAACTTAAGCAAATTTAAGCTGAATATTGAGAAGTTAAGAATATAAACATCTTAGATTTTCAAAGCAATAGCCTTTCTTATTAGAGACTTTATTTTATGTAAAGCATAAATTACTAAAATACAATAACAACAAAAATAGTCATTTGTAATTATCCCCAGGTTACTGAATTATTTATATTGACCATTTTTTGTATTTGTTAAATTACTTTTGATCCCGTGTTCCTATCTCATTTTGTGGCAGGGTTTGGGGGGAAAAGAAAGAAAAAGAGAAAAGAAATCCTTTCCTGGACCTTCATACACGTTGAAGTTTGTGTTCATAGTAAATTAAGTAGTCTTATTTGTTCAGTTTATGATGCTTTAGTATCTTTCGACCACTCACACCACATCTTGTTTCAGCAACTTAGTTTATTGCTAAGTCTTGCCACTTCTCACTTTATTTCCTTACCATTTTCAACTATTTTATTTTTCTGATGAGGAGAAAACAGCAAAGATGATCTTCCTGACTTAAAGGTATCCCAAAAATTTGTATTAATTATTTCCTAGTGTTGAGTAGAGCATATAGATATTGAAGTGTTATAGGACATTGTAATTCCTAGCAGGTGTTTGGCATGATACAAGAGAAGTCAGAGTTTATTTTTATTTTTTTTAAAAGATTGCTATTTATTTATTTATTCATGAGAGACAGAGAAGAGGCAGAGACACAGGCAGAGGGAGAAGCAGGCTCCATACAGGGAGCCTGATGTGGGACTTGATCCCAGGACTCCAGGATCACACCCTGGGCTGAAGGTGGCGCTAAACCACTGAGCAACCCAGGGACCCTGAAGTCAGAGTTTAGGATGTTTATTTGAAACAATAGTTTCAAACGTGAGTGATATAATGGCCTACCCTTAAAGAAAGTAAAAGAAATGTCACCAACCTTGTGGCTGACTTAGGTTTATTTTTTATTCTTACTTCTATGAATATAAACATTAAATTAGATATAATAAATTACTACTCTTATAAAGTTATGAAACCAAAACTAAAATGTCTTTAAAAATTTAAACAAAATGATACCCCAAATAGAAATTCTGATGAAGAAATTGAAGACTTTCTATACTACTTCGCCCTGTCACAATTTGTCCATTCCTCAGGATTTGAATACAATGCTACCGCTTCCAAGAAGTCTTTCTTTGTTTCTTTTTTTAATTGAAGAATAGTTGACATACAATATTATATTAGCTTTACATATAAGAAGTCTTTCTTAATCATTCTGAATATAATTAAATGATCCCACTCCCCTAAACCCCTATAAAAATCACACATATTTCTTTTACATACTTACCAAATGGCATGTTAATTATACTTTATAAAATAAAATATTTTATGTGTATATCGTTACCCTACTCAATTGTATATTCCTTGAGAACAAATACATCTTATCTCTCACACCATAATGCTTTTTCACTTACTTATTCTTTATTATAAAATTAATACAATTTCATTTTTGAAATTTTAGAAAATATAACTGCTTAAAAGGGAAATCTTAATCACCTATAGGTCCAGAGACAGCCACTACTAAAATTTTAGAGCATATCTTTTTATTCTTTTATTCTAATTGTCACAAAATGAATGAATAACTTAAGAGTTTTTAGTAAGGGTTAGTATGTAAGGATATGTATGTATGTATATATATATATATCCTTTTATCCATTCAACCAATGTTTTTGGTGATCCTACTAAATATCAGAGTTTTTTACCTAACGAAATTTAGGGTCATGCTATGAGTATGATTTACTATTTTGTTATTTGTATTTATCATTATATTATCAGCACTTCCCCATATAATTAAATATTTCAAGATATATATTTTATGATTATATGCAATTATAGATAAGTATCAAGTTCTCTATTTTAATAACTATGCAATTATGGATATATTATAACCTCATTCTATTTTTATATACATTTGTCTTGTGTAGATTAGTATCTTATCCATAAATATTTCTTGAATAAATAACTTGAGTTATATTTTAAGGTTATGTGTCTGTGTAAGGATTTATATGTATGCTTATATTGTTTTCTCATTCAGTCAATACTTTTGGAGATCTGATTGGGTCAAACATTGAGTAATGTCTGGCAAAACAGAATTAAATATAATTTCTGTACGACAGGGGCACTTAGATATTTTAGAGAGAAAGACAAAGGAGCTGATGACAATTACAGTGCTATTAACAACAAATCCAGGTTAAGTCCACCTTGCTTCCTGACTTGCATAAGACTATTAAAATAAACACTCAAAACTGAGACAATTAAAACTAAAGGGTACAGAACCCACAACAGGACACATCACAGCTCACCATGTAGCTCATTACTTTCTTTCTCCTTCCAACCTAGAGATCCAGCTCTGTGTTCTAGGCATAAAAACCTTTTTGTGATGAAGCCACAAAGATTTATGAACAAGCTGTTTTTGAACTAATATCAGATGCCTTATTTCCTATTAACACTTTCTTCCCCATTTCAAATGCCCTTGATTTTAGTTTATCTTACAGGGACCTAGAAATTAATTTGTAGTTTCTCTCATGCACATTAATCATTATGTGATCACATCTAAGATATTTACTAATTTTAATTAATAAAAACACAAGACACAACTTCTAAGCAATAAAAGGTATTAAGAGATTGAAACTCTCAAATCATTTAAAACCTACTACGAATATGGAATGGTATATGTAATAAGTACAGTGATTCATTGATTCTAACACGTTTTTTTTTTTTTTTTTGCTGCTTATTATATACCAAGCTTTGAGCTAGGTCCTAGAAATATAGCAATGAGCAATAGACACGTTTCCTACTCTCATGGAAGTTATATTCCAGTGGATGATAGAAGTGTACACAAGATAACAAATTTTCATTTATAGCTTAGTTTTTCAATTTGTAATGCATTTTTCTTAGTTAAAATGTATAAACAGAGTTTGTTTATAAAAACATCTTTTTTACCATAATTTTTATTGAAATATAATTAACTCACAATATTGTATTAGTTTCAAGTATACAACATATTAATTCAACAATTCTATACATTACTCAGTGCTCCCCACCATGTATCTACATACATTATCACAATATTATTAACTATATTCTCTATGTCATATTTTCCAAATTTAAATCATTCACATTGAATAAAAGTTGTAGTACTAGAGACTCACTAGAATTTAACTATTCCTGGAAAAATGTATATCAAGAATCAAGTTGAAAAGCATGTGACATTCATTTTTTTACCCTAGAATGAGACCTGGAGCACTCTTGGCCCCATTCATATCTTAAGAATCCCAGAAGCAGAAGCTATTCTAGTGATAGGTGTCATGCAAAGGCCACTGGACTACAATCCCAGACAGGCATGGAAGTCTCAGTGACAGCAGCATTTTCTAGAAAACAGTGATAGAGGAAATGGAATTGTAGGAGAGGCCATTTATATGCACTACTGATTTTTAAGTCAAGTATAGTTTTATTAAGATCAAGAACTATATGCAGCTAAGTTCTAGCTAAAGTAAAAGTAAACCAAATGAATATAACCAGCACTAACATTTGTGACAGACTTTATTTTCTAGTAATAGCCACCATATCTCCTAGCTCACATGCCCTTCTACAGTGTGACCTTGCTACTCTCATATCAGCAGTGGAATCATTCTTCTCCCCTTGAATGTGGACTGGCCTTAACAACTCACTTATAACCATTAGACAACAGTAGAAGTGATGCTTCTTCCTTGGTGTCCTAGTCTCTTGGAACACTTGCTGTCTGGATGCTTCTTTTTGGATGCTTCCTTTTGGGAAGAGCCATGGTGTTCAAAGTTAGACCACATGAAGAGGTCACATGCAGGCATTCCAGTTGACACACCCACTTGAGCCCAGTTCCGTGTCATTCCAACCTAGAACCAGGTACCTGTGAGTGAAATTCTCTATGTGTAAAGAA
The DNA here is from genome assembly GCF_011100685.1 of Canis lupus familiaris. Lineage (NCBI taxonomy): Eukaryota > Metazoa > Chordata > Mammalia > Carnivora > Canidae > Canis > Canis lupus. The sequence goes on from NC_049249.1 coordinate 26,609,611, forward strand.
GAAAGCAAAGTGATATTTGGTGACCAGAATGATACATGTGACAGAGACAGTAATATTCACTAAATATTCCATGTGTTCTCCCAAATGTCTTAGGCCACTTGCAATTAATTAGGGACAAGTGATTAAACCTGAAAAAATAGGTTGTGAGCAGCAATGATAAATGTCACTTCCTGGCTATAGCAGACATGATCAATGATGCATTAGCTGATATTTAGATATACTGAATCCTTAGGTTATTTTTGGAGTAGAAACACCAAACTATTCTTGAATAATATACTTTCTTCATTTCTCATTATTCCATTTTATTTAATCACTCATTCTTTCCACTTACAGAACTCCTACTGTGTGCCAGACAAGTGCTGGAAATACAGAGATGAATAAGACATAGTTCTTGTTCTCAAGGAGCTTAGAGTCTTATGGTGAACTTCTTCTAAATGCTTTAATTGCTTACTTGCCACTTACACATTTTCTTCAGAAGAAATTTGAAAGTCTAAATTATTCAACCTAGAATGCAAGGACTTTCCAATATGACCTTAACTTATCATACCTATATTATTTTCTGTTAACACATTACAGCCACACAAGAAATCTCATTTTCCGGAAAAATGGCCTCTTTTTATAGACTTTTATGATTTTGCATATGCTGTTAATTTTGCCTAAAACCATCTAAATTACCTCTATTTATAAAAATTGAACCCACTCTTTATAACCTAATTCAAATACTACATCTCCATGACATATTTCCTGACCACCTCAGTAAATGTGATACATTTTCCTCTGAAACCTCAATGACAATTTGAGCACATTTCTTTGTACTCTGGCCCCACTACACAATAGTGTATCCTTGAGAACGGGACCACTTATCTATTTTTGTATCCTATATGTCACTTAGAATGAAATCTTCCACACAGTGAGTATTCAGCAGCTATTTATTGATGTGAACTGAGTTGAACACAGCAACTTGATTTCACCTGCATCATTTGTTCATGAACGCATCATGAATCTTACAAGTCTAAGAGAAAATGTGATATAATATGAGCATACAAATGGAATTCCAGGTACTGTGCCTCAACATTATTGTTATAAAAAGAGGATTGCCATGTTAAAACTTACCAAATGAAGAAAGAGAAAAAGACTTGAAATGTCAACATGCTTTAATAACACCATAATCCTGGGGCACCTTGTGGCTCAGTGTTTGAGAGTATCCCTTTGCCTCAGGTCATGATCCTGGGATCTTGGGATCAAGTCCCACATTACGCTCCCTGCGGGGAGCCTGCTTTTCCCTCTGCCTATGTCTCTGCCTCTCTCATGAATGAATCAATAAAATCTTTTAAGAAATAACACTGTAATCCTATAAAATATAATATCCATAAATCTAAACTTATTATATAAATCTGATCATTTATTTAATGATTTAATATTAATAAATAAATGCTTCCAAATCATCAAATTTCGCCTCTAAGTACAGATATTTGTAGAGTGACAAAAAAGATATGCTTAGCTACATAGATGATCTATTCTGGCTTCAAAATGCAATTAAACTTGGAAATTAAACTATGTTAACGTTTGGCATGAACCAACAGTGTTCCTAAGTTTCAGACTGAAAGTCTTATTCTATGTCCATATTGGACCATATTATTTACTTGCTTCAGCCAAACAGACTATTCAAGAGATTCTATTTTGCCTTATGTTCTTGTTCCTCTGGAAATACACAGTAATGAGGGTACTTTTAACAGATGCTCCTCTAGACATATTAACTTCCAATGTTTACTGTTCATTTTACTCACAACCGCTATTTTTATTGCAGCAAACAAGAGTGGTAAAATGCAGAAGGTCAAATGATTTCTATTCCAGTACCTATAGTGATTATACACCTGGCCAAATGTCATTAATTAGGCTGTGCTAGCTCACACTTATTGAGTGCTCACTATCTGCCAGTCAGCCTCGTAAATGCTTTACATACATTATTCAATTTAATTCTCATAAAAACCTCATGAGGTAGGTTATTGTTATCACCATCTTATAGATGAAAAAACTCTGGCACAGAGAGGTTAAATAACTTGCCCAAGGTTGAAAAGCTAGCAAACTTATAAACAGTGTGTTAGGATCCCGGTATCTCAGACTGTCTATCACCAGAGCTAGCACCCTTGGCAATGTTCTAAGCAAGGAAGGAAATTCTAAACCCTAAGTAGTTGCTCCTGTATAAATTGGGGCAAAAATTTGCAAATCAGTCTTTCTGGAAAGAAAATGCAATTGCCATTTCATTGATTGTTAACTAGTAACAACAAGTTCACAGAGCATTTAATTAATTTCCTGAGGATAATTGTTAACTTAGATGAAATTTACTGTGGCATGTGAAGCAATCCACAGTGACAATAAGGGAAGGTTGTTGTGATATACTGGTGTTACAAAAACTACAGAAATCAAGTTTTCCAAGTAATCATGGCTGGAACCAAAAATTGTTTCAAAGACATTGTACATTTTGTTAGAGTAGAACACAGGTTAATCTATTAAAGATATAGTAAAAAAAAAATATTTCTGTAGAAATATATGTTAATTGAGCAATAGCTTGGCTTAATAGTTTATACAAATTTTAGTAGAATTATTTGTCAGTTAACTAAGTAATCCTTTTTTGGCAACTTCACATACAGACAAGAATGATATATATGGTAGATTAATTATATATGATCTAGAGAGAGTAACGGAGATCTCTGTCTCTAGCTCATCCATATTTTTACCTATTTATAATTCAATAAGTATGAAGATGAGAACACAACCCTGATTGTTCCAACTTATGATGTGCCAGTTTATATCATGTCAAATATATTTTTTAAAGGAAAGGTGTTATGATGTGTCAGTGTTCATCCTTCAGTTGTAACAAATGTATCATTCTGGTGGGGGATATTGATAATGGAAGAAGGTATATATGTTTGGAGAAAGAGAGTATATGGGAAATCTCTGTACCATCCCCTCAACTTTTCTATGAAACTTTAGGATCAAATAAATAAAGTCTTCAAAAAAAAAACAAAAACAAAATAAACCTACACTTTTATAGTCAATTAACAAACTATTTAAAATAAGGTAAAATAAGCTGACACTTTCTTTTTAAAGATTTTATTTATTTATTCATGAGAGACATAGAGAGAGAGAGAGACAGAGACATAGGCAGAGGGAGAAGCAGCCTCCATGCAGGGAGCCTGACGCAGGACTCTATCCCGGATCTCCAGTATCCCGCCCTGGGCCAAAGGGCGCTAAACCACTGAGCCGCCCAGGCTGCCCAGCTGATACTTTTATAGTCAATTAATCTATAATAAAGGAAAACAAGAATATATAATGGGAAAAGAATCTCTTTAACAAATGATGTTGTGAAAACTGGGCAGCTACATGCTTAAGAATGAAACTGGACTACTTTTCTTATGTCATACACAAAAATAAACCAAAATGGATTAAAGATCTAAATGTGAGAACTAAAACCATAAAATCCCTAGAAGAAAACATAGACAATAGTCTCTTTCACATCAGACATAGAAGCGTTTTCCTACATATTTCCTTCAGCAAGGGAGAGAAAAACAAAATTAAACTATTGGGGCTATATCAAAATAAAACACTTTGGCACAATGAAAGAAACCATCAAGAAAATAAAATGACAACCTACTGAATAGAAGAAGAAATTCACAAGTGATGTTCCAATAAAGGATTAGCATGCAAAGTATATGAAGTACTTATACAACCCAACACTAAAAAACCAAATAATTAAATTAAAAAATGAGCAGAGGACCTAAGTAGACATTTTCCTGAACAAATTATATAGGTGGCCAACAGACACATGAAAAGATGCTCAACATCTGGGAAATGCAAGTCAATACCACAATGAGCTATCACCTCACATCTGTCAGAATGGTTATAATCAAAAAGATAAGAAATAATAAGTTGGTGAGGATATCAAGAAAAAAGAACCTCATGCACTGTTAGTGGGAATGCAGGCTGGCACAGTCATGTGGAAAACAGTATGGAGTTTCCTAAGAATTAAAAATTGAAATACAGTATGATCCAATCATTCCACTACTGGGTAGTTACTCAAAGTAAATCCAAACACTAATTCAAAAAGATACATGCACTCCTATGTTTATTGCAGCATTATTTACAATATCCAATATATGGAAGCCAAGTGTCCATCCACAAATGAATGGATAAAGAAGGGGTCCTGTATATACACACACGTGCACATGTGCACTAAAATATTATCCATAAAAAAGGATGAAATCTTGCTATTTGCAACATGGATGGACCTAGAGAGTATAATGCTACGTGAAATAAGTCGATCAGAGAAAAACAAATACCATATGATTTCACTCATAGGTGGAATTTAAGACACAAAACAAACAGAAAAAAGACAAAAAACCCAGATGTTTAAATATAGAGAACACACTGGTGTTGGCCTCACCTCTGGCAACAGCCAAAGGTAAATGGGGGTGGGGTAGGTGAAATAGGTACAGAGGATTAAGAGTATACTTATGAGCACTGAGTAATGTTTAGAATTGTTGGATGGAACTGGAGGGTGTTGTGCTGAGTGAAATAAGTTAATCAGAGAAGGACAAACATTATATAGTCTCATTCATTTGGGGAATATAAAAAATAGTGAAAGAGAATAAAGGGGAAAGGAGAGAAAATGAGTGGGAAATCTCAGAGAGGGAGACAGATCATGAGAGACTCCTAACTCTGGGAAACGAACAAAGGGTGGTGGAAAGGGAGGTGGGCAGGGGGTGGTGATGACTGGGTGACAGGCACTGATGGGGGCACTTGATGGGATGAGTACTGGGTGTTATGCTATATGTTGGCAAATTGAACTCCAATAAAAAAAAAATTAAAAAAAAAAAAAAAAAGATCAGGCCAAGAGTGAAAGCAACTACTTACATAGAGATGCCCTGTATGTGATTTTCGTTTACAGAGAAGCAAATCCAAGCATCATGTAACTTGCCATCTTTGTGTACCACTCTTAGAAATCAGTATCATGGCCAGGGCCAGTATCTGGTGGAGATTTCAACTACTGTGCCAAGTTCTCAGCTACTTTGAATAGTAATATTGGGGATGGGGATATTAGGGAAGAGAGAAGATTGAATAATCTAACCATGGACAAAGAGAATAAAAACATAGGATATAAGAGATTTTATCCTTGGACTAAGGAAAAAACAACAGACCCAAGAGAAGTCAAGAGAGATAGCTCAGCAATGTTATGAGAATAGAGGTCAAGTGGGATTGATGGTATGAGAATAGAATCTCACACAGTGTATGCAAATAGAGGTCAAGTGGGAAATGACAATCAGTACAAACAGTGGGAGAGGGAATAAGGACACTCTTGTGAACCAGAGGAAAATAGAAGGAAAGGTAGTAGACATATATATGACTTCCTGCATCTATATTTAATGCCTAACTCACTTGAAAATAGTTCAAATGCCCTCAGAAAGACCTATAAATATACAATAATTAGGTCAATTCTGATTCTTTGGGAAAACCCAGTGAGCAAAGGTACTCCTATTAGTGGACAGACTTTGGACATTGGAAGTCATAATTTCTATGTGGGCTTTTAAGGAAAGCACTTCACTAGATATGTATAAACATATTTTTGTGTTTTTTTGAATTTTAATGTATTAGCCCCTTAGACATTCTTTCTACTGAATAGTCTTTTCTGTATCATGCACATTGGAAACTAGTTTTCCATTAGATATTTAACTTTTACTACTCTAATTAACAAGGAATTAATTAAATGGATATAGTGAAAAAACAAGTGGAATGATCACTAACAGTAGTCTATTAATTCCATCTTTTATCAACAATGGATGTGAATCAATATAGGGTAAGTCAATCTCTTTCTTCCCATAAAGTTCTGTCTGGATTCATAAAATAGAAACTTTCACCAACATGTCCACCTTCTTGAGGAACTTCCATCAACAACTCCACCCTCTTGCTCCTCTGGAAGAGAGGAGAAGCAACTTACCTAATTGTTGAAATTGGGGTATAACGCACAGCTCATGCAGAACTTTGGCTAAGTCTCGAGAACCAACATGAGATTCTAAAAATGGAAAAGTTATGGATCTTGATGAATATCACTAAGCATTCCTATTACTCAGCAGGGAAGAAATGTGAAAAAGATATGAAAGTGACAGTTATTGAGGAAAACAGAAATATTACATGTTTATGCTCCAATAAGGTAAATTTCTGTTAGCATTTTTCTTTTTAATCTGAAATGGGATATGTTATACATTAATCTCCAACTTATTTTTTTTTTCATGTAATAATATATCATTGGAACCCTTGCAGTACACTAAATGTAAATCTGGTTTCTTCTTTTTAATTTTGCTATAAGAGTTTGTGGTAAAGATTATTATTATTTATCCAACTATTCTGCTATTAATGTTCATTCAGGTTGTTTCCAGCTTGTTCTTTTTTGCCCGTGCAAACAACATTAAATAAATATCTTTTTTTTCTTTACAAATAAAGAATTGTTGAATCATCATATTTTATACCTGAAACTAGTGTAACTGTATATTAATTATGCTTGAATAAAAATAATGCAATTGACCCTGAACAACATGAGTTTGAATGAACTGTGTGGGTCCACTTATATGCAGATTTTTTATGGTACTATAGATGTATTGTCTCTTCTTTATGATTTTAATAACGGTTTTCTCTAAATTACTTTATTGTAAGAATATAGTATATATACATAAAACATACAAAAATATGTGTTGATCAACTATTTATGTTATTGATAAGGCTTCCTGTCAGCATCAGTCTATTAGTCTATTAGAAGTTGAGGGAGTCAAAAAGTATTCATGGATTTTTGAGTGTTTAGGAGATTTGTATCCCTAATCCCTACATTGTTCAAGGGTCAAGAATAGTACTCTAGGCAGTCATCACTAATTGATTAGATATAGTACAGGATAGCAAACCTATTTGCCATCCCTGACCCAGAATGCAGGTCCATTAGAGTCCTTTCCACTCTGTGCAGTAACTATGTGGTTGCTTCTATTATTCCACTGCTGTAGTTACTTGCTTTTGTATCTGGCTGCCTTACTAGCATATATAAGCCTCCGTGAGAATTGATCATGCTCTATTTATCTTCATTTTCTCAATATCCATCATAGTGTCTTACATATAGCAGGCATGTGGATAATGTCTGTTGAATCTACATGTATGCATAAGTAGATAAAAGAAAATAAGTTGATAAAGGATAATCAATATACATAATTAGTCTCATGGCATAAATGTTATGAAAGTATAGAGGATACAAGGGACTTAGGGTCTGGTCAAGGATAAAGATATGATCACAAGGTGGCAGCAACACATACAAGCTTTATTTGGGTTATGCTTTGACAAGTTTGCATATAGGTAGAAGTCCTTCAAGATAGGAGACTGTCTAAAATCTACCATGTGGGGGCCACTACCAGATGGGGCAGATGACCAGGAAACTCCTAGGAGATAAGGGGGAAACAGAGGGAGCCTACAAGTCTAAGTGATGTTGCTCAGCAGCACCTAGGGGATTCTCTGGGTCAGACCTCCAAAGGGCATCAGTGACTTAGGTTCTTTACAGCCTGACATTTATTAGTAGCTTGAGGCTAGCAGATATGTAACGTAGTTTCGTGTGGTATACAAAATAGGCGAGCTCTAACCGACTAAGAATATCTGCTATTTGGGCTCTGGTTAAAATTGGATGTGTTAAATTTTGAGTTTGGGGCTGGTGGGCCTTTGGGCTATGGGTCTCATCCTTCTGTGAAGAAATAATCAACCTAGTAGCTAATATACAGAGAGCCTCTTTGGCTTATTTGTGTAACAGTAAATAACCATGATATAAAATATCATAAGGGAGGTGGGTGGGAGATGAGTGAAACAGATAAAGAGGATTAAGAGGCATTCCATAATCAATAGATAACAGTACAAGAGAGACAGGGTAAGCAGAGTAAACACTCCCATCCAAGAATGTGAGGAATGTCAGACAAGCAGCTGGTTACCTGTCTGTAAGCTTTCTGAAAACTCACAGTGACTTTGAGGGTGAGGAATCTGGCTGGCTGTTGCTCCTCAGACCTTAGATGGACTCTCAGGAAGGTACTTCCTGTACCTGAAATAGAGGTTATCAAATATCCCTTAGGGCTGTGAAGCTTTTTCTTTTTACTTCCTGCTCAAAGAAAGTTGGAAGTCTCAGTGCAATTTTAAGTCTCGAACAGTAATATTATTTTTTTATTACAGGTTTGGCAGTACAACTCTCTCAGAAACTCATGGGGCTTCTTCTCTATTTGATTACAGTGAGTTCCATGTACCAGTAACCCTGCCCACAGTTTTTGTAGAGACATAATTCTCAGATCTGCTACATTGCCTTTTTCTTTTTTCTTTCCTCATGCCTCACTTTCTAGACTTAATCAGGGCTGAATTGAGGCTCTCTGACTTTTGTAAAAAGTCAAAGTTTTCCATCAGATCTTTGCTCTGAGTCAGTTTATCCAGCTGAAATATTTTAGAGTGCATCACCCCAAGCTAAAATTTGTCTGAAATATAATCAACTCAACAGTTTTTAAAATGAGCATAAGCTATATCTTTAATGTAATCTTTGACGCTAGATTAAATTTTATGGGCATTTATCACTCAAAGACTTTCTTAGCTCTATTTCTTACTCTTTAGGGTCTATAGCGGTTAGTTTTCCAATATTGCAAGACTTTAGATTTTTGGACTCTCTATTCCATTTTATGTCTCTTTGCAAACTAATTCTTTACTGGTTAAAAGTCTTTTCTTAGTATCATGCCAAATGTAAGTCAACATATTCTACTAATGGTGTTTTCCAATTTCTTCCCTTAAATCTTAAACTTACTAGGTACATGATTTATTTTCCAATTTATTAAAGGAAATACTTAACCAAATGTTCTTCCACCAGATAACATGTATTGCCACCTGTTCAATTTCCAATATCAGTTTTCTCATAACCTGACTACTAATCAATGCCACATAGTTTAGATTTTTGTTACAGCAGTCTCCTACCCTGGTACAATTTCTGAATTTGGCAAGATAGGCTTTGTAATACTGAGATAATAGATTAACCTTGAAATCACAAGCTATAGCAAAGGCTTATTTCTAAAACCTATAACATGTCTAATAGTGATCAGCAAGGGTCTTTCTTCCACATAGTAACTCAGAGACCTAGGCTAAAAGATCAACCTCTAGTTTCTCACTGGTCAGTCAAAGCAGATGTAACAAGTGTATGGAGAATTTCCATTTTTGCTTTGGCCCAGAATAGATGTCAGTTCCATTCACAACTCATTAGACAGAATTAGTTGCATGGCCCTGCCTAATTGCAAGATGTCTAGGAAACTTAAGGAGTCATAAGAAATATTTGATAAGCATTGCAGTTTCACCTACAAAGAAAAATTATTAAAGTATATAAAGTTATGAAAAATCTAGATAAATTAAAGAATCTATGTATTTGCCAAATTTGTAGCTTCAGAGCTACTAGGAATTTTCTCTGTAGCCTTGGAATGTATTTTCAGATAAATAAAACTATGTTTCTTTCAGTTAATAATACACTTATTAAACTCTTTAAGGATGATATGGGCAAAAATTATAGAGTAGGTTCAAAAAAGAGATGTGTTCAAGATAGCTCCGTCTATAAAGTGTAAATCGTAGGAAACAAATGGTGTTTGAAGTGTATCCTTCAAAGGCAAACATGTGAATACCATACTCTCCAACAAGCAGACCCTTAGGTGGACTAGAAAGTTCAGTTGTCTGAGCAAGTATAGCACTTTTTGTGTGTGTTTCAGAAGAAATGACTTACACTTATATCTAGATTTGAAGTCAGACATGGTTCTCTGACTCACTATTATGTCTATTAATGATGAGCCTTTGCAAATTACCAAAATGTACATGACATACCTCTTTCCAGACATGTAATGAGATTCTACAAGTACTACCAAAAGGATTATGATGAATCCTTACATATGAAATTGAAGTATTTACTATATAGCTGTCAATGTCAATTAATAAGATTACTAAAGAGACTAGATATGTTTGGTCCTTTATGCCATTTGTTAGTTATAGGCTTAGACCTAAAGTTAACAGATTAAAATTAATACAAAATAAATACTGGAAAAACTATAATAATATAATGTTATTCATTAAAGTATCATGCTAAGGATTTTTGCATGCATTATCTCAATTATTTCCATAATAATCCTATGAGGTAGTGAAATGATGGCAGTAAGGTTCCCCAACTGATCCAAGATCACACAAGTAGCAGAACTGGTATCCAAACCAAGCAGTCTGACTCTAGGGGCCATATCCTCAATTACCGCTGTCCACTGCTGACCCCATTGTATGATAGGAGGTGTTTGGACTGCATCGCTGAATTGAACCATCTTGAGAATTTGTGTTGTTAGATTTCAATTCAATGGTCACCATGTCATAGTTGGCTAAGGGGAAGTTTTCAGGTTGCCGAGATCTTATTCTTACTCTTTTCGCCTACCCTCCTGTTACCCATTTAATATATTTACCCAAGTGAATGTACCTTTAAAAAATACTTTTATGTTATTTTAATATACCTCTCCACCCACCACCCTTTTGAGAACCCTGCTCTAGTTTATATGAGCAACTCTTTTTTCCAATGTAAGGGTAAAAGTGATATCTAAAATATTTCTGATCTCAGGAAGGCTTATCATAAATTGATTGTGTATAATGATGTTATATAAATTGATGTAATATATTGATGTAATTTATATTACATGTAAATGGTGAAGACTAAAGGATCGTGAAATGTAATATAATGGTGAAGACTAAAAGACTAAAGGACTAATCACCACTAATATAATGGTGATCAAAGTGTGAACTTTGTATGCAGCCTTTCATTGTCGCAATGATATTTTTTAGGCTGCCTAAGACTCTGTGTCTAACACTGGTTCTTACTCCAGCTGTGAGAATAAAAGTCTCTTGGGCATTGCTTTCTGTTCACTTTGATAGCTAGATGGATAAATTAAATATAGTAGCTGCACAACTTAATCACTGTGTAAATGTAGGCACGTTAGTTTATGATTCTGCATCTTTGTTTCCTAATGTGTTAAATAGAAAAATAATAATATGTACTTCATGTGTTGTTGTGAGAATCAAGAGTTACTTGCAAACTGGTTAGAAATGTACCTATTACATACTAAGCACTCAATGAATAATAATAGATGTAGTGGTGAAAATTACTGTTATGTAAGACAAGCTAACTAATTCACTACCTTTATGTTCTTATGCCTCCACCAGTGGAAATCTCCCACCGACAGAACAAAACAGTTGGCAGCTTTAGACTTCTAAGTCACACTGTTTCTTAAAAGAATCTATAAAATAGGAACTAGGTTTTTCTTAAATACCACAATAGAGGCACTATTAGAATAGAGTTTAAAAGCACAGAATCTGGAATGAGAATACTAGTTACTTTTCTCATAGGGTTATCATCAGGTACATATGAGCATCACTTAAGTGTCTGTAAAATCAATGAACAAAATTTTAAACATACTTTACAAACACGTATTATTCCATGTGGAAATATTTTTTTTCTGTTAGGAGTGTCCTGGGTGACACAATTGGTTAAGCATCCAACTCTTGGTTTCAGCTCAGGTTGTGATCTCAGTGCCCTGAGATCAGGCCCCAAGTGGGCTCTGCACTCAGCACAGTGTCTGCTTGGGATTCTCTCTCCCTCTTTTTCTGCCCCTGTCTCTGGCTCATGCTCACTGTCTCTATCTGTAAAGATAAATGAATAAATCTAAAAATATATTTTTTTATTATTTCATGGAATTCTGACCAACAATGGTGCAAACATACTTAACTTTAGATTTGACTCTGAAGACAAAGCAAAAAGCAAGACAATCATTTATAGAATTATCATAAAAAGAAAACCTTTCCTTGTCTCAAATTTATAGTCACTTGGCCTCTTTGAGACTCAACTTCATTATATATAAGGAAATTATTATTTCTAATACATATGCCTACAGTTTTTGTGAAGATTCTCAATGAATATGAATGTGCTTTCTGTATTGAAAGGAACCTTACAAGGAAGCAAGATATATGGGAGGAGAAAGGAGCTAGCAATTTCTGCATGCCTAATATGTTAAACACTTTGTAACATACTTACCTTACAATAACCCCACTAATTAGGTCACTTACCAATAAAAATATTCAACTAAGATTTTGTAATGAATATGTGGTAGTGCTAGAAAACTTCACTCAGATTTATTTCTCATATCCAGAGAGTACAAGTAATTGAAATTCAGATGAGTCCACAGAGAATTGTAGAACCTAGTAAGCAAGTTCCGAGGTTGAAATTTGTATAAGCAGCAGTATTCTGAAAAGACTTACTATAGATTTCAAAAACACTGATAAAACATATAACATAGAAATAGCATGTAAATAAGTCCTGCCCAAGAAAATTTTATTGGCCACTCTGTCTTAGCCCAATTAGATTCTGAGAGAGTTGGGCAGCCTCGGTGGCTCAGCAGTTTAGCGCCGCCTTCAGCCCAGGGCGTGATCCTGGAGACCCGGGATTGAGTCCCATGTCTGGCTCCCTGCATGTAGCTTGCTTCTCTCTCTCTCTCTGTGTGTCTCTCATGAATAAATACATTAAAAATCTTTAAAAGAAAATTCTGAGAGAGTTAACCAGATATTGGATACACACTCTTTGTCTAATAATGTGTTAAGAGCTATTCTAGGAATAATATTAATATGCTGTTCCCAATAGTTGTTAACATTAAATATCTTATTGTTAATCTATATTAGTACGTTGTAGTTAAATTGAATGGAAAGGGTTTTTGTTTTGTTTTTTAGAATCCTGGTAATTGCTGTAAAACATACTTTATATTGGCTGAAGTGTTTTAATTTAAACTTCCTACTGTTTGGCAATATATTAATACGTTGTAGTTAAATTGAATGGAAAGAGTTTTTGTTTTGTTTTTTAGAAACCTGATAATTGCTGTAAAACATACTTTTATTGGCTAAAGAGTTTTAATTTAAACTTCCTACTGCTTGGCAATATTTCTTTAGTATATATTTTACATAATGTTTATGTACTAGGGACACCTGGGTGGTTCAGTGGTTGAGCATCTGCCTTTGGCTCAGGACATGATCCTAGAGTCCTGGGATCGAGTCCCACATCGGGCTCCCTGCATGGAGCCTGCTTCTCCCTCTGCCTGTGTCTCTGCTTCTCTCTGTCTCTCTCATGAATAAATAAATAAAATCTTTTTAAAAAAAGAATATGTACTAAGTAAAACCTTTCTAAGACAATAATTTATCTTGGGCCCTCCAAAATCAGTGTGTTTTAAGGATGTGCTACAACTTGAATATGAAGCATAGCAGGGATCATTTTTCCAATTTTCTAGTGACTCACTGTGAAGATTTTGTGTTGTCTATGTGTGTGTATAGTGTTACTGCAAGTAAACATTTTTTTAAAACTATAGCTTTTGTTTTAATTTTTCCCAAACAAATATGTATCTCTAAGGTTATTTTTTAATCTTTTGGGCCGGGATATCTATATGAAGAAATACTATCACTAGCCTTCATTCAAATAGAATTGAGTTGTTCATAAGAGACAATGAGTGTTCAGAAGAAAGAATAATTTAAATTAAAATATGAGCCTTTGAGTAAAACTTCTCTAAGAAAAACTCCTCTGTGTACTATGTCAGTGATCTTGGGTTAAATATCTAACCTCCCTGAATCTTTGTTTTCTCATCTATAGAAATGGGAATGTCATTATGTTATTTCAGAGTTGTTGGGTGAACTGGATACTGTATGTATCAGTGTCTAGCATGTAATGGCATTTGAATGTTAGTCTTCATCCTCTTTTTTTTTCTCAGTAATTTAATTGATTTGTCACTGCAGTTGCAGAGTACAGTATATTCTACAATATTTTTTTACAATAAATTTTAAAACATGAAAAATGGATATCTGTCATTCAGTAGGACTAATGACTTAGAGTACATCAGTGATTTCCAGAAATGAATGCGTGGATGAGTACTGGTTCATGGCTACTTTTTCACTCTATAACTAGAAAAATAAGAACAATTTTTAAAACTTTTCATAAAGCTAAATTAATTTCATTGAAATATTACATTCTTTCTCATTGTGTTGTGTTTAAGATATATTATAGTACAAATATGATATTTGGGAGTTTTAAAAAATATTCTTTATAGCAAATGAAAGTGGAACTCCTAGGTCAGTGACCCAAACTTCTTTTAAACTTTATTTTAAATATCAACTCTGCCACTCATTATGTATGTGATTTAGGGCAATTTATTCAACCTCTCTCATGCATTGTCTCATCTGTAGAATGGGAATACCAATAGTAATCATCTTATTCTTTGTTGTTACAGCAAAATTAGATAATATGTCAAGACACAGGCAACCTGGGTGGCTCAGTGGTTTAGCGCCACCTTCAGCCCAGGGCATGATCCTGGAGCCTCAGGATCGAGTCCCTTGTCAGGCTCCCTGCATGCAGCCTGCTTCTCCCTCTGCCTGTGTCTCTGCCTCTCTCTCTCTCTCTCTCTCTTTCTGTCTCTCATGAATAAATAAATAAAATCTTTAAAAAAATAAAGAACTCATAGAACAGCACTGGAACATATTAAGCATTCTTATAGCAAGCTAAAATTACTATCATTTATCACTGGTCTGAATCCAAACTGCTGGGAACCTTGCATTTAGATAATTCGTCTTATGTCAAGATCACTTTTGAAGTAAAGAAAACTTATGTTTGTGAATGATATAATACCTGAAAGAGATAGTCTTTGTAGACCTATGAGATTGTTATTGTATGTGAAAGTATTTTACAAAATATCTCTATTTTCTGCAATACATTGAATACCAGCATTGAAGACCACCCATAATTATTTGGTCATTTTTAAAAACGTGTCTTTATTTTTATATTAGATTAGGCTTTTGATGCTTTTTTTCAGCTAAAAAAAAACAATTTTTGGCTATATTTTTCATTTAATTTATCAAATTTTCCTCTTAATTTCTCACATTTCTTAGAGCAAAGCTTTACTATATAATAATTGAATGATGATGAAGGCCTACATATTTTATTGTAAATAAAAACAGTTGTGAAATATGAAGCATAATTTTGCATTTTTTTCACATTGAGTTAATTTATTTCTAGAAGTTTAGGGAAGTTAGAATGGTGTTTATTATTTACTGTTTCTGCTATTCTTGTAAGGCATCACAAGGAGGAAAAACAATAACTAGATAACTCTTTTTTAAAAAGCTCAGCATTTCCTTTTTTTTAATTAATTAATTTTTTTAGTGGAGTTCAATTTGCCAACATATAGCATAATACCCAGTGCTCATTCTGTCAAGTGCCCCCCTCAGTGCCTGTCACCCAGTCACCCCAATCCCCCGCCCACCTCCCTTCCACTACCCCTTGTTCCTTTCCTAGAAGGATTTCCTTTAGTTTGAATAGCATTTGTTCTGTTTTCTCAGAAGAAAGTATTATTGTGTTAATTTTGAGTTATTAATGCCATACCATACTATAGGAAAAAAGAAAACCTACAACATCCTTGAATGGATGAAGATAAAAAGTTTCCTTTTGAGGAAAATACAGTACTGAAAATGCTTCCTTTGAAGCAAAGACAGAGCTCCCTTACAGGCTTTGTTTTAAAACATTGCGTTCTGACCATTTCTTGAGATATCTCAATTTAAAACCTTAGTTACATTTTCCTAAAAATGAAAACTTTACCCTTTGTCCTCATAAGAGAATGAGAGGATTTGGCAGGAAACACATGTATCCTCATTAATCTGTATTTTTGCAGCAATAACAAAATTTTATTCCTGGGTTGTAAGTAAGGTCTGGGTGGCAGGGACACTACCTTTTTTTTTTTAAGGTTTTTTAAATTATTAATTTATTAATTTATTTATTTATTTATTTATTTATTTATTTGAGAGGGAAAGAAAGAACATGAGCTGGAGGAGGGGCAGAGGGAGAGGAGAGAGACAATCTCAAGCAAACACCGTGTTGAACATGGAGCCTGATGCAGGGCTCAGTCTCATGACCCTAAAATCATTACCGGAGCTGAAACCAAGGGTCGATTGCTCAACCAACTGAGCCACTCAGGTGCCCTGGGACTCTACCTTATTGACCTTTCACCTCTAGTACCTAGTATAATGTTTGCTTGATGTATTTGTAGATATTCAGTGAGTATTTGTAGAATGAATACACATCAAGCCAGCTGCCAAAGCAGCACATGTCAAATATGAGTTTAATTGTAAAATTACTTGCAAGTGAGTCATTTAATCCCAGTTTCACACTTGTAGGCTTGATATCCAAATATCCAGAAATACTACATTTGGAACAAAACTTGGCCAAAAATCTTAACCTAATGATCAATATAAAATTTTGAACTTCACTAATGAAGCCATTTTTGATGCACGATGTTCTGAGACACTTCCCTAGAATAGAATAAAATAATATATTTTAAGTTCCTAATTCCTGAACAATTAAAAAAACACACTTCCCCTCATCTACAGTGAAACAAAGTTTTGGCTATTAACAGATAGCAAAAGTCTTATTAATAATACATGAAGCTGATAGATGTCTGATGGGACCTCATTGCTCTAGGGATCCCATCAAAACCAGAACTAGACTCCTGAAACAGAAGTTGAGAAGTAATTGCTAGCAAGCAAGACAGTCCAAGAACTTATGTAATAAATTGCCATGTGGTGTTGGCAGGGTACCAAGTTGTAGTGAAGAGCCATGAACCCTAAGCACATGTTTTACTAGATATGTTAACAGGTGAAGGCCATTCTATTACTCTTATGAACCAATGGGTCCCAGAGAGCTTTACTTGACATCAGATATTAGATTGTTAAATCACTTTTTAAAAATAGCTTCACAAGGGACACCTGGGTGGCTCAGAGTTTGAGCATCTGCCTTTGGCTCCGGGTGTGATCCTGGGTTTTGGGATCGAGTCCCACATTGGACTCTCTGAGAGGAGCCTTCTTCTCCCTCTGTCTGTGTCTCTGCTTCTCTCTGTGTCTTTCGTGATTAAATAAATAAAAAACTTTAAAAAAATAGCTTCATAAGAAATTTGTAGAATGGATTTTTTAACTTTGTGAGATCTACCAGTAATAATGTGTAAAGGATAGTTATGAAACAAAATAATAGTTGCACAAAAGGTGGATATTTTAGAAAATAATATTTGACTCATTGTTCAGTGTGTGCCCAATGTGCTTAGGCACAGTAGCTTAAGTTACCATTTGACCTTAGGTATAATCTATGAGTAAAGCAGAGTCTTTGTTTTTCCATAGCCTCTTTTAAATGCAATGTACCTCCTTAAATATCAGTGTTATTGCTCCAAGCTATCATACTCTTAAAAAGGCACTTAGCAGAACCATTGAAAGTTGATACATTAATGTACTGAGGAGCAATTTCTGTGGAAAACTCTTTCCTAAATTAGTTGAATTTTTTTTTATGTAGTAGAGTAGAAGGGAAGGTTTTATTCAGATAAGGGTATATCACCAACCTTTGTTTTTATGAAAGATACCAATACTTTTGTGACTTATTTAAGTAGCAGAAAGGTAACTACTTACTTCAAAATGTTTTTTACACCTATTTCTTTGTTAATATCCTATTATGGGCAGAAGTGAAACTGGACTTAAATTCAGTTTATTACCAATACTCTAATAGCTATAAATGTATCACTATTTCATGTGAGTGAACATTGGTTGAGATTTAGAAAAGCTGTTGGACCAGAAAAATCTATTTATCCAATGGCTGGTTTACACATTTTCAATAGAACATTGAAATAGAACATTTTCACATTTTTTTATCTTCAGTATCCTTTGAACCAAATTACTCACAATCTAAATGTAAAATAAATACAAGAAAAATTGCTGTTTTTGGTGAGGAGGATGGAAGGAAAGGGCCAGAACCTGCCAGCTTTTATCCTGCCATTTGCCTAGCCCCGTGTCTCTGCTACCAAAGTACAATTCAGAAAAGGATACTTGAATGGAAAATATAATGTGTAAATTAAATGACTATCAATATTCTGATAATCTAATTATAAATCCTAAACTAGTCATAATACTTGGTTTCTGATATGCCTCTTTTTTCCACTTGCCATTACTCCTTCCTAGTTACCACTTTCCTATTTCTCACTTCCACCCCTGTCATCACCCCCAACACCACAGTCTACATACATACCACACACCACACTAGCTCATCCTATGGTGGCCAAAGATCAGGTCGAAAGTAAAATTTTAAAGTCCCTGAAGAAGATGCATAATGCATCACTACTCTGTCTTCTCTAGGTAATCTCTCCCCAATTGAACTCGGCCACTGCTCCTTTTCCTGGGCGTGTAGCACTCAACTTTCTCAATTGTTTGCCCTCCATTGAAGTCAACCTACCCTAAGTTAAAGTTCATTCTCTGAAAGCTCTAATAAGTGACCTGCACCTATTAAACAGATAGTGTATTTATTAATAATATACAATGAGTTTATTTAGTTTCTTCTTTGTCATCATATTTAACACTATTATATTCAGTTGTGTAATACAAAGAATTAAGTTTTATGGAAGTTTAGTGGTAGGGCTGGTTAAATATTTTGATGAATATCATACAGTTGGGTGACCACTTAATAATAATGATAATGTCTTAGATTTTTATAGTCTTATAATTTAAATTCTTGAAATATATTAGCTGAGTGTTTCCCAAAATATGTTAACCAGACCACCTCTGATGTGGAATATGATTTTTTTTAAAGATTTTATTTATTTATTCATGATAGACACAGAGAGAGAGAGAGTGAGAGAGAGAGAGTGAGAGGCAGAGACACAGGCAGAGGGAGAAGCAGGCTCCATGCAGGGAGCCTGACGTGGGACTTGATCCCGGGTCTCCAGGATCACACCCTGGGCTGAAGGTGGCGCTAAACCACTGAGCCACCCAGGGATCCCCTGGAATATGATTTTAAGTAGTGACCAACACAGTTTTATGTGATACATAAACACCTGGAATTAAATAATATATGTTCATTTGTAAGTTATCTTTTTATCTTTTGAAATCCTAAGCAGAAAGCCTCATTTTGGCGCTAGTTTATTTTGAATTTTTTTTTTTTTATTAAAAATGTGAGCATGTTTAAGTTAAAAGGCTAGGTCAATAACAGCACAGGTAGTATTAGGGAATGACAAAATTTACAAAGGCAGTGCTGGAATTATTTGAATTTGAGAAACTCATCTACTCTTCAAAAAAAAAAAAAAAAAAATCCCAGGTGGAGAGTATAGCTGTTCTATATCCATTTTTCAGCTAACGAAATCAAAGCTGAAAGGTAGGTTAGTGATTTGTCATGTCCACACAATAGCAAACCTGAACCCTTTCTACTGACAGTTTCAAGTGCTAGTTATTCTGTATATTGGGGTATAAAACCAGACTTATGTTTGGTTATGTCTATAAGTATCTACACATTTATAATAAAGTACTTATAGATATATATACACATAGATAAATACAAAGATTAAAATGCATTAATATATAAAGGTTTGTTTTGCATAGATAAAATTAATTACAAAAGAGACTGTGTTCTGACATTGTGGAACTAATCTGGAAAAAGTTCTTAGGAAGGAAATATTAAACAGATATCTTATTAAAAGTAAAATGCACTATTTTTAGTAAAACCCATTTTTTATAGTGAGAATCCTTGAATCTACTCTCTTACCAGATCTCAAGTATACATTATTACTAACTATAGTCAACATGGTGATACTCTAGGTCTTAAGAATTTATTGATCTTATAACTGAAAGTTTGTACCCTTTGATTGGTATCTTCCTTTTACTGCCTCCAGCATCTGGTAACCACCATTCTACTCTGTGTTACTATGGCATTGAGTTTATTATTATTGTTATTATTATTATTATTTAGATTCCACATGTAAGTGAGATCATGTCATATTTATCTGTGTCTGGCTTTATTTCATGTAGTACAATGTTCTTTAAGTTTATCCATGTTGTTGCAAATTAAATGTGGATTTGTTAATTAGCTTGATCATAGTAATCATTTCACAATGTATACTTTTTTAAAAAAGATTTTATCTATTCATGAGAGACAGAGACAGAGAGAGGCAGAGACACAGGCAGAGGGAGAAGCAGGCTCCATGCAGGGAGCCTGATGTGGGGCTTGATCCCAGGATTCCAGGATCATGCCTGGGCCGAAGGCAGATGCTAAACCACTAAGCCACCCAGGGATCCCCTCACAGTGTTTACATATATCAAAGCATACTACTTAATCATATATGTTTTTATTTGTCAATCGTACTTCAAAAAAGCTGGAAAAAAAGAAAAGAGTTCAACATAAAAAACAAAAAATAAAACCACAAAGTGTAAATGTGATTTGTATTTTAATTTACATTCTGTAGAATACATATACATGGTGTCGATAACCATATATATGTATATATACATATATATATATGAACTGTGCCATAAATTTTATAACAAAAGGTTAATGTTATTAAATTAACTAAAAAAGAAAATGCTTATGTATTCAAGTGTTGGTAGTGAGAAAAATCATAAAATAAGAAGTTAGTTGACTAAATATATCCAGCCAGTTGACTAAATATATCCAGCCATTTAGTATTAACTCAATAATAGTTGAAGAATGAATGTCACAACAGAATTTTTCAAAATTCCTAAAAGGCAGGAATTGTGTCTTATTTTCCTATGTAGCTGTAGCACCTAGCACAGTACCAGGTTTATAACAGGATGTTCAATTAGACTTTGTTAAGTCAATATACTATTTTTAAATCTACAAAGGCTTATCATCTTATAGTATTTCTAGGACTGTAGCTATCTTTTCCCTGCATGTTCTTATTTTACCATACATAAAGTTGTATCTTACTGTACTCCATTTTCTATTTCTGGGAGTGTTTTATGATATCAGTTAACATGATTAGGTCCACCTCATGTATCTGCTTTATTATTAAACTTCAAAGGCAAGAACTCTATGACAAATCAGCACAACTTGCCTTGGCTATTGTTTACATTTTCCTTGATTCCAGTTAACTAAAAAATGTTTAGTCTTCCTGTTTGGTGTTATGGGTTTACTAAGACCTCTTCCAATAATGTATGTAAAATATTGTTCCTATTACATTTGAAATGTGCATGGAGAAATGTGTATTATATGAGAAATAGAAAGGAAAAAAATGGTGAATAATGTAGAGAACTTGAGTTGTTAATGTTAACAGTTGGAGTTTGTACTTTATCATATGAATGCATCACATATTTTTAAATTAATTGAAAAATTTAGTGTGCTATATATAGAATTCCACTATGAATCAGTGTTTACAAATGTAAATATTACGGGACTTACCTTATTTCACACTACTTTTAAACTTCCTTTGACTTAGAAGTCTTTAATAATATCTTGATGGCACCAAGGCAAAGCATTTTTTATAACTAAGAAGACAAAGCCTCCCTTTGACCGTGTCATTGCTACTATCCTGCACTTGGCTGTCCTTTTTGTTGTAAATTAAAATAGATGGAAGCTGTCGAGCCAAGTCAATGATGGAGGCTAATTTAATGTGATATAATTGATGAACTCTGAATTGTTCCACTTTTCCTTTTTGAGACACTGAGTAGAGCTTAAACTTTCAGACAGAGTATTTTGATTTATGCCCTTTGTCACACTGATGTTGGACGACTCATTGTAGTGATAGAGAAACAGGACATTAACTCTTTTATGGATACTTCCATAGTTTCTGTGTATTTGACAGTACAACAGTCAGATAAATGAATCCAGCTTAAATATACTACCGGAGTAACTCTTAAAAAAAAAAAAAAAAGGAAAGAAGAGATGAGAAATACTACCCAAGAGAGAAGGGTGGGGTGGAGATGTAGAGGTTACCAACTTAAGACTAAAGCAATAACTCAGCCATTAGAAATGACAAATACCCACCATTTGCTTTGATGTGGATGGAACTAGAGGGTATTATGCTGAGTGAAGTAAGTCAATCAGAGAAGGACAAACATTATATGGTCTCATTCATTTGGGGAATATAAAAATAGTGAAAGGGAATAAAGAGGAAAGGAAAAAAAATGAGTGGGAAATATCAGAAAAGGAGACAGAACATGAGAGACTCCTAACTCTGGGAAACGAACTAGCGGTGGTGGAAGGGGAGGTTGGTGGGGGGTGGGGGTGACTGGGTGACGGGCATTGAGGTGGGCACTTGATGGGATGAGCACTGGGTGTTATTCTATATGTTGGCAAATTGAACACCAATAAAAAATAAGTTTAAAAAATAAGAGTAAAGCAATTAATCAAATGCTATGAAAACAATCAAATTATTGCAAAAGGGAAAAAAATCAACTGAAAAAAGTCCAAGTAAAATCCTGGATTTATATCACTGTGATTTTCATGAATTTTAGTAACTCTAAATGCCCTTGAATTACAATACATGACAAAATTTTCAACAGGAGAAATCATATAGGCATCTCAGCATGATGAACCTTCCCAGCATATGCTGATAGAATTCAGTAGAATGGAAAGGTGTTATCATTGTGTCTAAGTATCCAGATGGAATGTAAGGAGGCAAAAAAGAGCAACTGTCCAGAAATTATCATTACTAGCAATATTCTGTTCAGTGCTTTTTCCAGGAGTTATGTCAAAACGACCATCAACAGTGCACATCCACAGAACAGGGCTTTGTGCTTATGTAATCTGTGTAGGATAGCTAACAAAGAGGAACAAGAAAAAAATTAAGAGTTTCTTAAACAATATTGCCATACCTTTAACTATTTGGCAGAAGTGTTAAGGGCTACACTAAAGTTGCTAATCATTAAATTTGGCAGTTCATGAATTGAGAGAGTGGAGCTTTTCTATAATCATTGATTAAACAGTGGCATTCTCATGATAAATAGACTGAAGTACACTCAGAAAGTGCAAGTTAAAAATAAAATTTTAACTAAAAAGCCTAAAGCAGAAATATCACACAGCTTCCTAATGTAAATAGAATTTCAAATCCAAACCATAGTCTCATTTGTGCATTATATGCTTTTTGAGTTTTGTTTGTTTGTATTTTGTATTTGTTCTCTTTTATTTTGTCTTGTTAATGAAGAATTATAATGGTCCTAAATGACAGGGGCAGCAAGATGAGTTCTTTGGAGTAAGGACCATCCAGTGCTATTGATGGGCTAAGTGCATCTTGTGAGTTGTAGCTACAACCTACCGAAATTTCAGTTTCCTGTTTGTGAAAAATTATTATCAGGAGAAGAAAGCCAGGTCCTTCCTATTAAACTTCTAAGTTATCAAGAGTATAAGAACAGTTTGGTGCCAGGAAAATTAAAGAGAATTATGGAGTAAATTCTTAAGAAATGGAAACGTCTTGCCAAACTCCGTTCAAAAACATTGGTGCATGAACTCAATCAAGAAGATATATTAAAAAATAATGTTGCTGATACCAGGTCAGGACAATATCAAGAAGAATAAAAAGCACTGTGATCAAGTCAAAGGTCAGAGACAAAAGTCAGGAGAATATGTCTACTACATTTGAACACTCTTAGTGTTTGGGAGCTTCCTCCAGCAATTGTAACTTGTATTCTTGCTTATTTAACCACATTTGTGATTTAATCCTTATTATTTGTCCATTCTTCAACTTCTGAATATTAGTGTTTATCATATTTATAGAAGAGAGCCATATGGTTGTTACAGTAGATACAGAAAATGCAGCATCATTCATGATTAAAAGAATAATCTTAGCAAACTGGAAATACAAAGAAATTTTTTTTAACTAATAAGAAATATCTCTAGAAGTCCAACATACAGCAAACATGGAACTTAATGGAGAAATGTATAAAGCACACCTTTTAAAATCATAAACAGGGAAAGGATCTTCACTTCTGTGAAGATTAAAATTGTACTGGTGGCATTAACCAGTGAAATTAGTCAAGAAAAAAGTAAAAGATATACAGATCACAAACAAATAAATACACTTTTCATTATTTATAGATTGTATAATTGTCTATGTATAAAATCTAAATGAATACATTGAAAAATTGTTGTAAATTTCAAAAAGTTGGGACACCTCAGTTGCTCAGCGGTTGAGTATCTGCCTTTAGCTCTGGGCGTGATCTCTGGGCCTGAGATCAAATCCCATATCAGGTTCCCTAAAGGGAGCCTGCCTCTCCCTCTGCCTATGTCTCTGCCTCTATCTCTCTGTCTCTCATTAATTAATACATAAAAATCTTTAAAAAGTATATTAAAAAGTTAGCAAGTAACAAGAAGTACACTAAATACACAAGAGAAAAATTTGTATAAAAAAACAACAAATAGTAAATGTGTCTTAAAAATATTTTTTATAGTAGCAATAGACATATTAGCTATGTAGGAACAATTTTAACAGATGTGCAAATTTTTTATGTAGAAAAATATAAATTTATAAAATAATAAACTCTCCTAAAGTTGTATTGAGAAACATAATGAAGATCCAACCAAATGGAGAGAAATATCTACATGGATAGGAGGATTCCATGTAATGAAGTTATCAATTCTATTGAAATTGATCTATAGATTTAATGAAATTTTCATTACAACAGGTTTTTATAGAACATAAAAGATAACCTTGAAATTTACACAGAAGAGCAAGTATCTATGTTAGTGAAAATCATTAGGGATAAAATAAATAAATTATGGCCTCACACAACAATACGGATGAATATTAGAAACATAAGCTTAAGTGAAAAAAGCGAATTGTAAAGTATTATTCATAGCTAGAGGGCATTTTTAAAAGATTTTATTTATTTTTGGGAGACACAGAGGGACAGAGACAGAGACAGAGACATAGGCGGAGGGAGAAGTAGGCTCCATGCAGGGAGCCTGACGTGGGACTTGATCCCAGGACTCCAGGATTATGCCCTGGGCCGAAGGCGGCACTAAATCACTGAGCCACCTGGGCTGCCCTAGAGGACATTTTTATAAACATCAGAAAGAGCAAAACTGTTTACAATAGTGATTACCTTTAGAATGGGGAAGCAGGGTAATGAAATAGGAAAGGAGAACATAGGGAAGCCTGGGTGGTTCAGTGGTTTAGCACCACCTTCAGCCCAAGGTGTGATCCTGGAGACCCAGGATTGATTCCCATGTCGGGCTCCCTGCAAGGGGCCTGCTTTTCCCTCTGCCTGTATTTCTGCCTCTCTCTCTCTCTGTCTTTCATGAATAAATGAATAAAATCTTTAAACAAACAAACAAAAAGGAAAACAATTGAACAAAGGAAAAGGAGAGAGAGGGAAAAACCAACAGACTCTTAACTATAGAGAACAAACTCTTGGTCACTAGAGGGGAGGTCGGTGTGTGCAGGGGTGAAATAGATAATGGGGATTAAAGAGCACACTTGTCATGATGAGCACTGTGTAATGCACAGAATTGTTGAATCACTATATTGTATACCTAAAACTAATATAACACTGTTAACTATACTGAAATTAAAATAAAAATTTTGGTAAAATTTATAAAAATAAATAAATAAAAGAAAACCAGGATACTCTAGAAAAGCATGAAAAGGTTTGGGGGAATTGCCTTTCCATATATCAGAATTCACTGTGGTGCTTGCTTAAGGGTATGTCACTTATGGAATTGAATAGAAAGTCCAGAAGTAGACCCCATGAGACTGTATGAAACTATATGGGAATTTGATTTATGGCTGATTCACATATTGGTGGGGAAAGAATATAATATTTAATAAATGATGGTAGGACAATTGCTTATCCATGTGGAAAAAGGAAATAGGAGCCAAACTTGCTCAGGCTCAAAGATTAATCTCAGACAGATTAAAGGTAATCAAATTTCATTTAAGGTAAAAAGCCAAAACTTTCAATTTGAAAAAATTATAGGGCAATATTTTAGCAAAGTTGAAGATACACATTATGAATTTGTAGGTGAATATCCTAAAGAAACTTGCATATGTGCAATAGGAGATATGTATAAAATTTATCTTGGCAGTATTATTCATGATAGCAAAAGTTAGAACTAACAGATGTCCATTTATAAAGAAATTATGCTATATTTATATATGGAACAGTATGAGTAAAAGAGAGAATTAACTACAAAGAGAGGTATCAATATGAATAAGACTCAAAAATGTAACACAGATATCCCCTACTTTTTGAAAATTCTCATTGTGTTACTTTGCTTTTATGAAGGAACTACATTGATACTTGTGTTTGCTAACCAAAAGAGATCTGAAGAGATTTTCACCTTTACAAGGAAAAAAAAAAAAAAAGGTGAAACTCAAAAACAGCATTTAGCATCTTGCACCCATCCGTTGTTTGGTCAGTACACATCCTGAGCGGGGAGAGGAACCCTGCTTCTTCCCAGGACACTCAGCTGCCAGAGCTCCAAACTGTGTCTGTGAGCATCTATGCTTTAATCTCCTTTAATTTCAATTTATTTTGTGCATCTGTTAGCAAGATGTGTCTTTTTTTCTAAAGATTTTATTTATTCATGGGAGACAGAGA
This sequence comes from Canis lupus familiaris, assembly GCF_011100685.1. Taxonomy (NCBI): domain Eukaryota; kingdom Metazoa; phylum Chordata; class Mammalia; order Carnivora; family Canidae; genus Canis; species Canis lupus. The sequence continues at coordinate 26,636,104 of NC_049249.1, forward strand.
GAGAGAGAGAGGCAGAGACATAGAGAAACAGGCCCCCTGCAGGGAGCCCAATATGGGACTCTATACCCAGACTGGGATCACGCTCTGAGCTGGAGGCAGATGCTCAACCACGGAGCCACCCAGGCACCCCAAGATGTATCTTAAGGTATCAGAAAAGCCTTAAGAGAGGTTATTTCGGGGTCTGGGAATGCTAAATATTTTTTTTTTCATTTAAATTAATAGGAATTGCTTCTTTGCTTAAGGCCATTTTGGCTTATTAAAGGCTTCATAGGGGATCCCTGGGTGGTGCAGCGGTTTGGCGCCTGCCTTTGGCCCAGGGCACGGTCCTGGATATCTGGGATCGAATCCCACGTCAGGCTCCCGGTGCATGGAGCCTGCTTCTCCCTCTGCCTGTGTCTCTGCCTCTCTCTCTCTCACTGTGTGCCTATCATAAATAAATAAACGTTAAAAAAAAAAATTTTAAAGGCTTCATAGGAGCACTCTAATTTCAGATGGTGGGGGAAACCTGTAGTGTGTGGGAAGAGCAAGCTGCAGGATATACACAGTGTGGAAAGAATGAAAACGGCTGAGCATTTTATTGTTTAGTGATACATATGGGGACAACTATTTAAAATAAAGAGAACAATTAATACAATATTCAGGATCTGGTATCATCTGAAAACAGATAGAGACATAATCTGGGAAAGGAACATTGGAGCCTCAGAGCTACTGACCATTTTCTTTCAATTACTTAAAGCAACTTTGAATACATGGATGATCATTCTCTAAATGTTGGTTTCCTAGGGCTGTTTCAACGAAGTACCACAAACTGAGTGACTTAGGAACACAAATTTGTCGTCTCACAGTTCTAGAGGCTGTATGTCCAAGATTAAGATGTTGGCAGGGCTGCTTCCTTTGAAAGCTGGGAGGGAGAATCTGTTCATCCCTCTCTCCTGGCTTCTGGTGGCATGCTGGCCATCTTGGCTCTCCTTGGCTTCACATTCATCTCTGCCTTCATCCTCACATAGCCTTTTCCCTTTGTCTCTGCCTCTTGACATTATAAGTTTTGGAGGACACAAGTCATATTGGTTTAAGGGCCCCGCCCCCTCCACAGCTAACTCCTTGCTTTCGTTAATATTTAAGATTTTAAATATTTTAAATCACATTACATTAGTTAGTGAAATGTGTACACACTTTTAAGATTTCTGCCACTCTTTAAGGAAGAGCTTAAAAACACCTGTAGAGTAAAATAAATTCACTTTTCTTTCTTCTAAGTTATCTAGTCAGGTCATAGGGATTATGACTGAAAAGAGTTTGTGTATGCATTCTGTTTTGTTTCTTTCTGAACAATTTTGACAATTTTTTTACAGGATGGAAAAAATTAGTTTGAGTAATAATGCATTGTTTACTGACAGACAGGGCCATATTTAGGATCAATCAGTACAGAATGTTAATTTCCCACACCTCTTCCTAAATACTTGTGTCACTCTCTGCACAAGCCTTCTTCCACTTAGCTATTGCATTCATTGTCCATGAATATGAACAACCACAACTCTGTTGAAAACAATATACATTTATCCCCCTATAATTCTGGAGGTCAGAAGTCTGAAATCCACTTTATTGTGCTAAATCAGGGTGTCAGGGCATACCCCCTCCAAAGACTCTAGGAGAGAAGCCCTTTTCTTGCCTTTTCTAGCTTTTAAAGCTACCTTCCTTGCATTCCTTGGCTCCTGGCTCTTTTCTTTCATCTTCAAAGCCTGTGGTATCTCATCTTGTTTTGGAAATTTCCTTGCCTTCACTTCTTCTGTAGTCAAATCTTTCTCTACTTCCCTCATAAAAACATCATGATTACTTATAGGGTTCTTCTGGTTAATCCAGGATAATTTCCCCAGTTTAAAATCCCTGATTGAATCACATCTGCAGAATCCCTTTTCCTATATGAAATAGCTTTCAGAGGTTCAAGGGATTAGGACCTGGATATCTTCAGGGGGACATTATTCAGCCTACACACAGCTATTATCTGGTCAAATCATACAATTGACTTTTCTCTGCCATGACTTTAATTTATCCATGAATGTATTTAGTACTAAAATTGTATTCACATCTTAGTCCTACTTCAAAATTCGGACATAGAAACATGAAGTGAAGACATCACTTTGTATCCCAGTAACCACCAGATGGCAAACTTTGTCATAGTATCTCTAAACTAATCTAATCTAATTTTGAAGTCTAAAGAGTTAAATATGCCAATTTAAAATCAGTCATAATGTCATGCAGTTTGGATCAATGGAACTTGTATTATCTAGATTACTTGTGATGAGAATGACTGCACACAATCAGAGCTTTAAAATTGTCCTCTGAGCTATGTCAGTGGCCTCTGAAACAGAAAACTACTTCTCTAGTTCCAACATTTATGTTTCCATTTAACAGAAGGTTTTTCTAATGCTATATTCACTTATTCACTATATTCTTTGTAAGTTTCTTAAATTATATTAAGAGTATATATAGAACCAGGTTGCCTGGGTTGATTGAGCATCTGACTCTTTTTTTTTTTTTTCTAAAGATTTATTTATTTATTCATGAGAGACACAGACTGAGAGAGAGAGGCAGAGACACAGGCAGAGGGAGAAGCAGGCTCCATGCAGGGAGCCCGACATGGGACTCGATCCTTAGTCTCCAGGATCATGCCCTGGGCTGCAGGCAGCGCTAAACCACTGAGCTACCCAGGCTGCCCGAGCATCTGACTCTTGATCTCAGCTCGGGTCATCATCTCAGGGTCCTGAGAGGGAGGTTGGGTTGGGCTCTGTGCTGGGTATGGAGCCTGCTTAAGATTCTCTCCCTCCCCTTTTGCCCTCCCTCATTCTCTCTCTCTTTCTCAAAAAAAAAAAAAAAAAAAAAAAGGTATATGTAGTACCAGTTAGGATAAATAATTGACTATTGACTATTATTTATCTTAATTGTAATTATTTACATACAAATTCTCCTAGAATTTGTTTCATTAGTACTTCTATCTTAGACAAGTACTAATCGTTGCCACTTTTGTCCTGTAGTATTATGTAACATATATTAAAAATAATAGGCACACCAGCTTTCTAAAATACCAAAAGTTATTACTTCATTGGCTTTGTTTTTCAAATCATACATTCTTATGGTAATAATTACAACAATTCAGAGGCTTCAAAAGAATGACAAATACTCTCCTTTCTTTGTTATAGAAACTTCTATAGAAAAGTCAGGAAAAATATAAATTTAAATGAATTAAAATTCATGTTCTAAAGATAAAACTTTCTTGTATTTCTTCGCAGGCATAAAGATGTAGGTATGGATGATAATACATATAGACACATAATTGGAATCATACTTCACAGTGACCTTTTTCTTTTGTACGTCACGCAAAATAGAGATTAATTGTATTGGTACTCCTTCATTCTGTCATTCCCAAACCCAGAGTAAATATCATTCCAAATCTTATTTTTATCATATATAATTTTACATATGATTTTATATATGTGTGTACATATTATCTGATTTTTCATGTAATTCTGTCCTTGACCTTTTCCAATATCATTAAAAATTCTTTGAAAATATAATTTTAATGGTCATATATTATTTTACCTTTTTTCATATTCCAGTTTATTTAACCAAATTATCTCCAGTTTCTCACTATTATAAGCTATACTTTGGCAGGAATTTGTAAATATTGCTCTTTGTCAGAAATTTGTAAATCTTGCTCATGCCTCTATTTCATTGATAGGGAGTCATGAAGTGGAATTACAGAGTCAAAGGATAGGTGCACTTTTGATGTTCTTGGTATCTATTAGCAAATTACTTTCCAAAAAAGCCAACCAACTGTATTCTTTTAATACAATTAATGAAGTTATTCATTAATCTTTGCTAATTAAAAATATTCCTTGATATTTTCTTGTTATCAATTTATCTTATGAATCTCTTCCTTTCAAACTGTTTTAATTATATATAATAAAATTGATATAAAAGTCATCATTCATCCTGCTGTACTAATATTTGGGAAAGAAACATTTGGGAGGATAAATATAATTTCTAAAAATGGCAGAAATTACAAGGTGGAATTTAGGGTTCTCTAGCTTCTAATTTTGTGTAAATCAGAATTGTCACTACTGCAATAGAGAGACAAGGAAAATAGAAGTGGATCTTTTAACTAGAGTTGTTTTGTGCTTTTTTAGCAAATCCTACATATGCTTTGTGACTTATTGTTCCCTGAGGAATTGGAACCTGATATCATAAGGTTCTTGCAATGACACAATTATTTTCAAAGTGTAATATTCCTAAAGGGAATTAATTATTGTTTTAATAAGAAGATCTATCAATAGATAATAAAAATATATTTGAAAATTCACAAACTCTTCACTTTTTAATATTATCTATTTGAAACGGTTAAGAGATCTTTTTATAGAAAGAAGGCATCATTTCCAATGGCATTATACTCATCCTTCATCTTTTTTTGTTTGCACTAAAGAAAATCTTGCCAAATCTAATACATTATTCTCTGAAGGTATGTTTGCATCATTTCCAATTAAATGTTTTAAGTCAGCAGTATACAGTAAATTATCATAAATGTTATTGTAAGTTCAAGCTGAAATGTTGGCAAGAGAATTGCTAAAGGGCAGCATTTAAACTCTTACTGGCTTTGTGTATTTTCCAATGTCTGTGGTATACATATATATTACTTAGATTGATGAACTTGCAGTAGCTTCTAACTTGAAGTAATATATGGTGTTGGTCTCTTTTTTTAAGGTCAAAACAACATTTAAATTGGAATAACATTTGCTTAGTTATTCATCTCACTTTTTTTTTAAGCAAGTAGGCATTGATTTGGGAAAATAAATTATAATTTTTTTTTTACTTGGAATTCTTAGAAAGGGAACCTGCATGTGTTTTGTCAAAAACTGTGGCATTTAGTGGATTGAGTAATAATTTATGCTATGTATTCTCTTTACTTTTATTACTAATAAAAACTCTAGAAAAGTTGTTGGAAAACTAGCTGAGGCTGGTTAAATTTTCAAGCCTATTTTAATAGTATTTATTAAAACTCATTACTCTCTAATTATATATTTCTTTGACTCTTGACCTACTTGGCCTTCAAACTGTTTATGGATCAGAGGTGATTTCTTAATTAACAAAGCCTAAAACATTCAAATCAGTAGTAGAATTCTTTTGGTATTTGTTGGCTCATCACACATTTGGTTACCATGCTTGTCCAACTACTATATACTGCAGTGTGTTGAGCAAAGATTATGTCACAAAAATGATTGATGCAAATGTAAGTATGTTTTTCAAATCTTGGTATTACAGACTTATTCCAATGTGTTTGAAGGGCAAAAACTCATTTCCTGTGGTTACTGTAATTAAAAAGGCAGAGTGGGAAAAGATCTATGGAATTCAGAGTTGGCATAGTTTGAGGGACTCCAAGAGAAAGAAGACAGAAAAGGGAAACAATATATAGTGTTTGACAAATGATAAGGAAGGATATGCAGGAATTTGTAGTATGAAGAAGAAAAATAAAGGGCTCTGTTTATTCTTAGAAAACATGATTGTCAAATGGAAGAATTATTCTGACCCAAATTATTGTTTAATTATTGGGGTGCTGGGTGGCTCAGAATGATTAGGCATCTGACTTTGGCTCAAGTCATGGTTCCAGGGTCCTGGGATCAAGCCCTGCATAGGGCTCCCTGCTCAGCAGAGATCCTGCTTCTCCCTCTCCCTCTGCCACTCTCCCTGCTTGTGCTCTCTCTTTCTCTCTCTCAAAAAAATAAAATCTTTAAAATACCCAAATTATTGTTTAAGTATCATAATATGGTTCCTCAAATTCAGCAATTCCTTTAAGTATCAGCTTTGCCTCACAGACTTCTTGAAGTCTTAGTACTAGTCCAGTCCCTGGAGATAATTCTCTTTTTCTGAGATCATAGCACTTGCTTATGCCACTCACTTAACAAGTGATCACACATTTATGTTTCTTATTTGTTTAATCATTAAAATCTTCTATTGTAAGTTATCATTTCATTATTTAAATCAGTCTAAGGATAATATAAATCTAGAAGATAAGCACTCTGTCCTATTTCTTGCTAGTCTTTTTAACTTGCATTTGTATCTTGCATCGTACTGGACTCTCACTTTCCTAATAATTGAGTATAGTATAGCATTCACTAAAGGAAGTCACTCACTCAATATTAAGAGAAAAAATAAAATGTCATTAAAAACATTCAAAGACTTGGGTGAAATTTAGAAGCTTTAAAGCATATAGTTCATCAGTTAGTTATTTATTTTGGTCATATTATAGATCTGAGATGGAGGACTGGTGTTTGTGAGCCGACATAGTATCAATAAAAGGGGGTAGTAAATGGAAAAGGAGTACATGAATAAGATTTTTACATTTTAGAGATGGTGGTTCTAATGAGTACTACACTTGAATTAATTCCAAAATATATCCCTTGAGCTGAAAGTATGTGCAGTCATAATTGCATGACCTGTGATAAATTGTCTTTGTCCCAAGACAGATTACAAAACTGGCACTGTATCAAGATAGAGTAATTGTAGGAGAATAGAAACCGTCTGGACATCTGCTTAAAAGGCACATTCCACAGAAAGCTGAAGACATGATCAACTCTTGAGTTGCTTTGCTGACAGCTTCGACTCTGAGAAGGTAGACAGCATAGTGAAAGAAACTACCATCCATGTTGGGGGTATGGAAGTCCTAAGGGAAAGAAAATTGATCATGTCATTTTAGGGTATAGAACAGTAATGAAAAATGAACAGAGGAGGTAGGCATATATGTGTTACACATTTTAGCAAGATAGATTTCAAAATGTTTAAAGACAAGCAATGTTCAATCAAATGGAAAGAGATACCAAAGTAAGGTATCCTAAATAACATTTACTTTTAAAATTCATTCACTAGGTAAAAGCAATGGTGTTAGAAAGTCAAAAGCTACCAGTTACCTAAGACTTCAAAACTGAACTGTTTTTCTTTTTTGTTAGGATAACTTGGCTGATACATCAAGGATAGTCTAAAGATATGATACATCCTGACTTCAACAAGGGATTTGACAATATCAGATGTTTTTTTGAAATAGAAAAATGGACAATGGGTAACAGTTAATTATTGTTGGTGCTTTCTAGGAGTGGGGACCAATTATTAGCAATCTCTTCTCTCTCTCCGTTCTAAGCAAATGTGAGCTGAAAAATTTAATGGCTTTAGGTATATAAACCTAATGAGTTTGCTAATTCCGAACTTCATATTTAGTCACCTGTCATGGATAATGCTAGATTAATTTGCCCCATGGGGATCTTCCTAGATAAGAAGTTATGAGATAAAGGATCAGAGTATAATTCACATAATCTGTTGGCAGATTGGCCTCTAAGAGGAAGAGAGGCAGACCTAAACTGAACACACTCCAATTCATCAATAGAGAAACTCACTCTACCTTCCATCTGCTGTGGTCAACCTTGGGAGTGGTTATATACCCTGGGAAATAAAACAGCAGCTTGTCAGGACAGCTCTGTGCCCACCATCAGGAGGAAGGGTAACAATTCCAATCACTGCTTCTCTGGGTATTCTCCTGGCACCCTTGGTGGTCAGTTTTTATTTCATACCCAGAAAACTCTGAAGTGGGTCACAACAGTCAGTACATATATCAAATCAACTTTCATGACACTCCTGAAAATTTATCTGTGATCTATTCTCCATCTGTGTCTAACTAGTTATATGACCACATTAAATAACTCATTAAATACTAAATGCTAAATTGCATTAAATACTAAAATGCATAAAGGTACATTAGTACTAAAATTTCGGTAAGGTAGACATGCCCTAAATTCAGTAGCCACCTGGCTTTATCAGGTTTTGAGGGGAAATTATTAAAGTTTAAAAGATTATATTTGTTTTCAAGTTAAATTCGTAAAGTCCAAAGTAAAATTATTTTGCCTTCGTGAGTTAAAAATTCTTCAAATGAATTCCATAGACTACCCTTCAATATTATTTATTATGTATTCTCAGCCAGATGCATTCTCCATTCACAGGTAGAATTGAAATTGTCTGTTTCTCTCCAGGATGCATGAAAGTTCCTTTCAGTTGTATTAGTTCAGTAGCAAGTCTTTCATTGGCCTTATTTTTATTTTTTATTTTTTTTTTATTTTTTATTTTTTTTTGGGCTTATTTTTAAAGAATACAAATCCTTACACACAGAACGCTTTCACAGCACTGGCCCCACAATTACCAAATTTAGAAAACAGGCCAGTGTTTAGCCTCTTTGTACATAATATGTACATGGGACTTGACTTCTTTGTAGTTTAATAATAGCAAATATTCTTCTGCCCACCAATTTCTAAAGGCTTTTCTTGTCCATACAGTTAAATCATTGCCTCAGCTTACCTGCTTAGGAAGAGGCATACTGAAAAATAAGTTACACCTGAAGGTTTTGGCCCTACCTGAAGCCCAATAATCTGTGTCTTTGTTAGGTTCCCTGAATACTTGTTCTGCCTTTAAGAAAGCAGAGTGACTTACTGAATTTGCAAAGGCAGGTGAAATAAACAGCATCATTAATAAAAACGATATTATGTCCATTATCTTCACTTTATATTTTTCAACTTGTTCATAATCCTAAGTAGATAAGAGGGCTACTGATTGGAAACCTTATCAGAGACCCCAGCAGCTGAATAGATTCATTATCAAATGCTAGGTAAGTATCCACTTTTAGAGAAAAGGCTCCTAATAAGGTAATAAAGTGTTCATTTCTTTCCCCTGGGATCAATTTAAAATTTTCATCAACCAGGAGATAAATAGCTTTATTATGAAATTTAGAGATTTATGGGCAAATTGGTAGAAAGAATATTGTGGTAAAATAAAGGGAATCTGTATGTTATTAAGCATATAGAATATATTTGGTGAGAGTTAAAATATATTTGGTATAGGGAAAATAATTATATGGTTAGATAAGTTTTATTAGTAGGAATATGCCGTAAGCCAATAAATTCAGGAAGACATATATATATGTTGATAAGTGAAGCAGATAAAATACATAGGAAGAAGTAATCAAGTTCTTGGGAATATTCTTGGACCATAAGATGGTCATTCAAACCAAGAAAACTGTTTAGTTACCCTTGGTGAGGGTCTGGCTAAGACTGAAATAGGCAAGGACCTCTTTCAGTTGCCCAATGTTTGGGGCCCGTTCCTCATGATATATATACAAACTACTGAAATTAGGATTCAACAACATATGATCCAAAAAGCTGTACTTCAGGGGGAGGTCTAGGGAGCATTTGTTTTAGACAAATTTTTTACCATGGTCAGAGGATGATTTTACACAGTTTGAAAATTAAAGAGACTGTATACCTCAATTTCTTACAGAAGTGTTCTATAGTTTTTAGGGTATAGATCCTTTACCTGTTTAGTTAGGTTTATTCCTAGGTATCTTATGCTTTTGGGTGCAATTGTAAATGGGATTGACTCCTTAATTTCTCTTTCTTCAGTCTCATTGTTAGTGTATAGAAATGCCACTGACTTGTGGGCATTGATTTTGTATCCTGCCACTGCTGCCAAATTGCTGTATGAGTTCTAGCAATCTTGGGTGGAGTCTTTTGGGTTTTCTATGTAGAGTATCATGTCATCAGTGAAGAGGGAGAGTTTAACTTCTTCTTTGCCAATTTGAATGCCTTTATATCTTTTTGTTGTCTGATTGCTGAGGCTAGGATTTCTAGGACTATGTTGAATAGCAGTGGTGAGAGTGGACATCCCTGTCTTGTTCCTGATCTTAGGGGAAAGGCTCCCAGTGCTTCCCCATTGAGAATTATATTTTCTGTGGGTTTTTTGTAGATGACTTTTAAGATGTTGAGGAATGTTTCCTCTATTCCTACACTCTGAAGAGTTTTGATCAGGAATGGATGCTGTATTTTGTCAAATGCTTTCTCTGCATCTAATGAGAGGATCATATGGTTCTTGGCTTTTCTCTTGCTGATATGATGAATCACATTGTTTTTTTTTGGTTTTTTTTTGTTTTTTTTTGTTTTTTTTTGTTTTTCACATTGATTGTTTTACGAGTGTTGAACCAGCCTGTGTCCCGGGAATAAATCCTACTTGGTCATGGTGAATAATTTTCTTAATGTACTCTTGGATCCTATTGGCTAGTATCTTGTTGAGAATTTTTGCATCCATGTTCATCAGGGATATTGGTCTATAATGCTCCTTTTTGGTGGGGTCTTTGTCTGGTTTTGGAATTAAGGTGATACTGGCCTCATAGAATGAATTTGGAAGTACTTCATCTCTTTCTATCTTTCCAAACAGCTTTAGTAGAATAGGTATGGTTTCTTCTTTAAACGTTTGATAGAATTTCGCAGGAAGCCATCTGGCCCTGGACTTTTGTGTCTTGGGAGGTTTTTGATGACTGCTTCAATTTTCTCCCTGGTTATTGGCCTGTTCAGGTTTTCTGTTTCTTCCTGATTCAGTTTTGGTAATTTGTGGCTTTCCAGAAATGTGTCCATTTCTTCTAGATTGCCTAATTTATTGGCGTATAGCTGTTCATAATATGCTTTTAAAATCGTTTGTATTTTCTTGGTGTTGGTAGTGATCTCTCCTTTCTCATTCATGATTTTATTAATTTGAGTCTTCTCTCTCTTCTTTTTAATAAGGCTGGCTAATGGTTTATCTATCTTATTAATTCTTTCAAAGAACCAACTCCTGGTTTTGTTGATCTGTTCCACAGTTCTTCTGGTCTCGATTTCATTGAGTTCTGCTCGAATCTTTATTAACTCTCTTCTTCTGCTGGGTGTAGGATCTATCTGCTGTTTTTTCTCTAGCTCCTTTAGGTGTAAGGTGAGCTTTTGTATTTGAGTTCTTTCCAGTTTTTGGATGGATGCTTGTATTGTGATGTATTTCCCCCTCAGGACTGCTTTTGCTGTATCCCAAAGATTTTGAATGGTTGTATCTTCATTCTCATTAGTTTCCATGAATCTTTTTAATTCTTCCTTAATTTCCTGCTTGACCCTTTCATCTTTTAGCAAGATGGTCCTTTACCTCCATGTGTTTGAAGTCCTTCCAAACTTCTTGTTGTGATTTAGTTCTAATTTCAAAGCATTATGGTCAGAGAATATGCAGGGGACAATCCCAATCTTTTGGTATCGGTTAAGACCTAATTTGTGACCCAGTATGTGGTCTATTCTGGAGAAAGTTCCATGTGCACTTGAGAAGAATGTGTATTCAGTTGAGTTTGGATGTAAAGTTCTGTAGATATCTGTGAAATCCATCTGGTCCAGTGTATCATTTAAAGCTCTCGTTTCTTTGGAGATGTTGTGTTTAGAAGACCTATCGAGTGTAGAAAGTGCTAGATGGAAGTCACCAAGTATAGGTGTATTATTATCTAAGTATGTCTTAACTTTGGTTAATAATTGATTTATATATTTGGCAGCTCCCACTTCGGGGCATATATATTGAGGATTGTTAAGTCCTCTTGTTGGATAGATCCTTTAAGTATTCAGTTAGTGTCCCTCTTCATCTCTCACTACAGTCTTCGGGATAAATTTTAGTTTATCTGATATAAGGATGGTTACCCCTGCTTTCTTTTGAGGACCATTTGAATGGTAAATGGTTTTCCAACCTTTTATTTTCAGGCTGTAGGTGTCCTTCTGTCTAAAATGAGTCTCTTGTAGACAGCAAATAGATGGGTCCTGCTTTTTTATCCATTCTGACACCCTGCGCCTTTTGATGGGGTCATTAAGCCCGTTCACATTCAGAGTTACTATTGAAAGATATGAGTTTAGTGTCATCATATCTATTCAGTCCCTGTTTTTGTGGATTGTTCCATTGGACTTCTTCTTAAAGGGAAATTTTGAGTGTCCCCCTTAAAATTTCTTGCAGAGCTGGTTTAGAGGTCACATATTCTTCCAGTTCCTGCCTGTCTTGGAAGCTCTTTATCTCTCCTTCCATTCTGAGTGAGAGCCTTGCTGGATAAAGTATTCTTGGTTGCATGTTCTTCTCATTTAGGACCCTGAATATATCCTGCCAGCCCTTTCTGGCCTGGCAGGTCTCTGTGGAGAGGTCTGTTGTTACCTTAATACTCCTCCCCATAAAAGTCAGGGATTTCTTGTCTCTTGCTGCTTTAAGGATCTTCTCTTTATCTTTGGAATTTGCAAGCTTAACTATTAAATGTCGAGGTGTTGGGTCTTTATTGATTTTAGGGGGGGATCTCTCTATTTCCTGGATCTGAATGCCTATTTCCCTTCCCAGATTAGGAAAGTTTTCAGCTATGATTTGTTCAAATACATATTCTGGCCCTCTGGCCCTTTTGGCGCCCTCGGGAACCCCAATTAAACATAGGTTTTTCTTCCTCAGGCTGTCATTTATTTCCCTTAATCTATCCTCATGCTCTTTTAATTGTTTGGCTCTTTTTTCCTCAGTTTCCCTCTTTGCCATTAACTTGTCTTCTATGTCACTCACTCGTTCTTCCACCTCGTTAACCCTCATCGTTAAGACTTCTAGTTTGGATTGCATCTCATTCAATTGATTTTTAATTTCTGCCTGATTAGATCTAAATTCTGCACAAAATGCTCTGCATCACTTGCTATCAGGCAAATACAAATCAAAACCACAATGAGATACCACCTCACACCAGTGAGAATGGGGAAAATTAACAAGGCAGGAAACCACAAATGTTGGAGAGGATGCAGAGAAAAGGAAACCCTCTTACACTGTTGGTGGGAATGTGAAATGGTGCAGCCACCCTGGAAAACTGTGTGGAGGTTCCTCAAACAGTTAAAAATAGACCTGCCCTACGACCCAGCAATTGCACTGTTGGGGATTTACCCCAAAGATACAGATGCAGTGAAACGCCGGGACACCTGCACCCCGATGTTTCTAGCAGCAATGTCCACAATAGCCAAACTGTGGAAGGAGCCTTGGTGTCCATCGAAAGATGAATGGGTAAAGAAGATGTGGTCTGTGTATACAATGGAATATTACTCAGCCATTAGAAACGACAAATACCCACCATTTGCTTCAACGTGAATGGAACTGGAGGGTATTATGCTGAGTGAAATGAGTCAATCGGAGAAGGACAAACATTATATGGTCTCATTCATTTGGGGAATATAAATAATAGTGAAAGGGAATAGAAGGGAAGGGAGAAGAAATGTGTGGGAAATATCAGAAAGGGAGACAGAACATGAAGACTCCTAACTCTGGTGGAAGGGGAGGAAGGTGGGGGGTGGGGGTGAATGGGTGACAGGCACTGAGGGGGGCTCTTGACGGGATGAGCACTGGGTGTTATTCTGTAAGTTGGCAAATTGAACACCAATAAAAAATAAATTTATTATTAAAAAATAATAAAAAATAAAGAGACTGTATACCAGCTATGGAGCTTCTTAGGTACCATCTATTTTCTCCCAGAGTAGATATTTGAATGTGGCCCATGAAAATATACCAGATGTTTCTACATCCATACGCTTTATCTGTTTCATCTTTTGACATTACTATATGGAGGAAACCCTACCACATAAAAAGCAAAGTCCTTCTCTTGGACTTTTATGACATAGTCCTTCTCTTGGACATAAATCACTTTTATAATTTACCTTGGGTTACTAGCAAGCAAGACAACTCACTGTTTGGTAGTTTTCCTTGCCATCAAATGTTGCTGCCCTGGTCAGAGAGAGTGGTATAGAGGCTTAACATAACTGATAATATGGGATTAACTGTTAGTTATGTTAGTTGGAAATTCAGAAGATCAAAGACAAATCTGCACTCAAGGAAAAATAGGTTAAAAACAATAACATTAAAATATGAAAAATTAAACACAGTATAATACTGTGTGAATAATATTCAGTAATAAAGTACTGAATTTAGATTTTAAAACTCACCTGTAGAAATGTTAAGTGGGAACATTTGTTTCGATCAAAGTTCATGTGAGAAAAGACCTGGAATTGTTGATTGGGTCCAACAGCAGAGTAGTTCTTAAAATAAAAAACAAAAAAACTATGTTAAGGTGCATGTTAATTTAGATTACATTAAGAGAAATAATACCATATTCTACACTAACCAGATCACATCTAAAGTATGTGTTCATTTTACATTTTAAGAGGAACATTGAAAAACGAAATGCTGCAAGCTATGTTAAATGAGAAACAGTTTTGTCCTTTTTATGAGAGTCTGAGTAAACTCCTTGAGGACAGGACTATATTTCATATCTCTTAAATGGCAGTGCTTGGCCTTCTTCCCAGAACATTGAAGTATCCCATAAATGTTTGTTGCATGAATAATGAATGCAAAATTTAAGATACTGGAATTGTTTAATTTGAACATATAAGAAAAGTTTCAAATATGTACTATATATTTAAAGGACTGTTAGTGAGATTAAAGGTTTCCTATTTAATTTTAATGATCCAAAAAGATCCCAAAAATATAAGGTTTTGTTCAGTATAATGAATTCTGTGTTATAAACCTTTGGGGAAAAAATACTGCCTTGATAAAAAGTGATTCTTTTGCTATGTATATTCAAGGATGCTAGATGACAATTTGTCAGAAAATACAGAACACTTTTGGCCCTGCTTAAATGGGAACATTGGACTAGATAACCTCTAGGATTCCTTCCAACTCTGAGAATGAGTCATTTCAGTGAGTCTGCTATGACCACTTATTTTTCTTACAATTTGATTTTTGTGGTTTCATATACAATTCCAAGTACATAAGAAAGGCAATTTATATTAGTCATGAATAATCTATGCTGCATCTAACTGCCCTTCACATTTAAAAATTCAAGTGATTGAAATTAGTTTAGAAAATATTTGTATCATTTCTCCTTTCACAAAAGATTAAAAACAAATAACTGCATATTAATCTATCATAATGATTAGTACATGAACACAAGATGTATCTTTCAATAGACTTTAGAAAATTGTAATTAACAGACGTCTTATTTTACAAAGGAACATTTTACAGAAAAAACATTTTTAGAGTTTCTCAATATTGAACTGAAAATGACTCCATTCACTAATAGCAAAATAATCACATTTTCCTTAAAGGAAAAAAAATATTTTTATAATATTGATTAAGAGGAAAATGCCAGTGTTTGAGTCACTTATGTCTCCAGGAAGATTTAAGTACCTCTTCAAGAACTTTAAAATTATTGTCCCAAACTACTTAAATGTCCACCATGAACCTCTTATACACTAAATGTAAAAGCTAACTAGATTATGTTACATTTAGAATTTCTTAACCTAGAAGCTAGCATATTGTGGTTCAAAAATGAATCTTGAGCTTCGTATTGATTCCCAGAATCAGGGAGAAAAAAATACTTCTTTAGTAAATTAATTCTTAAGAGCGGGGAAACGCTACTGAAGAATTGATCTGAGCCTTATTGTAACAAGAGTCTCCAGTCATAAATTACCGGCACACAGGCAGGAGTCGATGTGTCGTTTCTATTGTAATCAGTTGCTTTTATATTTCCCCTCGTCAAGGTTGACTGGATTATATTGTGCATGTCTTGGATGTCAAAGGCATTCATTTGCTCTTCTTCTTGAAAGCAGGACAAGTATTTCTCTGACAACTTAGACCTCTAACTTGGGGAAGTCATGTATTCCACAATATGACTGTGGGGGGAGCGTATCCTGTAGGGGGAACTTTTTTTTTTTTCTCTAGTGCGTGTTCCAAAATTTGAAATTATCCATTTCCCATTTTCACTCTTTGAGGAGTAATATGTATTCTGGGGATCTAGCTTTTAAATGACCTTTTCAGCACTCATCCTTTTGCTCATTTTGATTTGCTCAGATAAATTACAACCACCTGGCCTTTTGTATTAAAGAAGGTTACGTACAAAATTGACCTTTTGATACTTATTGGGAGAGCTAGGTTCATTGTATTTGAGATTAACTGCTGTTGCTGTTTTCTTGGTTATGTCTTGAATAACTTTATATGAGGATGGTAAAGCCTATTTTTCTTACTTGTTTGTTCTGAGCTACTTCTGACACGATAAGAGTGGACTCTGAATAATACAAAAAGAAATCATGTTTTAAAAAGTAATAGATATGATTTCCTTAAATCTATGGTGTCTGATGAGTTATATATGTTATTTTTATTTCTCTTAACTTTGATAAAGCCAGAATTATCCTTTGACCATTCTGCTCCTTGCTGCCTTACTTCATAAGACTCGGACTTCTTTCTGTTTCATGAATACTTTAAGCAGACACTTGCCTCCAGAACTTTGAATTGCTGTTCCCTCTGCGTGAAATGATCTTTTCTGGCTTCCTTTGCTCCATTAACTGAATACCTCACTTGTTCCCCTACATTTTCTTGGCCTCCATGTAGTTAGGGTGGGCCATGTGACTATTTATGGAACGTGATATATATCACTTCTGATCTAAGGCACTGAAAAGTCCGTACAGGATTCACTAGCACTTCTACCCTTACACTCAAAGGATCCTTGAGTTGGGATGCAGAACCTCAAGACTGAAGCAGTCTTTATAGCTGGGTTACCAGATGGGGAAGTTACTTAGACCTGTAGATTTTGTGTGGGCAAGAAATACACTTTTCTATTTTAAACTACTGAGCTTTTGAGGATGTGTCCTGAGTATTCAAGGTTTCAGGTTAAATGACATTTCTTAGACTTTCTGTAATCACCCTACCTAAAGCACTTTCTCCCTCTGCTATCTCTCTTTTTCCCAATCATTATATATTTTCTTAGTAATTTTTGGTAATATTTTATTTAAGTACATGTTGAACAAACAAGACTTCTATATGCTGTTAGTAATGATTTTTAAGTGCCTAGAGTAATCTCTAAAATTGACAATCAGCATTTTATTTTTGACTTTTTGTTTTAATGTCAAGAAGTGCAAACAAAACAAAATACTGTCTTGCAAAGGTCCATTGTATTTCCTATTGATCACTAGAAAGGATGTTCTGGTATCAAGCAAGAGCCGAGTTTTTTTCGGTTCTACATAAATCCATTCTGCATGATTTCTTTCATTCAGAAGTGAGGTCATCTTTGGCAAAGTCTAAATCAATGATGCCATCTATGTCACAAAGAAAGGATTAAGAATCCAAATTTTAGAATTTCCTGAAGTAACCTCCAAAATTCTGCAACATTCTTACATATCTTAAGGTTTTTGTCCACTAAGAAATAGCAAGACTATTTTGCTTTTAAATCCAGTCCATATAAGTACTTCATTCAACATCAGATTATTCCCCAGTTATCTGCTTCTAGTCTCCTGGTAGATAGTCTAAAAGAGTCCCTGATATATTTTCTTAATAGCATGTCAAAGCTTGTTGAATAGAATAAAAAGAGTCACCTTTTATATATATAGAAAAGTGTCTGGCACACAGTAGGAACTCAGTAAAGATTTTTTTTAATAAGCCAAACTTATTCACTAAGTGGATGAAGGTAAAAAAAAATTCTCTATCAAATGGTTTTAAGAATGAGCTTTTATGAGAGAGAGAGAGAGAGAGAGAGAGAGAACGAATGAACGAAAAAGAAAAGAGAAGAAAAGAAAGGAGGGGAAGAGAGGGAAGGAAAGAAAAAAATTCTGCTCAGAATTATAAACTCTTTAAGATTCATGTTGTGGAATGACAAGTAAAAAATAATTTCAGAATCTGCTTTTGTTCCTTAATAAAATTCCTTGACAAGGCAGGGAGACTTTACTGAGAATTATTTTCTTATTGCTAATGCATAAAGAGGTGACATACAGTCATACTTCTTTTTTCATTAGCGAATTAAATAATATATTGCCAACTGTAAGATAAAAAGAAATATACAAAGCATATCATCTGCATTATCAAAGTGTTGAATAGAAAATCAGCTATTTACTATTATCAGGATACAAATGATTTTCTTTTGAAAGTGTTCACAAGATGGAATTCTTCATTCATACAGTCAACAGGCACACGCAGTTGATGAAAACCAGGAATTGACTATGCTGGAACACGTTAGTATTTCACTTAAAGTACAGAGAAATGATGAAGTTACCAATTCTAACTTACTTCAAAATATTAAAAGAAATGTTAGCAAATATGCTAGCAAATACTAGTAATTTCTGGAGTGGATTTGTGACAATTTGACAGGAATAATGTTTTACTTTTCTTTTTTTGTTTCGTTTTGTTTTACTTTTCTTAGTTTTTTTCCACACCACAAACCAGCTTGATCTTTCCAAACAAAATGGTTCTCCCAAGGTCTATCCAATGATACAAAGCTTAACTGATTTGATAAGCAATCTTGTGGATGCTCTAGATAGCTTTTGTAGTGGGAAAAAAATCAAATTTTGGTAAAGGTCTAATCTTTTTTAGATTAAACCTACTTTCCATCCAGACTTACCTTGATTGATATATAGAGACAGTTGTCAGGTGCTTTTTCTATTTTCTTGGATTCAAACTTCAATTGGGAAAAATTGTGCCATGTGAGAAGTACAGTTTTGGCTCCCTTGATGTTAAGAATACATAACCATGAATACATAAGGATAAGGAAGATCTGTCATACTTTGTTTTATTTGACACTGCCTAAATTAACCTAGACAAAGTCAGTCCACACTTAAATGACCCTACTTGTAAAAGTAAGATGTGTTTTCTTTAACTCCTGTCGGTAGAGAGCTCTTAAGACCTTATTATATACAAATGATGGTGATACTATCAGGCCATACAGTTTATACCACTCTGCTGCTGACAATATGGACAATTTCTAGAGTTCCATGAAGATTACACTACATAGAAGCTATCTAGAATCAGTATGTTAACTGGGTGACTGGATGGCTCAGTCAATTAAGTGCCTGACCCTTGACTTCAGCTCAGGTCATGATCTCAGGGTTGTGAGATCGAGCCCCATGTCAGGCTCTGCACTGAATATGGAGCCTGCTTAAGATTCTCTCTCCCTCTCTCTCTCTGCCCCTCCCCCCCAAAACAAAATAAAATAAAGTAAAAAAAATAAAGTCAGTATATAAGGCCGATATGGAGACAAAATCATTCACTATAGATTATAGATGATATTGCACATACAACCTCCTAAACATCAGTTTGAGAACCACTAAGCTAGATGAAGAATTAAAAAGAAACTTTAGAAATAGATGTTTGAGCTTTTGAACCCATGCTGCTTTTGAGATATGTATCAAGTTCTTATCCAACAAATAGGGATGTGTAGAGAATTCTAAAGTAGTCTTTCTTGCTTTCATTATTTATTCTGTTTTATTTTTAAGCATTAATATGTATTAAGAGATTTGTTGAAAGAATTTAAGAAAGTAATTGAGTTACATTCTGGTTCTGGATGAGGGGCAATTAGCTTCTAAAGATAGCAGTAAGTTAAATTATTGAATCCACTGAAACTACAAAAAAAAAGCCTTTTTTGAAGAAAAATATCTATTAGTGCAGAGATTTTCTGGTATTCATCTATTTATCATTTAGAGATCTATGGTTTATAGGTTGAAGAATTTGTGGCTTAGAGATCTCTAAGTTCCTTTTCAAGCTAAGAATCCATGAGGACTTTGCCTTACGCATACCAATTATATGCGTGGTGTTATCAAAATGACAACAATGACTTTCATTTGCTGGCATATTTTAATCCTTATCTTAGCCTATTATGTATGAGTTTTAGCTGTAATTTGAGTGTGAATTATCATATGTGAATTTTATGCATATTCACATAGACACTTTCACACAGTTATTGACATGCATGTATAAATATACATATTTGTAAGCTGAAACAACCTATTACCAATGTAGAGGAAATATTGAACTTTATATTTTGGAACACTTAGATGCATTTTCCATTTTGGTTTTCTTCTTCTCTGGTCACAGGTTTGATGATATTAAAGGTAGGTTTTATTTTTGTCACCTAATTGCTCAAACAACCCGATGTACCTGAACAACCTACCAGGAAAATTTGTTATGGCCATTTGACAACTGAGGACATTTTGCCTTAAAATAGTGAAGAAAAATGAGTGAACTTCAGGTTTAGTGGAATCTTCTGAATGATGAAATCTCTCCTGGACTGTCACTGAAGTTTATTTTGCAAGTTACTACAAATTTGCAAAAAAAACAATTCAAAAGTCACTGAAAGTGAATACTTTCATTTTTTTTTTAAGATTTTACTTATTTATTCATGAGAGACACAGAGAGAGAGAGAGAGGCAGAGACATAGGCAGAGGGAAAAGCAGGCTCCATGCAGGAAGCCCGATGTGGGACTAGATCCTGGGACTCCAGGATCACGCCCTGAGCTGAAGGCAGATGCTCAACCACTGAGCCACCCAGGCATCCCTAAAGTGAACACTTTACGTAAACTAGATGAATACCTGTCAAGAAGCTCTTTGAAAGTTTTTTATTTTTAAGTAAACCACCATTTCAAGAGTAACATAGTCCCAATAGGTCAAAGATTACAGAAATCTAGAAAAGGGTAATTAAAGTAACCTGCACTGGGATGCTGGAGTGGCTCCGCAGTTGAGCATCTGCCTTTGGTTCAGGGTGTGATCCCAGGTCCAGAGATCAAGTCCCACATCGGGCTCCCTGCGAGGAGCCTGCTTCCCAAGAAGCTCTGCCCAGGTCTCTGCCTCTCTCTCTCTCTCTCTCTCTCTCATGAATAAAAAAGATAAAATCTTAAAAAAAAAATAAAGTAACATGAACAAAGGTGTTATGCCAGGCCACTCCAATAAAGTACTAATACCGACTTCCAACTGATAGACTGGGAAGCAGTATATTCCCAGTATTCGGAATAAGATTTTAAGACTTGTGCCTTGTATTTTCTGTTATGTAAAATGATAGAATATCATACTTTCCTAATTTAAGGATACAAAAAGCTATTGTCACTTCTTTTTACTTCCTTGTACCATACTGGTACCAAAATAACAAAATCGATTGTTCACTTCTATTGCTCTGTTAAATGTGTTTGTGTAAATAACTGAAATACTCCTTTTCACGAAATGTTGCTTAATCTCTAATTCAAACACTTTGTTCATTTTAGTATGTAAGCTCAAGAGTAATCACTAAATCATTTTGATTGCTCCATTTATGCCTTTCCAAAATCTTAGGAATGTAATTGGTATTAAAAATATAAATGCACTATGATGACTTTATGGTAGATTCTTTTCATAATATTTGCAGTATTACAATAAAGTAAATGAGAAGCAACATGAAACCTGCTATTGATTTGTTGTTTCCACAAAATTGCCCCATTCTAAAAAAATAAATATCTATGTTACTTTGGATGATAAAACATAAGTTCTAGAATATCAGGGGACACTTACTTTAAAAAGCTCAATCATAATTGAAATTAGTTTTATCATAACTTGCTTTCATTCACATTTGGATGATACAGATTTTTTATACTTTATGTCATTCATTAGTTGCTCATTCAACAAATACTACTGACTACCAACTAAGAGCTGTGGGGAATAAAAAATAAAAATAGATATTTTTTCCTTGAAGAAGATTTCAGAAAAATATAAGGATATAAAGAGATAGTACCATACTAATATAGTAAGTAATTCATAGGTAAGATGATCATTTCAAACTTGGGGTCAGGTAGAAAGACTTGGAATTTGGGGAGAAGGATGGATAGAACCTAGACATAGCAGGAAGGAGACATGAAGACAACTGGGGACAGTTAGTTACTGTTCTGCTTTTTGTGTGTTTTTAAGGATTATTATCCTAAAATCTGTTAGAGAGTTGTTTGCCTTTTGCTGGAAAGGTGGTTAGTATGAACTTAGAAGAATGATACAGCATTTGAGAGAGAGGTATTGAGTGGAAAAATTATCATATATACACTTGATAAAATCAATGACTATTCCTGGTTGCCATATTTAAACAAGGATTTTCATATTTTTAATTTCATGGTTGTTTTGTAAGACATTTTGAATAATAAAAGTTATTATAGACAACAAACATGACACTATGAACATCTCTTTAATTTTTAAATTTTCTTCACAACAGTGTTTATGGCAGCATGATTATAATCTATTGTATTACGGTCAATTTGTTCTTTTGGCTTTATCTTTATGCTGAATAATTGGCAATAGCAGATTAGTTATAAAACAGATCATCTGTTTTATGGCTTCTTATTGCTGTGCAAAATGTTAAACTTCATTTTATATAAAAATCACAATCACAAAATTAATTAATTAAATTTCAAAAGTTCTTAAGAAAGTACTCTATTTTTTCCTGCTAATTTTTAGGTTGAGGTTTTATCATTCTTAGTCACAAATAGCAGAAAGCCGTTCCAAGTCTAAATTCATTTTACCACAATCATGACATTTTCCAACTGTCTCATAAATTTGCAACATTTGTCAAGAGGGAGAGTAATGGAGCAAAATGTGTCACTAGTGCTGAAGAAAATGGGCCTGTGGTAATTAGTGTGCCACCTTCAAAGACAAAATTAGTGCTTGAAATTTAACATAATAATTGTACCAATGAACAGTTACTGAGTACTCACAGGGTGCCAGCCTCTGTGTTGAGCTGTCCAAGTACATTATCTCTACAGTGCCTTATCCCTTATGATATTATTGCTACTCCCATTTTATGGAGAGAAATAATAAGTATTAGAAAGGTCTGAGTATTTGATTATGGTCCAAGCATTTGTGGATGGAGAAGCTGGGATTCAAAACAAGTCCTCTGAGGTATAGGTGTAGGTGTCGGCACTATTAATATCCCAACTATGTAAATGAGCAAAATTAAGGCTTAGAGAGGTCTAAATAGTTCAGTTAAGCTCTAATGGCTAATAAGTGGAAGAACTGGTATTCAGGCACAGATCCTTCTAAAGTCCAGAGTCTGACTATATTGCATGTCAGACAAATTTTGACACAAGTTAAGTCGCAAGGATGTCTGTTCTGACACAGAGGGGACTGAATTCAGGAAGATGTCAACTGGCAAGAGGGAGGACAATTGATAAGGATATGGCTGAAAGCCAGAAATTAGTAACAAAGAGAATCTCACTTTATTTTATGTTATTATTTTAGAGCCATAACATCGAAGCAAGAGTGTTTCAGGGAGAAGGGGGACTTATCTTTTCTGAGTTTCAGTCAGAATATTTGCATAAGTTTTCTAAGGTCAGAAACTCAAATTTCTCAGCCAGAGTCCTCGAACTAGTCCTCTACTAAGTAGCCTGGAGTGAATTCATTTGGCTAATTTCCTATTTGTATCCTTTACTGTACATTATCTTGTACCCTAATTATTTTTACATTACCATGTCTCATTTTATGAACTATAGCATTATGGTCTTGGGCAAGAACAATGTTTTTCTTCTGCTTTGCAAACATTACTGTAGTAGTCATTCCATTCTTAAAAATAAGTGGAAATTGAAAGCTCAAGAACAAATCAGTGTCTTTAAAAATACCTCTGTATTTGACTAATATTTTTTAAATGAACATAAGTATACGATAATCACTGATTTTTCTTTATTATGAGTTTTGCAGATCACAATAATATGTTATAGTACAGAGAAATTTATTCTTTGTCAAAGATAGTGAATTTGGAATATTTATAGGCCTCTATTACAATATGTGGTATTGAGTATTCATGAATTGTATTTTGTAGACCTTTTACTTTCAGATGTAGGGAAAATATAAGATAAGGAAGCAGAAGCTGTTAATTTTGTTAAAAATCTCTTAACTATGAAGAACTGAGGGTTGCTACAGGGGAGGTGGATGGGGTGTGGGCTAAATTAGTGATAGGTAAGGAGAGCATTTGTGACAAGCAAGGGTATTATATGTAAGTGATGAATCACTAAATTCTACTTCAGAAACCAATACAATACTTTATGTTAACTAACTTGATTTTAAATAAAAAGGTGGAAGAAAAATCTCTTAATTATATGAGATGCCATTTGTAATCTGAGAAAAACTAGTGCAAATGAAAAAAATATTTTTTTTTTTGTGAATGGGAGAGAGAATGTGGGTGGGGAGGGGTAGAGGGAAAAGGAGAAAGAGAATCTTAAACAGGCTCCACACCTATCATGGAGCCTGATGCTGGGCTCGATCTCACAACCCTGAGGTCATGACCTGGATGCTTAACCCACTGAGCCCTCCAGGTACCGCAGATGAAGAAACTTTTTAATACAAATGTTAGAAAATTGTGTTTAAACCCAAACTAGAGGGATCCCTGGGTGGCGCAGCGGTTTGGCGCCTGCCTTTGGCCCAGGGCGCGATCCTGGAGATCCGGGATCAAATCCCACGTCAGGCTCCCGGTGCATGGAGCCTGCTTCTCCCTCTGCCTGTGTCTCTGCCTCTCTCTCTCTCTCACTGTGTGCCTATCATGAATAAATAAAAATTTAAAAAAAATAAAATAAAATAAAAAAATAAACCCAAACTAGAATTAACAGTTTTCTCATAGCAATTTGTACATTACCATAGGAAAGGTAGTTTGTATATTTGTATGTGTGTGTGTGTGTGTGTGTGTGTGTCTATGTCTCTGTGTGGGTCTGTATGTATGTTCTTATCTAAGAGACAAGGGGTATGGTGTCTTTTACAGTTAGTATCCCTTGGCATTTGAAGTAACATTATGTTTGCATTTTGTTTAGACAAAATGTTCAGATTTATTGACCACTCCTAAGAGAAGCACAGACAAGATTCTATTTTCTAGCAGCTGTATTTTTAATAATATAATTTTGAGGTTATAGTAAGTGAATAATTTGGTAGTTTAGATCATTTACTTTTTACTTTGAATATGTTTATAGTGTATCTTCATTATTTTAAATAAACATAAAATTTAAGAACTTCAGCTATTACTCAGTGATAATTGTATTATTTCTATCCCATCCATATTGGCATGTGGATGTTCTCTTTTTAATAATGACAAAGCAGGTATTAAATTATATTTTAGATGCTCATTTCATGAACACAGTCACTGCTGTGTTACAAGTGTTAAAATGAAAATGTTAAATAATAAACTGCCATCAAGTATTGGCTTTTGTTCCTTCATCATCTAAAAGGAAATTTTATGAATGATGCATCACAGCACGACATACATTTACATTCAAATACCAGTTGTTAACGTTTTAAGTTAATGCCAGTGAATCTTTAAAAATCTTTGTGAATAATGAAGTTATTCATTGTGTTCAAGGATTTTGCCTTTTTCAGTGATAGGATTTTCTTCTCATTTGAAAGAGTGTTTAATTGCATTGCTCATCCACTTTTAATATTTAATAATAATTTTATTAGCTGTGTAGAATGAGAAGGGCAAGATTTGCAATATCTACTGCTGGTCATCAATTTTTTCTTATCATGACTTAATGAATATTATAATTACAAGGAAAGGCAGAAATATAAATTAGGTTGGGAGTTGGCTGGGACTTGCTAGTTTATTGCTTTTAGCTTGGGCAAAGCCCAGAGTAGGCATGAGGAAAAAGAAACAAGTATCTTGGGGTACTTTAGAAGCCCTAGCACAAAATTTTTGCAGCCTACTAATCATTCCTTATTTTCAATAATGAACACAGATGGTTTGAATCAAGTTACAAACACTGTCAGTAACAATTCCTCCTGGTTCCACAGCAGTTGACAGGATCTTGACAACTTCCAAGACTTAGTCTTGGCAGGTATATGTTTCTTTAATCTCTATTAATGCATTTTGAAACTTTTTACTATCTTTTGTTAAACACTTTTATTGGTATTTACTTTCAGCTGAGACAAAAGCTGCATTATTTTGCGAGGCAAAACTTGACATAGCCACCATCATAGTAACACTTTTTACTGAGGTAGCACCTCCCACCTTAAGTTTTCAAAATGTTTTTGGGTACATTTCATTAGGTCTGTGGGATAGAGGTCAGGAGAAAAGTTCTTTGCAGGTACCATGTGTTTAAAGCCTCTGTGGATTTATGACCCTGGCCATGGGGAAAAAACAATTTTCATTTTATTGATCTAGCTATAGATACGGGCATCAGATGATTCCTAAGTTTTGAGTACCATTGTTAAAAATGGAACCAGGTATTGTTGAATTTCATGTGTTTTTAACCTATTTTAAACAAATCATTTTTAACCCCCTCCAGCAACTACTTCGAGAACGACAGCAGATGGCCAGCCGTCCCTTTGCTTCCGTTGATGTAGCACTGGAAGTAGGAGCTGAACAAACCGAGTTTCTACGAGGGCCATTAGAGGTAGGAACTGTGGTGCCGAAAGGGGACCACTGTGATTTGCATATTTATATTGCTTCTCTAATCTGCATCTGCTTGTGCAGCCAAATACAGTCCGATTATGTAGAGTTGACAAGATTCAGCTACATATGTTATGCCACTTCCAAGGCACATAGTTTTAATAGCATGACATGAGCTGTAACAAAAGCCACTGGAGAATCTATTAGCCTAGGCAAGAGTGACAGACTGCTCACCTGCAGCCTTTCTCTGACAGATAGGAGCTGAAGGAATTTAAGATACAGGTGTGATTGAAGAAACGAAGCACCCTATTTTTAGTCTTTGGAGTGCCCAATATTCTAGTTAATAATTCACATTTATCTTTAAGGAAGTTGACCGTAACAGGTGGGGGGAGAGGAGTTGCATTTTAATTACATAGTTTCAGTTTTGAATGTTGAGAATTGTAGAATGTAGTGAATATTTTTATTTGGAGCAGTGGCTATATTAGTGTATTCTTTTATTGCAAATGCAGAAATAGAGTATGGTGAAGGAGAAATCATTATGTGCAAGTAAATGTGTGGTACTAGATTCCTGAAATAATGCATGGAATGGCTTCAGAAAAGAATGACCACAGAGAGGAAAAAATCCACAGATTGTGATTTACAAAAATCAAAGCATTTTGAGGCATAGTCATTTAGTTGTATTCTTATTATTTTTATTTTATTTACATTTCATGGATGGTAAGACGTTTAAGTAGAAAGATTAAGAAACGCTATGAAGTTCGAAAATTGTATCCCCCCCCTTTTTTTTTAAATCCCCTTATGTGACTAATTTCATGTTGCTATTTTCAAATCTTGCTTTTCTTCAAGGAAAGCAAAAGAAATAGACTCCTCCAAAAACCTAGGTACAAATATAATTGATTCTGTCTATAGCAGTTTGGTTATTTTGGGGAAAAAAGAATTAAACAACTGAATCAGGCCTGTGCGGATGTTATCCAGAGAGCTGATTTTTAGAGGACGTTTCTCTGTGATTTTTTTTAGCTTTTGTGTACTTGATATTTTACTATTCTACATCACAGGTTGCCATGGAAGCTTAGAACATTAGGAAATTAATATGTATATCTTCCATTACTGGGGGAGAAATTAGAAGACAGAATGATTAAATGAAAGTTACAGTAGATACTGTAATATCATGTTGGCCCTTTGCATCACATCACTTTAGTACAAAGTCTTTAACAAATAGGAAACCTGGACTATTTGAATCCGACTTCTTTTTCTCCTCATCTGTTAAAAACATTGTCAAACACTGTGAAAACACAAGTCACAGGAGAAAAATGAATGTAAACAATACATACACAATTCACAGAGGAACAGAACCAATGGAGAACTAGAAAACTCACAAACTTAAGGAGCAAATGTAATTCACACGCATGGGCACACTGCCAGTGTGTCAGTTGCTGCTTACTAGTGTTCAGGAATGTATTGTTAGGTGTGTGTGTGTGTGTGTGTGTGTTTGTGTGTGTTCATAATCATTCCATTTCTTTTATTTTTTCCAAATTTTATTTCCTTCTTTATCATTGTCATTTTTAACATTAAATTTTATTTTGTAGAGTTTAGAGATTTCTACCTCTACTTAGTTTTAATTCGTTTGCCTACTGTCCTTTTATTCCTTACTTCCAACTTCTCTGTGTCCTTTTGTTTTTTACCTATCCCTTAAAGAAGTGACTATTCACTTTTTATTTACCCAGTCATTCTGTAGTCTATCTTTTGATTAATTGCCTGAATCTATTTACATTGACAATAATTACTGTACTCCCAAAGTTTATTTTAGGGGCTCCATTGTGTGTGCGCACGCATGTGTGCACCTGTGTGTATGTGTGTGTGTGTTGTTCTTGTTGTTACTACCCTTCTTTTTGGTTCTTTTTCTGTTTCTCTTGGATAAATTGATTTCCTTTTACTAAACAATTTTCCACATTCTATCTCGGTTTCTGATGGTTACCTGTTACTTACCATGATTCATAGTGATGGTTATTTTCCTCATCACTGCCTAAAAGTTTATTAAAACACATTCCTGCCCTATCTGTCTCAAACAAAATTAATATTTTAGCATGCTCTCAACTTCCTGTGTTCCTCCTACCCTATGTTAATCTGTTTGGAAATTTTATTTAATTTTTTAAAGATTTATTTATTTATTTATTCATGATAGACATAGAGAGAGAGGCAGAGACACAGGCAGAGGGAGAAGCAGGCACCATGCCGGGAGCCCGACGTGGGACTCGATCCTGGGACTCCAGGATCGCGATCTGGGCCAAAGGCAGGCGCTAAACCACTGAGCCACCCAGGGATCCCTGTTTGGAAATTTTAATCCAGATATTATGGGCATAGTTTTTTTTTATTATGGTATATTTAACAATAAACTGTCTTTACCCTTCTTTACTCTTTATATCTAGATGCTTACTCATGCATTTCTTTCATCTTTCACTATATTTTTCAAAGAGAAATTTTATGTGGCATGCTCTTTGAGACCTCAGATGCCTACTAATATGTTTATTTTGTCCTCACATGTAAATAATGGTTTAATTAGATATAAAATTAAGTTTCAAAGTTCCCTTCTTCAAAACTTCAAAGGTATTATGCCCTTGTCTCAAGTCTGATGTCAGTTATATTCTTTGTCCTTTGTAAATGATCTCCACTTCCTTTTTGCAATCATTTAGAATTTTCTCTTGTTTCTCAATATTCTTAAATCTCTCTCTCTGACATGTATATGTTACCTCGTATTTACCAATCTGTGCCCCCCTTTAAATCTGTAGCCCTATAACTTTGTATAATGCTGACTAATCTTTGGTTACTATTTCTTTTAATATTTCTTACTGTATTCTGTCCCGGAATTCCCACTAGACACTCTTGATACTTCTTCCATCATCTATATTTCTTAGCTTGTCTCTCATTATTTTTACTCTTTCATCTTCTCCAGCTGCCTCTGGGAACATTCCTCGATCTGCCATTCTAGTATACTGCTTTCTGAAGAGTGCATCCTTTCTGCTATTTAACCCATTCACTGACTTCATATCAACAATGATATATTTTGTTGTTAATAGCTGCAATTGTTCTTTTCTTCACAGCTGCTTGTGGATACCTCATATTTCTAATGCCCTCCCTGTCTTTCTGAAGCCATTCATTATATTTAATTTAAATACTATTCCATGCCTTCCCTTGTATTTGACTTCCTCTGGTATAGATCATTCCATTTTTCAATTTCTTCATGGTGCATTCACTCTTCAGAGTTCTCTTTTCTTTTTTTCTATGTACACATATTTATTTTAGCTACTAGGATCCACACTTAGGAAGAGGGATAAAATCCTTGACTCTCAATTGTGCTCTTTCGAGTAATATAGTGGTTGGGCGTGAGGAAGCTGCTTGTAGTGTATAATCTGGGTTCAGTCACCACTGCTCATTTGTCATGCATGTTCCTTTCACTTGAGAACTTTAAAGTACTTCCTTCCCAATCATTATTCCTATCAGATGGTAGCCTCCCTCTGATGAAGGTGCAGGTCCGCAGTTGAGGTGGGGATAGGTGAATGCTTAGGGATTGCCCAGGCTCCTGCATGTATGGCTCTGGGATTCCACATCCCAGCTGAACTCTAAAGCTACCCTACCATTAATTTGCAGCCTTGGTCTGGCATTGGGCTGTTTCTGCTGCTTTCCTGACCCCTGCAGGTGAGATGAGCATCCAGAGAATGTGGACCTCTGGCACTCTCCTAATTCAGGCCACCATTTACTTCCTATAATACACCTAATCCCCTTCTATCTTTCCAACTGTTTCTTTTAAGATTTTGTATGAATTGCTGAGTATGTTTTGATAATCAGCAACATTTTTATATCTTGTATGTTATCACTATGTTTGAATTCAGGGAAGGAGACAGGTAATTTGTTTATCATTTGTTGGCTGCAGGAGCAAGTGCTTTGTGGGTTTTGTTTGTTTGTTTTTGTTTTAAAGATTTTATTTTTTCATGAGAGACCAAGAGAGAGGCAGAGACATAGGCAGAGGGAGAAGCAGGCTCCCTGAGAGGTGCCTGATGTGGGACTGATCCCACGACCTCAGGATCACACCCTGAGCCAAAGACAGATGCTCAACCACTGAGCTACCCAGGCATGCCTGCGAGTGCTTTGTATCTTTTAGAGCATTCTATTAATGTTGATTGTCTTGTTATTTTTCTCATTTCATTGCTTAATTATACAAATAATGGGCATACCACTATTTCTTTTGTACCACTTGTTTTCAGTGAAATGCCCAAGAAGAAAAATATCTACCTCCATATTCTCCTTTAGCAAGCCCTTTTTATCTGGGAGTCAAGTTCTACTTATTAATGTATAGTATTGTGGGGTTCTTTTGGAAACAGGTTTAATAATATGTACCATACAATTCACCCAACTAAATTATACAGTTTGGTGATTTTTAGTACAGAGTTGTGTAACCATCACCAAAATCAATTTTTAGAACATTTTTATCATCCCCAACACAAA
Organism: Canis lupus familiaris; assembly: GCF_011100685.1. Lineage (NCBI taxonomy): Eukaryota > Metazoa > Chordata > Mammalia > Carnivora > Canidae > Canis > Canis lupus. The sequence continues at coordinate 26,666,647 of NC_049249.1, forward strand.
CCCCATACTGCCTAGCAGTCACTTTCCATGTATCCCGCATCATTCTTCCTCAGCCCTAGGTACTAATCTACTTTTGTTTTTATAGATTTTCCTAATCTATGTTTTCATTTCATTTCGTGTAAATGGACTCATACAGTATTTTTTTTGGATTAGCTTCTTTACCATAGCATAATATTTTTAAGGTTCGCTCATATTGTGGCATAGGATCAGTACTTCTTTTCTTTTTATTGCCAAATAGTATTATATTGTATGGATGTCACATTTTGTTTATATATTTACCAACTGAGAGATATTTAGGTTGTTCTCACTTTTTAGATATTCTGAAAAATGGTATTATGAATGTTTGTAAACGAGTGACATTTCTTGGCTATGTAATTAAGAATGGAATCGTTGAGTCATATAATTTTTTATTATTTATTTGAAAGAATTTCTCTCCCCATTGCATGATCTTGAGACCTTTGTTGAAAATCAATTGACCATAGATGTAGGGATTTATTTCTGAACACTCAATATAGTCTATTGTTTGATAGGTCTGTCATATGACAGTACCAGACTGTATTGATTACTGTAACTTTGTAGTAAATTCTGGAATTCGAGAATATGAGTCTCCCAACATTGTTCTTTTTGAAGATCATTTTGGTTCTTCTGGGTCTCTTGAATTTCCACATTAACTTTAGGATCAGTTTGTCAATTGCTACAATGAAGCCTACTAGTATTTTGATAGGACTTGCGTTGAATCTGTACATCAACTTGGGGGAGTATGTTATATTTTTACATCTACCTTATTGAGGTGGTAATTTCATTAATTGAGTACCTTCATGCTTCCTCCATGCCTAAAATCCTAAATTCCATATAAGATTTCCTTCCTCTTCGTAAATAATTATGATTTCTGATATTTGAAATTCCCTATAGCTACATATGTCTAACCTTTTCAAATAAATCAGCAACATAGATTTTTTAAAAATACAAGCTGAAAACATTGCTGTTCAGTAGATTGTTTTAGAGCTTAAATTGTTTATTTCTTCCTGTAAAATTAAACACCAGAAGTAAATCTGAGCAGCTGCTGGTATATTCCTTTGACATACTTTAGAAAATAATAGCAGTAGAAGTAAATGTTTAAAATTTTATTTTCTTTTCTCCTTTGCTAAGCATTTTGTGATAATTACTATTAAGAGGAAGTTATCTATCTGAAATGACTAAACATACACATATATATGTGAAACTTTTTTTTTCATTTTTATAGTATACTGGAAACTGGTCTTAATCTCTTTTTTATATACATAACAATACAATGTAGTTTATTGATTTACTTACACAGTGAATTCTGAAGCTTAGGCCCTGAAAATCACATTAAGGATTTTATGTAAACCTAAAAATCTAAGTAATTTTAAAGTTCTTCTGCTGGGTTTTTCTTAAAATTTGGTTTTTAAATTCAACACAAAGTCATAGGTTAGCTGGCTATTGCTGCTGTGTAAATATTTTTTGAGTGTTCATGATGTAGTAGGTTAAGAAATGGATTTCTTTTAAATTAAATTTGACTCATGTGCCACTGAGTTCCATATCTGTACAGTCAGGGGAAAATGTAATGTACAACATGAAATAATTACTTTTGATACATCTACGGGTAATGGTGTGCTACTATACACCAAATGGCCTATTCTATGAAGTGGATGTGTTCCTGAAAATTTTTACATATATATTAATTATATTTTTTAATGAGTGAGGAGTGTTGAATCTTTATAGGACCTTTGTGTAAAAGCCATAGGTGTAAAACCTTTCATGACTGAAAAAATATATAGGTAGTCTGAATAATCACATTCTAAATTTTCTATTAGCAAGTATAAATCACTACATTTTACTGTATTAGAGTGACAAATTAAAATACATTGTTAAAATTTAATAAATGCACTTAGAATGTAAATTTATATACAAGCACAACATATTAGTGGGTTTAAACTTAACTTAAAAAGAGGATTATTTTTGCAGTAATAGTGTGACCTATAGTACCCATGGGTCATTTTTCTTCCACCCAGCAATAACATGAACATTAATGGTAATTGTTCGGCAGGTTTTTATGGAACACTTCCTAAGTGCTTGAGAAACATCAGAGAATACAACCAAAGAACCATGTTTATATCATAGCCAGGAAAAAGAAATTATTTAATACATTATGAGGTAGCAAGTTCAATGGAAAAAGGAAAAATAAAGCAAGACAAGGGTTTGGGGAATGGTTTGTGGTGGTGGAGGAGGGTGAAGTACTGAATAGGGTGGCAGTCAGGGTCACCTCATTTAGAAGGTGAGATTTGAGCAGGTCTTGAAAGAAGTAAAGGAGTTAAGCAGGCAGAAGATTCCCAGAGGGGAAAAGTGTTCCAGACAGAGGGAATGGCTGGAGCAGAAGCCCTCAGGTGGGGCATTCCTGTCAAGCTCATGGAACAGCAAGCATGGAGTGGGAGTAAGCAGATGATAATAGGGCCACGTAGACCTTTATAAAAACTTTGACATTCACTTCTGAGTGAAGAGAAGAGCCAATTGCAGGTTTCGTTGGAGGACAGACATAATTTGATGGTTTTTAAAAGGATCACTCTGCCTTTTGGGTTAAGAATACTTTGAAGAAAAATGTCTTTGTATAGTTCCCTGAGAAACTGTCATCAAGAAGATGAATTTGTTCATCTAGGATTGAAGAATATGTGACGGGGAAGTAGAGCCATGAAAAACGGAAATGGCAGGCTACCAATACCACTGTGAACAACCAAAGCTGCATTTCCTTGGGAACCACACATCAGACTATGGATGCCAGAGGCATAGGGCCAAGTATTTATTGCCCAACTCTTTTCTGTTACTGGTTGAGGGACACTTCCTTGGAGGCTAGAGAAAGGCCTCAGGCAAAGAAACGCTGGCTCTGGCATTGGTAGTCAGCAGAAAAACGGACCTGCTATCTGATGGGTAATGGAAATCAACCTATTCTTGCTGCTACTGGGAGAGCATAGAAGGAGAAAGACTTGATAGCAGGCTACTGTAGGAATCCAGGCCACAGATAATGGTGGCAAGAAAAGTTGAAGTCATGGGGAGTGATCACATTCGGACTATATTTTTAAGATTCCTATGAATATAATGTTCTCATTTTGAAAGTTTTTCTAGTGAAATTATGTTTGTAAAATCTAAAGAGAAAGATTTAAGAAAATGATTTTTCAGTTCCAGCTCAAGATGGAAACATAGAAAGATCCTGAACTTACCTCTTCCCACAGACACACTGAATGAGGAACAATTTCCTCTTAAAAAAAAAAAAAAGAACCCTAAAAACTATGGAGCAAAACCCTTCCTGTCAAGCAAATGAGAGGGATGCCACATTGAAGCAGGTAGAAAAAGGTGAGACATTGTCTTACTATAAACCCCATCTGACAGCTCAGTCAGGAAGGAACTCAATACCCAGAGCTTCTCCCTGAGGAGAAAGGATTTGTATCTCACATCAGGAATACCAACTTTTAAGACCCTTACCTGGGAGTTAATCCCCCAAGAGATCTGACTTTGAAGACTACTGGGGCTGTGCCTGAGGAGCAGGCTTCTGGTTTGGCATACTTCGAAGGGGCCACAGAGGTATTCTCAGGTGATGTGGGCTGGTGGACACAATCTTTGTCCTCTCCCTCTTCCTTGCTCCAGCTTGCTTGTATCTTCTGGAGTGGACTTTATACCCTTGTCTGGTGCCCTGGTTTTTGTAGCTGCTGCCAGGGGACACCTCTTCATTGCTTGGCTCAGGGAACTAGCAGGGCTTATGCTCACAGGTCCCATAGGACTGTGAGGAAAGGAGAAAGACATCATATACCTAGCACTCCCAGGGCACAGAAAGAGGCAACAGACTCAGGAGCTCAATCTTTCTGGGAAAGAGACCTGTTAGTCTGTCATTCTAACTGTAGCTTGAGGGCCCGGCTTCTCATTTAAATGAACCTCTAAAGGCTGACTGCAAATCATATATCTGATAAGGGATTAATGTATATGTATATTTATATGTATAGATGAATATTTATGTATATATATTTATATATATGTGTATTTATATATAAAGAACTCATTCAACTCAACAGCAACAAAACAATCATTTAAAAAATGGACAGAAGATCTGAATATAAATTTCTAGAGAAGATGACACAGATGATGCAATAGGTACAAGAAAAAGATGCTCTGTTATCAAAAATATAAGAAATAGTAAGTATTGGCAAGGATGTGGAGAAATAGGAACTCTTTGTTCATGGGAATGTAAATTGGTATAGTCACTGTGGAAAACTATATGGAGTTTCCTTAAGAAAAATTAACAATAGAACTACAACATGATCCAGCAAGTCTACCTCTGGATATGTATCCAAAGAAAATGAAAACACTATTTTGAAAAGGTATCTACATCCCCATATTTGTTGCAGAAATAGTCAGGATATGGAAACAACATTTTAAGTATCCATTGATAGATGAATGGATAAAGAAGATGTGATATAGGGCGCCTGGGTGATTCAGTTGGTTAAGTATCTGCCTTCAGCTCAGGTCATGATCCCAGGGTCCTGGGATTGAGGCCAGTGTCTGGCTCCCAGCTCGTTGGAGACACTGCTTCTTCTTCTCCCCCTACCCCTCCTAACCCCTATTCATTCTCTCTCTCTCAAATAAATAAATAAATAAATTTTGAAAAAGATATATATATATATATATATATACACACACACACACTATATATATATGTATATATATGTCACTATGTATGTATCCCTTATATACATATACATATACATATATACCCCATGTTTGCGTACTATTCAACTATAAAAAATAATGAAATCTTTCCAGTTGCAACAATATGAATGGACTTTGAGGGCATTATACTAACTGAAATAAGTCAAACAGAAAAAGATAAATGTCATATGATCTCACTTATATGTGGAATCTAAACAAACAAACAAAAGAAGTGATCTTATAGACACAGAGAATAGATTGATGATTGCCAGAGGCAAGGGTGAGGGACTGTGCAAAATGGATAAAGGGAATCAAAGTAACAGACTTCTAATTATAAAACAAATAATCATGGGGATGTAATGTACAGTGTGGTGCCTGTAGTTAATAATACCATATTGTATGTTCGAAAGTTGCTAAGAGAATAAATCCTAAAAGTTCTCATCACAAGAAGAAATCCTATAGCTATGTACAGTGACAGATGTTAACTAGACTTATTGTGGTGATCATTTTGCAATATATACAAATATCAAATCATTATGTTGGCTCATTATGTTGTACTCTTGAAACTAATAGTGTTTTTTGTCAATTATACCTCAAAAAATTTCAGAAAAAAATATTTTCTCCTTTTAAATGGCACTGTAATAGCTCTAGAACTTCTTCTGGTGCTGTATGTATTCATTGAGATACATAATAGTCACATTCTGTCTTAATATAATCTCTCAAACCACAAAATACACGCTTTTCTTCAGTAACTGATAGAAACCACGAGAAATGAAGGCAAAAACATCTATTGCCCCTTATGTGACTTAGACAGACTAGGTTTGTTATATCTGGTATCACACTAAGAGCCCAGCATACAATTGGTTCACAAACAAGTGAGTGTATAGCCCCTTAGCTGAAATGATGATGATGTTAAAAATATGCATTCCCTATTCATGTTTTTGTTTTGTTTTGTTTTGTTTTCTTGCCTTTTTTTTTTCACTAGGAGTATAAACTTGTATGAGTCCTTAAGTATCACTGATGGTTTTTGCTGGGATATTATTCTTTGTTTCTATTTATATTTCTAATTATTTTTTAGCTAGTTATTCTTACCCTGTTACTTATAACACTGAAAAACAAAACCAAAAGAAAGAATTTGTTAATTTATTATATGTTACACAATAGTCTATACATTGTGATCTGATTTTGATAAACATGGAAAGGGGCAAATTCTTAATAATAGTTATATCTAGATGGGTGATATATATGCTATTCTTCTTACATAGCTGTACTTTCCTTTTGTGATGCCATGCACTGCTTTTTTAAAAAAAAAAAACAAAGAATTAATAAAAAGTATCAATCTAATGGAAGTATAAAATGTGGCTATTTTTTTCTTAATTTTTAGACTCTTACATTCACTCTACATATATTCAGGTTTGAAATTTTGCCAGTTATTTAAAATGAGTATTTCCAGTCATCATTTCTATTTTAGGAAAAAAAAATTCCTTATTTATATTGCACATATTCTGGGCTCTTCTGTTGTTACCTCTTAACCCACTGTAATTAACTTATCTACATTTCAATTTTTGATAATGTAGATGACAATTGGGGTATATTCTACAAGATACTTAGGTGTTCATCACACATGCACCAGAAAGAACTTTGGAGACAGTAGAAATGAGGATTCACATGCCAAGGTAAGGAGCCTGAATTTGATCTTCCTAGGTCATGAGAACAATTGAAATGTTTATACTGAGTTTAAGATAGTGTTTTTCAACATTCATTTACATATGCTGTCTCAACCTCATTTGAGCCCTACATTAATCTTAGAAAAAAGGCACACAGCAGTTTCTTTTGTTCTGTTTTACCATTGAGCAAACTGAGGCTCTCTGAACTTAAGACCTTTGTTCAGGATCACAAATTCATCCCCCAGTAGAACAAGGACCAGGGTCTGAATCTCAGACTAACCAAAAAGTTTCTTTCTTATACCATTCTTTAAACATGCTGATTTTAGTTCAAATTGAGAATACCTCTTAGGCACTAATGTATTATCAGTGGACTCTTTTCTCATAAAGCTGTCTGTGAACATGAAGTTACTTGAAGTTTATGTAGTATTCTTTGATTCCAGGTGCTCAAATAGACATGAAGAATTGAGACAATTCAGCCTAATACACTAGTAGGAACCTTCTTGTCCAAAGTGGCACATTATCCAGGCCAGACAAAGTGAACAGCTATATGCTAAGAGCATTGTGAGCTTTACTGCAGGAGTGCCATGAGATATTGGGCACAGCCAGTGGACCCCTGCACTTCATTCCCACCTACCATCTTCATGGACTAAAGTTTCTGTGGTTGGTTTCAGTGGCTTATGTACTTTTCCCTGGGTTTCTAATTTTTCAGAGTGTTATAGCCATCTTGTGATATTTGAATTTTAATTATTGTATTAACATTTACCATTAGTTTTTAATTATGTAAGTAATAAATCCTCACTGTAGAAAAAATAGCACAGAAATAATCGAAGTTAAAATTGAAATCTTCCATAATCCCACCACCCATAAATATTCACTGCCAGAACTTTTATTTCCTTCCAGTAACATTTTCCTTTTGTATACATATTTTTACAAAATTGAAAATATATTCTATAGTTGATTTTACATCCTTTTTTCTCAGTGTTAATAAGAACTTTTTTTTTACTTCTAGGTTTGATTTTAAAATGTCATGTTAATTATTTTGTAGTATAACATAATTTATTTCCTATTTTATTTTCAATTAGCATGATTCCAATTTCACACTGTTAGAAATAAGACTATAATTATTTTTTGTATGTAACTTGTGATCCTAATCTATAAAAGAGAAACTATTAGATAAAAATTATAACCTTTTGTGGATCTTAAGATGTACTGCTTATTTACTTTCCCAAATGCCCCTATTCACACTACCTTTAGAAAAGATTAAGAATTACAGTTTTCCTAGCATCCTTGTCAAAAATGATTTTTTAAAAAGATTTATTTCCTTGAGAGAGAGAGATCAAGAGACTGTGCAAGAGCAGGGGACGGGGCGGGGGGGGAGGGGGTAGAGGGAGAAAATAGTCTTAAACATACTACACACTGAGCTTGGGCCTGACATGAGGCAAGTCTCACTACCCTGAGATGGAGACCTGAGCTGAAACCGAGAGTCAGACACTTAACTGATCCACCCAGGTGCCCCTCAGAAATGATTTTAAAAGCATTTTAAGAAAAGTCTTATTAATTTTGATACATGAAATGTTAATCAGATTTCTCATTACTAGTGAAACTGAATATTTTCATATGTCTTTGATCATTGTTGTTTCTCCTCATTCATTTCATTGACCAGTATTCCTTTGTCCTCTTTTATTTTAATAGCATTTATTATTGTAATCTGGTTGCACAAGATATTCTATATAATGAAGAAAAAATTGAAAACTATTCTAACATTTTCAGATTTTTATTCAATTATCAATTATAAATAATTGTTTTGGAATTTGTTTTGGAACATTGTTTCCTATTTATAAATCAAACATATAAAATATTTGTATATTTTTTGTTATAAATATTTTTCTTTCTGGATATTGCCATTAAAATTTTACATTTTCTCTTTTTTTCTGTTAATCATACTGTCTTAGTAGTATTTTCAGCCATCACCCTTGTTCTATGTTATCCCGAATTTTCTAGTATTTTCCCCTCTTTGCTGACCTTCTTTTGAATTGAAGACTTTTTAAAAAATCAGTATCTCTCAACTTTTTCCTCAAATTTCCTCATTTTTTTCCTCAACTAATTTGTATGTTATGCACTCTTGCTCTTCTTTTAGTTCTTACTCTTTTTTTTAAAAAAAGATTTTACTTATTCATGAGAGACACAGAGAGAGAGGCAGAGACTTAGGAAGAGGGAGAAGCAGGCTCCCTGCAAGGAACCCAATGTAGGACTCAATCCCAGGACCCAGGATCAGCCCTGAGCCAAAAGCAGATGCTCAACACTAAGCCACCCAGGTGCCACCCCAGGTGCCCCTAGTTATTACTCTTAAAACTATAACAGGCATAGTTTAAGTCTGAAATTAGTGAACACTTCTACTTCTTTGCAAACAATGTAGGAACCTAAGAATAATTTGAATCTTATAGGACATAGTTCTCTTTTTTGTACCTCTGAGTTTTGCCACTAGTTGAATTAAACATTATTATTGCTGTTGTTGCTTTACATGATCATTATGTTTATTTTTTTAAGATTTTATTTATTTATTTGAGATAGAGACAGAGAGCATTAGCAAGAAGAAGGAGAAGCAGACTCCCAGCTAAGCAGTGAGCCTGATGCAGGGCTCCTTCTCAGGACCCTGGGTTCGTGGTCTGAGCCAAAGGCTGACACTTAACTGAGCCACCCAGGGACCTCAATCAATGTGTTTAAATCTACTTACATATTTATTATTTCTTTGCTCACTGTTTTTCTTTTCATTCAGAGCTTTCTTCCAGAATGTTTCCTTTATCCCATGTCGTATCGTTAGAAATTCCTTTACCATATGTCTTTTAATAATAAACTCTTTTAGTTTGTTGCTTACAGCTCTCCTTGTCAGTTTTACCCAGTGACTCAGAGCATCCCTCCCTTGCTTACAATCTAAGAAATGTTTTAAAATATACTTTTATCAAGCATCTAGTTATTTTGCATACTTGTATATTTCATTTACTTGAAAATTGTTCTTGCATTTGGCTTCTGGTGTCACACCTGAGAAATCCTCTAGTAGTATAATTGCCATTCCTTTGCAGCTAATCTAGCCTTTGTTTTCAATGGCTTCTGTTTCTGGTGTTCTGCAGTTTTACTGTGATTTTTCTTTTCTTTCTTTCTTTCTTTTTTTTTTTTTTTGAATTTATTTATTTATTCATTTGAGAGAGACAGAGAGAGTGATAGGAAGAGAGATCATGAGCAGCAAGGAAGGGCAGAGGGAGAAGCAGGCTCCCCACTGAGCAGGAAGCCAGGTGGATGCAGGGCTCAATCCCAGGATGCTGGGATCATGACCTGAGCCAAAGGCAGACACACTGAGCCACCCAGGTACCCCTACCTTGATTTTCTATGCATGAATTTGTTTGTGTTAGTATCACTTGGCCTGTTTTGCACTTCTATGTCTGAGGATTTAAGTCTTTGTTTAGTTCTAAAAATTGTCATTTCTTCTCTCTCTGAATTTTCTTCTCCCCCATTTCCTCTGTTCTCCTTCTGAGATTCTGATTCTATCCATTTTGAAAATTCTTATCCTATCTTCAAGCTCTCTTACCCTCTCAGGTATATCTTCCATCATCTCTTTCTGTGTTTCTTCTGATTTATTTCCTCAGAGCTTTATTCCAGTTCACTAATTTTTTGTTGTGTAGTATATAATCTGCTTTCTACCTTATTCACTAGATTACTTTCATTGCTTTTTTTTTTCCATTTTTAAAAGTTCTATTTTGTTCTTTTTCAAATCTGCTTAGCAGTTTTTGAAAGTCTCTTTTCTTACTAGTTTTTATTACTTCATGTCATTCCAAACATAATTATTTTATTTTATATTTGATCATTCCAATAACTGAAATCCTTGGAAACCTTAAGTCTATTGCTTATTTCTGTTGGCTCTCATTTGTTGTGGCATATTGCCTTGTGTATTTGGTGAGCTTTGTGAGCTCCTACATCTTTGATCTTAATCTGTTGTTTTCTATTGGCCTAAATAAAGTATGCTTTCCTCCAAAGAGGATTGCTTCTGCCGGAGACCAAGGGCCTGCCATAATTCTTTAACCACTTCTTTCGGGGTCCCTGACATACTGCAGGAATCTCAGGCTCCATTTTCTTTCCTTTTTTCTTTTCTTTCTTTCTTTCTTTCTTTCTTTCTTTCTTTCTTTCTTTCTTTCTTTCTTTCTTTCTTTCTTTCTTCTTTCTTTCTTTCTTTCTTTCTTTCTTTCTTTCTTTCTTTCTTTCTTTCTTTCTTTCTTTCAAGATTTTATTTATTTATTCATGATAGACACACAGAGAGAGGCAGAGACATAGGCAGAGAGAGAAGCAGACTTCCTGCAGAGAAGCCTGATGCAGGACTTGATCCCAGGACCCCAGGGTCAGGACCTGAGCCAAAGGCAGACACTCAACCACTGAGATACCCAGGCACCCCTCAAGCTCTGCTTTCTTATCTTTTGGGTGACTCCATTGGCTTTGGTCTTCTGGGCTGCTCTGCTTTATTGTTTGCTTGTTGTTTTCTACCCTCCTCTGGCTGTCTGCCTGGAGCATTCTCTACTGCCTGCAATGCCAGAAATGCATTAAAAAGCATTAAGAATTTGGTTATTTTAGAGTGGGAGGACCCTACTGACAATTGTGGTTCGTCTTCCATAGCAGCTCTGCTTTAACTGGACAGAATTCTTTCTGGATTGCTGTTTCTCTCTCTGGCATTTGGCTTGCTAGTTTCATCATCACCATTTCCAGACTCCAGTTCTGGCAACCTCTGATGGGAGAGGTCTCACTACTTCTTTGCAGGCTGGTTGTATGGAAGCAGTGAGCCACCAACCCCCTATTGACCTTACGGAGGTGAGGCTCAGGAACAGGACGGACTCTCACCAATGACTCTGCTTTTTTCTCAGCCTCTTGGGGGCCAGACAGTCCAAGGATATTCTTTTACGGACTATGTTGACTTCCCTCTTGGTGTTTATAGATCTCTCCAGACCAAACCTCTGTAAAATCCTTACCCTGAGCCTTGATGCTAGTTTCTATGAACTTACCCTGTCCCAAGAGGTCATCATTAGGGAAAAGTTCTCTTAGCCAGAACCCCAACAGGACACAAGCCCTATCTGCAAATAACTCCCCATAAGCCCCAGGAGAGATTTGCCTTAAAGACAGAGATGATTTTCAGTTGGTAATAGAGAGAAGGAAATGGTATGAAGGTCACATCGTCTCATATTCCTCATAATAAATGCTTTAGAAGATAAAGTATTTCTTATTTTAAGAAAAATATTTACAGTGAATGGGAGATTTTTATAGGTACACTTTTGGTTCTTGAATTATGGAAGGATAAGGATTCCAGGGTGCATTTTCAAATTTTCTTTATTTTAAAATTATAAAATACCTTTCATCACCAAAACCACTTAAAATATAATGTTTTCAAAAAAAAATTTTAGGAATATAAGATTTGGAATTATAACCGCATGAGTTTTGTGAATGAATGGAGCATGAATTAAGAATTAAATGTGATTCTTCAGAATTAACATGATATGAATAGAACCTACCTCATAACATGGTATGAATATATGCTTAAATTATTGGAATCTCCATGGTTCTAAATTAATGTAATCAGAAGTCATAAGACATTTAAGCAGGAAAAAAGTCATATGTTTACAGTTTTTAGTAAATAGCTTGTTAATACCGTAGTTAAATTACATATAGGTAAAATACTGCTAGCATATTTCATGCAGAATTCAGTGAGTTCAAGGCTAAATGCATACATTTATATTTATTATATATTTTCAAAATTAAAATTTTTTAAAGGAAGTTTTCATCAAGATATTAAAACTTTATGGTTGTCTTACTTCAGTCATTTAAAATGAATATAAACTATGATGAAGAAGAATATAAAGATGAAAATGAATAACAAAATAATAAGCCCACTTTCACTTCTCAGTGATAAACAGAAAAATTGGCAAATACAAAGTCTTTTTTTTTTTTAAGATTTTATTTATTTATTCATGAGAGACATGGGGGGGGGGGGCAGACTCCATGCCAGGAGCCTGATGTGGGAGACGATCCCGGGACTCCAGGACCGCGCCCTGGGCCAAAGGCAGGCGCTAAACCGCTGAGCCACCCAGGGATCCCTGGCAAATACAAAGTCTTATAATCCTAAGCACCCATATTCATATTGGCTATCATTCAGCAGAACATCACCCTACTTAAAGGTATGGTCATATCACAGTTGAAGCAAAGGTAGCATAAATTATGTGTATATATAACAGTCTTACAAGTAAGAAATAGCTATATAAAGTGAGGCCGTAATATAATTTATTGGAAAGTTATAATCGCAGTTTAGCAATTCTTGAGAGCAGTGTTCCAGCTCTGAATAAAGAAGACTGAATTTCCAACACCCTCCACCATCCTTCACCCATTCTCAGATAAAACAGGTAATATATTGGACCCATTAAAAAAAAGAAAGTGCTCCTTAATACTGGGCAGATTACACATGCTGCAACCAAGAACATTCCACAGTCTGTGAAACACAGGGTATTTTTGAGTACTGTCAAACACTTTTAATACTCATTTTTAAATGTGTGTAAAACTAGTAATGTATGATACGTTAACATAAAACTAATATTAATATCTTAATACTGGTTTCTTATATAACAATAACAAAAAGCTTATTATGGTGTTTTAGTCTCCTTATTCTAACTTTTTAGATTGCCTTGAAGCACTTTCTGTGTGTCTGATAGTATGCAATAGTTATTTTCTGATTATTGTTTAAATATTTTATTAGGATGTAGTTCTCTATGACAGCTATTACATTAAATTTATGTTTCTGTTTAATATATTTTTGCTTACATTTCATGTAAAATCAGTTAGTAATTTAACCTTTATTTCCTCCTCCTTTCCATTGAGAGATAGTCTGATGAGGTTTATATCCTCAAGGGAATAACTGACTGTAAGAATTCTATAAAATGCTGTTAAATAAAATGTAAATCTTATAAAGTGAAATCTCAGATATTAGAAGTGTAGTGCTAGATATTTTATATGTAGCATCAAAGAAACTAATAACGTTATACTTTGGCTAAGTAAATATTTTCATACTTTGCTTTCTTAGAAAATAAAACAGCAACTAGATAAAAGTTTAGGGTATTAAATCTGAAATTTTACCTCGTATCTTAATATACATTTTCCTTCTACACCAGTTATAGTGTTATGCTAGTCATACAAAAAGCCTTTGTTCATATTTATACCTTATAATTTCATTCATGTGTACTGTAAGTGCCTTTTAATTTTGGGCTCATAAAGAAAAGCTCTGCATCAACCATTCATGGCATATTAAACTAGGGCAGATTAAATATCACATGGGTAAAGTGTATGTGCAATTTTTGATGGAGAAAGAGTCATTATTTCTTAATGTCTTTCTCATCTCCAACGCATTTAGAAAACAAAAGCAAAATTAACCCAATTTCTTTTTTCCATATTTCAAATGGAAAAACTATCTTAAAAAGAAAATCTCTATACTATGAAAAATTGGTTCAACAAATGTTTACCAAACCTACTATGTGCAAAGCAGTAGAGAAGTTGAATATGGAAAGACATTGTCTCTATCTTCCAGAAACTTAAAAGACTAAGAGGAAATATAAGGCATGTGAAAATACCTCTCCTAAAAAATATAATGTGATTAATGCTAAAAGAAAAACACAGAGAGGGGAAAGAATTTAAATCTCAGGATATTGGTGAGTGTATCATGAGAGATTATAGTAGGGGATCATGGCCTTTAAAAGTAGATAAAATATCAATAGACAGAGCTAAGGGTAAGGTTGAGATGGGAAGAGTAAAGAGACATGCCAAGCTGAAGAGGCAATATGAGCAAAAGGCAGAGACGAAAAGAGTGGTGTATGTGTGAAACAGTAAGAAGGCAAGATTAGCTACTGGGGAATGAATTGTGGAAATCAAAACAGAAGTATAGAAGATACTATGAAAATCGATTTTAATGAAATGACAGGGATCACATAGAAGGTCTTTGAGCACATGAATTTTATGGCTGACTTTAGGGAAATGATACTGGCAGCATTTTGTAGCATCAGCTGTTTCAAAGAATAATTGAGAAACATGGGCAAGTTAAGCCCTGAACTAGTGGCTTTCAAAATGTAAAGAAATAAATATATTGGAAATGGCAAAGAAGCAGAATTTACAGAACTAAATAATGGATTGAATATGGAGATGGAGCCTGGGGCAAAGGGGAGGGCCATAATGCAGGACTTCTTTCTTCATACATACCTGAAGTCATGGGAGTGAGAAGTCAAAGGAGAATCAAAGACAGAATGTAGGAAAATTGCTATAATTAAAATGTTGGAGGCACATTGAATGAAAGAAAGTATCAAATGACAGGTTGAGAAAGAAGTAAATTGAGAAGTTTAGGACGATTAGAATTAAGAATTAAAAGTATGCCAAAAAGGATGAAGTGGCAAAAGATGCCTTGCATTTCATAAGCAATCAAGGAAGAGGGGAACTGAAGAGAGGAGTAGAATCTGGTAATTATGCACTCATCAGTGACTATTGAGGAAGTCGATTGAATGGCAGAAACCAGATTTAAAGGACTGGGTAGACGAGAAGGTGCATGCAACAAGGCTAGACTACCATTTTGAAATTGGTAATGTCAAAAGGAAGGAAGAAATTGAGATGGTAATTTAAGAAATTGGCAGATCCGAGAAAAAGCTCCTCTGGGAGAAGAAATATTGAAGGGAAAAAACTGTACATTAGCATAGAGAAGAGATGAAAGCAAAGACAGGATCAAGAAAACAAGATGATTAATTTGGGGAAGACGGGATGAGAAAACAGTAAATTAAAGGGAATTTGAACAGTTTCACATGATAGGAGGTTATCTTTGATGATGATCTTTTTTGTGTGTGTGGCAATATTAGAAGGAAGGTCACCTGCAGAGAGTAAGCTATGGGTATAAGTTTGAGGCTTAAGAATTATAGAAGAGGCATAGAACACTTGTGGGAGAGGCTTGATAACAGGTTAAGACCGAGAACTGGGAGCTATCCAAGATTTCTCCTTCTACTCTATTCTTCATTTTCTATCATTGAGCAATGTCAATTGTATAGCCAAAATATGTCTTTAATCCATCACTTCATCACTCTCCTACTGCTGTAATTTCAAGCTTTCAAAACCCTTTTCCTGAATGTATTCTATTACTCTCTTTACTGGTCTCCCTGTGGAATTTTCCACATTGCTACCAAAGTGATCTTTCTAGGGTGCAAATCTGCTCATATCACCCTGAATCTCCTGTGGAGGATGACATGAATTACCTCACTTTTCATTATTTAATTATCCCTTCTTCTTCTGCTGCTTCTTCCTTTCTCGGGCTGGTTCTGTTACCAGTGCAGGTTCTCCTGCATCATGCTAACCGATTTGTGTATGATCATAATAAGCCTGAAGCACCAGAAGATCCCAGAATACTTTTGACTCACCAAAGAAAGCTTACTTTTGGTATAATCAGTAATACTGATATTTTATAAAGGTTACACCTTTATATTTGATCACCCTTTCCACCATAATATTTGATTAAAAAACTCCAGTATTTGATTAACTAAATATTTGTGGGTTTTTACATATTTTATTTTATTTCTTTTTTATTTCTTTTATTTTTTTGATTAACTAAATATTTGACTATTTGATTAACTAAATATTTGACTCCGCACTGAGTGCAGAGCCTGGCATGGGGGCTCTATCTTATTTCTACCTGAAATCAAGAGCCTGACACCCAACCAATCGAGCCACCCAGGTGCCCCCCATTATTACTTTGTTTATAATGTTAGTTTCTTCCTCTGATTACAAAATTTAAAAATTCTAATTATGGAAACTTTGGAAAATACAGGAAGGTATATTATAAAAATACAAAGCCTCATCCATACTCCATCAGCTCTAATAAATGGATGCAGTCATGTAGGGACCACCTTTATCTAGATGTAGAATGTGTTCCCCACTGCAGAAAGTTCCCTCCTGCCCTTCTGCAGCAGTACCGTCCATCTACCCTAGAGCCCTGGAAACCATTCATTTGATTTATGGTATTGTGGTTTTGCTTTTTCCAGAAAGTCATATAAATGGAAACCTGTACAATGTAACCTGTGGTATCTGGCTTCTTTCACTTGACATGATGCTTTCCAGATCTATCCATGTCATTACAGGTATCAGCAGTTTGTTCTATTGCTGAGCAGCATTCCATTGTATGGATGCACTACACTTGACTTATCCAATCACCAAGGGATGGACATTTGTGTTATTTGCATTATGGAGCTGTTGTGAATGAAGCTCCCATTAACATTTGCATACAGATTTATGTATGGAAATCTTGGGTAAATAAATATCTATCAGTAAGATTGCTGGGTCATATGGTAAAAGTATGCTGTTTACATTTAGTAATTTCCCAAAGTTGCTGTACCATTTGTATTCCTGTCAGCAGCTTTTGAAAGTTCCTATTGTTCTACATCCTCATCAGCATAAGGTATTATTGATTTTTTTGTATTTTATTTTGTCATTCTAATAGGTGTGTGGTGGTATATCATTGTTGTATTTGGTTTGGAGGAGACCTAAATTTCTTTCAATATAGTTGAGCCCTGCCATTCTGTTTATAGGTATGCATATCTTCAAATGTTTACTTTTCCACAGACATATGGATAGACATTACTTGAGGGATATTCTGGAATAAAAGGCAGGGAGCAGGGAATATCTAATATGTGCCTACAAAACAAGAATTCAGAAAGTAACTTTGAGAAAATATCTTCATAAAATAGTTGTATTTTTCTAGCTTCCTATGAGATCCTCTTCAGTGAAATAACTCTATTAACTACAAAATAAAATATTAATATCAAAGATTAATTTTTAACTTTTATAATAAAAAAATTAAGCATGCATAGAAATAGAAAAATGAATCACATTGCCTACCCTTAGCAAGTGGTGACTCATGGCCAATCTTGTTTCATCTCTATCCCCACTTCCCTGTAACCCCACCAGTGATTATTTTGAAGCCAAATCCCAGGCATCAAAGATTAAATTTTAATAGAATCTCAGAGTTCTTGATTTATCATATTAGCATTGAAAATAACTATTTTAAGATGTTTAAATTTTAAAAATTAATTTCTAGTATTTATCTCTAAGGTTTTATTAGTTTTCTGGTTTGACCTATTTATATGTAAAGTATTTGCTAAGTATATTATCCCAGGCATTTATCCAATAAGCAATGGGAAATCATCACACCTGAATAGAAATAAAAACTCATTGAGATTGTTTTGTTTTATTGACATATCGTATATATAGTTTCTTTAGAAGCATTGTATAGACATCAAATTAAAACAACCACAGACTTTGCTTAAGTTAACAATAGAGGTCATTTGATTTTTTTTATTTGATTTTTTTAAATTTAGTATATTATATATTTAAAATTACAAATTGAGTATAATCCTAGGATACTTTCTTAATTCTTATTATTATACTGATCTAATTTTTCTCACTGGGTAGCTCAACTGAAGTACATAACCAGTTTTAATTAAGAATAAAAAAGAAAAAGAAACTTCACATCATTAGGAATTTCTGAGTTTTGCCACTCTAGCAAAAAAGACCATGAGCAATATGAGATTAGTCAGATAGTGAGATGTGAAGAATGATAAGCAACCATGTTAGGGGCACCTATGACTACAATAATTGGGGAAGTAACCTTGACATATTTCCTTCCAAGTATGAGTATCTATAGTTCATTATATTGCAGACAGTATCCATTACCAAAGATGTAGGGCCAAATTAACTTTAATGTTGCTCTCTTCACAAGACATTCCATAGCTAGCAATAACATTAAGATAATGCTGTTAAAATAAGAATTTCAATTATAAGCCAGATGAGACTGTGAAAAACATGACAGCCTTAATGAGAGTAGGAGTTGGTATTCACTTTGATAAGGAACAGAGTTATCATAGATAGGAAAGAAAATATAGCCTACAGCCTTTTCTTATTGTGTCATGTCATCCTCTATTGATAGTGGCTTTGGGTTCAAATTCATTTTTATTCATTTTCCCAGACAGGTACTAGGATGATGATCCTGTGAATCTTTCAGTTGCAACTAGAATACCTTTGATTTCTGTAGTGCTTCATTCTTCCAAACAGTTGAAAGCATTTTCTCTTTGTTCTTTGGCACATCTTTTCTAACAATGAAAGAAAACCAAGATAGTGGTCTCTTCTTGCAGGTGGGAAAACTGGATCAGTCATTCAGTGCTAAAATTGGGAATAGATTCAAGGTACTTGAGAGATCATCCATTGGGCAGCCTGGGTGGCTCAGCGGTTTAGCGCCCCAGGACCTGACCCTGGAGACCTGGGATCAAGTCCCATGTTGGGCTCCTTGCATGGAGCCTGCTTCTCCCTCTGCCTGTGTCTCTGCCTCTCTCTCTCTCTCTGTGTGTCTCTCTCATGAATAAATAAATACAATATATATATTTTTAAATCATCCAGTGCTTATCAGGGGCTTGATTTTAACGAAGACATGTCATGAATTTGACTCAAATACAGTATCGATGTTTGTGTTGTATTATACATGCTCTTGTTTTTGACTTTACAGTGGCAGGGAGAGAAGGAACTAGTACATATCTCTGGTGGGAATAGAAGATCAGAAGAGAAAAAGCTATTTACTTTAACTGTTTACAGATAGCTAGCTAGCCCCTAAGCATGAAACCACTCCTACACTGGCTGCCCTACTAGCTTTGTTGGCCAAACCTGTGAGTATAGTGCAGTATAGTGTTGTCATGGTTCTCCTGGTGTGGTTTATGCAGAATCCCATGCCTAGGGCGGCTGCATGGAGCACAATTATCTGTCATGAAACTTCAAGTCTGTTTTATATGGTTAAGGAAGGATAAGAGGGCATCTTGCTCATCTGATTTATAATCCATTTGTTTAGTGTTTGTCATCAGCTGTACCATTTTTACCTCTCTATTGTAAATTGTTAGTTTGGAGTTTAGATTGTTAGATTGGAGTTTCTTCTTGTTCACTTTAAATTTTCATATTTCATGTGCAAATGCAGGTTTTTTTCTTTGCATAAAGAATAAACCTATATGATAATTTTGGCTATTTTTAGAGGTCTGAAACTCTTTTCTGCTTTTGAAAAAGCCTAAAACTATTTTTTTGTTTTAATTCACCCTATATATCACTATTTATTCACCACTTATATAATTAATATAAACATTTTTTCTCAATTTCCTTATAAATGTGTTTCTCAGGCTGCATTTTTTTCATCCATATTGCTTACTCTAGAGCATGACCAATTTTCATAGTCTTTACTACAATATGCTGTAAAATACTCATAATGTTTGTGCTGTCTCCTCTCATATTTACTTAATCTATCATCGTAGGGAGCATGGCTGAAGCCTTTAAGTGAAGCAATCGATTATACAGCATTATGTTTAGCTTCCACAAGCAGAAATTTCATTTTCTCCCCTAGGAACCTTAATTCTGGAAATGAGCATTCCATTTAGAGTCAGAATGTTCATTTATTAAATGCAAATTTATTTTAGCTTATATAATACATATTTAAATGATAGACATATAGAGAAACAGTAAAATGTATAAGGTGTTTTATTAGCATCTGTGATGATTTTAAATATAATAAAAAATGAAACTGATTTGAATTACAAATATTGCTGAAAAACTTTCAAGATGAATCACAGAGCTCAAATGCAAAGTTGATGTTCTTAAATTAATCAGTTAGTTAATATGTCTAACAAACTGAACTATAATACCATATTATTGGAGCAACTTTGCTAAACAGATCTTATGCCTTTTAAATATAAGAACATAGTGAATTTCAACCGTATTCTTATGGTTATTTATTTTATTTTATTTTTTTCCTCTTTTATCACTGGACACAATGACCCAATGATTCCAAAATAAGGAAAATTCAGTATTTTTCTTCTTGTTCATTTCTGTTTGTCCTGTTAATTGTATTTAGAAGCACCACATTAGGGATCCCTGGGTGGCGCAGCGGTTTGGCGCCTGCCTTTGGCCCAGGGCGCGATCCTGGAGACCCCGGAATCGAATCCCACGTCAGGCTCCCGGTGCATGGAGCCTGCTTCTCCCTCTGCCTATGTCTCTGCCTCTCTCTCTCTCTCTGTGACTATCATAAATAAAATAAAATAAAAAAAAATTAAAAAAAAAATTTAGAAGCACCACGTTAGCATTTACTGTGTTTCTTTTGTCTGTCACCTTGAGGTAGTATCTGAACATTACAGACTCCTATATAAATTTTAAAAATTAGTAAAAATTAGTCTTCATGCTTTTTTAGTGAAAAAGTGAAGTATGAAAACAATAAAAGACATATAAACAGTAGCAAGTAAACAAAAATTATGCTTTTTAATCTAAATCACCTTCAAACTTATAATTAATATTGTCACTCAGAATATGTTTAAAACTGGTATTTTTAAAATGCTCTATCAGCTTTCATACATTCTTTTTGTTGGAGAATATCTGTTAAATCAAATTATTAATCAGGTTTAGACCTTAGTAACATGTACATCTCTAGATAAATGTTATTTCAGAATTGGAAGAGGAATAAAAAAGGATGAAATCCAGGCCAAAAATGTAGTCCTTTTACCTCTCTAACATTAAGAACATTAAATTTGAAGTCAGAAAACTTCATTTCAGCTTTAGTTCTACTTTTTACTTATATGTATGTGACCTTCAGAAAGTAACTTAAACATTTGTGAGCTTCAGTTTCCTCATTTATAAAATAGAGGTTAGAAATACCTTCTATGCCTATAATTCAGAGTTCTTTTTGCATCAGATAAGGTTTGCTACATTTAGATGGCAAATGCAACATTGCTCTCTAAACATACAGTATTCTAGCAGATTTGCTGTCCAACATTTTCATTTATACATTTTTAATAATGATTTATTGATTATCCTCAATGTGCAAGGAACACTGCCAGACACTAGGGAAATAAAAGTATGTAATATAATACCCAACCACCTGAAATTCTAGTGGGGAAAACATGAATACATAATAAAAGACTTTAATTTCAGTCATTGACTTTAATTGACTTGTTGGTTGAGTGTTTTCTAGGTACAAGTAATTATTATATTGGCAAGAGATACCATAAATGTTTAAAAGAAAGATCAAAAAGGAAATAGAATTAAGAAGCTAGATATAGATCAAATTACTTATGGAAATTTAGCATATAAAAAGTGGCATATCAATCAGTGGGGGAAAAATGGGCTTCTCAGTAAATGGTGTATGTTTCTAGAAAATAAAAAAACAAAGATGAATTTTACTCTATAATTTCAGGGTGGCCAAAGTTTCCCAATGACTCAAAATCTAGAAGCAATAAGGATTAAAAGACTAATAAGATTGACTTTATACAAAATATTTAAAACTTTCCATGCCCCAAAATTTAAAAGGTAAAATGAAAAATATGAAATAAATTACAAATAATTTTATAAATAAAATTTGCAGTTTATACGTGGACAAATGATTGATATACCTAGAATATGAAGAGCTTTTAAAATGAAAGGGAAACAGAAAACCAACAAGTCTATAAAAAATGGACAAGAGATATAAACAGTTCACAGGAAAAGAAATTCAAAGGGCATAGGACATGGATCTATATGTTCAAATTTACTCATAATAAAAATGTTATGAAAATTAACTGACATTGCCATTGCTTGCAAATGAGATTTTTAAAAATCTGAAAGATTGACTACATACTTGTAGTAGGTAGAATATTGACTCCCAAAGATGTCTGTATCCTAATCCCCAGAACTTCACATGGCAAAAGGGACTTTGTAGATATGATTAAATTGAAGACTGTGAGATGTGAAGATGATTCTGAATTATCTAAATAGGCTTAATGTAATTACCAAGATCCTTATAGTGAAAGAGGAGACAGGAGAGTCACTCAGAAGAAATGTGATGAGGGAAAGAGAGGTCAGGATGTGATTGCTGGCTGTGAAAACAGAAAGGGGCCACAGGGTAAGATCTAGAAGATGGAAAAGACAAGGAAACAGATTCTCCCCTAGAGCCTATGAAAAGAGTTCTGCTGACATCTTACTTTTAGCCCAGTGAGACATATTTTTTGACTTCTGATTTCCAGAACCATAAGATGATAAATTTGTATTGTTTTAATCTATTAAGTTTGTGGTAACTTGTTACTGTATCAGTAGCTAACTAACACAATTCTCTTAAGAGGAAGGTTGTGAGCAAACAGACACTTTCATATCTTGTTGGAAATGGAAATTGTACAATGACTTTGAAGAATTTTGCTATATTTACATATATACTTTCCCTCAGATCCCACAAACCTTTCTCTGCACTGTCAAAAATATAAAAAGATATGCAGAAGGCTATTGTAGCACTATTTGTAATAGCAAAAAAAAAGAGTGATAACAGCTCAAATATCCATCAATAGTGGACTCATTGAATTAAGTGTGATACAACACTGTACTATCCAGTTATTAAAAGTAGTATTTCTGTGTTTTGCTATGAAATGATCTAAGCATTATTGTTAAGTGAAAGTAGCAAGATGAAAAAAAAAGTACATTTAGTAACTGACTGGCTAATAAATAAATATAAATAAATACACATATTTTCTTTTAAAAATTTATTTGTGTGTGTGTGTGTTTGGTGGTTATTGATAGGGCTGAAAAGGGAATAGCATGAAGGGAACAAGGATAGATGGTAGCCCAGTATTTTGTAGATCTGACCCTGGAACTGTACCAATGCCATAAAATTATAAAGCAGAATTAAATAAAAATGAGAAAGAGCACAATCCACCCCCCACCCATCCTTGCCCATTAACCTAAATAGTGATGGAGTCAATGGCAAAACTACACAGAGAGAACCTATTTCAAGTGATTTTTAATACATAGTACTTGACTATATATCCTTAGTGAGATATATTCTTATGACAAAAACAACAAAGAAATCAAACCTATTCTGGGTTCCTGGCTGGCTCAGTCAGAAGAGCATGTGACTCTTTGTCTCAGGGTTGTGAGTCAAGCACCACGTTGGGTGTAGAGATTACTTATATAAATAAAACTTTTTAAAAAATCAATTTTTATTCATTGTATTTTTAGATAGAATATATAATATTATATATTTATAATGTACTGTAGCACAAAAGTAATTAATTATCAATATCATTAGGTATTAAGATTTTCAATATATACAAAAACTCAAAGAAGTTAAGCAAAACAACTTAATTTGAATTGCTATATTTTTTCTGTTTAAAAAAGTTCTCGGGATCCCTGGGTGGCACAGCGGTTTGGCGCCTGCCTTTGGCCCAGGATGCGATCCTGGAGACCCGGGATCAAATTCCACGTCGGGCTCCCGGTACATGGAGCCTGCTTCTCCCTCTGCCTATGTCTCTGCCTCTCTCTCTCTCTGTGTGACTATCATAAATAAATAAAAATTAAAAAAATAAATAAATATAAAAGTTCTCAGTAGGGAGGGCACATTGATGCTATTTTATACAAATTCCCCTTTGTTAAAGATGTGTTTCCCTGCTTTGGGGAATCCTGTTGGCTATTTTCAGCTGTCTGCCCCTTCCGGGATTACCACAACAGAAGAGAGCTGCCTTGCCTAAGATCATGACCATTCCCAGGGCAACTGGAATGTAGGAACTGATCCTTGAAGGAGTATAAAAACCTGGCCTCCTGGCCCAACTTGATTATTGAGAGATCATTCTAGCTCCAGATACCCACATGGGTCTGCCACCCAGTTTAACCCTTTCTCTCTAATGAGGGTTCTTTTCTTTATCTTTTTTTTTTTTTTTTTTTTTTTTTAAGTTCATAAGAACTCTGTCTCCCAGGGAGTCTGCTTCTTTGGGAATAAATCTATTACACTGAGCTGTGTTACCTAAAATTTCCTAGGACAATGACCAACTCAGTACCAGTAAATACCTCCTATGTTCAGAATGAGATCTCTAAATACCATTCCCCAGCAGGCATTCTTAGAGAAGTGTCTGTTTATAAGTATGGGACAGGCAAAAGACAAGGAAGCCATCAAAGACTTTTGTGGTCATGTTAGAATAACTCAGGAGCCAATGTGAAGACATTCTCATAGTTCAAAGATAGTACAGTTTGAACAATTAACAAAACTCATGTTAACAAAAGTTATTACTACTACTAATTAAAACATGTCAGAAATGTTAAAACTTATGAATTTATAAGGATAATAAAAATCATGTATGGAGAATGCTAGCAAGTAATTATTTTGAAAATTGATAAAGGGAAATAAATCTTTAGCCTCCTTTTCCTATAAAACCCATTTAAAAACTCTTATTAGTAAACTGAGAATAGAGGGGAACTTCCTCAACTTGATAATAAAAAAAAATCTACAACCAGCATCATGCTTAATGGTGAGAAACTTGAAACATATCCACTAAGATCAAGTATAAGGTAATGATGTCCCCTTCTAACCAATTCTTTTCTACATTGTACTGGAAGTTGTAGCTAATGCAGTATGACAAGAAAAGGAAATGAAAGGTATACAGATTGGGAAGGAAGAAATGAAACTCTCTTTATTTGCACATGATATGATTATCTATGTAGAAAATCCAAAAGAGGGGATCCTCAGTGGTTTAGTCAGTTAAGTGTCCACCTCTTGATTTTGTCTCAGTTCATGATCTCAGGGTCATGAGATTGAGGCTTGCATCAGGTTCTCTGCTGGGCATGTGGAGTCTGTTTGGGATTCCCTCTCTGACTCCTTCTCTTCCCCACCCTGCTCATGCTATTTCTCTAATACTGATAATAGTAAATATGTAAAATAAAGAAAATCCAAAACAACAAAAAATACTTATGGAATAATAAACAATTATAGCAGGATTTTTTTTAAAGATTTTATTTATTCATGAGAGACAGACAGAGAGAGAGAGAGAGAGAGAGAGGCAGAGACATAAGCAGAGGGAGAAACAGGCTCCATGCAGGGAGCCCAATGAGGTACTTGATTACGGGACTCCAGGCACTAAACTGCGGAGCCACCCAGGGATCCCCTATAGCAGGATTTAAAGTTGCAAGGTTAACATGCCAAAATAAGTTGCTTTGCTATAATCCCAACAATGAACAAGTGGAATTTGAAATTAAAGATACGATAGCATTTACATTACTGCCCTCAAAATGAAAACGTAGGTGTAAGTCTAACAAAATATGTATAAGATCTGCATGAAGAATACTATAAAACTCTGAGGAACAAAATAAAAAAGAATTAAATAAATGGAGAGATATTCTGTGTCCATGGATAAAAAGAATCAATATGTCAAGATGTCATTTTTCCCCAACCTGTTCTATAGATTCAAAGCAATCCCAATCAAAATGCCAGTAGTTAATTTTGTGGATATTGACAGACTGATTCTGAAGCTTGTGTGGAAAGGTAAAAGATCTAGAATAGCGAACAGAATACTGAAGAACAGAGTTGGAAGCCTGACACTACAGAGTTTCAAGACTTACTACAAATCTACAGTAACCAAGACTGTGTTTTGGGCAAAAGAATAGACGATTATATCAATAGAATGTAATAGAGAGTCCAGAAATAGATCCACATGAATACAGTCATTTGATCTTTACCAAAGGAGCAAAGACAATGCAAAGAAGCAAAGATAGTTGTTTCAATAAATGGTGCTGGAACAACTGGAACAACTGGACATCCACATGCAAAAAAAGTGAATCTAGGTACAGAGGATATTTGTGAGAAAAGATTAGTGAGTGAAAACCAATAAGAACCATTGCTTTAAATGTTAGCATAGTGAAGTTCTAATTAGTTAATTAGTGAGGTTCTGATTAGTGTGTTTTGTTTTATACTAGAAGTAAAGATAATAATTTTTAAGATATTTTATGATGTCAGTAATATTTGAGTTAGTAGAATTTTCTAATTGTGAACATATGGAATTATTCTGATAAAAATGTAAAGAAATAAAAATGTGAATATTAGTCATAATAAATGTAAATATATATATGATTTTTTCCATTTACCTATTACATATGATTTGTTCTATAATGCTTCTCACAAACACTGCTCACCACCCTACCCTTTTTACCAAAAAAAAAGAAATCAAAACTAAACTAAATTTGTACTAAATATATTTGTGTTGGTTTTCATTGGTTTTGGTTTTGTTTGTTTGTTTTTAAGATTTATTTATTTATTTGAGAATGCAGGAAGAGGGGCAGAGAAGGAGAGAAAGAGAGAATTGTCAAGCACACTTGCTACTGAGCATGGAGCCACATGCAGGGCTCTACCCCAGGACTCTGAGATCACAACCTGAGCCAAAATCAGGAGTCAGACGCTTAACTGACTGAGCCACTCATCGCCCCATATTGGTTTTGGTTTTGATTTTACAAATAGCAATTAAATTTTTGAAGGAAAGAAGTTTACTTTTATTTTTTCTCTAAGTAGATTTAGTATCATCTCATAGATGTTTTTTATAATTACATGACATTTCTTCCTTCTTAAAAGCAGTATATGAGTGAAAAATATAAAAATATATATATTTTTTATATTTTTCATTGATGCTGGATTGTATTTTATTTTATTTTATTTTATTTTATTTTATTTTTAAAGATTTTATTTATTCATAGAGACACAGAGAGAGAGAGAGGCAGAGACACAGTCAGAGGAAGAAGCAGGCTCCACACAGGGAGCCCGATGTGGGACTCAATCCCGGGTCTCCAGGATCACACTCTGGGCTGCAGGCGGTGCTAAACCACCGCGCCACTGTGGCTGCCCCCATACTACTTTTCAGGGCGTATCATTTCTGTTATCCTATTAACCCTGCTTTGAAAAAAGATAAATATAAATGTGCTATCATTAGTGTAATTTAAACACCTTTCTTTTGAAACAAAACATGTATTTAATATATATAACATTACAGTTTCTTATTAGATATGAATAAAAATGCATGTTTTATATACTGGATTAAAGATAACAAAAACAGAGAAAGTAACTGGAATTTTTTGTCCTACTTGTCTGAAAGGTTATCAAGTAGTAAGTAATGCCAGCAGAGCATGAAAATGACCAGTAATTCAAGAATAAATTGGACAAGATATAGTTTGTTGTATTTTTAACTACAGAAGGCTGGTCAATAGCTGTACTCAATTTACTGTTGTTCCTCCCTGGAAAGCTCAGTTTGTTAGCTTTAGGATAGGCTCAGTCAATGGATTCTTTTTTACTAAGAGAAATGATCCATGGGAGGTCCCCTAAGGAGTAAAGTCATGAGAAAACACAGGCAGCCTTTCATGCCATACAGCACAACTAGGGAAGTTAAGAATCTGACCTATTTGAGATAGAGTTTCAAAGACCGTGCATTTGGAGCTCTTTTTTTTTTTTAAAAAAATCAATTCACATTATCAAAAGAAAGCTAAAAATGATAGCAAAAGGCTGTTTTTATTAGAAAAACCTTTATTATAATAATACATTATTTGAAATGCTTGAAATAGGCTTCAAATAATACTAAAATACATATTAAAGAAGACAGTAATTACACTTTGTTAGTTTGCCTGTTTGTAAGTACCTTTTGCCATCTCCTAGTAGAATAATTTGAGGGGTAAAGAAGACACAAAGACTTGGGTGAGACAAGCAGAAACACTCATTCATTAGTAGTATGTGATTTGACTTAGAAAAAAGGGTGCAGAACCTGGTGATCTCCATGTATATATGTATGTATATATGTGTGTATGTTGAAAAGACACACAAAAAAACTAATTTATCATGTTAAATACCGCTGACAATTAAATTCTGCATTTGGGTAAATAAGACTAAAGAGCAATGTCCTTTTGAAAGCATTGTGGGGGATCCCTGGGTGGCGCAGCGGTCTGGCGCCTGCCTTTGGCCCAGGGCGCGATCCTGGAGACCCGGGATCGAATCCCACGTCGGGCTCCCGGTGCATGGAGCCTGCTTCTCCTCTGCCTGTGTCTTTGCCTCATTCTCTCTCTCTCTGTGACTATCACAAATAAAAAAAAAAAAAAAAAAAAAAATTTTGAAAGCATTGTTGTTGTTGTCGTTGTCGTCATCATTATCATTATTTTCTCTCCTATTTAAAAAAAAAAGAATTGAAGTGATTCAGAATGAAAGGAACAGACAAAATAAAAGCACAGTTTTTGTTGTTGCTGCTGCTGGGTTTTGTTTTTGTAGTTTTGGGGGGTTTAGTTTGTTTTTAGAAAAGAGTGGCATAGTAGAATAAACTTTGGAGTCAGACAGGCTTGGGTAAAAATCCTCGCTTTTTTCTCTTATGTTCATCATGGGTAGATTCATTCAGTTCTTTGAACTTTGCTTCCTGAAACTGAAACAGGCACAGTAGTGATTACCTCAGGATTGTTGCGAGGATTAAATGAGCTTAAACTGGTAAAACATCTAGCAGAATATCTAGAACAAAGGACAGGCTCAATAATGAACATTTCTTCCCTTCTGGTTTTCCCTTCCCTAAGGAGATGGAGATTTCAAGGAAGCTTGCCTAGAAGGGCTCTTTTCTCTCTCTTCCATCGAAGCATTATCTTTGAAGGATGTAAGAGCCCAGCAGTGAAAAAGTATCCAAGTTTTATATGAAGAAATCAGCATTCATTTATTCGTTTATTTATCAAACTGTTTCTGAGCACCTACTCTGTGTAAGACACCTCCATAACTGTGGAGGGTATGAGAAGCAGTTGCAGCCCCAACCCCAGCAAGAAATACCCTTGGTTTTTGGAAAAAGGAATCTTGAAATGTGGGGTTG
Organism: Canis lupus familiaris; assembly: GCF_011100685.1. NCBI lineage: Eukaryota > Metazoa > Chordata > Mammalia > Carnivora > Canidae > Canis > Canis lupus. The sequence goes on from NC_049249.1 coordinate 26,695,754, forward strand.
GGGGAAGGGCTGATTGGCTCAGTCTGTGAGATGTCTGGCTCTTGGTTTCAGCTCAGGTCATGATCTCTTGGGTCTTGGGATGGAGCCCTGTGTGGAGCCCTGTGCCTGGCGGGAGTCTGCTTGATTCTCTCCAGGTGTCCCTCCCTCCATTTGTGCTCTTTCTCTCTCTCAAATAATGAAATAAATGAAAAAAAAAAAACAAACCCTCAATTTTCTTCTTCCCTCCTATTTTGAAAACCCTTAGTAGATATGTCATTAGATCTGAGAGTTATATTCAACCTGGCTCAGACAGCAGTGATGACCTCTTCAAAGAGCTGCCTAACCTTTTGACAGATTTGCTAGGATTTGTATCACCTTATCCATGACAATTGAAAATATACAGATGCGACAGTTTAATTCAATGCAGAAAACCTAGTACTTCCTAAGTAATAATGAAAGTTCAAGACTAAGAATTTATTGCTAGGATAGTCAATGTGAAAACAAATGACAAAATGGTATAGAACTCAGTATCTGAAAAAAAAAAGTCAGGACTTACAAATTCTTTTTTTAAGGATCAACTTGGGGACTGAAACTTACTATTTAATTTCCCTTGATTATAACATAAGTTAGGGAAAAAGTGATTTTACATCCCATCTAAGGCTAAACCTCTCAAAAAGTACTGTATAAAAATAAAATAAAATAAATGCTTCTATACTTTAGAAAGTAACTCAGTAATTTTTATTGACAGATTCTAAGTACAGAAAAAATTTAAATGTGAACAGTTAATCACTAAAATCATTCTGTAGGGACGTCACTTTTTAATTTCTATAGTGGGTTTAGAAAATAACAGCTTATAATTTTTATTTTTTATTCATTCATTTTTATTTTTTACTTTTTAATTTTTTTAAAGATTTATTTATTTGAAAGAGTGAGACAGAAAGAGAGCACATGGTGAGGGGCAGAGGGAGAGAGAGAGAGAGAAATAAACTCCACTAAGTATTGAGCCTAATTTGGGGTCACTCTCACAATCCTGAGACTTGAGCCTAAATCAATAATCAGATGTTTCACTGACTGAGCCACCTAGACACCCCTATTTTTTATTTTTAAAAGATTTTATTTATTTGAGAGAGAGAGAGAGAGAGAGAACACATAAGCAGGGGAGAAGGGCAAAGGGAGAGGGACAAACTGACTCCCTGTTGATCAGGGAGCCTGATGGAGGGCTCATTTCCTGGACCTGACCCAAAGGCAGATGCTTAACTGACTGAGCCACCCAGGTGCCGCATTTTATTTATTCAAGTTTAAAACAGCTTTATTGAGATATAATTCACATACCATGCATTTCATTCATTTACACTGTAAAGTTCAATAATTTTTAGTCTATTCACAGATATGTGCAGTCATCACCACAGACAGTTTTAGAATATTTAGTCCTCTTAAAAAAAAAAAAAAACTTTGGGGACGCCTGGGTGGCTCAGCGGTTGAGTGCCTGCCTTTGGCCCAGGGCGTGACCTGGAGTCCGGGATTGAGTCCCACGTCAGGCTCCCTGCATGGAGCCTGCTTCTCCCTCTGCCTGTGTCTCCCCCCCCCCCCCCTCACATGAATAAATAAATAACATCTTAAAAAAAAAAAAAACCTTGTTCCCTTTAGCTATCACCTCAGTCGTCCCCCCATTTCTTACCCTGGCTGCTCTTGTCCATTTGTTTACTGACTTCTCTAAACTAATTTTGCAAAGATTTTATTTCTTGTCGTGTTTGCTCCTTCAAGCCTCTGTTCTGTTATCTCAGCAGTCAGGTAATGACAGGAAGATACTACTCAATGCCTAGAGACAAAAAAGAAAAATAACTCCCTTGGTCTTTGCATACTGGCTCTGAGCTAGGATACTCCATCAATGCTAAGCTAATACTCCAACTCTGCCTTAGCCTTCACCTCCTGCTAGTGTGGAATTGAGATCAACCTGAGGTATAAGTGGAGGGTCCTTTCAGGTCTTTTCTGAGCATAGGTCTGACCCTGGGCATGCACACTACACTCCAGATTCCCCCAAAGTGCTCCAGAAGTCTTCACAGCTCCTCTCCCAAGAATGTTACCATAACTTTGTAATATAGTTTGAAATCAGGGATAACACATCTCCAGCTTTGTCCTTCTTTCTCAAGATCGTTTTGGCTAGTTGTGATCTTTTGTGATTTTATATAAAAATTTTAAAGTTCTTTTTTCTAGTTTTGCTGAAAATGCCATTGGAGCTTTGATAGGGATTGCTCCGAATCTGTAGATTGCTTTGGGTAGTATGGACATTTTAAGAATATTAATTCTAATAATGCATTAGTATGCATTATCTTTCCATTTATTTGTGTCATCTTCAGTTTCTCTCATTAATGTCAAGTTTTCAGTATATAGATCTTTCACTTTTTGAGTGAAATTTATTCTTAGATATTATTCTTTTTGATGTGATTATATATCAGATTGTTTTCTTGATTTCTCTTTCTGATAGTTCATTATTAGTGTATTGAAACATAACAGATTTTTGTATATTAATTTGGTGACATGAGTGTTTACTGAATTTACTTCTTAGTTCTAATATTTTTTGGTAGAATCTATTATTTTATATTTATAGTATGACATCTGACAGTTTTACTTCTTCCTTTCGAATTTGGGTGCCTTTTTTCCCCTTGATTAATTGCTCTGGCTAGGATTTCAGGGACTATGTTGAATAAAAACAGTGAAAGTGTGCATCCTTATCTTATTCTTGATCTTAAGGGGAAAACTTACAGCTTTTCACTGTTGAGTATGATATCAACTGTGAGTTTGTCATGAATAGTTTTATGATTAGGTGTGTTCCCTCTATACCCACTTTGTTGTTGTTTTAAATCATAAATGTATGTTGAATTTTGTTCAGTGCTTTTTATGTATCTCTTGAAGTTATAATATAATTTTATCTTTAATTTTGTTAATGTGGTGTATCAGGTTGAATGATTTAAAGATGCTGTATCATCCTTGCATCCCAGGAATAAATCCCACTTGATTATGGTGTATAATCCTTTTAATATATTGTTGAATTCAGTTGCTAATATTGTGTTAGGGATTTTTGCATGTATGTTCATCAAGGATATTAGGCTGTAGTTTTGTTTTGTTTTGTTTTGTTTTGTTTTTTATGCTGTCCTTGTCTGGTTCTGGCATCAGGAAAATGCTGGCCTTTAAAGTGAGTTTGGAAGCAATCCCTTCTCTTCAATTTTTTGGAAGGGTTTGAAAAGGATAGGTATTAAATCTTTCTGATTGTCTGGTAGATTTCACCAATGAAGCCATCTGGTCCTGGACTTTCATTTGTGAGGAGGTTTTTGATTACTAATTCAGTTTTTTTTTACTAGTAATTAATCTATTCAGATTTTTTCTTCATGATTCAGTCTTAGAAGATTATAAGTTGCTAGGAATTTACCCATTTCTTCTAGATTGTCCAAATTGTTCATGTATAAAATTGTTCACAGTATTCTCTTACAATCTGTTGTATTTTTGTGGTATCAGTTACAACTTCTCTTGCATTTCTCATTTTATTTGATCCCTCTTTTTTTGGTGAGACAGCTAAAGGTTTGTCAATTTTGTTTATCTTTTCAAACAACCAGCTTTTAGTTTCATTGGTCTTTTCTGTCATCTTTTTTAGTGTCTATTTCATTTGTTTCCACTTGATCTTTTTTATTTCCTTTCTTCTACTAAGTTTGGGCTTTGTTCTTTTTTTTCTAGTTCCTTTAGGTGTAAAGTTAAGTTGTTTATTTGATACTTCTCTTGTTTTTTGAGGTAGGCCTATATTGCTATAAACTTTGTTCTTAGAACCACAGTTGCTGCATTCCATAGAATTTGGCATGTTGAGTTTCTCTTTTCTTTTGTCTCTAGGTATTTTTTTATTTTTCTTTTGATTTTTTTTGTAACCATAGAGCTATACAGTAACATGTTATTTTCCATTATTTGTGGGTTTTTTCTTGTAATGTTTTCTAGTTTCATACTTTTGTCGTCAGAAAAGATGTTTAATGTAATTTCAGTCTTCTTAAATTTGTTGAGACTTGTTTTGTAGCCAACTTGTGATCACCCCTAGATAGTGTTTCATGTGTGCTTGAGAAGAATGTGTATTCTGCTGTTTTGGGGTGGAGTGATCTATACGTATCTATTAAGTCTATATTGTCTAATGTATTGCTTAAGGCCAATGTTTCCTTACTGATTTTCTGGCTGGATAATTTATCCATTGATGAAAGTGAGGTGTTAAAGTCTTATACTATTATTATAGTGCTGTTAATTTCTTCCTTTAAATCTGTTAATATTTGCTTTATATAAATTGGTACTCCTATGTTGGCTGCACATGTGTTTATAAATATTATATCTTCTTGATGCATTGACCCCATTATCATCATACAGTGCCCCTCTTTGCCTTTTATTAAAATGTTTTTTTAAAGTTTATTTTATTAGTATTAATATGATGACACCAGCCTTGTTTTTGTTTCCATCTGCATTGAATCACTTTTTCATCCCTTCACTTCCACTCTGTACCTGTCCTTACTGCTGAAGTGAGTCTCTTGTATGTACAAAGATTTATCTTGTTTTTCTTTTTTTTTAATCCATTCAGCCACTCTGTGTCTTTTGATTAGAGAATTTATACCCTTTACATTTAAGGAAATTATTGACTGATTGGAATATGCTTATTGACATTTTGTTGATTGTTTTCTGGTTGTTTTTGTAGTTCTTTTCTTTCTTCCTCTATCTCCCTTCCCTATAGTTTGATGGTTTTCTTTACTGTTATGTTTAGATTTCCTTTATCATTTTCTTCTATATTTACAATAAGTTTTTGCTTTGTGATTAGTATGAGATTTACATATATCATATTATGTATATAACAGTCTATTTTAAGTTGAATAGCAGCTTAAATTTGAATATATTCCAACCCCACTCACATCTTGTTTTTGATGTCACGATTTACATCCTCTTATTTTATGTATTCCTTAAGTAATTATTATAGTTTTAGTTAATTTTACTATTTTTGTCTTTTAACCTTTATAGTGAGGTATAAATGATCAACCCACTATCTTTACTATAAATTTATCTTTTCCAGTGAGATTTTTACTTATCTATGTTTTCCTGTTATTAATTAGTGTTTTTTTTTTTTACAGCTTAAAGATATGCCTTTACTATTTTAATAAGATTGGTATACCAGTGATGAATTACTTTAGCTATTGCTTGTCTAGAAAACTTTTTCTTCTCTTTAATTCTGAATGATAACCTTACTGGGTAGAGTATTCCCGTTTCAAGTTTTTTCCTTTCAGTACTTTGAATTTGTCATGACACTCTGCCTGCAAAGTGCCTTCTGAGAAATCTACTGATAGCTTTATGGAGTTTCCCTTGACTTAACTGTTTGTTTTCCTTTTGCTGCTTTGAAAATTCTCTCTTTAACTTTTGACATTTAATTATAATGTGTCTTGGTGTGGATCTCTGGGTTCATCTTATTTGGAACTCTCTAGGCTTCCTGGATGTGGATATCTGTTTCCTTCCCTGGATTGGAGAAGTTTTCAGCTATTATTTCTTCACATAAGCTGTCTGCCCCCTTTTCTCTTCTCATTCTGGAACCCCTATAACATGAATGTTATTCTACTAGTTGTTGCATAGGTTCTGTGAATATCTTCATTTTTAAAAATCATTTTTTTCTTTTTGCTGCTTTGTCTAAGTAAGTTCCATTGCTTTGTCTTCCAGCTTGCTGATCTGTTCTTCTCTTCATCTAGTCTACTGAATATCTTCCAGTTCAGTTATTGTATTCTTCAGTTTTGTGACTTCTGTTTGATACTCTCTCATATTTTCTGTCTCTTTGTTAAAGTTTTTACTATATTTATCCATTCTTCCCTACTTCCCACTGAACTTCCGTGTTCAGTGAGCATCTTTATGATCATGACTGTGAATTCTTTATCAGATATATTACTTATCTCAATATCATTAAAGTCTTCTTCTGTGATTGTATCTTATTCTTTTATTTGGAGAATACTTCTGTTTCTTCATTTTGCCGGACTCTACATTTGTTTCTATGTATTAGGTAAAACAACAACCTCTCAGTCTTGAAGAGGTGGCTTTGTTTAGGTGATGAACCTTGTTCAACCTTGTTCTAGTTCTTGGTTGTCTCTCAAATCTCCATGACTGTTTAAACTGCCTGATTTATTCTTGATATAGAACTCATTGGTGAGGGTGTGCCAATACCTGTCAGTGTTGCACAGGGAGAAATCTCATTTATCATCTAATTTCAGGCTGATTGGAAGTCAGATTCTCAGGCAGCAGCTTTTAAAGCACATGAATATATACAGTCCTGTGGGGCTGCAGTTGTAATCCCTGCTGGCCTGCAGACCAGGAAATTTAGAGCTATCCCCTGGGTGACAGTTGCAAAATTCTGGGCTCTAGATAAGTGTATAAGCCCCCTTTTGGGAGGTCTCATCAAGCTGTAGCAGGATGTGTAAGGATAGAATCTCTCTGTTTATGTTCTTTGTGAGCACTTCCTTAGCCTCTAGATGAATGGGAAAAATGAAGCCTGTCCCTCAGGCTGAAGCTGCAGGATAAGTAAATAGGCCTTTTTCCACTGGAAGACTGGATATGTTTCAGTCTATTGTCTGTGCAGTGCCTTAGGGGTGGTAGCCTGCCAAGAACTTTCTTCCAATTGTTACATTCCTATGGAGTTCAAGAACCCATCATAAGCCTGCTATTATGGTAAGGTTGCATATGCAAAGATGAATAAAATTCAGGCCTTACCCCTTAGGCACTCATAATCTGTTGAGAGAGAGACAGACACACTTGACTGTGACATAATAATAAGGAGATGTACATATTTTCTGGAACAGAGAGAAAGAAGAAACTAATTATGATCATAGGAGAAGAGGAGTAATTGTTCCAGTGAAAGCAAGATTATTTTAGAATTGTTTCAATATCTGAGCAAGAGTTTAGGGGGAAAAGAGTAAGAGTTCCTTAGACAAGAGAGGGCGTTTCAGAAAGGTAGTCAAGTGGGAGCATGGTACACTTGGTATAGCTGCATATAGACTCCAAGAAAAATGGTGAGAGGCAGAGAAAGGGAAGTAGTGGAGGATCACAAAGAGTCTTACTCCTGTAGGCAGTGAGGAACTGGAGAAGATTTTAAAGCACAACAAATCTGTATTCTCAATAAATCCCTCTCATGATGTTATGGGGAATAAATTGAGAAAAAGAGACTGAAGGCAGAGAAAGATACTAGGAGCCTGTCAGATAATGAGAAAAGAAATGGGAGTAAAGTAAGGCTGTTTATTCATTCATTTATTCATTATGTCAACAAATACTTGATTTCCTAGCTATATGCCAAACACTGTTATAGGCACTAGTAATTCAGTACTGAAAAAGCAGACAAAAATTCCTGTTGTGAATTTTATATCCCAGATAGGAAAGGATTCAGGGACTCTTTTCCCACCCTTACCCAGTTGTTTGTCTAGGACAAGGGGGATTTTTTTTTTAAGATTTTATTTATTTTTCTTTTTTATTTTATTTTTCTTAATTTATTTTTATTGGAGTTCAGTTTGCCAACATATAGCATAACACCCAGTGCTCATCCCATCAAGTGCCCCCTCAGTGCCCATCACCCAGTCACCTCAACTCCCTGCCTGTCTCCCTTTCCACCACTCCTTGTTCGTTTCCCAGAGTTAGGGAGTCTCTCATGTACTGTCTCCCTCTCTGATATTTCCCACTCATTTTCTCTCCTTTCCCCTTTATTCCCTTTCACTATTTTTTGTTTTCCCCAAATGAATGAGACCATATAATGTTTGTCCTTCTTTGATTGACTTATTTCACTCAGCATAATACCATCCAGTTCCATCCATGTCGAAGCAAATGGTGGATATTTGTCATTTCTAATGGCTGAGTAATATTCCATTGTATACATATACCACATCTTCTTTATACAAGGGGGATTTCTAAGTAAACCTTTGATTCATGTTGTATTTTTTAAGAATTAAGATGCTTTCATGTGTTTGGAGTATGTGTATAGATATAGATATAGATATAGATATAGATATAGATATAGATATATGGATGAATGATGCATAGATAATATATGCATATATATACATGTCTATACACATCTATATACACATTGCTATATACATCTATATATTTAAGTATGTATATTTTTTAAAACTTCTGTGTCATGAAGACCCTTTTAGAAAAAATATTGAACTATTTTACTAGGTAGGTATTCAATGCCTATTATATAGCATTCATATTAAAAAATCAAAAGATACAGAGTAGGGTAATAAAATGAGAATTAAGCCATTCTCTCACCTTGATCCCCTAACCACCCATTCATCTTCCTAGAGGTAACCAGTATTTTCAGGATTTTTGTGCTTCCTTACAGACATATTTCATACCGATGTTAATATCAATGTTCTCTTCTCTATAGATGCAGGGCTCATCATTTTGCTAGATAATTACATATTAGCACCTATGAAACTACTTTTTTATGGCTGCATAGTGTTCCACGGCATGACAATTTATTTAACTAGTCCCTCACTGATATACGATTAGGCTTTTCCCAATATTTATCTATTTAAAAACATGCTGCAGTGAATATTCTTGTCCATATCTTCTTATTAACCATCCTTTGCCCCCCACTCTAAAATTCATATCATCTAATGCACTATGTATTTTCCTTATTTGTTTCATTTTCAGTTCCTACACCTACCCTGCACTAGCACGTTAATTCCAAACAGCAAAGATTTTTCTCAGGTTTGTTCCCTGATATAATCCTAGCTTCTAGAGTAAATATTCAATGAATATTTGTTGAATGAATGAATTTGCACATGTGTAATTATATGTAGGAAAAAGTAGTAGAAGTAAAATTTCTAATTCAAGAGGAATATGCATTTATGATTTGACAAAGATCCCCAAGTTGATCTTTATGCAGCAGGATATCTCAGCCTCGGTACTGTTGACATTTTATCCCTGATCATTCTTCCTTGGGGAGGCCTATGCATTGTATGATGTTTAGCAGCATCTCTGGCCTCTAAGCACCAGATGCTACTAGATGTGATAACCAAAAATGTTTCCAGACATTGCAAGTGTCCTTGGTTAAAAAATTCTACCTTCTACCATCTTAGACTCCCATCAACAGCTATGGTAATGACTGTTTCCTACAGCCTTGCCAAGACCCTAAACATTTTCCTCTTTAAAATATGATGGTAAAAACCAGCACCTCATAGTTTACAAGCTTCCATATGAATTCACATTTTAATAGAACTTTGGTATGATGAACCCCTGGCATCATGCACTACAGTGATTAAAGGAAGTTTGACTTTCCATGGTAGAAAGGAAGAGAGGGAATATATGAAGTCCAGAATCATCTCGGAAAAAAATGCTATTATATGCCCTTACTTTTCTTCGTTAAAATGTCCAAGTTTTTTTTTTTTTTTAAGATTTTACTTATTCATGAGAGACACACAGAGAGAGAGAGAGGCAGAGACATAGGCAGAGGGAGAAGCAGGCTCCATGCAGAGAGCCCAATGTGGGACTCGATCCCAGGACTCCAGGATCACGCCCTGAGCAGCAGACGCCCAACTACTGAGCCACCCAGGCGTCCAAAAATGATGTTTTACAAATCCTTTCTTTTTACTTTTTATTTTTTTTTTTACAAATCCTTTCTTATTTTCAGACTATTATGACTTCATGGGCTGAATCTTTATATAGAATTATATAAATTGGCCTTAATTAATGAACAAAATTTAGAGTTGAAAGATGAGGATTTGAGTGCAGGTTTTCCTAATTATTAGTTGTGTTACCTTGGGGAAGTCACATAAACTCCAAGCTGCAATTTACTCATATGAAAATTGTGGATAATAACATTTGTTCTGTCTATATCACTGAGTTATGATAAGAATTATTATTTTTTTAGATTGTGAAGCTTTTCATAATGGCAAGGGCGTAGGATAATTATTATGAAGGCTTTATTACCCACTGCTTTATCTTATGACTCATAGTGTCCCGAGAGTTTATCACTTCTCAGTGCTTGGGTAATCCCTTCTAACTGTTATCACTCATTTATTTATTAAACATAGACATTTTGTACCTTACCATACCTTTCCTCCAGCTCTATAGTCCTAAATCATTATCGTACAGTTTTCCTCATAAGTGAGCAAGTCCAAGACAGACTCATCATTCATTGATTCATTCAGTGAACATTAAATAAAGCCCCATTATCTTCCCCCCAGCTGACTTTCCTTTTGAACAGCTCCATTTTTGTCAATGCTATTATTAATCTAGTCTTAAGGGTAGGAGCTTTGTAGTCATCTACCTTGCCTGTGTTCCCTGTTTTATTGATCCACTTTCCATGACCAGACTTATTATGATAGAGTACCACCTTTTTCAGTTCCCTCTCACTGATTTTTAAGCTTATGAGAGCTGCCTGTTGGCTACCACATAAAATCCAAGTTATATTTTACTAGCGCTCATTATTACTGTCACCCATTCAATCTTGTAACTACTTTTCCTTTCATTGCACCAGGCCCGTTCCTGCACCTATGCTTTTATTCATAATGTTCTCTGTCCTACAGTTTTCTTTATCTGTTCTTTCACTTATCAACCAGAACTATCTTTCAATGCTTACATCATTCCTATTACTTCTTATCCTTCTTTGCCAGTTTCACTTAGTGTACCGCAGGATCTCAAGCCTGGCTGCACATCAGAATCACTTTACAAGAGTTTTGTTTGTTATCTTGGTCCCTAATCCCAGGGCCGCCCTCTGAAGACTCTAATTCTTAGTGGGGCTTAGTCATTGTAGTTTTGACACTGACAGGCTTGAACATTCTTGTGGATATTGTAATTATTTTGTTTTTCTCTTCCCAACCAAGAAGTTGTAAGTGGTGGTAAGAATGATGAAGATACATGGTCAATAATTGGTTGTTTGATCAATAGTTTGAACATCAAAGTTTTTCATATTCATTTTCTGCAAAGCCTGTGATTTGTATCCTATCTCCTCCAACTTCTGGTGCTATAACTTAAATTGCTTATTCTCTTTTAGCCTCATGTATCTCCATGTGTAAAATGACAATAATAACATTTAACTTTCTAAGTGTTATGAGAACATGTATGTGCATATAAATTATCCATCATATCTAATAGTTGATAAATAATGGCCACTTTTGTTAGTATTAACATTATATTTTCTCTGCTCTTCTGGAGATACTGGGGAATTTCCCCTCCCCCCCTTTTTTTGCTTACTTTAAGATATGCTATTTTATGACTTGGTAGATATGCTTATCTACATTACTATTGGAATTAGGAAGACAGGATAGCAAGGCCCTATCAAATAATTGTGCCATTTTTGTCCTTTAAATCTAATTACATTCTCTCATTTCAAGAAGCAAATGAGTGTCTGTTTTTTGACCATCCTTTCATTGATTGTTCCCTTGGTTATAGGAGAATATGTGCTGTTACAGTTTTTCTTGTCAGCAGCAACTCTAAGCCATGTACATAATAAATTTATGCATCCTATTCACTTCACCTGACATTGTCAAGTGGCTTTTTCTTCTTCCTAACTGCACTTTAAAGGAAGATTTTAATTTATTAATTTAGCTCACTTTATTGTACAGTTTATAATTAATTTTAAAGTAGGGAATGGTAACATTATTCTATTAAATTTAGGCTCACAATATTTATTGTGCTCTGGTGAGAATTAGCAAGAATGCATAGTCTTTTGTTTTCAACAGAAGAAGGTTGTTACATGAATTACCTTTATTAAGTTCTACATCTTAAGTGAGTCATTTTTCATCTTTTTCTTTTCTTACCAATGAAAAAATTAAAACTGCACTTTTAAGTAAAAAATACAGATGTATGAAAAACAAGTATTATTTAATAACTTGTCTCCATTACATTAGATGAAAATAATAATAAAGGAATTAACCAAGGTGATACATTGTCAAGCATAATACGGGAAAAGATGTCCAGAGCAATTAAATGGGGAAAATCATTCCTTCAAGCATGGACATTTATACTCATTTTCACTTTCAAAGTTGTAAAGGTAATTATGGAGGCCAACTCCTCTTACACTGTAACTAGAAACTATGCGGGTATGTTTGGAATGCTTATTATCATGGCAGTTGTTCCCATAAGCTAATCAAACCTGAAGACCCAGCATTGCTCAACAGTGCACATTTTCAGTTTCCAAAGCTGTTGTAGCTGAAATTTATGCAGATGTCAACAATACTGAGGGCTTGGGGTTGAAATGAAAGTGCTTGAAACATTTTGTGAATTATCCTTCTTACAGTGGATATAGGGGGTCAGATGTATGTTTGATTCTCATCTGTTACATGAATGTATTGATACTTCATCAGTTGTTGGAAGGATTAAATGAACTCAGCATGGGCACTGACACATAGCGTTCAGTACATTGTAGTAAAGGAGCATACTGTTTCTAGAAGATGGTATGAGGAGAGGCATAACCCAGATTGTGTCTTCTCCAAGAGTCTATATTTTTCTATTTGTGATTTATAGTGTGTTTCAAATGGGAGTTCTATGGGGAAAAAAGGAAAAAGGTAGTAGAGAGAGGAATACGAGCAGAGCTGGCCACAGCAGTATTATGGCAACCTGGAAGCCCTTCCCCATGAGCATGAAAGGGATGAGTTGAATCTTATAAAGTGTCGGATTTAACTGAGTATACGAGAAGACACTACTGGTGCAATCGAGTGCTTGGCTACAGTTCAGAATCTATGGTAGAAAAATTCTCAGTAGTCACCCTGATTGCAACGGGTGGAGTGACTGGCTGCCTATGTAAGATTTTTGTTCCAGAAGGTTGGAAAACTTGCATCAACCACGGTAGGTGGTGGCTTTCTTCTTCTTCAGATTGCCAGTCACAGCGGCTACCTGCGAATTGACTGGAAGAGAGCCTGAAAAAGATGTAAACAAAGCAAAAAGACAGATTAAGAAATGAGCAAATGATGCAGTACCCAAAATATAATTAAAGAAGCACTAGAATTTATCAAATAGAATATTTGATATCCAGGGGACTTGTGGGAGGCTTTTTGCCAGGCCTTGCATCTTAAGGATATGATGTTCTATCCCAGTGGAGTCCCTGGTAAGAAGAGAAATGGTGGCAACAAGGTGTTTCTCAACATTAGTCACCACTAGATTCTCTGGGGCCACGAGAAACAGCTAAATGGACAATACTAAACTCATATAGTGTTTTGCCATTGAAGTTTGACAAACTAATATCTGCTGTAAAAACAATCTATGTGGTATATATACAATAGTATTCCTGAGAAAAATATGGCTTTCATTATTTTTTTAATTTTCATTTGTTTTTAAATTAGCCTATAAAATACCACCATTTGCTACAGATACATAGAGAAGAAAAATGTGTTTGATGTGGATTTATTCCTAGTGAAATATTATCTTTGTTTTATTTAAATAAAATGTTCTTCATTTTGCTTTATAGTGTAGTGCCAGTAATTAAAAATTTGTATTATAACTTCAACATTAGGGTTATCTTTTTTTTAAAGATGTGTTTGCAAACTATAATGCCCTTTTATGTAAGGATTTAGAAGTAATAGAATTATTAAAGATATTAATCACATTTTATAGAGAGAAAAGAAAGCAAGCAAGGGCTCTTTGTTTCAATTAGTCATGATTATCTCTGAATTTGGAGTTATTCATAGCTGGTTTCACATTTCAGATGCATCACCTGATAGTTGGATGTTTTAGGTTATATTACTTATCTGAGCTCAGTTTCCTCATCCATAAAATAAAAATAATTATAGCAGCCTCATAGCGTGGTTACAAGAATTTAATGAGATCAATACATATGAAGGGCTTTCCTGCACCTAATACATTTTATAAGCACTTTTTAATTAGTAATGGTTATTATTCCTATTTTTACTACTAAACATAGTGTCTTGGGTTCTAGATTTCTTTGCATGTGTGTCTTAGAACAAAATGGAAGAGTCAAACAGCTTTTGCTCAAGAAGTGGATTGGCTTTGAAGTGAATGAAGCTTAAGTGTAAAGGCCCCTTATATGCACAGGACCTTTGTAAATACTGGTATTTAATACTGTATTCTTAATTTTATATTATTTTTTCTTAAAGAGGGATTCTAAAACTCTAAAAGTTCTAGGTTCCATAAAACCTGGATCAAGGTTGTACTGCCCTGAATGTTATTTGTTTTGTTTTGTTTTGTTTTGTTTAACTGAAAAATTCAAAGGGAAATATGTATGAGGAGGTCTAAAAATTTATGCCATCTAATGAACACATTGATAGCAGTATTACTATTTTAAACCCAAATCCAATAAATTTTTGAAATCTTCAAAATGAAGCTGTAAGTAAAAATGGCATATTAGACGCAATGAAGATTAGAGGTCACTGGAGCATGGCAGTAAAACTCTAAAGATATGTAATCAATGATATGGAATTGTCTTATTTTTTTATACTCAATATTTTCTAAGCTGTCTTTCTTTTTCTTTTTTTAAAATATTTTATTTCTTTATTCATGACAGAGAGAGAGAGAGAGAGGCAGAGAGGCAGAGACACAGGCAGAGGGAGAAGCAGGCTCCATGCAGGGAGCCTGATGTGGGACTCAATCCTGGGTCTCCAGGATCACACCTTGGGTTGAAGGCGGCGCTAAACCACTAAGCCACTGGGGCTGCCCTAATAAGCTGTTTTTCATAAAGAAAGAGAAATTTTAAAAAAGAAAAATAGTTTGAACAGATCAGTGAGAAAGTTAACTGATTAAACTTACTTAAAATGAATATCAGTCCTCTTCAAGTTAAGGTATGTCAAAAGCATATTGAGACATAGATCTTCCAACAAATTAGCAATTAAATGTCTATTACTCATACATACAATAATTGAAGCTGAGAAAATTACATATTTGAAGTCAATAAAACAAACTGATATTGTAAAAATAAGCTGCAGTCTACAGAAAATAGATGCCTATTTAAAATGGTTAGCTTCCAAAATTTGAGAAAAAAATTCTTAGAGGTCTTTCTGGTGATGTTAATTAGTTGTTTGAATAAAGCATAATAAAACCACTGAAAATGCCTTGGAATACATACTGTTAATCATGGTCTTCTAAAGAATTTATTGATGGGTTTTCTTAATATACCTGCATGCTCAGTAGGTGTGAAATGCAAAACATATAGTGCAAACAGTTTAGAAAAATATTCTTGATTTACAAGTCAAGCATTTTAAAAATATGTCCCTACCTTTGAAAAGTAAGTATCTGCTTCAGGGTAAATGAAGTATATTAAAAATGTTTCACCTAAAAAGCAAAAAATGTTTTAAAAATACAACATTTCGGTCTTATGCAACAAATGGTATTAACTTCTTAGGAAGCCAGGTCTTACAGAAATTAAAGTATATTTAGTAACAGAAAAGATCCATTATTTATCAGATATGCTGCCTTAGCACTATGGTAAGAAACATCATCCCCGTTTTACAGAGAAAGAAATATAAGGATAACCAGGATTAAATAATTTTCCCAAAGTGATTGATGCAACCAAGACAAGCATTCACAGGCTTCTTGCTTACAGTCTGTCTCTTAATCTTGTTAGGTCATATCATCTCTCAGCATTTTTAGAAAATGCCCTTTTTTATTATGTTTTCAGCAGACTATGAATCTAATATACCAGCTTTACTCTTTTCTGTGCTTTCCTTTCTTGAGTATATTTTCAGGAGAGAAATCAGTTCTAGTTTTCTGTCTCTTCCAAATAGTTAAAAACATAAAAGATCATCGATGTAGTAAATCAGTTTAGAAGCTCGATGACTTGATTGGGATGTTCAATTTTACTATAATAGCCTAATCTGAAATGTTATCTGAAATGCTTACTCCTTCACAATTTTTTTCTATGCTACAAAAATTGTTCATAACAAGAACAATCTTGGGGAAAAAATAAGATGAGATGTTTCAGACAGCTTAATGGGGCTGCCACTGTACTAGATAAACATTGTTTAGAGGAGTCTTGGATTAGCTGAAGGCTAGTAGAGACTGAACATATTGAACAATGTCTTAAGTTGCACTTTAAAAGTCAGGATAGACAGTTCTCATAAGAAATGAAAGCTCCTTTGACCATTATAGGTGTTCTGTGGCTAAGGATGAAGTGCCATACTAACAGAACAGCGCTTGCAATTTGTGGAATTGGATTCCAAGGTGAACAAGAAGGTTAACAATTTTTTGTAAATTTTTTTCTTTCCTAAGAACAGAAACTCCAAGATTATAGAATGCAGTATTCACAAAACCATTTTTATACTGTGCTTATAAGTATGAGTTAGAGAAAATATCATGTTGCTCAATATTTTGGCAACTAATTTTAAAAGTCTTCCTAACTGAATTGCTCCCTTACAAAAAATTTGAACCTTATTAAATATCTAACTCATTGATATGGTCCATTTGAAGAAGCAATTTATTAGTCTAATGGTTAACACCTGTTAGTTGAAGCTGAAAAATGAAAAGATTTTAATTGAAAGCAAATGCAGTAAATTCTGGTTCCTTTTTTTAGGTTTCATAAAAGATTTACGCGCACACACACACACACACACACACACACAGAGTCTCCTTTCCCCTGGATGATTTTAGTACATTTTCCCTGTGAGTTAAAAGCCATAAGTATCTCCACAGATATTTTTTTGCAAGTAAAATCACTTTTCATTTGGCAAAAACTAAACCTATGATTCATAGCAGCTTAGAGCACTCAAGGCCAAAGAGTACATCTTGCTTGCTTTGACTGACATTTTTGCAGGCTAAATCAGACCTGCATGATTCAGCTGCATTGAGATTCATTATGCTATGGGAGGGAAGGTTTGGGGGTGATGTAAAGGAGCATAAAGAGAAATCGTCTTGGAAATTGTGTCTAGTGACTGAGGTAAAAATCATCCACAACCAATGGGCAATTTCAATTGGTATTTGATTGGGGAGGCAATGTTTTCCTGCCACCCCTTTATACAGAGAGCTAGAAAACTATACAAAGTACATTGAGGAAGAGTTAGTAAAGAAAATTGTTGTGGGGAAGCAGGGAAAGGGATTTTCCTTGCTAGCAGAAGTGAAGTCAAGGTAGGGAGCAAGAGTATAGAGTAAACGGCTCCTTTTCTCAGCTCAGGCATTAAAGTAAATCAAGTCCGTAATTTGTGTAAAAGGAAAAGTGGAGAAAAATCTATCACCAAAAACATTTACCCTAAGCATTTATCACTAGGAATTCATTCCTATTAGATTTCTTCATTAAGTTTGTCTATCAGTTCCCTTTACATTTCTTATGTCCAGAAGGAGTTAAAATCTTCCTACATCAGGTACTTTCCTATCCAGCCTTAGTATAAGGAGAACACGAAAAAATTGCTTTAGGAAGATGGGGCATCAGAAAAGAGTATTTACAAAGGATTACTGTAGCCAACACTCCATTTTCTCTAAATATTTTGTTTATTCTCTCTGAATATTAATATATAGCCCAGTCATAAGAGATTTTATTCAAGACCAAGTACATAATATATGGTGCAAAATGAATATATGGGGCCTTTTGTTAAAAAATTATTAAGAATTTCAAGATGGAGAATCTCAAGAATTTCAGAGCATTTAACCAAGCTTGGGGCACTCCTAACCACAGGGCTCTGTACAACTGCACAGCCCACATGCCCATGAAGTCCATCCTCATTTTATTCATTGTAATGGAAATGGTGAACTCTAAGCTTGGTTAATAAAAACATTTCACTGTAGAGATAGATAGTCAAGTACTTTGACTTCTGAATTCTCAACACTAATACCAACATTTTGAAACCGAATTCTTTGTAAGTTAATGTAGAGCTTTAGAAATCATTAAATTTAACTTTTTAAATTCTGCATGAATGGTCTATTTTATCTGCCTCTCTATCTTTCCTTATTTACCTGACCTTCTTTGGGAATGTATATGATTCATGAGTTCCAACCTTATTACTTCAGGTTTAGATCTTGTGCCCTAACCCTTAAACCTGAGATTCAAAAACCTAGTCCCCATTTCTCATTCCTAACTCATGAGCCATTCAGGTGCATAAAGTCAAGAATTGCTTCCTAGCATCTCCCCAAATAAGCACTCATCTAGAACAATCAACCATTTTACCAGCCCCAGATTTGAGATTGGAATGTGTTTGGATAATATCTGGCTATGCCAAATCCTAAAGTGCATTAATGAAAGCTGGGGTGATTTAGAGTAAGATTCTCTAAGATCCCAGGAAATGAGGAAATTAGGCCTATAAGAGTCTTGGTCACAAAAGCCATTAAAAGTAACCCTTAGAGGGTGACTAGCTGGCTCATTCAGTAAAGCATGCACCTCTTGATTTTAGGGTCATGAGTTCAAGCCCCATTTTGGGTATAGAAATAACTAAACAAATAAATAAATGAATAAGTAGATGACACCTCTTGGTAGAATAGATTTCACATTCATATCTAAATTTGAGTAAACTGTTATCTAAGCCAATATTCCTTTCCTTTCTAACATATTCCCAACAGTAGGATACTTTTTGATTCCTCTATTAAATGGTCTCTTCTTTTGTTGACACATCACAGTAATTAGTTTACGTTAATCCCACCACTGACAGAATGCCCCAGGAATTTTTTTTCTTATTTTATTTTTTAAGATCAAGTGTTGCCAATAACTCTTCTGACTTTTTAATCTTCTACTCAATTGTGTTTAGAGTAAATGAGGTCATTCTTTTGATATGAGGCTTTCTTTTTTTTCTACCAGTCCCATCCCACAGGCATCGAAAAAATTAAATGAAATAATGGCATTTTTATGATGTTGAATAATAGTCATAAGACATTAGCTGAGAAATGAATAGCATTGAGGTTTTGAATAATCTGCTGTTAATTTTTAATGTTATAATTTAGAAAATAATTGTAAATCTTGTTTTTGATCATAGTTGACCGTTAAAATTCTTTTTTAGTAATATAGAGTAAGTACATTATGTCTAATGCAATTCTAAGTATATACTTCTAAAATATTTGTCTCTAAATTTTCTCTTCTAAAATATACAACCATAGTTTTCAATGTACCTCTCCTTGAATGTGAATAGTTTGGTTAAAAAATGTTGAATCATCTTTGTAATACTTGACTGAGTTTTTAAAAATAGTGTGATTCTTTTATCTTTTTTAAAGAAAACACTATATAAAATAGTACTCTTTTTTATTTTATGTATTATATGCAAAGTCTTCCACTATCAATAGATTACTTTGACTTGAGGAAACAGAACTGACAGTATTTTCTCTTCAATCAGAAAATGTTTGCCCACTAAGTATCATTTTATAGTGTTGGATTATTCTTCTAAAATGAAGCTTTTAAAGATTTTATGGGCTTCCAGTTATAATCCAATATAACAGAATAAACATGCAGCCAAGGCTCTGTAACAAAATATGGAAAGTTATGATGTTTGAACTTAAAAAGACAAATGTAGCATGTAGACTTCAAAATATATAAGAAATCTGGAACAATCAGTACAATAATTTGTTTGAGGCAAAGTGTTTAGGAGAGAAGAGAAAGTAAATCTACAGAAAAGTCAAATACTCTTATTAAAGGAACTTTAGTGTGCTAGAGGTAACATTTAAACAGTGTTAATAGGCTTTATGCTTTCTTGATGGCGTAGCCAATTAGTCCAGTTAGTTACCAAGTTTAATCATGAATGCAAGATAACACATCTTTAAAATAAATGAGATAGTTAAAGAGTAAATAGTAAGTTTTTTAGAAAGTAAGTTCAGCACCAAAATCAGATATGAAGACTTACTTCAAAGTAGATCTTTGCTTCCAATTATATAAGGCCTATATTAATCCTAATATGATGTGTCTGTACCTAGATGTTATATATTACTACACAAGTACCATTTGTCCTCCCTTGTAGGAATATGAACTGGTAAAGAATAAGGAAGCTTTCATAATAATATACAGTTGCTAAGTAATCTTACCTTTTTGATAAATTAAAAATGTCTGAATTTTTTAACATTCCTTTTGTCAAGAAGGGGGTGGTCTAGTTTCCTCTCCTTGAATCTGGGTTGAACCAATAGAATACAGGGCAAGTGAAGCTTTCTAGTTCTAGGGTTTATGCTTTAAGAGGCTGGAAGATTCCATATTCTGTGTCTCAGAATATTCACTCTTGAAACCAAGCTGCCACGCTATTAAGTAGCTTATACATCTCAGTGTATGGAGAAGACCATGTTGAAAAGAACCTAAAGCCTCTGCTGACAGTTCATGCTGAGCTGACAGCTAAATGTCAGCACTACCTTGCTAGCATATGAGTGAGTCATCTTGGAAGAGATCTTCAGAGATAAGCTACCCCCTCCAAGTCCTGCCCAATTTAAAGATTCCATTGAATCAAGGAGTTCTGGGATTGGCTCCTGCATTTGCAGCAGGATACTAACTGTATCATAAGAATGCTTGGGAAGTAAAGAGCCAAAGTAGGAAAGAATAGAGGATTGAAGGAGACAGAGTATGTCCTTGGCTTTCTTACATTTTTTTCTTTAGACATTTCCCCCAATATCTCTTTACATTGGGAAACAGGATAATATCCCTTTCACAAAGGCAAGAGAAATGTGTCATCCTTAGTCCTTAGAATGTTTGGTGATGGTAAGCTTAATGCACATGCATGTATACTGAGTATTCAGAACAGGTCTTGCCCACATCAAGAACAGTGCTAAATCCATAATTATTGGAGTGTGCCAATGGATAGTTAGAATAAGTAGGGTATATTGTGTCATTATTGTTGTTGCTTTTTAATTAGAACAACTTCTTTAAGTAGAAGTGTTTTTTTCAGCTACATATTCCTAAAGATACAAAACCATTTGTCATACCATTCAATCATTATCTTTTTATTTTCTAAGAAGATGTAGTCAATGAGTACATCAACTATAATGTTATTTGGTTTGCAACCCAGTTCTTTGAGGAACTGAAAACAGCTTTCCTTTCCTTTTCTCTTTTTTTTTAAAGTTTTTATTTAAGTATCAGTTAGTTAACATACAGTGTAGTAATATTAGTTTCCAGTATACAATATGATTCAACACTTCCACACATCACCTGGTGTTCATCACAAGTGCCCTCCTTAGTCCACATCACCTATTTCACCCATCCCCCACTCACATTCAATCATTACCTTAATCTGAACCGGGTTCATCAGAACCTCCTATAAAATTCAAACTCCTGGGCAGCCCTGGTGGCTCAGCGGTTTAGCGCCTGCCTTCAGCCCAGGGTGTGATCCTGGAGACCCCGGATTGAGTCCCACGTCAGGCTCCCTGCATGGAGCCTGCTTCTCCCTCTGCCTGTATCTCTGCCTCTCTCTCTCTCTCTCGCTCTATCTCTCTGTCTCTCATAAATAAATAAATAAAATCCTTTTTAAAAAAATTCAAAGTCCTTAGTCTGCCATTGCATCTGAAATCAAGTACCATTTACACTTTTCAACCTTGTGATTCCAGACCAAACCTCTCCCCTTAACCGTATTTAACCTGGATGCACCTCTGCAGCATGATCAGATTAAATTCTCAACCTTTTCTTTTTCTTATTCTACGGAAAGTCTTACTTACTTCTAAAGACCAAGTTCAAACTTTTGTGAAACCATTCTTAATCATAGCAGCTGGTATTCCTTTCTCCATCTCCCATACTTCTATGTACGACTGGTGGAACATATGGACTTCTTTGTTTTATGTTTCTTTCTATCCACATCACACCTCTCTCAAAAGCCTGTGATATTCTGAAAGGCCATTAACAAATCTTATATTTCTGGGAAATCCTCCTGGGAGCCTAGTGGTATGTTGAACAAAGTAGTTGAATTTACCCATTGATTAAATATTCACTCTTAATGAAGGGACCAGACTAGCTGCTGTTTACATTACAGATAAGAAAGGATTACATTACTCCTTTTACTTTTACCATCAAATAGAAATGACTGTTTGCAGGACTCTAGTCCTTTGCATCTCGTGATCACTTTTGCCAGAAACCTCTCAGGTACCTACCAGAAAAAGAAAAGCAAAACGAAACGAAACAAAAAATCCATTATAACTATGCAACCAAAACAACTCTCTAGGAATTTTATAAGAATTAAGTAGGTTTGAAAATGTGGTGTGTTTCTCCTATTGAGATCAGAGCACTTATAGATATGGAAAGAAAATTTACTCCAAAGTGTTAAGGTCACTTTTTACAAATTGGAAATTTTATTAAGAACAAAATTTAAACATTTCCAAACAGCTTAGTTATCCTCTGGATTTTATTCAAGTAAGATTTGACCTACAAGTCATTCCGTTGTCTGTATTTTTATTACATTGTAACTATAGTTTACCTGTAAGATTTTTCTCTCTAGGAGAAACCTGTTCTAATCAGTGGTTCTCAAATTACAGTTGTTTCAGATTCACCAGGGAAATGCTTGTTAAAAGGAAGATTCTCAAACCTAGTCCCCTCTGACACTGTGAATTAGCTAATCTCAATAGGGCTCTGAATTCTTTAGTTTAATAAGCACTCCTATCAGGTCTGTTGAGTCTCTAACCACTGTTAGAGTCTCTAATTATGGAGAACTAATACTCTAAATGACACATTTTTGTTTCCTGTAACTTTTGCCGAAATGGCAAGAGTATAAAAGAGGAAGGCTGGAGATAGTGAATGAATAAGACTCAGAACATTCTAATCTGAGCCACTCAGTCAATACTGGTAGGATTGTCTTCTGTGGCCCATCTTATAAAAAAAGTAAGGATTTTCCCACTGTGTAAGATTACACTGATTCCCACTGTAATCTTAAGTGAACATAACAGGGAAATGCCCTATCCCAGCAGGCATTAGTGTCAGAGCAGGAACCCTGAAACAAGTCACTTACCTAGGAATCCTAATGAATAAAATGAAACAAGTCACTTGCCTAGGAATCCTAATGAATAAAACCAACAACAGCATTTTAGAAAAATACCAGTTTTTCACAGCTACTTCCATAATTCACAGTTTGACAGAGACTACCGAAAACTCAGGTCCTGGTACGAATCAGCACTGAGGAGGAGCTTTATGAATATGTGAATCTCTTGTTTATATCAGTACCACCACAAAACTCCAAGACCACTCTCAGAAGACCTTAAAGAGCTAACAGCTTAAATATGACTTCATTAGCAAATATCATTAAGCAAATAAGTTATCACAGTAGTGTGGAGCGTGTACAAGGGGTAATGTGCATTTGTGCATATTGTCAGAGTGATAAGAAAACTTTAGAACACATAAATTGTTCTATTATTCAGGATCTTGAATTATAACTGCCACAGGAAACATTAGACATCATTGACATTTTTTTTAATATATATGTATATCAAAGGAACTAGCCAGAGACAGCATAAAGAGGCTATCATTTTCAGACTTGACCTACCAGCTTAAAACTGACATAGGTAGTGGAATGCTTGCCTCATTTAAAGAAATGTGAAAACCATCACTTTCACATCACATTCCCTATGAAACAGATACATATTTTTGAAAGATGGTAGAGAAAGTTTGAAGATTTGGGTTTTTGTTTGTTTTTAAAGTGAGGCCATTTCTTTTTCTTTTTTTTTTTTTTTTAATGATTTTATTTATTTATTTGAATAAGAGAGAGAACACAAGCAGGAGGGAGGGGCAGAGGGAGAAGCAGACTCCCTGCTGAGCAGACTCTGAACCCAGGGCTTAATCCCAGGACCCTGGAATCATGAACCCAGGGCTTAATCCTAGGACCCTAGAATCATGACCTGAGCCAAAGGCAGCCGCTTAGCTGATTGATCCACCAAGGAACTCTGAAAGTTTGAAGATTTGAATTGCTACATGAAGAAAAATGTTTCTAAGGAAGTTTTGAAAGTCTATGTGATTAAGAAAAATTCCACCTGATTATATTAAAACTCTCCTCAAAACAATTAAGCATGAACATTGGTTAATAATGCGTACTGAAAGTTTTAGCAATGAAATCTGTTGATGTCCACAATTTATTTTGAAATGTTTTAAAAGAAATGGACTGATAAATGGACAAATGGATAGATCCATTTGATAAAGCTGTGATAAAGCAAATATAGCAAAATGTTAAGATTTGTAGAATTAGAGTGCAAGTGTATGATGGTTACTATACAATTCCTCTAACTTTTCTGCATGTGTGAATATTTTCATAATGACTTGTTATTGGGAAAAGCACTTATCAGTAGAAAAGGGGAACAGTCCTTTTTTTGGTTGGAAAAACAGTCAACCTACCAATTTGAACACAGGGTTTATAGTCAGACCAAGAGTAGAATCCCTATTTTCACACATAGTGTCTGTGTGACCCTGGCATTGTTAATTCTATCACTAAACTCTCGTTTTATCATCTATAACAGAAGTATAATAATACTTACCATCTACTGTATATGTAAGAATTAAATATATGCCAAGTATCTGGAATCAGTAAACATTCAAAGAGCAGAAGATATTAATTTTTTTCAATTGTTACTAGTTTTTATATCCACTATTAACTGAATAACAAAATAATTTATATATCTTAATTTCCTTTAAAAATCTTCCTAAATTCTTGGGACACCTGGATGTCTCAGTGATTGAGCGTCTGCCTTTGGCTCAGGGCATAATCCTGGAGTCCCGGGATCAAGTCCCACATCAGGCTCCCTTCATGGAGCCTGCTTCTCTCTCTCTTCTCTCATAAATAAATAAATATTTTTAAAAAATCTTTCTAAAATCAAAAGATCAATTTCAGTATAGGAATTGTGACTTTAATGTTATGTAAAGTTCTTGCTGAGTAACTAATATATTTTCTATAATTCTAAATTCAGTCTTATAATCCTATAAGATTAAGGAAAATTAATTGACAAGAATTGCATGGCATTTGATGTATTTCAACTTTAATTTTACCAAATTTAAATTTAACTCTACTAATAAGAAAAAGGGAGGTATTTAGTATAAAGTTCTAGCCAACATACTTTCAACAAAACAATTCATTAAAAAAAAAAAATAGCCCTGTGTTAGATGTTGGGAGGGAAAACAGAGCTTAATACAAGGCCCTCATCCACAAAAGAATTTCATTGTGGTTAGGAAGAAATATCCAGCCCTTGGGGGGAAAAAAAAAACAATGCATGAGTTAAAAATATAAGACATGTAACAAAGAAATATATGATTAAGAACCAAATGAATAATATAAATAATATGTTCTGAGAGTTCAAAAAAGAGAAAATTCATAATGGCCTTAAAGCGAAAGTTTTGGGGATTCTATGCCTATTTAAACCCTTTAGAACATGAAAGAAACTTATTGAGAACATGTGGTTTTGATGGGAAGCAAAATGCAATTGAATAGATAGCATTGTTCAGGGCCGGCCTTTCCTTGGGAATTATGAACAGGAGGAAAGAACAAAAAGAGAATAGTTAACAACAATCACAAGATTAGTAACTGAATATTATATACTTCCTTCATTTCAAGAGGTATTTATTTAAAGAATAAATGTAAAGAATTGGGATGTTGCTGAGGCCCTAACTCCAAGGAGTTTATGAGTAACAATAAGTAAGCAGAATTGTCTATTAAATGCCAAGTGTATGCCAGGCTAGTTGAAGCTTACAGTCTATAATAAAAGCTAAGAAAAAAAATCTGTGATATACAAAGTATGAAGTATCAAACACCATAAAAGAGACCAGATAAAATGCTAGGCATACTCAGAGAAGAGTTTTCTTGCAGTTGACATAAGGGAGATACTGATGTGGGAGGTTAACAGTGAGATGGTCTTTGAAGAGGAATGAGTAGAATCTAGACAGAGATGAGGTGAAAGAGTAAGGAAAAGAATCAGAGTGGACTAAGTCACAGAAGTAAAGCATATACATGAAATAGAGTCTGTGGTTCTTTCTGGAAACTGTATGGAGAGAAGGGTATTTGAAAGAGAGGGAGACCACCAAGGCCTTGAATACAAAGCTCAATTTTGAACTTTATTCTGTTGGTAACAGGGAGCTACTAAGGGATTATCAGCTGAGGAATGAAATGTTCAGAACTTGTTTGTTATTTGTTTTTACCCTGGTAGCTTGTATAAGAATTGGAAGAAGAAAAGTCTTAAGTGCAAAATGACCATAAGGCAACGAGAGCCTGAGGCTGGGAACATAGAAAAAAGCTATCTCAGAGGTTAAAAGGACATAGCTTCACAATTAATTCAACTTCAAGAGCACAGGGACAACAGATTATATGAAACTAGGATGTGGGGGGAGATTGACATGGTTAGAAATGCCAATAATTGATGATAATAAAAACTCGACCCATTTTTGGTTAGTTTTATGGTTGTTCTCAATTCTCTACAGTCAATGCCCCTTTTACTGTCTGCACCCAGAGCAGAATGCTTCCCCTGCCTTTCAGCTTTGTATACCACTGCATGGGATGGAAGCAATTAAAGAAGTTCTCAGATCTAAGCTAAACATCTGGGGGTTTGAGGGTTCTTTTAACAGAAGTAGAAATTAAGAAGATAAAAGAGCAGATCTGAGAATGAGTTTAATTTCACAC
This sequence comes from Canis lupus familiaris, assembly GCF_011100685.1. NCBI lineage: Eukaryota > Metazoa > Chordata > Mammalia > Carnivora > Canidae > Canis > Canis lupus. The sequence goes on from NC_049249.1 coordinate 26,722,189, forward strand.
ATGTTAAATATGAATTACTGGTAGATAGCTAAATGATAATATCGATATTGGAATCTGAGTGTGGATGTAGCTGAGCTGAGAAGTTAGGGTAAAGATCTAGGTTGGGAAGTCATCTGCTAAGAGGTGGCAACTAAGACTAGTGAAATGCCTAAGCTTTGAGGGCTCCAGTATTTGTAATTGAGTACATCAGCCATGTATTTGGTCTTAAAGTCATATGCAACTTTTTTTTTTAAAGATTTTATTTATTTATTCATGAGAGACACACAGAGAGAGAGAGAGAGAGAGAGAGAGAGAGAGAGAGAGGCAGAGACACAGGCAAAGGAAGAAGCAGGCTCCATGCAGGGAACCCAACTCAGGACTCCAGGATCATGCCCTGGGCCGAAAGGCGCTAAACCGCTGGATCCCCAGTCATATGTATCTTAAGCCAAATAATACTCAGGATTCATACCATTAGGGGTGTCTGCCAGAAATCTCCATGATTTGTCTTTCATTAAGCTCCTGCCAATACTATAGTTGAGGTTATTGACATTTGAAGGCTAAGTATAAGAATAATTTTAAATGGATTTCTTTTATTTTTTTCAAAATAATATCGCTGTAACTTAATTATTTATACTAAATAAATTTAAATATCAGAAAATAGTTTAGATTGAGTATGTTAGAACTTAACTTCTTAGAGATAAAATCTCGTGATTTACAGAGTAATGTTCTGCATTGGCATTCCTTCAGGGTTGGTACCAAATATAAAGAAAATGTCAAAGTAGTCTGCAAAACTAGTATTAAATTTATTGTCTTTTATACACATATGATATGTCTTTTTTGTAACTAAGTTCCTGGAAAACAGTTATCTTTTTCCCAAGAATTTTTATGCTTCCTTGAGTCTGGCAATGGAGATCCCATTTGATCTTGGCTACTAGGAATTTCAGAACTGTATTTAATGATCAAATGCATTACCATCCTACCTTAAAAATCTTAGGAGATTTTACTATTCAAGTATGGATTTCTTTTTTAGGCTTTATTCTTAATTTCCCTGGTATACATGTGAGTTTTATCATTAGTTATTTCAAGTATATTGGAGAATATATCAAGTTATAAGCAATACACAATAATAATAGTTGAAAGCAAAATGCTAGATGATATTTTTTAAAATTTTTGGTTGAGGAAGTAGCCAAAAAGGAAGAACCAGAAAGAATAGCACAGTATATTGGAGGAAAAAAAAAAGCACCATCCTATGATCTGAATAACAACAACTGCCATTTGTTACACATACGTGGTTCTAGATACTTTACACAATTATATCCAGTAACCATAATAACACCACATTATAGGGAAGAAAATTAAGATTCAGAGAGCCACTGACTTTTGTTAGTGGTGGAGCTAGAAACTGAACAAAGATCTCACTAACTTCCGGAGGATGTATTTTGTCCACTCAAGGCTCTGTCTTTAGAACATGTGCCCAAAATATGTTGCTATCACTTACTAGCTATTTTCCCTTGGCCTATAAGGGACATTTAAAGTCTGATTCTTTATGATTTTAGAATGAAATTGAGATAGCAATCAATACAATATGAAGTATAAAAATTTTACCATTTACAATAACATCAAAACTATTAAATACCTAGGAATAAATATAACACAAGAAGTATGTAAGGCCTCTACACTGAAAACTATAACATTATTTTTTTAATATTTTATTTATTCATGAGAGACACAAAGAGAGAGACAGAGACACAGACAGAGGGAGAAGCAGACTTCTCTGGGAACCTGATGTGGGACACGATCTCTGGTGGGATCATACCCTGAGCTGAAGGCAGATGTTCAACCTCTGAGCCACCCAGGCATCCCAAACTATAACATTATTGAGAGAATCAAAGATATCATAGTCAACGGAATGATATACTATATTCAAGAATCAGAAAATGTGGTATTACAATCATGCCATTTCTCCACAAACTGAAAATAGATTCTGTGTATTTCCAATAAAAATCTTAGAGACATTTTTTTTTATGTAGAAATTGACAAAGTGATTCTAAAATATTTGTGGAAATCAAAAGGCAAGGAATATCCAAAGAAGAAATCTGTATGCTACCAGATATCAAGACGTATTATAAAGCTGTGGAATTGATGCAAGGTAGACAGAGACCAATGGATAGTGTAGTATAATACATGACAAAGGTGACTTTGCATTGCAGTAGAAAAAGAATGGTCTTTTCAATAAATCATGATGATCAATTGTATATCCATATAAGAAAAATAATTATTGGGATTCTCATCTCAGAAAAATCAAAATTGGATGGACTGCAAGTCTACAATGTAAAAATATAAAACAAAGTTTTTAAAGAAAAGCAGAATAGCTTTACAACTTGGGGATATTTCATGATTTCTTAAATATGCCATAAAAATAGTAGCCATAATGGAAAATTTGGTATATTAAACAATATTAAGAACCTCTTTCATGTTGAGAGTGAAAATATAACCATGCAATGGGACAAGATATTTCCTACAAATACATATTTAAAAAATACACAACTCATATGAAGAAGTTCATTCTTCATATAAAGAACTCCCAATCAATAAGATGCGATCAACTCAGTAAGATAAAGAGCAAAACATTTGAGCAGGCTCTTCATAAGAGGATATCCAAATGGCTAATAAAGTCACGTAAAGGTGCTAGACTTCATTAGTCATTGGGAAAATGCAAATTAAGATCATAGTGCAACATCATACATATCCACGCAAATGGCTAAAATTAAAAAAAGGCGTCACCAAACTTGGCTAGGATATGAAAGCAACCATAACTCTCATAAATTGCTTTTGGGAGTGTACCTTGATACAACCATTTGGAAAAATGGGTCATATATTTTAAGTATATATATACCTATAAACAAGCAATTCCCCTCTCAGATACAACCCCAACAGAAATAAATATACATGTTCATCAAAAACACGTGTATAAGATTGTTCATTGCAGTACTATTCATGTTAGCCAAATGCCCATCAAGATTTAAGTAGATCATCTTGACTTTTTTGTCATATATTGACCATATATGCATGCGTTTATTTCTGGGCTCTCCATTCCATTCCAATGTGTGTCTGTTGTGTCTGTTTTTATGCCGATATTATGCTGTTTTGATTACTGTAGCTTTAAAATATAGTTTGAAGTCAGGAAGTGTGGTGCCTCAAGCTTTGTTCTTTATCAAGATTGTTTTGCTACTTAAGTAAGATCTTTGTGAGTCTATACGAATTTAAAGTTTGGGTTTTTTTTTTTTTTCTATTTCTGTGAGAAATGACATTGGTATTTGCGTAGAAATTGCAATCCATCTGTAGATTACTTTGGGTAGTATGGACATTTTAACAATATTAATTCTTCTAATCCATGAACATGGAATATCTTTCCATTTGTTTGTGTCATCTTCAATGTCAATATCTTATTGTTTTCAGTGTGCAGATCATTCCCCTCCTTAGTTAAATTTATTCCTAAGTATTTTATTCTTTCAATGTAATAATAAATGGTATATAAATTATAAAGATTAGTCTTTTCGACAAATGATATTGGGAAAACTGGACAGCCAGATGCAAAAGAATGGAATTGGACCCCTATCTTACACCCTACATAAAATCAATTCAAAGTAGACCAAAAACTGAATATAAGACTTGAAGCCATAAAACTTCTAGAAGAAAACATAGGGGATAAGCTCCTTAACATTAGTCTTGGCAATGTTTTTTGTTTTTGTTTTGTTTTGTTTTCTATTACACCAAAGCAAAGCAAAAAAGCAAAAATAAACTAAGTGGGACTACATCAAACTAAAAAGTTTCTGCACAGTGAGGGAAACCATCAACAAAATGAAAAGACAGCCTATGGAGTGGGAGAAAATGTTTGCAAATCACATGTCTGATAAGTGGGGTTTTATACGTAATTAATATATATAAAGAATTTATATTAAATGTATATAAATAACTCACACAACTAAACATCAAAATAACCTCTCCTTCCCCCCAAAGAATCCCTATCTGATTAAAAGTTGGAAAGAGGAACTGAATAAACATCTTTCCAAAGAAGACATATAAATGCCTAACAGATACATGAAAGGATTCTCAGCATCACTAATCCTCAGGGAAATGCAATTCAAAACCACAATGAGACATTACTGCACTATTGTTAGAGTGGCTATTGACAAAAAGACAAGAGATAAGTCTTGGCAAGGATGTGGACAAAAGGGAATCTTTGTGTATTTACTGTTGGTAGGAATGTAAACTGGTGCAGCCACTTTGGAAAACAGTATGGAGGTTTCCCAAAAAATTACAAATAGAACTACCATATGATCCAGTAATCCCAATTCTGGATCCAAAGGAAAAGAAAGCATTAACTTGAAAAGATATATGTAGCACTACCACTATCTCTTACCTTCCCAGTTCAATGCAGCATTAGCCAAGATATGGAAATAATCACATGTCCTTCAATGAATGAATGTATAAAGAAGATGTAAAAAATACATATATATATGCATGTATATATATATATATATATGTGTGTGTGTGTGAATGGAATATTTTTCAGCAATGAGAAAGAAAGGAAATCCTGCCATTTCAGACAGCATTGATGAACCTTGAAGTCATTATGCTAAGTCAAAAAGAGAAAGACCATACTGCATAGTATCAATTATGTGTGGAATCGAAAAAGCAAAATAAAATAAAATAAAACTCACAGAAACAGTAAAAAAAAAAAAGTGGTTGCCAAGGGCTAGGGGGTGAGGGAAATAGGGAGAAATTGATAGCAGAGTCCTAGCTTTCATCTAGAAGATGAATAAGTTCTGAGGATCTAATGTAGAACATGGTGATTATAGTTGATAACACTGTACTGTATAATTGAAACTTACTAAGTGTTTTGTGGAACTCTCTCACACACAAAAATGTTAGAATAGATAAATTTTGGTATATTTGCATAATGGAATACCAGAGAGAGCAAGTCACAACTAGATGCAACCATATGAATGAGACTTACAAGTATACTATTGAGCAAAAGAAGCCAGGCACTAAAAGAGTATCACACTTCTATAAAGTTCAATAACAGGCAAAGCTAATCTATGACAGTACGAGTCAGCATAATGGCTACCCTTGTGAGTGTAGAAGGAAATGACTGGAAGAGGGAATAAGACAAGATTCTGAGAAGCTGGAATGTTTTGTTTTTATTAATATGCTTAATCGTCACACAAGTATGTTTATGTCATGAAAATTAATCATGGGATACATTTAAGAGTTTATGTAGTTATCTACCTGTATGTTACATTTTAGTGACAACTTCTTCCCCTCAAAAAAAAAAAAAAAAAAAAAGGTAAGTCATCATCCACTGGTTCAAATCTAGGTTGGGTACTTATGGTCAGTTGATAGCAACTCTTTATCCACAACATTTTTTTTTTGTTCTGATGCCTTCCTGCTTTAAATGGCAACTTCATGGATCCATGGAAAAATTTAGATAACTTGAGATATTTGTGCCAAACAATCATTCATAAACCCCGAAAAGGGCTAAAGAAAGAGTTAAACTTTGTTTCTGAAAATGGAAGGGCTACAAGTGTCTAAGTGCCCTCATACTGATTTAACACATACAAAGTGGTATATAAGGAAGATATATACCATAGAGCCTACATGCAATGTCTCAACTTTATGGTTTATTTAACCAGACTTCTTAGAGAATTTCAACTGATGCATCAAAGGATGTTTTCAAAGCACCCATATTAAATTTTGGATGAAAGGAAGAAACCAGGGGAAATTACTACTCCTTTAGGTTCATTTGACATTATTTTACCCCTAATATTGATTATTATTCCAGTTCAAAGAATAATAGTGAAAAGAAATGTTGATATATCAAATTTTACTATTCTGTTATTTGTTGAGGTCATCTGACAGCATCTGATTCCACTTACATGGCTATGGAAGACCAATTATAAAATGACTGTGCTCACTCTGTAGAATGGCCCTTCAGTGCTTGGAAAAGAACAAAGGGCTGTGAAGTTGAAATCGAGAGCCTTAGTTCTGATTCCATGGGTCACTCTATAGGCCTTTAGTAAAATCATTTTGCCTCTCTGGTCTTCATATTTTCAATCTATAAGTAAACAATAACCTTTGGCAACAAAATATTCTTAAATGGTGACTTTTAACATAAGAGTAGTCACAAAAATATGACTATAACTCTATGAAGAATTTCCAGGAGATTGCTCTTGGGGCAAATATTTTTGTGAAACATTAGTTAAAATTGACAGGATAGTGGTAAGTCCTGGAGAGTGCTTGGCATGTTAATTGGTCAAGTATATTTGTTGGGGGTAGTTTTATTAATCAGTACACATGATTTGTCCTTTTATAATAAAAGTCTCCAAGTCTTAGATACTACATTTGAGGATACAAAAAGTGCTTGGTGATCTGCTTGGTATTGTTCAGCATGGATTCATATTTATCCTAAAAGTAAAAAGTAAAAGTCATGGTTCTGTGGAGGTGATAGCAAATTGTTAGCCGCTGTCAATAGCTAATGAATAGGATGGAAAATTAGAGGCTCTGGATTCCCATTGCCAGTTGGATACTTAATACACACACATGCACAGACTAACACACACACACACACACAAACACATGTTTAAGTGTGCGTGTATGGCATGTAATAAAGACAAAGATAAATGTATTTAAAGTTCTAAATTAGACTGATAAGGATATGGAGTTCACTTGTGATCTAATAAAAAGAGTTCAGATTTAGAGACAGAGGTAGAGGTTCAAGTTCCTTAGACTCACTAACTTAATAACCATGAACATATTATTTAACCTTTATTCACCTCAGCAGCCTTATTTCAAAAACTAGGACAATAATTCCTTTTTAAATTTTTTTTATTGGAGTTCAGTTTGCCAACATTTAGCATAACACCCAGTGCTCATCCCAAGTGCCCCGCTCAGTGCCCGTCACCCAGTCACCCCAACCCCCGCCCACCTCCCTTTCCACTACCCTTTGTTCATTTCCCAGAGTTAGGAGTCTCTCATGTTTTGTCACCCTCACTGATATTTTCACTCATTTTCTCTCCTTTCCCTTTCACTAATTTCTATATTCCCCAAATGAATGAGACCATATGATGTTTATCCTTTTCCAATTGACTTATTTCACCCAGCATAATACCCTCCAGTTCCATCCACGTCGAAGCAAATGGTGGGTATTTGTCATTTCTAATGGCTGAGTAATATTCCACTGTATACATAGACCACAGCTTCTTTATCCATTCATCTTTCGATGGACACCGAGGCTCCTTCCACAGCTTGGCTATTGTGGACATTGCTGCTATAAACATCAGGGTGCAGGTGTCCCGGCGTTTCATTGCATCTGTATCTTTGGGGTAAATCCCCAACAGTGCAATTGCTGGGTCGTAGGGCAGGTCTATTTTTAACTGTTTGAGGAACCTCCACACAGTTTTCCAGAGTGTCTGCACCAGTTGACATTCCCACCAACAGTGTAAGAGGGTTCTCTTTTCCCTGCATCCTCTCCAACATTTGTTGTTTCCTGTCTTGTTAATTTTCCCCATTCTCACTGGTGTGAGGTGGTATCTCATTGTGGTTTTGATTTGTATTTCCCTGATGGCCAGTGATGCGGAGCATTTTCTCATGTGCTTGTTTGCCATGTCTATGTCTTCCTCTGAAATTTCTGTTCATGTCTTTTGCCCATTTCATGATTGGATTGTTTGTTTCTTTGGTGTTGAGTTTAATAAGTTCTTTATAGATCTTGGATACTAGCTCTTTATATGATAGGTCATTTTCAAATATCTTCTCCCATTCTGTAGGGTATCTTTTAGTTTTGTTGACTGTTTCTTTTGCTGTGCAGAAGCTTTTTATCTTGATGAAGTCCCAATAATTCATTTTTGCTTTTGTTTCTCTTGCCTTCATGGATGTATCTTGCAAGAAGTTGCTGTGGCCAAGTTCAGAAAGGGTGTTGCCTGTGTTCTCTTCTAGGATTTGGATGGAATCTTGTCTCACATTTAGATCTTTCATCCATTTTGAGTTTATCTTTGTGTATGGTGTAAGAGAGTGGCCTAGTTTCATTCTTCTGCATGTGGCTGTCCAATTTTCCCAGCGCCATTATTAAAGAGACTGTGTTTTTTCCAGTGGATAGTCTTTCCTGCTTTGTCGAATGTTAGTTGACCATAAAGTTGAGAGTCTACTTCTAGATTCTCTATTCTGTTCCATTGATCTATGTGTCTGTTTTTGTGCCAGTACCACACTGTCTTGATGACCACAGCTTTGTAGTACAACCTGAAATCTGGCATTGTGCTGTCCCCAGCCCTGGTTTTCTTTTTTAAAATTCCCCTGGCTATTCGGGGTCTTTTCTGATTCCACACAAATCTTAAGATGATTTGTTCCAACTCTCTGAAGAAAGTCCATGGTATTTTGATAGCGATTGCATTAAATGTGTAAATTGCCCTGGGTAGCATTGACATTTTCACAATATTAATTCTTCTAATCCATGAGCTTGGAATATTTTTCCATCTCTTTGTGTCTTCCTCAATTTTTTTCGGAAGTGTTCTGTAGTTTTTAGGGTATAGATCATTTACCTCTTGGGTTAGGTTTATTCCTAGGTATCTTATACTTCTCAGTGCAAATGTAAGTGGGATTGACTCCTTAATTTCTCTTTCTTCAGTCTCATTGTTAGTGTATAGAAATGCCACTGACTTCTGGGCATTGATTTTGTATCCTGCCTCACTGCCAAATTGCTGTATGAGTTCTAGCAATCTTGGGGTGGAGTCTTTTGGATTTTCTATGTAGAGTATCATGTCATCTGCGAAGAGGGAGTGTTTGACTTCTTCTTTGCCAATTTGAATGCCTTTTATTTCTTTTTGTTGCCTGATTGCTGAGGCTAGGACTTCTAGTACTATGTTGAATAGCAGTGGTGAGAGTGGATATCCCTGTCGTGTTCCTGATCTTAGGGGAAAGGCTCCCAGCGTCTCACCATTGAGAATGATATTTGCTGTGGGCTTTTCATAGATGGCTTTTAAGATGCTGAAGAATGTTCCCTCTATCCCTATACTCTGAAGAGTTTTGATCAGGAATGGATGCTGTATTTTGTCAAATGCTTTCTCTGCATCTATTGAGAGGATCATATGGTTCTTAGTTTTTCTCTTGTTGATATGATCAATCAGATTGATTGCTTTACGAGTGTTGAACCTGCCTTGCAAATCCCATTTGGTCATGGTGAATAATCTTCTTAAAGTACTGTTGGATCCTATTGGCTAGGATATTGGTGAGAATTTTTGCATCTGTGTTCATCAGGGCTATTGGTCTATAATTCTCCTTTTTGGTGGGATCTTTGTCTGGTTTTGGAATTAAAGGTGATGCTGGCCTCATAGAACAAGTTTGGAAGTATTCCATCTCTTTCAATCTTTCCAAACAGCTTTAGTAGAATAGGTATGGTTTCTTCTTTAAACGTTTGATAGAATCCCCCTGGGAAGCCATCTGGCCCTGGACTTTTGTGTCTTGGGAGGTTTCTGATGACTGCTTCAATTTCCTCCCTGGTTATCGGCCTGTTCAGGTTTTCTGTTTCTTCCTGTTCCAATTTTGGTAGTTTGTGGTTTTCCAAAAATGTGTCCATTTCTTCTAGATTGCCTAATTTATTGGCGTATAGCTGCTCATAATAAGTTTTTAAAATCGTTTGTATTTCCTTGGTTATGGTTGTGATTGCCCCTTTCTCATTCATGATTTTATTAATTTGAGTCTTTTCTTTTTTTGTTTTTAATAAGGCTGGCTAATTTTTTTATCTTATTAATTCTTTCAAAGAACTAACTCCTGGTTTTGTTGATCTGTTCCATATCTGTTCTTCTCGTCTCTATTTCATTGAGTTCTGCTCAAGTCTTTATAAGCTGTCTTCTTCTGCTGGGTGAAGGTTTCATTTGCTGTTCCTTCTCCAGCTCCTTTAGGTGCAAGGTTAGCTTTCATATTTGAGTTCTTTCCAGATTTTGGATGGATACTTGTATTGCAATGTATTTCCCCTTCAGGACTGCTTTTGCTGTATCCCAAAGATTTTGAACAGTTGTATCTTCATTCTCATTAGTTTCCATGGATCTTTTTAATTCTTCTCTAATTTCCTGGTTGACCCTTTCTTCTTTTAGTAGGATGGTCTTTAACCTCCACGTGTTTGAAATAGGACAATAATTCCTAAGTTTGTTGTGAAAATTAACTATAACAATAAATATTAAAATATGTATACATTGCAGAGAACTTACACATGTAAGATAGTAACAAAACCTTTGGGTTATCTTTGGGTTTTAACATTCAAATACAGTTTTATTTCAGTTCATAGAGCAATTATTCTTCCTCTAGTTCTTGTAAGTGAATTACTGACAGGTGGTAAGCAGGAATTCCTTAGGTCAGATAGTATCAAGAGAGAAGTATAAAGTGATTTAGAGTCAGAACTGCATTGAAGACTTAGCTTTGTCACTTATTTGCTTTGTGAGCTAAAGCAAGAGGTTAACTTCCCTGAACCTTAGTTTCCTTTTCTATAAAATCAGAAAAGTACACTTTATGCATTGGTGTGGAACTTACAGGGGACTGTAAAAGCACACACGTCCTATTAGCTACTAGAATTGTTAAGATTTTTTATTTATGCCAGGCTTAGTCCTAGATGTTGGGGATACAAATAGGAAAAGACTTGACCCTGCCTTCATATCCATAGACCACTGTGGAGGAAATAATCATATAAAGAGCTAATGTCAACACAGCGTGATAAGTCCTGTGATAAAGGTATGCCCAGGGAGCATGGAGAAGTAGAATAGGACAAGACTTCTTACAGGAGATGTCCTAAACTCAGGACTGACAAATGAGTAAGATATGTGTCAGTTGCAAGATAGGTTCTGGATTAGTTTCCTAATGACAAATTACCACAAACTGAGTGAATCAAAACAACAGAAATTTATTTTCGGCCAGCTTGGAAGCTGAAAGAATTGGTTCCTTCTGGAGGTTCTGAAAGAGAAACCTTTTCATACCTAGCTTCTGGTAGTTGCCAGGAATCTTTGGTGTTCTTTGCTTATAGCTGCATCACTCCAATTTCAGCCATGGTCTTCACAGGGCCTTCTGACAAAGATACCAATCGCTAGATTTAATAAGGTCCATATCTTAATCCAGTATATCTCTGTATCTTAACTAATTATATCTATATAGACCCTCTTTCCAAGAAGCATCACATTCTGAGGGTTTGGGAGGACATACATTTGGGGGGACACTATTCAACCGAGTACAGTTGCCCTGTGTCCCCCAAAATTCATATTATCCTATGTGAAAAATATATTTGCCCCATCTTAACATCCCCAAAAGTCTTAACGCATTCCAGTATTAATTTTAAATCCAGATTTTCATCTAAATATCAACTTGAAAGTTTCAAATATCAACATGTAAGTCAGGTATAGTTGGATACAATCCATCTTAGAGCAAAATTCCTATCTATCTGTGAAGAACTAAAACAAGTTATCTAATTCCAGAATACAATCGTGGGACAGGCATAAGAAAGATATTCCCATTCTGAAAGGAAGAAAATGGAAGGAATAAATGGATCATTGGTCCAAACAAATCTGAAACCCAGCAAAGCAAGTTGTATTAGATTTCAAGGCCTGAGAATAATCCTTGTTGGCTCACTGCTCTATCATTGGGACCCGTGGTGGCCCCTTCTAGCTTCTGCATCTGTGGCTCTGCCCTCAGAGTCATTCTTCATTTCCTTCCAACTCCGTATCTTTCCATCCAAGCTGTGGCAGTGCTTCTGTTGGTATAAATTTCTCAAAAATCTTATTGGTCTCCTGTACAATATGGAGAGTTTGCCCCATCACACAAGAGGGTCTCCACACATCTTTCCTTGATAACCCCATTAATCCCATCTCTGCTGGTTTCTGCTAAGATTGGTTGACTGGATCCAGGAATCAGATATCTAGTTTCTTCAACAAAATGTGGTCCAGCTACAACATTTGTGCTCTCTACACAGTTCTGGTTCCTTTTTGTTTATCACAGTTTTTGCCCTAACTTATTCTTTCTTCTCATACTTTACTATGAGCACCATGAAGAAAACAAGCATACCTTCCACACTTTGCCTTATTCCATTGCTTATTTTCCATATTTTTATCTGAGACCTCACCAGAAACACTGTTAATGTTCAGATTTATAAAAAAACATTCTCTTAATGACAATATATGTTATTCTCCAAGACAATAGAAGTTTCCTCTCCAGCTCACCTCACTTCCATTGAGCTCTATGAGAATCACGTTTAGTATCCATATTTCTACCAACAGTCTTTTCAAGGAAATCTAGTCTTTTTCTCTCAAGTGCCTCAAAATTCTCCCAGCTTCTATCCATTACCCAATACCAAAATCACTTGCAGAGTTTAGGTGTATGTTATAGAGGCACTTCCCTTCCTCTTACCAGAATCTGTATCAGTTTCCTAGGGCTGCCATAACAAATTACCATAGACTGGATGGTTTAAAACAAAAGAAATTTAATTTCTCTTTATCACAGTCCTGGGAGCCAGAAGTCCAGAATCAAGATGCCAGCAGGACCAGTCTGTCAAGGCTCTAGAGAAAAATCCTTCCTTGCTACTCTCCTAGCTTCTGGTGGCTCCAGTAGTCCTCACAAGTTCTTGATTTGTAGCTTTATCAATCCCATCTCTGACTTTGTCATCACATGAATTTCTTTCTTCCCTGTGTGTCTTCATATGGCCTTTAAGGACACCATTCATTGGATTTAGAACCCCCCCTAATCTAATATGAACTCATTTTAAGTAATTGCATCTGCAAAGACCCTCTTCCCAAATAAGGTCAGATTCTGAGGTTCTTGGTGGACATGAATTTTGGAGGGACACTATTCATCTCATTACAGGTTCTTATAGATTCCTGATTCTCCTTCAGCTCTCTTCCGGTTGACCATGCTAATATTAAGTTGCTATGGTGACAGTTTATTCATCTGACCTACTGTCTGCATCCTAATCCCCTGTTTCTTTTCAAACTGTGTTTCTTAAATGTTGAACCTTTAAACTGACAGATGCAATGATGCAATATCTTGAGAAATCTGAATGTTATGTTTATCCGGAGATGGGAATTTTGCCAAGGTGAGGTCAGAAACAGTGAAACATTTTTAATTCATTGGATTAATATGTCTGCTACTTGCTGTGGTTAAATAATAGTCTTTGTTTTTGTTCTTAATTACTTGTTGAAGTTGAAAATATCAAGGGTTCTTTAACTGATTCTGTGAATTGATATTTAATACATGGTCTGCCATGGTTACCCAGCCTGGGATTTGTTACTTTAACATATCAATCAATGGCAAAGTCGATGTGTAAGCTGCTAGTGATTTTTAAAGTATCTTTGTATTCAATAGTCTTGTACCTTGTTTGTAATTGAAGGTCATTCTTTAAGAAAAGAATGATATCTAAGACTATAAATTCATTGTACTTGCTAAGCTCTTGAGAGTAGAGATTTACAGTATCAATATATAGTGAGCTTTGCCCATTCAGGCTACTAAGACTGATGCTTGTAGCTTTAATTATTTTCACATGATACAGCTAATTCCAAGAATGCTATTCTTATTTGGATCTTAGAAAATATATGTCTGTTTTACCATTTGAAATCTATTTAACAATACCCTTCTTTTTGTTTTAGGAAAGCCCCTTCTTTCACCAACACATTTGTTAGATTTTACTTGTCTTATCTTCATAGCAATCCATGTACTAAGGATATAATATTTAGACATTCTGTCTCATACTGGTTATAAACTGGGATGTTGTTTCTTGAAGTTCATGTTGAAAATGTGTTCCAATCACCTGTTTCATAGGGGTATTGTTGTAGGTTAAAACCATTCCGCTACCCACCACCCCCAAATATTTACATCCTAATTCCAAAAGCCCGTGAATGTGCTCTTATTTGGGAAAACAGCCTTTCACACATGATTAGGTTAAGGGTATTGGGATGGAAAATTATCCAGGGTTATCCTTGTGGACTCTGAATGTGATAGTGTCTAAATAGAAAAGAGAGGGAGATTTGACACCAGAAGAGGAAAAGGCAATGTGACCACAAAGGCAGAAATTGGAGAACGGGAGACAGAAACCAAGGGATGCCAGAAGCTGAAAGAGGCAGGGAGCATATTCTCCCACAAAGTCTCTAGCCTTGCCCACATTTTGATTTTAGCCCAGGAAAAATCAATTTTGGACTTCTGGTCTCCATTACTGTGAGAGAATAAGTTTTGTTGTGTTAAGCTATCAAATTTGGGGAATTTCTTATAGCCACCTCAAGAAACTAATACAGGTATATAACATTTTCCCTTGGGAGATATGAGATACACCATGCTCCATCAAAAACAGGATTACTTACTCGATTTATTTATAGTAATTATGTTTCATAGTAGTTCTATGGAGTAAGCTCATCCTCTAAGTTGATACTGAATTTTGAGTAAAGCATTTTACCTTTGAATTTAGGTGTAATACCTAATCTAGTTGCCAAAATTAACTTCAAACTTCCCTATAGAATTGGTTCTTAAACTGGGAAACTATTTCAGTGATGTCTCTTAAAAAGAGTCACATCTTTCCCCACCTAAATAGTATAATTCAGATTTCCCCTTTCTGTAAACATTCATATTCCTTCATAAAGCCTCAAATTCTGTTCAGTTTTCATTTCATATTATAAATTACAAATTAAACCCAACCTTCCTTCCTTTATGGGTGCAAAATTGATAGTACAACTAATTGTTCTCTCAAATGGCTAATTATATTTCTAGTTGCCTACTTGAAGGTCTAATTAGCCAATTGCATATGCTTATGTGGGGGCAAGGAGATAATTGGCATTCTCAGGCAGGTAATTAGAAAAGCAATTAGTAGTGCCCACAACTAATTACAAGAATGAAAATTGTACCCACCAAGATGGTACCAGTGTCTACTGGGCAGAAAACCAGTCTCTGGAAAGTGATAGGAGACCTACTACATCTGGCAATATCTTAATGAGAAGCAGTAAAACAAACCAGGAACTAGGCCTTCCTGGATCTATAAGCCACCTTTTCCAAGGGGCTGCCAAGAGTCTTTCCACCTCTGGCAAAGGGCTGCCTTTGGGGCTGTTTTCCTATTGCCAGTAATAATTTGTCAAAGAAAAAAAAAAAAAAAAAACACTTGCACCTAAACTTCTATGCACATCAGGAATGCTGTAATCTAAGTTCCTTGGTTTCTGGAACTAATATATTGTGAAATCAATCTAGAGTAGTGAGTTTTGATGCTGTTGTATTAACAGCATCTCCTTCCCACATGTTGTAATATAAAAGGTCCTGTGAGGAACATCATTTTGGTTTTGGTTTTTTCCTACTGTACCTGACCAGCTCTTTTCTTTACAGAACTTCAGTCAAAGGCTTCAGCAAATTCTCCCTGAGCAGAAAGCTTCCTGTGGTTGGCAAGTTGTATTTTGAAATCCCCACAGGTTTTCTGCCCCATTAAGCTTCTGATTGTGCTCTTTGTTCTTCCTCACACAATCATAAACTGATCCCATGCAAACCAGAAAGGGTAACAAGGGAAATTGGTTGTCTCTGACTGTGAAGTCAAAAACTTAGTTCTCAGGTCACAAAAAAATAAAACTTAAACAATTATCATGTGGTTTCACTCATATATGGAATATAAGAAATAGTGCAAGGGAAAAAAAAAAAAAAGAAATAGTGCAAGGGACCATAATGGAAAGGAGGGAAACTGAGTGGGGGGAAAGTCAGAGAGGAAGACCAACCATGAGACTCCTGACTCTGGGAAACAAACAAAGGGTTGATGAAGGGGAGGGGGCTGGGGGCTGGGATAACTGGATGACGGGCACTAAGGAGGGCATGTGATGGGATGAGCACTAGGGGTTATACTATGTTGGCAAATTGAATTTAAATTTCAAAAAAAATTAGTAAATAAATTTTTAAAAAGAGAAGAAAACTTGAGAAAGTTGGTGCTCTAAATATACCTGAAAATATAAAATCTGGTGTCAAGAAAAAAGGAAAAGGCCTGAATCACTGTCTCTCCTGACATTGCACAATGGGAGTACCTAGCACAAATAAGAGAGTGCTCAGAGGTTAGGGTAAGCACAGCGCTCTACTGGAGCTCCACCCATAACCCCCAGCACCACCCCTAGGAGAACAGAAGGCCTTGAGCCTGGGGGTGGTGCCTAGATCCTGGCCTGGAAGAGCTGAGAAGGTGAAGGTCAGAGTTTCCAAAAATAGAACAAGTGTGCCAGAAGAATTCGCTATTTAAATGGGAAAAAAAAAATGCTTTTGTCTTTTTTCCCCCCCTTTTTAAAGTTCTTTGCCCTACCCTCTATTTTTCCAGCATTCCTCTTGCCAGTGCCAATGGTTTACTTCATTCAGGACCTCCTGCCTTGTGCACAGGGCAAAGGGTCTAGGACTGTAGAAAACACTTACCTTGAAGTAAAAGTCAAAACAAAAGCAAATTTGCCATAATGGTTGAGCAATTTAAACACTGGAGCACAATGGAGGATTAACACCTGGAAAAGAATATCCAAAATAAATACATAACCAGGAGGTCATTTTACAAATTAACTGATTGAAGGATAATACAGAAGAGGGATTAGAGGCATTAATTACACAACAAATAAAGAATAAGCAGACCTTGCTTAAAATATATTGTAAGACAGTCTTGTTAACTGTTCCTAAACAGTGGCAAAACAGTAGCTCAATTAAATGTGTATTCAACCAGAGGTACATTATTTCAGATTGGCTCCAGGGTGGAAAGAGGGAGGGAAAATGAAATATTTTACCCCAGTTAGCTGTAAAAACTTGTAACTTGACTTTTAATTAATGGACTATGTTACTGTCAGAGAAACCTAACCTGAAAATGTATTTAGAGATTCTGTGCTTAAGGTAACATTTCATTTACACTTCTAGCTATATTCTCTTTCTCCTCCTACTTTATTTTAATAAGCTTTCCATGGGAAAAAAAATGAAAGACACCTATTTTTTTTACTCTGCTTCTCACCTCGGCTATATTTCATACTTCACGTAGAAATTTCATTAGTTTTAAAAGGAAGGAGTGTTCGAGGGTTTTCAGGTGGACACATTTTCTTTAAGTCTGGCCATTGCCCAACCAAACAGTTTCTGGGTGATTTACATGAAGCAACCCAAAAGAATCAAAGACATCAATGAACGCTAAGAATCTGTCGGATGATTACTAGCAACCATGGTAATTTCAGGGAAATATATTGTGACATGTTCCTGTCTCAGGGCCTTTTCAAGTCCTGTGGCCTCTTCCTGGAAATCTTTCCGTACCACCAGAGATCCCCGTAGTGTGCTCGTTCACCTGCTTCAAGTTTTGCTCAAACATCACCTTTTCAGTGAGGTCTTGCCAAGTCCACCTATGTAAAATTCTATGTTCCCCTTCTTTATGCTCACACACTCCTAGTCGCCTCCCCTCTCTGCCTTATCTTTCTCTGTAACACTCATCCTCATCTTCCATGTGCTTTTTCTCATTTCATTTGTGAAAGGTATCATTCATACAGGAGAGTGTAAAATATATATGTAAGTTTACAGAAAACACTTGGATAAAAAAACACCTGGATAAAAAAACACTTGTGTATCTACCCCCCCAGGTTAAGAAATAAGAAGCTCCCAAATGTTGTCCCTGGAAGTAGCCACTGTCCCAACTTTTTTTTGATAATCATTCCCTTACATTTCTTTATTATATCATCTATGTATGTACACAGTACTAATAATATATCATTTACTTATTAATTATAGTTAAACCAATAGATTAAGATACTTGGCATTCTTTGTACAGATGAGTCTCTAGACCTGTTCCTGAGCACCCCAGGCCCATCCTTAGCCCAACCAACTTGCCTCTTTCTTCACCAGTTTTCTTGGCTTTACATATATCACCCCAAACAACCACTCCCTCCCAGATTTTATTCCCTAGTTTAGCGTTCATTTCAACCTCTGATATTTACCCTTGCTAGATTTTCGCGTTCTTTCCCAATTCCCTTAACAGGACAATCTTTGTTTTTGACTTAAGTCAGAATCAACTGACCAAAGTAATGTAATTCTACTGAAAATAACTCACCCCTCAGATTGCAAATGCTAGATATTGGTCACATAACACATAATTTCCTTCATTTCTTTCATGCCTGAAACAAACTTAAATGGCTATAGTTTCTGATATGTTATCCATTCCAATAGCAGGAAAGCTCAGGCTTGCCTTGATAGCCAAACTCTCTTTGTTCTCTGGCCCAATCCTCAGAATGACTTTGCTCTGCTTAGGCTTATGGCATGCACAAGCCACAATTTCCATTTTGATTGATCCCAAGGATTCTAGCAAGCATACTGCTTCACAGATGATCTCATTTTGTTTTGATAATGTGCCCAATCATTTCATATACAATCAAAATGTGTAATCAGAGGTGATGCAAATGAAACTTTATCATCATTGGGACCTCTGCCTATTTGCAAGTGTCCTTCCTTTTCATCTGGTTGAAGTTATCCATTATTCTCTTCATAGAGTTTTCAGTTGAACAATGTCCACCTTTCTTTTGTATACTATAGAGTCTAGAGAACAGTGCTCACTTTCTTTTAATGTTGTTAGAATTAGATGTACCATTCATCCATAATCTGAGTTCTACAATAGCAGCAATCACTGTGTCACTGGCCCCTGAAATGAATTCTTAGATTCTGCAATCACTACACTATCAACATAAATTAGGTGTAGCATCTAAATCTTCCATTGAGAATATTGCCATTTTACCTATCCAAAGCAGTATGCAGTAAGTTTAACAGTATAATATCTAAATTTACTTCCCTTGAGGCATTGATATTATCAGTGTTCTGCCTTCTGTCTCCTTGGCTGCATTTTACTGGAAACAAAAGTTGTGGAGCAATAGATTATCCATACATAATCTAGAAGCTCCTTTGGTAAAGGAGATATATGGAAAACTCTGTAAGAAAAAAATATAATGTTTTCATTTAACTTTCTTCTTTATTAGCTTTAGAATTTTTGCATTTCTTTCTTTATTCAAGAAGCAGATTTTTAAGTGATGATTGAGATATTTATACCCTCTGCTTAATAAATTGAAGTTTAAATAGGCTAACACACACGCACACACACACGCACAGAACTCTACTTCAAAAAATATAATCGAACTTTTTTTCAGTTTGAGAAATTTACTTTATATAAAAATTATTCTTTCTGGAGATAGCATCTATTTTCTGTAGCAGATTAATCCTGTTCTTTGAGAGATTTATTACTGTCAAACATTTACAAATAAGTAGTTTTTGTAAGAATGCAATTATAAATGATTGTATCCATATAAGTACAAAAAAATTTAAGGAGGTACTTTAAAGTAGAAACTTAAACATTTTTTCACCATTACTACAAAATAATAATTTGACCATTTTCAAGGGTCTGCATTGAATTTTTCATGAAAAGAAGCTCTTGGTGAGTCTTCAATGAAAATAAAATGTAGTTTATAAAAAATCTAATTCTGTAGTTATGGATAATCTGTACTCATCACTTTTTTTTGTCATAAGTTTATGTTGAAGGAAATATCTTCTTTTATATGCTTGTCCCTAGCTCAATTGTCTAGTAAAGTTATCTTGCACTTGAAGAATTTTATTTAGTCTATCATCTTAGAAATTGATGGTAGGTTGCCAATTTGGCAAAGGTCATATAAGTCTAACTATGCTGATTACTTGTATCTATGTTAAAGTGAACTCAGCACTTTCCAAAATACATTGATATAATAATATCTCATTATCTATATTCTGTTAGACCACAATAAAGATACTACTACCATGGATTTTATAAAATAACTTTGAAGAAGCTGAAAGCTTAATTTATTTTAGTACAAGATACTTGAGGACCACTTTTTTAAATTAAGTATGAAAAATAGCAAGCGGCAAATAGCTATAAAGCTGCCAATCATAAATAGATGTATTATCAATCATTTGTTGGCCATTCATTTGTCAAATATTTATTGACTACCTACTATGTGCCACTATATCCTGCACCAGTAGAAAGTGAAATAAGTTTTAAAAATTAAATTAGCAATGGTGAAAATGAGGAATGACTTGGGAGGCATCAGATTTGGGAGGGACAAGGTAAAAATGTCCTAAATTTAGACTGTAATGATGGATGCACAACTTTGAATATGTTAACAACCACTGAATTGTGCACATGCATTTTTTTTCATGCATTTTAAAAGAGGAGATTTTATGGTATATGAATTATATCTCAGTAAAGCTATTTAGGAAAAAAAGCTTTATTCATGAAAGACAAAAAAATCATGAGATTCATGATAAAACTGGCTTAGAGCCAATGTTAACCAACTACTCAAGTATGTACAGTTTATGAGGCAGTCCTGAAGAAGGTGGGCCACTTGCATTTGAGAGTAGAGTTCATTCTCCTCTCCTTGCACAATTGATGTGCAAGAAAGCTCAGGCCCTGTGGCACATTATGCATTTTAAAAAAAAGAACAATAAAAATTCATATAAAATCTACACGTCAGAACTTTATGTCTTCCATCATTTGAGAGTAAATTGCCACCTGAAATCCTTCCAATACTTCAGTATCTATTTCCTGAAAATAGGAACATTTCCCCCTCACAGCTACAATATAGTCATCAGTACAGGGAAATTCACATATCCATATTAGCACCATCCAGTCATCAGACCCCATTCAGGTTTTGCCAATTGTCTCAGTCTTTATACCAAAATTACTGTGAGAGGATCCAGTCTAGAATCATGGATTGTGTCTGGTCTTTCTCAGTCTAAAATAGTGTCTCAATCTTCCCTTGACTTTTGTGAACTTGATACTTTTAAAGAATTATTTTATAGTGGATTTTAGGATGTCTTCGAATTGGGATTTTCTCACATTTCTTCATGATTACATTCAGGTAATCTAATCTTTAGCAGCCATATTACAGAAGGGATTCTGTGTTCTTCTCATTACATCCTATCAAGATGTGCGCAATTTCAATTTGTTCCAGTACTGTTGATGTTCCCTTTAATTATTAAGGTAGTGTCTCCAGAGCTTCTCCAATATACACTTACTCTTTTTCTTTTTATAAGTATTTTATGGAAGGTACTCTGAAAGTCCATCTATTTCACATTCTTCATCAGACCATCCTTTTGTTATTTACTTATTTCTGTAACACAGTTTCTTATTTTATTCACTGAATAATAATCCATTACTAATATGACATTGATGCTCAAATTGCCCAAGATCTGGGCATCAATATCCTCTTTAGGATGGCTCCTGTGTCCTTCTGATGAGTCTCCATATTCTTTGAGTACTCCCTTGCTTTCTGCCACAAGCTGTTCTGGTCTCATCTTATTCTTTCTCTGCCCTAGTCATTTCTCCAGCAAGTCCTCATTCCTCAAGGTGACGATGGTATGTAGAAGTCAAGATACGGCATTAGACACACCCTTGCTGTTGAGGTGTTGCTGCTGCCAGACCTCTAGGTTGACAGAGCAAGAAAATATATGTACATGTATATATAGTGGCATGTGTATTCTCTTCTCTCTATATTGAAAACCATGAGTTTGTTCTAATAGCTGTAATTCCAATTCAATATCATAGAGTTTAATTCTCTTTCCATATGTATAACTCCTTTCTCTAACCAGGTGATGAACCTGTTTTCCATTATCCTTAATATATTAACTTTTTAAAAAATAACAATCCTTTTTATATAACCAGTCTCTGGTCTTAGTGGCCGTTCCCTCTCCAGTGCAGAATTCATTCTCCCCTAAATCAGTCTCCAGCACCCCATGCTGGGCTGGTCTCTGCCCCACATGGATCCCTTCCCCACCCTGCTAAGGCTCTCACACTGTATGCCAGACACTCCTAAACCTGGATTCCCTCCTCACTTTGTCTGTGTACCAGGACTCCAAGTCTATGACCTTCCTCCCTGCCCAACCCCGCCCCCCGCCCCATGTACACACTTCCCACCCCACTCAAGGCCTGAATCCCCATGTTTGGCCATACCCTCCTCACCCTTCTGGGGCTACTGACACCATATATGCTAGGCTGTCTCTGTGGAGATGCCTTTATCACTCTACTTGAGACAGTTCAGGCCATGCTCACTTGTGGTTACCCACCTCACCACACTCAACTTCCCACTCAACAACTTCCCACTCGACAGATGCCTCCTCACCACTAGGGCTCTGACAGCCTGTTCCAGCACACTGTGGCTCCCCTTTCTCCCCTGGAATGGGCACCTCCCTTGTTCTGCCCCACTTAATGGCTTTAAGACTGAACTGTTCAGAAAGGGGAGGGGGAAATGTTCACATTATATTTTAACTTGACGTGTCTTTCTTACCTGTTAGATGAAATCTGTGGGGGAAGGGACCACTTTTTACATCTTTTAATTCTCTGCTCTTAACAAAGTATCTGACACATACAGGTAGGAACTCAATAAATGCTTGTTAAATCAACCTTATCCAAATTGAAAGCTGAGAATTCTATAATTCCAGGCTTTATCTATTATCAATGATCTCGGTAAAATCTTCTGAGCATTATTATAGAGAGGAAGGTGAGTCGTAAGCAGTTTTGCAGTTGTCCTTCAAAGGGTATTTCTGGAAAAGTACAACAAAATGAACTTGTTTTTTTCACAAGGGCTGAAACTTCTCTATACAATTTGCTGATAATGTGAACCAAATCTATTGATTTATTTTGAAACCATACATTTAATGGCAGCAATGTCAGATACACAACTTTATTCTTATTTAGTAGCAAAAATCATAAGTGATCAGAATTATGCTTATTTCCTTCATTTTCATAATACAGATAAGTGAATCAGCTTCCATATATGCTCACTCTTACAGCTAATCCAAGAATCATAATGCACTGAAAGAAAATTGAAATGATGTTTGGAATGAAGAATTATATAGGAATAACAAAAACTGACAGTTTATTCTGACTTTTAGATATTTCAATATTGACTTTTAGTTCCTGTTATTGACAGGAGCAAGCTTTTATTCATTTGTATCATACCTGGGAAATTTATTCATCCATTCATTTATTCTCATTGAAATGTAACACTTTTTCCTTTCTACACTGGTCTCTCTTTTCACTGTATGGTGTTTTTTTTTTTATTTTCTATTTAATCATACATTTGGAATACTCATCAGGCAAGTGTGGATTTCTGTGGTCTCTAGGAGATGCACTAAGGGCAAGAGGGGGCAGTGGTAGGGATGTAGACACTATGTGCAGTGCCATTCGCTAGACTGACACTGGGGACCGTAGAGTGAACAAAACAGGCAAAAAGTCCTTGCATCATGAAACTTGCATTCCAACAGAAGACACATCAAAAATGAGTGAGAATGTGTATGTGTATGCAGTATCAGTTAGATAGTGATAAATCTTGTGACAATAAATAAATAAAACAAAAAAGTGGGGCTTGGGGTATTCATTGTTGGATAAGAAGATGGGCTGCAGCTTAAAATGGGGAAGTTAGGAAAGCTTCACTAAAATGATACTCAAGCAAAGACTTGATCATGAGAGAGCCAGCCTTGTGGATAACTTGGGGCAAGATTGCTGCTGCAGGCAGAAGGAAGAGCAAATGCAAATTCTCTTCAGTCAATGCTACAAATATTTCTATTTATAAAGTCCATTTTCCCAGATCATCTTCCACGTCTCCCCCTCATTCTCTGCCTTCCTCCATATCACTAACCCTGTTTCTGGCATTGGCTCCATCTCCTTTCCCAGGTTAGTTATCTCAGTTGAGATTCCTGCCATCTCTCACCTATCACAAGAGGTGTCTAATTCCGCACTTGAAATCTCTCTGCCTACTCCCTCTTCCTACCCATCTTCCCTACACAGCTGACTGTGTCCTCTCACTCAGAAACCCAGCCATGTGGCTGTCACTCATACCAAAATACGGAAGTGTAAGATCATATGTTATCCCTAAAATACCATTAGAGGATCTGGTTATTTCCTGTAATGGAACATCAGTTGCACATTGACACCTCCCTGCTTTTACTCATTCTGGAATATATTCTTCCAGTTTCACGCTATTGAAAACTTAGGCACAATCAAAACGTCAGTTCCAGTGCTACCCTCTCCCTAAAATGTTTCCTGACTTATCTGGTTGAAATGAACTTCAGGCATACCTCATTTTACTGTGCTTCACAGGTACTGTTGTTTCTTACAAAGTAAAGTTTGTGGCATCAAGTCTATAGACATTTTTCCAACAGCATTTGCTCATTTGTACGTATCTCTTGTCACATTGTGATAATTTTCACAATATTTCAAACTTTTTCATTATATTATGGTCATCTGTGATCAGTTACCACTTTAATGTTACCATTGTAATTGTTTCGGGGTGCTTTGAACTGCACCCATGTAAGATGGTGAACTTGATAAATGTGTGTGTTCTGATGGCTTCATCAACTGGCTATTCCCCATCTCTCTCCCTCTCCTTGAACTCCCCTATTCCCTGAGACACAGTAGTATTGAAAGCAGGCCAATTAATAACCCCAACAGTGGCCTCTAAGTGTTCAAGTGAAAGGAAGAGTCACATGTCTCTCACTTTAAATCAAAAGAGAGAAATGATTAAACCTAGTGAAGAAAGCCTGTCAAAAGCAGAGATAGGCCAAAAGCAAAGCCTCTTGCATCAAACAGCTAAGTTGTGAATGCAAAGGAAAAGTTCTTGAAGGAAATTAAAAGTGCTGCTTCAGTGCACACACAAATGATGAGAAAAACAACCTTCTTGCTGATATGTTGAAAGTTTTAGTGGTCTGGATAGAAGATCAAACCAGCCCCAACATTCTGTTAAGCCAAAGTTAAATTCAGAGCAAGGCCCTAACTCTCCAGTTTTATGAAGGCTTAGAGAGGTGATAAAGTTGTAGAAGAAAATTGGAAGCTAGCAGATATTGGTTCATGAGGCTTAAGGAAAGAAGCTATCAGTAACATAAAAATGCAAGGTGAAGCACCATGTGCTGCAGCAAGTTATACAGAAGATCTAGCTCAGATAATTAATGAAGGTGGGTACACTAAACAACAGGTATTCTATGTAGTGAAACAGCCTTATATTAGAAGATGCCATCTGGGACTCTTATAGCTACAGAGGAGAAGTCAATGCCTGACCTCAAGCTTCAAAAGACAGGTTGACTTTCTTGTTAGGAGCTAATACAGCTAGTGACTTTAACTTAAAATTAATGCTCATTTACCATCTTGAAAATCCTAGAGCCCTTAAGAAGTAGGCTCAATATACCCTGTGCTCTATAAATGAAACAACAAAGCCCAGATTTGTTTACAGCATGGTTTACTAAGTATTTCAAGCCTACTGTTGAAACTACTACTCAGGAAAAAAGATTGCTTCAAAATATTATTGTCCATTGGGGCACCTAGGGGGCTCAGTTGATTAAACATCTGCCTTTGGCTCAGATCATGGTCCCAAGGTCCTGGAATCAAGCCCTGCTTTGGGCTCCCTGCTCAGCAGGCAGTCTGCTTCTGCCTCTCCCTCTTGCCCCCTCCCCTACTCATGCTGTCTCTCATATGGACACTCTCTCTCTCTTAAATAAATCTTTAAAATATATATTTGTGTGTAAATATATATTGTGTGTATATTTATTATATATTACATATATGTGTATCTACATATATATTATTGTTCATTGAAAATGTACTTGGTCACCCAAGAGCTTTGATGGAGATGTACAATGAGATTAATATGGTTTTCATGCCTGCTAACACAACATCCAGTGGTATTAGCCTGTGGATAAAGGAATAGTTTTGACTTTCAAGTCTTATTATTTAAGAAATACATTCTGTAAGGCTATAGCAGCCATGGGTAGTGATTATTCTGATAGATCTGGGCAAAAAGTCAATTGAAAACCTTCTGGAAAGGTTTTCACCATTCTAGATGCCATTAAGAACATTTATGATTCATGGGAAGAGGTCAAAATATCAATATTAATTGGAGTTTAGAAAAAGCTGATTCAAACCCTCATGGATGACTTTAAGGTGTTGAACATTTCAGTGGAGGAAGTAACTGCCAATGTAGTAGAAACAGAAAGAGAACTAGAATTAGAAGTGGAGTGTGAAAATGGGACTGGATTGCTTCAATCTCATGATAAAACTGTAATGGATGAGGAGTTGCTTCTTAGGGATGAGCAAAGAAAGTGGTTTCTTGAGATAGAATCTACCCCTGGTGAAGGTGCTGTGAAGATTGTTGAAATGACAATAAAGGATTTAGAATATTACATAAACTTAGTTGATAAAGTAGCTGTAGGGTTTGAGAGGATTGACTCTAATTTTGAAACAAGTTCTGCTGAAGGTAAAATACCATCAACCAGCATCACAAAGTACAGAGAAATCCTTCTTGTAAGGAAGAGCCAGTCAATGTGGCAAACTTCAATCTTATTTTAAGAAATTGCCACAGACATCCCAGCCTTCAACAGTCACCGCCCTGATTAATCAGTAGCCATCAACATCAAGGCCGGTCCCTCCGCCAGCAAAGAGATTATGACTCACTGAAGACTCAGATGATGGCTAGCGTTTTTAAAGTAATAATTAGTATTTTTAATTAATATATGGACCTTGTTTTATAGACATGATGCTATTGCATACCTAATATACTCCAACACAATATAAACATAACTTTTATATGTGCTGGAAAAAATTTAGTTTATTCACTTTATTATGATACTCACTTTTTTTTTTTTTTTTGCAATATTCACTTTAGTATGATGGTCTGGAAATAAGCCCACAGTATCCCTGAGGTTTGCCTGTACTTACCCGGCTTCAATTTTATTTAAATACCTCTCTACCCACTGGATAGTAAGCTTTCTTTAAGTCAGAGACTCTGTCTCATTTATCTTTCCATTCATAATACCTATCTGCTTGCTCTGCGCATAACGTGATTGATAAATGTTTGTTGAATTTAATATTAACACAACCAATATCACTTGTAAAGCAGTAATCCTGCAATAATGCACATAACAATAATACAGATTAGAATAACTTGAATTTAAACATCGAGTGATTGGCAAGTGACTCTTGCCCTCTATCTGATCCCTTTACTCAAAGCTCATCAGGAAGGGGAGTAGGGACACTCCCTTGTGTGGGGAGTCTAAGATGATGCTGGACAGGGAAAATTTAGGATAACTTTATCTTAGGAAGCAGAGAGGTGGGCAGTAGGTCCTCAGTGTTCCCCCAGTCCAGTCTCTGCTTCAGGCCAATAAAATGTCTATCAACTAAGCAGGAGATTTCTGGAATCACAATCACTGCTGCTATCCTGGAAGTCCCAGTGTTCCCATCAATTTGTTGGCTAGAGCTATTACCACCAGGTGGCACCAAACTTCAGCCCAGGATAGGTGGAGTTCGGATCAAGCAGACAATGAGTTCCCAGGTGGCCTGCTGCACAAGCTCACCTCTGTCACTTAACAACACTACCTCATATTGTACACAATTCAGTTTTTTTAGCACTGTCTTGGTCCATTTTAGCAGCTATAACAGAATACCGTAAACTGAGTGGCTTATAAACTAAAGAAATTTATTTCTTGTAGTCCTGGTATCTGGGAAGTCCAAGATCAAGCTATAGGTTGATTCCACCTGTGGCAAGGGCCCACTTCCCGGGTCATAGACAGTCATCTTCTCACATGGCAGTAGGGTCTTTTATAAAGTCATTAATCCTCTCCACGAGGGCTTCACTCCTCACTTCCTAATACTTAAGATCATCACATTGGGAGTTAGGATTTCAATGTATGGATTTGGAGGGGGACACATACATTCAGACTGTAGCAGACACCACTGATTGCATTAGGCAATGTTCTACTGCACCATTTTTTAAGATCAGATACTGTACCAGCCAGGTTACATGTCTTATCTCCGATCCTTATAGTAACCTACTGTAAGGTAGTAGGTACTAATTTTTTTATTCTGTTGTTAATCAATCTGATGTTAAAAGAAAAGTCCCTGTCCTAAGATTATACATCTAAGGTAAGAATCAAGACCTAGCTGACTCCCCTGCTGTACTCTTCATAATTTCCGTGGTAAAGGAAGAAGAGATTGGAGGGGGGCGGGGAGGAATGGAGAGAAAGAGAAGAGAGAGAAAGACATTTTTGAAACAAGGAAAGTAATGATATCTGTTGTCATCTCTGTTTCTTTAGCCCCAGAGGTCTGATTCTGCCCAAGAAATAGAAGTTTCCAGCTTTGTCCTTTATGTCTGTTCCTTCCCTGCTTACCTCTCACACCAGAGAGTCCTACCATGAATCACAAGGACTGAATGTGTTTCTCCAGTGTTGAAGCCCTAACCCCTCATGTGATGGTATTAGTAAGTGTGACCTCAGGGAGTAATTAGGTTCAGAAGAGGTCATGAGGATGAAGTCCTCATGGTGGGATTATTGCCCTTAGAAGAAGAAACCAGAGACCAGAGAGTCCCAGCCCTCTTTACCCCTCCATGTGAGGATACTGCCAAAAAGGCAGCCTGCTAGAAGCCAGGAGGAGAGGCTCAGTGTGGCACACTGATCTCAGACTTCCTAACCTACAGAGATGTGATAAATAAATGTCTGTTGTTTAAACCATCTAATCTATGGTATTTTTTTTACAGCAGCTGAACTGACTAAGGTTAATGACTTTTTATTTTTTTTAACTATGAAAGTAAAAGGCTTTTTGCTGAGCCATACCTGCCTCAGAGGCAAGATCACATCCCCATTTTGCAGCTCTTGATCAAGATGGCAGATTTTTGTCTTTTTGGTCCATTGTCTGCACCCATACCCAAGGCTTTCCCATCTATCTAGTCTTACTCTAGTCCTTACCTCTGGTAAGGGTAAGCCTCTCTTGTTTTAGTGCCCTGAGTTTTCTATTAGTTAATGGCTCAGACCTCTGGTAATGGTAGGTTAGACAATTCTTGTGTTACTTTAAATGATTGCCTATTTTGACCTTAAGGAAATACATATCCTTCAGGGACTATAATCTCATGGCAATTTAGAAAATCTAAAATGAGGTAGGGTGCTTTGCCATGGAGGAAACAAACGAGGAAGAACAAGAGTAGAGGTCAGTAAAAGGGAGAGAAAATAAAACTTGAGTGCAGAAAGTTCTGAAATTTCAGTGAATTATTATGCTTCTAGTTGTGTTTAATAAATCATTCTACCTTTTATTTGCACTAAGAGTATTGGAATATTATATTTGATATGCAAATTATGTGGTTAATCATTGTTCACTTTCTAAACTCCTATATTATTTAATGTGTGGGAAGGACCTTGTTCATGGACTATATTGGTTAAGAACCAAAATGATCTATACCCACACAACTTTGTGTTTACATTAACATAACCACTTTTCAGTTGCCTTCATTAATATGACTTTATTCTGAAGACATGATTTTACCATTCCAAGAAACTCTTGCCCAGAAAGATAAAATTGGCAAATAACACTCTTGTTCCTTTTAGAACTTTTTGAAAATCCATTTAAAGAAATATCAAACTACTCAACTTTCAATAAATAGCATCAGATGATTGCTTAATCGCCAAGATTCACTTTGAACCCTTCACCTGTGTGTCCACCAATCCTAAACTAGTAATCCTTGGGCAACCCCAATCAAGCCTTTCCCTGGTGAAGGACCTACCTTAAACCAAAACTTCCACCCTCAACTCTACCCTAAGGAAATCTCTGAAATATCCCACCTTGCTCTCCCTTCTCTAGGAGGTATCTGAAAGTGTTTTAAGGAGTGGTCTCTCTTGTGGGAACTCAGCTTTGTCTTATGAACAGGCTTTTTAAAAAACTAATTTTGTCAATATTTTGAGGGAGTCACCATTCAACATAGAAGTGATTGAAGCCATTCCTCTCAGGCTTATGAAATGAAAAAAAAGGCCTAATTCTGTCTAGGAAAGAGAGGCCTCTCATCTTTATCCTATAGAATCTATAAACTCACAGTTTTCCTTGAAAAACATATACTAATTTTCAAAAGTTTACAATAGGAGGCACAGAAACTAAAAAAAAAAAAAAAAAAAAAAGAATTAATCATATTTGTTAAAGAAAACAGTGAGGAAAAATACAAAATCATTATAAAAACAATTCATTTGAAGTTATATTTTGAGATTACATTATTCTCTCTGGCATTCAGACACCTGAAATTCATTTTAAAATATGTTGGTGAACAATTCTCATTCTCCAAAAATACATAAAAAAACAGTATTTCATAGTATTTCATTTCATAAAATGAAAATAATTGACTATCTCTTGTGGGACTTGGCTTTTAATCTAAGTAGAGATGAAACATAATGACATTCATTTATATGAGACATTGGTAAACTTAAGAGAAATTAAATAACAAGCCTATAAGACTAGTTCATAAATCAGTAAATCAAAAAATTGGTAAAACTTTTCTAAAATGCTATCCAGGGACTCCTTACTCTTTTGCAATCTGTTGCCTGTTTTATATGTCTTTTTAGGAAGGGCTCATCTCCCATTGCTTGTTTGGCCAAAAAAAGAAAAAAAGTGTAAAATTAGAATTTATAAGAGATTATAACTATTATGTCATTTTTTTATTTAACATTTTTTTTAAGACTTGTTAAAAAATTACTCCTGATTTTAGTTTTCTTTGTAGTTCTCTAAAATGCTGCTGCTCTCAGGACATAAATGCCATACAGCCAGTAGTAGAAATGCTGTCATGTAACCATTAGGACTGCACTAAAAGGCAAAATGTTGCAGCTAAAAGTATTTTTAATGACTTGAAATTGCTTGGAGTGCTTTCTAGAAGTAAAAAGATGCTGATTTATTTACCTAGTATACTTACCTAAATTAATTTGGCAGGATTACTTGGGCCCTAATCCTCTTACAATGAAATTTATATGTTAATATTTTTAAATGGTGCATCATTTTTCCCCCGAAGGATACAATATATTGCAATGACAAGAATCTACCAACAGTCATTAAAGAAAGAAGTAAATTAACCCATTCTTGAAATATGAACAAGGACTACATTTTTACACAGACTACATTTATGATTTTCTGTGACCTTGCAGATAAAACATTACTGCGTAAACTGTTAATAAGAATAAATAGAATCACATCTATTTTTAGCTTCCTCTCTCATGTATACTTTCCACTTAGAAATATGGAAGGGGCTTTACTCTCTCATGTTTTTATTTTTTGCCACAGTGCTATTTCAGTTTTAAATGAATGGTCTTTTTGTATATCTTTTTGATTAAGCACAATCTTTACTACAGATTGAATCCTGAGGAGATTTCTGTATAGATCATTTTTTTCCACATATTTTTCCTCTTTTATGGTAATAATGGCCATAATTATTCACATATAAATAGGCTCTTCCAAAAGTAGAGTCAGAACAGGTGTACTTAGTTATGTACATATTCACGTATTCCAGTTTTATATCTTGTGTCTTTCTATAGTTATGGACAACTCCCTGGTACTTAGGGCTTTGGCCTTGCCAATAGGTACAAATATAATGAGATGTGTATGAACCATGAAATACATTTTTATATATTTAATAAGTGATGTGCATTTTAAATGAATGTGTCAGTTCATATAGCTGAAATTTAATTTGTTTTTACTCTGTGCCAGGTGGTGTGGTGAGCATGTGCTATGGACTGAACATTTGTACCCATCCCCATCCATTCATATGTTGGAACCCTAATCCCCATGGTGATGATATTTTGTGGGGCCTTTGGGAGGTAATTAGGTCACGAGGGTGGAGTGTCCTTAAGAGAAGAGACAGGAGACAGATGATCTTTCTGGGCTGTGTAAAGACATGGGGAGAAACTGGCCACCTGCAGAACAGGAAGACGGCCCTCACCAACAGCCTGACCATATTGGCACCCAGATCGTAGATTTCCAGCTTCCAGAGCTTTTGTGAGAAATAAATGTCGATTGTTCAAGCCATTCATTTTATTGGACATTTTATTTTATTGTATTCTGTTGTAGCAGCCTGAAATGACTAAAATGGCATGTCACATAATCATCTTTGTAATTCTTGTAAGAGCCATTGCTATCATTACTTTAGGAAGAAACGACAGGAAGGTTAGAACATTAAATGGCTTGTCCAGGACTCACAGCAACCAATAAAGGAGCCAAGGACTTGAATTGGGGTTTACCAACTACTCGCTAGAGGGCTCTCACGACTTTTATGCACTGTCTCTCAAACTAACTTGTTTTGATTGTCCATTTGACTAACATCTCCCTGGGACATATAAAAGACTTGAATGCATGCATGCTACAAATGTCAAAGGCACAGGAACCCTAAAATGAAAGCCACAATTTTTTGAGTGCGTTGTGATATTATGTAGTGGAGGTGATTTTCTCCCTCCTACAAGTGTCACCAGTGAGAAGCCCATATTAAAATTATAGGAAAGTCATCCTGAAAATATTGTTTAATATGCAAAGAGTTTATTTTCTACAACTCCTTGGTAACATATCCCAGTTCATGTTAAGGAAGGTTAATGTAATCATAGGTTAGTTTATGGGTTAGTCCATCAAAATATCAGTTCAGTCTAAAGAATAATTTGCAAACCGCGTGTTTATATGTGGGTTGGGTGAGTGAAGATGGAGTTCGATACAGTATGCATCTTAGGAAAACATGCAAAAATCTAGGAGGTATTTTTTTTCAAGGCGGTACACATTCCACACTCAAACATTCCCCATCTTCCTACTAATGGTAGAAAAGGATGTTCCTTTTTTATTTGGCCCAACAATCCACTGGTCTTACCTGCAACCCTTTTAGTCTGTCCTAGTCCCTTGATGATGGGAAGCTCTACCAGTCCCAGAAGAGGATATCTAAAATCATTTTTCTATGCTTCACTCTCCTGTGAAAGCAATTTGTAGTGGTTTCAAGATAATATGTTTTTTTTTAACAGTGCCATGATTCTTCTCTTCACCTCTTGGAGTTTTCTACTTCCACAGGTTCATTCTCTCTGTTCACCATTTCCAATTCAGTAAGGTGCTTTTCATAAATGCATAAAACAATTGTTAGATAATCTGCAACTTCGTACCACTCATGTTTTAGGTGGATCCAACATTTACTCATCACTATTTTCCCCATCTATTTCACTACACTGCAGCACCACATACTTACCTCTGCTTTGCTAAAACTGTTGAGAGAGTTTAGTTGCACATATCCTGATGGAATCAAAAAGCAACTTTAACTGGACAGGACCCTGGTTTTCTTCAGCAGCAGCAGGAGGATGCATGTACACACAGGCAACCTGCAGCTTGAAGACATAGCAGGCATGTTTGTCAGTTAGGGGCTTTTAAAGACCTAGATTCTAAAAATCAACCCAATAATAACCTTATATTGTGTAAGAAAACTCTACAGTAGAATGGATTTTCACATTCAGAAATTATGTGCATTTTCCCAGCATGATATCTACTTACCTAACACTTTATGCCACATAAAACGATAGATTATCCAGTGTAATCTAAAACCATCCGAAACATTTAAAAGTTTTATAGTACAGTATTTTAAAGTTTACTAACCATTATATAAAATTAATAAGATAGTTTATACAGTTTCTTGCTTTATTGATTGTGGGTAATAACCTGTAGATGGGAGTATAGTAGAATGATATGACTAACTGCCTTTAAAAGAAACTTATTTAAACTTGAATAATTTATTTCAGGTTTCTCGGATTCCTTTCACTTCTGAAGTCTTAGAGAGGAACGGTCAGATATTGAGTTGCTTTATTCACTAAAAATTTTGTGGAGAATTTCTTTAAGGGAAGATGTGGATTTTAATGCATAAATTTTTTAGACAGACTATTGAAGTTGAAATTTCATTTCAAGAGGCAGTCAGCTTTGTTTAACTCTATATTTTTAGTATCCAAAATTACTGAACCAGATTTTGCTTTAATTAATAACTATAGGATGTGAGGCAGTTCCAGTGCTGCTTTTTCTATTAACTTGCAATTTCCTGTAGGAAATTAATAAAATGAAAGAGGGGGGCCAACAAGAATAAATACATGCTACAGTTGCAAGTCACTAAAATTCATCAGAATACATTAAGCTGCACAGTTGGGTGTTTTTTGTTTTTTGTTTTGTTTTGGTTTTTTTTGTTTTTGTTTTTGTTTTTTATTCTACAGAGTTTCTTAATTCTTAAGGCGAATTTGACAAAGAAACAGAGCCATTCAAAAATGGTCAACTCTAATATAAAGGACATTATTAAATTGGTTAAGATAGAAAACTTTACTAAACAATGTAGCTTACTGTTTAATAAACTAGATTCTAGAAACAGATT
Source organism: Canis lupus familiaris (assembly GCF_011100685.1). Classification (NCBI taxonomy): domain Eukaryota; kingdom Metazoa; phylum Chordata; class Mammalia; order Carnivora; family Canidae; genus Canis; species Canis lupus. The sequence goes on from NC_049249.1 coordinate 26,756,379, forward strand.
GTCTAAGTTTGAGTTCTGCCTCTGTCATTTACCAGTAGTGGTAATGTGGGCAATTGAGTTAATCTGTGTAGTACCTGGTACATAGTGTGTGGTACATTTGACTGCACTTAGCGTTTTTTTCTTCAATATTAATTTTTTTAAAAAATCTTTTAATTTAGCTATCTCTTCCTACAGCTACCAGAGCCAAATCTTTAGAACAGAACTTAAAGTTCTTAAAATATTGCCAGTTTGTTTTGCCTTTCTGAGTCTTTCACTGTAACTTTGCATAGTTTTTAAGTGATTTACCTAGGAATCCAAAGGGGTCGAAGTTGCATATACATACCTTTTAAGTCAATATTATGGGTACCATATTCCAAGCATCTGATAATTTTTTTTCTGTAAAAGAATTTGTTGGGATCCCTGGGTGGCGCAGCGGTTTGGCGCCTGCCTTTGGCCCAGGGCGCGATCCTGGAGACCCGGGATCGAGTCCCACATCGGGCTCCCGGTGCATGGAGCCTGCTTCTCCCTCTGCCTGTGTCTCTGCCTCTCTCTCTCTCTCATTCTCTCTCTCTCTCTCTCTCTCTCTCTCTGTGTGACTATCATAAATTAAAAAAAAGAAAAAAAAAGAATTTGTCTGAGATTCCAGAAATTCTTGAAAAAATATTGGAAGAATATTGCCAATTGTCTAGAATATACAAAGAAACACAGCAGTGTTAATTACTGCTGTTTAGATTACTAGTGTTTAGATCTGCAATTCAATCACATTGGTAAGGGCAGCAGGCTTTTCCGAATATGGAAAAGTTTCATAGTTATGCTTGTGCTCGTTCTACAATCAATATGTATTACAATTTAAATAAAAACATAACTAAATGTAGAATTAACACTGTATTGTTTATCTAGTTAATAGCATTAACAAATCTTAGTTTTGGCTTCATTTGAACTGCATGTAAATGCCTAGTCAGTGACATACCTGAAATAGCTTCTTGTTCTTTTTTTTATTATGTGCTTATGTGCTCATCTGAGCATGTCTTGTTACTAGGATTGCCTTATAAAAGTTGCTTTTAATTTCCCAAGTTAATTAAAGGTTTCTCTTACATTTACAGGCTCCCTAGTTTTGAGAGTTTTTTTTTTTTTTTTCTGGGAGGGGGGATGTTGGAGGAATGGTACCTTTTATCATTCCATCTTGTATGATTTACTTTGCTCTGTGAATTATTAAACTAACACTCTTTATGAAGCAATAATGAATAACTGAAACAAATGTTAATAAAATGACTAAAATACATATGCTAGCACACTCATCTGCTGTTTTTTTATTTCCTAACAGTGGTTTAAGTGGGCTACACTTGAGAAGGACATTATTTGAAAAATGTTGCTAATTTGTTGTTTTTCATGTTAGTAACGACATTTGGAAAATTTTCAAAGTGATGTCTTTTTTAGTGCAGCACACTTAAACCAGTGCTAGGAAGAAATTTTTCCTTTTTATTATAAGTAAATAGAATTCCTCAGGATCCAACAGTACATTAAGAAAATTATTCACCATGACCAAGTAGGATTTATCCCTGGGACACAAGGCTGGTTCAACACCCATAAAACAATCAATGTGATTCATCATATCGGCAAGAGAAAAACCAAGAACCATATGATCCTCTCATTAGATGCAGAGAAAGCATTTGACAAAATACAGCATCCATTCCTGATCAAAACTCTTCAGAGTGTAGGGATAGAGGGAACATTCCTCGACATCTTAAAAGCCATCTACGAAAAGCCCACAGCAAATATCATTCTCAGTGGGGAAGCACTGGGAGCCTTTCCCCTAAGATCAGGAACAAGACAGGGATGTCCACTCTCACCACTGCTATTCAACATAGTTCTGGAAGTCCTAGCCTCAGCAATCAGACAACAAAAAGACATTAAAGGCATTCAGATTGGCAAAGAAGAAGTCAAACTCTCCCTCTTCGCTGATGACATGATACTCTACATAGAAAACCCAAAAGTCTCCAGCCCAAGATTGCTAGAACTCATACAGCAATTCGGTAGCGTGGCAGGATACAAAATCAATGCCCAGAAATCAATGGCATTTCTATACACTAACAATGAGACTGAAGAAAGAGAAATTAAGGAGTCAATCCCATTTACAATTGCACCCAAAAGCATAAGATACCTAGGAATAAACCTAACCAAAGATGTAAAGGATCTATAACCTCAAAACTATAGAACACTTCTGAAAGAAATTGAGGAAGTATGGACATTTCATAATCTGTTTATCAGTTTATGGACTTTTGTCCTGTTTCCATTTGAAAGCTATTATGTATAAAGCTTCTGTGACTATTTGCATACAGATCTGTTTGTAGACACTTTTTTTCATTTCTTTTGATTAAATACCTAAGAGTGATACTCTAGTGGTAGATTATATACTAAGTATATATTTAATTTCCTGAAAAACTGCCAGGTGCCTTTTGAAGAATAGATGTTTTGGGGGGCAGACTGGGTGGCTCAGCAGTTTAGCGCCACCTTCATCCCAGGGTGTGATCCTGGAGACCCAGGATCGAGTCCCACGTCAGGCTCCCTGTATGGAGCCTGCTTCTCCCCCTGCCTGTGTCTCTGCCTCTCTCTCTTTCTGTGTCTCTCATGAATAAATAAATAGAATCTTTTAAAAAAAGAATAGATGGGCAGCCCAGGTGGCTTAGCGGTTTAGCGTCTGCCTTCAGCCTAGGGTCTGATCCTGAAGACCTGGGACCCGAGTCCCACATCGGGCTCCCTGCAATGGAGCCTGCTTCTCCCCCTGCCTGTGTCTCTGCTTCTCTCTCTCTCTGTCTCTCATGAATAAATAAATAAAATCTTAAAAAAAAAGAATAGATGTTTTTCCTTTAGATGATGTGCAATTAATTTTTTTCTTTTTATGGATAATACTTTTGATATCAAATTAAGAAATCTTTGCCTAACTCAAAGTCACAGAGATTTTCTTGTGTTTCCTTCTAAAAATTGTATGATTTAGCTCTTTTATATGGATCTGTTTGCACTTTGAGGTTTTGTTCTGGTTTTGCTTCAAGCAGTATGAGGTAAGGGCCTAAGTTCTTTGGTTGTTATTTTTCATATGGACACCTAATCATTCCAACACTTTCCTTGCCCCCACTTTATTAATTACCATGCTGCTTTGTTGCAAATCAATTGACTGTGTATGTGTTGTCCAATGTATTGATTATGTTAATATATGTGTTTATCTTTATGCCAGTCCTACAGTGTCTTGATTATTGTGGCTTTATAGCAAGTCTTAGAAGTAGAATGAGTCCTACAATCTGTACTTCTTTTTCAAATTTGTTTTGGCTATTCTAGGTCTTTGCATTCCCAATTAAATTTTAAAACCAACTTTTCAATTTCTAAAAAAAAGAAAAAAAAGCACCAAGCCCCAGCTGGGGTTGCAATTGGAATTGAGTTGAATCTATGGATTAATATGGAGAGAATTGACATTTTAACAGTTCTGTGTCTTCTAATCTGTAAACTGGGTAGTATCTCTTCACCTGTTTAAATTTTCTTTAACTTCTCTCAGCGATGTTTCATAGTGAAATGTTTTGTTAAATTTATACTTATTTCAGTTTTTGATGCTATCACAAATGATACTCTTTAATTTTAGTTCCCAATTGCTTGTGGTCATTGAATGCCGAAATACAATTAAATTTTGCATATTGACCTTTTATCTTGTGATCTTGCTAAAAGTCAAGTTATCAATTTCAATAGTTTTATTGTAGATTCCTTAGGATTTTCTGTGTAGAGAGTCATGTCATTTGCAAATAGTTTGACTTATTCCTTTCTCATTTGTATGCCTATTATTTCTTTTACTTGCCTTATTGCTTTAGCTAGGACTTCTAATACAGCATTGAATTTTAATGTTGCTAGCCAGTATCTTTTCTTTATCTCTGGTATTAGAAAAAAAAAATTTAGTCTTTTACCAACCATTAAGTGTGATGTTAAATTTAGGATTTTCTAAAATGTTCTTTATTAGGTTTAAGAAACCACCTTTGTTGGGGATCCCTGGGTGGCTCGGTGGTTTAGCGCCTGCCTTCCACCCAGGGAGTGATCTGGAATCCTGGGATCAAGTCCCATATTGGGCTTCCTGCGTGGAGCCTGCTTCTCCCTCTGCCTGTGTCTCTACCTCTCTCTCTCTCTCTCTCTCTCTCTCTCATGAACAAATAAATAAAATCTTTAAAAAAAATCTCCTTTGTTTGCTGAGAATTTTTGTCTGGATTAGATGCTGACTTTTGACAATAATTTTCTAAATTTTTAAGATAATCTTATTGGTTTTGCTTTTTTAGATTATTCATATGGTAAATTAAGTTGATTGATTTTCCAGTGTCAAACTAATATTGCCTTTTTGGGATTGACTTCACTCAGTCATGACTTACTATCTTTTTAATATATGGCTGAATTCAATTTGCTATATATATTTTTTTAATTTTTATTTATTTATGACAGTCACAGAGAGAGAGAGAGGAAGAGACACAGGCAGAGGGAGAAGCAGGCTCCATGCACCGGGAGCCCGACGTGGGATTCGATCCCGGGTCTCCAGGATCACGCCCTGGGCCAAAGATAGGCGCTAAACCACTGCGCCACCCAGGGATCCCCAATTTGCTATATTTTAAAGGGTTTTTGTTTCTGCCTATGTGTTCGTTAGGTACATTGGTCTTTGATTTTGATTACCTATCAAGTATTTGTGCAACTTTGATACCTGAGTAATGCTGGCTTTTAAAAGAATGGGTGAGGATATGTTCCCTCCTCCTCTGTTTTATGGAAGACTTTGTATAGAACTGATATTATATCATCCTCAAATGTTTGTTAAAAATTACCAAGTTAAGCCATCTGATCCCTGAGGATTTTTTTTGTGGGATAGTTTTAACTAATTCTTTAATAGATTAGATATCTTTAATAAATTATAGGGATGTACAGGTTATATAATTCTTCTTGAGTGAGTTTTGATAGTTTGCATTTTTCCAGGAATTTGTTATTTCATCTAAGTTTTCAAATTAGTTAGTATTCCTTTATTATTTTTTTAATATTCTCATTATTTTCTTGATGTCTACAGAATCTATAGCGATGTCTTCTCTCATTACAGATATATGTCTTCTCTTTTCATTGATCAGTCTGGCTACAGATTTATCAAATTTATTGGTATTTTTCCAAGAAACAACTTTTGGCTTTATGTTTTTTCCTTCTACTTTCTGTTCTGCATGTTATGAATATTTGTATCTTTATTATTTCTTCCTATCTGTTTGGGTTTATTATTTATTTCCTAATATCTTAAGATTAAGCTTGGCTGATTTATTTGAGACCTTTCTTTATAGTATAAACATCTGAAGGTATAAATTTTCCCCTAAATCCTCCTTTGGCTACACTGCATAAATTTTATTAGGTTGTATTATCACTTTCATTCAATTCAAAACATTTTCAAATTTTTCTTGTGAATTTCTCCTTGAATTTTGTGTTATTTAGAAATAAGTTATTTAATTTTCAAGTATTTGGGTATTTTTCAAATATCTTTCTGTGACTTATTTCTAGTTTAATATTGTTAAATTTATATATTCTCTGATCACAACATATTATATTGTGATCAGAGTATATTTTTGTATGATTTCCATCCTCTTAAATTTGTTGCTGTTTTTTATGGCTCAGAATATGATCTATCTTGGTGAATGAACTGTATAACTTGAATAGAATGTATAGTCTGTTCTTCTGTGGAGTTCTAGAAATGTTAATTAGGTTAACTTCACCAATGATATTAGTCAAGTACTCTACATTCTTAATTCTTACTAGTTTGTCCTTAGCTCCTGTTCTTTCTGAGAGATAATTGTTAAAATATCCAAATATCGTTATGGTCTTGTCTATTTCTCCTTTAAATTCTGTCAGGATTTGCTTTGTGTATTTTGAAGTTGTATTATTAAGCCTGTACGTATTAAGGATCATTATGTTATCTTGTTGAATTGATTTTTTTTTAATCATTATATAATGTTCTTTCCTTTTCCTGGTAATATTTTTTGGAGATTTATTCTTTCTGCTCTTAATATAGTCCAGCTTTCTTTTAATTAGTGGTTGCATAGAGTATCTTTTTTCATCTTTTTACTTTTAATCCTTCTGTTTATATTTAAAATGAGTCTGTTATAGACAGCTATAATTAGATATTGCTTTTTTATCCAATATGATTCTACCTTGTAATTCATTTATTTACACCACTTAATTTTAATATAATTATCAATATGGTTGGGTTAAAATCTATTTTCTTATTATTTGTTTACAAGACCCTTGCTTAGGTCTTGCCCTACTGCTACAGTCTCATACATATTTCACATTTCTTTTCTACTCTACATGTAGACAATACAAGTTTATTCTAATTCCTTCAGTGGGCCAAATTTTCACAGCCTCCTGATATTTCCACAAGCTCTTCTCTCGGCCTAGTATATCCTGCCTTTTCTTCCCCTATTTCTCAACTTTATTTAACTAATTCTTGCTCATCCTTCAGATTACAACAAAAAATTATATCCCTCTAAGAAGTTTTTCTTTTATTTCAAGCATGGGGTAAGTTCATTTCCCTGTCTTTGCTTCACCTACCCTACAATGTGTTATATTAGCATTGGTTGTTTAATTTAAGCTTTGTATAGGAGTATGCTAGAGTGAATGAGAAAGTCTTCTTCTTCAAAAGGAGAACCCACTAGCCAGATTGCCATGGGAGTCTCCCACTCCATCACACTCTTGGAATCTCATTTTGGAGTAGTTCTACAGAGTTTTTTTTGTTTTGTTTTGTTTTCCCCCATCCTGCCTGTATCATCTCAGTTAAAGTAATAAGAGAATCCCCTAACATCTCTGCAGGGATGTCTCTTCCTTACGTATAATCTGTTTAAAATGTAGCTAGGCATTTTTATATCATTGTTTTTTGAAGAAGCAAATGAAGTTTCTCTTCTATGATAATTTCTATCTTTATCAAAATAAGAAAGCATGTGTATATGTCTAGAAAACTGAAGCTGAGTTGCTGAAAATTCATTGCTGTTGTTTTTCACTAGTAGTGGTCTGAATTGTCCCACTGGCAGAGTACCAAAATCTGATTTTATGCTATTGCAATTGGATAGCTGCTGGTTGTGCTTGGTACCCTTATGAAACAGCATTCTTTTTGTATTAGATTATTATGAAATATTTAAATAACCTTTTCTAAATTGATTTTTTTCGATTTCTACAAAATTCATCACCATTAATACATCAAGATAGCAGCAATTGTAAAATGGTACTAAATAATAGATAGATGTCTAAAGAACAATGTGTAGTTTTTAAAAAAAATCCCTACAGGACAAATTATGGTAATAAGTATTGACGAGAAATGTGGTTTATCTATTTATAGAAAACATAATTATAGCAGACATTTTCAAGTATATTTTTTCTTACTCCCTTAATTAACTTGAATCAGACATTCTTAGAACATCTTGTACCTACAAAAAATATTCTTTGACAACCAAGTGCAATCTGAAAAGGAGAACCTTATAAGAGTTATTTACTTTTTCATATGACCCATAATGGTGAATCTCATTTTCATTATGTTGTTGTTAGGAAGCTAAAGTTATATTTTGTTTTATGTAAAGAGTAGAAAACATGAAACTTGAAAGTATAATTAGTGAATCAGTTAATAATTTTTAAAATTCTACTTGAGTCATCATAATATCAGCCATAGCAGGGAAAATATTGTGATGTTGATTTGGTCAGCAATAGTAACTTACCTACCCCCAAATATGTATTTTTTTAATTAAAAAATTTATTTCTGGGGCACCTGGGTGGCTCCATTGGTTAAGTGTCATCTGTCTTCCACTCAGATCATGATCCCAAGGTCCTGGGATCCAGCACCACATAGGGCTCCCTGCTCAGCGGGGAGCCAGCTTCTCCCTCCCCCTGCCCTCCACTCATACTCTCTTTCTATTTTTCAAATACATAAATAAAATCTTTTTTAAAAAAGTTTATTTCTAAAGAAATTTTGCTCTTGGCAGGAGATCAGAATGTTGTAGTGGTTCCTTTTTTAATAAAAAATATACATACTTATTTAACCATTTTAGTTCTTTTAATCTACCCAAAAGATCTTATCAAAATCAAAATACCAGGGTTGAATCTTTAAAAATAAGTTCCTGTTTTGCAGGAAGCATTCCAGGTATGTGCATACATGTGGTAGTGAGCTACTCGCCATGTTGAGGTTCAAATGTTAAAAAGAGCAATTGCTAACTAGCCTTGGCAAACGGAGTATTTTCTTACTTCAGTGTGATTATGTATAGTGTTGTTTAAAATGCCCTTGAAGTTACTACAGAGCCTTAACCCTCAGGACTCAGAAAGGGCTTTAGCCAAGAGCTTACGGTAGAAAGAAGAGGAGGATGCAGCTCTGGTATGGTTGCAGACAAAGTATTCTAATTTTTACAATGCCTATCTAAATGTCTAGCTTAATCAGAAAGCACGCAGGAATTAGTCCTAAAACCTGGGTGTGAATTCTAGCTCTTTACATCTGGTAGGTATAAAATCAGAGGCAAGCTATCTAGCCTCTTGTGCCTAAGTTTCTTTATCTACTAAAAATGATTATGCCTCCTAAATTCCATAGTTGTGTGGAAAAAAACATTTTCAAATGCAAAGCATGGTGTGTGTATATATATATATATATAATATATATTAATTATATATATATAATATATATATTAATTACAACTCACATACATGATAAAATTAGGGAAAAATGTGAGGAGCACATTTTTGAAATTATCTGCCCACATAATTTTGATATGAATAGGCAGTAGCCATTAAACAAACCCCAAACACCAAAATATCAGTCCCATGGTAGTATGAAATCCATAATCCATTTCATACTTCAGGCTTATGTTAATTTCACTTCAAATTGAATATAATAAAGACAGGAGCTGAGACTGGGAGATGAGAACCTTCTCCTAAATTGTGAGAATACTGCATTATAGAAAAGTACGCTTTTATTGCTTAATAGTAATAAAATTAGTCTGTTCACGTATTTTCATTTTAACTTTCTAAAAATAATGTTACTATTGAATTACCTCACCACACATCCAGATACTCATTGGTATGTGTGTATGGCATGTGTGTATATACAGAACAGAATACCCTGAATTCATGATTTTTTGTGTCTTCCTTAGTGCTTTTCTTAGATTACAGAGTATGTGAAGCTTGATAAGTATCCAAAAAACTTAGTAATCTAGTTGCGAAACAGCCTACTATCTTCAGATCAGTATGAATGGATATCTTTAAGTGGAGGGTTACTTCAGAACTTCAGAGATTTTTTTTCTCTTTAATTTATATTTTCTCTTTGTCTCCTTATCAGGCAGTATTTAAAAAGCAACAATGTATATATGTGTAGATGTGCCAAGAATAAGTGAACATAGTGGGAGAAGCCTGTAGACCCACATTTATTTCAGAAAGGCTAGAAGATGAGAAGGTAGTAGTATTCTGAATATATGTTCATCTTCTCAGTGATTTCCTGCCTTATAATTCTTTTAAAAATCATATTTCAATCTCAGATTGCGGGATAAGAACAGAATAAATAGGAAGCCACGCTGATCCCATGAACCTTCTGCACTGGCCCACAGGCAGTGTGGGACTAATTATGTTATCGGGGAACAGTATCTAAAAACAGGTTCAGTGAATTACAATCTTGGGGTTAACCAAGACAATTTTAAGCAAAAAGAAACCACTCTTCAATGTGACAGTGGGAAACAAGAAATATTCTTCTTATCACTGTAATCCATTGAGCACAAACTTTAATCTCTTCACATCTAGCTCTACCTGCCAAATTGCTCAGTTTCTTTGTGCCTGTGGTCACACAATCTGATTTGCCAATTGCAGTTTCTTACAATCTGATGCTTCGTTCTGCAAGGGAACCCTGGCATTGTAACTAGGTCCTTATGCTTTTGAATATTGCCCTACATGAGTGATGCTAAACAATAGGAAATCCATTCAAACGGTGACTTAAGAATCAGATGTATTATATCATCCATCCATCCATCCATTCAACACTTAGTGAGCATCTTCTGTGTGCATACTGGGGCATGCATTGTAAGAATTTTTATTTGAAATATGAAAAAGTCAAATGCATAGAAGCAGATAGTAGAGTAGTAGTTATTCAGAGTAGGAAGGTAGGGAAAATGGGGAGATTATGGTCAAAGGGTAAAAAGCAGAATGAGTAACTTGAGGGACTGTACAGCATGATAACTATAATATGACTATAATATGATGACTATATTGAATATAAAATTCCCTAAGACAGTTGATTTCAGGTGCTCTCGTCACACATACCAAAAAAAAAAAAAAAAAAAAGGGTCAGTATGTATGGGAATGATATCTAAATTATCTTGATAGTAATCATTTCACTATGTATATATACATCAAATCATCATATTGTACACCTTAAATACATACAAGTTTATTTAAAAATAAATAAATATATATTTCACATCCAAATATTTCTGCCTGTAAGGTGTGTTCTCTTTCATCTACATCATATATACTCATGTGAAGAGTAGAGGGGGGAAATGAGCATCTTCAGTCTATTGTATATCTCTCAACTCTTCTTGGCAATTAGAATAGAATCATGTATAGAGTTCTATTATGGGTTATAGCAGGTATTCCCCAAATCTTATTTTCCTATTACATTGTATAGAAACTCTTTTCCTTTACCTAAATACTTCTTTCCCTACTGCATTGTTGGAAACTTTGCAAGGAAATTGATTCTCTAAATGCAAAGCCCAGGACAGATTAGAAGAGCTCATAGTCCACTTTGGGGTGCTGTGTATCATACTACTGCTCCTTGGGAATGCCCATGTCTTCATTTGCATGTTTACTTGTACTCTAAGGACATCTCCTTTAAAGCCAAGAATTTAAGCTCCACTTCCTGGTCTAACTTCAGTAACCAAAAATATAAGGTTTTTTTTTTTTTTTGACTCTTTGATTGAAGAGTAAATATGATTATCCTGGACTATGGTTATTTTTTTAAATTTCAGAAAAAAATTTAAGATTATTTATGAGGCAATAAAAAAACATGATTTAGTTTTCTACTGTGGATTTCATGAGACCAAATTATCTGAGGGCACCTGAAAGACCATCATTTGTTTATCTAACCAATATTTATTGAGCACTAAGTATAAAATATAGTGCTGGGGCTCAGGCAAAAATGAATGAGACATAGCCCTTGACCTTAAAGTTATTTACAGTCTAATAAAGATAAACACCTACACATAGGATAGAAGGGAATGAAAGAAGAGTGAGCTGCCTGTGTACCCACTGATAAATATTGAAGAGTGATTGTGTTGAGGTAGACCTTATTAATCTTCGTTTTTCATCTACCTTTTCTGTTTAACTAGAAAAATAAAACTACCTCTTATATAAGAAGGAAAAGAGAAAAAGAAACTGTCAAGATGTTTCATGGGCTGAATTAGCACTTAGCATTAAATGTCTAAGCTAAATGGTTCATAAAAAGTGGGGGTTTTTTGTTGTTGCTTTATTTTGTTTTTGATTGGGAGATACTTAGCCCTGTGACCTAGGCAACTTCCCCAAATAGAAAATTTTAGTATATGGCTTATATTTTATGTTGCATTGTTTCCTGTTTTAATGTTCAGTTATACAAACTTGAAGTTATCATGGCTCCAACAGAAAGTTGTAGATGTCATTAGCTAATGTTTTATCATTAGGGAGAGACTATTTTACAACAAAATTCAAAAACAAAACTTTTCCTCCATTACACAGTACCCACTCTCCACTCCCTCCTCCTTTTGCTGCTCCATTAGTCTGTGCAAATTGCCTTTCATTTTATTACTTTCCAGGGCTTTTAAGTGCTTGTTTAGAAACAAATTTTCTTAAGTCCAAGCTAAAATCCAGGATTTATTTGATTCTTTTTCTTTTTCTTTTTTTGGTAATCAGCCAATCCTTAACTCATTAGTTATACTTTCTGTGAATAAGAACCAGAGACGGAGCTGCTGAAGCTTTATGGAAGAAATGTCCATTTCTATGGAGTCACATTATAAACAAGTTTGTTATATTCCTAAACTAGTTTCAGGTTAAGCAACAATTGGAGCTCATTTGCTTTATTGTGCTATTTAGGATGTAAATATGATTTGGTGTTACACTGATGACTGAACACCCTGTGTTTTTTAATACTTTTATTAGAATTATTTTGTATTATATTTTCCTATAAGTCCAGCAGTCAGCCAAGTAATAAAATGCAATTCCATTTTAGTTAAACTGTTGTTAAAAAAAAAAAAAAAGACATTATGACCTGGAAACTATGTGTTTGCTATGCCCTTCCTAACAGTTTTTTTTTACATTTCTAACATTTTAAAAGCCAATTATTATTTATTATTATTTATTATTTATATTATCTATTACCAAGAAATCTCCTAGTTGGCAAGTGCAATAGATGCTTTCTAGTCCTTGACTCTCTTGACATGGCTGTAGCATGTTGTGTTAGTTAATAATTAAGCTGTATTAATAGATATTAATTCAACAATAGATATTAAGGACCACCCTTGTGCCAGATGCTGTGTTAGTCATTGGGAAGAGCTTCTCATCCAGCAAAGAAATTGAAGAAAACAGCAATTGCAGAAAACAAAACTCTCTCTTCTCTTTAATTTCATGAATTCATTCAATCCTAATTTTTATGTCTTCTCAGACCTTTCCATCACATCGTTTGCTGGATGGACCTCCTTTATTTTAAACACTGTTGTTATTCAGTCTTCCTTCCTAGCCCCCTTTTTACTCTACCTGTTTTCTAAAGGTGATCTTATCCCCTTGTCAGATTTTGACATTCTGCTTGCTTGTAATGCCCTTGATCTGCAACCCAATAGCTGACAATGTGCTAGACATCTCCACCCGAGGGTCCTTGTGGCACCTCAAAATTGACCTCATCAACTTGATATCTTTTCTTCAGACCTTTCTCCCCCTCTCCACTTATACTCTTTTTCTTAGTTAATAGCCTCACTGCCCACCTAGAATATTTTCACTATTTCCTTAGAGAACAGAGAACTTTTCTGACCAGGTCAGCATCTCAAGTTCTTAATAAATACAGATATTCAAAACATGTGCTGAGTTAATAAAGAGGTTTTCTTGCTCTTCTGTCTCCCTCATTAGTAATAAAATATATTCAAGTGATTCTTTAGTTCTGAAAAAATTATACCACCACCATCTTTCTAGAATTCATCCCTTGTCATCATCTTCACATTTTGCTTGTATACTTGTATCCTTTGTATCCTTCTAAGATACTTCTTGTCTATCTATCTATCTCTGTTTTCCAAATAGCACCCATACCCATGTCCTTTTTATGCCAAATCAAGTTTTCTTTTGTAAAATACCGTGCCTAGATGCAGTTGCTTGAGGTGTGCAGACTCTTTTCATGTTCTTCCACCCCCAGTCACTGGCCCTTGCCACTAAACACTGACTATCATCTCATCTCAAAAACAACTCTCTTCTCTTCTTCCATTTATAAGATAAAATTCTCTTTCCAGTAAATACATCTCTTAAATTCCTAGCCTCTTATTAAAGTAGGGGGATAGTACTAGGTTGGGGAGGAGGCAGTTAGATTGTTTCCCAGGAGATGAAACCAGAAGATCCTCTAACAGTACTCTGTTTACCATGCCTTAATCCACATATGCAAATGGCCTCCAGAACATGGCCCAATAGAGGCTGCTTTCTTGTTACCATTTATGTAAAACTCTTTTTAAGCATGAGTAAGATACAGCTCTTTCTCTGATCCTAATACTCTGAAAATCACTGTGGCTTTAACAATGACAGCAATTCCATAAATTATCAAGTAAATGTCATCTTCATGCCCATCAAATTCACTCTAGTACTGATTGGTATGTTTTTGTTACCATAGAATATATTGATTGACTCCTCCAGCTGTGTGCATCTTCACCTTTCTGCAGTGTTCTTTGCAGGGAGCCCCATGACCTGAGTGCCCCAGAACTATGCTGCTTCCTTCATCTGGATCCAGAAAGGAGATAGAGCCATCTTTTGGAAAAATCACCAAGTACTTTTTGCTATACATGTCAAGGCCTTAGATTTTCATGAGTTAACAACTGACTTCTGAAAGTTTGGTTTTTTTCCTGATGATGGTAGATAAACCTGAACTATATCACATCCACTTACTGTAGTCTGTCAGAGGCAGAGGGCCCTGGTTTCAATGTGTTCTCTCTCCAGTGTATTCTTTGTCTCTAGAACTCCTCCTCCAGAGCCTCATCTGAGAGACAGTGCAAGGTGGTAAGGATTGTGTGCTCTGCAGGTAAACTGTTCTGGCTCTACCATGTAATAGTTCTGTCACTGCGTCTCACCTCTCGGTGCCCCAATCTCCTCATTCTCTAAGGAGAGGATGAAAGCACCAACCTCATTGGTAGTCATAAAGATTAAATATGTTATACCTGCAATGTGCTAAGAAAAGTACCTAGCACATATTAACCTTTGTACCTGTGTTTGGAAATATTAGCCTGCTATACCCATGTCTAAAATCTTCCTTAGCTTTCACCGCACCCTCTGCTCAATCATGGCTTCAATTACTTAAAACATATTTCAAGTTTTAAATCTTTGACTTACAAATGTCATGGAAGTCTTTTTGAAATCTCTGCACATTCTGCCTTTCCAGCCTTATCTCCCACCTTTTTCCTATTTACAACTCCTAGGTTTCAGTCATATCATACTTCATACCAAGCTCTCTCAGGCTTCACACACACTAACATAAACTAAGACCCAGCTCCCAGGCCAAATGCTACTTCTCAAGGAAGGTCCATGGCCCTAGCGGTTAGTCCTTAAATGGCTAGGCAAGCTGTGTAAGCTTGTATGACTGTAGTTTCTTGCATCATGACCATTTCTTTAGGCATCTTTCATGTTGTGAAGCACCTTCTACCTGGTGAGCTCAGTGCTCAGTGTCTAGCACACAAATATTAGTTTGCTGAATAAGCGAGTGCTGTACACAGAAATTAGTGACATTAGGTTTTAGCTTTTATTGATTTAGCTTTTGGTTTGTTGGTAAACATCTTGAAGCCTTTTACCAGGCTGAGCTAACATGAAATATACACATCTAATAAAAACTAGCTTCTTGGATGGCTGTTCCTTATCCTTATGGGGATACCATAGATGATCATGCTAGCCATGATCGTAGCCCCACTACATTTTCAGAAATGGATCAACCAATATACTATCCCATTTTTTTCAGATCTGTTTGTCTCAGAATTTCTCTTGAGTTGCTGGACACTGGCATCCTTTATTCAGGTATCATACATCATGGAGCTGTACTTTATCAAGGCGAACATACCCACAGACAGATTCATTTGTGAAACTGAGTGGAGGTGGGCATCCAGTCTGCCCCACTCTTGTGCCATGTGATAGGACATAAATATGCCCGAAGTCAGAGCTCCAGAAGACAATGCCCCTACCTTACTGGGACCCTCAACGTCTGAAAATCTGATAGGATAATTCCAAGTCATTGATTTATTGAAAGTACACAACTAAACTCATGAGGGAAGAAATAAAGCATTGCAGCATAGCCTGCCAACTGTAGAGGCTACAGCCTTGTGAACTGTTTCAGATAGAAAACTTGCAACATTGGCCTGTGTTCTGGGATTTCACAATTTAAAATATGCTTGATTAGTGCCTACAGTTCATGTATTAACCCAGCACGCACACACACACACACACACACACACACACACACACACATTCAGCAAAGAATGCTGGCAGGCCCCAAGCTGTCTCAGACTCTGTTTCCTGTTTTGTTGCATCAGTCTATAAAGTCTTCTGAGGTCAGAGGCAGGGTATTGGTTGATGTTATTGTTGATGATTATCCAAAGGAATGACCACATTATGAACATATTGCACAATGTGGTGTGGGTTTCACTTTTCTTATGGACAAAAGAATTCTGACAACATCCTAACAGCTGTACCAAACTGCTGCCTAGGATAGATATTAAACCAGGGGAGGGACGAGAGCTCCCTTGTCAACAGAATGGCTTCCATGTGCCACATGTTGGCATAGGTAAGAGATGACATAAGAGCAAAGACAGTTGTCAAATACTGACACAAAGGAACTACCCAGGATTCAGTGAGCATGCAGGTGGTCAAACATGAAACCCAGACTAACCGTCAGCATTGCTCACAATGAAATCATGACTAAAGAATGTTCCCATGGGGCTGCCTCTGAAGGCAGTGCCACAGAGCTGATTCTCACTCAGCACCCAAGAGAAGGGCCCAGAGAACTGCAGCAGCCCAAATAAAGTAGAGGGCAGAGATGTTTGCAAAGGCCCTAAAACATGCGGAATGGAATGAATGCTTCAAGAAACACAAAGCCTGGCGCGAGGCTCAGAACAGCAGACTGCATGCAGCTGTTAAGGCTGTGTGGAAAGGCGCTGTGGAAAATGGAAATCAAGGAAATAAAGCGGAGATTCTTCATGGCTTGTCAATTATTTTACTCTAAAGGACATTTCAATTGCAATGAAAGGTTTGAATAGACGGGTAGCTACAGTTCCAATGTTTGCTCACCCTGATGCATAGCGTGGTCACAGCTGTCTACCTATTTTTGTTGTTGTTTGCTTTCAAACTTCTCAGGGTTTTATTAATGTTTTATATCTCCACATTCTTTGGGCGAGCTCAAATGTTAGTCATGGTATTTACCTCCCTAAATTTTATGACTATTTCACAAGTCCATTTATGGGGGAAGTTATTTGCTAATCTAACCTTCACAATCGTGTATTAAATGGCTGCTAGGTTTCACCTCAATCCAGTCTGTGAAAGTAGTGAAATCTGTATGCACTGATCAGCCCCTGAAGGAGACATCTGAGAGTTTTTGCCTAAGTTTAAAAGAGCATTACTAAATTCTTGTTTTAAAAGGTGTGATGTCACATTATTGGCCCTCTCTAAATTCTTTATGTTATTAGTGACAGCATGGTTAGGGGAGAGGAGCTTGGATTAAGGAGAGAGTCCTGACTTCTGCACAAGGCCATTATTTTATAATCATTCTTTTCTGCAGTCTTCCTATCTGTAGAATTTTCCTCTATAAATATCACATGAGGACCAGAAGCAAAAGGTAATGATTTATAAAGTATTTTGAGCACAAGAGTGATGTGCCACATAGCATTTGAGGGGAAAAAAATGCAAGGAAAGACCAGATTTACAGCAAGATGATACTTTGTCCCTACACATTTTCCCTAATCTAGGGAAGATAAGGGAAATTTTTGGCAAACCCAAGTTGAGGGCATGAGAGAACTTAGGTAGAGGACTGATGGAGCAGCATGTGAAGAAACTAGCTCCTGCCTGGGACGGGGTTTAACAGGAGCCAGCAGAAAGAGAGATTGTCACAGCGAGACACGCAGGTGGATAGATAGGAGTGTTAGAAAGGTTTATATGTGTTATATGATCAAGTTTATGTTGATTTCCATATTTACAGTCTTCTTCAGGAGATTTCAGAGAGCTTCCTTTAAAAAAAAAAAAGAAAGAAAGAAAATGAAGTATTGCTGCTTGCATTGAGAACCAAGCAGCACAGGGCTCCCTGGTATATATTATGCCTTCCCTTTATGAGCTAGCATATTCTTTCAAGCTAAAAAAGGATGCCCTTTCCCAAGTCCCTATATCTTATGCCACAAGGAATTCCACTTCAGGAGTGCAGGACCAGGGAATATGTACTTTTCCTTTTTGGCGCTGGGGACTATCTAAGAGCTAAAGCAGAAAAATAGTCAACACTAGATGGCCCTAGAAGATATACTCTTAATAGTTCAGCCTCTTGTCAGATTATCCAGGGAATAGTTCCTTAGGCATTTTTCAACATACAGTAATGCCACCTCAGCCCTAATTTTTTTAACTTCCCATGACTAATATTCCATAATTTTAGTTATGTGATAGGAATTCAACTTGGTCTGGGTAAAACACTTAATATAAGGACTGACCCTCTTTTACAGCAGTGCAGTAAGTGTTAGCTATTATTGCTTAATGAATAGACCTGCAACAAGATAATCCATTGTTACTGTAAAATTCTCCTCCCTAATACTGACAAAGGCATGCAGCTCTAGCCACTATGGGTAGTGTCTGGTGTATTGCAACCTCTCGATAAATATGTGGTGTGTGGATATACAAATGAACAAACGAAAGGTTTTTTAGCAAAAACAAATTCATCTGGCCAAGTGACCTAAGAACTTGTGGAGATAGAGTTACAGCCAGAATAAATTCTTGTTTTCTCCTTATGTTGTTGGAAGTGGTTGAGGTAAGATTTGAGGCATCTCTTCATTAGGAATTCAGCAAGACCAACCTTCTCATTATATGGAGCAGCACACTGAGTAATAAGAAATCTGGCGTGGCTACAGTATCTTGCACATAGGCTATGCTCAATAAACATTTATTGAATGACTGTCTTGTTACCAAGATTTTGCAGCAATAAGCTTTAGAGACTTTAGTCTGACCATCTGCTTGAGTGGGATGAGTTGCGATGATGATAGTTCAAATTGGGTTTGTCCTCACAAATTCTTAAGCTCCAAGTAAGAGAGCTGCAGACCCTCTGTCAGAAAATATTGCACTATCTGGAAATCTATTGCTTTTCAAGTAAAAGGCACAGAGCTGGGACTATTTTACACTCATGATTTCAGATGGAACCAGGAGCCCTTGGAAACATACTGAAGAAGCTTCCAAAATTGAACTCTTCCCCTTGGAGTACCTCCACTCAACCTTCTTGGGCATTTTCATGGAAAACGAATTCCTTTTGGCCAGTCATGCTTATTGACAGCTCTTCAGATGTCAGCTAATTTCTACCCATCCATCCTCACTGCCTGAGTGACTTTTCTCTACTTCATATGAAAATGTGCAGATGGAAACCTGTAAAAACACAGTTCAGGACTTGCCTTCTTACTCCAGTGAGCTCCCACTGAGTCACATATTCTATTTGTCTACTGCTCCCTTCCCTTCTGTATTCCTACACAGATTGCCCGCATGCATCTTTTGTGGGAAATATCAAGACAAGCCATTTTCTTGAATAAATATACCACCTTTCCCTTGTTTGCTAAGAAACATACACAGATTGGTTTGTTTGTTGATGTTTGCTTGTTTCCCCTTTCTTACATAGTTCCATACCGGGAGGTTTCCCTCAGTGCCCTTACCAACTGCTTACTGCTCAAGAGAAAGTGTGACAACAAAGATGCTTGTTTGTGGTCCCCTCCTTCCTTGTGCATCTTGTCCTCCTTCCTTTTAGGCATCTCCCGTCAACTTCTCCATATTACATCTTCCATAGTTACAGTAGTGAACGGAATTGTTAAAGGAGGCAGAACATGAGATCTACAATTTCTGTCAACAGATTACAGTTGTCGCTACTCCTTAATAAATAGGAAAAAATATCTCACAGATGAGTGCAAATGGATGGGCCTGACAGAGCCCAGAGACCACATAATATCATAAGAAAATTCCTCCAATGGAAAGGACATGAGGTTGGGTGGAGCAGGATGTGGAAAGCAGATCAGTTGGGAAGATGTGCGTCTGTACTGGGAAGAGCCCAGGAGGCGTTGTGTACACCTTCACTTCTTGCACCTGCCGGCATAACATGGCAATTTCTGTCCCTACAAATCTTAACTCTCAGAGCCCCAGTTGTGTCATATGTCAAGTTTGGACAGTAAATGTTCCTCTAACCACCCAACAGAGTAGCTGTAAGAGTCAAGTTAGATTTTAAATAGTTTTGTCAACTATTAGGTGCTTACAGAAGGGATTAGTAGAGATTGTTATCCAAAGAGGTGATTTAAAATTACCATAACTACCTGCTATTAACTAAAAAAGCATTAAATAACTTTACAGTTAACACCAAGAAAAATGATATGACTAAATTCTCTGACAAATAATTTTATTTTATCCAAATAGCCTTTTTCTAAGGTGATCTCAGGAAATAAAGAGCTGTTTACAGAGATTAATAGATCCTACCTTCTCTTTTTTGAGACAAATAAAGGGTAAAAAAGCTAAAGACATGGAAAAACTTGAAGGCTGTGTTTGCTAGACTTGGAAAAATTGGTTTATGTTTTTAAAAATGTTTAGGTTTGTGGAAAGGGGGCATGGTCCTTTTGAAAATAAAACTAGTCAGAGAGCTGTCTGGGAGCCAATGTAAAATAG
This sequence comes from Canis lupus familiaris, assembly GCF_011100685.1. Taxonomy (NCBI): domain Eukaryota; kingdom Metazoa; phylum Chordata; class Mammalia; order Carnivora; family Canidae; genus Canis; species Canis lupus. The sequence goes on from NC_049249.1 coordinate 26,776,503, forward strand.
AAAATTTTCTCACAGTTAGTACTGATGGCTTCCTTCTGGGTGAGCCTCATCTTAGTGAGGAGCTACCAGTGGCCTGTTGCTTCCACCAGCACAGTGGGGAAGATCGACTCCTATCACCAGGAACCAGAGGACATACTGAAGGAGGGATAGGTGTTTAGAGATTCTTTTTGCCTTTCTTCATAACTTGACATTCTTTTTTATTCTTGTTTCATTTCTTTAAATCTCTGGATTCTCAGCCTTGGACTTAAAATAGTCATGTGTCTCCTATGGTATCTCAGAACTTCTAGATGAGACAGAGAAGGGAGAAAGATCTAGGCATTAGAAACCTGACAGGCCTGGGTTCAAGTCCCAACACTTCTGCTTACATTGCACAGACAAGGAAAGCTCTGGGCACTCAAAAAAATCACCACCATTAATCATGCATACCACTTCTAAATCCACAACCAACTATTCTCTAACTCTCCTTACTTATGCTGTCCTTGTTTGCTTCAAATCCGTGCCTCTGAAGCTTGTCTCTGACTGACCCCTGGCTGCCCCTGCCCCAGCTCTGACAATAACATAAATTATAGTCTCAACAGACAAAGATCTATGGTTGTGAGATGCAGTTAAGTAGCAAGGTAATTCCCTTCTAAATTGAAAATGACCGTCACAGGTATTTTCATGATGCAGTATTTCATTTTAGTGCATTAAAAAAAATTCTTTCAGGACGTGTAAGAAAGGAGAAGAAAAGGAAATTGAAATAGCAAACTAAGAATTTATGATGTTCAAGTATAATAAGTAGGCCAGTTAAGGTATCTCTAATTAAGAAGAAAAAATGGGCTAAATAATATAGCTGCCATTTATTGAATGCTTACCTTATGCCACACAATATACCAAGTACTTATAGATAAGTTTTCTAGTTTAATCATTGCAAAAACCCCATGAGTTACTGGCACTATTTTTATTTCCTTTCTACAGCTGAAGACACTTGAGCGTAATGTCACATGGTCTGTAAGTGGTAAAGCAAGGGTTCAAACTTGGTTTTGCTTTTCATTGTACAATATACCTGCCTGCAAAGAAGGTCCTCAAAGTCTGTGTCATATCAGAACCACATATAACCCTGAAATGTTCTATTATAAATTAGAATATTTAAGCAGAGTTATAAGAATAAGTTATTTTTTAAAAGATTTTATTTATTTACTCATGACAAACACAGAGAGAAAGAGAGGCAGAGACACAGGCAGAGGGAGAAGCAGGCTCCTCGCAGGGAGCCCAATGTGGGACTCGATCCTGGGTCTCCAGGGTCACGCCCTGGGCCGAAGATGGCGCTAAACTGCTGAGCCACCCGGGCTGCCCCGAATAAGTTATTTTAAGAGTAAAAATGTATGGTAAGTTTGGGGCTCCTGGGTAGCTCAGTCAGTCCGACTCTTGATTTTGGCTCAGGTCATGGTCTCAGGGCTGTGAGATCAAGCCCCGTGTTGGGCTCTGGGTTCAGTGGGGAGTCTTCTCAAGATTCTCTCTCTCCCTCTCCGCCTCTCCCCTGCCACTCTCTAAAATAAATAAATATTTTAATAAAATGTATGATAAGTTAAACAGACTATTACAAAATAACAAAACAAAAGAACAATACTAGCTTTTACTGGACACTTGCCCTAGGTCAGGCAGGAGCCTAAACACTTTAAAAGTATCAGCTTATTTTATCCTCACAACAACCTGATTAAGTAGATTGTATACTTATTGTCCTTTTACAGATGAGGAGACTGAGCACAGAGTTTAAGAAATGTGCCCAAGTCTACACAGGTAAGGGGTGGGGTTAAGAATTGCCTCTAGGTAGCATTGAATCAGAAGCTATCCTTGTAACCTCTGTCCTATGCCAACCCCCTACTAAAGTTGACTCCTGTGTTCTAATTGCTCTGAATTCTGATATACAATGTGTTGTCTTTTAAAGCTGTGGTGGGAAGTTCTGTGTCATCGGCATCAGTGACCTACCTTTCACCACTTGTATTTAATACCTGGATGAATCTTGATGAAGAAATACAAGGAAGCAAATATTTCTTAGAAAACGATTCTTCCTGTCAGTACCCGGCCCAACTGCTGGAGCACTTCACTTGTACACCATGATGGATGTACCTGCAACTGACCTTTTCCTTACCTAGAGTAAAATCAGTGATTCTCAAGAGTCAGCTGTCTATCGCATCCTTCCAAGCCCCACATCCTTGGCCCTCTCCAACAGCTTGCTCCCCCAACAGGCCTGTTGATTCTGATGCTGCATGCTCTAGCTTAGCTACCTGCCATCCATTAGAAGGGACACAAAGTTCCTCCTTTATCCTTTCTGTTGTTTTAGATTATGTCCTGTCCCTTGAGCCATATTATTTTAGGTTATTTAGTGTTAGGATTATAGGGATATTTTTCCTGAACTTTTTGAAACTTACTTTCCTAGATGTTAGTATCCTTGTCTGCATCTCATAGCACTTGGTACCTCTTGTTTTGTGACCTAATTGCCTGCTTCGACCCTGCCCCTCAAAATCTTCCATGTTGCCTTCAGGAACTCCCAGTGTCATGAAGCAAACCCCTGTATTTTCAGCCTCTTTAGCTGATAACAATGTTCTCTTTACCTCGTTGTTCTAATTCAGACCTGGCTGTTCCCTGAGGAAACGACTTCCCGTGCACCTCTCTCAGCAGGCATTCCTGTGGCCCTTCCACCACTAGACCTGAAAGCGGGGCATGCACTTCTCTACCTTTTTGGAAGCTACGCCATCACTGCCTCCAAATGCTGGATTTCATACATCCTACTCTCTGACCCCTCCCCTCTGTAGTTCCAGCTCACTTACTCTATTAACCTCAACTTCACAGTCTTTGATCTTCACTGGGACCTCCAATCCATAAATCCAAGCACTTTCTTAGATGTGAACACCTCCTTCCCTAATCATTGCAATCTTCTCTTCACCCTACTTTGTATTTCCTTCAGTACACCAAACAACTGACCTCCCTCCCTTGCTCCTGCCTCCTCTCGTACTTCCTCTAGCCTCAGTTAAACCGAATTGACCCAGTTCTCTGTCTATTCCAGTTCTGCACACAAGCAGCAGAAAAAGGCTGGAGGAAACCAAAACAAAAATCTCTAGGTTTTAACCTTATGACCATAACTTTGCCAAATCCTACATTGCCCAAATCCATTTGTTGGTCTCTTTGCTGGTGCTTGAGGGCACTGTTTCCACTCCTCCCTGGGGACCTTTGCCTTTACTGCTGCTTCTCCTTGGCTTCTAGCTCTTCACATGGCTTCACCCCCACCTCCCACTTCATTCAGATCATGTGTACAGTTCACTTCCTCTGAGAGGCCTTCCCTGTACCCTCTCATGATCTCCCTTAACCTGCTCTAATCACTTATTCTTCTATGACGTTACATTAAATATTTATGTGTTTTTTAATCATCCTCTTCCCTTCTGTACAGGGAAAGATCCTATTGTCTTGTTCACTCTTCTTTGCCTAATGCCTACAATAGTCCTATTTAAAGTATGTGCTTAAAAAGTATCTGTAGGATGAACGTATTATTTTTGTCCAGTATTTTAAATTCTAAAAGAGCATGGTCATGCTCTTGAAAGTTCTTGTTGCATTCCTGTTTGGTTCTGTGCTTCTTTATTCCAGAATATCCGCTTCTTTATTCTTTTAGCCTAAGAAATGAAACTGTCAACCACTTAAGTTATATAATATCATCAGTTGCTTTGAACAGAATAGACTGCCAGCAGCCATGTATCTGGTGTTAGGTTTAGAATCTGTATAAGGAAACATCATCCTCGTTTTTTCTCTAATTAGATGTCTGCACTGTAGTACTACAGTTACGTTATCTCATACCTTACCCTCTTTCCTTCTATCAGGTATTCATTCTCAAGGAGAGGAATTATACCCTGGTATGTATCTTCTTGCCTTATTGTGAGAGGAGGTTACCTTTATATAAAAGTATTGATGGAAATGCACCTCCCAAAGTATTTAATTTGTAACAGTACATTTTATAACCAAATAAGACTTAATCCTGTTCTGGGTTAAAAAAAAATCTGTAATCTTGCTAATACTCAGAGCATATATTAGTATTTAGCACAGTGTCCAGTAACTGCTTTTTAGTTCACCTACTCACTCTGCCCAAGAGAGTCTTAATAAATAACTAGTGCTCAAGGAATAATAGTTTCCATTCTTGTTCTTATTATTATTATTAAAGAAAAGTGTATAAATTTATAGTTTAATGAAAGCATATGACTTGGCAGGGCAAAAGAAGAAATTGGTATTTTCTCTACCATTCCTTTTGACACCTTATAAAACCTCAGTGATATTAATTAATTTCTCATCTTCCACTGTGCCTGCATGCAAAATAAGGATGACCTCTTTCTCTGGAAGCTTCATGACTTAACAAAAAATAAGATACATTGAATCGTTTGAAAACTAAGTGTGAAGGGTAAGCAATGCTTTCTCAGTTCTTTATTGACCTAGCCAAGGAGTTAGTACTGAGATAATAATTTTTGCCCTTTTCTGAAGGGAAAAATAACCATCAGAGTTTGCCAGGCAAGATAGGAAAAATTAAAGAGGAAAGCCATGGTCCCAAAGAGCAGGCATTCTTATGGAAAGATTAGTGATGGCAGTATTACAGCAGCTTGACAAAACCCCGTGAAAAACAAAAGTGTACATGTCTAATAACCTTATTTGCACTATAACATTGTGTATGGATCTGGCCAAAGTCACTTTCTTAGCTAACAAGGACATTTTTTTATTAGAACCATGAATACTGTGGTGGGCCTGGGATGTACTGCCTAGGGTCTCCTTCAGGACAGAGCCTGTTATTCTCACAGCTCACAGCTAAGGGTCCCTCTCCAGGAATTGCACTCTGCTGAAAGAAGCTGCCCCACCCAACACTGTGCCACCTCCCTATATCAATGGAGGTGTTTGAGGTATTGGCTTCTTGTCTCCATTTGATACAACCCTAAATGACCACTCCACTCATCACAAATTACCTTCTCCATCTGCACATCTCTCATTCCATCACCCCACATGGATGTTCCTGAGGGTACTTCCCAATAAACTGCCTGCACACAAATCTCAGAGTCTCAGAATCCGTTTCCTAGGAAACCTGACATACAACATATACTATGTCTACAGTCTAAGGAGTAGTTATTATGAGTATTTCCAATTTTATGAATGTCATCAGTTTTATGATGATCACAAAACTCCCATAATTAAGTGAATTTTCCCATTGACATTTGCCATGCTATGTGATATGTGGCTTATTTCTCAAATGAAAGTAGCTTGAATGACCCCAAAAGAGGGGAAATGCCTTGAGGGATTGGTATTAGTCACAGTTTCAGTATTATACTTCATGATCATTTCCAAAACAGCAGAGAAAGATTGGCAACCAATCAATACTCTCTGTTAGAGGTCAGATTGTGACCAGGGAGACTATTTGTTTCCTATGGCTGCCATAACAAATTATCACAAACGTCATGGCTCAACACGACAGAAATTTATCTGCTTACAGCTCCGGAGGCCAGACGTTTGAAATGAAGGCTTTGGCAGGGTTGGTTCCTTTAGGAGGCCCCAAGGGAGAACCTGTTCCAAGACTCTCCTGCTTGTGGTGGCTGCTGACAAACCTGGGCATCCCCTGGCATGTGGCTGTGTCACTCCGCTGTCTCTGGTCTCCTCATGGAGGTTTCACCTCTATATGGCCTGTTCTCTTTCTAAAAGGATATCAGACCCACCTTAATCCAGTATGAACTCCCCTGAACTAATTACATCTGCAAAGGCCCCTGTTTTCAGATACGGTTACATTTTGAGGTTCTGGGTGGGCATGACCTTTTGGGGGATACTGCTCAATCTGCTATAGAGACAATGTGAGAAACAAACAGGATTTCCTCCCCTTTGGCATTTTTATTTGTGCCATGAATCTTAATTAACCTGCTCTCCTTTTTAAAGAAAACACAGTGAGCCAGATGTGTTCAGTGGGCCACGCCCAGTGACAGAAGGCTCCTCAAAAGTTTAATCAATCAGATAATTAGTAGGACCAAGAGGGAGTAGCATGAGTAAAACCAAAAGAAGGATCATTACACAGACTCTGACCATTAATTTTTAGTCGTACTGAAAAAGGAGCTTTGGGGAAAAAGATTTGGAGAGATACTTTATTATTCACTTCTACGTACTTCATTTTTAAAGCAAGCTCTGATGAGGTAGTTGAGTTCACACAATCAAATCATCTATAGGAAAGGCCAAAAGGAATGCTATACAAATATATTTAGTTTGGTCATGTAAGGAGTCTACATGTCTGAGGTCCTAGGCAGGGCAGCAAGCCTGCCCCATCGGTTCCAAAGACCCTGAGAATGACCAGGGTGACTGAGTGTTCCATGGTTCTGCTAAAAGCATCCTCTGCCTGCTGTTCACTTTCATTTTTCCCCTCTCAGCCCTTTTGATTATAAAGTTAAGGAAATTTAATCTAGCAAATAATGGTGAGAGAGCTAGTGGGGCAAAGAGGCTTCCCAGGCCACATAGAGACACATAAAAGCACATTTAGGAGCCTATCCGTCCATAAGATAGTTTTCTCTTTGCTGTATAAGCCAAAAGGTTTCAGTGGAATATTTATCTTTTTAATAGCTTCCCCCCCCCCCGAACTTTCTACCACTTGCGCTGATCAATTATCATCTTCCCTGCAAACTTGGGGCTTCATTCCAACTATAATGTATAGACACTGCAATACCAGTTCCTCACTTTGGAACCAAGTCTCAGTGAATGAAAGTGCCCAGGAGGGAAAGATAAGAAAAGATCTGTACACATTAACCTCCCTTACTACACTGCCATGAATCACCAAAACAAAGGGGAAGGGGGGTGGTGTATGAAGATAGATAACGTGACTGATATTCAGTTGGATGTGACTTTAAAAATTGTGTTTGCAAATGATTTGACCCTAATACAAAAAATGTAAACACCTGTGTTTTTGCCAGGCACTATGCTAAATACCTTACTCATATGTTGTCCTTTATCATCCTCAGGGTAACTTTGGAGGATTGGTGTTATAAATTCTATTTGCCATCTAAAGAACATGAGGCATAGTAAATTTAAATAATTTGCCTAAGATCCCATAAGATTTTAAGTCTGCTTTACATGCAGTAAAGGCATTTGGGCCTAATGAATATATCTAGACTTTATAAATAAGATCACTCCCAAACGGTATCACCAAAATTATTGATATTAGAAAAGCTACTCTGCCCACAAACTTCAAGGGACATAGAAGGACTGTTACAGACTGTTAAGAAGATGTCCATAGGACTGGTGATACAGACATGCATCAGGGTTTTGAATAATGCTGACAGGTCATGGCACACAGATAACAACAGAGTAGAGATATTGGGGAGGATGAGAAAACTCCTTGAGAAGAATGTCACTTTAGTGTTTGCATCATTGATGAGCTTTATGGAAAAGTAGTTGTGTTAGCCACTGGCAGCCATGCAATCTTCAGGTTGCCTTATATAAAGACAAGCAAAAATGAAGCTAGCATTGGTGGCTTTTTAGGAAAAAAAATGACCTGAGCTGAAAGCAGACACTCAAACACTGAGCCACCCAAGTGCTCTAAATGGTTATTTATTTTAAGAGATTTCACACTTAAGAAAAAAAACAAAACAAAACAGAAAACCCAAAATAGCCAAGTATTGGCCCCCATAGGGTTAATGTTCAGCTTCCTGGGAAAACTCTGTCAGCCACAATAACTCATTGTCTAAGAAATCCAGGTAGGTTTTACTGTATCCTAATTGCATACATGTTTTTGTAACAAGTCAAATAAACTCTTTCATTCAGAGTTTTGTCCATGCTTTTGTTACTTATTATTACTGCTGTGACTGGTTTAATAACCATAGTAGAAAGTCATTTATTATGCTGGATCTATTAACATTTGATTCCTCATTAAGAATATTGCCTTGTCTGCAATTTTATTCTTTCTGCTGACAGTTAGTTTTCACAGTGCTTCTTGATTTAGTTTTATGATTGAAGTTTCAGGAATAAATGTTTTAATTTAATGTTCACTTGGTATAACAGATTTGACCAATAGTTTAATAAAAGAGTACTGTGAGTTCCTGATAGAGAAAGGTCTGCTGGTATCCATTTGGGATGATTTTCACCATGTCTTCATGAAGGTCACACAGACACCCACTATGTGCTACACTTAGGGTTCCATCTGAGCATCTAAGTCTGCCTTTCAAGGCAGGTAGTGATGATCTCAGCCATCCCAGCCAAGAAGTGTGCTGAGGGGCTGATGAGGGACCTGTTTCACAGAGGTCCCCAATGTTCCTATCTAGTCTCTTCTCATCCCTGCCTACCGAACATTTCCTAGGCTCTATCCCCAGTGAACTTCTAGCAATTTCCCAAATAAGCTATGTGCCTTTGTACCTCTGCATTCACGCTTTTCCCTATGCTAGAAATGTCCATCCTTCGTCATTCTCCTAATGAACTCCTAGTCATCCTCTGCCAGGTAAAATCCTTCCCCAGGAGACTCCCTCTACCACCTCCAAGGGTCTGTGAGCCTGTTCAGCCCTTAGTCATAGTTCCTGAGGGAAGCCCACCAGGGCAGGCACTGGGTGTGTGGAACACTCTACCCCTACGTGCCAGCAGGGGCCTAGCACATTTGCCTTCTAAATTGAATTGACCTATTAATTACATGGCTAAGGTCACATCTTGCATTAATAATGTAATGTGTTTTGGAACAGACCAGCCTAGAGGATAATACCAACATCTTGATTTTCTAACTTTCCTGCTGGTTTATATCTATCTGCAATAGATTGAGCTTCTGTTTGTGACTTTTGCCACTAAATTTAGAGATTTACCTTGAGCACAGTTTGGAAAAGAAAAAACAAATATCTATTTATTCATGAAATATTTATTGAACAGCACAGTCTTAGGTGCCAGGGAAAGTCCACTCTGCGTAACACATAATACTGACAGTCAAATTAGACACCCTGATAAAAGCAGAGAACAAAAATGGGAAACAGGCAGATTTTCAGTGGCAGTATTGATGTGACATGTATGGGAAGTTTGACACTGAGATTGGATTTTCCCCACCCTATAAGCCATCAATAAAATTCTCTCCTGGAGGCTGAATTTTTTAATAAATCTATTTCAAACCATTAACAGAGATTTTAAAAATACTGTCTTTGCCCTATGACATATAGATGCAGATAGATGGATAGATGATAGATGGATAGATGATATTTTTTTAAAGATTTTATTTATTTGTTAATGAAAGAGAGAGAGAGAGAGAGAGAGAGGCAGAGACACAGGCAGAGGGAGAAGCAGGCTCCATGCAGGGAGCCTGACATGGGACTCGATCCCCGGTCTCCAGGATCAGGCCCTGGACTGAAGGCAGCACTAAACCGCTGAGCCACCCAGGCTGCCATAATTTTTTCAATCCTCATAACAACACTGTGAGGAAGGTATAGTTATTCCATTTTCTAGATCAGAAACTTGAGGCACAGAGAAGTTGTGATTTGACCAATGTCTCTTGGATGAGAGAGCAGGACCTTGAACCAGGCAATGGTTGCTAAGGATTGTTCTCTTAGCCATTACATTATGCTTCCCTGTAATGGTTATGATAGAAAAACTGATATATTCCTAATTATGTTTTTTAAATATTTTAGTTATTTATTTGAGAGAGCAAGAACAAGGAGGGGGGAGGGAAAGCATCTCAAGCAGACTTTGCACTGAGCATGGAGCCTGATATGGGGCTCAATCCCATGGCACCGTGATCTAAGCAGAAATTAAGAGTGGGAAGCTTAAGCAACTTAGCCACCCTGACACCCCAACTCCTACATATTGAGAGAAAATAAAGTGAGGAGGGCCTAGGATGGAGTGGCCTAGGATGGCCTGGGATGACTTCTTGCAGATGAGTTTTGTGCCAAATCTTGTAGAAATAGTAGATGTTGGCAAGTAGTCTAGGTAGATAGAATGGCCTGAACAAAAGCACAGAGCTGGGCTTAAGCAAGACGGGAAGTCAATCAATTTGGCAGGCACATTTGTCTCTCACACTTAATGCTTCTCGAGGTCAAAAAGGATGGTCCCAATTTTGAAATTAATATATGAAGTGTAGTGAATAACTTGCTTTTGCACTGGAGAAAAGTGCAGGTTGGCAATTGTTTAATAAATAATCTATTTCAGGGGCACCTGGGTGGTTCAGTGGGTTAAGTGTCTGCCTTCAGCTCAGATCATGATCCCCAGGGTCTTAGGATGGAGCCCTGCATCAGGCTCCCTGCTCAGCAGAGTCTGCTTCTCCCTCTGCCTCCCCCCCCCCATGCGCTCTCTCTCTCTCTCTCTCTCCCCCTCAAATAAGTAAATAAAATATTTGAAAATTATCTATTTCAAAATTTTGAAATACTATCAGGAATCAATTTTTAAAAATAATGTGTTCAAAGTCACCTCCTTCATATTTATTGACCAATGCAGAGTAAAGCATGGTTGGTTATATAATATCTCCAAATAAAATAATATCCTCATTTTCTGGGACCTAACTATCTCTTTAAAACTAAGTAGTAAAACTACTGCTGTCACAACTAGCCTCTTCACTCTCCATATCAGTGCCACACAATTAAAATAACAGCAAAGCTCGCTTGAATCAGGTATTATACTATAGATATAAGCGTGTGTGTGTGTGTGTGTGTGTGTGTGTGTGTGTAACAGGAGATTTTGAACAGAGACTGAACATGGAGGCATTTCAACAAAGAAAAAAAACAATATTTGGTACAGTATGAAAATTAAGCTTACAATTGGAATACCTTTGGAATCTCAAGAACTGCATACTGATTCTGTGAATATTATGTTTTATTCCTTTACCTATTCCCATATGTAATACTTTATTCTCTTTGAATTTGCTTCTAATGCAGTTTAACCCTGGTTTTGACAGTGTCCATCAACTTAATTTCTTTTATTAATATGAATTCTTTTCTTAGTGAGTAAAGCTTGGTAATGTGTTTTATTTCCCTTTATCATTTCATGCAAAGCAAATAGTAAATAAGGAAGGAATATTATTTTCACTTTCATTTTTCCCAAGTGTATACAATGAAATCAGAAAATCTGTGCTTGAGATCTGGAGTCTTGGTATTTGTTGATCCTATGGAATTGAGGCCCTTGATTAGCTGTAAGCCAAGCCATCAGGCTGACTTAATTCTATGCTCAGTAAATTAATTCTATTTTACTAATGTGACTAAAAACTAAATTTCATATCAATATAAACACTCATTAAACTGCAAATACCAAGTTGTGCAAGCTGTTGAAAAGACTCATTTTTATTTATAGATGGATTCTGATAAGAATAGCATTAAAAGTGGTTTCGTAGGGAAATGTTAGAGTGATTAATGTGCAGTTGTTTGCATTTTTAATATTTCACTCATATATCAGATTAGTATTTGTGCACACTGTCAGACTTTATTCTGTCCTTGTCAAAACACTTATTACTGCTGACGGGTATAACATATCCACATTAATCCTTAATTTCTTGATTCAATTTTCTAATTGCTTTTTTGGCATGCGATGGTGGCCATTTAGTCTTATGTGATGTATTCATCATATGGTATAATAATATGCTTTAAAAATTAGATGTATCACTTAAAGTAACTGAACAAGAAAAAAAATTGCTAAAGATTGGAAATTTCAAATTTCACTGTACTTAAACAAAGTGTTAGATATTAGTATGTCACACATGCTGGAGATTGTCCATAAATCATAGTCATAGAATGTTAAAGGTACCCTAAAAATCATATAACCTACTTGTTCATTTCTTGGTTGGGGAAATGACTTAGTAACATGCCCAGTATCGCATAAATACACAGTAGCGGAGCTGGCTCAAGAATTCAAGTGTTCTGAACTCTGGTCAAGAATGAGGCAGGTATATGCATATGATTTTTAAAACTGATATCTTAAGTTCATTCCTACTATTAATAGTCAAGCTGAAAGAATGAAATATTCTTTGTCATTTTAAGCTATATTTTTAGCAGTATCATCTGGTAGTTAAAAACCAAGATGCTAGAATCAGACAGATCTGAGTTTCAGTCTGTCCCTTGATCTGCCACTCCCTCACTCTGCTACCCTGAGAATATTATCTGACCTCTCTGAATTTTAATTTCTTCTTCTTATAAAATAATATGATAATGCATGTAAAATGCTTAACACAGCACTTGAAACCTAGTAAGTACTCAACAAATGTTAGTTAATATTAATTTTCAATGTTTTATTATCCTCTTACTATCCATAATTTGGAGAAACTGAGTCATGCCTAATATGTGATAATTTCATTTATTCTTTGATTCATTCACTTATCATGTGAAACATATACTCTGATAGAAGGTATAGGTAAAGCAAAGAGGAACCAACATGATATCTAGCTTGGTGGAGCGGGAGTCTGACAGAGACATACAACATGTCAGTTCCCAAAGGTGGCACAGGCACCATACGTAGGCATTTCAAAAAGAGAAAGTGAGTGAAGGGGCAATGGAGATGAGTAAGAAACTGGGCCTATCCTCAAAGAGATTGTTTCAGTGGGATGATAGAGTATTTATGCAAGTATCATTCAAGGTGGAAAATGAGGAGGGCCATAAAAGGTATAATTAAAGAACTAAAGGGGGAGAGATTCAATACCTCCAACCAAGGAAGGATTCATGGATGAGTTGGCTTTGAGGGATGAATAATCTTAGAAAAATTAGAGGCCTTTAGGAAGATCTCCTAGACAGTAGGGATATTATGAGTGAAGACAACACAGATTATGGAAACCCTGGACACAGTTGTTGAATAGTGAACACTTACTTATATTGACTAAAATACAGAGCTTGCACAGAATAAAAGATGGTGTTTGATGAGTGGGTAGATATAAGAGTATGGCAACCCTGAAATGCCATTTTGGACTCCATGTTATAGAAATCACAGAGTGCCAGCCACCAAACCCATAGATGTCATCTTTTGACAGCAACAATTTTGAGATTCAATGTCTTTAAAAAACCTTATACTTTCCAGTTCACTCCAGTACCCACTACTTTTTATGGTCTTATTCTCAAAGTTAAGAGGTCTTCTTACCCATTATACTAACATTATGCTTAGTGGTTAGGCATACAAGCACAAGCATACATTGTTCCAAATCATGCTTTTGTCACCTATTAGGTCTGCAACTTTGGTTATGTTACTTAAACTCTCTGTGATTAAGTTTCATCATCTGTAAAGTGGAAATAGTTTGTAGCTCATGGAGTCAGGTTAAACTCATGTAAGCATGTAGCATAGCACAACCCATAGTGTGAGCACTTAAGAAATGTATGTTAGCTGGGACACGGGTAGCTCAGCGGTGAGCGTCTGCCTTTCAGCTCAGGGTGTGATCCCGGAGTCCAGAGATCGAATCCCACATTGGGCTCTTTGTGTGAAGCCTACTTCTCCCTCTGCCTGTGTCTCTGCATCTCTCTCTCTCTCTCTCTCTCTCTTTCTCTCTCTCTCTGTTATGAATAAATTAAAAAAATCGTAAGAAAAAAAAAGAAATGTTATCTATTATTAAATTACCCACCTAGCCCTTAAAGGAATTTGAATTTGCAACCTTACATTGGGAACATTTCTGAGAAAGAAAACATCTTTTTTTTTTTTTTTAATGTTTTGAGGTCTAGAGTATTAGACTAAACCCTACCTAAATGTTAAGACTAGTCCAAGGACATCAAATAATTCTATTAAATCCTCTGCTGCTGGGCTGAGGGTTTCCAGTGATGAGGCCTCAGTGTGATTTCTGGAAGTGAATCACTCCCGCATTTACTCACTCTTTGAGCAGGCCAGTGAAAGAAAGAACACATACATAGCCCATTTTGCCCATTGGTATCTTCCAAGCATCATGTGATTCTTACAGTAGCAGTTTCCTAGGCTATGTCAAATGGTAGCCTCACTTTCAGAATATTTCTTTTCAGTCATTATAAACTTTAAGAATTATCATCTTGAAAATCCTTATGATTCCAGAAGCTTCTCTGGTAACTTATTTGTCTTCAATAGCTGAAAAATGGAGAGAGAGAACACAGAATTGTTGCCTACAAAAACAAGAACTTGAAAAAAGGAGTACAATAGTTTCAAAACCACTAGAGTGAACAAAACAAGTCTTTTTCACTCTAAAACTGCTGTGTGCTTAATAAACAAGGACTGCTAATTATATAACTGTCAATGATATTTTCTGGCACGGTCTAACACCAGCTTCTTGCAGTACAACAAATACGAAACTGCCTGGAAGTAAATCACAGTCTCTGAGTGCTATGGGCAAACAAACCCATACCTTATCTCTTTCAGAGGCAGCCATGGAAAATGCATGATAAATTGCACAGTTCAGTGAACATGTTATGTCATTGTGAAATGATTTTGATTCATGGTTATGTATCTATCGCTAAACAACTGGCAAACCTCAAGGTATCAGAAATATCATTCGTGGGGTTTTGCTATATTCCATTGCAAAAATCAAGTGCTATAAAGTGGGGTTTTTTCTTTTTTATTTAAAATTCTTTATTGAAGGTGAGATTTGCCACAAATTCTTCGGAAATAATTTTTTAAGTTATGTGAATTCTTGCCAGAAGCATCAAAGAGCTGTGCTAGTCACTAATATTTTTAACATAATGAATAATTCATATTTTTGCTAATATCCTTTTATGAAAATCTTATAGCCAAAATAGAAAAAGTTGTAAGCCAATTGGATTTTAAAATAGAATTATAAGCTCTTTTCATAGAGTTTATCAATATAAAGAAATTTCTGAATGTTTTCTGTACAATAGCAGGAGAATTAATAGTAAGGAATTATTGTAAGGACGCTTTTACAGAAGTGGCTTTTATACGAGCATAGTTCCACGGAAAAGTGGTCCAGATATTTTGCTACATTCTTCATTTGTTGCTGATTCATTGATGTTAAATAATTAATCCATTTTCCACCTGAAATTTAGTTATTTTTTACTAATTTTTCTCTCAGTTGGGGCTTTTGGCATTAGCATTTGATGTTTAAAACCTTTTCTTCTAGTGTTAAAAACAGCAAAATGGTAGCCTGACAACACAATCAAATGATGTACTCTCAAATTGTTTACTGTTTTTCTAAATCCCCTAAACCAAGAACCACTGTTTTTCAACTGGTTTTGGTTGTTATTTTCTTTTATTTTATTGTAATCATAAACTTATTTTCTTCTAATTTTTATAATCAAATATTTTTAAATAAATTTGGATATTTTGAATAGTTCCAATTATTGCATTGAGCGTAAAAACAAAGCAAAAAAGAAAACCTTACGCGATGGTAGAAAGGATAAGTATTTCTTAGGTATATTAAAGAGAATTTTAATATTTCTGATATATCACCATTATTTAAACCCGAATTCATTTTATTTTCTCTTAGTATATTTTAACCAATTGACCTTTACATATACTTTGCATTTATTAAATTAGAATAAATTTCAGAAGGTAGAAATACGGTTCAAAACATTCATAGTATTTTTCTGTTAGCCTTGGAATATGACAAGCCTATTCTCTAAATATTTACATCATTGGAGAATATCTGTGTACTTATGCTGATTTTGACTTAACATTTTCAAAAATAAGTCTGTTAAATTAAATGTAAGCTTTAAAGTGTAAAACTGTAGATCATGTAACTTGATACAAGTATTGCAACATGGCTTACAGCATATTCCTGGAAGATTTTTATGCCCTTTACTTCTATCATGGCCACTTTCACCTTTATATTGAAAACTCCCAAAATGTATCGGTATGAGGATAATTTTAAAACATGAGATTTATGTTGCTATAAAGGAGAAATCGTTTATAACCACATAAAACTGTTGTCACCAGAAATTTCAGTCTAAGTTTTACATGAAAGGGGACATATTTTATCTTTAATGCCTCGTTAAACTTTCTGGAAACGGCAGTATTCTAAAATATTCTTGGTGAATGACTACGTATGTCTGTTTTTCTTCTGAAAAGTTCAAATATGATCAACAACAACAAAAAAAAACTAAACAAATTATTTGTCCTGATAATTAAACCACTGGCACTTTTTCTTCTATTTTGTCTTCATGCATAGATGTTGCTTCGATATGTCAGCCACATCTCACCTACAGTTTTTCAGTGAAATAGCCAAAATCACCATTCCTATGCTAAAATGATATCCTCACTGTCTCAGAGATGACATTGTATTTAAACCTAAATCCCTTGTGCATGTTCGTGTCCACACATGTGTGCATGGAATGCATCTGTTCACACACTTGTGTGCTGACACATGAGTTCATGTACAAAATCATACATCCACTGTGTGTAGGTGCAGGTTTGTTTGTACATGCACACATTTGATAAACCACATTGTGTGGTTAAGAGGATGGACTTAGGTGGCAGCTTGCCTGTATATAAATCTTAGCCCTGCTACTTCCTACTTGTATAAATTTGAATAGGTAATTTTAACCTTGCTTCAGTGTTCTCACTATAAGATTTAAATGAGTTAATATATGTAAAGAATTTTGAATACCTAAACCATAGTAAGTACTTAATATAAGACTAGTTATTACTACTGTATCATTATCATATTTTCATTTATTCTATTCCTAAGGTCATATTATTTATACAAGTGACTTATTGGTGATTATGACATGTATTTCACTAAAGTGATATTAAAGATATGCTAACAAAATATTTCGGGTTGTGATAATTTAATTAGATAAGCTGTATTGCGTAGTACATCATTGGTGGCAGGAAACAATTATGAGAAAGCAACAAAAGTTGCATAATTTTGTGGCACACAGACTATCCATCAAATTTAGTGACATGCATTCATTTATTCAAATGTAGGCCTACTGCACATCTTTTCTGTGCCAGGATTTGGTGTTAAAATGAAACATGGCACTATACAATCCAGCAGTCATACTCCTTGATATTTACTCCAAGGATTTGAGAACTTAAATCCACGCAAAAACTTAACTTGCTAAAAAGGGAGCGGCATGAAGGGAACAAAGGTGGATGGTAAACGTCTCTAAGTGTACTTTATTTTTTAGATCTGATCCTGGAATTATATAAGTGTCTTAAAATTAGAAAGCAATATTAAATAAAAATGGAAAGGGGAACAATCCTTCAAAACAATCAGCCTCTGAATTCACAAACTTACCTAAATTAGGATGGAATCAGTGGCAAAACCACATAGAGAGGACCAATTTCAAGTGATTTTATTTTATTTTTTCCAAGTGATTTTACACATGCAATATTTAAACATGCAATATATTCTTAGTAGGATATATACCCTTAAGATGGAAAAAAAACTACAAAGAATTCAATTTTAATTAATTGTATTATCACATATAATATATAATACTATATTTAAAGTGTATTGTAGCATAAAAGTAGTTATCTGTATTACTAGGTATCAAGATTTTCAAAGTAAGAGAAAAGAAGATACAAAAACTCAAAGAAATTAAATAAAACAAATTAAATTTGAATTGGCAATATCATTATGAATTCATGGTATATTTTTCCTCTTTAAAAACATTCTGAGTATGGAGGGCACATTGATACTTTACACAAATCACCTTCAGTGAAGACATGATACCCTGCTTCTGGGAATCCTATTGACTATCTTCAGCTGTTAGCCCTTCAGGTATTACCATAACAGCAGAGAGCCACCTTGTCCAAGGTTATGACTCTGCCCAAGAGCAGTGATATGTAAGAACTGATCTTTGAAGGAGTATAACAGCCTGGCTCTCCTGGCCCAGTTTGGTTGTGAAAGATCATTCTGGCTCCAGGTCTCCTCCTGGGCCTGCATCTCAGTTCAGCCCTTTCCCTATGTCTAATGAGGTTTCCTTCCTTTTCCATCTATATTTTTTATTTATTATTATTATTATTTTACCATAAGAACCTCTGTTTGCTAATAACTCTGTCTCACAGGGAGTCTGCTTCTTTGGGAATCCAATTTATGACACTGAGCTCTGTTGCCTAAAACTTCCTAGAACAATGGCCAAACCTGTAGCAATAAATACTTCTTATGCCTGGAATTAATACTACTTTCCCAGCAAGTTTCTTTACAGAAATGTCTAATTACAGGTCTGAGACAGGCAAAAGACAAGGAAGCTATCAAAAGCTTTTGTGATCGTATCAGAAGAACTCAGGAGCCAATTTGAAGACATTCTCATTGTCCAAAGATAGTACAATTCGAACAATTAACAAAACTAATAACAAAATTATAACTGCTATCAACTGAAACATCAGAAATATTAAAAGTTATAAATTTATGATAATAATATAAATTGTCATGTTTGGAGAATGGTAGCAAGTAGTTATTTTTAAAATTGATAAATAATAAATTATTATTATAGAAGTAATAAACTATTTAGCCCACTTTTCCTATTAAGACTGTGTAAAATTTCTCAGTAAACTAAGAATAGAAAGGAACTTCCTTACCTTAATGAAGAATATCTGCCAAAAAAACCTATAGTGAACATCATGCTTAATGGTGAGAAACTTGAAGCATTCCCAGTAAGATCAAGTACAAGTTAAGGATGTGCCCTTCTCACCACTCCTTTTCAACACTGTACTAGAAGTTGCAGCTAATGCAATATGACAAAAAAAAAAAAAAGAAATATAAGTTATACAGTTTGGTATGCAAGAAACGAAATTATCTTTATTAGCACATGATGTGATAATCTATGTAGAAAATCCAAAAGAATCAACAAAAATATTCCTGGAATACTAAACAATACAGCAAGGTTGCAAGATACAAGGTTAAAATACAAATCAGATGCTTTCCTACATACCAGCAATGAACAAGCAGAATATAAAACTAAAGATACAATAGCATTTATACTACTACCCTTCAAAATGAAATACTTAGATATAAATCTAACAAAGTATGTACAGTATCTATATGAGGAAAATTACAAAACTCTGATGAACAAAATAAAAAGAAGAAAAGGTAAAGATATTCTGTGTTCGTGGATATGAATAATAAATATTGTCAAGAAGTCTGTTCTTCCCAACTTGATCTATAGATTCAAAGCAATCCAAATCAAATGCCAGCAGGCAGCTTTGTGAATATCTACAAACTGACTCTAAATTTTATATGAAGAGGCAAAAGACTCATAATAGCCAACACTGTACTGAAGTCAGGAGGCCAGACACTGACTTCAAGACTTAATATAAACCTACAGTAAACAAAACAGTATAATATTGGTTAAAGAATAGACAATTAGATCAATGGAACAGAATAGAATCCAGAAATAGAACCCCATGAATATAATCAATTGTTCTTTGTCAAAGGATCAAAGGGAATGCAATGAAGCAAAGATAGTCTTTTAGGTAAATGGTTCTGGAACAACTGGATATCCATATGCAAAAAAAAAAAAAAAAAAAGAATCTAGACAAATACCTTACACTCTTCACAAAAATTAACTCAAAATTGATCATAAACCTAATTGTAAACTACAAAACTATTAAAATCCTAGACAATAACCTAGAAGAAAACCTGGATGACCTGGCATATGGCAATGACTTTTTAGATACAACATCAAAAGCATAATCTGTGAAAGAAATAATTACTAAGCTGGATTTCATCAAGATCAAAAACTTCTACTCTTCAGAAGACAATATCAAGAGAATGGGAAGCCAAACAACACTGGGAGAAAATATTTGCAAAAGAGACATCTGAAAAGAATTGCTTTCAAAAATAGACAAAGAACTCTTAAAGCTCAACAATAAGAAACAACGCAATTAAAACTGGTCCAAAGACCTTACAAATACCTTATCAAAGGAGACCCACAGAATAGCAAATAAGCATATGAAAAGATGCTTCATATCATATATCATCATAGGAAATTCAAATTAAAACAACAAGATGCCACTGCACACCTATTAGAATAGCCCAAATCTAGAACATTGTCATCGCCAAATGCTGGTGAAGAGGTATAGCAAGAAGAGCTCTTATTCATTGCTGGTGGTAATGCAAAATGGTACAGCAACTTTGGAAGATAGTTGATGGTTTCTTAAAGAACTAAATGTGCTCCTGCTATATGATCCAGCAATCACACTCCTTGATACTGACCCAATGGAACCGAAAACTTATGTTCATAAAAAGGCCTCCACATGGATGTTTATAATAGCTTTATTCTTATTTATTTTTTTAATTTATGTTTTAGAGAGAACACATGCAAACGTGGGGGAAAGGGGCAGAGGGAATGAAAAAATCTTAAGCAGGCTCTATGCTTAGTGTGGAACCCAACATGGGACTTGATCCCATGATCCTGAGATCATGGCCTGAGCCAAAATCAGGAGTTGGATGCTTCACTGACTGAGCCACCCAAGCACCCCCTGTGGTAGCTTTATTTTTAATTGTGGAAATTTGGAAGCATCCAAGATGTCCTTCAGAAGGTGAAAGGATAAATAAATTGTGGGACATCCAGACAATAGAGTGTTATTCAGCATTAAAAAAGAATAAGCTAGGGATCCCTGGGTGGCGCAGCGGTTTAGCGCCTGCCTTTGGCCCAGGGCGCGATCCTGGAGACCCGGGATCGAATCCCACGTCGGGCTCCCGGTGCATGGAGCCTGCTTCTCCCTCTGCCTGTGTCTCTGCCTCTCTCTCTCTCTCTGTGTGACTATCATAAATAAATTTTAAAAAAATTAAAAAAAAAAGAATAAGCTATCAAGACACGAAAAGACATGGAGAAACCTTAAGTGCATATTACTAAGTGAAAGAATTCAATCTGAAAAAGTTAAATTCCATAGGATTCCAACTATATGACCATCTGGGAAAGGCAAAACTGTGGAACCAGTAAAAACATCAGTGGTTGCCAGGCTTTGGGGTAGTGAGGAAGGGATGCATAGGTGGAGCACAGAGGATTTTTAGGCAGTGAATATACTCTGAGTGATACTATAATGTTGGATACATGTCATTTATGTTTGTCTAAACCCATAGACTAGAATACAAGAGTGAACCCTAATGTAAACGATAGATCTCTGATGAGTATGATGTGTCAATGAAGGTTCATCAGTTGTAACAAATATACCTCTCAGATGGGGGCCATTGATGGTGTGGGAGACTAGCATATGTTAGGGCAAAATGTAGAGGGGAAATCTCGTACTGTCCTCTCACTTTTACTGTGAACCTAGCACTGCTCTAAAGCATAAAGTCTAAAAATTTAAAAAAAATAAAGTCTATTAAAGAAAAATAAACAAGCTAAAAATAGAACAAAGCATGCTTTTCAAAAATATGTACCTATACTTAACTCCCCAAAGAAAAAAAAAAGTCTTCTGCATGTTAATGACTACCACTACAAAAACACTAAGTATTACTTTGAGGAAATATTCGATTGAACTATTAAAAAATAAGACATTGTATGTCCCCATCCACTAGGAATGTACAATTTAGTTGACTGAAGCATAAGTAGGAGAAAAGTAAAATAACAGTGTCGTGTCAATTATGCAAATTTAAAATTGGGTTTTCTTTTTCAGGGAGCACCCAAGCCAATAGCCATTGAACCATGTGCTGGGAACAGAGCTGCTGTTCTGACTGTGTTTCTCTGTCTACCACGAGGATCATCAGGTGCCCCTCCTCCTGGACAGTCTGGTAAGATGAATGAGGAACCATCAGCAGTTAAGCAAAACATGCAGACTAACCAGAAGAAATAAATAATAGTATCAGGCACTACAGTGAAGACATGGTTCTAATTTAAAGCATGATAGAATTTATTAGAATGCACACTTTAACAAAATATCTAGAAGTCTGCATTGCTGTAAATTCAGATTTTCCAGTGTTTCTCTTAAAACTACATGTTAAATATGTGTGTGTTTGTGTATGATATACCTGTGTATATATGCTCACAACACCCCCATCCCCAAGTTGTTGTAACTACAGTGAGAACTCTCACTAGCACAGCAAACAAGTTTTTGACCCTTTTGGGCAGCTTATTTATTCCCAAATAGGAT
Source organism: Canis lupus familiaris (assembly GCF_011100685.1). Lineage (NCBI taxonomy): Eukaryota > Metazoa > Chordata > Mammalia > Carnivora > Canidae > Canis > Canis lupus. Next base: position 26,798,424 of record NC_049249.1, read on the forward strand.
GCCAAATTATAAATGTGATTAGAAGTTTGCTTTATAAATATGGAAGCAAATTAAGGAATTTACTTGCATGTTTGGAATGTGTAGTGGTGTCAGAGGATGATAGCTTGATGCCACCATCTCAGGATGTTTATTATAGGTTCTTGTTATCAGCACCAGACAGCTGGAGCTCATGGGCCAGGGAACCATCCCACCAATCACAACAAGCCTTGCCTCTGATTCTCCTTTTCCTACATGAAAAACATATTTTGAATTTGGGGCTAACTGTATGTGTCCTATTAGAGGTCTTCACATTGCTGTGATGTGGTCCACATTGTACACATGCACAGTGTTGAGTATAATTTGCAATTAAATCACAAACCATGCTTATTCCTCTTTTTACATATTCTATTCTATTTACTACAATGTTTTATTTTTCTGTCTCCTGATTATTTGCTCCATCCAACTCTTATGAAATGGATGCTTTCTTGAGGGCAAGGGTTGTTTCAGATCTTTCTTTTCAATTCCCCTTAAGCAAAAAGTGTCAGAGATCTGGCAAGTTCTCAATAACAGTAACTGATGCTGAACTCACCTCTCTGCTTATTTTATCTCTTCTTGGTTTCCTAGCTAGCTTTGACCTTGCTCCTCACTTTTTTGATTTGTATCCAACCTGACACACAAACGGAAGCTCCATTACTTTATAGCCTATAAACTTAAGATATTCATGTAAAGGAGTTTTTCCCATATGAGGACAGAGGGTTTCCATCACTTTTAGTCTTGTCATTTATGGTACCTGATGATATCTTGTTGCAGGGGTTTCTACCCAAAGTTCATTTGTAGGTGTTTATTCAAAGAAATAAACATTCTTTGTACTTTCTCATATGATGACTGAATGCCTTGATCTTCTTTCAGAACCACCAAGGTAAATGTAAATGGTATGCAGTAAGTAGAATAGTTTGGCACTGGTCAGATAAGATGGATAATTATGGGTACTGTGCCCAGCTAATGGAAGTATTGTTTTAGGGCTGGGATGATTTCCAAAGCAAACACTTCCCTAATGAAAACAAGTCTGTGTGATACACACCAAGGTTCTTCTAGATCCTTGACAAGATGATGTACTGATGGGCAGAGTGAAGGCACCTGCCAATACTCTGTCCCTTTAACCTTTGAAATCTTTTTGACTGATCTGAAAGAACCAAATAGCAGTGTGGATCATTACCTCAGCTGTGTTCTATTACAGATGCATTATGATTACTAAGGATAAAGCGACCTTAGATGTGCATAGTGCTTTACTCTTTACGAAGTGCTTTCCTATTTTTCACATTTGATCCTCATGACAAGCCCGTGAGATCAGTATTATAACACTCACTTTGTAGATGAGGAAATTGAGGCATAGAAATCTATTTCTATACTCAAGGAATAAATAGGAAACTACTAGAGTATAGAGCAAAAAACACCAAAACAAAACAAAACAAAAAAAAAGCTTCTCGCTAACATTTCAGGTCATTTTCCCTGATGATCTGTAGCAGAGAGCTCATTTCTCTATAATCCATAGCCCTTGTCTTCACAAAGCCCAACACTGGAGGGAGTACTGAAAATGCCCATGGTATTGATACAGGTAGACAAAACCTTGAGTTAACTTACCATACTTTTTACAGAGCCTGTAGATTGAATATCTGTGTGCATAATTCAGAATGAGCTTTTTAAAAAAAAACTAATAAATGTTTTCTAGGTATTTTTATAGGATTAGGAATATTCTTTGAGTCTACTTCAAAATACAGTATTACCTGCTGTCTGCAGTCTACTTTGAAATGCATCAAAAACATGGTATTGATGGATGTATAGTAGGATGAATGGATGGACAGATATATTATAAAGCAAGTAAATGTTAATGGTATAATCCAGGTGGTGGGAATAATGTCATTAAAATTCTTTCCACTTTGCTGCACCTTTGAAATATTTTATAGTAAGATGTTGGGAAACAAACAGAAAACTCCTGACTTCACTGCAACCTAACAAACAAAATAAAATTAAAAAAACAGTGTTTGTAGAGAAAGATTTTCTGATGTTCACATCTCATTTTTCCCTAAACAAGGCAAATATTAACAACAATGTACAAATTAAAGGATTTATCTCTTTTACTCTTCATCAAGATACTTGGTATGTACACAGCCAATTAAAACTTAACATAGTCCCATCCACTGTTTGAGAGGAAATGCATTCCAGTGATCATTCAAGAACCATATTAGGGGATCCCTGGGTGGCGCAGCGGTTTGGCGCCTGCCTTTGGCCCAGGGCGCGATCCTGGAGACCGGGATCGAATCCCACATCAGGCTCCCGGTGCATGGAGCCTGCTTCTCCCTCTGCCTATGTCTCTGCCTCTCTCTCTCTCTCTCTCTCTGTGACTATCATAAATAAATAAAAAAAAAAAATTAAAAAAAAAAGAACCATATTAGCTCTTGGAAAGGAAATGTTGACATTGGTTATCTTCATTTCCAGAATTTGCTTTATCTCTTATTTTATAGGAAATGCATTTATGTGCCTGTGCTTATCGCAGTGCCCTACTACACATAGAATGCAGTTCATAAATACTTTTGATGATGATGGTGATAGAGGAGGAGCTCCATGGATAGACTCCTGACCCCATCATCACTATGAGAGGAACACAGTGCCAGGAACCTTCTCCTGGATCTTGGGTGATTTGTCTCCAGTTACTAGTATATCTATTCAATGACTAATTAGTATTATTTATTAGATTAAAAGTTCTCTTGCAGTACTTAGCATAGTCTCAAAATTTTTTATGAAGCCCTTTTTTGAAATGTAGCTTTCCAAATGTGGAGTGATGCTTTTCATAATACGCTCTTCATTACCATGAATAAAAGCCCTTAAGACAAGGATAAGTTCAGCCATAAAGAGAAGGCGGAAGCATCTGAGGAGCATGGTGGTTTTCTCTTTGAAACTGAATGTCAGCACTGACAAATCAATGATTCAGTGACACACAGGTGCTAGTTTTTTAGTCATCTCTTTTCAGCAGCAGCTAGTAACTCTTTTTTAATTTAAAGGATGACACTGTCTTTGGAGTTTATTCTCTTTCCATCAGATATTTTGGGAATTCTTAGCAAGTATTAAGGGTCTAAAATGTATGAAGTCCCTTCCATGGCTTTCATCTTAATAGAGGTCAAAAGAAAAACTGCAGATTCATCCTTCAGATTATCCCATGCACTAATCTTTTTTTTTTTTTAATGTAATGAGTTTAGGTGTTTGTAGCAATTCTCCCTCTAGGTGGCTTAGAAGAGTAAAAGCAAAAGATATTAAATAGGCTTTTTGGCATTCCTGGAGCTGGACTAATTAGGTTCCCAGCTCCCCCACCCAGTAAACCTGCTGCTTCATTTCTCTATTTTTGTGTGTGTGTGTGAGAGAGAAACTACTGCCAACCATGCCAGACTGTTTGGTTTAATGTAAGATCTCTGCTGTTGACATATGTACACTATACACCACTTTCTCTACTGACCTCAGAATTGTTGAAAAACTGACATCCCCATGAAAACAGGGCCCATCAAGTAATTGCTGCATGACACTAAACAACCAAGCATGTCTCCAATCACCTTGGACGGCAAGATCCCCAAGCGTTTTAGAGTCACATTAAGATGAAATGTGGACAAAGTAAATAGAGCCCTTGAAAAGCATAAATTGAAAATGATAATGATTGCTGTCACTTTGTGATGGAAGATTATGGATTTCATAGTTTATGGATTCTCACTAATAAGAAGCAAATTAACTCTTCTCAGTGGATTAAAAATCCCAGGGACCCAGATTTCCACTGCCAAAAAGGAGCTATGTGCTTCAACTAAAGGTAGAATTTTTCCCTGATCTTGCCTCATGTTTCATTGAGTCTAACATTACCAAAAAGAATACTATAGAAAGTCTAAGGTTTTGATTTTTTTCTTTAGGCTTACATGTTTTGTCAGGATAACTAGGTTATTTTGAAAAATCTAGTATATTGTATAATGTTTAAAATGATAGTCTACTCGTGGTGTCATGGATAATGATGACAAAAAGAAGAAACCTTGGTTTAATTAAATGAAAAAGAGGTGGGGAATAAAGGAACTAGTAATTCTGAGCATTGTCTCTGGCGCTTTCCATATTAGTCATTGGCTTTACCCTCTTCATGATTCTGAAAAGTAGCACCAGTGAAAGGTAGAAGGTCCTCTGCAATCCCAGAGATGGATTGGGAACAGACTCCAGGTCTGCAGTTTCTCAGTATAGTACTCTTTCCTCTGAAACCAGTTTTTAAAAATAATTCACATTTTCCAGAAGCTTTGGAGTTTTCCTATCTTTTAAGACTCTCTATTTTCCTTCCATAACTTTGATCTTCACACTTGTAGAAACACACCTGTTGATCTAATCTTAGCACTCTCTCTGTTAGAGGTGGCTAGAATAGGAAATAAAATTACTGAACCATATCAAGACTTCGTTATAAAAAATCTGGCATGGTAGTTATCTTTTAACTTCAAATCCAAATATTATTTACATCCACCATATGTATCTTCATAAAGAAGAAAGAAAAAAAAGGGGCATTTCATGGCAAAATAAACTATAAAATCAGGCAGAGAGACCAGGCAACAACAAAACACAGTCATCTGAAATTATTGTAATAAATATGACTCTATGTCAAAAATACACCTGCTATTAAAAAGGCCCACAGATCAAGAATAGGAAATAACTTTATCTTCTATCCAAAATATAGCTATATAGTGATTGTGAATCTTCATGTACTACCTTTATTCATTTGAGAAATATTTAAAAGTGTCTGCTATATGCCAGGCAGTGGATGGATGGTAGTGAACCAAAACAGAGTTGCTGTACCTATAGGGGTTATAGCCTATGTGGAGATAAACATGAAATAAGTAATCATGCAAATAAACCCATAGTTACAGATAGTGTTAGGTGTTATGGACACAGAGTAGACTATGAGAAAGTTGAAGTGAAACTGATACACAGTTACTAATGTGTATTATCATTCTAAGGAAGTAACAAAATGATAAACTCATTCAAAGGCTTTTTCTCAGTTCTCACCTGCCACCATGTCTCTGTCCTGCTTGACAGTTGAATAGTCCCCACCTGGCCTCTTCAACTTCTGGAAGCTCTCCTCTCTGGTGTGCCGTGACCTATCTGAGGCACCTACTTAGAGATGATGAACGTAGAGCAGTACCCTCTGTTCTTGATCTGCCTCATCTGCCTCTACATTCAGGTGGGGATCTCTGAGGTTTGATCCTTTGGCCAGCCTCTCATCCTTCTCCCCCTATCCCTTGAGGGTCATTCCCTCTCCACTCACAGGGGGGGCAAACTCCTGACTCTGGATCTCCAGCCACCACCGCTCACCTGTTGAGCACCAGCACTGGAACCTGGATTTGCTGCTCTTCGGGCTTGTCCCTCTTCCTTCACACCCTCCCTGTGACCATCACCGACTCCCCTACCATTCTTTGTAAAGTTCATTTCAGAGTGGCTCAAGTGTGAAATCCTGGAGTCGCTTGCCCCCTTTTCTCTTTCTCCCATTTTATGTCCAAATAATCACGAAGCTCTTTAGATCTTGCCCCCGGTGGCAGATAGAGCAGACATCATGTTTTTGACATTTTATCTCCAGTTTTTATCTGGGCACTGGCTGCTCTCACTGGACTTCTGCCAAAAGAGAGCACAGTTCTAATCATATCACTCTCTTCCTCATAAACCTTTGCTGGTGTTTTATTGCCTGTTGAAGTGAGTCCAGACATGTAGTCTGGGGTGTGAGGTTCTCCTCAACCTCTCTTCAGTCTTCCTTCAGGTTTGGTGTTCACCTACAGATCCCTACCCGCGCCTCCCTGCAGAGCCCCGCTGCTGAGCCTGCCCTCGGGCGGTTGTTTTAACCTCTTGGATCCTCACTTTTCTCACCTATAAGATAAGACAATGGCTACGTGGTATATTTTTATGATTGATGCCAGGCCTGTAATCCCACATGGATGTTTCTTCCTATGATTCCATGAGTGTGTGTGTTGTCTGGCATACTCACTGTTGCTCCTCATGCCTGAATGCCCTCTCCCTCCTACCTGTTTCCAAAGCCCAGTCCAAAAGCCAGTTCCTCTTCCATGAAGCCTCCTCCATATAAATGTGACCTCACTCTCCTTGAAATCCCAGAGGATTCACTGGCTCAATTCTTTACTGCTCCATCACATGTACCAGAGTCACTGTGTATTCTTCTGAACTTTCTTCCCAGATAGTAAGCTGTCTGAGAGCAGTGGCTGTGTCTTATTTTGTCTTCAAATCCCCAGCTGCTAACAAATTTTTGATACTTAGTAGTTGCTTGATAAATATTTAATTGATGAAAAAAATTATCCTTAAATGATAGAACTTCCTCACCAAAAAATATGTAGAAAATATGTAGATATAAGCTATACAAATGTAAAATTTACTAGTTATAATTTCACTTCAGGCCCATAATCTTTGATACACTGGATTGTCTGTATTTATGATTCATATAGGATTTAAGTTACATGTCTTGGGGACTAAAATCAAGCTCAACATTGTACCTTTGATGAAAGAAATTAAAATTTGGTTGCTTAGATTTAAGGTTCAAGGAAAATGAGAATATTAGGAGGAAATGACACAAACAATAAGACACTTTATATTTCCAATGTAGCATATACTTAAACCGTAAATTTATTCTGTTTTTTTTGTTTTTGTGATGTGAATGTTGATTTCTTTCTTGGACAATAATTTTTACAAAACCATGTTATTTCAGTTTGAAAGAGCACAACCAGGTTTGATCCTTTATGACAAGAAAAATAACTTTGAATCTACATATTAGTTATAGTCAGGGCAGGTAATCTCAAAAATGCATCTGACAAATAAAAAGTGTCAATTTGCTGTTGTATTTGTTATTAACACATATCATCTGCTGTAATTCTGCTCTGTGCTCATTACCATTCTTTGAATTGTCATTACCCTTTAAAGTATATATTATCACTTTGCTTTCACAGATAAGAAAAATAAACTCAGGGAGGGTAAGTCACTTAAGTCACTTTCCTATAACCACATGGTAAAGAAGTTATTGAGCCAGAATTTAAAACCAGAAAATCTCACACTATAATGCTCTTTCCAAATCTTTTTATCTCCCCCATGGGGATAGTGGGAAGTGGGGGGGGTTATGATCAGAGACCATTAGCTATGTGCTTTGTGGGATAGTGCAAGTTTTTTCCTTCCTTTCCCAGTGTCATGGCCATGGTCCTACCATTTGAGATTGTGATTTTTTTCTTTGTGCCATTGTTAATTGAGAGAAATTGATTAATGTGCAGAAGGAACGAAGAAGAAAATAAGAACAAGAAACATGAAGAATAGTGAACATGGCTAATTAAGCCTACTGTAGAAGTGACTGGTACAGCCTAAAAGTTAACTCAAATACTCTCAAGATAGAGCAATTAAAAACAAACCCACATGAAAAGCCAGAACTTATGGACATGAAAAATGAGACCCTCAGCACTGAAAGCATGGCCAGCACATTTTTCTTTTCTTTTTTTTCCTCCCCACCTGCCACCCTGTTCAGGTATTTCTAGAATTGGCTGGTCAATAATTATTTTGATCAAAGAGAGAAATAGGAAAAAGTAAGCAACTCAACAAATCAACTTACAAAGCCAAAGGGAAAAATCAAAATTTGTCTGGAATAAGTAAGCTGCCTTCAAAGCAACCAAACAACAAAATAAGAACTTTGCAGATATTAATAAAATGTAAAGCCTAAATCAGCCTGCCAGTATTTCTTATGATGGCTGACACCGTGGTCTCTATGTAAAACTTCCAATTAGTAAGATGTTTCACTTTTAATTGGTCATGAATTAAATAGTCCTGCTTTACATATATTTCGGGGGAATTTAGCAGAAGGCCACCTCCTGCCTTTAACAAGGAGAAATGGGTAATCCTGAATACCAGAGAATTTTAGAATTTTCGTAGCTTTAGAAAGGACTTCAAAACCATCTAACTCTATCCTGCATTTTACAAAACAAAAACAAAAAACCTTGAGAGCCAGAGACAGGGAGAGATTTGTCAAGCTCATAGCTCAGTGCAGACCAGAGCCAAGGTCTCTGGATCCCTTGTGGAGGGAGGGAATTTACCTCTACCTCATGTTTATTATGCCATGTTGTAAAACCTGGCAAGAAAAGACAACAGTAATAATCCCCTTGTTGCCAGAAGGGCAGTACTGCACACCTTCCCTCACCAGGCCCCAGAAATGGCAGACAGAAATGAATTCCCTAGGTCCGAAAAGGAAAATTAAATGGCTTGAGAAAATATGTCTGCTTACCAGCAAACTGATAAAATGTGGGTCAAGGGCCCTGGGAATTTCTTCTTTTCATATAAACATTTTTCTGGTGACCACTCCAAAGGGCCAGTGGTCCCTTAGCAAATTCATTGGGATGGAGTCTATTCAAGTTTTGATAAAAATTCCATGTTATACTGATAGCTGATTTAATCCCTATTATTTACTGTAAAATGGTGCCACAAAACCTACCAAAGGCATCTTTTAGTGTGACTATCCCTTCATTCTTAATGAAAGACCCAGTGGAGGCACAAGCACCAATGATCACAATGTTGTAACTCTGAAAAAGGTAAACATTGATTATAACAACACTACCACTTAAGGCCAGAGTTATCTCTCTCTAAGGACTTTTAGGGAAGGAATTAATGGTCCTCTGAAAAGTGAATAAGTTGTTTCCTCTTATCCACAGTATTACTTGCAAATGAGTGTAGCCCATGTAAGTTGAGTCTACATCCCTAACTAATGGGCAGCAAGTTCAGAGCAGTCATGCAGATAAAGCATTGGCAAAATTTAAGAAAGAGCTCATCCTCTTCTTTAAGAACATGACTCCAAAGGTGTAGTTTGAGGAGACCTAGTTGGTCCCTGGAATTTTCACTTAGAAGCATTGGAAGAATAAATGAATTCTTGCCTCATGAACCGGCTATCTGAATAATTTGAACTGAACCTTGAAGGCCCTAAAAGTCTGGATGCAGTGACCATACATTCAGTTCCATTTATTCAACAAGCCAGGCAAGGATCATCAAATCAATAACATGACTGTGCCATCTGCTTTCCCCCTGCTCACCATCATAATGAAAAATGACTCCTTAAGTGTTCTGTGAGGCAATTAGCTCTGAATGTAGAACCGTAATGGGGAGAGGCTGAGTCACATTTGTATTCAAAACTTTACTGGTAAAATGGAAAGGAAACTGTTGTCCATATTAATAGATACATAAAATGTATAAATGGGGTAATTTGGTATTACTCTATTTATGCGTAATATTATACAATTGCAGAAACACAGAGATAGGAAGGGCACTGAAATGACATCTGGCTCATCCAGCGGCTTGCAGCCACAGCTGGTGACCCTTTCCAGAATCATTTTGGACAGATAGACTGTTTCCAAAGACTTTTCCAAAAGGCATGCGCATACCTTCTGGGACTAATGCATTCTGTTATTTAACAGTCTTTAACTGCATTTTGATCCCATTTTCTTTTGTTTTCTCTCTCTTTTGTTTTTGTTCTCATCCCTCCAGAAATAGAGAACAGCTGATCATGTTCTTTAATCCATCACATTTTGTAATCACCTCCCAGCTCAGGTTCAACACATTGCTCCCAGTCTTTCTATCCATGCCTTGTAAAGCCTATGCCTTCCATCTTGGGTCACCTCATGGCTCTCAGAATGTTCTTCAACCTTCCCAAATGTCATCCTCTCAAGAGTCATGGAGTAGAAAGAGATTCTAGAGATAGTTCTGTCCCTTTGTTTGAAAGATGAGGAAACTGAAGTTCACCTGAACAGACTTCCTTAGTACCCACCGTTCTAGAGCCCAGGGGGCTCTCTCTGGCTTTAGTCTCATTATGCCTTAATGCTAACATCTCTCTTAAAACCAGCTGCTCTGCCCTGCTGGATACTTTCCCCCACAGTTCAGTAGGACTCCTCTGTTCCTTCCTGACCCTTCCTGCCATTCTGCATTTTGTATTTATACCTACTGTTTTTCTTGCACAGGAAAAGGGAACAGTTCATTTCAGTTAGTTTCTCTGATGTTTCAAGGTCATTTTTGAAGCTTAACCCCCTATTCTAAGCTTCTTTCTCATGCCCTATGCCCTATTTGTGTTATCTGCAAATATGGGATTTTAGGGAGATATGAAATACTTCACATTGCTGGATGCTAAAGTGATTTTTTAAGATACACTTTGATGTCATGGATACACCATACCCCTGTCCTGTGCATGTACAAGTCCTTCTGCCTGAACTATCCTCCAAAATATACCAACGCACACCTCCCCTTCCAACAGGAAAATGTCGCTCCAAGGGTCACCACCTCTGTGAAACCTGTTTCCATCCTCAGTCCACTCCTTTGTGTTTTTATTTATTACTCTAACATTTTTATTATAGTGTCTCCATTTTACCCAGACAAGCTAAGGGCAGGGCTTTCCCCCTTATTTATCATTATATCTCCAGGGGCTAAATGGTGCCAAGAACATAATAGAAACTCAGTACATGTGCTTAATTATTTTACTCCTTTCTTTTACTCATCTATCCTTGTTGGTGCTAACTTCCCAGAGTCCAGCTCTTAAGCTTACTGCAAATTTTCAACTGCATTTTGCCCGTGTACTTATTATAGATGCCTTACTATGAATTAATTCTATATATATCTCTGGTTTTGTTATTATTATTTTTTATTTCTCTGGTCTTAAAATGAAAACACCCTCCCTAATCTCTGGCCTAAGGCTTGTCTTCTGAAATAGGATCAAAAACTTTACTGAGGTTAAATCACTTGATTCTTCATTGCTGACTAAGACTATTGTTCCAGCCGCATTCTGAAGGACTATTTGTTTCAAGTCATGTTAGTCATTTTGCAATATGTGGTTTATTTCTCCTTACATTTAACAGGTTTCTTTGTGTCTTTTAATATATTTTTTCATAGATAAAAATCTCACTTTGATGATTTGGTCATTCACAAGATCATTGACCATTTCTACGACCATTCTTTTTTCTTTTCTTAAAAATGAGTGCTTCATAGGCTCCTCTTCATTCTGGGTGCTTTAAGCAGGATCAGAGTCCCCACTCCTTTCCTTGGTGGCTTAGGAGTGAGTCACCAGACTCTGCTTCTGTTGCTTGACCATCCTTTTACAGTCTGCTCTGATTCTTGCTTAGCTATGTGGCTTCTATTCCTTTGTTGTGGGTTTTTAGATCACAGCTATTCTTTAAGACAGATTTTTCAAACACTTTGAAAAATCTTTGAGTTTCTCTATTTTAATATTTGTTACTAGCTTTTTCTCTCACATGTAAAAACAAGTCAATATTTTTAAACTTGTCTTATGCTTAGTGCATTACAGATTATGTTCTATTTCCCTTTATATCTCCAGAGGTCAATTTAGTTTTTGCATTAATGGTTTTCACTTTCCTCAATTCTTCAGAATCATCCTGGTATCCTAATCTTCTTAGATGACGTAAAGTCTTGTCAGGACACTCCATCTCATTTTAGCTCTTTGTATAGCTCTTTTCTTTCCATCTGAGGTTTTACCTCAACTTCCTTTTTCACCTGCATTACAAGGACTTTTAAGATTACAAGTATTCTCACCTATCATGTTGGTGAAAATTAAAAGTATGACAACACATTGCTGGTGAAAATGCAGACTGGCACAGCCCTATTGGAAAGGAGTTGGCAATAAATAACTAACAAAACTACACTTCACTCTTTTGACCCAGCAATTCCACTCATAGGAATATACCCTAAAATATACTTCCAGCAATTACATGGGCATTCATTTCAGCATTGTTTTTAATCACATACTATTGGGAACAACTTAAATGAGAATACATAGGAAAGTAATAAAATACATTATAATACATCCACAAATAGAGTACAATGCATCTTTAAAGAAAAGATGAAGAAGATGTCAATAAACTGGTATGAAATTATTTCCAGGATGTATTATTAAGTGAGAGGGGCACTTGGTGGCTCAGTTGGCTAGGCATCTGCCTTCTGCTCAGGTCATGATCCCAGGGTCCTGGGATGGAGTCCCATGTCAGGCTCCCTGCTCAGCAGGGAGTCTACTTCTCCCTCTCCCTCTGCACTCTACACCCCCCCACTTGTACTCTCTCACACACACACACTCTCTCTCTCTCTCTCTCTCTCTCTCAAATAGATGAAATCTTTTAAAATATTGTTAAGTGAGAAATAAAGTGCAGAAGAGTATCAAGAGTATGCTATCTTTCATATATATTTCATATATATGTATATATTTCATATATTTCAAGAAATAAGGAAAATTTTTAAAATATACAGATATCCAGTCAATTTTGTGGAAGATTACAAAACCATAAAACAAAAACTAATGAGATTGGTTACCTACAGGGAGTGGGGTGGAAATAGAATTTGAAAATGGAGGAATAGGAGAGTGGGGGGTATAGGAGTGAGGAATGAGGAGGGAGTGACACTTCTCTAAGTACCTTTTTATATACTGCTAGAAACATTGTAGTGTTTCACATACTCAAAACAAAGAAAATCAGCATGTGGGCAACCCAAAATGAAAGAAAACCATAAAAAATGAGCCTAAGGGTATTTCAAATGGTAACATACTGGCACTGAGGGGATAGTAAAGAAAAGAACAGCCTTAGTAACTTGGGGAAATAATATTGTGACTGCACACTGTAAGGCTAAAAGCACACAGAACTATAAGCAAACATTGTACTATAGTTAGTACATTCGTTTCTTTGGAAATGGTGGAGGGGGTGGGCATGGGTTTGCAATGCTGACAGGATGTCTATGCCACTATTAAACAAACAAGTTAAATACATTGTGGATAATGAGAGCTGGGTTTCTCACTCACTGTCAGAGAAAATAAGATACACCTATGGGGAAAATGAGAGGAGTAGAATGAGTTCTATGGTTCCAGATTGGAATTAGAAGCATCAGCAAGAGCTTATTCACATACCTGTAGGTATATGTAGAAATTCAGATTTGTGTATGTGGTTTGGTGTATGTATGAATGTTTCTTAGCTGTGTCCCCTGAGAGCCTGGAAACAAGGATAACCTTGGTAGCAATGAACACTCTTATTCACATCTCTGGATCTCCTAACAATATCATCCAATAAAAGGAACCAGAGCTTTTGGGAGGAATGGTTGACTCCAGAGCCAGGAAGGGAAAATGCAAGATGAGCTTGGGAGGTCTTATGGCTCCAGAGTTTAAGAGTAAGTGTTCAAAACATTATGAAGACATGTTGGGAAGACAAAGGAACCCACCTGAGGGAACAGCCATCCACCAAACCTCAAACAACCTGAGCAATAGAATAAATACATACACTATTAAATTATGACTCAAGGAATACATTAAATGTCCGTGAGTCCATACTAACATAGATACAAAATTTAATAAATTAATTTGTAGCAGAGAAAAGATGGCTCTTCCTTACAGTAGAATTCTAGTCAATGGATATATAAAGAATAAGGGAGATAGGAAAGTTATCTTAGACAAATACCACAGTGGTAATTACAACAGGCAAGAACAATTGACAGAGTCTAAAATAAATGGGAGAAAATATAATGTAAAACAGCACATTCGCAAAGCCTCAAAGTATCTTCCCACAAGACATTTATTAATTACAAAGGGGGAAGTAATAAGTTTGTAGTAGAAAAATATAGCAGACATGGCCTTATCCAAATGATCAGGGTTATAATACCAGCAATAATAAAACATAAAGAAATCATACACTCCCTGATATTTGCTCTAAAAGACCAAAACCTCACTTCTGTTCTTAAATGCTAAGTCTAATGCAATTATGAGGCAAGATCAGAACAAATCCAAATTGAGGAACAGTCTGCAAAACAAACTGACAAAAAGTCTTCAAAAGTGTCAAGGTCATGAAAGACAAAGGATGGGACTAAAGAATTAACACTAATTAGAGACTAATAACATCTGCATGCAATTAGATCCTGATTTAAATCCTGGAGCAGAAATAAAACATCAGTGGGAAAACTGGTGAAATTCAAGTAAGTCCTATAGATGATTCAATAGTACTAGATTGTTCTGGTTTTGATAATTATATTGTGATTGTATAAAATTGTACCAGGGGAAGCCAGGTAAAGGGCAAGTGAGAACTCTACTCCTTTTTAACTTTTCTGTTAAGTTTAAAATTATTTCAATGTGACTGGTTAGTAAAACATATTTTAGGATTCTTCTGCATATGGGTCATATTTTAAAAATCAACCTATAGATTATGGGCTGTATGAGGCGCTACTCGTGCAGTTTGGAATATCTGTCCTTGAGACTTTCAGTTTGGGGCTCAAATTTTGAAAGCACTGTTTTGTCTGTCCATGGTCTCTCCCAATCAGCAACCATGTAGGCTTTCTGTGTCTTGGTTTCAGCTGCTCAGGGGACTGGCTGTCACAGTCTTTAAAACTATTCTGCAGGATTTCCAAAGTGAATCTTCTATATACCACATAGTTTATATTAAGGCAAACCATCCCAAACATGCATCCAAATTTGGTGAAAATCTATCTAGCCATTATTACGTGATATGTTTACTTATAAATAAAAACATATACCTTAACTCATAATAACTAAATAACAACATAAGATAAAGCCACAATTTACTGAGCACCTGCCATGTATAGCCACTCTCCCAAGTGCTTTATGTATATTAAACCATTTAATTCTCTTACTATAACCCCTGGGAGAAATTTTCTCTGTTTTACAGCTAAAGAAACCATGCTTCAGAAAGGTTGTTTTACCTGCCAAAAATGTTTTACTTGCTGAAGATTTTACAGTAAGCAAGTTCGAGAGCTGGTTTTAAAGCCTGGTCTATGTGACCCATATGCTGGGCTGTCCTACTGTTGAAGTCTCTGAGGTCACATCTGCCAGGCCACTTGTTCATATATTAATGATGTTGAAAATGAGCAAATCTTATGAAGGCCTGATGCTATCCTCTTGAATTTCCCCCGTGATTCTTGAACTACATGTTCATTTTTATTTTGTTTGTTAGTTTGCTATAGTTTGTAGATTTTTTTTTCTAATTCTGCCTTCCATCTTTAAATCATTTTCATTGGGTACCTCAGAAAGTGTAGGACTTATAATGCAACATGAAAAGCAAGACTAATAAAAGCTTAAAACAAGATGATATACATTTGCTTTATCATATTTTTTAAGACAGAAAGAAGAGGGAGGGGCAGAGAGAGAGAGAGAGAATCTTAAGCAGACTCCACCTCCAGCACAGAGCCTGATATGGATGGAGCTCCATCTCAAGACTCTGAGAACATGACCTGAGCTGAAATCAGGAGTCAGATACTTAACCTACTGAGCCACCCAGGCACCCCATTTTTACCATATTTTTTGTTAAAGTTTTGAAAATGTTTAAAGAAATTAGTCATCCCAAGACCATGAAAAGTCTAAGAAGCTCTTTCTAATGAAAATATTCTTAAGTTATG
Source organism: Canis lupus familiaris (assembly GCF_011100685.1). Classification (NCBI taxonomy): domain Eukaryota; kingdom Metazoa; phylum Chordata; class Mammalia; order Carnivora; family Canidae; genus Canis; species Canis lupus. The sequence goes on from NC_049249.1 coordinate 26,813,871, forward strand.
TTGACCTGGACATGTCCTGCTGAACAGTTACGGCAGAGAGGAGGAGACTTATAATGCAAATATCATTTCTCTTGATTTTTCTCAATTTAGAAAATATATTCAGTAGGCTGTGCAAATGTCTGAAATGAGCAAAAATATACATACACACAACTACACACACACACAAACCCAAGCATACGATTTATTGGGCACTTAGTATAAGTCAGTTGCTGTAATAATATTTTTTATATTTTCTCGTTTAATTTTGTATTAATTCTATAAGTTGGAGCCTACTATTTGTACTTAGCAAGCAAAGAAAATTGAGGTTCAAAAACTTGAAATAACTGACAGACTCAGGATTTCAACCCATTTTTTTTTCCTGAATCTAAAATGTATGCATTTAATTCCTATACTCTATTTCCCACTTAGGAAAATATTAAAAACAGCATGGAAAAAATACAAAGGAAAAAAGGCACTTACATGAAATATGTTAAGCTTACATCTAATTTGCTCTATTTTGTTATTTGGAAAAAAAAAAACTAGAGCAAAAAGAAAGAAGGGATTTTAAAGTGTGTTTCAGAGATCAAACATTATTTTATCTTTTGTCCCAGAGCACTTCAGATTCAAACCCAAGGCTTCACTGCTGCTGATGCGCATCCGTCTCTGTGTCTCATAATTGGTAAATTTACATCATGTGTGTCACCAGCAGCTTAAGAAAGGCACAGATGTCAGTTTTGGAAATCCTGGGAATTTCAGGCTTCCTCAGACTAATTGGTACAATCGATAAAATGCTAATGAAAAGAAAATCTGAACTTTTACCATAGTAACTGAATTCTGACCACAAAGATTAATGTAACTGCCTTTCTGGAATCCCTATATTTTCACACAGTAAATATATATATAAACATATATGTAGTGTAATAAGTGGTTTAGGGATATAGGTGCTTGTATAAGTATATTTAACCTCCCAAGGTAACAGCCTTAAAGGGGTCAGGAACCAATTCAATATGTGTGTGTGTGTGTGTGTGTGTGTGTGTGTGTGTGTGTGTGTATTTATTTATTTATTTGCATGTATTTATATATATTTTTATATGTATTCCCTTTAGAAAATAAAAACTTACCTGTCTTAAACTGATCATGTAAAAATCACCAGAAATTTTCATTGCAAATAGTAGCTGTTTAATAAAACTGTTACATTTTCCTAGAATACAAGTATTCTATATGTCACCTGTTGGCTTTAGAGTCATCTTGGTAATGCCTCTAGGAATTTCAAGCAACTAACTAACTGCTTAAGTATTAATGTCTCTCTTAATGTCATATAATCAGAGGAAGCTTCCATTTGTTTACACCATCTTTAGTAGCAGAAGAATGGTACAAGACAAGGTCAGAGCCTGCTTACTGGAAACAGTAGCCTGCTAGGCTGTCTAGGATTCCTGGTATGATTTTTGCTCCCTGCACTGGCCTTCTTTCCTCTCTTTCAATCTCAGGATCATTAGCATAACAGGATCAGACAACTCGAGTTCATCTTGTTCAGCCCCCTGTCTTGTGCAGCCTCCATGTCATATTTTTAAACATATCCACAGAATGAGACTACACAGGTTCTCACTATAATAATTCCCAGATCTTAATTTCCTTTTAGTATTTGGAATGTGGCCACTGCATGATTGATTTTTATACAAACATACTAGAGCTTATACACTGAATTAGTTGCTGCCCCCTTCAAGGCTGTTACCTTGGAAGGTTAAATATACTTATTATACAAGTACATATATCCCTAAACCACTCATCACACTAAACATTATTTATCTGTCTGCCTCCCTAACTAGACTGTGAGCTTCTTTCTTTATCACAGTGTCCTCCATGTCCAGCATAGTGTGTGACACAATGAGCCAATACTTAGCTGAGTGAAGGAATGCATAAATTCATATAATCTATCCCTGTAATTTTATATGTATGAAAACAGGAGCCCTAAAAAAGGTGTACAGTTTTCCCAAGGTCATGTAGCTGATTATTGGCAGAAAAGCAGGTGACCCTAGGTCTTCTGTCTCTCAGGCCAATTGGTTTCACATGATATAGACATTGCTCAAAATAAGTGTTTGCTTCTTCTTTCCAATTGCTCTCAAAGCCCACAGTGTATTCTCTTGAATATACTCGGTGGCAAATCTTTATTCTCTTGAGTGATAACATTGATATTTAGAATCATCCTAATGCCTCTCTGATCTGGCCTCAGACCACCTTTCTCCCCTACTAGCACCTTCACTCATAGAAAGAAAATGCTCACTATTTGTCATACACAGCCTGACGTTCCCAGCTCTGAGAACACAGCTTATGCTGTGCCCTCTGCCAAGAACGTACTTCTTCTTTCACTCCTCACATGTCCAGATTCTACTCATCGTGGTTCATGTTCTTTCCCAAACAAGAATTTGAGCTGTCATGGCAGAGGGAAGGAGGTGAACATTGGTTGAACTAATGTTTTCATATTTCTTATATCTCACTAAGTGGAAGCCAGAAAGTGTACAGGAACTTGGTGCTCAGTGAAAAGAAAAGAGAAGAAGCCAATGAGTGTTACAATCTATCTAATGCATTACAAAAATCTGTGAAGGTATGTGTAAAATGATAATCCAGCCTTGTTTCAGCCTGAAGAATTCAAGGCCCCATTATGAAAAGGTTATCAGAGTCAGGTTTCCGAGTAATTTGCTTAAAAATATGCATTGGGATGATTTGACTCTGTTTATATTTCCAACCTTTGTGGGAAGGAGCTACCTGAGATTGGTAATCAGGTGTTTTTGTCTGTATATGTGAATGTGCCTATGAACACACAGTCTCTCATACAGAGGTGCTAAGGGCTGGGGAGTAGAGAAAGGTGCAGGAGATTTGGGATATTTCTCATGGAAAAAGAAGCCTTATTTGTCTTCTGGTACCCACTTTCACCTACCTCTCTCCATCACCACCGCCACACACACAAACGTCTGCCAGGTCTTTTCCCTGTAGCTCAGGGGTATTTTGTTTTATCAGCTGGTTTTATGAATATAAAATTAATTTTTATTTTTAAAAATTGAGAAAAGAGAAAGGAAAGTCTTACAGCCCAAAGCCTTACAAACCAGAGATAACTAACAAAAGATGTATTTCCTCTCAGGACTTTAGATACATTTATATTTTTTTCTTTTTACTTCAGGAGCATCATTTTTTAATGAAGTTCTGTATTCTGCTTTTCCACTGAAGGTTATATAATGAGTATTTCTCTGTGTCATTAAAAATTCTTCAGAAACATAATTTTAATGACTGCATAATATTGCATTTTATGGATGTGTCATAAACTTAATTATTCTCCTCTTCTTAGCTATTTATGTTGTTCCCCGGTTTCTTCTTCCATTTGGGGGGGGGGGTTGTAAATAATGCTGCAGTAAAGATTCTTATGTAAAACTTTTGTCCACATCTCTAATAATTTTTTCAGGATACAATACTAGTTCTGAAACATAAGAATGAATCAATCAATCTATCTATCTTTCTTTCTTTCTTTCTTTCTTTCTTTCTTTCTTTCTTTTTTTCTTTTCTTTTTCTTAGGTTTCAATACATATTGTTAAGTTGCTTTTCAGGAAAATTTTACCAATTTAAGTTCAGTCGACTGAGGCCTTTGAACATCATGAAAACCATTGTAGTAAATTATGGCCACATCCCCTCCCTAATGAAAATACCCATGGGACAGAGGGAGACAGTCAGATTTCATACTAAAGGGATTAATTGCAACTGACTAGTGACAGGTCCCTGCACTCAGCAAACCAGAAGCATCCACAGAGACCTCGTAGAGGAAAAGTATAGTAGAAAGCATCTGAAATTAAGACAAGGACATTTATTAGCATATGAAGAAGCTGGTAGTAAGGTTGCCAATATATATCTAGTACACTTGGTAGTATGTACTTTGTTATTTACACCCCACCTATATCCTGAAAGCATTTGAGGTGAGCATTGATCATCTGAGACTATTCCTGATGGAGTGTTCTCTGAGCTCCCAAACCTGCATAACTGACTAACCAGATTCCAAAGCAGAGATTAATTATTCCCATGTTCAGTGGGGCCTAACCAATACATCTCATCTTGATTACTGATAATATCATGAATACCTTTATACATCAATCAAGCTGTTTATGAAAGACAGTAAAACATTAAGATGGTTAAAAATATAGACTGTGGAGCCAGACTGCCTAAGTTTCATTCCTGGCTCTATCATTTAATAGCTGTGTTATCCTGTTATCCTACTCAATATTCTGTGCCTTAGCTTTTTTATCTATAAATTGAGGATACTCATTGTTTTTTCCTTTAGGATTGTCATGAAGAGTAAATATTTTAATACATGTACAGTACAAGGAACTTACTACTTACCAAGTACCCGTAGTAAGTGTTACGTATGAATCTATTATTTCAAGTTGCTAAGAATTAACTTCAACACATGAACTAATGTCAGCTAATAGTATTTTAAAGCACTTGCCTGGACCCTGTGGGTAAAAGGAAGACTTTTTTTAAACTAGGTTCCCAAGAATATTCTGGTTCCATCTTTGAAAAACTTTTTATGGTAACTCTACTAAGTAAACTTTTAGATCTCTCAGAAATATTGAAAGCAGTATCTATACTAAAGACATTTAAACATTAAAAAAAATTTAGCACTCTATCTTGTCTAAGGTAAAGAATTCCCTAAAGTAACACTTAAAAACCATGGTACTTTCCCATAATCTTACAATACAAATATAACAATGGCAGTGACAATAAAAGGTGTATTTCCTTTTAGAACTTTTTTAGCTATACCCTTTCTTCCTAGATTCATCTGCACAAATCTCACTGAGGTTATACATGTGTGTTTAGAATTTGCGTATATATATATATATATATAGAGAGAGAGAGAGAGAGAGAATCTATATAATATGGAATATATATATATATAAATGGAATATGTAGATGATATATATACAGGACTTCCAATTATATTGTGTGTATATATATGTATATATAAAGAGAATCTATATAATATGGAAAATATATGTATATATATATATAATATTGAATATATAGATGGTATACACACACAGGACTTCCAATTTTGAACTGTCTGAAATCTAATTCCACTGAATGATCCTGATGAACAAGTGAACTAAATGAAAAAATCATCCAAGTAAAGGGACTGTTCAAAGAATCAGGAACTGCTTGACCAGCAGAAATTGGGCCATGGACTTAAGAGTATATAAAACTCTAGGCCAATCATGGATAATTGAAAGTCATAATCTTCCAAGGGCTTTAACTGAACATTTGGAAATCTGTATGAAAATAAACTGAGTCAACTGAATAAGAATAAACACAGCTCAACTAAACAGTATAAATCTTCAAAAGAAGAACCCTAATTAAAAAGATATATTGCACTTCCTAGACTTTGCCATTCTGGTTGTTTTCAATATTATGCCACTGGGAAAATCCAACTGTTTCTAATCAAATAATTTAAACTCCCATGCTGGGGCTTAAGGGTGGGTTTTCCCATTTTTCTCTTCCTACTTGTTTTGGGGATAAAGCAGTGCAAATTATTCAGACACCAATCAGATTTATCATCCTGTGCCTTTTGATGACATCCATCTGTTTATCTAAGAAGCCATTAAAGACTTATTGAGTTACAGCCCTATGGAGAAAATTGGGTTATCATCTATGGTTAAATCCAATTCTTGCATCTGCCATCTTTTCAGCTTATGTGGTATATTCTGAAATTACCCTGACTTGCAGACCTGCACTACAAGAATACATTTGCTTCATAGCCTTTTTATGTCATTTCTAGAGAATTTCTAATGCATGAGCAATTTGTGGTTCAGGAAAATGTTGACAGAAAGATGTCAGAGCTTTCTCTTGTTAAAAGTTCAAAAGCCTAATAGGGACTGTGCCAGCTTAACAGTCTTATTCAAAAGTGGCTACTGCTCAGTTCTGAGGTTTGTATTTAGAAAAGCCTATTCAAAGAAAAATTTGACTCTAGGTCACAAAACTAGAATTGTGTTAATCAGAAGATAAAGATAAATTAATATCAAGTCAAAATTCAAATGAACATAAAAAAGTGAGAGCTCATCACAAATGGTGTTAAATAAATACCAGCAGGTAAACTGATAAGACACAAAGGACCCAATCTTCCTAGGGAATGACGAGGTAGGAGTTCAGTGCTTATCTCACAAGTCAAGCAGCTTAAGCAATACTAAAAGTCATGTTTTCTGAGCTGGCTGAAGAGGCAGTGGACTGTGTGGAGAAAACTAATTGAAATAAAGTGAATATTTGCAGTTTCCTGGAGATACTGTTATAACCTGACTGCAGGAGCTCCAGAGAAAGAGCAACTGTGAAACAGGCAGATGCTTCAGCTTGCCAATTTTTCTAGTATTTGTCAGAGAAATAATGAAGAATCCATGAGGAAAACATTTCCTTGATTTGTTTATGTAAATCAGGCCAGATTTCTGGGAAGCCTAGATTTTCCCGGAATCTTCGAGGATTACAGCATGGCTATTCTTCCTTAAAATCTAGCTGTACACACCATTTATTGGCCATTTAAGGAGATCCTTCCGATCATATTTCAGTGTCCTTTCATTGTTTTCATCATTCTAAGATAAGTACCCTGAAATGGGAGACAATAGCTGTGCAACAGCTGAGCATTATCAGTTGAGACCTACATGCCGAGTGTGGCTGGTTTCAAAAAGATATTCCTTTGTCTCTCTACCTGTTCACTTGTCTATGACCTTCAGACAGTACTGATTGCACTGTCAGCAGAGAATCTGTTTTTATAAGTCACTAGTGATGACACAATTAGAGAAAGCTGTTGCCAAGCCAATGATGACTAGGAACCAGGACTTAGACCCCATAGTAGCCAATATGAGGAGGAGTCTTTGGGACTATTTCATCCTACTGAATTCATCCAAAAGGTGAGTTTGAGGAGCACCCAAAAAGCTCCTGTTAGAGTAAGAAATTTTATACTTCATGACTTTAAGATCTGGGGCCTATCATCACCACCCTACTCCACCCATAAAATACTTTCCCTAGCTTGCTCAAGTCTGAAATTCTATGACTTTATGTAGTTCCTAGTTGGGGAAAAGAAGGAGTGAGGGCCCTTTTGGCAAGGAGAAAGCACTTTGTTGCTCCAGAGCTTTATTCTGGGATCTACTCCACTGATTATCTATTAGTAAAATATACTGGCAGCTTTTCATTCATTTATTCAAAAACTAGTTTCAGAACACTTACAGATTGTTTCATAGTATTAATTAATTTTAGTGTTCAGGTAGGAAGGGTAATATTGAGGATTCTTTAAGAAAGTTTTTGGTAATTCCATTGATGGATCGGTTAAGGATTTTAACCCAGATATAAATAACTGCTGGAATGGCTAAAAGAAAGGTTCTGAATATGTAATGGGAATTGTTGGAAGCAGTAGGTCTGGGAGAACCAAAATGAGACCACGCAATAATGCCCAAAGGTGGTACCACCATTCTCCTCTCTTGTATCTATCTTTCCCATCCTCTTATCTCCTACAGAGATCACCATGCTTCTCAACGTGGGAGCAGGTGTGAATGCTCTCTCTGACAACTTGCTGGGGAAGAGTTGTTGTCTTTCTGCCTGTCAGTGACATCCCCTTCCACATCTTGTCTTTACCCTATGGCTTCTAAGAATGCAGGGTCCACAGCCAGAGATGCCTTTAACTTGCTGGACTGAGTTCTTCCACCTTGAAGATTACCTCCCTGATTGGCCTACCTTTCAACTAAAGTTTCCATTCTCACACTGACCAGTACTAATTGAAGGAGATAGCATCATCTCTTGGCAGTCAGGTTCCTGCCTGATTTTAGGTTGCCCTCCATTACTGACTTAAGACATGAAGATGTTTACCTTTACAAGTGTTTCTTGAGAGTCAATTTCTCAAGTACAGGGCACTATTGAAGAAGGAAATTACTGTAATATTAATTAATATACAAACTTTAGGAATAGAAAATTTCAGTAATTACTTTCCTGAGGGAGACTATAATTTCCTTGGGCAGACAATAAATGAATATATAAAACTTCCATTTCTATAAAAGATAAAAATGAGAGAGAAAAAGCATTTTCTAAATGTTATGGACTGAGTTATGTTCCCCCAAATTCATGTGTTGCAGCTCTAACCCCTTGTGTGACTATATTTAGAGATAGAGCTTTTAAATAGGTAATTAAGGTTAAATGAAGTCATTGGATGGGGCTTTAACTCTCTAGGACTGGTGTGCTTATAAGAAAAGGAAGAGATACCAGGATGTACCAAATCAGGATAGACTCCTGAGGAAAGGTAGAGGAGCAGGCACTGTAAGCAAGCCAGGAATATGACATATGAGAAAGGTGAGGAATCATCTTGTGTAAGCCAAGGAGAGAAGCCTCAGGGGAAGTCAAACTTTCCAACACCTTGATCCTGGATTTCTAGTCACCAGAACTGTGTTCTGTTGTGTAAGCTACTCAGTCAGTGGTACTTTGTTATGGCAAAGCCCTAGCAGACCAATACATTAAAAGTTCAACAGAGTCAGCAGAACTTGAGATCTTCAAGTGATGGGCAGGACTTTGGCAAATAATATAGAAGAAGGTCAATCTAAACCAAGGGACTCATGAGCAAGAAGTCAGAGTGATGTAGGGCTAGAGGATTGCTAAGGCAGATGGAAGATGGTAGGAGGGCCCTCACGCCCTTAAAATAAGTTTTAAGAAAATTAGCTTCCTGCAGTTTATACAAACTCAGCTGTCTAAGATTAAGACTAAAAGCTGAAGACCAATTAGGAAAAAAATATAGTAATCCAAGCAGGTAAGTGTTCAGATAGTGATAGAAAATGAGAGTATCTGATAAATTTGAAAGTTATGGCAACGTAGGAATTGATAGGACTTGGTGACAAAGCTGAATTATGTTGACTAATAAGTCATTTATTCTTTTGTGCATCTCAGCATTATACATCTCTACAAGTGAAACCATTAAAGAGATTTTTATGTTAATAGCAAAATTCTTAACCTAAGTTGAGAGCTCTTTTCCATTTGAATAAAGTTGTTGAGCTGTTCGAATTACCATGAAGATCTTAGAAAGCAAGGACTCATTAAAATTTATGTAATCTATATAAATAAAGCATTCAGACCATTGAAATGTACTGCCTACACAGTTTGGGAAGGGAGAGGGACTAGAGAGTCAGATAGCACTTTGGGGTTAGATCATCCTGAGGGACAAATGGAGTAACCAGCTCAGGGTTGATTTTTCTAATAGTCAGCAAAGGGATTTCTTTTGAAATCCCTCTATACCAAGATATCAGTCCTTGAGACAAAAAACCTGGAATTTAAAAAAAAAAAAAAAAAAAAAAAGGAATTTCTGTAAGTATCCAAGGATCTAAGTAAAGTTCATTCCTTCATAAAATAATATCAACTGTTAAATGCTAAGAGTTTCACATAGTTTATTTATACACACTGAGCACTTAACTAGGTATTAGTTCAGGGCAAACTAAACAGGCCTGGTCCCTGCCCTTATGGGGCTTACAAGCTGTTGACAGGCATCAACAAATTAGTGCACAAATGTACCTGATTAAAAATTGTGATAATTTATCTTATTAATTCTTTCAAAGAACCAACTCCTGGTTCTGTTGATCTGTTCCACAGTTCTTCTGGTCTCGATTTCATTGAGTTCTGCTCGAATCTTTATTAACTCCCTTCTTCTCTTGGGTGTAGGATCTATTTGCTGTTTTTTCTCTAGCTCCTTTATGTGTAAGGTTAGCTTTTGTATTTGAGTTCTTTCCAGTTTTTGAATGGATGCTTGTATTGCGATGTATTTCCCCCTTAGGACTGCTTTTGCTGCATCCCAAAGATTTTGAACGGTTGTATCTTCATTCTCATTAGTTTCCATGTATCTTTTTAATTCTTCCTTAATTTCCTGGTTGACCCTTTTATCTTTTAGCAGGATGGTCCTTAACCTCCACGTGTTTGAGGTCCTTCCAAACTTCTTGTTGTGATTTAGTTCTAATTTCAAGGCATTATGGTCTGAGAATATGCAGGGGACAATCCCAATCTTTTGGTATCGGTTCAGACCCGATTTGTGACCCAATATGTGGTCTATTCTGGAGAAAGTTCCATGTGCGCTTGAGAAGAATGTGTATTCAGTTGAGTTTGGATGTAAAGTTCTGTAGATATCTGTGAAATCCATCTGGTCCAGTGTATCATTTAAAGCTCTCGTTTCTTTGGAGATGTTGTGCTTAGAAGACCTATCGAGTATAGAAAAGCTAGATTGAAGTCACCAAGTATAAGTGTATTATTATCTAAGTATTTCTTCACTTTGGTTAATAATTGATTTATATATTTGGCAGCTCCCACATTTGGGGCATATATATTGAGGATTGTTAAGTCCTCTTGTTGAATAGATCCTTTAAGTATGATATAGTGTCCCTCTTCATCTCTCACTACAGTCTTTGGGGTAAATTTTAGTTTATCTGATATAAGGATGGCTACCCCTGCTTTCTTTTGAGGACCATCCGAATGGTAAATGGTTCTCCAACCTTTTACCATTCAAACTCTCCCTCTTCGCCGATGACATGATACTCTACATAGAAAACCCAAAAGTCTCCACCCCAAGATTGCTAGAACTCATACAGCAATTCGGTAGCGTGGCAGGATACAAAATCAATGCCCAGAAGTCAGTGGCATTTCTATACACTAACAATGAGACTGAAGAAAGAGAAATTAAGGAGTCAATCCCATTTACAATTGCACCCAAAAGCATAAGATACCTAGGAATAAACCTCACCAAAGATGTAAGGGATCTATACCCTCAAAACTATAGAACACTTCTGAAAGAAATTGAGGAAGACACAAAGAGATGGAAAAATATTCCATGCTCATGGATTGGCAGAATTAATATTGTGAAAATGTCAATGTTACCCAGGGCAATATACACGTTTAATGCAATCCCTATCAAAATACCATGGACTTTCTTCAGAGAGTTAGAACAAATTATTTTAAGATTTGTGTGGAATCAGAAAAGACACCGAATAGCCAGGGGAATTTTAAAAAAGAAAACCATATCTGGGGGCATCACAATGCCAGATTTCAGGTTGTACTACAAAGCTGTGGTCATCAAGACAGTGTGGTACTGGCACAAAAACAGACACATAGATCAGTGGAACAGAATAGAGAATCCAGAAGTGGACCCTGAACTTTATGGACAACTAATATTCGATAAAGGAGGAAAGACTATCCATTGGAAGAAAGACAGTCTCTTCAATAAATGGTGCTGGGAAAATTGGACATCCACATGCAGAAGAATGAAACTAGACCACTCTCTTTCACCATACACAAAGATAAACTCAAAATGGATGAAAGATCTAAATGTGAGACAAGATTCCATCAAAATCCTAGAGAAGAACACAGGCAACACCCTTTTTGAACTCGGCCATAGTAACTTCTTGCAAGATACATCCACGAAGGCAAAAGAAACAAAAGCAAAAATGAACTCTTGGGACTTCATCAAGATAAGAAGCTTTTGCACAGCAAAGGATACAGTCAACAAAACTCAAAGACAACCTACAGAATGGGAGAAGATATTTGCAAATGACATATCAGATAAAGGGCTAATTTCCAAGATCTCTAAAGAACTTATTAAACTCAACACCAAAGAAACAAACAATCCAATCATGAAATGGGCAAAAGACATAACAGAAATCTCACAGAGGAAGACATAGACATGGCCAACATGCATATGAGAAAATGCTCTGCATCACTTGCCATCAGGGAAATACAAATCAAAACCACAATGAGATACCACCTCACACCAGTGAGAATGGGGAAAATTAACAAGGCAGGAAACAACAAATGTTGGAGAGGATGTGGAGAAAAGGGATCCCTCATACACTGTTGGTGGGAATGTGAACTGGTGCAGCCACTCTGGAAAACTGTGTGGAGGTTCCTCAAACAGTTAAAAATATACCTGCCCTATGACCCAGCAATTGCACTGTTGGGGATTTACCCCAAAGATGCAAATGCAATGAAACGCCGGGACACCTGCACCCCGATGTTTATAGCAGCAATGGCCACGATAGCCAAACTGTGGAAGGAGCCTCGGTGTCCAACGAAAGATGAATGGATAAAGAAGATGTGGTTTATGTATACAATGGAATATTACTCAGCTATTAGAAATGACAAATACCCACCATTTGCTTCAACGTGGATGGAACTGGAGGGTATTATGCTGAGTGAAGTAAGCCAATCAGAGAAGGACAAACATTATATGTTCTCATTCATTTGGGGAATATAAATAATAGTGAAAGGGAATATAAGGGAAGCGAGAAGAAATGTGTGGGAAATATCAGAAAGGGAGACAGAACGTAAAGACTGCTAACTCTGGGAAACGAACTAGGGGTGGTAGAAGGGGAGGAGGGCGGGGGGTGGGAGTGAATGGGTGACGGGTACTGGGGGTTATTCTGTATGTTAGTAAATTGAACACCAATAAAAAATAAATTTAAAAAAAAGAGATTAAAAAATTGTGATAATTGCACTGAAGGAAAATACAAAGCAATATGAAAGAGTATAATGAGGGCTCCCCATTTAGATTTCATAGTCAGAGATGGCCTCCCTGAGTAGATGATTTTGCAGTGGAAACTTTGCAGGATAGCCAGGAATTAGCTGGGCAAAGACTGGAACAAAAGAGATTTGGGGCACAAGTGAGGCCAGTGATTCAGAGGAGGCCAGAGGACCAGCTGTTGGCATTGCAAAGTTATGGCAGCATGGATTGAGATCTAGTTATGGAGAGACTTGAGTTCATTTGCAGAGAGTTTCTCTCAGTCCAGGGTCTAGATAAAACCAACCATTAAAGACCAGGGGCTTTTCAGTGGAACATTCAATCACAGACACATTGAAAGTCAAAATAGAAAACCAAATACTGGGAATCTTGGATACAAAGAAAAATGGAACAGATGTGAGTATAACCTGGTCAACCACTACCTGTGAGGTCCTCATATCACCCTTCCCAGAACCTACAGGCACAGACTAAATGGAAAGGGTAGTGTGGTTTGGTGGTCAGAACACCAGTATTGTAGTCAAGATGCCTGTGGATCACTTCCTAGGTGTTTTTTTTTTGTTTTTTTGTTTTTGTTTTTTCTGGGAAAACACTTAGCTTTTGTCAAATTTAGTTTTTCATTATATACAATGGTGTAAGGCTCATTTCTTAGAAACAGTATAAGGCTCAAAAGAGGTAATGTCCATAACATGCTTAATTCAGTGCCTGATGGATGATATTATGTTCTTCCTTCATATGCCATCAATACTTTTGCCATTCTTGTTGGCTCATATTTATTTGGTTAATAACTTGATACCCACATACCCCATAAAATGCATGAACTTTATAAATGACATTTTCCTTGTTACTTGTCAGGCTTGTTTGACTCCTTTCCACTTTTTTGAAATTTTATTAAGTTTTTTATTTTAATTCCAGTGTTCTATCAGTGTTCTATCAGTTTCAGATATACAACACAGTGATTGAACAATTCTATACATGGTTCAGTGCTCATCATGATAAATATACTCTTCAATCCCCATCACCTATTTCAAACATCTCCCTATCTACCTCCCCTCAGTTTGGTAACTATCAATTTATTCTTTATAGTTAAGAGTCTGTTTCTAGGTTTGTCTCTCTTTTATCCCCCTGTGTTCATTTGTTTTGTTTTTTAAATTCCACATAATGAGTGAAATAATGTAGTTTTTGTCTGTCTCTGTTTTATTTCACTAAACATTATACTCTTCAGTTCCATCAATGTTATTAAAAATGGCAAGATTTCATTCTTTTTTATGGCCAAATAATATTCCATTGTATATATACCACACTTTCTTTATCTATTCATCTATCAATGGACAAATGGATTGTTTCCATAATTGGGCTATTGTAACTAACACTGCAATAAACATAGGTAGCATATACCTTTCAAATTAGTGGTTTTGTATTCTTTGTGTAAGTACCCAGTAGTGGAGTTACTGGGTCACATGGTAGTCCTATTTTTAAATTTTTGAGGAATCTCCATACTGTCCTCCACAGTGGCTGCACCAGTTTGCATTCCCACCAACAGTGCATGAGGATTACATTTTCTCCACATCCTTTCCAATACTTGTTGCTTCTTGTATCTTTTATTTTAGCCATTCTGACAGGTATGAGGTGATACATCATAGTAGTTTTGATTTGCATTTCTCTGATGATAAATGATGTTGAACATCCTTTCATGTGTCTGGTGGCCATCTGTGTGTCTTTTTTAGAGAAATGTCTGTTCATGTCTTCTGCCTGTTTGTAATTGAATTACTTGTTTTTTGGCTTTTCAGTTGTATAAGTTCTTTATATATTTTAGATACAAACCATTTATTAGATATGTCATTTGCAAGTATCTTTTCCCACTTCGTTGGTTGACTTTTTGTTTTATTGATTGTTTCCTTCTCTATGCAGAAGCTTTTTATGTTGATATGGTCTCAATAGTTTATTTTTACTTTTATTTCCCTTGCCTTAGGAGACATATCTAGAAAAATATTGCTACAATGTCAGAGAAATTACTGCCTATGCGCTCATCTAGGATTTCTGTGGTTTAATGTCTCACATTTAGGTCTTTAATACATTTTGAGTTTATTTTTGTGTGTGGTGTAAGCAAGTGATCCAGTTTCATTTGTGTGCATGTTGCTGTCCAGTTTTCCCAACACCATTTGTAGAAGAGATTGTCTTTTCCCACTGTATATTCTTGCCTCTCTTGTCAAAGATTAATTGACTATATAATCATAAGTATGTTTCTGGACTTTACCCTGTTATGTTGATACATGTGCTTATTTTTGTGCCAGTAACATGCTGTTTTGATTACTACAGCTTTGTAGTATAATTTGAAATCTGAAATTGTGATATCTGCAGCTTTATTTTTCTTCTTTGGTTACATACAAACTTTAGGATAATTTGTTCTAGTTCTATAAAAACCACTGTTGAGGGATCCCTGGGTGGCGCAGCGGTTTGGCGCCTGCCTTTGGCCCAGGGCGCGATCCTGGAGACCCGGGATCGAATCCCACATCGGGCTCCCGGTGCATGGAGCCTGCTTCTCCCTCTGCCTGTGTCTCTGCCTCTCTCTCTCTCTCTCTGTGACTATCATAAATAAATAAAAATTTAAAAAAAAACACTGTTGGTATTTTGATAGGGATTGCATTAAATCTATAGATTGCTTAGGGCAATATGGATATTTGAATAATATTTGTTCTTCCAATCCATGAGCATAGAATATCTTTCCATTTGTTGGTGTCATCTCCAACTTCTTTCATCAACATTTTATATCTTTAGAGAACAAGTCTTCCATCTCCTTGATTAAGTTTATTCTTAGGTATTTTATTATTTTTGTGCAGTTGTAGATGGGATTGCTTTTTTAATTTATCTTTCTGTTGCTTCATTATTAGTGTATAGAAATGCAATGGATTTCTATACATTGATTTTATATCCTGTGACCTTACTGAATTCATTTATCGGTTCTGGTAATTTCTTGGAGTATTTCCATATAGAATATCATATCACCTGCAAATAGTGAAAGTTTTACTTTTTCCTTACCAATTTGGATGTCTTTTATACCCTTTTCTTTTCTGACTATTGTGGCTAGCACTTCCAGTATTATGTTGAATAGAAGCAGTGAGAGGGGACATCCTTATTTTGTTCCTGATCTTAAGGGGAAAGCTCTCAGTTTTTCCCCATTGAGTATGATGTTAGTTGTAAGTTCTTCATATATAGCCTTTATTATTTTGAGGTATATTGAGTTGCTGAGGACTTTTATAATTATTGGATGTTGTACTTTGTTAAATGCTTTTTCTGCATCCATTGAAATGATCATATGTTTTTTATCCTTTCTGTTATGCATGAGATGTATCACATTGAATGATTTGCAGATACTGAACCACCCTTGCATCCCAGGAAAAAGTCTCATTTGATCATGGTGAATGATTTTTTTAATGTATTGTTGGATTCTGTTTGCTAATATTTTGCTGAGGATTTTTGTGCCAGAGCTATTGGCCTGTAGTTATTATTCATAGTTTCCTTATCTAGTTTTGGTATCAGGGTAGTGCATGCCTTATAGAATGAATTTGGAAGTTTTTCTTCCTCTTCTATTTTTTAAAATGGTTTGAGAAGAATGGGTATTAACTCTAATTTAAATATGTAGTAGAATTCAGAGCACCTAGGTGACTCAGTGGGTGAGCATCTGCCTTCAGCTCAGGTGGTGATCTTTGGGTCCTGGGATGGAGTCCTGTATCAGACTCCCTGCGGAAAGCCGGCTTCTCCCTCTGCCTCTCTCTCTGTGTCTCTCATGAATAAATAAATAAAATCTTTAAAAATATATTTGGTAGAATTCACCTATGAAGCCATCTGATCCTGTACTTTTGTTTGTTGGGAGCTTTTTCTTTCTTTCTTTTTTTTTATTATTGCTGATTCAATTTCATTTCTGGTAATTGATCTGCTCAAATATTCTATTTCCTTCTGATTCACTTTTGTGAGATTGTGTGTTTCTAGGAATTTATCCATTTCTTCCAGTTTGTCCAACTTGTTGGCATGTAATTTTTCATAATATTCTCTTCTAACAATTGTATTCTCCGGGTTGTTATTCCTCTTATTTCATTTCTGATTTTATTTGAGTCCTCTCTTTTTTTTTCTTTTTTTTTTTCTTTTTTTTTTTGATGAGTCTAGATAAAAAGCTTATCAATTTTGCTGACTTTTCCAAAGAACTATCTCCTGGTTTCATTGACCTGCCCTATTGGTTTTTTTTTTTTTTAAGTTTCTAATTTGTTTATTTCTGCTCTAATCTTTATTATTTATGTCTTTCTATTGGTTTTGGATTTATTTGTTATTTTTCTAGCTCCTTTAGATGTAAGTTTAGGTTGTTTGGGACTGAGACAAGCTTTCTGGATGCACTGGTGGGAGCACAGTACAGGGAGCAAGGCAGGAATGCTAGCAAGTTAGGTAGAGTCCGGCAGGTGGCTATGTGTTTATGCTGTGGGGCAGGGGACAGAAATGGTGCCTGCCAGTTCCTTTGCTCCCAGAGGAGTTCCCCAGAAATTTCTGTTCCTCTGGTAAATAACTGTCCTTCCCTTATTCCCCAAAGGCCTTTCATACTGCTGCTTCTATGCTGTATCTTTGGGGGCCGTTTGTTGTGCTAAGGATGGGGACTCAGCTTCCTCTCACCCTCCCAGCTCTCCCAGAGCCAAACCTATCGATTTTTTAAAATTCCAGGTTTTGAGTACCGCTGGTTGTAAAAACTCATGAAATTAGGCCCCTCTGGTTTATCGAAGACAAATGTTATGGGGATTTGTCTTGCCTGTGGGGGTTTCCAGGTGTGGAGGTCTGTTCCTCCCCCACTCTCCATCTCTGCAGCGTCCCTCTCTGCTGCAGACAGTCTTATGAGTCCCTTTTGTTCCCAACCATGTCTCCACCCTTCCTACCCTCTTTGATGTGGCCTCTGTGTCGTTTCCTGGGTTATTTACACTGATGGGAGTGTTATCTTGTTGCATCTGTGATATGAGGTGAGCCTAGGGTCCTCCTACTCTGCCATCTTCCCCTCTTTTCCACTTTTTTTCTTGATTTGTAATCATGTTTCATACTTGGAGGCTCTTTGAAATGAAATCTCCAGATTGGGGGAGGGTCAAGGGATTAGTATGTAAATTTACTCATTTAGAAATAAAATTCAGCCTGTGTTCAATTAAGACTGTATGAATGAATGATTGCTGTCTAATTACAGACATTTGACAGTGATGAGCATAGTTAATTAATTGTGAAGATAGTATATGTTAAAAAAATAATTTTAAAGCATTTTTTTTGTAATTTGTGTTTTTAAGTGATTAGTAAACTGAATTCTAACCTCCTGCTCACTGAATATTCTCTTAGCTATAAGCCTACCATATTTTAATTAGAGAACTGTTCTGACAGTTCCGGGAAAGGAAACATTTTTTCTGTTTAAAACATTCCTAGCATTTCAGCTACACAATTTATCTAGAATGATATTCCCTTTAAAAGGGATAGTAGACAATTAGAAGCACAGCTCTGTAAATTTTCTGCCTTATGGATCCAAGCCAAGAACCATACAACTTTTGTGCTTTATAAGCAATTGCAAACTAAAATGAGTAACTGGTATATTGTAATAGAGCAGCTTTGAGCTGCTATTACCATAGAATACTTTTCCGGCTCTCTTAGAAGCATGAGAACAGAATTGAGAAGAAGGCATCTATCTGATTGAAGCTAGAATGTTGCTTGCTTTGTACTTCACTTTAGGCAGAATGGTAGTCATTTTATTTGCTATTAATGTGAATAAAGAGATCACTTCTTTTCAGAATGTAGCCTGCAAAAAAGATCTGCAGCCAATACACATAGCTAGAAATGAAGCTGCCTGTATAGACTTAGACATCCCTGAGTTTGGTCAGACCCTAGAAACTGTTCTGAAAATCGCAGTGGGAAGACTATGTACACTTGTTCAAATGAACAATGTCTGTGGGGGAGTTAGTGAAACCCCTCCTTAACTCTTTCTTCTGAATATGGGAGTGCAGGTTGGGCCAATCCAAGTAGTACCTATTCATGTGAACAGTTTTATGAGGATTAGGTTAGTGACAAGGCAGTAAGGTACACTGGTGTTTTAATATTTCCTTTATGATAATACCAAGATGGAATTGTTTTATTTGGACGTTAGGAATAAAAGCATTGCTTGAGTATATTTAAATCCTATTAAATATAAACAGTAAACAAAATGTACTCAGTTAATTTTAAATATTTCAGCCAAACACATATTTATAAAAATACTGTGTTGGTTCAATCTCTTAGGGACTTAGAAGTATTTTGGGGGAAGGGTGCAAGTAGATTTCCCTATTTTATCCATTTACTCAAAAGTATTTACTGAGTATAGGCAAAATCCTAAGCACTGTGCTAGGTACTAGGTACATAGCACTAAGCAAAACAAACACCAATTCCTAGCCTTTCAGATACTTACAGTCTACCCTGAGAGACAGAGAGGAATCAAATGGTGCCACAGTCTCCTTTCTTCAAGTGAAATCTTTGAAGGAACACTAATGGATAAAAGTAGAGCAGCTCTGGTAGAAATGAAATAGGGCAAGAAACCCACCATTCCCCTCCTCCTCACTGCCCTCTTGGCAAACTTTTCTAGGGCTCTGCAGACTTAGTCTGAAAATCATTTTACATGTGGTCAGATGTGCAGAAAGATGGGGAGCCTTGGCTCTGCAGGATATCATCCTGGCTAAATCTACCGGTGCTGGCCAGCCTCACCACACTAGCCATACACCATGGACCCAGAATTTCATTCTAACCAGCCTAATGCTCCACAATTTGCCCTTTGCAATGAGAAACACAGCATACTTATTGGCATGGCTTAGGCAGGAGAGTGCCACTACAAGACTCTTCTCCCAAGAAATAGACAACTATAAGAAACCGTAATTATAAGAAAGAGATATGTAGAACTGATGAGAAACCTCAGTGTGCCTAACACATATGCATGTGTGTGCACATGCACACACACACTCTCATGTTAGCCAAATGCTTTGAACCTGCCAAAGGGGTCTAAACTTGTAGAGTATCAGATAATTAGATCACGGTGTCTCTAGTTGGGCCAGATTAATCTCGGGCAGGGAACATATACACTACGAGCCATTTTCTTTTGCTTTTTCTCTGTCCAAGAGGGACCTGAGAGTAAGATGGTCCCATCTGACATAAGGCTATAGTTTCTAGATTCTCTGCTCTCTGATACATAATGTACATGTTCTGTGAATAGTGGTACCCTGGTACACCTTAGTACTGTGTATGCATGAGTAGTGCAGCATGCAATCCTCCTCCTGGGCCCAGAAGCAGCATGGTCTGTAGTTGAAAAGTTTCACTTCTCACTCCTCAAATACTAATTGATTGAAGGATTGGAAGATTCCAGTGGTAAGAATGAGAGAACATGAAAATGTGGAGTTTTAGACACAAAAATAATATAAGGAAGAGAAAAATTACAATGGCTATCATATACATGTTACATATCCTCTACCAGATGTTATTAAAAAGGCTTCAGTACATGCATTCACATCCTCACTTGAACATTACAGCAGCCCCACGGGATAAGCCCCACACTTATGGCTGAGATTCTACAGATAGGGAAGCCAAGGTAAAGCACCTCACACAGGATCACACAGAGTGAGGATCTGAACCCAGACAGTCCGGCTGCCAAGTCAGCACTCTTAGCAGAACCCCGTGCAGTCAGGGGGCTAGGAGGGTCTTCAGCAGGATTGTGTAGGTAGAGGGCAGATTTCTTTCAGCAAAAAAGTGGATGTGAACTTGGTGAGGCTATAGAATAGGGTAAAGAGAATTGAGAGGAAAGAAATTAGGGACTTGGAAAGGAATAGAAAACAGGTTAACCGGACTTTGACTATGATGACTAGAACTGAAAATAAAAATAATAATTACTTAGCTACATTTTTAAACTTTTTTCCCCTTTACTTAGCTCCTTTAAATCCTTTTCTGGAAATAGACAGTAGATAAATTCTAAATAAAAAATTGTCACCAAGAGGGTTGGGTTTTTTGGTTTGTTGTTTTGGTTTGGTTTTTTTGAGGGAAATACTAGAGATTCTGGCCCAGTTGTGGTTCAAGTGGCTGGAAGCAGAGCATCTTCAACTTGAAACTGAGCTCGCACTCACTGATGGGCACCCGGAAGTCAGGGAGCCAGGCAGAGGCTTCGGATGATGGATGGGAACTAGTTGAAAGAAAAGTGTGGAGAAGCCTGAGGCCATGATGGAGGAATAAAAGCTGAATTCAGGAGGCAGGAACATTTTGAGAAGCAAGAAATCAAAATTCACCAGATGGTAAAAGCCAACACAGCGGAGATGATGCCAACAAGTGTCTGGAACGGAGGCAAAGACCCCCTCAGATGGGAGGCAGCTTATATGCTGGACCAGGAGCCAGAATGACTTCAGGATAGTCTTCATGCTCAAGCCCTCCAGTAGCGTGCTTCACCCAGACTGGCTGCTGCTGTCAGCCCAGGAGGGAGATCAGTAGCTCACACTGAAAAACTCACTTTATGAAGGCCTCAGGGATCAGAGACACTGACTTCAACCTGCGCCTGGCCACGGGAATGGGAGGGGTGTAAGGAGAAATGCAAGGCATCCCAGGCTCTGGCTGGGGAAGTCCTGTGATAATTAAAATGGGCACAGACCTGGAAGGACCCAGAAGCCTGTGATTTAATGTGGTAAAATACCTCGGCCAGTGGTGGCCCTGGCCCTGGCCAAACTAGTGTTGAGTTTTCATCCTGAGTCTCTCGTGCACATGCGTATGGTTAAGTGCTTTGCTCTCTGAAATATTTGCTATGCACAGGAGTGAAAGGCTGCCTTATAAGAGAGAGAGAAGCACTTAATCACAAGATAAGAGTGTTTTTTTTTTCCACTTAAGAAAACAAAAAGAACCGGTTTTGGATGGGCAGTTGTGTCACCCCTTCCCACTTTGATATTCTTGGAGTATCTGAATCTCCTGACGTCCCTAGAGTATTGCTCATAGATGCTGGGGGTTCCTGACCCATGTGTTTGTGGGGCTGCAGGGCATCTGTGCCCTCGGGGCCTGACCTGTCTTTTCAGGGGCTGCAGGCTCCCCCCACCAAGGGCTTTCTGAGTTTAGCACCAAAGGTGACACCTGGCTGGTGTGAGGCGTGGGCCCTCCCATCTCTGAGCACTCCCTCCGGCCCACCCTGCTCACTTCTCAGTTGTGGATGGGAGTGTTTTCTCGCTGGCCTGGCCACTGGCACATGTACTGCCTCTGAGCAAATCTTGGTCCATGCCAGAGTTTGCAGACTGGCACCCAGAGCACGAGCTGCATATCAGCCCGTACTCACACTTCCCCAGGGGTTCTTGTGCATGGACGGCTGGCACAGACATTCGTTCGCAGCACCCCAAGGACTGCCTTCCTTTGACTGAGGCACAGGACTCAGATGCCCCAAGGCCATAACTTCACTCAACAGCTTTCTCCCCCAAATCTTTCTTTCCTGTGTTTGCCTAACCCAAGGGATCAAGTCATTCTCAACACCCCCACACACATACATTTGCCTTCCCCCCTCATCAACCTCTGCATGTGGTCAAACAGGAGTGTGGATCCCACCCCTGATTTCAGAGACTGCTTCTATAGTTTACAAAGCCGGGTACTGGATTATGCCTTCACTCCCCTAGGTTAGTGTTCTCGTTTCGAATGCCCATTGTGTACACGTGGAAACTAAGGCTTACACAATTCAAGTATGTTGGCCTCAAGTGGGTGCTACTGCCCAAGGTCAGTATGCTCCAAATCCCATGGCCTTTCACCAGCAGTTGCTCCAGGGACTCTGCATGGCCTCCCTGCCTCCCTCCTCCTCCTCCCTTCCCTACACCAGGGCTAGAGGTGATGTTCTGAGACACATGCAGCCTGTTCCCTCACTTACCTGTCTTTGAGGTCTGGCCGTTTCTGAGGAGGTAAAGTTCAAATCTCTCTACATGGCAGCCCTCACCTTCTTCAGACTCATTTCCTAGCACCCAGACTGACACCAGCACAGCCAAGGTCCTGGGCACAAAGGGTAACTGGGAGATGCTGCAGGCTCAGCACCTGGCATTCATGAGCAGGTGTTGTCTCTGGGGAGGGATCTCGAGCCACCAGGGGCCTTGAATGAAAACAGCTGGGCAGAGAAGTACATTCACTGTAGTGCCTGCAGGGTGCCCAGACAAGCTGGATGTGTGGTGAGCATGGGGATGAAGCCAGCCATCAGGTTCTCCCCTTTGGGGGTTGTTGGGTCCATGTTTACGAACTGACTAAATAAGTTACCTTAAAAACACCACTCCGGCTCTGACATCCACATTTAGCTTTCCTGGTGTCCTGCAGGTGCCCTTTGTGTTCATACTTCCCTGCCATCACCAATGATATGTCATTTAGTCACCTGGAAAAATCCCGTCACTCTCCAGGGTCACACATTATTGTCACCTCCTCTGTGAAGCATTCCAGAGTCCTTCCAAGCAGTGTTAAAACTGTTCTGCTGGCTTTGTCACAGAGGGGTAGAGAGAAAGCTTGGGGGAGGAAGGGATCAGAGTTGGAGTGAAAAGCAGAGTGGGGAATGGAATGGCATCTAGTCCCACTGGCTCTTGGGTATTTGCTCATCATACTGCTAATAGCACTAACCACTGTTGAGTATTGGCTGGATTTATAATTAACCAGATGTCTACAAATACTTCAACCCTTGCCAGATAGAGAGCCATTAGTGTTTCCTGCCTCCCAGTAGACTGCTAGTTATTTCTGGAAGTCCCCAGATGAATGAACCATGGTTATCGTGTGACCTCAGTGCCGTTTGAACCCTCTGACTCCAGCTGTCCCTTGTCCCTGTCCCTTGCCCATGAAGTCTTTAGATACCTTGCAATGCCATGGCCTGTCAGGGGAACAGGTGCCTGTAGCTTCCAAGGCTGCAGCCTCTTGATAATCCCGGACTCCTATTTCCTAAGGCAAAAGACCTGAACTCACTTTATGCAGGTGGTGGGAGTGTACCCTCTGGTTCCTGGACACATCTTCAGACCCATCGCAATGTACAAGCACCACTTTACCCCTCTGTACAGGGGGCTCACATCCAGCCCACAAACCCTAGAGGAAAAATAGACACCATTTCTTCCTGCACTTCTCACTCCATCTCAGACCTATTCCTCAACAAAACCCTCTTCTCTTGTAGAAAAACAAAGCCTGTCATACATATGAGTGAGTGAGTTTTAGCTGTTAGGATTCAGCAGGGCAATTATATCTTTAGGTCTAAATCCAACAGAAATGGGCATATATGTATACCAAAGGACATAAATAGGAATGTTCATAGCAGCGTAATATGCTAGTTCATAGCTAAACACTGAGAGCAAGCCGAGCAGCCATCATCAGTAGGTGATGTGGAGAAAGTGTAGCATATCCACACACAGGACTAGTATACAGCAATGGAATAAACCATCTCTACATGTACATTGCAGATGAATCTCACTTATGTAAGGTTGAACAAAAGAACCCAGCCACAAAACAGTACATATTGCATGATTCCATTTATAGTTGTTTTTTTTTTTTTAAGATTTATTTATTTATTTGAGAGAGAGAGAGAGGGCACACACATGCGTCAAGGGGAGGGGCCGGGGAAAGGGAGAGAGAGAATCTCAAGCCGACTCCCCGCTGAGCATGGTGCCAGATGGGGGCTCCATCTCATGATCATGACCTGAGCCCAATCAGGTATCGGACACCTAGCTAACGGAGCTAGCCAGGCGCTGCTAAAGTTGTTTTTGTCTCTTAATAACAACTAATCATTGGTGATAGGAATTAATTTGGTAGTTACCTCTGGAGAGGAGAGAGAGCACAGAAGGAATCTCCTGGGATTTGGGTATAGAGAAAACCATGACTCTAGAGATGAATGTTCTAAGTTTGGGTCTTCCGCTGGGTCTCAGCGCTGTTCAGAAATAGCTTGCAACCTTCAGCTGTACATACAATCTTCTCGTCCTCTTCGCTCGGCCTCTAGTGGGGCATTTGAGGTCAGTGTGGGGGGTGACATCTTTCAGTAGCTTCGTCATGTCCATTCTGTTCATAGAAGAGAACCTGGTAGTTGATTCTGTAAATATAATTCCAGGAAAAATAATGTGCACTCAGATATGGGCCCTGATAGCAGCAATTCTAGAGCCAAGGAAAAAGGGAACGAGTCATCATAAACAAGCAAAAGAAAATAGCACTTTCCATCTGGACCTTACCTTTACATGGCTGTTTTAGACATCATCATTCCAAAACAGATCTGAAACTGTATTTTACCTCATTGCTCTTTATATCTGGCCCAATATTTCTTTTGATAATCCATGCTCAGAAGCACTTATAAACAGAATCCTGGCCTATTTTCAAGGATGGGAGATATGACACACTAATTAACTATAGAAAGGTTTGAATTTAGGATGGTTTTATTTCACAATGCAGAGTGTGTAAGCTGTTTCTCCGTAGAGCTGGCTACTGCAAATTCCAATAACAGAATCACGTTGCTCCCACAGTGGATCCCCCCGGCTGTCAGGAGATTCTCTGCAAACAACAACAACAAAAAGCATTAAGCCGCTTCTTCCTAATTATGGCACTCTCTAAATATCTAATTATCATTGAGAACAAATTGCATGTTGCAGAGATAATATTATGGGGAATCGTTCATCTGTTGGGCTTCTGCTTTTGAATTCCTGAGTCGGTACAGCAGCTGCTAGAGCAAAAAATTTTACCACCTGGACACTTCGTTATGATTTCATATTTAAATGCAAAAACTGCTGAAGAGGGGCTCTATTTGATGGACTTGGCTTCCTCAGGCATTTTGTACTTAGATGTGCATCACGTGTACAGCTTTTCCAGATTTCCCAGGTAGCTGGGAATATTGAATAATTGAGCATTTAGAGGAACAGGAATACATGGGAGCAGTGGGAATATAATAATACCAAAAAGGTGACAGTAGAATCAGCTTCTCTAATTATTCTTTTTTATCAATGCACAAAGGTCTGCAGCTTCTTATGACATTCCTCAGTAACTGCATGGGATTTTCTTAATAAATGCTGATCCAAAAAGTACACATTCCCAAAGATTACCTGATAATTACACCTACTGTAATATGCTTAAAGCTAATTAACATTCAGTCTTCACTTTAGAGAATAGAAATTACCAGGTACTTATCCTATAATTACATCTTTGTGCACTCACTATTGTAATCCGTGGCATTAACTATATAATTAAATGATGAACAGTGACTGTATAAGTAGAGAGTACTTAGGTAAAATTTGTGCCTTATCCAAAAAAAAAAAATAATAAACAGACTCAAAGAACCATGTCTCATTTTAAATTCCATTGTTCTCATGGAGATTGTATAGTATGTCAAGAATTAATAATAATATTGTTAGCTCCTTGGAAGTGGGACAATGATAATACTGCCCCACTGTCAGGAAGATGTCCATTGCAGTTCATCTCATGGCCAGGGACGAGTTGCACCAAGCAATTCTCACTGTCTTTTTTTCTAGGTGCACATCAAATAACAAATACTTAAAAGCTGTCCTACTAAATATGACCTGTCTCTAAGCTATTAAGTCCAGTAGTTTTGTGTCAGATGCTTTGTGTAAGAATTCTTTTAAAAACTAATTTTTATCTGATTTTAAATGCTAATATGCATCCATTGTAGAAAGTTTTTAAAATATTGAAAAAAAAACCACAGAAGAAAATAGAAATCACTTACAATACCATATCAATGTTAGCGTTTTGTTCTTCCAGTCCCTTTTCTAGAAGAATCTTCCCTTCTTTCTCTCTCCCTCTCCCTCCATATATATATATATATATATATATATATATATATATATATATATATATAAAATATTATAACCTGCTTTTTTAAAGCAGTATATTATGACATTCTAATGAAGTATTATTTCTCATCATATTGACCATGATACCATAATATTCTGTTATATTGACAGTCCCTAAATAATGTAACCATTTTTAATGGACATTTGGGTTATTTCCAGGTGTTCATCATTAATCATCATTATTTTACTCATCACCGTGTAAGTATTCTCTAAAAGAATTTTTAAACATTGTGTTTCCGTGAAAGCATATTCTAGACCATCCATTCTAAATAATTGCCTTGGGACAATCTCAGTGCCTGAGTCTGCCTCTATATTCACAGTGTCCTAGAGCCATGGTGCGTCATGTCCAATGCTATGGACTGGCTGAGGTCAACTTAATGAACAAATGATCCACCACGTGAAACCAAAAGACTTCATAGTGTATAGGACAAATGCAGGTTCAACAGAGAACAATAGTTACAAGATTGTCATCCCGTAACAGTAGTGTATATACATCAAACTCAAAAAATCCACATGAAGTTGACATAATATTTACTTAACAAACAGTAATCCAGCTTCAAATAAATATTATCAGGCACTTGGGGGAACTGGGTGGCTCAGTTAGTTCTCAATTTTGGCTCAGGTCATGATCTCAGGGTCCTGGGATTGAGTCCTGTGTTTGGCTCTGTGCTCAGCACAGAGTCTGGTTAGGATTCTCTCTCTCCCTCTACCCCTCCCCCTATTCACACTCTCCCTCTCTCTTTCTAAAATAAAGAAATCAAATCTTAAAAAATATATCGGGATCCCTGGGTGGCGCGGCGGTTTGGCGCCTGCCTCTGGCCCAGGGCGTAATCCTGGAGACCCGGGATCGAATCCCACGTCGGGCTCCCGGTGCATGGAGCCTGCTTCTCCCTCTGCCTGTGTCTCTGCCTCTCTCTCTCTCTCTCTCTATCATAAATAAATAAAAATTAAAAAAAAATATATCATCAGGCACCCTAAATTAATGCTGTTGGTTTGAAATGTATTTGTTTGTGTGTATTGTGTTTAATTTGCAAATCTGTTTTAAATTTGTTTGGGTGGTATAGTTTAAGAGCTATAATTATGAAGAGTTACTGTGTAATTCATATTTTCACACGTTTAAGTAACAGTAAAAATAATTTAATATGGGGAGTTCTATAAGAAGTTTTATTTTAAAGTGGATCCATACATTTTCTCAGTTTGGGTACTGTTCGAATAGCTACTTCTTTATGCATAGCCTTAGAATAAATTACTTCCTTAGGGAAATTTCCTAGACATAAAATTACTGTCAACTGTTGCAAACATTTGAAAGCTTTTGATGTTTCCGTCAAATGTGAGTACAGATTCTTCAAGTTACTTTTTCTCCCTTTAGTATCACCTTTATTTTTAATATTTTCCACAGTAATCCATTCATTTGAGTTTGCCAAATATTTATCGAGTGTTTACCTTGTGCAGGCATCATGCTTGCTGCCACTGGGCCTTCAAAGATGGAAAGAACTCATCTCTTCCCTGGAGGAGCCCACCCACTAATAGGAAGGCAATGACATAAGACAGCAGTTCTCAAACATTTGTTTTCACTTTTAAGAGCAATTGAGAACCCAAAGAGCTTTTGTTTCTATGGGTTATATTATTGCTATTTACTATATTAGAAAGTGAATAAATTTGTAAATGCCATAATTCTCATTTTCACTTTGAAGCTTATATTTTATCACTGGCCATATGTACTATCCATTGTTTTCCTTAAAGTGACAGCCTTATTTTGTTCATTTTTGAGAAAATGTCTGCCATATACCCAAGTCTGAATAACCATAATTTGTCAGTCCTTCGTGTAAGGAAAAAAAAAATGGCATCCCATAAAAAAAAAAAATGCAGCTAGTTCAGCTGGCAATTCAGACAATCATGTAAGTGCTTTCCCTGAGATAGCTGTCACACTTTGGTATGCAGCAGGAGTGCTTTTATGTTTGCTTCCCATTTCATCACACAAAATATTTAAAAGACATGTATACAACAGTCAGGATTTAGTGGATTAAAACACTCTTATGTGAAACTGGTATTATTTTTTTGCCAAGCATATGTAGCAGGTAAAGAATACCTGTCTGCTACTGATGTCTGGTGCCACTACCTTGATTCATGCCAAAACTCCAGCAATTTTACCCACCATGCCATTTGCACCATTGCACGATGAAAAAGGCAAATAACGTCTACTGTTATTTTGGCAAATAATGTCTTAATATTATGAAATTGTTTTGATCTTGTGACACCCCTGAAAGAGGCTCAAGGAGCCCCAGGGTCTGTGGTGCATACTTTGAGAACCACAGCTATGGAATAGGATTATTAGATGCTGAGGATATGCACAGTTGCTGTGACAATACAAAAAAAGGAGGGCTGAATAGGAGATTTGCTTAAGGATATAGCACTAAAAAAAAAAAAAAAAAAAAAAAAAGTCCAGGACCCCACATTTGTTGCCTCATCTCTCATCCTCTTCACATTTAGCTTCTCTGAAGAACTTACTATACACTGTGACCCCATCTCCCTACCTTCTACTCATGTCTGCTCCAATCTACTTCCTGGCCTCATCCTACACCAAAACAATCTTGCCCCCCTTGCTTAAAATGCTCCCCTACCTTGACTTCATTTGTATAATATTCTCCTGGTTTCCCTCTATCTTTCTTTTTTTTTAATATTTATTTATTTGACAGAGACAGACAGACAGACAGTGCACACAAGCAGGGGGAGGGGCATAGGGGGAGGGAGAAGCAGACTCCCCACTGAGCAGGGAGCCCAAAGTAGGGGCTCAACTCAGGATCAGAGGATCATGCTCTGAGCCCAAAAGCAGACACTTAACTGAGCTACCCAGGTGCCCCTCCCTCTATCTTTCTATCTATCCCTTTCTGCCTTCTTTGTGGGCTCATATGCCTCTATCCAGCTATTAAAAGTTAGCGTTACTTGAGGCTCAATTCTAGTCCCTGCTCTCCTACCATTCTGGACTTTGTCTAAGCACTCCTGCCTACACCCAAGGCTTCAATTATAGTTTCTCATAAATCTTAGCTCCAACTAGACTTGTCCTCAACCCTTGTTACTTAAAGTGTGGTCTGTAGATCAGCAGTATTGGCATCACCTGTGAACATGTTAAAAATGCAGAATCATCAACCCCATCCCAGACCTACTGAATCAGAATTTGCATTTTAACTGGGTCCCCAGTTGACTGTGGCATATTTAAGATGCACTTTTCTAAGAACCAGGCCTACAGGTCAAACGACTTCTCCGGCATTTCTTCTTGTCTCAAAGACACCTCAAACTCAACAGGTTCGAAATAGAACTCATAATTTTTTTCACCATAGCTAGTTCTCCATCTCTCACATTCTTCCTCTTATCTCCATCTCCCTCCTTTCTGCCACCATCCTTGCCCAAATGTCCCTTGTCTGTTACCTGCACATTTCCCAATATCCTAACCGATTCCCCTGGTTTGACTCTCACCACCCCCAGTTTATTTTCCACAATAGTTTGTGGAAAAGAGTAATCTTTGGATACACATATTGGATTGCATCATCATCTTGCTTAAAACATCCCAATGATTTAACATTGTTCTTATGATAAAGATGAAAATCTACAATATGGTCATATGAGATCTCTCCCCACCTGTTCCCCCAGACTTGTGGGCCAGATTCCCTGAGATTCCTGTCCCCTCACATCTTGCTCTCTTGCCACCAACATCATTTATCTAGTGAACTCCTGTTCTCCCTTAGGTCTTAGCTCAATCATTTCTTCCTCAGGGAACTTTCTCTGGCCTCTGTAATTGAATCTGTTCCTCTTATTCTGTGATCTCATTACACCACTTATTCAGCTGCATATTTGTCACAGTTGTAACTCAACATTCATTTTTTGTAATTCTTTGATTAATATCTGACTCCCTCATGAGACAGCCAGCTCCATTAGGTCAGGGACCATGCATGTTTTCTCCCGCTATCAAAACCTAGCTCATAACCTGGTGGATGATCGGCAAGCCCTACCAGTTCTCACCTCTCTCTACCTTTGTTCGTGAGTAGTTCTCCCATAGTGAGTTCCTTTCTTCCTTGTAGTCAGATAGCTAAATAATCCCTGTCTTTCAGATTAGACTAAAATGACATCTCCAACATGGGGTCTTCACAGCGGAAGTGCCCTTCAAATCCTCCAATTGAAGGATTGGTACTTATTACCTTCGACAATAATTACTATGCCATTTTTCCTCTCTCTGTATTAATTGGTATAAATAACCACTAGCCGCTGAAAAGATAAATAAAAGCTTAATTTTTACTGACATCTAGTCCAATGGGCTGACTGAAGCAGTTCTCCATCCAGGAACTTGAGGATTAGGTTCCTTCATCTTATCCTGCCGTTTTCCTTGCATATGGCTTTATCCACTTTACGTTTCTTCAATGAACGGCATGTACTGTCACACAGCATGGACATGCCTCAGTCTCTTAAATGTCCTAGCCCAGAAATGACATGTCACTTTTACTAGAACTAGTAATCTGACCCCTCCTAAATGGACAGGACAATGGAATAGAGTCTTCCCATATGCCAGGAACATGCATAGAATCAGATACGAGTGAAAACTAGTCATCTCTACTGAGCCAGAAACGCCTCAAAGAGGACAAGATCTAAGTCTGAGTCACCTTTACAGAACATGGGTGTATTTGATATTTCACATGTTTAGCAATTAATACAAATTACTGGTTCAATGAATAATTAAAGATTTCAGAAGATAAAAATAAGAGGGAGACAAAGCCAGCAAGAAGCAGAATGGCAGATACAGAACCAGACTAGCAGACATATCTTTCTTTACCCATCGATACTTGTTTCCAGCACTGACACACATTTGGGCAATGCTAACTAACCTAGTCAACAACTTGAGTCCCTCTCCCCTCCACAGAAAGTCAGTTTTTGATGAAATATTTTTGCTTCCTGTGCCATGGTGATATAAATGAAAATTTTCAGAATAATATTTATGTGCTGGGGATGCCTGGGTGGCTCAGAGGTTAAGCGCATCTGCCTTCGGCTCAGGGCATGATCCTGGAGTACTGGGATCAAGTGCCACATTGGGCTCCCTACATACAGCCTACTTCTCCCTCTCTCTCTGCCTATGTCTCTGCCCCTCTCTTTCTGTGTGTTTCATGAATAAATCCATAAACTCATTCAAAAAATTATTTATGTTCTGAATAGTGCACACATCGCTTTGTATATACCGCCACACGGTGATTCTTTGAGCAATTCTCCAATGTAGTCATTCCTATCTCAGAGCTGATGTGTCTTGTTCTAGATCACACAGTTCACAGTTAACTGCCTCAAGAGGTGGGCTCAGATGTGTCTGACTCTAAAACCTACATATTTAACCACGATGTCACACTGCAGAGTTTGTGAAACAGCTGAATATTTATCAACCTCTAGAAAGAGTACATATAAGTAGTAGAGTTCATCTACCCATTGCAATCTCCATGACCTGACTTGGATAATAGACTCTGAAGGATAACTTGTAGAATTTTGCCAAGACTGGTGGCACATTCTAAAGAATTTAAGTGTCTGTATTTAATTAAGTTACCAATTCTAAAGCCAAGGTATAGTTTCACCATTGGTCAGTGTTGTTTGGGATCACGTGTTTCTGGTGTGTGTGGAGGGCAGGGGGTTTCCAGAGGAGACTGTGGCCCCAAAGTGTCTTGTCCTCTTTCCCTCTGATCTGTACACCCGTCTGTGTTTGTAGAAGTAAGATTAGCTTTTTGGCTTTATGCTTGGCTTTATTACATTCAAAACAGTCAATCATGAAGGCATTCATCACAGCAAAGCCAGAGAAGCCCTCTTAGCCCTTTTATCATTGTTTTTCACCCCTCTTGCTGTGCGTTGTGGCCAGGGAAGCACATCAGGAAAAGTGGCCATTTGTGTAGTATAAAGAATGTGGAACCTAGGAAGTACAAACTGGGTCCATTTCCACCAGCTATAATATGGTTAATTTTTTGAAGCTATTTATTGAACACAAAGACATCTGATTGAGCACTTGGTAGTATGAATCTTTCTCTGTCACCTTCATTCACCACCTATTTTCATGGTATCTTTGTTAAAATTTGCAGTAATGGTACTGTATAAAGGACTTTGTATGACTCACAGTGCCTATAAAATAAGATTTTTTTTTCTCAGATCATCTTTGAAAATTGCTGTTTCTTGTTATTTCACATTATTTTTTTTCTAACTGCACTAAGCTTACCTTCTATAGGAAAAGATTATTTAAAGAAATGTACACTTTTTATTTTCTTTAATAGCTTATGTTATAATATGTTTGATAGTTCATGAAGGACACTGTCAGGTTTGGAAAAGGAGCCAATAAACTTTAGGTGCTAAGAAATATAGCCTCATAATATGCCTACTCATATGCAGAGATATTTTATCAGCTTAATGGTACCTTTTAGTATCTGACACCTTTGGTTTACAGATTTGCTCAATGGCCTATTTTCCTCTGTGTCAAATTAGTGTTGAGGGAGGTTTCTGATGAGAATATTTAGTTTGGATATTAGATTTATGGTTGTCAAGTTGGAGATAGTCAGTCTGGTTTATCTCAGATGGCACTTTTTACTGCTGATGCCAACTGGGTAATCATGAAATGCCAGGGAAACTCTTGTTTGGCTTTTAAGGTGCAAATCAAGGTGTGTGAGCATGAGAGTATCTCCAGCCACGGCGTTAATGGGTGTTTTTCTTTGGTAAAATGTTTCCTATCTTCAGTGGGTAAAATGAAAAAAAAAATCATATGTTCATCATATTTTAAATATTCTTTTAGTGGTAAATGAAATCTTGCAATATGTGACATAGCACCAATTATTATATTAAAAATATGGGGGTGCCTGGATGGCTTGGCCAGTTGAGTTTCTGCCTTTGGCTCATGTCATGGTCTTGAGATCCTGGGATCAAGCCCTGCATCAGGCTCCTTGCTCAGCGAGGAGTCTGCTTCTCCCTCTGCTCCTTCCCTTGCTTGTGTTATCTCTCTCTTTAAAAAAAAAAAAATAGTTTTTTCTTCCTTTCTTCCTTCATATATATATGGCCAAGGAAGAGAATTGGGAGTAAGGACATTTATGGAAGGGGAAATTCAGGTCATGAAGAAAATAATGTAAGGTGTAGTGTCCCAGAAGCCAGGGGAAGTGGGAAGTCCAGTTGTTACCTTTAAACTGCCTAAGCCTGTGAACTTCATCCAAGAACAGAATTGGGACTAGGTTTGATGGCTTTGTCCTTCTCTTTTGAAATGCAGAGTTTGGCAAATAAAAGAAGGGTACATAACTATTTTCATGCAGAATCTTCATGTGGACAATATGTCGGATTAAATTGCACATAGAGCTATGCCATGTTTGGAGCAAATGACTTAGTTTGAAAGTAAATTATCATGGATCTCCCATAAGTTACTCCTCTATCCTTGGATCCATTGATTAGATATTTTTCCCTCAATTTTTTGCTTCAAATGCATTTTCTCCAAATGCTATAACTCACTTAGTTCCAAGTAGTGCATTTTTGTCCTCAAAATGGACGGGAACTTTCAAATAACATAAGAAACCATAGCTTCAGTTTTCTTTTATTCTGGTCATTTAAGTTATCTGGATGAGTATCATTGAAGTTGGCTAGATTAGCAAGTAAAAATTTGTTATTTCTTAGTAAAACATACTGTTGTGTTACATTGGTTAGATAATTTTATATATTCTAAATGTACTACAGTTTAAATGGGACTTATTATTCCTTATTATTAATTCAACTCATCAACTTATTACAAAGATGTGGTATGGATGCTCATACATTTACTGTTTGAATCATAGAGGCAGAGTAGGGAAAACAACCCCATCCTATGTGAGTGACAGCAAAACCTTGTGAACTAAGACTCATGTGAATGGGAATACTAATGCATCTATTGAGTCTGCTGAAGTGCTGTCAAATAGTTTTTTTTTTCTTTTCTTCTGCTATATTTACCCAGCTTATTCTAGAATCAGAGCACATTGATACTTTTTCTTCTCTCAGAAGCATATTTCTTAAATTTCAAGACGTTGTAATGGTAATTTTAATTAAAGCAAAATTTTATGGCTTTTCTTTAAAAAGAAAGAAAAAAAGAAGGAAAGAAAGAAAGAAACCCTCTAGACAGTGCAAATACAGCCAATGATCATTCCCTCCTGAAGGAGTAGGGTGAAGTTTCACATAAGGAATCATTTACCCAATAAACGGAAATTTACAGTTTCTGAATGTATGATGTTGAAATTCTCTAATTTCTCCTCATAATATTTACATCTAGTAATACATTTTCTGTCCTATTTAGCCACCAGTAATTTCAATATGTACAGAAACTATTAAAAACTTTTATGTGACACAGAATCATTCAAAGTAACACTGCTTTTCTTATTGCTTTATAATAAGAATAGTGGATTCCAGGCTAGCAATGTTTCATGCTGATAACATATATCTTGTCAGACTATGAGCTCTTTGAAAGCAGGCATAGCAAGTATATCATTTAAACTATACTGTGTGCTTATTTGGGGAGGAAGCAGATGGAGATTACAGGGGAATTAAAGCCCCCTCAAGCCACCCATGATAATAAGTCATAGCACTGCATATTATACAACAGATTTGAAGTCTGATAGAAATCTTTCATGATCAAGGAGTATTTAGACAGAGAAAATTCAGACAACTGGGAAAGAAGAGGGATTGAGTTGTTTCATAAGCTGCTTATGCCCCTGTGCTTGTAATTGTAACTCTAATTATATTTGTACTATATTATAATTAAGTGATCTAATTAAATATTCCTTATACTGATAAAATGTTCACTCAAAAAATGTTTCTATTAAAATTAATGCTTTAGAAACACTTAATCAAGACAAGTTCCTTAAAAAAAAATCACTGTTGGATGTATGGACATGTATGTCATAGAAACCCAGAGAGAAAAGGGTTTCAAGAAGAATATGTTCAATTGTGTCAAATGCCTCAAAAATAGATGAATAAAGAATATGGAAAGACTTGGATTTGTCAACTCAGGAGCCATTGCTCACCATGCAATTTAGAGTTTCATTATATGAGCAAGAGCAAAAGCTGAATTTGAAGATGATAAGCATGAGATGGAGGGAGAAGGGCCTAGGACCAGAGACTGTGATTACGGAGATCATTCAGCAGCCAGGTGAAGTGGGGAGAGAAAATGGCAATCTACAGCTGGGAAGGACTTCATTAAAGGGTTGGTGCCGAAGAAAAGAGCAAGTTTTTGGCTTTGCAAACTATGTGCCTTCTAGCAATATGTTTAACTCCTTGAGTAACTATCTGTTCCTTCTGTACAACTGAAATAATGATACCTAATTTAAAAAATTGTTGGGTGGAGGTGCGGGTGGTTCAGTCAGTTAAGCATTTGCCTTCAGCTCAAGTCATGAACTCATGGTGTTGGGATCGAGCCCTGCGTGGGGCTCCCTGCTCAGTGAGGAGACTGCTTTTCTATCTCCCTTTGCCCCTTCCTCTGCATATGCTGTCTCTCTCATTCTCTCTCTTAAATGAAAAAAATAAAATAAAAGACTGTTAGGTGGATAAATTAAATGTAGATTATATAGCAGAATTTTTTTTCTTCCTTATATTTCAGCTTTCTCCTAGGAAGGGTGAATCTTGTCCAATTGGAAGACTGTGTTCTGCTGAGCATATTGATGGATTAGCATAAGCACTTTGGGAGCAGGCCTGAGGAAAGCTGAGTTGCCCTGCATTTAGAGCGTAGAGACCTGGCTGCTCCCACAGGAGATTCAGAACACAGGGGTTTGGTGCCTGGAAAGGCAGATGAGAAGTGAAGGCCAGCCATGGGACAGGCAGCTTGCATGGTTTGAAATGTGACTCCTTCTTAGGAACCTCCTCCAAAAATAATATTTGTAATGTCTTTTGGACTCACAAATGCTCTACATGGGTATTTCTATGGTGTTAAGCAAATAAGGACCTTTGTTAACCAAATAAGGACCTTTGTCAACAGGACAAAGAAAGATTCTCAAGGAAGCCAGAATTCAAGGAAATTCAAAAGACCACTAAAACCACATATTCAAGAACGAACAAAAATCTTTGAAAGGACTCTATATTTCCACAGGATGAGCAAAGAGACAAGAGGACTCTAGGGGACTTCTAATAAGACTTAGAGGGTGAGGAAGCCCTGAGTGGACTCCTGTGTTACATATAAAGCTTAATGCCTTGAACATAATTGATACAGATTCAGTGATGCTAATTAATATAAGCTTTGAAGATGCACCAGAAGGAGTTCTAGATGGCCCATTGTCCAGAATGGTTGGAGGAATGGGATTGAGATGATATCTGCATTTCCCTACTTTATAGGCCATGAAATTAATGACTGGAACAGAACTTTGGCATCGTGTGGCTTTTCCTTAATTTTGCTCTTCTTTGGGAAGTCACGTTGAGCTTTGTTCAGGACCTTGCCGGCCTTGTCACTATTTATCCAGTAAGCTGTACTTTCATCCCACTTCCACAAAAATCTGAGAGATTTGAAATTGTCTACAGACAAGTGCAATGGATGTAAGGTAGTAGTACCAAGGGAATTTTTATTCTTTTTTCTAAAATTACAAAGATGTTTATCAGGCCTTTGCAAAATGCTGGAATTGTAATATAAATGTTCTGGCAATCTCTAAAGTACCTGAAGGAAAATTAGTTTTTGAAGTAGCTACCAAGATATTGACCATTGTTGTAAAAGAAATATTTATCCTATTTGTTAAAGTTAACAGCAAATTCATAGGTGTCTATGATGCTACCATATAACATTCCTGGACAGAGAGAGTGGCAATATCATTTCTTTTAAAATCCACCACAAATATCTACCTCCTTCGGTTCATAAAAAGGCAGCCATAATGACTTTTGCTTCTGGCAGACTGAAATAACATGTGGGGCCTGTGTAGAAACACTTGGAGCCTACAAAATGAGCTTTTAGTTTATCCCCTGGTAGTTAATTACTATACCTCTAGGTCAATTAGATGGCTCCTAATCGCTCGGTTGTAACTGTGGTTTCACTCACAAGCTGTGTGTGGGTAATTCTAGTTTACTTGTTTTCTTAAGTAAAACTCAAATTGCCATGTGCATGAGATCCAAAATAATGATCAAAACTGAAGTATGCCGAAGTGGGCTCCATAATTAAAACAATTTCATCAAAAGCTTCTTATTTTAAATTGCTGTTATACTGTTAATGTTCTCTTGGTTCCTCCAAAGATGATTCCTAAAAAAAAAAATAAAATAAAATAAAAAGAGCCTTGTACCTTCATTACTGTAGCACAAATGATTAGAGATTTGCATAACCTGAAATTAAACAAGAGGCACTGAGTCCAAGGTGGTTGTGTGTAGCGAAGGAACAACGCCACATTGGTCCATTAGGGATATGAGCTGAATCACCCAGAGGTATTTGTTGTAATTCACTATTTCTCTAGTGCAGTACATTCCCAGCCGTCAAAAGGTTACCGTTCCAGTAGCATGTTGGACAGTCTGTGCTCATCCTACTGTTGTAATGTGCACGCACTAGTTCCAACTCTGGGACACTCCAACAAGAACTTATGGTTCCTTCCTCCCCCTTTTGGCCTATGACTCCTCCACCTGAGAAATGCCCGGTGAAATATCTCCAACCTGCCTCTGCCTCCCCACTCCCTACCCCAAGAAAGCCACCACTCCTGCTTTGTGCATTCAGTGGACACTTAATGAACATCTACTAATACCAGACATTCCCAAATACCAGGCAGACGGAAGATTGAATAAGACCTAGACTACCTGTGCTCAAAGATGTTAATGTTGTATGAAGGAGACAGACATTTAGGCAAGTAATTACAATAAAGTATGATAAGGACTCTTCATTGAGATGCCCAGAAAGTGACATAGACAAAAAGAACACCTAATTGTATCCAAAGGTGATGTATGGAAGAGGAATCAGAGAGGCCTTCACAAAGGAGCTGGTGCTTGAATTGGGTCTAGAAAGATGTGAGAAGGTCATCAGATGCATCAAATAAGAAGTGTAGATGTAACCGGACAGAGGATAGAACAGGAATGAAGGCAAAAAGGACGGCTGAGGGCAGCCCGGGTTGCTCAGCGGTTTAGCACCCCCTTCAGCCCAGGGCCTGATCCTGGAGACCCAAGATCGAGTCCCATGTCAGGCTCCCTGCATGGAGCTTGCTTCTCCTTCTTCCTGTGTCTCTGCCTCTCTCTGCCTCTTTCTCTCTCTCTCTCTCTCTCTCTCTCTCTCGAATAAATAATCTTAAAAAAAAAAAAAAGGATGGCTGCATGTTTGCTAACTTGATCGATCAGATGGGTGAGGATGCCATAAGCCAAGAAAAGGACTATAAAGGGAGCAAAAGGGGTGCATGTAGGAACCCAGTTCATTTTCTCTCATCACTGTCATCTTCATCATAATTGAACCATATTTACTTAATTCATTCCCCTAATACATTACCGGATTGATTTTAAAAAGCCATATTGCCCATTCTATGTAGATCCAGTGGTTTCTTGTCTTTCTATATATAACATACACTTGTTGATTATTATCTGCCTACACTTTTAAATTACAAAGTAGCTCATAACCCACAAGTTGGAAAGCTTAAATTGACCAATAATCACAAAATAACTTTAGAAAGCTATTTTAAAGATACTCCCTGGGCAGCCCGGGTGGCTCAGCGGTTTAGCGTCGCCTTCAGCCCAAGGCCTGACCCTGGAGACCCAGGATCGAGTCCCACGTCGGGCTCCCTACGTGTATCCTGCTTCTCCCTCTATCTGTGTCTCTGCCTCTCTCCCTCTCTCTCTCTTTGTATGTCTCTCATGAATAAACAAATAAAAATCTTAAAAAAAAAAAGATACTCCCTAAAAAAATGCTTAGATCCACATGATTTTATAGGAAAATTGTTTTAAAACTTTAAGAAATCGGGATCCCTGGGTGGCGCAGCGGTTTGGCTCCTGCCTTTGGCCCAGGGCGCGATCCTGGAGACCCGGGATCGAATCCCACGTCGGGCTCCCGGTGCATGGAGCCTGCTTCTCCCTCTGCCTGTGTCTCTGCCTCATTCTCTCTCTCTCTCTCTCTGTGACTATCACAAATAAATAAAAATTAAAAAAAAAAACTTTAAAAAATATGTAATTCCAATGCTAATTAAACTATTTCAGAGCATAGAGAAATAAGTTAACTTTTTTGAGGCCATAATGCAAAACATGACAGAGAAGTAAAAAGATAACTTGACAAAATGGTTATACAATTTATTTAAAATGCTAGAGATAGGGGCAGCTGAGTGGCTCAGTCAGTTAAGCATCTGCCATCAGCTCAGGTCATGATCCCACGGTCCTGGGATCAAGTTCTGCATCAGGCTCCTTGCTCAACGGGGAGCCTGCTTTTCCCTCTGCCTGCAGCTCCCTCTGCTTGTGCTTTCTCTCTTTCTGTCAAATAAGTAAAATCTTAAAAAAAATAAAATTATTAAAATATTAAAATATCTGGGAAAAAATGAATATAATAATGGAAAAAGAATAATTATTCTAGTTACTAAAACATAAAGCTGTAGAATTAAAACAATATCAGGTTTAACTGAATACAGAAATACAGTAGATACAGAAATCAGTAGAATAAAGAAAATGAAATAATCACAAGTATACATGGTAATTAGTGCAATAATAAAGAATATCAAATAAGTGGAGGAAGGATGATTTTTCAATAATATTAACAAGAGAGTTGGCTACATGCTATTCAAAAAATATGAATTTGAGCATCACTCCTTCCATGAAAATAAGTTCCACGTGGGTAAAATAACATGCTATAAGAAGATGCACATAAATATATTAAATTAAAATACAAGTAAATGTTTTACAAATTTAATTGGGAGGACCCATAAAGGAAAACACTAATGGTTATGACTGCAGTATTCATGCATAAATTCTATAACCAAAGCCAAATGAAAGACTAAAACCCACTGGGAAACTTTAGGACATTTATAACAGAGTCAATATTCCTAACATAAAGAGTCCTGATTAGTTAATTCTGAAAAATAAATATGCCAATAGGAAGCTAGGCAAAGGAAGTGAACAGGCAATTGACATGCATATGTTACCAATGAAAGAAAGAGGAAAGGCCTGTTAGGATATTAAAATATATCCAACTTGGCTAATAATTTAAAAATGCAAGCTGTGATTATAGTAAATGATCACCTATAACCTATTAGATAAACAAAGAAGAAACAACTTCATAATATCTAGCATTGGCAGTATGCAAAAAAAGGAGCATGTTTGTGCATTGTTGCAGTAATAGTTTGGCAATATTTATCAAAACGCAGAATGTATTTTATCAATTTCTCTTAAGAATTAGATATTGGAATGAGAATTCAAAGGTAGAGTCAAGGCTGTTGATTTCAGCTTTTTATATAATAATGACAAGTTAGAAATATCCTACATACTAATCAGAAGAGGATACAGTTCATCTAGGTAAATATAAAATACTTAAATGCCTAAGATGGATCATGACAATAGTTAAATAAAGAAAATGGGTCAGGGATAAGACAGTAGAAAGGGATAGGGATACAGATAATGAAGAGCATTTCCTTTCTCAAGGGGGATAGCCATTCTCAGCTCCAACTATTTGTTGCCATGAAATAATGCTAAGCCAGGCTGCAAGATTTTCCAATTTTTCTGAAACAGGAGTTAGAAATTGGATTTGAAATCTAATTGCAAAAGAAGACACTATGTGGGTCATATATATGCATGCCAAATTTGACTTATAAAACCAATCTGTACCATCTGACTTATACAATGAAATACTATATAACCATCATTGTAGTAGATTGTTCCCACATCTGCTTTTCCTTCCTTGAAAAGGAGTTTTATCTCTCATCTTCTGCTGTGCCTACCAGTGCTTCCTGTGGGACTAGTATATTGCCCTACCCTATTAATGTCAGACTCAGCAACGTGTCTCACTTTGACTAAACAAATGTGCATGGAGGTAGCACACACCATGTGCAAGAAGCTTTAAGATCCAGTACATTCCTCCACCTGATATTTCCCTCCACCTCTGTCCTAAATAGGGGCTACCTGAAGTCGAAAATGAAATACCATGTGAAGCAGAACCATAGGAGATGACCCCCCAACCTCCAACATGCCATGTACACAAAAGAATAAATATTTGTGTGTATAAAGCACTGAACTGTTGGGGTTGATATTGCAGCAAAGTGACTAATAAACTGTTTAAAGTATGACAATTTTCATTGACATGGAAAGACCTTTGCCATGTGTCATTGAATGAAAAAAAGTGAGCAATAAAAATGCATAATATGAAACTTTTTATGTAAAAACTTGTATATAAATATATCTCGATATAGGTATATGTATGAAATAAAAGTCTGAAAGGTATATAAAAATTGTTGTTGGTGAATATCTTGAGATGTAGCACTTAGGACAGTTTTTACTTTTGTTTTTGCATTTCCCTGCGTTTTTTTAGTCAAATCCTTTTTTGTAAAAAGAAAATAATATTTTTACATGATTGATGATTTTTTAAAAACCTCAAAGCTACATAGAACATTATAAAATAATCCTGTTTGGAGAATTCCTGCCTCCCCCCCAAAAAAGTAAGTATATGTCTTCTCATAAAAATTTGATTGTAGAGACAAAACTAATTAAGGCATTCCCAAAGAAAATAAGAGTGCAAATGTTTGCTTATCAGGATTTCAAGAATTATTATAAGGCTATAGTAATTAAGACAATGTGATATTGGCACAATATAGGTATATGAACCAATAAAAAGAAAAATTGAGAGTTTACTCATATCCAGAAACTTGATTCATGACAAAGTTGGCATTGTGGACAAGTGGGAAAGGAATGGATTTTCCAATAAATGGTGTTGAAAAATTGGTTGTCCATATAAAAAAATGAGATTGGACACCTACTTCACATCATAGCTCAAAATTAATACCACGTCTTAAAATTTTAATGTAAAAGGTAATATAAAACATTTAGAAGACATTCTACAGAGGATTTTAATGAATTTGGAAGAGAGGAGAAAGAATTCCTTAATATAAAGTTCAAACCATGAAAAAAAATCCAATACATTAGAGAACTTCTGTTCATTGAAAGATGTGATTAAAAAATGAAAATACAAACTACCAAACAGGAGATATTTTAAAAACCTGTAACTGGCAAATAATAGTATTTAGTGCTTTTGAGAACTTACTATGTGCCAGACACTGTATGCAGTACTTTACATATATGAATGACTTTTATTTTCACAACTACCCTGTGAGACAAGTTGTATCATCCCTATTTCTAGATATAGTACTGAGGCACAGAGAGGTTAGGAAATTTGCTCAAGTCCCCACAGTAAGTAATAGAGCTAGAATTTGAATGCAGGCAGACTGTTCTTTTAACCACTTCAACACCATTATACTGCTTTAGCTATATTAAATAAAGGAAGATAATCCAAAACATATAAAGAATACCCACAAATCAATAACAAAAAGACAATGCAATGAAAATAGGTCAAAGACTAGGAGATCCCTGGGTGGCTCAGCGGTTTAGGGCCTGCCTTCGGCCCAGGGCGTGATCCTGAAGTCCCGGGATGGAGTCCTGCATCAGGCTCCCTGCATGGAGCCTGCTTCTCCCTCTGCCTGTGTCTCTGCCTCTCTCTCTCTCTCTCTCTCTCTGTCTCTCAGGAATAAATAAATAAAATCTTTATAAAAAAAAAGAAAATAGATAAAAAACTTAACAATTACTTCACACAAGAGGAAATATTATGGTAAATAAACATATCAACAGTGTTCAATTTCATTAGTAACCAATGACATGCAAATTAGAGCTACAAAGGAATACAATTGCATCACCTGATTGACAAGGATTAAGAAATTTGCCAGTATACACAATGGCAGGGAAAGAGAGATGGCAAGAGCAGAGGGAGGGAGAGAGAGAACCTCCAGCAGACTCCCCACCGAGTGCAGAGCCTGACCAGAGGCCCCATCCCACCACCCTGAGACCATGACCTGATCCAAAATCGAGAGTAGGATGATTAACCAACTGAGCTATCGAAGCACCCAGTACTTTGTAAAGTTTTGTGGGAAAAAAAAAATCTATTTTCTTTTTAGGCTACATTTTTCTTTATTTGACACAACAGCTTATCTAACATGGACACATGGCATAGCCCCACTAAATATGGAAGCGGATATGCATAGACAGTGTTTTAAACGGCTTGTAAAATATAAAATTAGTCTTTAAAAATTGTTTGAAAAATTGAGCCTTGTTCAGGTTTATGTTAATTAAAAAGATGTTACATTTTTGAGTGAAAAAAAATTATTTAACTTGTTCTTTGGAGCCTATTTAAGAAGTTTTATATCAACTGGGAGGGGTTGACAAACCAAAATGTTAACTCAATCAACTGCAGGTGTAGGGGAGGAAAAATTTTCCCTTTCCTTCATTGAAGGTTCATTGGCTAATAATTGAATTGACATAAAACAGATTACAGGAGAAAAATTTAATTTCACACGTACAGGAGCTCATAAAAATATGAGACTCAAAATGACCAAAAGCAGGCTGCTTTTATATCTTTCAGCAAAAGAGACAATAAATTTGTGAAGAATTGACAAGACAAAGTTTGGGCTTGGGGTAGCAAATTAATGAAGAAGTAACAAGATTTGCTTTTATACAGCCTTGTAGGCTCTAAATTCCCTATCTTGGGTGATAAGGATGCGTTCTACCCGCCAGATGCAGGGAGGGTCCTGGCACATGGAGAATATATTTCCTGCTTTCCAGGGGACAGAGGAGG
This sequence comes from Canis lupus familiaris, assembly GCF_011100685.1. Taxonomy (NCBI): domain Eukaryota; kingdom Metazoa; phylum Chordata; class Mammalia; order Carnivora; family Canidae; genus Canis; species Canis lupus. The sequence continues at coordinate 26,858,008 of NC_049249.1, forward strand.
GTCAGAGTGTCCTTCTTGTTCTGGCTGTTTCTTAAATAACTTTAATTCAAAATAATCAATATGTCAAAGTGGCATTATTTGGGGGCAGCCTGCCATCACAGGTTTTTAGGCTGGGTTTTTTTTTTTTTTTCATCATTTAATCTGGTGCCTCATTTCTCACTGTTCTTATAGGATCTTTATCTTAAAATATTGAATCAGCAAGGGAAGTGTCAAAAGATTACATTTCAGTTCATCTCAAACCACTGCTTACGTTACCCTGACCTGCAAAACAGTCTTAGTGATGTTACAAAAAGGCCAGAGAGGAAAAGAATTTAAAACAAAAAACAAAGCCTCCCTCCAAAAAAAAACAAAAACAAAAACAAAAACAAAAAACAGAAAAACTTGCTGTTCTGGAGAAGGTTCCTAACATCAGTGCTAAAAATCACTGTGCTTTGAACCATCATTTTTGACTAGGTAGTAGTGATGGAGAGAATGTCCCTTGACCCCTCAGTGCAGTCCTGCAAAAATCGAGTCCTGAAGGCAGCTTTTGTCCAGGTTGTTAGAGATATTGAACTGTGAAAGATCCCAACGCTGTCAGCAGCTTAGGGACCCAAAGTATAATAATAGGGTAAATTATGTTTTCTTTTCCACATCTGCACGCTGAGATTGTTTTGGAGATCTTTCAACTTAACTCATTATAATCAAGTTGTACCAGCCTTTGTTTTAATAAGATTGTAATCTCGAGGTCTATCCTTCTCATCAATGACTTTACACTGTTAATTGCTTTCTTGTCCTCCATTAAATTGCGGTTGCAATTGCTTCATCTTAACAGGCGCTTTGTGCTTTGTAGTCTGCCCCGTGCTCTGCAGACACACTTAGTAACATCATCTTCCTAAAGAACCAAATTACCTATTATCCCTTTAATCTTGATGTACTTTTTTATGTATATTTGGATCCTAGCTAGTGTCCAACCAGGAAGCTACATATTATCATCTCTTAAAAAAAAATGTTTTTTTAAAAGCACCCTAGTATGGATGGCCAGAATTCATTTCTAGATAGAACTCATATAGTGCATTCATTTATTGTTTTATAGGCCCAATTAAAAAGACAAAGGGGTCTATTCTCCCCCTGATACACAAGAGTGACTTCCATTAACATTAATGGAAGGGAAACACTTGCATGGAGATGAGTGGAGCCATCATATTAGAAAGTGAAAAAAAAAAAAAAGCAGAATCTGGAGTGAACGTCTCCATGTTTTTCCCTAGAAATGCTACACAAAAAGCAAATGGCTCAATTCACAAATGTGTTTTTCCCCTACACTTTCTGCTTGTTTGTATATTAAGGAAAATCAGTGAATAATTTTGAGGCAGTTCCTTCCTTCACAAATCAATCAGATGTGAATTTGTTATTTTAACAAATGGCACAACTTGCAGAAGGAATTCAGTAATGAAAAGCAGTCGGGGGATTTGACAGGTTTTAGCTGAAGTGGAGTCCTGTGAGACCTGCTTTTGGAGGCAGAGGTGAAAGTAGAAATTGGTTACCTGAAGAACTCTGTACACAGAAGCTTAATTTTCAAGGGAAACAGCCTGTCCGTGTCAAGCTTATCTTTTGACACATCTTGCCTGAAGTCTATCAAAATCTGGGAACTGATTCTGACTTCAGTGGAGCCCCTGAATCTGTGATCCTCTTAGCCCTCTTGCGTACCTTATGAAAGTTTTAAATTTCAGACTAACATAACCTGACACAAATTGGGAGATGTTTCCTTTCTATCATTTCATGTTTTGATTAATTGTTTAGGAGTTAAATTATTTAAAGCGTGACCGGCTCCCCATGCTAACATCTTGTCTTTAAAAATATTCACACATTCATTTTGTATCTGGTGGATGTTGCGTTCAAATTAGATTTTAACCTTTGGAAAACGTGCTTCAGACACATAAGCAGTCAGGCTGCTGAGTGACAGCCCTCTCTTTGGTGTCCCTCCAAGGAAGTGCTGGGCTTCCTTGGCCTGGACTTTCATTTACTACTCAAACCAGGCTCAGCAGTATCTTTCCTGCCTCCGCTCTGTCCCTCCCCAAGCCTGCTTAGCAGGACCTCTGGAATGTTACTATTCATACTGACCTGGAAAATGCTTCTGAGATGTTTTCTGCTTTTAATCACTTCTTTTCTTAATTATGACAAATGTCCTGCTTTGGGGAATCACCTGCAACTTTCTTTGGAGCCAGGAGATTCAACTTTTTAGCCAGAGTTCCTTTTTTAGCTTAAAATATGACTGGATCCCTGTCCTCTACTTATCACCTTTAATATCCTTCCTTTTGCCTTGGGATCCGATTCAACCTTGATCTGCTCTGGTCAGAATTCCCTAGAGTCATCTTTATATTCTTCCCACAGGAAGGCCATGTTTTTTCCATACTTGGTATTATGACGCATTTGTGTAATAACATCCAGTGGAATCTGGGGCAGGGGCAGGGGCAGGGGCAGGGGCAGTGGAGGCGGCAAGAAGGAAGGCTCTTTTTTACATTTTGCATCTTGAAAATGCTTTCGTTCTCTGTAACATTCCTCAGTGTGCCCTTTCAGGTCCTCTGAAAGGGTGATGCCAAGAGGAGATTCAATGTGCCATCTTTGTTGGGGGAGGTACCCGTGAAGGGTGCATGAAGAAAGCATGAGTAAGTAAGGAGAGCCTCAGATCAGGATGTATGTATATGTCTGACACCTGTGGAGGCAAGAGGGCAGAATGATTGGGTAGGCATGGCACCCTTCTAGGTTTTGGACAGGACAGTGGGAGAGGCCTGCAGTCAGTCACCTGTTAGAGACGTCACCGTGCAGGCAGAGATGGGGCCGCCCTAGTGCTCCCACCATGCTCAGCACCCAGTGAGACCTGGCCTCAGGGTACATGGTGTGGGGCCCAGAGGGGTGGCAGCTGGGGCTGTTGGGCAGAGCCACACAGGACATCCGACTGGCAGCTTTTTAGGCCACCACACCCAGCTGTTTGTTCTCCCACCTGCAGTGTGGCAACTGCCCTCGGGGGAGCATATCAGCAAAAACGATCTGGACAGTTCTGCTCCTGCTGGCCATTCTTCCCATGCCAACTACTGCCCCTTTGGGAATTATTATGGGATTACTGATAGGCAGTGTAGATTTTTTTCCTTGAAATAGATGAAAACCATGTATCAATTAAATTAGCTCCAAGCCTATGCTGTAGCCAGGGCTGAAAATCATTTCCTCTTCCTTCTTCCAAATCACATACAGCTAAGTTTCCAAAAGACGCATAACAGGTTGTAGAGATAAAACACAATTAAGATACTCTGACAATAGACTGCCGACACAGAGGTGCACTAAGTTTGAATGCAAACCCACTCCCATTTTCGAATTCCTGGAGAAAAACTGAAGTCCAAATATTTAATTACTTTACAAATCGAAGTCCAAAGAAAATAAAGTCTACAATCTTAGGTTCTCTTGTCCTGGTGATTTTTTTTCTTTTAAAGTCCATAGGTTATTCTCTCCAGTTTCTTAATGTTGCTCAGTGGCAGCTGGTGGAGATCTTGATACCAAAGGGGAGTTAGGGCTTCGTTAACTCCAATCTGGACTAGCCATCACTGGGATGGTTGCAGTTCCTTCAGTGCTTCCTAAATTACAGCCTAATCTTCAAAGAATCCAAACAAGTTCAAAGGAACCTCAAGATTATTACAACCTCAGCCTCGAACTTACCCAAACTAGAAAAGGAACTGGTTGCCAGCCCCTAGAGTAATTGTCCCAGTACCCAGGGTTAGCAAAACCAGAGCAGAGATTCAGTGGTGAGTGAGTCAAGGAAGGTAGATGGAGAAAATCTTTTAGTCTTCTAAGGATGCCAGTCAGACTATGCCTAAAGCCCAGAATCTGTGACCTGTGAGTATAAATTCTACTGGGAAAAATCTCTCCATGAGAGGTTAATTAGACCCTATATATTTCTATCAATGGGGAAAAATCCATCTGTGTAAATGTTCCACTCCAGTAAATGCTCTTGACCCTTTCAAAACACTTAGCCTGAGGCCAGGAACTATGTCTGTCATGTGCACCATGGAATCCCTGGCATCCAGCACCATGCCTAACATATAGAAGAGGCCTGATAAGTAATTGTAATAAAAATAGAATTTAATAGAAATTAATTCCTTCTCCTGTCATTCAAGCTTGTATATTACCTTAGTTGAAGAATAGCCTCGGTTACAAGGTGACCTGTTAAAAATATGTTACGATTTACAACTGTGTGTTGCAGGATTTTCTAAATACTAGGTAACAAAAAGAAAAACACAAATAAATCAGGCCCAGAGACCAGCATAACTATGGCCATCATCCATATCCTCTGATTTTAAGTTTTTACATTCATCAGAATAGCCACACTATTTTCATTGATTAACTGTATGACAAATAACTGTAGGTATTTAAAAAGTTGTAAGTGTAACATATTTATACTAATAAAATGACACATTTAACCATGTACTTTCTTTTTAAAGCTAAGTTTCTACAAATAAAGTTTGGAATCTACCCATTCAGCAATAGTAAAATTGGCTTTGATCTGAGAGTTTTATCCAGATTCAAATTCCTTTCTACCTTAACATATTTGAGGCTCAGGTAATTCTTTTATAAAATGAGAGTGATTATGCACATCTTAAAGTTTGTTGGGAAGTTGAGAGAGTTAAATTAAAAAAAATCTGAAAAGCCCCTGGCACAGCGCAGGCTGTCTGTATGCCTTTATACAAAGCAATCACAGTGGACTACATAGGACGGCAAACAAAATAGGCACTATTATGTTTTGATTAATTTTATTTTCAATATTTGGAGATCCTTAAGATGTTTTAAATAATTTCAATTATAACTGGGTAAAACAGTTTTCATTATTAAAATAAGAACTTTCCTATAAATTTTCTTTATACCTGTGTCCCAGCACATGCTTCCCACTACAATTTAGTGCTTGCTTTTGGGGTGTTTTTTTTTTTAAGATTTTATTTATTTATTCATGAGATACACACAGAGAGAGGCAGAGACATAGGCAGAGGGAGAAGCAGGCTTCCTGCAGGGAGTCCAATGCGGGATTCGATCCTGGGACCCCGAGATCATACCCTGAGCCGAAAACAGACAACCACTGAGCCCCCCAGGCATCCCCAATTTAGTGCTTTAAGCATAGAGATTGTGTCCTAGTCTTCATCTTGAGGACCATACAGTTAAACAGAGTAAGTTCTGAATAAATATTTTTTAATGCAGAAAACATATATAGAACTAACATACGAGTCTTTGTTATTCATGCTTAGTAAATATCAACGCACTTAATCCTCAGAATCCTCTGAGGTGGCTGCTGTTACTACCTCCATTTTACAGATGGGGAATCTAAGATTTAGAAGGCTCAAAGCCACACAGCTAAGTAAGCAGGAGAGCCCAGAACTGGAGCCCAGTGATTTCAAACTCCATCCTCGTGATCCCATAGCAGAGTTCCTCCTTCCCAGTGAAAATGATGATCCTATCACCAAAAAGGGAGTTGCAGTAGCAGGCTGATTGAATTAGTAATAATTTAGTTCTAGAATTTGTATTATAGTTTCCATAGTAACCTAAACTCTTCCCACCTGGTGTGTGTACATTATAAAAGAAGCATTCAGAGTCCTAAGTGTGATGTTGATCTGCAGGACCGTTTCATCCATTAGCACTATGGCCACGGTGCCTTGGGCCTATGAAAATGTTTAAGAAATGAAACAAAAATTTTATTCTAAAACAAGGAGACTACAAAATTGAAATTAAGAAGTATTAATAAAATGTAATATAATGTCAACCTTATTAATTGTTACATTTAATATTCATAAATATTTCAGTGTATTTGCAAACAACCAGTAGGTTTAATTTGCTCACTTCATTAGAATTCTTGCAGGATCATTACTGAATAATCATAACCAGTCAAAAGTTATATAAGATACTCATAGTAAATATTTTAAAAATAAAAAATTATGAAGACCTTTCCAAAGATTCCAAATACATGAATTTTTCCTCCTTCTCCATTTTCTGACTTTGTAATCCCGAGAATATTTCCTACAAGAAGCAGCAGAGAACAGCATTATAAGGAAGAAGGGGAAGTGCTTGAGGTTGGTGGAGGGCTGGGAATGACTGATGAACCCCCTCTCCCTCCACCCCCCACTCCCACCCCCACCCCCACCTGGATCATAATCCCCCAGAGGATGATGGCACATCCATCTGCGGCCCATGAAACTCCCATGCTATGAATATGTATCCCAGAGCCCTGAGCCTGTTTGCATTATTTTAAATATCCCATGACTCCCAGTCAGCACCTAGCGCAGTGCTGAGCATGGACAAGACTCTTTGGCTTCCTAATGCTGCTATAAACAAATTACCACAGACGAGGGGGGCTTACACGATGCAGTTTTATTATTTCACAGTTTTGGAAGTCAGAAGTCTAATATGGATCAGAAGGGCTGCATTCTAGGGGAGGAAATCTGTTTCCTTACCTTTTCTAGCTTCTAGAAGTTGCAGCATTCCTCAGTTTATGGTCTCCTGTCTCCACCTTCAAGGCCAGCAGTATATGCTGGAGTCTTTCTCACATTACATAGCCAGGCCAACTCTTCTGCCTTCCTCTTCCACTTTGAAGGAACTTCATGATGATATTGGGCCACCCGGGTAAGCGAGAAGAGTCTCCCCATTGCAGAGCTCTTAGTTTAGTCATACCTGTAAAGTCCCTTTTGCCATTTAAGCTATATTGCAGGGATCAGGACACGGGCGTGGGCATCTCTGGCGGCAGGACATTATTGTGCCTACCACAGAAGCACTTGGCAAACTCTAAGTGAGGAGATGCTGCAGGGGCACCTGGGCAGATGCTAATATTCTGTTTTGAGTGATTCCCAGAAGCTTGTCCAGTTTCTCTTGCTGTTTTCCTGCCACGGCTTCCCTAATGCACCTTAATTCCACCTCTGGAGTTGCTGCCGCCTCTCTTCCCACTCATTACTTTTCCCTGAAACCTAAGATGGGGAAGATGACTCACTACCTTCCTTCTGTTCTCTCATAGCAATACCCTGAGAGAGACCCTTTGGGGGAAGCAGTGTTCCCAGATTCGGGGGTAAGACGCTCACATATCCATACCAGCACTTTCCTTTCTCATCTTGATCTCTGGGTTCTCACTACTGTTTATTAAGAAAAATTCTTGCTGCTGTTTAGGAAATTACCACCACATGGGAGGAATCCTTTCAAGACACCAGGTGACCTGGCAATGCACGTGGCCCACAGGGAACTTGTCCTCTGCTCCTTGCCGGGGCCTCCGCAGCCCTTCTTGCTCGGTCAGGCCCGTTCACGGATCAGAGGCGACACCAGGGCAAAGCTGCCCCCGTCAGAGCTGCCCCTTGGCTGTGGTACCCCCCGCTCTTCGATCGTGGGGCCTCCGTTTCCATAGATATAAAGATAAAATTTCCATAGCAGCTTTTCCACTTCACAGCACACTCAGGAGCTAGTGTTTCATCTTTGTCTTTATTAAAACACATTCACATTCCATTTCTGAAACAGCCATCAGGCTACCTCAGACAAAGGCTGACAGGGAAAAGGCCAAACGCTTCAGCAGAGAGGTTCTTCAGACTCTGCTCCCACCTGAACTTGCCAGCTTCGGCTTCGGTTGCTTCCACTGCGCACAACACTCCCACAAAACCCATCTGCCTGTCATACCCCAATAGGCCAAAGAGAGGACATGGCTTAAAGTTCTCTTCCTCTCTCTGTGGCTCCCCCCCCACCACCACCCCATTTCGATGGCTAGGAAAAAGGGATGGGGTGGGGAGAGCAAGTGTTCATCATTGTTGGAAGGATTTTCTAAACTATTACAATGTTTATCTTGCTTTGAAAAAAGGAAACGAATGGTGTGTGAGTTTAAATTTGGAGAAAATGGATGCATCATTTTAGAACTTAGAGCTGATCAGAGCTAACTCTGTAGCGGTCAGGGATCCCTGGCCAGAAAGATGTTGTAAGCATTATTAAATCGTATCTGCCCTCAATAAAGTAGATGGTAGGGCCAAGGATAACTGAGTTCCTGCTTCACTCAGTGGGCATTTGGAGTAAGTAAATAAATGGAAAGTCAGCTTCTACTTGGGACGTTGCAACCTGATTCGGGGAGGGATGGGGATGGAAACCATGAGAAGGATCCATCCTGAAGGATACCTCTTCTTATTCACCTGATGCTTTAGTACCACTTACCTGGAGAAAAGCAACACAGACAACTCAGGCTGGAGGGCCAGTGATGTCACATCCTTCACAAATCACTTTCTGATGGAGGAAGAATGCCTAAACCACTAGAATATTTTACAAAGGGACCAGAGTCTCAAGAACAGAGGAGAGAAGTTGTTGTTACTACATTGTCAGGTTCATTCTTTGTCCTTATACCCTTTACACGGATGTCTTTTAGTATTTTTTTTTTATTTATTTATGATAGTCACAGAGAGAGAGAGAGAGAGAGGCAGAGGGAGTAGCAGGCTCCATGCCAGGAGCCCGACGTGGGATTCGATCCCGGGTCTCCAGGATCGCGCCCTGGGCCAAAGGCAAGCGCCAAAACCGCTGCGCCACCCAGGGATCCCGGATGTCTTTTAATTTTAAGAGCCCAGATAGGGGTGCTCAATTTGATTGTTCTGGGTGGCTGAATTTTTGACAGGTTGCTTCCCAGAGCAGCCATCTCTGCCTCTCAGAGAAGCTACCCAGGACCCATGCCATGCCCTTTCATACCTCGGGAACTTCCTATGCACTCTTCCAGTAAAACCACCCTTTTACCCTCCCCACGTGCACACCAGGCAGTTCCTGCCCATTGCCAGTACTCAGCATCAGATCTGTGAAGCTTCATTCCTAATGACCAGCATACCCCAACACACACAGCAAAGAAAGGTCATTGATTAATATTGTATGCTAACCTTTAATGTATTATGCAGGATGTATGCATGTATGACAGAATTTTCCTGCAGATTTTTCATCAAAACATTTTGTTGAGCAGCCTATGCTGGCCACCATAGAAATCAAGTTAAATAACTTTACTGCTTGTGTTTTAGGGACATCTGTACATATATCATAGGGCAGGGAGCAAGAGAGGGAGAATGAAAAGAAATAAGAATTGTCAAGTGAAAAAAAAGAAACATGGCTTCTTATCTTGCTTGTCAATGAACGTTTCCTTTAAGATACAAAAGAACAGCAAAAACTTCCATGAAAATGCTGACTTACAGTTCCTTTTTGCTGCATAGTTCATAGGATTGTTTTCCTATTAATTATCTCACCGGATCTTAGCAACAGCCCAGTGCAATCCCCATTTTATAGATGGTGATGTAGGGACGCCTGACTCCGTCAGTTAAGCGCTGGACTCTTGATTTTGGCTTAGGTCTTGATCACGAGGTTGTGACATGGAACCCCACACGCCCATCACAGAGCCCGCTTAAGATTCTCTCTCTCCTTCTCCCTCTGCCCCTCCCCCTGGTAACGGGCTCTATAAACAAACAAACAAACATCCTAAAAGAAGTAGATGGTGAAATGAAGGCTGAACAAGGAATTGGCTTGTCCAGAGTAGCAGAGCCAGGCAGTGGCAGGCAGAGAACAGGGTGTGGTCATGCACGTACCCTTCCTCCCACAAGCCCTTAACACACAGCTTATATGTGCCAGGCATTAATGACAGCACAATGGAAATGCAGGCCAGAGAGCTAGAGTTTCTCCCCTCAAGGAGCTGCCACCTTGCTTTTCCAACACATCACCCTGTGCGTCTCCCACTTATTCCTAATTTGAGTGCTTATATTTCAGTAGCTGTCCATGCTCAGTTGGAAGGTTTGTAGCCTGGAAAGTCATAATTTGGGGCTCATTGCCTATGTCTGTCTGCCTACCCTACCAGGGCCCTGTATGATGTGCTCCCTTTATGTCTTGTTTTTCTTACCACCACACCCTGTGCTAACATAGGACTATTAAATAATTTAATCTCATGCTTCTGACATAAAAAGCTTCCCATCCACTGGGGTGATAGGAAGAATGCGGTGGGATGAACTACAGGAAACAGAGGCAACCCTGTCTTAAAGGTCTTTGTTGATGATGAAGACATGGGAAGGCCCTAAGAAAGGAGAATCTAGGGAAATATTACTAACAAACATGATACAACATTGATTCTTTATTATTGAGGAAGCTCATACAAATAAGGAAATTTAACATCAGTACAAAAAGGGACAAAATATACAAATAATTGATAAAGAGACTAATGAATAATAAAAATATGAAAAGCCTACAGTCTAACTAGTAGTTAACAAAAAGATATTAAAATGATAATCCTTACCTACAAGTTAGTGAAAAATTAAACATAGGTCATAAATATATATGATGAAATAGGCACATTTTAAACACTGCTGGTAGAGGTAGAGCCTAAGTCTTTCCATAAAATAAATTGGGACTATGTATCAAGAGCTTCAAAATGATTCATATTCTTGCATTTAGTAATTTCACTTTTAAGAATCTACTTGAGGCAAACAATCAGAAATTTGCTCGAATAATCAAAAGCGGAGATGGTCAACCCAACATTATTTATAATGGTGGAAAATTTGGAACTTAAATGAACAGCAGTAAGAAAAATTTACAGAAATTATGTAGCTCTGTGTTATATCACAATAATGCAAAGAATATTTAATGACCTGGAGAAATATCAGGTTGTCAAAATCCGTTCACCTACAATCTTGGAAGAAGGTGATTATTCTCAACTGTGGCAGTGGTGAGGCAGGGCGCTTCACACCTGAGCCAGTGTGTAAGGCCAGCGGTGGGGGCGGTCCCTGGGCCAAGGGCCGACTGCCCCTGCTGCTGTCACCGACTCACCCTGGGGTCTGGGCAAAGTCACCAGATGCCCAGTCCCCCCCTCCTCTAGATTTTTGCTGCTGTTGCCCCCTGCTTCTACCACAGGAGAACTGAGAGATGGTGTGTATTCAAACTACCTTGCCGGGAAGCAGCAGGCTCCTCTTAGCACAGAACACAGGCACTCGAGAGAAAAAATTATTAGTGAGTTAGAGAATAAACTGTGAAATGTACTTTGTAAGCTAAATTGCAGTATATGTATAAGTAATATTTTAACCGATGCCTAATTTTCATTTTTTTCCACATATAGAACATTCACCTCCCCAGTTGTCGCCAATACCTTAAATACCATCCCAACTGCCTAATGCGATGTTCTCCACAAACAGTCCTGAATCTTGGGATCACCTGCACGCCCAACGACTCCCAGAGTTGGGAGATGGCTGCAGCCTCCCTGGGAGGGAGCCTTGCAGGGTTGGCGCTGTGGTTAAGAATGCCAGCTTCCAGCTTGGGAATCAGGACAGTGGTTCAAATCCCAGCTTTGCCAAAACCCAGTTGCAAATCTTAGCCAAGGGCCTTAAGTGCTATAAAGCCACAGTTCCCTCAACTACCAGCAGCAGAGGACAGCAGCCTCTACCTCACGGGGGCAGTGGGAGGATTAAATGAAAGGATCCAGGTAAAGGGTTTGCCCAAAGTAGCACCTGACCACAGAGGCCCAGTGGTTTTATTATTACCACTGCCCCTAACTCCTAGACAGCTATCAGATTCTAGTTGAGGAAGGGTGCTTGTGCTAGGCCTCCCACCCCACCCCACCCCTCCACCCCCCCACTCCCAGCACAGCCTGGTTAAGGAGGTTTGAAGCAGCCTCCAGAGCCCGGGACGATATCAGCCAGTGCAGAAAGCACAGATGATGTAATAGTATTGGTGGAAAACCTTTATGGATGTCCAGACTGCTCATGGATACCCCTAAACTGTGATCCCCCAAAGTGCAGGCCCCTATTCTGAGGTAGGTTTTGAGTATGAGCCCAAATTGGGAATGGTTAGCATGTAAAAACGCCTTAATTCTGTGTTAGGAGAAACAGAACCAGGGCGCAGAGGAAGAAATCCAGTGTGGTCCATAAAACCTGTGGAAATGATGGAATTCTGAGGTAGTAGGACCAAAGAGCAGGGATTTGGGGATCCCAGAAAGGCCACAAATGAGCTAGAGCAGATGGAAATATGTTCGCATTCCCTATGCACCCACCTAGAGTGGTCAGGCTGTCAGCAAGCAAGGGCGTGAGGGGCATGGCCTCAAGGTATGTCATGGATTTCTGCTGGAAAGCCAGTCCTGGGCCCTTCCTTCCTGTCACTTCATGCTCCTTCAGCTTCTCTGTACACCTACTCCATCCTTTACACTCATGGCCATACAGTCCTCACCCTTTCTGGCTGTTGACTGCTTGAGACCCTTTCCATTTTATAAATACACTTCATTTCCTTATTTTTGCAAATGCTAAGCTGTGAGATAGAGAAGTAAGTATGGGCTTGGGAGTCCGTAGAGGATTCAGACCTCAGCACTGTGGCTTCCTCGTTCTGTGTCCTTGGGAAAGTTACTTTCATTTCTCTAGGCCTCCATTTCTATATTCATAACATAAACATAAAAATACTATGTCCCACCTCACTGTTGTGAGAATTCATTGAAAAAAAATATTTGTGAAGAAACTCGCATAGAGTAGGCACTTAGTAAATACCTTCCTTTCCTTCAGTGGAGAAATGTTTAAATGCAAATAATGCATTTTATACATTTGCAATGTTTGCTGACAAATATTGTGCCTGTGGTTTTTATGAGTATCTAATCAAATATGCTTGTAGGTGTTTTGATGATTAAAAATATTTGACAGTTACAACCAGGTCAAGTGCTAAGGAAATAATGATAAATAAGAAAAAAATTCTTGCCAGCTGGTGCTTTCATTTTGGTTGGGAAAGACAGCAGATAATTAACATGGATATAAATAATGCATAGACAAATATTTTTATAGAAAAATAAGATATCCATATGTGCTTAGTTTGCATGACTTTTAAATGGAGATTTTGCCCATTGATTGATGGCAAATGATAAGGGCACGTAAATGATATCCCACACATGGAGGTATCAGGTCCAAGAGAGATTAGAGTGGGGAGGTAGATTTTGAGTTGAGAAGGATCACGTGCTGATGTCTAAGTAAACGCATTCTATAAATTGTGACACCTCTGAAAACCAAGTCAGCTGGCTTTCCGAGGCCAGCAAATTGCTGGTGACCCTAGAGAATTGTGTGAGGCCACAATTTAATTGCACAAGCTTTAAGAGATCTGCAGTCTTTTATCCCATTAATTCAACCTGCAACTTTGTTCTCCCGTCCTTTTGAATATGCAATTCTCATTGATTTCAATGGGAGTTAGAGACACAGAGAAAGGGAAGAATTGGGCCAATTATCTGTTCAAAGCAGAGCATCATTTAAAGTACAGTCTTAAAATGTTTGCAGGCACATTAGTGAGTCAGTTCCTTCTCCCTTGTTTGTCCAGAAGGCTTTCCAGTTTGAATGGACCCTTTTTAAAGGGCATTCTCCTTCCCTAAAATCTCAGTGTCAAACTCATGCACCAGTAATTTGATGTGACTGCTGGGAGGCAATGACCTCACATTTTAGTCTCAATTTTACTGCTGAATTGTTTTAGATTTAAGCTATAGACTAATCATAATTACCAACCCCAAATAACATTATAAATTTCTACAATGCCTATTGGGCTCTGACCAGTGCTGCAGACAGCAAGTTAAGTCGGCACAGCCACCGCCCTCAGAGACCTTTTGTTTGAAATTGTCTCAGTCCATTGGTCATACACCAACCTAGTGCAAAGAGGAAAAATGGTTGCAAACATAACATTCAAAGCAACTGAACTTGCACAGACGGTGAGCACAGCATTGTGATTTCAGCTCTCCCTCACCTTATGGACTATGTGTTAAGCATTTGGCTGTACTGTACATTTCTGTAAAGCAAATCCTATTTTTCGACTGATATCCATTCTACAGTTCCACGTTGTTAGAGCTCATGAAAGTCTTATTTGAAAACTCCTGTGGGGGAGGAGATCTAGGTGATGTGGACTGCCAGACATCCCAGCTCCACAGCTAGTTTATGTCTTTGAGGGGCTTCTTAATGTGGGACAGGTTATAGCCCTGGGAGCTCAGGATCTTCTCTTTGCTGGGAGCTCTTTCTCTGGCCTAGAGAGGTATTTCTTCCACAGCTTGCGATACCTTGCCTTCATGCCTCAACACCTTTCTGTTCTTTTGTCTAGGTATTTATAATGCTTTGTAGGACCAGGCTCGGAACTGGTCTCCATCAGTAATTGTCTCTAGGTATGGCACAGAAATGGAGTTCAAAGTTTGCACTTTTCCAATACAGGTGAAGAGGGTTGCCATGTGGGTTGCGCAGCCCACCCTGAACGTGGCAAAGCTATCACCTTGCAGCGTGGTGGTAATTATAGGAATATTGCAGGAGCTTTAGGTTGACTCTAATTCTGCCCTCAAGTTTAGGAGCTATGAGACCTTGGGAAATCTCTGGCATGCTTCTTCCTCAGGAAGGTGAGGCCATAATATCCACCTTCTGGAGTGTTTATGGACAGGCTATGATAAAGTATGCATAAAGTCAGCTCAGTATGTAGTGCTTTTCTGTTTGTTTTGTTTTGTTTTGTTTTCAATGAGAAGGGTTATTGAAATGTATTATGGATTTTCTGTGGAGTAAGAAGTCCATATGTGATTAATATTTTAAAGAAAAAAACCTCTTGTTTATTTTTCTCAAATCCTATTTCATAAGGAACAAAGGCCCTGTGAAATAGCTCACCAAATAGCTCTGATAATCACATTTTGTTCATAAAAATGCTTAAATGAAAATTTTCTGCAGACCTTGATTACTATTTCACGTTTGCTCATTGCTCACTCACCTGGTATTCTCCCTGTAAACAAGTAACAACAAATAAGTGGGGGCAACAGAAATCACTGCTATTATATTTATTACAAACAAGTATTCTTTGGTTGATTGACTTTTCTTATATGAAATCCTATTTCTAATAATTGTTAAAATAGTAAATAATAGGTTCCAGAAATAATAATTACTATCATTATAAAATCTTTTTAAAAAATTTTCTTGCCTTGCCATAAAATGAAGAATCTGAGATTCAGGTGATGAGTGTCCTATCTGACAGCCATTTATTTTCTAGTGTCTTCTCCTTGCCTTCTAAGTAGTTCTGTAGATCAACGAGGAGTGCTAGCTACATTCTTTGTGGATTATACAGTTATGAAATTCTTCGGAAAAGTTTAAATAATTTAAGGACATTTGCCTCAATAACTGTTAAGAACTAGATTTTAAAAAAAAATTAACAAATGAGTATTTCCATAATGGAGGTGTAGTGGGGTCAGGGCTTTGAGGATCTACTTTAGCCTTAGCTGATAAAAAAAACAACAATAAATGATATAACCATTGGGTTATGTACTGCAGGCTTCAAGTGCTCAAGTTCAGGAGAGGAATTTTAGTGGTAAGTAACTAAAAGAGCTTGTCTTTGGCTGGATTTTGCAGGATGTATGAACAGAATTTGGATAGGCAGAGGAAACGTGTTCCTTCCAGGTTTTATACCTCTAATCTGCAGTAGGAATATGCGAATTCCCTCACAATTTTAGTGTATATTTCCTGGTAATTAGCAAACATGAGAACCTGTAAGTGGCTAAAGAGGTTGGCCCTTCCTCAGCAGGAGAACTTCACAGCGGTGACCCCATGGGAAGAGGAAATACTCCCACTGAGGCCCACCCTTCCAGTTGGCATCCAACATTGCCCTGAATTTTTGCATGCAGATCTTCAAAAGATAAGGGGTCAACAGATTGTGTTTATGCAAATGGGGCATTCCGATTCTTCTTGGGAGCACAAGTAAATAGTAAACAAGAGAACCTGAAAGTTAGCTAAATTGGAAAGCTGGCTGAAATGCAAAATAGAACACATTGATAAGAAACGTTGGGTTCGTTCAGCCTGGAGCAAGTGCAGCAGAATGGAGAATGTGTTCTAATACGACTCTCCTCATTATGATCTCAGCTCGAAGTTCTCCAGTGATAGGGACAGAAGGCATTCTGAAAGCTTTCCACATGTCTATTTATTTCCTGCTAAGTCTATCATCAAAAAGTGGAAACATTTAAAAATCCAGTGAATGTTGTCTATCTTCCGTCATATAAAATGATGGTGCAGGTATTGGAGATCTGGACTACAGACAAGAGATATAGCTACAGAGGTAGAGATGATGTAAAATTGAAACTTACAGTTGCCCCGAAAGTCTGCTTACCTGCCCGTGTCCCTCAGTACCTTCTTCCCAACCCAGTGCAACCCCATCCTTCCTGACTCCCCTCAAACTGCTGCCGGCCATTCTCCTCATACGGTTCCCCATCGCTCCATGCCCAGGTTAGATTAATTCATGGGAATTCTGTTCATTTCTAGGTCTTTTGTATTACAAGCAGGGACGGCTTGTCTCTGGCTCTGAAGACTGTGGTAGGTTTAAAGTATATCCACAAACTTTTTGATACTTTTCTCTTCAAAAGGTAGAGCCTATCTAATTAATTTCTTAAATAAGGCCTGTTTGTGGCCCGGTTTTTGGTGGTATGGTCTTTTTCTTCTAGTTATATAGAAACACAGAGATTGTATCTTTATCTACAATGTAAATGAAAATATTAAATGCTGATCAGCTGCTAAAAAAAAAAAAAAAAAAAAAGGTAGAGCCCAAATCTACCCCCGGGGGTGGTCTGGACTCAGTGACTCCCTTCTAACAGAGGAATACAGAATTTACAGGGTGCACCTTCCAGTGCTGGGTTATGAAAGGCACTTCAGCTTTTCTTCATTCTTTCCCTTGGATCACTTGCTGTGAGAAAAGCCAGCTGCCATGGTGAGGAGAGTGCCATGGGATAAGAAATGGAAGCCTCTGGTCACAGTCAGGAAGGAACTGAGGGCTTCTGCTGATTGCCACAAGCATCAGCTTTGAGTAGGTCCTTAGGTCCCAGTCAGGCCTTCAGAAGACTGTCACCATGGCCAACATCATAGTTGCAACCTCAGGAGAGACCTGGAGCTCAGCTCAGCTACTCCCAGATTTTGACTCACAGAAACTGTGAGCTTAATAAATGCTTGTTATCTTAAGTATATAACTTTGGGTGCAGTTTGTTACAATGACCTAACAGAGTAATGGGCTATCCCAATGTAAAAAAGTCTTACAAAGAATTAGGTGAGAATTCCTCACGTTTTGATAGGCCTTGAAAAGGAAGAATCAGCTTTGGTCCACCACTAGTGTTTTTCACATTTTAGCCAAGGGGATGCACTTACAATAGTGATTCTCAGCAGGGGCAATCCACCCCATAAATTGTTTTCAGAAATTTGCAGATCATTCTAGGTTTTCATAATTAGGGCCACTTTAAAGGCAGTTAGTAGGCAAGGCACAGTAGCCTTAGATGCCCTGTGGAGCATGGGACAATACAACACAGTGAAGAATCATCCTACCCCTTACCAGTGTAGCGTGCCCTGCTGGCCATTCATGAAGGTAAAGATGAAAAAAAAAATTCTTAAAAGCTGTCTGAACTTATAATTTCTATTCCACATTAAACTCATTTTTAACACTTTTATTTTTTTAACACTTCTAATATATACTGCACTTTCCACTTAGAAACACTGTGTAAGTTGATAAACGATATTTTTTTCATAGAACCTTTCTCTAGAATTGTTCAAAACTACCTCAGTGGTAACAGTGATCCTCATATATTAAGTTACCAACAATGTACTCACATCAACCTATATTTATACCTGAAGAATTCTACAAGTAGGTAGGAAGTATCTTGCTACTCATAATATAGCCATATGCAAGCCATATGGAGAACCATTGCTCTCGATCATTACAGACATGCTGAGAGGCAGTATGGTAGAGCAGAGTAATAGTCAGACTTGGATTCAAATCCTGATTCTACCATTTGACGTGATTAGTAACTTTTTACTTCTTTCAGGATTAAGTTTTCCCACCTGTATAGTAAGGTAATAACAACTATGTTTGCGGATTGTTGGAAGTGTTAATCTTTTAAAGTGTTCAGGGTAGGGGAGCCTTGGTGCCTCAGTCAGTTAAGCACCTGCTTTCAGCTCAGGTCATCATCCTGGGGTCCTGGGATAGAGCCCCATATCCCTGCTGAGCACGAGCCTACTTCTCCTTCTTCTGCCTGCCACTCCCCCTGCTTGGGCTCATGCTCTCTCTCTCTGTCAAATAAGTAAATAAATAAAATCTTTAAAAAATAAAATAAAGTGTTCAGGGTAGTACCTGGCCCATTGTGATTGTGTAATAGTGACACATATCGTGTGAAGTAATAATACATGTTTTGATCCATTC
Organism: Canis lupus familiaris; assembly: GCF_011100685.1. NCBI lineage: Eukaryota > Metazoa > Chordata > Mammalia > Carnivora > Canidae > Canis > Canis lupus. The sequence continues at coordinate 26,876,191 of NC_049249.1, forward strand.
CGTAATGGCAAATCGGTGTGCTTATTCCTCCCAGGTGTGCTAGATAGGATGCCAGCTTGATTCTGAAACCTAACAATAGTCATGATTTAAAATAATAACAGAGAAACCCAATGAGATACAAGGAATTATTTAGCTTAAGAGTAGAGACAGAGCTTCTTCAGTCAGTTGTGAGCTTGGAAGTATAGGTTAAAATTATTAGGATGTTAAGAGATCTCCAGAGTTTTTTTTTTTTTTTTCCATTATGGATTAGCATTTTCAGTTATATTTGTGATGCAGAGAGTAACTGTCCCCCATACCACAAAAGGTTATAAAAAGCTACAATAAAAGACAGTGAATCTGGGATTTACACTTCTTACAGAGTCACGATGGATTCCACTATCCACATCCCTCCTCTCCATGCAGAGACAATGACGGAGTGACAACTATTGAGAATCGGTGTGTTTGGGTGCATGCTGTCTTCTGATCTCTCCTCTGTGCTCATTAATGGGTAGAACCTCCTTCTGACTCTAGCACACATGTGCCAAAATGTGTTCTGTCCTCAACCCAGTCATTGCTACTGCTCGTGGAACTCAGGCCATCAAAAGCCAAAGTTATCCCAAGCACCTCCAAAGAAATGGGAAAAGCCAGACCATGCGCAAGAGGGGGTAATATTAAGACTGTAATTCTGAGACACCCAACTGTCTCCTGCTGGGGAGTAATCTGTTTATCCACCTTAGAGACACCTAGACTCTGAGAGGGGCACAAGAACCCAGCTAGCCAGGTCTGGCAGGAGATTTATTTGCTAGAACACCCAGGGGGAACCCTTACAAGGGGCAAAGAAGCCCTAAAATTCAAGGAATGGATTTAAGCCATCCTTTAAAGTGACCTTGCATTATTAACCAAAATCTGGATTAATTTTCATTATGCTTCTTAAAAAAATCACCTTCATAACCTCAGATGGAAGCATTAATAAAAGAGGAAAGGCTTCTAGTCAGTATCACAAAGAGAAGTTATATAAACTCAATTATTTTATAGAAAGGGGTACTAAAATTACCAAAAAAAAACTTTTAAGAGAAAAAATGAGTATGTTAAGAATTATCAAAATATCAGTACTTCTTTCTATAACTGATGTATATATAGAGGATATTTAAATATAAATTGCCCGTGAACCAAAATGAGAAGAATAGCACAATAACAGAAATGGTTATTGAAACCATCTGAAACTTCCTCTATGTTCCACATTATCAAATAATGATATGACAGTCCAAGTTGCTCACAGAATAAGATAGCTTCAGAGAAATTTTAGTACACATTTCTGTAGTTTCACAAAAGGAGCTCCCTGAAAACTTAGAAGATGGTTTATATAATGCAATTATTTAATCAAGAATGTCAAATACCAGCCATCACACTACCTGCTTTTTAAAGTCAAGGAGGCTGGAAACTAAAGAGGGTGTTTGAAAAAGAGGCAGGGGAAGAACAAATGACAAAAGGTAGAGAAAAATGATGACATAGAGTCTAAAGGAGATGAGCATAGATCATAGCTCTGCGGTATTTAGTTCTCAAAAGTTTATATGTGAAGTATGTATGAAAAGATAAAAAAGAAAACTATAGAATTAGCAACTTCTTTTTTAAAAAAAGGATGAAGTAAGAGACACAAGTTACAATATGGTGTTTTGTTTTATTTTTTAAGATTTTATTTATTTGAGAGAAAGAGAGAGCGTGGCCGGGGAGTGGCAGGGGTGGGCAGTGTGCAGAAGGAGAGGGAGAAGCAGGCTCCCCGCTGAGCAGAGAGCCCGATGCAGGGCTCGATCCCATATGAGGATCCTGGGATCATGACCTGATATGAAAACAGATGCTTAACCAACTGAGCCACCCAGGTGCCCATCAACATGTTAAGTTTCATCTCCAGGTTTCACTGGACTGCAGTTGGAGAATACATTCCTCATTTACCTTCTAGCCAATGCTGTTCTATATGGTTAGAGAGTACCAAGCAGTAGGTGCCACATAAATGTACCTAGTATCGATATCAGAAAAAATACAACATAAATAATCTTTAGGCAGTGGCTGATTTCCTAAAAAGTGGTGTCAGTATGAAATATCAGTGAATCCCTTGATTTTGAAATGAAATTATCCTAAATTTAATAACCTTTTTATAACTCTGTATTTTCGTTTATTTTTAAGATTTTATTTATTTGAGAGAGAGAGAAAGAGAGTACAAGCAGGGAGAAGAGGGAGAAGTAGGCTCCACACTGAGCAAGGAGCTGATGTGGGACCCTGAGATCATGACCTGAGCCGAAGGCAGACACCTAACAACTGACTGAGGCACCCCAATAACTCTGTATTTTCAAATAATATAAAATAAAAAAAACAGATTAACTGAATACTGTAGTAATTCAGGGTTAACCAAAAGTTTCTGTGTTTCAAACATATGAGTGAAAATGTTTCTCAAACACTAGGCTTCCCTACGCCAGTGATTTCGACTCACCTGGAATAGCAGGGCAAAGGTTTACTTAGCTGATGAGGCTGTTGCACACCTCATTACCTGGGCTGTTGGTCAAGATGGTATTGGATGAGGGCCTGAAACTTCTCTGAACCCAGCCCCACATGCTTACCAAAATTTTGGCCTTAAGATTTACTTGAAATGAAAAAGTCTGTGGATATGCATAAGCAGTTTAGCATTGCCTATCTTTGGGAAAATATTTATTTATTTATTTATTTATTTATTTATTTATTTATTTATTTATTTGATTTTATTTATTTATTCATGAGAGACACACAGAGGCAGAAGGAGAAGGAGGCTCCTCGCAGGGAGCCCAATGTGGGGATCGATCCCTAGATTAGGGATCATGCCCTGAGCCAAAGACAGACACTCAACCACTGAACCACCCAGGCGTTCCTGGGAAAATATTTTTATTTTAATCCTTATTTTTTAGAGAAACACCATAATTTGTCAAGTGAGATTAGTATGTTTTACTAAGGAAACTAGAATCAAGAGTGGTTTCTCTGTCTGTAATTATTAGCTAAAATTTCACTTAATTTAAGGGGAACCTGGGTGGTGCAGATGGTTGAGCAGCTTGGTTTTGCTCAGGTAATGATCTCAGGGTGGTGAGATTGAGCAATGTATGGGCTCTGCGCTCAGCATGAAGTCTGCTTAAGTTTCTCTCTTTCTCCCCCTGACCTTCCTGCCCAAGTGTGCTCTCTCTCTCTCTCTCTAATAAGTAAATAAATCTTTAAAATTTAATGTTAAAAAATTTTCTGAAGATAAATAGCCCATCAAAATTAAGTATACTTTAAAATAAAATAACATAACCCTTTTCATATATAAATAATATAAATAATATCCCCATCAAAATTAAGTATACTTTAAAATAAAATAACATAACCTTTTTCATATATAAATAATATCCCTTTTTTTCCAATTTATTTATTTTAGAGAGCACAAGAGAGCAGTGTTCCAGGGGAGGCAGAGGGAGAGAGAGAATCTCAAGCAGACTCACTGCTGAGAAGGGAGCCAGACACGAGGCTAGAGCCCATGACCCTGAGATCATGATCTGAGCCAAAATCAAGAGTTGAGCACTTAACCAACTGAGCAATCCACATGCCCCAGTAGTATTCTTTCTTAGTAGTAAGGATTACCTCTAGCAAAAAAATATTCTTTTTTTTCTGGCCTATGTGGTAGTATAAAGAAGAGATTTTAATATTTAAAAATTAGTAAGAAAATAAGTAAAGTGATATCTTTCATAAAAAGAATAACATACAGAAAAAAAGAGTTGTAAGTTAAGAGAAGAAATTAGATTTACTTCTATAGACACAAAGACCTAAAAGAATAAAACTAATTTAGAATTTTTAGCACAAGGAAAATACAACTTGTGTAGTAAGTGGACACATGGATTATTTTTTCCTATCCTTAAGATATTTGTGTTTCTTTACCCTGCAGTAAAAAGAGAATATGAATCATTTCCACAAATGAGTGTAATACGTGAATTACAAAGAGCTATTCAATTTTTTGTTAAGATCATTCTGTAGTTACTTATAGTCTTTTTTGTCCAGGGCCTTTACTTAAGGATTGAAATTTTTCTAGTTATGATAAAGTGGTCCCATGATTTAAATTATTTAAATTGTTATATGCACATCTTCATGCAGCCCAGCAATTAATGTATATATATATATATATATATAAATGCATGCATATCACCACATATGTAATATGTATGTAGTAGATAAAATATTAGAATTACCTTTCATTCAAAAGTGATTAACAAGGTTTGAACATTTGCTAAGAATATTGTGATCGCTGTTGCCTTTGGCAACTACTTTTGTATTTTCTTATTAATAGTAAAGTTTAAATTTTAAAAAAATCAATTGGGGCACCTGGGTGGCACAGTCAACTGAGTGTCTGACTCTTGATTTCGACTTAGGTTATGATCTCAGGGTTGTGGGATCGAGCCCCACATCAGGCTTTGCTCTGCAGGGAGTCTGCTTCTCTCCCTCTCCTCTGCCCCTTCCATCCCTCTCATATGAACTCTCTCTTGCTCTCAAAATAAATAAATAAATTTTAAAATTAAAAAATAATAAATAAAAAATAAAACAAGCAGAGACAGCGTAGGAATACCTTGTTATTAGGGAAGGCTCTTCCAAATAACACATAAAACATAGGAATCATAAAGATGGTCTGTAATTTGAACTACATATGAAAGCAAGTTTTATGCTAAGAGAATAAGTAAAACAAAGTAGAAAGATAAATAGCAAAATTAGAGAAATATTTGCAACACAGTATTCTGCTGTTGAATGTTTCTTTATCCAAACCTTTTCACAGTGATACAAACTTGTAAATGTATTTGTCAGTATTTCATTGACTTGTCAAAAATATCAATGCACAATGTAGGTGTCAGGAACAGTTTGAGTGCTATTTTCATGCTATTGCTTAAAAATCTAAATTCTGCACTAAGTGTTTCATGTTATGATTCAGCATCATCTTCGAGCTCAAACTATAGTCTCAAATGGCAGGAACAAGAAGCAGCAGGGTTCAGGAGGAACCGAAGTTATTTAAACACCAAATTAGTCCTTAATAATTCTAACTTTTCGGTGTTTTCCAATGGAGAAAATGAAATAATCCCCTTCACTACTCTGCCCCCTGGACAGTTTGTGATACTGAATTATTTTTTCCCCATGTATTAAACTGGGAAATTTCTAAGATTCCGTCTAGCTCTAAAATTTTCTGGTTCTCTGAATATCCCCATTATTATCATGACATCTCATTTTGCTGAAAGGAGGTTAAATCGGTAGTCTCTTATCTTATATCTATCTTTGTGAGAAAGAGTAAAGAAAACCGAATTCAGTTTCTTCATGATTAATGCATTTGTCAAATTCTTTCCAAGTAGCAAATTAATTTATTGTGTTTTTTCATGAATGCAAATTAAAGCCGTGCAAACTATTGTAAAACTTAGCAGTCCTTTTTCATAAATTAAAGCTAACTGATTTAATGTTAATGAAAGGAACTATATTCAAATACAAATTTTAATAACTTGGGTGGAAAGAAAATCTTAGACTTCATAAGCCTTTCCTTACATAAAATTCATGTAACTTGAACAGAAAGTCATTAAAAAGTAATTTTCTATATTGAAGCCTGTATTAATTACCTTGTATGAAACTCTGAAAAGTTCCTTAATAAATGTCTGGTCCTATGTGTCCCTAAGAAGGAGAATTGTCTATTGATTAGTTAATTATCCCAAACCAAGGGCACCAAATTCAGTTTCTGATGATCACTGTCTTACCTTTTTTCCTTTGAAATTCTCATCAAAACCAGAAGTAAAACAGCTTAAAAAAATAAGGGAGTATTTTGCTTATGTTCCTATGGGCAATATAGTAAGTACCAGGATAAATTTAATAGAATATTTTGCAATTTGTTGGTTCTTAGGACTTAATCTGAAACTCCATAATGTGTGTGTGTGTGTGTGTGTGTGTGTGTGTGTGTGTGTAAAGCATCTTCATTGGAAGGATCAGATTTTAAGAATGATTTTAGAAATACGTCCTGTAAGCTTGATTCTTTCATACTCATAACAATGTCTAAATTCACTTCAATAGGAGTATAAGAAGCAAAGGCATTATCAAACTCATTGAATCCTTGTGTTCTTTGATGTAACTAACCCATTTTATAGAATCCTTCTCTGAAGAACATGAGAAAATCAAAGTCAATATTTTCCTTTACGTTTGTATTATAACTGCATTTGTGCTTGATTTTCACTCAGGTCAACAAGGAGAAATTTCAACTTTTGTAATGACTGAATAAACCTGAATAAACCTGCAATGACTGAATAGCCCCTACAGTGGCTAATTTATGCTCACATCTTTAAAAAGGAAAATTTTGTTAATGCTAAGTGTGATTCCATATATTTCATACTGGGATTCAGGAATTTTTTGTGTAATAATAAAAGTACCTGTTTTTTTTTTTAATATTAAAGTTTGCAACATTTACTAAATTCAAAAGGCAGTGCTAGATTAGATTTAATGCTCACTAATTTCGGGACTAATCATTTAAATTGAGAAAGAGAAATCTAAAACATGAATCTTTGATACATTCTATCTTATTTTTATGTTACACTAAAGTCATAAGAATCGATAAAACAATGAGACTAAAGCTGAAATAGGTCCAAAATCTTTTTGGCTCATCATCTAGGAACCAGAGAAGTACCAAGTATGAAGGAGTCCACCGTGCTTGAGTAGGTCAGACCGTCAATTACTTTATCCTGCTTGCAATAGTCGTCTCTGTTGGGTTTTACTTTAAGAGAAAATGAACTTATGGAAGAGCACCATGGGCTTCCTCTGATGAACACATGTAAAATCTTCACCCACTTTTTAAGTATATCTGAGCTGCCTTAACATCTTTCAAAATGTCAGCAGTGATTACACTACATTATGGGATAATTAATATGAACTTTTATCTCAAAGCTAATTTTGAGTTAATACTAGAACAAAACACATGTCAATATGTTAAAGATGGAAAGTTGAACGGACTGCTTTTGTATATAAAAATATATTTTTTTCTCTTTTCAAATGTCAGTCTAATATAAATGTTTGAGAAAGGTTAAGTAATCTGTGAGAGAGCATCTTGTGAAGTTTGTGGTGTAGTTTCTAAAATCCTTTCAGAGAATGCGGTATAGATCCTTTCATATTAAAATATTGGTCATTTTAAGCAGTTAGGGAAGTATCTCATCATATACCTGGATTCAAGGGATGTAGCTGGGGTTGATTAACTATGTCCAATTTACAATTTGATACCAGTGCTCCATATTTTAAAATTATCTTCAGGTGGCATCCTGCACCCTGTTTCCTTCTTCTAAACCAGTCTTTTCCCAAATTAGCTGAAATGACTGAAAAATTTATTTCATCCCACAGTAGTTCTAGAGATATATATCAGACTTTTGCTCCTAAGATGCTTCTGCATGTTTAATTGCACATCTAAATACAGGCTATGTTCACTATTGGAGTGTATCAACTCTGCCTGTTGGATCATAAAATTCAAGACATCATCTGGACATGTCATGACAACCAGGCAGTTTGGCCACCTACAATTTAATTGTTGCTTTTATTTGAATTAAAATTAAATTTGGGGTATAATTGGTTAACTCTTTGATTCAGCTGTGTCAGTTCTGGCCATACAAGTACTTCTGTACAAAGATAGCCATATTTTGTCTAAGACAGTTCACTCAATATTTTTTACAGAAAACACTGTTTATAATCCCCTTCAAAGAATATATATGCAGCTGGGAGTAATGCTGATGGACTTCAGACATCTAGTCCTTGAGCCATAGAATCTGCTATTTTGTACACTAACTATCTTTTGCAGATTATCCTACCTTTCTATAAATAGTGGGTGGCCCTTTGGCATTGTGGCTTATTGACTCAAGGTCAGTACTTTAGTTCTACCTTCTTTTCTCTCAATTAGTACTTGACCAAAGAAATAAAAACAGCTGGTTTGCTGTTTGCAACTCTGGAAAGTGAAATGGGAATGAAATATAATCCATTAAATTCTGCAGTTATTCATAGGGCACGTGCATTTGTTCTGATTATTACAATCTTTGTCCAAATGTGTTTAAATGGTAGTCTTTTACAAAAAAATAATAAAAATTGTAAAAGCAAGGGAGACTCAATGTGCTTAATTATAAATAAATCATTTATAGTTTGTCCTTTCAAGATCTTCTTTACATCCTTTACTGGCAAGTCTTAAGTACCTTTTAAAATAAAAGTTACTAAAAAAAAATAAATAAATAAAATTAAATAAAAATTACTGTTTGCATTCTCCAACTTTAATAAGTGAGGGTTTAGAGTAAGGAATATAAAACAAAATCTGATGAAATATATGTACTTTTTTGCATGCATGTGTGAATATTTTTAAAATTTCTCTGATGAAATATATGTACTTTTTTGCATGCATGTGTGAATATTTTTAAAATTTCTATTATTGAAGTGTAGTTGGTATGCAATATTATATGGTTCAGGTGTACAACATAGTGATTTGACAATTCTGTATATTACTCAGCACTCACCACAATAAGTGTGGTTACCGTCTGTCACTATACATTATTACAGTATTTACTATATTCTCTATGCTATCTTTTTCATCCTTGTGTCTTATTTATTTTACAACTGGAATATTGTACCTCTTAATCTCCATCTACTTTACGCCTCCCCCATTCCCTTCCCCTCTGGCAACCACCTGTTTGATTTCTGTCTTTATGAGTGCATTTCTGGTATTTGTTTTGTTTTTTCAGATTCCACATGTAAGTGAAATCATATGGCATTTGTCTTTCTTTTTCTGATTTATTTCAACTTAATGTATTACCATTGAGGTCCATCCATCTTGTCACAAGTGGCAAGAGCTCATTTTTTATGGCTCAGTAATATTCCATTATATTCCAATATTCCAATATATAGTTTCACATCATCTTTATCCATTCATTTATCAATGGGTACTTAGGTTTTTACATATCTTGGGTATTGTAAATAATACTGCAATAAACATAGGGGAGCTTATATCTTTGGGGGTTAGTGTTTTCTTTTCCTTTGGAAAATACCCCAAAATTGAGATTGTTGGGCCATATGGTATTTCTATTTTTAATTTTTTGAGGAACCCCCATACTGTTTTCCAATTTACCTTCTTACCAAGAGTGCACAAGGGCTCCCTTTTCTCTATATCCTCACCAACATTTGTTGTTTCTTGTCTCTTTGATACTAGCATTCTGACTGGTGTGAGGTAGTATCTCTTTGTGGTTTTTGGTTTGCATTTCCCTGATTATGAGTAATGTTGAGCATCTTCTCATGTGTCTGTTTGCCACCTGTATGTCTGCTTTGGGAAAATGTCTATTCATGTCCTTTGCCCATTTTTAAATCAGATTATGTTTTTGTTGTTTTTGGTGCTGACCTGTAGAAGTTCTTTATGTATTTTAGATATTAGCCCAGTATCAGATATATCATTTGCAAACATCTTCTTCCATTCAGTAGGTTACCTTTTTGTTTTGTTGATGGTTTCCTTTGCTATGTAAAACCTTTTCATTTTGGCGTAGTCCCAATAGTTGATTTTTGTTTTTATTCCCCTTGCCTGAGGAGACATATCCATAGATATGTTACTGAGGCCAATGCCCAAGAGATCACTGCCTATGTTTTCTTTTAGGAGTTTTATGGCTTCAGGTCTCCACGTTCAGATCTTTAATCCGTTTTGAGTTTATTTTTGTGTATGGTGTAAGAAAGTGGTCCACTTTCATTTTTGCATGTAGCTGTGCAGTTTTCCCAATGCTGTTTATTGAAGAGGCTGTCTTTTCCCATTGTATATTCTTGCTGCCTTTGTCATAGATTAATTGACTATACATGCATGGGTTTATTTCTGGGCTCTCTCTCCTAGTGCATTGATCTATGTGTCTTGAAATAAATATATATTTAAAACTTTATAGTACCATACTTCTGCTGTACTTCTATACTTTCTTAGATTTAATTCCTCTAAAATGTAAGTTTCTTTTCTTTATTAAAAAAAAAAAAACTTTTCCTCTAATTATGGGAACTCATCAACCATTGGGCTGAAAGTCAGCGGCAGCTGGATGGTGAACTGGCCCCTTGCCCAGACCTCAGAGTAAGACTAATTTGAAAACCCTTTACAGAATGCAGCCCAGAGCCTGCTGCTCAGAAGATCCTGCTCTAATCAACCATTGATCATAAGAGATTTCCTTTATTGACCTGAAAGCAAGTTTTTTCATCTTCCTGCCAGCTAAGGCACTTACTGAAAGTAGGTAGATAAAATCCAAAGTGAATATGCCTAATAAAGAAGGCAAAGTATTCCATCTCTCCCCACAAATGACATTCTGATTCTCCAGTGGGACTTCTATAATACGTGTATGAATAAGAATTTCTGTCTCCATCCATCTCTTAACCCATTTCATTGTCACTCTGTCAGGAACCTATGATTAGCAAGATATCCCTTCTATAAATACGTATGGCAAGTCATTTGTGAAACTATGGTCAAGGATTGTAGAACAATGTATGGGAATTCTTTTTGTGTTTGCAGATACCTTGGAATGAATGCAGGAAAATGTTTATCCCCCCCGGATATAATGTCAGAAAGTTCCAGATCATTCTGAAGTCTGTTCCCTCTATGATTTACCTGCCTGTAGAGTTTGAAAGATTCCCACTAGTGCTGACTCTTTATGACACTTCTCAATTTACAGTAGCTCAGAGGACACTTTGATGGTTTCCAAAGGCAAAATGGGGCAAAATGGCACTTTTTTCACTCAGAAGGGTCAGCATTTATGGGACATGCTCAGTCAGATTCTCAAAATTGCTTCAGAGAATGAAGAAGGTTTCTTTTATACTATTTTCTGTTAGATTAAAGGAGGTCATTTAAACAAACTACTTCCCCGAAGTCCCTGTTTTGAATTACTGGAGAAAATGTATACTATCTGGGGTCTTGGATCACTTAGCAAACATCAGAGGAATGGTTTGGAGTCTGTTTTGGAAAAAACACAGTCCAACTATATTGCCTTTTCCTTCAGCAAAGGAGATTTATCAATGATCAATTTGGTTACAGATACATCTGTTTTTGTTAAAATGCCTTTGGCCATTAAGTTATCTGTAATAACTTTTGGTAGAGTTTAAGCAATTTATAATAATATTAATGGAAAAATCATGATTTGGTATGGCATTTTTCGCTTCCATTTTATCTAAATGGCTAGAAGTGAGGATTTGCATAATTTCATCTAGCTTTTTTTCCCTCCCATTTTTGCCATGATCTGAGAGTTTTATACAGAAGACATAAATTGTATCAACTTAGGGGAGCAGAAATATCATCTTGTGCAATACTAAACTTCATTCTTTTTTAGCTTGTTTTTAAATAATCATTGTGGTCTCTACGTACTACGTGGCATTTTAAGCTTTGAATCTGTCTACTGTACTCTCATGTATTCTTATATAAATGCTATGGAGAACAGTGATTCACAGTACCACCCAACACTGTTTAACCTTGATTGAAAATTATAATCTAGTTTCTTATAAATAGGTATCTGAACTCGAAAAAATTATTTGTGTTTTTGTGTTGGCCCTAACTTTGCACAAATCTCCAGAGAGAGAGAGAGATCAGAATGTGAAAGGCAAACTGATTTTTCCTTTTGAGAAGTGGTTCATTCAGGAACTGAAAGAAGCTTATGATGGAACTTCCAGAGTTGATTTAAAATTCTCAGTCTCTCCAAAGACATTTAGGGAGACTTGAATTGCTAATGCTTCGCTGCCAAGCAAGTGTGGCAGCTGTTTCAATTTTTCATCAATATTGTACACACAGCCACAGATATTAAAACCTGTTTATAGACAATGTTGACGAAGGTACTGAGCCAGATGCTCACTAGTGTAGCTTTCACTGTCTGGTCATAAGCATGTTCAGGCCTTAAGGGGTGGCACCATGCAGGAGACTGTCCCCTGGGTCACCTTCTTGGACAAGATATTATTTATAGGTACACTGGTGCTGTGGTGGTCCCTCCCTGTCCTGCATTATTCCCATGCTCCACTCACTGTCTCTTTTACAGCTAAGTACAGGGATTAGAGAAAATAAGGAAGTCAGCCCCTATTTCTGAATACCTTCAAGGTAAAACAACACTGAGACTTCTAATCAGAATTTACTTCCTTAGCAGCGCAAAGGGTCATGATACATCGTTTAATCCTCATTCAAGTAATATTTATTGCCCACTGTTTTGGACTAAGCATTGGGATATAAAGGTGAGTAAAAACATAGCTCTTATATTTAAAGTGCTCCCAGTCATGGGTAGGCAGAGTTAGAATACAAAATTGTATTATCACATAAAGAGTTAGAAAATTAAACTTAAAAAAAAAAAGAAACCTATTCGATTGTCCAGAGATTGCTAGATATAAGGTTAACCCCAGCCTTGTCTTTGACACTGTCCACCCTTCCTACTTCTCTGATATGTAACTTAGAGCCAATCCTCAATTAGTGTTACTGGCATCATATAACCCACATCTGACAGTGAGTACAAACCATACCTAATACTACTGGTTTGGTTCTCACTCTGGTAGAAGTATGTCTAGTCCTTGAAGAGTCCTTAACCAGCAAGAACAAATGCACATCTCTAGCAAGGAAGTCTGTGGACTCAGCTTATTGATCCCCAGATTTCACAGTGATGCTTGCGACAGCCTACTCTGCTGCCACCCGAGAGCGTGTACAGGAGAGGAGGCCAGCAGTGGTATCTGGGTCCTTGCTGCTGGCCTGCTGAAGAGAGGCAGCTGCAGTCATAAATTTGGAGAGCCAGAGTGACCTTAGGAACCACCTACTCCACTTCCTTCCAAGAGAAATCTCTCAAGGGACATTCTGAATTTCAGATCAAGAAATGCTTGGAAGCCACAAACTCAGCTGGCTTATAGTTGTCATGGAATTTTGTGGCTATTTGTTGCAAACAGAAACAGGATCCACGGGTTAGAACTAGCCTCTGACTAGTCTTCTTACAGAGTCTGTGGACAATCTCGGTTCTGCCTTTCTCCCACCTCTCTGGTGCTCTGTCTTCTTCTGGGCTCCCCCCGCCCCATTGCCAGTCCTCTCTTCTCGGTCTTCTCTCCTTCTCACTCTGTTCTTTCTACCAAGAACAGCCTCATCCACCCCAAGATTTGCACCGCCCTCATTTAATTGAGAGTTGTTTCTGCAGAGCAGTACTTGCTAATGGCAGTGGGGCAGTGTCATGAGCTTTTCTACCCTTGCGTTTCCCACCTGCCACCAAATGTCAGTGCCCAAGGCAACCGTGGAAACCCCAGCTGAAAATGGCAGAACCACAGTCAGCCCAGGTCCCCGAGTAACTACATGGTCAGATGCTGTACTCACTCCCTCCTCCTTCCTCCACATGTGTCCTGACACCAAACAGGAAGCCCATCTTGGACTTTACATAGTGACAATCTAACATGTTAAGCCACTGAGATTTCAGGCTTTAACTTTATTATAACAGCTAGCATCACTTACCTCTACCTCTTACAAAGCCTTCAGAGTCTATCCACGCAAAACATTCTGGGTATCTCTGGGCTAGACTTTATTCCCGAGCCTCTTAGCAGCATATCTGGCTAGACGGCTCCACTAAGATGTCCCACAGGTCATCGAATTCAGGACATCTAGAACTGAACAAATGATCCACCACCTTCCTTGGCTGTTCTGTTTCTCCTTCACATATCAGCGAATAGCATTTGTATGCGCTTAGCCACGCAAGCCAGAAAGCTGGGAGTTGTTCTAGATTACTCCCTATCTTTCATCTTCAGTATTAATCTCTCCCAAAATATCTTTCCTGTTCATCATTTTTCTCTCTCTTTATTGCCGTTTTCTTATCTGGTTTTAATTATCTTGGCCTTATCCCCAACTCTCATCCATCCGAGCTACCACTAGGAGTGTCTCTTTGAAATAAAGAACTGGTTATGCCTCTCCACTGCTTAAAATCATCCCCTGGCTGTTTCTGGCTTGCAGATGAAACATCTCTTTCCAGGTTTGGTCCCCTGGGGTTGTCTCATGGACTCCCTTCTGCTTCCTTCTGTCTCACTGTTCTCTTGTTCACACCTGTGCTCCACCCCTAGCAAATGTCCAGAAGTTTCAGATGCCCTTGGTTGAAGTTTTAGTTCTCTCTAACCAGAACACAAGCTGACTCTTCTCCTGAATGGCCCTTTCTCATCTTTCAAACCTCAGCTCAGAAATCACCTTCCCTAGGAATCTCTGACCTCCACACCCACCGCAGAGCTCTCGCTTCCACTGTTTTTTCTCCCCGCATGCCTTGGGCCTACTTCATAGAATTTGTCTCTGCGCACTTATTAGCAAATCTAGGAGTGTTTATATTCTTGCCCTAGCTTAATGCTGTTTAATAACAGCTCTTTGACAACAGCCCACCTCAACCATGCTAGCTGTATTTGCCCTCAACACATGTTCATCCATTTAACCCATGCTGTCATCTACTCCTATCTGCATAAATGGATAAAACAATGCACATCAAGTGCTGAGGGCAATGCCCAGCATATAGTAAGCATTCACTCAATGTTAATAGAATAGGGCTTTTAAAAAATATTATTGTTATTGTTTTTATTACCATCAGCCTTAATCAGTGCCTTTGACCTTAACTGATTTCATACCTCTACCAGTTTTTTTAATTTTGTGGGGTTTCCCCCTCATTGGCTCAAAATCATGTGTTGCTCATTTGTACTACAGTAGCAAGTTCCTTCTAATGATAAAAAGTGAGCAGAGTTCAAGTCAAAGGATCTGGAAGCCTGGGTTCAGGTACCACCTCTAGAACCAGTTGTGTAAGCCTGGATCAGTCATTTCATCACTCATTTGGGCCATTAGTGAAGGGAGGATGGAAAGAGCCCTGATAAAGATAGCAGAATAGTCTTGAGAAATAACCTAGATAATTAATGGAAAAGCACTTTATCTCTAAAAAGTGTATAGAAGTTCATTATTAGTAGTATTTCCAGTAATACAAGCAATTTAATATAAACAATGTTTTCTCTATTGAATGTTGTCATCTCTGTATCTTGCCATTGCCACTTTCAATTATTTTCATATTCTCTAATGAGTGGCAACACATATAAGTCATCTGTACTTCTATGAACAAGTTCTCAATTTTGTTATCCAAGTCATCAAAATAATTCTGATTTGAGGACTGAACACAGTACCAACTCACTAACAATGTTGTTCTAAATTGGTGCTGTCTGCAAGTCTTTGAGTTCACCCTTCTATCCAATTTTGTTCCTTATTTGGCGTTTCACAAAGGCACACTAGTTTTTTGGATGAATGAATGAATGCCATTAAAGGAGAGAGGCAAAGTTTTGAGTGCCCAGTGTTTTGTCAGCTGCTCCCTACTTGACTTCAAACTTCTCACTTCATCATTTTGATGATGGTGATGGTGATAATGATGATGGTGGTGATGGTGATGATTGACATATTTGAGCTCTTAGGTGCCAGGCACTTTCCTAAGCCCTTCACATTTAATCTTCACAATAACTTGGTCAAAATAATACAAGAGCTTGATTTAGTATAATGGAAGCTCCATGGAATATGGAATTTTTTTATGTCTTATCTGTCTGATTCATTGCTAAATTCTTAGGGACTCAGTGTGGTGCCTGGAACATATAGTAGACACTCAAGAAATAATAGTTGAGTGAAGTGATTTGCTCTTCAGACACTTTCTTGATACTTAGGATTTTGGAGTTTTCTGGACATTTATAATTTGATTGTGATTTCTTACTAGTAGTAGTAGTAGCTGATTTTTTTAATTAAAATTATTAATTAGCTTTGTGTAATACATTTTACTTTATAAATGTTTTCACATATAGTCTCATTTAATTTAAAGCAATCAATGACATTTTAGTACTGGAAATGCTAAAATACAATGTCTCTACCAAATGAAAAATAAGATATGATTATAATATTGCCACAGTTTGATCTTTACAATGAATGATCAGTAAGCATTTTAATTAATTTAAAGGTGATTGGGACTTAAAATAAAAATTATCATTTTTTAGATTTCCTTAATTGAAAGAAGAGAATACTAGAAAATATTTCCCCAGGTAGCTTAGGATAAGGGAATTCTCAATTGGAAATTTACTTAACAATGTGGAAGAGCTGCAAGGCTGATTCTTGTCATGTTTGTGGCTCTAAATAAAATATATATATATATATATATGTTTTTAAATGAATCAGCACAATTTTTTTACATGTAATTAAAATTGGAACTAGTAAGATATAAAAGAAACTTTACTTTTTAAAAAAGCATGAGGATTTGCATTAAACAATGCCTTGAGACAGTAATAACCATGATTTACTCAGCACATTCTAACCAATCAGAGAACAGTCCATATACAATTTAGGGAGTACTTGGCAATGTTATACAAGGTGGCATCTGTGTTGGCATCTGTAGGGTTACATTTCATAAAGCTTATACAGTGTGTCTTTAAATCAAACTTTAAAATGTTATGATGTGTTAAAGGCCAAACAAAATAGTATAACCAGAATACAGTTATCATTTTTATTTAAACACTGACATCTGCAGTTGTCATTGGTTTTGAGTAGATGAAGGGAAACATTTCTTTAAACTCTCAGACGAATATGACTAGTCCATTTGTCATTCCAATGTTTTCACTATTTGAAGTATTTCAATTTTGGTTCAACAATGTAACCTTTGGAGTTTTGCCTAATAATGACTTCAGTTGCCCTGGCCTTCCAACAGATAAATTAAAATGGAAATGCATATTTTCTAATTATGCATCCAGCCCTAGTTGCGTATTGGCAAGGGTGGCCAGACTGAATGCTAAATTAAGCCTGCACAATAGCTAGAGTCTATGTAACACCAAAGTTTCCCAAAGTCACTTTCTTAATCATGTGAAGGATAGCCAGGACTCTGATCAGTAGTATGTAGCTGTATACAATCAGAGGGAAAACATTTAAACATCCCAGCATGGTATTTCCATTTAAATCTGATTACAGTGAAATAAAACTGTAGCCATTAAAGGTTTAGAAGAACTACAAATACAAGCCGTAAAAGAAGACAGATAGTAAATGAGGTAGTAAAACATTTCAGCAGGGCAAACAGTTTACAGCGTTCATTCAAGTCGTCCTGAAGCAGACTATGTAATTCACTGCAGACCCTGCACCGTTCCCTGAGCTCCACTTAAACCTGCAATTAACCTTTCACGCCTAATGAAGCTGTTTTCCTGGAAAATTAAAATATATAGTGGTGCCTGCTTTTACACAGACTTGGGAGGAGAGCGTTTCAAAATGAATGACTTTTCGGAGGCTTTGTTCAAATGTAAAATGGAAGTGCTATGTTTGTATATAAAGTGAGAGTGTTCTTTCCAAGGCAATTTCACTTGATGTGCAGTATTTTATTACTGTACTTATTAATTGTTCTGCATAATTGTAAAAAAACCCACACATCAGTAATTTTATGATTACATTGTTACTGCTGGAGTCTACTAATACCATTTCACTTCCATTAGGAAAAACTAGAGTTTTACTAAAGATAACTCAACTCCTAATGTTTCTCCTTGGTGGTTTTCATTGCAAATTTAGTGGTTTAAAAAGATATATTTATCATTTAAATATGTAGCTGTTAGTCATTTCTGTTGCTTTCTTTTAGGGCATGTCTGCACGTGTTCATTGAGAACCAAAGTTCTTAATTTTAGGAAGAAGTAGTAGGTCTTTTTCTAAGAATCCGGGTAAAAGTCTGATTTTGGTATATCTCCTACTTATTACTAAATCTCTTTGGTGGCTCTTGGCATTCAAACCAGTAGCTACTAAATTGTGCCCCTGTTCTGAAGGAAAACTGCATGGTCCCAAAGGGGTCTGCTTCCTTCACAGCCTTCCCTGCCCTGGGTAATCCAGAGCAGCCACTGGGGATTGTCCACGTTAGCAGGGGATAGTTGAAAACACCACAAGGCCATGGCAAATGGAATAGGAAACAGAAGATGGTTCTTTCTTTCTTCTGAGGTGTATAATTCATATTTAAATAATCTAAATGTCATAGTGTCTGGTATTTAAGAACTAAAAGTGCAAAAAGGTAAAGCTTATAATAAATATTTAAACCCCAGCATTTTTATTGAATCTACCGGCATATTTTGATGTAAATTCTGCTAGCCTGCAGCGTCTGTGCATCATCTTGACATGGTAAATGAAATTCCTTTAGACCACCAGTCTAAAATAATGAATTGTTCCCCCAGTTAATTGTATTGCTTTGATAACAAGGAACTATGGTAGGCCTAGAGAACACAATAAGTGGATTTCATCAGATGATTTGTGTGACGTTTTGAAAAATGATCTTCTAGAGTGACCTGATTTTAATGGAACTCAAACTGCAGGCAGCCTGTGCCACTGCACCGCATCCTATTGGCAGGAAGTGCTTCCTCCAATGGCACCAGGAGGGTGGGGTCGTCACCGGAAAACGTCTCCCTGGGGGACAAATTTCCCAGGGAAATCTAAAGGAGGAGAAAGTCCCTCAAAGGGCAATATGGATAACTTTTTTTTAAGTTGTTTTTATTTTATTGATGCATTAAAAAAAAATCCGGGAAAGATCTCAAGCTACCTTTATCTCTTCATTACCAGTGTGAAAATAAACCCAGACCAACCAAATAACATGAAAGCTATTTATTCAGAACTTATTCTAGCAATGGAGTCCTCCATCATTGTGTGTTTGTGTTTGCCAGACACTTAAAAAAAGACAAATGTGTGGGACATAGTGGAACAAAGAGAAGGCTTCAGGTATGCCCTGATTGGAAGCCACTGGCACAGGAAAGCTAAAATCAGGTTAACTAGAAACAGCGTGCCCTATATGATTGGTTAGGGGTGCGTATTTGCCTTTCTCTGGTTGGTCCTGAGTTAGAAGTAGGGACAAAAATTAGGGACTTTGTCAGTTATTAATCACGTTGACTGGATGGGACCCATTGTTACAGGGGCAATTGTTTGACTTCCTGGATTGTTACTAGAGATAGCAGCCTGACCTCCCCCAAACCTGACATGCAGGCTGGCTTCCTACTCTGGTTATTGGAGATAGAGATGATTTCCTGAGCATGTTGCTGCAGGTGTGGGCCAGAGTTCTATTTTTATGTCATGGTCTGGCTGTTTCCTATTTATATAGTCTCTTACCAGCATATACATGTTATACGCAGAGGGGAATAATACTGTTTTTCTTAAAGAGCTACTGACAACTTTTCTTTTTATCAATTAAGATTCCCTACAATAAAGTATACTAAAGGGCAAGGATAGAAACTATTTTAATTTCTCAATCCTCTCTTTCTTTTTAAAAGAGTCTTCTGGGATCCCTGGGTGGCGCAGCGGTTTGGCGCCTGCCTTTGGCCCAGGGCGCGATCCTGGAGACCCGGGATCGAATCCCATGTCGGGCTCCCGGTGCATGGAGCCTGCTTCTCCCTCTGCCTATGTCTCTGCCTCTCTCCCTCTCTCTGTGACTATCACAAATAAATAAAAATAAAAAAATAAAATAAAATAAAAGAGTCTTCCACACACTAGACACTTTGGGAAGACTGGGACCTGGTTTCTCCTTTTACTCTTCTGTCCAGGGCCTCTTTCTTGTAGATTGACTGGGGACTAGCAATTTCTGGGCTGTTGTTTTAGAGTTCTCCCTATAGTATAATATGAAGAAATGCAAAAATAGTAATAAAAACTTACACAATTTTACATGAACGTACATGCAGTTATTATGATTATTATGCCGTTCATAATTAAATTACAAGATTGTAAAAAGGAGCAACTCATGGTGTGCCACAGCTGTGTAGTCCTGTAAAGGACCCAAGCTTAAATCTAAACAAAAACATCGTTTGGCCCATCCAGAGGATGAGTGCTGGGCACGTGGCCCTCGGAGCATCCTCTGTGAGCACACCTGGGGGACACTCAAATATCACTGCCTGTAGGAACCCAAGGTTCCTAGGTACATATTGCCATTTATGCAGAATCTGTAAGTGTAGCTGATAGTTCCATTTCCATAAGAAAGAACAAAAATTTGTCAAATTAAAAATAAGCATGATTTGTGATTTTACTTATAAATTAAGGACTGAAATATGGTCTATGGCTTATTATTTTCAACTGGATGTGTTTCCAAGCTTAAAATTCACTAGTGAACCCAGGATATTTGTGAGAGACACTACTTTAATTAAGCTTTGGATTTCAAAAACCCTGAAATACAAAGGCACAGTGGCAGTTTCTGATTAGCATGGAACTTCCTGTTTGGGCATCTCAAAGTGTTTGCTTCTCTCCTGAATCCTTATATCTTCTGTAAGGAAAACAACATTTGCAGCCACAGGTAAATGGAAAAGCATGGTTTTTCAGAGCTTCTTTGGACTGGATCATGCAGTAGTTTAATGAATAACATGATTTCATATTTAGATGCTGTGATCATTGCAATTAGTGTAAGTGGTCTCTGTCTGCATTAAAAGAGACATATATTCTTTGTCACATTTGGCTGTCTCTGGATAAGAGAGTGCCAGGAATGAAATAACAGAAGGTTGTGAATTATAACAGAAGTATGCCAAGAGATCTGTGGAAACTTAAAGTCTGCCTGAACTGAACTTTTTGTTAGCACAACCATGTACTGTGAAGTCTTTTTTTTTTTTTAAACATGTACTTCAGCTCCCTCCTTTGAAGAAAATAATGAACTAATTACTTCCTACAGCAGAATAAGTGGTTGAAACTTCTATGTTGGACACTTCAGGAGTTCATATATGCTCTTCCAAGACCAAGAAAGCAATTTTTATTTAAACTTTGAACCTTTGAACTTGCATTATCTCTAAGTAATTCAGAATAATTATCTGTATCCTGAAAGAGCAGATTATTTAATAGGAATCCTTAAAAGGTAAATATCTAAGATTATCAGCCTGGCCAGTGATTACTCTAACTTTTTAATCCTTTTCCTCCCTCACATCATTAATTTCTCCTTCCCACAAATACTTTCTCTTCTGTTTTCACATGTACATAAAACTCCTTTTTTCCTTTAAAAAATAGATGTACTCAGATAATCCTATGTATTCCCATATATCTCATCTGACCTGTTGCCTCCCCTGTGTACCAGCTCACTTACCTCTTCCCAGGGCCAAATGGCTGAGACATGGAACTTATATATGTTGCCACATTTTTTTCTCACCCCATTCCTTGCTTAACTTTCAGATCTCCTTCCTCAGTTAGGTATGGAAATGACTCAAAGGCCAGCTGAATCTTCTTTGAGAAAGATCTGATGGTCTCTGCATTCAGCCTCACTGCTGGCCCATTTGATGCTCTTGGCCGACTCCTGAACCCTGGCATCCCTTGACTTCTGCAGTGCTGTCCTAGGCTGGTTGACCCTCCTCTTACACTATCTGTTTCCTTCCACTGGTATTTCTTTCTGTTCATAAGCCTTTCGAGTTCTGTTCTTGCCAGATCGTCTTTAAGTCTTACCCTAAATTGACCCACAGGAGTAAAATAATTCAATGGTATCTTACATAGTTTAAGATCCAAAAGTGAGGCTTCTTCTTAAGAGCAGCACATTGAGGAGATGTCTGCAGGGCTCAGGGTTTGATTCAACTTTCAAGTTCAAGTCTCCAAGACCCAGGAGATGGGAAAATGAACCAAAAGTTCTTTAGTGACCTCCTTAAAGCAAGCAGACTGGTCTCTTGGTTTAGCATGGTGACTTGTCACATTTTGTTTTACTCAAGAATTACATGAGACTGAACAGAAACTAAAATGATTCATGTATGCTTATGATACACCAAAGTATCTGGCTAGACCATTGCTTGTACAAATTAAGAAAAGTCTTGACTATCTATGAACATCTTACTAATGTTCTTGTCAATCAGTAGACAAAATGATGTAACAAAATAGTATTCTTTAAATTCCCTATGATAGCTAGAGATCCACTTTTGTGCTGATAGCTGCTGCTAATACTCAAGGTTTTTTTCCTGTTTAAAAAATATCAAACTTTCTTCCATGTCTGCTTATACATAACACAACTCTGTGCCTGGGTGTTTTCTTCTTAAAAACACTTGAGGAAAAAAGAGAATGAAAAGACAGACCACAGATTTGTAGAAAATACTTGCAAAACACAGATCTGAAAGAGACTGGTATCTAAAATGTAAATGAAGTCTCTTAAAACTCAACAATAAGAAAAGAAACAGTTCAATTAAAAATGGGCAAAAGGGGATGCCTGGGTGGCTCAGCAGTTGAGCGTCTGCCTTCTGCTCAGGGCATGATCCTGGAGTTCCAGGATCACGTCCCACATGGGGCTCCCTGCATGGAGCCTGCTTCTGCCTCTGCCTGTGTCTCTGTCTCTCTCTTTCTGTGTCTCTCATGAATAAATAAATAAAATCTTTTTAAAAAATGGGCAAAAGATCTCAACAGATACCTCAAAAAATACACATCTGACAAGTAAGCTTATGAAAAAGATGCTTAACATCATATGTTACTATGGAATTGCAAATTAAAACAACCATAAGCTATAGTTACATACCTATTCAAATGGCTAAAATCCCACACACCAACACCAAATACTGACAAAGATGTGGTACAATGAATGAGAAGCTCTCATTCATTGCCAGTGGGAATGCAAAATAGCACAGCCCCTATGGAAGACAGTTAGATAGTTTCCTTCAAAGCTGTTTGTGAATTGGAAACGTATGTCTATACCGCCTTGTTTATAATTCCCAAAAATTAAAAGCAGTGAAAATTTAATAGGGGAATGGATAAACAAACTGTGGCATATCCATACAATGGAATATTATTTAGCAACAAATATAAATGAACCATTGAACCAAAAAAGATATGATGGAACTTAAAGGCATATTATTAAGCAAAATAAGACCATCTGGGGCAGCCCAGGTGGCTCAGCCCAGGTGGCTCAGTGGTTTAGCGCTGCCTTCAGCCCAAGGCCTGATCCTGGAGACCCAGGATCGAGTCCCCTGTCAGGCTCCCTGCGGGGAGCCTGCTTCTCCCTCTGCCTGTGTCTCTGCCTCTCTTTCTTTCTCTCTCTCTGTGTCTCTCATGAATAAATAAATAAAATCTTTAAAAAAATAATAGGACCATCTGAAAAGGCTATCTACAATGATTCCAACTATGTGTCTCCAACTATATGACATTCTGGAAAAGGCAAAACTAGAGACTTTTTAAAACGATCAGTCATTATCAGAGGCTCGGGAAAAGAATAAGTTGGTAAAGCACAGGGGATTTTAAAAGTAGCAAAACTACTCTGTATGATACTCTAATGTTGAATATGTGACATTATGCATTTGTCAAAACCCATAAAATATACAATACAAAGAGTGAACATTAATGCAAACCATGGACTTTGCTTGATAATCATGTATTAATATTGGCTCAATTTTTCTTTAAGACTGCTCAAAATTTTTAGAAAAATCTTAATACATTGGCTTGTATTCTACAAAAATAATAGTAACACTGAAAAATCTGTGTACAGCTAGAACAAACCTGTATTCAGATGTGGGAACTAAGGTGTGGGAACTAAGCTGGTTGTGATGTTTTTGTCACACACTGAATTTGATTGTCGAAGGTCAGACAGATAATTAACTGTTAGATCCTTGTTCTTCTTCATGTGTGAAGATCATGTCTCAGTTGAGAAACATTTTACATGATACATGATAACAAGCTACATGATAACTTCTAGTAAACAGCTGTATGTTTGATGACTAAATATCAAACAATAAGAAATACGGTGCTAAGACACTGTATCCTGGAAATGGCTAACCAAATATTTGAATGATTTTTTCCTCTTCTTTCAGGCCTTGCAATCGCCAGTGCCCTAATAGATATTTCACAACAGAAGCCTTCAGATAGTAAAGACAAGACTTCAGGAGTCCGAAATCGAAAACATCACCTCTCAACACGTCAAGGAACTTGTGTCTGAGAAACAGAAACTCTCCCGGATATTCTGAAATGTTTGATTTTATAAATGACTTCTATTGAGGCTGGTCTATGGCCTCAGTTTTTATGGAGGCAAATCTCTGTATGGTCCCAGGGCTCAAGTACAGTTCCCTCCAAATGGGCAATGACCCGAGTGGCCAGAGAACGTTTGTGACTTTTAAGAAAGTAACGATATTGACAGTCACGGGCGATAAAGTCAGTTTTTACGACTCTCTTAGGCTTATCATATATAACATTAAATTACTCTGGAAAAAGATGTATATTGTTTCTTAATGCAGAAGGAAAATATGTAATTCATATAAACCAAACTGTTTATATCCCAAGACTTTAAAGAAAGACATTTTATAATGCCTGAATGATGAGAATTGTACAGTTTTTGCCTCATAAGCAAACTTAAATCACTTGTATATGAACAGGAAATGGACAAATTGCAATGGCTTTAAATGTTGTTTTATCTCACTGTAAATGTAAAAGCAAGGTTTTGATTTAGTAGGATATAGGTAATGTATTTAAATATTCCACATGACCATATCATGTCCACACTCAGTTTGAGAATGTGACTATTTCCACCTAACTGGAACGCAGACCAAAATGAGTCCATTTGGATGGATGGTATGTGCAACTTCACAGGAGGTTTATTAGAATTCTGAGTGAAAAGGACATTCCTGTCGTCCACGCCAACTGCCTAACTCATTATCAGAGCTGATAGAGCATGGAAAAACCTGCCCAGCAATCTATTTTTCCCCTCTTTCCAAAAACCCTCCAATACCAAACCTGAAGAGAGCTGAAATAGTTATTTTATAGTGTGCAAGCTTCAGCTCCAGTGTGGTAATTTTTTTTAATTGCTTAGGAATCATTGGATCAGACCTAAATGATCCATCTGCATTTCTGTAAGAACAGATCATCTTCTGTTGGCCTTCCTCTCCTAGCTGCTAGATTTTATCTACCTTTTACAAATATGGAAAGTATCTTAGAGGTGACACCCCCCCCCCAAGTTTTAATACAATCCAGGTTCCTTCTTGCCAACTATCCACTTAGAATATAAGTAGAGAAAAGCATTTGTTGGCAAGGAGCTACAGTATTCTTATTCCTGACATGAATACATTGGTGTCACGAGAGAAAGTTTCCAGTTTAAAAAATAAGTGCATCGTTGTCCACATTTAGTGTATTCTTAATGATTCAAAAATCTGAATTATGGCAGAAAGGAAAAATGATTTAAAACAGCTTTTGCATTGGAACGGAGAATCATTTGTGTCCTAGTGTTGACAACGGTTCACTAGAACTCTGTAGCATTAACAGATCTTGTTTGGCTATATCTTGTGACTACAGGATATATGTAGAAAGCAGTGACAGAGATCCAAAGCTGTTTCATACAATTAGCTTTGTTCACTCTGAAAGTCATTTAAATACAATTGGCGTTTAGTACGATACATGTACTTTTCATGTTCTTTGGATTTCTGGAAGGTAATGACACTTTACTGTTTACAGCTAATGCATAGTACTTGCATGCCGTGGTCGTGCAGTAGCAGAATATGACCCTATTGTGATATTCAATGTTTATTTCATGATGCCATTTATACATAGCTTCATTTGATGAGGATCGAATGTAATATGTAACAGGAATGATCATACAATAGGTAGTTGCATCGTATATAAGATTGCTAGGTTGCATCTAACCATGACTATCATTGTTTTGATAATTAGGCACTTCTTAATTATAGTATATATTCCTTATGTTGGCATGATAATTTTGCTATTTTCTATGCATTAAAAATAAGACTAATTCTTAGAATAATTTTATCTATAGCCTGTGGGTTTTTGGGAGAGGGGGGGCGGGAGTGGAGCTGGTTGTTTTTGCCTCCCTGTGATATTTTCTCTCTCTCTCAAAAAAAGAAGTGAGCAAAGTTTGTAAATGTCTCCTAAAAACAATCAAGTAATTTTATTAGCTTCTTTTTGAACCCTTTAAATGTTGATTTTTCTCCTGGAAAAATAAATCGACAAAACTGGTGACTACAGAAATATAATCATTTAAAAATAAAACGATTGCCCAATTTGTTTTAATTCTCTAACGATTGTCATGAGAGAAGGCTTAATATAACAAAAACATGAAAGTGTACAATTGTATGTAGAATTTATTTCAGTTATACTTTTGGAGAGACCAAGCAAACAGTATTACTATGAAAAAATCGCCAAGCTTCATCCACCTTGAATCCCTCTGGGTTCCCAACACTTGAAAATTTGAATTTTAGAGAATTACAGGACATCATGCAATGTGAAGTTAAAGTCATACTGTATATGTCTGGGCCAAATATTGCTAACTCTGTGACTAATTATGCAATATCTTCTCAACTTATCAAAGCTTTTTACTGGCAGTAAAATTCTTCACCCTCAGGTGAAGTAGATTGAAAAGACCTTGGAGATTATCACTTTGAATCTGTGTCACGTTCTTTCTGTCCCCATATCCCAAACACTTTAAATCTAGATGCTCCTTTTTTTTTTTTTAACTTTTTAAAATCAATTCACAAGTATATGCAAATACTCTTCCAGAAGTGTACAGTTAAATGACTGATTCCCTTGAAAAGTTTATCTTAATGGAATTTTGTACCTTTCAGTTTAGAGTAACTTTGAAAAGTCCTTTGGATTTTAGGATTTCTTGTTCTTTCAAGTATGAAAAGCTTTTGTTAAATAGAATGGAGTTTTAAAAATGTACCTAGGGGGCGGGGCGCCTGGGTGGCTCAGTCGTTAAGCGTCCAACTCTTCGTGTCAGCTCAGGTTATGATTTCAGGGTCATGAGACCCAGCCCCGCATCCAGCTCCACACTCAGTATGAAGTCTGCTTGAGACTCTCTCCTCCTTCTACCCCTCCCACTCGTGCTCTCTCTCTCTAAATTAATAAATTTAAAACTTTACCTGCAGACACTATTTGGACAACTAGAGAATTCTTGTTGAAGGAGATGTACATACTTACACCAATTTAATACATTTTAAGAGGATTGTGATTTTCATAATTGCTTTTAAGTAGAAATTTATTTTTAATGATGCACATAGGCCGAAAGAGTATACCACATACTGTTGTGTTATGTTTAGCAGGAAAACTTCCAATAGGACCTATTTCAATGTGAAATCAATACTTGCTATGCTTCCCAAGAGCTCATTTTAGGGGAATTCTGTCAGAAGCAGTTACTATATGGCTGTTGTTCTGCTCCAAGGTCATTGAGAGTGTAGACTGCCAGACAGGCCTGAGAACGAATGCTGGAATCAACTTCAAGCCACATGGTGCTGGGCAAGTTTTGACCTCTAGAAGCATCAGACTTTCCATCTGTGAGGGGAAGTGGTGGTGCCCACCTTTGCAGAGCTGTGGGGGGCCCAGAGGTGATAACCATAAAGCTCCCACAGCAGGCCCTTCATGCAGTGTAGCTGGTAGCCGACCATCGAGGGGCTCCCAGGCCACTCTTTTTCTACCAACTCTTTTATGAACCCATCTAATTAATTTTTCATCCATCATTTCACCATAGCTGAAGGTCAAGTAGGTTTTTGCAGGTGAAAGTTTTATAACAAACCTAAGTTCCTCTATTTCTAGGGTATAGAGATTTCTAAAACAACTACTTTGATAGTTGAGTCATTAGATGCTTTGACTCTTTCAAAATATATACAACTTTAATAGCATATTATTAAAAGGACTGCTTGATGACTATTAGTCAGGAACTTTGTCACTTTCACATTCAATCAGGCAAGAAGAAACTAGCCCTTACATTTGGTCGTACAGAGTACATATCTTTTTTTCATTAAACATAAAACTATGATTAGAAGAGTGTTTTATATAAAAGAGTTTAAAAAATTAAAATTGATCAAATGAACAAATTCTCCTGCACACACTTAAGAACAAGTCGACTTCCAAAGCCCATTTAACATTTTACTGCGGTGAGTGGAACTTACTTGATCATAAGAATTTGTACAGATTCCTACTTTTACCTCTAGAGATTAAGACTCAGAAGGACTGGATTACACCCTGGAGATTAATATGCTTACTAAGCACCTCAGTGATTCTCACCATTAGGCAAATGAGGGAGTCACAGACCAAAGAGCTGCCTGTATCTACAGTTAGAAGAATTTCTTTAAATAACAAAGTTATCACTAATTCAAAATGCTTTAAATGACTTTCCAGGGAATACAAGCCACCTGGTTGGTGTTACAGCCATGTTTTCACCATGTTATACCTTTAACAGTGTAGTTTGATCAAATTTTTAAAATTATGACTTATAACCATATCAGTATATATGTACACAGGTGTGCATGCCAGTGTTAAAACAGATTGTGTAGAAGTTCAAACCTGCTTTGAAAAGTCAACATTTTATGCTACAGTGTGCTATTAATCAAGAGTTTAATTACTGAAATAAAAACACCGGATCTTCCAACACTCACTGCTAAATACAGCTTTTTGTTTTGTTTTGTTTTTACCCTTCCAAAATCACACAGGCAATGAGTTCAACCCCTGAAAAAGACCTTCAGCCATCAAAGTCTGGGTCATAAAATTGTGTTATCAAATTCCACATTCAAAACACTCTTTTCTCTCTTCCCCTCTTCACCTGATTTTCACTGGCCTTTTCTACATGTTCTCTTTGAATGGCATGCTGAACACACTTGGAATGTTTCTGAGAATAGAAACAAAGCCCACAAGAGCCTGAGTGGCCAGGATTCCAGTTCTAACTGAGGGTCTCTGCCCCAGCCATGTGTTCTGTGTTTACAAACATTGTTCTTCCTGAAAATAACAGTCCGCGTTCTGAAACTGGTAGCATCATGGCACAGCTGAGCAGTTTTCTAAGAAGTCTGCTTGTTCTTTGGCAGGCTTTGGGTTTTGTCCCCATGTGGCCATCTGGGTCCTCAATTTATGTTAGTGACATTGCTCTGCCGGGCCTCCGTCCGGGATTACTGAGCAGGAGCTGCCAGGGAGGATCCAAAACATCTCTCCTCTCTGAAACCCAAACAGGAGGACCAAGCACCTATGACCGTCTTGGGCTCAGGGTCTTGGACCTAACCCTGCAGCTGGCCCCACCTGTGCCCTGAGGGTGGATTGGTGGTCTCCTTCCAGGTAGCCCCCCATCACACCTCCCAGGGGTCAGGCCAGGGAAGAGGCTGAGATCAGGAGCCCCACTCTACCCTGAGAAACATGCCCAGTCTGGCCAGCATCTCCCAGAAGCCTGAGAACAGGCAGAGAAGCTTTGGTACAGGTCCTAATAAAGATGTGCCCAAAGCAGGCAGAGCACCGAGTGGATCTTGGAGCCCCATTCTTTTAAAACAAAAGGAAGAGCTTCTCTGAACATCTGAGCCTCTTACATGTTCTTCAGCTTTTTAATGATGAGTCAATGGCTATCAGATTTGCAGATTTCAGCTCAAAACTGATCTCTCTCTGCCCTGAAGAAGCTTCCTTGCAGAAGTCACCTGTGAGGGGCTGAGGTGAGGGGCTGCCACTCCTTCTGTGCGAACCACACAGCCCTTTCTCCCCCTCCCACCCAATCTGAATGGGTTTCTCTGCCTGCTTAGCATGACAGTGCCTGCCATAGCCAGAGCAGCCAAGATTTTGTTGAGCTCTACTTTCTCCACCCCTACAAATGAAAGCAGCAAATCTTAGCATTTTGCTTTCCAAATCTGAGACCACATTCCAAGTTTGGATGAGCTTTTGTAAACTGTACCGCCCCCCAGGCCCCTGCCCCGAGCCTGACCTTTCTGCTTCCCGGGGCTCCCACCCTTTCTCCAGGAAATCGTTCTGCCCCATTCAAGGATTTGTTGTAGAGCAGTCCTAATAGAGCAAGAAACCAACCCCCTCAAAGACCACTGCTGTCTTCTGCTAACCATCAAAAGTTCTCACCGATTTTATTTTTGGCAGAAGTGAAATTTTCACTCAGGCAAGAGAGCTGTTTAAGCATAAGCTTCTTTAAATCGGCTCTGTGTATGGTCAGATAGGAGACCCCGCTCCTGTAAATCCGCCTAGGAAAATAGCATTAGTGGGCAAATTCTTATATCAGTTCTTTGTGTGTCTATAGCCCTGGTTGCCGAAAGATATCTTAAATTTTGTGCTTTTGAGTTAACTTAGTCCTGTGTGAGGACACACTCTAAACTCAAATCACAACTATTTTTTTTTGATGCCTTCGGCCATTTGTCTTAACCATTTCTAAGAAACCCAGGATAAAAAAGCTCACCTGTCTCACCTAGGTATTGTGATGGGTATTTGTTGTTGAAACGGGAAGTGCATCAGAGTTAAATGTGTTCAACTTTTACTGTGAAAAGGCTCAGGTTAAATTCGGTAAATCACAAGCAATGATTTTCCCTTGAAGTTTTCCTGCTAACGCTAAAGTATATATATGTGCCAAAGCTCCCAAATAATCAAATTGCAGTAGGAACCAATGATACATGTTACCTGGTGATTCAGATTTGCGCTTTTCAGGATTTTTTTTTTTACATGTATAGTATATTTCAAATATTACCTTCCTCAACTTTAAATGATAATTTTGCAGCAAATACTAAAGACTGTGTTAGATTTTCTTTCCCATCATCACACATCCTTCCTGACCCTTCAGTGACTAGTCAGCTCATTTTCCCCCAGCAGTAAACGAACATCTCATACCTCTATTGATGCTTGAAAAATAAAGAAATAACCTAAAATAGGTCTTGCACATCTTCGTTCCCTTGTGACGATGCACGCTGGCAGCAGTTGTCTTTTCCTTCAGATCAGCTTGTTTGAAATACGACGGCACTTAAAAGGAAGGCCGGCTGGAAGGACACCAATAAAAATAACAGCTCAGCTTAAAACAATTTGATTTCAACCCAAAATGGATTACCTTGCAACTCAAATAGATAATGGCAAGCAGGATATTCTACTTATCAAGAGTCTTCCTGGCTCCAGTCAGAACTCTGGGTTCATTTGAAGCTCCCTGCCTGGTGGGGATGAAAGAATGTGGTCCCCCAGACATTGATGTGCAGAGGGACTCTGGGAAGAGGGAACGAAGTTTAAGTATACAGTGCCCACTTCTTGCTGATTTCTGAAGTGACAGCCCCAATTTGACTTTGGAATGCAAAAATTCAATCCGTGTGGGCTGTTAAAGAGAACCACCTTTCTGTGAGGGAAATCTACCTGATAGCATCACCTGATTTCTCGGAAGGCCATCCCAATGATGAGCTCCACCAACTAGACGTTGGTAAAGACCTAAGGATGTGGTGTTTGTGCTTTTACACATAATGTACACTGTTTTAGGGACCAGATTTTCCTTTTCTAAACCATAACCAGAGGATGGTTTGCGGTCAACTTTTTATTGGTAATTCTTATTTTGGATATATATTTATCCAAATATATATATATATATTTGCACTTACATTTTGCACATTAGTGAATTGTGAACTATTTTGTCTTAAAGTGGAATGTCCAAAACCCTTGGGAAAAAAACAATAACAATTTTACTCCTCTATCAAAATGTTATAACCATGGTTATATCCTTCCATACTGCATGAATACAATTAACGATCACCTTCTCCCTCTTCTTCCCATTCTCCTTCTCTTCCTCTCACTCCTCCCCCTCCTCTTCCTCCTGTTGCTGGGGCTTCTCCTTCTTCCTCTTCTTCCTGCACAAATTACCTTGTAGAGATATTCTCTTTTTGTCTGTTTTTTTTTTAATATAGATACTCTTAATGCATTCTTGATAATTTCCCTTATAATTTACTTTCTAAGGGATTATTTACAATATTTAATATTTGCAAAGATTATGGCAACATCAGGTTTATGATTCTGATGGAGTATAGGACAAAAAATAATGATTAATAACTTCTACAGAGTTTGAGGCCTATTATGACTGTTGGTATAAAGTTTAATTCCACTCATAAAACAAATCACTTCATGTCATTAAAAATGAAGTACAAATTTCCAAAATTGGGTCTTAACCTAAGCGTACTATCAATCTCAAATGGCAGCACCGTTTGGGCGTTTTGTGCTTTATGTTATATATACCAGTCTGTATAAACCAAAAACATCCAAAGAAATGGTGATAGGTGAGTCAGTGTTGTCAATTTTTTTCAAAGTCTGTTGAGGACGTGTGATCTAGGGGTTAACATGGAGACCTGGAAAAACTAGAATAAAACCAAGATGCTATACTTAGCTGAATGACCTCACCATGCTTTATTTACCCCATGTAGAAAAATGAGGACACTGCTTCCTTCCTTCCAGGGTGCTTGTGAGAAATACACTCAGAGTTTTCAGAGCCTCAGATCCAATCCCAT
Organism: Canis lupus familiaris; assembly: GCF_011100685.1. Lineage (NCBI taxonomy): Eukaryota > Metazoa > Chordata > Mammalia > Carnivora > Canidae > Canis > Canis lupus. The sequence goes on from NC_049249.1 coordinate 26,908,354, forward strand.
ACATACCACTGCCATTATCAGAAGGCTGTGCACATGGCACTGTGGATAATACGCCTTACATTATGATAACACTTGATTTCCTAACGCTGTTAGGAAATGCTGGGCCATCATTCAGTGTTTTCTAGATTTTATAGGTGGAAAGATCTATCATATTTCACCAGCCTGCCAAAGCTACTGTAACTGTTGTCTCAGTATTCAAAGGAATGAATGAAGGAGGTGCCATATCACGGTTTGAATTTCCATGTGTAGCTGGATTCTCTGAAGTTCAATACTTAGGTGCTTTCTGTTCCAGCATTAAATGATAAAGTTACTCATCCATACTGAAGTATCTGAAGTTTTATCAGGTAATTACGAAAATGAAATATTCTACACAAAGCACTAAAATTTGTATCTGAAAGAATAGCTCATATTATTCCTCAATCAATATTGGCATATGTAAAACAGTTTTAAAACTCTCAACAAAATAATAAACTAAAACATGTTCCTCTCTTCCTGTTAGTCATTATCTATATATTTTTCTTTTAGATAAACAATCTACAGTGTGTTTACCGAAGCTTGCACTGATATTCCCCAATAGTGTTTGCAACTTGAGTTTTATTCCAGCAGCTACACGAAATGAGTCCAGAGCACAGAGCAGGCATGTCCCTCTGGAACCTGAGATTATTTGTTCTCTCACTGTTCTAAAGGTAATTAAGGAGCATTGCATGTTTCTCAATTAATGATTTCTCATTCAACAGGGGATCTTTGATGCTAATTTGTTTTAATCAGGGCAGAGGCTGCTCAAAAACTCTAAACAATTCAGTGAAGAGGAACTAGGAATTTTTAATCAAGTGGAAGAGATTTAAATGCTATGAGGGACACATCCATCATGCACTTTCAATTCCTGTTCATTTAACTATGTTCTTTTACATTTTATAAACTGATATGAGAATTATTAAATAGAGCTTATTGTATTGCATATGACCATTTTCCTTATGTATTTGTATGCATGTATAATGGATGTTGTCCATTTAAAGCCTACTCGTATACAACTTTCATTTCTCTCCATCTAGAATGTATTTATACATCTATCTTACACTCTTATTTATTACATATACTTGTAAATGTAGAAGATGGATATGTAAGGGCATATTTACATCTCTGTACCCAAAGAATAATGGAAGATATGTTATGACTGAGCATTAGGTTTAAGACATTCTTTCACCTCTTGGACAACTTGCCTGAGTGGCCATTCATAACCTGAGCTGCTAAATCAAATTGCATCGTGTACATGAAACACTTAAAAACTATGCAGCCGTTGCACCTGAAAAAGGCATTACAGTATGATTGGACCTTAGTGTATGGAAAAGATGACTTCATCAGGTGACTGTCTCTTATGAAAGTAAATGATCAAAGTAATGAAGTCTAGAGGTGGTCTCAGCCTTGCCTCTGTTTTCCCCACTGCTCAGTTTCTGACCATCTCACTCTGATGTCTTTAAATCAAGTCTACTTTGCAGGAATGTCAATCATGTGAAAATGAAGTTTGTTTGGTTTTTCTCCTTCCTCTAACTGAAATCTAGAAAAAAAAAATCTCAAGAAATGCTCGAGAGGCCTAACTAGTTAAATACTTACTGCTTCACTGTATTGAAATAGGTGGGAAAACGGACTTTTTTTTTTTCAAACTAGTGGTTCTCAAACTTTAGAATAAATCAGCATCACCTGGAGGGCTCGTTAAAATGGATTGCTAGGATCCTAGAGCTTCTGACTCAGTAGGTCTGGAGTGGGGCTTGAGAATTTTCGTTTCTAACAAGTTTTTGGATAATGTTGAGGCTGGGGCTGGTGACCTCACTGGGAGAACTCTAGTTATAAACAAATCAGGATGAGGTGGCCATGGTTTGAATGCAGCACTGGGCAATGCCTCTGCGTTCTCCATATATCCCAGTGTGTTTTTCATGTGTTCTCTGCCAGGAAACAGGCAGGCCTCATGTGTCTCTGAAGTGGCCTCTGGGTGAATTTCTGGACCAGTTGGACAAGGGCTAGTGCTGCACTTGGACAAAGGAATGACATTCATGCCTACATTCTAATTCATAGAGATCCCCTGGAGGTTTGCTGGAGTTACAAACATTTGAAAACAAACTTTTGAATGGAAATAACGATCTAGTACAGCTGTGCTAATGGGCAATGCCAGAAGCCAAACCGGCTTATAAAAAGGTACACCAGGATGCCATGTTTTCCAACTTTGCTGATAATAATGATCTGGGGCTCTGTCGGGCACCTGTATTTTTAATAAGGGCTCCAAGTAACCCAACAGACGTGTTTGGGGGACTCTACTTAAGGACCCAATTCTTTTCCCTTAGAACTATTCTTTATAATGCTACTAAAATTGCCTATATAGAGCTTTGGTGGAAAGCCCATTCATAAAGCCTCTGTCTAGGGCACCCCTTGCACCAGCTGACCTCGTTTGCTTAGCTTTTCCTGACACGGGGAATGATTGTGTTGGTAGGCAGTGAATTAGCCAATGTGTCTCAGTTGAGCGCAAGTGGCAGATGTGGGAAGGAATGTCACACACCATGCTCCTCCCCCAAATCTGCCAGCGATGAACACATAACCTTCAGACAATGGCAGGAAGAATGATGTCAGAAACTCCGACAATCGTCCCCTTCCTATACTACCTAATGCCAGAAACATTTCTAACCAAGGGGGACATAGTCTCTTTTCTAACGGGCAATCAAATCTTTTGGAGTTATCATGGTTCTCCTATGTATAGAAATGAGCTCTACTCCACTCTGCTAGAGGCGGTCTCAGACTTTCAGATGCCCATGACCCCTGTGCCCATGAGTCAGCCCGGTTAATCACACAATCGTCCTGCACGGTCATGGGCTGGCTTCAGACCTAATCATGTCATATTATTGGGTCACAAAAGTGCTAGTGATCTAATCGAAAGTGACTTTGCAATTACAAGTTACGTCTTGATGTGATCATATTGTCAGTATTCCACTTTGCTGGGACTTACAGACCTCCAGACTGAAGCTGTAATGCTTTCCAAAGCTCAGTGCAAACAGTCATCAGAAAGGTGGTCAGGGCCCTTGCAATGATTCGCTTGCCTACGTTACTACTTAGTTTGGATAGTGTTATGCACACCACCCTCCCCTGCTCCCTCCGCGCCCTTTACGGGGCAATTCTCCCGTGCTGGGTTCCACCTTGCACCCTCGCTTACCAAGCCCTATCTGGGGTTCTAAGTTCTCAAAAAAGAAAGCACAGGTTATAACGGGTGCTCCTGGCTTGCACCAGATCAAATAACATTACAGGTTGCAATGAAGGGCCCGCAAATCTTTCCCTGGCTCTGTAGGGCTGCTACCATAAGTACGATGTAAGTTAGGAAGTCTTTCCTTATACAGGTCCCACAAGAACAGAAAGTGAGCATGTCCAGGGGACTAGTCAGGTTCTTTCTGTTTTTCAGTCTCGGTTTTCTCACCTGTCTGCTGAAGGCCCATCTCTGGACCTGACGGCTGGTTCTCTCTGAATTCTTACGGGGTGACAATGTGACTGTGCTCGCCTGGATTACTGTGCCTTAGATTTTCATGACATCAGCCCTAAGAAGGCTGTGTTAGAACCCATCAAGTGATCTCAGTTTCACAAAGAAACACATGTCCTTAAAATGGCACACAAATTATCATAGGCATTTACAAGGTCAAAGTTTGGGTTCAGCGATTGTGGACTGCTTTGGTTACGCTGTGGATTGGTAGGGTAGCATATTGAGAGAAATGGGTATACTAGCCTTTTCATTTCCTGAGTCTTTCTAACAGAGATCCTTTGAACTGTACATTCTTCAAATATTTTTTATTCCCCACCACCAAAACACTGACTTCTTATTTTATTCCTCCATGAAGCTTAATTTCTACCCAAAGGACAGTGTATTGTGACTTTGTTGTTCTGGCTATGTGTCGAAACTTCATTGCCTCTAAAGGGACCTTATGAAGTACATTCTTTCTACTCAGAAGATAAAATGAGATGTAGAGAATTAATAAATGATTTGGGCATCAAAAGATTCTATATAAAGAACTGCTAGTTAACAGAGACAGGAATGTTAATGTTTTTTAGTCCCCTAAAAAGATCGTTGGAAATATTTTTGTGGCAGCCAACTTTTAGAAAGACCATAACAATTATTTTATGGTTACATTGAAGGGTAACAATCATCCTCCACTCAGGGCCAAAATAAATGGAAATTCTCCATCAAGCGTGGCCCCAACAGTTTAGAGAGAAGCAAATACTAGGTAACTAGCTGGAGTGTTTATATGCAACATGCAGATGTATGACCTAGATACATCTCTAAAAATTAATTTAACGGCGCTGCACTGGGCCCGGCTAATACTCTAACAAGTTTTTTTTCTTTTCTTTAATGATGAGCATAAACCCTGAGGGCATTGTGTTTGATAGAAGTGACAGCTCTGCAAGATGCAGGCTCCTCTAAGAGTGAGTGTGCTGACTCAGAAAATAGAGAGACAGGACTGGATGGGAGGGGAGTTGTCAGACAAATCAGTAACCTTCCAGATTAAAAGTTATGTAGCTAATCAGTGCTGTAGGCATACTTTACCCATATCCCAAAAGAGGTGGTGATTTCCTTAGGATTTATCTCTTAAAAGAAAAATCAGTATAGAACTTAAAAACTGCATTATGAAATGTCCTGGGTCTTTCTCCTTCGGTTGTTGGACATATTTTGAATTCCATTACCATCTGAATAAAGGAGTTTATTTTTTCCTTCTTCTTTCTCCCTTCCCACCTCCTAGACTCAAGGAGATCCATCATGTTGCTGGAAACCACACGGGACATTGAAATCTTTGTCTTTCAAATGTGCTTAGAAATAAAATCGCAGATGTTTGTGTTATTTCTAAGATATTGCATAATTAGGTCCGATATCAGTGAGGGAGTTGAAACAAACAATTCAGCAAGAAAAAAAGGCATTTCTGTCTATTTGCCTGGATTTTCTTTAAAGTGGCTTAAGTCACTCCCAGGATTAATTAACCCTAAAGCTGATTGCTGTGATGCATGGAGCCTAGGGAGCACTGGTTGATTTGGAAAGTGTGTGCATGAGACATGATGGCACCCAGCCCGAAGTAAGCATACTGAGAAGGACATGCATGGAGGATCTAAAACAGGGCTTTTAGATATTGCAGATAAAAGGGGAAGTGAGACTCAAATGATTAGCAGCTCAGCATTGGCATCTGAATCTTAATTATTACAGGGAGAGTTTAGCCAACTCAGGCAGGTATCATCACACTACAAGAGAATCTTGAGTTTGTGGCTTATAAAGATGATTAAAGTGTTCTTGAGACTCTGTTACAAATTTAAGAATGAGGACGGTGGGTGCCCTGACTGTATAGTAACTGCACAAAGGTGCCCAGCAATGCTAGTGTGCCGTGCGGTGGCTTCAGACCACCATTTAATGTTGCTCCTTGTGAAGAGTAGAGGGACATGAGTCTCCTTCTGCTGGGCACATCTGGATGCCAGTTCTCTGGGCTTTGTCCCTGTTGTGTTGGTTCCTATGTTTGTTTCCCATCAGTTAGGTGTATTCAACTACAAATAATGAACAATTTGAAAACCAGTGGATTAAACCATAAGGAGTTCATGTTTCATTTAACAAGAAAATCTCTGGAAGCGTGCATCTTAGGGCTTTGATGGCTCAAAGACATTCCTCTCCTCCCCATCCTCAGTGGATAAGCTTTTAGCCTCAAGTCCATCTCTCTTGGTCATAAGATAGCTGCCACATCTCAGGATCTCACCTCCTCACGTGGCGTGGCATAAAGCAGGAAAGGGGAAAAGAGAGGCAATATTATAAGCAGAATATTTTGTGTTTTCTTTGCAATTCTCTTATCTTTCATCAGGGAAGAAAGTCTTTCCCAGAAGCCCACCCTGCTCTTTGGCATACCTTCTCTTAGCTTTCTCTGGCTGAGGTTAGGTCACATAATTACTCTGAACCAATCCATGGCAAGGGACTATGTGCTTGCTGTCACTGGCTTAGACCTCTTTACTCAAGAGGAAGAACATTTATGCCTTTTGTGAGCTTATTACAATTGCAGGGTCTTAGACCCACCCCAGAACTACTGAGTCTGAATCTTCATCAAACAAGAGCTCTGCTGGTGATTGTGGGGACATGAAATTGTGAGGAGCTCCAACTTAAGACCAAAGATGATTCACCCACTTGGGCTGGGCACGTTGCAATTTAGGAAAATCAGGATTAGGTTGACAAGAAAGGTGGGAATGGCTTTTGGGTAGGCAACCATCAGTGTCTACTACAATCTTGTACTCCCTCATTGTTTTACAGGGATCATCACTTGTTTTGGTGACGATTACTTTCTCTCCAAAAAGCTCTGCAAATTTCTGTCTGCTAACATGACATGTTAACCCAGGGAATGGTTTTGGTCCACTTGAGTTGGCCTTTTGTCTCTCCTTTGTCTTCTGGCCTTTGGATCGTGTCACTATTCTCCTTGAGTGCTGAGGCAAAGGGTACACGTGTTATCTCACTTCCCTTAGACAGGAAAGATCACTTCCTGAGTAGGGTCCAAGCTCAAAGTGGTCCTGTTTTATGGTAGACTGAATAATGGCTCCCAAAGTTATCTAGGTCCTAATCCCTGAAACCTGTATGAGTTATATTTTATGGGAAAAAAAGACTTTGCAGGTTTGATTAAGGTAAGGATTTTGAGATAGGGAGATGATCTGGATTAGCCAGTGGAACCCTAACTGTAATAGCAAATGTCCTGATAGGAGTAAGGCAGAGGGAGGGTTGACTTCAGAGAAAGGTGACATGGAAGCAAAAGCAAGGAGCAGAGTAATGCAGTTAAGGAATGTCAGCAGCCACCAGAGCTGGGAGAGGCAAGGAATAGATCCTCCCCTAGAGCTTCCAGAAGGAACCAGCATTGCCAATAATGTGATTTTAGCCCTAGAAGACTTTTGGACTTCTGGCTTCTGGAGCTCTAAAACAATTCATTCCTGCTGTTTTAGAGCCACTAGGTTTATGGTACTTTGTTCCAGTTGACACAGGAAATGAATACACCCAGCTCACAGCCCCTAGAATCCCTTTGTCACAACTTTAAATCCAGACATGTTACCTTTGTCTTGTTTTAATAAAGTTTATATGGATGCCTGGGTAGCTCAGTGGTTGAGCACCTGCCTTTGGCCCAGGGCATGATCCTGGAGTTCCAGGATCAAGTCCCACATTGGGCTCCCTGCATCGAGCCTGCTTCTCTCTCTGCCTAAGTCTCTGTCTCTGTCTCTGTCTCTGTGTGTGTGTGTGTGTGTCTCTCATGAATAAATAAATAAAATCTTTAAAAAATAATAATAATATAGTTTACAGATGGAATTACAGATCACTCTTTATAACACACTTAAATACTGTTAAAATAAGATCCTAGTTAGGTTAGGATAAGAAATTAGGCCCTCAGAAGCCTAGAGAGGCAATTCCCTGCCCATCACAGTTTCAGGTCCTCAGTCACCATCATCATCTTGCCTCTAGCAGCAGGGTGACTGGAGGGAGAGAGGGCCTGTGATTTGCCCTGCCTTTCCCCGCCACACACACCCCCAACACACACACACACACACATACACACACACACACACACAGCTAGGCAGCTCATAAAGCAGAAAAAAAAAGCAAACTTAGAAAACCCACTTCACATAGCCTTTCCAGATTCCATTCTATAGTGAGCCCAGTCAATTACTCTTCTCTCCACCAAAACCATTGAACAGGACAATAAAGACTGAGTAAGGCCGAAAGCTATGGCTGTGAGGAAACTAAACATGCCACCAAAATCAATAAAGGGTGGTCACTAGCAGCTGTGAAGATTCATGAGATGGATCTGGAAAAGACTTAGAGTGGACAGGGAGATCTCATGCAAAGCAGATACCTGATGGGCAGAGGCCACAGCTCAGGCCCAGGGGGTGGCCACAATCCTGCAGATGGTGGGGCCTGACCTCCAGTGGGGAGAACAAGCTGTTCCTGGTGTTGGCACGTCTGTGCTGAGGGAGGCTTTTAAGGATGCTCATTGGACACTGTTCATCTCAGGCCATTGGGATGGAGATGGATGAGGGTCTGAAGTGAGGCAGACTAATGTGAAGAATCATTGTTTTCATTGCTGGGAAGGAGGGGGAAGAAGCTGTCACAATCCTGCAAGCACAGCTTTTTCTCAGAAATAAGCTCTCAGCCCTGCAGTCTGTCTGCTAAATTCCATGCACTGTTAAATGGTGCTAATAATGCCTGGCCCACTCTGGCCACCATTCCACCACCTATGAGCCGGGAGGTGAACCAGGCATCTTGTCTACCGCTGGTTCTACCCGGCACGGAGCCTCACCTCCCACCCTCCCTGGTCCTGACTCCTCTGCTTGGAAAGAGACAGCTTACTTTTCAGCACTGGCTCCCTTGCAGCCATTGCTGAGCCTTATGGTATAAACTTTCATCAATGGAAAGGGCTCATATATGAAGTTTGTTGGGTCGGTTTCCGTTTTTGCTTTTGTGTTTTGGACTTTGTCTGAAAATCCTCTGTCGACATCATCTTGTTGGTACATCTCTCCAAATAAAACAGATCATCAAGGAAAGCAGATCTTGACCCTCGCTCTCCAAAGAAAGAAGAATCGAGTGAAAAACAGAAAGAAATAAAATACATGTATTCAGTTCTGGATTTTGAGATTCCTGTGGCCCAGGGCCTAGCACCTAATAGGTTTGACGGAATATTTAGCCAATAGGCTCCTGCCCTCAGCTGTCCCCTGCCATGGAGAGGGGCCATGATAGATGCCTACATGGAAAATAGGGAGAATCTATAGAAGAAGAGAGAATTAGATATAGAGTTGAGCCTTTGCCCTCCTAGATTAAAACTGACGGTGTGCAGGAGTTCATGTTCACACATGTGCAAGGTCTTGTCTACTGGCAGCAGCCTGTGGATCAGGCAAGTCCAAGGCCAGTGGAAGACCAGCTGCCTCAGCAGATACCAGTGAGGATAGATGTTGCACGATCAGAGTGCAACAGGGTTGTGGCCATCACCAGAGATATTAGCATAGACAGAAGGTGGCAGGGGACAGGGAACATCTTCCCCACTGACAAGGAAGTATACCCATCACTCTATCCAACGAACGTGTAGACATGGCATGAGGGACTGAAATGACTGGAAACCCCAAGAGAAAATCCAAGTAGCTGCCTTTCCCTAACATTCTGCCACAGTTGAAATGGAAGCTTGAGAAAAAAATAGATTGAATTAGAAGGGAATAGTTACCCATTTTACACATGTAAGGATATGGCTTATGAAGTCATATACCCAATATGCTGAGTTATTACACCTGCAGTGAATTTAAAAGTCTTAAGCTCTAGGTTTCCGCTCCCTATCGCAAGAGAGTTTGGTTGGATGCATTTCATCAGCCTTTACTTCCTTCTCCGTCCTTCCCAGCAGAGCAGATCTGCACAGATGACAGCTTCCTCTGAGTGGTTTCATTTACCCTGTGAGCTCACTGAATGCAGCTTATGCGTTCCTAAAAATATTCATGCTACAAGCAAATAGCCACCCAAAGGGGACTAACATTTATTAAGGACTTGTTATGATGCCATTGTTCCAGAAACGTGATGAATAGTACCTTATTCCATTCAGTCTGACCGATTACCTGGGATGTGGCTGCTATTATTCTCCACTTACAGAGAAGGAGGCAAAGCTCTGGTGGCCCAGCCAAGGATGCGTGACTTGTCCTGAACTGCCTTGCCAAACAAACTCAGAAGCACACTGAATATAAGATACACAGAAGCTGGAAGAGTTAGAAGGCAGAAAATGCCAACTTAGAACAAATTTGAGGATTGACCACCACTTTCCCTCTGCCTCAGTCTCCTTCTGAAAACACAGCCCTAAAAGGGCATTGGCAAAAGTGGACAGTTTATGGAGAAAGGGCATGTTGGTGACAAGTGCTGGAGCAGGGAGCAGGGCAATCAGTTGCAGACCATCATTCTCTCTAGAACAGAGAAGAGGGTCCAGGTGGCTTGTCCCCTGGCCTTGGCAGCATCCTTGTGCAGACCGTGGTGACGGACACAACCTGGCTCACCTGACCTGTGCCCTTCATCTGTGGACAGGTAGTAGAGCACAGAGGTGAAACAAAGGTTCTGGAGCCCAGTAGCTTGGGTCCAAATCTTAAATTGGTCCAGGGCAAGTCATTTGAACTCTCTATGCCTCAGCTTCCTCATCTGCAAAGCAGAGGTAATAGCACTCTCTGCTTCAAGGCAGTGAGCCCATAAGTGAGTAATATGCATACGATGTTTAGGACAGCACCTGGCATGGGGTTAGTGCAGTGAAGACATTGGCTGTTATTATTAAGTGGCCTTGGGATCAGCTGACAGGGTTCACCAGCTCAGCAGCTGGGAAACTCTCCCCAAGGAGCTGGTTCAGAATCGAACTCACAAACCAGTTTCCTTGTTGCTCCATAACGTCTAGTTGTATAAGAAGGCTTCTTGAATAAGTGGGACCTCTCATGCATCCTTGTTTTACATCTTTGGAAATTGGGAATGGCAAGACTCGTTTGCTCTGACACAGCCCGTAAGATAATGACCCAACAGGCTTCAGAGAACTGAGGCGTTTTCTGGGCAATCAATCTGACTTCCAGCCTAATAGACTCAAGCGTGGTAAATAGTACCATCTACTTGAACAAGGTAAGGGAGCAGCCAAGGCCCTGGAGATCCTGCTACAGCCAGGTCCGGATTGTCCACTCACTCTCCTGATGCTTCTGCATGAGGTATCACTGACCTCTTTGTATAAGCAAGGAAATCAATCACAGAGGATCTAAGTTACTTCCAAAGACTGAGGGCTAATGGGTGGAGCAGGATTCACATTCAGGTCTGCTTGATGGCAAAGTCTTGGGCCTTTCCTCCCGCCACTTGCTTTATCCTTTGTTTTTAAGATTTTTTTTTTTTGAGTCTTTCTTTGTCCTGTCTTTCAGGGGTGCTGCCCTCAACCACTCTATACTTCACTGCTGGCTCCCACCTTTGCTCAGGACAACTCTTCCTTCTGTTTGGTGATACTGGAGCCCCTCCTGTTAGGCAGGCTCTCCTCATCTCCCTCCCCAGCAAGCTGCTTCAGCAAAAACTAAAGTCGCTCCTAACAGTGAATGTGAGAGGGTGAAGTATTAGACCTCCCTGGGGACATTAGATATCCCTGAACCCAGCAGACCGTGTCTCCAGAGACTGGATGTGGTAGATGATGGTTAAGAAAACAAATTCAAAATAAGGCATGATCAGTAAATACTGGGTTCTAGAACACTAAACAGTCTGATTAAATGGAGGTCACGTGAAAGTCATAAGCCCACTGGTAGCCTGCTAGTAAGATCTAGTATAACCACGATTTCCAACATGGAACCTAGAAATCCGTGAAGTGCCATTTGCAAGTGAAAGAGCCAGGCATATCCCAAGGGACACTGACTGCCATCCACCCTACTCACATCAGTAATGAGATGAGGAGGCATTGGCTCTGGAGAAATCTCTCAGTGTAGGATTGTCTTTCATCATCTCCTCAAATGACCTTTCCCTCATGTTGGTGGACATTAATTGCACACACATGGGCTAGCCTTGCTATGCCTCTAAGGGTGTGAGAAACTAGCTCTGTGATTGTGGATCAGTTACTTCTGCTGAGCAAGTAGCTATGTGACCAGGAATCAGTTACCTCTCCTATGTTCTTCTCTGCAAGATGAGAGTATCAGGGATAGCTGGAGCTGGTCCAAGTTCCAACACACTGTTATTCTCTAATTATGGTAAAGTGGGTTTAGCCCCAGTGTCTTCTTCCATTCTGGTTGCTATAACAAAATACCATAAACCGGGTGCCTTAGAAACAACAGAAATTTATTTCTTATATTTCTGGAGGCTGGTAAGTATGGGATCATGGCACCAGTGGATTCAGTGTTTGATGAGGGTCTGCTTCATCTTTTTTACTGTGTCTTCACATTGCAGAAGAGACTATCTGGAGTCTTTCAAAAGGATATTAATCCCAACCACAAAGGCTGCACCCTCATGACCTATTCGCCTCCCAAATGCCCCACCTCCTAACACCATCAGCTTTTGGGTTAGGATTTCAACATATGATGTTTGGGTGGACACAAACATTCAGGCCATAGCACCTAACTGAAATATAGCCCTGAATAAATGCGATCAGTCCAAAGTATTCATAAGAGCCAGAGCTGCTTAGGAGAAATCTCATACTCCATTTCTGTGTCCTTTGATCCCCCCACCCTGGGGCATCTTAAGAAGGAAGGTTGATATTTATTGAATAGCAACGATGCTCCAGACCCTTTGTACACCCTTATCAGTCTGGAAAGCCTTTATGATAGTACTCATGCTGTGGAGTGGATGTCACAAAAGTTCTTTGGGTTGCTTTTACCTGGGATTGCCCCATGTGGGTCCCTTGCGCTCAGGCTCTTTCTTCCTTGATTCTATATCCACTCCTCCTGACTTCCCTGCTCTGTCTGCTGAAATGCTGTTGGTCTTTGAGGACCCCTCAAAAGCGTCTGTAATGCATTCTCTGACCACATCCCCAAAAACCAGTGCTTTGGTTTTGGGGTCTGTGTGCCTATCATTGCATCTGATGTTATACTACAACACTAGCTGTTTCCACATTCATCTCCCCCAAAGCTCCTTAAGGGGTTCACAGAACTCAGCTGAAGCCGACTTTCTCCACAGAAAGAAGGGAGTCATAGTTAAGGACTGGTCAGAGTCAAGCTGGCTGATTCAAACTCTGATTATGCCATTTCTTAGCCATGTGACAATGGGCAGGTCACTTAACCTTCTATAACTCTTTGTAAAATTAGGATATAAAATCAAGAGGTAATGGTCTCTCCAGTGGCTTCTGTGACAATGTTATGAGATAATGCCCATAGTGCATAAGCTTCAATAACAATTATCATCATCTGTCTCACCTGTCAGCAAGCATCTTTCATCAAGGTGCTCAATTATCCAGGATCTGGCACCTAGCACAGTGCCTGGCACATAGTGGGCACTCCAATATAGTTTTGTGTGAATGATGGAGTGACCTGATGTACCCAAAATAAGAACTGCAGAGACTGAGATCAGGGTATATGTAGGGAAATTCACAATTTCCCCCTTTCCTTAGTTGCAATCTGATTCTAACTTGGCTTGAAGAATTCCTACAATCCAGTTCTGTTGACCAGATTGTCACATAAATGACCACTTTGCCCCATGCTGTATTGGATTCAAAGACATTCTCGATATCTACTCATCCTTTTCATGCATGTCATGTTCATTGAATTTCTACTATGTGCCAAGTTCTTTTCTGGGCACGGAGGATATAGTAATGAGCAGAATAGACAAAAATCCCTTCACTTATAGGGCTTACATTGTAGTAGGAGACAGACAATAAATATAAGTAACTAAATAATATAGTGTAATAGTAGATGACAGGGGCTATAGAGAAAAACAAAGTAGGGGTGGAGAGGGCTGGTGGCAGGAAGAGACTCACTAAGAAGGCAACATTTTAGCAAAAACCAAAAAAAGTAAGGAAGCAAGGCTTGACTTAAGCTGGAAGAAGAATGTTCCAGAAAGAGGAGCAGCCAGCCCAAAGGCTCTATGGTAATAGTGTGCCTAGCTTGCTGGTAGAGGCCAATTCATATGGAACCCAGGTTTAATTACGCATACCTAGAGTGTCAACATGCTAGTGGATACATATACACTCAATAAATGGTGGAAAAGTCCTTCCATAGGAGGAGATCTTAGTATAATAATGAGCTAAGGGTAACTTCAGGGTAACCCAGGGGGGCTTCTGCACAGGTCCTCAGCTGTAATCAACACAAACTGGCTCACAGAAGGGCTATCAGGTGAGACACATCTAGCAAAGGTCCACCAGGTAAAACACCTAGCTGGGCATTTCCTTGGTTGGAACTGTTAGTCTGGCCAAAAAAAAAAAAAAAAAACAACAACAACACATCTTTTCCCTGCTTCTGTCTCTTCCCTTCCTCCCACCTATTGAGAGCTTTCAGCCCTCTTATTTGAGAAACTTCCTGTTGCATCCTAGCCAACACTGTGAGTACAAATTTTCTTTTACAAACCTGAACTCCTTTAATTTAAAAGGTACTTGTTTCATATACACAGATCCAGAGGACTCAAAATTTGCACCAAATATTCTACAGCCATTGCCTCTGAATAGCTACAGAGGTTTACATTATCTTCATACTGTCTATTTTTAAATCTTACTTTGCACAATTATCTCAAAGGTTTTATACTTTATTGAAATGAGGCATACATATATAAAAGCATGGAAATCATAAGGGTACATACAGCTTGATGAAATTTCTCAGAGTGAGTTTCCTCTTTAACCAGAACCAGATGGAGAGCCACATTCCAGCCTCCCCAAGCTTGCCTTGCGGCTTCTTCCTGTTGCCACTCTACCCAGGGGTGATTTCTCTCTGGACCTCCACCACCATAGACTAGGTTGGTCTCATTTCAAACTTTGTCTCAGTAGATGATGAGGTATGTTCTCTCTTGTGTCTGGCTTCTTCTGTTCGAGTTGTTGGTGGGAGTGGTTGTAGATGCTTAGTTCTTCCTGCTGTGTCATTGTATGGATGGACCATGATGTATTTCTCTATTCTGTTGCTCATGGATCATTCAGACTCTTCCAAAAAGTGCTGCTGTGAACATTCTCATAGATGTTCTCTGGGGAACATAGGTCCATATTTTGAAGTGACATCATAAGGGATGCTGTCAGCTTCAGAAGTGAAGTGTGTTTTCAGGGAATTACTCTGGCTTGCTGTGTTAGGAACATCCTCAAAACGGCAAGGGTGGACAGAAAGAAACCAGTGAGAAGGCTTAGGGGATGGCCTGGCAGGTATGGGTATTGCCTGGACCAGGATGGAAGCAGTCTGCGTGGTGAAAGGTGGTTGGGATGTGCATATATTTTGAAGATCCCTCCTTAGAGAGCTGTGATCTTGCTGGTGGTCAGTAGCCCTGCACTGTCTTGTCACCTCAGCAGAGATGCCATGTTGGGAGGGCACACAAAGGCATTTTATGGCATTGTCTTGCTGACTCTCTGGGCTTTCATGCCTTGTGCACACCCCACTCCTTGTGATAGCCACAATAACTACTACCACCATTGGAGCCAAACAGGAAATCTCAGAAAGCTCTAGATGTCCTGTGGTAGAAGACAAAGCAAGATTAGAGGGTAGCTTTTTAAGTGGTTTTCTCCTGAGAGAGCCTGCTGCCCTGGGTGACATGAATGCCATTAAAAGCTACACAGATTTGTTTATGAGATTCTTCACTCACATCTCAGAGGGACTAACTTACAACTTGGTCCATGGGTAGTTTGTTTTCTAAAAGTTTTTTAAGCAACTAGAAATTCACTGTTGTCTAAAATGCCTGACCCTTTGCAAGACTCCAGTGAGCTTCCTCCAGCATGCTTCCCTCTTCACACAGACTAGCATTCCACTTTGCTGTCTCTATGGTTGAGCCTCCAACACTATTCATGCTCCTCATAGGAATTCATGTCCATAGGCATCCAGTATGAAACATGGGGAACCATCTCTCTTGAACTCCCCCACTTGCACCCTGCTTCCAGGCCCTTTAGTTCATTTCTCTCCACTTCTGAGTTTTACAGGAAACATCCCGTCATCTTTGCAGATTATCATTTTCTCATAACGTTCTGGGTTCTCCTGAATTGATTGAGAGCTTAGACAGTGCTTGATTTTGTCCAACTTTCTCTTTTTTTATATTAACAGGACTCTCTTTCACATAATAGAAGACCTCTTTTTCTTCCAAGGAAACAGGCTTACACACACTTGCTTAACTCAATCAATAAACAAATGGATAATCAAGTATCCTTCAAATAAATAGCCTATACCGCTTGACTGCCAATGCAAGCGACATCTTTGAGCTAAATCTGATAAAGACTGAAATAACTGATTCCTATGTGGAGTTTTTTGTTGTTGCTTCTTGAGATAAGATGAAACTTGAGTCTTCAGACAACCCTGTCATTGATTTTTAGTCTTTTATCCTCCACAGAAGAAGCCCTCTTGCTCCAACTCTAGAAAAATAGCAAACAGCTTTTGCTTTAGAGTCTTGCATGCTCTCTCTCACCTTTCTCACCTCCCTTGGATTAGGGGGTCATCCAGTCCGTGGTGACACAGGATGGGTAAGGAAAGACTTCTGGACCACCCTCTCATCCACTGAGCCTCTTGTAACCTTTTAGAACAGAGTGGGGGTGGGGGAAGGGGAAGCACGTTTGTGGGTAAGCACAGGGTTTCTGCCAAGAACAGGCTTACTGGGAAGGGCTGCTTAACAGTAGTGGAGTGTGGCATTTGGTGGAATTTAAACAGTATATAAGATGTACTAAAAGATGGGGGAAATTTTCAATGATTAAAGACCAATGACATGAGCATCTAACCAGTGAGCTCACAGCACACCCAATGCAACTGTTAGAAGAAGAACCTGAGGGGTGACCCTGCAAATGGACTTTTTATCCACGTCTGCTGCTTCTTCTTCTTCTTCTTCTTTTTTTAGAGATTTTATTTATTTATTCATGAGAGACACAGAGTGAGTTTCTTCTGAGAGGCAGAGACACAGGGAGAGGGAGAAGCAGGCCCCAGGCAGGGAGCCCAACATGGGACTCGATCCCGGGACTCCGGGATCATGCCCTGGGACAATGGCAGGCGCTAAACCGCTGAGCCCAGGGATCCCCTCCACGTCTGCTTCTGATAAGCCACCCCTTCTCCCAGACCTTCCTGGGATTCTGGCTCCCCCTTGACCCCTTGAGAAAGAGCAATTAATTGTTCTACTGGACCCTTGAGTGCCTCCAACCTAGCCAACCAGGAAACCTGCTGTCACCATCCCTTCTTCCAGTGTCATCCATTGTTCAGATGATTGCTGGGCACCCACTAAGGAGCCAGGATTGTACCAAGAGTTGTAGAGAGGAGGAAACCAAGGCTTTAAGTTTTTTATGATGTAATATCTACAGTACGTGTGATAAAGTGCTGTGAGGAAATAATCAGAGTGAACACTTGAGTTCTTCTGCTCACCAGACACTGATCTTCATGGGTTACATGTGTTATGCCAACTGGTGCCTTCAACAGCCTGGATGCAGAAGGTGTTGTTACACCCATATTATGGATGTGAAAACTGAGATGTTGAATCTTAAAGAACTATTCAAGGCTGCAGCCTTATGTGCATCCATGCAGAGTCAAAGGGAACAGAATGAGTTTTGGAGGGCACCCCGGCAGCTTTCCAGCTGACTTTCTCAGATATGTGAGCGAAGGGCCACGTCTGAAGAAGAAGCAGGGTTAAGTGTATTTGAAAAGGAGGAAAGTCCTTTCAAACCAAAGAAGCACCATGGCCCACAGGGAAAAGACTGGTCTGGAGTTTGGCTGACCTGATGCCAGTGCCCCCCACCCCAGGAGTCGTGCCTGGGATAGGGGGGTAGATGGGACTGCAGATGTGGCCAGAGTCAGATGCCTGTGAACCCCAGTGTTTGCTGTTGCCTAAGCCTGGCTTCTAATGGTGCCCCCTCTGCTCAGAAATGTCCTGGTTTAGATGATAAAGCTCACAGTCACTGGGGACAGAAAGAATAAACCTTTTGTCCTACAAGTGCTGAGGCCTGCAGGGTTTATAAGGAAGGTTCCAGCTATGGCTGGAAGTGTGGCAAAGGTCATCATGATGGCATAGGGGGTACAGAGGCAGGTGGGAGAGAAGGAATGAACTGAAGACTCATCAGATCAGGAGCCCAGCACTGGGGTTGGTATGTGGCCTGAGCCCAGGCAAGGGTGTGACAATGATAGGAAGGTGCCCAGGAGCTTAAACTCTTGCAGCTATGGAGCTTTTCGATGGGAGAGGAAAGTGGGTGGGTCCCCCCAAAAAAACACAGAGAGTGCGGGGAAGGGGGCAGGCTGGATTTCCAAACTCCTGAATTTGGGTGCCACCAGGGGGCTTCCCACGGGCAAAAGGAAACGTGGGACAGCCAATGGGAACGGGGCAGGACTTGCAAGGCAGATTGCGAGTGGGCTAAGGAGAGGCGGGCATTTCGAAATGGAAAGAATTCTTACAAGGAGGTCACAGGAGAGGGGAGCAGAAAGAGAGGCCAGGGCCGGGGCCCAGGGAATAGGAGCAGGGGTGAGCACAGGGAGATGCAGAGCCAGCAGAGGGAAGTCTGCTGGCCCCGGGGGCAGGGGGTGCCCTGGAAGAGAGTGGCAGGAGGCCAGTGCAGGTAGGGACCTGGAGATAGAGGGTGGAAGCTTCCTCTGCGGCTGTGTCTGCAGGACTGTGTCTGCAGAAGCCAGAGCCTAGGATCCGCAGGTGGATCTCTGAGGCATGAGGTCTCCCCAGGCCCCCTCCACTGCCCCGTACCCGGTGGCATTGATAACCTCACCCTAACTCCTTCTCTCACAGCCCGCAGATAACCAAGCAGTCAATCCTGTCTCTGCCATCCCAGGTCCCCCCAATCTAGCTGTCCTCAGGCCCTCTGCTGTCACCCGCCACCAGCCAGCTGGCCCTGCTGCACTCCTGGGTACTGCCCTCCCATCTCCACACCATGCCCCCGGTGGACCTCTGCACGTGTAAGTGACATCATGTCACTCTGGCCCAAAGCCCTCTAATGCTTGCCAGACAACTTAAAATTTGAACTTCTTGCTGAGGTTTAAGGCCACAGCTCTGATGTCCTTCCGCCCGCCCCACTCTCTGGCCAACTGTTCCTGAAACCCTCCCTGCTGCTGGGGCCTCAGGCCCCTCCCTGTGGCCCTCCTCCTGGAGGCATCTCTCCCAGAGACACACCTGCCCCATTTGTCCCATCTGGTGTCTGCTCAAACATCCCTACCTTCCCTGACCACCCATCTAAAGTGCACTCTCACATTTCTCTTTCTCTCCTGCTCTTTTTCTCTTCATAGCAGTGATAACTTCTCACTTTATTTTTTTCTATTTTTCCAATGTAATCTAAACAGAGTGGGACCCACTCCTTTTAATGCACAGTTCTCTGAATGTTGAGAAAACAGGTAGCCCTATAGTTAACATCAAGATACAGAATAGCGGGGATCCCTGGGTGGCTCAGCAGTTTAGTGTCTGCCTTCGGCCCAGGGCATGATCCTGGAGTCCTGGGATCGAGTCCCACATCGGGCCCCCTGCATGGAGCCTGCTTCTCCCTCTGCCTGTGTCTCTGCCTCTCCCTCTCTCTCTCTCTGTGTCTCTCATAAATAAATAAAATCTTAAAAAAAAAAAAAAGATACAGAATAGCTCCATCACACCCCGAAATTTGCTCATGCCCCCTTGGAATCAAAACCTCCCCACCTCTTCCCTAGCACCCAACAATCTGTTTCCTGTCCTCATAGAGTTGCCTTTTCCAGACTGTCACATAAATGGAATCAGCTAGCATGTGGCTTCTTTGGCTTAGCATAATGTGTGTGGGATTCATTCATGGTGGTGGGTATCATGGTTCATTCCTTCTGGTTGCTGCCGATCCCTCTATTGTGCAGATAGACCACGGTTCGTTTATCCATTCCCGGGTGAGACCATTTGGATTGTTTTTAGTTTGGGGTGAATGTGATTGATTACAGCTGCTGTAATCACTTGTGATCAAATCTTTGTGTACGCACAAGTTCTCCTTTCGGGGGGTAAAAAACGAGGAGCGGGGTTGCGGAGTTGTGTGGTATGTGTCTGTTTAACTTTATAAGCATCTGGCAAGCCCTTTTCCGGAAAGGTCGTGCCATTTTACATTTCCACCAACAACACACGAGGGTCGCGGTGGTTTGTGAGACCAAATATACAAACAGTGGCCAGACGTATATGACACAGAACTCTGCCCCACCGCCTCTGCAGCAGCCTGCCCCAAATGGTCCAGACGTGGTGAGTGAGTGCAGTTCCCCCTAATTTTTACCCCCTTCTAATTCAGGACTACGTAACAAAGCCAAATAGGCTCCCCTAACCTCACACGGGATGCCCCACTTCCAGGCGGCTGCCGTCGGCCTCTCAGGGCCCAAGGGACGCCCTCCCTGTGTCCACTATAAAGCTGTCCTGCTCTGCCTGCCTCTGAGCCTCTGCCAAATGGGAGACGTGGCAGGCTCTGACCAAGCAGCCTCTACTGGTGGTCTTCGTGCTCCTTTCCCAGTTCATGTATTCACTGGGCCCTTCCATCAGGACAGGGGCTCTGTGCCGCTCTGGGGCAATTAGCTCATAGATGCTCCAGAAAGGCTGACTGGCCAACTACAGGAAACCACAGCCCTCAGCGTGAGCCCTTGGCCCGTTTCCTTCTACTCGAGCAGAATCTATAGCCAGGGAGTTGCCCGACAATGGGGCCTGGCCTTCTGGCCTGTCCCCTGGCCTCTGCTGGGGGGAGGAGGACCCATCCATCTTCCTTTCCAGACCTACTCACCTCCTGGTTCCCTGCTCCCCTGCCCTGTCTGAGCAACTTCCCTCTCTTCTGGGGAGAAATTATTTGGGCCAGCTCAGGGTGTGCGGGGTGAAAGCTCTGGGGTTCTTCTCAAGATCTTGTTTGTTGTGAAAGAACATGGAGCCCAGGAAAGAAAGCCTACAGGAGTAGACTCTTTCAGATGCAGCCGGAATCTTCTCCACTTTTGGAAACTGCCTCAGAAGTAGGGAGGCCTGTTAGACTAAATATCATGCTGTCCCAAATGGTGCCAATTTTGGAAGCTCCTAAAGCTATGCCTTCTCCTGGGGAAAAGGGATTTAGAAACCCTTGGTCTGAAGCAGCTCTGAGTGCATGTCAGCTCAAGGGCTTTCAAAAGGCCCTTCTGAAAGTCAAGTTCCAGAAATTGGACCTGGAGTAGCAGAAAAGCTGATGCCCTAGACCTGGATGAAGGAGGCGTTCAACCGTGGTCTCCCCAGAGCCTGAGCCCCAGGAAACTTGATGGGGTACCCCAGGGCCCTGGAGTTGCCTACTCTAAATCACACAATAAAAGCAATCAACAGAATACAACTTTCCATGCCTGTGCCTCCCTTTGTGAGGGATTTTTATTTTGTCACTACATTGTCAGACTTATTTCTTAAAAAAAAAAAAAAAAAAAAAGTCTAGTTGTGGCTTAATCAGCACTTGTTTTAGAGCACCTCCATTTCACCCCAGACTAAGTATTTAATGACCTGCAAACAAAGATTTGAAGATGCTACTTAATATGTAACATGATCCATTTTGTGACATAATCCGTTTCACCCTGTCTGTTCAAAACCCAGCTGCTGGGTGTAATTATGAGTTAAGCAGGTGCCATAGGGAGAGAGGGAGAGCCCACTCCCACCCTGAGATTTGTCCCAAGAGATAACTCAGCTCCAAGAGATCTGAGTGGCAAGCAGACGCAGGATGTCTGTGGAGCAGGCTGTGGATTTGCGCTCTCCACTTCCCAGCGGTGGGTGATGCCACAAATCTTCACATTTCCCATCATCACAACCACGGGGTGACTCACAGGGCTGGGGCTCCATTGAGCAGCACTGGACAGTTATTCCGGACACACAAAGACAGGCTAAAATTGCAACAACAACAACAAAAAAATTGTACAGATTCACAATGTTTGAAGCAACTACACCTATTGCCTCAGACTTTTGGTTGTGTTTTGGCGGAAAGAGTTTTTGCACGCGATTTATTTCATTTTAAACTTTATTATTTGGCAACTCTATGTATAGCACCTACTCCAAGTTTATTTCTGGAGAAGGAGTAAAGACAGTTATGTTATGGACAATGAATGAATGAATGAACAAATGAATCAATAGACACTGAATTCCTGGTATGCGCAAGGTGTTAGGCCAGCGGCCTTCACATTTTCTCTTTTTATCTGCCCAGCAAAGACTTGTTGGGAAGCCTGGAGACAGGGCAGGAAACAGGGGGTCGCTGGGGCCGCCTGAGTGGCCGGGCCAGAGTCTGCCCCCCGCTGGGAGGGCACTGGGGACAGTAGCTCCTGGACATGGTGGGACCAGAGTCCTCATCTCGGGTGGTGCGGGCTGGCCCGGCCCGGTGCGGCCCTCGGGGGAAGGGCCCTTGCCCTGGCAGCTGGGCCACACACGGGGAGCACTGCAAGATGCAGGGGCGAGGGGTCCCCTGGCCTCCTTCCCTCCGCCGCGGTTCCCGGAGCCCCCAGATGATGCTCTGAGCCGCGACACGGCCACGCCCGCATCGGTAGTGACCGGCCTCCGGGCCTCCGCTGCTTGGGCACCGCGTTTCCCTGACACAGCACACTTTCTCCAGTGCATTATTTTCCCCAAGATTTTCACATTCCCTGTGGACGACAGAGAGCGAGCTCCCCGCACTTGGCAAAGTTTTGAGTTTTAATAAAAAATCATGTTTGTTCCTGTAAAGACTTTTTTTCTTTCCCCACGAATTCTAACAAATGCAGTTTTTACTCGACTCAGGCTCTTTCCTGGGTTTGGTTTCTTAAAGCTGACTGTCCCCGGGTTTTTTCTGCTCTCACGAGCCTGGAGTCCTCTCTGGTGCCCCGGCTTTGATGGTCCCTGAGCCGGGGGACCCGGGAGAAGACTCGTGTCATCCCCCTGCTGGTTTCCAGTCTTAGTATGTCCGGAGGGATTTAGGACATCTGCGGTCAATGGGAAGAGAAAGAAGAAATGCTGCCCTGCCCGCGTGAGTGCTGCCCGGGGCCCAGGCTTTCTCATCACAAGGTATTTGAATGTCAAGCATAGTTTATACAACAAAGCAAGGGCACCCCGTGTTGCATTCAGTGCCTGTGGATGCACAGGCCATCTGTAGTGTCTAGAGCCCCCAGAACTGTCCCAGGGTTCCGCTGACAAGGGGCCACCCCCACTGCTGCTGCCACACGCAGGGGAGATGAAGTTCACAAGGAGCGGTGGCCCCAGCCACCCAGCCCTTCCCCTGTCCAAGGCATGGGAATCACTAGACAAGGTAGGTGTCTTCCTTCTCTCCCTCCTGGTCAGTGAAATAGTGAAAAAAATAACAATTAAGAGGTAGCAAGCAGGGGATCCCTGGGTGGCTCAGCCGTTTAATGCCTGCCTTCGGCCCAGGGTGTGATCCTGGAGTCCCTGGATCGAGTCCCACATCAGGCTCCCTGCATGGAGCCTGCTTCTCCCTCTGCCTGTGTCTGTGCCTCTCTCTCTCTGTCTCTCATGAATAAATAAATAAAATCTTAAAAAAAAAAAAAAAAAAAGAGGCAGCAAGCAGAGGTAAAGACCCTGGAAGGCCCACCGGTGGCTGATGATTCACTGTGACACAGGTGAAAGCTGTGGATGCCACTTCCAGAAAGGCCCATAATCCCATTATGCCACTTCCAGAAAGGCCTCACCTCATGCCTCACCTCATGCCAGAGAGCATCACCCACATAGAGTAGCTGAAAGCCGTTGACCAGCCACATGGCCAGTGAGGGACTCTCCCGAAGTTCTGCTTCCTGCATCAGCATGGCCAGGTTGATGAGGACCTGGGGTTGTGGGAGAGGGAGGACAGGGCAGTCTGTCTCCAGCCTGTCTCCACAGAGGTGGCAGCACCTAGATGGGGCAGTGGCTTATCTGTCTTGGTTCTCAGTCACCAAGTCCTGGGCCCTTTATTGAATGGATCCAGCCCCTGTACAAAGACCAGCAGATGCTTCCAGAGGTGCAACCTCCTGTTGGCTCTTGCCTTGTCCAGTAATGTTCCTTTGGGAAGAGCAACATAGAAAGTCACTGGACATTTCAGGCTTGAGGATGAAAACAGACCTGGTTTTAAATCTCAGCTCTGTCACTTGGGCAAGTTGCTTACCCTCTCCAAAGACACCTTTAAAAAAAAAGAAAAAAAAAGTAAAAGAAAAAAAAAATGGGATTATGGGCCTTGTAACAGTGAGCTGGAGTAAGAAAGAGATAGAAACCCTGTAACTGGAGGCACAGGGTCAGATGGTGTTATGAGCCCCGGTAGCATTGGAGTCACATCCCAGCTGAAATTCCAGTTCTACTCTCACTAGCCTGTGACCCTACTGATGTTTCTTAACCTCTCTGAGCCTCAGTTTCCCTCTTTGTACAAAGGAGACAGTGCCTACTGCTCAGATTTGTCCAATGGAATATATGAAATAATGTGTGTTGCTGGTTAGCATGGAGACTGGCAACTGGCCACTCTCTACATGTGCTGCCTGTTATTACTTTTTATCACTATTATTCATTTTGAGGCAGGCTGGTTGTAAGTTACTGCATGTGAGCAGAGACAGCAGCCAAGAGCCCCAACGCCAGGCCGAGCTGGCTCTGTATCCTTGGACAAATTATTGATCTCTCCTAAGTCTTGGTCTGCTCTTCTAAAATGGGGGTGCTACATTACAGGACCGCAGCAAAGATGATATGAGGGGATGCTATGCATGTTTCCTAAATGTTGGCTCTCAAAGTGGAGGTGTGAGCCCCAGAACAGGCTCAGAATTATAAAGACCGAGTGGATATGAATCCTGTGTTTCCCTGTCCATGCACAGTGGTCTAAGAAAGGGCCCTCTCTCCTTGAGTTTGGAAGAGTGAAGACTTTTAAAAGGGACTGAAACAATTGCCCCAACCTCTGCCCCCAAGGTTTCCAAAGCCAATTTTGTGCAGTGGTTGGGTCCCAAGGTGGGGCATGAAGATCACAGGGCACAGGTGTACATTCGGAATGAACGTGAGAAAGAACTTTTTAAAATGAAATTTTGTTTTTTAGAGAAGGTATATATTCACATCATTCAGAAATGAAGAGGAAAACTAAAGTGCATACAAAAACCTGCACACAGATATTTATAGCAACTTTATTCATAATTGCTGAAGCTTTGAGGCAGTAAAGATGTCTGTTAGTAGGTTGAATGGACAAATACACTGTGGTCTATCCAGATAATGGAATATTAGTCAGTACTAAAAAGAAATGAGCTGTTGAGCCATGAAAAGACATGAAGGAATCTTAAATGCATATAACTACGTGAAAGAAGCCAATCTGAAAAGGCTAAATAGTATGGAATTGCAACTCTAAGACGTTCTGGAAAAGGCTAAATCATAAAGACAGTAAAAAGATCAATGGTTGCTGGGGGTTGGGGTGAGGAGGGATGAATGGGCAGAGCACAGAAGTTTCATGGTCGTGAAACTACTCTGTATGATACTATAATGGTGGACACAAGTCATTATAGTGTTTGTCCAAACCCAGAGGATGCACAGCACTGATAGCACGAACACTAAGGTAAACTACAGATTCTAAGCGATGATGATGTGTTCGTGTAGCCTCATTAATTGTAACAAGTGTAGCACTTTGGTAGGGGATGCTGATGATGGAGGTGTGTGGGGCCAGAGGGTATATGGAAAATCTTCATACCTTCCTCTCAATTTCCCTATGAACCTAAAACAGCTCTAACAGTCTTTTTTTTAATCAAAAACACACGAGGAGGGATACACAGATTGTGTTCACACCCATTCTTGTCTATCACATCTCACATCCACGTTCACTTTTTATCTGTTTATTGAGAATTTGTGCACTCTTTCTTCATACAAATCTGATCAAATACAAATACCTTATTTTCTTCCTTTTTTGCACAAAATGTAACATATCTTATACAGCATTTCATACAATAAATGAATGGTTTGCTATTTCTTCTTAAAATATGTCCTGGAGATGTCTCCATGTCAGTACAGGTTCTTGATTTTATGTAAGTGTGCGGTAGATCCACTGTGTGAATGGACCACTGCTTATTTATTCTCTACTGATGTACTCTTTAGCCAATTCCAGCCTTTTGTGACTACACACAATGCTTCCTTGACCAACCTTGACTGTATTCATGCGAGCTTGGGTATGTGAGGGCAGAAAAGAAGGATATATGCCCAGAAGTGGGATTGTTGAATCATAAGTTAAATTTGTAATTTTGGTAGATGTTGTCAGATTGCCCCGCATGGGGGATTGTACCATTTTGCACTCCCATCAAGAATGTCCATTGTGCTCCAGGTTTCCCAACTGTTAGCAAGATTTTGTGTTTTTGCTGATCTCTCAGGAAATACATGGTATCTCTAGCATGATTTTAATTTCTCTTTCTTTTACACATGAGGTTGAGCATCTTCTCATTGGTATAAATATCATCTGTATTTCTTTTTCTGTGAACTGTCTGGTTCTGTATTTTGCCCATTTTCCAATTGAGTGATTGTTCTTTTTCTTCCAAAAGTTGCTGTTATATTAAGAAGATATGCCCTTGCCAGAGCAGAAGGGAGGAGAGTTGCCTATCAGCAAAGATGTTGGCAGGGATGCAGTAAGGCCAGGGGGTGGACGGGCATGTGTTGCTGGAAATAACGGCCTTGTTAATACCACTGCCCAGGTGTCGAGGCTCAGTTAGGTCTGACCTCTGCCAAGAAGCTTTCCCAGGTCTGCCCGGTTGGAATTATTCCTACCTATCACCAAGGCCCAGCTCCATGGGCATCAGAGTCTGCCTTATGTTGTTGAGTGGTCATAAGGTGGAAGAGAAAGAGTGTTGGTGGGGACCTGGGGGCTATGAAATCTACACCCCAGTTGTGCTGGAGTAGTTTATCCTAATCATATCCCTCCCCAGTCTGGGCTTCAGTTTGCGCATCTGGATGATGGAAGACTTAGACTAGATTATTGTCTAGCAGAATTACCTGGAAGCCTTTTAACACTATACCTGCCTGGTCCCCACCTCAGACTTGATAGACTCAGAAGGAGGAGCAGCCTGTGTACTTTGATGTGTGCCCTTTGGTGGAGATCAATTGGTGAAAATGATGATCATCAGTGTCCCTCTCCATCCAGATGCTTGGCCAGGGTATGTCTCCTGTCTGAGCCTGTAACTCCCAGGAGCTTACTTCTTGCCAGAGTTGGGCATATTCCTCATCAACACATAGTAGGCACTCAGGAAACATTGGTGGAATCCAACAAATGAAGTTATCTTCTTAAGTCTCATTTTTTTAATCTGCTGCTTATGAAAATACATTGGTGGGAAAGAACAATTCTGTAACCTCTAAACTGTGTGGATTTGATCCATTTATAACACAAAGTTAATCCAACCCAAGTTAATCACCCTGAAGCTATTAGCCATTTAGAATCTCTCTCCAATGGGATGAGAGGTCATGTATTTGCAACCTGTGGGTTTTATGAATAATTGTTTCCTCTTCCATGCTGAGCTTGTGTTTTCTTGATGAAAAATCCATGATTTTTTTTCCCCCACCTGATCTGAGGTTACTCTTCACATTTGGGGACTTCTCAGGCCTGCTTTAATAACTCTGGCTTCTTTGACCTTTATATCTCTGCATTCGTACTTATGCCCCCAGACCTACTAGAAAAAATCCAGAGTGTGTGCCCAGCAAATGGCCTCCAGGGGAGCCTGGCCTGTGGGCTTACTGACTGCATTTTCTAGTGCTTTCATATTTTAAAATGCTCCTAAACAAACAGCCGGCACCACTGGTCATTAGGAAAGCCATGGACACAGAGCCAGTACACCAGCCCAATTACTGGGGCGCGTCCAGCAGGCTTTCCACTGTAGGTCGGGGCCCACGGCACTTCAAGTGTAATCGGTGCTCTGGAAGCCTGAGAATTTGTTTTAGGCTTAATTGGCCTGAGGCTGGTACATGGACCCCAGCTTTGTCCCCTAAAGCATTGCACTCAGGGAGGCGGTGAATAGCTCCAGCAAGGCCCTTTGCATGAAGAATAAAGCCTCATCATGCTTGCCACATCGAAGGCATGCAGCAGAGACCGCCTGCCCACCACGCAGATCACCTCGGGCTTGCTGGGGAACATGGCATGTGGTGTACCTGAAATGACACAGAGTGCATTTCTTTTTTTCTCGGCTCCAGCCAAATGCTTTCCCATGATGTTTTTCTCTCATAAATCAGCCTTGAGAATAAAGCATGTGTACAAACAAACCTCTCTTACCAGTCAGCCCTTATTTTTGCTGCTTTATAGTAAAATAAAGAGCTTCGTTTTTCCACCCCAATGTCCCATTAGTGGGTATGAAGAGCCCTGGATGGAAAAACAGATGACAGGCTGTAACCCTGGCTCTGTCCTCGTGTACCATGTAACTTGGGGTGGGGGGTGACCTTTAACTGCTTCTAGCCTTAGTTTACCCATGGGACAAATGGGAATAATACTACCTATCCTGTCTATCTCAATGGTAATTATAAAAATGGAGAGGAAGCAATCTTTGCGTAGTGCAAAGTCTTTCAAATGCACAGGGTTATTAATTTTGCTATTTGAACTGGGTGTTTTCTTTCTTTTAGATCTCATGTGGTGGGCTATTTTTCATCTGCCACAGAAAGTTTCATCAGAGCTGGTGTCTCTGGAAGCAGAAGTGAAGCTCACCTTGCTCATCTGTCACCATTTGTCACATTTCCTAAAGAAGATCTCTCTGCAGATCATGTGCCAATTTGTTGGGGGCAGCTATCCATCAAGGTGGAACCTTGATCATCCATCTTTAGCCTGGCAGGTGCTGCCAACACAAAGCAGACACTTCCCTGAGGGGTTAGAAATGACAAAATAGCTCCTCTGAGAGGAGGCCTCAGTACACTGTGACTCAGGATGTGTTCATTCGAGGAAGAAATTCCAAAGAGTGGAGGTGTGTTTGAGACTATCGCCCCCCAACACTCCTACCTTATTCCATGGATCTCTTGCCCAAATCTAACATCCAAGAAGGAAAGCATGATCTCAGGAGACTCTGGTCCCATCTCCAGATATCTTAGATGTCAACATTATAATTGCTATTCAGTTCACAGACTCTATGGAAAGCTCAGGTGAGGCTTTTGTGACCGCTCAGACTTCAAGGAATTAGACATTACTTGTGCAGTGAATGTTTGAGTGTAAACTCTGCCCTGGAAGGACAATGGTACACAAGCCAGACAGAGACTTTGTTCTAGGGGTCCAGTAGTCCATAGAGAAGACAAGATGACAGGTAACAGGCAATCACTGCATAATGTGACATGGGGTATTAGGAGCATCTGGAGAAAGTAACTAATATAGATATGGAGATTCAGGGAAGCTGATGAAATGTTAGCCAGGGCTGGGGGCCAAGGTTGTAGGGGTAGATGAGGGGTCAAAGCAAAGGGATATCAGGTATAAGGACCAAAGTGAAGGCAAAGTTTGTAGCATTAGAGCAGTGCTTCCCAAACTGTGGTCTGGACCAGCACCATGAGCATCACCTAGGAACTTGTTAGAAATGCAAAGTCTTGGACTTTGTGGCAAATGTACAGAATCAGAAACCCTGTGGACAGGGCCCAGAAGTCTGTGTAAATAGCCCTCAGGTGATCTGATGCACATCCTACTCTGGAAACCAGTGTGTTGGAGGAATAGGAAAGCATTTAGCCCAAGGTAAGCCCAACTGAGCATCTTTCTTTCTAAAGGAAACATTGTCACTATCTTTCCACTGTGATGGGGCTCCTACTTGCACACCACACTCCCATAGTGCCATAAGCTGCTGCCCTTCCTAGCCATGAACAACCATGGTCTTTTATTCTCCACTCTTGATGGGGCGGTGCTCAACATTCTGACCTCCACATTCCCCATACCCCCAAAGAACTGCAGAAAGAAATAGACACTCCACAATTATATTCAGAGATTTCATCAGCCCTCTCTCAATAATTGAAAGAAAAAGAAAAAAAATCAATAAAAATATAAAAGACTTGAACAATAGTATTACCCAATCTGACCTAACTGGCATTTGTAGAACATTCTACCCCAAACAGAAAAATGCACATTCTTTTCAAATATGCTTGGAACATATAGTTTATATTCTGGCTTTGAAATAGTCTCAATAAATGCAAAAGGATTCAAGTCACACAAAGTATTTCTATGACCACAGCGGAATTAAGATAGAAATCAGTTACAGAAAGATATCTGGAAAATGCCCAACTATATGAAAAGTAAATAATACACATTTACATATCATATGGTCAAAAAAAGGTTAAAAGGGAAATTAGGAAATACTTTGAACTGAATGAGAAAGAAAACACAATATGTCAAAATTTTTGGAATGCAGCTAATGCAATATTTATAGGGTTATTTTTAGTATTAAACACCATGTAAGAAAAGAAGAAAGAGAAATTAAATGACCTCTGTTTCCAATTTAAGAAAAGGAAAAGCAAATTCAACTAAAGATCGGCAAAAGGAATAAAATAATAAAGATCAGAGTGGAAATCAATGAAGTAGGAAATAGAGACAATGAAACCAAAATCTCATTCTTTGAGAACATTGGTAAAATCAATAAACCTCTAGTTAGACTAAGCAAGAAGAGAGAGAAAGACACACACACACACATGACCAATATCAGGAATGAGAGAGGTGACTTTACCACACATCTGTGATTCTATAGATATCAAAACAATAATAAGGCTATACCATGAACAAATATATGCCAATAAATGTAACATCTTGGATGGATAGACAAATTCCATGGAAGATGAAAGCTACAAAACCTCACTCAAGAAGAAATAGGTGAATAGATAAAGAGGATGTGATATATATATAAATATATATAGTCTATATACCACATATATATTATATATATACATACATACATAATGGAATATTACTCAGCCATTAAAAATGAAATCTTACCATTTGCAATAACATGGATGGAACCAGAGGGTATTATGCTAAGGGAAATAAGTCAATCAGGGAAAGGCAATT
Source organism: Canis lupus familiaris (assembly GCF_011100685.1). NCBI lineage: Eukaryota > Metazoa > Chordata > Mammalia > Carnivora > Canidae > Canis > Canis lupus. Next base: position 26,938,872 of record NC_049249.1, read on the forward strand.
ATCATATTATTTCACTCATATATGGAATTTAAGCAACAAAACAGAGGATCATAGAGGAAGGGAAGGAAAAATAAAATGAGACAAAATTAGAGAGGGAGACAAACCATAAGAGACTCTTCACTATTGGAAACAAACAGGGGTCGCTGGAGGGGAGGTGGGGGGGTGGGGTAACTGGGTGATGGGCATTAAGGAGGACACATGATGTAATGAGCCCTGGGTGTTATATGCCACTGATGAACCACTGAACTCTATCTCTGAAACTAATAATACAATGTATGGTAATTAGTTGAATTTAAATAAAATTTTTTAAAGAAGGAAAACTTATAGCCTGAATAACCCAATAGTTTTAAACAAATTGAGTTTATTTTAATTTTAAATTAATCTAAAATCTTCCCTTAAAAAATAAACAAACAAACAAATGAAAAAACTCCAGACCCAGATGGCTTTATAGGTAAATTATAACCAAATATTTAAGGAACAAGTGATATCAATTCTACCCAAACTCTTTCAGATATAGAAGGGGAAAGAATATTTCCCAAAATGTTCTAGATAAGGATTACTTTGATACCAAAACTAGACAAAGACATTGCAGTGAAACTACAGACCAATATCCCTCATGAACAAATATGTAAAAATTCTTTTTAAAAAATATTTACTTATTTGTTCATGAGAGACACACAGAGAGGCATAGGCAGAAAGAGAAGCAGGCTCCCTGCAGGGACTGTGATGCAGGACTTGAACCCAGGATCATGAACCCTGGGATCATGACCTGAGCCAAAGGCAGATGCTCAAACACTGAGTCACCCTGGTGCCCCAATATGTAAAAATTCTTAACAAAATTTTAGCATATAAAATTAAACAATGTATCAAAAGAACCATGCATCATAACAAGTGGGGCTTATACTAGGAATACAAGATTGGTTTAACATTTGAAAATCAATCAATTTAATTCATATTAACAAAGTAAAAAAAAGCACAGCTTTATAATCTCAATAGTTGAAAAAAATCATTTGACAAAATCTGGAATTTATGCCTCATAAATGATGTCAGCAAATGAGAAAGAGAAAGGCATCTATGGAAAACATAGTCAACATCATACTAAATGGTGATGATTGGTTGACCCCTAACATCTGGACAAGGCAAAGATGTATGTATTTTCTCATCACATCTATTCAATACTGGGAGATACTAGCCAGTGCAATAATGCAAGAAAAAGGTATGAAAAATATCCAGATTAGAAATAAAGGAGTGTAACTCCATTCACAGTCACCATGATTATCTGCAAAAGACATCTACCCAAACAACCAACAAGAATAAGTGAGTATAGTAAGGTTGCAGGACGCAATATCAATATAAAAAGTCAATTATATTTTTAACTACTAGAAGCAAACAATTGAGAATTAAAACAAAAATACCATTTATGGTAGCATCAAAAATATGAAGTTTAGGGATTAATCTAGCAAAAAGACATGCAAGACATGTTTATTGAAAGTGCTGAGAAATTAAAGAAATCCTGAATAAATGAATAAATATTTTGTTAAAAGATAAGAAGATTCAATATTGTTAAAATGTCAATTATCCCCAAATTAAAATATGAATTTGATGTGATGTGGAATACACATACAACAGAATATTATGCAGTCTTAGAAAGGAAGAAAATTCTGACCCTTTTACAATGTATATGAACCTCAAAGACATTATGCCAAGTGGAATAAGCCAGTCATTAAGAGATAAAGCCTGTATGATTCCACTTAACTGAGGTCTCTAGAGTGGGAACAGATTTGAAACAGAAAATGGAATGGTTGTTGCCAGGATCTGGGGGGAGGTGGACAATAGGCAGTTATTATTTAACAGGTACAGCAATTCAGTTTTACAAGATGAAAAAGTTCTGGATATGCATTGAGATGATATTTGCACAACAATGTGAATATACATAATCCCACTAAACAGTAAACTTAAAAATGGTTAAAATGGTAAGCTTGATGTTGCAGTGCATTTTATCACGATTTTTAAAGGTGGCACAAGAAAACTTTTGGAGATGGTATGTATGTTCATTATCTTGATTACGATGATGATTTCATGGGCATATACAAATGTCATAATATCAAATTGTACACTTTAAAATGGATAATTCATTATATGCCAATTATACCTCGGTAAAGCTGTTTAGAATGTTTAATCAAAGGAATTGAATGGTATAAAGACTTGGGTTCTTGTGAAGTCTGCCTGGATGCTTTTTAAGTGTTTGAAAACACTATCTTTTTTCTTTAAATTAACTGACTGATTAATTAATTAATTAATTAATTTAGAGAGAGAGAGAGAGAGAGTGTGTTGGGGGGAGAGGCAGAGGGAGAGGGAGAGAGAAAAATCTCAGGCAGACTCCCCACTGAGTGCAGAGCCTCATATGGGGCTTGATCTCATGACCCTGAGATCATGATCTGAGCTGAAATCGAGTCAGACACTTAACTGACTGAGCCACCCCAAGCACCCCCGAATACTTTATCTTGGAGTTCACCTGGAAGAGTGAACAGATAGGCATAACCCTTCCTATCTTGTTACTATTGCCTTGTATTTCTGTCTTCCCCCTTTCTCACTAAAAGAAGCCCAGCACAACCTTTATCAAGGAGCATATTAGACACTCATTTGTTTGTCCTGTCTTACATTTGAGATCCTATCACAAGCATGCACCTATCACGTCAGGTGGAAGAGCACCCATTTTGGAGCATCTGGCTCCCAGTCTATGGGAAGACAATTAGAAAGCCATCATGCAAGCGATAGGAAAGGAGGGGAGAACTTCCAGGCCACGTACAACTGTTTGTGGTGGTATTTTAGTTGAAACTTGAGAAATGTAGACATGTCAAAGGACAAGAGGTGAGGGAAGGGCTTTCCAGAGACATGGACCAAAGCATATGTGTGGGACAACACAAAGTGGTTTATGGAAAGGCTCTCTGGTGCTTTCCTAGGGCTGCTGTGACAGAGTGCCACAAACTGATGGGCTTAAACCAGAAATTTAGCCTAGAATGCTAACCTCACAGTTCTGGAAGCTAGAAGGCTGAAACAAAGTATCAGCAAGGTCATACTCCCTCTGAAGTCTCTAGGGAAGGCTCCTTCCTTGCCGTTCTAGCTTCTCCTGGTTGCCAGCAATCCTTAGTGTTCTTTGGCTTATGACAGCACAGATCTGGTTTCTGCCTTCACCTTCACATGACCATCTTCCCTTGGCATATATCTTGTGTCTCACCATGGCCTTCTTATAAGGACACCAAGTCACTGGATTGGGGCCCACCCTAATCCAGCATGACTTCATCTTAACTAATTATATCTACAAAGACCCTATTTCCAAATAAGGTCACATTCTGAGGTTCTGGTAGAAACAGATTTTGGAGGGACACTATTCAGCCCAGTCCGGGCTCTGAGGAAGATGCATCAGAAAAATGGAGTAGGGACGCCTGGGTGGTTCAGTGGTTGAGCATCTGGCTTCAGCTCAGGGTGTGATCCTGGGGTCCTGGGATCGACTCCTGCATCAGGTTCCCCGCAGGGAGCCTGCTTCTCCCTCTGCCTATGTCTGTGCCCCTCTCTGTGTGTCTCTCATGAATAAATAAATAAAATCTTTTTTTTTAAAAAAAGAAGAAAAATGGGAGTATAGCAAATTACATAGCCGGAATTTTAATTCAGTGCTAGATCATGCAGATCCATGAACAAAGTTTGGAATTACTCTAAAGGCAATGGGTTACCTTTTCATTTTTCTGAACAGGGGGCAGAGGGGATCAGATCAGTGCCTTTAGAAACTGTGTGGTATCCATGTAGTAGATAATTCCAGAGGAAAGCATGCAGCTCCTCCAGTCTGGGGTTTTATAATTGTCCTCCTTACGTGCAAGGAGGCAGAGCTCATAGGTAGGGGCAGGAGCATGATGGGATTATAAGAAGGGTGTGGGTTGGATAACTGGATGTGGGGAAATAAAGGAAAAAAGAATTGAAGGTGAACCCCAGTTTTCCAGCCTGGAAAGAAGGAAACTTTTACTGAAGAAATCACAGAGCCCTACGGAAAGAAGAGTGATGACACCTATCAACAGAGATGACAGACAGAAGGAGCAGCTAGCTGTCTCAATTTGGCTGCAAAAATTGAACCCAACCGTGAGTCTTGTGGAACATTTTTAGATAAACAATTTTGGCAAGGTTGGAGACAATGGCAGTCCTGATTGGCTTTTCTGTGGCACCAAGCCGGGCTTCCCTCAAGCAGCTAGAGACGGGGCAGGAGCTCAGGAGAGACACCAAAATGAAACTGAAAATGCATATTTGGGAATCAGTTCTATAATGGGGATAACTTGGCTCACCTGGGTGGGGACTTGGATGCTTCTGCTGAACAGAGGAAGGAAGCTGCCTCTTCCTCTAGTTTCTTTTTCCCTCAAATGTTGTTGGCTGGGGGTAGGCTGCAAACCTACTCCTGAACCAATCGGTAGCAAGGGGGATAGAGTTAGCATGACTATGTTGGACCGGTCATCTGGGGCTGGGGCCTGGGCACACGGAATAAATGTCTGGAAGTCCACCAGTCCTCCCAGCATGTGTAAGTGCTATTGGAGCTTATGGGTGTCCAGGACAAAGGACAGACTTCTCCACTCTGATCTCAGTAAGAATATATATATATATATTTTTTTTGGATATCCGGTTTGAGGAAGGCTGCCCTTCTGCAGTAGTAGAAGAATGTTCTGATAAAGGCTGAGCAGGAACTTCTAGAGAGGCAGGAGGAGAGCAGGTGCCCAAAGTGCCAGGCCCAGAGGAGTGGTAAGGAGGTGCAGACTTCCTCTAAAGACTCTGTTTTAACCTCCCTCCAAAAGGTAGTATGCTCGTCTTGGCCTCAGATAACAAACATCTACATTTTGAAAAGCCCCTCTTCTCCTTCCCACTTCCTACCTAAGCTCCATCAGTTCTGCTTCAACAGATTCCACAAATCATGAGCTTCCACTGGATGCATCATCAAGACGTGCCTGGTCCGTTTCCCACTGACCCTGGTGGCCCAGCCGCTGTGCACAGGCTCATTTGTTTGCTCACCCATGTGTCTTGTTTTAGAAACCCGGAAGGGATTCATGTTGGGACAATGGATTGGTGCATGAGCTTCGAATAGGTGTGGAGTCTGCTGCCTGCAGATACACAAACTGCATTGTTGCTTGCTAGAGTTTTCTCCCAATGAGACAGAGATTAATTACAGGAGGTAAACAAAGAATCCCATTCATGAATTTTGGGCCATTCCATGGTGAAGACAGAGACAAATTAGGAGTGCCTACACCCATGGTGCCTGTCAGAGGAGGACGCCAGCAGATGGGCTCTAAATGCATGTAGTTCAAAGGATTGTCTCTTCCTCCATGGCAGGAAAAGATTTCTAAGGAGGGTATCTGCACACAGAACAATAATGTCCACCATCTGCATTTCAAAATCAATGTGGACAATGGCTTAGGAAATTGAAAGAGAAGTTTGAATAACTAACATTTGGGCTCATCAGTCAAAGCCACGACTGTTACTGACGTGCAGCTTTTATACATGTGGTACTGAAGTGTGGTCAAGAGACCTCAACTCCTTTGAATTCTCTACACCCCATGAAGCTTCTCCCAGGGAGTGGGAACTTGTGACCTTGAAAAAGGAAAACCATGTGGCTAATAGGAGAGCTGCACTAACTTTGTCAAAGGTGGGACCCTGGGACATTTGATGTGGAAGTGTCTCTCTGAGAAAGTTTCGTCTCTGATAGATGGGTGTGCATTGACAAAGCCTACTCCTTTCCAGGGCGTGTGTCTCTGAAAATGGCTTGGAATCGGGCACGTGTGGTGCCTGTTCTCTCTGGCTCCCACAGCGAGATGATGGCAGGGCCACGGGGCTGAGTGCATCCCCTGCCTCACCCCTGGGCTGGGGCTGAGCTCCAAGGAGCCACACATGCCAAGTCCAGACCTCTGGCCCTTGGAAAGCAGATCCAGCAGTCTTCTGGGGAGGACAAATCCTATAGTAAGAGGAGGTGGGTGTCAGGTGAGTGGGGAAGGGTAAGCTACTCCTTCTCCCTTTTAAATCTTAAATTCTGCACCTGGTTTGTTTGTCACTGTTTCCTCAAACTCAGAATAGTATCTTATTGCAGGAACATTCTTGTATCTCTCCCCAAAGTCTTTCTTTCTTTCTTTTTCTTTTTTTAAGATTCATCTATTTATTTGAGAGAGAGAGAGAAGAGAGCATGAGTGGGTGGGGCAAAGGGAGAGGGAGACAGACTCTCAATCAGACTCCACACTGAGTGTGGAGCCTGATGCGTGACTTAATCCCACCACCCTGAGATACGACCTCTGTTGAAACCAAGAGTTGGATGCTAAACCAACTGAGCCCCCAGGTGCCCCCAAAATCTTTCCGTAGGGTAGTTGTTCTTAAGTTTTAGTGCTCATTCATGGGCCTCACTGCTGACCTATTAGATTGGACTCTGAGAGTGGGGTTGGGATGAGGCTGAAACCTAAACTTTTATAAGCTCCGTGCTCTACAGGCTGGTCTGCATTGTGTAGGATCTTAAAAGGGCCTTTGCTTCTGGAATTCAGATGTAATGAGACACATGGGAGCCGAGACCTTCACAGAGTCCTGCAAAGCACAGCACCTTGTTCTTGGTTTTGATCTGTCTCATCGGTAAACTAGTCTGTCATTATTTACTCATCAAAACAGACAGTTAAGAGGAAGGGAGGCATTAGACAATCTCTCTGTCTTATACTGTGAATAAGCTCTTGCATATTCTATTTTTGACTGCACTTGAAATTAATCAAAGACAGAATGTCCTGTCTGATTATAGAAGCCTTCTTGAATGCAAGCCCTAGCATGCAACGTTGACTCCGAACAGGGCTGCGCTTGGGCCTGCTCACACAGGCTGAGGGTGTGCATCTCTTCCAGGCAGCCTGTTCAGTGCCATCACAGCAGTAGCTGGAAACCACCTGTGGTGGGAGCATTTACACCACAGAAATTGGCAAGTTCCATAGATCAGGCTTTTGTTAATCATCTACCAGAACAGTACTGACTCCCGGCTGGCCGGCCACATCTGTTGTGAAGGTACAAAGTCTTAATTTTGAATTTAAGGACATATGAGAGAATAAAAGGTGCCAGAACAAGGCTACACCATCACTGGAGCCAGGGCTCAAAGCACAACCAGGTGTGTGCCTACAAGATGCCACACTGGGAGGGCCAACATGACTCCTGTTCTATACTGTAGAACCTTCTAGCACCCCTTCCCCATGCTTTTCACCTACAATGGTCTCTTCCTCTGATCCTACCCACACTTACCTTTTAGTTTATCCTGTTGATCAGCAGCATCAGCCAAGTATTTTCTGAACATTTATGGGCCTATCCTTGTGCCTGTACTGAGCAACATGCAAAGATGTTTGAAGCTCTGCCTCTGAAGAAATTAGGGTGCAGGGGGGAGGAGGATAAAACAAAGCTAAAACTTGTGAATAAATTCATGAAGGGCAAAGCGAAAAATTGGCAGCAAGCTGAAGTTTCCATTCTGCAGAATCAAGGGGCACTAGAGGCCTCTGCATTAGGTCCTTGCTCTTCTGTGATCCTGCAGGTAGCCAGCCTCCTCCTCGCGCTGCAGTCTCACTGCTTTGCAATGCCTGCTCTTGCCCTTCTCTCCAGCTCGTGCTTCTGGGGATGCCAGGGGAGGACACCACTGCGGTCTCCTCACCTTTACGCTACATTCTGCAGTTTGCAACAGATGCCTGACCTCAATAAGGGATGGCGAATGGGAGGTGAATAGATGGACTTGAACCTGAAGCATGGGCAGGACTCTAGTCAGGGGAGGGCTGTGATTCCAGCAGGGGTGCAGCATAAACAGAACATCTGAAAAACGCTTAACTTGGGGCCCTGGAAAGTCAGCCCCCTGAAGCTGGAAGTGCCTGTAGGGGGAGCAAAGGAGAAGGAGGTTGGAGGGGAAAGTGAAATGCAGGTGAGCTTGGACCTGGCTGAGTAAATCAGAGATTTTCTAATTATGGTCTTCCAAAGAGCCCCAGGGCACTACAGAAGTGCTCCAGGAGCTCTGTAAATAATTTAAATTTAATTTTCCAAATTACATATTTTAAACAGTAATACAATTACATCGGCACACACAAATTTGGTTTACACTAAATTTTAACACGTTGTCGACCTCCAGTGGGTTAACTTGTGCTAACCCGATCAATTCTCTGAATAAAATTCTGACCATAGCTGTTTAATTGGAGACTATTCTGAGATTGCAGCATGTGCTATGAAGCTGCAAATGGTGTCAGTTTTACTGATAGGAATCAAGATTTTCTCCATTTTATGCAACTTAAATCGAATACAGAAGTAAATTACACGCTGGGGCTGATAGAAGATTGCCGTTTTCTTCAATAAACCCAGATTTCAAGTTTTTACATCTGTCAAAAGAGCCTCATTATTCTCACTGACTGACTTCATTGTATTCACAAATGTTTAATCATTTGGACTTATGAAATAAATTTATATTAATGTTGCAGAGTACCTAAGCGGAAAAGGAGACCCTAATATTTTTGAAATCTTATTTGGCTGAAGCGAGGAAGCCATGGAGAACACCCACCTGCCTTTTCAGAACCCAAACCGATTATCTGGAAAGAAGTAGTGATGTCAAAATTCCTTTGGGGTAAATGATTTCTTTGTTTTGGGAGAAACACCCAACTGAAGCCTTTAATTATGAAAATATAAAGACAAGACCTTCTGAAAGAGAGACATTTGAGATTCAAGCCAGAGCAGTAAGAACTACAGAGAGAGAGGAAAGGGGAATTAGCTGGGGTTGGGGGGGGCACAAGCAAAGACGCTTCTGATTGAATTGTGTCTCCCAAAAAGGATATGTGGGATTCATAAGCTACTGTAATTCAGAACTGACCTAATTTGGAGATAGAAAGTAATTAAGTTAAGATGAGGTTATTAGGGTGGGCCCTAATCCAGTGTGACTGGAGTCCTTATAACAAAGGGAAATATGGACACAGAGACAGACATGCACATAAGAAGAAGTCCACGTGAAGACTATGATGTCACCAAAAGCCAAGGAACTACCAGAAGCTAGGAGGGAGGCCTGGAGCAGATCCTTCTTTAGAGACATCTGAGGGAGCATGTGACACCTTGACCTGAGACATCTAGCCTCAGAAATGAGAGAGTAAATTTATGTTTGGTTTGTAGTACTTTCTATGGTGGCCCTAGGACACTAACATAGTAGACTAGGACAGCTTTCAGAGAAAATGACAGAGGTGTCATGGCGCCTCTTGTTCACCTAATCTTGTGCGTCCTCGTCCCCATAGCAGTCCAGCTCCCATGGCTAAAAGCACAGAGAGGGTCAGATCTGACTAACTTAGCCCAGGGCTCACCCTCCAGGGCCCAATTCCACCATATATTGGGATTCCACATGAAGCTGTTAGGAAAAGGAATTTCTAATACCACACAGAATTCTTGTGGTAGACCATAGGAAAATGTTGAGCTTCAGGGTGGCAAAATAAACAACATAATTAAAATCAGGAGTTAATTTTATCTGTTTTCTTTTTACTCTTTGAAAGTTACTGCTGGAAAATTTCAAATTACATACCCGGCTTGAGCCTGTGGCCCTCAGTGCATTTCTGTCGGATATCACTGCCTCAGCGCCACGATTGTAGGTGCTATTACTTTCGTTTTACAGGTGAGGACAGTTGGGCTCAGAGAGGTTAATAAATGACTCAAGGTCATGTGGGCAGTAATTGAAGGAGCTGGGATTTGACCCCAGGTCTTTCTGGCTCTAAACACTATACACATGGCTATTTCGTTTTGCTGTCTCCCAAATTTACGGCTCACTGAGTGTATTTTGATTCTCACAACAGATTAAAGCCCACCCATGGGCTAATGGAGGAGGGGGGTGTTTAAGTAGTTCACACAGCTGGATGGCATGTCACAAATGTCAACGTTCCTTGGACCTGCGGAAGCTGAGAATCCTTCCTTTTCAGAATCAACCATGGAGCCCCAGCCTCGGAGTTTTCCATAGCCCTGCTTGCCTCAGGAAATGGGCTGACTTGTTCAGTTTCTTCTAGAAGCAGGGCATACAGCCTCCCTCTCTATGGGTTTGTTGATTGATGAAGGAGTAAGCAGAAGGAATTTTGCTCTGATATATTCTCTGAATACAACAGAGGTCAGAAAGACAACTGCCCCATGCAGACCAAACAACCAGGACCAGGGACACATTCAGACCTGTGAATCCCATCAAGACCTTCCAACCTGTCACTTGGATCTTTCGGTCTTTCATAAATGGCATTTCCCTCTCCCTGAAGCCTAGAAGAGTGATATTGCCTATCCGGGGGCTGGGGATCTGACAGGAAATTAGCATTTACCCTGGGAGGCTGGGCAGGGGGAAGGGATTGAGAACCTGAGTGCCATTTGGAATTCATGAGCATTTTCTAGACATGTTCTCGAGAGCACCTTCATTTCAAGAAAAGGCAAGAACAAAGCAGCCTTTGAAGACAGAGCTTTTATTGCTCGTCTCAGAAAAATATCCAAACGCAGTGGGGTTGTACAAGTGTCACAAAAGAAATTAGGTTTCTCTTTTTCCCTGCAAGAACAAATGTTTATAAGTGTGTCATTTGCTGGGTCTCATGGTAAGGAACATAAATAAACGATTTTGCTTTGCTTTCCACCCAGGGCAAGAGTGAGTGACAACGGTAAACATGGGTGTTTTGGGGGTTGGGGCCTGGGGGCTGGAAGTAGCTTATAGGAGAAGATTAGAAAAAAAAAAGAAAAAGAAAAAAAAAAAGCATCCTCCCTTTCCCTTTTGTCTGCCTGCTAAAAACCCAATTAAAACTTTCCTGCCCGTTTATGGGGCTACTGACAACAGGTTCCATGTCACTGAACTCTGGCTGCTGTCCTGCTCCCAGAAAAACAATGTGAGATTTCTAAACTGGCCTTGGTGTTAATCAGGGCCACATGGGATGGAGCTGTAGAGATTGCTAGGGGCTCTGATCCAGTATGTTCATTCATTTATCTTGCTTTTCCCCGACATGTTTGCTGTCAGCTGCAGAACTAAATACTGAGGCATTCTGAGGTGGTTAACTTCTGCTGAAGCTGAGAAAATAGCTTTCGGAGCCCCTTATCACCAAATCAATCTATCTGGTAAACCCCTGAAACTAAAATAATATGTTTTCAAAAATTCTCCTCTGGTGTTTGTCGGCCTCGAGAAGTTATTTTTTTCAATTTAGTTTAATTTCTCTCTCTCTCTCTCTTTTTTTATTTTTGCAAATTGAGTTTTTATTTCCCCTGTTCATTATTCAAAACTCCTTTGGAGGCAAAGTTCATAAGAGCCGTATGTGGATTTTCCTGAGTTTTTTTAACCCAGTGCTGCCCTGTCCCTGACTCCCCTTGGATCTTGTACACTGACAGGGAAACGGCGAAGCCCAGTGTACCTGGAGCTGCCTCGGAGGGTGCTTTGAGTTAACTCACAGGCCCCAGGGTCCTGTCACCTGAGTGGGCTGTGCCCTTGAGCTCCCAGGGGAGGGGTGGCAGCAGTGGCAACAAAATCTTGAGAGGCTCACCTTGTGTGGACTGGAAGCCAAGACAGTGTTGGGGGAGATGTTGTGGCCTAAGGCAGAGCTGTCAAATTGAAAAGTAATGTAAGAGACATGAAAGTGCCATTGACCCTTGAACGACACAGGGTTCAGGGGCACTGAGCCCCCCATTGTTGAAAATTTATATACAATTTTTGACTCCCAAAAAACTTTTTTTTAATAATGAGATTATTTTTTTTTTTAAGATTTTATTTATTTATCCATGAGAGACACAGAGAGAGAGAGTGAGAGAGAGAGGCAGACACAGGCAGCGGGAGAAGCAGGCTCCATGCAGGGAGTCTGACTTGGGACTTGATCCCAGGTCTCCAGGATCACGCCCTGGGCTGAAGACAGCACTAAACCGCTGAGCCACCCAGGCATCCCAACTCCCCAAAAACCTAACTACTAATAGCCAACTACTGCTAAGGAACCTTACTGAAAACATAAGCAGTTGATGAACACGTATTTCGTATATTTTTTGTATTCTATACTGTATTCTCACAATAAAGCAAGCTAGAGGGAAGAAAATGTTATTAAGAAATCATATGGAAGAGAAAATACATTGATAGTACTCTATAGGTGAAGTTCAAGCTGTGTTGTCCAAAGACAACTGTATAAATGTTTTAGTAGCTATGTGAAAAAAGTGAAAAAGAAATAGGTGAAATTAGACTCAATAATGTATTTTATTTGGATTAATGTATTATCCATGATTTCAGCATGGAATAAATATAAACAAATTACCAATGAGCTACTTTATTTTCCTTTTTTTAGGACTAAGGCTGCAATATCCAGTGTATTCAATACTTACAGCCCATTTCAATTCAGCCTGGCCACATTTCAAGTTCTCAACAGCCCCATCCCTCTCTCTGGTGGCTCCCGTGTTGAGCAAGGCAGATCCAGGATAGCAGGCTTCGCTCTCAGCACCCACTGGCTGTTTGGCAAGAGCCACAGAACAGTTTAAGGAAGACTGTGGCAAGTCCACTTGGGAAGTAGACACCATGTCCCTGTACACGGAAATTAATAGGGTGAAGGTGGCTGGGGACTGGAATCGCCAGGAAAGGTCCCCAAAGACAATAGGACACAGAATGTGTTACATAAATATGACCAAGGACAGATGAATCTGTAAACTGGTTGGGAAGCATTGGCATCTCCAGAGGCAGAGCAACTGAGGCAGGACATTCTCTTTCTCTCCCCCATACCTCCTTCCTTAAGTCAACATCCCAGCAGACCAGGGATGCATGGTCAGAGGGCATCATATCCATTTAGGGTGATGCAGAGAGCCTAGCTCATATGGCAACAGCCCTTGTGTCCATGAGGCAGGCTTGGCAAAACCCCTCAAAGCCAGAGCCCACTTCTGCAGGCACACAGGCCACGAAGGCCCTTATGACTTCATTGCCAAGTCCCTATAATCTTCATTGTCTCCACTATTTATTAAGCCTTTACTATGTGTCAAGCAGGTACGGGCATTTTCTCTGATCCCCCTAATAGTTGCACAAGAGTTGTACAAGGTGGGGATGGTTATGTCTTTTCCTACATCTCTGACCGTGAGAATGACCCATTACCTTCCAGGGTCACTTGCTTCTAAGCCTGGGAGTTATACTTATCCTGAGAGAAATAAGCTTTGTTAAGCCACAGTTCTGTAGGGGAATTGACTGCTTTCATGCTTTTATCTGATCCGGGCACTGTAACTTTGGCTGCAAAGTCAGGCAGGGACTGCTTGGTTCAGATATTTATCTGTAACAGCATGTCAAAATGTTCTTTCACTGGGGACTCTATAAAGACAGCCAACAAATTAGTTGGGAACAACTGAAACCATAGTGGAAGAAAAACTCTACATGCTTCTATAGTCAACTAGGATATTTAGTACAACTACTGTTCTCAATGTGTCTCCTCCTCCTGCTCCTTGTCCTCATGATTAGTAAGTAATAGCAGCAGTAGAAGTAGTGGTAACGGTAGTGGTAGTAGTAGTGGTGGTAATACTTAGGGAGCTTTTGGTTAATTTCTAGTTCTTTTTCACTGGTTCTTTTTCACTAAAAAAACAGCAAATTTTCAACATAAATAGTTAAAAAGAGAAGACACATCATGACTGAAGACTGATGGCTTTCCAAGACATTGTCCACATTCTCAAGATGCTGTATGTGCCACTCTGCCCTTATGCTTTCCAACCTGGCACTCAGATTTTGTTTCATTGTCCTAAGATCTTTCAGTGTCTAATTTTGGTTGTGCTCAAAATTAAGCATAGACTTACCATCTCTGTTTCACAAAAGATGGTGTTTTCCAGGCACCTAGGTGGTTCAGTGGCTGAGGTCTGCCTTTGGCTCAGGTTGTGATCCCGGGGTCCTGGGATCGAGTCCTGCATCAGGTTTCCTGCAGGGAGCCTGCTTCTCCCTCTGCCTATATCTTTGCCTCTCTCATGAATAAATAAAATTTTGGGGGAAAAAATACTGTGTTTTCCACTAAATTGCCAACATTTCTCATTACCCCAGGAATGGCTTCTCATTCTCCAAGCTCGAGTCACAAATTTACCTTGGGTTGAATTGGTCCATTTTATATCCTGCCCAAACCCATGATTGGTGAGAGACGTGAAGCAACTTTTAGGGTTTAGCTTTATTTTTATTTATTTATTTATTTATTTATTTATTTATTTATTTATTTATTTATGATAGTCACAGAGAGAGAGAGAGAGAGAGGCAGAGACCTAGGCAGAGGGAGAAGCAGGCTCCATGCACCGGGAGCCCGACGTGGGATTCGATCCCCTGGGCCAAAGGCAGGCGCCAAACCGCTGAGCCACCCAGGGATCCCCCAGCTTTTAGGGTTTAAATTGAAAAGGAAATCTCTCATTGGATAAAAACATGAAGACCGAGTGTGACTCTTCCACATTTTCTCTCCTCTGTATAGAAGCCCAGGGAAGCCTTCCCCTCTTAACACTTCATGCTCCTTTGCACATCACAGTGGCCAGTGTGAGCAGAAGAGTGAGCTCATGGTCTCACTGCAGTCACCTGTTCAGTCTGCAGCTGTGCTGAACCATGCTCTGATCATGGGTGAGGGATGGGAAAAGCTGGAGAGGAAAGGGAATGATACAAAGGGTTCTTGACCAAGAGCTCACAATAAAGAGCAATGAATCTGGACAAACACAGAAGACACCTTTTCTTCAAGAGCAGAGTTTTACTGAGCACCAGAGTAAGCACTGCAGGTGAAGTTTTCCAAGACCTGAGCAAAGGGGAAAGCACTGTTGACTGACAGTAAGACTGGGAGAAGCCGGTAAAGAGTGGGCCTGGTAAGTAAAAATTAAAAAAAAAAAAAAAAAGGGGGGGATCCCTGGGTGGCGCAGCAGTTTGGCGCCTGCCTTTGGCCCAGGGTGCGATCCTGGAGACCCAGGATCGAATCCCATGTCGGGCTCCCAGTGCATGGAGCCTGCTTCTCCCTCTGCCTGTGTCTCTGCCTCTCTCTCTCTCTCTCTCTCTCTCTCTCTCTCTCTCGGACTATCATAAATAAATAAAAATTAAAAAAAAAAAAAAAAGAGTGGGCCTGGGGTGATGGGTAGGCTTTCATACGTAGAGGGGAGTGCAAAGGGCAGTCAGAGGACAGGGAGCTGAGAATGGAAATCTTTAGTGATATGACCCACTCAAAAGAGACCAGCATGGCTAGAAAAAGGACTGCACACTAGGGACAAGGAAGAGAAATGGAAAGAAAGACCAGTGCCCACCAAATTCTAGAAATGCACTGTCTGCTATGGCAGTCAGTAGCCATATGTGGCTGTTTAAATTTAAGTCCAAATTAGCTTAAATTAAGTAAATTAAAATTCCAGTTCCTTGCTTGCACTAGTCACATTGCCAATGTTCAATAGTCACATATGTCTAGTGGCTGCTGTATTGGACAGTGATGTTATAGAACATTTCCATCACGGTAGAAAGTTCTAATAGGCATCCCACAATGTTGAACACAGCCTCATATGGACATTTTTCATGAGGGCAGTGGGGAACCATTTACGGTTTTTAAGCAGGTTACATGAGGGTAAAAATAGCTTAATTTGTTAAAATAAATGTGTGTTGAAGATTTTATTTAACTCCTTAATTAATGAGGGAACCAGGAAGATATTACAAGTAGTTCAGTAATTGGAATTTTTTAAATTGAAGTTCACATAACATAAAATTAACCATTTTAAAGTGAGTAGCTTAATTTCTAGTTGTGGTAGAGAAAGGGTTTTTAAAATATGTGAATCTGATCGGAAGGATGTACGGTCAAGGGCAAGAGTTGGGGGAGACAGGGAGGCCAGTTGGAGGGCTGGGCAGGCACTAGGTCTGAGCAGCCGAGGCTGGTCCCAGGAAAGCAGGAGCTGGGCAAGATGAGGGCAAAGGGAAGACAGCAACTTTGATAGGCAGGGCCAGTCAGAGGCACTGACTGGAGAGACGAGAAAGTGAGAATTAACAGACAAAATTTCCTGGAAACAGGAGGAGCTTGGAGGAGCAGATAAATTCACACACCCTTACTTTGAACTGATAAGGAGCCATGCAAGGAGTGGCTTCTACAACGCCCTGAGGGGCTGTCCCAGAGAGCAGCGCGGGACTGGGGGTTGGGTGGGGGATGGCATTGGTTACCTGGCAAAGGTGTGGGCCTGTGCGGATGCAGAGAAGGGCATGGGGCACAGCCTGAGTGTTAAGGAACAGCCACAGTAGGGATGTTCTGCAAGAGAAAAAAGGAACAGATGGAGAAGCAGGAAGCCGGGCAGGAGGGCTTGATTCATTCAGTATTTATTGAATTTATTTATTGAATTTATTCAGTATTTATTGAATGCCTGCTGTATGCAAAGCAGCACGATGGTCCTGACGGTGCATGGTGGTGAGGATGATACCCCAAACCCAACCAGCTCCCAGACTCCTGGTGCATACAGTCCAGTGGGGCAAAAAGACAGCATTTCAGAAACAGTCATTACTGAACGTTGCCAAGAAGTCAGTGAGGAAAAGGAGTCCTGAGGAAAGCCTTTGGGTTTGGCAAGAAGGCAGCAGAGGCCAGGGGCCTAGAGAGTGGGCTGACTCAGGAGATGGAGAGAACAGAGGCCACACTGCACAAGACACAGCAGCCATCACTGTCATTCCAGCAGGTGTATCTGGAAGAGGAAGAAGGGACAAGCTTCTCTAGAGAAGGCAGCAGATCTGAGCAGAAGCAGTGGGGGGTGGGGAGGGGGCCTATGCTCTTTGGAGCGCACCCTGGAAGACGCTGGTGCAGAGCCAGCTGGGAAAATTACTAGAGGGAGGAGCTAGGTGTGGGGGTGGAGTTCCCAGGAACTGAGAAAGGATGAAATCTAGTGCGCATATGAGGAGTTTTGGTTTAATTAGCCTTTTGGAAATAAAAAAGCTATGAATGATCATGGTAAAAATTTGGAGAATGAAAAGGTGTTTCTTCCACCCTTGCCAGAGGCAACCGTTGGTGCCAGTGCCTTTTGTAGCCTTTGAGAAATACAGAATTACATATGCAACTAGGTGTGTGTCAGGTGTGCATCTCTAACCCCAGACCCCTTTTTTATTTGTACAGTTGGGAGCACACACTGTTTTCTTATTGTGTTTTTTTCCTTTTCATTTTACAAATAAGGATTGGAGATCATTTTCTATCAATACATAGAGAGCCATCTAATTATTTTTAATGGCTACATTTTCTTTAATGTGCTATCATTTTTTACCAACCCCCAGTTCACAGGCACTTAGGTTATTTCTGGTCTTTTGTTATTACAACACAGCATTGCAGAGAATATCTTACACTAGTATTTTTTTTCCTTTCTTGTGATAAAATATTCATAATGTAAAATTGGCCATTTTAACCATTTTTAACTGTGCAGTTCAGTGGCAGTAAGCACATTCACATGGTTGTGCAAACATCATCACCAACCATTTCCAGAATTTTTTCGTCATGCAAAACTGAACCTCTGTACCCATTAAACATTTCCCATCCTCCACTCGAGCCCCCCTCTTCCTATCCTCTGCTAACCACCACTCTATTTTTTGTCTCTACGAATTTAACTTTTTTTAGGTACCTCATATAAATGGAATCATATGATATTTGTTTGATTTATTTCACTTAAAATAATGTTCTTAAGATGCATTCATGTTATACCATAGGTCCCAATTTCCTTCCTTTTTAAAGCTCAATACTATTCTATCATATGTTTATACCATGTTTTGTTTATCCATTCATCCATCGATGAACATTCGTGTCGTTTCTACTTTTTGGGATTGTGAATAATGCTGCTATGAACATGGCTGTACAAACATCTGTCTGAGTCCTTGTTTCCCATTCTTTTGGGGGAATACTTTGGAGTTACTAGATCACTCAGTAATTCTTATTTAGCTTTTTGAAGAACTGTCATGCTATTTTCTACAGTGACTGTATTACTTTACATTCCCACCAGCCATGCACAAGGGTTCCAATTTCTCTATATCCTTGTCAACACTTGTTATTTTCTGCTTTATGTGTTGTTTTAGATTTTTTTTTTTAAATCAGAGCCATCCTAATGGAAGTGAAATGGCATCTTCTTGTTTTGATTTGCATTTCCCTAATGATTAGTGATGTGGAGCATCTTTTCATGTGCTAATTAGCCATCTGTATATCTTCTTTGGATAAGTATCTATTCAAGACCTTTGCCCATTTTTAAATTAGGTTGTTTGTATACTAATATTTTTATATGTATTTCTAATATAAATTCCTATCTGTAGGTTTGCCAGGTTAAGGACTGGGTGCATTTGAATTTTTATACATTTTGCCAAGTTATCCTCAAAAGAGGCAGTATGGATTGCATGTGGTGGTATAATGTGTGCATTTCTAAAATTTTATAGGAGTAGACTCATACAGCCTGTAATCTTGATTTTTTTTGTCTTCTTTTGCTCAGCATAATTATTTTGAGATTCACTATGTTTCTGTGTATATAAACAGTTTATTCTTTTTTAATAATGGTAGTATTCTATTGTATAGATATACTCCAATTTGATAGACATTTGGTTTATTTCTACTTTTTGACTATTACAAATGAAGCTGCCATAAACATTAATTTATATGTCTTAATGGAAACACATGCTTCCATTTCTCTTGGGTAAATACCTAGGAATAGAATTACTGGTTATATGGTATCTATATTCTTACATTTTAAAGAAACTGTCAAACTATTCTCCAACAGTTGTGCTATTTTACATTCCCAAGAGCAGCGTGAGTGTTCTAGTTTCTCCATATCCTGGCCAATACTTGCTTTGGTCAGGCTTTGTAATTTTAATCATTCCAGTTGGTGTACATTGGTATATCAATATGGTTTTAATTTCTATTTCCCTAATGACTAATGATGTTGAGCATCTTTGCATGAGCTTACTTGCCATGTGTATATATTCTCTGATGAAGTAGCTTATTTCTGTTATTACTGTTAAGACATAAGTGTTCTTTATATAATCTGTCCACATTCCTTTCTAGAATATATGTTTTACAAATGTTTTCTCCCACACTATGGCTTGCATTGTTGATTCATAATAGTGTCTTTCTTTTTTTTTTTTTTTTTTTCATAATAGTGTCTTTCAAAGACACTAGATTTGATGGAGCCCAATTTGTTGATTTTATCCCTTTTGTAGTTTCTGCTTTTCATGTCCTATTTAAGAAATCTTTGTAAAATCCAAGATCACTTAGACTTTTTCCTATTTTTTCTTTTAAAAGTTTTGAAGTTTTAACATTTGCCTTTAGGTCTATGATCCACTTTAAATAAATTTGGGGGTATGGTATGAGGTAAGGGTTAAGGTCCTTTCAATCAGGTCTTCTTTTGCTTTATTGAGCTATTTATTTATTAGCTATCCAGTTATTCTAGCATTATTTGTTTAAAAGATGATGCCTTCTACATTACCTTGGAAACTGTCAGAGTCAAAAAGACCTAAGTAAATCTATTTCCAGGTTCTTCTATTACATTGACCTATATGTCTATCTTGCACCAATGCCATATGCTTTGATCACTGTAGGTAGCCTTATAATAGTCTTGAAATCATTTGGTGTGAGCCTTCCAACTTTGTTCTTCCTACTCAAATTTGTTTTGGCTTTTCTAGGTACTTTGCATTTTCATATAAATTTTAGAATCACCTAGTCAGTTTTAGACAAAAAAAAAAAAAGACAGCTGAGATTTTGATTAGGATTGCATTAAACCTATAGATCAATTTGAGGAGAATTGACAAGTTGCCTTTCCAAGCTCATTTCCTCAACTTTAAAAGGAGAAAAAAACAGTTCTGAAGCCAGAAATTGTGAGATGAAGAGCTGACTTGGCTTCTCATCTTCGTTTTTGAAAGATGTTTTTGCTGGCTATAGAATTCTAGGTTGAGAGCCTTACTCCTCTACCCTCCAGCCACCCAGGTCTTGAATAATGTCAATCTGCTGTTTTCTGGCTTGCATCACCTCTGACAAGCAATTTCCTGTCATCCTTATCTCTATTCTTCTATTCATAATATATATTTTCTTGCTTGGTTTTAATATTTTTCCAAACTTATTTTAAGCAACCTGACATATATATATGCAATATATAAACTTATATGTACATGTATATATGTATGTATACATATAAAATATTTTTATTTTTTGTGCTGAAGTTTCCTTGAACTTCTTGGATCTGGATTTATAGTTTTCATCAGATTTGTGAAAAAAAATGGCTATATCTTTCAAATATTTTATCTACCTCCTCCCCATTGTTTTCTACTTTGTTGTTTTTAGTCTTTTTTCTCTCTCTGTGCTCCATTTTGAGTATTTTCTATTTCTCTGTCTTCAAGTTTACAATCTTTTCTTTGCCTTGTCTTACCTGCTGTTAGTACCATCCAATGTATTTCTCATCTCATTGTATTTTACATCTCATAAGCTTGATTTGAGCCTTTCCCTCTCGACGTAGTACATGTCCTTGTTATGGAATATAGTTATAACTGTTTTGATATCCTTGTGTACTAATTATATCATCTATGTCATTCCTAAATTTGCTTCTATTACTGATTTTTCTCCTCTTATGAATTGTTCCTTCCTAATTTTTAACATGCCTGGTAATTTTTGAATGGATGCCAGACACCCTGATTTATATATCTGGTGCTAAATATTTTGTCTCCTTCCACAGCACCCTAGCCTTCACCTTGTATGGCACCCATCATGATTACAGTAGCTTGTTTGATGGCTATGGATATCTCTGCTGCTCTGTTGGGGGCTCCCAGGGAGCAGCAACAGGTATGTTATGTTCCTGCTGATTCTCCAGCAATGAGCAGAGTGCCTCCTAGTTTGCAGATATTCAGCAAGTTTGCCAAATGGACAAATAAATGAGTCCATCAACCAATGGATGAAAAGAACAACACTCAGATGTCCTTGTGTTTCAGCTACCCATTGTTATATAACAAATTACTCCAAAACTATTTGATTATATCTCACAGTTCTGGGGCTTGAATTGCTTCAACCAGGAAGTTTTCTGCTGGTCTCACTTGGGTCTCTCACGTGGTGATAGTAAATTGGAACTGAACTTATCAGAAGACTGACTGGAATGCTGGGAAGGCTAGGCATCTCTCTCTCTCTCTGGTAGTCTCTGAGTCTCTTTCTAGTCAGTCTCTCCATGTGTCCTCTCCAGCGAGGTAGCCAGATTCTGTGCTTGGTGGTTCAGCCTCCCCCCAAACACGTTCCAGGACGAAAGAATTTTAAAGGCTAGGCTCAGAAATGGTCCTGTCCCAAAGTCAGTCTCTATATTCTGCATGGAGTCTGCTGGGGACTGTCTCTTTCTCTCCCTCTGTCACTGACCCCTGCTGCTATAAATAAATAAATAAATAAATAAATAAATAAATAAATAAATAAATAAATAAATAAATAAAATGGCCCATGTCACTTCCACGGTCTTCCACTGGTGAAGTCACAGTATCAGCCCTGATTCAGGGGAGGGGAACTGTGCTCTACATTTCAATGCAGCACCTTGAATGCACCTATTCTATGAAGAGGTCCTGATATCTAGTGTTCTTTTTCTCTAAAGGACTTGTCTGATTTAGCTTTAACTGCCACTTCAGTGGGAAGGCTGTGAGGCCTCTGGTCTCAGGTCTGTCTCCTCTGGGCCCCCTACCTGTTGGAGGAGTATCTATCCTCAGGAATAGCTTCCAACCTAGACATGGAGTTCCAGGTCAATATATGAAACTGGTACTGATGTTATCCAGTATCCTAAATGGGGGGCATGTTTACTACAAACCCTGAGCCATGATTAGTTTGCATTCCACCACTTGTTGTAGTTGTTGTTATTTTCATGCCAACATTTCTAGAACTCCTACCATTTGAAATGAATGTCTTTCTTTCTTTTTTGACCTTATATTTAGCTTGTGAACTTGCCTTGAATCTGAAATAGTTCTCTCTCTCTCTCTCTTTGGCAGAAATATCCTTTTTCTTGACTAGTGTTTGCTTCTTAAATTTTAACGTGATTTTTATAGTTGACCAGCAAATATTTTTTTAAAGTAGCAAACTTAGGTTTTCTAGGATTAGAAGGGCCTTGGAAAAAGTCTTTCCCTAATTCTTTGCCAAATGTTAATTCAGAGAAAAATAAAACCCTAGTGCAAACCTCAGTAGGTTTCCCTCTAACGCTATAATCACCAAGAGTGGAGGGATAAAAGCCACAAAGCTCTGTTTTCATAGCACCTCCTACCACAGGCATTTTAGGACTTGAGTCATGCTTGTCAGAGCTGATGTTAAACAGAGGCTTGACAACCTCCAGGAGTTTTGATTCTTTGGTTTCACTTCCTAATCGGCTGCCCCTGAAGATCGCAGTTCCTCTCAGCCCCAGATGTTAGGAGGATCCTGACCCATTGCCTTTCTCTCTAAGGTCACCAGGAGTTCAACAGCATTCTAGAAAAATCACACATTTCCAAGGTTTAGATTCCACAACAAACATTCTTATGAAGAACTGGGCTTTTCAAGCTGTATTTGTCTACCTGGAACTTCTGACTTTGTGCATAGGCAATGGAAATGCATGTTTGTTTTCCATTAGAAGTGTGTGTGCTTGCTCACATGTGCGGGTTTATACACCATGAGTCAAGTCCTCTTCCCCGGAGATTATCTGATGAATAAATTAGCTTTCTATAAATATACGTTGCAAGCACTCTTATACCATTCAGAGCCATTATTATAATTCATCAAAGCAAATATATAAATGGGACGGCTGTATCAAAGAAGGAAGAATTAGGACATAAGCATTTACCCATATGTCTGGGCAGATCCTTGCCTTCAATTTGGCACCCACAGTCTTCGAACCTTTCCAGTGTCCTTGGAAACACAGCAGCCCCATACCTGGCCACCTTCCCACTTTCTTGACCTTTTTGCTTGAGATAGAACACATTGCATATGATGTCTGATATTTTCTGCTAGATAATGCTCTGGGCTATTTTTTAAACAAAGCACTTAAGCTGATAAGAGTCATATTTTTCCATCTGTATTTCCAACATATTGCCAGAGGTTCTGAGCAATAGATATGTTTTTGAGTAAATAGAATACTAAATCAAGGCAATGGATCATAAGTTTAAGGCAACGAGGCTCTCTCGTCACCATCCAATAAAAAAGGTCACCAGACAGTGAGAAAGAAATGGAATGGTGGGAGATAGAAAGTTTTAATAATGCAGTCACCAGAAAGATCAGTTGAGCTTTTCTTCCTCTTCCGGACCTGAGAAGATAAAGTCCTCATCAGGGCACAGGAAACATGCCCATTTCCATCCCAAACGACATGTGGTTCTGCGGGATCGATCACAGCAGTCTCTGCTCTTATCTCCTGAAAATTCATCAAACTTGTCTCTCCTGGGTTTGGAGCTAGAGTCATTGCCCTGACGAGGTTCAGGGAGGTACTCAGTTATTGGCCTTTGTACACTTAAAAAAATAAAAAATAAAAAGAAGCTGCTAAATCTTTCCCAGGCAGGCCAAGTTTTCTGTCAGCTGTGAGAACTTTACTTCTAGGTGACCTCTTGCCATTGGTCAAGGCAGAAGCAGAACAAAGTGAAAAGGTCAGGTGCCCACACCTTTGGTGGATGCTTGGGTGAAAAAGTGTGTACAGATGGCAGGAAGCTAGAAAACCTTCTCACCTGTCTCCCAACCAAGCCCACGTTGAAGTGTAGAGTGTGCATGTTGACTCATTGGGAAGGGCAGAAGGGGCAACCAGCTTGTAGAGCATGTGCGGAGAAAGCCGAAAGCTAGTGCTCTGTAGGTGGCCTTTCTCTCCAGTGTCATTGTCACCCCACCTCGCAAGCCTGAGATTCTGAACTTGGCCTTGTTTTCTCAGACCAATTGACAAAAGGAGGTTGATTTCTTTTAAAATTTTAATAAATTCAGCAGCAGAGCCAAGTGATGTTGATTGTGAATTACCTCTTGCAGCACAGATGCTGCTGTTAGAGAGTTCTATTGCTCAAATAAACAAATTCCTTTCTCCAGTAATAGTTCTGAGCCCTATAGTGGCTCAGTGCCTCGTGTTGTTTATGCAGTCCGTTCCAGAAGCAATAGGCCATAATATAGTATCTTGGGAAGTTATCTTCTGTCTTCGGTTTAACTGGCATCTGTGACTCTGCTAAATTTTTTCAACCTTTTTTTTTTCTCTCTCTCCTACCGCTTCTGAGCTTTATGTGATGTTTTATTTAATATGGCATGCAAGATATTGGTCTTCAGTCCAAATTGCAATTTCACATCAAAACTGATTCTCTTGACAGTTGGATGTGGATGGTCCATTTCTAAAGTTTACATGCTGCCCTGGATCTTGAGGGAGAAAATGAACAGCTCACCTACCCTGAGACTTTGTCCACAACACAAAAAGATTCCCCCCACCCCAACCAATGTGATATAATTTACCAGTCTCCTTCAAGTGCTTTGGTGCAATAAGTGATTGTGTTAAAATACGGCAGACATTTCCCAAGAAACAGGCCCATCAGAGCTTTAAATTTATATTGGCATGCATCCCTAAAATTAGTAAGGATCTGGGGTGACTGAGGCAATTACCTGTGAATCTTTGAGTGTCTCTTTCACAAGATCTGGGTGCCGCCTGGCGTCGCATCTCTTTGTGGAAAGTGCAATCTGAGCCCAAGCTTTTACAGACCCATCTTATTAATGACAGTTGGGCCAAAGTCACTCAAAGAAAAAATTTTAAGCCCGTGTGCTGGATTTCCTTGTAGCTCTAGAAGCCTACACAATGTGATCTGAAGTGGTTGACTATGAAAAAGAAGATTATAATTTATACAATATATTAATAATTGTTTTTCAGTTTGAAATGAACAGAAATGCCCTAATTCTCTACAGAACATAGGGTGGCATTCAACTCTCTTTAAAGTCTGACCCCAATTAGCCTTCCTGTTTTATCTCCCACAGCTTCCTTGTTCATTCGTTAATTTATTCAGTCTGTGCAACCAATATTCACTGAGTATCTTCTACGTGCCAGGCACTGTGCTGTGTGCTGAATAAAATTTGCCCCTTCCCTCCACCTCTCTGAATCCTGCCATCCATCAAGGTCAGGGAACATTTCCACTTCTTTTCATATCTTCTCAGATGCTCCTGGGCCACAGGGATCTCTCCTGACTCCTCTGCATTCCCATTATAGGTCATTTTGCACTTACCCTCTCTTGTTCCTCAAGTAATACAGGTTTCTGTGTCCTAAGTCACCAATGGGCTTGTGACCACCTCAAAGGCTGGAATTGCTTCTCTGTTTCTCCCCAGGCCCTGCAGCTCACAGGACACATTGGAGAGAGCAAGTGCTAATAGAATCCCACTGCCTTGCCTCCCTTGAGTCCAGCATCCTTCTCTGATGTTCCTATAAGCACACTGCTGCTCGGAGGCCTGATACTCACTGTTCCCGCTGTCTGGAATGTTCTGCCCTTGGTTATCTGCATGTCTTCCTCGATACTTCCTTCAGGTCTCTGCACAGGGTCACCTCATCAGGATAGGCAGGCAACCAGGCTGATTGCCCTGATTGCTTTTTATGAAGTAACACTACCCCCCACTTGGCTTCATTCTTTATCATTAACCACTGAACATACTCTTTGCTTGTTAGTCTGTTACCTTTTGCTAGAGTATGAGCTCCTTGGCTTTATGGAGTTTGCCTCTTTTGATCACTGCTACATCTTGAGTGTCCAGAATAGGGTTTGGTTCAAGGGAAGTGCTCGTGTATTTGTGGAGATAATGAATAGGAAAGCCATGTTCTGGGGGGCAGATCTGCCCTTGAGGTGGGTCCTTGCTACCGGATTTGTGTAGCACAGTGACAATTGTCAGTGACCACCTCCAGGGGCCAACTTCAGGTGGACTTGAATTATCCAGGATTGATGGCATGAGCTCTGGGGTCTGCTACCCTGCCAGAGTCCTAGGCCTCATCTACCTGTATGTCTCCTGGCAAGTTAACCTCTCTCATCCTCAATCTCTTTACCTGTGAAATGAAAATCTTTACCATTGTAAAGAAGATATAAGATAACATGGGAGAGTTGCTAGCACAGTACCTGGCACCCAGTAAACAGTCAATGCAGGTTATTACTGAAGCAGATGAGATGGCTCTCATTATTATATGTTCACCACTCAAAAGACAATTTGATAAGAAGTCAGTTTGGGCTTTGAAAATGCTCTTAGTTTATGAATGTTTGAGAATGTGGATGTCAACAATTGTTACTATCCTGAGTGGGAATAGGGCCTTCAAGGACAGATGATAGGTAGTCGCCCTAATGAGAGGCATCAGAGCCATGACCTTGGCTGTGCCCTTCACTCAGACCCATCCTTGTAGCTGCTTCCCAAAACACACATTTCCAGGTGAAGGTGGTGGTTGTGGCAGTCCTGGACTGGCACAGAGAGAATGGAAGAGAACAAGGATGAAAATGAGAGAGAATGTCAAAAGCTAGATGAATTTCAAGCTAACTTTGAGTTGAATTTTGGTGTCTTCTTTCCCAAGCTGTTTCAACTACACAGTTTGACTTTATTTTTTGTGCCTTTCATGTCTTTGTTTAAACCAGGAGGACATGTGAACTTCCAGTGTTTTGTTGTAACAGCTTTCTGTCTTGTTCCCCTGGTAAGCATAGTGTGTTTCCTGCAACCTACCTTAACACAGTTTATTGTAGCCTGCAAACACACCTGGGGACTTTGTTCTAGCAGCTTCCGTACATGCAGGTCAGACACTTGGCATGAACCAGCATTGGTGCCTGCACAGAACTCACTCAGGGCCTGGTTGCCTGCCCATCTCAGGCAGAGTGTGCCTCTCTCTGCACAGTGCATACTTCTCCCATTACCTAAGTTTAGCATTTGATTAATTCTCATTAACTCTAAGAAGGGATTTGAATTCTTTTTCTATCGTCTATCATTAGGATGCCTAGGAGTAATTTTCCTTCAGCGATCCCAAATATTCTTCAAAGACTAATTTGACCTTGAGAAGAAGAGTCGTTTTCATAGGCAATTTGACAGTAGATTTGAAAAATCACCTCTGTGCATTCTAACAGGCGCTCTCTTTGGGAAAAGCCAAGAAAAGCTGAGAAATGATGTGTAGACTCTCTTCAATCATGTTTTCTCAAAAGGCATATCTGATCTGAAGTGATGGAGCCTGGGGGAGAAGATCAAGTTTTTTTTGTTGTTGTTGTTTTTTTAAAAAAGACATAGAAAAAACAAAAACAAAAAGAAAGAGTAAAGGTATTTTCCTTTCCCTGATCAAGTTGAGACACAGTTGGTCAGGCTTTTTTTTTTTCTTTCTTTCTTTTTTTTTAATCATGCTATTATACCGGACATTAAATTTCTTATCAGAAATTTAAATAAAAACAAAGAAAACAATCTCTGACCCATTGTCTGCAACCATCTCACTTTTTGACAGGACTTGTACTGCTTTCTTGAAAATGGCTCATAAGCTAGTGCCACAGTCTTCAGGAAAGGGGACAGATGATTGGTCGAGGGGCTGTGTCTGCAACCTCTGTGTCCTTGGCTCAGGCTGACTGCAGGGGGACCTCATTTTGAGTTTTAACATTTCAGAGCACCTGGTGAGGGAAGAGCATGGCATGATGAGAGTGTTTGAGGCAGTGTAACATTTGTAAGGCTTAAGAGGGCAGGCTTTGGACTTGGGTTCAAATCCAGATCCCTCCAAGAACAAGTGGTTATTTCTCTGTAACTTGGTTTTTGCAGTTTCAAAATGGAAATAATGCAGCCTTGCAGAAATGAGGGAGGCCACAATGTTCATAGCAGCAATGTCCACAATAGCCAAACTGTGGAAGGAGCCATGATGTCCTTCGACAGATGAATGGAGAAAGAAGATGTGGTCTATATACACAATCGAATACTATTCAGCCATCAGAAGAGATGAATTTGCTTCGACATGGATGGAACTGGAGGGTATTATGCTGAGTGAAATAAGACAATTATCATGTGACTTCACTCATATGTGGAATATAAGAAATAGTGAAAGGGACTATAAGAGAAAGGAGGGAAACTGAGTAGGGAAAAATTAGACAAACCATGAAAGACTCCTAACTCTGGAAACAAAAGAAAGGTTGCAGAAGGGGAGGTAGGTGGGGAGATGGGGTAACTGGGTGATGGGCACTAAGGAGGGCACTTGATGGGATGAGCACTGGGTGTTATAGTATATGTTGGCAAATTGAATTTAAATTAAACATTTTTAAAAATAAGATAAAAGACATTCTCATGAAAAAAAAAAAAAAAGTGAGGGGGCCAGAATGAGGTGAGTTGGGTCAAGGGCCTAAGCCAGGTCTTAACCCTGTACAGTGCAGCCTTGCTATTGCTACATACCCTGGTGGTTACAATAGATTGAGTCTCTGGATCTGGAGGAGCAGGATTCCTGGCAGCAGGGCTTGGGAGACTTTTAAGGCACAGAATTTAAAGACACATGCATTGTTTTGCTTCTACTATTCTCCTTTTTATGCCAAAACCAAAGTATGGGTTGTAATTTTGAGAAAGGCATGTTGACAACCCTGGGAATGCTATGTGGTGTTCTTTTAAGCCCATGAGAGACCATTGGCGTATTGAATTCAATCTCAGCGTTGGACATATGAGGTCTACACACCATCCTCCAGCCCAGCCCTCTCCCCCAGTGAAGGGAGTCAGGGCTTCTGTCTCGTATGTCTGGGGAGAGGTGAATTTTCACAGTCATTTTCTTTCTTTCCAAAGCTCCATCATTTTCAAGCTACTTTCATGTCTCCCGCTACATCTCAATAATAACCCTATACCATCACTTACTTATTGTTAGGCTTCCGTTTTACCTAAATAGACTGACTTTTGTCCCTTTGCCTCCTTTTAAGTTATCCTCTTCCGAAATCACGTTAGGATGTGCTAACTGTATTTTTAGTAAAATGCAAAAGTAAAAAAGTAACCCCATAGCATTTAAATTTAAATGAAATTCACATTGTCTCACTTAAAATGATCTTGTCTACCACTTTTGGATCACACGGCATGTTAGTGGGGACACTGCCCTAAGAGCAGTGGTGGGAGAGTGAGTTTCCGAGGAGGGAATGTTCTGTTGGAGGCAGAACCATGACCAAAGTCCCCTGCAAAACAGTGGCTGTGGGTCCTTTTGTTTTGCTCTACTGTTAGTCAGTCCAGAACCCAGGCCTCTGAAAGGACAGACTCAGAGGAGCCGTTCTCTGTCGGTGACAGGAGAGTGTGTCTCAGACAGCTGTCACTGAACAATTAATGTTGAAAATGAGATCTCAGTTACCAAACATGTGTTCTCATGAGCAAGGTTTCATTCTCATCATCCAGAGCTGCTATAAGACACAAATAATATACATTTTTTTCATTCATAATTATCTCTTCTTAGTGCAGTTTCCATGATTATGATGTATGTCATAACTGTTGACTCCTCACTGTTGGAATTGTTAACATATTGTGAAAATATGCACAAAATCATTCTTTCCAAGCTGACTTTTGCTGTTAAAATTAGAAAGACCAATATGAGTTTGAACAGCATGATAGGAAGAGTAGATGATCAATTCCTATGCTTGGAAGTGCAATTGCCTCTCTAGAGCCGGGATTTCTTGCTTCCGCATCTTATTTCTTCCTGTGCTTGTTATAATAAAGACAATAAAATAAAGTGAAAGGGGGCGGCAGCTGAGCAGGAATAATGGAATATTTTAGTATAAAGTGATTTTGATTTAAATATTTTCCTATTTGTTTTAACAGATAGACTTAGCTATTAGAAACTTGACACAAATAAAATGCATTTGGTTTTCCATGTTGAGGGTTTGAAGTGAATTTTTTATTCTAATATTTCTGAATTTGCTGCTCATCCAGAAGAGAGAAAAAAGTATTGGAGATTAAAAGGAAAAATCCAAATGATATGCATAGTTTTTAAGACAATTGTTACTAAAATTAAACACATATCTATTGAACTGACAAAGACCAAACCCATTTGTTCAGATCTGAAACTTGGCAATGGTGTCTCCCAAGAGATAAATGATTTCTTTGATTTTTAATAACAATTAGGATTTTTGTTTGGACAATCATAACTAGATGGAAAATACTTTCTTGCTCCATTAGAAAAATAACCACTTTCTGTTCTTTCTGCCATCCCCTTGGAGAATCTTGATGGTTTCCTGACCAGGATTGCTTTTCTTTCTGCTGCTGTTCCATGGGCATCTCGTTCCATGAAACCATTAGGGAAACTGATCAGTCATGGAAGTTGCAATTAGATGTTTCCAGCTCTTCAATCAGGAAACATTTGGCACCCACGAGTTCCAGAACTGAGATCCAAAAGCCACTCCCCACCCCCACCTCATCACCAAGACAATCCATGTCATTTTTCTCTGACCCTAAGGAGACCTTCCCTGACTCTGGGTAACAACCATGTCATCTTCCCTATAGGGGGTCCAGCTTTTGCAGGAGATCACCTTGTCCTGGGAAGCCTGCATTGGCGAACCCCCAAAACTTGTTTTGAAATGTCAACACTTTCCTTGTTTTGAATCCTAAGCAGAGATCAGCAGAGCTATCTGTCCCTCCGGCCTCAAAGGGGTATTTTAAAACTTGAGTATTTTACTCATACCCAGCACTAATGAGAACTGGAGGATGATAGGAAGAGAGGAAGTTCCCATAAGCACATATTATAAAAAATTAATGTCATCCCAAAGCAGACCACCCAGACAGAAAACATGTCTCCTATACAAATGAGGGTTGGGGAAACACTTCTAATTAAAGTTTCAGTCCTCCATCCAGATCAGTGTTACAGCATTGAGGATTTTTTTTCTCTTGGATGTTTGGTTTTACTGTGGATATTTTGCAAAAATAACATGAGGTTTTGCTTAACACCAGAATCTCCATTAATATTTATTTCCGCAGAATCTGGGTTCAGGGCCTAGAGCTCTCTGTATGAAAAAGAGCTACCAAAATCCCCTCTACAACATTCTCCTTGGGTGACTTTTTAAATTACTTAAGAATTTATTATTCAAACGTTTAAGGAAATATACCTTCAAAGTTAGAATAACCTGGGGCTTCTGAGTGGCTCAGTAGTTGAGCATCTGCCTTTGGCTCAGGTCATGATCCCAGGGTCCTGGGATTGAGTCCCGCATCAGGCTCCTTCGCTAGGAGCTTGCTTCTCCCTCTACCTATGTCTCTGCCTCTCTCTGTGTCTCTCATGAATAAATAAATAAAATCCTTAAAAAAAAAGTTAGAATAACCTAGTTATAAACCTCTGTTTCTGTATTTCATGAGACATCTCTGGAATTCAGGTCTTTGCAGGAGTTAGAGAAGTGAAGGTCTGGAACATTCTTGAGAGATCCCTAGTTGGGTTTGCTCCAAGTTTGATGCCTAGGTCACCTTTGCTTAAGTCTTGGTGAGGCATGGCTCAAAGTTGCATGTACGGTTTTACTTGACCATTCAATGGATTACTTGGATTTCAAACAGATAAGCTCAAAGACAGGGTTTTAAATATGCAGAACAGGAGAGCAGGAAGTCCATATGGCATGGAATAAAGACACACTCACTTCTGAAAACTTAAAAGGCTGTCATCTGCTAAGCCTGCCTGTAATAGCCACTCTCAAAGATAATTGCCACCCATGTGTCCTTGATGAAAAGTGCATCATGCTGCCCAGGAAATTGGCTTAAACTGCAACAAGAAAGATTTTGATTAGCTGAGGCAGGACTTCCTGCCTGAGCAACCCTGGATTGTGAGAGGGAGGAGCTAGGGGAGACCCTGAGGGGGGGTTGTATGTCCTCAGCCTTCCATCCCTTCTCCTTCGCTTTGGGCCTTGAACTTCTCCCTGAGATGTGGAGGAGGCAGACTGTGACTGTCTCCAGCACAGCTGGGCCTGTGGGAGCATGAATTTTAAGAGGCTTAGCTTGTGTCCCCTCTTCCCTTTTGTGCAACTGGGACAGATTGATACAGTCCACCTACAAATGATGACGGAGACCTGCTCCGTGTTGCTGGGCACCCTTCTGGGAGCTGGGTGACGGCCCTCGGCAGTGTATCCTCTGACCAAGGGGGCATCCATCAACCTCACACCATGGGCAGAGTGGCAGGAGAGTGAGAGAGGGAGAAGGGCAGGCCAGGGGACCACGCAGGAAGACGTTTCACCTGCAGGATAAGGCACCTTCAGAGTTGGCTAGGCAAGGGGCCGAAGGGAAGCTAGGGAGTGTGATGGTGGATGGACAGCTAACTCTAATTCATGAATTCCCAGTTCATGTCTGCAGCAGTAGGAACTGGGGGCAGGAAAAGTCAAGGAGGGACGCAGCCCAGGTATGAGAGCTCACCACATCCTGAGTCCATCCTGGCTGGGATTGCCAGGAAAACCCGCTGTCTGTATTCCATTCACAGGAAAAAGCTTTTGATTCTTAAGTGTTTTCCCGAATCTCTTAGAACAGTGTAGGTTAAGAACATCTTGTCGCCGATGGGTTCATCACTTCAGTGCAAATTAATGCGCCGTTAACCCTATTCTAGGCCTTAACATATGGGCCTTAAACATATGGGCCAACTGACCAAATGCCGGTGACTTTTGCTGATGCCTCAGAGTCTGCATCTGTGGGGGTACTTCTGACCCTACAGTACCTTCATCCGGGGAGCAGGACCATCTGCTCCGGCAGCTCAGAGGGGTTGCTGGGGGCAGGAGAGAGCAGCTAGCGCCTGTACTTGGGGGTCTGGAGCAGATACCTCTTGTGAGCCACACAGGCTTCTCATGCTGAATGTTCCATGGTGCCTGCCTATGTCTTCCATGGTGAGGGTGCATGGTGGGAGCTCCCGCTCCCTGGTCCCACTTCCTTCAGAGCCACGCATGCATGTGCGGGCAAGGAGTGAGGCCAGAGCATGGGCAGCCTCCTGCCGGCTGGGCAGCAGGATCCACGGCCCCATACCCTCCTTGGTCAGTACGTCTGGCCTGGGGGCCATTTGAGCAGTCCTGGAAAATGCCCTTGAGCTTCTTAATTTGTGCTCCTGCTTCAGAGACCAGAGTATTAGAAAGAATTATAAACATTCCTTTCTGTGGATTCTGGGTTATTTTGCCTATTTGGGGTAATCATTCTCATTATGCTTTGTGGTCCTTTTTAATAAAAATGACATTCCCCTTATCTTTAAAGGTTGGAATCTCAGCCTAATGTATGACCTGCACTATCCTTGGAGAGTTATAAAAATTAGATTATATAACCTCACATTTCCCACTAATGAACATGGTGATGCTTTGGCCCAATGAGAGGGAGACAAGAGATGGGGATTTATGTTTTAATAATCCTGCTTAGATTGGTGTGTATGGCTGTGGGCAGCAGGCCGCCAATGGGCGCAGCAGGCATTGCGGCTTTCCTGGCCAGCAGGGCAATATTTTTAAGGCAGTAAATCTCTCTTGGGTGAGGGCTTCTTACACTGTACCAGGAGATGGCTGTGGCTGTGGCTTAGTGTATGAAATTTCTGTGAAAATAAGACTATTCCTATCACCTAGAAAAATTCTACTTGATGCTACTATTCTTTGGGTACATGTGGCACTGAGCAACATGATGCTGGTTGTCATACGTGCCATTTTGTCACTTATTCCTCATGGTCTTCATATGAGGTATGCACTGTGAGTATCCCTGCTTTATACTGTGGCCTTCCTGTGAACAGAAACCATGTTTTCATTTCAGTATCCCCAGGGCCTGGGGCAGTTGGTAGTAGGTCAGTATTGCAGAATAAGAAAGGACATGGCCAATGGGATGTGTCAACTTGGCTAGGACATATTACTCGGATATTTGATCAAACATGATTCTAGATGTTTCCATGAAGGTGTTTTTTAATGAGATTAACATTTATATTGGTAGACTTTGAGTAGAGCAGATTACCCTCCATAACATTGGTGGGCCCCATCTAATCAGTTGAGGGTCTTAACAGAAAAAGACTGGTCTTCCTTAAAAGTGAATTCTGTCCAAAGACTGCCTTTGGACTAGATCTGCAACTCTTCCCTTCCTGACTTATCCTCTCCAATGGTGTGAACTGATTCTTTAAAATCATCTTTTTCTCTTTCTCTATGTCTATGTGTCTACCTATCATCTAACTATATATCCATCTATCCATTCAGAGAGAGAGAGCTAGCTAAGTATATTTATATCTCTACCTCAATAGGTCTTATTGGTATATTTCTCTGAAAAACCCTAACTAATCCAAGACCTAATATATTTTCAAATATGAGCCACCCGAGAACACCTAGGTAGCTGAATATATATTGATTCCCTGGGGCCCATACCATATATTTTGATGTAATTGGTCAGGGTACAGATAATAAATCAGTATTTTTTAAAAGCTCCCTAGGTAGCCATCAGGGAAATGTAAATAAAAAACACAATGAGATACCTCATACCCAATAGGGTGGCTATACTCAAAAAAACACATAATAATAAGTTTTGCTGAAGATGTAGAGAAATTGGAATCCTCAATTGTTGCTGGTGGGAATATAAAACATATGCAGTCACCTTGAAAAATAGCCTGAAAGTTCTTAAAATGTTAAACGCAGAATTATTATGACCTAGTAATTCTAGTCCTAGGTATAAATTTTTTTAAAAAAGAAAAAGAAAACATACATTCACATAAAAACTTGTACATGAGCGTTCACAACAGCATTATACACAATCACCAAAAAATAAAAACAAATGTCCATCAACTGCTGAATGGATCAGTAGAATGGGGTGTATCCATTCAACAGACTATTCTTTGGCAGAAAAAAGAATGAAGTTGATTCATGCTACAAGATAGATGACTTCTGAAAACATGTTAAGTGCAAGAAGGCAGACACAAAGGATTCACATCAAATGAATCCTTTTATGTAAAATGCCCAGAAGAGGAAAATCTATAGAGACAGGAGAGAGACTGCTAAAGGATATGGGATTTCTTTGTGGAGTTATGAAAATGGTATAAAATTAATTTTGGTGATGGTTATGCAACTCTGTGAATATACTGAAAACCATTGAATTGTACACTCTATATGGGTGAATTATACAGAATGTGAATTATATCTCAATAAAGCCATTAAAAAAAAAAAGAAAAGCTCCCTTGGCAATTCTTCTGTGGCCTAGATTTGAAAAGCCCTTACCCTCGTGTGGTCCACGGAGTGGCAGCACTGGCCTCCCCTGGAGCTTGTGAAAAATGCAGGTTCTCAGGCCCCACCCCAGGCTCTGATCAGAGTCCGCATTTGAACAAGAGTGCCAGGTGCTTCCCATGCAAGTTGGACTTTAGCAGCAGCTCCTCTAACAGACCTTCCCAGGCCTCCAGAGACACCCGTTGCTTCTGTCCACCCTGAGAGCCTCTCATCCTGGATTTTCCTGGATGTTTTGGGAAACTTCTCCAAAAGAAGTCACCAGACCAGCTCCCCCGGAGTGTAATTTGCTGGAAACGTCTATGTTGTATTGGGGCCATTTTCATCTTTATTTTTTTATTTTTAAATTTTTTAAAAATTTTTTTAAAGATTTTTTATTTATTCATTCATGAGAGACACAGAGAGGGAGAGAGAGGCAGAGACACAGGCAGAGGGAGAAGCAGGCTCCATGCAGGGAGCCGGATGTGGGACTCGATCCCGGGACTCCAGGATCATGCCCTGGGCCAAAGGCAGGCGCTAAACTGCTGAGCCACACAGGGATTCCTCATTTTCATTTTTAAAAGCTGATGACCCAGTGCCAAATTTCACATCTTGAGAGGATGAACAGAGAGGGCACATATGGGGAAGACAGAGGAGGCCCCTGAGAGCGCCCTAGGAGGTGGAGGGTGTGCCGCCTTCAGACCCTCGTGGCAGTGGAGGCAGCCAGAAGCTCAGAAGTAACTTGTCCAATATCACTCAGCTGGATAGGCAGGGCCAGGATCCAAATGCAGTCTGTGACTCCAGTGGATGAGTGGATTTCCGACTAATTTGGTGAATTTGGGTTTCTGGGTGTTCAAGGCTGGGGGTGGTGGTGGTGTGATGATGGGGTGAAGCCCCCTGGGGCTAGCTGTCCACAGGAGGATTCTGGAGGGCTGGAGGGATGCTGAGGCTCGTTTCCAGGAGTGGTTGGCCAACCCCACCTTCCTTACTCTGCTCCCCAGCAACTGTTTGCTGGGGACAAATGAAGAACCTGATTGATCTTTCCACCTGCTCATCAGGGCCATACGTGTTCGCTACCTCTTCCTATCACCCCTGACCAACCCGGCCCACTGCTTGCATTGGATCCAAAATATGTTGTCAGTTCTATTCTGTTCCAATTCTTTTTTGTAATCCTTTTTGTTGGAACACTGAGCCCCTGACATGAGAGACCAGCGGCAACAGATGGCACTTCAGAAGAGCACCTGCAAAGTGCAAACCTCCTTCTTGATCCTCTGATTGTGAGTAGCACTTTCTCATTCCACTAATTGCAGGAAAAGCACCCACAATGAGTGAGTGGTGGTGCCCCTGGCTCTCTACAGCCTGCACTTAGCAAAGACGCTCCACAGGCCCTCTGCCCAGGGTTTTGATCTGATCTGAGTCTACGGCCAGGGGATTGAGTCTGAGCCAGCTGTACCGGCACATCTGGGAAGCCTGTCCACCTCCCCTCTGGGCATCCTGTCCACATCCTGCTCCATTTCCAGCCCTAAGTGCTCTATTTCATGAAGACTACTGGACCAGCACAAGAGCTGGTTTGCTGCACCTCAGAGAGGCTCTCAGGTCCCTGAAGTCCATCCAGTTGGAAGAAAAGTGGCCTTCAGATCCTGAGGTTTTCCTCCCATTGCTCCTCCTTGTGCCTCCGCAGCACCCACACCAGCGGGGCCTGGGTTCCCAGTCTCCTCCGAAGCCGCAGCCTATGCCCGGCCCCTGCCTGCTGCCACGCTGCTCCATGTATCTACTTTGCTGCTTTGCTTCTCACCAACCATATCAAAGAGCTGTTGATGCCTTAAAAACCACTCCACGCTTGGTGGCTGAAAGCAGCCACCATTTATATGGGCCCAATTCCATGGGTGGGTAATGTGTGCCGGTCTCAACTGGATGGTTCTTCTGGTCTTGGCTGTGCTCATGCATGCAGTGAGCTGCTAGGCCGGCTGAGGCCTTGCTGTCCGAATGTCCTCAGGAGACACAAGGGGGCCCGGCTCACATGACTTCTCCTCTGTCAGCAGGCCAGGTGAGCTTCTTCA
Organism: Canis lupus familiaris; assembly: GCF_011100685.1. Lineage (NCBI taxonomy): Eukaryota > Metazoa > Chordata > Mammalia > Carnivora > Canidae > Canis > Canis lupus. The sequence continues at coordinate 26,975,955 of NC_049249.1, forward strand.
CACAGCCGTGGCAGGGTCCAGAGAGAGTGGGGAAGTCCTTGAGGCCTTTTAAAACCTGGACTCACAACCGGCTGCTCTGACAAATCACTCCCACTGTGCTCTGTTGGGCAAAGCCTGTCCCCAGGCCAGTCCTGCTTTGGGGGTGGAGAGATATGTGGCATTTCATGAGGGAGTTGCTTCCAAGTCTCCTTCCAAAGGGAATATGTATACGGAGGTGTGGAAAACTGGGGCCATTTCTGTGACCAACCTACCCCATCAAACCCCCTCCCTCTGCTGCGCCTGTCCTTAGCCTTCAAAGCTCAGAACTGATACAACTGTTAAAACCTCTGCCTGCCCGCCAGAGGCAGCATCTTACACTCACCCTCAGGCTAAGTCCACCTCGAGATGCCATGGGGCCCCTAGCTGGTACCCTCAGCCTGGGCCTCCTGGATTGACATGGCCCAGGATGGAGTGAGAAAAAGCAACACACCTGAATGGTACTGATTTAATATGTTAGTCTTTAAGAATATTTCTATGTTTAAAACAAAACAAATACAAAATATGCAAAGGAGAGGAATCTCAAAACACAAAATTGAATAGTAAAACATCAGGGTGTCTGGGTTAGAATGTCATATTCACCACTGCTTAGCTGTGGACAAGCTGTTTCACTCCTCCAAGCCTCAGTATGAGGATAGGAATAGTGTTTAGCTCTGGGGGTTGTTTTGAGGATTACATGAGTTTATACCATAAATGGCTTAGGACAGTTCTGGGTGCACAGCACATGCTCCAGTGGGAGCTGTGGTCAGGTGTCAGGAGGGCAGTTGCTAAGGAAGGGCCGAACAGAGGCAGTTTCCCCAGATATCCCCAAATCTGACCTTGTGGTCATTATACCACTGACCATGGTAACGGGTTCACCAACGAAGGCACAAACCTGCCCAACAGGACATCCTCCTCACGGAGGATCACAGACTTCCTGAAATGTACCCTGTGCGACCAGTCCCTCTGCTCCATCCCTCTAGCTGGCATGCTGAGATCAGGAGAGGGAGACCTCTGGGCTCTCTGGCTAGTCCTATGCTGCTGGCTCATCCCTGTGCGTTGTGGGGTTCTACTGTGGCTCTGCTACCATCTCCTTCAGTGCCCCAGGCAAGCACAAAGGCTCTCAGATGGAGGTTATGCAGGGTCTTTCCTTAAGTCTTTGAATGTGGTGTAGATTCTGAAGGTCAGGGATTGGGGGTTGAGACTTTGTTTATGCAGCCCAGCACCCGTCACTCTGCTCCAGCTGCCCTGGCCATCCTTCCTTTTCTTCAACACACCGCGGCCAAGCTTTGGACCTTGGCACAAGTTGTTCTACTTGCCTGGAGTGTTCTTCCTTCAGATCTTCTTGTCACTCTGGTATTGACTTAAACCTCACCTCCTCAGGGAAGTCATACAAGCTAAAGTAGCTCCCTAGTTTCTCTATCACCATATTCTATTTTAAGATTCCACATAGTACTTATCACAGTCTTATTTCTTTTTTTGGTTTATTCATGCATCTGATTGTGTTTCCTACCCATTCTTTCCCCTACTGGACTGTTAGTTCCAAGATGTTAAAAACCTTGTCTTGTTCAAGGGTTTTGTAATCCCAATGCTTAAAACTTAATTGTACACTACGTGTGCTCAGTAGTGGTTGGGTAGATAGATGGATGGATGAGTGGATGGATTGGGAGATGGATGGATGGATGTGTGGGTGGATGGATAAATGGGTAATGCAGAATGATTTTTAGTAGGGCAGTGATAGGCTCTTGATTTTTGAAAGCAGGTACAGGATTGGGGGGGGAGGATTGTAGCTTTTCTTACTTAAAAGATCACGCTGACTGCAATGCTGTGATTGGTTTTATTCCCACGTAACATAACTTGTCTCTAGGAATTTGTTTGGTTTCAAAGTTTCCATGGCCTGTTCCACAAGAGTGATGTATAAATCCTCTTATTTCTAAAATGTGCAAAAAACCATAACCATAGCTTCATTTGCTAGCATCACTATTGCCACCTTCCTCACTGGGTTTTCATTTTCATAGGAATGCACATGGACAGGGAAAGACTTTTCTAGAGCTATTATCTAAATTCCTCCCCAACAACAGGGAGAGGATTAGAGGTTCAGCTCGTTTTGTCTTGGAGTATCTGAAATGCAAGGGGGAGGTAGGTTATTGTATTACCGATATTGCTGAGCTTCCTATGAAAGGAGTTTCTTTTTTTTAAAAAAAAAGGTGTTATGAGTTTTGTTGTGGATACCTATGGGTTCATTTTGTTTGGGTCCTATGACAGAAATTTCTGAGAACTATAGTAGGACAATTTCTAGGGGAAAGCTCTCCACATTACTGTTAACCAGTCCCTTTACCATCTACCATTTTAGAATTTAAAGGATGGATTGGAAATGCTTGTTTTCCTCTCATTTTAATCATTGATGTAGCTGGGCCGAGCTTAATAGGAGGTTAAGAGTCAGAGACAGAATTGACCAAGCACTTTCACCCTGTTCCTAGTACAGAACCATCGAGGACTATCTCTGACATTTGAAAGTTGCTTCTGTCATCACTTAGAAATGGCTGCAGATGACCTAAAACCAATTCCCAGAAACACTGCATCCCCTCATTTTGTATCTGCTTTCGCAAGGACTTTCCAGTGGCCCAGAAAACAAAAACAAGCAAACAAACAAAAGGCAACAAGTGTGCCAAGTTTCTATTATAACAAGTGAAATAAAAATCAGAAGCTGCTGTCAGGATCTCATTAAAATGTAAAGCTTATCAAATATTTCTCATTCTCTCAAAGAACTTAGGTAAAATTAACTCCCATGGGAAGGCTGAATTTGGCAGTCAGATCTGGTCATGAGAGAGCTTTCTGGGGCATAGTTAACTGATGTGAACCCGTTGCCAGAGTTCTTTTGACCCAGATCCTGAATGATACCTGGGAGGCTTGTTCGTAGCTTTATAAACCAAAGTCCAATTATTGCTTTACAATTGATGAGAACCAAGCAATAGTGCCTTCTATTGTGCAAAGTGGTTAAAAACCTTAAGTTCTATGAATGCCCAGGTAAGATTTCTAGAGCTCAGCAAGATCTGTAGCCTCCAGTTCTTTCTAGCTTACTTTTAGCAACCTCACAGGTATGGTCCACCTTACAGTTTCTCTCATTATTCCTTAACAGAAGGCAATTTTTGAGGGGCGCCTGGGTGGTTCAATGGGTCAAGTGTCTGCCTTCAGCTCAGGTCATGATCCCAGGGTTCTGGGATAGAGCTCCCCATCAGGCTCCTGCTCAGCCGCGAGTCTGCTTCTTCCCTTCCCTCTGCCCTTCCGTGTCCCCCTCTCCCTCCTCCTGCTTGTGCTCTCTCTCTCTCTCTCAAATAAATAAATAAAATCTTTTTTAAAAAAGAAGGGCATTTTTTTCATCTTTTACTATTTATTATGAAATATTTTATCCTTTCATGAGAGAATGTGAATATATATACATAGTTTAAAGGATAATAATGAATACCACCCGAGTGCTACCATCACTTAGGTTAGGAAAATCCCCTGTGCCTCAGTGTGTCTGTTTGTATCCCTCTTTATTTTTATCACCTATTTATTTTGAACATTTATGCCAATGAAATCATTATATATGATATGATATGATATGATATGATATGATATGATATGATATAAATTATTCTAGGACTTGCTTCTTTCAGTTAAAATGGATTTTGAGATTCACACATATAGTTGTAGCTCTTCTATTGCCACGCCTGTATAGTCTTCCACTGTTTAAATATACTACAACTTACTTATTCATTCCACTGTCAAAGGGCCTTTTGTATTTTTGTTTTTATAGAAGGAATAATGCCACTCTGAATATTCTTTTACGTGTCTCTTGACAGACATGTACAAGAGTTTCTCTAAGGGTGGCACCTGAATCAGCCAGGTGCCCCCTTTAGAGTCACAAGAACATGTGACTCTTGATCTTGGGATCTTGAATTCAAGCCCACATTGGGAGTAGAGATTACTTAAAAAAAAATACTTTTTTTTTTTTAAAGAGTTTCTCTAAGGGCAGCCATATCCAACTGATATATAAGACCATGAATGAAAGCCCCATATGTAATTTGAAACTTTCTAGCAGCTATATTTAAAAAAGCAAAAAGATGACATTAATCTTAATTAACCTAATATATCCAAAATGTTATCATTTTGATATGTAGCTAATTTAAAATTCCTAATGAGATATTTCACATTATTTTTCCCCCATACTTTGTCTTTGAAATCTGGTGAGTTATTCGTAATTATAGCACATCTTAATTCAGACTAATCACTGTCACGGCTCAACTTTCACATGAGTGGCTAGTGGCTACTGGCTACTGACTTGGACAGCATTGCCTTACAACATACACATAAAAGTAAATCCAACTATTTCCTATCTACAGGAGACATATTTTAGATTTAAAGGTATAAAAAGATTGAAAGTAAATGGAAAAAGATCTCATGCAAATAACAGTGAAAATACTCGGGTTGCTATCAAACAAAGGTGACTTTAAAACATACAAAAAATGTTACTAGTCATAAAGAAGCACATTTCATATATAGAAAAGTCAATCCAACCAGATGATTGATTGATTTTATTAGACCACATCAAAATATTTTCTAAAATATTTATATCCTTTCTACCAATATGTGTTGCCCAGATGGACTCCATCCTTGGAAAGGCTTAATGTTGTCAAACTTTAACATATTTGGCTATCTGGTGGGATGTTGTGGTATTTCCCCGGAGTTTTAATGTGAAGTTCCCTGATTACTAATGAACTTAATCATCCTCTCATATGGTTATGAGCTATTGCTGTGAAAGTTTTTTCCCCATATTTTTCTATTGGATTTGTCTTTTTATTATCTATTTGTAGGAATCCTTTTTATATTCCGTGTACCATTTCTTTTGACAGTTATATTTGATGTAAATAACTTCCATTCTGTGACTTTTTTTAATTACTCTCTGAATGGGATCTCTCAGTGTTTTTTAAGAAAGGGGGAGAGGAAATGGGAGGGGCAGAGAAAGAAGGAGAGAGAGAGAGAATCTTAAGCAAGGCTCCACTCCCAGCATGGAGCCTGACATGGGACTTGATCTCACAAGCCTGAGATCATGACCTAAACTGAAATCAAGAGTCAGACGCTTAACTGACTGAGCCACGCATGTGCTCCAAGGGATCTTTTAGCATTTTTTAAATTTAATTTTAATTGGAATAGTTTGTAACTGTTGTACAATTAAAATTGTACAACGGTTAATTGTAACAGATAGAACTCACATACCATACAATTCACCCATTTATAGTGTACAGTTCAATGATTTTTAGCACATTGACAAAGCTGGACAAATATCACAATCACTTATAAAACATTTTTATCACCCCAAAAAGAAATGCTATACCCATTGGTAATTATTCCCCATTTCTCCAAAGATCATTCTTAACCATTAAATTTAGGACATACATCATCTGGAAATGGCTTATCAATCTCTGGGTCTCAGGATGCGTCCTAGGATCACTCAAAGTGATGAGAGATGATGTTGGTGAGGTCAGCAAAAGTCAGATTATGAAGAGGGTTGAATGACCTGGCAATTCGATTTTATCCTAGAAGATTTGAAGAGCCACTGAAATATTTAAAACAGAGAAATAATTCCATAACATTTCATCAATTTTCACTCTAATCTGAATTATTTTTTCCTTCTGTTCGCTATAGGCTTATTTGGCTCTTCTTTATCCAGTGCTTTACATAGATTATTGATTTGAGGCCTTTCTCCTTTTTAAAATATAAGCATTTATAGCTGTAAAATGTCCTCTAAGCACTGCTTTAACTGTATCCCATAGCTTTTGGTATGCTGTGTTTTCATTTTCATTTGTCTTAGAGTGTTTTCTAATTTCTCTTGTGATCTCTTCCATTTAAAAAATATTATGGAGAGAACATGCTTTGTATGGTAACTGTTATTTGAATTTTTTAACACCTGCCTTATAGCTAATTCTAGCCATATACATTGAATCATATGCTTCAATGTACAAACAGGGATGATTTTGCTTGGGATAAATGCAAAACTGGAGAGATGTTAGGCAGCATATATGGGTACTGTCCTAGAAACCAGAATGACTGGTTTGTGGTGATGTTTTCAAATGTTTGCTGTGTATTTGGAAAGAATAAGTATTATGCATTTGTCTGGTGCAGTATGGCTGTTAGACCAGATTTAATGATCATAGTCAACTATTCTTTATCCTTGCTGAATTCTTGCCTGTTTAATCTCTCTTTGCTGAAAGATACATCAAAATATTCAAAATAGTTAGAAATATGTCTATCTGTCCTTGTAATTTGTCAATATTTGTATCATATTATGAGGATATGACACAAATTTAAAACCTGTATCACTTTTGTGTGTTTTACTTTTATCATTTTAAATATCTTAGTCACAAATAATGTTTTTGTCTCAGAATCTATTTTATTGGTTACTAATACAGCTGTATCAGATTTCCTCTAGTAGAAAGTTGGTTGGAATTTAACTCTCTAGGCATCATCATCACCATAATTATCATATCATAACATCATCACTATCATCATCATCGTCATTATCATCACCATCATCATATCCTCACATCATCACCATTGTCATCATCATCATCAGTATCATATCATCATCATCATCATCATCACATCATCATCAATGCCATTTTGGAGAATAAATGTTTCAGTTTAAACCAATTCTTTCCTTTATTCCTCCTTTAATCTCAAATGTTCCATGTGGAGCCCCTTTTGTTCTGCCTCAAGTACATCCTGAAGAATTTCCTTTATTGAGTATCTGTATTTAGAAAACTCAATTTTTATTCATCTGAAGGTGACTTTTCCTTGTTCTTGAAAACTGTAGTGACTAAGTATAGAATTCTAGGTTGACAGTAATTTTTCTCTCAGCATTATAGATGACATATTATTGCCTTCTTGTTTATATCTTTTGCAATTGAGAAAGTAATTATCAATTTTTTGAAGGTGATTTGTCTCTTTTCTGGCTTACCTTTAAAAAAAATAACTTTTTAATGTGCCATGATCTGAATGGTTGCATCCTCTCGAAATTCATCTATTGAAATCCCAATGCCCAGGGTAAGGGTATTAGGAAGTGGGCCTTTGGGAGGTACTTAGGTTATAAGTGGAGCCCTCATGAATGGGATTAGTACCTTTATAAAAGAGGTTCCAGACAGCTTGCTTGCCCCTTCTGCCATGTGAGGATACAAGGAAAAATCTGCAACCTAGAAGAAAACCCTTGCCCAACCATGTTGGCACCCTGATCTCAGATTTCCAGCCTTCAGAACTGTGAGAAATAAATTTCTGTTGTTGCAAGCCCCCTAGTTTGTGATATTTTGTTATAGCAAGCCAAATTAATTAAGACAATATGGAAAATTTCTAAGAATACAAAATAGTATAATGAACCCTAATGCACTCTGGCTTTTTAAATATTTACTCTTTCTCTTTGGTGTATTAAAGTTTAATATCTGTAAATTTCTTTTTATATATTTTTGGGGGAAGATTCATTGGAATTGGTTTCTTTTATCTTTTCAATTATTACTTTTGCCTCATTCCCTCTTTATTCTAATTCTAGAACTTCATGTTGATCCAGATTTCTCATACGCAGTACTCTTGCCACAATTCTCCATTGTGCAAGGCTGTCCAAAACATTGTGGGGTGTTCAGCAGCATCCCTGGCCTCTATCTACTAGATGACAGTAGCACATACACCCTATCCTTTGCCAGCTGTGACAACAGAAAAAATCTCTAGACATAGCCAGATGTCCTCTGGAAGGCAAAATTGCCTCTGGCTGAGACTGCTGGTTTAAACATATATTGAACCTTTTTATCTATCTTGTTTCTTAATGTCTTGTTCATATTGGTTATTTCTGGACTGTAATTTGAATAATTTCTTCACTACCCCTCTCTTCAGCTGTATCATCTTAGTCACTTTTATAGTTTCCATGTCTCTGCTTACATTCAAACTTATTTTTAATTTCTATAAACATAATAATTTTATGTTCTGTCTCTGATAATTTCAGTATCTGAAGTCATTCTTACCGATGTTTTGTCCTTGCCAATTCTTACTTTTGTTTTCTCATTTCCTTGTGTGCTCAGCAAATGAGTTGCTCATTTTCCTTGGAACTTACTATGTGGAAATTCTATGTGGAAATAAAGAATTATCTGTGGGATGAAAGTGAGTTTCTCCAGGGAGGATTCATTTAGCTTCTGCTACATGCCTGTGATGGCTGCTAATCTAGGACCACTTAAATTGTTGGTTTGAAGGTTTTCAGACTCTAGGCCGTAATGATTCTGGCTGAAATCCTGAGTGAGGGCCAGCTTGTCAGTATAGATTCTCAGGGGCTCTTTCCCTCCTTCCCTCTGTTCCAAGGTTCCAAAGAGGTAACATTTCTAGTAGTCCCGTTGGTGGTAAGGAGTTAGTGTAGTTATTTTAATACACCTTTACACTTAAAGTTAACTCATGGGATCTGGTTTGATTAATTAGGGTCTTCTAGTCAATGCCCTCCCAGGTGGACCCTGCCCTTTGTCTTTGGTATCTGTGAAGTGGTAAAAATCTAAGCTCAATATATCTGGTTTTGCAAATGTCCCCAGGGTGATAGCTATTTAATTTGCTCCTTAACTCCTAGGTATATACTTTGTTTTTGTTTTTTACTTTCATGCTTCTTTTCTTGCCAGTTCATCAATGCACTTTAGAAGATGTTTACTTTTTTTTTCTTTTTGCCAGCATTTTTAGCTATTTTCAGTGGAAAAATTGGTAAAGGTACCTAGGTTGTTATTTTGCTGGCAGTAATTATTGAGTTACCCTTTTTTTTTCTTTCCCTAGTTACAGATCAATTAGTTTATTGGGCATGCCATCTAAAATTATGCCTGTTCTATCCACAATATGCAACTAGCCTAAAATTTTTAGGTCAGTGTTTTACAGGAGTTGCAGATGGAGAAATAAACTAGGAGCACTGTTAGATTGCTGTTTACAGACCTTTGCTTTGCCTTTGACTCTCTGGCTGGAACCAATTATAGAGCGACATGTGTGAACTTAATGTAGTGCCGGGTTATTGAGGCTTGCCCAGAACATGCACCGGGATACCACTGAGCAAATCACTGTCTCAGCACAAATGGTTACTGGGATGATCAGTTAATAATTTCCAGCATCAAGGAAACCATTTTTGGCATCCACATCTTTTTTTACTTGTTCCTCAGTGATTGGATGCCACTTTTGAATAACTTGAAGTATGCCCACCTGCAATGAAAAATAGAAAATTATTCCAGGGAGAGAGTTTGCTCTTACAGTCTGGGAATGGCCAGTAGCAACAATAATAATGATCAAGCATGAGGATGACGACAAGTAGTGCTTACTCTGTGCCATTCACCATATCTGGGACCTACCTAGAATAACCAATCCAGATAATCTCACCTAATTAATTTCATGATCAATTGGCCCTGCTATTTAATTATTGCTAGAATCAAAACTGATTAAGAACTCTTGTATAGTTAATAAACCAGCTCAGCAGCTCCCCTTGTTCACTCATCTTGGCATTAATTTTGGTAACTAGCTTATATAGGTGGAAACATCCACACTGCATTCCTTGGATCTTTCAATGGGGCATTTTTATGGATGAGGCAGGTGTTTTGTTTTCCTACTGCAAAAACATTCAAAGATAAAACTATTACAGAAATGCCCTATGTTGTAAAATTTGGAGGCATCAATCCCTATTTGTCTGTACTAGATCTTTCAGCATATGCTCCACAGAAAATCTTGGTTCTGTCTGCAGGTACAACTTTGATCACCTCTGAGTGGGAGTGGAGTGTGGTCTCTTCTTCTGTGTCCAGAACCTTGATGTCTAGTACCTCTATTCTATCAGTGATTCTCAAAACTTTTTGTGAGAAACACTCTCAAACCAACCAAAACATTTGACAAGTACATTACAAATAACATTCTGTCCTCAAGGACTTGAGAGTGAGCTGCAGATGGATACCTCATTGCCCCCAGATATTTTTTGGTGTATTTCCTACATATAAGGACATTATTCCACATGTTTATGTTGACATAGAATAAAACACAACCAAAAAACCCCCAAGAACTTAGCATTGCTGTATCACTACCATCTAATCCTCATACTTGATTCAAATTTCATGAGTCATCTTTTATAGAAAAAGATACAGTTCAGGATCACATGTTACATTTCTATTGTTCTATCTTTTGATGTCTTTTTCCTTAGTCTTTCCTAAAATCTTATGACTATGACATTTTTAAAGTTATAAGTCAGATATTTTGTAGACTGTGTCTTCATTGGGGTTTATCTGATGTTTCCTAATGATTTGTAGTTATGCATCTTTGGCAGGAATGTCACAGAAGTGCCATAGGTTCTTCCTATCCCTCCTATCAGATGACAACCCAATGTGGACTCATCCCATTTCTGATGATGTTAACTTTAATTGTTAGATTAAAGAAGTATCTATGAAACTTCTTCACTATAATGTTACTTTCTCAACCACTTAAATTGATAAGTATTTTATGGGAGGTTCTTGAGACCATGTAAATAACCCATTCCTCATCAAACTTTCAATTCATTCATTTAGCTATATCAATATTGACCCATGGCTTCCTATTTTATTCCAATTTATGTATTTTGATATCCAAAATTTCTGAGGGGTGACCAATAATTTCCCCTTCATCTGATATATCTCCATCATTCTTTGAGTATTTCCTTGCTTTCTGACACAAGATAGTCCAGGCTTATCTCATCCATAGTCCTAGAATCAGCTCTTCATCTAAGAAGCCCTGCTTTGTTTTAGTGGGGAATGGTGCTTAAAATCAAGATCTGGCTAGGGTGTAGGTTCACTGCTATTGGGACATCCCTGTTCCCAGGCCTGCTAATGGACAGAGAAAGGGATTGTATGTATGCACAGATACACACCTCTTACATCTGTTTATTTCAGTATCTATATGTTGAAAACCATGAGCTTACACAATGCTTCCAGTTCTAATTCAATACCACAAAACTCATTCTAATGTTCTTCCTTTCCCCGTTTGTAATTCTAACAGTAAGAAACATGACTCTTATTATTCTTAATATAGCGATTAATTTGACCAGTAACTTATAGGTAAACAGTCTCCTGTCCCTACCACCCACTGCACCTCCCAGCATGGCCTCCTTCTTTTTCTGCCAATACATCAGTACCCTTGCTGTGGTGCCCTGGCATATGAAAGTCCTCCAGTGAGGTTGCCCTACTCATCCTGCTTAGGCTCTGAACCCCCAGTGCAGACTGATCTTCTGTGCAGAAGCCCTCCACATGGGTTCTGCTTCCCCATGTCAGACTGCACCCCCCAACCACCTATATTAGGGTTTATTCCTGTACCTTCCTCACTTCTCTTGAGCACTGGCTTCCATCTTGGGCCACGTTTGCACATGATTCAGGTGCTAAAGCCTGTGCTGGGTGTCCTTTCTTCTTCCTTGGGCATCCAATACCATGCACAAAGCCACATTCCAGTATGGATGGCCTCCTTACTCCTATTCCTATTGGTCTCTGGCACCTGGCCCATGTCCTGCATCACTGTGGCTCTCCCCACCTCACTGGTGTGGTCACCTACCTAGCTCTGTCCCATCTAATATCTTTTACACCAAACTGTTGGGGAAGAGGATTGAGAATTTAAAAACTTTTATAGCCACAGATTCCTTTCTTCAAATGCAATCTTCCATGGACCATCACCATCAATCCATAAAACAGACTCACATGAAATTTTTTATATCTATATAATTATTTTAACTTAAATGTTCAGCATGCTTTTTATAAAGTTAATACATAAAAACAATGAGATTATTTTAAAAAGTTAAACTCTTCATTTTGAAATCATTTTAGATTTGTAGAAGAATCACAAAGATAGTATGTAGAGAAGTACACCTATCACCCAGTTCTTCTGTTAACATCTTATATAATGATGGTAAATTCTTCAAAGCTATGAAGTTAATATTCTTACAATACAATTAATTAAACTGCAAACTTGATATAGATTTCTCCAGATTTTCTACTCCAGGATTCAGAGTACCACATTGTATTTGGTCATCATATCTTCCTAGTCTGTAAGGTTGTTTTCATGAATCCAAAACTAAAATTACCAGTTCTGGGGGAGAATTGAAGAAATACCTATCTCCCCACCTAATCTGTACCTATATTAATTTGTGTTCATGTGGGTTTAAAAATGTCTTGAATCGCATGGATAAGTGGATACAATTGGCCTTCTCAGGACATTTCTCAATCAAACCAGTATAGCAAGATTTCATTTTCAGGACTACAGTAGAACACATCAACTCAGCAGCACAACTCATCAATTCAATACTTTCCAAAATGTTAAAATTTGTTACACAATACATTTGTTTATAGGTGGTTTGATTACATATTTATGATATTTAAAATACATTAAGAGTAAAATTTTAAATAAACATTCGCAGAACCCTGGAGGCAACCTTCAGGACCTTAGGGTCTGGCCACCACAGTTTATGATACCCAAAAATTTGGATTGACTCAGACATCAGTGCGGAAGGGTCCTGGACCTAACTGTGGCCTCCTGGAATTGCCTTTTCTAAGCCGTGTGTTAGGGTGGTGCCTTTAGGCTATGTCTCTCTGTGTCAGTCATGATTGACCGATTATGGTCAAATTGATGAGGACATTGATCCTTGTTGCATCACAGAGAATCATCTTTTTGAGGCACTCCAGGGCAAATGCTTTTGTTGGTGGTTTCAGGGATGGTGCTGCTCCTATGTTTCTTTTGATCTCATGAGTGCTGTCAGCCGGTGCCACTGTAATTAGTGCTCCTTTCTCTACTATTGTCAACTTTAGGACCCAGTTGGGAGAGTGACACAGACTCGAATGGCATGCGTGCTGCATCCCCGCTTTGTTTCCTGTTGCCTCTTCTTTTCTCACTGACTTCACATTTTTATCCGACTAAATTGTGTGTAAGCTGCCAAGGTTCCTTGTAGAACCAAGCAAGCATGAAGTGAATGAATAAGGAAGGAAGGAAGACAGTAGGTTGTTAAGTAGGAGAGGAAAGTAGCCAAAAGAGAATTCAGCAACTTCTGAATGCATGTGCTGGGTTGGAGCAATCTATTTAGGGCCTTTCTTTCAAACGTTGTTCAGCGATTCTTTTTTTTTTTTTTTTAAGTTTTATTTATTTATAAGAGAAAGTGAGCACAAGAGTGAGTGAGGGCAGAGGGCAAAGCTGATTCCCCGCTGAGCAGGGAGCCGGACTTGGGGCTCGATCCCAGGACCCTGAGATCATGACCTAAATGGAATGCAGAGGTTTGACTGACTGAACTCCCTAGGGCGCCCCTAAGCGCCCCTTGTTCAGTGACTCATGTTGGTGGCAATAACCTCCTAGGGTGTCTTTATCATAGCTGGTAAGTTAATAGGTTAATGTACATTTTTAAGGTAGAGTTTGCTGTTCTTTTCATTGTATGAATGAACTGCTCCATGTTGAAGATTTAAAATTGATATTAAAGGAGAGAGAAATTGCCCAAAGTCCTGACCACCCTCCCCCCTCCAAAAAGAATTGTTAATATTGTGCCACTCATAGAGACTTCTGGAGTGATCAACCCCACAGAGGCTATGCAGTTGAGAGTCACACAGAGTCTCGTTGTGAGAAAGGAGGATCTCCCTGGGCCTCACTGGTACGTCCAAGCTCCAAACACTAAAGATACCGATCTGCGACCATGTGTCCTGGGTGTGCACAGGGCCCCTGTCTCCACCTCAGCCCCGCCTTCGCCTGCCTGCTGCTTCCTCCTGCTTCCCCACCTTCAGATGTTTCCAGGTCAGGACGCTGATTTCTGAAAAGGTTATGCCCTTCGAAGCAGCCCTGTGGTGATGGGGTAGGAGAGGGGATCCCAGCTCTGCCACCTGCTGTTTGTGTGACCACGGAATAACATGACCTTTCGAGGCCAGTCTGTAAAGTGAGGCTCCTTGCACCAATCTTGGTTTCCTCTTATTTAGAGGAAATTTCTCTAGAAGCACTTAGCTGCATTCTTGGTTCATAGTTAATGCTCAGCAAAAAATTAGCTTTTCACTCTCATTTTTATCATTTAAAGTGATGCCAGTGGCCATTCTAGCAGAGTCCACAGATGGTGACTTCTTACGCACTCGAACTAAAGTTTTCTGTGACCTGAGCCAGAGAGGAGTAACCGTCACATCACTGTCTTCCCTGGAATCTAGGCAGTGGGCCATGTCGGCCCCCCTCTCCTTGCAAATATGTTTCCTTGGAGCTATTTGCAGATTACAACCTCATTATTTTTGTTTCCATGTTGGCACTGTTTTGTCTGCAAGTCACTTCTCAGTTTTGCCTCCTGTGTGGGTAAAGATTGAAGAAAACTTAATGAAGTAAAGACCAGATGACACAGTCTTGCCAAGAATAAAGGAAATGACCCCATTTGTAAGGGAACACAGGAGGCAGCATTTGCCAGCTGGGGTTTGGTTCTCACACTGTTCTTGGCAAACCCAGACGGGCTTTCAGATGGGCATCTGAGGGGCCGGGATCCTGTGGCCCTGGTTGTGAGGTCTGAGACTTGTCAGTGAAGAACTCCCCAGAAAATTCTTGGGACTCCCGGCTTCATGATGACATATGCAATGGTTAAGGGGAAAGAAGTGTTTCCTAGACAAGTGATCCAGCATGATAAGATATTTGGAAGAAATTAGAGAGAGAGAGAGACAAACCATGAGAGACTCCTAACTCTGGGAAACAAAAGGTTGCAGAAGGGGAGGTGGGTGAGGGGATGGAGTAACTGGGTAATGGGCACCAAGGAGGGCACTTGATGGGATGAGCACTGGGTGTTATTATACTCTATGTTGGCAAATTGAATTTAAATTTTAAAAATGTAAAAAAAAAAAAAAGGTATTTGGTGTTCATAGGAAATGCCTTGTGCCTTTTTGATCAGATTTTGTATCCCTTCCCTGGACTTCGGTTTTCTGGGTACTCTTCATCATTCTTGCGTTTAGACAGCCTGCCTGTCCTTGCAGGAGGGGTGACTCCAAGCAGGGCAGGCTTTGAGGAGTGCCTGAGTGGTCCAGCTGTGCTGTAAATTAGCATAACTGGCAGGTCCCATCTGTCCAGTTTACACTGTGGAACTGATGCTGCCCTATCTTTTGTTGTTCAATTCTTAAGATGGTTTCAGTCTTAACCATGTCATCATAGGTAGACAGGAAAGAACATGAGCTTTGGAGTCCCACTTCCCAAAATGTTCACTTAGAAGATGCTTTAATGGGCTTCAATCCTGCCTTCCTCATGAGCTGTCCTGAGGCGTGGATACCTGCAGCGCTGGGCTGGTGTCTGGTGGATGCTGCATGAGGGTAGCTGAGATCCTTAGGGAGGTACTTGAACTCAGTGAGCTTTTCTATCCAGTGTGCCGTGCAGCAGTAAGCACGTTCCAGAGCTGGAGACAAGTGTTCACCATCCTGCAAACTCAACTGGTTGGCTGAGTTGCCTTTTAGAGGAACCACTGGCCACTTCCACCTCCAGATGTACTTTTCCACCATGGCTCTTTGGCAGCAGGTTAAATACCTGGTCCCATTGCTGGAAGCATCTCTGAGCCTACCCTTCTATTCCCTGCCCCTTTCTCTACTTGGTTTCCCCAAGCCGGGGATTTTCTTTTTTCTTTCTTTTTCTTTTTAAAGATTTTTATTTTTATTTATTTATTTATTTATTTATTTATTTATTTATTCATTCATTCATTCATTCATTCATTCATGAGAGACCCAGAGAGAGAGGCAGAGACATAGGCAGAGGGAGAAGCAGGCTCCCTGCGGGGAGCCCGATGCGGGACTCCATCCCTGGACCCTGGGATCATGACCTGAGGCAAACGCAGCCACTCAACCACTGAGCCACCCAAGTGCCCAAGCTGGAGATTTTCTAACATTTTGTTGTATGACAGCATTCCCCAGTAGCCAATATGGAAAAGAGACTAGGGAGTGTAGAGTGAGAAGGTCACAGGATGAGGAACCCAGCCTACCCCCTCACCTCAGCATTGACCCTGGGACTCACACCAAAATCTCCAGCACTCCAGGGAGCAGTTTGAAAGCCACTGCCCCGGATACCTGAAACAACCTTCTGTGGGGCTCTGCTGGCCTTGCCCTGAACCCCCACTGCGCGCTGCTGTCACTGGGAGAGATCTTGCTCTTCCCCGGCCACAGTGTGTTCAGTCACTGCCCGCTGCCTGCCTTGGAGCCCACGTCTCAGCCCCGCATTGCTGGCCCTGTGACTGTGGGCGAGTCACTTGCTCTCTGCGCCCTAGTCTCTGTATTGTTGGTTCACAGCCTGGCCACATACAGAGAGGGCAAGAAGTTCCCAAAGAAGATGCAGGCTATTCCGGACAGGTAGGTGGTGCACATACAAGCCTTACCTTGGGCAGCCACAAGGCAAGTGTTTCTCCACACCTGCCTGCCAGGTCTTTGAAGTTTATGTAGAGGTTTTGTACTGGCTTCAGACCATGCTCTGTCCAGCTGGTCTCAATACTACATCACTATCTCAAGGCTGTCTCCTCGGGGCAGCTTCTGGGAATGAGGAAGGCAGCTGGAGTGCACATTCCAACGACAGGGCAGGAAGTGCGACCCTCCTCTTGCCCGGGTCCAGCTCATGAGTCAACCAGCGGTCATGCCTTCTCCATGACTTGTCCCAACACACATCTGTAAAATGGGGTTGTGGCGAGGTCAGGTCCCATTGTGCCTGTAAAATCTTCAGCTCAGTGCCTGGCACATTATAAGTCAATGTTCAGGGAATCCTATTTCAGAACTACTGAACCAACATCTCTGGGGGAAGGACCCAGGAATCTGCATTTTGATAGAATCTTCAGTGCATGCCCTGCAGAGAACCCCAGATGTGGTTGTTAAATCCTTGCCTCTGGTTCTATCCTAGGCTCACAGGACTTCTCTCAGCCTTGAGACAGTAATCCTCTTGTTTCATTTCTATCAATCTATCTGCATCAATATTTAATTTCGAAAGCCTCCTCTGCCCCATGCTGTCATACAATCAGCCCCATGCCAGAGATATTGACTTCAACCCAAAAAATTCTTGCAAAGTTATTTGTCCTCTGATTTCAGTTGAGTTGTTATTTTGGGGACATCGGGTCTTTTTGAGCGGCCCGGTCCCACTGTGCAACAGTTCACTAATAACAACAAAGGCTCTGCATTTTTCATCCATTTATCTTCATGGTGAAGGCTTATTTTGGTTCCATGGAGGCAACTAATTAATTACTTAATGTTCTTTTGTATTTTTACCAACATTAGGCCAAATTTACGTCGTAGAACAAGCCATCCATACAGTATGTGTCATAATTACTGTTTTGCAATTTCACACCAGCAAAAAATTATTAAAACTTCACGACTCATTAATAGTAAGTGATCATAATCGCTTAATAGAAAAGGAAACTGTGCTAATGATGGCAGCCTTGATTAACGTATTTGACCTTAAGTCATGAAGTCAAGTGAAATTAATATCACTGAATGTTGAACATAAGGTTTTTTACAGTGCACATCATTTCAATCATCATAAAAGGCAAATAAACTAGTTTTGAGTTTGACTAGATTTGAAAGCCTTTTAACGCTTCACAACAAATTAAGGGAACGTTAATGAACTCCTATACAATGACAATTAAGTGACAAAATGTGAGTAGATGCAGAAACGGCTCTTCTGTAGCAAGTGCTGGAGGAATGCCGTCCAACCGGCTGGGTAAATGTGCAGACACCTCACTGGGGGAGCAGCCTGTCTCCGAACAATTTAGTGTGTGGTAGGAAGGGACTCAGCTGTCCGTTGAAGGCCTTACTCTTCCCTAACCAGACAAATGGGTGGGGGGGTCTATGAGACATTATAACCCTGAAGAATTTTAAGCTTATTTGTAAGGACTAGCTGTCCCTTTGGATGCCATTGACTCTTCTATGGGTCCCACTTGCAGATCTGATGAAACAGCCTCCCTAGAGGGAATGAGGTCTCTCCTGCCCCCTCCCTGTGAAGTCTGCATTCTTCAGGGCTTGGGTAGAGGGAGGAAAGAAAAGTATAAATTTCCATGGGGGCAGGTTTCTTTGTTTCCCAAAGATTGTGTCCCTCACATGGCAGGCCTGCGGGGAATTTGCAGAGGGAGGAGGGACAGAGCCTGGGGGAATCTCAGTTCACCCAATCTTTCAGAAGCAAGTGGTGTGTGCTCACATCCCCACCATGCGCCAGGTCTGGGTCCCACTTTTGATGGCCATTCTTTACATGGCAGCGGCTGTTGCCAACACAGGAACCGAGAGCAGCCTCCTGAGCTGGGTTCTATTACTTATACCCTTTGACAGTTGGGGAATTGGAGGTCTGGAGAGGTCACGAGACTTCATCCCCTTCATCCCTAGAGTATCTACTCTGCCATCCACTGGGGATACCAAGGGAGTCTGTCCTCCCTTTTTGGGGGGTGGAGGTGTAAAGCCTTGCTGGGTGGGGGAGGCTCATGCACAGGGAGCTAAGGGACAGGGCAAGGTCACACATGAGCAGAGGAGCGAGTGAGGTGAGCTGGAGAGCCATGGGCGCCCCGAAGAGGAGGACCGGCCGTAAGCTGGGCTGACTTGGAAAGGCTTCCAGCGGGTGCGCGGTGGCAGGTGCGCGGAGGGGGTGGAGAAGGCAGCGTAGGTCTGCTTGCTTGTGCAGGGAGGAAGTAGGACCGAAGGTCGGGGAGCAGCCTGGAGTCAGAGCCTGGTGACAGCGGAGTGCAGGGGACTCTTTTGGAGGGGGGAGGCCTGAGGCAGGTGACAGCTGGCGGCGGGCGGGCAGCGGGACCAGAGGGGAAGGGAGGTTGCCGGGAAGGTGGCCCCCCTGGCTCAGGGGACGCAGGCAGGGGAAGTGGGGGCTGCTGGCGGGCTCGCAGGCTCCCACGCGGGACGAGAGAACGCTGGGTCCTTCCTACTCCACCCTCTTGGAACCTCGGCTCCCTCCTGGGCGCCCCGCCGCACAGCACAGGGGCCCGGCTCACCTGCCTGCCTGCGCCCGGCCTGGGCCCTCTGCTTGGTCACCTTCCACTTCCAGGCACCGACCTGCCCGGTCAGTTGTGCCCCCCAAGGCTTCCGCTGGTGTCCGCACAGTCTAAGCACCCGGAGCCTGTCCCCCACCCCCCTTGCATGGGCCGTGTCCTCGCCCTAAGCCTTCCTTGGGCCTCTTTGCCCTCCATGTGCTAGAGGGTTCCCCCTGCCTACGACATCTACAGGGTCCCCACCGCCCTCCAGCCTCCCGGCTCTCTCCCCGGTGGCCCCTCCACCCTCACCCGCTGGACCGATTTTTCTCTTTCCAATGCACCATCCCCTCCTTCCCCACCTCGGGCCTCCACACCCCGGTTCCCACCTCTCTCCCCACTGCTGGTGCTTTCTCAAGGCTTAGGCTTTTTTTTTTTTTTTTAAGATTTTATTTATTTATTCATGAGAGACACACACACATAGAGAGAGAGAGAGAGAGGCAGAGACACAGACAAGGGGAGAAGCAGGCTCCATGCAGGAAGCCCGATATGGGACTGGATCCCTCCCCAGGACCAGGCCCTGAGCCAAAGACAGGCGCTCAACCACTGAGCCACCCAGGTTTCCCAAGGCTTAGGCTTTATACCCGAGGATGCCTCCTGGGAGACACTTCCTCTGCTCTCCCTGATTAAAGCTGCTCCCTGCTCCCTTTCTTCGCAGCACCCCATTTATTCCACAATAATAGCACCCTGCCTTTCTTTAGTCCTTAGCTGTATGCCCACACGGCAAGCCCCTCACCTGAACCAGCTCACCTAATCCTCAGAATCACCCGGTGAGGTTGGTGTCCTTATCATCTTTATTTTACAGACAAGGAAACTGAGAGCACTTGTCGCCCGAGAGCACTTGTCACTGTCGCATCGTATTTGTTTACCTTCACAAATGCTCCCGGCTTACTGTGGGAGCTCAGCGAGCCTCCCCGGGCAGGGGATCTGTGTGCCACATTCGCAGGCAAAGTCGGCCGTCAGAACTCATTAAAATGTCGCCAACGATGATCGCCTAAGGGACAATTCTGTTTCACTGTCACTAAATCCCGAATTAAGAAAAAAAATCCATCACATACTTTAGTTCTTCACACTACAAGAGGATTACCTATTTAAAATCTCAGGTTTCCTTAAAGATCTAATCCCTCTGTGCCTTTGAAAAGGGTGCGATTGGCAGGAAGCCTCTTCGGGAGGCATGGGGTTGCAGGCCAGCACTCAAGTGACATGACACAGACCTTCCAGTCAGGCTGCCCAGGTTCGGGGTTTGGATCCTGAGGTTCCCCTCTGATCTGTGGGGCTTTGCCAAGCCAAGTCTCTTTCCTCATCGGCAAAACTGGAAGAACAGCACCTGCCTGGAGGCTGCGGTGAAGATTCAGTGATGCTCAGTGTTACACAGAGGAAGGAATGAGGGGCCCTGGGGAGGCACGCATTTGCTCCTGGAAATGAGAAAAGGCAAGAAGCAAGCAAAGACCACATGAGAAATGGACTTGATGACAGGGGCTGTGGGAAGATCTGGAGGCCCCAGGTGTCACCTGGGTGAGTTGCGTTTTGGGGGCTCTGTGCAAATTCCACGGGTGAGGCAAAGCTGAATGCGGTGGCTCCCCGCAGGGCAGGCAAGGTCAGCTTACCCAGCACCCAGAGGTCACTGGGTCTGCCAGAGGGCGGCCGGCACCTCCCTCGGTGCCCCTGTCCCCATACCTTGGTTTGCTACCTGGAAGCATTTTCCTGTCCAGGGAGAAAGCCAGCATCCCATGCCTGCGCTCCATTTGTTTGCCCTCCACGGCTGAGGCTTATGGGCAAGGGAACAGCACGTAGCCAGGTCACTTGGCAGCCTGGTGCTGAGTCCCTGAGGTTGGCTATCCCCTAAACACAGAAGGGGTTATCCAAAGAACACTTAATACCCTGTAAAAAAAAATGCCTTGAAAAACTTGGTGGAATAGAAAAGAGTCTCAGTATTCAACATTCAACTCCACATCTCACATTAGATGTGCTCAGCAAAAGCTGATGGTCACTTAAAATAGTTTGCAATTCCTGGGTGAGTGGAAAGGAAGCTGAAGGAGAAAATCGCATCATGGGGGGGGGGGCGGCAAGGGGGTTGGGGGTGAGGACTACAGGGGCTCCCCTACTGCTTACCGGATGAAAGCCTTTCCGGGTCTGCCCTTCTGCATCCATAAAATGGGGAGAATCAACTCCTCCACTGGAGGGTCTGTGAAGGTGCTCTGCAAACTGAGAAGGCTTCTAAGTTAAGGAGATGGTATCTGAGTACCTAGTGGAACCTTTAGGGATGGAAACATTCCAGAAAAACAAAAACAAACAAGCTTTGTGTCAGAGTGTGGTCGCTTTCCTGTGCTGACATTGGGTCCTCGTGGACGGCAGGTGGTGTCCGGGATTCATTTTCCAATGCACTGAGAAGGGAAGCAAACATGAATGAGAGACGTGTCTGGTAGGAATGACCCTTTTCTTATTGTCCGTTGCACATTTTCTGTTCCATCGATTTTCTGAAGACCCCTTCCTGAAGCTGGAATGCAATCCTTGCAAATTAAGGGACAGAGCCCACGTTCCATCATCAGTAGATGCCCCAGTCTGCAGTTAAGACCACAACACCTGCTTTCAGGCATTTATAGAAGCCCCGAGACAGGGCCTGCCTCCGCCATACATTCTCCCTCCCCGTGTTCATGTTTTCTCGGTGTGGGAAGAGTGGGAGAGGGCAAGGCAGGGCCCAGGGCCTAAGTGATTTTGCCGAGCCAGCCACCCTGCCAGGGAGATCCAGCTCCTTCTCCAGCACCTCCCCACCCAGTGGCAATGGGTGGGGAGCTCCAGCTCCAGCCTTCTCCAGCTCCCATCGTCTGCTGTCATGGTTCTAAAGACAGTAGCAGCCCAGGGAGTGATGGTGGGGGATCTGAATAGGGTGACTTGGCACCCCTGAAGCTGGAGCTGGGCCAAGCACTTCCAAAGTTGTACAAGAACAGGCCAGCTATGTTTTTCTGGGCACAGTCTGTGGGTAAATTAGATCTTTAAAACACTTAGGCAGGCTTTTGTCACTTGGTGTTAACTGTGTACCTTGCAACTACTTTAATTGGTTTCGTGTCTAGAATGAGGGACTGAAATGGAAGTGTGACTCTCTGGGGAGCAGTCCTGGCACTCAGATGGCTTGTCATATTTCTTTTTAAATCTGCTGTTCTTTTCCTTAAGGTGAGGGAGGTACTCTAATTATCTTTTGAAGACAAGCTCATGCCGCAGTCTGTCAGTTTGGGCTGCTCTCATAACATGCCCCAAGTGTGGGTGGCAGGAAATGAAATCGGGATGTGGGGTGCACCTGTGAGTTTTTCTGCTCAAAAGCCAGGAGACATTCCCACCCACAAGGCGTGAGGGCAGACAATAGTTTAAATGGGCACTGGCATTGGAAAACTAAATCCCAGTCCCACTCTACCTCCAACGGCTGTGTGACTTTGCACTAGTCACTTGCTATCTCTGAGCCTCCATCTCTTCAGTTGCAAAATTAGATTTATTCCATCTTGGAGCAGTTGTGAGGCCTGAATGAGATCACATGCCCAGAGCCCATCCATCCTGGTGCTGGGGGGAGGGATGCATGATGAGTGCTCAATAACCAACAGCATTTATTACTGGGCCATGATTATCCTGAGCCTTCTGTGGGCACAAGCCAATCCTGGACAGTCCTGTCACCACAAGAGCTGACCCAGCCTCCCTTTGCCCTGGATGAGCCCTGTCTACATAGGTAACTCACCCTGTGTCACTGACCACAAAGTGAGGAATTAGTAAAAACCCTCCAGGACACACCATAGGCACAGTGCCAGGAAGGTGCTTCTTCCCCAAATTGCAGCAATTTATCCTGAAAGAGGTTCTGTGGGGCAGACACTCACTGCCTCTCTGACTGTGTCAGGCTTTGCTGGATGAAAGAGGAAATCTGGTCCTGGGAGTGCTCTGAGCCAGAGCTGCACCTGCCTCCTTCCTCCAAAGAGCAAGGGCCAAACCTTGGCTGGATTCCAGCAGCTACAGAGTTCAACCTTCCCTTCCCTTTTATTCTTTAAAAAACAATGGGGAAAAAATGACACAAAAACATGGTAAAAACTATAGGTAGAATCCAACCATCCATCCATCCATCCCTTATCATCTATCATCTATCTATCTATCTATCTATCTATCTATCTATCTATCTATCTATCATCTATCTATATCAACTATCATCTACTTAATCTGTTTCTAATATGGATACAAGTAGGACCATATTTTTCTTTGTTCTTACTTTGCCTTTTCACTTAATATACCATAGGCCACTTCCAGTCTCAGCGGATATGCATCTACTTTGTATAAACGGTGGCACAGCATTCCCTTGTCTAGATGCACTAGGAGTTCTTCAGCCAGCTCGTTGCTGATGGACATTCAGATTGTTGCAAGGCCTTGGCTATTATGAATTATTCTGCAGTGGAAATTCTTTTGCATAGACCTTGGCACATTGTGTTAAGAATGCAGGGTGAATTCCTTGCAGTGGAGTTGTTGGCTCAAAGGGGATACGGATTTTAAATTATGATACACATTGTCAAATGGCTTTCTAAAAAAGATCATCCCTATTTAAATAGCCACCCAAGGTATTCTTCCCTTTATCTTTTAAACATGGTGAATTCTTTGCCTAGCAGCCTGGATGGGACTCTTCGCGAGGATAAAAGCAGTCGGTGTGGCCAGCAATGCCAGTTTATGTGACTTTTATGGATACTCTGCTCATATCTTTCACATCACTGTGTTTCTGTTTATGCTTTATTTATATCACCAAACACAAGCAGCCTTGTATCTTGTTTCTGTCACAGTTTTTATTCACTTTCTTGGCATTTCTCTCAGGGTTTTATTAGTCATCTCTTGTTCCAGCTCCTAAAATTTCTATCACCTGCATCCTGGGGATGTGGTTGTATTCAGAAGGTGATTAGAATCCTTAGGGACTTGGGAAAGGAAACTGATGTCCCCAGGGGACTGTTCCCTCCCCATTTCTGCTATGATCCAGGGAACTCAGAGTCCTGCCCTTCTCAGGGGCCTGCCCCATGTGCTGACATGATGAGGTTCATTTCTCTGTGAATGAACTCGTGGATTTCTGCTCAGGCAGCCTGAGGATCCCAAAGCCAGGGGAGATGTTGGGATCTGGGTTTTTGTCACATCGCTAAAACACCAGACTCAAATCCAAATGCTCATAAACTTTTAATCCAAACTGTGAAGCCTGCTAGAAACCATTCTAAACTTGGTCATTGGAAAGCAGGCCCAGGAGACAAAGGAATAGGAAAACCCAATTGAATGAAAAGATCACAAAATTGGGTCCTGCAGGACCTCCACTGAAACACAGGCTTCTGTCCTGTAAGAGGCAAGGTCTTCTTGCTACGTAGTGGACTGCAAGTTGTAGATGGAAGCAGATGACATTGATGAGGTTAATTATTGTGTTTTGTGCTTTAGTATTTTGTCTTAAAAAGTCCTGGTGGCAATAAAGGTGCCAGAGATTAGAACCTCCCCAGGGAAGCTGAGGAGTCATATTTTGAGCAACTACAATCATGATGTTAATGCCCAGGGATAAAATCCAGGTTCATGCAGTGTAAAGTAACTTTTCCTTGCCAGGCACTGAGCTAGGTCCTGGAAATACAAAAAATGACCTACTCTGTCTCTACTTTTTATCAAAATACTTACTATTTATAAGCTTACACAAATAACTCAACACATGAGTGTTGAACACTGTGTCAACAGCTCACATACGCATCCCAAAAGGAACCAGGGTCTGTATAGGGCCACGGTGTCTTGGGGGTGGTTTCTACTGGCATCTAGTAGCTCAGGGCCAGGGATGCTGCTAAATATTCCACAATGGACAGGACCAGACACCATCCCCCACAACAAAGAATTATCCTAGAAGGATCTGTGTCAATGACATCCAGTCCTCAGGAGTCTTATCTCCTCCACTGTCAGAAACCCTCCCATATCTTGATACTGGGGATCTCCATGCCTTTGCAGATTTCAAGATCATTTTCCAAAGACTTAAGATAAAAGGAAAAGACACCACAATTGTAGTTTTGTTTTTTTTTTTTTTTTTAAAAGAAAACAATGTTTATTAGGGTATTCCGGGGTGGAGGATGGCCGAACAGACTACGTACGTACATTCTGTAGTGCTTGAGCAGTATGTTAACAGAAAATTCGAACATCACAAAACCACTTCCAAAGTCCAAAGAGCAAAACTTGTACTTCTATATGTAGGTGTTCTTCCGTGGGTGGTGGTGGTAAAGCAGGCTGCACACAGCGGAGTGAGGGACGGTGTGGGGATGGCCCAGGAGAATGCACAGGTTCTCCCGCCCATCTGCAGGAAAGCAGATTCACAAGGTGATGAGATACGTGTATTTCTTACGAGGGGAGACTCAGGAAACACACAGTATAATATGGAGACCAGGAGGGAAGTCGCTCACCTGTATCCTCTCCTGACTGGAGGCTTCAATGAAGCTCGCTACACCCCTCACCTCAGCTCTGACGAGGTTGGGTGTCTGACCCCCTCACCTGGGACAGAAGTCTAAAACCCTCCTAAAAACCAGAATTCTTATTCTATTCAACCTGGATTGTTAATCTACATGAAACAGAAGGAACAGAAATTGAGACATACCGTCAGGTTAAGAGTAAAAATGCAATACCATCTAAAAGAATACAACCCAAAAGCCCACATCCTGAATCTCACACTGCTTCTCAGCAGGAGGCGGATTAAACAAGAGAAAATAATTTCAGTATCTAAGGGATAATAATGCACAAGAGAGGAGAAAACTCTTTAAAGGAAACTCTGTGGTGGAAAGCCTTCCCTCTCCTCCCTTGGGGGACAAAAAGAGAGAGAGGAAAAAAATAGATAATTAGAAGAAATAGAAGGCCCTGGATTTTGGGTTTCTGAAACCATTTCTTCAACCCTCTGAGGACAATCAGCTATTTCTGAATCCAGAAGTCTCATTACTAGAAGACTGCAGCCAAATAAGGCAGGGCAGTGTGTAAGCTGGTTCTCCAGTTCCCATTCTCTCTTTTTCCCACATTTCAGAAATGCTTTCGGCTGAAGCTAAAAACTAAAAAGCCAGATTCCAGATCAAGCACGCTTCACACACCAGGAAGATAAAGCCAGATCACACAACCCTGGAGAAGCTGTGACACGGAGAGAGGAGGGGAGCTTTTGTGATGGAGCCACGGGGGCCAGTGTGCTGAGAAGGCCTACAACACCTTCCCCTGCACCTGTGACAGATGTCCTGCCTGGCCCCAATGACAGGTGACAGACCTCTGCCCACTCCTAAGAGCCTTGTGCTTCTCCCACCCAGGGCATCACCTGAGTTTTCCAATTCTTCATCCTACTTTTCTTTAGTCTTATTATCTGGGTTGTATTCGCTGGCAGAAGGGGTCACTGTGTACTTTGAAAGTTTTGCTGTTTTGAATGAACACTTCCGGTGATCTGCTTTCTCCTGCTAAAGCAGTCTGATGTCTCCTTTCCCACCTGCGCTGTGGCTGGTACCCAACAGCTGGGACAGTTGCACTGGCATGGCCACCTGGCCACGCTCACAGCCCTCTGAGGCCTCAAAGGGTGGACCCACTTGGTTCTCCGGGGCAGCCTGTCAGGCTTCAGCTGAGGGTGGCTATGTCTGCCTTCCCCATAGTGCTTGAGCTGGGCGTCCTGCTGTATGTCTGCCTATTGACTGGGACTTAACTGCCTCGTAGAGACTGAGTCGGGAAAGTGGCTTCTTGGACTACTTGTAAAGAGAACTTAGATTCTCTGAAGGATGTTAAAGTGAAGGATTTTGTCATCCCGAAAAGATGGGGTCGGAAGGCCTCGTATTCTCAAGTTACCCGTGGAGGAGCTTCAGTCCTAAATGACGGTTCACTCAACTAGAGTAGATGTTCAATAAATGTGCTGATTTGAAGACGACCTAGGTTGCTTCTCAGGGTGCTGGCAAAGGCCTGGGCTTGGTCCGGGAGTGGTGGAGTGGTCCACCTTTCTGGCCAGCATCCTGCACTTAAGCAGTTTAAAATATCAACTCACTCCATGGCTAATTTCCCCTGAAATCAGTTTACCCCATTTGGAGTCCTGTCCTGTCTGGGACTGGCTGGTTGTGCTCAGCCTGTCCTGGGGCCCAATGCTAAATTTCCATCTCTCAGAGGAAATACAGTTGGCAGATTTAAAGCTGCTTTAATTCTAATGCTTTGTTTGACAATCCCTTCTGGGTCACTCTCCATAACCTCAGGACACCTCTACTGTTGTGTACAAGAGCTCAGTGCCGGCAAGACAATGCAGGTAGACCAGTTCTTGCTACCGTATTACAAAACAGAGTCTTTCAGTGCCCCAGAGTTTTTCATTCACCCAACATTGTCTAAATATCTACCATGGAGCATGCTTTCCCTTAGGGGAGGCTGGGGGAGCGGGAAGAGATGTCCAAATGAAAGAAGGGACTGATGGTCTCTGGTCATTTTATTTTCTATAAAGTGCCAAGTGGGGAGTGGTAAGAAAACCCGACGTGGGACAAAGAAAAGAAAATCAGAGAAAACCTTTTACTGATGCTGGTGCTGGGCTTGGCAGCTGCCCTGGAGCAAAAATAAACTCCTCATGGCAGTGGGACAAGACGCTGATATTGGCACCTGCCAGAGGCAGACAGCCCAAGTCGCAGCTGTGCTGGTCAAATGAGCCTGGAGACCTTAGGGGGCGAGGACCTCAATGACTGGTAGCAGGCTGCGGTTCTCTGCAGGCAGTTTATTGAAACGGGGTTTGTATGCCTCCCCACCCCTTTGGGCTGGATCTCAGAACAATCAGAAGTGCAGGTGGCGCATCCCGCTGAACAACCCCAGGCTATCTCCAGGAGGGGGGTGAGGAGAAGCTCATCAGAGAGCCCCGGAGCAACAAAAGGATGCCTGGTGAGGATGAGCAGACAAGATGATCCCAAGGCTAAGAAGAGGGAGCTCAGAGGAGGGAGGATTGGATGGGGAACTTCCTACTTGGGGGATTAACATCACCTTCAGATTGCCTGACTCTGGAGAGAGGCTTCTCTGTCTTCAAAAAGCCAGGGTTCCTGGCAGAACAAGAATTAATCTGAGTAGAACTAAATTTAGAATGATTAGAATGAAAAATCGGCGGGAAGGGACCCTGTTAAACACTTGAGTGATAAAGAACACGAATGGGGACTCTGGCACCGATAATCTAATGAAAGAGAACGGAGTGAACCCATGTCTTAAGACAACTCTCCCTGTGAAATGAAATGTCCCACTAAACTCACCCCAGGATGCAGGCAGTGCCCAAACCCCCAGATTTAAAGCCTCTGCCATGAGCATGTGTTCAGATGTATAGTCCTCTAGAATCCTAGACAACAGACTTAGAACAAATGGCCACTTGAGAAGAAAAGCTGTTGTCAAAGTCAAGAAGTGTCAGATATATACATGAGATGCTTATCTTAGGGATAAGAGCAAAACATAGCTTCTAAGGGTTTCCAACTGAATTCTCAGCTGTTTTACAATTTTAGAATTTCTAAAAAAAAAAAAAAATTATTCCTCTGTTGTCCAGATATTAGCTCTGGCTTACTTTCCATAAAGGCACTGCTGTCTCATTCAAGGGACTCTGGCTATTTTGTGAGGTCAAGGCTCCTACGTGGATCAGGAAGGAATGCCAGCAGACCATGTGACCCATTTACCCATGGCACCTGGCCTCGTATTGCTCCTGGGTTTTGCTTTATCTCTCCAGACTCCTAGAGTCCAGTGCAGACCAGTCTTTCGGTCATGCCAAGACCCAGGCCCTTGGTCATTCATGCCCATCTGCTGCCACTGCTTTGTAGTCTTTCTTGAAAAGATAGGTCTCACGTGGTCTCCTCTGCTTTATCGAAGAGCAGAAGCAACAGAGATCACAGGGGGTATGCATCCAGGAGAACAAGACCAGCGTCCAAAGGGTATTAGAAAATGGAAGCTCATTTAAGCAGCCCCTCTCTGGTCTACCGTTTATTGACTCAAGTAAGTCATGAGTTGTCTGACTACATGAATAAAAACTTATTTTCCAAACGATGGCTCCTCCAAGGCCACTATTCTGTCAATAGTAAGAACAGAAATACACTTTTGCCAGATTTGAAGGAAAGAATTTGCTAATTATACAAACTCCCACTGCTCTTACATCTCTTTTCCCAACAAGCACTTTACAGGGACTGAAAAATGCTTCTGCTCGCCTCCCTTCCTAGTTCGGCAGATGGAGTCTCAGGAGTGTCTAGTTTAGAGTTCAAAGGGACAGGTGGGCGAGAGGATGCAGTTGGAGAGGACCCATCCCTGGAACATATGCATGTCAGAACAGTCTTCATATAGACCCAATCAAAGGCCACAGCAGCTCTGGAGAAAACTTGTCCCAGGTTTGGTTAACTCAAAGGTGGCTTCTAAGACATTTTTTACGACAGAATAAGGAATTGTTCAATAATTTATTTTTTTTTAAATGAAAACCACACTCTTATTGTACTCTGGATACAGATCGCTATACCTAATAAAAAATAATCTGTGTAATTCTCAACTTATACTCTAGGGTCTTGAAGAAATCAGATACAGAAAAATAAACATGGAAATGGCATTATGAATCCTTTTCTTTATTGTGCGCTTCTTCCTCCATGTGCTCTATTAAAAAGATACTCCAACATATTATTGGTCAAAGATATTCAACATCAAAGTGGAATCAATGTGCTTCCAATCAGTTTGGCAATACTGTCCCTTTTCTTCATTCTCTCAAATAAGCAGGGCACAACTAGACTTGATGTGGGAGTCATGGTCTACCTGGATACAAGTTACTGTTTTTGTTTGGTCAAAATCAGCTACAATGAGATAACTTCTGCAAGAGGCCCAAACCCCAGCAGAAGGCCCTTGCATCTGGTACCCCAAATGCAGGAACTGAGAGATAGGAAGCAATCATTTTTGCTATCAGTCCTACTGCACAAGTAAGTTAAAGGTTTAAGTCACTTGCCTGCTTTAGTGTCCTGGGGCAAATGATGGTGTTTTGGGTTCACTGTGTTAAACTGAGAATCACACTGAATGGCAGAAACACTTGGCTTGGCATGAATCTGTAAGAGTCTCTCTAACGTGTTGTCATTGAACATCCTTCCCCCTGTTTATTTAATCAGTAATTTATTTTCAAATTTAGAATTTGGTAACTCTAATATGCTTCTATCTGTAAAGAAAAATGAGATCTTTGTTGCTGATAGATGAGGCTTTCCAAAATTTAATTTATGTGTTGCACATCCCCGAGTTCTTCACCAAAGGCTACCTTGTTAGCTCTGATAACTCCTATTTCCTCTTTGGTCATCTGAAGCTAATTACAGCCGCTGTTTACTGCAGAAGGAATCAATAGCTTTCTACAGTAGATCACGTAGAATCAGACCCATATGCAATTAGTTCAGTGTAGATACATAGATACACAGAGATACCTTAATCAAAACAAAATATGCTCTGTAAGAGATATGCTTTCATAGATGACTGGAATTCCAAATATTTCGACACATTTAATGTGTTTATTCAAAGTAAGAGTCTTTAGGAAACCTTTCACTAATCAAATTTGTTTGATGAATTTTCCTTGAAAACATTTTGAACTGAAAAAACTCGGTACGTAGTATTATACATTTATGTTTATTAACATTTGGATATAAATGTACTTCAAACACCAATAGAGCTAAAAGACTATGCCTTTATCTTGGGTTGAATAGATTTCCCACCCCAGTGGTTTGATTAATTCTTACAAGGCAAACATCAGCGGGCAAAGGGGGTCAGTATGAACTGTGCACCTTGGATTTCTCCAGCCCCTCTACTGATGTGGGGAGATTAATGCTCCCAGCACTCTATTCAGGTGGATTCTCCTCTTCTCTACTCAGTGTTGGAGAAGCATGGCTCCTAGCACTCGATCATTGTAGATTCTGAATGTCACCATCAACCAGACTTCAAAAGTGCACTTCAGGACGAGAATGATGGGAGATGATGAGCAGTGAACAAGCCAGATGCCTTGTTTCCAAAGTCCTGTTCTGTTCTGTGTATCTCTGCCAGCCAACTCATCTCTATAGACCTATGGTTGGTCCTCTTGATCCAGTAGCCTTTCTTTCCACAGTCAGTCACAGTCTGTCATGGAGGACACATAACAAGATGCAAGTAGATTCCTGATGACCTTCAAACCAAATCACTCTCAACAGTGACCAGGTCATCATCGTTGAGAGTCAAGACAACCCTTAGGAAAAGAACTGTACCCTGGCACAGATCTGCTTCAGAATAGAGGGCAGCATGTTCCTGTCCTCCAGCCCAGTCAAACCTGCCTTTATCAAGCAACATGAAAACCAAGGTACTAGATTGTGTCAATTGGCACAGGTGCCATCAGATGTTGCAGGGCATTTACAAGTGGCCATCAGTTTCCTCACGGGTATGCACTCTTGCATTTCAAGAAATGATAAAAGACAACACTTGGCTGCTCTGTTTCCTCTTGCCTGTCCACAGTAACGTGATGCAGAGCTTTCTGCTAAAGCATGAGGCTCCTCGGAGTCTGCTTTTGAAAAGCTGTCTTCGTGAAGTTAATATTGGAGCTAACACTACTTACGAGAGGAAAACGAGCTCCATGTATTTTGTATTAAATCATCAGTAAAAAAATGAAGACAATATCATTACTTTCAAAATATAGAAAGCCAATAGTTGAAATCATTTAGTAGTAAAATTTTTTTTTCTACATATAACCTCATACGTGTAAAGAGTATTAGAATGACATGTCAGCTATATTTGACTCTTGTTAGTTAAAGGGCTTCTCACTCAGGTAAGGCTTAGGAGAGTGTCATTCAGTAATCAAGGTACTGCGAAGTTTCATGCACACTCGTCCCCTCTATTCTGATTCAAAGACAGACACTAACATTTTGATGTGACAGGTGTCTTTTGTTTGGTACGAGAGTGTAGAACTGTTTACAGTACACAAACAGTGTGGAAAATGCTAGTGCATATAGAAAGGTGAGCACTGGTGCAAGCTTGTCTGCACAAAGTCCACCAAGATCCTCTTGATGAGAATCTTTGCTTTGTGACAAAATAAGCTTGCACCCATGTTAGGCTAAAGTGATGTCATCAGAAACCAAGGCCATTACATGAGATACGGGAGATTCTTTAGAAATACAAAGTCCTTCTTTAGCTAATAAAGGCCAGAGTTAAAGTGTTAAAATCATCAACATCATCATCATGTCAAACATAGGCCCAGTTTGTTTTACAGCCGAATTTACAAACTTCCCCTTTGCAATACAGCATGCCCCAAAGCCTTTTCAATATGGAATGTAGCACTGCATAAGGTATCCCATAGAAGCCCTAAGGATCACAAGAAGATCTCTTAAAAAAAAAAAAAAAAGAAAAAAAAAGAAAAAAGAAAAAGAAGAAACAAAAAGTTCCAGTTGGATCAAACTTTTTGCAGTGTCTCAAATGAGCTCCTAAAACTGGAATTTCAGATATACAAGAGGACAGGAAACAGATAGCTTGGTTTTTGTCTTTTTACATGTCCATATTGTTTTTTCAATGCAGCTACAATGTTTCTGCCAAAGATAAAGATAATAAGGTGGACAGGGCGGTTACCACCAGAACCAGCAGTGGGCTCAGACCGCAGCTTGGAGGAGCAGCCATTGATTTTGTGGTTATGTGGCTGGAAGGACCAGAGAGACCGTTCTTTTCATAATCACGCTGTAAGAGAGAATATTTTCATTGTCACCCACATGTATTCCTCCTATCCCAGTGTATTTTAACCTTACTCTTTCTCTCTCCCACCCTCACCTCCAACTAGCTGTACCACTCACCAAAGCTGACCCTTCAAGATATTACCATGGAGATTTTCATTCACTGACTTGTAGTTTTATGGAAAGGAATCATGAATCTGGGTGAGAACCGGATATAATACACTTATATACTTTATGATAAACTGGCCAACACCTGCTTCGCACTCCTCCACTATGGATTATTGAAATCCACTTTGCGTCTTCCTTCATGCCTACCTTCCAGATCTCCCCACAGCTAGGGCAACATGGAATGCCTCTCCTTCTGATACTGACTTAGGAGGAAGCCCACTGTCCCTCACCATCACTGAAGAAGGGCAGGAAGATTCATCTCAGGAAATTGGTCCAGGCAAGTATCAGTTCATGCAGAGATGAGCCACAAATCGCATTGAGACCAGCAGGGCAGTCAGCAACTTTTATCTCCATTTGCCCCTTCAACTCTAGATTTTCTAGACAAAGAAGCCTGCCCCACTTATCAGCTGGAGATTCCACACCAGAACTCCGACTTTCAGACTTCCAGTTGGCACAGCTATCCTTCCCTAGATGGGTGACTCTATCCCCACCACAGCACTCCCTCAGCCTCATAATGCCAAACCCACCACAATGATTGGCACAGGACAGAATCATTCATCTCACCCATAAAATGGGGAGAGTAATGTGTCCCGCTCTAGCTACCAGTACCTCTTGGTGCTGCAGAGGTCAAAGGATCTGTAGACAGAGGACATCTGGTAAGCAGTGAGAACTATTGTATGTCCTCTGTGCTGGTTGATTTTACATGACTATGGTCACATAGTCTCCTGGCACTGGAACAATAGTATCTGTGCTGGATCTAGCTCTGAGATGAGGATCTTGGGTCCCACATTAGGTCTAACTTTGTGCCCTGGGACCTGAAGAATTCACTTGGCTCAAAGGACAGAAACATGGAGGGTGCCTTAGATTGTCTTCCTAGACCTGAAACCTCATTGTCTTTGAGCCTTTATGTCATCACCAGGGGTGCAAAGGATTCTGTCTCTAGAAATGCAGGGAGACCCAAGGAGAAACACAACTTACATCAGAAAGACAGAGGTGTGTACTGCCCGACATATTGGATTTCAGCTTCTGTGCCTGCAGAAAGACAAACACATGCACACACACATAAAATCACTCATAAACAGTACAGAATAATAATTACTGATGATTCACTCATCACTTAGTTGTATAGGGCAGGGCCATTGATAGAAATATGTGAGTCACAACTATAAGCCCATACATAATCTTACACTTTCTAGCAACCACATAAGAGATAAAGGTGAAGATAATTGTAATAACATATTTTATTTAACACAATATATTATCATTTCAACATGCAGTCAATATAAAAAGTCATTAATGAGATACTTTACACTTTCTTTTTCATACTAATTCTTCAAAACCTGGCGTTTTGACATTGTACATCTCATATCAGACCCGCCCCTTTTCAAAGGCTCAGTAGCTACCTGTGGCTGATGGCTAGCGAGGGCAGCCCAAGACTAGGTTAGGTTACTAAAGACAAAGTTTTATTTTTGTTTTTGTTTTTTGAGAGCTAGGAGGGGAGGGGGAAGAAAGTAGGAGAGGGAGGGCCAGAGTGGGGAGAGAACATAGGAGGGGAGAGCAGAGGTAGACGGAGAGAGAGAGGATCTTGCGCAGGCTCCATGCCTAGTGTAGAGCCCAATATGGAACTCGAGCTCATGATCCTGAGATCATGACTTAAGCCCAAATCAAGAGTCAGATGCTTAACCTACTGAGACACCCAGGCACCCCAAGTTTTGAGGTCATCCATATTTGGAACTCATGTATATCTCTGAATGTTCATTTTGGGGATGTGCCTTTGAGGTAAAAACGTGGCAATAAAAATCCCCCTTCATTAGTAATATAGAGATAGGTCTTCCTGAAGCTTGTTTGTTCATTTGTTTTATTCATTGCTTCAGTCGACAAGCTATTTTCCAAAGCTGGGTATCAGGTGATAGGAACCAAAGGATATAGTCTCTGGGCTCACGGGACTGTCCTCTAGTTGAGTAACCCATTCATGGCTTAGGAGTTCTGGCACAGGGCAGGGACTCTTACAGATGGATCCCCTGGAGGAACTGTGCAGGGTGCTATGGATCCAGATCCAGTAATCACACAATTGCTTCCAGGGCAGTGGCAGTGAAAGCATTGAGCTCCCCATCTCCTCACGTGGGAACTAGTCCCCATTGAGCTTCTACCGGACAGTTGAGTTGAAGGGAAGTTTCCATCGCTTAAACAGTGACAATGGGAACTGCTGACCCAGTACAGCCCTTTTGTTTTGTAAAGGAAGACAGAGTGCAGTGAAGTTAAGTGACTTCTCCAAGGTCACATAGCCATTTACTGGTAGTCAGGATACAGACCAGGTCTCTAAAACTCTTGAAAGAAAATGTGCTCTTTCCTCCATTACAGTGCTTTTTCCCAGAAATCCTGGCATGCTTGACTCTTCATGCTCTACCTGCCCCCAAATCCACATGAAGAACTCCCCTCCAATGACCTCCTTCCCCCAAAACAAGAATCTGTTGACACCAAAGACAGAGAGAGAGCTCATGTCCCAACAGGATGACCCTGGTTAAGCATCACACTTGAATCAAGGAGTGTCTGGGCACCCAGCTCCTAGTGAATGGCAACTGGCAGGCTGCCTGTTGCAGGAAGACTTCTGTAACTCATTGAAGACATGCTAGGCTGATGATGATGGCCTGTTCACCCAAGGAGTAATTTACTGACCATAATGCTACTTGGGAGGCATCATAATCTTTACCTATATTTGCATATGCCAGCTGCGAATATGAAATAGAAACCTTTAAATAGCCATGAAGAAATAAGACACTGTGAGGCATCCCCAGGCTGTTCAAAGGTCACTAAATGTTATGTATAAGAGGATCAGAGGAGAAATTAGAAGAGGAATTGAACCTTACCCAAAAGCCTACTTTTAATCTATAGTAATAGCAAATCTGGTCCATTGCATTGTTACCTGCAGAGAATAATGTACAGAACTTTACATGTTTTATTTCTGTTCAAGATTGGAATTGTGCCCAGATACCAAAATGGCCTTAAAATATCTCATTCTCTTTTTTCTTTGCTAGGCCATAATCTACAAAAGACATAAACCCTTGCTAATGGCCTTTGCATAACTAAGAAGTTCACTAAAATGTGCAGAGAAAGCAGTCTGACTTCTAGTCTGGGACACATTGTGCCTTCAAGTTATTTCTGTGCTTGTGGTCATAGCTAAACTATGCCTCTGTGTCCTAAACCATAGGCCTAGAAGTTCGAAGGGTTGAGGGGCCCTCCTTCCTATTCTGGTCTGTATGATTAGCACTGATATGTAGGGTTTTACTCACTGTATACACAATCTGACATACTCATTAGCCATACAGAGTCACTTCAGGAATCTGCTGAAATACTAGTAACAATGCCCGTCATTATTAAATCATTATAAAGGGGCTCCTATCAATGGATAAGAAAAGTTTTCTGTCTTAACAGACTGTTTTAGGGGACTCTAGATCTGCAGAGGTAGATTGTCTGACCCGCATTGGTCACTGAGGGTTTCACACTGCATGTAGGTTTACAGGCATGCAGGCTCTTGCCTTCTATCTGGAAACAGTGGGGATTATTGCTCCATCACACATGAGAAAACATTTAGACCAGCTTCAGGTCTTTGAAATCTCTGAGCTTTTTCCCCCAAAGCAGGCATCCCGTTGGCATCTACCTAAAGGAAATGGTCAATGTGAGGCCTGTCTCCCTGTAGCCCCATTGGCTTCACAATAACTGGAGGAAGCATCTCCAAGTTCTTCTTGCCTTGAGGACCATTCTCATTGGCATAAGTAGATAACCTGCAGAGTAAAGATAATAGTGTGTATCCAGGCCCCTGCAAATGCTCTTGAGAAAATGCCTTCTCCCGTTAAATGCCTTCCCAACCCAAAGAAGCACTTAGCACTCCAGAAGCTTAGCAGTGCATGCACACCGGCCTTTAAATACTCTGCTTACATGGCATATTAACACAGCTTCCCAATTAGAGTGGAAACTCCCAAATGCAGAGGCAGAGCGGATCCTGGAGTTCTACCTGAACCTCACATGGATCACAGGAAGGTCTGGGAATCTGATTAGAAAGAGAAGGGCATGGGCACTGAGGTGGGCACTTGACGGGATGAGCACTGGGTGTTATTCTGTATGTTGGCAAATTGAACACCAATAAAAAATAAATTTATAATAAAAAAAAGAAAGCGAAGGGCAGATGTTACCAGTTATTGGAATATTTTATATTGTCATTTTAACAATACCAGTTATTGTTATTCTGGGTAACAGAATCAAAAGATCATGCATACTCATGAGGTTTTTTTTTTTTTCCCCAATCCTACATCAAACCTGAAGTGCCCATTACGAGAGCCAGTGGGTCTGCTGCCTAGACTGACTAGCATCAAGTACAGGTGGTGCCCCCCATCACCCTGGGGGGCTGGTGCCTGTGAGGGTTCATAAGCTGCAGATGGAGGGACAGAGCCTGGGAATTAAGACCAGTGTATTGTCTAGCTGGCTGCAAGCTTAGGAGTCCTGTGTGCAGTCTGAATCCCTCCAGTGACACTGAGGGTCAGAAATCTGCTATGCAAATCCAGAGACCACTTATGAAAATCTGGCTTTTAGAGCCCATTTTAGAATCCTAAGCAACCTGTTATTTTTACATTTTAAGGGCTTTTATCCTGAGCATTTTTGGAAACATCATCAAGCTATCACTTGTCTTGCTAGTCAGGAGTGATAAACGTAAACACAGAATTACAGGGTAGCCTACATCTTCAACTACTGCAAAGAGTACTTACACACTTTCAGTATTGTCTCTCAGGTGATAAAAACTGGGATGGTCCCA
Source organism: Canis lupus familiaris (assembly GCF_011100685.1). Lineage (NCBI taxonomy): Eukaryota > Metazoa > Chordata > Mammalia > Carnivora > Canidae > Canis > Canis lupus. The sequence continues at coordinate 27,013,633 of NC_049249.1, forward strand.
GGAAAATTAAAACAAACAAAATTTCTGAGATCTTGTAAGGTAGAAGGTAAGTTAGAAACCAGAAGAGGACTTCTTACTGCTGAGTAAAGGGTAAAACTAAGGGTGGAATAATGAAAGTGCCGGCTCAAGGTCCTGTCTGCGGACCCAGCACCCTGCTCATTAATGGCATACTCAGGGACCCAGCACAGAGCATGGCCAGCCCGGACCTATCTAGACCCCAAACCTGACAGTATGGCTTTAAAATATGACATCTCCTGAAAAAAAAAAAAGAAAAGAAAAGAAAAGAAAGAAAAAAGAAAGAAAAGAAAGAAAAGAAAAGAAAAAAGAAAAGAAAAGAAAAGAAAAAAGAAAAGAAAAGAAAAGAGAAAGAAGGATAAAGAAGGGAAGAAGAGAGTGGATTTCATTTTTCTAAAAGTCCATTTTAACCACCAGTGCAGCATGTTGAAAAATGAATTCTTTAATCTCTTTTATGAAAGAATGTTTCCTAGCAGCTAATTCAGACTTCTGTGGTTAGGGGGGAAGCCACCTGACTCTGAGTGGAGGGGAAACAGCACCAGCAAACCACAGTACCACGGGGTTTTCATTTTGAGGATGGAGGGATGAAAGGGACAGGGGAGGACCATCTCCAGCCCAGCAGCCTTGTTGTCATTCTGGAAAACCGGAGAACTTGTATTCAGGCACTTCCTAAACATTGTCCTTCCAGCGAGGTTAAAAAATTGTCACCGGTAGTAATCCGCTAGTCCAGGCATGTTGGGTAATAGGATTTCCACGGCACTGTAATTGTAGGGCCAGACCTCCCCAGTCTCTGGCACCAGAGGGTTAATAAATGCATTAGATGCTGTTAACCTCTGTTACCTGGAGTCAGAATGAGGACGCTCCTGCTTTTGATCCCAGTGATTAGCATTTGGAAAGTCTGCCCCGATGCCAATAGGCTTCCTGTTCAGAAGGCACAGACACACACGTCTCTGGGAGCCCTCGGTCCAGCACCCACCCCCATCCCTCGAGCCGCAGCCCCCACATGGGAGCTCTGCCCACAGTAGGCTCCCCTGGAGCCTCGGGGATGAAGCAGGCTTTGGAGCAGCACACTTGCTCTGTTTAGGGAATCGGAGACTTAGAAGCACATTGACGCAGAGCCTGGCCTTGGCTGCTCCAGGACTCCGTTTCAGTAGAGAAGTCAGTGCCTCATCTCGGGGTTTTAGGCAGCTGTCAGCCAGCAGGGCAGGGAACGTAAGGAGAGCCAGTTTCTGCTCTACCTCCAGAAAATAAAACCAGAGGAAGTCGCCCAATCCAATAGCAACAGACTGTCCAGGCTGCAGCCAAATGGTCATAATTAATGATGCTTCTGGTTCTTCTCTCCCTTGCTTTGCTGATTAGAGAGATTTGCTATATTAGGGACCTGTTTGCTTAATGACAAAATACAGGCAATAAACAGAGAAATACACAGACTGTAAAACGCAATCAACTTTGCTCCCCAGCACTAAGTACCTGGCTGCATCCATCACACTTGTCAATACCAGTTTATTAGCATATGGGTCTCTTCTGCAGCAGAAATCGGGCCTTGGGAGGGGAAACCGTGGCTTGGGTTCTTCCTGCAACAGCCACTCCCCCACTTAAATCTACATGTCTTACATTTTTGGGTAGGACCAGACATAGGAAGAAGGATGTGCACCTAATTTTGAAGGGTAACTGAGCAGAAGCTGCTTCAGAGTCTGCATTTTCACATTGTGTTAAAAAAAAATAGACTCCCCCGACCAGAGACATTTATGGGCAGTACTCACCATACAGCAATCCTATCGTGTAGTTGATACGTACCCCTCCAAATTAATTTCAACACAAAACAGACTGAAAAACAAGAAGCTGCCTATGAGTGAATCCAAGCTAAGTAATGGTGGTCTGGCCAGAGCTCTCCTAGTATTATGCTCTTTTCAGCTCTTTGGATCTTGCTTGTTGGATTTGGGAGAGCCTGGGGAGGTGTGAGTGCTGTTGGGGAGGTCACAAGCTGTGGGTTAGCCTTTCCAAAATCCCTGCCACTGTCTGTTTCGAAACTCACCTTCCTACTGATTTGTTTGTCCTACAAACTTGGTAACAACCACTTGGAACCACTGGTCTGAATAATGTGCAGTAAAGTCAGCTGCGTAAAACAAGTGGACACATAAATAAGACCTGCTCTAAGCCCCTGGGCTGGGATGTTTGTCTTCTGGTTCCTGTGCTCCACAAGGAAGGGATCCATGTCCTCCAAGCTGATTTCTGCCAGCCCCGTGGACCCTGGTCAAGGTTGGGGAGGGGCTAAGGGTCTACATGGAGGGCAAGGATGAGATGGGGCAAGTGTCCTTTTGAGAAGGGGGCGGCGGCTTTTCTACACACTCCTGGCAAGACACTGTCTGAACTGAACCTCAGCCAGAAGACATTCAGTATGTTAAGCTCTAAGAAAGCCTTATAAAGATATTTCACTCAGCACAGGTTTAGGAAGGCCCACAGGGTGCCAAGTTTCATTAGTCTGGTATGCTCTGGGCAGGTTGAACCTGGTCAGAAGATGGGAGTGGGGAAAAGGGCTTGGGAGGCTTGAAGTCATGCTTCCTTACCCAGAAGAAGTCCAGGCTCAGATCCTAGTTGGACTGTTTAGACAGGCCTCCAAAGTCAGTGCAGTGAACTGAAATGAGGCCAGAGTGAGGGGTGGGGAGAGGGGAGGGGCTGCACTGTAGCCTTGAAAGAAATGTGGCTTCAAGTTCCAGAGTCTAACAGGTCTTGGATTCCTGGCACCCATGGGGTATTCCAAATTGAACTGCAATTTATGTTGAGCTTAGGGTTAAGCCTAGAGTAGTAATCCTCTTACCTGACAGGTTTGGAGCCCATAGATTATTTGTCAATTGAGAAATTAAGTTAAAAGGCAAGATCACCGAATCACTCAAAAATTACACATTTGTATCAAACTTTTTATTGCAAAGCTGCTTTAAAAAAGTGTGATAAGGGTACTGAACATGAGATCCGCTCTCTTATCACAATTTGAAGTGCACACAAGAGTATCCCTAAACTATAGGCACAATGTTGCACAGCGGACCTCTAGTACCTACTCCTCTTGCATAAGAGAAACTGTGCACCCACTGAGTAACAAGTTTCTGCTCTCCTCCAGCCTCTGGCAACCACAATGCCGTTGTGGTTGCCAGAGAATGCCAACCTGCCATTCTTCGCTTCCAGGAGTCTGAGTATTTTAGATGTTTTAGGCAAGTGGAATCATGCAGTATTTGTCCTTCTGTGACTGGCTTATTTTACTTAGTGTGATGTCCTTCATATTCATCCACGTTGTTGCATATCGTAGGATGTCCTTGTTTTTTTTAAGGCTGAATAATAAGATTTCATTGTAGGTGTTGTATCAAATGTTCTACCTTCAAATCTGAATGTCAGTCACTTATTGATTTGGGGGTACATTACCAAGGCCATCTTCCATTAAAAAAATTGGGGGGGGGCACCTGGGTGGCACAGTTGGTTAAGGGTCCAGCTCTTGGCTTCAGCTCAGGTCATGATCTCAGGGTCCTGAGACTGAGTCCTGTTTCAGGCTCCGAGCTCAGCAGTGAATCTGCTTTAGATTCTCTCTCCCTCTCTCTCCGCCCCTCCTGCTCATGTGCGATATCTCTCTCTCTCAAATAAATAATTAATCTTAAAAAAAAAGTTTCTTAAAGAAAGAGTTTGCTGATTGGAGTTCCCTGGCTTATGGTCTGCAGAAGCTACACCTATAATTAATTCATGATCAACAATTTCCAGTTTTAGTTTCTTTAAACCAGGAGTGATGTTTGTTTGATATCCTCAGAGGAATCTCAGTGCAGAATTTTTTTTTACATTTTTATAATTTTTCTCACTCTTTTATAATTTTGTCGCACCCACACCTAATGCGAAGGTATCTTTTAAAGGAATTTGGCGTTTTCACTGTATTTGGCTTAGTTTTTATCAAAACAACTATGCTTTCTTTTGTGCGCCTATTTCAATCCTTCATGTATACTGATTTAAATCTGTAAGGAAAACACCAGCTCTAAGAGCATAAAAAAGGCTTGAGAACAAATGGGCCTGACTCTTCGAAGCCTGCCTCTCAAATGGAGAGAGCAAGGACAGAGGTGAGCAGGAGGTGACCAGCTTGGGGCACATGGTCAGCCCTGGGCACTAGCTATTTACAAGAGAATGGAGAGGTTGGCTTCCGGGATGAGTTGGTTACATGAGGGTCAGTTAAGAGAGCTTCTACTATAGTTTAGAACTTACTCCTGCTATCAGCTTGATTGATAAAGTATGATAAAATGAATACAGGCTAGGAAGGTCCTATTCTTGGCTTTTCAGCCTCCAGCTTTAATTATAATAATCCCAGCCCTCCTGCTTACCTCACAGAGTGGTTCTGAGAATCAAATGTGAAAGGTGGATGTTCTTTAAAAACCTCAGGGTGCTGTTGATGATTGCTCAGGATCCCTGTGGTCTCTAGGCTAGTATTCTTGGATTGGGGCAGGGGCTGGAGAAATGCAAAAGCTCAAGCTAATTTGGCTTGTGAACATGATATTGAATAGAACTGGCTCTTGATCTCCTGTGAGCCATTGGATTTAAAAATGAATGCAATGAAAGAGATACAGTCCAGTACGATATATCAACAGCCCTCCATTAGCTAAGCAGTCCCCGGGCTTGCCCGTCAGTCTCCAGCACGCCATAAAAAGGATGCCTGCAGCCCTGCACTTGTAATTTAACACTAATGGCAAGATAGCCAGTAGCGCTGGGTGCAGACACTGTCTACAGCAGGAAGCCCAACATGGCACTTGGGCTGGCCTATCTCCCTTCCGTACCTCCCCGGATCATCTTGCATCTATTTTGCTTTTCCCTAAGTTGGGGCAAATACAGGTTGCAAAGTACATCAAAGAACTGTGTTTTCCTTCATGGTTAACTTGTTTGATTTGTAAAATATTCAGACAAGAAGCAATTACGACCTGTATTTTAGACAATTATGCCCAATTAACAGTAAGATTATGCCAAACAATGTGTGAAAGACATTTTGGTTTGGGGTAAGGGAGGCGTTTTCTAGAGCAAACATTCAGTGAGAATGGTATAAAGGCAACTCGGGGGACGGCCCTAAAATGAAACATTTGTTTTCTCAAATGTGCGGTCAGAAATGCAAATGTGCAAGAGCAACAGAAAAGATTCATTGTGGTCTCTGATGAGAAGTGCATGAAGCCTGTCTCATCAGACACGCGTTCTCATCGCCATCAGATCATATTTATTAAGCCTCTCATTCTCCTGTGCATTTATGTGCAGCTGAGTGCGGCCCCATAATGGCTCTGTGACTTATGCTGCTAACTAAAGGTTCATATAAAACGCCGTGGTCTGCAGATATAACTGACCCTGGGCTTTTGTTCACCCTCTGTTCAAAAGATGGAGCACCCTTGATACTCTGAAAAACCAGGTGAAAGCAAACATTTAAAAACTTAAAAGAAAAGCATACTTTGAGTAGACAAAGACAGATAATTGAGGAAAACCAAGTAGATTCACAGTGAGAACTGTGACCAGTTGCCATTCATGACTGCTCCCGCCTATAACTGAGCCCACCTAAGACTCATGGAACACTCCCAACTGCTCACACGACTTTCTGAGTGGGGCTCTCTCCTTTGCACAGATCAGGAAACAAGGGCTCAGAGAGGCTGGGACTTGCCAAGTTTCTGCAGCTGGAGTGCCTGCACTGAGAGAGCATCTATCCAATCTCCATCCCCTTGACTCCAAAATCCATGCACATGAACTCCATGCTAGACATGGCACACATTATCTCCCATAACCCTCAGATCAACCGGTGGAAGTAGTTCTGGTTATCCTGCTGACAGCTACAGAGGTGCCCGTGGAGGCAGTAGTAAGCCAGGGGTCATGCAGGCTGCCTGTGAGTAGACAGCAATAGCCACTCTGGGGAAACTCCTACGATGTCTACTCAGTAGACACCATCCTCAGCTTCCTGTCCCGACAGCCCTGTCCATGGTATGACTCCTCTTGGGCTTCAAAAAGGAAGGGTCCAGTGAAGGAGAACCTTCTGTTGAACCTCACAAGAGAACCGGAGCCATTTTCTTCCCACACATGAGCTCCAAGGCTCAAACACAAGGCAGAGACTGTTATTCAGGGAGACATGGTTGGCTGGAAGTCCTAAGGATAAAAGGTCAGTAGGGGATACAAGAAATTGGATTTATTTATAGTAGGTGATCTAAGTGTGCTCAGAGGTATTCTTGTAGATTACCCAGAACAAGAGAGCATATTTATGGCCAAGATGGTGCAGATGTCCTATTCCTTTTTATTAAGCATGTTTATTACCCGGTAATCGGGTTAAGCAATTGTCCAACTGCTGAATTACTGTCCCTCTGATGGACCAGCCTCACTGCCCTCTTAAACCACAGGTGCTTTTATTTGGCCTAATGGCTCTTCCTAGAATGCACTGAGGGGGTCTAGTCTTCCCATCCCCATCCTTAAGTCATTATTCCCATTTTTTGACAAAAGCGGTAAAGAAATGATGTTTGGGAGAACACATCACAAGCAGGTGATCATAAAAAATAGGTTTTTGCAGGGCACATGCCCCGTATGATGCCCAAGTTCATGACCCCAATGAATTTTGGGGTAAAGGTCACCAAATCCCCCTTTAGCAGAGGCTCCTTCTGTCTCCTGCGCAAGCACAGACCAACTGGGAAGATAAAATAACAATAAAAACAGTTGCTGTGCTGAACTGGAGGCTCAGTAACTATGCTGGAGAATTTTAATTTGTTTAATTATGACAACCCTCCTGGGCAGCAGTGCTCATTATTCCCATATTACAGATGATGAAACCCAGGGTTAAGGAGATGAAGTTACTCTCCACTAAAGTGCACAGGAAAGTTTGATTCTCTTGTAGCAAGAAACCTGATCCTTCAGTGTTTTCTATTCTTAAGCACAATCTCTTTTTCTTAAAAACTAAAGCTTCTGAGAACTAATCACACTTCTGTTGGCCTACTGTCTGCACAATCCCTTGTCAAGCATCAGCACACTCAGTGTTTGGAATCTATTATCTCAAAGTGAGCTTGGTTTGGGCATAAATTGAATGATGGTGTTGCCTATGCTCTTCATAGGACTTCACAGTCACTAAGTGCCACCCTTTACCTTGTTATAACGTAGGGGGTGCCATGTGCTGGGGCATGTGTGGAATAGGTACAGATGTCAGGAGACACCTGCGCCCAATACCTGTCCCACGACAGCAAGAATGCCTGCCAACTGTGGGCATCATTGCTGATGTGACTGTGACCTGGCAAAGGCTACCCAGATGTGCTGAGACAGACAGCCCTCAATTTCTGCCCAAGAAGCACCAAATATCAGCTAGAAGTTTTCTGGAGCTGACAAAGAAGGGGGAATTGAGTGGGAAGAAGAGAAAAGGAGGCCCCTATCATTTCAGGGTGATGTGAGAGAGTTTACCACTGCAGGTGCCCTGTCTCCTATTCACTGCTCAGGTGGGCAGGTCAGAGTCAGCCTCCCCACACCCTGCCATTACATCACAGTCACTGTTTATAACATAGTGGAAAAGTGCTGGGAGCCCCACTTGGACTATACCCCTGCTAGAAGGAGCCCAGCCACATGGGTTCTTCCTCTGATTGCTGCCATTTCTCTGCAACAGGGCTCTGATCCAGAGCTGGTCCACCCAAGGATCACTGCACCCAACGGTCCTGGGACCATATTCCTGACATGTGCTCCATGGTAGCTGTGTTTTTGTAAATGGTCCAGAGCCTCCTCTTTTCTTGATTTCAGTTGTGTGACAAAATAATGCTGGAAAACCCCAGGAATATAACAACACAAACTATAATTTCAACAATGGGAGATAGTGCCTTTTCCCTAATGCTATATGGTAATACCTTTACTACACATAACAATAATATACAATTCTAGTATAATGTAGGGCTCCCCATGTTGCCACTCACTCTCAGAATGGTGAAGTATGAGCTATCTGGAGGCAAGAATAAGGGACTTTATTAGAGTTAGGAGCTGGGGTTGAAGCGGTGTGATCAAACGGTCATCTGTCAAACAAAGAACCTTCTCAAGAGAACGAATTTACTCCCTGTTTCCACTGAAGCTCTTCTGGCTTCGTTGATGTCCACCTTGCACTTGGCAATAGGCTTATTCTGGCTGTAGGAGATTAGGGATAAAAGATTTTTAAAGAAGGAGAAAAAATGTAACTCAGAGATACCGCACTCTATGTGCTTAATTGGGAGGGCTTTGTGGTTGAGAAAAATAGATGCCACGATCTGCCTTTGTTGAAAAGGTGACATCTGGGTTCATTAAAGGTATATGTTAGATTTTGATAAAGGCTATTTTTCTAAGTCATGAAATTGGTTTTTAGGAACTTTATACTCTCCTTCATTTGAACAATTATTAAACTATAAAATAGAATTGCACAATTGCTAAAACCGTAATCTGAAATTTTACAGCCAGCTATAAAATGCTATATTATTAAACTATACTGAAGATGCTCGAGCCCATTACAACTTTTTAAATGAATTATAAAACTCTCTACTGCTGATAAAATAATCTTAAATTACAGTATTGTGTATTCTAACAATATGTTCAACCAAAGTTTGCTACCATGCAGACATGCCAATCACAAAAAAAATCGTTACTTGAATTAAGTTTGTGGAAAGCGCGCATGTGACAGCATGTGCTTCAAGCAAGGCAGACAGCAGACGTTTGCAGGCTGGGCGAGATGGCCCTTCTGCCCCACGGAGGAGTCTTTCCTCATGTTCCTTCCATCACAGGACTAGCCAAGGGTGAGACTCTCGTGTTCAAAAGCTCACAAGAGGGACTTAGCGGAACCCTGTGCACAGAGGGAAGGCCCATGGCAATAGTAATTTTTTCCCACTCAAATTCATGCCATAAATGAGATTTTTTGAACGTCAAATATTTATTTAGTACCTGCCCCTTACACATATGTATGGACTGAATGGTGTCCCCCCACCCCAAATTCATATCGTAAAACCTGATATTCCTCAGGTCCTCTGGATGTGACTATACTTGAAGATAGGCCTTCAAAGAGGTGACCCTTTGTTAAAATGAAGCTATTAGGATGGGCCCCAGTCCAGTCTGACTTTCTTTTTACAAGAAAAGGAGGCGTGGACACACACAGGGACACCAGGGATGCAGAGGCACAGGGAAAGGCCATGTGAGGATGTACTGAGGAAGCAGCCCTGTGCAAGCCATGGAGAGAAGGCTGGGAAGCCAGTCACCCTGTCTACACCTTGGTCTTGGATTTCTGGCCTCCAGAACCATGAAAAATAAATGTCTACTGCTGAAGCCCCCCCCTCCCCACCCTGGTCTGTGGTGCCTCGCTGCAGCAGCCTGAGCACACCGTGGCAATGTATGACGCTGCCCTCTGGGATGGGTGACACGCTTACCTACCTACAATGACGCCTGACTCCCAAGATGAAATGTCTGTGTTTTGGTGCCAGTGACGTGCCGCAAGCTTCCATGTCTAATAGGGTTTGAATACACAATTGAAGGCGCATTTCAGCATGCTGTAAGGCAGCCTTGACGGGGTAATACCCAATTTTTGAGCTCTGAATTCAAGCACTCTCCTGGATGAAGGGCTTTGAAAATGCTCTATAAGCAGTTATTTCGAAAACTGTTTTTACAACAGCCTCTTTCCTCCCAGGGCTAACGTGGGTGGATTCTGGGAGGCAGCTTCCCTCTGAGCTCATCTGCTGGCACCTGGAGCCGGGAAGATTAAGTCCCAGGAGGCCGCTGGCAGCCTTTCCACGCTGGGAGCACTCGGGCCCATCACACCGGGCCCCTAGGCCACTTGGCAGCCCAGTCCAGAGCTCTGCAGTGAGGCTTCCAGGGGAGCCCAGAAGCAGCCTGGGTGGGGGCCCCTGAGGCTTACAGCCTCTGCTAAGGGAAGACACCCCCCACAGCTCATTTCTCCGAGAGTGGGGGAAATAAACACACTCAATCTGAGCAGGAGAGTATTATGCAAAGGAAATGTTAGGTGTAGCCAACATTTGGATTTCTTTTTTTATGAGACCAAAACAACAGTGGTGCTAGAAAACACTCTGTAATACATAGAAATGATAGAGACCTCACAAAGACCATAAACCAAACACCACAAATAACAGGCAGCACCAAGGTCATTTTCTTAAAAGGCTCAGGAAATGGCATCTGTGTTGCCAGAGTCACTGAGATTCAGCACATGTGCTGAGGGTTCAGCAGTAATGTGTCTGGCACTGGCCATGTGATCCTGCTCAACTCCCAGCTCTCCTGAGACTCCTCTGCTCCAAGTCCATGCGTGAGACCTGAGGGTGGTGGGGTACAAAGACTTCCACCCACTCTGGTCATCTGGCAAGTGTCTCCTTTGAAATGTCACCTGTGGGTTACCCATTCAGGGTGCCAGGTGGGTGAACAAACATTCCTCAGAAGCAGGCGAGGGTGTGTGGGGCTCTGAATGTTGTGGAGTCCAGCAGGGCCTTGGATGGTGAGAACTGGATCAAGAGCCTCAGTCAGAACCACCTGTGACACCATCCACAGGTCCCACTCCAAGGGGAGTGTTGCCCTGGGAAAATGTAATGTCCAAACTTAACTTAAATGTCTAAACTTGGGCATTCGGTGGCAACTGCAGTCTCTTTTCCTTATTCTTACTTGCACCACCTGGGAAAGATCTGGTCCCTTGTGGTCGGTCACTCTTCCATCTCCATATGCCCCTTACCATGTAGGGAAACCCAAAAAGACTCTCAAAAACTTCCACTTCCCTTGTTGTAAAACAGAAAAGTTTATGAGCAAATGAGGTCTATGAGGCAGCCCTCATTTGCTGGACCAGTGATCCTCAGTCAGGGATGATTTTGCCCTCCAGGGGACACTGGGCTATGTCTGGTGATGTTTCTGATTGTCACAAGTGGGTAATGGTGCTCCTGGCATCCAGAAGGTAGAGGCCAGGGGTGCTGTCCAACACCCTAGAAGGCCCAGGACAGCCCCCACAAGAGAGACTTTCCAGGCCAAAAAGCTAAGAGGGCCAAGCCTGAGTTAAGTCTGACCTAGAGGAACTCTTGCATTCATGGCCAAGAAATCACTCTCTCAGACCTCAGCCTAAGGAACTGAAGTTCCCAAGATTGGCATAGAGGCGCCCAGCCCATCTTCTGCTAAGAATTCCAAGGAAGCAAGGGACTTCCCACAAAGAAGCATCTCACTAAATTACATTTTAAAACCACCACCCTGAGAAGGCCTCACCTTTTCTTATCCTTAACAAGCCTGTTCTACAAACTTGCAAAGTCCCCACAGGGCCCCACCAAGACCAGAAAAGCCCCTGGAAAATAGGACCCATAAAGCAATGTGTAACCCAGCCTGTCCCCTCTCAGGGCACTTCTCTATTGCCAAAGATGGGGCAAACAGGACTAGTGATATCCAAGTGCCAGAAGCATCACAAAACTTGCAGATAATAAAGACTTATTTATTTGAGTCTGAGCCAGGCTCTACAACAAAACATACTTTACAGGCAGGCTCAGAGCTAATCCTCATAACATTCCAGGAGGCTCTATGACTGTCATCCCCATTTCAGGAGTGAGGAAGATGAGGCTAAGTGGTTTGCTCAAGGATTCATGGCTGGTAAGTGGCGAAATGAGCCTGTGCTCAAAATTTCAACTCCAGCTTTCTTATGAGAAGTTTCACTGTTTGCCCTTAAAATTAAAATCAGAATTTTACTACGCTTTGTGCCTGGTTTGAGAGATAACCTCTACATCATTGGAAGTTCTTGAGTGATAGGAGTATCTTTGATATTTCATGAGCCCTTTAGATCATACCTGAGTTCATGGTAATGAGATGACTCAGAATGGGCCCTGGTCATCAGGAGACCACCTACGGGCCAAGGGCTTGTGGCTCTGAATCGTGTGAGGTCAGCCCAAGCGCCTGACCTCTAAGGAGCAGAGAGGGGTAGAAGATTACATTCAATCACAGGCCTAATGGCTCAATCAATCATGCCTATGCAATGAAACCCCAATTAAAACTCTGGTCACAGAAGCTCAGTGGAGCTTCCTGGATGGTGAATGTGTCAATGTGCCAGGAGGGTGATATGTCCTGCTTCCACAGGGAGAGGGAATGAAAGCTTTCTTTTGGAGACTCTCTCATACCTCAGCCTAAGGATCTCTCCATTTGGCTCATCCTGATTTGTATCCCTTAAAATAAAATCATAATCATAAGTATAGTGCTTTCCTCAGTTCTGAGTCATTCTAGTGAGTTGAATCTGAGGGGTCATGGGAAGCCTGGAATTTGTAGCTGGTTGGTCAGAAGTGCAGGTGGCCTGGGGATCCCTGAAGTGTGGTCATCATCTGAAGTAAGGGCAGGCTTGTTGGGGACCGTGGCCTTAACCTTTGGTGTCTATGCTGCCTCCGAGAGCTGATGTCAGAACTGAGTTCTAGGGACACCAGTTGGTGTCAGAATAGGCACCATTTCCTTTCTTTATGCCAGTTTATGAACCAGTCTGGCACCTCCATCTGCCAGATGTTCCACAAGAATGTAAGGACTGATTTTAATCTATATTGAGTGAATAATGTTACCCAGAAACAAAAAGGTAAAGTGCTCTGATTTAGGTAATACAATGTAGTCATTTAAAACACATACAAGGGAAAGATGTTCCTTTTCCTATTTCTCCTCTCCTGATCAAGCTTTTCTGTGTCTCAGGCCTATTGTCTGAGAAAATAGGAATAATAATAGTATTGACCTCATAAGGTTACTGTGGGGATTAAATGAGTCAATGTATATATATAAAGTGCTTAGAACAGTACCTGACTCATGGGAAAAGCTTATGCATATTTGCTTTATTAATACCCAACCATAAAAACCAGAGGTGATGCACGTTATCAAAACAAATAGTTCTGGATTCTATCATATTGGATGGTTTAATGTTTCTCAAAGTAGTGTTTGGAGACTACTGGTACATATGACACTATGTAGGTGGCATTACTAACATTTTTAATTTTAATATTTATATATTGATTTTAATGTATAGAGAACTAGTACATTGATTCACATATGTTTCACATATGTTTTTAACAGCTTTGGATGAGTCTAAAAATGATAGTGTTTATATAAATAAGTATACCTAGTAATTGAGTTTAAAGATAAATATGAAGCAGACAACAGTACCAGCAGAATGCAGATATGGGAAAGAATCAAAGTCCTGGTGTCAGAGGCTGAGAGGTGGGGCTGGTTCTCAGACACGACCTTTTCTGCAACTAAGACTGTGTCTTGTTCACAGCTATGCCACCTCTTCCCAATGTCAGCACTGGTTAAAGAGATGTGGCAATGGCACCTGGTAGACAGTCTTGCTCCAGTACCCAGGCTGGACCAAGATCTGACTACTGTCATGGCTCTAGTCATAACACCAAGAAGCTGGTTGTTAGGATGACACTCCCAACAGACTCCTGGGCATGGGGAGATGGTGTTTGGAAAAGTCAGAACCCCTCAAGACCTGGTCCTTTCTTTATTGACATTTGGTTTCCCTTTCTCCTTGTCCTGGTGTTCAAAGTACACCTGTACTTCCTTCCCTCCTTCCTTCGGACTTTCTATAATGACCAATTCTTCGAATCAGCAGGATACCACTCAGTTCCAATGGTTCTTACAAATTAAGGAAGCACAATCTAAAGAGTTCTGTCTTTCTTCTTTCATGGACTCCCAGATGCTGAGCACAGTTCTTCCTTTATTGTCCCAGGGTCCAGAATTAAAGCTTTCACACTTCTCAATCACACTAAGAGTGGTGACTACTTACCAAGTGGAGAGGGTTGGACAGTAATGCTGGGCCCTCTGCATACGGGCACCAGGTTTTTAATCCTCACAACAGACCTGAGAGGCAGGTGATTATTTTACAGCAGAAATTTAGAGAAGGAAGGAAACATGCCCAGGTCACAGAGCAATAGGAACTGAGGCAAGGTTCTCACTCAGGTCCGTCTGACCCCAGAGCTCATGTTCTTCCCAGCAGAGCAACTCCTAGGCTTAAGGAAAGTGCCACAGGAGGTGGCCGCAGGGTGGCTCTGCCCATTGGAATGGGTGTACTGAATCCTGGGACAACCATCCTCATGCCAGGGGCCTGGTGTGGAAGTAAGCACCTCACCCTCTCCCCTTCCAGCTTCCCACCCTCCCACCAATCATCCTGTGCAAAATCCCACCACCCTGGCCTAGCTCTCAAGCGCCTCTTCTCCAGTGGAAGATTAACAGGACGCCAAAGCACCCCATTGCTCTGCTAGCATAAATTGCAAGAAAAACATTTAGAATATTGATTAAGTGCTTCATGCTTGAAGATTTAAATTTACCTCCTGTATTTCCAGGATTAGCTGACATAATGGGGTCAGTCTGCTGGCACAAATGATTTACAGAACACCCATTGGCAGCTTTCCTTTTAAAACTCAACACTTCAAATTTTCACTTGGTCACAGCTAGAGGAGTCCTGGGTATTTAGCAGGTTTGGATAATTGCCTTCCTGCCGCCACATCTAGAATTTTGGGGTCTGGCCCTGGGAAGAGTTTTAAAATCATTTCTGGTCTGGTCTGGCCCTGTCAGGTACAAAGGGACTTTGTTTAGGTGACGGGGTACTGAAACAGCAGAGGCATATGCTGTTCTTCTGGGATGGAAGGTCTTGCTTCAGATCTAGATTATTTTTAATTTTCTAATATTCAATATTCTAATTAAATATTTGAATACTCTAATATGCAGGAGTTAAATGGATAGGCAAATCTTGCCTGCCCTCTGTCCCTCTTACCTACATCCTACAAGCCTACAACCTACAAGCACCCAGCCCATTTCTGTGAGCTTCAAACCATACTCTGAAGAGAGGGAACTATAGCAAATAAGGGAGGCCAGGGAGATGTAGACCTGGATTCAAATCCAGTGGATACTGCAGGTTCGCTCCTCAAGGAGAGATGCCCACCTCAGGGCCTTTGCTTCCACAGCCCACTGAGGGCCAGCAGTGTCCCTGTGGTGGACCCTCAGGGCTAGCTAGCATGGCCTGACCACCAAAGCAGATGATGGGTGGTTGGGAAAGAAGGGAACAGCTGCCCTCTACACTGGTGATTTTTAGCAGCAAACATTCTCACAAAGACTATCCATGGGACTGTGCTCACATCGCTTCCTTGACTGAGAACACCACATTGCTGGTTCCTTTCCAGAATGCAGCCTTAAAACCTAAGGAGAGGGGAGGAGCCCTACCTGAGATCTATCTACAACCTCTGGCCCTTCATATCTCCCCAGAGATAGATATGTTTTCTTTGGCTCATAAGAAACACTGACCCTGGTTGTGGCTCTCACTGTTCACTAGAGCTCTCCGACTGCTCACAGCTCTTCCACAGCCAGCCCGCTAGCCCTGGATCTGAGGGTGTACTCCCCAAGCTACCAGACTTCCTCCTGTCAATCACAGCTCTTTTGGGGTGGGAGGAGAGGGACACGAGTACAAAGAGGCAGAAGTAGCAGAACTTTCTCCATGAAGTCCAAGACCTACAAATGCCACTATAAGGGGTCCATATTTTAAGCTTCCAGAATTAAGTGGTGTACAATGATGCAAAGTCGGGATTTTTTCCAACACCTACTTACATCTCCCAAAGATATTTACTTTAAATAGGCGACAAGTACAGTCCATTTGGTTTAAATATCCTGAGCTTTTTCCAGCTAGCAGACCACTCAAGTGCACAGAAGATGAAATAATCGGTAGAACTTTTAATCTTCCTTTGTTTTTCATGTGACCACTTTGTACAAGTCAAAGGGATATGCCAACAATAGCACAGCCTGCGTCATGCTTGTTACTAATATGACTGCCAATTAATCCTGACATGGGAGCTTGGCGGGTTACCCAAAACCTGGTATTTTATCACCTCAGGGGGTTAGCACTTGGACATTTCTATGACATTTTATACTAATCAATCAACTTTCCTTTTTTAAAGGCAAGCCTTGCATAGGAACTGCAGATGAGTCTCTACGTCCCACACCCAAGGCCACCCATTTCCCCAAAAGAATTGGGTTTGGTTTGTTGATAATTATACTTTGGAGCCGACTTTTGAAAATGTTTATTCTTATTTCTTCCCTTCCAAAGGGGAAATCTATCTCAAATGTTAAGACAGAAACTCAAGTCCCCAAGAGTTTTCTCATATTATTGTATATTTTAAAATATTACAAGAGGGTGCCTCTCAAGGCAAGTGAACTTTAGAGCTGCCAAAGATAGCTGACTTTCTCCAAATCTGTTACCAATGGATCCCAAGCTGGTTTAAGTCAGTTCTATTCTGAGTAATGACACACATGGCTGGGACAAACGCCACTCTAAGATATTTCTAGGACCCCCTGGCAAATGGTAATTTATCTGGAGACAGCTAGGCAGGCAAAAGAAGGACAGATGGGGAGAATGAGTCTCCTGGGAGCCCTACTCCAAAGCGTGAGTCCTAAATCAGTGCCAGGTACCATGTTCTCGGGGCGAAGGCCCATCTCTTATCACTCACTCATCTCCCCCCATCCTCTGGCCTCCAATGATTCTTTCAACTGTTGTTAGTATAGGTCATTCTAAAGACATCACCAAGCTGCAAAAAAAAGTTTTGCTGGCAAACTTTTAATCTTTCCCTTATTCCTTATATCCTGGAATTGCATGAAGAATCCCAACCTAAAGCATGAACTTTGTGTTTTCCCAATTATTTGAATAGCTGCCTTCAGGAAGCAGTAGGTCATATGGCTCTCTTGAAACTAGCTTCTCACTGCTGCTTTTTCTATTCACCCCTCGCCCCCAACAAGCTCTCCTGAGGTGTAAATTAAAAATAAAAATTCTGTATTTGGAAATAAGTTGTATTTAAGGAATACAAATGATGTTTTGATACATGCATACATGATGAAAAGTTTACCATAATCAAGCTAATTAGCCTACCACCTCTGGTAGTTACCATGTTTGGGGAGGATGGGAGCAGTTAAGATGGGCTAGTATACAATACAGCACTGCTAGCCGTAGTCATCATATTGTATCCTAGAGCTCTAGATCCCATCCATCCAGGTAACTGACACCTGTGCCCTCTGACCAGTTCCTTTCCATCTCCCCCACTGCCCCGATTCTGGTACCCACCATTCTCCTTGCCTTAAAATTTCGACATTTTTAGATTCTACATATACGTGAGATCAGGAACCTAGAGGACGTGACACTAAGTGAAATGAGACAGATGCAGAAAGACAAAGCCTGGATAACCTGCTTTTCTATTTTTCATTTGTCCTTTCTGTCCATTTCTAATTCAAAGAAAGAGCCCAGATGGGTTCCTCGAAGTCATGGATTATGGCAGAAGTACACTGGCCTTGGAGCAGAAAGCCCAGCCTCTCCAAAGAATTACTGCGTGATTCTGGTTAAGTCACTCACCTTTCCCTGCCTCGGCTGCCTTATTTGTAAAAGGGAAGGATGTCTGCAAGCAAGGCACAACACCACCATCCATCTGCTGTAAAGGGACCCAGCAGCCAACTAACTCGGGATCAAGCATCACATGTGCCATTTTTAAAGTACCGTTCTGGAGGGTTCACTCTGCCCCAGCACTGAAGCATGACCCCCATCTAGTCCCCTCAACTCTGGCAGCTTGGCCATCCTCGAGTTTTGTGGAAGCGGAGGCTTGTGGAAGCCATGGTGCTGGTGAGCAGAAGGGCCGGGTGGGAACACAGGCTTGGCTGCAGAGCTCACTCCCTCACTCCCTGCCTCGTGTGCAAAACAAGGCTCAAGCAGGTCTTCTCCATAGGGGGAGAGGTGAGGGCTGATAGGACTGTGAAGGGCTCTCCGGAAGTGAAATGCTGTTTGGCTCCAAGTATATGGATTCTGTGTGTGTGTGTCACAGGGAAGAGAATTATGGCTGGGCCCTCCTTCCTCGGTCCCACACTTCCGTTTCCCCCTCCGCTGAGAAGTTAAATAGCAGTCTTGACACAAACATCATGCTTTAATTTTACTTTGCCCCTCTATTTATGAGGCAGACTTCCTATCACTAACACAGGGGAAGGAAAGGCGCCGTTTCTTGGGAACAGAGCTCATGTGTCCCCTGACGTTGCCAGGGCAACCTTGCAGCAGCACAGAGCCCTCCTCACAGGAAGGGGTGGCTGGGCAGAGCTGGGTTGGAGGCACGATGCTGTGTGGCCAAGACATGCCTGCGCCACAGGAAGCAGAAGTCCCACTCTGTGATCTGGGGGTGGGGGGGTGGGGAAGCAGGGCCTGGAGAGGTGGGGGGAATGCCTTCTTAGGGCTGACACAGTCCTCTCTCATGGAGGAAATTGTATGGAATTTCCAATGATGGCTCTTCTCCTGAAATGTCATCTCTTAATTTGGTCTGACCTTCCAAAAATGTTGACAAGCTGTGTCTTGCCCATTATTTGTAAGTTCACTGAGGAGAGAATTTTTTTTTTTTTGAGTGCCCATCTGATGAAGTTTCTGAAACACAGAAGAAGCTCAATAAACAGGCTAAAGCACCGCTTCTGCAGTCATGCTCTGTGCCCTCAGACACGTGCAGAAACGAACCTCATTTTGCTGCAGCCAGAGCTTTGCCTCTCCTATAGGTCAGGAACCCTATCTAGCTCACTCTTATCAGTGAATGACAACAGGGTCCTATCCTTCCTCTGGCCACTTGTCTTTACTGATGCTAGAATCTGAGTGGACCCAGTAAGAAGAGAAGGCTGACTGTAGGAGGAACCAGGATGCCGAGCATCAGCCAGAGATGAAGAACAGATCCCGTTTCTGTGGTGCGATGTCTGGCTCCAGATTGCCTCTTGCTGACTGGGGGCCTTTGTGAAAGTCACCCTTCCTCCCAGAGCCTGAGGGCTCTGCTGCAAGATGGAGCAGTTAGATGCTGTAATAGTCCCCAAGCCTCCTCCTACTTCTGGCAGTTTTTGCACCGTGCTTTGGATATTGGACATGCTCAGGAAATGCTTCAGAAGCATGAAGAACATCTGGTTGACCTTAGGCTGTGTGGCTTCCCCGCCTTCTCCTCAGTGCTGTGTTGTCTGTGTGTGTGTGTGTGTGTGTGTGTGTGTGTGTGTGTATGAGTGTGTCTGAAGGTTTGTATTTGGGAAGAAGACATAGGGAGATGGGACAGAGACCAGTAGCCAGCTGAATGGCACGTAGGATATCCAAAAAGAAGGGAGACCTTGGGGGAGAAAAGACAGCAATGAAATCAGAAGCAGAAGAACTACCCTATGGTTTGTAAGGAACAAAGAGGATTGTGAGTTAAAGAAGGTATTGGCAAAAGAGGTTTCTGGTGAACCTTGGTGGCAGCAGGGTGGGGAGAGAGAAAGGAGAATATACTCCAGTGACAAGTGTGAAGTGACAGCACAGTGTGTGGCACATGTCCCCTTCCCCAGCATGGCATGAAGAAGAAACCATCATGTGGTCACCACTACCCCCCAAACACAGGAAGAACTATGAAAGCAACAGGAGTCTCCTGGATTCCCAGTTCTGTGACTCATAAGCTCCGTAGGCTCCGGCAAAAGTGTTACTTCACCAAGTCCCAGTGTCCTCAAACGCAAGGAGGAGGCTAACAATAAAACTATCGCTCTCTCATAGCCGTCAGGAGGATAGCAGCCAAAGAGGTACAAACATATAAATATGTAATGTCTTGCTAAGTAGTTGAACACTCGTTACTATGAAAAAAAAATCAATAAAAAGGCCGAATAAACACTGCTTTGACTAAAGGCAGGAAACCACTGTTAGCCTGCCATTGTGGTTCTGCCCTTGCAGATCTGGATTAGCCCCAAGGAAGTCTCTTGGCCATTCACACTTGCCTCTATACACACAAGAGGCTTTGGGAGGTAGCTCCGCATGGCTCCTCCTTCTCCAGAAAAGCATTTTCTTCTGCTTCAGGAAGAATGAAGCCATATGGGACTCTACATTGGAGTTAACATCTCAATAGCAACACTGTCTCTGGTTTATCTTCAGACAGAGTTAAATACCCCACGTTAAGTGTAAATGACAGTGATGGTGACCAACCCAAGAGTGCTTTCTAGTTCAATAGGCTGCTGCTTTGTAGAGAATGCAGAATAAGGATGATAGACAAATTAAAAACCAACTCAACTTGGCCACTCCACAAACAGAAGGCTTAAAGATTCATCTGCCCTGCCCCCTCATTTTACAGGTGAAGACGCCAAGGCCAGCCCCAGGTACCCTGACCAATGTCCTACTCCCAGCAAATGGGAGTCAGTTCCAGAGTTCATCCTTCTCTGTGGCACTTCACAATCTCCATTCATCATGGTTAAAATGCACTTTTAAGATTCAAACCCAACTCATCATTAGCCATTTATCTTTAAGTGCACTGAAGGAAACTGGTCTGTGTTGCCCTCATAAGTGAGCTCCAACAGGGAGTTCAGCTGCCGCTCTTACCTGCAAATTTGCACAAGGTGGTAAAACATGAGTGGGGATTTCGTTCTCAGACCCTGCTGGCCCCAGGGGCTTGTTCTTAGCCCGGAAGGCTGTGGTGGTGGTAGCAGTGGTGGTCTGAACTGGAAGGGCTGGCTGCCACACTGTCACATCAGAGCCATTGCCAAAGGCTTGAATTGCATTTTCTGCAGTAAAACAGGAGGAAATCCAATTTCAAAGTCAAGCAGCAAATGTAACAGACAGGATACATGAAGCCAGAGAGGCACACTAGAAATTCTGATTACAGTATTGGACTTCCCTGAACAAAACCTATCCATCCATCCACCCTACACATGCTGAGAGCCAGCCATTGGGTCAGGTGCTCAAAAATCAATTCATTCATTAAGCACCGAGATGGACACTTAGATATGCTCAGAGCGCAACAAATATTGTTCCTATTTATGTACTAGGTGCTGAGCAAGATCCTTGCCCTGAGATATTCATCAGTCAAGCACCTCGAAACCCAGCCTCAAACCTATTTTGGGGGGATAGCAATCACTGTTCCATCTTCCAAGAATACCCTTGTTAAAATTCTATACTAAAAGTAAACTAGTTAGTGCTTTTTTTTTTTTAAAGTAACATATCCTTAGTTATGATGCAACTTGGTGGCATACAAACTAGTTTGGCAGGCAGTAAAATCAAACAGCAAAAAAATCTGACTCACCACCACAGAGCACCTTGCAACATGCTTTGAGCAGCCAGTATGAGCCAGGCACTGCTCAAAGTACAGATGCAACTGGTTTCTTTAAAAGAAAAAAAATTACCCAAATCTCATCAATATATAGTGAAAATTTAAGTAAGATTATTTTTTCCCTTTCTGCTCCCAGTCTTCTAAACAAAATCTGCATAATTAGGTAGGAGCAGCCCTGCTTAAATGAAAAGTTTAAAATGTAAAACTTTAAAAGCTTATTACAATTTCATGGGATTAGATTGTTTTTATGGCAAGAGTAAATTGGTTGTGTGTTGTTCCCCTCCCCAAAATGAATTAAAAACAGTTTTTAATCAGGTCCTCAGGGAGTTGGCCTGGCTTTAGGAATTTTTTATTTCATATTCATTGTGTAAGAAATCAAACTCCTCCATTTGAGACCTGAATGTGCAAATTGTTAATATATGATTCTTAGCTGGCATTTTTCGATATACAAGACAGAATAATTTAAGCCTAATCTTCCTCTTAGAAGTGACATTTTGTTCTAAAATTATTATCCTTTAGGTTCAGCAAATTGGAAGCTTGTTTTCTAAAACTTTACATTTTTTAGGCTGTAAGAAACAGCTTCGAATTAATATAAATGCTTTTTATGCTCCTAGCCATGTTACATGGCTTAGCAGGTTGGGGGGATGCAGAGAAAGAGGTACACGGGGGCCTGGTTTCCTTGAATGACCCAGAACAACCACCAACACTAACCAAAGAACACTCCTTTCTCTTTCTTGTGAAGACAGGTAGATTCAGGAGATCCCTGCCATTTATGGGTCCTACCTTTGTTTTCAGGCGTGTTTGCCTTGCTACTTGGTCATTCGTTCACTCAGTGAGTACTCACTCATTTACTCAAATATCAATGGAACAGGTACTAGATGCCAGACACTGCTCTGTGCTGGACATGCAGCAGTGAACACTGATGACAGAAATGACAGTCAAAAGCCCCTGCCCTCATGGAGACCCCATGCCAACTGGGGAGGCAAGTAAAGTGAAATACAGAATACATTCGGTGATGAGAAATGCTTGAAGAAAATGAAGCAAGGGTGAGAGTAGAATGGGCAACTGGAGTTCAAATACAGTGGTCCAGGGAGGCGAAGGTGGCAGTAACTGGGACCTTACCTCTGTCTCCAGTTCATTCTTCTCTTTCTTCCCCTCCCCTTGGCTTAAAAAGAACTGTGTTTCCTCCAATAACCAGAAATAAGCAATCAGTTAAAGCTGTGTTTGTGATAGAGGAATCCGAG
Source organism: Canis lupus familiaris (assembly GCF_011100685.1). NCBI lineage: Eukaryota > Metazoa > Chordata > Mammalia > Carnivora > Canidae > Canis > Canis lupus. Next base: position 27,035,957 of record NC_049249.1, read on the forward strand.
AGAGATCTGGCAGGAGAATTGACGGGCTACTGCATTTGGGTTGCAATCTACAAGTTTCAATTCCTTCTACTCTATAGAGCCTTCTACAAGAGAGTGAATCTACAGCACTGTGTCTTTGGTGTGCTGTGCCCCTTCTCATCAAAGTGTAAATGGAATGACTATGAATAATTCCGGCTGGCTTTGGTCCCTGCTGAAGACCAAATGTATTTATTTTTTACTGAAAAGTCATTAGCAAAAAAAGATGCCAGACTAGTCTCCCCTTCACCAAAATATTATTAAGCAGGGACACCTTGAATTTCTCCACAAGGGAGCAGTTTTCCAGCCAGTGTGACTATAATTTTTTCTCACACTGACCTATACTCTCACTGCTTTATCTTCATTAAAACTTTCATTCTGTCAGAAGACTATGCAGGATGATGTAGAAAAGAAGGATATATACACACTTTCCAGGTTTTTTTTTTTTTTTTTTTTTTTTTTTTTTAAGGAAAGACCAAACGAGATCTGAGGTATAGTTCGGTGGGATGCCCAATGTCTTAACAAATGTCTCCATACTTCTGACTAGTTTTGTGGTGGTTCTCAATATCACTTAGGTGTTCAGAAGCTTGTGTTACTTTTAAGATGATTACAACATTTGGTTACAGCCATACTACTGAAGGACCGAGTAAGCAAATCATTTAGATTTGTCTTTTCAACAAAGGCAGCAATAAAGAGGTTTCAGAATACGTAACACCGAAAAGCTTTTCCATGTACACACAGTAAGTTATTAGCTAATTCTCTGGTAATCAGTCATTGTGTAGAGCAGAGCACCATGGAGAGTTGTCATGGCTCTTAGGGGGGTGGCTGAACCTTCATTCCTAGAAGCTTGCTCCAACATCTCTCACCAGGAAGTCCCACCTGGCCCCAGCATTTGGCCATATGTTCTCCTCCAATGGGCCCTTTAATATCAGGCATGACACAAAGGCCCCTGCCTGCAAAAGAAGGCACTGGGGCTTCAGATCCATCTCTGGCATGGAGGGTCCAGGAGAATAACAACTGTTTACTCAACTGTGAAATGGAGATGCTCATACCTATATCTCCTAGGACCCTTGTGCCAATTACAGTAAATGAGATAATGTATATATTGCACTCCCTATAGAGTGAGTTGAAGGCACCCAATAAATTCATGATGCCTGCCACAAAATGAGAGTGAGGTACTCAAGCATCTCGGCTGGATCATCACCTCAAGCGTGCACATCTCAGTGGACAGAAGGGAGACCTGGCACAGGTCTGACGAATGCCCATTGTTCACACCTGTACATTCCTCTCTATCCCTCTCCCTTTGGGAAACATGTTTCCAAATTGCCTGAAGGCAACTGTAATAAAAACCAATACTATTTTCAAGCAGGAGCTCCCCCGCCGCCCTCCCGCCCCACCGGGTGCTCATCTCTCTCTCCCGAGATAACTGACATCCTGAGGCTCCTGGCTGCATCACCAGCTTATCCTACTCAAGAATTGTGGCTTCTCCTCTGAGCCAGCCCTGAACATCCAGGGGGCTATTGATGTTAATGTTCTAATTTTTCTCAGAGAGCCCTTGGAGGCTTACCCCTGTCTAATTTGTCTGAGCTTCTCACGCTGTATATTGCGCCCAGGTTTTAAGAACCTTTGGAACAGACTTTGCACTGGTTGCCAAGATCAAAATTTGATCTGTGGGTAGTAGTGTTCTATCCGACATAATGTACCCTCCGTTGTTTGAATCTCTTGCTCTCTTAGGCCTTTGGATTCCCGGACTTGGCAGCACCCACTTGCTCTGTTCCCTGCTGCATTGCATAGTATGGCCAAGAGATGCTGGATTCACCACCAGCGAGCAGGAAAAAAGCAACAGAGAGAGAAAGAAAGAAGAGGCAGACACAAGAAACATGGAGGTACAGCTTGAACACAGAGAGGAGACCATGTCTGTGTGTTTGCTTCCTTTTTCTTTTTAAAACTCACTAAGACAAGTATTGTCCTTGAAGAAATTCAAAAATTTCAAGCACTCTTCTAGATCGTTCCCACTGTTGCTGCAGTCACACCACGGGGCCACGCTGAGGCTACTGGAGTCTATGTAGTTGGGGGTCATAACTGTACCTAAAAAAGTAAAAACAAGGCATCTTGTTCTTATGTGACAGTACAGACTTTTCTATAGCCTAAAAAGAAACAAACGCTCCTCTGATGGTGGATGCGCCACGGATAATTACAAACACTGTGTTTGCTGAGTGGGAAATTATGTTAAACAGTTCATTTTCTTGGCAATTTATCTTGAGCACAAAAAATAATTTACACATTTACTTTAAAAATTATAACAGAACTCCTTGAGCTGCACTTAGGGTATTTTTTTTTCCTGCACAAATGGTATGGATGTTACGGAGTAGGAGAGAATTAACTTAGAATGCATGAGTTGCCAAATCCCTTGCATTTTCTTGAAAATGTCATTAATCTTCATAAATAGATAGAACTGGTTTTACATATCTTAAAAATCCTTTTAGGACTTTGTATGCACTTCCCTCAGAAGCAAATGGCTCCTTCAAAGTAACACAGGGAAGCTTAGAAGCTATCCTTTGGGTTACCCCACATCCGGAACATATATAACGAGGCCTCTGCTCACCAGGCTCTCAACTGATTTAAATAAAGTCTTCCAAGTTGCGAAGGAATTGGAAATAAACAGTGGAAATTCTCTATGCTGATGGCTTTTAGAGTATTGTCTCAATAGTCCTCAAAAGTCCTCAAAGAATTACTGGGTGGTCTTTCTTGCCTACATCTTCCTATATTCATGGTTTTTCTGATGAGCTCTGTGCTGGTGTAAATAAACAATGCATTTATACTTAATACAACTCAAATGTCTTCTCCTGGGTGGCTCACACCAGGCGATGCCTATTCATGCCAAGAAGCCTTCTGTTTTTCTGTATTTTATGGACCTAAGAAGTAATAGGCGGTCAGTGAGCCATAGGATATATTTGGTTCATAAACAGAAAGAAAAATTCTTTGTAAGCTCTTCTGGGTCAAGGACATATCTTTTTTGCCCTACATTCCTTACCAGTTTGAGTACATTATCTCCCATTATACCTCGGGATGGGAACTTTGACCCACAGCAGACAGTGAGCACCTAACTTTGGAGGAAAAAGGAAAAGACATCCAAAACCCTAAGCCAAGAGGTTAAAATGTGTATCTACTAGGCAGCTACTGAATGCTGGGCACCACGATGGATCCCTGACATATGGAAGAAGGAGGCACAAGCTTTGTCCTGAAAGACATTAGAACCCAATGACCAGTGTGAAGGGGAAGATCCAGACCCAAGAGGAAAATAAATTTTGGTCTGTAAAATGCATTGCTTCAACGATTTCATTCCATTACGTGATGAGTGTTTCATCATCCTAGGCATGTGATGGTTTGCCAAGCCAGAAATCCCTGGCAGCACTCTGCCTTGGCCACTCATGGAGGATTTAATGAGCACATATGCCTGGAAGGATATGGACTAAGGTGTTAATAGTATTTACATCTGGGTGTAGAGTTGTAGAGCCTTCCTACTGTCTCCTTTGGGTTTTTCTGTATTTTTTTTAACTTTTTATAATGAGCATGGCTTAATTATTTCCATTGTTCCTGTAATTCCACAGTTGATAAGTAACCCCTACTAGAGACCAACTTAAGAAAGCAAAGAGTGAATGCAAACTTGGAATACTGACTCAAGGAAGATACACCCATTGGGATATATCCACAAAAATGGTAAACGATACTGGTAAAAGATTTTGCCCAAGAGACCTTTCAACCACGGGGATGAGTGTACAGGGCCCTGTAATATCCCTGCATTATGTGCCATAGTTGACTTTCCTGAAAGCTCTTGCTGAAGACACTCTAGTGACAAAATGATTTAGTCTGTGCTGTCATTCTTGGTGGGAAGTTCTTTCTGCCTGGTGACTTGTGCGACTGTGGCAGGAACACACACCCTGGCTGAGCCATCCACTTCTGACAAGGGTGATTTCCCTCAGCCCTCCACAGCCTTCACTACATGTTTGTCTTCACACGTCAACCGTGACAGAGCCCCGCCACCGAGGCTTCTTCAGGCCCTGGGACCTGGAACACCTGCCTTTCTTCCCGCCTGCCCCTTTTATCCATGGACACAGATCTGCCTCTTTTGACTCTCCTAACTCATTGGCACCCTGGCAACTGCACTGTTGCCTCAGACGTAGAGAACCTGGTTCTTCTAAAGCCTCAGCTCTTGAGAGGCAATAACATTGTTTCTGCTATGTCTGTTCTCAGGGAAAAATTTTAGGCTAAATCACCCCCTGCACACCAGGATCTGAATTACCAAGAATATTAATGGTGAGAAGGACTCCGGTGGTTAGAGGTTTTATTTCCATTTCTGGGGAACAGCCTTTTTTTATTTCCCCAGACGGAATGACTTCCAAGTTCCTTAATTCAATGAGCTCGGGTTGACTTGCTACCCTCTCTCACAATCATGCTTCTTTCCTACTGTTGTTCTGTGTGGTCAGATCTCCACCCGGGATGCTTCCCAGGTGCTCATGCTTGTGGTCTGCCTGTGATACTGTGATACTACTACTGTGATCCTCCTCTTCCTGCCTCTGCCTCCACACATCCATGATCCTCGTGTCCCCCCCCCCCGCTTTTTTAACAGGGGAGTCCTACAGGGCTTAACATCAAAACTCCAGCACAGAGGGTTCCTGGGGGATTTTTTTCCTTTCACAGATAGTGGCAGGCTACAATGGAAAAAGGTCTGTGAGTATTTGTAAACCAGATTTCTCTCCCGTCCCGCTTCTCTCCAATCTTACCAATAAGCCCTGAGTAGGCGAGGAGGCAGTCAGCATAGTTTTCCTTTAGACAGCTGCTGGCAGACCTTGACTCAGGTTGGCAGTTGGTAAAAAAATCCGCAAGGCGAGATCTGCAACGGGAAGAAAGGGCAGGTGGTGTGCGTTCAAATACCCTAAACTTCTGGACAAATGGCAACTTTTCTTTGTTCCTTTGTTGATAGGCCTTTTTCCACACCAGAAAATATAGGAAGTATGAACTCTTAGGATGTTAGCATCGTCTCTTCTACAACCCACCCCCCACTACTGTCCTCTCTCTCCTGCAGCCCTGGCCCACCTGTGTGTCTGCTTATTTGCAGAGAAGTCTTCAGAGCCTATAACTGTAGAAATCGAGATGCTTTGAAGTTTCCATTCAATATTTATTTCTGACAGACTTATTTGCATCCTTAGGAAATATGCTTCTCTCCACACTCACCAGAGATCCACACTGGGAAAATATTTACTTTATACAGAAACATGTCCCTGGCATCAAAATAGGATCCTACAGCCCATCTGCTCCCGTAATTCCTGCTGGCTTTAAAAATACGTGAATTTGTCTTGTAAGTTATCTCTCATTCACCAGCCCAGGGGACAGAGATTGATTCCAGCCAAGTGACACTGAGAAGGAGCTCCCTCTCCAGACCAAGGGGAAAGGCAGGAGGGACAGGTGATGCTCACGCTCACTCTGGGCACTATTTCACCTTATGATTAGGCCTTCCATTGGAGGTGGTGCTTGGAGGGGCTGATCAGCTGCTGACTCTGTCTGCACTTTGGGGACCAGCCCTGGGGGCGGGGCAGTCCACCAGGAAGCCCTGAGTGGTGGTGGTGAAACTGCAGACACCCAGAGGTGGAGAGGGGCCACAGCCACGCCGGGCTGGGGAGGAAGAGGGCTCTTTGTGGCCAACTGGCTGTTTTTCAATCTGAAGAGGACATTGTTGGAGAAATCCTGAATGAGAGCGGGGCCACCTCTGAGGTCATCTCAGCAGACAACAGCTCTGCTTCTGAGTGAAGAACACAATGGACTTCAAGAGAATTTAAATTATCCAGCAATTATGGCAGACAATGGACAGTTGTCTCAGCCTTTTTCTCTTCAGCTTACCCAAATTGGCAGCCTGTTTTTACTTCCTTCCACCCAAGAAAATGTGTTTACTTAGCATGCTTTAGGTTACGAGCTTGCTTGTGTGGTGGGGCAGAGCAAGGTAGCGTGTGTGGAGATCACAGAGGTTTGTAAAAGGCCTGCAGGAAGCCCATTATGTGTCCCTTTACCACAATTGTAACTCGAAGGGAGTTAAAAGGCTTGATGAAATCGTCCGAGTTCAAGCACACTGCAAAGGCTGCAGGGTGTTTGTGAGGGACTGGTCTCTCCTTGAACCCTTTTAACCAGGGGTATCTGAGCCTCCCTCTCTGTGCCGATCTGGACACCCTTATGTGTGTGCATCACTGTCCGTCCCCAGGGCAGATGCTGGAGCTCGGCTTTATTTTCTTTGCACGGCACCTGACAGCCTCAGAGAGGTCCCTTCCTACCGCTTCCCAAGCAGGGCCATGTGGCTTGGCAAAATCCTCCAAATGAGACTCGTGCGTGTGCCTCTGTGCGCCTGGATCTCCCACAGCCTAAGCCTAGTCGGTGTTTTCTGACTCTAATTGAACATACTGAAGGGCATAAAACCTGGCCATTTTCTGTAGCCTGGTTGGAGGATTTATGTTTCCAAAGGAAATCCCTAAAGGTGGCTCAGGCTTACTCAACTGGCTCCAATGGCAGCGGAGCTTGGAACAAGTGTTAATTTCAGAAGAATTTTCCCGGTCGTGAAAGTTAATGATCTAGTGCTGTTGGGCTTCTAACTTTGCAAAGGCCAACCGTGGTCCAGGCAGCTGGGTTCCAGTTCTGCACACAACCTGAGCAGCTCCCCGACATGGCAGCCCTGCACTCCCAGCCTGTCCCCCGGAGATGGACAAAAGGTCGCTTTGTCTCCAAGTCCCTGTTTCTTGTAGTCTCTCAAGCAGGCTATTAACTGAATGGCGCTGTGGTGCGGATTACTATCCTTCAGTGCGAGGCTAATGCCACCAGACTCATTTTGCTTAACAACCTCAGAATTGACTCACAATTGGACTTTGGAATGAAAGGCTAATTGAGTCAGTCTGCTGCAGAGAGTATAATCCTGATTGGGAGGATAAAACCAGATACACTGCTCTGAGCAGAACTCCAGACAGGCTGGTTTGCAAGAGAAGATTGTCAGCTCAGATCCCGGTCCTAAGATGCACACAGCCAGTGGACACAAAGAGTTTCGAAATAATGCTGAGCACATGGGGCATTGCCAAAACACTAACATTTGCATGTTTGTTTTTCCACATTTGACTCACCTCCCACTGACATTTCTACTTGGAGACAGGACAGTAACTTCAGAGCACTCACATTTTACAGATCGAAAAAGTGAAGTAGGACGAAGTTTACAGAGTGTGTGCTGGAACCAGCTCATTACCAGCTGCCTCATCCATTTTCAGGGACTTTGCAAGTTGGTTAACATCATCGTGGTGACTTGAAAGTAACCTTGGTGAGAGTATTCATAGCAAGATGATCAGGTAACAGGACAAATCAGGGCTTGGTGTTGTTCTTGGATAACCAGCTGTTACTAGGTCTGGGTATAACCCCATTTAGGGGCCAGGATGATGTATTCAATCCTACTGATAAAACACAAGTCATGGCTTGGGAGTGAAGTCCCAGCCTTTCCAGTCTGGCTTCCTCTCCATACCCAGGCACCTTTGGACCAAATTAAATGGTGAAGGACCGTTTAATCTTCAGGATTTAGGACCTCCCAAAGAAAAGAATAATCAGTTCTCAAACACCCCTTCCTTCCTAACATCTTCTCTTAAGGGACATGGTCCTCTGAAATCTCTATTTAAAGCAACATATTCAAATGGTCACATGTATCCAGAATAAAGCTGCTGAATCCTTGTGGGTTCCATAGTTCCATGGTCTGAATGATGTGTCAAGTGCCTGAGATGCAATGATAAATTCCCTGTCTCTGAACTCAAATAACGCATGGAGAGAAACAAGGAAAAAGTTCATCATAATACTGTGGCTAGTTCTTGATAAAAGGCAAAAAGGCTGCTAATAAAAATGATCGCTAACCTGAATGAAGTATCTTGACTTTATTTTTTTTTCCTGACAACTCTTAATAAGGTAGAGATGATTATTTTCTTACCTGAATTTCATAAAGGAAGAAATCACAGCTTAGCAAGTTAAGACTAGAGTAAAATAGTGAATAGTAGGAGCAGGATGTGACACCACACATTCTGATGCCGTAACTTAAGCTTTTAACCCTCCATGGCTACAGATGTTCATTTCAAAGAGGCCACGATTTGGGGACTGAGAATCACAGGATGGCTCGGGTCTGTCAGGCAAACCCTGTGGAGGGGGTATCCCAGGGAAGCATGAGGACTTTACATGCTCGGAGAACTCCCAGGGTAACGATAATGGAATGTCTGTATATGCCAGAGACTGATTTAAGGGCTTGACAAGTATGCACACTTAAGTTGTTTCTAGCTAATTCATTATGCAAAACACATTTAATTCTCACATCAATCCTTAGTAGGTGTTACTGTCAGCCCCATTTTGCAGATGAGGAAGCTGAGGCAAAGACAGTTTATTTAAGTGAATTCCCTCCAGTTTGCAGAGCTCCCTGGTGGAGCTGGAGCACTACCACACTCAATCTGACTCCAGAGCTGGAAATCATTTGCAACCGCTACACTTAACGCATGCATCACCCAGAAAATTGTTGGTTGCTCACTGGGGATGGCTGAGCCACAGGATGCAAATGGTGAGTGACGGGTGATGATGCTGGCAAGGATGTGAAGAGCCTTGAATGACCTAAGAGTTTGGATCTTATCCTACAAAGCACTGGGAACCACTGAAAGTTTTTAAACAGAGAAGTAACATGATCAGATTTGCATATTAGGAAGAATTTTGAGTCTCTCAGTTGTCTGGCAAAGATTTGCTGGAAACCTACCCTGTGCCCTCACTGGTCTAGCAGCAGTGGGGAGGCAGGACACTGGCCAGTGGCGGGAGAGACAGTCACTTAGGAGACTGCAGCCAGTGGGGAGCAACTGGGGAGATCTCTGAAGGCCTAAAGGAATGGAAGAAAGGAGGACGCACCGAGGGGCAGGTTTCATTAGGAATAGAAGTCAAGACTATAGAAAGGAGGAGCAAAATCAAGGCGCAGACAGCTCAGCACATGGTGGTGCTGGGGGTAGGGGGGAACACAGGGGAGGACAGGCCTACAAGGAAGACGTGCTGTGCTCAATTCACCCACACCGTGGGATGCAAATGTCTTGCTGGTGGTTCCAGCCTAAGATCTTCACCTGTCCCATTGCCAACCACGGCCCGAGAACCTGCTACCCAAACCCCGCTGCCGCCCCCAGCATCCCAGGACAGCCTTGCTGCACATACTTCCCCTGCCCACCCTGGATTAAGAGTCGTGTTGTAACCTGTTTCACTGGCTCCCCTGCCTGGGCTGCACTGATCCAAACACAAAAGCTTAAATGTCCAGTGTGGGATTAACAAAGGAATTCCACAATTGGATTTCTTCTGGAGACATGAAATCTCCATGACTACAAGCAGTGATGAACCTGATTGTTTTTCTCTGAGTAAATGAAAAGGAAATGAATAGGCGCTAATGTAGAAATGTATCTCCCTCTGAAAGAAAATCTTCACCCTGAGAAAGGAGGAAGACACCGGTAAATGCCAAGTTAGCCTCAGGAAATCTGCTAAAGAGAAAACAGTGGTTTCTGCAGAAAGTATCATATAAAAGGGAGCATGCTGCTAACTGGAAATAGAAAAATGATTATAACGATAAAATCCAGGAGAGAGTCTTCTCAAACAGCAGATGGTCTTTTGACAGTGGGGGAAAATCATTTACCTACATTTTCTGAAGCATTTTTAGGAAAACAGTGTTATGGCAAATGGTTAAAAAAAAAAACATATGAGTAATGCCCAGTTTAACTCATCCTGGATCATCTTATTCTTTTAAATGTTTTTTTTTTTTTTTCCCCCAGGCTGAATCCCATCCTTGGACACAAGCCGTGTGGTTGGTGCAACTGAGGTCTGGACTAGGAATTGTGAGGTCTTGAATGAGGTCCAAGCTCTGGCACAGGCTACCCAGAACTCCCACAGATGTTGCCGAACCACTTAGCTCTCGGATTTCCCTTCCACTTCAGTAACACAATCTATGGGACACTTGAAGATACTTGGGAAAAAAAAGAACACTTGTTTTCAAAACGTTATTGTTGCTCTCACCCGTTTTGCCATTACTTAGTGTCTAGGCGTTGGGTTTCCTCTGAGCACAGGGACTCAGGCTTTTCTAGGGAAGCCTCTCATCTCACACACAAGAGAGCTAAAGGCCAAAAAAGTTAAGCTCCTGCTCTGAGTCACACAGTGGGTGGTGGCAGGCGGCAGGTGGAAGCCCTGCAAGGGGAAAAGGCAGGGGGTGCTGGACTTTAAGCTTCCAGGGATATCATTTAAGTCATCGAGTGTAGAACTGTTCCCCTCGCCTCCCCCCATTGGCCCAGAACTGCTCGTCAGAGCCTCCTCCCTAATGATGTTTCCCTGATTATATGGCCTCCATGGGCTCTAGGAATGGCATGTGGGGGAACAGCAGGGATCAAGGATGCAGACAAAATGCTTCATCTGAGGGCAGTGAGTCTACCCATGAATTACGCTTCCCTTTATTACGGGGCTTTTGGGGATGGCATCAGTGTCCAAGCAGAACCGCAGAACTTGACTGACCGGTAAAAACCCAGAACCTTGGGACAGGATCCCTTTATTCATCTGTTCATGTAAAAAATGACTAGCATTTTTTTCTGACCCCAGTGTGAACATCAGGGCTTTAAAGTCTCGGTTTTCAATGCAAGCCATTTCGTGTCTGAAGGTTTTCTTTGTTAGAGGAAACAAAGCATGTCAGGCCTCAGAGGGACCTGCACCTGTTTCCACTCCCAGCTCCACTTTTTTTTATGCTCTCACACCTTAGCAAACTAGTTCACTTCTCCAGCTCCCCATTTCTTCACCTGGAAAATGGGGCGAATGCCATCCACAGTGGCTTTACGTGGCTGCAGTGAGAACTCACTCACAGTTAAATAAAGCACCTCACCCAGAACCCAGAATACATGTTGCCCAATACATTTTTTTTTTCCCAATACATTTTTCACTTCCCATCCGTTCTCTTTTTTTGGCTCCCCAATTCCTGGTCCATTCCAACATTAAGCCCTTGCAGTAGAGAACCACAGCAAGCTAGACACAGGGAGATGCACATCCTAGCCTGTCTTCTGCTGGCCCTTGTATCACATACTTAGTCTACATCTGTGTAGCGACTCTGACCAAAACAAATTTGAGAAGTCTGAAGCCAGGAATCCTGTGGTGTTACTTAATACTTCTCTGTCATATGAGCTCATAGAATAAAGGCATTTTAAGAAAAGCTACTTTTCCCCCTGGGGTTGAGGGGGAAATACATATTTTTTAAATGACTAAATATCAGAGAGTTTGTTAAGACTGCTAATCTCTTATGCAGAATAAAAATAATTTGAAAAACATGCTGCTAATATTAGAGCCGGGATGACAAAGCAAGAGTTCTGGAATGGTGATTTTCTGGTATGATGACACAAAACAGATTTTTCTCATTCTGTATTTAGAAAGTTACCTTAGCCCTTCTTCCCCAGCAGCCCATAGGAGAGCACATCTGGAAAGCATCCTCTCACTAATCAGAGCCTATATTAACGACATTTTGCAGAGGGGTTTTCTTGCCTTGCTCTTCCCCACTTTGTGCTGTACACATGGGTCTGCTAGAGCAAAAGCCCAGCATGTTGTCTGGGGGACAAGCTGCAGAGCTGGAGGGCTCAGGCCACCCTTCAGAGAGCCAGGGTCTTCCCCGGGCCAGAGAGTGACTGTGGCTATTCTGGAGCAAAAGACTTGGAGCAAGTTCACACACCGGGACACAAATACCCAAAGCTCTGCACATCTAGAGCTTCTCAGCCCCTTCTCAAACCCCTCAGGAGTGGGTTTGCACTCCTGGTGGGATGATTAAAGCCTCAGCCAATTAATGCACTTCTCACTGACTTAGCCAAACTGCAGCCCCACGTTTTTGGAAGAGAGTACTAGGAGAGTCCAAGAAGCCTTCCCAAATGCCTCTGTTTCCTGGGACAGTACGGTCCCTGTGGCCAAGCAGAGATTTGGCCTATTCCTCCCAAATCCCTGCTCACCTTCATCCCGATACTTGGGAGGCCACAACCCATTTAACCCATGCCCCTCTTATCACTCACCCTGGAGAACCCTGGTCACAGTGGCTTATCCAGCTCCCCAATAACTCCTGGCCCAGCATGAGGGTCCCAGGAGGCTACAGTCACTGCCTTCTGGGCTTGAGCCACAGTGCTGTGACCAAGTCCCACTGAAGAAGGGCTTTAGGAAATGCAGATGGAGTCACACATGGTTTTAATCCATGTGTCCTGCTTGGGGTGTCTCTCCAGGGTGAGGGTTCAGTGTAACATGCCACAGGGCAGAGGTGCAATGTTTCCTTAGCCTTTTCTATTACATCAAGCAGCAGCAGCAGCCCCCTGAAGGGCGTCCAGGTCGGCATCTGATCCATTTGGGCATCCCTCATGAAGCCACCTTGCATAAGCACTGACAGCTGTCAATCAACAGCTGCAGAGTGGCTGACAGTGGCTGACAGCTAATCTCTACGTGGCAAATTTGAAAAGCAAGCTATGGCAGTTGGCAAGGGAATCCATTCCAATGGTGAAGGGGCTCTTGGCAGCCTGGGATCAGATGCCCCAGAGCTGCCCTCCAGCCAGGACTCCTCCCTTCACGGCCCTCACCAATCTCTCTACTGCACACACCGATGGTCACAGGATAAGCAGCCTCTAAGTCATAATAGGGCACAGAAACCCTGCAAACTGTCCTAAGCTACACTGCCAAGTCAAATAAAGTTGTTCTGTATTATCCATGCTACGAAACGTCCTTCAGTGCAGAAAACTTAGCTTTGACACTACTTGTTTTTTTATGGGAAGAAATTGAGGGAAAAAATAAATTTGAGGTTTTCTGGGTGATTAAATTATCATAAAGCTTTCAGATATCCAATAGCTGTCTGTGACAAATAAGCTTTTTAAGAGTCAAGCTTATCCAATAGGTCTTTTGTATTTCTGCAGGGAAACTTTAGTAATCATTTTTTTGACTTTTGGCCACGAGGAAAAACAGAAATCTAGACGCTCAACCAATCTTTCACCAGTAGAACCATACCTTGAAACTCTAGACCAACACAGTGTGAATTCACTTTGTAAAATTCTGCAGGCACTTCCATCTTCAGGAGTGAATTACAGCAGTCACCTTACATTCTTCCAGGGATCTAAGAAGCTCCAAGTCAACTGCTTAGGAACCCTGGGGCAGCAAAGTTCAGCTACCCTGGTTTCACTGAATTATTTATGTCCACTCTCACTTCAGAAAGATTTTTGAGATGCATTCAGATGTAGCTTTGATGCAACAGCATAAATGTAAAAATGAGTGAAGGTATTTGGGGCCGTTGAAAGATCAGATAGAGGCAGCGGTACAGCTACTACAAAATGCACATATACCCTTGGCTAGATGAAAGCTACGTATTTGGCTCTGTACTTTCTAGCAAGGAGCAGGACTAAACTAGTTCTACGATTCATGATCTAGCAAAAATTACAAACGTAGCTCAGCAGAAACACTACAGTTGGCAGAATAAGATGTCTACACTCTACCCTCATCAGCTCTGGAGCTGTGGACTATGTTACCTGACATGGTGAAAAGGACTTTGAATGTGAGATTATAGTCTTAGATCTTGAGGCGAGCAGAGCGTCCTGGATCATGCAGGTGGGCTCAATGTAATCACAGGATCTTTAAAACAGGAAGAAGGCAGATGAGAGGATCAGATGCCACGTGCAAAAGACTGAATCAGGTTTTGCTGATTATGTGGGGGCAGGGACCAGGAACCAAGAAATGTGTGTGGGCCAAAAGTCAAGGACATGGATTCACCCCTAGAGCCTCCAAAAGGAACTCAGTCCTGCGGGTGCTTAGATTTCAGCCCCATGAGATCTGTGTATGACTTCTGGTCATTCTGGAAATATAAGAGTATAAATTTGTGTCAAAGCCACCATGTTTGCAGTCATCTACCACAACAGCAAAAGAAAACTCAAACACTACTAAAAATCAGCATACAGTAGAGGTTTTGAACGTAGAATTTAAAAATGGACCAGGACTTCGATTGCAATTCAGCCACTTGCTAAAACATGGGATTTGGGGCAAGCACCTTAGCATCTCTGAAGCTTGATTTACTCTAGTTGGATGCTAGTAAGTCCTTCAAAGTGCTCCTGGAGGACCAGTGTGCCAGGCACCTAGCACCTGTGTATGACCTCCAGATTCCTAGATGACAGGACTCGTCAGCCCTGTGTCTTCTGTTTTGCTCTGGACCAGCCCTGGAGGTCCTCTCTGATCCTGAGACCTCTATGAAGCCTTAGGGTAGAGACAGTCAAACTGATACCTTTCTTAGAACTCTTCTGCTAATAATTTGGTGTATGAAATGCTTTGTCCTGAGATCACTAATCCATCTGTCCAAGGTCTATATGTGCTCAATACCCTCATGATTAACATCAGGCTTAATCCTACCATTATGACCAAAGAGCAATGTCTTGGAGTCCTTCACATCTTCTAGCAGATAAATGTGTTTTATAGGCCAATGGAATCACACTCCCAGAAACAAGTCAAGGCAATTCCACAGGTCACTACATGTGGTCCCCATATGTGGCCCTCTGCTGAGCCGGCTAGCATCAAGCCTGTAGCAATTTAAGGAGGGGCCGCTGTCTGTCCCTTCAGAAAGAAGTGTTGCATCATGATGTTTGTAGCTAGAGAAACTAAACTCTAATTACTTCAGAGAAACACAGGTAAATTCTAGAAATTATCCCAAATGCTGCCTGGCCTCCTTCAGTCAATTCAGTCAAACCTTGCTTCTTTGGGGATTCCCAGAAGATGAGAAATTGAAATTACACAGGTTCTCTTGACTTTAATAATTTGCAAAATTCCTCCCTTTGCCCTTACCCCCAAAGGACAAGCGCTAAATACCTCTGTGGTACCTGAGCCCCAAGCTTCAAGCTCTGCTCAGCAGAATGTTAATTTACCTTCCACACATTAAAGGAGCCTAGCTTCTGCTTGCCCGGAGAGGGGGTGGGGAAAGAACGTAAACAGATGTCTGAATGGCTAACAGCCTACACTTGCACAAACAGACTTTAAGCAGAAACATATGAAAATAAGATTTCCTATTAATCTTTAATAGGGTTGCAGACTTCCTAAGGAAAATTATGTTCAATAGTAAATATACACTAGGTCGTTTCTCTTCTAGGCAAGTTGTTTTAAGGTCAACAGAGACTTTGAGCTCAGCAAACAACTAGTCCCTAATATCTTCTTCCCTGGATGGGCCAATGCTCAGGAGACAGGGAATTGTGGTGTTATACGTCAAAAGAATAAATCACTTATTCCACTGCTATCAGATAATTCCCCTTTTTTCAGAATATCCACAACTCTCCTTGGTTATCCATTCTCACATTGAATATCCTCTTGTCAGCAGTGTGCTCTGCCCCCACAGTCCCGGCCCCATTTTCTATATTTTTCTCTAAAGCTCTCAGCCCAGTTTAAAACAACACTTCTAAAAAAATAAATAAATAAAAAATAAAAAAAAATACAACAACACTTCTGGGATCCCCAGGTGGCTCAGTGGTTTAGCGCCTGCCTTTGGCCCAGAGCACAATCCTGGAGACCTGGGATCGAGTCCCATGTCAGGCTCCCGGCATGGAGCCTGCTTCTCCCTCCTCCTGTGTCTCTGCCTCTCTCTCTCTCTCTCTCTCTCTCTAACACAAATAAATACATTTAAAATAAAATAAAACAACACTTCTGCCCAACCAGGGGAGCTTAAGGCTTTTTGTGCTCTACTCTCAATGCTCCCAAGGTCTCCTGGGGGGCCTCCAGCCAAGCTCTGCCTACTGGCTCTGAGCCCCAAGGAGGGCGCTCACTTAGGCCTTCCTGCCCACATCTCTCCTACACTTCCTCACTTTGTTAATAGTCTCACCACCTCCACCATGAGAAGCTGAGCCCTTAGGCCTGTGTCTCACATAGAGTAGATATTTGGTAAATACGTCCTGAATGAATACGGGAATGAATGAATAAATGAATGAACCCAAGTGCCGCACACTATGGCTCTGATCACCTAGAGACTGATATTCATCATGGACATCTTGGTGTTCTGGTTTCAGCGCAGAACAGGAGAGGAGAAGCCTCAGCCCACATCTAACTTCTCCAGCACGGTACTAACAACAACTGCATTTACTCAGAGCCAGTCACTGTGTGAGATGCTTCGCCAGCCTGTGTCACTGAACACATAACAGCCCAACCGCCCGGGTCGGCCTTACTTTACAGTGGAGGACACCGAGGTCCAGAAAGGTCAATATCCAGCCAAAGTCATGGAGCTGGTAAGAGAGCCAAACTTTCAAAAGAAAACCACAGGTTCTCCAGTTCATCCTCACCCTCACAACACTGATAGGAGAATGAATATTCAACTTTTAAATTTTAGTTCTTGGACTTTTGCTGCCATTATGATGTGAATTGTGTGCTTGAGAGGCTGAAATCTGATTTAAGTGGATGTAAGTAATATTTACTAGGTCCAATAAAGTGTAATGACAGGAGGAGTGGGCATTCTTTTTGTTTAATAGTGCTTGCAGTCTAAAAACATTAAAACATAGTATCTGTTGTTACTGTTCAGTAAGGCTGAATGCAATCCCATGACACAGCTATGTGAAGAAGTCCCTTGGCCCCAGATTTCCCTCGCTGAGCACCGCTCCCCACCCCTGACTGTGTATACAGTCTCCCCAGAGGATGCGGCCGAAGTCAAGAAATGAGGGGAACAAAAAGTGGGGCTTCCCAGGCCTGCAGGGAGAAGTCAGCAGCCTCCCCAACCAGCCCTCTCCTGACTGCAGGTAACACTCCTGAGGCTGGAGACAGGGAGGCACCTGGCAGGAGCTGGCCTGGCTGGGACCATCTCTTTGGATGCCTTGATGGAAGAGCAGACATGTGTGTGGACCCTTCTCGGAGCTTGTGGGTGTGGGGGCACCGTGGGAAAAGGACAGGAGCCCTGAAGTCAGACTGCTACCTCTGCTGCTGTGTTTCATTTTTGCATCTCCCTCTGTATAAAAGGCAGATACGCTGACAGGACCTCTTCCATAGGGCTGTGGGGAGGATGGAGGCCCGGAACCCGGGGCCTGGGCACAGAATAGGGCTGGATGTGAATGTTACTGTTATACACTAAAGGTGCTTGCAGTGCTGGCTCCTTCTCTCCCACCACAGGCCTGTGATGCAGGTAATGGGGCAGGTGTCTCTCCTCCTTCTCACGACAGGGCAGGTATAGAGGAATTAAGTGGATTATCAGGATCCTCAGCCAGGGAGGGCCAGACCATGCATGGAAACAGGACTTTTCCTGGGTTCTGAAGCCACCTGAGGCCAGCACACCTGCCCCCTGTGGACAAGGAACACTTAGCCTAGCTCCCTCAAGAGGACACTCTCCCATGTGGGTTGGAACAGAATCTGGTGGACAGGCAGTACTTGGTGGCACCTGTACACCCAAAAAACACCCAGGAAACACCCTTTCTGCTTTCTCTCAGCCTGGTGATGCTCGCAAGGCCTGAGTTTTTCAGGGTGACTCCTAAGGGTGCATCAGCATCTGGGTGCATCAGCATCCAGGTGCCTGGTGCCCAGAGTGCTCATCTTCAACTTTGTGGTCCAGCCCCAGCCAGCACAATGCCTGGCACAGACCGCGCCTGCCTTCCACAAGGCACCAACCTTCCAATGACCACAGTCACTACACGCCTTCAATGCAAGACATCGTGTGTGAGGTGATGGCTGTGGTGAGATAGGGTCAAAGACAGATACGGTTCCTCTGGGATATGGTATCTGGCCTCCCATCACCTATATCCACCACTTTCCCTCTCTTATGATCAGCAGTGAGTTAGGGGTGAGACAGCACTAGGGGTGAGACCACAGTACTGCACTTGGTGGCTCAAAGAGACCTTGGCCCATGCAATCATAGCACTTCTGAATCTCAAACATGTGTTGTGTTTGAGTAACCCGCATTACGAGTCATCACTATAGGTGCTGCCCATTCACATTCCCTCCTGACAACCACAGAGGCGTCCATGTATGTCAGCTTTCCTCATTTGAATAGTTCAGGTCAAAGATTGATCCAAAGGTCATTTTGGAAGGATTTCTTTTCAAAGGTTTGCCTTGAAACCTTCTCTGTTTTACTTTGTATTTTTCAAGCAAAACTCAGCCAAGGAATTCTAATCTCTGGCCAAGCTCGGGCCTACGGACAACACACCATCTATGACTCCTCCAATGGAGGCAAGTCTCCCTTTGCAGGGGGGCTGCTCAGGTAGTAATTTACTAGATACATGGTAGGCATTTCTCAGTATCCTTGGTTTCTGAGGCACTAGCACCCAGGTGGGTATCAGAACCTTTCACAGCCCATCCCCACAGCCTTCCAGTTAGAGCCAGACATGAGTGCAGCACAGAAACTTTGAAGTGTTCTCCCTGTCCTGCTACTACCACCATGGCACTGGCAGCCCTCGCCCCAGCCACAACATGCCATCCTCTCCCACGTCCCCTTCTCAGTGCCCCACAGGTCCAGTCTGGCTGTCTGCTCCTTGTCATTCCCAGCTTTGCAGACCCCTCTGAGAGCAGGGTAAGCCCATCAGCCAATGTCATTTGGTCAACAATCTCGCAGCTCTCTGGTCAAGTGTAGACTCCAGCAGCACCAAGAGGAATGCTCTAGAAATGCAAATGACCAAGCCCCACCCCCAGGCCTCATGAATCAGAAACTGATCCCAGTGCCGACTGACATTAGAGAAATGCTGCTATAGAGCAATGGTACCTGGGAGAAGTCCCTGAGTCCAACTCTCTTCCCTCTGCTGGTCACATTCACTTTGTTCTCTGGCCTTCTGGGTCCCTCCAAGCACCTGGCACTCCGGTCCTGCTGAGCCAGTGAATGAACCAACGACCAACCAGGAAGCAAGGCAAAAAGCACATTTTCTCAAGCCATATACCTTATTTTTAGCTAAATGCTTTAACTTGAATTTTTGAACCTGGAGCGTGGAAGAGGTATTTCCCATCTGCTTTTGTCTATTTCCAGAAAAAGCTTTTCTAGCAGGACAGCATCAAGATCCTTTGCTGGAGTGAATATTCTTGGAGAGAGGGCTTTCTCTCTCCCCAGACCTCCGTTCTAAGAAGTTCAAAGCTGTCAGATGGAGCCAGCCAAGCTCTCCAGTAGGAATTTCAACTGCTGAGTGCTCATTAAAAAAACCCTCAAACTTCCGGATTCCTGCCATTTGTAACTCTAAGAGGTTTCCTGTCATTAAAATCCTTTAGCTCTCATCATGGCAAATGATCACCTGAGATGGCTCACATCGAGGTGTGTCACCCCACCCAGCATTCCAAGGAGCAGAGGCTTACCTGTGACAAGAGCTCCGACCTAAGAGAAAAGTGCCACTGAGTCTTCTAGACACAGGCGGATTTAGCACATCAGCCTAGAGTCCTCCCTGACTGAGCAGAACGTGACACTGAACTCTTCGGCATGCCAGAACAGAGAAGGAAGGGCTGTCTGCGAAGGTGCTGCCCGTCAGGAGGGCATCTCTTGGAGCAAGAGACCAAGCTGGGCCGGGCATGCCAGCCTGCCACACGGCCCCAGAGTGATGGCTGATGGGAATCAGCAGTTCTGTAGGTACCAGTATCATTTCCCCTGGAAGGGCTCTGGCACTGGGCTCACCCTCAGCCCCACCCCCCCACCCAACCCTCCAGCCCCAACCTCACCATTCTGACCTGCTGATGCTGAACAGGTTGGGTACAGGGCGGTCACACACTCAGAATGTCTTAGTTTAAGGATGCTGTGGGAACGTTTGTGCACACACACGTGTTCCAGCCCAACACTCTTCTCCTCCTCCTATTGCAGCAGCTGTCAAAGAGAGGCCCAGGGACCCTGGCAATCTCAGAGAGCCTTTTAGGGTCCCTGGGGTCAAAGCTGTTTTCTTATCCATACTATTTTTATTTACCTTTCTGTCTCCTATGTTCTCACAAGAGGACCCTGCTTTTCCAGAAGCCACACGATGGGGGATGGAGATATAAGACTCCAGGTGTCTTGCAGGCAGACACTACTAGATTAGCGAAGTATACAACAGTGCCATACTTCTCCCTACATTTTTTTTGTTTTATAAATGCAGTAACTTTTAATAAAAATGTTATTTACAGTAATGTAATGGGCTTCTTGGTGTCATTTTTAAATGAAGTACTAAATATGTAAACCTTTCTTCAGCTTTGATTCTCTCTCTCTCTCTCTCTGTCTCTCTCTCTCTCTATATATATATATATATAGCGTCGATAGATTTATCCCACACACACACAAACCCCCTTGGGATTCTCAGTAAGTTTAAGAGTGTAAAGGAGTCTTGAAACCAAAAAGTCTGAAAACCACCATTTTCACGAGAAGTGAAATATGTTTGGTGAGAGGCACTTAAGCCCTCTCTTGACGAGATCCAAAGGTCTCTTGTTTAAAATTTTTGTTTTCAAAGGGATAAATCACGGAAACAGAGTCACCTCAGGTGTCCAACTCCACACACGCTGAGCGTCTTAGGAAATTTATGGGGGTGGTTTGCAAGAGGTGCACACTTAGCACCAGAAGCAGGTGCACAGAACCTGGGCTCTGTTGCCGACCGGGCCCTCTGGGCTCTCGTTCCAGCAGCTCCCCCGGGCGACCTCCTCATCCCGGAAACAGGGCAGGGGATAGTGACAGCCCCGCTTCAGGGGTTGCGGTGACAGCACTCGGCACGGTGCCTGGTGCACAGTAAATGTCACACAAATGCTGCTCTCCTCGTCATCATCCTCATCATTGTCACCATCATCCACACAGGCCTGTCATGATGTCTCTGGCTCTGCAGATTCTGGGTTCCTGAGTCCTGCACCACGAGCCACGCTGCCCCCGGTTGTGGCTGGCTTCCTAATGGGCTGGCAGGATGATTCACAGCACAGAACCGCCCAGAGGCCAGGAGGGATCAGTCTCAATGATACTGAGTCAATCCCTGCCCTTTGCTGGATCCCTCACATCACTGACTCAGACCCATGCACCTCTAAGAACCCTTTATTCACGGGAACTCGGGGTCACTGAAGCCGCACGTGCCCCCCTAGAGGCTGCCAGCGGTCCCCCCACTGCCTATTCAGTTTCAACAATAGTGAATCCAGCGCTTCGGGCCCAACAATCTCGTGGCCACCTCCGTTCGTGTCTCACTGTGTATCTTTGTATGTCAATAATTGTCTATTCTGGACAGGAATGTTCTTGAGATGACACATGCTCCAAACACCTCTGGACTTTGCCTACCCCCGCCTCTGCCCCTCACTTTCCCCTAGCAGGGTAACACTGGAAAGATGGTGATGTGTAAAGCTTAGCAACATCATCTCACATCACGGCGTTGACATTTCCACACGCTGCTTAATGCTGTGGGTGCACAGAAGTGTAAAGCAGTACGAATCTACCCCCTCCACCCACCAAGCCTACTTTAAAGGTCTCTGCCTGCTATTGGGGGAGGGGTATGCTACATTTGGGACTTCAGCTTTTTTCGTCCTCTATGATTACAACTTCCGGAAAGAGCATGGGACATAGTTACTGAGTGTTTGCAGAGTTAGGTGGCAGGCACCGAGCTGATGCATTTGCGTAGATATCTCCTTTAGTCCTTAGAGCTGCCCTGTGATGATGGAATCACCCCCGTCCTTTACAGACGCCAGACTGAGGCCTCCACTCACCCACTTCCAAGAACCAACAAAACCAGGATGCCCTCCCCAGTCCACCTCACTCTGACCACCACCAACACTGACAACCACTAGAGAAGGAGGAAAAAAGTCCCAACGCCAGCCTGGTGTGTTTTCCACACTGATGGTTCTTTTAAACTCTTGTTTTTCTTGGATGCAAAATCTTCTGCATAATTAATTGCTTTTAGAAATTACAGAGCAATTGCCCATTCACTGAATTGGAAATACTGCACAGAAATGTAAATGTGGGATATCTAACTTAGGATAGTGCCCAAGCGGGGGGTCTGGGGTCTTCTGCGTGGAGGACTCCAAACCTGGCTGTGAGACCACAGCATGAATCCTACAACAGCCACCCCGTAATTGAGGGAGCAGATTTCCTCACACAAAAACGAGACTGCTGTGGGTCATGGGCTATAGGTACTTCTGTCAACTGCAAACTGTGACTGACTAAAAAAAATCTTGTCTCCTGTGGAGGGCAAGGACAGAGAGGTAACAGCCTCAGCTTATGGGGACAGCATGCTGGTCAGCATGGGATGCCACTGGTCCCCAAAAGCTATTGGTCTGGATGAGAGGGCATTCCCCCAGGTATACTGAGGTCCCCCCTTTCCCATTCTTTGCCCAATGCATAAAACTCATATGTAAAAGGAGCTGTATGATTGGAAACAACGCCTTCCTTTGGAGTTAAAAAGAAATCATAAGATCTACATGGTTGGGTTTAGGTAGGCTTGAGGCGGAAACCAGTTTGCTTCCCCGTGAACTTCAGGGGTCTTAGCATGTGACAGAGCTGGTGGGCAGAGTGGAAGGGTCCCCTCTGAAGAGGAATATGCTGCACAGAGGAGCAGAGGGGATCAGCTGGGGTTTCTCTCAGCTGCCAACAGTCTCAGACAAGGTGGTCCGCCATCCTAGGGCCCCCCATGGTCCTCAATTCAGCACTTCCGGGGATGACTCTCTCATCTATCACACCTTTTACCCGTGCTGCAGTCAAGATGCAATTCACAAAATGGAGGTTTTCCTATGATTAATGTCATGGCCACAGGGCAAGGAGAAGGTAGGAAGACAAGCACCTGGATGACCCCAACTTGGTGACATAACTGGATTATTTAGAGCTCGTTGTCACTCTGTGACAGGAAAGAATTCATCTCCCATGAGATACACAGCCAGGTCCCTGAATTCTGCTGCCGTGGGGTAGGTGAAGGTTGAGGACTCTGAACTCCCCTGACAGTTCAGCAGGGAGTTATGGAGTCCAACCAGGTAAGCGGGAGCTGCTGGGTGATGGGTACGTGACTTAAATGTCTAGAATCGTTATGGTCAAATAGACTGTGCTCAGTAAACGTGCCCCAAGTGAATGACTGAGTTAATAATAATAATAAACAGAATAAACTGGTGTGGTGCAAGAGGATTTTTTCTTATTTGTAGAAATGACTCTTGTAATCAGTAAGCTGTCACAGAGAAACCACTCTGTAATAAGCAATGAGTGCTCTAAAGGAAATTAGATAAAGTAAGAACTTAATGAGTATGTATTACCTGAGTAGATTTTTTTTTAAATGATGCTAAGAGGCCCTGATGGACATTATGTCCTGTCTGTGAAAACGGTCTTTAAAACTGGTGCTATTCAAAAAAAAAAAAAAAAAAACTGGTGCTGTCTTAGTTACTGAGCCATAAAGTACGTCTGGATTCAGAGGCTGGCCGGGATTATCATTCTGCCTGTCTGGAACTAAAGACAGTAAGGCTGAACAGTGTGAGAACATTGTATTCTTGTCATGAAAGACAATCATTTGGGGAAAAAAATGACAGAAACCAGGTTTCAGAGTTATAAAGACATGGTTGACCCCCACCCCCTCCATGTAGGAGCTGGGCAGTCCCTGGGCTCATCGCTCCTTTGGCTATCCCCTTGCAGGGCAGCAGGGGGTAATTAGAGACCATGCTTGTGTGGTGTGCCCAATAATGCTTAGCATCAAAGCCTAGTGAACAGGTTGTTGTTTACATCCCAGGGCTTCCTCACACCCACAGGCCCCCTACCTCTGTCCCATGACTACAAAGCTTCTCTCTCTCTCTCTGCTCATCCTTCCAGCCTAGCTCAGATGGCAGCTTCTCCAGGAAGCCAGGCTGACCCATCATGCTGAGCTAGCTGTTCTCATCTCTGTTCTCCCATAGCACTGTGTACCTTCCTGACCACAGACTACCATACTAGGCTGTAATGACTATATGTGTGCCTGCCTTCCTCTCTGCACTATAGATAAGAAGCTGGGTCTTTATTCCTGGCACAATAACTGCAGGCCAGCCGGATGGATGGATGGATGGATGGATGGATAGATGCACAGATGAGTGGGTGGGTAGATGGATGGATGGATGGACACACAGATGGGTAGACACATGCAGAGACATCTACAGGTAGATGGTAGATGGATGGATGTGTAGATGCATAAATGGATGGATGGATGGATGGATAAGTAGGTGAGTGAATGGATGGATGGATGGACAGATGGAGTAGATGGATGGGTAGATAGATGGGATAGATGGACAGACAGATGGACAGATGGATGGATGGAAAGGCAGGTGATGAATAAACAGGTGAGTAGATACATACATGGATCAACGGATTGGTGGATGATTTTGTGGCTGGACAGATTTCCTATATGCTAAAACCATGTCCCTCTGAGTCCTACTCCTTTTCCCTCTGAGTGACTAATACCTATGCTCACCATACCTTCCTCCCTAAAATTCTATTCTCCCTTAGCTTTGTGGAGGTCTTTGGTTTTCCTACTCTCTAACTTCCTACCTCTATAAGGCCTCTTTAGACATGTTTACCATAAATCTGGTGTTCTCAAGATTCAGTCTTTAGCCTATTTCTCTTCTCACCCACTTTCCCCGGGTAATAAATCCTGTATCTTCAACAACCTCTAAGTTGATGATTCTAAAATCTACCCGTAGCTCATTCTCCAAGATCCATTCATATTTTAAATGTCTTCATTCATTTACTCATCCAGCAAATATTTAGTAAGCACAGGATATTGTCCTGGGCACAGTTGGCCCAGGGACAGTTTAGGATGTATCATGGATATATCTTAACTGTGGAACTTATATTTCACTGAAGAAATGAGGCACACAATAATCAAACCAAGTATGTAAATTACACAGTGTGACAGAAGATGATCAGTACTTTGAAAAAGAATGAGAGGAAGCTAAGGGGATTGGGAATGTGCAGGGACATACGACATTAAACAGGGGGCCAGTATGAGCCTTATTCAAATAAGATTTAAGGAGACTTGGAAATGTGGGAGTTTGTCTAGGAGCATCTGGGGAAAGAGTGGGTCTAGTGGAAGGAAGAGCTAGAGCCAAAAAAAAGCCAGAGTCAGGGTGGTGAGTACATGCCTGGTGCATTCAAGGAACAGCAAGGGGGGGACCAGTGTGGCTGAAGCAGCCAAGGCAGGATGGCTGGAGAAGAGGCCAGATAGGTAAGGGCAGAAAGACGGTTTGTGTAGGGTACTGGGGCCACTGAAAGGACTGTGCCTTTACCTCTGAGTGCCTCTCTGTCCAAGCCTTCCATCACCATGCAGAACACGGACATCCTCATGCACTGCTAACCCCATCTTGTTTTTCTGAGCCTGGCCCTCATTCCCTGACTCTGGTAGTAGACTGACAACCCTGGCTTTGACTGGGCCAAAGTACACATTCCCTTTGGCCTCAGTGGTTCATCTAGGGATGGGCACATGCCACAACCAAGGCCAATCAAGTTTCTTACCCAGGATTTTTCTAATGGGTTATAGTGGAGAAGAGTTTTTCTATCTTTGATTATGAGGTGACAGGATATGTGCATGCAGCTGTGGTGGCAGCATTCACTGAGAAATAGGAGACAGAAGCAAGCAGAGGGAGCAGTGAGGTGACAGTGTAGCTCCAGTGACACTGTGCCCTCCGTCTTGGTCATGTTCAATTACCCTGCCTCCCCAGTCCTATGAGTTAACACAAAACCCCTCTTCTGCCCTAGGTTCTTAAACTATGTGCCTCTCATGGAGCAAAAGAGTCCCAAAGAACATAACCCTCAAATACATCATGACCCAAACAATTCATGGTCCTCTTCCCCCACCTCCAGCCCAAGAGACAGGTCCTTCCCTCTTTCTCCTGTTCTCCATTCTGGCTACTAACACCATCATTGGCCTGCTCACCAGGCTGGAGAGACCCAAATTAGCCTCTGTCTACGCCAGGCACCCGGTAAACCCTCAAGTCCTTCCTTCCATGGTGCCTCAAGTCTCCCAACCATCATCCTCTTCTCCTGGTCACCTCTCATCCTGGTCCATCGTAAGAACCTCCCAACTGTCTCCTGGACTCTTCCCAAGCTGATCCCTCCACACTGCCAGGTGGGATCCTCTAAGGCCCAGCTGGTCGTGTCTTTCTTCCTTCATAAAGCCTTAAGGGATAAAGTCAATACTTCATGGCACTAGAGACTCCCAACCTCTTGTCTTTATATCACACTGATCTTTCTCCCTCCAGCAGAGTCTCCAGGTCCTGACCTTCCACCCTCACCACTGCATCCTCCCCAAATCCAGTGCCTTCCTTCTGCTTGACTCTCCCTGCTTTTCACCCACCAAGGCCCTTGGTTCCTGAGACCTCCACTCTGACGCCTCACCCCCCAAGGAAATATGGGGCTCTCTCTTTAGACTTCCTGGGCAGAGTCAATTCCATCCATCTTCCACCCACCTTCATACTCGAAGACGGTAAATCACAGTTCCGGTGCCAAGACTCCATCTGTCCATGTGGATCTAGTAACTGACAGAATGTGCAAATATAAAGAGAGGAGCCTCTGATTCTTTCTGACCCAGGACCAAGAATGGCAAAAGTGACACTGGCGAGGAGGTGGGCAGGTGAAGGAAAGGGCGAAGAAGGTGAGGCAGAGACTCGGAGCTTTGGGCAGGTGCAGGGAAAGGGCGGGCTGGAGAGAGACAGAATGTGGTGTAAATCTAGACAGGCATTTTTTAGCGACAGGCTCCAGCAGCAGCAGCAGACAAATAGCTCCACACCCGCCTCTGCCAAAGGACAGATAAGGAAAGAGATACGAGGTGACAAGACAGAGCAAGTTGTAGCGGGCTCCTGCCTGATTCACGGCTTGGGTTACCCCGCGAGGCAGGACAACGGTGAGCTCTGACACCGCCTCGCTGGTGCTGCCCATGTCCTCAGTGCACAGGCTGGGGGTGGGAGCCCAGAAGACCCAGCAAGAAGCATGCTCCTCCCGTCTGCTGGAGTCAAAGGCAGCAGCAGATGTCGGAGGACGGCCCTGCTCTTCCCTCAGGACCCTGATGAATCTGTTGCATGCACCCAGGAGCTCCCCGCTCCAGTCCAGGGGGCTTCCAGGGTACAGGCCGTTCTTGCAGGTGGGACACGTGAACAACCTAGCTCTTCGGCACTCTAGATACATTGCTAAAGACACCCATGTAATCATTTGAAATAAAAACTGCTCAAGTGAACTGGAAAATGTTTTACTTGTATTTTCTCATATTCCCGAACCTTTCTTTCCATGGTTCAAAAGTTTGCATTGTCTAATTGCTGATTTCCATTTGTGAATGAATCAGCGTAAAATAAAATTAAGTGCCAAATTAATCTACCCATCTAGTTTTAGGCATTAATTATCCTCTGAGCCACTTTCTCCTGTGTTTGCTGCATGTCAAGACAAGCCCAGATAGTAATATAGAACCCAGTTTTCAACTCAGGAGTGCAGCCCAAGCCGTGGAGGATGTCCTTGAACTCCTAAGAGCCACAGTGTACTGTGCAAAGGGGATCTGATTCCAGGCAAAGGAGATGCTCCTCACCTTTTAGAGGTGTGCTAACACTGTCAAACCATGTAAGTTACTGGAGCAGAAATCTGCCGCCTGGTGTTGTGATGTGTTTCCCAACTGCCCAGTTAATAAATTAACAACAACACATTTCGTCAAAGTATAACAGAGTCAGCCCTAGGGTGGAGAGTGGTGCTGGCAAGGGCAGTATTTTGAAAATTACTTATGCTGTTCTTCTGGAGCAGTATCAGAGAGACCTTCCTCATTCTGCTAAAAGCAAATAAAACTAAACAAAACAAAAACCAGGTCTCCAGGACACAACTGTAGCATCTCCAGTCCCTGGGGGAAAGGGAGGGCCATCCGTTTAGGGTGACCTAAACAAAATCATCATCCCTGGAAACCATGGGGACACAGAGCCAAGGCAGCAGGACGAGCAAGTGTATTTCCAGCAGGGCCCCAAGAAAGTCTCAGGGACAGAGGGAACAGAGGCCCTGATACCTTTCTCTTTTAAGGTTCAGCATTATCAGAATCTTTCTAGAAGGAATGAGCTATCCCTGATCAAGCACTGTTTCACCTTAAAAAGAAAAGAACTTCCACAATATAAGACAACATGGATGAACCCAGGAATTTATGCTGGGAAGTAAGCTAGTCACAGAAGGACAAATACTGCATGATCTCACTTACACGAGGTATCTAAAATCATTGAAATCATGGAAGCAAAGAACAGAATTATGGTTGCTGAGAAATGGGGGAGGGGAAGCAGGGAGCTGCTAATCAGTGTATATAAATTTCAGTTATAGAAGTTAAATGAGTTCTAGAGATCTGCGGTACAACACTGTGCCTACAGACGACAATACTGGATCATTCCGTCAAAGGTTTGTTCAGAGGGTAGATGTCATGACAAGTGCTCCTTACCACAATAAAAATTCTTTAAAAGAAAGAAAGAAGGCAGGAAGGAAATGCAACATTGCAACATTCACTTCCGAATGTACTGCCAATAAAGGAAAAGTCTTAGTTGGTGGGTTGGCTCTGGCTGGAACCTCTCAGGGCCCCACCCCCAGGGCAGCATGTCCTGCTTTAGGAAACAGCACCTACATACTGAGTATGAACGAAGTTACTCCGGCACCCAAGGATGCAGCACCTCTGTGGCTTGTGCAGAATGGCCAAGGACACAGCCACCAAACCAAGTATCCTCTGGGTTGTTCTCAACGGCGATACCATGACTCAGTACCTAAAGCTACAGGTCGGGGAGCTGGTCAGTAGCCTCATGTTCCCCTTTGCCTGGCATTGGAAGCAGAAAGGGTTTTGGAGTAGAGCTCTGTCATTCTTAGAAGAGAACAGAAGGGGGCATGCTCCAGAAGAAGATGCTAGATCTCTTGGTAATAGAGTTGAGGTATCCTTGTAAATTAGAAACATAAAGGAGATATGAACATATTTGAGCACCCTGAGCCAGGGCTCAAGTGCTGAGTTTATTTTGAACTACCAGAGTTTGGGGGAAAGGAGGTAAGGCGGAGATTTAAATTATGCATCTCTAACAACTTACAGGAATAAATGAATATGCCTCCTTTATGGCCAAACCCAGCCCCGACATCCTTCCAGGCACTAAGGAAAGCAACCAGAGGGACAATTGGCAAGGGAGATACCATGCTTCAGGGGAAGAATGTGTGTCTTTTAAATTTCATCACATCCTCCTCATAATACCTCTGCGTTTGCTTTTCTGTAGACAAGCTTGGAGGCCCCAACCACCCCAAGAGGAAAGGAACCAGTTGGCTTCTTTAAAAGGGAAAGGAAAAAAGAAAAGAAAGTCAAAAAGGAAGGCTAAAGTTGCATCTCCTCTGTTTGAAGACACAAGACAGACTTTGTGCAGAAGCAGCTCTGGCCCCTGGCAGGAGGAACCCGTGTGCTGCCAGTGGGAAACTATCAAGTACAGGGGAGTTTTAATGAGATGGGGCAGCTCTTTGATGGTTGTTGATGCGCAGATGCAAGCGGAGCATTTGAAAGTGTGAGCTTTCGAAGAAAACTGTTTTTAGGAAGCACCGTTTCCTCCTGCAGTCCCTTCCCTTTCGGGACACTCAAATTAGGCCTTAAGTCATCCTATCTGGGATGCCTCTGGTCTCTAGGTGGGTAAGCGTCGGGAGCGCCTGGAACATCAAAACCTGCAGAAGCCCCAGCTCTGGCAAGTACCAGCTGCTGCTCTGGGCAGTCGGCGCCACAAGGGCCTCCCCGGGAGGGATGGAGGAGGGATGGAATAAAAGGCATAAAATTAAAGACGATATTAATAAAGTCTGATGAAAGAAAACACCTCTAGCCTACCCAGCAGCTTAAATTACATTTACCACATCTGACAGGGAGGAGGTGATCATGAGTAATAAGTCCAGGCCCTGGAAAGAAATCACAGGCTAAATCACTTACTGATGGGTACCAGTGGGGAAGGTGCCGATTCCCTTTTCCAGGGAAGACTCAAGGCAGGGTATAAAACCCATCAATCTTGCTGAGACAAATTTCACTCGGTAGGGCCCCAGGGTGGTCTCGGATCTGGATTTCCGGATGGCCTTGCAGTCACGTGTGCCTCCACTCTGCTGCATGGCAGCTGTGGTCACTACCTCCCCACCTTGGTGTGACCGGGTATAGTCATCATCAGGCAGGACTGTCCTGCTGCTCCCCGAGTACATTTCTGCCCCATCCGCTGAGGCCATTCTCTGCTGCTGAGACTGTCTCAACATAAATAACTCCCAGATCCTTCCTAGCAGGTCAGTCTGAGCCCCAAAGAGCACCCAAGTCACCCTGTCATTTGCACATTCCTTCTGCTATCTCTTCCAGAATGCACCAAGTTCCCAAATTCCCAGCTATTTCTCGCTACAGCTCAGCAAAAAAGCAATCTGACATAGAGCTAATTCACACCAATCCTCCAAGGATTCTCTATAGATTTTATTTATTTATTTATTTATTTATTTATTTATTTATTTATTTATTTATTTATTTATTTATTTAGCATGGGGAGGGACAGAGGGAGAGAGAGAATCCCCAATGGACTCTGGGGTGAGCACAGAGCCCAACATGGGGCTTGATCCCACAACCCTGGGATCATGACCTGAGCTGAAGTCAAGAGTTGGATAATGAACCAACTGAGCCACCCAGGTGCACCAAGAGTTCTCTATTTTGAGAAGAGTAGGCCAAGTAATGCAGATGAACTGCTCACAGCAGGCTTTCAGCCTGGATAGGAGCTGTTGCAGACCCTCCTCTGGAGCTCATGTGCAAGAGGTGCATCATGAGGAGAGAAGGAAAAGGCTCCATCACCTCTCCCACCTCCCCCATCCCCGTCACTGCTCCATTCCCTCCCCATACAGCTTACTGTCTTGAGACTGCCTGGCTTGGACCCATCAGTGAACAGGATAACATCTACCGAAAAGATAAGGAGGAGCTGTATCTGTCTGGCTTTAAGCCAACAAAGATCCTAAAAACTCAGTCCTGCTCCTAGAAGAGGGATATCTTCTGCTCAAAGATGAGGGGGCACCAGGAAGTTGAGTTTCAGATCCAGGGGTCTTCACAGGAGGGCTGTTCAGAATCTCTGCTCCCTCCCAACCCACTCCTATGCTTCTTCCCTGTGTCCTGCTCCTCAGCCACATTCTCTCCAGCAGGGGGTTCTTTTATTCCCTGGCTGATTGGTTTCCCCAGGTTATGGCAGGGTGGAGGACCTGCCTCCCTTCTAGCAAGCTGGCCCTGCTTCTAGCCCATAGCTAAGATGGTCTCAACGGAATAGAGGTCTAGGAAAGAGAGAATCCTTGGAGGAGAGGCATCACAGGAACACCTGACTCCTCCCAGGGCACAAATGGTTACCTACATTCTTTCTCATATAGCAAGTCACCTGCCAAAAACTTAAAAAAAAAGTGGTGGCATATTACTTCCAGAAAAATCTTCAGCATGAGAGGGTTCTACAGATAATGAAGACTTTTCATTTTCTTTGGTCACTATTAGGACTAGTTTAAGGAAAGAATGGGATGCTATTCTATCCAAGTAAAACTTCAACTGACCAGAAACTCAGGTCTCCAGAATCTCCAACGGATGACACTTCCCTCCCTTGCTCTCTGCTCTTTAGACATGGGAAGCCTATAAGCAAACAAGTATACAGTCACACCCTCATCTACTGGTCCACCTGTGAACATTTGTTGAGCACATAGGACTTTTTCAGACACAGCATTTGAAGGCTCCTGACTCTATCCTGGGGACAAAGTACACATGTTGTCAAAATAATGCCCCATCTGAACCTCTAGCCAGTGATCCAACCTGCGAGTCTGAACGCAGCACTCTCACTGCCCGAGGCTGCGAAGACTTGGGTGTCTGCTTATCAGAATCTGCTTGCTCCCATCAGCAACTGAATTCAACCCCATGTTTTAGAAGGATACACATCAAATTACTGATAGTGACAGTTGGGGGCAAGTGGAAGCAGAGTGAAGGGGACAGCTACCTAGTTCTCTGCCTTTTTTTTTTTTTTTTAATACAGAGAATGTGTTCATGGATTCCTTCAAAATTAAAATAAATTCCAAAAAAAAATTCCAAAAAAATTCCATTGCCAAAAGGGCAACGGACTCCACTGTTTTCAACAAAAGGGCCAGGCTTAGCAGGGTTTCTGCTGGGGCCTGAGATCCAGAAGCATGGCTGAACAGGAGGTTGCCCACTTTTCCTTAGCCACATGGATGACTGAATGGCCCCGAACAGATCCAGGCATTCTGGAAGTTCACTTCAGGGCTGGACACAGCTCAGTTTCTCTCACTGGTCTCTCCCAGAATTTAGATCTTGACAGTCAAGAGCCTCCCATCTGCAGCACCACCACCACGCCCCGCCTGACTGAATTAACCCCCTGAGATTCCCAGCACCAATTCAGAGCTTGCTGAGTGGGCACCAGTCTTCAAGCTCACCTGGCCTCAGGTGACCTTCTGTGCTTGCTTACCAAGCACCTCTCAAAGTATTCCCCAGGTTAAAGACGGGAACCTTCCCCAGCACAAAAGCCTCAGCAGCTTGGGAAGAACCCTGTGCCAAATGCAGAGGTCAGTTTCTGGCCCATCCACTCCACCGCCCGCCCTCCCCTCAGCCTCCTCACTCCCACCCACCCCAGAGAAACTCAGAAAACAGGAGCTCGGCCACTGAAGCAGCCGCAAAGGTTCTCCTTGCCAGCTCATTAATCACCCAGCTGCCGGTGCCCGCTTACCTGCAGATGTAATTCGTCTTGCAGGAGTCCTGCAAATTCAGGCAGTTGGGCTTCTCCCTCTCCTCGTAGGAGCACACGGGCACAATGGTCTGCCGCCTCCGCTCAGTGCACGCGATGTCCCGGCAGGAGCAGAAGAGCATCCCATAGCTGTGCTTGGCCGGAACCTTGTCGAAAAACTGCCGCAGGGCCTTGTGGCACTTGCGCCGGTTGCAGACCTCGTTGGACATGCTGGTGGTGCACGGGGTGATGTAGGCGGACCTGTACTTCTTGCAGGTGTCATCGAGGTTACAGGCCTTGGCGGCGTCCAGGCAGTTGTTCCCTTTGGGAATGTGCTCCACTGCAAAGGAGAGAAAGGCAGGCGTGAGCACGGTGTGGGGGGCTCGGCCGCTCACATCCTTCTGTTCTAACTGAGGTCCAGCAGTTTCCCGGGCGATGCTGGGAGCTCTGATCAACTCTGGGTTTTGAAGCTAATAGGTAATGAGCTCACGACAAGGAAGAAAGTATAAGGAGTGCAAAGGCTAGGAGCCCGGGGCAGCCCACAAGCCCCTAGCGCTCCTTTAGATGAATAATTAGGCGGTACCGAGTGAAGCCAAAGGAGCAGAAGGAGCTCAGGCACCTGCCCGATTATATATAAACAAGGCAACAGGAGAGTAAGTTTCCAGCTCCTGGTTGGTACACTGAAATTAGGATAAAAGAAAAAAAGCAACAAATTATATACTTGTTCATTATATAGTATATAAAATGATATGCTGAATGTAAGTATAATTGCCATGCAATCCTCCAGGAATATAATTATGTAATAAATGCATATAGTACATGCTAATTACTATATGATTACAGAGTAATTACATGGTTATTTGAGCCCAGAAGACAAAATATTATGCCAGCTCTCTAAACAGGAAGAAGCAACTACAACGAAGCTGTATTTAAGTTCTAGCTCACAGGCCATTGGAAGAAAACCAGAATAAATTACATGAAAATTTGCAAACCTCAATTACCACTTAACTTGCCACATACAAAATGTGGAATCTATGCGTATTGAGGCTGCAAACTAGAAAGATTCAGCTAGGATTCTGGATAGAATTTCAATGGGCTTACAAACCATAGGCCTCAGGAATCTCACAAAACATATGTTGCCTTCTACCCAAGCTCTCTGTGCTCATGCTCAGAGAAAACAGGGCTGTCCACTGCCAAGCTGCTCACTGTGTGGCTCACTGTGTGTGCACTGAGAGCATAGGGGAGGCAGGGCCCACTGCAGCAGCCAAGTGGATTGGCAGGGCCAGGCCCAATGCACAAAGTTAAAAGATGAAAAGAAAAGGTAAATGTGGCTT
Source organism: Canis lupus familiaris (assembly GCF_011100685.1). Classification (NCBI taxonomy): domain Eukaryota; kingdom Metazoa; phylum Chordata; class Mammalia; order Carnivora; family Canidae; genus Canis; species Canis lupus. The sequence continues at coordinate 27,069,961 of NC_049249.1, forward strand.
GACCTCACAATACAGGTGTTTTCACAAGGGAGGGAAGTGATGGAAAAAGCTTCTAGGGCCAGGTTATAAGGTGATCCTTGGAAAACTATCATTAAGTGTAGCAGTGACTCTCTAGACACAGCAAAGAGGCAGCAGATAACACCACTCAATTGTAGCATTTGTCCTCCCCCTACCCTGCCACTAAGTTCCTGCTCAGCCCTCAGCCCGTGCTTGGGTTCTGGAACCCCCTTGCATTCTCTTTGTGCCCCAGTTGGTGGGGGCCATGAAGGCAGTTGGGAAATTACAAGATGCTAGAGAACCAATAATAGAGGAGAACGTCCAAGTGGGCTGGGTGGGTCCAAAAGTCAGGGTAGTCATTTAGTGTACATCCGAAGGGCACATGGAATATTATTCAACCTTAAACAAAGAAGGAAATCCTGCCCTAGGTGTGACAATAGGGATAAACCTTGAGGACATTATACTAAGTGAAATAAACCAGTCACAGGAGGACAACCACTATATGATTCCAATTACATGAGGTTTCTAAAAAATTCAAGGTCAGAGAAACAGACAGTAGAATGCTAATGGCTGGAGGAGGGGGACGTGGGGAGTTGCTGTTCAAGGTGCATCAAGCTTTAGTTATGCAAGATGAGTAAGTCCTAGAAATCTGCTGTACAATATCATGCCTAGAGTTAGCAGTACTGTATTGTACACTTAAAAATCCATTAAGAGGGTAAATCTCATGTTAAATGTTCTCACTAAAATTTTTTCCAAAAAAATGTAAATAAGTAAAGAGCACCTAAAGCAAGTCTTACATTTCAGGGAAAGAAAAAAGACTTTCTGTTTTACTGATGATGTGTCTTGCTTTAAGAAAGCCCAGTATGCAAAAGTCTGAAATCACAAAATTATACCCTGGCACCACGAGCAATACCATTATGCCTCAGGTTCATGTTTCTGCGATGACATCTGAATCTAACAATTTAATGTGAAAGGCAATAAACAAGACATTCGGCCCTTCCTCAGTGAGCAGTACAAGAAGCCAGCGGCTGCACATATATCCCTGCTGGTTTAACAAGCACACCTGGTGCATTTTCTCCATTGTGACCTTCCCAGACCAGCTTCTCACTGGCTCCTCTGTGTCACACTCATGCTCCTCAGGACTCAAGAAATGAAATATTCACTGTGTGCTCTGACAGGATCGCCAGGGCCTAGAGGCCTTGGTAACACATCTGGTCTTTTCCTTCTTTTGAGACTTTTAATGTGTTGTTGGGCCCATCAGCAAATAGTGATTTATATTCTTGAAGGTCTAGAGGTCCATATAAAATTTACAAACTATGCATTTCTAATGACAATCTACAATAATTTAATGACCAAATTCTGGATCATCTGGATTAGGCCCTGCAGGCTACATATTGGGACATAGTTTTACTGCCTACATTTACACTTGTTCTGGTATTGAATGGTGCTTTACAATCTCTATCTAAGAAGAAAAGAATAGAGGTGCAGAGGTGCACTTAATAGTTAAATGACGTAACCAATGATATATGAACGGAAGTTTGAATGCAAATGGCATTCAAATGGCAGAAGAATCAAGTTATCACATGATACCCAGTAACATAGGCCTGCTCAACTCAAAACAACTTCTACTGAAACAGGAGTATATTCCAACTGTAAGCACCAATTTAGCTTCAGAAAAATAGTATTAGTCCTTACATTAAATTAATGTGCACTTCATTGTTTTCAAACTTCTGTTCATGTTTAATTTGTGCGTGTTTTTTATAGTTGTGTAAAATTACAAAATAAAAGTTTATAGTTCCATGTTCATAAGTGTCAAAATTATAACAAAAATAATAAAAACACATAAGGTCCAGAAAATTTATTTCTCTCCTTTTTTTAAAAAAAGATTTTATTTATTTATTCATGAGAGACACAGAGAGAGAGAAAGGCAGAGACACAGGCAGAGGGAGAAGCAGGCTCCATACAGGGAGCCTGACATGGGACTCGATCCCGGGGCTCCAGGATCAGGCCCTGGGCTGAAGGCAGCGCTAAACCACTGAGCCACCCAGGCTGCCCTATTTCTCTCTTAAAGCAGTCTGTGTAACACATAAGTTTTTTTTTGTTTTTTTTTTTTTGTAACACATAAGTTTTAAAAAAATAGGCCTAGAGAGAAGCTCCTTGATGTGGGTCTTGGCAATGAATTTCTGGATATGACACAAGCAACATCATCAAAAATAAACAAATGGGATGACATCAAACTAAAAAGCTTCTGCAAAGCAAAGGAAACCGATAATACCATGAAAGGCAGCCTATGAAATGAGTGAAAATATTTGCAAATCATATATTTTATAAGTGGTTAATATCCAAAATATATAAATAACTCTTACACTTCAGTAGTATCATCATCATCATCATCATAATTCCATTTAAAAATGAGCAAAGAACCTAAATAGACATTTTCCCAAAGAAGATATTCCAATGGCCAACAGGTACTTGAAGAGTTGCTCAATGTCACTAATCATTAAGGAAATGGGTATCAAAAACACAATGAGGTATCACTGCACAACTGTTAGAATGGCTAATATCAAGACAAGAAATAACAAATTCTGGTGAAGATGTAAATAAAAAGGAACCCTGGGCACTGTAGGCAGGACTGTAAATTGGCACAACCTTGAAAGACAGTGTGGTATTTCCTTGAAAAATTAAAAATAAAACTATCATTTTATACAGCAACTCTACTTCTAGGCATCTGGAGGAAACAAAATCATTATGGCGATGAGGTATCTGAACCCCTATTTTCACTGCAACGTTATTTATAATACCTAAGACATGGAAACAACATAAGTATTTGTCAATAGATGAATGGGTAAAGAAAACGTGGTGTAGATACACACAATGGAATACTATTCAGCTATAAAAAAGGAAATCCTGCCCTGTGAAGTAAAGTAAGTCAGACCGAGAAAGACAAATACAGTATGATCTCACTTTTATGTGGCAACTAACAAACAAAAACACAACACCAACAAAACAAAACAAAAAAAAAAACCAGCTTTGTAGTTACCAAAGGCAGGAGAAGGATGAACTGAATGAAGATAGTCAAATGGTACAAACTTCCATTTATAAGATAAACAAGTAATGGGAAATGTCAGCATGATAACTATAGTTAACCAATGTTCTACATTATATTTGAAAATCGCTAAGAAAGTAAATCCTAAAAGTTCTCATCACACACAGAGACATTTCTCTTCTTTTTTTGTGTGTATTCCTATACGAGGTAACAGATGTTAACTAAACTTGGGATCATCAATTCGCAATATACATAAGTCAGTACACCATACACTTCAAATTTATACAGCTCTGTATGTTAATTTATCTTAAGAAAACAAAAAGGGAAAAAATGGTCCAGTGTATGCCTGCTTTATTATAATAATGTCAGCTTCCTTTTTAAAGTTGTTAAAATTATATAAACTACTATTTTTTCTTACTATTATCAAAAAAGCAGTATTTCAAAGGAAAAGCTCTCTACAAAGTGGGAATAGACTGAATCATTTTATGTCCAAACCAACTGCTTAAAGTTTACTTCATTTAGTAACTGCTGTGACTCAAACTCACTTTCAGCTGATTCTGTTTTCCTTGATATATAACCCTGCCAGTGCACCATCTCTACCATTATTTCAGAGGCTGTGACAAATTCCAGAATGCACACCTGGAACATTCAGAGAGGAAAAAAAAAAACAAAAAACCAAAAAACTATGAATTGATGTCTAGGTCACAGGTCAGTGTGCTTTTTGTTTTTGATTCTCATTTACATAAAATATTCTCATGAACCTTTCTCCAACTTGATATGTGAGGCCAGTATTACCCAAATAGCAGAACCTGATAAAGACAAAAAAAAGAAAATTACAGAACAATATTTCTTAAGAGTCAAAATGTTCAGTAGATAGTATTTAGCAATATGTTAAAAGGACAATGTACCAAAACCAGCTTCGGTTTATCCCCAAATGCAAGGCTGGTTTAACATTTAAAAATTAATGCAATTTACCATATAAACAGACAGGAAGAAAACCATATGATTATTTTTAAATGGACAAAGAAAAAGCATTCAACCAATTTCAGCACACCTTCCATAATAAAAAAATGTTGAGCAATCTAAGAATAGTAAAGAACCTTCTTAATCTGATAAAGGGCATCTATAAAAAAAAAACTGCATGTAAAAATTATATTTAATAGTGAAATATTGACTTTTCCCCCATCAAGTCAGGAACAAATGAAGGATATTCATTCTTAACACTGGTAGTTAATATTGTACTAGAGGTCCTAGCCATTGCAATAAAGCAATGAAAAGAAATAAAAGGTATAAAGATTGGAAAGGAAGACATTTCTATTTGCAGATGACTTGGAAAATCCTAAAGAATTTACAAAACAACTACTAGAATCAATAAGTGTATTTATCAAAGTCAAAGGATATAAAATTTCATATAAAATAATCAATTGCACTTTTGTAAACTATCAGCAAAATTTTAGGAAACAAAATTTAAGAATATAATTCCATTTATAAGAGAACCAAAAAGGGGGTGTTTAATGAATTTAACAAAAGATATGCAAGATCTCCATACTGAAAACTAAAAAGCATTGCTGAGAAAATTAAGGAAGACCTAAATAAATGGAAGTACATACCATATTCATGGATCAGAGAACTCAATATCATTAAGATATCAATGATCTTCAAATCATAATATGTTTTGACATTGGCAAGTGGATTCTAAAATTTATATGGAAATGCAAAGGACATAGTATAAGCCAAAACGATTGGAAAAAGAACAACAAAGTTGAAGGAGTTTATACTGATTTTAAGATTTACCACAAAATTATACTTATCAAGACAGTGTGGTACAGCATAGGCATGGACAAATCAAACAATGGAACATGAAACAGAACTTGGATTAAATACCTGCATATCTATAGTTATTTTTCACAAAACCACCGAAAAAATATCTGAGAAGGTCTCTTCAACATATATTAAAATAATTGAAAATCAATGTAAAAAACAATAACAACCCCCCCTACTTCATACTATAAATAAAAATTAATACAAGATGGATCACAGACATAAACCTAAAAGCCAAAATTACAATTTTTTAATAAGAAATCAAGATAATCTTAGAAGTAGGCAAAGGCTTCTTAGAAAGCCATAACATAAAAGAAAAAAATCAAGTTAGATTTCAGCAAAATTAAAAACGTCAGCTCATTAAACACACTGATAAAAAATGAAGAAAAGTTATAGATAAATCATAGACTAGAAGAAAATGTTTGTAAAACACACATCTGACAAAGGATCAGTATCCAAAAAATATACGTAGAATACCCAAAACTCAGTAATATAGAACCCAATTGAAAAATGGACCAAATATTTGAGCAGACACTCACAAAAGAAGATATATGAATGGCCAGTAAGCACATGAAAAGTGTTCAACATGAGTAGTTATCAGGGAAATAAATGTAAATGAAAGCCACAATGAGATACACCCACCCACTGCAGTGGTTAAAAGTAGTCTGACAATCCCAAATATTGTCAAAGATGTCGAGCCCCTGGAATCTCATACATTGTTGGTGGGAGTATAAAATGGTCCAATCACTTTGGGAAAATATTAGGCAACTTTTTAATAAAAGTAAACACATCACTTACTCTATTGACCTGGCATTTCTACTTCTAGGTATTTATCCAAAATACATGAGAATATACATCCATAAAAATACATGGATAAAAGTATGATTACACTATATTGATAACCAAAAACTGGACAAACAGTGGTTACACAAGATGTGGTTTATTTTCGCAGTGGAATACCACTCATAGATAAGAACAGATGAAAGATGAACTAGTGATACACACAATAGCATGGATACATCTCAAAAATATGATGCTGAAGGGGAAGAAAAAAGCTTCTTCCAAAAAATACACATTGAATTATTCTATGTATGTCAAGTTCTAGAGAAGACAAAACTAATTTGTGATGAAAAACATCGATTCCTCAATTGTTGTTTCTAGGGTTTGGAGGTGGGGACTGGCTAGGAAGGGGCCAGAGGGAACTTTCTGGAGTGATGGTAACTTGTATCCTGATAGAACTTTGAGTAAAAACCTACAGAAGGGTACACTTAAGGTTTGTACATATATAAATTTTACATCAAAAGGAGAAAAACTAAACAAATATTAAAAACTGGTTACTGATAGGTATGCTAAAGCATGTAGGGGAAGTATATGGACATCTGCATTTTAGAAATGTAGATTACCTGATAGGTGGAAAGAAGAATGGATAGATGGATGCTTACAAACCAACTGTAATCTAATTTAATGATAGAATCTACATGGGTTAACTGTAAAATCTTCTCTACATGTTTGAAAATGTTCAAATAGATGATTGGGGGGAAAAAAACCCAACCCAGATTCATGTATACCCTATTAAAATAAAAAGAAAGTTTAATATGCACAGAATGCGGAAATCAACTCTTAGCACCACTTAGCCTCCTTTCTTGGTTAAACACTCCTGACACATAAGTGAGAGTTGAGTTTTCACTCGGTAAGAAGACTGATCCCCTGTATCTATTTGATTGATACCCCCCGAACCCCGAGTGCACACACAGAAATGCTACATTGATGACTTGAGGGTAGAGGGAAGAACATTCAGAATGATTCAATTTAGGCCACTTGAGTCACACTCAATTCCCTATCAGTTCACACACCGCATGGAGGAGCAGGCGCACGCCTGTGTTTTATGGTCTGGGCACACGCGCCTCCTCGCCTGCGTGGGAAGGCTTCCGGACAGCTTTGCCATAACTCTGAGTGCCATCCTCTCCACAGCTCATTTTAGAGCTCGGCACTAAAATGCAGCTTTCCCCTCCTCCCCTCCATCTCTAATCTCTCCCTCCATCTGCTGTTATTCATTCTTTAACTTGGTAGAATGTCTGGGATGCTGCCTGAATGGGAAGTATTCTCAGAATGAAGGCTGTTTACTAGAAATCCTTTTTTCTTGTGGGAGGACGCATGTGTGTGGGCTGTGCAGGCTAAGGAGCTCCTTTCCAGCATCAGCCTAGCACTGTATTCTAGAGAATGCAATTGAACAAGCTTTTCTCTTCAAAGTTAGATAGAACCATGTTGTTGCTTTGCAGGTTACTTATTGCTTTTCTCTATCATCATTCTAAGCCTCTTTGGCTGTGATCACATCTGATGTGACTTATTTCCTGTTTTCTTGGGCACAGGAGGTATAACCTGCATAGCAATGGGAGGGCCAGCTCCTAGACACCACGTATTCAAATAAAAAGGGTCAGGTGTTGCTGAGAAAACAATCAATTAGGACTCAGGGATTTTAAATGTGGTTCAGTCATCTGAGTGTCTTCATATAAGTCAGCTTTACCCCTAGTGGACCTCAGTTTCCCCACTTGGGAGATGATATATCGAAGGTCCCCTCAAGCCTCAAGGTTCTTTGATTTGAGGGTTATAATTTTTTAAATGTATTTTCTAATTATTACAGGAGGTATATGGGATAAAACTTGATGATCAGGGACAGAACATTAAAAAAAAAAAAATCCCAGCACTCTCTCAGCTATTTGCTGTTCCAAAGAGTACATGGACCGACATTTTCAACCCTGACCTACAGGCAGAGCAAATGTAAAAGATCCCTCCAACACTGGGAGATGTGGAGGTGTCAGGCATGAATTATGCACTGGAAGAAGCTCTCACATTTTAAATTCCTCTGGAGCAAGGAACTGCCTTTATCCCAAGTACAATCCTCACACTGTCCCAAATCAAAGAGGCTATCACTATGGCCACAGCCCCTCATTATTTACACTTAGAAAATGCCACCATTATTGGCAGATGCTGGAGCCAGCTAACCAGTCAAAATGATTCAGGATGAAACACAGATGGAAACAACTAGAAATCCATTTCTATAGATTATGAGGTGGAATAAAACAGTAAATATATTAAAATTTGCATGGCCTGCATGAAGATGTGGTTTATTAAGCAGAAAGTTCACAAGACATAGGGAGAGAACATTGTTTATGAATGCCTGCCGATTTCTGGGTATCTTTCTGCCTTTCTTTTTTAGGGCTGCAGAAGTGAATTCACAACCGGTTTCCTCTTTCTTTCTGGCTTGATTAATTACCATGTTAGCATAACTAGTGTTCTTCTTCTAACAGGATTCCTCTAACGTGTTATTCCAGCAAGTAAAAAAATGGGCAAAAGCTCCAAGATCTTTAGAGGGGAAGAACAGGTTTTTCTGGAAGCTTACATTTACAGTTTGGTCTTCTGATATCCATGTGCATCAGATGGCAAATCTGATCATACAGGTTGTGACCCTTGCAATCGATCCTTCAAGAGCTTGGCCTTTTCCAGCCCGGGTGCTAAAAATTACATTTAAAACACACATGTTGGCTCTTTGGAGCTCATTTTGTCATTCATACACCGTTCCAGGCATATTGTATTACACAATGATGGATTTCCTCCTTGCTTGGTTTTTTCCTACCTTACACGACTACATTAAACCTGAGCCATGCCGAAGTTTTCTCTGGGGTTCACAGTGACTGAATTATTCTGAAGACCTGTGAATTTGGAAATAACCCTTCTGTCTGGTGAAGACTGTGCCCAATGTTAACCACAGGTCATGGGCTCACCCGATGCTCGCTCCTCACCAGATGCTCCCTCACCCCAGGCTCACCCTGTAGAGCTTCCATGTCCATAATGTGCACCCTGGGGCCCACCACCCCCATCCATACCTTAAAAAATCAGATGCCTCCTTTAAGTGGTGTGCGAGTCACATGCTTGCTGCTGCAAGATGATTAATAGTGCTGTCTCAGCAAATGGGATCATTACATTTTTAATTAACCTTTCCAACCTCCTCCACCTTTTCCTTTTGTTATACATTGGATCTCCGAAGTTTTCTCTTGTTTATGTTCAACTAGGTTTGAAATAAAGGCATGAAAAATGATAGCAGGTGATGCAGGAGTGGTTGCCCAGGTGAGATGGCTGGTGAGGTGCCGTGCCTCATTGTACATGGAATATGGGGACAGGCGCTCAGAACTCGGTGGCTGGGTTCCCACCTAATTTTTGTTTTGGCAGCATCACGTTATTTAATGGCCTTGGCTACCAGGAAACTGGCTTTTTAAAATCTCTTTCAACCTAATTATAATTACGGTGTATAAATCACACAATGATCGATTATAAAAATCTCGGGTTCATAAATATTTAACTTAGCATTTAAATCCACACTGCAGGAGTGCATGAAATTTCTGAGCCCATCTCTCTGCAAACAACTGCTTTATTACAGTTCCAATGCCAATTACTGAAAGCCGAACCAAGTTTGTCTTGCAGCACACTCAGGCACATACAACAGCTTTCCATGTATTAAGATGGCGCAATTTTGTTATTTCTAAAATATGCATGCCTCTCATTAAAAAGATATTCGGCAAAATTTTCTCTCGTCATCTTTTAATTCCTCAAGTATGGAGAGACACAATTATGATATTACACATAAAAACACTCATTAAAATATATGTTATCTAATGTAAGATTGATTCTGAGATAATTAAGGTCAGATTTGTTTGGAAAATGTATTGTGACATGCGCAAACTCTGATGCAAAGAGGAAATGATCTTCTCCGAGGACTCGAGCAAAACAGCTAAATATTTTTCAGCAAAATCATAAAGCCATAATTGGATTTCAATTTAGTAATAGTCGGCCTAAGACAGGCCATTTTTAATAATCTAATTATGTGTTCAGGGCCTACCCCAGAATTCAACGACGGCTTCAGAACTATTAATTGTACTCAATCCTGTTGCATCTTCAACCATGAAATTTGCTATTACATGTAGGAACTGGCTCCCGGTTAGGAGTATTTTTTTTCCCAATCTCAGATAATCTTTATAACATCCCCCCAAATGCCTAATCCTTTCATTTTCTAAAAGTGAACTATTTTAATGACTTTCTCTGGACCAGAACATTTGATCCCAAAGAACTCAGACTCATGGTCCTTCTACAGAAAGAAATTCATGATGAGATCTACAAAAATTTTCCCTATTTTTATGAAGACACAGACAGCAGCCCTTTGCTTTTGTCTGATTTTCATTAATTAAAGGTATTTAATTGCTAACATCTCATTAGCAGTACAATTAATGAGTATTTCAACTACAGGAAAAGATCTGCATGATAATGCAGATTCATTTTATGGGGTACAAACTGTAGCTTCACTAATATTTAGCCATGTCAACGGTAAAAGGCTAAACACATCTTCAAAACTAGTGCTACTTCTCCCCAGAGGAAACACTGACTGGGCCAACCAAGTAACGAAGAATCTTAGGTCCCTCTGTACTCTTCTGCTAACGTATCACCTCAGAGAGGACTAATTACAGGGGAAATATGCAAAGGTTTATTTTCGTTACTTTTCTAAGTTACCATTAAATAAAAAGGTAGCCTCAAAATAATATGTCCAAACTTTTAAACTGGCATACTCAAATTTAGAAATTTCTAAGTGTGCTCCAGGCAAAGTAATCTCTCTGGGAAGCTGGACTCTTATCCCAAGGAGGCTGCCAGCACTCCAGATATTTCTCAAAACTCTTCCCTAGGAGCCTGAGGCATATTCTTTGGGATACTCTGAGCAACAGCAAATCTCTGCATGGATGGATTTTAAAAATCAAGTGTCACTTAGCACTAAATGTGGTAATATAGCAGGCATAATGCTGTACAATGCTCAGGGGTAGAAAATCAGTGATATATATATACACAAGGATTTTTTCATATGGGTGACTTACAAATCAACTCTGACAACAATCAGTGCAGTGGCTTTTCTTGAAAAGCTTTTAGCCAATGATAGCATTGAAGTAAGTGTTTTGCTTCTCAAGGTGACTACTTTGAAGGACATTGTTCATTTGGATGTACGCATTCTTGGCAGGCTCATTAGCCATAGTCATGCTGTACGTTTGCTGTGTTTCTCCGATTAGCTAGAGCAAAAAGCATGCCACCAGAAGGCAGGCTAGTGGCTCAAATGTTACTTCCACTACACCAGCTAACAAAATTATTCTGGCCTCTGCTGTACATAAAAAGAAGGAAAAGTATGCATTCTGAAGCCAAAGAATCAGCTAAAACAATGAAAAATGAAGAGGCTGAGGATCCTATTAAGTAGCCTGAATGATGCTGAGATAATAATGAATCATTGATGATGTTGGCAGTTGTCAGGGCCCTCACAGTGCAGGATTTCAGCAAAGATAAGCTAAATATCAGGTCTTTATTTTTAGTTAAAGAGCATAAAATTCAATGCTTTTCCTCCCACGAGCCTATTTACATACCTGCTGTGCTACCTATTTGCCTTCACCTGCTTCCCAATTAATACCCCATTAAGCTGCTCCACCTGCAGTGGCTTTTACCTTCACCACAGCCCAGCAAACATCACTCATCTGCTACAGCTCAATTGTTTCTTTGGGGAAGAGAAACAAAAGCTGCATGAATAATAATGGCAGGACTTTGAGTTTACAGAGTGTTCCTTTTCAAAAAGACAGGAGCCAGAAGCTGAGGCCATTTCTGGAGAAAAAGCCAGTAGCCAGGACAGAATGTCCAGAATTAAGTGTAGCCATATTCCAGAAGATGATGGAGAGAAGGACTGACCATCTTAATTAGTCAGATATGTGAATCCAGATGATATATATATATAAATTTTTAATGATGTTTTGCTTCATTCAAAAAGGTGCTTCATGTCAAGTCGGGTTAATAATTTGTTTGGTTAAGGGTTCTTAGGCAACTTATTTTAATTAAGATTAGCACATTGTTTACTCTTCTATGCAAATATGTTTTAAAGTGTTTGAAGAGTTCATTCCTTCAAGTAGTGACCAAACCTAGGGGGCATCAGAAGCCCCTAGAGAACACACTTTACAAAGCAAAAACAAAAGTTTGGATTCCTGGGTCCTGTCCCAGCCCCTTAGAATCTGTGTTTTTACAAAGCACCCAAGCACTTCTGATGATCAGGCTTGGAATTCAGTGAGTGAAACCTTTCACATTGACAACCCATCCACACCCCAACTTATTTTCCTAGCAAATCCTGGCTTTCTGGTTGGTTCTGGTCAGTCTCAGGAGCACAGTCCCGAAGAGGTGCCTTCTGGTGGGTAACCCTTTGGGGCCTCCTACCTGATTACACAAGGATCTTGTTGACAAGAGGGCTTTTCTTGCCCTCGTTCGTTCCCCAGTGTAACTTCAAAATCAACCTAGGCAAGATTTACCGGGTGGGCCTAGCACAGATACTTCCAAGGTAGGCTAAAACAAAGGCCCACCCCCTCATCCCCGTGGCCTCCCAAGAGCTGCAGAGGAAGCAAACAGCAGAACAGGCATCTGTGAGCCTATCTACATGCCTCAGTGAACCTCTATGTTTTATCTTAATGGTATGTTGGCAAGTGTTCCCACTCATTTCATTTCTAGCTTTAAATTGGTTCCAAATGCATTCACACATTTACCCTTCAGAGCCTTGGTGTAACTCCTGTTAGATCCCCATTTGAAGGACTACACCAGTTAGCTCAAGGATTAAGTTTAAACCCTGGCATTTTCACATTAAAATTCCTTACTCAGGACCTCCACTGTGTCTCTGCAACTTAATCTGCAGCTATGTCTCCTGTAGCAATTGCAAAATAAATACAGCTATATCTATGTGGTGTTCTGTGGCACCAAGCCACCTCTCCCTGGGAGGTGTTCTCCCACCTGGCTCCTATCCATGGGATGCTGTGAGTCTGTGGAGGCAGGTGGAGGCAGGTGGGAAACCCAGCACACTCAGGCTGCTTCTGGAACATCTTTCCTCAGTTTCTCAACAAGCGTATCAGCTATAGAGTTGTGTCCTTCATGTACACATAAATTTAGAAGCCTGGGCTAGGGCAGCCCTGGTGGTGCAGCGGTTTAGTGCCGCCTGCAGCCTGGGGTGTGATCCTGGAGGCCCAGGATGGACAGGATGGAGTCCCACGTTGGGCTCCCTGCATGGAGTCTGCTTCTCCCTCTGCCTGTGTCTCTACCTCTCTCTCTCTCTCTCTCTGAATAAATAAATAAATATATCTTGAAAAAAAAAAAAGAAAGAAAGAAAGAAGAAGAAGCCTGGGCTAATTGAGAGCGATCCCAGCTCCTAGAGCCCAATATTTCCACTTAGCTATTTGCTTAGCCAAATCAGATATAGGGTAGGCAAAATGCATGTGTTCCAATCCCAAAACTCCTGTAAGCTTCAAAATGTGCCTTCCCTGATAGAGATCTGGACTTGTACACAAGCTAGTTTTTGTGAGAAATGGCACTTGAACAGTTACATTTAAACCCTGGGCAAGGCTGAAGCTGGATACAAGTGTCGGGGCCGAGAAGACTTTATCAGCTTTACACCTAGAGAGATCAGAATGACATTAAGCACAAGTGCTGGTGTACAGGCCAGCTGCTGCTGCTGCTCTCAGCACCCCTGGATATACCAGAGGTACAGGGTCACTCTTTCACTAGGGCATTTAGGGATAGGAGACATGAGGAAGGCCAGCCTCAGACTGGCCAGCCATGCTGTCAGGGATAGAGGGATGAAAAGCAGCAGTGAATTTCTGCCCTATAGGAGGATGTCTTGGGTCCCCGACACCCCTGCACTGATAGAAGAGGCTCTGTATTGCAGAAAATGCTGTTTTGTTTTTATTTTTGTATTTGTTTTAAGTAGGCCGTATGCCCAGCATGGAGCCCAATGTAGGGGCCAGACTCAACAACTTGAGGGCAAGACCTGAGCCAAAATCATGAGTCAGGCACTTAACCGACTGAGCTACTCAGGCACCTGAGGAAGTCCTATTTTATGATATAGGAAGAACACACAAAACCAGACCTTGTATCTTTGAGATTTAGCCTTCCTAACACAAGATTGCCAAACACAGGTATCAACCTTTGCACCTTTGGCCTTAAAAAAGAGAATAATGATTGCTTCCTGAGAACTTCCCCTGATGTTTCTAGAGCTGCCCCTCATTACCAGGAATGACAAGATTCCTCCACAGAAACCACAGATTCCTCCCTGTGGCATTAGCTAATGAACCGAGCCAAGAGAGCTGAGAAAGTTCCTAAAGTAGAAAATATGGTAGGACCATGGTTCCCAAGGTAGAAGCATGAAGGCTGAAATGGAGACTGGTCTGACTCAGTAAGGAAGCCAGCATTCCCAGGACTATTGAGTGTCCTCCAAGAAGTTCTTGGGAAAAACAAAACAAAACAAAATGGAAGTCCAGTTGGCGGTTGGTGGGAAACAAGGCTTTCTCAGTTTCTATTTTATGTATTATGTGTGACAGCTGATCTTCAGTATTAGATTTAAGGGCTATTAGTTTTAACTGAAAGGCGATCCATCCCCTAGAGTCTTCAATGAGCCCTTCAAGGATTTCACATACGAAGTTCTGTTCAATACTTTAAGTGGGACCATATTTTGTGATGTTTGGGGCTGGTAGGAGTGATTTATGCAGTTCAGAGGTTTGGCTTAGGAATACATTTGTATAAAGACGCAAAAAATAAATGTGTCTTTCAGAAAGATAGGGCAAATAGCATAACGGAGAACCAAAGTTTTAGAAATCTAACCTATACCCTGAAATTGTGAACTCATTTTTAGGAGTTCATATGGTGTTTGCATGTTAAAAAGAAAAGAAAAAGAAATTGTCTAAACCTATTTCTTGACACCAGTGAGGGTCCTCTTAGTGTGGTGAAGACACCTCCAAAGTACCAATAACTCTGGAGTGCTCTGCATTTGAGAGAGCATAGGAAGGAAGTTATAAATGTGATTACAGACCTCATCCGATCTTCTAAGGAAAGGGACCACAATCATTTGCTAAGACCAAACACTGTGAAGGGGGAAAAGGTATCCACAGGAGATTAGTGTGTCAGTAAATACATAAAGTACAGAAGTCCCACATATTTGACATTTGAAGAACAAAGCTATCCATCAATGTCCTGGCACAGATCGATCAAATAGAATGCTACTGTTGAAAACCTAATAGTATGATGGCAATAATGTAGCCATAAAACCTCTGGTCTGTAATTGACTGCTTCCACTTGAAGCTAACGTGTCTAAAACAGTGACTAATGCTCACCTAAAGATTTCACTTGTGTTGAATGACAATCAGTTACACCTGACACTAGTCTCAGTGGATGGTTTGTGCTGGATAATGGCTCAGGGACAGATGCCAAGAGGATGGAGGGAGAATATATCCCAAACAAGCAGTGCAGGTATGGGATGTTTAAATGTGGATCTCAGGTATGTTCCCTTCTGGCTGCCTCTTTTGCAAGGGCTGAAGCTGACCCTCTCTGACAAAGCAATTAGAAATGTATGAGACCGTAGAGTCCAGTGCTGTTACAGAAAGTTCCTCAGAGCATCCAAGTCTTAGTTGTCAAGCTTTGTTTAGCGAGCATATCACTATAAATCACATTCCTGGATCCTAAGAGCTGATGCTCTCTCTTCTTACAGTAAGAAACTAGAGGGCAGCCCGGGTGGCTCAGCGGTTTAGTGCTGCCTTCAGCCCAGGGCATGATCCTGGAGACCCAAGATCGAGTCCCATGTCAGGCTCCCTGTATGGAGCTTGCTTTGCCCTCTGCCTGTGTCTCTGCCTCTCTCTCTCTCTGTGTCTCTCATGAGTAAATAAATAAAATCTTAAAAAAAAAGAAACTAGATGTGCAGAGCCCAAGGGCAAGGGGTCAAGAGGTGGGGACAGCATTCACAAGTCTTGACCTTTTCATCTTCTTCTTTCTTTCTCCTTCCTTCCTTCCTTCCTTCCTTCCTTCCTTCCTTCCTTCCTTCCTTCCTTCCTTCCTTCCTTCCTTCCTTCCTTCCCTTCTTCTTCTCCTCCTTCTCCTCCTCCTCCTCCTCCTCCTCCTCCTCCTCCTTCTTCTTCTTCTTCTTCTTCTTCTTCTTCTTTCTTCTTCTCTTAAAGCTCCTACACTATCTGTGAGGTCTGGATGCCAGTCTGGTGAACAACTTGGTTAAGCAGGTCTTCTTGGACAAGAGACGAAGTTGGGCTGTCGACAGTGAGAATGGAAAGTCTGAAAGGACAGCTATTGCTGTTGCTAGATGACAAACAAAAGATTATTTAGTCTCAGCACAAATTCAGAGTCTTCCATCAGTACAAATGACTGCCAAAGGATTATTCATGGTGGGCATTTGCCACAACCAGACTGCTCAAGCTCAGTGATGCCCAGCCACACAGCAAGACCGTGAAAGGGCTGTGTCACACATCTTAGCGTTCTCTTTTGTTTTTCATCTCCAGTGAGGTTTTACCTGCCCTACCTGAAAACTACCACCACTTCGGTAGCACTTACTTTCAAAGTAGGATAGTCCTGCCCTTCCTTTTGGCACACACCAGAGAGAAGCCCTTGCATCTTTAAGTTCATGGTACTGAGTAAAAGCCCTTAACGTGCTGAATTCGAGTACAATGGAGTCGTCCCTGGCATTATGGCAAAAATCCCCAAGACCTTTTCATGCCCTGAAATGGATTTGCAAATCTCAGCTTTTCAGTTCACCAGTAACCGTTGGTTACCAACACAGAAATTTTTGTCCACATTGTGAAGTTCATTGTAACTAGAAAATTTAATTAATATGTCTGGTGGCTTCTAATGGACTTTGAGTATACATCAGATTGCTTTGTGCCCTTTGATATATACTTAAAGGTAATTGGGTAGTCTTACTGATGTATTTTTAAAGAGCAAAGTATTGATTAATAATGTTTCAGTATTAATATAACCACTTTGTGCAGATCAAGAAACATCAATAGTAGAAACCCCATATTTATCTACAAATTAACAACTCTATATAGATCTGTTACTTTAAACTAAATGGGGTGCATCCACTCATTACTTTCCAACAGGGATGAGACTCCTCATAATAAAGATTAAAGCTGAAGTTGGCCTTATTTTTCCACTGCATGAAATAAATGCTTTTCACCACTTCATGCCCTGGTGCTGCTTAAGAATAGCTACTGTAAAGCACAGGACCACTTCCCCCTCTAACCAGCTGATATTTTTAATGTCTTACTTGATGAAAACATTTCATACTTTGGGAGATTTAATTGCTGCCACTGCCGAGCAGAATGAAATAAAAAATGATTGTACCACTCAGGATGGAGGTGGGGATGATCCTGGCTTTATCCCTGCTTAAAACTGGTTGCACGGTTCATATACTTGGAGTGTAGGTCCATTCAAATTGAATTACTGCAAAGAGGAAGCACTGGCACATTTTGGCTACTCGTGATGAGTCGGTTCCTGAGGCTGGGTTTTAGGACCCTGGGCACAGTGCTTCTCCAACAAATGGGACCAGTCAGTTCTCTGGTATTTATTTATTTTTCTGAAATCTAAGAGTCCTAATGATTCTACTCAGGAGGTTGATTCCAATAAAATTCTTCAGTTGTCTTTAGCAGAGCATGAAAGGTCCACTGACTTCCAGGCAGTTATTCTGCGTGGCCAAGACAACCTACTAATGGCAGCCATGGAAATTTCCCTGCAGAGTCTCCAAATTTCTGGAAGGCTCACTTTGCTCTGAGCAGATGACAAAATATCCATACGTTGCCACTACTACCTAAGGTTACGTAGATTTAGAGAGATAGGAGGAGACAGCAGCTGGCAGGGCTCTCTGTCCTAGTTGAATTCCTCCTTCTCTCCCCTAAAAGGAACATGGCTGGAAAAGCCACAGCCAGGCAAAATCACAGACACAGGACTGAGGAGCCCACATGAGGAGTCACGTAATAAGACATCAGCACCCTCAGAAGATGGGAATAGGAGACTCCAGAAACCCAGTCCCAGGCCCCCGGGTCTCGCTGATGTGTTCTGACCTGCAAGTTCACTGGCTTTGTTCAAACAGGTGTATTGGCCAAAGTGTCATGGCTCTGTTTGGGAGTACATCTGAATGCTCTGAAGGACATTACATTAAACCAGTGACTCTTACGGCTTTTGTGCAAATGAATCTCTCAAAGGGCTTGAATCCTATTCCCATTAGAGTCTGATTCAGTGGTTCTGGGGTGGGACCCAAGAATCTGCATTTTAACACACTTTCTGCTAGAGCATATTTTGAGAAATCCTGCACTGTTAAGAGAAATGGCTTCCTAGAAGACTAAATCTATTAATGAGATCAATTTTCCACACCCAGAAGTATAAAAAGCCAATAATAATCTAAGCCATAACAGGTATTCTTTAATAATCTGATCAGAATTCTATCACATAATTCACTGATTTGCTCATTCATTCATTCATGGTGTTTATGCTAACATTTATGGTGTTCACTATAGGCTAAGCCATATGAAATTTTGCCCCTATTATTCCAAGACCAATCTACCTTTTGCATTCAGTTCAAGTGAGTGAATTCTAACTAAACAAATGGTATGGTATACATGTGTTGTTTACCTGTGAGGAATAAAAAAAAAAAAAAAAAAATGTCAGCCAAGTAAAAAAATAGCCCCTTCTTGAAAACTCAAGGAGCAAATACATCTAAGGAATAAAATACAGTTAGAGATACATATGAGAATTTGGCAGAAACTATCAGCTGGCAAATGATGAACTACTTAAAAATAGTCTTATGACAACTGGGTATCCCCTTGGAAAAAGACAAAATTAAATTTCTAAGACAACCATACAAAAAAATAATAAATTCCAAAGTGGATGAAAGAATTAAATGGGAAAAAACAAATTTTAAAACTTTTGTTAGAAAGCATGAAGATTATCTTTATGACTTTGAGATAGGAAAGAAATTTATAAACAAGACACACATACCCTAAACATAAAGGAAAGACTAATAAATTGACTACATTAAAATAAAAAATTTAGTACAACCAAAGCATTCCAAAAACAAAGTATGAAGATAAGCCTTAGACTAAGATAAGATATTAAGATAAGTCCACAAAATGACAAAAGAATGATATCCAGAAATCACATAGAACTCGTATGAATCAATATGAAAGAAGAATATGATGAGATGATCAATAAGAGACTGTCAAGCATAGAAATATATTGCACTAAGATACATTCTGAGGATGGAGAAGAATAGAATTTCAAGGTCTAAGGGCAAAGAGAGTGATAAACTTTCTAACTATTAAGAAAAATCTTAGTAGTATATTATTTAAATGGTGCTAGTGAGAATCAAATCAAACTACACTATTTTCATTTCATCGAACTCTTTGAAAAGAGTGTTCTTAATTTGAACATTAAATACCTATTTTATAATATTACACAAATTAAATCCTTTCCGACTACATGAACTTAAGCTGAAATATTTTATAGGTGTCTAACAATGAGGAGGTTCACAGTTTTCTAAGATTCTTTTGGGGAATATCTGAGTAAAAGCACTTGAGGACCACAGCTATAGAGAACCTACTAGACATACAAATAAACACAAGATCTTTCATTATTCACTGTTTACTTTCAATTAGCCATTATTATCACCCAAATGTCCACTGATAGAAGACAGGACAAATAAATTCTGACATAGTCACATACTATAAATGGTAATGAAAATGAATAAACAAGAACCATATGCATCCAAATGGATAAATCCCAAAAGAATGTTTGAAAACAAGGTAAGTAATAACATTTATATCAAGAATAAATACCTAAAAAAAGAATAAATACCTAGTAAACAATCATGTGCACATACACAATACTCACATGTATGTGTGTGTATACACACACACACACACACATATAGTATATATACACACATGCAGTGAAGATAAAGAATGCAAGAGAATAATAAACACCAAATCAAGATGGGTACAAATCCAAGTATCTGAGCAGATCTCAGGTTTTGTGGAGTTAGAGCATACATAATTTACAAGGCTCTCTTTAAAAAGAATACAGAGTTTTAAACAAAAATTGATGTGTATATAATTGTATACACTACATCGTCAAGTATATTCTGGATAGGAGAGCACTTGAGTAGGTACTGATAAGAATAAAATCATGCATTTATTTGACATGTTTAATCATTTGACATTTTCTCACCAGACTAACTTCGGACTCTCATACTTTGTTTCTCCTCTGCTGCCCACAAACATCAGGTGGAGGGACCACAGGGCATATTCACATTGCTCTATGACCTCTGGTCCTGTGTGTTCATGTCATGCCACATTGCTCGTGAGTGGGAACAGTGGGCAATGGGAGGATGCCTGGAAGCCGTGCCACCAGTCCTGCTCTGGGATGTCTTGCAATAACTCAACCATACATGGAAGTAACTGGGACCCAGTAGGACTGTCCCACCCAACCCAAACTATATTTATATCACTGTTTACAGTTGTTTGTTTATACTTGAGATGTTCCATGGAGAGACAGAGGCAGAGAACACACTGAGCGTGCCTGAATCCTGAAGTCTCCTGGGGAACGGCAGTGGGGAGTTCTGCAGAGGTGGCTGTGAGAGCTGTCTGGCTCAAGGGGAGGGCAGCCTGACAGATCTTGTGACAGCTGTCAGTCATCAGAGGTCAAGCTCGTGTGCACCAGAGGCTGGAGCTGGCGTTCACACTACACCATCACACCTAAAAACGTGCATGGTGACACATCCTTTTTTTCCAGAAGAGACTGGTTTATGCCTCCACTCCTGACTCCCCACAGAAAGGGCTACCTGTTTTATCAAGACAAAAGAAATCGCTAGAGCCAAGCGAGACTCTGTCACCACATGTCACTTCACATCAGCCAGCACATGTCAAAGAATGACACAAAAAGCTGCCACCTGCCATCCGCTCACAGAGCACATCAAACTTCTTTTTGTAAAACACTTCAACAGTAACCAAGAGGAAATTTCCTTTATGAACCACGATGCCATCTCGGTGAGTGAAAATCTCTTTTCCTAGAACTGGAGACAAACACAGGAGGAAGCAACTCTGCAAAAGATCTTAAGTTAAAAATAACCCTCCTCTCTTCCCACCTACAATCGCTCCTCCCTCACATATCCGTTTCCTGGGGACCACAGTGGAGGTGTCAAAAAGCAGCATGGAGCCTTTTTCGGAATATGAGTTGTAATAATTTCTACCTAAAATGATGGATATTATAGGATATGACAGTTAGGATTCTTTCCACTGTGCTTTTATCAACAGTGATAACAACCAAAGTTATTTGCAGGGGGGTGGGGGAGGAGGCTGCTTTGAGAATTATGCCTTTTGTCTCTTGGCTTCACCTTGGAACACTTTAAAACAATTACCAAGAATTATAGAACTTTAGCGCCAAATGTGATTTCAGAGATAATCTAGTCCAATATTCTAATTTAAAGGTGAAGGAAAGCAGCAATGTGCCTGAAGCCACACAGCTAGGTAGCGGCAGAGGCAGAAGAAATGCTCACTTCTTCCTGCAGCAGAGAAACAGGAGTGGTGGGCAGCGCTTAGGGGCACAGACCCTAAAACCAGACCCTACAAGCATGTGCTTTGGGTGAGTGACTTAACCTCTATGCCTCCATTGCTTCATCTGCCTCATGGGAATGTGGCAGTAACAGTATGAGCCTCTGAAGGTTGTTGGGAGTATTAAATGAGATGCTATGTGCGCAGCACCTAGCAAGTACTATTAGCACTGGTTGTTTTAGTGTTACCATTAACCCCTTCACTTATTTCTTTCACACTGCTGTGACTCCACTATCACAACCACTGTTCCAGAAAGAGCTTTACTGGGGGTATGTACAGACAGCCTAATGACTGTAAAATGATCATTTCCATATGATGCTTACGTAAAGTCATTGGCTTTGATCTTAAGGAAAAAAGTCATTAAACACAGGATGCAGCTTTTACCAGGGCAGGGAAAAATAAGGGGAAGGATGAGAGAAAGAGGAGACACAGAAGTGAGACAGGGAGAAAAATGCATCTGGATTCTAACGGGATCAATTTTTAACTTGGTTCAAATTAAATTTCAAACACATTATTTTTTAAAGGAAAGGAATTGTTCTAATAACCAGAGCAGACTGGGTCTAAGGACCACTGCACACATCCAGACAAGGGACTGGCTGGGCACTGGCACCAGCTAAGCACCCCACAAGCCTAGGGGGATCGCTAGCACATCATATGGTTCAACTACCTCCAACGCTATGCACATCTTTAAAATATGCTTCCAGGACGTTCCTGGAAGACGGAGCCAATGTTATGCTGGAGAAGTTACGGCAAATTAATAAGGATCTCAACATGCTTGAGAATACTTGGGGTATAACAATGAAGTCATTACTCTCTATCTCCTTGAATTCCAAGAAAGCAAGAAATAGCGGCACAATAAAAAATCTTTCATAACTGTTGATTAGAAAATATGGCCTGCGGAAAAGCAGGCTCTCGTCGTACTTTACACATTAAAAATCCAAATATGTTAGAGAAACTGGGATTTTTAACCCCCCACAGCTTTAACACAAAGGATCACATTAATAAGATACAATTTAGATTTGCATTTTTTAATAAGCTCGGGATCAAAGGGAATGCATAGCTGAAGGGGTATTAAACTGTGAGCACACAAATTGCTCACTACACACTGGAAGAAGAAAACACGTTTCCCCCCTGCAGAAAGACACCTATAATTTGAGAAGTAGAAAATGTATTCTTTCTTTGGTACATTATTACTGCGTATAATTTCCAAGCATTTCAAGTCAGTCCATGTAGATGTACCTGCTGACTCGGTCCATCCTAACGTTACACATTCCAACATGTCATTTGAGGACATCAGTGAAGGAGCTGATTTAGAACTTTTCATCTCATGCACATTCCCAGTTATATAAAGACAAGAATCAGTCTGTGAATTCCTCAGGTTGGGTAGGATATGATTGTAGTTTGCTATTTGTCAAACCATTCTTCATCATCATTAAAACTGCTGGGGCACCTGGGTGGCTCAGTGGTTGAGCATCTGCCTTTGGCTCAGGTCGTGATCCCGGGGTCCTGGGATCAAATCCTGAATTGGATTGCCCACAGGGAGCCTGCTTCTCCCTCTGCCTGTGTCTCTGCCTCTCTGTGTGTGTGTGTCTCTCATGAATAAATAAATAAAATATAAAAAAACAAATAAACCTGCCACTATTTTAAAGCTTGAACTCAGGGCCCAAGGGGCTGAGAGAGACTCCCTCTTAACATGTTTCAAGCACACCAAGAATAACCTTCTGGAGATTAATGGTTATATTAGTCAATGTTTACTGGGGGTTCACTATGTGTCTAGCATGGTATCAACTAAGCACTCTACATACATTATTTTACTCTGTTCTCCCTGTTTTAAAGATGAGGAATTGGAGGCCCAGAAAGACCAAATGTTGTGGCTGGGATCTGAATTCAGGGAGATGCCTTCCTTCTGGATCCACTTCATCCCTGAAGATCTAGTTACTCTTCCTCTGGCTCCCCTAGCTCAGCCCACCAGACTCTAGATCCTCTCAATAGTGTATTCAGAGTGTGCATGGCTCCTCCTTCCATTTGGTGAATGAATTTCTTATAACCTCTGCTGCCCCATTGCTCCTTGTAGGAAAAACCCTGGCCATACTGTATTTCCTTCAGGAACCTTCCCAGATCAGGGCAAGCTAGCCTTTCCTGCTGGTGTTTCTGCCTGATGCGTGGAAATACTTCTAAGGGGTTCCACAGTAGGAGTCTCCCAGATATCTGCACAGACCACACCTCCCAAAGAACAGTTTCAGTATTTAAGGAGCATCTCGCTAGTGTACCCCATCCCAGCCACATCTGATTAAACCAAGGGGTCACCGTCTGGATCAAATACTGTCTCACAGAAATCTGGTGTTGGTATTCTCCACTGACTGCATAAAACAGGACCAGATATCAGGGGCACCTGGGTGGCTCAGTGGTTGAGCACTTGCCTTTGGCTCAGGTCGTGATCCTGGGGTCCTGGGATTGAGTACCACATTGGGTTTCCCATGGGAAGCCTGTTTCTCCTTCTGCCTATGTCTCTACCTCTCTCTGTGTGTCTCTCATGAATAAATAAAATATTAAAAACAAAATAAAACAGGACTGAGTATCAAGGCAAGGCCCCTTATAAGCCCTGGATGTTTCTTGCTCCTGGGTTTCCATGAGATACACCTGAGTTCTTTTTTTTTTTTTTTTTTTTGATACACCTGAGTTCTTATTCCCCTCTGTGAGTTAAGCTTTAATCAAGTTGAGTTGGTCTGTTATCCCCAACCAAGGGGCCACTGACTAAGAACCACTCCAAGGGAGGAGTCTTTGTAGTTTATGTTACTGAACAGATGATACGAGGCAGCCCCACCCCTGGCAGGGATACTAGGAACACACATGCACCTGTCACAAGGCCAAAGATGGAGGGAGCACCCAGTATGCCACAACCACTAATTCTCATGGGAAAGATAGCTGACGATCATTCATATGGTATTAGAGCAGTAACTTGTCACTGGATAAAATGATTTTTAAGGAGGGACTTGATTGTAATGTATTTATTTATTTGGGGGATGTTACAAAGACACATGTTTGCTACCCTGACTGTAAGCAAAACTGTGCTGTGGAATTTTAAACATAATTTAGACTTACTTTAATATCTGCTACACTAGATTTGCTAGTTTACTAAATGATTTTTTTTTATTATTCAGCAAGTAAGTATTGTTTTTTAGGAAGGGAGAAGAAGATAAGTCCTTTTACTGAGCCCTGAACTGCACATCAACACTGGACTGAGCACTTTATAAACCTAGTCTTATTTAATGGTCAGTACCATCAATCAATCATCCATCCATCTATCCATCCAACAAATACGTACTCTATGATCCTCTTTATTGTCCCAATTTTACAGATCAAGAAACAGACTCCGGGCAGTAAAGTGATCTGTTTAACACTACAAAGCCATCTATGGAGCTCCTGAGTCAGGAGAGTACATTTAGAAGTTGGACACAAAGGTTTTCAAAAGATGCAGAGACTGGGAGAGCAAGGGGGATGCTAACCAAAGAACGAAGCCTTCCCAGAGCCCCCAGGGCTAGTGTTTTACTCTGTCCCCTCCCTTACTGCATCTTCCTGCAATCCCTGGAGCGGGAGTAGGCTTGGACAGATGAGGACTAGGGCACCTGGAAAAGTAAGAAATCTACAGCTACCTGGTCAGGGTCAGGCCCTTTGCAGAGCAACAGGGTTTATCAAAGACTTCCCCCCTGAACAATGCCAGAGTTCCTGCCAGGCTGGGTGTTATCCACAGCTTTGGAGATTAAATATCCATCACTTTAAGACATCACTTTGGATAGTTTTCCATTTAATTATGAGCTCTTTCAAAAGTAGTGATGCCACGAACTATGCAAGTCAATAGTATAGCTTCTAGAAAATAGGAAAAAAACAGTAAAGACCCGAGATAGGCAAAGATTTCTTAAACAAAGCACAATGACCACTTAGCATGAGGGGAACCTGATAAGTTGGACTACATAAAATAAACTTGCGTTCATCCAATGAAACCACAGCAAAAGTGAAAGGCAATCTATGGTGTGGGAAGAGGTATTTACAATACATTTCCGACCAAGGACTTGCATCCAGATTTTATAAGCACTCAACAAATCAATCATAAAAAGACAGACAACTGAGTTGAAAAACAGGTGAAGTACTCAAACATGTAATTCATAAAAGAGAACATTCAGGTGGCCAAATTAAAAATAAAATACAGAAAAGTGCTTAATATCATTAGTCCTCAGGGGAGTGCAAAAACAAAACCACTACACACTCACCAAGCTGACTACAATGAAGGGACAAAATTAAAAAACAAAACCAAAAAATGCATGACTGAGAATATGGAACACCCAGTACTCTTACAAGTGTGCCGGTAGAGTGTCAATTGGTACAACCACTTTGGAAAAATAAACTGATCGTACTAAAGCTGAACACAAGCATTCTCTGCTGACCTAGCAATTCTACTCAACAGAAACGTGCACACATATTTACCAAAAGAAACATACAAGAATTTTCACTGTGGTATTATTCATAGAACCAAATGGGATGTGAGCAAATGTCTAATGATTGTAGGACAGATAAACTGTGATGTATGTCGTCACAAGATGGAATACCAGACAGCAATGAAAATGAGCAGTTGCTCCAAGCAACAACATGGATGGATCTCATGACTGTAATGATGTTGAACAAAAAAAGCCAATCTCAAAAATCACCTATGGTATCATTCCATTTATGTAACATTCATATGGGCAAACCTAATCCATGCTGACAGCAGCTAGACAGGGGGCTCCTCTAAGGGGGGCAGTGACTAGGGAAGGTGAGGAGGGGGCTTCTGGATCCTGGCAATGCCCCAATTCTCCATTGGGTGGTGCTTATGTGGCTGTGTTCACTCAGTAAAATTGCATCTAGCTGTACAGTTATAGTTTGTTCACTATTCTATTAACTTCAATAAAAAAAGTCAACTTTAAAGGTTAACTTTTCAAAAGGACTCCTAACACCTTCATCCCAAGCACTGATTGAGCATCAACAATGTTACCAGGCCCCAGGCTGGTACAGAGAGGAGAGAAGATGTGCCCATGAACAAGACCAGGTCCCTGCTCCAGTGGCCCACCAGCTTTGACATCCCTCACCTCTCTCCCTGGGCTACCCAGGCTAATCAGTAGAGACTATTCAATAGAGACTAATCAGGAAAGACCCGACACAAAGTAACTGCCAGTTCTTCTTGACTGGCAGAGCAAAATGGATTAAATTCAGGTTCTTGTGCTCCCATGCCCTTTAAAGAATTGGTGGTGCTGTCCTAAACACAGTACCATTCTAAGTACACACTGTCCCTCTAAATCTTCCACCCTCTAGCGGAGGAAGGGAAGAGGCTAGCAACAGATGCCACCTGTCACCTGCCTTTCTTTCACTCATGGGGTGCTGAGAGGCAGCCTCAGAATGAGAGTGATTTGTGCCAAGTCACCTGCAAACATCTAGAGAGGGCCCCAATGAAAACAAAGGCTTTTCTTCCAGAGCCCAGACACTGATCAAACATCAATGGAATACAAAATTATAACATACGATTTTATATTTCAACCCCAAATTCACTGATTTCCTGAGCAACTTTTATCCTTCAAGCACGGTCAGGTTCAGAGAAAGATGGTTAACAAAGGCAAAGCTCTGAAAGCAATGTGCTGAGGAAAATGCCGGAAAGCACAATTATTCCTCTAGCACCTCATGAAAAATTGAAGGTTTGGCTGTCAGGGTGTAAAAACAGCCCTGCTTTTGTGCCACCAAATCATCACGCTAGATGCATGCTGGAACTACAGGCAGTGCCAGAGCCATAGAGGTTTATGACTTGGTAAAAAATAGATGGTTGTAAAGACCAACTCTGGTTTATGAATCTGGCCAGTTGGAAAAGCAGAAGTCCTCTGTCAGAATAGGCTCTCCAGCACACTCGCTTAGAAAATGCTAGAAAACAAAGAAGCCTACCACCCCACGCAGGCTTGAGTGGCCCCAGCAAATCAGTTTTGCCATCAGCAGGTACCAAATGAGACTATTTCCATTTAGCCACGGAAGGAAAAAAATGCGGGGCTCTGCATCAACCAAACCAGATAAAGTGGGTCCCGCAGAACAGGGGATGGAGACATAGCTTTCCAAACTCCTCCTAGTCCAAGATTCTAGATGGTAGATCAGTAAGGACAACAAAAGAATTTTCCTTTTAATGAGAATAATCTATCACCACTATATCAATCTGATTAATGTAATGGGACTATTTCAAAAGGAGGAAATTACAGGTCATTAGGCGTAATTCAAATTAAGTTATGGGTTTAAATTATTTTCTTCAGTTTTCTGAAGAGTTTGCCCAGAATTTTATTTTGCATGTTTCATTCAAAGGATAAATGATATTTACATGACTTTACAAACCTTTCCTGTGCAAAGAACTGTGTGTGGGCCCGAATGCTGAAATACAGCTAAAACTGTTTCAAAAACCTGTCTTGTGCCCCCCACGCCTCCCATGCAGTGTTTTTTTCTGGTTCAGTCGAACATGTATCCCCTCCCGACCTATTTCTTTATTTATTTTATTCAGTGATAAAACAAACACCTCAATTCCAGGTTGTTTACAAAACAGTTTGATAATCTGATTCCAATTAAACAGCTAAGAACTACAATAAGAACAAAAATATAAATTATGTTAACCATCTGTTTTTGGCTGACAAAGGCGGCAAATGGAAAGGTTAAGTTGATACTCTGCATTTAATCTGTGCTATTGTGGAAGAAAACCCAATTAGAGATGGTATTTCGTTGCTGTTTCCCTTTTGTTCTTTAATTTGAATTGTACCCATTCTGTTACCAAGCTAAGGGAGGGTTCATTACCTCCTCCTCCAGCGTGCTGCACAAGGGCCCTCATTTATAAATGAAACATGGCCAATGTCGGCAAATTATAACCAGTTCCTCAATGGCCCGGTCACTCCTTTCCAGGGTTCAGCAGCAGAACCGTCTTCACACCATCACAGAACAATGGGATCCCCTGCAGCCTGCGGTGCTCGCCCAGGTACAACGAACAAGGTGGGAACTCAGTGAAGAAGAGCTTTCAAACATGAAAAAAGTAAAGATTAACCCAACCATTTCCTCTGGCATTAGCTCTCCGGGCACCACTGGTGTGTGGACAGTGAAGTCTGGAGGGAGGACACTTGGATGTAGTTTACTGAAGAGATGCTGCTGGTTGGCCTGGATGCAAACTGCACCTCGTGTAGATAAAAGTAGGGTTTTAGCGACTTCTCCTGAAGTGACTTCTTCTGAAGGTCCAATACTCCAAAAGCTGCTAGATCTGTGTATCAAATGTCCAGGAGGGGCAGACATGCCAGTTCATGCACGTTTCTGAACTAGCCACCTGGGGAAATCCCAGCACAGCAGCAGTCCTGGCAGAAGTAGGCACCTTCCTACTTGCCACTCGCCCCAGAGTCTAGGGCTCTGCTCACCTAAGGCTTCATTCTCCTGAACGTGTTGCTTCTGTGCCTTGACTACCTCCTTGTCCTCCTGGTTAAGTCCTACATGTCCTTAAAAAAAAAGCCTTCCCTGCTGATTCTCACCATCCTGCCTTCTCCTCCAATGAGGCTTCTCGTCCTCCTGGCCCTGCATCACCCTCACAGGGCCAATGACATTTGTCATAGTATCTGTTCATACCTCTGTCCTGCTAAATTGAGAGTTCTTTACTACAGAACTACCTTAATAAGTTTTCGATCCCCAGCACCGGATACAATGGGTGATGGCCTAATGGAGGAATGAATGAATGGATGGATTTCCACAGTCTAGATTCAGGGGTGGTGATGGAGGGCGACTCATAGGCTCTGATGTCCCCCTGACCTTGCACAAACACATAATCTAAACAGACAAGAGCCTTCCTTTCCTCACTTAGTGACCTTGTCCAATATGAAAACCGTGATAATAGTAAGGGCTCCTCCCACTAACAAGTCCTACTGCTGTATGACTTGTCATTCCCACTTCATCAGGGATTGTCCCTGTAGAACTACTATCAGATCTACCATCACTACTACCTACTCCTCCCGACCTCACAAAAAAACCCCAGCGCAGGCAGTCAGATTTACTCCACAAAGAGTAAATGGCTGGAAGGTGGTATCACTATTCCTGATCAGTGTGGTGCCAAGAAAGTAAGTGACAGTTACCCCCATGATTGAAAATTTCCTCTGTGACAATGATCACCAAGTACATTTAGAAATTATGTGACTGGATTGCTGGATCTTAAAACTCCATGAGGGTTGAGAACCAAGGATGGGTATGGTGCCAGGCTGGAAATTTGTTTGTTGAATGAATAAATGAATGACTCAGGCAAAAACCTTGAGATGGTGGGCAAAAATAAAGGTGGTTTTCTCTCCATTTTAGTCATGAGAAAACTCTACAGGCCCAAAGAAGTGCTCTAAGCAAGTTGGAGTTGAACTTTGGGCTTCCAATGCAAGGCAGGAGCAGGATTAAGGCCCTGGAGTGAGGCCTGTCCACAGGAAGGGAAGAGCATTATTCCAGAAGAGAAGCCAGCACTCAGGGAGGGGTAGAATCAGCATGAGGACAATGGTGTCTAGGCAATGCTCACATGACCCTGGGGACCACCAAAACAAGGAAGGGTAGAGAGATCTACTCCCCCTTTCCCCAGGGAGCATTCAGAGAAGGCAAACCAATGAGATCTTCTTCAGTAAGGCGAAGCCCAGAGTCTAGGGGGCTACACTTGGTGCAAGGGCATTGGGTTCCCAGGGGCAAGCTCAAAGGGAGGGCGTAGGGAACCCTAAGCTCTGCAAGAGTGCTGAAGGTTGATGCATAGTCTTAGCCCCCCTCAAGCAGTGCAGGTGGTTCT
The DNA here is from genome assembly GCF_011100685.1 of Canis lupus familiaris. Classification (NCBI taxonomy): domain Eukaryota; kingdom Metazoa; phylum Chordata; class Mammalia; order Carnivora; family Canidae; genus Canis; species Canis lupus. The sequence goes on from NC_049249.1 coordinate 27,100,145, forward strand.
TAAACAAGTACACACTGGACCCCAATATGCCACCAAACCCAAGGGTTGCCCAGTGTCTGCAGCAAAGCTTTGTACTTGAAGAAAACAGTACCTTATTATACCTGGGATATGGAGGTGTGATATAGCTACATTAAAATCATGTTAACAGATCCTGACTGCATTCAAATATGGATGATGCAGCTAGGAACCCAAATCAGTAAATACAGGTCAAAATGTAGAGGGAAAAAAAAAAACCAAACCAGTCTCTATCATGACCTCAAAGTCACTAAAATTAGGGTCCCTAGTTACCTTCTGATGTTGCTACTCTGCAGAGGCAGAGAGGAACCCCACTCTGTCCCATTGTGTTCAGCCCCATGGAACTTCTGACTCAAGCTTTCCCAAGTGTGTGCCTCAGAACTGAGAGAAATGGTCATGCTTACATGAAGCTTTGCTATCAGATAAACTTGGGCCATTTGGGTTTGAAAGAAGATGAGCATGTTTCTTCCCACCCCACCCCCCTTTCCTCCACTTGTCCTTGTCCTCTGTGTCCCAAACCCAGTCCTTCTCCTCTGAGCACACCTCATCTTTGAACTTTCCATGCTCCCATGTGGCGGACCACCAAGCAGGTGACACCAAGTCTATTCTATGTTTCCCACCTTACTTCATAGAATGAGACACAGAACAGGGGACGTGCCAAGCTCTGGGTCTGGGGAAGCTTCCCCATGGGAAGGTGCTCCTTTTAGGGTATAACACTTCATGTTGCCCCAGCCCTAGTTCTGCCTGGGGATATGGAGGGCTGGTTAGCAGCAAGCACTCTGTACTTGCACTACACACTGCACCACTTTCATTTGCTTCACACTCCTCCACTGACAAGTGAAGTGAGGACCTGTGGCTACAGGGGCAGCTGGGGTGGGAGGCTCACTCTGTTGAGCACCCGGTGCTCCCTTCCCCCACCACGGCACGAGAGAGACCACATGCAGAGGGCCAAGGGGACAGCACATCCTCCCCCCTCCTCCCACCCACCAGAGTGGCTCTTAGGTCAAGTTCAGAAAAGAAAAAGTAAAGGTCGCCAGCAATTCTGCAACCTACTAATCACCTAAATTAGTAATTAATCCCATCTCCCATCAATAGCTAAACCATAAAGACTCCAACATAAAGAATTTGTTTTCTTTACAAAAACAGAAATCATGTGAAATTTGCTTCTTTTTTTTCACTAGCCAGTCTGCCAGGGGCATGTTCCCTGGACAACATACAGAACTGTCTCATCCACACGACCGACCTCATTGTACCCCCTTGTAAGAACTGTCACTTATTCCTCGCTTCTCCCCCTCCCCCGACCCCATTGCTGGACATAAAAGATTTTTGGTTTTTGGCTTTTATTTTTTTTTAATTTTTATTTATTTATGATAGTAACAGAGGGGGAGAGAGAGAGAGGCAGAGACACAGGCAGAGGGAGAAGCAGGCTCCATGCACCGGGAGCCCGACGTGGGATTCGATCCCGGGTCTCCAGGATCGCGCCCTGGGCCAAAGGCAGGCGCCAAACCGCGGCGCCACCCAGGGATCCCGGCTTTGGGCTTTTATTACTTATTGTTACAAGTCATGTTGCAGTAAACATGCCAGAATTCATGTCGTGGAGAACCACATGTTCATATACCAAATTCCTCGAAAGAGGATGGCAGGATCGAAGGAAAGGATATTTTTTAACTTTAAAAGATATCATCAAATGACTCGCCCAAACTGCTGTTAACCATTTTACATTCTGACCAATACTATAGAAGGAGGATGCTTATTAGCACTTTTCCCACCATAGTTTATCTGGGTGTAGGTCTCATGCCTGGCAGGCAGCAAATGCCTGGCAGGCAGCAAACGTAATTTATCCATCTCTGTGTATCACATGCGTGGCGTTTCATCTCACTCACAGTAGATGTTCAAGGAATATTTGCTAGATGAATGTCAGTAAGAAATCATTAGGCATCATTCAAGTGCCTGGGATGAAACCATAATCCACAAGCAATAAACTAAGATCCAGTGTTATACAACATGACAAAGGCATACAATTATCTGTAAGAATAACCGTCCTAAATGGGCTGGAGATCAATGACCAATTAATGGGCAATGTAGATTTCACAAAAGGATATATTGCCTTTAACAAATCATGCATTTAGACAACCCCCAAGTGGCGGGGACCACCAGGCACACAGCCATGAATAGATCTGAAGAGCCACTCACATGCCACATTAAATTCTACGCAAACCAGGGTGGGTTCCTTAATGCTCAGAAAGGAGAACACCTGTCAATAACCACAATGCATTATTAATTCTTTGGTTATAGGATCTTAATTTACTGCTCACCTCCTCAAAGGAAATCCATGCAAGAGTAGAAACCAGGGCACACCTGGGACTCATGTCTCCTTCTCAGGAGGATTCTGGGCAAGATGGCACAGGTAACCAGAGAGACAGGATGGCTCAAGGTTTCTGAGCAGGATTATCTTTCCTGATTTTGTTTTTGGGGATTATCCCAAATGCTGACCACATCGTGTTTTACCAGCTCTCCCAGAATCCAAAGGTGCCAAGACTGGTTAACCAGCGGTCGTTGGAACTGGAGTCTATGCAGCCAGGCGTAGTCTGGCCCAATTCATGGATCTGAATAGGAGGAGGGCAAGGCAGAGAAGAGCAGGGACCTGAGGTCTAGGTAGAAAGAGGCCAGAGATCAGAGATCCTACGAGATTTGCATTAACTCTAGTCTCAGAGCTCAGAGCATGTATTTCCCCACCAGCTGGAGCACTGTGTTAATGGTGGTCAGGAGGTGGCTGGGAAGCTGGGGCAGCCCAGATGGCCTCCCAGCGATGCTGGCTTCCCAAGCAGGACTTCCCAAGTTCAGCTGGCTCTGGGCTCTCTTGCCGAGCTCATGTGGTAGGCCTCAGAGTCCATTCAAAAGAAATTCATCTGCAGAGGCTCTGGAGAATGTGCACACACACACACACACACACACGCACACACAACCATGGGCACTTCATTTAATGGAAGAAGCACACAAGAAAGCAAAAATCCCATGGTGAAAACGGTCAATTATCAAAATAGATTTTTAAAAAGACAATTATCCCATTGTCCAGAGGATGGCTGCATGAACTTGTGAATATACTAGAAAGCACTTTAATGGGTGACTCTATGGTATGTAAATTATATCTGAGTTGTTTACAAAACTTTATAAACATTGACTTAGAGGAGATTTCCTTTTGAGGGCTGTGCATGCCTTTATTGGATAGATAGTGACTAGACCTGTAAAGACAGATTTGGGGTCTGGATCTCCCATTTTACCAAAAAAAGCAAATATACTGTGTGTAGAACAGGAGGATGGGAAGACAGCCACTCCTCACTGTGATGGTCACAAGGCTGCAGACCATTGTAGTGTCATCTGCTGCTGCTGGCAGGCAACCCCTGATCCACAGTGTGGGAAAGGCCAAGTGCCCTGCTCTTAATCTCCCCAGGCCTAGATGAGGAAAATCAATGTAATGACCCATAAGAGGAATCCACTCATAAAGAAGGTCACTAAACACCTCTAGTTATCCACTGGTTCTTTAGGAAAGAAAATACCATAAAAATCTACGAGTAGGGCATAACCCCATGCTCCATTAACACATATGATTTGAGGAGAAGAAAAACCTCATGGGCCACTCAGCCTAACATTTTCTTCCTCATTTCTATCCATATCAACTGCTCTTGTTTGGATCCAGTGTTCCCTAAGCATTCACATGCCAAGAACTTGAACAAGAAACACCAGAGGCCAGAGCACACCACAGACAACCTATTTGTTCTCCACACGTTGAAGACATTGTTGGAAAACAATTTATCCACAGACTCAGATTTCCAGTGTCACTATGGTGCCTTCAAGGCCCATTTCATCTTGGGTTGTCAGTTGCTAAGTGCACACTCTAAGCAGCATCTTGAAATTCATGCGAATTCATGAATAAATACAATTTGCTCCTTGGAAACATGCCTTTGCCTCTCCCATGAGACCTCCCTCCCCACAGGCACTGCTGCCTGGCTGCCCCAGTATCAGATGGCCTAAGGCAGGTCTACAGAACCCAAAGCCCATGGCCCCCACCATGATCTTGGTTCTTCCACGTTCCCTTTTCAGATGGGAATGCACCTGGTAAATTTGCAAGTCATGGGGGGAGGGGGATCTAGATGAGCCACAATCTCACACTCTTCACAAACATTGGCCACAGATTTCCTTCCTGTGGCCCTATTCATTTAGGGATTCTAAGTCATGTGAATCCCCAAGGGTCTGTGTCCTCAAGTTTAATCAGTCTCTCAAGTACCAGGGAGACACCAGACATCCAATGCCACCAGGATGCCACCAGGACCTTGTGCAATGCCAACAAGCCCTTGCTATGCACACTCCATAAATGCTCTCACTGAGCCCCCGCCCCCCCGCCCCCAGTGCTTCTTTTCAGCTGACACCATTCCCACTCTCCAAGAGGTCTGTCACAGCACTAAGTCAGGAGAACCTGGCCTCTCGCTTCCCCAAGGGGGACCAACAAAGGACATCACTCTTCTCAGCCTTCCTTGTCACAGTGGTCCTGTATGCCACAGACAGAATGCTGGCTAATTCAGGCTGACAAGCCCAAAGATTAGACTCTACCAGAAAGCCTGTCATACCCCAACTCCTCATTACTGGATGTCTGAATGCACGGTATCAATTAACAGCAAGACATGACCTGGGGCTTAGTACCATCCACTGGCTTAAAAATTAGCAGCATCTCTGCTCTGCCTTTTCCTTTAAATAAAAATCCACTGCTGACCCCCCCAAAAAAATCTCAAATTGTTTTGTTTTTCAGTAGTTTTTGTGTAACCAATTAGTCTCTTTTATGCTCTCGGTTCTGCTTTGGTTTGGGTAAGAGTGAACAGCATTTAAAATGAAGGCATTGTTTATTCACAAATCAAATAAGCTCCCGACAGCTGCCCCAGTGGCTTCCTCATCCAGTTCAATTAATGGCCAAGGCCTCAGGGTGAATGGTCTTCTGGGGAGAATGTGGGCATTCATTTTCGGATTCCCATTTGGTGTTGGGTCTTTTAATGCCAAATCCTATTTAATGTACTCGTGTTATGTTAAACTGTGTGCAAATTTATTCTATGGACTACTCGACAGAATTCATACTATTAAAGTCAAATACGATTTGCACTTGAAAAATAAGATCTTTACTCCACTTTCAAATAGCAGCAACCCAGTGTTACCTTCAGCAGAGATTAAGCCCGACCAGACCCTGCCCTCCCTCTGAAACCAGCCCTCATTTTCTTCCCAATGACCATGGTCGGAAAGGTGCATTTTGTTCTGAACTCATGAAACCATTTGTACACAATTTTTGTAAGTTTCTTGTAAAAACTGTTGTTTTTTTCTTTTTTAAAGTATATTACCAGCACTACTTTCCAATAGTGTACTTTCTCATTCTACCTTGCAAGGGACAGACAGTTCTTAATAACATGCTATTGAATTTTATAGCCGTCCTTCAGACTTTGTATTCTCTGGAAATGCCAAGCTTTTAAGAACTTTTCATCCTGAAATCTCTGAGTCTGAAGTGCTCTGAATAAATGAGAGTCTAAGTTTCTTTGGTGGTACTATCCTGAGTATCTTGACCTGCTTTCGACACATCCTCATCCTCAAAACTATCCAGGAACGCTCAAAATAGCATAAGGTGATTCTGTGTTGCACAGTACTGGTTTTTATCACTCATCTATCCTTCTGTTGTGCATAAGGAATTACTTGACATACTCCTAAAATATGTGGCCCATTTTTTCCCCTTAGAACACTGAGGATATCCCAAGAGGGACAGTCTGGCTCAATCACAATGCCAGACCATAACCCACATGAATTATACTATCTGCTCTCTCACATGGTAAGGCGGATCAGCTATCCAACCATGGTCCTTAATTGTACTTCCCTTGGTTTCAGAAATCACTTCTAACCAGGAGAAGTCTGCGGGATTACTGTTACTCTCCCAGCCCAGGAAACAATTCTGGAACTCACTGTATATGTGTCGAGGTCTCCAACACTGCCTTGGTCTTGGTCTTGGTCTTGGTCTTGGTCTTGGTCTCTCTCTCTCTCTCTCTCTCTCTCTCTCTCACACACACACACACACACACGAGAGACAAAGAGAGACAAACAGAGGATCTTGTGGCCATTTACACTCACTACACTCCCACAACCATACTTGTTCTGGGGGGCCACGTCACTTATTTCTGACATCTTTACTACATCTCTCTCTCTGCACATAAACACATCCAGGCCTCCTTCTCCAAAAACACCTCCCCATCAATCCCCAAATTGCCACCTACTCCTAACTTCCCACCATCACACCCTGGAGTCAGGAAGAGAAGAGCCTCCACTTGGCTCCTCCTCTCCTCATCAGCCTTAAACTCTGCTCTCACCAAAATTCACCAAGGAACGATCTCTCTTAGGGGATCTCAACAATCTCCTTAACCTCAAGTCCAACAGCACTTTCTCAGACCTTATTTTCCTTAACCTTCAATTAGCAGAAAATAGTCAAATGTCTACTTCTTCATGGACTTTCCCTCCCTGACATCAGACTTTCAAGCCTTTTCTGTATCAATACTTTGGCCAAGAAATCCCTCGAACTTGAGCTTGCTCTCCCCAACATCACCAACTGGGATGCCTATGAATCGTCACACGTCCAGCTCCAGCTCTGTGAGGGCTTCCCTTTGCTCCTTTCTCTCTGTCCTTCTCTCCCCTGAACAACTGTAGTGCTTTATCTGATGTACCCTCTTACTCTCTATGTCATATTATCTCTCCTCCTGTCATCTCTCCCTGGCCAGATCCTAAATTTGTTGTGGATAGAAACTATCTCAATCCTCTTAAAATCCCTGCGCGTTTGGCCCAATGCCTGGTACATGACGCCTGCTGAATGCTGAATGAGTTCATTTTTAAAATCAGTTGTGACCAAAGTCATTTTTTTTTCTTCCCAGTTTCTTTGTTAGATTCTCAGTTGGCACCACCCAAAGACCAAGCTCTGCCTTTACTGAGCAGAACAATCCAGACAGCCTGAGTTTAAAATGAAGATTCCCAGCTTCAGATAGTCTGAAGTACTGAGTCTAGAGTGGATCCCAAGAATCAGCATTTTTATCCAGCATTCTAAGTGACCAGGCCACGCTTAGAGAAAACCTGGGTTATAACCCAAATCCTAGGGTTTGAAAGGCTCCATCCGCCCTTCAAACTCCTGTCTTTGTAGGCCTGCTACAAAACACCCATGAGAGTTAACCTTCAGGTCAGGAGCAAAATTCAGTCCTCTCATGAAATTCTTAATTCTATTAAGAGTAAATCATCAAAAACCTCATAGATTTTTTTTTAGGTGAGACAGGCAAGTTCAACTGTCAATAAACAATTATTGATTTAGTAAAGCATGAGGAACTCTCCTAGGCACTTGGAATAGGACAAAAAGTTTGACAGATGAAGTGAAAAATCCCTGCCTCCTGAGCTTGCCTTCTGGAGGAGGCTGGGTGCCAGTGCACCCTAGCCAGGTTACCATTAACACGGGTCTCAGGAGAAGACTGAGGACAAAGCAGAGGAAAACCTGAAGTTTATAACAGGGCCAAAGCACACATGTTTCCACAGCATGTGTAACCAGTTCCCACACTGGGTGGCCCTGGCCCAGTATCCTTCTGGGTCTGCTATTTCCTTCCCCAAATGTCTACCTGCTGTTGTGTCACCCTTGGTTCTGGTCTCTGAAGGAAATGTGTGGGTGCTAGGCTGTGGAAGTAAACATTCAAGCCCTCAGGGGGCCTCTGACCAATGGTGTGGCAGGGCAAGCTTGTGGGGGCTGGGCAAGGAATTCTCTTAAGGTCCCCCGAGAGCCTCCCTTCCATTGTCTGTTGGGCAGAAGCTGTGGGGCTGGTGTTGAATCTTTCATGTGTATTGGCTGCTGCTAGAGTTGTTTTATTCATCATTACTTTTATTTGATCCAACTGTTTCTTGAAGCCATCCACATGCAGCATGCAGATTATATGTGTACCAGATTTTCTTTCAAAAATAAAACCCACAATGACTCTGCTATGTAAACAATCGCTCGGTACTTCAGAGCACTTCAATAGCTTCCCTTTGAAAACAAAACCCTAAGTGGTATTTAGACACAGGCTCCAGATGGGGCAGTTAAGTGTACCTTGCCCCTGGGAAATGAGTGGTAGCTTCATGGCTGCTGGCAAGGGGGCTGGTCCCCATTCCTTGACCGTGCCTCCTTCCCCTAGTCACTTCACACATAGCTCCCTTCACTGGTTGCCCTTGCCACCATGGAGCCCTGCCTCCAACTTCAGGACAAGGGACTACCTCTAGGATCACTAACAACTCACCCAGCATCCCCGAGATCACCCAAGTCCTCCCTGGTCTGACCAGTATATTTCACTCTTTGCCTTCCAAAGACTCTCTGGGAATCTAAACTTTAAAAAGTGAAATAAAAAGCTCCTTCTCACAGAGCTGATCTTAATCACCTGCTAATCAAAGGTCTCTAATAAGCTCCCTTTACAGTCAGGATGGGGAGAAAGTCACCAGGGCCATTTACAAGATGACACTGAGCCTGTCTTGATAAATAGAGGAGGAGAATCTTTAACTTTTTTTTAGCATCTAACTTGGTAGGTGGCACTGAATAGGAAGGGGAAGGGTCAGCCTCATCCTCTCTCTGGGTTATATGGCTCAAAAGTGTCTCACTCTTTACTTTTAAGTTCTCTATTGAGATAATTCACATTAAATGCCTGGAATGTGACCTGGACATGGTAACCACTCAACAGATGGTGGCTCCATCCGCCCTTCTAACTCCTGTCTTTGGAGCCAAATCAAAAGAATTCTATACCCTGTTATTGACTGTAGTAGCAGGAATGTTTTTTACCCTCTCCTTTCCTGAAATCCTGCCCTTAGACACTTAAAATGCAGGCTCCCTACCTGTGACTTTGGGGCGCTCAGTACATATTCGATAGCAACTTATCTTTGTTCATCAGGCTTTAGGAATTTTGAGTATGGACTCAGGGAGGCTCAGAATTCTACTCTCCAAAAGGCCCCTGATTTTTCCATCCTGATCTTAATAAGTCAAATGAAACAAACTATACTGTTTCTGTAAAATGCAAACCTCTCAGCTGATAAAACTGAGCTCAGATAAGCAAGAAACCCCAATGAGTTTAGACGAGAAGGCACCAGACAAAGAGCTTCTCCTGAAAGCTTATCTGTTCTCCAGGGACCTCGATTTCCACGGCTGTTCTAACTTGATGTCTGAGAGTCCTGGGAGAATTCATTTTTAATTTTAAATATTCACAGGACACTTCTTTTTGATAACATACCCTGGCTAGGGCTCCAAAGTCATCCTCACAGTTCTTGTAGGCTAATCTTTCTATGTTTCACCATAAAAGCTGTCAATTAGGAAACCCTCTCTCCCTGCCAGTCAGGAACTGCATCCTATTCTCCTGTACACAGATACACAATGAATCACAGGCTTCACTAATCCTTTAAGAATGTTAGAGGTCCCCCGGGACTGTTCCAAAGAAGGCAAACCCTGCCCTGTATTATGCTATTTCCTACTAATCCTAGGAAAATGAATGTTAATTTATCATGAAAAAGGGTTAATTATGCATTTATTTCCGACGTAGGTATATGAGATCAGGCTCAGAAATAATACTGAGTATAATTCCCTTTTAAATGAGGATTCCATTTTAAGCATTTTTATCAAACAGACGCTCAACTCGGAGCAACCGTGCAGAAGAAAAAGAGTGGCAGGGTAATGACAAGACCCAACCATAATTTTAATTAACCTTCTGATCCTGCTTAAATATATTTTGCCTTGTAAAAATCTGTAATAACATCTATTTCAATCTCCTCTGCTATTAGTTATTAAATTGAAAATGGATGCCTAGACTGATGTGGCAAAGATATTTCAAGAAATTTTTCTTTATTCTCTCTGGTTTATTAAAGTAATAATTTGTAGCATAAAAAGTTCTCTGATTAAGTAATTTAGTGTAATTAAATCACCAGATTTATGAGGCTTCCTAAAGCAGCACACACGCAGCTGGAATGATGGTGACTGCTGGCAGATGCTGAGCCACAGTGCATCTTGGCAGTGGCTTTCCTTGAACTTCCCTGCTGCTCAGACCAGGGGTTTCTTGGTTTTCTGTGCCCTCTCCCACAGTCACTGAGATTCTAAAGGCCCTTGCCTACTGTCTCTGTCTTGCTCACAGTTAAAGAGGAGCCCTGAGGAAGGGTCACTCTGTGGGTGCTGGTATGGGAAGCAGCAGAGAGAGGTGTGGCAAGGAAATCACATTTACATCAGCCCACACACAATCACCACATGCCTGGTGTGGTACTCTCTCCTCCTCCCTTCTCCTGTAGCCACTGAGATACCCCACAGCTCCACTCAGGGTGCCTTCCTTTACCTGATGATATACTCCAAGACTTAGCCTTATCTACCCTCAGCTCTGAGAGCCCCTGGGAAGATGGGACCAGGTTAAATGTTCTTGAGCCAGACTCTCTTGTCTTTATAAAACCTCTGGAGTTTTGCTAGAAGAAGAGTAGAAAGAACCCAGGATTACTCACAATTTTAATAGAATATGCATGCAGACCCTAATCTTTACACTGCCCTTCACTCCTGACAATGGATATGCTAGAAGTTACAAAGCGGGACTGGGAGCTCATGGGTCTCCACTCATCAGTCTACCCACCTGCCCAACAAATGTCTACTGAGAGTCTATGGTGTGCTTCCTGGTGAGGTGGGATGGGGAGAAATGAAAGCCCAGTAATCCTACTCTCAATAATCTCAGACTCCAGCAAGGAAGCAGACACAGAGACCAAAAGTTACAGTACAACATGGTAAGGCTGTCCGTGAGAGATAGGGAACCCCAGACTTAGTTGGAAGAGGGGATGCAAGGGTTTTCAGGAGGAAGAAGTGGCACTTGAGTCCCTTCCTGAAGGAAGAACAAGTTCAGAGAGAGCATCCTGGGCAAAAAGGAAAGCAGGTGTGAAAGCAGGAGACCAGCACTTTTGGGAAATTCAAGTAGCTCCAGCTGGCCTGGAGAGAAGAACATATAGGAGGAGAAAACTAGAAAGCTAGCACAATCTGAAAATACATGGCCCTGTGTCCCAGGCTGAGGAGCGGGGGTGGGGGGGGGTGGGGGGGGGCGAACCTCATTTTAATAGGGCTGGGGCAGCCTCCCCGCCCCGGGGAGGTTTCAACACCCCACTCCCCTGCTGGCTGGAGCAAACCTACTTGCTCGGGCTTGCACTTGAGGAAGCTCTGTCTGGCAGCTGTGAAGACACAGGCTGAAGAAACGGCATGCAGCAAAGCCAAGAGCCCTTCACAAGCTGTTGCAGACCCCTGGAGGTGTGAGCACAAAACCCTGATGTGAAAACGGAACTCTGAGCAGCACCTTATAGGGGCCTACTTGAAGAAGACAATACTAATTTGGATATATAAACTCACTCACACAACAAATATTTGCGAAATATTTTCTGTATGTCTGGTATTGAATACAAATATATACTTTTTAAAACTGGAAATTGTTACATGCTTAGGTTCTTTTTTTTTTTTTACACGCTTAGGTTCTTATATCAATGTACTTTTAAAAGCACTTTCATATAGACGATGCAATCTCATCCTCACGTCTACTGCCCTGAGAACCAAGCAAACCTCAGCTCCTGGGGACAGGTGCTGTGGGGCTGGTACCTTCCTGGTTGCTGTGCACACACCATATGTGATCCCTGGATGGGGGAGGCTGGATTACAGTCTGAGGATGAGTTTGATGAAGGCATCATGCCTGTCATGGTTCCCATTTCACAGATGAAGAAATGAGGCTCAGAGGGTCCAGAGTCACATTAGCTCTGTGATGGAACTGAGACAAGATGCCCTTTCTAATCTTCCTAGTGAAGTGCTTTGTCCTATACAGCACTATCTCCGGTAGAAGACACATTTTATATTTTTAACCCACGTGGGATGAAGAATATACCCATTGCTTTCACAGAACTGCCTTTCCAATAATCTACACATTACCCCTGAAGGCCACAAGACAGAATAAAACCCCCAAAGGATTCACAAAGGTTCTGTTCTAAACCGAGGCACAAAATCTGATTATTGTAAAACAAAACACTGTATTAAATACACACCTAAACTATAAAGAGCTTTCTGTAATCTATCTATTTAGTTTGGGCTGAACAGATTTTTTTTTTCCAAGTGGAAAAAGTCAGCCAGTGGCCAGATCTGCCAACCCTGATCTTTTCGATGAATTAGGTTTCTAAAAAAAAAAAAAAAAAAAAAAAAATTGCTTTGCTTTTTCTTTGCAAACCTCCAAAAAGTGATTGTGTCCTTGTGGGTTAAAATATAATTCCAGTATATTTTTGATCTATATAAATTTACCATGTAACCAAAGAGCCCTTTTCAGACTCAGATATATCTATATTTCAGGAAAAAGTGCTAAGTGAATTCTAACGAACAAAATGAGCTAATTTTGTGAATCTTCCAACTAGTCTTTTTCCTGCATTCTTCTCCTTAATAACCTATAAATTTTAGTCATGAGAATCATTCTTCAGTGTCTGGGGCAGTAAAACTCTTGCTAAAAATCAATAGTCTGCCTACTTTTAAGACTTCAACGTGTTGTGAGGCGGCACAGGCCTTTCTATATAAAACTCCATAATGACCTAAAACAGATTTGATTCCAGAAATCAGAATTCTCACACTAATAGGCTTTCTATTTAAGAAGGCTCTAGGAACTGAGAACAGACTACCAAATGGGTTAGATTTTTCAATTTTATACCTTAGTCCCTAAGTGCTAATTTCTCAGTGGAACAGTCAGATAATATACTACCAGGGATTACTGAACTCTTGTCACAGTCCTGAAATATTAATTTAAAAGGTTACGCACCAGTGCTAATATAAATTATCTTTTAAAACTATCTATATGGGTAACATTTTAATAAGCCTTAAAACATGATTTTTCTCTCTCGATGTTGAAAGCAAAATATAATATATAAATGGCTCTGAGAGAGTTGTGGATTTATTGTATTTTTTTCCAAATGATTTGCCCTGACCATTTCCCATAACTGATGAGAAAGCCCCAACTGTGGGTCCTGCCTGCAAATGCACTGTTCCTAATCAATTTAAGGTGGCAGATGCTCTTCGCTCCCTCCATCCTAGGACTCTAAATGAAATCTCTTTCTTCCGTAACCTGTTAGAAAACCTGTACACGGCATTCAAGCTTCACCTGAGCACATCACGAGGAAGAGGCAGGATATGGTCAGGCCCCAGGGGAAGCAAATAAAATACCAACACTGCGGCAGGCTGCAGAAATGTCAGCTTTCCTCTAGGTTAATAGCGTTTGTTCTGTGCAGAATGTACACCAGGCTTTATCCTCAACATGGAGCCATATCCTTGGGAAAGAGGATGACTTGGAGGAAATATGTGACTTCTTAGCTGTCTAACTATGTGCCAGCTCCAAAAAGATGCCTTGACATTTATCAGAAAGCCTGAGCAAGCGGGAGCCCAGCAGGCTGCCTTCAGCCAAGGACAGAAGAAGAGAAATAAAATGCAATGTTAGATTACTATACATAGATCATTAAAGGGTGAGATTAATGCGGGTTGATTTTATGCTCGTTACAATCCTCGCCTGGGAACCTCATCCAGAATTTCCTTGCCAGCTTTGCTTTGTGAGCTAAATTAGAAGCTTCAGAAAAATCAGTAAAGGTAGCTGGCCCAGACCTCCACCATCCTCAGGGTCTCTTTGATTTGCTATGGTCCTACCATGGGGAAACGTTTTACTGCTCCTCTCTCACTGTGGGACTGCTCCATCACCATAGCTACAAAATGTAAACATCAATATGGTAATAAAAAGTAAACAAATAATTCAGTTGCACTGCCCTTTAAATTCAGGAAGAAATGGAATGCTTTTTCTCTTTTTTATGTTCATTGCCTTATTTTCCAAAGGGACCTGCCCATTTCAACTTTGCAGGGCCTCAACATTAAGTCAAAAAGCAGGTCCATGTGTGAGGTAGAGTTTCCAGCTGTTTACTAAATGATTTCCTTTAGTTTTTCCTAAGTGGATTTTTTGAAAAATAGGAGCTACTAATGTCTGATGCAGGCAGACTGTTTCCACCACAAGTAACCCAGCAAATGCACTATTTTTTAAAAAGACGACAAACAAAATCTTTAATTTATAAACAGTCAGAATATCAACCAGTTGCCTATTTTTTTTACAGCCTGAGAATTCCAGAATCATTTTCCACAAACATATGTCAACCTGCAAATACTTACTAAGAGCCTACTATGTGCCAGCGCCCCTGGTTAGCTTTGAAGCAAGAAATTAAAAAAGGATATGGCACCTTAGGCATCAGAAGACAGAACGGAATGCCTCCATAGGGAATACACTAGGATTCTAGATGCCATTCATTGATTCCTTCTTCCATTTTTTCCCTTTTCCCTCTCCCTCCCTCCCTTCCTTCTCTCCTTCCTTCCAGTCATCCCTCCTTCCATCCTTCTAACCATCCCTACAGCAATAACCTGAGGCCTACCATGAACCAGGCATTAGGAATACAAAGATTCAGTATCAGCCTTTGGGAAGTTCACTTCTGCCAACAGGCCAACAGACGAGCAGGAGATTCGCCATGTAGCATGGCAGGTGCTGTGGTGGGCTGTGGTCTGGGTTCCTAGCTTCACAGAGAAGGGATGTCAGAGCTGGGTAGACCAATAACACGATCTAAAGCGATAAAGGCTATAGCACACCTGGCTTGTCTAGGGAAAGGTAAAAAAGTCAAGTGTGGCTAGAACACAGAGGATGCTAGAGACAAGGTTCGACAGAAAACCAGAGGTCTGACTCTGAAGCATATCAAAGGCTCTGATAAGAAATACAGGGGCTTCCTCCTCTGGCCATGAGGAGTCATCCAGGGTTCTCAAACCATGACAATTATTGGAGCCTATCTATGTGTCGTGATGGGGACCCAGGTGACATGTGGAGGACAGAAAGAGAGTGATCCATCAGGACACCTGTATAATTGGTTCGGGCAAAATCATGAGGACCTGGGCTGAGAGAGAAGAGTCAGGCCTGGAAAAAAGGAGAAGGATTTGAAATGAACCCGGAAATGCCAGGACCCAGGGACCCACATGGATGTGATAAGTGGAGGAGGGGAGGGGCCAGAGGAAAACAGGCTGACTCTAGGCTCAGAGCCAAGGCTGTGCTACCATCTGCAGTAGGAAATGCAAGGAGAGGGCAGCCTGGAGCTGGGGCAATGATGAGCATGAGGAAGGTGAGGAAGAAACACTCAAAATAAGGATCTAGAGCCTGGGAGAAGGACCTGGGCTAGAGGTGGCAGTTGCTAGAGTACAGATGGGTAGCCAAAACCACCGGAATAGATGGGAATGTACAGAAGAGAGAAAGGAGGCACCAGGTATCTGCTCCCATTCTTCATAGGGACATGACATACCATCAAGGAAATGGTAATTTAGCTAGGAAAATGAATCACATAAACAAGAAACAGTAAAATTGCTTTCTGAAGATCTGAGTGGTATCACTATCAATTAAACACCTCTACCCACCTCCCACTATTTCTTCCTACTGACAAATAAGTACACATATCTGCATGTCTGGGCCAGATATCCCAATTCCTGAGATAGAAAGGAAACATGCCATGAAACAATGTCCACCCAACAGCCTAAGCTCATGGCAGCCAGAGGCAGGAGGCCCTAGAAGCCCAGGCCTGAGCCCATTCTGCTGTATCTATGACAACGGGGTCCACTGGCTGATGCTATGGTTGCATTTTTAAAATCTTTTAAAATTGCATTCGGTATTTCTTCATTGGCACCAAACTCACCAGACTTATAAAATGCACATTTTGAAAAGCAAAGGCACTTCGGCCTGCAGTATACCTGAGTTTGAATTGCATACAGATTTTGTTTGGGCTTGGCTTCCTCCCAACTGGTAAATTGTGAAGTTTTCAAATAAAGCCAAATTATAAACATAGGAATCTTTGCCGTGCCAGGAACCCTTCCCTGGAACACTCCAGCCCACAAGGGGCTTGGGGGGTGGTTCTCTCCCCACAAACTTATACAGTATGTATTGTCTTTACTATCTTGTACTGTTAATTAACTACTTCCTGATTTATTATTATTTAATTGTCATTTGGCCAGATGTCAGGCTTCTTGAGAACAGGTTGAGTTACACTATTCTGAATGTTACAAAGCAGGGACTCCATGACTACATCACTTCAGGCATCTAATTCAGGAGTTGAGGGAAGCAATCCAAGTTTTCAAAATTGGGTGTAGGAGAAAGATTCATATCTGATGAGTAACTGCCCTAGGTTCTACAAGAGGCAGAAAGAGTGTGCAGTGGATGCCCAGAAGAAGGCGGTGACAAACTGGCACCTCTGTTCTGACTGGGGGCTCCATACTATGTGACTGTGCTGGACTCTGTAAATACACTCAAACAAAGGAACCTTCAAACCAAGTGGAGACACTCTTCCAAAGGAAGAGAGATAAGCAAACAGAAAATCATCATACTAAATCTTCTGCAGACTCAGGGCTTTCTCTTCTATTCTCTCTTAGGGTTCTTCCCTAATGAGGTATCCTTTTGGGTCCATCCTTTGAATACGTTGTGTGCACTGGAGCACACTAAATGCAGGTGGCACATGTCTGTTTGCAGGAGCCAGAGCTCTCCCTAGTCAGGGCCCTGCTCCCCATCTACTCTCTCCCTTAACAATGGCTGGTGTGCACAGTAGTGTTAAGTATGGAGGGAGTTACACAGAAGCACGAGGTTGGCTGGCCCTCAAGCAGCTTACAAGCAGATGAAAAAAACAAATATAAGCCCAAATCAACCAACTAGACCCTTAGTACCAGATGGTCATATTATCAGGATTTTATTTGATTTAGCATAGTAATCCTCCTGTACATCAGGCACTGATCTAAGCACTTTACAAAATGGTAACTAATGGACTCTTCATAAAACCCTATGAGGTAACTAGTTTCATCACCATTTTGCCAGTGGGGAACCTGAAGCATGAAGACTAAGGGACTAGCTAGTGGTCATGTGACTGTTTAGTGGCAGGATTTGAACCTATGCCCTTCACTATCAGTGTACACTGCCTTTTGCTGAGACCCAAGAACTAGACACTGGAGGCAGAAGGTATGGTGGGCTCTTCAGGTCAAGGGATCTGAGGTAATGGTCTGAGACAGACAGGTGTACCCTGGACCTGGAATAATGAATGGGATTCAGACAGGAACAAAAGACAGGAGCAGGCCACTCCACGAAGAAGAGATGTCAGAAAGGGAGCCAGGAAAGGACACAGAGGTGACTGAGTACACTGGCTTGGCTGGAGTATTGGGAACACAGAGCGAGTCCACGGGAAAGAAGGCTGGATCCACCTGCTGGGCACAGAGCAAAAGGCTGCCTCTAAATGGCAGCTGAGGACAACTTGCCCCACTCCTGAAGGTTCCCAAGAGCCATGGGGTTTGGAAGCAAGCAGACACTGTATATAAAGGCACCTGTTTTGCGGTCACAGAAAGGCAGGGTCAGATTTTTTAGTTCTAGGGGTGGTCAGCCCAGAGAGTCTGGCCCTATGCACAGTCCCCTGGAGACGAAACACAGATTCTAGGTGTCACCCACCAAGCCGACCTTGCAAAGGAGACGATTTATTTTCTATAGTGCGAGTCTTGTAACTCTGGCAATCTGCAATTTGTCAAACGAATTAAATTCCTTAATAATCATTATTCCAATCCATGCCAGTCAGCAAATATTTCTTTCAGAACAAATACATAATTAATTCAGACAACACCTTTTTGACTCAAAGGTTTTAAAGTGTCTGGCTGAGGTGAACATGCAGGAAAAATAATGGTATTTCCAGAGGAAAATTCATACATGGTTCAATTTACAATATTGTAATAAGACTCCGCAGCATAAATTCCAACACACTGGACAGAAAACCTATTTGTGTAGCGTGTGAGAACATAAATAAAAGCCAAATACTTACACTGTCCTCACAAATATGAAATTTTCTTTTGTGAATCTACGTTTCCTGACACCTATTCCAAGAAAGTTGGGTCCCGTGATAAATATTTCGGCTGGAAGGTCTTCATCAATATCAACTCTCTCTCTCATTATTCAGTTACTAAATAAAAAAGGATGGTAATAATGGAGTAACAAATAACAGAGCGATATAATTAAAGTTATGTGTCAACTTGCATTCAATACTCAGTCACTACAAATTTTGCCACCAGCTTCCTAACTTTTTCTCCCAACCAAACTAATTATCTTATCCTTACTTTCTTGCTTCAACATCTAACAACAGCCAATGATTTGGCTTCTTTTCCTGTTTTTCGGCCCCTTCTTTTAGGTCCTTCTCTTAAGGTTTCTAAGTGCTCTGCTTTGGTTTTGAATTCAGGGATTAGAGTTCCTTTGTGTGCTCCAACTAGAAGCTCCATCCCCTCTGAGCATCCACAACCCTGTAATCACCCCCTCCAAATACCATTCTTTCTAGGCCTTTCTATAAACCACATTGGCAGTCTCTTTCCAGAAAGCATCCCCTTTCAGAGATCTTTGTTCTATTTCTGAGTAATCTGTATAAACCTTTTTATGGACCCACAGTTTTAGGCAGGAAGGGCTCTGGGTTCAGGAGTCTGATCTTTTCCCTCCTTCTAAATCATCACCAGCAACTACTGTGATCCCTAAACAATGTGTTTCTGGTAGAGAGCCAATTTTGATGAAGCTCTCAAGGTGGATGATAATCATGAACTTAAGTAAGTCTACAGGACTCCATCTGTGAGAACCAAGGAACAAAGATACTATTATTCTCATGCCTATAAGAAAAATAATGTGCTGTGCTACTACCTTTGCATTTGTGCAGGGAAGGCACTGTGTCTCTTCTCAAGGAGCAGGAAACAAGGGCGTATGTGCCATGTGTACAGAATAGAAGAATGAGGTGAGGACTGGCCAAAGGCCTGGGTGCTCAGCCTCTGGTCGTAGGACTTTATAAGAACGCAACTAGATAGAAGCTGAGGCATGGAGATTCAGACAACCAAGGCCAGGGTCATCGGGCTGGTTCAGTCAGTAATTTCAGTCAACACCCCTATTTTTTGAGCTCAGGGTCATGATTTCATGCCCCACATTGAGTGTGGGGCCCACTTTAAGTAAATAAATAAAACACAGGAAAAAAAAAAAAAACTGAAGCCAGACTTTTACAGGCTCAAGTCACCTACTTAAGGAAACCAAAGTCACTGGCCTGGTAGTGGAAAGAGCACTGGGCCAGGACTCCGGAGTAAACAGGGCGTAGCCATGCACCTTAACTTACATCCCCATGCTTTAAGCCTTACTTTAGTTATCTATAAAATGGCCACAACAACACTCCATTTTTTTTCTTTTCTCAAGGATTTATTAAAAAGCTCCCACAGCAGAAGCTATGAATTGGCTGTACAGTAGAAAAATAGGAATTAATGTTTCAAAGTTTTGAGTGGAAGTGGTTAAGAAATTGAGCAAGATCTGTAATACAGTATCATTTGTGTGGAAGAACAAACAAACAAATGTGGGTGCCCTAAAAAATACCTTATTCAAGGAGACACATATATTCGATAACACAGACTAAACACATGTGAGTAGGGACTATGGTGGGGAGGAGGCAGAGATGTGGGAATGGCGCAGAAAAAAATAGATAAACTGAAGAGAGGGGCTGTCCCTTGACCATGCAACATTGACAGCACTCCATAAATCGAGGAGGATGACTAACTGGTCTAATGATAATATTATTACAATTAATAATAATAGCAATAGCTTTATAGCTGGCTCTGTATTTTATTTAGGAACTACAAAAAAGAAAATATGTCTTAAATGTTCAGTGAAAGAGCAAACCTGTTTTAAGTGGCAGAGTTTAGACGAACATGGCTCTGTCTGTAATCACTCCTCTACTCCCAACCCCCAGAAGTCAAAAGCCTAATTAAACAAGCACTTCGGAAAGTTGCTAAGTAAGCAGATCTGGAGAGCTCTTGATTCCGTGGCCAGTACTACAAATGAACTACATTTGGGAGCCCTCCTGATGCTAAAGCCAGTTCCCAAACAGATCAAGCTGCCCCCCCATCTTCTGAACCAGAGATGACCCAGAAGCAGCCCAGAAGTTGCCTCAGCAAGCCAACAAAACAACATTTGCCTCATGCTCAACTGCTGGGAGCATTAGCAGCCCCCATTCATACCTTTTCCAAATATCACAAAAGGAAAGAAAGGTGAAGGACCTGTCACTATCACTCTGCCAGTTCCAATAGATGCCCAGGCCCATGCTCAGAGGGGCCACACAAAGCAAGCCAGCCTTCATTCTGAGTGTTGCAGTCACGTCACTAAGCAACCGGGTAAATATCCACATCCAAATCTCACCAGAACCTGAGCTGAGTGCTCCTGGAAGACATGTCACAAGTCTTGAGACCTCAGTTTCCCCATGCTTCCAGCCAAAAGCAAGCCAGTAAGTAGTTTGTGATGACCCAAAGCCATGCTATTTATCTTTTGGAAACAAGGTCATCCTAAGGCCTTCCCAAATGTCTGACTGGATACATTTTGCCCTCTTCATCTTTCTTTAACTTCCTAACTTTTCCCAAGTTTTGAGTATTAAAGGGGAAAATGCATTCTTTTCCTCTGAGTGAACATGCACTTATGCATTTATTAATCTATCTCCTTTTATTTAACCATTTCAAAACCACCTCATTAGTGTACTCCAGAAAGAGGAGAAAAGAAGTTTCATTCACTGGCCCTGAGTTCAAGATTGATCACCTCAGGTCAGATAAGGCCTGGAGATAAGGATACCCCTATACCCTGGAAGGTTACCCACCACACGAGGAACCCCGCAATGGGTTAAATGCAATTCTAAGGGCTTCTACTCACTGACTGCAGTGAGTGACACATGCAAATGTCTGCCAACAACTTTAAATGCATTTTGTCATGGAACTGTCTCAATAGCTCTATGAGCTGCCCTTTATTATTATAAAGGTTCAGAAAGGTTGAGTTGCTCAAGATCAAGAGGGTAGATAGGAACACTGGTTACTCTGAAATCATGATTTTTCATCCTATTCCAATCCCTCACTTGTTTTCAGCATCAAGAGGGCAGAACCCAATGGATGGAGGGCTAGATGCTCATAAGTCAACTCAAAAGGGCAAGATAGGTGAGTCAAGAGTAGAGTAGTACCATCTGGGCTCTCCCTTCTCCCAGGCTGCTCCTCTTGGGGAAAGGCCCAGGACTCTTATAGGCCAGGTGAGACGTACAGCTCTTGGTCCTCTCTATTCTTTACTTCCTCCTCTTCCCTTACTTTTGCTCACGCATTCACTCTTTTTTCATATCCACTGGGTCTCTTAGGGCAATAGAAGCTGATGCTGCTCATTACAACATTTTGATGCCAGGCACCTCTGTGTTTGGTAGCACACTGGGGCCACTGATCTGGGCATCACTGCCCACCTCTCAATCCCAGTTTCTTCTCAAACTCCCTGAAGACTGGGAGAATGTTTACTCCATCTCAGCATCCCCAGGGACATGCTCTAATTTTACTATCAGGACCTGGGGCAGAATGCCAGCCAGATCAATGCTCTTCCCTTCACTCTAGCACCTCCCCTAAGAAATTCACCAGAGTTAAGGTCACTGCCTTGGCCAGTGCTCGGGAATATTCCAAGGTGCTAGCTGCTAGAAGTGCTTCCTGAAGTTGTATGGAGCATTTTCACAAGACATGGCACCCACCTAGAAGCCTTCTAAGAAAGTCACTTGCTTCTGCATAAGCCAAATTGCTCATGAAATACACACTGGTTAGATAGAGACTCTTTGATTCTCCCTATACTGAAAAGATAGCCCCAGAAAGGCAGCTTTCCTGACCCCTGAGTGACCAGTTCATGGACTTGCCAGGTGTATAGAGGAATTGCCTGCCAAAGCCCCCAGATGGCTTGGGGGAGCCCCTGCAAATTCTGAGCTGCCAGAACCAGTCACCTCTTGGCTGGCTGTTAGAGGGAGAGGTCCACACAGCTTGGAGGAGGCTGGATAAGCAATCTTCTCTCCAGGCCTACACGCCAGCATCTGGCTCTCCTGGTTCTCAGAAATGCCCTCATTTACCAAGCTAATGATGAATGACAGCATTTCCCCCAAAGGAGTGAAGTATGTTCTTTATTGGGCCTGGCAGGGACCTGCAGCTCCCAAATACAGCCTCAAACCAACTCCCCAGCAGAGTGGAGACAACATCTGGCCACCAAAGAAGGGCCCTTCTCTGGCCAGGCCCTGATCTCCAAGAGGAGCTGGCACCACAGCTGGGCTCCCTGGCTGACTGTTCCAGCTCTAATTTAAATGTCTCCTCAGAGGTCACAGCAGAGGCATGAGGAGCTCAGTGCATCTTCCCTGCCCTGACATGAGGCTGGATCAAGTTTCCAAAGTAGGAGGCTCAGGGAAAATTAGCATCATCAGTCATCCCGGGTTCTTGGCTGTTTAACCAGAGCCCTGGGCATTGGGAACTGGGACCTTCTCACCCTTGGATCTGGGACCAAGGCAGAGAGTCTCCTTGTGGGGACACCTCATTTGCCAAGGGACTACCGGTATCCAAAAGGCCTGCATCTGAATTTGCATTGGCTTCTCCCAATTCTCTGTCCTCACTCCTCCCTTACTAGTTTCTTCAGGGAGCAAGCACTTCCTTAGGAGATCATTCGCACACACATTCTCATCTCAAGAGTTTACTGAACATGAGGCAGGATGATACAGGCTGGGCACCACTGATTATTTTATCTGTTACTATGTAATTCACAAGGTTCCACAATGTCTCCAGAACGTCACAACTGGATGACCCCTAGCTGATCCCTAGACGTGGACTCTGCGTACCTCTGGGAAAGCTGCCTTCCTGATCCTTTTTATTTTATTTCACTTCATTCTTTGTTTGGGGGTGTGGGGGTTATAAGGGAGGAGGAACCATGGGGAACTTGTTCCTAGGGCCTTAGAACACAGGGTCAGCCAGCAGCAGCTAGACTGTGGCTTGACCAGGCTCTCAGCACAAGACCCCAAAATGGCACCAGAGGTATGAAAGCCTCCCAAGCTAACCCAAGATGGCAGCAGGCACCACTGTCCCAGTGACAGTCCTTGAGAAAGAGAGATGCTTGTGAGGGAGTTAAAACAGTCCTGGCCCACCTTGCCAGGTTCCATATAGGTTTGTATTTTACCAGTGATGCAATGTGACTCCCTCACAACCCTCAAAGGAACTAAGTGACATGATAAAAAAGCCACATTACTTCATGCAGAGGTGATGGCAGTTCCTAATTACTGATGCACCAGTAAGCAAGCTCGCCAACAGCCAAATGAGTGGGTGCCCTTACAAAATGAGGGCACGTGGCACGACGGATTGGTTTACACAGATGTCTGTGACACTGCACAATGCTGAAAGGCCAACTATATAAGTCAAAGGGGAAGGGCTCTTTTAAAGAAATCCACATTTAAATATCATATTGTTTCCCATCCAATTATCTCTGTAGTCTGTATACAGACAGGGGAAAATGCTGAATGTTCATTTTAAGTGCCATCTATCATCTGCTTAATTAATCGCAAGCAAACTCCTACTAGCGTTTCAGGTGAACAGAACATAAAAGAAATGAGATTCTTCCTGGCAAATGAAAGTACTTACAGTATTTATAAGAAATAGGACTCTTCCCCTGAAGAAACAGAATAGTTTTAACTGAAATTCATGTCTCAAGACCCTGTGGGCTTTTTAAGCAAATTTCAAGTGCTTCTTCCCCTTCCTGAGCTCAAACTAGCAGCCCTACAACTTGTCGCCTCAAAACTCAGAAGGTGACCTGTTCACATAGGGTCACATCTCAGTCCTTTCCCCAGGAACCAGTTATATTCCAGGGAACTTTAATGTTAAAACTCAATGACAGAGTAATTGGAAGTTTTTCCACAGGTATGTTCAAAGAACTATGGTATTTAAATGAAGAAAGCATTGCATTTAAATGGAGATAGGGTTTTAAAGGAAACACAATATAAACAAAATGAATACTTGTATGAATTAATAAAAGCACTGAGTATTTCTGAAAAAGACTTAACTCTTCCTGAATGCAAACGTTCTGTGAACATTTAGTATATTTGCATGTTATTTTTTTATTCAAACATGTCCATTTGGGGTCATGAGCCCTGGATTCCAGGGTCTGCTTGGCCAGCATCTCTGGATGACACTGGGTGCCCCTGTTGTCACCTGCCTGAAATTTTCTCTTTCACACTGAGAAAATTGTCCTAGGTGCTCAGTCCTCCAAGACTTCAGCCTTATTCAAGGAGCATGTTCTAAAATCTCAGGCCTGAAAACTGCTATCTTATTTTTAATATTAATAAAGTCTAATTAACATAATAATCTAGGAGTTAGTGGTTTGGATAATCCAGTGAAGGATCTTATCCATAAGGCATTTTATCTAGCACAAGAACGCAGGGATTGCCTTTTCTGTAGCAGGTTTTAGCTTTTAATTGTGCTTTATGTAGGTTGGTATTAAACTCGTTTGCCCTCTCTGAGCATACATACAGGAAGGAACTAGACCAAAACAGTCCAGAACCTTACCAGGCTATGAGAGGGAGAGGTTTGAAATCTATAAACATTTGTCCCGGAAAAAAAATCTACATGACAGCAGTGCAGACCAACAGAAATGGTGGCAGCAAGTTCGCATTTACCTCTGAGGCACTCAAAACACAGTCACATGTATGATCTTATAATGGTTCTTGGCCAAGGCTAGACTCTCAGAGATGCAGTCTTTCATTCCTCCCTCCAACCTGTGTTTACTGAGCACTTACTAGGTGATAAGCACTGGGTTATACTCTAGATATACAGCCTTCTCAGATCTTAAAATCTGGGGACTAGTTAGCCAATGAGGATGGAAATCATAAACTTATATATACTCACATAATGAGACAGGAGAAATAGGGCAAGAGCAGAATACCAGGACCAAGAAGAAGGGGGAAGAGGATCTCTTAAGATAGGATGGGCAGGGAGGGGGCCTCTTAGAGGCAACATAATTTAAGCTGAAGCCTTCAACGTGAGGGGTCCAGCCATATGCAGAGGTCCCCACAGGAGCTGAGGTTCAGAAGAAGGAATACTGTTGCCCTCACTACACAGGCTCCTGGTGATGAAAACCCAATCTTCAAAAAAGGTGGCGAAGAGTAAAAGATGCCAGACACAAAAGGACAAACAGTGTATGATTGCACTGATAGGTGCTACCTGGAATAGTCAAACTCTTGGACTCAGAAAGAAGATTGGTGTCACCAAGGTCAGGGGAGGAGAGGAATGAGGAGATAGTGTTGAATGGGGACAGAGTTTTAGTTTGGGATGATGACAATCCATCTAGAGATGGATGGCGGGGATGGCTGCACAACAATGTGAATGTACTTAAGGCCACTAAAATGTACACTCAAAAATGATTAAAATGGTAAGTTTTATGTTACTGCAATTTTAAAAGGGGGGGGCTGGGTAAGCAACTGGGCATTTTTATGCACCTGAGCCTGTTCTCTGGGCCAGTGAATGAACCTACCCTTCAACCAGAACATTGATTCTAACTCTGCACTGACTTAAAGGTGGAATAAATGTCTTTCTTCAACAAAGTCTGGGTCTTATCCTGCAATGCTTCTGTTCTTCCAAATCATAGTTCAACAGATATTTCTTCCAAGGAGTTTCCTTGATGAGCACATCTTGTTTACCAAGGGAATAACATCCCTTCGTTCCCAGCATGCTCTTTAGAGTACTCATTTATATTTGTCTTGCTATCCTTTTGTCTTCCTACCCATCATCTCTCTCCCTGTCTTCACTCCTTCTCCCAACCCCAACCCCAGTTATACTCTAAGCACATTTTACCCTTTGGGGCAACATTTACATTTGCAATCAGATACATTAACTTTCTTAAATTTAATTCTCGTGAAGTATCCATCAAAGCAGACTTATTACATAAACAGGTTCGTTCATTCATTAATTCATACTTAATGAATGAAACATCTCTTAGGCAATAGAAATAAAGGAAAGTAGGTTGAAAACCACCGTCTTCCACAATTTTATTCAACGCTTCAGTTTGATTTTCTATTACAGTTTATATTTCCAATTTTATCCAGTACAATGCTTTTTTCTAAGCCAAAGACAGACTTTTCTATGAACCACAGATATATAATAGTTATCTATTTCTCCATTTATAGCACTCATCATTTTAGAAGGTCAAGGCAAATGCATTAGGCCAGAGGTTTTTTTAAGGTCTCCTTTCCTGATGAAAGTAAAGATGGGCATAGCTCTCTATGAGAAGACAAATGCCCCCCAGGGAGGCATTTCAACCATGATGAGAGCCCCAGACAAGGCAGAGAGGGGGACCAGAGAGTGGGGAGGACACCGTGGCACAGCAACGTGGACGCAGCTGATGGAAGCACTCCTGAGTCAGATCAGAGCTGATGTGGCACATGAATGCAACAGCAAGTTCCCACGGAGAGAAAAAAGAATTCAACCAGACAACTGAGTTGCTTTTCTATGAAGTGTTCAACATCCATCAAGACACAGGTGAACTCAAAGCTTGATCGGTGTTTGAAATCAAACTTCTAGAATGAAATACAGTCACCAGACTGGTCCTTCCTTGACCTAGATAGGAGAGGTCAGCAGCGTGCCCTCCTGCTGAAGCTCAAGAAAAGTAGCAGGCTCTGAGGGAATTAGGTGCATCTCAAGCCTGTGCTTTGCAGACAGGAGATGGAAGAAAGCCAGATCCACCGGCTTCTCTGGAGCTCCATAAAGATGCAGGTGCAGGAGCTGAGGTTCCTGAAGGGACTCCAAGGATGGTGCCTGTAGCCCGCCCTCTGTCCACCTCCTCTGCAGGGCATGGACATGGGTTTCATTCCATCTTTCCCCAAAAGTCTCAACAAATCCTTCCCCCAAATGAACCATGATCTACCAATCCCCAAAAGCCATTTATAAGAGGCTCTGAAAGTGGAAGAAAGGAAAGGAAGGGAGGAGGGGTGGGGGGGGGTGGGGGAAAGAAGGAAGGAAGCTGGAGGGGACTTTGCCTGAGGGGGAAAAAAAAAAAAAGCCAGAAAGCCTTTCCTTTCCTTCCCCTTTGTGCCATCGAAGTGCGTCATTTATTTGGTGACAAAGCTCTGAATGTTAATTGAATGCATTAAAGGCATAATAACACAATCCAGAAAATTGTTTTGCTATATTTTTAAACTTCCCGTGTGCCTGGCTACCTACAGCTGAACAAGAACAGGTAAAAGATCTCCTTGAAATAAAAACAAGGGAGCTCGAGGGGGGAAGCCGGCACCTACTCGAGAGTTCACTGGGTTCCCATGGAGAAAAGGGCAACTGCCTAGTGCCAGGCAGTTTGGTATCAATGCAATAGTTTCTGGAGAGCTGCCAGCACTAAGGTTAAAAAGCAATATTACAAGGCTTCTATGATGACAGCCTACTGGGAGACATTTGTTGAAAATTGCTTTGCCTATCATTTAGTCAGCAAAAAAACCCCACAGTACTAGTTATGCTAGAACTCTGTTGAGTGTGCATCTATAAATGATTCAAATTGTAAGCACATAAAGCCCCCATACAGGTAGATGTAATCACCATAAAAGCCTGGAGCCTCAGCTCTGTTCTTTTACATTGATAGGCCGTATAAATTTTCACCATATGTTGCCAAATAAGAAGCATAATTATAAAGAAAGTATATTCTGAGTTTTAAATTCAACTTTCAAAAATGAAATCAGAATGACTTTATTTGGCACAAGGCAATAAACTTTTCAGCAGCCACATCGTGAAAACCTGACGTTCTAAACCGTCCAGCATCCTACAGCTTGACTTAATTTTAACTATACCTTTCCACCCTACCAGAAGGGGTGACTTACACGTGGCCAGGGGGAAATTACAAGGTTTTACCAGACTGTCTCCTTGAGTCTCCACATACCTGAAAACATTTTAACGTGAGCTAAAGCACTTAAAAGAAAAATAAAGGCCTGGTATTTCAGTTATCAGAGCAGTGTGAACAAATCAGTTAGTTTACAGTTAGCAGAAGGTTAGGAGTTGTCCGACTAACACTGCAGAGTCCACATGAATTCTCTCTTTCGCTCCTCACCATGATTTAAGGAGTAATTTCATTTTTTAGTGGTTCAGTGGGGCTTTTTGCCTGCAGTCATGTCAAATGCCCTTGTTTTGAATGGGCACCCTCATTCCTTGTCCCCCTGGACCAGGAATATCCTATATTAATGGAAACAAATCCTCATTCCTACCACAGACCAGAAGTTTGGAATTGTAGGTTGGGTGTCTTGAGGCCTCCTGATTATGAAAGGGGCTGGGGTCAGTCATTGCTTGTACCCCTGCCCTGGGACACCAAATGTTAGAAGCAGGCATGCAGGGGAGCTTCCATTCTATGACCTTCCCTGGCACTATCACTAGCCTTTGCTTTTGAAAGTGAGGTGGGGGATCCCTGGGTGGCGCAGCGGTTTGGCGCCTGCCTTTGGCCCAGGGCGCGATCCTGGAGACCCGGGATCGAATCCCACGTCGGGGTCCAGGTGCATGGAGCCTGCCTCTCTCTCTGCCTGTGTCTCTGCCTCTCTCTCTCTCTCACTGCGTGCCTATCATAAATAAATAAAAAAAATTTAAAAAAAAAAAAAAAAAGAAAGTGAGGTGGTTCAGCTCCTGAGAAGCCCATACTTCCAGGGTCATCCCAGATGACATCAGCATCAGGGTCTGGTGAAAGGTGAATGAATCATCCAAGGCAAACACAGAGCTTGCTTTGTTTGCAGGCTGAATCCACAAAGAGTCAAACTGCAGAATGTGAGTGTCACAAGAGGCTGCCTCCTGCACATTCACCCAGCAGGAATCCACTCTCTCAAAGCTGACAGGCTCTGTCCCTCCAGCCTCAGCCAGAGCACATCCCCTTAGGAATGTGGTTCAGGGTAACACAAAAAAACCACTTGAGTATGGCTGGGCCTTCTGCAGTACTGAAGATCCAAACTGGCCAGCCCAGCAGGGAATTACACCCAAAACCAATAAGGAATAAAAGATGATTCCCTCTCATTCGCAACCAAGCCTGGGGAAACAGAGGCAGTCCCAGGGGAGTGGTGAAAAGTGGATTTTCTATCTATGCTTCCTTTGAAGGGGTCGAGGGAAGGCAGGAATAGCTGCCATCTTGGAATCAAATCCATCTACCCTTTTTATAGCTCACCCAGTCTCTCTCTCTCTCTCCCCAGCTCCTGTCCACACACACAGCCACATGCCTCCCCCACCCCATGACAAAGAGCTATTCCCTGATCAAGCTGGGAAACCATATTTGTCAGGCTAATTTTCAGAAGTTACTAAAGTGGCCTAGAAAAAATGGGAGCCAAGGAGCGTCAAGATTACAAAATAAAAATAGATTTTTTTTTATTATCCAGGCATTTTAAGAGCAATTATGTTGCTGCAGTCATAACAGCCACTTGTGCAAACAGCAGGCTCAGAAAGTACAAAAGACTCCTGCCACCTCCACACCCACTCCAGGGGCTATTAAAGTTTGGGGAGGGGAAGGAAACAGGATTTTTAAGACTTTGGGGGTTTTTTGAGTTGATTCTTAAAAATCTATTAACATATTCTTTACCATTCAAAGGAAAATAAAACCAAACACACTTGGGAAGATGAAGTGACAAAAACTACACGTGGAAGATCAAAGATAAAGGGTTTCATCGAGCCCCAAGTTCACAGAAATGTCACCGATCCCTCCCCATCAATCGTATCTGTTTTGTATTTTCTGATGTGGCCAGCAGAGAAGGACTGGTCTCCTAAGAGACACAAATCCTGCTTTTGTTGGAAAAACCATGTGCTCTATTACCTGAGCAGACAGGCAAAGGGATACAGACAACCTCTAACCCAACTCAGCTTGGGTACGCTTGCATTTGGACCTGCTTCCAGATGGTCCTTTCCCTCCTCCCACTCCATTTATCTGTGCCAGTCCTGTCCCAAAGCCAACCAGAGTCAACAATCTATAAAAAGCAAGCTCGTTATAAAGCCTCAAATGAAGAGCCTTAGATCAGCCAGTGAGTTACTAATAATTTGCTCTCCCTCGACCTGCTGTATATGCAGAAAGTGCTTTCTAAATATTCCCATGAATTTGTTTTACTATTTACAAGTTGGGTCCGTTAGGTAAATCGACGTTGCCAAAGTCGACTGATAAATGAGAATGGAATATCTAAAAATAACCACATGAATTCTTTCCCACCAGAAAGTCAAGAAAACAAAGCTATTCCCAATGAATCATCCGTGACCCAGCTCACCTTCCCTGGTCAACTTTAAACTACCCCTCTCTGTGGATGAACCCGGTAGACACTGTATTCTCTAATTTATCTTGAGGAAATCGAAAGGGAGTTTGAAAGGTTAATTAAAATTTCTGGTATAGCTCCTGTGGATCCTCTAACTAAGTACACAATATTTAGCTGGATCAAGGACTGGCGTTCTGAATAATGAAGTATTCTGGTTGAAACAGAATTACCTTATACCCATGGATTACGGATGCTCAATAGTTAGAATAGAAACAAAACAACAAAGCAACTTTCTTTTTTCTTTCTTTCTTTCTTTCTTTTTTCTTTTTCTTTCTTTCTTCTTTCCTTCTTTCTTCCTCTCTTTCTTTCTTTTCTTTCTTTCTTTCTTTCTTTCTTTCTTTCTTTCTTTCTTTCTTTCTTTCTTTTCTTTCTTTCTTTC
Organism: Canis lupus familiaris; assembly: GCF_011100685.1. Taxonomy (NCBI): domain Eukaryota; kingdom Metazoa; phylum Chordata; class Mammalia; order Carnivora; family Canidae; genus Canis; species Canis lupus. The sequence continues at coordinate 27,130,797 of NC_049249.1, forward strand.
TTCTTTCTTCTTTCTTCTCTTTCTCTCTTTCTTTAATGATCAGTAGTAGCCTACTGCTTGACACAAAGGAAGGCATCAATAATTGACACAAAGGTGGCTCAGTCAGTGAAGCATCTGCCTTCAGCTTAGGTCATGATCCCAGGGTCTTGGGATCAAGCTCCATGTCAGGCTCCCTACTCAGTGGGGAGACTGCTTCTCCCTCTTTCTCTGCCCCCCACAACCAACTCATGTGTGTGTGTGCGCACACGCGCACACACACACAAGCACGCATGTGTGCACATGCACATTTGGGCATGCACTAAGTAAATAAATAAAATCTTTAAAAAAAATAATTGTTTTCTACATAGCTGAGCTAAGAAGATATTTAAGCATTTAGGAACACCTCTGAGCCAGGGTAGTCTTATTTCCTCACTCTATCAGTATCTTCATCTTAATTCCCTAACCAGCCTGAGAACCATTTCTGAAACTTCTAATTCATTAGAATGGCTTCTGACCAAATGCTATGGAGATGCAGAAAAGCAGGGGTCAGCAAAAATTTTCTATAAAGGGCCAGATAATGAAGGCTTCCAGTTTGCAGCCCATACAATCTTTGTGGAAACCATTCAATGCTGCTCCTGTGGTACAAAGCAGCCATAAACATTTAAATGAATGGGTGTGGCTGTGCTGCAATATAACTTTATTTACAAAAACTAGGTGGCCAGTCAGCAGGCCGTAGTTTCTCAACTCCTTAAGAATGAAATAATATTTTCTTTACTTTTGTGGCCAAGTTTAGAAAACACCTCCCCCATGGACCCTTTAGTGTATTCTGGAAGAACTCTTTCTTACTTTAAATTGCCCTATTGATTCTGCTCTATCTTTTGTTGTTGTTCTACTTTCACAGACAGACTGAGATATATGGCATGCGAAGCAGACTGCTAATTTTGTGCTCTCCAAATGACAGTATGCTTGTCATGCTTGTCAAATAACAGTTGCTTAGCATTCCTAAAGAGAGAGGACTGACTGCCATGTCAGGGGCACATCAGTGAGGCACTCAGATTCTTCTACCTGGTTCCCAGCAATTCAGCTCAGACCCCAACTTGCAAAACCTAATCAGGGAAACCTAAGTCTCACCAAAAAAGAGGGTTCCCTGGGGTTCCAGTTCTTATCCCTAACTACTTATCAAACAGTTTTTCCCATACATATCCCATATCCTTTTGCAAAGACTGACAGTCTTTCCTCAGCCATATTTGATATTTAGCAGCCTCCACTCCATAGACAGGTGCCCTAAGCAGCTATTGGTTGACCTACCCATCATTCACAGAATGTCTTATCTTCCTCTCAGAACTGGAAGCTCCTAGATTGGTGTTCAAATTTTTTTTATTATTATTAAATACAGCACACCCATGTTGTGCCTCACACACTGCCTGGCACATAATAGATCCTCCATAATGTTACATGGATGAATGAATATATAACCATCTTGCCCAAGTAAGCTTCCTTCCCTTGGTATTTTTAATCTAAGAGTAGATGCCTCCCTATCTATATGAGTTTCTTATCGTTGCTGTAACAAATTACCACACTTACTCATTTAAAACAACAGAGATTTATTATCTTATATATAGTCTTAGAGCTCAGCAGTCCTAAAATCAAAGTGTTAGCAGGGCCACGTTCCTTCTAGATTTTCTTAGGAGAGGATCCTTTTCCAGGTTCTAGAGGCTGCCTACATTCCTTGGCTTGAGGACCCTTGCTGGATCTTCAAGGCTGGCAGCACAGATAGCATCTTCCAAGCTTGCTTTCTTGCTCCTTGCAACTTCTTCTATCATTGTATCTACTTTTCTCTCTTTTGGCCCTTTTGCCTTCCCCTTAAAAGGGCCTTTGTGATTGCACAGAGTCTGCACAGATGATTCAGGATAATCTTCCCAAATCAAGATCCTTTATTAACTCACATTTGCAAAATCCTTCTTCCCATGCAACATAACATATTTGCAAGTTTCAGGGATTGGGATGCCTTTGGCAGGCCCTTATTCTGCCTATCATACTTATCTTTTTTTTAATTTTTTATTTATTTATGATAGTCACAGAGAGAGAGAGAGAGGCAGAGACATAGGCAGAGGGAGAAGCAGGCTCCATGTACCGGGAGCCCGATGTGGGATTCGATCCTGGGTCTCCAGGATCGCGCCCTGGGCCAAAGGCAGGCGCCAAACCGCTGCGCCACCCAGGGATCCCTCTGATACTTATCTTTAAACACTAATGAAAGCAGGGGTTGGAGACCAAGGGATAGGCATTATAGTTTCTGAAAAAGAGGTGCACTCCAGCTGAGCCAATCCCCACTGGAGATGCCCACCAGACACAAAGAAGGACAGGGAACAGCACACTTAGGAAACTTTCCAAGTAAGGTTTCAACATCTCCAAAATTCAGATTGCCTTTTCAGAAATCCATATATTGCTACTTCAAACAAGAAGCAAGTGACAGAAATTACAGTCCTGAGCTGCTCCAAAAACCAAGTTAGTCTCTGAGTGACTAACACTTCGTCCAGACTGTGTGTCAACATATGTGCCATTCTCGGCTATGTCATAGGGGAGGTAGTGATCAAGGAGAGGCTTAAACTTTAATTTCAAGAGGGAAAGATAAAAGTTGGGGGAAAGACAAAGGTAAAGCAGTTTTGACTACCAAAGTAGAAGTGATTGGAATTCACCATTTCACAGAATAATAGACTGGACAGGATGAGTCCTCAAGATGATGTCAAACCCCCTCACCGTACAGATGAGAAAATTCAAGCAATAAAACTGACTTTCCCAATATCACATAGTAGTTAGGTATGGTGCCCAAAAAGTTCCCCTGCCCTCTGAATGCTAGTCCACTATGACAATTTTCTACTTTATATCTACACTTTTTTTTTCAGATATTAGAGCAACCACAAGTTAGTGGCTATGGAAAAAAACTAAGAAAAGACTATTTAATATATTATTGACCCACTCAAACAGATAAACTGTGACTTTATAGCCAGGGGCCTCCTTTAACATAACAGAAAGCTGACATATACCTTCATAGTGGCCACATATGTAATGATTTTTCTAAATTCTATATCAATTCCTTTTTCAGAATTGCCTTTTTCAGAATTGCCTTCACAAGGCTGTAAGTCATCCATCCATCCACAAATTCAAACATCTATTAAATACCTACTATGTTCCAGGTGCTAGTGATTAAAGATAACTAACATGTGTCCTGCCTACAAGAAGCTTGTAGTCTGGTAGGGGGAGAAGGAAAGCCATCCTGCTAACCCTAACACCACATCCTATTTCCAACCCAGACTAGCAGTGCCACACCTGATGATTTGCTTGCTTTATTTAGCCAAAGGGACTCTGAATGACCTTTAGCTTTTTCTGAAAGCCAGATTCACCCTCATGTAATGAACACATGTACTAAGAGAGGATATTAGAAGACTTATACTCTATACCACCTTCTTTTTTCCTTAAGTAAGAAGTCAGCTTTATTTATTTGCAAAAAAGAAAAGAAAAGAAAAAGTTGGAGCAAGGACAACAATAACTCCCTTTGGTAAAAAATGTAATAAATGTCTTGTACATCTGTTCATAGGTACTAAATCTGAACCACATAGAACTATGGTACAGGAAGCTAGAGCAGTTATGCTAGCACATCAAAGCACATTTCTTTTAATAAAAAATTGACAGTATGTACATTATTTACACACACAAAAAAAGAAAAACCAAGTTACAATCGAATGTGTGTGCATATGTGTGTGTGTCAGAGAGTAAAGCTGGTGGATGGCACCAGTGAAGACTAATAAGGAAGCGGGTACAAAACAGGTCCACACGACCTAAAGGGAAAACTTGTCGAAGCTGAGAACCAGGGGACAGAGTAAAGGGTGTGCAGCAAGGGATGTGTCAGGACCCAAACCCACAAGACGATCCAGCCCAAAGCCAAATTGCAGGTCCCAGATAAAATTTAATGGGTGATCGAGATGTGCTAGAGTGACCAGGGGGGAAAAATAACAAAAACAACAAATCTAGGTTTGGGAAAGCAGAGAAGAAAGATGCAGCACCTGTCAGAGTCACAATTCATTTGAGCGCCATCCCTTCCCTGGTCAGGGTACATCCACCCTGTACATCCATCCACTATACATCCATCAGCTCCCTCACTGTCAGGCCCCAGGAGATTCTAATCTTCGCTCTGTGGCTATCCAAGCAAGCTGCACATTTCTGTACCCCCATGGGTTTCCTTCCACTCCAGAGCAGGCTAATACCCAAAGCCTTTTGGGAAAAGTTCCAGCTCCACTTTTGTAAGGTTTAAACTATATTTTTTTAATGCATTTCAAAATAAATTGCAAAGATACCAAGGATAATCTTTTTAGAATAACAAAGCTTCTGTGATATGTTAAAGTAAACCCAGCCTAGAGGACAGAGAGCCTGCATTTGAATCCTGACTCTTCCAAATGTGTGATTTGGGGCAAGTTAATAAATCTCTCTGGATATCAATTTCATCAACCAGAGATGGATACAACAAATTTGATCTCACAGGGTTCATCAATTTAATACTAACTGAGGACTTAACGATGTGCCTGGCACTATGCTTGACATAGGGATGTAGGGTTGAATAACACAGCAAAGCCCTTGCTCTCCCATACTTTATATTCTAGCTAGAGAAACAGGCAAGAGATCAGTAAGAAGGAAGAGGAAAAAAAAAAAAAAGAACAAAGTAATTTCAAACAGTATTGAGTGCTGTATTCATTTGCTAGGGCCACTGCATCAAATTACCACAAATTTAGTGACTTAGAATAACAAAAATGTATTTTCTCACCATTCTGGAGGCCAGAAGGCCAAAATTAAGGTGTCAGTAGGCCCGTGTTCCCTCTGAGGGTTCTAGGGAAGGATCCTTCCTTGGCTCTTCCAGTGAATCTGAATGGTGGCTCCAGGCATTCCTTGGCTTGTGCCAGGAATGTTCCAACTGCTGCTTCTGGCTTTATGTGCCCTTCTCTCTATGTCCTGTCTTCTTCTTATAAGGACAAGTAGAACCCACCCAAAATCCAGAACAATTTCATCTCAAGGTCCTTAACTAACCCTGTTTCCAAATGAGGTCACATTCTGCAGTTCCAAGCAGACACGAATTTCAAGGGCACATTATTCAACCCACTAACCATTTCGTACAAATGCTATAAAGAAATGAAGAAATGGGGGGGGGGGTCTGGGGGTAAATAATATTCTGCAAGGGTGGCCAGGAAGTCATCTCTGAGAGGTGACTGGCTAGCAGAGTATCACCTATAGGAGGAATGTTCCGGGGCACCAAGGCAGGACTGAAATCAGATAATGGGCCCAAGCACCTGGACAGAGACCTGAGGAGGTGACTGAGCAAGGCGGGGGGGTGGGGGGGTTGAGGGGGAGGAATATTAGAAAGAGTGGAGCCGAGAGGGGTGCTGGAACCACATCACAAGAGTTGACATGAGAACTGAATGTTGTAAAGGATCTCAAGAACTAATATGCATCACCTCCTTCTCCAGAAATCTCAAGGGCTGAGTTTGTAATCCTCCCACCAAAGAGAGTGGGTGGTCCAAGCTCAGGTGGCCCCAAACCACAGCAGGCCTCTATTCCAAGAGGACATTAATTTATAGGCCTCTCTCTTACTCCCCCCTCACAATGCAGGTGATTTCCTGATGCAGGATATTAACTTTCAGCTGCTGGAGGTCCCTAACCTCCACACGGGCCTAAAAGGTTTCGTCAGGTTTGGATAAGCCTTAGATAAGGAGCTGAACTTTTGCAGGCTTATGAGAACAGTACCTCCAATCCCTCGGAGATTCGCTCATCATGAACCGTAATCCATCTCAAATAAAACCTGTGCATACAGTAGTGGTCTCCCACCATGGCTGTTTAACAAGGAAAAAGAACAGCTTTGTCTGTTCTGCAAAAGCGTCCTCTGTTTACACTGTGCCCACGGATTTAATTTCTGAGATTTACATTTTAATTCTTTATGATATTCAGGAGATAAATAGATAGAGAGGCCTATGGTGAGGCCTGGCTTTTTCCTGGAAAGCCTACTTGCCTGACTTTCCTCCCTCTCTCCTGAGATCTGTTTCTTTATCTTGCCAAAGTTAATCTGGTTTCCTTCTCCATTCCCTTTGGGATTTCCTCGCCTCTTCCCACCTCTGACTCCCTTCCCTGCCCCATTAAAGTTGTCACCCCAAGTGGTTGTTTGGTCATCCATCATGACTGAATCGTGTCCTGCCACATGCATGTCTACCCTGAATTTTATCATGTGAACTTCTTTGGAATTAGGGTCTTTGCTGACGTCATCAAAATAAGGTGAGATCATATTGGATTAGGGTAGGCCCTAAATCCAATGGCTGGTGTCCTCATAAGATGAGGAGAGGACACAGAGAGAAGAAGCCATGTGACCTGGAAGGGAGAAATTACAGCAAAAGAGCTAAGAGGGAGAAAGCCCAGGATTGCTGGGGCCTCCAGAAGTTGGAAGAAGTAAGGAAGGATCCTTCTTTGCAACCTTCAGAGAGACAATGGCCCTGCTGATATCTTGACTTCAGACTCCTAGCCTCTAAAACCATGACAGAACAAATTTCTATTGTTTTAAGCCACCAAGTTTGTAGCGATTTGCCAGAGCAGCCCTAGGAAACCAGGAGAGTATTTGGAGGCTGTTCTCCACCCATCTCTCACTTGAGGCTGGACCCCAGGCCCTGTCTTCCCTTCTGGGGTGGTCCAACCCCTGACTGGCTGCTGCATTTGTGACTGATGAAGCCACATGTTCTCTATTTATAGGAAGGATCCCAAATGGGGTCCCTCTTTTTTCTCTCTCAATGTTTTATTATGAAATTCTCAAACACACAACAGAGTTGAAAGAATTTACAGTGAAAACCCATATACCTGCCACTGACATGAATGATTAACATTGTTCCCTACTGGCTTTATCACAGATTTACCCATCTATCTGTCCCTCTATCCACCCATCAATACATCTTTTTGGTTTTTTAGAAGCATTTCAGAATAAATTGGAGACATAGTGCACTTGCCTCTGAATACTTCCTTGTGCACATCATTAACTGGTGTTTAATATTTGTTTTCAAGTTTTTCTTTTTAGGGTAAAATTGACAAACACATAATGCACAAGCCTTATGCGAACATGCTATGAGTTTTGGCAAATGCACACCTCTGCGAAGGCCCAACTCCCATCAAGAGAGAGTCTTTCCATAGCTCAGGGAGCCCCCTCCTGCCTCTTCACTCCCATTGCCCCAGAGGCAACCAATGTTCTGAATTTTGTCCATTACAGATTAGTTTTAAGAATTTCATGTAAATGGACTCATACATACAGCATTCTCTTTTGTGAAAGGCTTCTTTGACTCAGCCCAACATTTCTGAGATTCATCCACATTGTGTGCATCAACATTCTGCATTCCTATTTTTTCTATTTTTGAGTGGCATTCTATTCTGTGGGTACACTAACTGTCCTTTCTCTTATTCATAGGCACCTGGGCTCTCTGCACTATTTGGCTAAATTAATAAAGCTGCTATGAAGACTGGAGTACATGAGTCTTCTAGTGGGACACACTCTTTCACTTCTCTGGGGTTTGGTTGGGACCTCTCATATGATAATGGCACCGTCTATCCTGATCTACTGGCAAGCCCAACATAGTCTCCTGGTCCCTCCAGGATGTATGATGTGGTCATTGAGAATTCAGACCAAGTCTAACTGCCTGTGTCTAAACTCAGATTCAATCCTTCTCTAGCTGGGAGACCTTCTACAAGGTAAAATTACTGAAGCTTTTTGAATCTATTTTAGCATCTGAAAAATGGGGTTAAAATGGTCATAAAGGAGTGTGTGAACTTTTAGGGTTAATTCTGGGGAAGAAATGAGTTCATGTATGTGCCTGGCATAAGCTAAAGTAAGGAGAGGCCAACTTTATCCCCTGCTGCCCCACACACAGCATCAATAGTTATATCATGTGCCCAGTACATGGTAGAGAACTGCTCAAAAAGCTACAATGGTTTCCTTCAGCTTCCTAAAACAAGTTTTGCCTTTGCTGCCTAGATTTTAAAATCATTGCTCAAGCTATCTAAAATATCATGTTTCAGCATATTTCTATCAGCTCACAAACTGATTCCCAAAAGATTGCTTCGTCTGTGAACAAAATATATGAATAAGTCAACAATTGTTTGTATGTTCCATGGCTTTTGGCAAGCCATATTCCAAAAACAACTGGAATGAAGCTCCCTGACATCATGGGGTTCAAAAGACTCCACTCCCTGACCGCTGGGCTAGAGGGGACCAGATGCACCAGAGGTACAGAAGGCATTCGCAAATGGTCACCAGCTGTCTCCACAGGCGCCCCTATCAGCGGCTGCTAAAGGTAGCTGTCATGGGCAAGCCTCTGAGTTAGAACATTTCCTCTGCCTGGGGCGGGGGCCGGGGGGTGGATAGTGTACTAGCCCAGGCATCTTGCAGATTGGGTAGGCACCAGAGAGAGGCAGCTGGGGGACACTGACAGATGGGTGCAGCCCAAACATATAAACAGGCTCAACCTCTCAAGCACCCTCCTGCCTAAGCAGAAAACACAGCCTCAAATCTGTCCCCAAGATACACTCAGCAATTTAAAGGACTCCAATAAGCAGCCATCAATCTAAGGAAGGTGCAGGAGAGTTTAAGTACTCAACGGATGGAATATTATAAATAGACAAGTTGTTTCATCCCTGGCCTGCCCAGACTATGGGAGAAAGTGCAAATGTCTTACCTCAGAAACAAGGCACTATTCAATCAGCCTCCGCTCTAGAAAAGACGAACCCACTTAGAAGCTTGCAGAGCTAGAACTAGCTGAGAAGTCATGACAGCAAGCCTGGGTCTGGTGTGGAAGCAGAGAGGCACTGTGATGGACTGAATGCTTGCGTCGCCTTCCCAAATTCGTATGTTGAAATCCTGATCCCAGTGTGATGGTATTAGGAGGTGGGACCTTTGGGAGATGGTTAGATCATGACAATAGGGCCCTCATGAATGAGATTAGTACCCTTATTAAAGGGACCCCTGAGATCTCTTTCCCTGCTTCTACCATGTGATGACACAACAAGATGAAGGCCATCTATGAACCAGTTAGTGGGTTCTCAGCAGACACAGAATCTGCCAGCATCTTGATCTAGGACTTGCTGCCTCCAGAACCATGAAAAATAATGTTTGTTGCTGAGCCCCCACAGTTTATAGTATTTTGTTATAGCAGCCCAGCCTAAGATATGTACTCAATAATCTCACCTCTCTGCAACTGGGACATGATGTTGGGCCTTGAGAAAGGTCAAGGATTTGTGATTGTGTCCCTCCAAGAGGTATTTAAAAGCCTGTGGACAGCATGTTACTGTGAAAAATCAGGACAGCATATTGCAGGGCCAGAAGTCAAACTACCTGAGTTCAAAATCTTGGCTCAGGTGTCTCACCTTGGGAGCAAGAATGTACAGATAAAGGGAGGAAGCCAGGATGATTCATGTGGTAATAGGCTAGAGTTAGAAATCTTAGCAAGAATTCAGGCTTAACACAGATATATCTAGTTACACATAGAAATAAATATACATATATATGTGGGTGAGTATGCACACTTCTATTTCTTTGCTCTGTCAGCTGAGAGGTCTTAAAAGAAATGACACCCCGGTAGCAATGAGCACACCTAGCTCCCAGATCTTGGTTTCTAATAGCATTCTCCATCTCCTTAAAGAAATGGCTGAATCTAGGACAAGAATGAGACAAGATGAGCCTGGTGCATCTTATAGTATCAGAAAATATGGTACAAATGCTCAGCCAAAAACTGACAGGGATACGTCAAAGGGGCACAACAAGCTAAAGGAAAAAGCTCCCAGTGGCCAGATCAAGAAATTAAATAAAGTTGTACTGCACTATAACTCCAGGTAGAAAATATATACACATGACTCCATATCGATCTAAATAAGTGATTGAATAAATTAATAAATAAGGGCTAAGAGCCAAATCTCCCATGCAAAAGAATAATTTATGTAGCTACTCTCCCCTCAATGATATGGAGCCTAATTCCTCACTCCTTAATAGTGGGTTATGCATAGATTTCCTTCCAGAGTACACTATGGAAAGGAGGAGGGAAAGTAACCTCACAGTGGAGAAACTTGACAAACACTACTTCAGCCAAGTGATAAAGATTAACATCAATAGTCATAGATCATGTTGATAGTAGGGGCCTTTTATATGACATGATGCAAAACAGCACTTTACCTCTGCAATCTTCCCAAAATCCATAACCTCACTATAATCATGAAAAAACATCAGACACATTCCAAGAGAGGGGCATCCTACAACATATTCCTCAAAATACCAGTACTCCTCAAAGCTGTCAAGGTCATCAGAAACAAGAGAAGTCTTAGAAACTGTCACAGCCAAGATGAGACTAAGGAGACATGACAACCAAATATAATGTGGTCTCCTGGATGGGATCCCAGAATAGAAAAAGGACATCAGGCAAAAACTAAGGGAATTTGTGGAGTTCAGTGAATAATAATGGATCAATATTGGGTCATTAATTGTAACAAATGTACCATACTAATGTAAGAAATTAAAAATAGAAGAAACAGAGTATGGGGTATATGGGAGTTCTCTGTACCATGTTTCTGAAAACCCAAAACTGTTGTGAGAATAAAACTTCTCCATAAAAAAAAAAAAGGCTCTACCACTCACTAGTTATATAACTGCCACAAGGTCGATTCCCCTCTATGCCTCAGTTTTCCCCTCTGTAAAGCGGGATTTTTATACCTATTTTATAAAATTGGGAGGGAGATTCTATGAGAAAATGTATGCGAAGTACCTGTTCCAATGCCTGGAATACAGGAGGTATACAAACGTGGCATAATTATTACTACTATGACCCTCATCATTATTACTATTACCCTCATTATTACTATTACCCTCATCAATAAAACAAAAATTTAAACTTATCAGTAACCATTTCAACAGAAGAACCTAAAAGTTTCCCTTTACTGATCTGGCAATTTTGAAACACAAGTTACTGGGAGGAGAGGCTTCGAAAACCTCACCCCAAACTTATACCCTGGGATTGAAATGGGCACAAGATGAATCAGCTACAAAGACAAACCTCTTTCAAGGTCACCTGGCAGTGAACAGGCCTCTCAACACAGCCCACACAGAATGTGATAAAGCATCTCAGAAAATGCAATTATTTAAATATGGTTATCCTTTTCCTCATACACCACACACACACACTCACACAAAGTGAATCTATGTAAAATTAAATGGTAACTTTGCTCAGTTTGTGCTGGTAAGATGGATGCATTTCCTACATAGCTCAGAATATCCTACTGATTCTGGACAGGATGGGGAATAATATACATACATAATCAATATTAGCATATGGGAAGTGTGATCAGGGAACCAATCACTTTCCATCATAAAAATGTTAACGCATTTTTCTCATTTACTCGTTAACAACTCACGACAACTTGGAATTTTTAGCTGGAAATGGTAACAATAGATTTAATTTATTCACCCAAATCCCATACTCATAAAGAAAACAATATTTCATATTGTATAACATTACCAAGGGAACCATAATTCATGGCTAAAGGGTCAGAGCTTTATAATAGATGGGATTTTCTGAAGTGGTTGGGGAAAACCTGAGATCCAGCCTCAGCAGTTTGACCAAGAGTTTGAAATATGCTAAAGAGCTCAAGTCAAACACATTATAAATGGCAGTGGTCCCTGCTTCCACAAGTCCACCCCAACGATTACTAGGCTTGGCCAGGCTGCCAGAAACCAAACTATGATTTATTGTTCTCTTCAAATTAGTAAAAGCAATGCCATCCATTGTGAATTCCAGAGTTGATGCTTCAAAATGGGCTTATGAGTAGGTTAGACTTCCAAAACCATAATCTTTTAACCATAATTCCCAGCCACTAGGGAAGCCTCTGCTTTCACCCAAGTTCTTTAGAGAACAGTCATAACCTGTAGTATGGGATATTTCTGGACTCAAATACAATTACAACTTATCAAGATAAAGCATTAGCAGGAAGCCAAGTTGGGTCACAAATCTCCCCAATTCTCTCATTTTACAGATAGGAAAACTGAAGCTACAGGGCAAAGCAACTAGCCCATTAGCCCCCCAAAAGGCAACCTTGCTGGGAGCCAAACTGAGGTCTCCTGAGCATGTAATGTATATATTAATATATAATAATGTATGATACACATATATATGTATATTGGAGAAAAGTAGCTCTTTAAAATCTAAAGATAAGTATAGGGGTATTTTAATGATGCCCTTGATGTGCACAACTTGCCAGCCTTAAGGAGAGGAGGTGTAAGTTCTGGGCACAATCCTCCCCACAGGTAAAGTGAGCAGAAAGTGGGACACTTAGTGGAGGCAAGCTGGCCAGGAATGGGGCTGCAGAGACCCTCGGAGGGGAGTGCTTAGGGTCTGTGGGCAGGTCCCCATATCAGCTCGGCCTGAGCCAACTCAGCACTCAGCCCTGGTCCTGATTTTAACTTCTCACACACTTTTTATGCATTTTTGTGGCAGCCAGTGTGGCAATATTTCATATAAATATTTCATATAAATCAACCACAGCACTCTTTTGCTTAAAACCCACTGCTGACTTCTTTCCTCCAATCTCCAGTGTACACTCCTACCCTCTTCTCATTTCCTCATTTCACACAATGCTCTCCCTCCCTTGCGAGCTCCTGCCACACCAGCCTCCTTCTGATTCTGGAATATTGGGGTGTTCCTGCCTAGTGGGGTTCCTCTACATCCTCCAATAGCTGGTCCTTCTTGGCATTCTCTCACCATCCCATTAAAATGGCCCTCCTAGCCATGAACACATCATCCTGTGACATTGTCTTCACTGCTTGTATCCCTCAGAATTCACCTTGTTTGTTTTGTGGCATGCTTGGCACCAGGGTCCCCCAAGCTAGACAGTAATTTCCATGAGCAGCACAGAGCCCCTGCTGTCCTGTCCATCCCCTCATCCTCAAGGTCTAGGAAGTGCCTGGCACATATTTACCGGTTGCAAAATAAACCAGTGCACTGTGTCTGAGAGGTATTACTTGAGCTGAAAGAAAAATCTCTTTAATAGCAAGACCCCAGCTCCAGGCGAGAGCTGTGCAGAAGGAAAGGCTATGCCTCTTCGGGCTCGGAGTCTATCAGGGACTTCAGTTCACAGCACGGAGCACAGAATTAACTCAATGGTGAAGTCTTTATACTTTGCCCACTTACACTTTCAAACACCCTGCTGAGTGGCATCGCTCTGATTTCCAAGCCACTCACTCGGTTTCTGTTCGATTTCAGAATCAAGGTTGAGCCCATGGATGAGTATTCAAAAGGTGCTTCAGTAACTTCAAATGAGGCGTGTGTGTGTATGTGTGTGTGTGTGTGTGTGTGTGTGTGTGGTCCTGACTTCATTATTAAACGATTGATATAAAAGTGCTCTAAAACTCGAGATTCAAAACACGTGTGCAGATACAGCGTTTTCAACTGCATTTGATGTTGTGAAGAGCAGCTCTATGGCTCGTCGGCATTTCTGAGAGCCATCCAATGGTGCATGAGCTCTGTGGACAACAGAGAACGTGTGTCAATTAAGGCTCCTTGAAAACGTGGCCCCACGGCCCTGGAACTCATATACACAGAAGGCCCAGCTGCGGGCCCACTGGTCCTTGACGGTCCTCATGTCCTGTGGTCTAACCACAGCAAGTGGCCTTTACAGATGAAAGAAATGAAACAAGCTATAAAATGGCAGAGGAGCAGGGCAGAAACACGTCCCCACATGCACACACCACGGACACAGGGAAGAAAGGCTCCACAGTAGCTGCCGCGCTGTCACCTCCTCTAACAAGATTGATCTGTAGTGAAATAAAAGATAATGCAATCCAGGGGAAATAACTTCGGTTTCCTCTGAGAACGTCTGATGTTGTCAGCTTGCCAGGCTACCTCTCTCTTCTGCCTGCCAGGGTGCACAGCAGCCCAAACACGCAGGCACTCCTCGGGCACATGGGCCTCACTCTCCCTGCCAGAAGCACACACCCTCCAAGCAGCTTCTCCTGCAACTGCTCCTGGCTCCTCCTAGGGCAAGCCAAAGGCGCCTGGGCCTGGATGCCCATGGCAGGGTCAGGAGGTCAAAGCCGCTCAGAGTTCCCAAGGTGTGTGTAGATGGGCCTCGGTTTCCACCCAGTGGAATGCCACGGCGTTTTCTGGTTGTTTCTTTCTAGCACCCTGTGGCTCCCGTGTTTTGAATTAATGGCACAATTCTGGAACAGAGTTTTTTCAACCACAGAAGACATTGTGAAGTCACGTTTTAGACTATCTGTAAGACGCAGAACCTTTTGTCTTGGTCTGATGTGACCATCACCAACACATTTAAACTGTCGCGTGTTACTGAGCATTAATTTCCTTGGCAGAATGACCAGAAGCAAAGGGAAGGAGGGGGCACGAGCTGATGGGTTCCCTGCTACTGTTTCAGAGAATGTGCCTCCATATGAAATGGTCCTAGAAGGCCAGAGCCACGTAAATAATTCACAAAAACAAGTTCAGTTCTCTTCATTTGAAATCCCACTAATATCTTACACGGGGCAACGGGCAGCTAGCAGCTTCCGTCTCTGGAAGATGCTATCAAGTCCTGATAGCCAGTGATTTGCAGATGATTATAACTTCTGCTCTGCATATCATTGCATCTGACAGGCAAACCCTATCAATCAAGTGGCATGACTGATAATAAAAGGAGGCAAACTTGACATAGGTAGCCTAATAAGCCATTTTTTTTTTTATACCAACCATGACAACGGTGAATGCTCCCGGTTGTTGGGAGAAAAGCCAGTTCTGCTACAAGCCTTTTCTCTCCCCATTCTCCCAGTGCTTCAGCACTCATGCTCCAGGAAGACTTCCCAAACTCAAGCGTGTTTTGTGTCACAAAAAGAGAATGTAATTCAGAGCTGGGTGGCACTCGTATTCTAGCTCATGCAAAAAAAAAAAAAAAAAAAAAAAAAGCCTCTTTTCCTCCCAGAGCATCTCCATGAACCCCCAATTTGTCAAGGAAGAAAACACACTGCAGCAAGGGGCCCTGGCAGCAGGGCTTTCACTACATCAACAGTCACGGCACCTTTTCAATTTTGCTCATCTCTTAGTCTCTAGCCAAATGGAACTTATTACTTATAGCTTGTTGGGATTTATGAATTATTTATAAAAGTAGGTCTATGACTCCAGACTCTTAAAAGACAAACACAACAGTCCCCTCATTGTTACCCACAACTGCGCTTCTATCAGAGCAAGCAGACATTCTCCATAACACACACTGCATGTTTGGGCTGAAATAATCGTTGTGAAAATATCAAGCCTGTAAGATTATTCAGAAGCTATTTATGGGATGCCTAGATATATTTTTAAACCGGTGTCTTTTATTCTAAGCCAGCCTTGGATTCATGAAAGACACAGCAAACGTGTGCCACAAACGTATTTCCCAGCTCGCGAATACAGTTATGCCCTGCCGATCGTACCCAGTGGTTCCAGACTGTGATTTAAAAAAAGAGAGAGAGAGAGAGAGAGGCGGCATCCCTTTAATGTGTGTCTGGGAGGTTCGACAAGGCCAAGCCTAAGAGTCTCCCTCTGGATCCCAGAGCACGAGAGCTAGTTGTGCATCCTTGGTGAGAACTATAATGCATGCCAGGAGACGTAGTTAGACTTTCCATCTCCAGTTCCCCAGAATGCATGACTTTGGCTGGCAAGACAGGTTAGACACTACACATGATCGCCGGGCTCCATCTCTGTCACAGGCCCAGCTGGAGGGGTTGCCAGGGACACCTGGGTTGAAGGGGTTATGCCATGGTCATGTCTACAACCCCTCTCAGGACAGTGATACATTTGGCAAAGAAAAGAAATCCCCACATGGAGCCAGCATACAGAGCCCTGCTCAAGTAGCAGCTGGCCTTGATACAGAAGCCCAGAGGGACAGGGACCTTCTACCCGAACCCTCATCCCAGAGACACCTGTTCCCCACCAGTCCCACGAGTCCCAAGGACACCTGTTCCCTGATGGGGACCCAGCAATGACTCTCCCCAGTGTGCCTGCCCAAACTGCCCAGCCCCCACCCTACCTCCAAGCATGGTCCACAGGCAGAGTCTGGGCACCAGAGGCCCAGAGAGGCCCAGAGAGCCCTATGGCACTTTAGGCCACCTTAGGCCACTGTCCCCGTGGTGTCTCCTAAAGCCCGCATGATAAGACCACAGAGAATGCAAAGCTCCATAACCCTCTGCACACAGACCACACCCTTGTTTCCAAAAGAGCCCAGCCAATGAAGAAGCAGGCAGGAGACGGTGAACTTACCTTGCTGTAACACATCTGCCAGGCGGGTGGAGAAACAAGGGAGGAGAGCGGGAGAGAGGGGAGAAAAAAAATATTAATAATGATGTCGCTGAAAATGACAATGATGATAATCACAGCTAACATATGCTGACTTTGCTGAGCGCTCTTTGTATAATATTTCCTTTAACTAGGAGGAAGTGGTTAAGAGCTCAGGCTCTGGAATGAAACTCCTGGATTTAAATCCTGGCTCAACACTTAGTAACACTGTGGCTTGCATTTCCTAAACCACAAATAGATAGGAGTATTGGAAAGATCAAACAAATTAGGTCCTATGTTTTAAGAGCTTAGATCAGTGTCCGGCACGTAGCAAACATAATTTGGTAGTTATTATTAATATTAATATTATTATTTTTCACAATGACCCTAGAGAGTAGATTGTATTTCTCATCCTTACTAAACAAACTAAGGGAAGTGAGATTGGGGAAAGTTAGGTAACTCATCCAAGGCCTCAGAGAAGCAAGCAGTGGGCTTGGCATTGAACCCAAATGTCTGATTCTAAAACCTGTCTCTTCATCCACCACGAAGTGTCTGACTGGTTTATAAATAACACAGAAGCAACAATACCACACAAGAGAATAAGCAGAGGAGGGGGGTCTATGAATACACTAAGGTTTCATATTTAAATCACAGAAGAAAATCATTTGTATGAATTCTCCATATCATAACTCACAACTACTAACACTGTGCCGTCACATCAATCCTAGGTCAAAGTTTGTCAAAAGGTGAAAAAAAAATTGATTTTTATTTCAACAAATATTTGAAAGGCCAGATGCCAAGCACTCTGTCTGGCACTGGGAAACATGCCTCTAGCAAAAGGCACAAATGAACAAGGAGTCACTAATATCCCTCAAAGGGTAATCTCGACTTGTAACACCTTCCATTCACTTTTTCCTGTTTTAAAACTTTATATAAATGGACTCACTTGGTATATATCTTTTCTGTTTACCATTTTTTGCTCCATAGTGACTGTGGGAGTCACCCATGCTCCACGTAGCATGCAGCAGTAGATCATTCATTCTCTTTGCTATATAGTACTCCACTGTGTGATTATATCCTAATTTATTTTCCCCTTGTAATGTTGATGGACATTTGGACTGTTTTCAGTGTTTGACAATTAGGAATTGTGATGAGTATCTTTGTAACGTATCTTCTCGTAAACAGATGTGCATACAACAGGTCCTTTTTGACATCTCTCATGAGCATTCTGACTTGTTCTGCTTCTGCTGCCTCCCAACCACCCCAAAAGTACTCGTCTGCTCATATTTCTCACTTGGTAACTTAAAGATGTAAGACAGTGCTGGTAGGAACACTAACAGCACGACCCAGACGTGAGCCGGCTCCTACCCTACTAATGGGGCTGTAGTTAGCTACAAAACTTCTGGAAGATAGCTTGACAATATGTAAGGAAATGTGAAATATACACTCCCTGATCTATGGGTACCACTTCCAGAAATTTAGTCTAATGAAATAAGCAAAAGCACAAAATAAGTCTACAAGAATGTTCATCACAGCATTGTGTATAACGACGAAACAATGGATATTGCCTATTGGGCTATAGGGAATCCACCACAAACAACGTATCCCACGCAATGGATTATGGTACAGCCATTTCAGATGTTGTTGAAAGACTGATTACTTCTGAATGAAAAAAAAAATCAGACGGCAACATGTCACATGTACCCTGAACCCACTTACATGTGAGTATGCATGTGTATAGCTCTGCCCCGGAAATCCTTGTCTTCAGGTGATGGAATCTGGGGTCACTTTTTTTACATCTTTATGCAAGCATTTTTGTATTACTTGAATTTTTTAACAATGGTCATGCTTTTCATCTATAATCTGAATTTCAAGACTCTACTTTCATATTAAAAACTAAGGGCTATATCATCAACCTCAAATTTGCTGCCAGTTGTCAGCTACAACATCAGCTCCTAGAAGGTCACAGAGAGTGGACAGCCCCACTTTCCCCGGACAGCCCCGGGAAAGTGGACAGCCTTACACCTTTCAGAGATGGAACATGCACCTGGTGGATTAAACAGACCACAAGGACAGAATCCCCATGGGAGCAG
Source organism: Canis lupus familiaris (assembly GCF_011100685.1). Taxonomy (NCBI): domain Eukaryota; kingdom Metazoa; phylum Chordata; class Mammalia; order Carnivora; family Canidae; genus Canis; species Canis lupus. The sequence goes on from NC_049249.1 coordinate 27,149,221, forward strand.
CTTCATGCCACTCACAGATGTGACCCTCACGAGGGGTGTCATTCATATACCATACACATGCTCCCAAGGGCACATCCAGGCTATGGCACAGGTATGACAGGTGGCAGGCTCACAATGCCCAGGGAGTAGGCTAAAACACCACCCTCTCCCTAACATTCACGAAAGTTAACTGGGATGTTAATGGACATAGTGGTCCCATTAAAGGACAACTCCAACTCTGCCCTAACCTATACATGCTGTGGATTACTTTCTAGCTTCAGTCATTCATCATCGGTACAGATTCTGTGTGGATGGCACCCTCCCCCATGCCTCGACACTGTCCGGAGACTCTGAAAAGGACCACATGCAGCTTCCTAACTATACCTGTCACATGCACTTGCTGCCCCAAACATGCCTTGAGAACCACCCACCTCTGACCAGCCTGCACACCTGGAGGAGCCCTCCTCCTCCTCAGCCTTGAAATGTCACAGGCACCGTTGAGTTTCTCAGAGCCTATCCCCACAGAGAAGGAAGTCACTGTTTCCACCTGTGTGCCCCTAGAATAATTTGTACACATTGCAATTATAGCTCATATTATAGCTAGTTATTTATATAGACCAGGAGCTCCTGAGGACAAGAGTTACGTGTTTTAATCATCTCTGTGGGTCCTAACTGCCTGGCAGGTACACTCCCACACGGGAAGGAAGGAAAAAGGACTGGTTTGTCCTCATCTGGTCCAACCCCCTCATTTTACAGATGAGGAAACTGAGTCCCACAGAAGTAGGATATTTTTCCCAAGGTCACTGACACATGGCATTAAAGACTTAGTGAGGACCACATGAGATTCATTTAACCTTAATGAAGCACAAAAGCTCATCTCTATTATTAGCAAAGCACAAATTAGAGATTTATTATTCTCCTCTAATGAATACAGACAAAAATTTCCAACCTTGAAAACATCAGTGAAATAAGATTAGTCTTTCAAATACGGATCCAGTCTCGACGGATGTCGAGGATCCTCGTCCAGGATCCTCAACCTCCTCTCCATGGCTTTTGACAGGGACACTTCCTTCGAAATTCAGAACTGATGTGAATCACTGGAAAGTATCAGTGGGCAGTGAGGGAGGAACCTCAGGCAGGGATTTAGTGACCCAATTCCTTCCAATTTCACTGTATATTTCATGCTTTAGAAGATAAATCTGCATAGAGTACTATTCATGTCTTCTACTCCAAGAAAGTCTCTTGATTTTCATATAAGCTATTTTAGATAAAAAAAAAGTTTTTCAGCTTCATTTACATTTTGCACCTTTTATTCAAATGTAAATTTTAATAAACACTAGTATAAATATTGCAACAATTTTGCACATGAGTTATCTTGTAATTTACACTCTAAATTTATGTCTTTTGTAGTCTGTGGCATAAATCATTCCATTCTTAGCATTAGTTAGCTTTTTGGTCTGTATAATAATGGCTTGGGTACCTTCTTCAAAATTTCACCTTTCCAGACTGAAGCAGCCATCCAGGCTCAAGCTCAAATGATTTATGGACAGAAGAAGAAAAAATAAGTGAGAAGAAGGTAAATCCTGTACTGTTTGGCTACAGTTTACCTCCTCCCAGAATTCTGGACTTCAGAAGATATTAGCCACAGAACTACTCTTATCCTCATGTACTCTGGTGTTCATCCATCACCCCCAACTCCCAAACCATAGGAACCAGTCACTCATAAAATTCAAAGGTCCTCAAATTTGAGTGTGATATTCACCTTCAGGCTAACCAATCACTAGGAGTCATCTGGTAGTGGATCACTTAAGCGCTTTGAACTTGAAGTTCCTTACTGATGACCTGGGGATATTCCAACACCCACACCTCAGTAGTGGGCAGGTTAAATTAAACAATTTACACCAACATTCTCCCACTGGCTGCTGTGAAGACCCACTCTAAGAGTAAGACTCAGTGCCATCCTTTCTGCTTTCCCAGGAAAGTGGGAAATCACAGAAACACAGAGCTGGGAGGTGCCAGCGCCTACCCAGCCACAGTTAGGTGGAGGCCAAGGGACACCAGGGACACTTGTGCAGAAGAAATCAACTCCTTGAGACAAAGCTCTGCTCACACTCACTTCCCTCAACCCCAGTGATTCACGTGAACAAAGAAAGCCTGTTCTCCAGCCCTACCCCCACTGCCTGCAGCCATTCTGGTCCTATAGATAGATGAAAGGCCATGTATAAGTTGGTGACTCAGATGAGGGAAGAAGAAAATAAAAAGGAACTCATATTTGTCTTTCCTAGCCTCAATGTCCAGTTTCTTCCATTAGGAATGAGTGTCAAGGGTACTTGCCTTCCTCCGCCACAGCTACTGATTCACACCCCAGAGATCTTTAATGCACTGAGTCCTCCAGAGACAGGAGCCATAAAAAGACTAGATTACTTATTATTATTAATAAGTTATAGCAATTAGGCTGGGTGATTCCTAAACGTTGCTGATTAAAAACTTTCTTGAGTGCTACTCATCCACATGACCAGTGTTTACCTCTATTAAAAATGATTTAACTACACTCTGGGTGAACCCCTCTCCTGTGCCTGGGTTAATAATTAGCAGTGCACAGAGCCACGCGGGTTAAGTGAGTTAGCTCTCCTTTATTTATCTATTGCTTTATTTTATGAGGAGAACTGGATGGCAGTCTTATTGCCCATTCAGTCTGCTAGGAATAATTTACTATTTCAATCCTCAGTCCATGGCTATGGTTAGAGAAACCTTCACTATTATTACAACATCACACTTAGCCCACACCCCACAGCATTAAAGATATGCCAAACAGTGAAAGTGTGCCTGACTTCTATAAGACTGGGGGAGGTAAAGTTACCAGTTCTCAAACAATGTAATCATACTACTCTCTCAATTTTGCCTTCTTTTCTAGGTTAAATTATATATGAGGGGAGTTTAGTTTCTTGAAAATGCATGCACTTAACTCCCATTTAAGAAGTCTCACCTGGGGAGATAGCTGTCTTGTGAGTCCTCCTGTGGTTTGAGCTACAGAAAGAAAATTCTCTTTCAAGTACAAGTGCTTTTACAGTAAAGCACTGTAAATTTTACTGGGACCCAACTAAGCAGGGGCAAAGGAAGGGATATGGGGAACAGCTGAAATGAATGCTGCTTCCTTGAATGGGCTATGGTTCACCATTAACCATAATCAATTTCAAGATCAGCAGAGCTACCCTCTCACCAAATTTAAAAATCCAGCAAGCTTTATCCATGGACATGAAGAGTAACTAGAATTCAGTCTGCATACTTCTATCAATCTCTGTGAATGAAATGAATTCTTTCTTTTCTCTGTTGAAAAGTGGGCTGACCAATGCCTACTCTCTTGTCGAATAAGAGCACTCCAGAGTAGTTGTGCTTGACACTGACAAAGCCAAGATCCAAAAATGGCAGGTGGGCTTCCCAAGGAGGGCTGGATTAACTCCTTCTCTCCCAAATACGATTCAGGGCCATGTTACCACATAACCATGGCCACTGGATCCCATGACCTAGGGATGAGGCCTAGCCCCTGCCCAGGGGGAAACCTCCTATAGCCTGTGTTCTCATCTATGCAATGAGGGTGGGAGAGACAAGCTTCTTCCCTACCCTGGGGCTAGGATGAGGATCCAGTTGGGTAATTTAATCAGAATAGAGACATGGACTTTAGCACCAAATCATAAAAGTTCAAATCCTTGCTAGTCTACCATCCTAGCCATGTTGGGCTATTTAACCCCTCTGGGTCTCAGTTTCTTCATTTATAAAATGGAGATAATATAACTTTCCTTTCAAATTCAAAGGAACAACCAAGATGCATGTAAAGCAAATTAGCACATAGTAGCTGGTGTATGGTACATGTTAAGTAAGTGAAAGTTAATGTTGTTATAATAATAAGCAGTAGGATGGTGTAATGAAAAGCTCAGGTCTTAAAGTCAGAGCCAGTTCTATGTCTGGCTGTGTGACCTTGGGCAAATGACTTTAACCTCCCCAAGCCTTGCAGTACTCATCAGCAACATGCAAATTAACAATAGCTCATTTCTGTGCTACCTCATAAATTGCTGTGGAGATTAAATGAGGTAATGCATATAAAAATGCACAGTAACTAGTACTCAGACCTCTACGAATTGTAGGATTATTAGTCAACACACAGATATTGATTGCTTACTATCTGAAAAGCCTTCATGACTTGTGCAGGACTGTAAACCCATCATGGAAAAAAAATCCATTAAAATAAAATCATTTTAATTCCTTCTTGTCATGTAGCTGTGTGCAACTAAGAAACTCTACAGCCAATCTCAAATATTACCTGATGAATGAATTATTAATGTTTGAGATCAGAGACCCAATGACATCATATCTCCAAACACTTGTGATCTAAAGGGCTGTGATGAAAACCCAGAAGTTCCAGAAAGCCAGAGCCCTCTGATATTGCCTATGTCTTCTGGACCTGTCCTTATTTCTCAAGGCCACCACATAAAGGGCTCACCCAGCCTTGCCCTGGGCTTTGATCCATGTTTGAAGCCATGCACCCTTGAGACCTAGGGTTCAAAGAAGGTAGGGGGCAGCAGGAGTAAGACCCACTCTGCTGAGCAGTGGAGTTCTATGAAGCATTTCCCTTAAAAAAAAATAAAGGGTTTTGCTGCTTTATTAAATAAAATGTTGAAGTTTGAACACAACAAACCACTTAAGCAGAGCCCTTTCCTATCCAGGTGCAAGTCTGTGCTCTCCTGGAGCACAGCCAGAGCGAAGGCTCCTCCAGAGCTCCCAGCCTGGCCTCCATGGCACCACCCAGGAGCTGTGATTAGTTCCTGTCTCCAAAGCCAGACAGCTCAGGCAGCCGTGTGGCCACACAGCCCACTTCTACGCTCCTCCTGTTTCCCCTAGGCACACTCAGGCAGCTCGAATTGAACACAGCCCGGTGAGTCTTAGTTACAGAGCACTAGCCGGAAGGGCTTGCTCCTGTCTCCAGCCCTGGATGCCAAAAACTCACCCATTCTTTCATGCAGGAAGGCCCTGTATCCCTCTTCTTTTTCTTCTCTGCCTCCCTTTGGATGCAGACCGGGGAAAGTTCTATGGTTTTCCTTGCCCCTGGCCTCTCCTCACCTTCTATCATGTTAGAAATGAAGACCAATACTTTGCCCGTCATTGGCGCACCTCTGAAGGCACATGGCACTCAGTAAATGTCTTTTAGTATTTGTGAGTAAGAAAAAAAAAATTCTTAAAGCCCTGAAGTACCTTTCTGCTACATTTTCTAGGGAATGCACTACCAACATCAATCTTAGGCCATGTGCTTGTAACACATCAGCCAGCACTGACTCTGGGAGACAGTGCAGGAGATGCAAGCTAGTAAGTCCCTAAGATTTTTATGACACACTATCCCTAGTATATCTCATTCCTAGCACAGAGGGATAAAGCTCTTAACTACTGAAAGAACATAAAAAAATAGATTTAGGAATAATACTTTTTATGATTGCATTCTGTATACTGTGAAAGTTATGTTCAAATCTGCTAGTACTTTATGGAGCTGATAAAGTAGAGCAGTATGGCTTCCCAGCTAACAGTGTATTTTATATCCATTTAAAATGTTTTCTCTTAAATTGAATTACTTTTTGAGTAATTATAATAAGACTAATCTGGGCTTAATGAATTCATGTACAAATACTTTAGACTGCATTATTAAAACCTCTATGATATGAAACTATATTAAACTCAATCCCTCTAGCAACCAGTGTTTTTCTTTGAAAAGAAAAGCATACATGGCTTTCTCTGAATTCTTTTAAATCAGCTGAGAAATCATAAGAAGCCACATTAATAGCTCAAACAAAAGTTTGATAAATAATATTGTCCTAATTTCCCTAAACTTATATAATTGAGTTTTAATTAGGGGGTCACAGAAATTATCTGTATCAAGCATCCACACATGCAGAGGGCTGAAGAATTGTTCCACCTTCCAGAAAAAATCAGTTTGGCTCTGATTAGCAATGCCATAAGACCACAATTGGTTAAAAAAAAAAATACATTACTAAAAATGAGCCTGTGGCAATCAAGCCTTATGTTTTAAAAAGTCTCCAAACACAATGGTCTAAATATCTGGATTCTAGTTGTACTAGAGGCAAAGCCACTCATTTTCTCTGGGATGCGGCTCCTCTAGCTACAAACCAGTTTGATCTCTGAGGTCCCTTCCAGTTCTAGAGCATGATGGTTTTAAGTTTAAAATTACGCACATTATATCAAATGGGCTCTTCTTGCATATAGCTTATTCGTCATCTTATCCACATTAAATCACATTCACAGAAAAAAAAAATTCATTCCCTGCAATTCACATACATCCACAAACACATCCATAATACGGCTGGTGGTTTCAAATTTATCCCAAGATATTATCTCAGTAGTAAAGTCTTTTTCCCATTACAGATAAATTATACACCATCTGAAATCTTTAAGGTTCTCATGCCTTCTTCAATCAATTTCTATGCCCCTCACCCAACTTACACTTCCCAAAAGATGGTCTAGCAGTTCTGTTGCCAAGTCGACTAATTCCAGCACCTATGTGTTCCTCAGGCAGATCTGTGAGAGCCAGGCTTTAATCGAATTGGTTGCCCAGATTTCTAAGTTCAAACTAGATATTTACAACGTCCAACAGGATAAGACTCTCTCTTTGCCAGGTGATCATTATCAGGATAGACAACTTTAAAGTAAACATAAGACAATGGCCATCATCATTATTCTGATGGCTTGGCACAGATTGCTATCAGGAGAGCTCCCAGGAGCCAGAGACAATTAAAATCTTGAGTTCAGAGAAGCTGCCCCCAGCATCAAGCATTGCTGATTAGAATGATTTGGGGGGTGAATATGTTTTGGCAAATTGGTGCACATCTTCAGGGAGGGAGGTCTGGCCACATGATACACTCTGGCCGGACTTCAGTTTCAGCAGGTACAGGTTCTGGCCTGGCCCTACCATAAATCCTCTGAATAAATGGGGACAAATCATTTAAGCACTCTAGGTTCCAAAGGGAATTTGACTGTAACACCTCTGCCATCCTTTCCAGGTCTACAGTTTTATCCTGAACATCCTGGGAATCTTTCCTCAGGACTCTGCTATACCCCCACAACCACCTGTATGTCGCCTTGGTGCACTAATGCACACTTGCCATCTTCTCCACCTTTCTCTCCACCTAAGCTGAAAGTACCATAATGCCAGTGATGCTTTACCCATTATAGTCCCAAAGCCCAAGGCAGAACTTTAGAGTGTAGTAAACACTTCTTAATATTAACCAATATGTTTTCAGAGTTTTCAATATATCACCTACTATTTTAAATACACAGATTGCCTTAATCCTCTCAATCACCCTAAAAGTTAGCTATCATTATTATTCTCATTTTACATATAAAGAAACAGAGGACCAGAGAGGTTAAAGTTACCAAAGGTCTCAGGAAAGCAGGTGATCTGGCGTTCAACCCAAGCAGTCTGGCTTCATGACACAACTCTTAACCAGTATGCTACACTGTCTCTTAATGAATGCCCAATGGATAGATGTGCAAAAGCTTAACAGCCAAAGGACCTCATTCCTTCAAACACTCTAGGAGTTAACTTGAGCCATACCTACGATATTTTTTCATATATGAATCCCCATATTTCTAGAACTCCAACCACGATTTTTTCGCTACCTTTATTATCTGCGGATTTGGAGTCCAATTGCAGAAACCACCTGGGTGAGCCTTTACTTTGTTAAAACTTCACAAATTCTCTTTTTTTAAACAAATGCAACCATCTCAGTAGGTTTATGGCAACAGCTCAAGTAATGTAAGGACATGGGGACAAGACACAGGGCCAGATGTAAAGATAAGAATTGTAAGAAGAGGCTAAGGAAAGGGAGAACAATTCAGCATAGGGCCACATGCCGAAGCTACAAAGATCTGTGCAGCTTTTACAGCTGTCATCCTTCAAGGACTCAGGAGAAGGAGAAAGTAAGAGATGGGGGGATGGAAAGAGGCAGGATAGGAGGAAATGTGGTATAGTCAGTACTCATGCAGGCTCTGGAGTCACAGGGCTTGAGCTGGGATCCTGGTTCTGCCACTGGCCAAGTTAGCTGCCCTCTCCAAGGCTTCACATCCCCATCCGATACACTGGGAGCTCTTGTGGGGATTAAAGCACATCCCATTCCTAAAGACAACAGTGCCCACCACACAGAAGGCACTTAGAAGCAGATGATTTGGACAGAGACTTGAGAGGAATGAAGTTTCACGATATCACTAAGATCAACATAATTTTTTGCACCCTAGAAACCATGCTTATTGTGATGAGTAAAATGTACTCACATGGATCTAAAAGCAAAAAGTCTACTCCCCACCAGCCCCCAACATCTAATGATGCAGTCCAGGGGAAAGAAAGGAGAAAGCATGTCAAGCGATGGGGGCATTCATTCTCCCCTGGTCATACTGTTCCTGAGGAAGCAAGATCAATGTTTATTATGTGAGCAAACATTAAACCCTAACGTATTACCCCACACTCTATACGACATAAGTGCTAGTATTTTGCAGAGGGAGGCGGGAGCAAGCAATTAAATGTGAACTACAGGTACTTTGTGAAGCTTTCAGAGCATGGGTCTTTCTTCTGGAAAGCAGTACATTTTTTAAAGCCACCAGCTCACAGGCTTGGAAGATAATGTGGCTCCTCTCTCCGTGTCACGGCTGTTCGTGGCAGGACCTCACACTGGGCTGGGCTCTTCTACAATGGAGCCAAGCATTTCAGGGGGGCAGGGGACCAAGAGCTGGGGATCTCACAATCAGCCCCTGCAGCTGTAAACTTTTATCCTTGTGAAGAAGAGCCAGCAAGCAATAAATGTTGCCACCACACATCATACCCCACTGAGTCGCTTTTCAAAAAGAGAAGGGAAAGTTCACTCAGCAGCTTAAGATTCTTTTAAACCTGTATGATATTATTCACTGGCTTAGCCCAGTCATGAAATGTAAATGTCATTTTCATGAAGGATTTGTGCCATTGGCTGGTCCTGAAGAAAAAGATTCCAGCATCTTGCAGAGCTTAAGAAATTTTAACCATGTTTTCTATATATATGTATACATACACACACACACACACACACACACACACACACACGTACGCATGGGGTGTGTGTGTGTGTTTCCAACATCATGGCTGTTATTCTTCAATTAATCTATTCTTCTATTCAAGTCCAGAGCTGGACTCTAATTCGAGCTCTGTCCCTAACTGGTTATGGCTGGCTCTTAGTCCCTCTGGAATCCCTCAGTTTTTTCACCTGGAATTGAGGATAAAGCCAAACTTTACTACTTCTTCAAGGAAAACAAAAGATAATGGATGTAATCACACTCAGTGGAGCTGATGCACTATAATGAGCAATCAATGCACCTGAAGGAAACAAAAACCCAGATCGTACAGACAGCTTACAATAAAAAGGAGTGTAGACACACTCAAGGCCAAAGTGTTGAATTCTACAGGAAGAGTAAAACGGCACAGTGAGGAAGAGAGAGATTTCAGGAATGGGGCTTCCTGCATCAGGTACAAGCTGAGCTGGATCATGCAGGGCAGTCCTAAACAAAGCCAACATTTTATTGAACACTTATTTCTAAGGGCCTTATTTAAATATTTTATATAATGCTCCCAAAATCCTGTGACTTAAATATCATTCTCATTCTCTTTTTTCCAGTAAGTTAATTTGCCAAAGATCCCACCAGCAATCTCACTGTAGGACACTCCCTTGTCACCACCGTTGAACCAAAAAGTGGAAATGAGAGAAAACAGAGCAACAGGACAAGTGACTTAGAAAAAATAAAATGGGCTCATGGGAAGCCAGCAAAGACCTAAAGAAGTGGAGATTCATGCTGTATTCGCAGACTCAAGGCTCAATAATGTTAAGATATTTGTTCTCCCCAAATTGATCCATAGATCCAACACAGTCCCAATAGTAATCCCACCAGACTTTTTGTAGGAAATGATAAGCCAGTTCTAAAATTTATAAGAAATACAAGAATCTAGAATAGCCAGTCATCTTTCAAAAAAAGAGCAGAGCGAAGTCAGAGGACTAACACCACTCGACTTCAAGACATATAATAAAGTCACAGTAATCAACACAGAGTGTTACTGGCATTAAGACAGACAGGTCGATCGATAGAGCAGAATAGGGAGCACAGGAACAAACCTGCATTTTTACAATCATTTGATGTTTGACAAAAGAGTCAATTCAATTCAATGGGGAAAGGTAAGTCTCTTCAACAAATGATACTGGAGCATCCATGAGAGAAAAATAAACTTAGACTCCTACCTCTCACCATACACAAAAATTCATGAAAGGTCATAGACCTGTAAATAAATGCTAAAACTATTATGTTTCTAAAAAAAAAACACAAGAAAATATTCTAGTGACTTGGGAGTAGGTAAAGATGTCTTAGTATTCTGAAAGCAACAGCAATAAAAGAAAAAAATAAGTTAACTTTTATCAAATTTTAAAACTCTGCTCATAAAGAACATCATTAAGAAAATGAATTATAAGCTATTTTGGGGAGAAAATATTAATAAATCCCATATCTAACAAAGGTCTGGAACTCCTTCAATTCACTAATAAAAAGACAAACAATGCAACGTTTTAAGTGAGTAAAATAACTGAACAGACACTTCACAAAGGAAGATATATACTAATGATCAATAAGCACATAAAAAGTGTCCAACACCATTAGTCATAAGGGAAATGCAAATTAAAACCACAATAATATATCACTATACACTCACCAGAATGACTAAAATTAAAAAGACTCACAACATCAAATGTCAGTGAGGATTAATAAATAGCACTTGAAACTGTCCATTGTTAGTAGTAGTGTAAAATGGCATTACTTTCGGGAAAGATCTGGTAATTCCTTAAAAAACTAAACATCTACCTACACCATGATCCAGCAATTCTGCTCCTAGATATTCACTCAAGAGAAATGAAAACCTAAATCCACAAAAGCAATTTGTACACACATATTCATAACAGTCAGATGGGACGCCTGGGTGGCTCAGCAGTTGGGCGTCTGCCTTCTGCTCAGGGAGTGATCTCGGGGTCTGGGATCGAGTCCCACATCAGGTTTCTTACAGGGAGCCTACTCCTCCCTCTGCCTATGTCTCTGCCTCTCTCTCTATGGCTTTCATGAATAAATAAAATCTTAAAAAAAAAAAACCCAGAAATAGTCCACATGTCCATCAACAGGAGAATGAATAATAAGCAAATCTAAGTTTATTCATACAATAGAATAATACTCTACAACATTAAAAATGGAAATAGTAATATATACAACATGAATGAATCTCATTAATATCATGCTGAGCAGAAGCAGCCTTACACAAAAGAGTACATACTGCGTGGTTTCATTAATATAAAATTCTAGAACAGGCAAATTAATCTATGGTTGAAAAAATGGCAATACTCCCCAAACTGATCTACAGATTCAACATGATCCTATCAAACCCAGCTTTCTTTGCAGAGATTGGCAAGCAGATCCTAAAATTCATATGGAATCTTAAGGGATCCTGAATAACCAAAACAATCTTGAAAAAAAGAGAACAAAGTTGGAGGACTCATACTCCTACTTCCCAATTTTAAAACTTCCTACAAAGCTACAGTTATTAAGACAGTGTCACAGGGGTATGAAGTTAGACACACAGATCAATGGAATACAATTGAGATCCTAGGAAAAAACCCTCACTCACATGTATTATCAGTTGAATTTTGGACAATTTAATGGGGGAAACATAATCTTTACAACTAATAGTGATGGGGCAGCTGGATATCCACACATAAACACTAGACCCTTACTTTATACCATATATAAAAATTAACTCAGAATGGATCAAACATTTAAAACCAGAAAACTCTTTGTATAATCACTATTCATATTTTGCCATGTTTCTTTCTATGAATATTCTGTTCATGATTATGTATTTCCTGCTTTTTTCCAATTAAGATTACAATATAACAATATGTCAACATTAATACAGAACTCTTCATATGTATAATTCTGAATAAATAAGTAATACAATTTAGGTAACTTCATTAATTTTTTTCCTTTTTAAAATCATTCTCCTACTTTTGGACATGTACTTCCAATTTCATTAAACTGAAATTGAGATTAGGAAAAAAATAATAAAAAATAAAACTAAAACTCTTAAAAGGTAACATACGGATAAATCTTTGTGGGTAAATCTTTGTTATCACTGAGCTGTACACTTTAAATGAATGAGTATAGTTTCTGAACTAGGACATCAAAAGCACAAGCAATGAAAGAAAACACAGATAGCCTAAACAGCTTCAAAATTAAAAACTTTGTGTCTCAGGGAGCATCTCTCTACTTGCTACTGGGACTCTGCCCAATTCATGAATCACTTAATAAAGCCAATTGCATCTTCAAAAACAATCACATCTCAAAAAGCACCATCAAGAAAGTGAAAAGACAACCCGCAGAATCATAGAAAGTAATTGCGAATTATATATCTGATAAGGCACTTATATCTAGACTACATTAAGAATCATGATGACTCAAAAATAAAGAGACCAATAACCCAATTAAAAAATGAGCAAAGAATCTGAATGAACATTTTTCAAAACAAGGTATATAAATGGCCAATAAGCACATGAGAAGATGCTCAACATCATTAGGCATCAGGACAATACAAATCAGAACCACGGTGATGTAACACTTCACACCCACTAGGATGGCTGTAATCAAAAAGATAGGCGATAACAAGTGTTACTGAAGATTTGGAGAAATTGAAACACTGCTGTTGGGAATGTGAAAATACAGACATTGGAGAGGATTCTGGCATCTCCTCAAATGGTTAAATAACAAATTACCATATGATCCAGTCATTCCTGTCTTAGTTATACACCCAAAAGAAAGGAAAACATATAAGGGGCACCTGGGAGGCTCAGGTCATGATGGTTGTGAGATCAAGCCTCATGTTGGGCTCCATGCTGGGCATGGAGTATATTTGGGATTCTCTCTTTCCCTCTCCCTGATGGAGCCTCCCCACACACATACAAAAAAAAAAAAAAAAAAAAAAAAAAAAGAAAAGAAAAGAAAAGAAAGAAAGGAAAACATATGTCCACAGAAAACCTTATACTTGAGTGTTCACAACATCATTAATCATAATAGCCAAAAAATGGAAACCACTAAAATGGCTATCAATTGGTAAATGGATAAATAAAATGTGGGATATCCAAACAATGGGATATTATTCAGCAATAATAAAAAGACATGAAATAACGAGTACATGCAATGATATGAATGAATCTTGAAACCTTGTCCTTGGAAGAAGCCAGTCACAAGGGGCCACATACTATATGGTCCCATTTACCTGAAATGTCCAGAACAAGCAAATTTAAGGACAGAAAATAAATTAATAGTTGCCTAGGGCTAGAAGGGGGTTGGGAAGGGAAGGATGACAGTTAAGGGGTGCTGGGTTTCTTTTTAGGATCATGGAAATGTCCAAAAAATAATTGCCTAATAGATTACAACTCTATGAATGTACTAAAAATCCACAGAGCTATACACTTGAAATGAATGAACTGTATGTGAATTATATCTCAATAAAGCTGTTTGAAAAAAAAAAAGTCCTGGGTTGTGACTCTATTTCCAGTGACTAGCTATGCCAACCACTGTCTCTCAGGGCCACAGCTGAGCAAGCCAATCTCATAACTGCATCCAGCTCTTCATCCCATGAATATATCTAAATAAGCTCACTCAGGTGGTAGCACCACACTGGATACCAAGAGAGCTAGGCACAGATGAAAGCATCCCCTCTCAAGGAATCACAGCCTGGTGGCTCAGTCTACACCTAGCTGTATGTGGCTATGGAGTACTTGAGCACGGAAAATCTAAATTGAGATGTGCTCTAAGTATAAAAATAGACACTGGGTTTCAAAGACTTGGTCAGAGAAAAAAGTAAAATAGTTAATAATTATATTAAATTACATGCTGAAACGATATTTTGGATAAACGAGGTAAAATTAAACGTAAAAATGAACTCACCTGTGTTTTTTTATATTTTGAATGTGGTACAGAAATTTTTAAATTACATACGTAGCTCAGTACTATCCAGTACTACTGGTTTAGATTTTTAGATATAAATAAATCACTGAAACTTTCCTGATTCCCAGTGTTTCTCAGAGGATTATTTTATGCAGACTTCTAAATGGTGATTAACTTTGAAGTCCACTCAGCAGTTATAAAATGCCTGCTGCCCTGCAATTATGGAGACACAAAAGGTTCCTTGTTTGCTGCCCTCTGCCAATTGGTGCCTTGGACTAGAGTGGAAGATGCTCGGCACAGCCTTTAAACACTGGTGTGTCCGAGTCTTTACAAAGCACAAATGTTTCCCAAATAAGTCAGGCCCAGAAAACTTTGTCTGAACTCTTTAAGACTTATGATCAAAGGGGCTGCCTTTTAAAATGATTAAAGATCAGAATGAAATGACCCCCATTCACAGAAAGAGAACTTCTCCTCTGAGGGGTTTCATCTAACAGGGGCTTTGCATGTCATCTGGGAGGCTTTCCACAAGGCTCTTCACTTGTGAACTCTGGATTGTTCAGGGAGGTTTCTGTTTCTCCTTCTCCAAGTCCCTCTTTGATCTCTTTTGTCCAGGGTAGTAAGAAGAGGGCCTGTGAGGCAGAGGCAAGTTCTAGATCTCTGGCCCTTCTGAAACTTTATTTTAAAAAATCCAGAGGTATGTCTTTCCCCCAAGAGAAGAAATAGAAATGGACCTCAGTGTGGCAGGCCCCGGTGATAAAGATGTTGTCACCAGGCAGCAGAGCCAAGACCCCTACCAACATGTCTGGTTGCCTCCTCTCCATCCTGCCAATGCCCAAAGAACCGTGTCATCGGACACTTTCCTTCCCACTCTCTGGAGTTAAGAGAGCAGGTTTGGAGGCAAAGTAACCTGGTCAGAGCTGGTTAAGTGGCACAGCCATGATTCCAACTTGATGCGACCTAATCCCAAAGCTACCGTCCTTAAAAGCATCAAGCTGTACTGTCAATCCTCTCATTCCACAAACACTACTCACTGCTGCATGCTGTGGGACTAGGTTAGGGTGATTTTCTTAAATGATAATGAATTAGAATCCTGCCTCCTTAAATGAGATACTCTCAAATTCCTGCACCTAATTTTGTTCAGAACCTCTAGCAAACTGCAATAGAAGATAGTCGCACTGACTTGATGGCCTCCATTCTGTGCATTATGGAAGCAGACAAATTTCCAGAGTTCTTCCATTTCTTCGGAGTGCTCCGTGGCTGGAAGTGGAAAACGTGCTCAATTCTGTGTCCTGTCACATGAGACCCATTTCTTCCATGGGCTCATCCATGGAAGAGTATACCACGTACCATGCTTGTTCCAGCACTTAGGGCAGTCACGTATTGTGCTCAGTACTGGGCACATACAAAGACAAATGTACCATCATCTCTGCCCTCTAGGATATTCCGCAGTAAGTGCCTATCAAGTTATTTTAAAGGGCCTGTGTTTGGAGTAAAGCATGTTATAAAGAACAAAGCTCATTTCTGGAGCCAGTTTGTGGCTTGAGACATCTTCAAATTATAGAAGTTGTTACAAAATGTACCTGACTTAGAGTTTCAAAAGAACAGGCTGTAACAGGACTATTTCTAGATGGACTGTTTCAGGGCTTGGGTAATCAAAGCATCATTTTCCGCTCTCCTCCCACCCCTCCCATTATCACCCAGGCTTGGAAGTCAGTGAGCAATTGGATGCCTTTGAAAGCCCTGGGTGGTGTGATTTGGAATGTTAAAGGAATTATGATGGAAATGTCATTACAGGCTACCAAAAGTCAGGAGCCCTCTGAGGAAGAGATTTAAAGGGGCTTCAATCATCTCCCAGCTGGGCAACCCTAGGAAGCCAGGATGGCTCCAATGGATGGCCAAGGGCACTATGCTTCTGTCTCCGCTAAGGTGGCAAAATAATGGCCCCCCTAGAGATGTCCATCTTCAAATCCCTAGAACCTGTGGCTATGTCACCTTACATGACAAAAGGGACTTTGCAGATGTGATTAAATTACAGATCTTGAGATGGGGAAATTATCCGGATTATTGGGGTGGATCCAATCTAAACATTGCCTTGAATCCTTAAAAGCTGAGAAGCCTTCCCAAGAGAGATGTTCAGAGAGAAATAAAAGGGCCAGAGAGATGCTATGTTGCTGACTTGGAAGAGAGAGGAGGGGAACTAGCAGACAAAAAATGCAGATGGGCTCTAGAAGGTAGGAAAGACAAGGAAATGGATTCTCCCTTAGAGTCTCTAGGGGGAAAAAAAAAATCACAGCCCTGCTAACACCTTGATTTTAGCCCAGGAAGACCCATACTAGATTTCCAACCTAAAAAGCTACAATAATTCTGTACTGGTTAAGTTATTAAATTGGGAGTAATTTGTTAGAGCAGCAATGGAAAACTAATGCACTGGTTATCTACAACTAAACAGTGGGAAGGTCAGGCAGTGAGGCGAAGAGACCATACAGTGAGTGCACAGCCAAAACAGCTAGTCAATTCTGCAACTAGTCAATTCTGTCCAAAACAAAGCTCGAGTGTCTTTATGGAATAACCTAGTACAAATTGCATCAAAGCACTGGGACACAGAGAAGGAGCCAGTGCTCTGGGTTGATTTCCTATGTTCTTGTTGGCCCTACAGAATCCTCTGTCCTCCTTTATCTGGAAACTGCTAAGCACCAATAATAGAATCAGACAGATCTCTTCTCCTGTGGAAGGAGATTAGGGGAAGGAAGGGCAGTGGCAGTGTTCTCAGAGTCTTATTCCTAAGACCTAAACCCTCCCCCAAATCCGATAATTGCTAAGTGATGTATTCAATACAGAACAGATACTTGCTGTGACTAATGAAGATGGGGAGGTGGCTCCTCTCCTAGTTTAAAAGACAGACATAGACCCACATTGCTTCTATAGAATCAGCTGTAGGATTGCCTTTCCTCCTAATACATACCTGTTTTAAGAAAATCTGTTAGTGCCTAGACACTCTCAGGCCTCAGTTAATGATGGAAAGCAGCATAGCTGGAGGGAATGGTGGCATCCTTGCCCCTCTTATTTTCTCTGTACAGGTGAGATGATAGTTTATCTTAAGCAGCTCTCACTGACACAAATATCTGTGTGGGAGGGGAGGCTGTTCCACGGTATTGTGTATCCCCTCTGGTATCCCTTGGGAGGCTGCCTTTCCCCTAGACTTCCCTGGAAATCTCTAGCTGTGACTTTGACTTAAAATTCCCAAGGAGCTTCTTTTGGCCACTTTGCATTTTACCAAACCATTTATCCAAGGGAGTAGTCATCCACCCATTTGGCAACTTTCTGGAATGTCCTGTCAGTGTTTATTATTTTTTTTAAGATTTTATTTATTATGAGAGAGAGAGAGGCAGAGACAGAGGCAGAGGCAGAGGGAGAAGCAGGTTCCATGCAGAGAGCCTAACGCGGGACTCAATCCCGGGTCTCCAGGATCAGGCCCTGGGCTGAAGGCGGCGCTAAACCGCTGAGTCACCTGGGCTGCCCACCTGTCCGTGTTTAATTTCATCAACTCAAAGGGCATTGGTGAAGCAAATAAGGTAACTGAGGATTTACAACCTTGTCTAAAGTGTGGCTCCCTTCTTTTTGTTAAGATTTTTAATTTTTTTCACAGATTTTATTTAGTTATTTGAAAGAGAGAGACAGAGAGAGCAAGTTGGGGCAAGTTCTGAGCACAGAGACCAACACGGGGCTCAATCCCAGGACCCTGAAATCATGACCTGAGCCAAAATCAAGAGTTGGACACTTAACAGACTGAGCCACCCAAGTGTCCCTTGATTTTTTACTTAGAAGCAATCTCTACAGCCAACATGGGGCTTGAACTCATGACCCCTGAGATCAAAAGCTGCACGCTCTACCACCTGAGCCAGCCAGGCACCCCTAAAGTGTGATCCCTAACCAAAGGAATTCTCGATCCATCACAATGATTCTTACCACCTTTCCCTGAGTGCCTACTCTACTCCAAATACATCACATGTATTTTCAGATTTAACCCTTATAGCATCCCCGAAAGATAAATAGCATTATCACATCTTAGAGATGAAGAAACAGAGGCAGACAACTTGTGCAAGGTCACAATGATAGAAAATGAAGGAGCTGTATTCAAAATCAGGTCTCTTTTATAACAAAGTCCAAGTTTTTCTCACTTTGTGGTGTGGCCTCCCAAGATGGGAACTATTTGCTCCCTAAAAGTTTTGGGAAATATGCTACAATAAATATACATATACACAAAGGCTATGATATGTCAATTCTCAGTCGAAATCTAGCTTCTCTGCCTAGTTAAGGGAAGAGTTCTTGATGATGACATAAACAAGACTGGTTTTACTCGGAAATATTTACTGAGCAATTACTAGACAGAAGCCATGTACATAAACAGGCCAGAGCCCCTACCCTCTACTGAAGAAACTGGGTACGTGTGCACACACGTGTGTACATACAGTCGAAAGACAGAAAAAAACTTTATCAGACCTATCAGCAAGAAAAGCATTACGGAAATAAGCCACAACCACAGCGATTAATTCAGTAAGCTTCAGAGAGGATGTACACCCAAGGCAGAAGCAGAAGGAAAACACAGGGATGTGGAATAGTAGAACACCTCTGGAAGAAGGAAGCCTCTTTGTGTTCTTAGGGGAGAAGAGAATGAGAGGAAGTTAGAAAGGTAGAACAGGGCTAGATTACAGCTTGGGAAAGACTTTGAACGTGATGTTAAGGAAAACTTGGACTTTAATTTCTATTTTCAAATTATTTTTGTATATTTTAAATTCATCCCATGGGGAGCCAAGAAGACTTCTGAACAGGGAAGTAAAGTGTTCATGGTCCTGCTTCGAGGGACCATCAGTGGCAGATGGGTCCTGGAAAAGGCAACCAAGCAGGCCCAAAACCTGTCCTCAAGACTGTTCCAAGAGCCAGTGAGGTCTGAGATCTATCAGCCACCCTAGATTCCCAGTCCCAGCCTTTTCATTAACTTGCTCTGTGACATAAGTCGCATGAGTCTCAGTCCCCGCCATGTCTTAAATAATGTCGAACTAAATAATTGTTAAAACCCCATCTACCTCTAAAATGTTATGATTCGGGACACCTGGGTGGCTCAGGCGTTGAGCATCTGCCTTTGGCTCAGGTCATGATCCCGGGGTCCTGGACCGAGTCCCACACCACATCAGGCTCCCCACAGGGAGCCTGCTTCTCCCTCTGCCTATGTCTCTGTCTCTGTGTCTCTCATGAATAAATAAATAAAATTTAAAAAGTAAAATAAAATGTTATGCTAGAAAGTTACAGATTTGCACACACCACAGCAATTGCGCCTTTGTATTATATAAAGCATGCAGCTAACTCGTCCGAAGATTAGTTGAATCTTGTTGCAGATTCAAATGATGAAATTTATAGGAAGTGGGTTTTTTTTTCAGTGTGTATATGTTAGGTAAATCCAAGTGAAAGCTTCTTGCTCTGCATGCTATCTTGATTAAATACCATTTTCCTTTCTTAAACAGTATTCCCCATTTCCCCTTTCCAGATTCTAGACCTTTGTCTTAACTAAAAACAGCTGTCAACTTTTTCCCAACTCACCTGCTTAGTGAAGAAAAATAATCTATTGGAATATACTCATAAATTTAAATTCTAACTATAATATAAAAGCTAATGCCCTGTGACAGGCATGACTTCACATTTCCACAACACCTAAATCAAGATCTGGGCACGCAAGCTTATTTAAAAATAATTCTACCTAGTTGTGAATCAAGGGCACTTCCTTCTGCAAACAGGACCATTTCAGAAGGATTTCCTTAAAATGTGGCCATGTCTAGGGCACCTGGGTGGCTCAGTGGTTGAGCGTCTGTCTTTGGCTCAGGTTGTGATGCCGGGGTCCTGAGATCAAGTCCCGCATCGGGCTCCCCTAAAGGGGCCTGCTTCTCCCTCTGCCTGTGTCTCTGCCTCTCTTTCTGTGCCTCTCATGAATAAAAAAGTATAATATCTTTTTTAAAAATGTGGCCATGTTTAGAGTGGACAAGTTGATGTTATTACCAGGATCCAACTGGGACCCCAGTAGAGAGAGGACAACCAAGGAGGAGAGAGAGAGAAGGGAGACCCATCTCTTTCTTTTTCAACGGTCACTTGCTCTTCTCATCAACAAATGTCAAATAATTCAAACTGGTGAGAGTTTCAGGTAAGGGTTTTGGCCCTCTACGCCAAACAACCAACCCTGCTGCTGGACTCTGGAAGTTGTTAAAATAAACATGCTAAAAAATTAAACATACTCCATATTATTCAGAAATAATGTGAGCAAAAACACCAGCGATTTCATCCTCTTGGGGAATCTACATAACAGAGTATAATTTGGCAACCCTCCAGGATCCTGTCTTAAATAGCTGTTGGGTGATTTAAAGAGATGAGTATTTTAGTGCCTTGACTTCTCTTTAAATATACACCATTTGAATGAATCCATTTGTTGTAAATATCAAGGCATTGTGTTTAAAATTTCCTATCTCAAAAAAAGTTCTCTGCCATTTTTCTTCAAACCTTTTATGATATTTAAATGACCCCTAATTAAAAAAAAAACTAATCCTGGTGTTTAATGATGATAAAGGACTGGTCTATTTTTTTAACAAATCAGAACAAAAGCTATTACAGAGTAATTAAACACCACATTCAGCATAGGTACGGGGAAAGGGAGAATCACAAATTACTTTTCATGGCTTGTTCTGAAGTTTTCTGAAGTGAAACACATTTTAATCATTAAAATCAAAGGTGTTAAAAAGGAATCAGGGGAGTTATGGGACAACCTCCAGTTCTGGGGTACCAAAGCCTCAGATCCTCCGAGGGCTCCCAACTAAGGGTTGTCACCAGTCTGAGGACCCATTAGTCAGAGGTAACTGCTAGAAAGCCCACTTTTCATGTGTTGTCCTGCTTTGTGGGGCTACAGAGATCTCTGGCCTTTAATTAAATATAGGTCAGGTCAAAGAACAAGTGACTTGAAGTTCAGGCGGAAACCAGAATTCTAACAAGTCATCTTGAATTCTTTCCTGTTATTATTTAAAAGGTGTAATTAATTTTAATTGGGTGAGTCAGCTTTCTGAGTACACCTGGCAGTGTGTGAGCATATTAAAATATAAGGATTCCCTGCCTTACGGAGTTCCCAGGATCCCTTCCCAGCATCTCCAAACAATCCAGTTAATGATTTCTCTGGGCAGACAATGCTGCAGCCTGGCCTGGTCCAGTCCAGAAACTTCTTGGTATAAGCACCCATGGCTCACCATCCTCTCTGGTGATACTCTTCCCCACTCTGCCTGTTAGACCAGAAGCTTCGCGGAAGCATAGCCTTTCTGCTGCCACTGGTCACCTGGAGCCACAACCTATCAGCTGCCCCCAATCTATCAGCAACTTCCTCCTTTAAAGGCATCAGTCCTCCCCAACTGGCTCTTCTTTGAAAACTGAACCATCCAAATACAGTTGACCCTTGAATGACTTAGGGGGATTAGAGGCACCCACCTGGCACAGTTGAAAATCTGCATTTAACTTCTGACTCCCCCAAAATTCAACTACTAACAGTTTACTGGAAGGCTTACCAGGAACATAAACAGTTGGGTAATACCTATTTTGTATGCTATCTATATTACATACTGTATTCTTACAATAAAGTGAGCTAGAGAAAAGAAAATCACAAGAAAGAGAAAATGCATTTGTGGTACTGAACTGTACAGGAGAAAAAAAAAATCACATGTAACTAGACCCATGCAGTTTAAACTATGTTGTTCAAGGGTCAACTATATTTTGCCTGGTTTCTTCTAACAAATACACTTGATTTTTAATTTTTCCCCTGCAGCAAACTATGAATTAAGGCCCTTCTTACACAAAAGGAGAAAAAAAGAACTAGTTTCCTTAGACCTCACTGAACATGGCTTTGGGGAATAGTCTATCATTTACTATAATCAATGTTCCCTGACATGGATGATGGGAATGGGCAACTGCAGATCGATTCATTTTTGGATATGACTCCTTTTGTCTCCCTCCTCAGCTCTTGGGTAGGATGAGCATTTTAAATCTCCCTACTCTCTGGGAGAAGGTAAAATTGTGCTTATATTTACAACCCTGATGAATGCGGTCTTTTTGTGCTAAACCAGAACACACCTCTGATTATCCCATAACCATTTTTCTTCTTGGTTACCTTTGACGAAAATGCCTTCAACCAGGTTACCTTAGTTTCCCTACCCAGGGAAGCTTTTATAGAGCTGGAAAGAACTTCTAGCTATGGGAACCTGATTAATGCTCATCTGGGTAGGGTCAAAACTACTTTTAACTGGACGGCATCTTGGGAATTGACGGAAATAAAGGGATAAGCATAAAGAAGAAACATCTCCAACAGGCTAGAATCCTAAAATTTAGCCATGCTTTTTTCACCTTAGGATGGGTGTTTCTGAATCCTCAGAGTATAGCTGAAACTTAAAATACATGGTAAAGGAGACTTCACTCAAGGGAGATCCATCTATTTGGATCCAATTTAGCGAAACCCTCATAGACATGGATCTGCAAACCTAGCCATGCCCTCCACTAGATCGCTCAGTGGCCTTGGGCAATGCATTGGCCTCTGAATGTCCTTCCTAGTTTATACAAACATTCTTTAATGTAAAACACTCCACACTTCCAAAAACTCTATTACTCAGGGCCCCAACATGGAGCCCTGATGTGGTACAAGGAACCACACCACTAACCCAGAGTAACACTAGGAAAATCTCAATATTCACTCTCCAGAGCCAGGAATTAGGGACATCTGTACCTCTCTCTGTAGACTAGCAAACCAAACCATCCTCTCCCAGCTGGTTTACCAAGGCCAGCCAAAGGCAAGAGGCATGCATCAAAGGGCCGCTGTAGCTTATCTGAAAACGTATTATAAGCCAGTCTCCCCAGGCTGTTAAATTAAAATTTCTTTTTCTGAGCCACAGTTTCTTTTCATAAGAAATGAGTCTCAAAGCGCCTATATTCTCCCTAATGATGAGTAAAATGGCACTGACAACATCTGATTAGATATCCAAATATATTGTTGAGTCCTGTACAAGAGGTCACTGTGCCTCTGAGCAATGAAAAACTTCCTGCCCAACCGCCTCATGACCAACCCTCCATATGTAAAAACCCTAACCCAAACCGAGAAAGCAGATCTGGTCTGTGGCTGTGGCACAGGAGGGGAGGGTGGAGTCCACCACCATTCAGCTGCAGCAACTTTCCCTCCCCAAAACCAACAAATGTCCATCCCACCTGTTATGGACTGGTTATGCCTCCCCAAATTCATGATACTGATGCCCTATCCCCCAATGTGATGAAATCTGGAGGTGAGGCCTTTGGGAGGTGAAGTCCCCCTCATGATGGGATCAGTGTTCTTATAAGAAACACCAGAGAGCTTGCTTTCTCTCTTTTTCCTCCCTGAGCAGTGCAAAGCAGTCATGTGAGCACTCAGCAAGATGACAACCACCTGCCAACCAAGAGGAGAAGATTCAGGATGAAATCTATCTTGTTTGGTACCACAATGGTGGATTTCCCAACCTCCAGAACTGGGAGAAATACATTTCTGTTGGTTTAGCCACCCAGTCTGTGGTTTTTGTTATGGCAGCCTGTGCTAAGACACTACTTCTGTGAGCTTTGTCATTGCCCTTCAGGACAGTGACAGAGGAGGAGTCTGATGAAGGGAGTAATGCAGATCACCTCTGCTCTCGGATGAGGATCTTCAAATGCTTTTGGCCTTTGTTGCAAGCACTTAACCAGCAGGCCACAAACGTGGGCGCCCCCTAGTGCCTTCCTGGGATAACCACCCCTGCCCAAGATCCCCAGAAGGGACCTGCCCCACAATAGTGGGGCAGGCACTCCCTCCCAGGCCTGGTCCAAACAACTTTGGGTGCTTTGCCAGGAACCACAGAACTGGGAACAACAAGTCCCTTTCAGCAGAGAAAGGGGCCTGGGGTGGAAAATTTCCTGTCCATTCCCACAAAGAAGGTTGCCAGTACCTTCTCAGATGGAGAAAAAGGGCATGCTGTTTCATATTTATAAAAATTACCAAGTATGAACAAATTACTATGAAGAAAACAAGCTAAATTAATATGGTTCCTGATTTCCAGGAGGCAGGTGATTTAGGAAAAAACAGACCCAGAGGAAAAAAAAGATGATTAAAAGCAGGCACTGATGAAAACTATTGAATAAATCCCCAAATATATACAAATTAAACATACACTATGTGTATCCCATATGAAGGAAGCAGTAACAGTGGGAATTAAATAACACAGTTATTTAATCAAGAAAGGAGGTGAAGGAGGAAAATGATGGTGTAGTCTGGTCCCACCTCTGTGAGGCTCTAGTCTTCCCCCAAAAGCTGAGGTGCAACCTCATCCATGCTTCCAGAACATTCTCCCCTACCCCCTCACCAGCACATTGGTTATATCCTATGATTATCTCTGTTCTCCACTAAACAGGAAAAGTTCACTTCTTATACGCAACTTTGTTTCAACACTACTAGCCACAAATAGTATTACTGAAAACATAACCTGAATGCTTATTTTGACTCAGGCATCGAGATAAGTGCGTTATTTATTTAATCCTCACAACAAACTTACAAAGTTGTACTATTATTATTTCATAAGTGGTAATATATTTATGTGGTCCAAAAATGCAAAATATATATATATATATATACAATGAAGTCTCCCTCCCATTTATGTCCTCCATATGCCAAGTTCCCATGACCCCTTCACATATAACTTACTATTAGCGTCATATATAACCATCCAAAGTTTATGTTTATATAAGCCTCGTGTTTTACATAAAAGGTATCATACAAGTTGCTCTGCACTTTGAAATTTTTGCTGACCTTGGAGGTCTTTACACAGAAAGCCATCTCATATTTATCGCTATACAGTAGTGATATTCCACTCTGTGGCTGGACCATAAAATATTTAACCACACTTCTATGGATGGACACGTGAAAGCTTCCATTATTACATTTTACAGATGAGAAAAGCAGGCTCAGAGAGGTTAAGTGACTTGTCCAAAGTCACACAGCTGCCAAGTGGCAGAGCAAGCTTAAGCTGAAGTTTTTTAGATTCAAGCCTAAACTATTTTCCTTTCTTAGAGAGAGAGAGAGAGCATGCACACATGAGCGGGATAGGGCAGGGAGGCAGAGGGCGAGGGAGAGAGAATCTTAAGCAGGATCCACACCCAGGGTGGAACCTGACATGGGGCTCGATCTCCTGACCCTGAGATCATGACCTGAGCCAAAATCAACAGTTGGGCACTCAACCAACCGAGCCACCCAGGAGCCCCTGAAGCCTAAACTCTTAAGCAACTTGTGTTTACTGCCCAGAACAACACCCGGTATGCAGCAGACACGCCATAAATACTTGGCAAACAGATGAAGGAACCAAGAAAACAATAGCAAAAAAACAACCACCAGAGGAAACGCTGCTCCCTTTCCTGCACCCTTCACTTCTCTCACCGCGTTTCCTTTTCACTCTCGAGGTGGCTGCATCCACACGCCTCCCGTCCTGGGCATTATCAGAAAGGTAGGACAGAGGCATTCTGAGCCATTCCTGGGTCCCCCGGGGACCCACGTCCTGCCCGATTCCCACCCATCACTTGATGTCACTCCAGTCCTGGGTAAAGGACATGCTAGAACGGATGCGGGCATCACCTCTGCTGCCCAAAAGCCCCCACGATCTGCCCCCCAGGGGCGCAGGGGAGAGGGGGGAGCGTCCCTGTGCCCAAGTCCCCGGGCACCCCTGCGCCCCCGGGAGCGGCACTGCCGCGGAGATGGGGGCCGCACAGCCACCCTGAAAACCTCCCCCTCCTTCCCAGTGTGCCAGAAAGCTGACACATGTAGCCTCCTTTTTACACTGTGTGTTACATTCGTCTCGGCCTTCCAATAAATTTAACACCGGAATTATATACAACATTAAGTGTGTTCAAACACAGCTGATTTCTTCGCAGGCTCTTTGGGGAGCAGCTGCCGGGAAGGTGCAGCATTTGACAACAGGAAAGCTGTGTCTTTCAACGTTCCGGGCCCCGGGGAATGCTGGCCTGAAAGGTAACCTCCATGTGACCTCACAAGGTATCCGAATGGTTTACTTCTTCTGACTTGTAAGTGTTGGAAGAACATTGCACACTTTGCCATCTGCACTCAGCCTCACAGTCCCTCAAAAGATACGAACAGCTGCCTTCGGAGGGCCCAGACTTCAAATGACTCAGTATGTGACATGCACCATTCCCTGTCCACATTCTCTGAATATATTCCGTGTCCATGTGCAATTTCTGGACAGTGATTGACTGCATCAGAAAAACTCACACTCGTCTTTTTTCTGACACTTTGCTGTCGTGTTTGATGATAAGGGATATTTATTTAACAAGGGCTCAGAATTACAACTTAATTGGTCATAATCTGCTCAATGAAGGAATAATGTCCTCTGCAATTATTCCAATCTAATCCATTTAATCTAAAATCTATGGGACATTACAGATTTTTCTGAGACAGAATATTTAATCTCTTCCTCCACATTTAAGTTTAGACTATTGACATGCAAAACAAATGACCATTCCTTTTTAAAGCCTGCAATACCAGAAAAAAAAAATCTATAAATTTTGCCTGTGTTTAAGGTTAGCTTGCTAGCTATAGGATTAGCATTTGCAATTCCCCTAAAGTGAGAAACTTTGAAATCTTGTGTGTTTTGTTTTTCATTTTCCTCACTGGGTTCATACTGAAACCTGTGGAATAGAAATCTCAAAGCAGGAGTATCATGAGCCATGTCCAACGATATTAGAAGCAAATAGGAAAATTTATTTTATCAAGATGTCCAGAGAGAAAGAGAAGTCACCCAGCCAATCAATGAACAAACATGTTCATCTTTATTTGTGGGCTTCCACTAAAAATGTTGATATTTATGTTCCTCCTAACACATCCAGTTAATAAATTTTGTTCAAACAAAGCCTGAGTCTAAACAATGTTATGCTTTGCATGCCTTGCATTTCTCAGGTTTCATGTATAGTCAAAATGCAGATCACGATGGAACAATTTCTTGACATTTTTGTTTTATAATTATTATTATCACAGTGCAATTCTAGCGGGGCTTTGCTGGATATATATCAGAGGTGAAAATCTTTTTAAAGTAAATCATTATAAAATCCCTTTCCTTTATAACATGCTGCAAGTGCAGTGTCTAAAGGTCTTTTGGGAAAATAAATAATGGAAATTTTGTTATTGATCTCATGCAGAGGCAGTGAATCTAATGAGTTATTGTTATTTTACCCACAGCAAATATTATGAGGTCCAAAATAATAACATTCAATTAAAGAAAGAAAGCCAGATAGAATGTAAGATAAAAACGTAACTTAACAATGAATTCTTTTCAGTACTTCCTAAATACTAATTTAGTCTTGTCATACATTTAGAATGAAATTCTTTTTTACAAAGAAGTTTCCCGTGCCACCATAATAATTAAAATGATTATTTATCTTGTGATAGACAAGTATCATCTCCAACAAAAGAAGGTTACTGGTCTTCATTAAAAGATAATTTATACTTGGGATTTGTTTTTTAATCCAGCAACAAAAACAAGACCTTAAGCTGATAATCAAGTCTCCCAGAATTTAACAAAATTTTTGAAGAGTAAATTTCAGCAAAAAAAAAAAAAAAAGAAAGAAAGAAAGAAAGAAAGAAAGAAAGAAAGAAAGAAAGAAAGAAAGAAAGCAAGCAATTTTGAAAATGTTGCACAATAGAACCCTGTTAGCATGGCTCCTCATTACATGAGTACATGAGTAGTGGGGTCGTCAGACTAAAAGGTCACAACGTGTCCCTCGGTGCTTCAGGAGATCCAGGAAATCCCAGCACTTCATACAAGGTAAAAAGGACATCTACAGCAGGTATTCATCTGATTTTGATGCAGTATGTGGTAAAAAATGGGAAGTCGTTGCATTTTAAAATTCCGTATCTGGTTCATCAAGCCCCCAAGAAAACCCAAGTGACTTTTGAGTTTTAGGAAGCAGCTGCCATAATCTTAAGTCTTCAGGACAAAGCCCCCACTGTTGTGCCACAGGCTGACCTAACGTGCCTTTTACTCCCATCGCTGTGACCGTGACACTCTGCTCTGCCACTCTGATGCTGGGTGGTGACACCTCCCGCCCAGACACCAGGCTCCTTAACTCCACTTCAACCTCGCCTCCTGCTTTCAGGCCTCGGACCGTGCCCCATTCAACCTCCCCACGCAGCACAAATTAAGAGTGACTCCTTGGCACCAAATGACTGTTTTCTTTCTCATAAACAGTAACTCTCTGACTCACAGAGAGACATTTTTCTAGAGATGGATTTCTCTTCAAGAGGATTGGATCTTAGCATCTCTCAAAAATGAAAGCACCTAAAGAGTGAACGACTCCCTTTAAACTTTGGGCCTTCACAGCCACCCAATCACATCCCTTGCACAGAGCGCAAAGAATGCCCTCAAATAAGGGGGGAAACAAGTAGAAAGGGTAATTCTAGGGGGATCCCTGGGTGGCTTAGCGATTTAGTGCCCGCCTTTGGCCCAGGGCGTGATCCTGGAGTCCCGGGATTGAGTCCCATGTCGGGCTCCCTGCATGGAGTCTGCTTCTCCCTCTGCCTGTGTCTCTGCCTCTCTCTCTCTCTCTCTCTCTCTCTCTCTTTCTCTGTGTGTCTCTCATTACTAAATAGATTTTATCTTTAAACAAACAAAAATAAAGGGTATGTCTATCTGCCCTCCACTCACCGCAGAAGAGCAGGTAACTTTTACCTGCCTTTCTAACCCATTATCCCTTGTACTGCTTGCTGAAGAAGACAGACAAAATCTTGCATCTCTGCAACCTGGCACTGCACACAAATGTCTGCAGAGTGAATGGAATAAATGAATGAATACCAGCTAAAAGACGCACAGTGCTCACTCTGCCAGGGATGACACCAAGCATTTAATCTTCAAGACAATCCAATAGGGCAGGCACAATTAAGATCATCCCCCTTTTACAGATGATAAAACTGAGGCTTAAGAGAGGTTATGATTATCACAGCTAAGACTCTTGGAGTGGGGCCCTGACATGTAACCATCTGCACCAGACCTTATGCTCCCAGTCACCACACTAATGTGATTAATAAATAAAACGGCTCCCAGTCCTCAGAATCAAGTCCATCCTTAAGATGCACCTACTTTCACATAATGGATAATTTATAATTTCATAACACATTGGATTTTTAAAACATGTGTGGTTTTGCGAAAACAATACTCGTGGATCCTAAAGTGACAGAGTATCTTTTGCCAGAAGAACTTAAAGAACTCCTAAAACCAACAACCAGGGGAGAAAACCAATTCACATGTTTCCAAGAACCTGTCACCAAGAGGATCACGGTCCCCATGCTTTCGTCCAACTATCTTGTGAGCATTTCAAATTGCCTGGAAGAGACTGAGAAAACAGAGAGAGGCCTTGGAGAACCAAACCTGTCAAAACAAATCTCAACCACACAATTTCTCAGTTCTTACACTGCCTTCATTCAGATGCAAAAATGCAGAGTCTCAGAAGGTCTCAGAGGCCTCCCAGCTGAGTGTCTCTGCATTGCCTCCCTTTACCAGATTAGCATCCTCAGCTGATCCAAGCAGCAGCTCAATGGGTATTAATACATATTGCCACATGATGCAGATGACTTTGGGAATGGAATTAAAATGCATTGGCTGAGATTCCACATTGGCAGTAAATAGAGACTCATCAGATGCAGGTACCATCTGGAACCGATAGGATGGTCAAATTGGATATTTTTCTGAACATGGAAGTATTGGCCATGCTATCTGTAATCATTGCATACAGGTGAGGACAAGTTTTTTTTTATATGCAGGATTTTGTAGTGTTGGCTAGATTATTGTCTACTTTTTTTTTTCTGTTGTTTTTTTTTTTTTTTTGAGGCTACCTAGAAATATCGCTAGATCCAGAAACAAGGTTCTTCAACACATGGATTTTAAAATCAACTTGCTATCCCGCCATTTTCGCTGGAAGGCAGCAGATTATATCCAAGGATCTGAAAAGGGGGTTCAAGTACACAATCCCTGAGCGAATTTTGATCTTGAAAAATGGTGACTTCCAAAAGGGAAATTTAAAAAAAAAAAAAAGAATGTCAATCATACAACAGCTGTGTTTACACATACAAAGTGAAGTGGAAAAACTATGGCAATTACTCAGATGATTCCAATCAAAACATCCCCTCAACTGAAATATCCAGAAAATTGAAGATATAACATGGGGAATTCTTGTTTTTTTGGCTTGAATTATCCAGATAATTGCTTCATCTCCCCACTGTTCTTATTTAGACATAGCCTAAAACCCATCCTGTGCATTGGCAATTGAAAGTGCAATTATTTGCAGATGTACATACTTAGAAACACAAGTGTCTATGGTTACAATTATGTGCAGATGTAGCTCAGCATAGACCAGAGTCAAGTCTGCAGTTTTAAAAACCTGTTTTGAAAATCTGACTGTAAACAGAGATTATTCCTTTTAAACCCCACCCCCTATAAAAAGTCACTTAAGCAAATAATGACAATTTGTCCTCAAAATAACCAATCCATCTACAATAAAACATGTCCCTAAAACTGCCGTACTTTGAATCTTTCATTATCTGGGGAGAGAAAGTACCCATGAAAACAATTTTTAATAACAAAGAACCCCTTCAAAAATTGCACTTTCCACTTTACAAATCACATTTATATCAAATGTATTTCCTTAGGTCAACTAGAAAAACTACCACCCTTCTAAATATCACTTCTTGCCTTGATTTCTTTAAACAATCTGACTTAACCATTGCCCCCCCAAAAAACAATTTCCATCATTTCTTATGTGACATTTAAAATATCCTACACGTGTGCCCCCTAAATTTAACTTACTTTGTAATATATTCTCCTACTACAGAATATATTCAAATATTTGTAT
Source organism: Canis lupus familiaris (assembly GCF_011100685.1). Classification (NCBI taxonomy): domain Eukaryota; kingdom Metazoa; phylum Chordata; class Mammalia; order Carnivora; family Canidae; genus Canis; species Canis lupus. The sequence continues at coordinate 27,180,226 of NC_049249.1, forward strand.
CACAAAGGAGAGGCAGAGAATGCCATTAACTCAAATTCAGCCCCAAACTATAAATTCATTTTAATTAAAGATATGTGATAAGCACACATGCTGAAAGAAATGAAGGAGGGCGGGTGCCAGAAAAAGTTATCTTTTGCAGAGAAATTAACAATTGCAGCAAGAATTCAATAAGCCAGGGAGGGAGGCCTCTTGAAACCTTGTTTGCATCCTTTTATACAAGCAAGTTGGTTAAAATTTGGTGCTTCTTGTCTATGGTCAGTATGGTAACCTGAACTAATGCAGGTAAACAACTCCCCTTCGCTGCCACACCCCCTGCCCCGTTCAACACCCCCCCCCCCCAGAAAGCAAAAGACAGAAAATACTAAATGTAATATAACAACAACAACAAAATGAAAGTATGAAAAAAACTGGGGAACCGGGCATACGCTCACAGGTAATGATTTTCAACTTGGGCTACACATTTTGAATTACTTGGGAGCTTTCAAAACTCTCTAAGGATGGGGGAGAGGCAAGCATCAGGACACTAGAGTCCCCTGGTGATTCCAGTGGACAGCCCATCTTGCGAACCACTGTGACAGGAACATGAGCGAGTAGCCACCACGGTCACCGGCCCTTGGCCAGGAAACTCTCAAAGACCTCCCTGCATGAAACCAGTGGCCCGGAAGGTTCAGATTTGAAAACAGGCGCAGAGTGTCTCTGCTCACTCCCTGGGGACAAGACACAGAAAGAAGCCTGAATTTTGTAAGACTGTGGATTCCTGAAGATGCTCTTCACATGATGTGTGAATCTCAAAACCAAGGAATTCACTTAAAACTGGCCCATAAGCCATGAAACCTGTAAGGCCCAGCCAAACAAATATAGATTACTTTAAGACTTTGTGGTATTAAATGTGGTCTCTGAAACAAAAAGGGGGCAATTTTTGAAGGGCTTCTTTATCATTAAAAACTCTATTTTCATGGATACCTCCTCTTCTCCAATAATGAAAGAAGCCAAGTAGGACAATTTTAAGGATATGTTTTATTGTATATGGATTAACTTTTGGGGGGCAGATTATCATTACCTGCCTAAGTGACTTTTTATAGAAGGTAGAATTTAAAAGGAATGATCTCTGATTTTAGTCAGATTTTCAAAACAAGCTTCCAAAACTTCAGACTTGACTGGTGGATGCTGAGCTATACTGCTTTCAAAAACCTAGGTAGGACTTCTAGGAAAAGCCACTGTCACTGAAGATGAACTTATAGTTGAAATATCAAAGATACAACAAGGAGCACCTTAGTGGCTCAGATGCTTAAGCATCTGCCTTTGGCTCAGGTCATGATACCAGGGTCCTGAGATCAAGCCCCATATCAGGCTCCCTGCTCAGCAGGGAGTCTGCTTCTCCATCTCCCTTTGTCCTCCCACCCCCCACTCATGGTCACTCTCTCACTCTCTCTCAAATAAATAAATAAAACCTTAAAAAATTAAAAACCGTACAACAAAATAAACAGTCATGACAGAGTCTGAAGGGAAAAAATTCAGAGGAAAAGATAAATCAATCAGAAAGGTGATTTAAGAAAATATGTTAATATGCTCAGTGAGATAAAAAAAATGGAAACCACAAAACACATCTCATAAAAAAGTACAAGATTAGAAACATGTATGTATTCATATATATATGATTCTAAAACAAAAATATATATCTGTTGAAATAAATAACTCAACAGATAGGTTCAACAAAACCCCAAAGAGAGAATTAATGACTAGGAAGGCAGGGCTGAAGACCTGACTCAGAGTAGACATCAGAGAAACAAAGAAATGGAAACTGAGAATCCAAAGTTTTTCGATATGGAGGGAAGAATAAGAGCTCTGTCTCACAGAAGTGCAAGAGGAAGAGAATTTGAGAGAATAGAGAAGTATTACAAGAATCACGGAATTTTCCAAAACTAAACAAAGACACAAGTATCCAGATTGGGGAAAAAGGAAAAAAAAAATCATACCTAATACCAAACAGTAGAAATTTAAAAACACAAAATCATATTAAAATGAAATCAGTGAACAAAAAATAGGCAAATCTATTAGAAAAGAAACTATTAGAAAGAATGAAAAATGAGAGCTAGCTCAGAGGAATAAGAGTTAGATGACAAGAGACTTCTCATCAGCAACAACAGATGCAACTGGCAGTAGAATGATGTTGTAAAAGTGCTGATAGGAAATAATCACCAAACTAGAATATATTAATATCCAGGGGAAATTATTCAAGAATGAAGACTAAATAAAGATATTTTCAAACATAAAGAAACACAGTGAAACACATATCTGATAAAGGATATATATCCAAAATACACTGAAAACTCTTAATGCTCAGTAAGGAAGCAAACTACCCAAGTTTTAAAATGAGTCAAAGATCTGAACAGACATCTCCCCAAAGAAGATACACAGATGGCAAATGAGCACATGAAAAAATGTTCAGCATCACATGGCATTAGGGAATTGCAATTAAAAAATAAAACAACCATGAAATACCACTATATACCTATTAGAATGGCTAAAATCCAAAAACCTGATAATACCAACTGCTGACAAGGATACGGAGCAACAGGAACTCCCACATGCTACTGGTGGGATCACAAATGATACAGCCACTTTGAAAGACAGCTTGGCAGTTTTTGCAAGGCTGAATGTAGACCTAGAATACAGTCTACCAATCCCAAATTAGTTGAAAACTTATAAATGCACACAAAAAAATTAAACATAAATATTTACAGCAGCTTTATTCACAATCTCCAAAAATTGAAAGCAATCGAAGCTGGAAGAAAGATATCTTTCTTGCAAGAGGAGAGTAGACAAACAAGCTGTGGTATATCCAGACAAGGGAGTATTATTCAGTGATAGAAAAAAATGAGCTACCAAGCCATGAAAAGACTTGGAGAAACCTTAAGTGCAATTGCTAAGTGAACGAAGGCAGTCTGAAAGGCTATATGACTCTGACCACATGACATTCAGGAAAAGGCAAAACTATGGAAGCAAATCAGTAAAAAGACCAGTAGTTGCCAAAGGCTCAGGAGATGACCAGAGACAAATGAAGCACAGGTTGATTTTTAGAGCAATGAGACTATTCTGTATGATACTGTAGTGATGGATACGGGACATTATACATTTATCAGAACTCCATACAACTATATAACATAAAGAGGAATTGCAATGTAAAATATGGACTTTAGTTAATTACAATGCATCAATATTGGCTCATTAATGTAACAATGCACCACACTAATTCAAGATGTTAATAATAGGAGATAGAGTAGGGGAGGAGGATATATGGGAACTCTCTGTACTCTCTGCTCAATTTTTTTGTAAATCTAAAATGGTTCTAAAATATATAGTCTAGGGGGCACCTGGGAGGCTCAGTTGGTTGAGCGTCTGACTCTGGTTTCAGCTTAGGCCATGATCTCAGGGTGATGGGACTGAGCCCCATGCTGGTCTCTACGCTCAGCAGGGAGTCTACTAGAGATCTTGGCCCTGCCTTGGCCCTTGGCCCTGCCTCCAGCTCATGCTCTCTCTTTCTCTCTAAAAATAATCAATTTAAAAAAAAAATGTACTTGATTACTTAAAAATAAAATCTAGTTTGGGAGGATTAAAAAAAACAAAAACAAAAAAAATTTAAATAAATAAAAATAAATACTTAGTAAATGAAAAGAAATAGATATGTGGAAAAGGGGAAAAATTTAAAATAAATAAAATAAAAATTTGTGTCTCCTTTAATGATATGTGAATTATATTTTAATAAAACTGTTAACAAAAAAAAATGTGCAACAGCCCAAAAACCTAGTAGTTCTATTTATAAGTATAAATTCCCCCATATATGCAGAGAGGCCAGAATAGAAATATTATTACATATTTATTTGTAATCTCAAAAGCAAGGAGCTAAATCTACTTGCCCATCCAGAGTGGAATATTATTCATTGAAATACATATGTAGTAAAGCATAAAATATGGACAGGATGAACAATAGCTCCATGACGGCTGAGTTCCAGAGAAGCAGAAAGGAAGACATCTGCTCAGAAGAGCAAAGAAGTGCTCAAAGTCTTTTCATGGCTTGGTAGCTCATTTTTTTCTATCACTGAATAATACTCCCTTGTCTGGATATACCACAAAGCAAAAATAACACTCACTCCTGGTGTTCCCCACCTCAGAATATGGCACCATCATTCACCCAGGTAAATGACAACACCAAAACTGCCCAGAAGTCATCCCTGACTTCTCTTTATCTGTCATCCACCCACCCAATCCCATCAGCACATCCTGTGCATCGCCTGGACTGAACTGCTTCTTATCATTAACTCAGTGGGAGCCTCAACGGCTCTGGAGTTGATGCTACAATAGCCTTCTAACCAGATTTTCAGCTTCTCCTCTTGCCCTACAAGAGTCAAGACCTACAATCAAGAGAGCTTTCTCAAACATAGATAAGATCATACCATTATCCTGGCCAAATCCATCCAGTCTCTCTAAGACCTTCTCATCACACTTAAAATAAATCCCAAAGTCTTTATAATGGCCCATAAAGTCCCCCACCTAGTGAGTGACAGCCCCTCACTCACTCACTTCACTGCTTTCTCATCTGTCATCTTGTTTCCTGGACCTACCAGGTCTCCCACCACCACTGAGCCTGGGCACTGGTTGCTTCTCAACCTCAAAGGCTCTTTACCGGATTTTACTGCAACTTCTGGCCAAATGTCTCACCAGAGGAGTCTTCTATTTAAAATAGAAGAATACCTTCTTCTCTTTGTCTTCATTACACATCTCCTTTACTATCTATCTTCCCTCCCCTCCCCCAGACAAAATGTAGGCTTCTTGAGGGCAGGATCTCTATCTGGCATGTTCCCACTGTATCCTCAACATAGAGAACAGTGTCTGCCTCAAAGAAGGCACTCATAAAATACTTGGGGAATTAATCAGTTAGTCAATGACTCTTTTGTAGACTTCAACTTTACCTACAGAAGTTTCCTTCTTAAAACATTCGAGGTAAACAGGGCAGCCATTGGTGGGCTCCACAGGCTCCTCAGACTGAATCCAACAGATCTACAGTCTTAGGCTCCTTCTGGAATGTGGTCCAGGTGGGGCAAGGGAGAAAGGGGAGAGCAGGAGAGCAGCCACAGAGCTGGAGACCAGAAGACCATGGGGCTCTGTCTTTCTCTCACTGTGGGGCTGGGCCAAATCACTCACAGTCTCTAGACCCAAGCTTCACCTACAACATGCCAGGCTTGTTCCAATCAGGTGGAAAGATGAACAGCTGCTCCCTCCCCTGGAGCCTTTAAAGGGCATAGAGGGAACGTGCTGCCCACAGCGGAGGAGAGGTAGCCCACCTTGACATGACCTCAAAAAATCCCCAGCTGAAAGACAGCCTCACCTTCCACTTTAACCAAAAGCTCCCTCAGGTTCCTTCTGGCTCCAAAGTCCTAGGACTCATTGTTTCAAGCTGTCTTGAATCTGTATCTCTTCCCACAGTTGAAAGAAAATCCAAACACCCGAAAGCAACCTGGTTTTGAACTGTGGAGTTCACAACGCATTCCACCATGTGTCATTTCAAGCAGGCCTGCCAGCAAGTCTATGGAGTACCTGGGGCAGGTATGAATGTGAGCTATTCACAGCTGAGGCTGGGGGTTTGGGGATGAGGGGCCAGCCCAGAAGAATGAGGCTGTCTTTAAAAAGCAAATGAATTAAATCCCTGGTCGCCCAGCACTGATGCTCCAGGCATATCTTTTCCTCACATGGGTGCAGTTGGTCCTCCTCAAATGTGACAATGATCACAATGGCTGAGCAAACCATGCAGGCCTCACAGTTCCTGCACAGTGCTCTCGGATGTTGAGGCACACAGGCTGAGTCCACAGGCCTGCACCTCCCAAGAGCCCCAACCAGCCCGAGATGACTTCACCAGTCTCACCTCACACTGGCCTCCCTACCCACCTGCTCCTTCACACCATCGCCTCACCCCTTCCCTGCCTGGAGCACTTTTCCCGGGCAGGCCACATCTGATCCTTACTACAGGCTCTTATATTACACCATCAGCCTCTCCTTGAGAGCACTGTTTACTCTTCGAGTTTCTAGGTCTTTGACTCTCTCCTCCACTAGACGATAAGCTTCTTGAAGGCAGGACCAATCCGACTTTGATCACTGCTATATCACCAAGTACCTGGCCAAGGACAGCACATGTGAAGCTGAGATGTCTGGAAATGCTGAGGCCCCTTTGGGACCATGAAGGAGGAGTGTGGAGCTTCTGGAACATGTCACTCTGTTGACCCTGAGGATAATACCTTCATATAAAGGGCAGATCCAAGTCTGGAGTTCAAGAAGTCGTGTTCTTGCTAACAGTGCCAGAAAGCTGCCTTACCTCTGGAGGTAAATTCCAAAAGCTAACAAATTCCCTTTATCATGCCTGCCTCTTAGCGGTCAGTTTTCCATCATTCAGAAGAGAAAGCATCCTATAGAGGCACCTGTCTACCAAGACTGCAAGCTCCCTAAAAGCATGATTGTGTCCCCTTCTGTCCTATTTCACAAGTGCCGGGCACCAAATACTACCTGGCTCACCCTCACTGCATATTCACCCATTTGCTCATTCAACAAAAGTTTGTCAGGTGTGTACTAGGCCACTTCCTAGGAATGAAGTGAACAAGCCAGATGAGGCGAAGTCTTTGCCTTCCTACAACTTAACATTCTAGTGAGAGAAACAGACAAACAAGTACATCAACAAAATAATGCTGGACAGTGGTTAAGTCCTATGAAGAAATGAAATAGGGAGATATAATAAAGAATGGAGCAGAAGGGGGGGTGGTATTTAGCTAGGTGGTTATGGAAGCCTGTGGGTTAAAAATGACAAGGAGGGGTCAGCCAAGTGAAGACGAAAGGAAAGAACATTCCTGACAATGAGAGCAGCAAGCGCAAAGGCTCTGAGACAGAACAGACTCGATGTGTTTGGGGGCAGAGAAACAGCAGAGTGGCTGAAGAGCCCCTGAGCCTTCTGGAGAAGAATGAGACAAGACGAGGCCAGAGAAGTGGGCAGAGAGCCAGCTATTTCAGAATTCCTCTTCTGAGGACAGTCCAGATGCCTGCAGGAACAAAGTCGTCACGCCTTCAAGTCTCCCCATCCTTCAAGCCTGTTTTACTTGGACACTCTGCATGTGTCTACTGAGGGCAGAGAAAGGAGTTTGGGACTCAGCTCCTGGACCAGTTCAGCCCTAACCATTCCAGTCTCCAGTTCTGCCAGCGGTGCATCAACCAAGACCTGGACTTGGGGCCCACAAAAGACTCTTTCAACTCCAATATTCTATAATTATTTCTCTCTAAATTTTTTTTTAAAGAGACAGATCAGTAGAGAACAGTCCCCAACAGAGAACTATCACTGAAGAATTACATTTTCAAGGCAACAGGACAAAGCTGGTCACTTTGGTCACACTCAAGACGCAAAGTCTCCGACTCAGCTGCTTTATTCACATCTCAGAATTCTAGAGTGGGGTTGTGCAGCCATGGATCCTTTTCTGTATAAGTTACGTGAGACCCGAAAGCAGATGCCATAGCCCAGAAGCCTCCTACTACTCCCACCATCAACCCCACCCCCCACCATAGCTCCCTCCCCATCCCTGGTGGCGGCCTTTCACCCCATCGCTGGTCTCATGCCCAGGGCAGCAAGAGATGATCATCACTGACAAAAAGACACAGGGCCCCACCACCCTGGCATCCCTGTTTATGAAGAGTGCAACAGCCGTTCGCCCTCCTGGAGGCCTCTGTGCTGTAATGATGCACTTCAGCCAGTGCTGAGAAGGATCACTTCTTCCTTATCGTTTAGCCTCTCAGGGCAAAGTCAACTCCTCAAAGAATCCCTCCTGATTTCCCTGTGTAATGGGATTTTTCCTTTCCCCTCTATTTGCTGTCACAATGCTCTGTCTTCTTCAGAGTACTCACTGCCAATCGAAAATGCTTGTTTTAACTCATGACATCTCCTCCACTAGACCATAAGCTTCATGAGTTCAGGGACCTCATCCGTCTTGTCTGTGTCCGTGCCCTCAGGACCTAGCACAACGCCTAGCCCACAAAAGCTTGGCTTGGTAGATATTTATTGCTATTTTAAAATTTGTTAATATTTAAAAATTCTGTTGATGATCTGTTGAAGCCATCCAAAGATCCTCGACAAAGCAAGGAAGGGCATGTGGCAAGTCAGAATAGAAAGTTCCTGGTGGGGGGAGGAGGGCAGCCCTGGTGGCTCAGTGGTTTAGCACCTGCCTTTGGCCCAGGGCGTGATCCTGGAGACCCGGATCAAGTTCCATATCAGGCTCCCTGCATGGAGCCTGCTTCTCCCTCTGCCTGTGTCTCTGCCTCTCTCTCTCTCTCTGTGTGTGTGTGTGTGTGTGTGTGTGTGTGTCTGTCATGAATAAATAAATAAAATCCTTAAAAAAAAAAAAGTTCCTGGGGAAATCACCTGGTCGTAGTGAAACAGTTTTCAACCAACACAGCTGGGATGGGTCCAGCTTTCAGAGTACCACACCTCTGCCCACAGGACAATGACAACACAAAACACGTGAAGTAGCTAGGTTTGAACCACTGGGAAGACCCATATACTCTGCTTTTCCAGAGAGGAACAGAGAGGTCGAGCCAAGGAAAGTAATTTATTTAATGGGATGTTCAGAGATTCAAACCCAGACACCTGACACGTGTCAAGAATTTCTCAAGTCCCAGTGCCATTCCTCTGGGAGTTGAAACACCACAGTCTGTAGAATCTCTTCACTCCCGGAAGCTATTGGGGAGGAAAATCTGCCACTGGGGGCATCCACGCTCAGCACCTGGAGATTCATAAGGTCTCCCAGCTGAGATGGTGCCATGTCCACAGGCAGGACTTACAGAGCAAAAAACACTGGAGTCACTTGGGTCACAGGAGAGGTATGTGCCTGAGAGGGAAACACAGATGAAGGCTGAGTGAGCGAGGGGGAGTGGGCGGGCCAGGGAGGACACCGCTTTGTCATCATCCTGTATCTTAAAAGGCAGCTCAGATGAAATGGAAAACAATGAAGGCCTTTTTTTTTTTTTTTTTACAATTACCAAAAATAAAACCCTGAGTATAATTTTTTTCTATTTTAAGGCTTTCTAAACAACCTTTAACTTAGCATTTTACGTCTAGGGTAAATATTTGCCAGGAATTTCTGGCCCACATCAGAGTGCTTGTCTAAAACGTTGTTTGGTTCTGCTCTTCACAGGAGAATTCTGCATTCAAGGCAGGAGACTCATCCCACGTGTGAACTTGCCTCGGTCTCCGGAGTACTCGGCAACAGGAGCTGAGCCAGATCTGCTAAGAGCCCTTTCTGGAAGGTCTATCTGAGTACACTGCACTTTGTCTTAATTAAGGGCAAGGGTGTGGAGGCACAAGTCAATGACTGACCCTCCATAGGTGCTACTGCAGCAGCTCTGCCAGGTTGTGGGAATGTTGGGAAAAATTAAGTAACCGGAAGGCAGGGCCACAGATTATACCAAGGGAGGTACCCAGGGTACCACATGGTGTGGCTGCTCTCTGCTATTGACGATAGGAGCTCCAGGCGATTGCTCCTCGAGCTTTCATCTCAAGGTGGCAACTACAAATGCACGAAGGGGTCTGCGGAAGCAGCCACAAAGTCTGCGAGAAAGCTGGAGGGATGGCACAAGGGCCAGGCTCGCACATCCCCTCCCTCTGTGCAGTGAAATGTCTGGAGGCCAATGAGTATGTTCCCATTTGTTCAATAAGAATTTCTATCAGGGGGCGCCTGGGTGGCTTAGTCAGTTAAGTGTCTGACTCTTGATTTCGGCTCAGGTCATGATCTCAGGGTCCTGGGATGGAGCCCTGCCTCGGGCTCTGGGCTCAGCATGGAGTCTGCCTGAGTTTCTTTCTTCCCCTCCCTCTGCTCCTCCCCCCTACACTTGCTCTCTTTCTCTCTCTCTCTTTAAAATAAATAGATAAATCCTTTAAAAAAAGAACTTCTATCATTTTGGGGCCCCCACACAGTGTATTAGACACTCGCACCACTGAGATCCCAAGCTTATGGTGATTCTGTGGAGTAGCTATTATCTCCACCTGACAAATCGGGCAGGTAGGCTGAGAGGAATTAAAGAACTTGCCTAAGTCATGATCTGATAAAGTCTGATGCAAATCCAGCCTGACCCCAAATCCACATTCTATGCACCACAACACTGCTCCCCTCAAAAGAGAAAGACATCTCCTTAAGATTCTAACATGCCTCTGCCTCACTCCCAGGTTGAAGAGAGAAGCAAAGTTCAATAGGGAACTTGCTAGACTTCTGGTCAGAATATCTTGATGGAACTATCCAGCAGACAGCTGGATGGATATATTCTATAAGGGAGCTCCTCAAATTCAGAGTCAAACTCCAGGGTCCTCTGAACCTCACACAGGAAATATTGGTCAGAGCAAGGGACTCAGTAGATACTCCAAGCTGTGGTACCAGCCCACAAGTGGAAGCCAAGACCACAAGAATGCCCGTATCATTAGAGGCCTGTGGTCAGTCCAACCAGCCAGGGAAGGTGCTCGACAAACTAAACCAGAGTCAAAACAGGGAAGCATCTGGGGAAACTCCTGGCCAAGTCCAGAGACTACTTTCTAAATCTCCCCCCACATTAGAAAGATGTCATTTTTTTTTTCCATTCAGATATAAACTAGTGCTTAGACCAGAGGTAGCTGAGAATCCATCTCGCAACTGACTGCTTCTGTTCTTCACCTAACAATCAAAAAGGCAACAAGCAGAACAGCATGTAAGGAGCTAGGTCTTTAGAGCTGGATAAGCTTGGCTCATGTTCAGCATCCTCCACCAACTAGCTGTGTGGCCTAAGGCACATCACTTGACTTCTCTGAGTTTTGGGTTCCTCTTATGTAAAAACGTGAATAATCCTCCCCACCTCCACTCTGGGCCAATCCACAGGGCTTTTGTGAGAATTAAACGCAATGACCTATGAAGACATCTCGAATCCTCCCGCTGGGCAGCCAGCAGGCATTTCACAATTAATGTCTTCACAACCACTCTGCCAGCTCTGACTCTGACCTCAGGGCTAGGACTTGAGTTGGAGGCTTCTCAAAAACATGCCTGGGGACCGTCACAGTTAAACTTTCAAGCCTGAAGAGGCTTCCTATGGAGATCTCACCCCTAGCTGGCAATGTCTATTTTCATTAAGGAGATCCTGGCACAAGAAGGGTACTCCAAGACCCAGATCCTTGGTAAAGGTACACATGATAAACCAGCCAGCATTCAAAAAGCAGTTGCCACCAAACCCAAAAGGAAGTCATCGCCAGCAAATCTCAGCCAGCACATCCCTAACAAATGCCCTTCTACGAGACAATTCTAGAAAGATCTCAAACCCAGACAAAGGGAACTGGGATGAATGGGTAGTGCTCAAGAATTCTGACCCTCACCTGACCCCATGCACAATATAGAAGCAGCAAGTTCCCTTTCTCTGCAGAGCGAGGTAGCCACCAACAGCTGTGGAATGTCAAAAACAAGGCTGCTTGGGTCTAAATTTACCCCTCCTCCACCGGGAGAGGAAAGAAAATGCATTTCTGAGTTTCTACTTCTTTATGTTTTACTTATGAGGAACAACTGTCGACAAGATATAGGATACACTGCTCTGTTTGCCACCAAAATGCACAGAACATAATTTCATATGAAACTATACTCGCTTAATTGTGATACATTAAGTATTATGTTCATTGTTTCTGAAACTGGGTAGAAATGAATAATTTATTTCAGACAAAGGAAACTCTTGAATATGAAATGCCTCATCTTTTAAAATTACAATTTGGAAGACAAGAATGAAAAAGTACCCATAGCCAGTGAACCCTATACTGTTAATAGAAAACAATGCTTCCACTGTTTCTACTTTGTTTGCAAACATTACATTTTTTAAACATTCTTGAGAATAATAATAATAATAAACCCACTAGGTTTTCACCACACTCACATCCACTCAACCTAGGGCTAGAATATCCACTATAAATTTTCCATGCTGGGTGAACATCTTTTCTTTCCCCACCAATGTGCCTTGGCTCCCCTGGAATCCACTCCCCATATCCCTACACCCCAATAGTCCCTGCCACCTCCTTCTAGAATTTTCTGTCCTTCACACATTTCCCTTTATCTTTCCTCCCCACACCCCCCATCTCCTTCCATGGCTTCCTTTCAGGTTCTCCACCACCTCCCTAACAGCCAGCACAGTGCCAGTCACAGAGTAAGGTCTCCAAAAACATGACTGCTTCTCAATTTTAGAGTAGATAATCCGAGTTTTGGGCTGAATTGAATCAGCGATCTCAACTTCAGGTATGGTGACAGATGTCTCCCTCTCTTTTTCATTTTATGTTTTCAGAGCAGAAGAGATCTGCATCCACTCAAATAAACTCCTATTCCTGTTTCATGCTAATAAATTGGGAGAGGAGGGAGTTAGTGCACACATTAGAAGCCAAGACTAGCAGTCACTCAGCCACCACTTACTGAGCACTTCCGAGCACTCTTTCTAAGTGTTACCTCCAATAACCTTATGAATTGGATACTCTTATTATCCCCATTTTCAGATACAGAATCTAGAACAGAGTAGCTATTTACCCATGGTTCCACTGCTAGCAATTGCTGGAATGTGGAACTCAAATCTGGGTGTGCTTAACCCCCAGACTTTTGCTCTTTACCACCGCTCTTTCACATTTCCTAATTTCCCAGGATCATCAGGACCTCATCTTCTGGCCCTCCCCAGCCCCACCCCAATCTCTGGAATGAATGCAGATGGTCTGCCTGGTGATTCTTGATGTGGGAAAGTGCTGCCCAGCTCTGGGTGCGTTCCCACCCAGAGATCAGCTACAGCCAAAAAGGGCAGCACCATCTCCCCACTGCCCCTGCTCCAACAATAGCATTAATACAATGTCACGAACACATCCTGGGCTCAAGAAAGGACATGAGAGAGGGTTCAGTCAATTCTTCCGAACCAGCTCTGTGAGCTCCAGTAATTACTGGCAGCAGTCCCAGCAGCCCTCCTTCCTCATCCTTCCCTCACCAGGCGTGCCCCAGGGTGAGCGGGCATCTCTTTCAATTAAGACAACTCCCTGCATTTAGAATCTTTGAGTTTTTATTCAGACGCTCTCTTGCAAAAGGTTCTGAAGCAAGTTGAGAATTTGGTGCAGAAAACAGCCAAGTGAGACACAGGACTAGAGAACCAGAAGAATAAAATAATATACAGAAAACAAATGAAAATGCAAGCCCATACACTGAGTCCCCCAAACAAGTTCTATCCATCAGGGTAACGAAGGTCCATGGAGAGGCCGGGCAGAGCCATCCCTCCCAGCCAGGAGGACAGCCTGAGCCACTGTCCACAAGTGAAAAAGTGGAAGCTGGTCCTGAGCCCAGGACAGAGGGCAGCACTGGGATTGGGCATGGGAAGCTATAGGGGGGCTGGTGGAGACTCATTCCTCTCAGGAGTCCCAGACTGTCCACATTCCCACTGCCCCATGGGACAGACCTCCTTTCACTGGCCAGATAACTCAACATCTAAAGAACAATTTTCAGTGACATGCTCTCTTACCATGATCATTAAGACCCTTCATGACCTGGCTCCTGACTACTGTGCTTCCCACACTCATTCCTGCGGGCACCTGTCTGCTATGTTGTCATCTACTCTACACACATCCCCACCCACCTTCCCAGGACCATCCTGTGAGGCCCAAGCAGCCCCATGTACTCCTGCTCCTCTGCCCACCTTTGGCATCTAAATGGGGAGCTGTGTGCACTTGGGTCTTTGCATTCTGGAGCCTTGTGCATCTTTCCCCCACTGCAAAAAGAAGATAAGACTGGGAGAGTGGAACCTGCACCCGACATACACTTGCCCTGAGTCTACCAGGAACTGAGGCTGACAGCGCAGTGCTCCTGGCCCCATTTTTTTTACTTCCCCAGAAGCTATCTTGAGTGATAAGAACTTACTCATTCTCATCAGGCCTAGTCTAGAACCATCCAGAGCCCTGTGTATGCTTTTACAACACAAAACTATACTAAGTCGAACCATGCGCAGTTTCTGCTTTTCTGCCGTGCTGACCTACAAAAATGGCAATTCCATAGGATTCAGCCTAAAAATGCAGCAATGCCAAGGTAGATTAGCCATCATCCTTCTCTGGGTCTGCTGAGACCAAAGGCCAGCCCCCAAGTGTGGCAAACCTGCCTCTCTGCCTGGCTCTGCTTCCACCACTGCTTGTACCTAGCACTCCAGCCATAGCAAGTGGCTTGATTCCAGCACCCCAGACACCTGTTGCGCTTGCCCTTGTGGTTGTCTCTGCCTAGAATACCCTCTCCAGCCATCCCTCCTTACCAAACTCCTATCCACTCCTCAAAACCTAGCCCCAAGTCACCTTCAGCAAGTCTTCTCTGACCCACAACCTTATCAAGTCAGTTATTTCCTCCTTGGGGCTATATATGAGCCCGGTGAAGTTCTACTCATTCACCTACCACTTTGCATCATAAGTTTTTGTTGTTTATACCTATCCCTAAACAAAAAGAGAGAGAGAGAGAGAGAGAGAGAGTCCTATTTACCGCTGAATCACCTAGACTTCACATCAGGCTCACAGTAAGTTCTCAATGAATATCAGATGAGTGAATGTCAGAAATGTCATTCCATCATACTGAAATACTGAAAATTGACAGAGATCACAGCAACCGATCAATTCTTCTCTTTATTCTAAAATAAATATATGCATTAGATAGATAGATAGATGATAGATGATAGATAGATAGATAGATAGATAGATAGATAGATAGATAGATAGATGATAGATCAATTGAGCTCAGTACAAAATGCATGATAATCCTTCATGCAGTTTATGCACTTAACTTTCCCAAGACTGTCTCTCCTATTATATATGTGAAGTGGGTGCTACGGCATAGATTCTGGAGCCAGACTTCCCGGATGAGAGCCAGCAACCAACTCTTAGGTGTGTGCCCTTAGACAAATTTCTTATCTGGACCTCAGTTTCCTTATGCATCAAGTAGGGCTAAGAATACCTACTATTAAATAAGGTTGACACCAAGGTATTTCATGCAAAACCCTTAGCTCATTACATCTCACAGCTGTTGAAATTATTTTTTTTTATTTCCCCTGAGGTCTCATTGGTAATATATTTAGAGTTTCAGACTGTTCACCCTTTTTCTCATTTGAATGCCACTTGCTACATTCAAGAGCACAAGAGAACAGTGGTCCCAATGGGGTCTCTCCAGAATTCACGGATTTCCTGGTATCTTCCTCATCAAGAGTTTGTTTGAAACTCATAGTAACAGGGATCAATGAAACATTTCATAAACATGGGCTTTAAGAAACCTGCTGGCCTGTTCCTACAAAGA
This sequence comes from Canis lupus familiaris, assembly GCF_011100685.1. NCBI lineage: Eukaryota > Metazoa > Chordata > Mammalia > Carnivora > Canidae > Canis > Canis lupus. The sequence continues at coordinate 27,195,594 of NC_049249.1, forward strand.
ATGCAATCAATACTTATTTTCATACATTATTAACTGTATACCAAACGATAATGTGCAAAGGGTAATAGAAATAACAGTCGGCATGGTGCTGCCTAGACCATTCAGAGAAACGTAAAGGAAAGTGGTACCAGCATGGTGGAAGACAAATGAATAGCATATTAGGTCACCTTAGAGTGGGACTAAACTATGTATTCCTTTCTTTACCACTGTGTAATGCTATTTATATGACAACATGACAAAAAATGGCCCTAGGCATTCTGCTCTACTTTAGAAGCCTTCCATCTCACACTGAAATGGAAAAAAGATACAATCCAGAAATTGCTTCTTTGGTTAATATTTCTGCAGTTCCGCAGGAATGGTTTTAATAGCGTGCATGTTCTGGATTTCGGCTGTCAATTAAGAACCCAACAGAATGCAGAGATAAATACTAAAATAATAGATATTGGCTTGAATTTCAACATTAGAGGCCCTTTGTGGAATGGTGTTTTAAGGTGGAAGACAGAAGAAGAAAAACTAGGAACTAAGGATGGAGACAAGGGACTAGATATCTTCACCTCAAGATCCACCTAAAGGATCCAAAGGTCCAGTTCACCACGTAACAGCAGAAAGAGAGGCAGGAGCGAGATGAGAATTGGAGCTCTTCCACTCATCAGCTATGTGGTCCTGAGAGAGCTACTCAACCTCTCTGACCCCAGGTCTCCTCCTCTGGAATTGGAGATAATATGGAGCCTTTAGTGTAGTCGGGGACCAAAAGGGAATGGTGCCCATGAATGGGCTGGACAGTGCAGGGCACTCCACAGGACTCTTCAGGGGCACTCCTCTCCCCACACCTACCTCCCCTTTAAAAAAGAGCACAGGTCTAAAGATCACAAAGCTCTGGGACTGATGGGTGGAATCCCCAGGGAGCTGTGGTTTGGCCAAAAATAGGCCATTTGACCAAATGATTAAAAGTCTGTCATATGCTAATGCTTGGACGGGGCGGACCTTGGGCCAATTTAGTAGGAGTAAATTGCAATTGATTTTCGAAGAAATTGCTTGTTCTCTTGCCTTTCCTCAGCTGTGTCACACTCTCTCACACACAGCTGCCTTTGTCACAGCCAGAACCAACTGAAACACATGTCAAGGAAGATCTTTTTGAGGCAAAACGTTTAATAATATAGATAGCCACATTCATGTACACACAATCAATACACACAGACACGAACTGGCAGATATACAAATACATCTAGAGCTTTCTGTGTGTATACACGTGTTTCTATATGTGTTTCTGGGACTCGAATTTGGAAACAATTTCTGCACCATGGTTGTCCGCTTCTGTACATTTTGCAACTCCCTCTGTGGTTGGAGAACTATCCCACTATCCCGAGTCATTTTTATTTTTTACAATAATCTTCTATTCGAATAAAGATCATAAAATAGCACAGCCTTGAAACCTCCTCTCCACACACTCCCCAGCCCTATCTATGTAAATTCTTGGATATGAAAAGAAGATGGTTAAAAGATCACAGAAGATAAAAAATCATAAGAATAAAGGTTAACAATGGCTGCTTTCACCCCTAATTTCTGATATGGTGATAGACCCTCTTAGAACATTAATTAGAATGGAAAGAGATGAAAGAAATGCCCGGGGGACATAATAAATTAGCCCCTTATGCAAATCACCCATTCGTTTTCATCACTGACCCAGCTAGCTGAGTCTCTAAATTACAGGAAGTGGTTAGCTTCTTTAACAAAAAATTCCAGATGAAAGATTAATTTTTTTTTTAATCTGAAGGCTGGGAGGGCTTACAGCAAAAAATAATTTCTCACTTTCCCTTGCAGATGACTCTGAAGGGGGCCAAAAAATATGAAAATTAACATTCCGGCTTCTGGTTCCTGTTGCCAAACAGAGACTTATTAATTAACCCTTGTTCTGAAACAATTCCAAAACAACAGACAATGATTCCCTTAACTAAAGCCAATGGCTGTGGTTCTTGCCCTCACGGTGTAAAACTCAAGTGTGCCATCTCAATGGATGCATAGCAGGTAAAGGACAATTTAAAGGAGGTGGGGGAAATGCCAGGATGTGGAGAGTTTCAAATATCAATTTAAAAACAAACACACACCTAATTTTACTTGTCATCACTGTCTTGCGCAATTTATGTTCTACTGCCCTAGAAATTTATGGAACTCTCAGTTTTCTTATCAGTAGAATAAAGGGATTGGACTAGAATGACCTCCAAAAGTCCTACTGCATCTACAACCCAGTGATTTTATTTATCCCTTTGTAAAACAAGCACGGCACTTCTAATAATTTAATTTGTTTAAATATAATCTTCTGACATGCATTGTGTCTACTGAACTCACTCCTTCCTGGCTTCATTTTCTCTTTCCTATCTCATTTTCCCCTTGTCCCTATTTTTCCCACTCACTTCTTATTTTGTTTCATCTTCTTCCATGTATCCAAATGAGATGCTTTAAACACATTCTGGTTCAAGTAAAGTGTATATTGAATAAATCATGCTTTATAAGGGTTATTAATGTGATATATATATATATATGATCACAAGTTTCTTTGGTATGAAGATAATGCTCGAAAGAAAAACAGTAAGTCCCAGTATAACTCAAGATTCAATATGCAGACCCTTAGTAAAAGAAAGAAAATACGTTAGAGATCATTCTAGTCCACTGCTGTCATTTTAAAAAAAGGAGTAGCTACCTCTCCGGGAGGGTAGACACTAGCCCAAGGTCAGTGGCCAGTGAGAGGTACAGGCTGGAAACAGAACTTTGGTCCCCTGACTCCTAGACCAGTGCTCCTTGCACCAAACAATTTGACACCTTCTTTTGTGAATTGGTACTATATCCCGGAGAACCAAGAAAGGACATCCTTAGGAAAGAATAAGATTGGACAGCAGAATAATTAAGAGATGAGATGGCAGAAAGAAACACTTCTGAGGACTAAGGAGAAGGAATGAGGACCTACTGGCTATAAATAATTTTGCACCTTGTAACAATCTTCAGTTCATGCAATTACCTGTCACTCATTGATGTTTTATCTCCCCTCTTCTTGGTAACCGGACCTACAGTCACGCTATGCAAAAAATATTTGACTGTCTCTACTTTCACAGCCTTCACTGGAATAGTCAGGCCTTGGCCATAAGTATCTAGCCACTAGAGTGACCTGCTTGTTTTATCCATGAAACGTCTCGAGGTCGACAGTAAATCTAAGTAACAAAATTTGCCTCTGGGAAGTGCTCAGTGATACAAGAAGACACACATTCCTCAGGTCATCATGCAGGTAATCAGAAAGTATGTGTAGCCTATGACTTTGTAAAAAAATAAATAAATAAAAGAGAGAGAGAGAGAGACATATGTGTGTGTATATATGTATGTGTGTACACGCATAATACATATGCAGATTCATATACAAAGGAAAAAATTCTGGAAACTCTCATATCAACACGTTTACAGTGGTTATCTTTGGGAGCTGTGACTAGGTGATTTAAATTCCTTTTCCTTTTCTCAACCTGTTTGTAATTTCTTATTTTTCTAACCCCCCACCAAAAATAAATAAATAAATAAATAAAATGAGGTGCTGAGGGGCTGGAGAGGGAAAGAATTCGAACCAAAAGTAGTGGTCTGTGAAAGTGAGATGTAAGTGTACTCAGCACAGCCTGTGGAGACGGACGCCTCTCCCAGGTTTAAGGCATGCCCTTCTCAGGGAGCAGTAATTCTTCTTGCTCTGAGGGGCACTGGAGAGCAGATTTATGAGGAGAGGTTAGAAGAATGGGAATCAGTCAAGCTGAGAAGGGAAAGCTGATCACAAGAATCCTTAAGCACAGGAAAAGCCCCCACCCGGGGTGATCACCAGCTGCAGCATACTCACTTCCGACCAAAGAGCGGAAAAACAGGGCCCCAGAGGACCACAGGGATTCAGAGCAGGAATAAGGGAGGCCTTCCCCAAAGGGATGTTAAATCTCAAAAGAGGTTATTAAGAGACAGGACTTTCCTCCAGAGCCCTTTAGATAAAGGCTAGATTTTTCATTTTGGTGCAGGGTAGTTTATGAGCAGCCTTCCTGAAGGTTCGGGATTGTCCTCCTTTTGTTGCTCCATGACCAGGAAACCAGATCTGCTGCAAAGAGTCCTGGTCTTGGAGTGAGGAGGGAGCCAACAGCTAAGTGTGGCAGTGGCATAGCATTAAGAATGACTGAGACTCACTGGGGGCCAAGGATGCTTTGGGGACTAGGTGAGTATTTTACATGTGGCATCTTCAAATCCATAAGAACCTGTAAGGTAATAAGCTCCACCTCATTCTATATCCAAGGAAGCTGAGGCACAGTGAGCTCAAGTGGGGTGCCCAAGCTGAAGGGATGCACCTGGGTCTAGGATGCACCCAGGTCAGAGGACCCGAGAGCGTGTGTTCTCTCTCAAGCACTGGCGTGCACAATGGGGTGGAGGCGTGAAGCTGCCCAGGGCACTAGTGGGACAGCAGGTGGTCAACTGGCTTGTTTGGACGTGGGGCGGCTGCGCTGAGATAGAAGGTCAGTTAGTAGAGGAATCTATGGAAGCAGACTGAAGCTGGAGAGTTCCTCTAAATCACTGGGGTGCTAAGATAAGGCCTGCCAATGCGGAGGCCAGGTTGGGTTGGGAGGAACTCGACACAGGGATGTCAGGAAGGTCAATGCAAACTTCAAGTGAGAGATAAGACGAGTATATTTAGGGAATGGAGAGAGAGAAGAGCGACTCAAAACACAGGAGGTAGACTGCAAAAGACTTGGTGACGGATCTGGCTGAAGGAATGAGGATGGCAGAGGGGGTGGCAGGAACCTCAAAGCTTCTAAGTCAGGCAGACAATGCCATACATAAGACAGGTGACCCGGGAAGGGAAAGGTGTAAGGAGAACATGGGGAGAGGCGATGAGATACATTTTGTATGTGCTGGGTTTGAAGACTGAGATACATCCAGGCTGACCTGTCCAGGACTCAGCTGGAAATGCTGGCTGAGAGCTCAGGAGAGGCTGGAATAGGAGGGAAGGCTCTGCGTCATCAGTGGGAGATGGTAGCTGCAGTCCCAGGGCTGGACGAAGTTTGTCCAGAAAGCACGTGGAACAGAAAGAGGCCAACACTGACCTCCCCTAAGGCACTGCCATGTCCTCGCAAAGATCCTAGAGCATCCCTCAAGTAGTGTGGTCTTGGCCACGTCATTTGCCCTCTCTGAGCTCCAATCTATAAAGACAGAACGACAGACTAGATCTCTACGGCCTATCTCTGACATTCAAGCACCCACATTTAACGAGATGACTACTCAGAACCAGGAGGAAGGCTCAAGGCTGAGTACACACCCAGCATAACAAGCGGGTCCCCCAACTTTCCAGTGGGAAGACAGACACATACATAAGTCCAATACTCTGTGGTTCACAGCTACTACAAAGGCAAGAGCAAAATGCAGCATGAAAGCATCTCAAGTGGAAGTGCCTGTCTGGGGGAATTCCAGCATGGCCTCCAGAGATGAAACTGGATCTAGGTCTCGGGGAACTAACAGAGACTTCCCCATCAGAGGTAAGAGCATGAACAAAGGCACAGAGAAGTGAAGGCACATGAAATGCTTAGGGAGTGGATTGCTTGAGTGGACAGAGAGTGATGGGGCTTGGAGAAGGAAGGCGGGTGCAAGCTGGCCCGCGAAGGAGTTCACCACATGTCAGAACAGAGAATAAGGAACCAGTGGGGATTCTCAACTATGGGGACAACATAATTAGAGCTATTCTGGAGAGCTCAGTGGAAAGCAAAGGGCCATCACACACCTCGGTAGCTGGTATTTACAAACACTTCTCTCCTGTCCTGATTTGCCAAGACAGCACAGGACCTTAAAAGACTCTACTTCAGCATGTAAAATTTTTAAGAAAGCTTTTTTTTTTTCACAGTGACATAAATATGACGGCACATTAAAACAGAAATGCAAAACATGGCTTATTATTCACAGCCTCATTCAGGAAAAGGGGCCAGACTCAAAAGAGCATTTAGGGGCATCTCCTCCTGAAGCAACTATTTCCAATTGCATGGGAACTGATGTCAAGATCCTAAAGGCTTTCTGGGAAGGTCTAGACCACTCCTAGGACTTGGCAGGAAATGATGACAGAGCCGGAGAGCTAGACCTTTGACTTTCACCAAAACAGAGTCAGCATGTTCAAATCCTAATATATCTCTTTCCCCATATCTTTCTCGCTTCCTATTTGCAATACCACTGGCTTTGGTGATTTTTGAGAAAGGGCTGGCATCTCTTGACTCTTCTCTACAAAATCCGACCTCCCAGTCAATACTTTGATACCCCGGAGCCCCCTTTTTCTCTTGTTGCCATAGAGGTGCTTTTATCCTCCTTGATCCTCCATCCTCAGGCTTTTCTTGTCACCCACTGTACTTTCAAAATTTCTTGCTACTTTGCTCTCCCCCTCCAAAGAGTCTAAATACATGGCCAAAAGGTTCATGTCCCTTTCAAATCACTATTTACTTCTTGCTGCTTCTAGAATTTGCACAAGGAAGAAAAGGCAAAGCTAAGGAGCAGAGACATGGCAGATGTGAAACATACGTGGTGGTTTCGTCTTCTGGGGCTCCGTGTGCCCACATGACTCTGCCCTCTTGGTTCCCAAGATACTTTTCCGTGGCCTCTCCTCCAACATCTTCTTGCACTGGTTCCCTCTTTCCTTTGTACACACTCCCACTCACTGCCTGGTTCTTCCTTTTTGAGACCCCAAAAAACCACACTGACATCAACCCACAACAAAGGCCCCTCTTGGAGCTCTTAAAAGTACTTTCAAGGCCAAATGCTTCTACCAACACATTTCCACAAGGGCTGTCCCACTGCAATTTCCCAGTTCTCGCCTGACGAGGCTGTTTGATATCCTTCCTGCAGCTCAGGCTTCAGAACAGAGATGACAGGTTTTAGACTCGATCTCATTTTTGTTCCCTTCCTTGTTCCTGCCAGGCCACTGACAGCACCTCAATATGGCTTTTTAACTGGTGATCAAGTAAACAATGGCAAAGATGGCTGTGGGTTTGAGGAGTCCGAAGAAAATGGAAACACGAAAATGTCAAACATGTCTTGTTCAGTGAGACGATTCAGCTCACACTTAATGTATGTGGATAAACATTCTGTTCACATTGGGCAAAGAAACCCAAATATGGAAACTCTGATTGTTACCATATCTGTAAAAGGCAGAGGCCCTGCTGTCCTGGTTTCCTCAGAGAGATTTTCAAGACTGAAGAGATGTTCTAGAAACTCAGATTCAAACCACGAAGAGCAACATTTATCATCCTGCTCCTCTGTCCTTTCCTATCCTACAAATGCCAAACTGGATAATATGCATTATTCAATGACTTAAAACCTCTCAAGGTTCCATTTGGCTTCCTTATACCCACTTAGGGAACACCATCACTGTCAGAGGTCAAAGCTCATTAGTGCTGGAACCTAAATTCAATGCCCTTGGGAGATAAAATGTAGCTCCAGACAAGGCCTTCCTGGCTCTGATTAATTCATTATGACTCCTGGGTTCTCAGCAGGACAGGTCTCACAAAGTCAGGGTCATATTTGCTATGAAAAGAAACCTGTTTGAGAAAGGGACCCAAGAAAATGAATGAGTGAAGCTTGGTCCAAATGCAGAAGAATTTCCAATACCAATAAAAGAAATTCAGACAAATCAGCGGTATCTGGGAATGACCAAGCCCTTCTAACTGTAGAATGGATGCAAGGATTGAAAACATAATTGAAGAGTCCAGTGAATGGGTGGGTTCTGGAGGTGACCGCAATCTTCCCTCAGAATAATGAGCTATTAGGACTAGAGAGAAAAGAGAGAGCCAAGGAGAGAAAATGAGTCTGTTGCAGTCCTACAGTCCATAGCAGTTCTGAAATTGAAACCCAAGTGAACCTTCCTCTTTGCCTGCTTCCTCACTCTCACTGTCCACAGAAAGGCTCCTATCCCTCCAAGCATCAGCACAAAGACTAAGGAGTAAGACTTCTAGGGGGGAAGGCAGCAGGCAGGGGGCACTGCTCCTCAAAGTACCAGGAAGTTCAGGTTCACTCCTGGTATACCATGGGCCACATCCCACCCCAGTTCTTACAGACCTGCTCTCATGAGAGCTCAGAGGTGTCTGTGCATCTTTCCTCTGGTACCTGAAACACCGCCCTCGCTGGGCCAAGGGGACAGGAGCATTATTAGTAGGGATGTGGAGTGGAAATTATTAGCATTATTTGGACAATGTATGAATGCCTCTGATACTAAACTTAAACCCTCATATCTTATCCCAAAACACACACACACACACACACACACACACACACACACACACACTTCTCCTCTGAACCAAAACCAAAATAATAATATAGAGGAATCCTTCCCAAGTCTCATGCCTATATGAAGCACCCAGCCCAGGGATCTTCTTAAAATACAAATTCTAATTCAGTAGGTCTAGATGGAGCCTGAAATTCCACATTTCTAACCAACTCCCAGGTGATGTCCATGCCACTGGTCAAAAGACCATACTCTGGGTAGCAAGGGACAGATATTACAAAGGCTTAGAACCAAACGAGTCTGGTTTTAAATTCTGGTTTTGCTAATCATGAGCTTTATGATCTTGGGCTGGTTTCCTAACCTCACACTGCCTCAATTGCCTCATTCCTAAAATGGAAATAATAATACCTAAGATTCACATGAAAATGGTTACCTAAGTTAATGATAAAAAGATCTTTTTTAAAAAAAGATTATTTATTTATTTATTTATTTATTCATGAGAAAGAGAGAGAGAGAGGCAAAGACATAGGCACAGGGAGAGGCAGGCTCCCTGCGGGGAGCCCAATGTGGGACTCAGTCCCAGGACCCCGGGATCACGACCTGAGCCAAAGGCAGACGCTCAACCACTGAGCTACCCATGTGCCCCAATGATAAAAAGCCTCACTCAGGGGCACCTGGGTGGCTCAGTCGGTTAAGCATCTGACTTTTGACTTCCATTCAGGTCATGATAGTGGTGAGACGGAGCCCCTCGTGAGACTCCGTGCTCAGCACAGAGTCTGCTTGTCCCTCTCCCTCTGCTCCTCCCCCTGCTCTCTCTCTCTGTCTCTCTCTCTCTCAAAGAAATAAATAAAATCTTTAAAAAAAATTCTAACACAGTGCCTGGAATATAATAGGGGCTTAATAAATGCCACTTGCTGGCTGTCCCTAAGATTCATGAGGGCAGAGGCGACATGTCTCTGGCCCACTGCCAAAATCCCAATGGCTAGAACATAGTAGGTACTCAATGGATACGTGTTTGTAAGTGAATGAATGTATACATGATACACTGACACATAATATCGTTATTTACATACTCCCTTGGTTCTATGGCTTTCTGCAGGAAAAGAGACAATGTTTAGAACACCAGAACACTCTCCCCAATAACAAACCATCATTTCACAGAATTCAACATTCACCACCATGTATAACCACGGAGAAAACATATCATTTGTGATGGCTGTATATACTTGAGAAAATGTCTTAAGAGTAAACAAATAAAGACAACATCAGTCTGGAATCTGTACGTCATTAAGAGAAATTACTATCCTGCTCATTATTTACGGGGCTGTCTGAATGCCAGTGTTATGAAAAACTTAATCCTTAAAACTAAGTTCACTTCCAAAACAAACGCAGAATTGCAAAGAGAGACAAAACAAACCATGGGAAACGAGACCACTTTTTAAAGGGCCATGGGGGCAGTAATACATCCTCTGATACGTGGGCACACTTGCTCGGGAAAAATTAAAAATAGAATTATTAACAAATGGTAGAGCTTAATCTTTTAAAGCAAAGGCAGACAAGCGAGTCCATCCAAAATTGTTCAACAATCTAAGATTATCTTCAGAAGTCTCATAAAATAAGTGGCATCATTTAAACGGATCCCATTTCCAGGGAGGCGCTGCGAATGGTATGTAGCAAGAAGGGAATATGATTGCCACCTACAGACAGAAGTGGCACTCCCTATGCAAGAGCTAGCCAATCATATTTCAATGTGAAAAAAAATTCAAACAAGTCACCTCCCTCCAACCTCTTTCAAATCACCACACCACATTACTTCATTTAGAATTACTTTCAAGTCATACAATCATCTCTAGGCATTCTGCTTCTTCATTATCATCATCCTATTTCTAATTTCCCAGAAACGCTGTGCCATTCAACTATCTACTTATACACTATCCGAGAGCCAAAGAGAATGCAAGCAAGCCAACGGATTGCAAGCAGGCAAAGGCATCAGAGTGAAAACACGAACCTGCTTACCTGGTAGGAATGGGACCACCCGGAATATATCAGACAATCTGCTGTTTACTGGTTCATAAGGGGAATCTTCGAGCAGATCATTTCCTAAAAACAACAGAAAGCTTGGGCTTAGGTCTGGAAAACAGACATATTTCAGGGAATTTTTGTTGCTGGATCTAAATTCTAATTATGTTATGATTGTGTAACAAAAAGATGCTGAAACTTTCAGAGATCTCAAATGCATCTATTTGGCTATGGTTATTCTCCATTCCCCTCTGCCTCTGTTGTCCTTTTTCTCCCCAGAGTGCCATGAAAACACTGGAGAGCAACCCAGCCTGATCTTGCCAGAAAACTCTCCCACTCTTTGCAAAGGAATGAAATAAGAGAGGAAGGAACCAGTGATGTCACCAGCCCAGCTTACCTCCAGGAGCCAATGGAAGAAAAGTGACCCAAAAGAGGCCCCCATTTCTTTGCTCCTCAACATGGCATGTGGTCAGAAAGCCAGTACGCTGGCTATTAAACAGTCTCTAAAACAGGTTTTCATTGTAATAGACTCTAGAGGAAGAGGCTGAGAGGTCAAACCTGTATGTTACAAATTTTGGGTGTCTCAGCAGAGACACTCAGTGCGCTGGATGTTTGTGTTAGATTTACAAACACCAGCCACCTCTGGCCCACAAGGACGAAGAAACTCCCACTGGAATGGATGCTTGTGACAAGCGGTCCTTTTGCTCCCCAAGCCTGTGTTAACCAAGGTTGAACCACACCAGCTGGTTCAAGACTCAGCTAATCTAAGATGACAAATGGTTTTTCACACATCTGCCTTTGATCAGGTTTTGGGGAGGAGGTAAAGACAGAATAGATTCTGCTGGACCTTTTATTCTTAATTCTCTATCTTATGTCAGAATACACAGAAGGGAGGAAGAAAGGCAAGGAACTCCGGACACGATTCAGGGCAAGTCTTTGTATTATTACCCTCTGAAGCCAGCTCTCTCCTTGGAGAGAAGTTGTGAGTTCCTGGCCTGTCCTTTCAGATCTCTGACCAGGTTTCAGAGAGGTCAGCAGGCCCAAGGGGGGGTGGGGGGAAGGGTGGTATCCCCCATCCCCCTCGTGGGTTTTCCAACAACCAGGCCCCAACAATGCTGCTCGGGAGGCAGCAAACACCAGCTGCTGCTGTCCCTGGGGGCCAATGAAAGGTCCTCATTCTGCAGCTGGGGAGAAGCGAGGGAGGATGAGGTCAGCGGGACCCGGCCGAGGGGCCCGCCTGCCTTGGAGGGGAGAGGGATGGGGGTGGGGGGCCAGGACGCTCGGCGCGTACCCTGCAGGCTCTGGTACATGCTCCAGTAGATGCGCAGGCAGTTCTTCTCCTTCTTCATGCCCCGCTTGCAGCGGCAGTTGTACAGAGACTTCTGCTTGAGGGCCTCCATGGCACTGCGGCACTCGTCCTTGGCCTCCAGACCCGATGTCAGGCTGAAGTTGGTCTCCTTGCCCGCCACGCACTGCCTCAGCGTGCGGTATTTGGTGCTGCAGCTCTGCTCCTTCAGGCACTGGTCGCTGGCTTTCACGCAGTCCAGCCGGTCCCCGCCGCTCACCTCGGCCGCCAGGAGCACGTCTGCGGGCGGAGGGGGGGGCGCGTGAGGGCGGCCGGGCAGGGACGCGGAGCCCCGGGCTCCGGGGAGGGCGCGCGCCCGCCCGGGCTCCGGGGGTGCCCGGCGCTCGCCCGCGGGCCCGCCCCTCTCCGCGGGGGAGTCCTCTTGGCGCCCCGGGATCTCCCGCCGCCTGCTCCCCCCCCACGCCGCCGCCGCCCCGCCTGGTTTTGCGGGCTTTTTGCGGTTTGCCCGGGAGCCCGCGCTGCGCACCGCGCGTGCCGGCCCCGCCGCTCCGGGGCAGGCGGGCGGGAGCAGCCGGTTCGGCCCCGCCCGACGGGAGCCCGGGGCTTTCCAGGGAGGAGGGCGGCCGCGGGCTGGGCGCGGGGCGAGGCGCGGACGAGCCCGGGTCTGCGAGCGCTCAGGCACGATTCGGGGAAAAGTTTTCCCTTCGAAGTTTGCTCTCCCAGGCCGATGCTCGCCCACACCCCACCTGCCCGCCGCGCCTCCGCGAGCTCCCGGGACTCTCGAGGAGCGCTGGTGCCCGGGCTGGGGACGGGGCGGGGTGGAGTGCAGTGGAGTGGGGGGGGGGGGCTCGCACCCCTTAAGTCTCCGCCAGGATAGGCCATTAAAAAGCACAGGAGATAAAAAACCAAGCACAAAACCTGCGGGCAAGTACCGCGCCATCCCCGCCTCCCAAGCCCGGGGTGCGGAGGATTCAAGACCCCCTTCCCCAAAACGGAACTTCGCCCTCCCACGCTGAGCGCAACAGCGCAGCAATTTGGGGGGTGGGGGGCCTGCCGCGAGTACCCCTCGGAAAGACTCCGCGGGTTGGGAAGAAGAGCGGCGGCCTCGACTTACCCAGGAGCGGCAGCGCGAAGTACAAGGTCGCCAGGAACATGGTGCCGGCGCGCAGCTGGTCCCCGCCCCCCCCCCAAAAAAAAAAAAAAAAATCCCGAGCCGCCGCTGGGTCTCGTCGGGGGAGCTCAGCACACAGCGATCCCCGGCCCGCCGCGCTGCTCCGGCCGCCCAAAGTTCAGCTCCATCCAGGGCGAGAGGAAACTCCCGGGTCCGTCCGCCGCCACCGCCGCCGGCGACTCAGCTCCCGGCGGGCGGCTGGCGCGCGGGTGGGAGGCGGTTCCGCTTTTAGGGGTTCAGGTCTGACCCAACCTGGAAGGAAGAGCGCGCTTTGAAATGAGAGCCGAGAGCGCTAGAACCTCCCCCGCCCCTCTGCCCTCCCCTGCTCCCGCCTTGGGGGACTTTCTAGCGCCCGGGTGAGGGCCCACCCCTAACCGGGTCGGGGCGCAGGAAGGGGGCGCGCGGGGGGGAGGGGGCGCATGTACGTGTATTCCGGGGAGCCGCCCGCACGGGCGGGGGTGGGGGGGCTGGAGAGGTCGGACGCGAGCTCCCAAAGTCCAAGGGGTGTCTACCGGGGCCAACCCAAGAGGCTGAGCGCAAGCAAATAAATAAATCACGTTACTTTCCGAGCGGCGCGAGCGGAGCCAGCAGCTGCCTGGGGTCGAAGCACACGGCGCGGCGGCGGCTCTCTCCAGCCCTGGCGCAGGAAGAGCCCCTTCTCGCTGAAGTTCGCCGCCCCCTCCTCCAGCCAGCTCGCTCGCTCCGCCGCCGGCCCTCTGCACCCAAACCGCCAATCGCTGCCCCCGGTCGCCGTCCCCCGCTCCTCCCCGGGCTCGCCGCCTTTCAGAGGCAGCCGGGCGAGGGGGAACCGTCGTCCCGGCTGGAGCCGAAACCCGGCTCGCGCGCCCCTACCCGCGGTGCGTCCTCCGCTCCCTCCCCGGTGTCCGCGCCGCGCTCGCGCTCGCCCAGAGCCCTGGACTCGGGCTCGTCAACGCCACCGCCCGGGGCGAGCGCACCGGCCGGCGGCCCCGGAGCGCCAGGGCAGGTGCAGCCCCGAGCCGAGCGCGTCCCCGGGACCCCAAACTTGAAGGGCGCCTGCAAGAGGGGCGAAGGGGACGGAGGAGCGGCGATGGGTTCCCAGATCCACAGAATGAGAAAACTCTCTCCGGATGCCACCGACCTGGACTCAACCGACCGTGTCCAGCTGTGTACGGGAGCCAGTTTGTTTATTTATTTATTTATTTTGAGGGGTGTCCCCGCCCCTTCCTTCCCTTTCCGGGCTCACTTCTCTGCGCTAGGAAGAAGATGCGGTAATCTTGGAGGCTCAGAGGGGCAGAGTTGGGCCAGGACGATTTCCGAGCAGAGCCCCCCGCTGCTCTCGGATGCCGGTGAGGGATACTGGAAGCCGCGCGGAGGCTTAGCGGGTTCCGAGGCCAGATTTCCCAGCCTGAGGCCCCTGGGCCTGCTCCTGCTCCCGCCGCCCCAGTGCACACCCGCCAGCCCCCTCTGAGGCTCGCGCACAGGGCGCCGCAGATGGAGACCGCGGTCCGCGGCGGGACCCGGCGCCCGCCCCAGCACGCGCGCACAGGACACGCAGCGCTATGCAGCGGGCCGCGAGTGGTGCCTCTCTCTCTCTCTCTCTCTCTCCCTTTCTCTCTCTCTCTCCACCCCCCCTCGCTGTCACAGACACACACACACACACTCAGACACAAAAGGGCACAATGCACAAGGGCTCTTTCTTCCGTCCCTAGTGCAATCGAACCAGACCCTCCTTCCGAACACAAAGTTTTTCCCCACGTCACTCGCGGCTATGACTCAAGACTTGGCGCGTTAGAGACGCACTCGGACTCGGACCCTCGGCGCCGAGATCGCAGGATGTGCCCACGCACCGATCCACGCCAGCGCGCGCGCACTCACATATGCACACGCAGCCTCTCTCGCTCTCGCTCTCATTCCCGGAGCTCGGGCAAGGAGACAAAAGCGGAACCCCCCGGGCCACTGCATTTAAACCAGACCTGGCTTCGGGATTTTATAAGCTAACCTCCATCTTGACGGTTCCAAGAGTAAATTTAAAAATAATAATAAATTTAAACGCCCAACACGTACACAGCCTTTCGCCCCAATTTCTGGGACTACTCACTCGTTCGCAGCCCTGCTGCGGACACCACCACCGCCCCCCCTTCTCCGTCCCGAACACACACTCCTCTCCCCGTACACCGGGGGGCGCCCGGGACAACCAAGTCTACACTGGGTCCAGAGAGGGGGCTGCGGAACAGCCCACCGTGGCGGGCTTGGGTTCGGGATCTTTGCAGACATCCAAGTTCCCCATTCCTGGAAACCGAGTTTGAATCCGGTCTGGGTGAGCTCAGCTGTCAAATCTGCAAACCCATTGCACCAGACAATGGGCCGCGGAGGAGAGAAAAGGAACGTTCCCCTTGATCGAGGGGGGTTAATTGAAAAGGGCACGCGCTTTGCGTAAAGTTTGAGGCGGGGGAGCAAGGGCTGGAGACAGGGAGGAGGGAGGAGGAGGGGGTGGGTAGCTCTCCATGCAGCTCCCCACCAGCCAGGCGCGCCCCTCCGCTGCGGTAGCGGCTCAAACGCTCGCTGCGCATGGTTTGGAGTGTGTCTGCGCCTCCTCCCGCGCGCAAAACCCCGGGGGATACCTCTCGGATCTGCACGCTTGTGCACGTGTTCCTCTGGGACAGGTATGAGAGGATTGATGCCCTCGTGGAGCACCCTTCTCAACACATGCGCGCGTGCACACACACACACACACACACACACACACACACACACGAGTCACACCATACACAGATTTCTTGTTCAGTGTATCAGTTTACACTTGGTTGTTGAGTAAACAAAGCAAACATATGTCACATTTTCGCGACAGATGGTTCAGACCAAGGGACACTTAGTTCTCCTTCTCTAACAGTGGTAGCAGTGTAAGTTGCTGGGCGGAGTAAGCGGAAATGTAATTGAGTCTTCTAATCAATTTCTTCACCTTAAGTTTATTCTCATATTTTCACACGCAAACCAGAGAAATCCCGGGGTTTTTATAAGAGGCTGGCCCAAAGTGAATTAAGAGTTTATCTGAAGAATGTGTTTCTCCATGGACATCCAAAACATAAAACACTCTTTCGTCATTCCACTTTATAAGTGGAGGTCAATGTCTCCCTTTGGGAAATCAGCAATTAGAATTCCAGTTCTCAATGGATAGACTAGGATCCATCATTGCTGACCACATGGGATGATTGGATGACAATGAGGTTTCATTTGAGGATATCACTCACATCTTTTGTAAGTGTTCTTTGTTTAAAAATGATTCATGTTACCCTAATGTTCCACAGACACGTTTTAAAGAAAAATTTAATGGGGTGGGGGAAAGGGTAGAAAAAAAAATTCCCCAAATGTAAAATATGGGACTTCTTTTAAAATATTTGTAGCTTCAAAAATATTTTTGAACCATTCACTCTCACTAGTCCCCATTAAGTTCTTATTGATGGTGAAAACAGAGCTTTATTTTCTTAAAAAAAAATAAATAAACCACAAGCCACTGTGTGTTATCCAATACAATAGTCCTAGCCATATGGCTATTTCAATAAAAATTAATTAAGAATGAAATGAAAGAAAAATGCAGTTTCTCCGTAGCACAGGCCACATTTCAAGGGCTCAGTAGCTGCAGGGCTAGTGGCCACCATGTGGGACAGCACAGATACTAGACGTCTCCATCATCACCGAAAGTTCTATTGGACTGTCAGTGTGAAATTAGTTAATGTGATGTATATATAAGTTCTTAGCATAGTAGAATAATGCAGGCCTGAAATGAGTGCTTTATAAGAAGCAGCAGTAGTAGTTGTTATTGATGATCATAATGACTTGCTACTATTTTGAAGAAGGTGAAGGATCCATGAAAAACGTCTCAAAGCTGGTCTGTCTTCCACTCAGAATAGAGATCATCAGGCAAAGAAACCAAAGTAAGGGGAATGGATGTGTCAAAAGCTGATCTTCCAAGAGATCTGTATGTGGAAGGATGTGGCCTTTACTCTACCTTAAGACTTCTTATAGAAGAAGTTAACAAAAAATTACTGCTTTATTACTATATCCACTAACTTCTAAAGGTGAGACAAACACACAGCTGGAAAGCCCTTGGAATGGAAGATAGGAATGCATGCGACCTACTCTACTAATATTATCTCTGTTTCCTTGGAGCTTATCTGTTCTCATGTGTACAGGACTGATTTCAGGATGAAAGGTGACATCAAAATATCAAATATTATTAATAATGATAAAGGTTCATGCCATCCTCTGTGACATGTTTTCTCAGTGGGAAATTGGTTTTAATGCTACAAAATTAGGTTCAATCTACCCACAAGCATGCGAAATGAGCAATTTTCTTGCATTTCTTCATGTAAGTGTATTTTCATAAGTTAACAGATGAGTCATGGTGAGAATGACAGTTTTATTCCATGCAGTATTTTGTCTCCTACTCTCATTGCATTGGCCCTACAGAGTATAACGTAAAACACATTCATTTTGTAAAATCATACTGCTCAAAAATCACTCAAGTTTATCTAACTCAAACTAGTCCATCAAAGTATTTGACATTAGACAGTTTGGCAGACTTAAATCCAGCTACACAAAACCACTCACTATTCCCTAAACGTGCTATGCTTTTATTTATTAGTAGTAGTAGTATTCTTATTTGCTAATGCTACGCATTTGCCCAGCTGCTTCATCTGCCCAATACGTGCTTCATCCTGAAACTTTAAGATGCAGCTCGGCTCCAACAGGCCATTAAGGATAATAGCAAGGACTCCTTTAGCCCGAATGAAGAGTTCTCTGTAGTGTATTCCCATGGCACTGTTGGGATTTTTATTATACCTGTTGTAACATTGACATTAATCACTTTGTCTCTTCAACTGGAATGTGAGTTCCTTGAAGGCAGGAAGATCCTCTCTTCTTCTTCTCCTCCTCCTCCTCCCCTTCCTCCTCCTACTTCTCCTTCTTTTTTCTGCATCCCCAGCATTTAGACTGATGACTGACACATAGTCACCTCCAATAAATGTATATTGATTGCATGAATAATGAGTGATGTTGTTTCTCATTTTCCTCTGACACAATAATTCTACTGAAAGGTTTACATAAAATCCCTTTACTATACGAATAATACTAAATATAAGTACTTCATGCAATTACTGATATTGCTGTTCCAATAATAGTATCAAATAGGTATTATTCCTTTGGGGATTTGACATTTACATTTTTTTTTTAAAACAAAACCCATTATTGTAATAGAATGCTCTTTTTCTGGTTCACTTTAATAGTAACATATGACATATTTCATTTCTGGGAAATGATAGCTTGCCTTAGGTCATATTTTAAGGCATAAAGCCAGAGGCAGAGTAGCGTTCCCACCTGAAGTTCTCTAATCTTCTAGAAATGTGTCTCTCTCTGGAAGGATTTAGAAGGGCCAGATTACAATTACCCTGGAGGCTTCATCCTCGAAGGCAAATTTTTAAAAGCCAAATTGCCCCCACAAAGTGTAAAAAATGCTTTTATAGACACACAAGACCTCGTGGGATCCTTTAGGAAAATGAGAAAATGGTGGTCGTCCAAACACTGAAGCTGCTGTAAGGGTCTACATGCTGACACAGATCTCACTTTCTAATGTTATACTTCAACATTTGCCCTTTGGTGGTACAGGAAGAGCCAGTTGCTCTCAGATTTCAGAGCCCTTTCCCAGGCTGACTATATTAAGATGTGTCTTTTGAACATTATTTGCAAATGGTAGCTTCTTATTGGCTATCAAGGTGCCTGACCCCTAGGAACCTATCTTAGGAAATCTCTCTTCCTCCTTAGTTTTTAAGCAATTTTCACTTCTTAATACTAATAAGCCAGTGCAAGGATTTTAATGCATTTGTTAAAGAATATTGCATTTCATGAGAGTTGAAGCCATTTGTACTTTGGCCTTATGCCACAGAATGCATTCAAGGTGTGCAGCCCCAGTGAAATAATGTGCCTGTCACGTCTTATTGCCTGACTATATGGCAAAAGATCGCCCATCTTCTGGGGACTTGCATGCTTTTCTTAGTGATTGCCAAAGGTGTCAGATTAAAGGCCCTGTACATGTTGGTCCTCCTTATACAGAATGGATGGGGAAGAAACACCTTTTCTTTCCAACACTCTCCTAATAAGCCCTAAACCCTATTCCAGAGGGATTGTTCCTTCATAAGGGCAAGAGGGAAGCTTAATCCCCAGCTTTGTCCAGTAATTAGCCTCTCTCTCTCCGGAGACAGCAAACACAGATGCCAATCCAGATGAGCTTTGGGACAGGGAATGAAAACATTGACTCATTTCTTCAGAAGCCTTTTAGCAGCCTATAAGACAGCAGGAACTTCTGATTTCTACTGAGGCTCATTAGGTCTGAAGTGGTCGGATGAGGCCTCTCCCAGCATTGATGAAGCAGGGAGGTAGCAAAGGTGATCAAAAACTAGGGGTGAGCGGGTCAGAGGTCCTGGCTATTAGCAGTGAAAGGCTCCGTAATGCAGCTTGTCCTTGGCAGGCCACTTGCCCAGGCATCTTTCCATAAACACCATGGAAATGCACTGTTTACCAAAACCCAAACCTCTGAAAGCACTGTAGTATGAGCCCACTAATGCAATTAGCTTGCAGTTACCGAAGATGCCTCCACCAGAACTAATTAAGCCAACGGTGTTTGTAGCACAAAGGATTTGGGGCTTGTTTTAAAGCATCTATTGTGACATCATTTAAAAGTCATTTCAAACTCA
Source organism: Canis lupus familiaris (assembly GCF_011100685.1). NCBI lineage: Eukaryota > Metazoa > Chordata > Mammalia > Carnivora > Canidae > Canis > Canis lupus. The sequence continues at coordinate 27,215,078 of NC_049249.1, forward strand.
TCCAAAACTGTTGCTCTGAAAACAAATGCAGTGTAATGTTCTTTGAGTTGTTGGTTTTATTTTCCCCTGTCAAAAATCTGACAAAAGTCAGTTGAAACTGTCAAGAAAAAAACATCACAGGAGATGAGGTTTTCCTCAAATTTGAAGTATATAGAAGGAATGACAAATCTGATATAGAGGTTACTCTAGCACAAAAGTGAATGAGGATAGTCTAGGAGATACTATCATAATGAAACCATGAGGTTGCCCCTGACACAGTTCATATATTTGAGGCCATGTCAAAGAATTAAGATGAAATCAGTTTGGTTTTGGTATGAATTATCTGTTCAGCTTAAAATACAGAAGGCTCAATGGGATAGATATCCGTGTTTGTGTTTTATCTACTTAAAACCTGCGTTAAGAGACCAAAGAATGTCTTCTCCCACCCCTAGAGGTTCTGTTGGTGAAAAGGACCCTCTAGCCTTCAATATTTTGTCTCCAGTGTCAGTAGAGATTCTATCTGTACTCTCTCTAAGCTTTCATTGACTACTTGATGGATTCATGGACAGATTGCTTTGATTTATTTATTTTATTTTGCCTATCCAGCACCTGGTACTGTGATGTTCACCATGAAGAATGCAAGTAAATGATTTTGCCTAAGATCAGACCTGAGTGCTTCCATCCAAATGGTAGAGACTCCTAATTGCCTTCTGGGATTCTTCTCTCTTCCTTCTATAGCTGCGCCTTTCAAATTGCGGGCCATGCTCCATTCATTAATTACAAACACCTTTATTTTATAAAATCTAAACTATAAAAATATGAAAATGCACTAGACAAAAATATGAGTAACTATTGTTCCAAAGCGCTTTTAATCTCTCTGTATGTAAGATGCCTGTATTGGATTGTCATGTAGAATGTCTTTCTTATTGTGAGTCACAGTTAAAAACTTGGAAAACCATTGCTTTGTATTAGTAATACTCTGATTTTTCTTCAAACGGATGGTCAGCCAGTATAAAGACTACACTCCCCAGCCTCTGCTACAACCATTGTGGTCGCGTGGCCAGGATACGATGACTAACATGTGACAAAAATGATGCGAAGAATCTCTGAGGGGCACTCTTACTCTATACATTTCCATGGTCCACCATCGGCCGCCTGGTGTGCTATGTTGGCGGACAGATGAGAATGACGAGAGATGACAGAGTAATAAGAAAGAGGCAGTGTGAGTCCCAAGATGACTGGAGCACAGCTATCTGTCCACCTTCGATTTCTACCCCCCTACTATTACGTGAGAGACAAATAAACTTGTCTTAAAGCCACTGTTACACTGGGTTTCTGATGCGTGCAGCTGATCTAGGAGAACTAGTACATTCAGTTTCCAATGAGAGAAGAGAAAGAAAGGAAAATAAATTTAATTCAACAATTATTTACTGAGATTACTATGGAGCAACCTCCTGCTAGATTGCTGTAGAAAATATAGGAAGATGTTGGCTCTAAAGGAAAATGCAATCACTTTAATGAGCTGCATATCTACAATAATCCAATAATAATGTAAAAGAGTGTAAATGCATTGTCAACATGGATGAACATAAAAATAAGGCTCTATAGACTCAGAAGAGATAGGAAGAAAGGGAAAAGGATCCATGGAATTGGGAAAAGAGGAAAAGAGAGAGTAAAAGAGCGAGCAGAACATTCTTGAGTGGTTTTCAACTACTCCGAAGAACTGGAATGAAGTTTAAAAACCTCCAAAATAGGATAGGTATGTCCCTTTTTCTGCAATGTCCCTATTCTCGCCCTCTATAGCACTCAACCACGGCTATCAGAAGGGCAGAGCAGCCCATCTACAGACTTCCTTCTCATGTAGACACAGACTCATTCTCACTTCCCAAAAATCCCCGTTACCCTCATGGCAGATTAAAGGCTCCTTTGTTAGAACCTTGGGGAGAACAGGATGCTATCTTGTGGGAAGTCATTCCAGATTTGATGAGAAGGACTTCCTTATGGGATCATAGCCAACCCACCCAATCAGGCCTCCACTTTGAGATGCATTGGTCTTTGCCCTAGTCTACAAGATTTTGATGAAGCTTCTCTTATTTCTTCTAGGTAATTTGAGCTGCTAACAATGTGGATATTCTGGAATTCTGTTTTTTGTGCACCCACTCAAAGCCATTTAACACTCTGGCCTCTGTACTTGGAAGATGCATAACTTGGAGATGCCTTGCTGGCAAGGCAGGGGCCTGTGAAAAGGAAAAGTGTTATTTCAGCAAACTCACCACAGAGGTATGTGTTAATTAAGTTAATTGCGCCATCAGTGATGCAGACGATGGCAGTAACTGCTCCCCATAATGGGGCTGGGTTATTGCCATCATTTATTAAACGTGCTGGTTTTCTTAAATGTAGTCACTTTCCTTTGCTCTTTAAGCACCCCTCCCTCCCCACAAGATTTGATTTATAGTTTACCAACCACTTCCACATGAATCCAATTACACTATTTGGTTTTTATACCTGTTCTGTAATGAAGATGTGGTTTTTTCCCACTGAACAGATAAGGAAACTGAAGCTCGAAACTGTCTAGTGACTTGCCCGGATCCACCTAGTTTCTTAGTCCAGGAACCAAGCTCTAAGCCCAGTATCCTTTCCTGTAGGCCAAACTAGCTAAGATTCATGATATTCTGAAGGGCAAAAACCAAATTTTTATAGTCTACATCCCTGGCACATTGAATTGACAGGTGTTAAATACTAATTTATCATTGAAAATGAATCATTATCTGATTGCTCTATTTATGAAAAACTAAAATAGCAGTTTGCGGGTTAAGACTAAACACAACCTGGATAAATAGAAATTTGAACAATTTAGATTTGGTAAAAATTTGAACAATTTTTACCAAATCCCTTCTCCCACAAGTTTCTCAGAAATATTAGGGAACTGTTGGCTTCACCTGAGTTATTTTCACTGTGATTGCTGTGAAGGCTAAGAAATGGTTAAGAAAGTCACGTCAGTGCTGCCCTTCAGTGGACAAACTGAGATCTCTGTTGAATGCTCTCATTTCCCGAATCCTCATTCGGGGACTTAAGGACAGATTCTTGTCCTACCAACATGGTTTTCTAATTTTTCTGGCTCGTATCTGAGAGTTAAACGTTTAACATAACTAGTGTCCTGCTATCCTTAGAAAGGTCAGCTTACAAGGTTGGCCCTGGACTGATGTCTGGGAACTGGAATTTCGGGATTGTTCCCATTATTTCCTGATAAGAATAGCTCATTCTGCCTGAACAAGTTATGAAAGCAATATGGTTTATGCTAAACACTCATTTTTCCTTCTGGGAGTCTAAAATTTTGGTTCATGCTAGGAAGAGGATTATTGTATGACCAGCTCCCAATAGAAACCTTGGGTATTAAGTCTGTAATGAGCTCCTCTGGTGGAACAACAGTTCACATGCTGTTACAATTCCTTGCTGAGGGAATTAAGTGCATCCTGTGAGACTCCTCTGAGAGAGGACTATTGGAAGCTCGTGCTTGGTTTCCTCTGGATTTTGCCCATGCGTCTTTTCCCTTTCTGATCCTGCTTTGTCTTCTTTCACTGTAGTAAATCATAGCCATGAGTACCACCAGATGCTGAGTCCTTTGAATCTTTCTAGGCAATCGCTGAACCTGGGGATTGTCTTAGGGACCCCCAATGAAGAAATGTTCTAAATGTAACTCATCCAATGAGGAGACAGCAGTCTAAAATTGCTAAGGATTATGTTGGGCCAGTCAAGGCAGGAGTGGCTTCACAAGCATGCGACTTGTGTGGTCAAACGGGGTCCCATGCTTCGAAAAGCCAAGATCTTGGCTTAATACCCTGCTATCATCTTTTGAAGTTAATAATTTCTGAGCAAGAGATCCTGCATTTTCACTTTGCATTGAGTCCCGCAACTTATAAAACCACTCCTGGGTCAAGGTAATACCTAGAGATCAAAGAGTGGAACATCTAGTCACCCCAAATGCTTGCTCTCTCACCATTGGCAACTTTTTAGTCAACTTCCCTCAGGACCTAAACATCTACTAATTATAGAGTCACCTAGTGGGGGAGAAAGTTCTCAGAACGTTAAGTGGCTGTTAGTTACTCACAGTTTATGGCAAACTTGTTTACTCATTCACTCACTGCATATTCTCCTCTTTAACCTTTAACTGAGTTCACAGCCCTAGGTCAGCATCTCCCAAAGTGTGTTGCTCAGAACACTAATTCCCAGGAGATGCGCTGGGGGAAAAGTGTTGTTGTCAAATAAGTTAGGGATGCTCTCTAGCCTTTTGGAGATTTAGGGTGTACATTAGGATATTAAAAACTAGGAAAGTCTGGCACTGTAAAAAGCTCTTTGACTTTGTAGTAGTTTCCCAGAGCTGCCATAACAAAGTTGCACAAACTAGGTAGATTAAACAACAGAAAATTATTGTCTCAAGGTTCTGGAGGCTGGAAGCCTGAGATCAAGGTGTCGGCAGGCTTAGCTCCTTCTGAGAACTGTGAGGGAGAATCTATTCCATGCCTCTCCCCTCTTCCAATGGTTTGCAGGCAATCTTTGGCATTCCTTGACTTGTAGATACATCACTCCAATCTCTGCCTTCTTGTTCACATGTCATTTCCCTGTGTGTGTGTGTCTCCTGTGTCCAAATTTCCCCTTTTCATAATGACACTGGTCATATTGGATTAAGCTCACCCTAATGACCTAATCTTATTTTGATTAGCTTTATAAAGACCTTATTTCCAAATTAGATCACATTTTGAGGTACTGGGGGTCAAGGCTTCAACACACGAATTTTGGGGGGCACAATTCAACCCATAACAAACTTTATCATTTCCCAACATATTTAAGTATTTCAAGGCCTAACTCCTACTAACATCCCACAGAACCAGTGTTTCATGGCACAAGCTGAGAGATGCTCTATTTGATCAGGAAACGAAAGTCTGTGTGGTTGCATGGCTACAGTGTGGGGTGCTGGGGAAGATAGGGGGGTGGGATGAAAAATGGCAGGAGGCCAGGGTGCCGAAATGGATTGGGGCCAGAAACCGCTCTGGATTCTGAACTCTAGCAATGTGGATTTATCAGTGGTTCATCTATGACTTCTCAGAGATTTCCAGCTAGGGAAGTGACATTATTAAACCTGGCAGCTGTTTGGAGATTGGAAAGGGGAGAGACTGGAGATAGGGGGAGGGAAAGAGGCTAGAGGCAAGGAGACTGAAGAGGTTATTTCAAAGTCTAGGGGAGTAAGGGAAAAGAAGCCTGTGCTAAGGCCGAATCAGGGAAAGACAAGAGAAAAGAGAAAGGGCTTCACTTAAAAGGAAGTAAAATGTAAAAGATGCGCTTAAACACACACACACACATACACGCACAAAGATACATATAAGATATATGTATTGTTCACATTTAAAAAAATATATAATCATGTATATAAATATACAGATATGTATATGTATGTATATGAAAGATTGCATAGGAGGAGGCACCTTTGCCTTCTGAGTCTTTGCTTTGCCTGGCTAGTGTCCCTCAAGTAAAAAAACCATAGAGGAATGCCTGGGAGATGCGTCAGGCTGGGAGGATCCTGTTTTGTCCCTACTAGGGGCCATGACTGTGCCATGAGCTCAAAGAAGTAGATAGGGAAACAGGGTCCTGTGTGATCCTTCCTAGCCTCATCTTGTGTTTCTCCTCCTTGCTTTCCTAAACCCTAGCCACATTGGCCTTCTTTCCCTTTCACCTCCAAGCTTTGCACTTGCTATTCCCTTAGCCTGGCAGTTGACTGGCTTTTCTTTTTTTCCACTGAAAGTCTTGATTTAGAGGACACTTTCTCTAGGAAGTCTTCCCTGCATTCCTCTGACATGCCATCCTCAGCCTTGCAATCCCTTGTTCAGTATCTCTCTTTCCTGCTAGACTCTAAGCTCCACGAGGGCAAAGAGCGTGTCTGGCATGTTCTTGTTGTACCCCCAGTACCTGGCACAGGGCCTGGCACAAGCGGGCACTCTATATATAAGCTGAGTGAATGAATGCTTTACTAAAGAATTTGAAGCAATGTAATAGAGGATAAAAATAGATGAGGGATCCCTGGGTGGCGCAGCGGTTTGGCGCCTGCCTTTGGCCCAGGGCGCGATCCTGGAGACCCGGGATCGAGTCCCACATCGGGCTCCCGGTGCTTGGAGCCTGCTTCTCCCTCTGCCTGTGTCTCTGCCTCTGTCTCTCTCTCTGTGATTATCATGAATAAATAAATTTAAAAAGAAAAAAATTAAAAAAAAAATAGATGAGCAACTAAGTGATGTGATAATTTAGAAGTGAGTATGGAGCCCCTACCCTTACCAAAAATGACTTAAATTTGAAGCCAAAGTCAAGTCCTAAAGGGCTTGTATTCATTTAATCCTATCCCAAGAAACTTTCCCTTTCTTAGGGAAAACAAAAACAAAAACAAAAACAGGGTAGGCAGAGCATACCAAGATTTATTTTAAAAGCTTCATAGATTTCAAATCACTTTCATAAAGGGGGAAAAAAAAAAGAATCCTTTAGATGAATGTATTTGAGTAGAAATGGCCAGAAACATGTGGATTGCATTTCCCTTAAACTCTCTTGGGTTTGCAAATTGGAAAGAAGGGTCTGAGAGAAAATGCATTTTCTATTTTCCTGAAGTCAGTATATTTGGGAAACAGTGATGTTTGAGATGTTCAGGAAACTGAAGATATGTGTGGGTACTTGTTTAAGTACTGTTATTTTCAGTAGTGGGCTAAAGTGGCTGATAAGAAAGAGGAAGTGGGCATTTAGCATCTGAAAAGAACCAATTCAAAAAAAATTTTTTTTTTTCTGTGTAGCTTTCACAGAAGAGAAATCTCCCTCTGCTTCCCCCCTTGACCACAATCAATATTTTTAGGGGATGAAGGCAGAAGGAGGAAAGAGTTTATTCGGGCTTTTGTATGCAACGGAGCTGTGGAAACAGGATGAAGATTTTGCTAAATCTGCCCATTAAGTGCTTCTAAGTGCTTTTAAAACATGTCCTAGAGCAGAATGGAGGGCACAATAAAGAGAAACTGGGAATTAAGGCTAACTTATTACATTTAAGTGTCTTGATAGTGGAAATGTCAGAAAAAATAGCAGGAGTGATGAGCAGATAAAACTTAGATGCTCCATTTAAATCTTCTTTTGTTGAGCATCCCTAAGAGCTGAAAAGTTGTTTGGGTTCTCAAATGGCCAAATTATGTAATTTCTGTGGAGTGAGAATTTATTTTTCTTATCTATTGATATCAATATATAATTTTTCCCTACATGTGCTAGATAAGAATGGAGTTAAAATGCACCAACCTAAATGCTTAGTATGATTACCAGCCACTTAAGTTATTTACCACAATAATAGGAATTTATTTTCTAATTTAGATAATTTGGAAAACACTTTCAACATAAAATCAAGACATTTAATTACATAAAGAAAAAAATAATGGAAAGGAGAAAAAGTAAAGAAAGAAAATAATATTTGACAAAGGATGTCAGTAATTTTACAAATGACTGGATGATGTTTAGATAATATTAATCTATTGATATTCAGAGATGCCAATGACAAGTCATCCATTTTTAGATTTGAAACTTGTAGCAAAGCCATTTGTGCCTGAAAGGTGGACTGCTAGAGCCCCCTAGCTGTTGGAAATAATTCTGTCTTTCTAGGTGTGGGTAAATAACTGCAAAGGCAGTAAGTAGTTCACCAAGAAACCTACTAGAAAATAATGAAATAAAAGGATACAGCATGATTTTCTACTCTTGTCTTACCATTTGGGTTGGTAGTAATGCTAACACTGCTTGGAGAATCCATGGACATCTATCCTGGCCTTTTACACCCCTGAACATCTTGACAGGTCAATTATAAGGACACTGTCACCACCCTTGTTTTGATTGGTTTGATTGATTTGAACTAGATGCTCTCTTAAACCCAGAAGTACAGTGAGTATATCATCATGATGGGTGATTCCAGTTCTATTGTCAGTAGAAGGAGGGTTTATCCTAGGCACCTGATAAAACTTGGGGTGAATCAGAGGATACACATTCATGGCCCATGGACAAATGTGGGGAGTGGGGGTTGGTTTGCACAGAGCTTTAAAAATTTTTAAATGACTATATGACTTTTATATATTGGGAAATTTCAGATTAAAATTTATATTTTTTTAGCTTCTCTCAAAGAATCAAAAGGTTTGGTAGCTCTGGCCTGAGTACCTATAGAGTACCAAGGGCAAGAGTAAGCAGTGGTAACCTCCTTTATATATGGCATGAACAGGTCCAGTTCACTGCAGTCCCCACCGCTTCCTATTGGATAGTATAAAAGCAGCATGCTGAAGGCCATTATATTACCTGCGTGGAGCCTGCAGGTCTCTGAGTCTGTAACTGTTGGTGTAAATCCTGAATAATTATATTCTTCCTCCTTTCAGTAATAATTACAATAATAAAGCAGCTTCTGGTGATTGAACACTTACTATGAATCTGGCATGGTGGGAGGTCCTTCATTTGTATTATCTCAAATCTTTATACCAACCACTCAAGATAATTATTATATTTTACAAACAAGGAATATGAAACTCATGTTCAAATAAAGTAATTCCGTCAATATATAATGAAGGCCACTCTGAGCCAGATATTGTATTAAATGCTGGGGCTTTGGTGCTGAATAAGACAGCAGTAGTTTCTGCCCTCAGGGAGCTTAGAGCGAATTACAAGCATGATGATAAAGTGAAAAGAGTAGATGGCTGCAGAGGTATACAGCAGAGGGAATTTGATGTGGTCTGGACCAGTGTTCTCAAACTTTTGTATCAGAGTCACCTGGAGAGATTGCAAGTCCCTGCTGCATCCCTATCCCTACCTCTCAATTTTCTGATTTATACAGGCCAGAAAGGAAACCAGGAATCTGCCTCTACCTTTTATTATTATTATTGCTGTTATTATTATTATTATTACTGTGGTAAAGGGTAGAAAACAAAATATTTTCATCTCCATATTTAACATTTTAAATGCACAGGTCAATAGAATTAACACATTTCCATCGTTGTGCAAGCAACAACACCATCCATGTCCAGGACTGTTTTTATCTTCCCAGTTTGAAACTCCATACGGTAACTCCTCCTTCCCTTTCCCATAGCAACGCAATGTCTTCCAGTTTCATCCATGCTGTACTATGTATCAGAATTCCCTTCCTTTTGAGGCCAAGTAATATTCCATTGTATATATGGAATATAGCATATTTATAGTTTATCCGTTCGTCTGTGGATACATACTTGGATTGTTGCCTCCATCTTTTGGCTAATGTGAACAATGCTGCTATGAACATGGGTGTGCCAGTATCTGTTTGAGTAGCAATCTGGACTTTGACCAATAACCCTGGTAAACCCAATACAGGTGAGTCACGGGCCAGACCTTTTGATCTATGCTGATCTAGGAGTCAGAGAAAGCCTCTTTTAGGAATTGATATTAACATTGCGAGTCAAATCATGAGTAAGACTTATTGGGTAAAGGGGAGGTAACAGCAGTAACCCTGTGAACTGTACACTCTCCCCTTTACCTGATACACTGAGATGTTGGAGTTGTCAGAGGAATGGTGATCATAATTAGGAGAGTACCTAAACAATAGTTGTTAATTAATCATTCTTTTAACAAATATGCAAGCACTTCTGTATGCCAGGCACCTTGCTAGGTGTAAGAAATATCGTGTATTCATTCATCTGTTCACTTACAAGGAACGAGACACTCTGCCAAGTACCAGAAAATGATAGGAATTGTTACCATACATAATTTTGTCAATTGTTTCACAAAATCCACATATATCACTTACTAATATTAATAATTTCCTTCCACATTGTTCTCTGGGAATGTCAAAGAATTAATACTTAAACACCTATCCAAGGCACCTGAGCTGATGACAATAAAAATGCTTTTCTTTGGTCATGAGAGGATTATTACTGGTGATGATTTCTGAGTTTTTGAGACATCTTTATTTTAATCATTCATCTATCTTTTTGTTGTTGATGAAATATTGCCATTGATTGCTTGGTATTCACATTTAAGAGTAATTCATGTTTACCAGAATTCACCAATGCTCCTTAAGGGTTATCTTTGACACATTGTCTAGAAGGCTGTGGTTCTTGGAGAAGGAAAATATAGGAAGTCTTTCAGATTAAATTACTTTTAAAAGATCTGATATTTTTAAAAAGCCTGGTGGGACATGATATTTTAAATGCTTGATCCAGCGATTAAAGTTTTAGGCTGCAAGAGTCTCGAGGAAATTCAGAAGAATGCTTTTGCAAACACTTAAGTCATTTAATTTGGATGATGTTTATCATAGTCTACCTTTTATTGCAGGTTATTGTATATATGGATGGTCTTTGCCGTACCGGATTGCAAGTTTCTTGAAGGTAGGAACTATTTCTTAATCTTATTTGATCAGTTCTCAGAATCAGCACTTAGTAACTCACAGCACTGAATAACTCACACTATATTATGCTTCCTTAATAAAAGAGATTAAAAAAAATTCAGTGAACGAACAAGTAGATGAACATGATTCACAGAACAGCAATTTGGGAAGAAGCAAAAGTGGCTTACCAGTTGCTTAAAATCAACACAATTTATGTGTTCGAGAAGGTGGACAGCAAAATGATTATGAAAACAAAAGGTCACAAATAAAACCTTCGTTTTTTTTTTAAGATTTTATTTATTTATTCATGAGAGAGACAGACAGAGAGAGAGAGAGAGGCAGAGACACAGGCTGAAGGCGGCGCTAAACCGCTGAGCCACCCGGGCTGCCCCTTCATGTTTTTTGTTTGTTTGTTTGTTTGTTTTTAAGGAAAGCAGTACCTCAAGAAGTTTGTAGCTTATCCTTCAAAAATTGCCTTTCTCGGAAGTAGGAATACTCCTGTCCATAGGACAAACCAAACCAAGCAGAGCAAGAGAAACTGAGGACCCTATGCTGCCCAGAATAAAGGAACCATTTCAATGTAAGTTATAGAATATGAGAAAGCAAATAGATATATTCTGTAGTCTCTGCATTGAGGAACACCAGCAGAAATTCTAACTTGAAATTTTAAAGGTCTTTCCCTTCTATTCCAAAAAGAAAGAGAATTAAATAAAATAGTCATATGCAATAGAATATTACTCAGCCTTTAAAAGGAGAAGATCCTGTCATTTGCAACCAAATGGGTTGACCTGAAAGAATTATACTAAGTGAAACAAGCCAGAGAGACGAATACTGCATGATCTCACTTCTATGTGGAATCTGAAAAAGGCAAATTCATAGAAGCAGAGAATAGAATGGCAGGGCTGGAGGGTGGAGAAAATGGTAGATGTTGGTCAAAAGTATAAAGGTTCTGTTATGCAGGATGAATAAATTCTGGGGATCTAAGGTACAGCATGTGACTATAGTTATTAATATGGTACTGTGTCCTTGAAATTTGCTGAGAGGGCAGATCTTAAATGTTCTTAGCACACACACACACACACACACGCACACACGGAAAGAAAAATTGTAGCTAATAAATAAATACATCAGTAAAGCAAAGATGGAGACTCCAATATTGTTTTAAGTGACTCCTGAAACATCTTTGGAAAATCTTTTCTAGAAACTGTTTCATTGTTGGTCATTTTCAAGGGAAAATGTTCTAGCAGTCAAGGTTGTTTATGTTGAGGCTCACAGACACCTGCTTATCTGCCGTCCGCTCTTACTGAGAGTTAATCATGTCCCAGTTACTGCTTCACTGGTTTTAAGGGGAGTTCAAAAAAAAAATCTTGAATCTGTTTATTTCTACAGATTCTTGGCAACTGACTTTCTGAGTATTTTCCTCTATGGCTGATGAGTCCCAGTTTTTTGACCCACATTTAACCAGAACACTTACTTTTGGGTGAACTTCAGTTGAGGCCACATTCTTTGTAAATGAGGGGAGGCTGAATTAGCACATGGAGTGGGGGGAGATTCTAGAAGTCAGTAGTGAAGAGTTGGAAAGACAGAGGGAAGAATTTGCAAATCCCTCCAGCTCTCTCCAAAAGCAAACATAAAAAGGTCATGCTGGCTGACATAGTGTAACTTCAACCATATTGTTTCTGGGGAGTATGATCCTTCCAATTTTTAAATGCTGTCTTCTCTTGGGGATGACTTAGGGAGTCTGGGCAGAAGAGGTTCACAGTGTGTGTCAGCAAATCAAAATCAAGGTTTCCTTTCAACTTACTCTGGGCTGCATCTTACGGAACTGGGAATAAAGCTGGAAATGCAACAACTCCCTCTACCTTCTGACACCGTCTCACATATCATTTCTGATAACTTCACTGGCTTTGCTAAAAAGATAGATTAAAAAAAAAACTTGGGAACTATTCACATAGGGAAATCACTATGTGCAGTAATAACTTACAGAAATTTCTCCCTTCCCAAAGGACACAATCTGAGGTAGAAGCTCACAGTCTCCACAACGCCAGGCTCTGGACCCACATGACAGGCATCTAGTCCCCGTTAACATTCTCTCAATATCTGGTGCATTGGGGAAGCTCCAGAGATGTTTGTGGAATGAATGCATGGCTAGTGTGCAGATAATTGTATAGTATATGATGAGGAAGCGCTTCCTAATTCATAAAGTGAGTAGTGGCCCATGTGAAGTAGTGGCCCGATATAACAATTGTTAATTACTGAGCCCTTTGGATTAATTCAATGTTACCGACAATGTATTGCTTTTAGTAGGTGGAATCATATGAAATTGCCAACATTTGAGCATTTTTGATCACCCATGTGGCAGTTTCATATGGTTCAATCTAAAATTCTAATTATTATAATTGTAGTAGTGGGTTGAACTACATGAGATTGTTATTTTTGTAGGTCAAAACTGTTGACTACCAGCAGTTTCATACAATTCAACAATAGTACTAATAACTATCTATTTAGGTATATATATTTGTCATTAATAATGGTAGCAGCTACTAACTACCACCTAATGAGTATCTATCATTCCCACACATTTTGTTAAGTAGTTTATAGACTTTATTTTATTTAATCTTATGAGATAGTAGGTTCTTTTTTCACAGAAGTATTTTTCTTTTCTTTTAAAAAATTTTTACTTATTTGTTTATTTGAGAGAGAGACAGAGACAAAGAGAGAAAAGGCACAGGGAGAGGAAGGGACAGAGGGAGAAGTAGGCTCCCCACTGAGCAGGGAACCCAACATGGGACTTGATCCCAGAACCCTGAAATCATGACCTGAACCAAAGGCAGACGCTTAAATGACAGAACCACTCAGGTGCCCTGAGATAGAAGGTTCTAATATTATCCCTCAAATTAAGTAATTACTCCAGGAAATAATAAGATGTTAGCTGTTAGTCACCTTCATCTCATGAGATCAGCTTCTCACTGGCCCTGGTGACACGATTTCAAGGATGTAAGGATTGAAGTTTCAGAGAAACAGCTTTTAGGGAAACAGCTTCAATGAATCAGTGGTTTGGGGTCTAGGTTCCAATTCCAAGTGACCTTCTGTAGAACATACCTGAATTTCATACATGGCTCCCAATTGTCCGGAAGCACAGCTATGCCTTTGGAAAGGTAATGTGTACACCGGTGGGAAACAAGTCACACACGTGCATATGTGCGTGCACACATGCACACACATGTGTACACACACACAGAGGAGCTCTATAGATGGTTCACAGAGAGAAAGGGGGATCACAGGCCTCATTGTGGCAGGAAAGTACTGTTTTATCCTTACTGTCCCTGCATAATTATTAAAAGTCTTCCATTTCACCCCAACAACAGAGCCAGAACTTGAGGAATGAAGTGAGTGAGGTACCTGCCCAGGGTGCAAAATTGAAGGGATGCCAAAAACTCAGTGACCAAGATAAACCACATTTTAAGGCAGTATTTTTAAAAACCTCAATTAATACCAAAAAATCCATGGTTAAGAAAACACCAAAATTTTAAATAAAAGAAAGATCAGTATTACTGATTTTTCCTTTTGCTGCAGGCTCCCATATGGTTCCACATGGCACTTCTCAAAAGCATCCTAGTTTGAACAATAAATTATACAGTTCCTTAATTTAGAGTACTTCATAAAATAATGGCTAATGCTTACGTAGCTATTTGTAGAGGCCAAGTACTACTCATGTACTAACGAAGAGACAAGTACTGTGATTACCCCATTCGCAGTCGAGGACACTGAGGCTTGGAAGCGTCAGGGAGTTTGTGTAAAGTCACGCACCTAGGAAGCAGAGGGGCCACATTTGGAGTCCAGGAAGTCTGGCTCAAAGTCCAAACCATTACACTATGTCAGGTCCTGAGAGAGAGCCCAACAGTTGCCACTATTTTGAATGTTACTATAAATAATGAAGAGGGAGAGGACAGTCTGGGAACTGGAGGAGGGAGGGAAACGAGCTTTACCTACTTCGCAATTTGGCCTAAGAACAGCCCAGAATACAGCTGTTTACTGGCTGTAATTTAGCCTTGTTGAGTCTCTGCTTTCTGTCAAATGGAAAGATTAGATCCACGGATCTCCGAGGTCTCTTTCATTCCAAATAATAGCCTTTCATTCCATGAATCCTCATTACTACCTAGCATTTCTCTGGTGCTTGCCAGTCTTCCAAGGTACTTTATTTTTTCCTCCTTTTGGGTCTATTTTCCTCTGGACTCCTCCTGGCCCTCCCTCCATATGTTTTTCCTGGTGGTTCTCATCCATTCTCAGGGCTTCCACCCTCACCTCTCTGGGGCTGCCTCCCAGATGTTTATCTCAGCTCCATCCTCTCCCCCAACCACATTTCCAGATGTCTGCTGGACTCTTCTCCTCCATCTCATGCCGGAAACTTCAAATCAATGCGTCCAGAATAGAATTCATCACCTCCTACCACCCTGTCATTTCCAGGGCTCGAGTCTTGTCCTCAGCTCTTGCCTCTCCAACTCCAGCACCTGCTGAGACCTGACAGTTTGACCTCTGCTACGTCTCCTCTGTTGCTCCAACTGACACCCCATTAGGCCCCTCACTGCCTCTCTCCTGGAGAGAGCTCCTCCAGAAGAATGGTGCTGGATAGACCTTCCCAGGCCCTAAGTAGGACCCTAGCCCTGCTATCCAACAACAGGGGCCTCTGTAGAGGAAGTCTAAATTCTGATTTCGTCATTCACACCTGTCCTGCTTTGGGTGCCTGGGTGGCTCAGTTGGTTAAGCGTCTGCTTTCTGCTTAGATCATGATCTCCTGGTCCTGGGATCAAGCCCACACCAGGTTCCCCTCTCAGTGGGAGGGATTTTGCTTGTCCCTCCCTATCTTCCCCCTGTTTGTGCTCTCTCTCATAAATAATAAACAAACAAACAAATAAACAAAATCTTTAAAGAAAAAACAAAAAAAGACCTGTCCCACCACATTTGGCTCCAATCTGCTTTTCCAGTCCTGTCTCCCCCTTCTCTGTTCTAGATATTTTATATGCCATATATACTGAACAATGTTTCCTAAACACGCTATATATTTTCCTGCCTTTTGCTTATGTGATTCCCTTTGGATAACATTCTTTCTTCCATCTCTCTTTACTTGCCCTTCAAGATTCAACTCCAATGCCCTCTCCTTTATAGGTCTTCTCAAATTCCCCAGGGCAGAGAGAGTCCTCCCTCTCCTAAGTATTTATAGCACTGTATCTATATATCTCTGCAGGCACTTGTCTCCTTCTCATGCTCTTATAGTTCTATACATTTGCTTTATTAGAGGCCTTTTAGCTGCAAGGGTCATGTCTTTCATCTTCCCTAGCACACACACCCCCACCATGCTACCCATCGCATCATTCCACAGGAGGTTCTTGATAAAAATGCAAGCACTAAGGTACTTGATGTAATTTTTGTTAATTATCATGTCTGCAAAATAAAGAAAGTGGCCTACACTTTTGAGTGAGTGAAAGGACAGAACCCAGATTCTCTCTTTCCCAGAGGGTAGTTAACCTCTTTGACAAGTGTTCCTCTCTGGCTGGCAGCAATCCTTTGCGGACAAGCCTGCTTTCGCGCCCAAAATCCCATACCCCTTCTAACAGTTTGACAGTATCTCATCCCTTGTGAGGAATCTGAAATCTTTCTTCTTCTTTCCGAAGACACATCCAGGATTCTTGGGTGGCAGCTCTTTGACTTCTTTTCTTCCTGTGAGGAACTCAAGTGTTCCTTGAAAGGATCATTACTCAGCTATTTCAAAACCCAAACCTACCCCTGTGTGTGGGTGGAGGTGGGGGGAAGTATACTTGTGGAGGGCAGAGACCGGCCTTGAGAGAGGCTGCTCTTTGATAACTAACTAAAAACACTTGGTGACACTTAGAAACAGCTCGAGACTTTCCACACTACATTTATATTTGCCAAAGATCAAATACAATAAATGAGTAAAGAAGAGCTGATAGCAAAGGTCACTCGTTCTTAATCTAACAGTTCAGAGACAACATTTTTTTAAAAAAATGCATTTCCTGCTCGGGTATGTCCTTGAACTAACAACTGATTATGGAACTTTAATTTAATATTACAGCATATGTTGTCTTTCTGAATTTAAAAATCCATGACTTGACTCCAAAATGTTTTCAAGTTCTGCAGAAGAATATTCTCACCAAAATAAGGTCATCAGTGGTAGTATTTATAATAAATTTACAATTTCTGAAAAAATGGAATCAATATATACAATTAATATTGCAAATAAACGTCAAAATGATATACTCCTCACCATATAAATGAACCTTGTTTCACACATAAATGTGCTCTGTGGCAATGGTTCAAAATCCTTTTTCTTCAACAGTAAGCAGATTGAATGAAATAAAAAAATGATGTGCCAGGACTTAAAGGTACAAATGGTACAAATTTCAAATTATTGATTGCTGACTGTGCTTACAGACATCAAACAATACTTTTTCAGGCAGCTCTAATAGTCCACTTCAATGGAGACATGATCTATTACAGGAAAATTGAAAATGTGAGAACTATTTGACTGCTCAATGGTCATTTTAAATTATTAGGTTTTGGGGTTTTGTTTTGTTTTTAGATTATAGAAAAAACAATGCAAACTAAGACAAATCTCATTAACTTTAAACCTTTCTTACCAAGCACCTTTATTATAGTTTGAAAACTACTAAGATATTCAGAATATAAACTAAGTGTATGTTAGAGGAGGTGCACATTTGGGTGGAATCCAGACGCACTGACATCCCTTAGTAGAAACCCTAGAAGGCCATAGTGGTCACTCTTGAGGAACCCCGATGTATTTATGGAGGCTAGAATTTTATTGGGAACTAACTTCGATGTATAGGTGACACATGTACTCTAATAGAGTCTGATTCGGAACCCTCTTGACCTGCCCACTCCTTTAAAATTGTCCTTAGGTAACAGCTTCCCCAAAGTAAGTCAAATATACCATCAAAATGAACTCAGTGGTCCTGTATCATTGCTCTTGAGGTGCTCTTCACATAACCTGAAAATGAAAAGCAGACTTGTATACTACAAAAATCTATTGGTCAGAACTCTTCTGGTTTTAAGTGAGAAAAACCAAACGCAAGCTAGCTTGGTCCCAAAAGATCATTCATTGTTGTGGGTTATTGGAGAGTTCAAGTAAGGCTGGATCCAGGTGTTTAGATGATGTCATCAGGAATGTGTCTGTCTCCATCTCTCAGCTGTGCTTCCTCTGTAATGGATCTATTCCCACACTTGCTGCGACCATGTGGAGACCCTTGCCAGGCAGAGCTGCTGAAAGCCGTTGTGGCCTAGAGGAATCCTTTCTTCAGGTGTTCTGGCAAGGATAAACCTAGTTAACCATCGTTACACTGGCTTTGTATGGATCAGTACATGGAGGCCCAGAGCACTCTTTTGGCTCTTACCCCATATGTGTACTATCCCCTCCATACTCCATACTCTACTTTGTCCCATCTCATTGGTCTACTTCTTGGGCTTCTATGATTTCACAAGGCAAGAGGCTCTGTCTTGCTCTGTTTTTGTTTCACATTCTCTTTTCTTTTTTTTTTTTTTTTTTTCACATTCTCTTTTCATCACCTTCCCAACTCCCAACACACACCCCTAATCCGTCCTGATTTTGAAACAGGACATCAATTGGTTCTGCTAAGGTAACAACTCCCAGCCCACCAATCACGGCCTCAATGGAATGGAAAATTCTAATGGCCCTAGGGCATGCCCAACCCCATAGTAGTAGAGCATATCATGATGGGTACTCCGGACAATTACATGTGCATTTGGGGTGAGGAAGGCAGTCCCCAAAAGAAAGTGTTTTGCCACACCCAAGTAAAAAAAAAAAAAAAAAAAAAACAACTATTAGAACCACTGTAAGAATCAGGATTTGTTGTTTTATGTTATTTTCTCTGATCTCAGTTTTCTGATTCAGTTGACACTAATAAAGCCAGTTGAAGGAAGTCCTATCCTCACCAAAAATGTGTTGCTCAAACTCACTCAAGTGTACCCAGGCTTCAAAATGTAGATGTGGTGCTGAGCCATGGAGCAGTGAAGCTGGCATTTACTGCAAGGAAATGAGAGGCAGCATTAACACAGGCAAACTTCTCTTCCCTTGGATTTGGCTGAAGTAGTGTATTGGCCATTTCTGGAGCAAACCTGATCAAATAAAGATGTGCCATGCACATCTTATGTACCAGGCATTATGGGGGGTGTATTGGTAAATTAAAAAAAAATTCCCTGCCTTCAGAAAATTCACAGCTTTTAGGGGAACACAGAAAAGCAAATAGCTAAGTATAGCACAAAGTGATTAATGCTATGGGAATGGTATAACCAAGTGTTACAGGAGCAAAGGGGAAGAGGTGATTAATTTTTCTGAGGATGGAAGAAATGAGTAGTAGTCAGGGAAGTGGGGAGAGAGGGACTTCGGTTGAGGTTTCCCTGAGGGAGGTGACATGTGACCTGAAGAATGAGAGGGAGTGTGATAGCTTAGAAGGAGGAGGACAGCATTTTAGTCAGAGGAAACAGTAACAAGAGGGAGGGGAAATCAATCCGAAGTCTCTTTAATAGTTGCTGGCCAAGTTCCCACAGCTAGCGCAAAGGGGAGAATTGAAGCAATTATTGAGAAAACTGTCTCAATCTTTCCTTTTCTCTAGGCTGTGGAAATCTGGCCATTGCTGCATTTTTGTAAGAAAAAGAGCCTTGATTCCAGAGACCACACAATGTTAAGTGATGGAAGAATTATTTTTTTGATAGTATAGAGAAAAACCAGAGCACCTGAATTCAACTGGGGAAAACCAAATTTCCTAGGGAAGGAAAACAAAACCCTTTCTTCTCTGTCCCCCTCCTCCTCCTCTTCCCTCTTCCTTTTCTTGGGGGGGGGGGGCAAGGAGGCTGGTGGTGGAGGAGGGTTTTACTTCAAAGAGCAAATCCATTGAGCAAAAACTGTATGTCCATAGCATTTGATGCCTTGTGAGAGCTTAATAAACAGTTGTAGTAAGATGACGGTAATTATTCAAATAATTTCTCAAGAATTTCTTAACATCAAAATGAGAATAAAGTGCAACTTCGGAAATTGATTCCCACGCCCTCCCCTCCCTCATCCCATCTCCCCAAATGCCTGAGTAGCTTGTTAGCATTCAACACACCCTTTGAAGATTAAATAGCATTAAATTTTTGCCTTGCAAGGGAAGAGATTATGAATTTATGTGAAAACAAGTCTTTGGGAGAAATGTATGCAGAAATCTAAACAGGGATGAGATTTTGGCATAAAGTCCACAAAACAAGCGCAAATGAGCAGAAACTGACTGAATAGACCTCAGTTTGAGGTTCAACACCACCGTTTATTGACTGTGTAACTCCGGACACATGTCTTAATCTCTCTAGACCTCAGTTTTAAAATGTGAATAATGGCAGTACCTATAGCATAGAGTTATTTTGAGCATGAAAGAAGATAGATAATTCATGCGAAAATGCTTTACACAGGGCCTGGCACATAGGGTTATCTTGAAATCAACAGAGCAATGAATTACAAAAAACTGCCTCCACTGTTGATATTAACCACAGAAGTAGATATTATATCAAGATTCTAATCTGTTTGTCCCTCCAGCAAGGTGTTATATTAACATGATTTGCAGACATTAATCTGTGTTGGCTATCACCAGAGGGCCAAAGGATGATCTTCAGTGCTTTTTACTCTCCCCAAAAACCTTTCTGCCTGAGAAAAGAATTGAATTATCTTCCCTGAAACCCTTGGCCATTTGGTACTATACGAGTTTGGTTGCAGAGAAGGGGGAGACCTGAATGTTATATTCACACTGAGCTCCAAAGGCCACGTCTCAAAGCCTTTCCCTGTCCCATAGCAAAACATCCTCCTGTTCTCTGAAAATACATTTCAAAAACATGTCATTCCATTAAGTCTTGTAATTTGCTAATGTTTAACCTTTAAGCTTGAGCTACCTATTCTTTTTATAAAACAGAAGGTAGCATGCATAAGCTTGTAACTGAAGTGCAGTGTGGGTAACAGACAAGTTTTCTGTTGTTCAAAAGTAAGTATGAACATTCTCTTTATGATACACCTAAGAAGTAGGAACATAATTCAGTGCTGCATGTCTTTAACCCAGTAAGTAAATAAATAAATAAAATATCTATTTTATTTGGAAGTTGGATGCTTGACTTGGAATTGAACCCTTATAAAGGAGCTAATGTATAAATTTTTTTTTTTTGCTAATGTATAAATTTGTGTGGAAACAGAAGTCATGGCAAAATTTTCACTTGGCTACACTGTAAATTAGACCTTTTTATGTCTTGCTTTTATAGTTCACTGCTTCAAACATTATAATTCATCTTATTTAATATATAAGGAATAAACTATGACTGATTATAGATATCAAATTGAAAATAAACAGGTGGAAGACAGTGCTTACGGCTATCCACTTTGTGGGCAGACTTTCCCATGACTTTGTTCACAAACCTGCCATTTAAATTCATTTTTAGCTGGATACGTACAGCAAAGAGATGTGTCAACTGTTGTGATTTATTGAAACAGCTGAACAGTTGCAAGATACAGCTCCTTGTGGTCATCTATCATTCCGAATGATGATTAAGTACAAAAGAAAGATACAGTTTAGAAAAAGAGCAACATGAAGTTGGGATAACAGGAATGGGCCACACCGTGGTTGTATTCATAATAAAATCTGAGAAAAAAAAGATTTATTCGGAAAATGACAATAGATAGGTTGGATTTTGCAAAATCAAACAAACACAACTTTACAAAATGGGTATAAACCATGATTCCTATTCACAATTAAATACTGGTTTCTTAGGTTAATTTTTCAAGCAACATTACAATGGTCTTTGGTTATGTGTACAATGACTTCTTACCTTTCTTTAACAAGTGTGAGGCTGAGAGAATTTTCTTAATGGACAGAGAAGCTGTACACATTAAGGCCTCTCAGTTGAGAAAAAGTCAACCAAAAGTGGGGGCTTTTGAGTCTAGAACCAGTTTAAAAAAAAAAAAAAAGATTTTATTTATTTATTTGAGAGAGGAGGGGCAGGAATCAGAGGGAGAAGCATACTCCCCACTGAGCCCGGAACTCCAGGCCTGGCTGGATCTCAGGATTCTGAGATAATGACCTGAGCCGAAGTCAGACACTTAACCCACTGAGCCACCCAGGCACCTCTAGAACCAGTCCTATCACATGCACATTTGAGCAAGTTGGAACCTCAGTTTCAATCAATAAAATATAGATGGTACTAATGGCCCTGCTTCCCCCACAGAATTGTTGTGAAACGAGAAAGCAGATCTAAGCTACCTTTAATAGTATCTTCTTATTTTTATAAAGATTTTATTGATTTGAAAGAGAGAGAGCATGAGCAAGAGGAGAGGCAAAGGGAGAAGTAGACTCCCTGCTGAGCAGGGAGCCCATTGTGGAACTCAATCCCAGGACACCAGGATTATGACCTGAATGGAAGGCAGACACTTAACTGACCAAAGAACCCAGGTGCCTCCATTATTAGTATCTTAAAATAAATTAATTTAAAGAGAATTACAGCTCTTATTTCTTCTACAGTGCTCACATGTAGTCTTGCCTGGGAGCTGGGTGACATAAGATATTATTTCCAAACGTAGCTGTTGTCTTCAAAGTGAGATAATATTGTGCTATTTGTTTTATAATCCTATTTTTATTCTTAGGCTGAGGATACATAAGGAAATATTGGTAACACTTAGATGCCTATAGGAATTAATGTGCATAGATGAGCCCACCTATGCATGCATTTGTAAAAATGAGCATGTGTGTAAGCATGTGTGTATGCGTGCTTGTGCACATGTATTAGCCTAAAAGCTAACTCTGGGATTCTGGGACCAAGTGGCTTAAATTTGAATCCTTCCTATTTACTTGTTTATAACCTTGACAAGTAACTTCATCTCAGTCTTGCTGTGTCTCAGTTTCCTTATCTGGAAAAGAAAAAATATACGCATGTTTGTATAGATTAAATGAATTTATAATCAAAGTACTGAGAATGATGTTTCTACATGTTGTTAATTCCTAATAAATGTTCATTATTTTTATTATCAGGAGGACCTGTGTGTATATATATATATATGTATATATATATATATATTTTTCTTTTTTAGGAGGACCTATATTTTAAGCAAAATTATCAGTGGTGATTTACTTCGTTCAAAACATACACTCATGTCCTCTCTCCCTGATGACCAATAGTTTATCAGAATGCCAGCATACACTAGGATCTTAACTTTTGGAAATCCTTGGCAAAAGAAAGCTGAGTGGCCTGTGGATAAGTCTGGTAGCTACCTAAACAGAAATCCATACCAGGCTTTGAACCACAAATTGTATTTTGTAGAACATTATTGACCCAAACATGGTTAAGTATGCTTCATGAAAAAAAGGGTCATGGACAAATATGTTTGGGAACATTGTGTTCAACTCTACAAATCAGGTTTCTTCATTGTGGGATGTCTCAGAACCTTTCATAAACTACTGTGCAATCTGAGTCTCTAGGGGACTACCAAATGCAGTTTCTCAACCTATTTTCATAGGTTTTTGTCTTTTTTAAAGGAAAGTCTATAAAATCATGAAGAACATTAGGAATTTATAAGTAATTTTTCTCGAATTCAGATATTTTAGGCTGGTAAAGAACCCACAGTACTCAACAAAATGCTCTATTGATTAGGGGGAGTGTTCTGTGGAATCTTCCGCTGGAAGGTCTTGGGGTTGTCATTGTTGATAATGAGTTAATAATGGCTTGTCAAGATTTCTGTGGAACATAGAACAACATGCACCATGAACACTAGACTCAAGTGTGATCTTTTGGGCATCCATTTGTACAATTTAGAGATGATGAAAATTTCTTTTTTATGGGTTAAAACAAAATTGCTAACTACAGAGCAGAAGTCAGGTCAGACAGATATACTGCTCTCAAGAATGTGCTGATGATGATTTGTATTTTATGGTAGCTGAAGAGTTTGAGCTGCTTGTTAATGAGATCAAGCACCATTACATATATTACTGGCATCCTCAGAAGCTGAAGATTTATTTTGAAATATCTTTCTGCTACATTTGTTCAAAGCATTGTCTTTCTGTTAAAAGAATTCACCTGCACATTAAATTTTCTCTATAATATACTACTGATAGCTTAAAGAAATATTTCTGTGTATCTCTTTGTCTGAACTTGGAAGCTATGTATTTTCTTTGAGTTCCATTTCTTCTGAAAACTAGTTGTTGACAAATACAACTGTCACAATGATTGTAGGACTGAATTACCCTGTTGATTTTCTAATTCGTTGCTTGAATTGTAATGACTCAAAATAAAAGCAGTCTCTTTAAAATATTTTGTCATCTTACACTGTCTGAAAGATAAATGGTCTTAAACAAAACAGTTGCTGAAATTCTTTGTGAGAATGGAAGTTTTAGCATCAAGGTCTACATCCAAGAGAATGTAGGTGGTGGAGATTGCTCTTTTTTGGGGGTAGATTTTTCTAATCCAAGCAGAGAAATTCTGTGGAGTCAACTGTAAAGTAAAGAAAAGAAGATGAAAGGAGATGAATTTCCAAGTCAAAAAGAGAGCTGAAATGTGCATTAAAAAGAGTACAGGGTTTAGGTCTAGATCTATCATGAAGCCTTGGGTAAATCAGATAGCTGTCCAGCTGTCAATTTCCATATTTATGAAATGAAAGGAAAGGACATTGATAATCTGGAAGATACAACACTTCTCTTTGGAATGCTGTATGGAAGGAGAGGAGAACAAGGAAAATTTTGGAGTTTAGCCACTTAATATAGAATTCTTTCCATGTGTTAAACATGGTGGAAGAGTCATGCTATTGGGCCACATGATTATGTATTCTTTGGTTACCATTTCACATGTAGATTAGCAATGACTTTGCTTTGTGGGTAACAGCATTTGCAAACTCTACTCAATTTCCTGCCTAGAATTTTGTACGTTGCTGTTGTATGTCTAGAATGTTTTTTCCCCCACTTCTCATTTGAAAGGCTTCACTTACCATGCCTATGAGCTATGATATTAAGGTTCAATGCCAGCAAAGTTTCAGGGAAAAGAGTGAGAAAATTATTTAAAAGGACTACTTTTTGATAATGGCAGTGTTTTGACAGTTTTTGACAGGCAATTTGGAATAATGCAACCTCCTGGATTACAGCCAACCTCTGAAATGGGCTGTAATTTAGAATGATGGCAGTTTCTATGACCTCTATATTGGAGAGTCACTGGAATTAAAAAAAAAATCTCCAAACAGTTTAGGTTTATATTTGAAAATCTGGCTTAAATGTTCTGACATCTAGCCATTTTGTTTAATGAAAAGATTTTCTTGTCTTATGCATAGCTCCAAATACTTATCCTAAAGCCTTTTGCCTTTTTGTGTATGGTAAAACACTTCTCAGATTCCATTCTCAACCAGATCATGAACATTCTAATGAGCTGTTTGTGGGCACGTCTGCCCCTTCTCTCCGCTATGTGAAACCAGATCTACACGGGTATGGGTAATTGAATGATCCTGCCGTCCTGCAGTAAGGCAAGTCCTGGGCTATTACGGCTTCCAGCTTCTGCCTTTAACAAAATGTGTTGTCTCAGGTTCTAAGTCTGGTTCTCAAGGCCCCTTTGAAAAATAGATTCTGTTACTTCCTTAATTCTGAGAGTTAAATGCTTATTAAAGAGTTGTATAAGTTAAATATGAGCTGGGTGTGCAGTGTCGGATTTGTAACAGAACCACAATTCTCCAAACATATCAATATATTCCAAAATTGCCAGTTGCAGGCCATAAAATATTTACATTATGGAGTAAATAATGTATGTTTAGTAAGAAATGATGAAATATTTACAGTTTTTCTAAAGATACTGTATGGGTTTTTTTCCTCTACCACAGCCATTTTTCTTGAAGTGGGCAAAAATAGGTGAATTTAGGAGCTCTGAGAACAGAATAGAAGCGCCTTTGAAGGAAGAGAATGTTCTGGTGCACTAAGTGGAAAAGTCTCCATAAGGAGAAGGAACAACAGCTGATTCCAGATATCGAGATACATATTTCATATGGTTAAAGGTCTAGGGAGGCATTAGCAAACAATTTTGGTATCTTTACCATTAAATTGAAGAGTGGCTGGGCCCAGCTCACGTGACACTATCTTTTGTTAGAGCCATTCTGTGGGAGTATTCTGAACCTCAGAGGATGGGATGACCTTCCAAGCTTCCAAACAAATATATTTTTAAAACCTCTCCCATACACTCATTGACCCTGAACACGATCCAGACAACTCAATCACAGTGTTATAAATCCTTACTGCATGTGTTTGAGAAAGAAGAAGAAGCCTTTAACAGAAGTTTTCAATAGAAAACAGAGAGTCTCACAGAGATTTTCAGGCCTCTGCCCATCCTGAGAAATTCTGATAGGCTCACTCTCATGTAGAGCCTGGCAGTCTTTCTTTTTGAAAAGCTTCCTAGGTTATTCTGATGATCATCTGGGTTTGGGAAATGCAGTAGAAAGAATATTGGCCCTGGAAAATATCCATATACTCATCCCTGGGACCTGTGGGTGTTATCTTATGTGATGAAAGAGAGGCCACAGATGTAGTGAAATTAAGATTCTCAAGATGGGGAGATGATCCTAGGTTATCTGATGGGTTGCAAATGTCATCACAAGTCTCCTTTTAAGGAGTAAGGAGATTTGACAACAGAAAAAGGCAAAGTGAGGACAGAAGCAAGATGTGAGGCTGCTGGCTTTGAAGATGGAGGGAGGAGCCAGGAGCCAAGGAATGTAGATGGTCCCTGGAAGTGAGAAAAAGTAGGAAAGATCCTCTCCTAGAGCCTCCAGAAGGAGCCAGCCCTGCTGATATCTTTTTAGGTCTTTTAAATTTTTATTTATTTTTTATTGTTTAAAGATTTTATTTATTTATTTGAGAGAGAGAGAGAGCTCCCATGAGAGAGCAGGAGCAGAGGGAAGGGCAGAGGGAGAAGCAGACTCCCCACTGAGCAGGGAGTCCAGTGGGGTTGGGGGACTCCATCCCAGGACCCTGAGATCATGACTTGAGCCGGAGGCAGATGCTTAACCAGCTGAGCCACCCAGGTGTCCCTGCTGACATCTTTTTAGCCCACTGAAATAGATATTGGACATTTGACCTTCAGAACTGTAAAATAATAACTTTGTGTTGTCCTAAGCCACTATTTGCAGTCATTTTTCCAGTAGCAATAGGAGACTAGTACATGAACCATTTCCCTAAACCACCTGTCTTAGGAGTCCTTTGCTGCTAAACATAACTCTTCAAGCCAGACCTTTAAGGCTCTAGGATTTAATCCCTTTCCCAGCACCAAAGCAGCCTTGCATCTAGAAACACTGCTGCTCCCCTTCCCATCTGTGGTGGGCACTTCCCTCACAGTAATATGCCCTCGAGGATACACCAAAGCTGGCCCCAAAGAGAAAAGGCAGGAGTGTGCCAATAACTACTTCCCTCAAGTTCGGACATCAAGCCACAAGAATTCATCATACTCCGCCTGTGTACTCAGCATTCTGCAGCTCCTGTGGGGAATTCAGAGAACCAGGAGAGGTCACTCTCTATTCTCGTGCTGAGTACACACATTGCAGAATGATTGTGAACTCTTAGGTTGCATTTTCCAGGAATGTCAACACTGAGGCTCCCCTGGCTACAAAAGATATTGTCTCATTTTGGCATAAGAGAAATGCATCATCGCCATTTAGGGGAAGAAGATGATATCAAAGCATGGGCTTCCCAGTTCTATATACTCTGATTAGAAGACCTGGAAATCGAGTCATCTTTCCATAGGTGTAGGCTCTCCATTAGCTGAGGGACACATCAACAAATTGTCTATGCAGCACTTGAAATGTAGCTCAATTTTCCAAAGAGGGGGAGAGAATCTCTATATTTTATCAGTTTTTGCTCCTATCAGAACTCCTCACAGTGAAAGGGGAAAAAAAAGATGGCAGCTGCATAGAGCTGGGATAGCATCTTGTTTCTATGACAACAGTGTCTGCTCTGCTCCCAAGCTCCATCTGGTATTTTCAGGCCTAACAGCCAGGTAGCATCTAAATGCCTAGTGGAAAAAAAAAATTATCGATAGAGATTCTTCAGATCAGGGACAAATGAACATAGCAACACCATGTCCTTTCTGAGAAAAGCAATGAATTACTTCACCAGTAACAGGGCACTATGAAGACAGACCACTTAGTACATGGAACATGCTCATCTCTATATTATGGACTAAACAAATGCAATGTGCTCATAAAATAAAGTGCTATTGGGGCAGATGGGGGCTTTTTCCTAAAGGCAATCTAATGAGGCTCATATGGGATGATTCTCTCCTTCCTCTCAAGCTCTCTTCGCCGTCCTGCTTTGTGGAGCTGTGTGTGCTTTTGGTAATATGGATGCAGCAGCTCTTACCTGCCTCACTGACCTTCCCTTCAGATTTTATCCTTGTTGATTACTGTTCCCTGGTAGCTCTGCAGAATTTATGAGAAGCTGAATTTCAGTCCTCCTCCATGGGCACTCACTCACAGAAAAGCATGCTTTTAAAACAGCACAACACGACACAGCCGGTTTTTACCTTCCCCTACCCTCATTTTGAAGATAATCTAGTGAAAGCACCTCCTTTTTCTTCCGGAATAGTAGCATCATTAAAAACAGCAGTTTTACAAAGTCACAATTTACCTGAAATAGAATACAATATGGCTCTACAGCAAGGTGGTCCCAGAATAGTTGGGACACGCTTATACTAAAAAATTACTCATTGTTTATCTGACATTCAAATTTAACTGGGCATCCTGCATTTTCATTTGCTAAATCTGGCAGCCCTGTTTATAGGCAGGATGATAGGCCTTTGCAATTCACCTGATCACTTAAGCTTTGATACGGTATATCAAAATGTCAGCACATTGAATTGAATATTGGTGTCCAGTATTTCCTGGTTATTAAAACAAAGGTTCGTTGTTCACACCAAAAACTTCATTTACACCAAAGTTTTGCATACATTCATTTTTCTCCTTTATTTATTCAATGCAGAGTTCCTGGGCACCTGCTACTGGCCTGGCACTGTTCCGGGAGTTGGGGATTGATGGTGAACAAAAGGAACGGGTGCTTCCTCATGAAGCCAACATTCTATTGTGGCTCCTGGCTTTGATGGCAGGACATTTACTCCCATTGCATACAAGGCACTCTGATACACAAAGACCCATCACACATGGTCCCACCTCCAAAAGCAGCTAAACTGTACTAGGCTAGTTGTGCCCTAATCATCTTAAAATTTCCCCAAACCTCCTCAAGTCAATCCCAAGTCATTTCATGAGCATTCAGTTACAGAATAAATTTAAATTTTCATTTTCACTTCCTCTGTCCCTTAGTATCCCAGGTTGGGAGACAATTGACCCTAGGAGAGTGGGACATTACTTAGTGACATCCTGCCATCAGTTTCTAACGTCCTCTCTTGTCCTCACTGGGACCCATCCCCTTGAAGGTCCTTGCTCTGTCCTTCTCCTTCTCTGAGCTCTTACAAGACATTCAGACAGATGAGTGGCATTTGTATTCTTCCTTTGTCTTCTTCACTCTGTCTTTCTGTGCTGCCCCAACTCTTTTCTCCTTTTAACTATTTCATCTATTTGATACAGCTCATTGCTAAACCAGTTACAGAAATTAAAAGTCTGCCTTATTCTAGAAAGTTCTTGAGATATGGACCTACCATAATTCTTCTCGATACGACTCAGATTTTTCCCCCCTTGTATCTCAGGTTTTGACTGTGATACACTCAGTTTCATTTATGAGATGTCTAGGGAGGGTATTATATATACTCAGGTATGATATTTAAAATGTATAATGAGGGATCCCTGGGTGGCGCAACGGTTTGGCGTCTGCCTTTGGCCCAGGGCGCGATCCTGGAGACCCGGGATCGAATCCCACATCGGGCTCCCTGCATGGAGCCTGCTTCTCCCTCTGCCTATGTCTCTGCCTCTCTCTCTCTGTGTGTGACTATCATGAATAAATAAATAAAATCTTTAAAAAAAATAAATAAATAAAATGTATAATGACCATGGTAAACAAAATAATGACCTCCAAAGATATTTGCATCCTTATCCCTGAAACCCTTAAGTATGTCACTTATGTGGCAAAAAGGACTTTCAAGATGTGATCAAGTTAAGAATTTTGAGGTGGTGAGAGCATCTTGACTTATCCAGGTGGGCCCAATGGAATTACAAGTATCCTTATAAGAGAGGGGCAGGAATGTCAGAGAAGGAGAGAGATTTTAGGAGGCTACAGTGCTTGCTTGAGATGGAGGAAGGGGCAGTAGCCAAGGGATGCAAGTAACTTCTAGAAGCCAGAAAAGGCAAGGACACAAATTGGCCTCTACAGCTTCCAGAAAGACTGTGGATCCTTTGATTCTAGCCTAGTAAGACCCATTTTGGACTTGTAACCTCCAGAACTGTAAGATAACAAGTTTGTATTGTTTTAAGTCACTAAAGTTGTGGTGATTTGTTAAAGCATCAAGAAGACTATCCACAGATAAGCCCAGGCATTGAGAAATCAGAACTGACCCTGACCAGGCTTCTTAACGCTCTTTGCTAAGCTGAGTGTTAACCTCTCAGTTGCAGGCTGTGGGAGATCTGGATGGATAGTCATGGAGTTGGGACAGCCTGGTGGTGGGAGTTGGCCATGGAGAGCTGAGGTGTTGGTTATTCATGAACCACTCTGGGAGTATTTCAATATTTTTACAGTCAGAAGTGGTGTACTAGTGGATTTCTGCTGTGCACACCCTTGAACACAACTAACTGAGGGATGTAGAATGGATTCTGGCATGACTCTTGAATTTTTCTTTCCTAAGTTCCCTAATATTAACTCTTAAAGTGGCCAAAGCAATGATTCTGATAGAATTCTATATTCACTTCTATGTGTCCTATGCTGGGATTTTCCAGGGTGTGGACTGGGATGACTCCTTGCTCAGGAGCTTTAAAAAAACAAATTCTTCATTGTTTGATTGTTTTTCCAACTTACTACCCGAAGTAAGTAATTTCCATCTCTAAATTCTGAGTTTTTTTTCCTTCCTTTCATCTCTCCTGTTTCCTCCTTTCTTTAACCCTATTTCTCCTCTCCGCATTTTAAAACAAATGAAATAAGAGGAAAAGAGAGTCAGTGACTGCTCAAAGTCACCTAGTTAGTTATCAGCCACACTGAGCCATGAACCTGGGTCAATACCCCATCCAGTGATGTGAAGTTGCACCTCTCCAAGGGAACCAATGCTCAGTGGTCATCCTCTTTACTTAAATTGTGTTCAGTCTCCTGCAGATCTGTCTATGGCCTTCTACCGTATTCTGAATAAAATTTGAACTGCTGCCATGGCTCTCAGGGCCTGGCATGATGCAACCCTGACCACTGCACCAATCCTGTCTGTGTGGTGGCCCCACTGGTCCTCTCCACTCTCAGATACCAGTACTGTTCTGCCATAGGGGCTTTGTGAGAGCGTTAATGTGTTGTCTACAAGGTCCACAGCAGGTGCTTGCCCCACGATGTTACATTTTACACTTACACTTACTTTGTGTGCCTTGAGTTAATGAATGTATGCACTTTGTTTCTTGTTGCCCTGTAGGCCCCATGCA
Organism: Canis lupus familiaris; assembly: GCF_011100685.1. NCBI lineage: Eukaryota > Metazoa > Chordata > Mammalia > Carnivora > Canidae > Canis > Canis lupus. The sequence continues at coordinate 27,246,085 of NC_049249.1, forward strand.
TGCAGAGAGCTCATTCATCTTGTTTGCTATTGTAGCAGAGCCCGGTACATGGTAGTTCTTCAATGAACACTGTATGGATGATGTTTGTGGTCATTCCTCATGGCCTCACCCTAAAATCATCTCACCATTCTCAAGGCACAGAATTCCTAGTTGATCTTGTAAGACACCAACACAGGCTGTCAACCAGATGTGGGGGCTGGATAAAAGGAAACGCATGGTGTCTGGTCATTTATGGAAAATATCACAGCTGGCACTTAACAGAAGTAGAAACTAGCTTTCTGACCTCTGCAGTAATCAGCTTACACCATGAAGCAGGAGATTTGAATCCCCTTATCTACTTCTAGATGAGAATATTATGTCTCATTTACAGTTACAGCCTTCTGGACTGAAATATCATATTTTATGAGTAATAGCATCTGTAAGTAAGATAAAAGACATCACAAAAGAAAATGAAAGCATTTAAAATACAACAATTACTGAAATAAAATCATCTTTAGGACATTCTTCTGACAAGTTCTCTTAGGGTTTATTAATTTCTTCTAAGAATATTACCATGAATCTTTTTTATGAGTGTTTGGATCCTATGTGCACAATCTTTGCATTTATTCACTTGAGGCTAAGGCACAATAGAGTGCAGGATCTCAGTTCTTTCCTGCTTTTCTCTGCGTTAACATCTCGAAAAAGGAAATTATAAAGGTAGATTATCAAATGGTTTAAGAAACCTATTCACGCACGCGTTTCATAAGTAGAATAATGAGATATAGCAGGAACGGAATTACAAGACCATCAAATTTCAAATGATGATGTATATACAACTTCAGTAATTCTAATATTTGCAATATTTCCTTCTTTGTTTTCAGATATTTAAATTCATTTCACTCTGTATGCATGCCCTTCAATTCTATTCCACAACTGCTTACTATTACCTATGAAATAATCAGCTTATTCTCTGTCTAAAACGTTTCTTACCGAGCTCTTTTATTTAAATGCTAATTAATTGTTTCCTATAACCATCTTACAGAGTTTCCATATTCTATTATCAACACACCTGCAATGTCAAATAAAAGATAAGGTTTATGAGCCATGTAAACTATGATAAAACATTTTGAACTGTCTATGGCATCGTGAAGGGAAAATAATGGAGTGTCTGGCTTTTATAACGTAATACTATTGTACTAAGGCCACTAAGCCATTTTAAATACTGGAAGCATAAAGTAATTTTATCCTGATAAATGAGCAATTTAGCAAATTGTTTTAAGAAGAAATAGGATTTATGGTTCACTCTACCTATATGTATATATGAACATTACATTTTTTCAAACTTTCTAAAGAGTTGCTGTGAATAACTCACAGAAAATAACAGAAACATTAAAATTTATCCTAAATTTCCAAATAGTTGCTATTTCTAATTTCCCGAAATTAATAGAAATCTTCATAGAAATTGTAATGAGAGAATATGTTGATTGTTGCCTTAAATTTGAACATATTCAACAACTAGAGTCATTTATTTGCTGCATAACCATGTACTTATCAGGTAGGCAAAGACTATGTTAATGATGAAAATAAATACCTGGTAAGAAATAAAAAGCCTTAAATTTCTCTTTTAATTCTTCCTGTGTAATCCCAAAGCACTTAAATTTATTGTCATTGTAACTACAAATTGATACAACCAGATTTCAAGGCTCTTGTTTATTCTTTCTTTGTAATCGAAAATTCCTATTTCCCTTACATATAGTGTCCACCCAGTAAATACTTCTAAAATAACCACTTGAATCACAAGATGCAGAAGAGTGGTTTCCGAGTCCTGTTTTGTTTTAGTTTTGGGAAGATGACAGGCTAATGTCCTGGGAAGGAGCACGCGGGGCAGCCTTCCTGGACTCTGTGCTGCGCTCCTGACTCTGACAGAGTGAAAATCCAAGTTCATCAGTTTCACTACAGTTTTTTAATTCTAAAGACTTTGCTATTTCATGACTCCTAGTGTTATTGGAATTTCTTCATGCAATATATTTCACAACCAAAACAAGTTTGTTTTTCTAAACCAATAATTAAGGATTGACAGTTTACTTTCATTTCTATTATATAAGTGTGAGACTGAAAATTTATATTTATACATATCTTCATCCTATATATGTGTGTACATATATATGCGCATATGTATGTATGCAGGTATGTTTTCTCTATATGTACCTATATTATCTACCTTTCTCTTTATCTATCTATCTATCTATCTATCTATCTATCTATCTATCTATCTATCTATCTTTCTATTTATCTAATTTCCTAAATGGGGAAGGCTCTTATAGTAGGTGAATTGCCCCAGGCCAGCTCTGAACCTTAGCTGTTATACCCTTTCTTCAAACTCTTACTAGAAAGTTCAATATAGAAAAAGATAAAAGAGGAGTTCTTTTAACTGAAGTAGTTGAAAGCTACTGGTGAACAAAAAAGATCTTTCATTGGAGCAGGAGGAATTAGGAAGGAGTTCTAGACCTAGCTCAGACATTAATTGCCTGTGCCATGTTGGGGAAATCTATCAACCTCCATGGCCTCAGTACTAACATCTATAAAATAAAAGGATTGTGCAAGATGCTTTCTAAAGTCTAAAATAAACACTTTAAACGTTAAAAATACTTTGATTGAAATATAAATAAATCAGTCTCTTAAGTTAAAAAAATCCTTATTAAGTTATGATTATTATGCAGTTGTTTCCTGCAATTTAACTTTTAAGTTCTGTTATATGCATTGAATTGTGTCCCCAAAAAGATACATTAAAGTCTGAAACCTGTGGTAACTCAGAATATGAACTTATTTGTAAATAGGGTTATTATAGATGTAATTATTTAAGATGAGGTCACATTGGTGTATGGTAGGCTTTTATCCAATATGACCAGAGTCCTTATAAGAAGAGGAAAGAGACAAAGAGGCAGAGACAGACTAGGAGAATGTCAAGGGACAAAGAGGTAGAGACTGGACAGTTGCATCTATAAATCAAGGAACACCAAAAATTTACCAGCAAAGACCAGCAGCTAAGAAGAGGCAAAGACCAGATGTGAGGGCCCGGAAGGAACCAACACTGTGGACATTGTGATTTCAGACTTCTGGCCTCTAGACTGTAAGAGAATAAATTTCTGTTGTTCTAAATCACTGTGATATTTTTGTTATAGTAGCTCTAGGAAACTAATATAAATATTAGGAATTGAATATAATGCTTTGTATACAAATTTCATTTTTAGTTTTACATCCCAGATACACAGCTAGTTAGATAAGCATTTACAAAGCATGATCCGTTCTCAATTATTTTTATTTAAATAATATTTGATTTTAATTGATTATGCAGGGATTGCATTACTAATACAAATTCCATAAGTCAAAATATGTCTTCTGAAAAGATATTAATTTGTTGGTGATAAGCATTTTTTTTTTCTAGGAAACGTATCTGCTTTGAAATGAAACACAGCTACTGAAATAGTCTTATTTTATTCAGCCTCTAGTTTTTGGAGGCAGGAAATGAAGTAGTTAAGGATCTGCCTTAAGATATTATCGGGGTTGAAATCCTGATTCTGCTACAGTATGTGACCGTGGGTAAGTTACTTAGTTCTCTGTGCCTCACATCTCCAACTGTAATGTAGAAAAACATACAAGTGTTGAACTTGTAAGGTTATGGGTTGATTAAAAGAATTAAGATGCATCAAGGTCTCAGATGGTGGTTGGCATATAGTATGTTATCGATACACGTTAGCTCTGATTCCCTTCCCTTCTAGTGCTTCTAACCCACTGCCACAGATTGACTACATGAGCAACTCAGGCCACTCACCTGCTAGAAAACATCACATGGCCCCCCATCATATATGAAAATATTAAAGACCATCTAAAAGTTGGCTCCATCTAACTCTCTGCTTTTTTTCTCCCTGACTTGCTATCTATTGAAGTCACATCCTCCTTGGAAATGCAGCTCATATTCTCAACCCCTACTGGTAAGTCTCTCAGATCACCTATATCAGACTTAGTCTTTCTCCCTCTGCCATATTCCCCTAGCACAAGCTCTTGTACACAGCCTGCTTAGGAGTTATTTGTGCATGTTATGTCCCATTTGATAGATGATGACCTCCAGGAGGGCAGGGCTTGTACCTTTCAATTTTGTGTCCTCTCTGTAGTACCTAGCAGAGGTTTTTTAATACTTAGTATATACTCAATAAATGGTTGTTAAACTTGGTTGAACCTACATTTTGTTTTTCTTTTTTGGCAGATGCCCTGAGAAAAACATAAAATAAATGAATTACTTTTCGTCTTTTCATTGCAATATATATGCCCTGGGCTAGGGGTATTTGCAAGCCTGGTTTAGAACCTAGGGAAGTCATCAATCTAAGAATGGACAGGAAATGCATTTTAAATCACAAGAGCAATATAGCCTTATGTAAGGCCTTCTAGCAAAGCAATTATCAATGGCTCAATAACCCAGGTGCTAGAGTTATTATGAACAAAAGTCTGAGGTTGAGAGACAATGAGTGATCTTAACTTTTATATTCCATAGGTATGCAATTCAATGAAACATGTACAGATGGAAGGTTTAGATCTGAAAATCATATGTGGGTATCATAATGCAAATAATTGGCTTTCTTTCTAAAGAACATCTGTTGAAACATCTGAAAGCAGTTGTTTATACTGATGCCAAAATGCTGAAAAATATAATAATTCTCCTATGAGGTTAGAAATATCCGGGGGAAGAAAAATAGTTTTTATGTAGTTCTGTTTTTATTAAATCCTGTTGTTGCTTCTCTAATATGGCACATAGGAGATGCTCAATAATATTTGTTGAATGAATGTTGAATGAATAGCAGAGACTCATTAAACAGTTGTTGGATGAATCATTTTTTTAAGACTTCTAAGATAACATTTTCAGAAAATGGTATGCCCTAGTTTTACCATGCCATATACCATTTTTATTTGGCATAAATTGAAGCAATGCTACCCTTGCTCTGAATATTATAGAATGTAATCAGCATGTATATCTAAAAGAATAAATATCTTACTGAAGAAAATATATGAATAAAGCTAGTACATGATTGAATAAATCTAGTGTATGATAATACTATTTTAATATCCTAACATGTTACTTTTACCCATTATTATAAAAGACTTAAAATTGGAATTGTGGGCTTGTATAATCATGTTTCAACAAATAAAAGAAAATAAAAATCCCTGCTGATATCTATAGTGGTGGCACCCCTAAGACTAATTGAACTTGGCATTTCAAAGCATCACAATATTCTGTGATATGAAGACTGCAGAAGAGGAAGAAGTCATTTCTCCCCATAATCCCATTCCAGAATTTCCAGCAGTTCTTCCTTTGCATACGCCTGTGTGAGGGAGGCAACTGGGCTCCCCAAAGGCTGCCCAAATTCCACTCTGCCAAGTTTTCAGTACAGAAAGAACATGTTAAATAATAAATGTGAGTTTGAATGTAACTAATAAAATTGGAATGTTAAAGAGCAGCATGCTTTTGAAAAGCAGCCTCCTTGTAAGAATGCCCCCTGTGCAAGTCCACGGGAAATAATTCTGAAGGGAGTGATATTAATTAGTAATATAATTTATCTTCTGGAAGCCCTTTCCTTTGATAGCGCCATGGCACAGTTCATAAGCTTCCAAACGAGTGCTCAAAGAAAATGGTTCAAACCACAATTTCAGTTTTGTTTTCCATCCTTGAACAGATAAAAGAGTCAAATTTATTTCAGTATATCTAAGTTTTACACATGCATCACATGATGGAGAATTATGAAGATATAAAAGTGTATTTATGAAGAGTTTTCAATGAAATGGTAAAAGGCTTATGATGTAATCAAAGGAAAACCCAGCAGTATCCAAAATTAAATTCATGGCCTCTGATCTCAGATTTCTTGGTTTCAGCTCTAGCTCTGTCATGTACTAGGTATGCCACCTCGGCAAGATACTTAACTGTTCTGTTCTCAGTTTTCTCATCAAATGCTATGAAGGTAATAGTAAAAATCATTATTTGGAATAGTGCCCAGCAAATAAGAAATAATACTAATAGTAATTAATATTATTATTTATTCACAATATTTTCAAGCTTGTAAAAGAAAATGCAAGGTGAGGAGGATTAGCTGGAAGGCAGTAGCCAAAATGCTATTCATATTTGCATCTGAATGGTAAGTTTATAGATAATTCTTTTCTAAGCATTACACTTTTCCATATGTATTCTTTTATAATAACAGTTTAAAAATGAAGTTTTGGGCAGCCCGGGTGGCTCAGCAGTTTAGCGCCACCTTTGGCCCAGGGCCTGATCTGTAGACCCAGGATCGAGTCCCCTGTCGGGCTCCCTGCATGGAGCCTGCTTCTCTCTCCGCCTGTGTCTCTGCCTCTCTCTTTCTCTGTGTCTCTCATGAATAAATAAATGAAGTCTTTAAAAAAAAAAAAAAAAGAACCTTTATGCACACATGGCTTGGTGGAAGTTGAGGTGGAAATTTGGAATAGGTTAAAAACTCATAGCCCAATATACTACAGCATTAATGAAATATCAATTCTTTTATACAGATGATGTGAAGGAATTCATATTTACCATCTTTCAATTCTAATACAATCTAATTAAAAATCATTTTTTAAAGTTTAGCCAATGTCAATTCTACAGTCACAAATGATGTCAGATGTTTATTATAATCTTACAATTTTGGCCTACTAAAACTAAAAATGCTTTATTTTTTAATTTAAAAATCCCATGCAAAAGTCCCAAAGGTGCCTTTCATGTTTAAGCTTTAATTAGCAAGCACTTTGGTCTCTGACACATATTGTGCAGATGCTGAAGTGTTAATATTACCGAAGCTTGATTACAAAAGGCAATGATTAATGTTAAAGCAGACTAAAAAGATATGCCCTGATTACAAAGGAATGATTAAGGCGGAATGTCAGGCATCGCACATTTATAGCAGCCTTTGGCACAAAGGATAAGACGCTGCAGTCTATACTTAGCATCATGAGGTCTTAGCTCTCTGTAATGCGGGGGTTCGCGCGGCGCAGGAAGCTCCCCCAAGCGCAGGCGAGGCCCGCGCACCTCGGCCGCCACGTGGCCAAAGCGAAAGAGCCACCGGCGCGGACTGGGCCCAACGCGCCGCCGTAGCTCGGTGCCACCCGCGGGACCAGGCCAGGCACCTGCGGGCGGCTGCGGAGGGTCCCGCGCACGGTATTGTCCGCACGGACACAGCCCGGGGCGGGGGGGCTGGAACGGGGAGCTTAGGAGGACCTGCTCCCGAAGAAGAGGCGGTGGGGCGGAGAGGCCAGCCGCGGCGGGGGCTGCTGCCCGGGCGCTCAGAAGCCGGGCTCGGGGCCTCCATGTTGATTTGGCAGCAGGACGCAGAGGGAACCCGCGGGAGCCCGGGGCCTCCGTGGGGGCGGCCGAGTCCAGACACCCGGGGGGAGACGGTGGTGGGTTGTTAGAGACGCGGGGAAGCGAGGCCGGGGCCTGGCGCCCCACCTGGCGCGTCCTGAGCCCAGGCTGATGCAGGTGGTGGTGCGGGTGGGGGTGCGGGTGCGGGTGGCGGTGCGGGTGCGGGTGGGAGTGCGGGTGTGGATGGGGGTGCAGGTGGTGGTGCGGGCGGGGGTGCGGGTGCGGGTGGCGGTGCGGGTGCGGGTGGGAGTGCGGGTGTGGATGGGGGTGCAGGTGGTGGTGCGGGTGGGGATACGGGTGTGGATGGGGGTGCAGGTGGGAGTGCGGATGGGGGTGCGGGTGAGGATGGGAGTGGGGGTGCGGGTGGCGGTGCGGGTGGGGGTGGGGATGGGGTGCAGGTGGTGGTGCGGGTGGGGGTGCGGGTGGCGGTGCGGATGCAGGTGGGAGTGCAGGTGTGGATGGGGGTGCAGGTGGTGGTGCGGGTGGGGGTGCGAGTGGCGGTGCGGGTGCGGGTGGGAGTGCGGCTGTGGATGGGGGTGCAGGTGGTGGTGCGGGTGGGGATACGGGTGTGGATGGGGATGCAGGTGGGAGTGCGGATGGGGGTGCGGGTGAGGATGGGAGTGGGGGTGCGGGTGGCGGTGCGGGTGGGGGTGGGGATGGGGTGCAGGTGGTGGTGCGGGTGGGGGTGCGGGTGGCGGTGCGGATGCAGGTGGGAGTGCAGGTGTGGATGGGGGTGCAGGTGGTGGTGCGGGTGGGGGTGCGAGTGGCGGTGCGGGTGCGGGTGGGAGTGCGGCTGTGGATGGGGGTGCAGGTGGTGGTGCGGGTGGGGATACGGGTGTGGATGGGGGTGCAGGTGGGAGTGCGGATGGGGGTGCGGGTGAGGATGGGAGTGGGGGTGCGGGTGGCGGTGCGGGTGGGGGTGGGGATGGGGTGCAGGTGGTGGTGCGGGTGGGGGTGCGGGTGGCGGTGCGGATGCAGGTGGGAGTGCAGGTGTGGATGGGGGTGCAGGTGGTGGTGCGGGTGGGGGGTGCGAGTGGCGGTGCGGGTGCGGGTGGGAGTGCGGCTGTGGATGGGGGTGCAGGTGGGAGTGCGGATGGGGGTGCGGGTGAGGATGGGAGTGGGGGTGCGGGTGGCGGTGCGGGTGGGGGTGGGGATGGGGTGCAGGTGGTGGTGCGGGTGGGGGTGCGGGTGGCGGTGCGGATGCAGGTGGGAGTGCAGGTGTGGATGGGGGTGCAGGTGGTGGTGCGGGTGGGGGTGCGAGTGGCGGTGCGGGTGCGGGTGGGAGTGCGGCTGTGGATGGGGGTGCAGGTGGTGGTGCGGGTGGGGGATACGGGTGTGGATGGGGATGCAGGTGGGAGTGCGGATGGGGGTGCGGGTGAGGATGGGAGTGGGGGTGCGGGTGGCGGTGCGGGTGGGGGTGGGGATGGGGTGCAGGTGGTGGTGCGGGTGGGGGTGCGGGTGGCGGTGCGGATGCAGGTGGACTGCAGGTGTGGATGGGGGTGCAGGTGGTGGTGCGGGTGGGGGTGCGAGTGGCGGTGCGGGTGCGGGTGGGAGTGCGGCTGTGGATGGGGGTGCAGGTGGTGGTGCGGGTGGGGATACGGGTGTGGATGGGGGTGCAGGTGGGAGTGCGGATGGGGGTGCGGGTGAGGATGGGAGTGGGGGGTGCGGGTGGCGGTGCGGGTGCGGATGGGGGTGCGGGTGGCGGTGCGGGTGCGCGTAGGGGTGCGGGAGCTCTGAATACCTCTCCTCCTTCGCGGTGCTCTCTGGGGTCCTCACACTCCCGCTGGCAGATCCTGAACCGACCCGCGGGCGTCCGGGGCCTGAGATGAGCTTAGAGTCCCTGTTCCAGCACATCATCTTCTCGGAGCATCAGGCCGAGGAGAGTCGCCGCTTAATCCGAGAAGGTCGGTGCTCCCGTCTCGTGCTGGGTCCTGTCTCCTGGGGTGGGGGTGGGAGGGTGGTGCTGCTGGGGGGGGGGGGGGTGGGGGCTGGAGCCAAAAGCAGCCCGGAAGGTGCGGTCCGAGCCCTGAGGGGGACCCTACTGTTCACGTGCACAGAAGTGGGGACTTTGGAAAGATGGAGAGGGCACCTGGGTGGCTCAGCGGTTGAGCACCTGCCTTCAGCCCGGGGTGTGATCTTGGGGTCCTGGGATCGAGTCCCACATCGGGCTCCCTGCATGGAGCCTGCTTCTCTCTCTGCCTTTGTCTCTGAGGCCTCTCTTTCAGTGGCTTTCATGAATAAATATATGAAATCTTGAAAGAAAGAAAGAAAGAAAGAAAGGAAGGAAGGAAGGAAGGAAGGAAGGAAGGAAGGAAGGAAGGAGAAAGAAAGAAAGAAAGAAAGAAAGAAAAGAAAAGAAAGAAAAAGAAAGAAAGAAAGAAAGAGAAAGAAAAGAAAAGAAAAGAAAAGAGAAAAGAAAAGAAAGATGGAGGTGTTTAAGGATTTCATTTGTATTCCAGTAAGGTCGGAAATAAACAGATGTCGTGAAGAAATTAAGAAAGCAACTGAGTTGCTGAATGAAGAGAAAATCAAGTTGGAATTGAAGGTACCTTGACCTGTAGAGCATGCTCCTTCTCCCTTGGGAAAAAAAAAAAAATCTATTCTAACTTGACTTTTTGAGGCTCTTTTCCTATTTAACTAGTTGTCACGCAATTAGGAAGCACACTACTGGGCCGGTTAGTGCAGTTCAGTGTTGCTGGGTAATATTTCAAGCTCTCAGTCCAGGGACACTCATCCTAATAGGCACTTGTCCTAAAGAAGCCAGTTTAAGTAATGAAGAATTGATGGTCTACGTGGGGTGGTTAACTTTTTTAAAGAGCCCAGTGTCCCTGGAAAAAAACAATTATTCAATAAGTAGTTGGTGCAGTGTGTAAATTTTGAGTAGTAAATAATTTAAGAAGTGTGCTGTGTTGATGCACCATTGAATGTAACTTTCCAAAGAGTCTCTGCCTTTTGTTTTTCAATTCTCTACCACATTTTGGACATTTCTTTCATCCAAAAGGATAATTTTTTTCACTGGCATTTCTCTTTTCTGCATCATTTGTAAAGTTCTGTTATTTTAAATAGAAGCAAGGCAATCTGATGGCTTCTTGAAGGAGGATTTTGAAGGATGGGTAGAGTTTTGGAAAGGCAGAAATAAGTAATAGGAGAAAAGCATTTGGGGAGATGTATGAGAGAGGATATATGAACAAAAGGGAAACATGCCCAAGGCATATTGGGAGAGAAATCTAGTCAAAGCAGAGAGCTATCTGGGAATAGGAGGAAACCATTCCAGGCTTTTGATCAGGGAGTGGCGTGATAAAAGTGGTTTTAGAAAGATTTCCTTGAGCCCTGGGAAGAAGGGAACTAAGAACATCATCCAAGTATGCCCTAAGGAAGGCCTGGCCTATGGGGGAGGGGAGGCGACAGTCATTCAAAAATATTTATTCAACACCTAGAAATAAACTAAGCCAGCTGTGCGCAATGGGAAATCTGTTTGAGGAAGTCTGTTTGCTTAAAATATGTCTATTTTAACTTACCAGTGTAAGGCAGTTCTAGTTTTCTTTGTGAACAAAAGTGTTCATAGATCCCTATCCCTTCTCTACCTGGTGAGATCTTCCTTCAAGGCTTACTCAAATGTCAGCTGTGAACCCTGCCCTTGGCCAGGTTGGGACATTTTTTTAAATTATAGTTCAGTGTACCCTGTTACAATTAAACAACAGTACTTGCATGTTTATATCCCTCACTATTTTGGGAGCAAGATACCTGGAATTTTTTTTTTTCCTGAATCATCTGCTTCCACAGTTTGTATCCAATGCCTAGCACAAAGTTTACTTTGGTGTTTGGATGGATTAATGAGTACTAATAGTAAGATAATAGGGAGAGTGCTGTCTTTTAAAGTAGGATTTGGACTGTTAACTCAGACTGTAGGTCCTGTTTTGCTTATGAGTAGCAGATAAAGTAGCTACTAACAACACTATAGGCTGATGGGAAGGGCAGAGAATTAAGAATGTCATGATAAAAGAATTAAGATACTTTCAGGATTGGTAACTGGAAGCTAATCGAAGCAATAGGCAACACATACAATTAGGTAATGGTTAGCTGATGCTTACTGAGCACTTACTGTATGCTGGGCACTGTTCTAAATGCTTCACCCATATTAACTCCTTTAACCCTGCCAGGAATCCTGTGACAAGGCACCATTATTAATTTCCCTTTATGGATGAGGAAACACAGAGGTTAAATGACTTTCCCATGATACATAATTGAAAACAAGTAAGCTACCATAATGAAAATAACAAGTAATGGTAGCATATTTTATTAAAACATTTCTTGAGCTCATCTTACATTTTTTTCTTCATGAAATCCACATATAATAATGTATCTGATGCTTTTGCAGTTAATTTAGGGCAGTTTTTTAAAAGGTCACTTACATAAGTTTTTATACAAAATGTATTTTTCCCAGATTGGTGAAGATATTGACCTGACAGATAACAAATGTTTAAAAAAAAATTTGCTCTTTATGTGTCTTCTTTGAAAAAAAAAAAAAAAAAAGGTTTACTCTTTGTACTGTTTTCTCTTTTAGCAGCCTATTTTGTTGAAAATGGAAATGAATTTGTTGCTAAATACACATACATAAAAAATGTTGACTCAAATATTTATACTTGAGAAAAGACAGAGCAAATCCTTAACATTGTTTAGAAACATCTGCTGAGATTACTAATTAATATAGGCCCTTAAGTGTGCATTGTTTTTTAATCAGCTCATATATAGGGGTTATAGTACAATTGTCTCTTACTAATAAAATTAACATGAGGTTCACAGTGTATACAATACTAATTTCAAATTGAAATAATTTGATTTATAATATAGTCAAAACGGCTTGTGTGTGTGTGTGTGTGTGTATATATGTGTATGGACAAAGATTTTAAAAGTGGAATCACAATTATAATGTAAATGACTAATGGGAAGAACTAAAGAAGTAATCATAAATTGATTTCTTGTATATTTTATTCTCAGAGTTAATTATATGTCTGCCAATAACAATGAAAATATATTTACTTGAATATTTGATTTGGCATTTATTGACCAATTTATCAAGTAGAAGCAGCATTGGGAGAAACTAGAACATAATTTGAATAGGCCAGTGCTTGAGCTATTTGTACAGTGATACATTCAGACAATATTTGGGGCATTTATTTTGGAAGTTGCTTGTGGTTAAAAAATGTATTTAGGAAGTACAGTACTCGTGTTTTTTTTTTTTTTTTTTTTTTCTGTTCTGTTCTGTAAAACCCTGGTAGCATGTAATTAGAACTTGAATGATAGCATTTGCCTTTCAGGGCTCAATGAGTCCTTTAAAATATATGGTTGCAAAAGTCTCAGATTATATAGTATGAGTACTTTGTGAATTGGAGAGCTACAGTATGGGTGGTTAGGTTTGGTAATATGAAAACAGAAAGACAGGAACATGCCCTGGATTGCATTAATGCTTACCAATATAACATACCTAAAGCTCCTGATAGTCAAGGAAAGGTTTTTTTAGTATTGATGACAGAGCAAATCAAAATTAAGGACTTATAGAACATTTGTAATTTCTCCTAAGCATTTTTTTTCTGTTTTAAAAGTATTATATAGTTAAAATTTAGGCATTTAATATGTATAAACATATTATAAAAAAAAAATGCCATACTGTCTCAAGAGAAAGTAAAGAGAGGAAAGTCTGAGGCTGGCTACTTTAATTTTTCTTTTCCCAATTTTAACTTACTATGTAAACATTAAAGCAGTACTAAAATAATATGTCATGAATTTTTAAAAGAAAGTTAATTATATTGAAATAAACAAGTAACTTAAGGTAGCTTCATTTACTTTTCTTCAAAATGCACACATTACTTTTTTTTAGTTGGTAAAAACCCTCCCAGTAGGAGACCCTCCCAGAACAGCAGACAAAGTCATATCTGTTAGTACTCTATTACTCTACTACCTAAAGAGGGAAAGAACAAAATCACAAATTGTTATCATGTATAATACTGAAATGGAGTTTTGTTATGGAGATTTTTCCTTTTGTAAAAATTGTGACAAAAATTTATAGCCTTTTTAATTTTATTGATTAGAAGTTACTCAAAAACATAAGTAAAAGGCAGTCTGGGTGGCTCAGCAATTTAGCCCTGCCGTCGGCCCAGGGTGTGATCGAGTCCTGCGTCCGGCTTCAGTCTCCCTGCATGGAGCCTGCTTCTCCCTCTGCCTGTGTCTCTGCCTCTCTCTCTCTCTCTGTCTGTGTCTCTCATGAATAAATAAATAAAATCCTAAAAAAAGTTTAAAAAACATAAGCAATAAAGTGAATTATTTAACCTCAATTTTAGAAAATAACATGAAAATTCTGTTTATCACAATTTAATACTTTTCTATATATAGTTTTGTTCATTGTGACCAAGACACTTTTGAGGGTAGTTATACTTAGTTGCTTGCATTCTCTCTGACTTTTTCACGTGAAAGTCCTTTAAGCAAAATCCTTCCTTGTCCTAAGCATGTATAGCTGATTTTTTAAAAAATATGGTCTAGAACTTTAGGTATTCTGTCTCTTATACATTCACTTTGGTCATATGTACAATTCCATAGCCAGTGGATGTATTTCAGAGTCTGAAGTCCATTCTACAAAGTATTTTTCTTTTACATTCAGGATACTTGATAAAGGTTTGGTAGATGTTTTCTTTACTCCCCAGTGCTACTTCCAGAACATTTCTCTAACCACTTATGATGGCTCTTGCTATGTTCTACCAACTTTTCCCAGCTTCTTTTTTCTGTTATCCTGCTAATTCAGTGATACTCTCTTTTGCTCTTAGGATTTGGTACCTGGTCCCAGGCTTCCACTTTGTCTCAACTCTTGCCATCATTGTGAATAATGTTGTCTGTAGGGACCATTCAGCTACCAATCTGGCCTGTTCTTTGCTCGCCACGGTTTCAGTAACCTTTTTCTCTTTTCCACTGCAGCCACCTATTTCCATAATCATACTGTGCCATCACCTAAAACCATTTCACTTTCAAAATCAATAAAACATTTCACTTTTCTTCCACGCTCTTTGTTCTCTAATTTCATCAGGACCTTGTGTCCATTTCTGTCTTTCTCCACTAGTACTTGTCTGTGTATTCATTTCCTTCTTTATTCTTAGATTTTATGGTTGGTCATTCCACTCTTCTTCCTGACTCCTCTCTCATTTTTTTTCAACCCCTGGCAAGACTCCAACTCCATGTGAACCAATTGTCTGTGTCAGCACTCAGTTCCAGGGGAGATTAGATCCAGTATTCATGAATGTTACCTTCAGTTCAACTGAGATCTCCATACTGCCTGGAAATACTACTACATTCCTTTTTCACTCTGTAATAACTGTTTAAACCTTCACTCTTCTCATACATATTATTCTCTCTTCTGAACTACTTAACTCTCAGGAGATAACTTTGCATTTTGTTTCAGGGAAAATAGACCATCCACCAGGAAATTTTTTATTTTCCTACCTGGTGTTCTCCAAACCCATGGTGAAGATCATCTTCTCCCCTTTTCTTCCTGTTATGAAGGATATGCCCTTCCTCCTGACAAAGGACAATTCTATCTATGTTTCAAATCTCATCATCTCCTGTATCATCATTATCATTGTTATTATGCATATTAATGGGAAGGGACCTATAGAGAGATAGGTTGAAGATAAGACTAGAGAGAAAAGATAATCATCCCTAAAAGTCCCTAAAAAGGTAGAAGAAGGATGGGTGGGATCCAGATCATAAGGTAAGAATTAGCCTTTGATGAGAGGAGGGATACCTCTTCTGTTGTAAAACTGCCTGGGTGGCTCAGTCCATTAAGCATCTGCCTTTGGCTCAGGTCATAATCCCAGGGTCCTGGGATCCAGCCCAGCTTTAAGCTCCCTGCTCAGCGGGGAGTCTGCTTCTCCCTCTTCCTTTTGTTCATGCTCTCTCTCCCTTGCTCTCTCCAATAAATAAATAAAATGTTTTTAAAAAGCCTTAAAAGTAATAGGTAGTATTGAATAAATCATTATTATATATCAGGTCTTATGCTAAGCATTTTACAAACCTGATCTCAATTAATTCTCACAAGAATCCTGTGAGGTTGGTAGAATTATTCTCCCATTATTCATTTGAGAAAACTGAGACTTGGAAACCAAGTACCTTGCGTGAGATCATGTAAGTGGCAAGCAATAGATGTAAGATTTGAAGGTATATAGGGTTAACTAGAGAGCCCTTACTCTTAAACCCTGTAGTATAGTGCAAAGAATGGAATGAGGAAAAGATGAGGATATAGGAAAGTTTGGAGACAGTGCTAGGGAACTAAAGGCATAGTTCACTAAAAACCTTAGCTTTGTTAGTTCAACAATTTTGATGTATGTGTCATATGCGTTTAATGAAATTATTAATAAGAATGTGTCGTTTCTTTCTTCCTGTGCTTTTCCAGTTGGGTGGCCATATGCAAGCAAGGTAATAGCGTGAGTTTGCAGAAGTTTCCCTGTAATTGTAGGGGCTACTCATCAGGAAAGATCTATTTCAGTCAGGCAGTGGGTTAGCCCCTGAGGGTTTAGTCAGAAGTACTACCCCTTCCTTAGAGAGAAGGCTTCATCAGGTTAGGATGCTTTCGTTTGCAAACAACATAAATTGAGATCAAAACAACTTAATATTGAGAAACTATTGACATATATTTGAAAACCCAACATTTGATTCAGCGGTTATATCAGTTGGAATTGCATCAGGTTGCTTATAAAAAAAAAAAAAAAGTAACCATGGTGGCTTTACCAAATAAGGGGTTATTTGCTCCAGGAAGTCTGAAGTTGGAAACCCGGGGCCATTTATTAAAACTGCTCAAGGAAATCCTGAAAGACCCCAGCATATTCTTTCTGTTCCACTCTCCTTAGCCTGTGGCTTTAGTCCTTATAGTCCTAGTACTGCTCTATCCTCAGGCATCATATCTGAATTCCAGCTGGAAGAAGAGGAGAGCATGAAAATCAAAAAGTCAAAAGACTTCTCCTCATGTGGCTTTTTCATTGTTTTGGTGGAAGGGAAGTCCTCTCTAAGGACTTAGTCCTGAATCTTAAGGATTAGAATTTTGCCACATGATCAACCCTGGAAAATGGAGACTGGGAATGTAAATACTTTTAACTGGATATGTTACTGCTCTGAATAAAATTGGAATTTTATTAATAAAGAATAATGGCAGAATGCTCGTTGTTCTTGTGTTCCCCTAAAAATAACTAACAAGTCCTAGAGTCATGCTTTCTCCTTCTAAATCAGGAAGAGAGGGAAAAGGAAGTTTGTAGAAACTTTCTCTGAAAATCAAGAAATTATCCTCATCAGATACTTTCTTACATCTCATATCCACAAATTGTGGCCAAGTGTAGTAAATTCTCCCAAATTCAGGGGGCTGTCTAGGGATGGCACAGGTTTCTAAAAACTAATAATTAACCAAGGAAAGGAAGAATGCATATTTTGGAGGCAACTACAGTGTCTACAACAAGTATTTTGGTAGTGGTTAAAGCCAGAATGGCCATGTAAAGAGTCCCTATAGTTGGTTGAAATATGTAAGATTAATAGATTATATTTAACATTTAATCTTAGTATGATTTATCATATATGAAAGAATATAATGCAAAGTTTTCCCTTGTAAGTTATCCCTCAGTCAAGCAAGAGGTCTTTTATGTTCAGGTCGTTATAAAGCCTTTTTTTTTTTTAAAGATTTTATTTATTTATTCATGAGAGACACAACAGAGAGAAAGAGAGAGAGAGAGAAAGAGAGAGAGAGAGGCAGAGAGAGAAGCAAGAAGCTCCATGCAGGGAGCCGTACGTGGGACTCGATCCCGGGTCTCCAGGATCACGCCCTGGGCTAAAGGCAGCGCTAAACCGCTGAGCCACCCGGGTTGCCCCTCATTATAAAGTCTTAATGTTACTACATGCGCTTAAAATTCCTTTATTTTATTTTGAAGAAGAACTGAATGATAGTTTGAAATACTTGAAGGGGGATCCCTGGGTGGCGCAGCGGTTTGGCGCCTGCCTTTGGCCCAGGGCGCGATCCTGGAGACCCGGGATCAAATCCCACATCAGGCTCCCAGTGCACGGAGCCTGCTTCTCCCTCTGTCTGTGTCTCTGCCTCTCTCTCTCTCTCTCTCTGTGACTATCATAAATAAAAAAAAAAAAAAAAAAAAAAGAAATACTTGAAGGAATCACCTGATTGAATTGATTTTTAAAAGTAGACAAAGACATTTAACAGATTTAGTTACTATTCCTGGGACTTTGACCTCAAAATTATAAATGCTAAATTTCATTGTGAAAAAGCCACTAAATAATGACAAAAAAATCCAAAAATCTCTAAAATATAATAATGTAATTTAAAAAGGGGGTACATAAGTATGATACCATTTAAAAACACACAGAACATCTATGAGGGATTATAAATAAATAGTGGAAGTATAATGACATGCTGGAATGATAAGTAGCAATATCAAGTAGTGATTATCTCTGATGGGGTAGATGATAAATGTAATCAGGGAAGGGTATACAGGGCACTTTATACACATACGGTTTAATTTCTTAAGTTGGGGGTGAGGGCATAGCTGTTATGTGACTTTTAAAAATACGTTTTAAAAATTACAAAGCAGTGTTTTTTAGTCTATTCAAAAAGTTATGCAATCATCCCTAATAGAGAATATTTTCATCACTCCAAAAAAGAAACGCTAAGCACTTAGCATTCCTCCTCCATCCCTTCAAACCCCACCAGCCCTAAGTCACCACTAATCTACTTCTGTCTCCAGATATTGCATAGAAGTAGAATCCTTTGATAGATGGCCTTTTCTGACTGGCTTCTCTCACTGAGCATATTTTCATGGTTCATCCATATTGTAGCATATATCACTACTTCATTCCTTTTTATGGCTGAATACTATATTCCATCACATGGTTATACCAAATTAGTTTATCCATTCATCAGTTAATAGACATATGGTTGTTTCCACTTTTTAGCTATAATGAATAATGTCACTATGAATATTTGTCTACAAGTTTGTGTCTGAACATATAATTTCAGTTCTCCTGGGTATTCCATCCAGGAGTGGTATTTCTGGTTCACATGGTAAGGATGGGTTTAACTTTTTGAGGAACTGCCAGACTGTTTGCATAGCAGCAGCACCTTCTTACTTTCCACCAGCAGTATACCATGGCTCCAGTTTCTCTATATCCTTGCCAACACTTGTTATTTTCTGGGTTTTTTTTTTTTAATTTGTTTTGTTTTTGTGTTATAGTCATCTTAGTGGGAGTAGGGCAGTATCTGCTTTATACTTTGGTTTTGGTTTATATGTCAAGTTCCTTAATGACATTAATGCTGAACATCTTTTCAGGTGCTTATTGGCCGTTTGACACACTCATTCTTAAGATGAGCTGCTTGATTAATGGTTATGTCCATGGTTCCAATTCTTTTATGAGGGGGCTGGTCTCTGAGAAGTAGTGATCTCTCTTCATTTTGACAGAACTGAAATGATTATATTTCTAAATGAAGTGAAAAATATTATATATAGCATTTATTGAACTCCTTTTTCTCAACTTTGTTTTCATGATCTTAAGAAAATCCAAAGAATATTTCAGGGTAATAGCAGTTTAGAGCAAACTCTACAACAGTATGCTAGATAGCCTTTCTATTTGCAAGTGCTTATAAATCAGAAAAGTTGCACACTTCCTGGCTTGGGCCCACAAAGTGGAAAATCTACTGCACTGCTTCTAATTGTATAAAATCTACCACCAATGTGCCTATTTCTTTCTTCTTTTCTTTTCTCTTTAAAGAGCTACTCTAAGTAAATTGTTTAGGCTAAAATGTTAGAAATGTTCTCAACAGAAAACAAAAAACAAAACCAAAAACAAAACTTCCTTTCCAGGAACTGAGAGAAGGGTTCTCTAATTAAAGAACACTACGTTTGTGTCTCAGTGTGCAGAAAGCATGAGATTACATTTAGTTTGCTGACCTCCTAGGACTATACAGCACAAAAGAATGCCCTTTCAAAAGTTTGCTTTTTTGCTTTTTGTGATTTTTTAGAAAATCAATTAACTGTTTTCCTCATTTCTAAATATCTCCAATCACACATTGGATAATTATTCATTTAACAAACATTCATTAAGCAACATCTACATTGCACCATGAATAACTGGAAATAAATTACATAATGACTTTCTACCTTAATTTGGGAGTTGACATCAAATAGCTTCAAGTGCATAAACTTAACTATGAATGCAAAATTCTTGATGTTCTCCTTTCTAAAAAAAATCTGTAATAACTTCTGATGTTTTCTGTGTGGTTCTGTAAAGAAAAACTTCACTTTTGTCATGAGTAATTAAAGCATAAAAATAGATGAGGTCACTGGATGTGCTTAGAGAATAGCATTTGGCATTTTTGTGGGGATAATCTAATTTTCTAAGGGTGTTTACCTTTGTAGTGGGTTCTTTTGTTCTTGGATATGCCAGCCATTTTTTTACTTCAGGGATTTTTTACCTGCTATCTCTTCTGCCTAAATGCTTTTTCCATCAGCTAGTGGGGTTTTGTGTACACTTCTTTGAGGTCTTTTTCAGTAGGGTGACCAACCATTCCACTGGAATATGAAACTTTACATCAAGACAGTTGCATGCAAATCTTGATGGTTGGTTACCTGAGGTTGCAGTTGCCACTTTAGACCTATGGTTTTTGTATGATCTGCAACCATAGGCATCCCCAAGACTCTTTCAGGAGGTCTGGGAGGTCAGACTTTTTTCTTAACAATGCAGAGGCATTTTTTGCCATTTTCACTGTGCGCACATGCACATTGATGCTAAGTAAAGGCAATGATGAGTAAATCTGTTGGTGTCCTAGCACAAATCAAGGCAGTAGCACCAAACTGTACTAGTAGTTATTGTACTCTTCACTGACATAAACTCACAGTAAAGGACAAAACCCGCCAGTTTCACTAAATGCCTTGTTTTGAAGCTGACCGTGGAGTATGAGTTTTTAATATTGCGTGTGATGAAATGATAGGTTCACATAAAGTACTACTGTATTCCAAAGTACAATGATTGTCTCAAGGGTGAGCACTTACGTGATTCAGTTACAAAATGAACTAGCTCTTTTTTTCTGGAACACCATTTTTACTTGAATAACTGACAGACTGTAGTTATTTAAACTTGAATACTTGGCAAAATTTTCTCAAAAATGAAGTGACCCTGACATTTTAAGGCAAACAACTGATAGTAGTAGTAGTATCTTGCCAATGATAATATTCAGCCTTTCAAACAAAAATTAGAATTTTGGAAGACTCATATCTGTCACTATAAACTTGATAGCATTTTTCCCAATACTTAAGATTTTTCTGATGAGTTTGTTGATGATATTAATGAATGTTATTTTTTAGTATCATATTATGACATGCATCAACATTTGGAGGATCTGAATACTTCAGTGAAGCAGCATTTCCCAAATGGCCAACATATAATGTTACAAAACCACTCATGGATAAAAGATTCTCTGAAAGCACAAGATAGACCAATTGATTTTATTGTAACAGAAGGTGAAAAGTTTATTGAATTAGTTTCAGATTCTACATTGCAACTAACCTTTAAGGAATTACCACTAGTTTAATTTGGGTGCAGTATCAAGCATACCCACAATCATTTGAAAAGGGTATTAAAATATGTTCTGTGAGGCCAGATTTTCTTCATATACTTCAACCAAAAAAACTTATTTTGAAAGATTGAATAAAGAAGCAGATATGAGAATCCAGTTGTCTCCTATTAAGCCAGACATTAAAAAAGATTCACAAAAAATGTAAATGCAACTCTTCTTACTATTTTTGGGGGGTATATTATTTTTTCATAAATATATGTTTTTAAATATGCAATAAATTTATTGGTAGTTCTTAATTAAATGTTTCTTAAAATTTCTCAGTTTTAATATTTGATACAGAAAATATTGATAGGTCTAGCTTATAAAAATAATCAAAAATATCAATAATTTTTTAAGACTATAAAGTCCTTAAAGACAGAAAAGGCTTCAGACCAAAAAGTTTGGTTATGACTACTGAAGAGGATCCTCCCTGACCTCCAGGATATAAAATAGTATCATACCATCCCATCTCTGTCTATTCACAGTCCTTTAGTTTGTAACACTTACTGCATCTTGACATATCTTATATTGATCTGTTTATTACTTGTCTCCCCCACCAATGAACTGTACGCTCCACAAGGAATACAAATTTATTTAATTTGTTCACAACTGTTATTTCCAGTATCTAGAATGGTGCTTGGGTTGCAGTGGTCTTAAATAAATATTGCTGGATGACTATATTAAAACTTTTCTCATATAATTCTGTTTTCTGTGAATTCTGCTTGTTTCAACTGATGGCTTTCTTATGTAGTTGTATTTTGTTATGAGCTTTATTTTTTTTTTTGTGTGTGTGTTTTTTTTTTGTTATGAGCTTTAAATATTTCTATTGTGAACTTATTTTTCACGGGGTTTATGTTTCTTAGGAATATCACATATTCTTTTGATAAAAAAAGACTGCTATGAAGCAGTTTCACCCCTATTGCCAGGGCCTTAACAAGTTTCACTTGTTCAGGACCATTTTTATGTTAACTTCTGAGCTTAGGATTTCTGCAGTACATGAATAAGAGATATATGAATTTCCTATCCATGAACCGTTCAAGCTTGGGGTTGGAGCTTCTTGGGAATGACTCCTTCCACTCATGACTCAATGGTGGCAGCTTGTTTATGTGCTGCTTCTCTAAAACAGTGAATGGAGTTTTGTTATTCCACGTGCACAACTGGCTAGACACTTCTCAATTCCTGACTTTATCCAGTGAGCCTAGTTCCAGCTCCTTCTGGTCTTGACTTTTGGTCTTATGTGAGCATTTAAAACCTTAACCCCTAACACCTGTATCCAATCTCAAAGATTTCCCTTGGGCTTTAACTCTAGCACAACATCTTTACCTTGAGTCATCTCTTTGTTTCTGGTATGACGATTTCCCATTCTTGCTTTCAGATTGGCTGTGTAAACAGTATCTGTTTTAAATGTAGTTCTAGTTTGTATAGCATTTCTCTATATTTGAGTAAAAAGTGCGTCCTTCCCACATTTTGCTTAGACTGCCATATTAACCAGAATTCTTCACTTTAAAATTTCATAATGCTTCAACTTCCTCATTCTTGAGTTCTTATTTCTTTTTTATCTTTTGGTCAATCTGTATAATTGTTAAAGTAATTCTTCAGGAAAAATATGTGCATGATGGATTTTCTAAGCCATTAAGATTTTAAATTTCTTTCTATTGTTTTCACACTTAAATGAAAGCTTGTCTGTATACAGAATTCTTGGCTCACACCTGTTTTTAGAAAATTATGTAGATCTAGCGCTCCTGATTTTTTAAGTTTTTACTTAAATTCCAGTTAGTTAACATACAATGTAATATTACTTTCAGGTGTATAATTTAGTGATTCAGTACTTACATATAACACTCAGTGCTCATCACAACAAGTAGCACTACTGATTTTTGAAATTTATTAATGCAGAAGAGATATATTGAAATCAGCCTGGTTTTTAAAAGTCCTTTTCAGGTAACCTGTTTTAATTTTTCTTTCCTGATTGATTGTACAGATTTTTTTTATCCTTATCATTCCAAATTTGTTCACATATGTATCTATTAGTTTTGTCTAGACCATAGATGAGTCTCCCATTTTAACCTCAACTATTAATTGTGATTTCTTTATCAAGTATTCCTATTGCTTATAAGATTAGATCTTTGCTCTCTCTTCTCTGAACCCATCATCTACTCAGCAGCCTTGGAGAACTCCTTATACTTTACATTACTGATTCCATCTTTTGCAGTATTGGCTGTATTATTTAATACTGTGTAAATTTAAAAGCTCTGTTGGGCTCTTCTTTTTTATATTTCTTTCATTTCCTATCTTCCTTTTTATCTCAGCTTGTATTTTTATCTAAATCTTTTATGTCCTTACTTGCTCTTGTTTTTTAGGGGACATACCTTTGCATCCTCTTGAGGACATTACATAATTGACTGACAAAATTTATCTTTTTGCACCCTATAGCAGTAATCTATTTTAGAGACTTAAAGTTCTGTAAGCTTTTGGGCAATTCACCATTTATCTACCATTACAGTATTTTTTTGGTGGGGTTTATGCTGTTATTATGTGAGAACTGTCCAGACTTACAGCTTGCCAACAGATACAGTATATACATTGTTCCTTATCCCATCCTTGTTTTCTCTAGTTCTTAAAGAATGAACTGTCTTCCTAAAGCTAAAGCTGCTGGTTGACAAGTTGATGTGAATATCCCCAACCTAGTTTCTTGTAGTATACTTGACTGAGGTATGATCTCTTCTTGCTCATGTGCCAAGTTTTCTTACTATGAGGAGGAAAATGTATGTTTTAAAGAATCTGTGAAATTTTATAGTTTTCCATTAAAAGCAGTACATGAAAAATCACTACCTGCAGCATTCCATTGTTTTATATCCTGACAGAATAGGAAGATGTAGTGATAGGTAAGATAAGGTACTGCCCCCCTGAATTGTCAAATAGCATAGAAGTTACCTTATTTCCAAAAAAAAAAAAAAAAAAAAGAAGTTACCTTATTTCAAACTATCTGCACAGTGAGTCTTTCTGATTAAGAAGTATCATTACAGATGTTCTTGGCCTATTAGTATTTGTGCATTACTGCTCTTTCCCTAATCAGATTAATATCTAGCAAAATCAGCAGTTCTTTGGAAATAGGAGTTTTATTTGAGGAAAAGGGGAAGAATATGTTTGGAGTATGGGAGTTATTTTGAGAAGGTTAGACTTAGGTTGTCTATGGATTTTGTAACACCAGATGGTTCAAAAAAGGAGAATGGAAGAGGTTAAAAGCAAACTGGCTACCCACAGTTGTGCCTGTGATCTTGAGGTTGGTAAAAAGAATATCTCATATAGCCTTTGGTACTTAATGTGGTTTTATGAATTGTTATTGCCTGAATTAATATCTCAAGATAAATTGAAAGGTTGCCTACCTCAGCTTCTTTGATTCAGTCTAGTTCCATGGCTTTAAATATAGTCCAGTTTTTCCTGGTTAAAATTCTAATTAATTCCTTCTGAGAAAAGACAGAAAAGAGGAAGGAATGGGAGATATGTGACTGCCACAGTAGGATAAAGGATTAGGTTGTTCCTCTAAAATTGTCTTTTTCTCTTTATTATGAAGCTCCTTTTCCTTTCTCTTTTATGAGGAGCATTTCCTTATGTTGCTAATAAGAGAAGGTTAAATTCTCAGGAAATATAAGGGCCTCCTACCATTATATTTGATGAACATACAGCAGACATTTTTTTTTCTGAATTGAACGAGCTTTGTTTTAATTCTTCATAAAAGTAGTATTTGTTTATTGCAAATTATCCCCAAAATAGAAACATGTAAAACACAGTTAAAACTATCCATAGTTCTACTGTATATACTATTTTCACAGGTCTTTCGAAATTATTTAAGTCCATGTATAATTTTCTTAAATGACTTGCTTTTTTCCCATTTACTGGGTTCCACATATCTCAGTAAATCTATATCTAAATAAACAGTTTTTAATAATTGTATAGTATTCCACTCAATGGCTATACCATATTTTAGTTAACTACTTTCCTACTGATAAATATTTATGATTATTATTAATAAATTATTATTAATATCACTGGGGTGGGATGACAGTCTTGCACATGCACCGTGATGCACTTAGATTTTTTAAGGATAAAGTCCTAGAAATCAAGTTTCTCTATCAGTAATTGTATACTTTTAAGACTTTTGATAATTTCTAAATTGTCCTCCAGAAGTTTTTCCAGTTTATTTTTGTATAATTTCACTACTCATATAATTGAAATGATCAATTCTTTTGGTAAGTATAAGAGAAAAATGTCATCCTTTTATGGTTTTAATTTGAATTTTTTGTTTACTTATATTTTTAATTTTGTTCATTGACTGCTAATATTTACCATGTGTTATACCTAGTCATATCCTCTCCTTGTTTTTTTCTTATTGACATCTAGCTTTTTATATGTTACAGATAATTACTCTTCTTTGTCATTTGTTGCAAATGTTATTTGTACAAAGCTTGCATTTTTATGACATATTTTATATAGTCAAAATTTAGAATGTTTGTGTTGCTAGAAATTTTAATCTTTTTTGTTTGTTTGTTCTGAAATCCATCTCAGACTTGGGAAAGCCTACCCTACTCCAAGATTTTAAACAATGTGTTTTTCCACATTTATTTGTATCTTTTATGTTCTTCAGTAGAGGTTCTTTTTTTTTAATATATGTCTTATATTTTCTAAGCTTATTTGTGTTTTCTTTATTTGGTTGCTGTTATGAATGAGATCTTTTCCATGCTTTTTTTCTATTTATTGTCGGTAACTAGAAAAGATGCTTAGTTTTTGATATTTGTTACTAACCTTTTTATTTAATTCTTTTTTTATTTCTAATAGTTTCTCAGTAGATTCATTTGGATTTGTTAGGTATGTGACAATGGCATTTGCGTAAACAAATGAAATTGTATACCAGCTTTTTTGATAATTATATCTTTTTTTTTTAACCATATTGTACTAATAAGAACTTCCCGAACAGATTTAAATAGCAGTGGTCTTATCTGGCATCCTAATAACCTTCAATGAGAAGATGAGAGATGAGCAAAGACTCAACTGAAGTAAAGGAGCAAACCAGGAGGAATCTGGGAAAAGATTTTCAGGTAGAGAGAACAGCCAGTGCAAAGACTATACGGAGTGAGTGTGCCTGGTATGTCCAAGGAATAATGAGGAAGCCAATGTAGCTACAGAGAGTGAATGAAGAGAATAATAGAAGATAAGGTTGGAGAGTGAATAAGGGAGTGCAGACCACAAAAAGTCTTACGAGCTATTGTAAGGACTAATATTTCCTAATATTGAAACTTCTGACGTTGGATCACTGTGTCATAGTGAATTTTAAGTACTAAATCTGTGGTTAAGAGATACATTTATAAAATATATATATATATATTTTTTTTACAAAACCTTAAATCTATCGATACAATATTCATTGATGTACTCTAGAATTTACAATGTCTATTATTGTAGTCATAACAAACACAGTCTTTCCCCGATTGCTATGAGCTTACAAATGTGAAATCTACATAACTCTTATGTAAAGTTGCCTTACACTATGAGGCAGACCATTTAATCAGCAAAATGTCAGTTCCTAAAGTCTGAGACTATTTTAAACAACAGCAACCACAACAAAGAGAAGCTTTATACTTTGCTTACTTGGACCTAAACATTAATTTAGAATCCTCAGTCATTTTCAATTTTCAAGTTCTTCTGGTAGAAAAATACCTAAAGGCACCCAGGCAGCAAGAGTAGTGAAGAGTCACAAATCATGGCTATGCTGAAAACTGACCTAGTTGACCAGATAAGTCAGCTCACTGGGAAAACTATAAGCTCTGTTGAAAAATCAAATATCCCAAGAGGAATAAAATGGAAAGAAAAAAATCTTTATTGCTGAGGGAAGCAGAATTAACCAGAATGTTGGCACTGCTATAAATTAAAATTTTCCAAAACAGCAATATTTTCTGACAAAGCTTGGCTGTTTGATTCTAGAATATAACTTTAAGGCTGCATGCAAATATTTTCTCTTCATTTGTAGTCAGGGGAAAAAGAGAGAAGAGAAAGAGAAATTTATATTAGTATAGGAACCTTCTACTCTTTTCTTTTTTTAGTCATACCCCTTGATATTCCTGGGTAACTTAGTTAGGAGATAGAGTTAGTGTCTCTTAAATGTTTATGGTAAGATGTCCAAGCTACCATAGATTATAAGATTGTGCCTCAATTAAAACCTGACTGGGAAAGATATGTTCAAAAATATTTTGGGAGGTGGTTCAAGATGGCAGCATAGGAATACCTGAACTCATCTCCCATGCACACACCAAATCTCCAGCTACATATTGAAAAATTCCTTCTGAAAAAGACCTGGAAACTAGCTGAAAAATTATTCCACAACAAAGGATAACAGACAGGGCCACACTGAAATGGGTGGGGGAGACAGAGACATAGTCTCACCAGACCTCCCTCCCTACATTGGCACAGCAACCCTTGATCAGGAGGGAGCTTACAAATATGGAGCTTCTCCCTGAGTAGCACATCAACATCAGGCACACCAATCCTTGGGACCTACATGGGAATGATGAACCCTCAAAACATCTGGCTTTGAAAACCAGTGGTGCTTATTACATCCAAGAGATCCAAAGGACTGTATGGAACTGAGATTCTGCTCTTAAAGGGCTCATATGTAGAATCATTTGCCCCAGAACTAGTACAAAAGCAGCAGTTTGAAAAGCACCTAGAGTATATATGTGTATATACATGTACACACACACACATACATATGCATGTGTGTAAAGGAGAAATTTATTTCTTAATCATAAAGCAACTGTCAGAGGGACATGGGCCTATGGGACTCTCTCCAGAGATGGCGGCACAGGCGGGGCACCATTTTTTCACTCTTCCTCTACCTTGTGCCATTTTGCTGACTTGCTAGCACCAATGTTGGTGGGAGCCATTTTTGCACTCTCCCTTTACCTTCCTTGTACTGGTAGGTGCACACAGTCATAGCACTTTCCAATTTCCCTGCTAACACTAGTGGATGTGCCCTACCCCTGCACTCTCCTGCTGCCTTGCTAAAACTGGTGAACATACAGAAAAAAAAATCACTCTGATTTAAAGATAAGCAGAGAATCTAAATAAATATTTTTCCAGAGAAGACATACAAATGGCCACCAGGCACATGGAAAATGTTCAGCATTACTGATCATCAGTAAAATATAAATCAATATCACAATGAGATATCACTTCATATCTGTTAGGATGGTTATAATAAAAAAGATAAATAAACAAAAGACAAGAAATAACAAGTGTTGGCAAGGATATGAAAACAGAACCCCCTCACACTGTTGGCAGTAATATAAATTGGTACAACTACTATGGAAAATGGTGTGGGGGGTCCTCAAAAAATTAAAAACAACTACCATTATGATCCAGCAATTCCACTTCTGGGTATTTATCCAAAGAAAATAGGAACAATAATTTGAAAAGATATGTGTATCCCTATGATCATTGTGGCACTATTTACAATAGCCAAGATAAGGAAACAATCTAAGTATCCATCAGTGAATGAATGGATAAAGAAGATGTGGTAAGTACATAATGGAATACTACTCAGCCATAAAAAAAGAATGAAATCTTGCCATTTGCAACAACATGGATGGACCTTGAGGGTATTATGCTAAGTGAGGTAAATCAGATAAAGACAAATACTATATGATTTCACTTGTATTTGGAATTTAAACAAACTAACAAAGAAAAACCAAACTAACAGATACAGAGAATAGATTGGTAGTTACCAGTAGGGAGGAGTTTGGGTGATGGGCAAAGTGAGTGAAGAGGGTCAAGAAGTACAGTCTTCCGGTTACAAATAAATCATCATGTCATAGTACTCAGCCTGGTGACCACGTCAGTGATATTGAAAGTTCCTAAGAGGATAAATCTTAAAAAGTTCTCCTAATAAGAAAAAGAAGATTTTATAACTTTGGTGACAAATGGTAACTACACTTGCTCTGGTAATTATTTGACAGTGTATATAAGCATCAGATCATTTTGTTGTACACTCAAAACTAATATAATGTTATATGTCAATTATACCCTAGTTAAAATTATTTTTAAGTCACAGTTTTACATTTCTTCTAATATCTTTCCAATTCTGATCCCCACCCATCACTCTTACAACAAGAGATATTTCTGATAATTTATTCTGTGAAATGACCTTATCTTATGATCATAGCAATATGTTTGGGGTTATATTTGGAATTATTTACCTATTTTACACATCAGAGGGTCTGGTTTTCAAACACAAGAGTGTGAAAAATAGTTTACAGAGTTGGTTGTGATAACAGCAAAAACAAAAGAAATAATGAGAAACACATTCTGCAAGTAGGGGGCCATGAAAAGCTATTTCAGTTTTTAAGAGTAACAACGTATGCTTAGCAAAGAGGAACTGGGAAAATCCAAAAGTCTTTGTCCGTTAATTTTTCATTAAAATATGAAAAAACTCTATTAATAATAGACCTGGGTAGCTACTGCAACTCTAACTTACCTTTGTCTTCACCATGTGAATCATCATATTGTGGACAATAATTTTACTGACTTGAGCTTTCCCAAACTCCAGTCTTTTTTTCTATTATGCTTTTTCTTTTACTTGCCAATTCCTTCTTGTATTAAATGTTCTCATCACAGATCCTAAGTGAATTTAAAAATTAGTGTTACTGTAATTTTTCTGTAGTTATTGACTCTGGAACTTCTTTAGGTTGCTCTACAGAGGAAAATGTGGAAGTAAAAGATAAAGGCAGAGTATAAGACAGAAAGTGGGAATAATGATGAGAAGCAGGCCAATAATAATAATAAAGTAATAATAAAAATAACAACAACAAAGAAGCAGAAAAGACCTCAAAATGATAATTCCCATAGAAGTTCAGGGGAAGAGGAAATTTATAGTTATACCTTTCTTATAAAGCTTTTGAATAGCTGTCTACTTTTCATTTGGGGTATATAGGTTTCATTTTTCAGATTATGGTAAAATATTCCAATTAAATGACAGCTTGTCTAATAGCTCTCTTTAATATTTATTTTCTTTTTTAGGAAAGAGGACATGAGCTCAGTGTAATTTTAGATCTTAGTTGGTAATAGCTGGAATGGGACACCTTAATTTTTTATTTCTTAACATAAGGCTCTTTGAATCTGAATAATAAATTTAGTTATGTCTTACTTAAAAATTTCTTAGTCTGATTAATATTTTCTTCATTTTTGGGTTTCATCATAGGTCTTTCACAACAGATTCTGATTGTGGCAGAAACAATCAGAATTCAGGAACTTTGATTCATACGTGACATACCTTATTGAATTAAAATTTATCCAGCCCAGTATTTGGTCTTAAAGCAATCTTGAATGCATTCATGCTTACCCTCCAGAATAGCAATTCTGAGAGTTGGGTATACTACAAGCAACCTTTTCTCATTAAGTTCTGATACTTTTTGTGTTTCTCAAACTTACATACTTTACCCTTCTACTATTACAGAGAATGGAGTTCCTTTTAGTTCCAAAAGTATCTCAATTACTTTGAAATAGTTCTAGTCCCATAGAAGAAAGGAAATCGGAAGAGCTGGATTTTAGTCCTTGGTTTGCCCATAATTAATTACATTACCTTTGTTGAGGAATTTCACTTTTCTGGACTCATTTTATTCTCATTTATATAATAAATAGTAAATAGCTCTGAAGTGTTTTCTTATTCTAAATAAATATGGTAGATTCATGATCATACTCCTGTTTGCTATTGTTACCATTTTCTATGTGATTTCTTAGATCTGGCCATATGTTTTATGATTTCTTTCTTCTTTGTAAGATAACTAACTGCCTCAGTCCTGCTTCCCCCATTTTAAAAGCCTTTTCTGAGTTTCTTTGGTCATGAAAATTGTATCTCTTTATTCATTCTCTATTGATGTCTTTCTTAAGATAGAGTTGATGAGAACAGCAGCAAGTACTAAAGGTGTGAGTAGATGTGCCATGACATAATATACATGCAAGATCATATTTTATGCTTTATTTCTGTTCCTTTCTTTCTCTTACTTTTTTAATGCCAGTATTTCCAGGACTTTTTAGCCATATCATTTCAAAATCTCTTTCAGGCCAACCCTTTGCCTCTGGACTAGACTATTCCTAAGCTCTTTACTATTCAGTATCTTCTGGGACAGAGATTTCACACTCTGTCTCTCACCTTCAGGAAGTTCTTATGGCTAACATAAATCTTGCTTTCTGCAATTTAAATTGAATTTATTTCCTTTTTCTTTTCACTATGGAGATGGGAACAGCCCCAAACTAAAAGTGATGCTTTCTTATGAGGGCCAGTACTGAATATAGAGGAAAGATTATTCCCAGTCTGGCATCAATTTTAGCTTTTATATATTAAAGCTTCCTGACTTCCATTTCAATATTCATGGTCTCAAGAGATGCTATTCTTTATGGCCCAAATGAAATAATAGTTACATATCCAATATTAATGTTTATTATGTCTCTTGCTAACTAGAACCAAATGAGGTACTAAAATTAAAAAATGAGTTCTCAAAAGCATTTGAGGACTTTAGCAGATTTGTGTTTTTCTTAGTATAACTGTAGTCATGGGACTGGGTTTTTGCCTGTGGTTTGTAGATTTTATCTCATTTTATTAGTCATACTGTATACATGTTTAATTCATCCATATCTTCCTTATAAGTGATGAGAATAGAAACTTGCTCTTTAACACAAGCTGTCTTGAAGCAGATTTCAATGTGTGTAGTTAAAAAGCTTTGGTACGTAAGCTAAGAAATGTGTTAGGTATTGCAAAGAGAAAAGAAAATGCATTTTCTGCCCATAAGGGGCCTATGTCTTATTGGGGGAAAACATTTTAAAACTTGTAATTATAGAACACTTATAAAATAATATATGATAGTGCATTTAAAATAAGATGCTTAATGTGAAATTTATTTTGTTTTTAAGGTTAATATTTGTTCTCTTAACTAAGGCACCCTAATTGTTTCATTCTGATTTCTGTTTTTTTACTTTAAAGGTTCAGCAGTTTTCTGAAAAAGCCTTCCTCTTACAGCTTTGGAAAATTCATGAAAATGCCTTAGAAAGACAGTGTAGTGAAATTACAAACCAGAGGAATATGCTTCTTCAAGCCTTTGTAAGCCTACAGCCACTTAGAAATATCTATTTCACTAGCAGTATTGAAAAGTATTTAAATATACTTAGGTGTACTTTTAGAAAATTATCTGTATGCATATTGGCAGATACTCCTGTTCAGATATGGAAAAGTATTAAGTGCTATTTAAAACCAGTTGGTAGAGTAATATAGTTTGAAAGAATTCTATTGGCAGGAATGCAATATAGAAATTATTTGCAATTGTAATAAGCATAAAAAAATGAGTGAAACTGATTTGAATTGCTCAGGCTTTGAGACCCTGGTTTTAATGCTTTTGAAAGGCAGAGAGTTCACACTTTAGGCATATTTATGGATCTTGGTGAAAAGATTTTGTTTATCTTTTTATCTTAAGTCAGAACCAACAGACTCAGTAGTTTTAAATGACAGGGCCAGTTTAGGAATGTGACTTGTAATTAATTGACATTTTAAAGAAAATACATTTAAAAATATTAAAAATATCTGAAGTCAAAATCAACAGACTTGGTACTTATGTTAACATGGCCAGTGCCCAATGTAGTTCACAACTAATTGACATTTCTTAGAAAAAAAATAGAAAAATACAGTAGTGTTTAGGTTCTAGAGTTTCTGGAAATTCT